>NC_088792.1:268847594-271347594 GCF_011386835.1 Chrysemys picta bellii | reverse complement strand
TCTGTGCAGCTGTGATGCTGAGCATTGCTCTAGCCACATTTGGGCTCATTATAGTAAATAATTATCACATAGGGACTGCTGCTCTCCAAGGGCTGTTGTTAAATGGTAAGGAGTGAAAGGAAAAAGTCTCATGGAAGCAGCCCATTCATGTCTTGCGCTGCTCTGAGCAAATAAATTGATCTGTGGAGCCAGAGGAGTGTGCGCAGGAATTTAATTTTGACCATTTTTGGAGGGGCACGTTAGAGCAGTGGCCAGGGGCTGGGGCAGCGACCGAGGCTGGAGCAGAAATACATCTTTATTTAGATGAATATGGGGGTGGGTGGGAGACCCTGCTTGTGCATGACCCTGTGTGGAGAAGATCCATCCTGGGGAAGGAAACAACAAACTTTAAGAGAGGAATTCTAGCTAACTAAACACCACTGAAGAACAATGGTTGGTGTTGCAGGCTTAGCAGGCAGAGATGTTGTAGCCTTCTGCCACCTGCTGTGGGCCCTGGAGTGGAGGAATCTGAAAAGAGGGTGGGAAGAAGAAGGTATAGCCTTTTGGGAGGTGTTAGGTTTCATGACCCTAGACAACTTATGGCAAAATAGTGGAGCAGTTGAACTAGGTGGCTTGAGCAACATGGAAGACACTGCCTGGAGATACTGCTGTTTGGCGTTTTCTAGGATGCATTGTGTGGCAAATACACATCCCCTGCCAAACCCAAGGGGGAAATCCTTCCCTTCAGCTGGCAGAGGATTAGCAGAACCACTCTGTTGCTGTAACCTCCATAGCAGCCATGCCTTTCCTTTGACTCCTCCACTCCCACTCTCCTTACCTCCTCACACAGTGAGGAGGGAGGTGAGCTAGCTTTAGAATCACCTCTCAGACACTGCTTTGCTTGCTAGTGGCTAGAGGCCCTGGAGAACACAGCACACAGGACTGTTGAGCTGTTCCCTCCCTCACCAGTCCCCTTTCCTCTCGCACCACCGCCCCAGAGTAGAACCCCACTCATAGATTCCTAGATTCCAAGGCCAGAAGGGACTCTTGTGATCATCCAGTCTGACCTCCATGCCATAGAATTTCCCCAAAGCAATCCCTAGAACAGATCTTTTTAGAGAAACCTCTAATCTTGATTTAAAAATGGTCAGTGATGGAGAATCCACCACGACCCTTGGTAAATTGTTCCAATGGTTAATTGTTCTCACTGTCAAAAATGTATGCTTTATTTCCTGTCTGAATTTGTCTAGTTTCAACTTCCAGCCACTGGATTGTGTCATAGGCTCAGATATGGGGATGCATCTTCGCTTGTAGATGCATCTTCTCTGGTAGATTGAGAGCCCATTATTAAATATTTGTGCCCTATGTAGGTACTCATAGACTAATTAAGGCCCCCTTAACCTTCTCTTTTTTAAGCTACATAGACTGAGCTCCTAAATCACTACAGGGCATGGTTTCTAATCCTTTAATCATTCTCGTGGCTCTTCTCTGAACCCTCTCCATTTACCAACATCCTTCTTGAATTGTGGAGACCAGAACTGGACACTAGTTTTGCTGCCTTTGCAATCTCTTGGAGAAAGTTTTGATGATGAGCAGGATTTGCCCCTACAGCAAGGGGGAACAGTTCCCCCATTTTGCAAAAAGCCAATTAGGCTCTCCTGCTCCCTGGCTTGGGGAAGCAGCACTCCCCCACAGCTGCCCCTCCTCCCGGGCTGGTGTGATAAGGACTTCCCCGCCTGCTACTAGCCATTAATAGCCTGCTACTAGCCACTAACCATTGTGTTAAAGTGACCAGCTGTCCTGTTTTCTCTGGGACAGTCCCATTTCCTGGCTGTCCTTCCTGGGAGAGTTATTTTAGAGCATGGGAGTGATTTTTAGAAAACAGAATCAATGTTAAGCATGCTGTGCCCTAAATATATGTTTTTCAAGGTTACAGTAGGTTTCCTGTATCCCTGTAAAAGAACCCAGCAAATTTAACTAATATTTAAGGTGACAAATTAGAGCTGGTTGAACATTTTTTAAGGGACAGTTTTCAGTTGAAAGATGTAGTCTTGTCAAAATTGAAAAGTAGCAGGGAAATGTGTCAATTTTTGATTCAAATTTTCAATGGGAAAAGTCAAGATGTTTTGTTTGAAATGTAATTTTCTGCAGAACAGAAATTGTGGTTCCTGACTGACTCAGGACAAAATGAGGAAGCTCAGATGATTAGGGAGAAGGTAAATTGATTTGAAGAGGAAAGTAATCTACCTGGAGAGGCAGTATAGCTAGTAGATAAGGCCTTAGGCTGGAAGCCAGAATCCTAGGTTGTTTTCCCATCTCTGCCAATGAACAACTCTGTGACCTTGGTCAAGGCACTCACTATTTCCCTTCCCACCCATTGTCTGCCTAGATGGTATGTTCTTTGGGGCAGGGACTGACTCTCACTACATGTGTGTATGATGCTGAGCACATTGGGTCCCTTACCTTGGTTGAAGTTGCTTTGTGCTACTATACATAGAACACTCTGAATTATCGCCTATTTTTAGACTGAAACTCAACTTTTTATTGCTCTAAAGTGTTTGGATATGTTTGCTCGCTTCTCATTTCTGGGTGGAGTGGGACTTGTCAGAAGTCTCACAAGAATGCTTGCTCTTGTGAGATTTCCAGCTGAAGATTTGCAACTTCTGTTCCAGAGGTTTGAATACATAACCAGACTTTTGAACTCATCTCTGATGTGAAGCTGAACTCCAAATCTTTGGAGTTTCTGCTATCACTAGGCAGCTTGTACAGGTTAGAAAATGCCCTTTTAAACTCCATCTCCAGACCTAGCTCAGGGAACCTGCAGGCATGGTACTCCTTTTAAAGCTTAGTTAAGCTCCAGGAGAAGGGCATTTCTTCTCTGAAAAGTGACTACACAAAAATGTTGCCATCTTACTCGACAGGCCTTCCCCTGTGCATATTCAGAGTGACATCTGCTTACTTCCTTGGTGAAATTTTTTCCCCCTACTTCCTGTTATCCCAGGTACACAACTCTAGGGAACCAGATGGATTCTGCTCTGGCCCTTGCATCACGAACAGAATAATTAATTCTTCCCAGTCATCTTTTAGAATAGTACCTCAGTCGGAGAAGCCTTGTTGTGGGGAGCATGCATGCGATGAATTCCTGGCTTTTCCCAAGGCACAAAGCTCTTATGGAGTATGCATCACAAAAAAGTTACCAACCCTGCTGATGGATGGCTAACCTGGGGGGCTAATAGCATTGTTTGGTGTAACTCTCTCCATGGTTCTCCCATTCATGCTGTATTAAGGGCTTAATACAAATTGAAATTGCTCCTATGTATCTTTAAAAGGCAAAGGGAACTGTGTGTCTCTTGAAAACCTAATATGCCTGGGAAAATAAATGGCATAAACTATAAACAAAACACAGCACAACGACACATGGCTAACTAGAAACTGGTCTTGCAGCTCACTGGGAAATAGGTATAATTCCCAGTAGTGACATTTTGCATATTTTAGTGAGGACTGGGAATCGTAGGAGATATAAAGCTTTCTTGTTTGGACTTGACTGTAGAATCTGTACATGGTGAAGGCATGCCAAGCCCTTCCCTTATTAACTCTTTGACTATTCCTACAGGCCCATACATATAATCTGTGCTTGCAAAACAGGAACAGTTGCAGGACAAAGAACATATTGTTAAATTAAAGAGTTTCACAGTTCTTTCCTGCAGTATGCGGGGAAAAGAAATGTAGCAAGGGATTGAGAAGTCATGTACCTAAAGGCGAAAGAGAGAACATTGAATCTAAAGAACTTGCTGAATTCCTGCTTCTGATTCAGAGGAAGCTAATGAACAGTTGGTTTAACTTCTTTTTCCTTGATGGATGCAATATCTGAATACTGCAAAATATTTTTTAAATTTGAAGGGGTTAAATTATATTGTGTTTAGCATATTAGTTTTGATTTATAACAAAATATCCACTGAGAGAGTTTCCAATATAATTCAAATTTTAGTTGCATATGCTTCCCCCCAAATATTTTCAACTAATAATACTTCTGATGCACCCCTTTGATATGCAGAATAAATGCTGGTTTTGGCCTGATAGTGCATTTGTATCCGTAGCTACATACATGCTGTCCCTATATAATAGTACGGTAAGTATATTTTCAATGTGCTTTCTATTTAAATACATATGTTTGGCTAACTGTACAGTACACTGCTTCTAATTCTGTAATGCTGTAACATTTGCATTCGTTTCCCTATTTTTAAGTGCTATTTTTTTAGGTTTTTTGAGACTGAGGTATAAAATTTGGATTCAAGTCAAGACCTGGATCCAAATTTCCTAATAATTTGGTGCAGTCAGTTGTGGGGTTTTGGTTTGTTTTGATCTCCATTATTATTGCTGGTGTTATCAGAGACAACTATGAATATCCTGAAGTTTTTATCCTGGCATTGCTGTTTATTGAGCATTCTGCCTGAGTAAGGGTAAAGGACACGAGACTGAGAGGCCTGGGTTCTATTTCTTGCCTTGCCAATAACTTGCTCTGTGACCTTGGGTAAATTACTTACCCATTCAGAACTAGATTAACACTACATTATTTCATACACTCCTCTGAGGTGACTTTTGATCATTACTGACCTTTACTGCACTTAACTGAATTGGTGCCCTGTAGCTGTAAGGAGCCTGCTCCCTTTGCCAAGCTCTTGAGCCATCTAATCTTTCTGTTTTTGTACATTGGCACCAGGGCCGCCCAGGGGTGGAGGAGCAAAAGGGACAGTTTGCCCTGGCCCTCCCCATTTAGGAACGCCCCCAAACTGAGCGTTGTTGTGAGGCGGCATGTGGGGTCATAGCACTACCCTGAAATTTGGCTCAGCTGCCTCTCCGTCATGCCGGAGGGATATCTGGGCGAAACCTGAGTGTTGCTACAATCCTGTTTGCCAGGTCACAATGCCTGGAGCAGGGAGCCAGGCTTGCGGGACAGGAGCCAAGCCACCACTGCGGGATGAATGTGGGGCAGGCTCACTCTCCAATATCAGGTGTCCCCTCAGAGACAATTTTTGGAAGGGTGTGTGGGGGTCTCAGTTTCAGATTTTTACCCTGGAATCCTAAAAACCTTTGTGTGCCCCTGACTGGTGCAAAATCTCGTTTGGTTTATTGGCTGACCGGTGCGTTGTCTGCATTTGGTAGCAGCTACTGCTAGTTACTGATAGGAATAAACTTAATGAAGCTCTGATGGAAGAACTGGCCTGATATATCTGAAAACATTCCAGTGATCAGCAGGAAATGAACTTCTAGCCCAACCTAGAAATCTCATATATCCATATCTCCTCAACCCCTGAATAGGAAGACCTTGGTTTTCAAAAAAATTTCAAGCACAAATATGATATTCTCCCAGATTGTCCTGCAGGGTTGAAGTGGCCACATGACATTCTTCCTAAATACCAAATGGTAGGTTCTGTCCTTTGGGTGGAGTTTGGACAATGGTGTATTTGAATGAGAATGTTGTACCTGAGTGCAGGGATTCCTAATATTTTGATCGTCTCTCACTAGCTGACCTAAAGAAGGGCAGAGAAGATGGGTTCCAGCAGTAGAATATTTTATTTGTGAGTAGAGGGATTTGCCATAAGAACACAACGTTGGGGAGGCGGGAGTGAGGAGCAAGGGAAGTGAGAGAAGGAATAAGATAAGGAAATGATTTAATTTGAGGAGGATGCTATGGCTTTCCTACACCCACAGAACCCCGGTTCCATTCCACCAGTTCTGTTGTTTGTGATCCCCAGAACTAATGGAGATGTGGGAGAAACCTCCAGGCCAGATCAATATTGGGTTGAGAAGGAGAAAGCCAGACGTGCATTTCAGGAGTTAAAAGGGATGGAGGAGGCACATCAGAATTCTTAGCACTTAAATAGCATGTTTTATTCCTAGAGCTCAGAGACGTTAGCAATGTTAATGAATCAAGCCTTGCAACATCCCTGGGAGGTGCATATGGTAAATCTTTATCTGCACTTTACAGATGGGAAACTGAGGCGCAGTGAGGTTAAGTGAGTTGCTTAAGGTCATCATGAGTCAGTATTAGAACCTAGAACTAAACTCAGACCTCTGCTCTAGCCACTAGACCAATGTTTCTCAACAACCGGTCTGTGGACCGGCACTGGTCCCTGAGATCTCCCTGACACAGTTTAGGAAGGCAGGAAGCCTGTCCCTGGTATCAAAAAAGTTGAGAAACAGTAAGCTAAATAATCTTCCTCATTTTAAATGATCATCAGCATTTGAGTAGTTGATCCACCACATCTGCATGGTCATAGTTAATAAAAGTCAGACTTTTATTAACTATGACCTGCAGTTCTGCTATCTGAAATAATTACATGTGCTTATAGTGTGAGTTTTTTGTCTTTTTTGTGCTTCACATTGTGTTATAGCACATTTGGTAGTGTCGCTATGAATTATATCATGCCACAGCATGTCAGGGCCAAGTCCTGAAATAACAAGCTACAGGGAACCTGGCAGAATGCAATGAGATTATCTGGAAATTTAAAATAATTTATGTGCAGTTAATTAGCAGGTTGACCTATTTGTTGGAAGCAGCTCTTTTGCCAGTACTAGAGCAGCAGGTAGCACAGAGCTGACACATTAATTGCTATGGGATATGGTTCCATTTTAATTGCAGCCTATTGATTTTTTTTAAAAAATATATATTTGAACAACTGTATAGAAAATATTACGGGCGCATTACATGATTTTTACCCATATTTTATTAATATTAACCAGAGATGGGTCTAAAACAAATCCCAAGGACCAGACATCGAGAACAAACACATGGCATCTGTGCTGTCACATTGCTTCCTACTACGGGAAGACACTCAGATACTAGGGCAAGAAGCATGATATAAGAACCTTTAAAGAACAGGATAGAAATCAAGTGTAACATTAGTGGCTGCCACAGCGTCAGATCAGATTTACACCAGTGTAAGTCAGAGCAGAAGCATATTCCTTATCTCTGCGATTGATGGTAACAAAAACCCTAACATTCCTGAATATGTGGGTTTTGACTCTGGCTCTGAATCTGAACTTTCTCAAGGCCGGTGTGTTTAGACATGTGGCTGCATATTTAGCCTGCTACAGAGGTCTGAATCACAAACTACAATTCAACTCCATTTCCAAGTTTGGGTTCACGTCCATCATTAATATTAATATCTAAATACATTGATAAAAGGAGCATAAAGAAAGGAGGAATGTGTTGGTGTCAATTCTAATTGTGCCTACAGATTGAAATAAATAGGCAATTGTTGCAAAACATGATGGAAAACATTTGGTCAGAGCAATACCATCCTCTAAGCAGTGTAATCATACCAACTTCCTGGAGTGCTTGGATGGGTGAGGGCACTTAGCCTTCAACCTGCTTTCTTCTTGTAAATGCATCCACGGTAATCAATATAACTGCACATCCAGTCACATGTCATTGCTTTCATGTAAAGCAGGAAGCAAAGAGCCAGGCATTCTCTTGAATGAGGAGCAGTCAACCTGACCTTTTAAAGTTCCAAAGGGTTTTGGGGGAGTTCTTCACATGAAAACACTTCACATGTCAATCAGCTCACGGACTAATTGCCACTGTTCTTTAGTTTTGAAATACTTAAAGAAATTAAATGTTTTAATTAATGTTTAGCAAATGCCATTGTCATTGCATTGCTAGAGCTAGGCAACCATTTTCTGACATTTACTGAAAAATGCAGTTTCAGGTTGGCAAAATATAGTTGTTGTTTTTTGTATTTTGACAGGTGATCTGGTTTAAGGAACCTGGGGGGAAAAAAAAAGACTGTTTCAGAAATAGCGTGTTCCCTAGGTTAAAGTGTATGTGGGATTCTGTTTGGCACAAAGCAGATGTCTTAGATTTTTTAAATGGTTCCTCCACTCTGTTTATTCGTTACCTGGATTATATCCTCTGTCCAATTGCAGTTTCACACAGCTGTGATGTGAAATGAGACTCTTAGAATATCGGGTGGTCAATAAAGAACAAAACCACAGTAAAGATCCTGGTCTAGATTCCACTTTTAGTTACACACCAATTACCCACTGAGCCAAATTCTCCTCTCAGTCACACTGTCCAACCTCATAGCACTGGTGTCAACAAGAGGAGAATTTAGCTTGGCTCCCTGACTTCATGAAAATGGCCTAAGTAACAGTAAAAAGTAAATAAAGCAGGAAGCAGCAGAGACCTACTCGGTACTATGAAACATACACGGGGTTGCTTGTAAGTAAAGCCCAAACGGATCCATCAGATGCACACTCACAGCAGAACTTAATGGGAGTGGTACATGAGTTTCCATGGATAGTTCTACCCAGAATGTATTTCAGAGTTTGAGGCATCAACAACCATCTCAAATTCATATATAACAACTGTCCTCTTGGTTGTCACAGGGGACTGAATTCAGGACCTTCAGAGCTAAGACCATAAGCCTCTACAAGTTTGAATTGAAGGACAGAGGCCTAAGTCCTTAAAGGCTCTGGGCCAAATTCCGTTAGTTGACAGCTGTAGCAGATTCATATCCTCTGTGGATCAGGCACAGAGGGCACAGCATAACACCCACTGGTACACAGACAGGTGTGCGGGGCCCTTCCTGTTCCTTTGATGCTTGTGTTTGAGAGTAATATGTTAATTATTAATCCTCTGTTGCATGTTAAAAAAGAGGACATTGTGCTCCTTAAGATGACACACAAAACAAAGCCCTGGAGGGAAGAATCTATGGCGTAAAAAGGTATTGACAAGCTGCACACCATTTGGTTATGAAACTCATATGCGGCATAGGTCAAAGAACAACAATTTTGTAAATGTGTGGGAACATTGGCGGTTGCTCTTTAATGATTCTAGTATAGAGGAATGTTGGCACCTTTTTTCATTGACTTTACATTACCAAGCTGAATCAGTGGTGAGTAATAGGATGTACCTTTGGAAGCGTCCTTTAAAGAACAAACTTTCATTTGGAGCTTTAATCCCCCCTCTCTCTCTCTCTCTCTCTCTCTCTCACACACACAAAAACACACACACACCTCTCTCTCTCTCTCTCACACACACAAACACACACACACACACACATACACACACACACACACACACTTCTGTTAAATGTGGTGGTCTTGTAGCATTGGGCAACTCTTTTTGCTACAACTGTGGTTTGCAAATACAATGTGCCCTTGTAAATCAGATCTCCGGTGGACTGCATCTGCATTCACAACCCTATGGGGACAAATGCGATTTTGGGTGGCAAGGAAAGGAGGATCAAGTCCTTTGGCCAAAACTTTCAAAAGTGACTAGTGATTTGGGGGGTTTCCGGTTTTGGATGCCCAACCTGAAACACTTGTCAGGCTCCTACATTCTGAAAATCAAGCCTCAAGTCCCCAGCTGGGTACCCAAAATCACTAGTCGCTTTTGAAAATCTTGGCCTTCATGTCTGTGCAGGGCGTGTTCATACATTACAGGTGCTGAGTGCTGTGCTCATAGACACAAAGCAGGAAGCAATGAGAAAAACTGGGACCACAATAAAATGCCTGGGATTCGGCTAAGACAAATATACCCCCTCCCACCCCAGAGCCTGTGTGTGTGAACTGAGGGTCCCAAACAACTTGTTTCTCACCTAGGTGATAGAGAAAAAAGTTTCCTTCACTCATTTTAACACATTTCTGATCTATTGACTTCCAAACTGTGTATTATTAGGTCAGAGGTTGAAATTTGTTTCAAACCTTTTGATTTGTGTGAACTAACCTTGTAGGCCCTGATCCTACATGTTCAAAACTCCCATTGAACTTAGTGCAGGATCAGGCCCTGAATTGTGATACATGATGTTGTTCAGAAAGGGACAACCTATACAGGTGGATATGACCCTGTGGCATCAGAACTAGTGCAGCGTTGCTGCTCGGGGGAGGGGCAGGATTTGGGGTGGCTGTGAATGATGAACAGTCTCTCCCCCAATGGGGCATGGAGCCCACTAATATGGGGCACTCTGCACAACTACATGCAAGATGGTTTGGGATGAAGTGGTGAGGCCAGAAAACCCTTTGCTTTGAGGACCTTCTTCTCCTTCCACCATGGAGGGGGATGCTAGAATGGAGGAGAATACACGACAGCTATTAAGCTAGAAAAGCTACTATGGAGCAACTCTGGATAGCATCTCTTCTGCCATTCTGTGGTCAATCAGGAAGGATTTCTTCTCCCTTTCCCCCTGTGGTGGTCCCCAGTGCCCAGACAAATAACTCAAGCTGGGCGTTGCAGAGAGGATACTCCTCAAGGTGTATAGTTCACAAGAGCCCAGTTTGTCAGCTAGTGAAAAAAGTTAATCAACTAACATATATTGTTTACTGCATTGGAAAGACACTCACAGTAATACACCCTGCATCCTGATACATGGACTCACCATCCATCTTAAACAGGAGGCAGTTATAGAAACCTGAGACACAAATAGGTGGGCTTCCACACAGCTTGAGTTCCAGCTTTGTGTCTATATTTAATAGGGGTCACACCCTGCTTGCCTCTCTGTGAAGCATACAGAGACATCTAGTGGCCGAATAGTATACTGCAAGTAAACATTACATTGTGGAAGTCTTGCACATAGATTACAAAATGAACTTTTGGGGACTAGTCTGGCAAGGAGCTGAGCATCTCCCATGAGTTGAGCCCTTAGTTGCTATCACTAAGAAATATTTCATATCATTTTCACATTCTGATGTCCCCTCCAAGATACTACCAGTGGTATCCAACTTCTTCAGTAGAGCCCAAGCATAACATTGAAGAAAGGCCAAGGGGCTGCAATCCGTACTGTGGGGCTGGTACTATGCTGTGTTCCACTCCCTTTGTGCCATTCACAGAGCGCAAATGGAGCTGACACCACACTCCAGCTCCCTGCTGAGGGTTCCCCCAGCATGGGGCATTGCCAGCCAGCTGCAGCAGGGAAGGTCAGATGCTCAGAGAGCTCCAGGCTTACACCAGAGCTGTTTCTAGGGGAAGTGGTAGGATACACCCGGGGAGACAGTGTGCAGACTGCTTTCGTGAGGTGGAGTTAAGCACTTCCATTGAAATATGGCCAGGGCGGTTCCCGGCACACACTTTCAGATCAAAATCAAATACAATTTTTCTTGGTAATACAGTTGATCCTCAAGCACCACCACTGAGAGCCTTGAGGGCTAGAAGTGGCCCCCAGGCCACAGAGTTAGACACCACTGCTTTAGAGAGTAGTGCCAAGGGCAATAACAAATGTCAAGGCATTTCCTTTAGACATGTTAGAGGTAGGAAAATCCATCTGGCCCAACATATTTCACAGCTTTGAATCCTCTTCTCTTGTGTGGAGGGTGGTTAACACTAATGAGACGAGCTCGGTAATTTGCTGAGCAAAGAGAGATGCTTATCAGCTTGCGTTACTGAGCCTTCCTGGGCAGGAATATTCCCTTTTATCATTCTTTGCTCTGACTTCAGTAAAATGAAAACATTTAGGCCGCAAGGTGTTCATCAGGGCGATTCAATCCTGGACTCCTGCACCCTCTAAGAGCTTGTACAGGGGGGAATTACCGGTCCAGCTATCCCAGTATAAGTACACTGCCATAGGTATGCCAGGAAAACTCTCCCTGTAGACACCCTTTTCCCAGAATAAGAGTGCTTTTTTTCCAGTTTAGTTTATACTGACACAAGTTAAGAGTGTCCACATGGGAGTTTTACTGGCATAGCTATGCTGGCAATTTTCCCTGTGTGTACAAACCCTGAGTCTCAAACTGTGTTTCGCTGGCAGACGAGTCTGCTGTGCTACAAAGGATTCCTTAGATCTGAATCAGTTCATTAGCAAGGGTTTTACCCCTAAAATCAGCATAATGAATCTTACGCTTTTCATCCCAGAAAAATCTCAAGCTGCTTTTTTACATATGAAACAAACTGTACACAGACACTCATCCACTATTGATAGGAAGCCACCTCTGGGGGGGACGGACACAGCAGCTGTTTGATATCAGCCTGGACTATAGCTGTATGGCACAGTGGACAGGGTACTGGAGTGGGACTCAAGAGAACTGACTGCTATTACTGGCTCTGCCACTCACCTATTTTTTTGATCGTGGGCCAATCACTTCACCTCTCAGTTTCTCCTCCCACTCTTTGTCTGGCTTGTCTATTGAGATAGCCCTTGCCCTGAAGAGCTCACAATCTCTTACTATGTGCTTGCACAGGGCCTTGCTCAATGGTACTCTAATCTTGGTTTGTCTCACTTGCAGTTTTCATACTCAATATGAATAGTTAGGGCATTGGCCAGTGCTCTGGACTATATCGCCAGATGTGCCAGAGCAGCCGCTAGCACACCTGGGGCAGGTGAGGGGGCATAAGTGGCTTTATGCCACCTTTGTGTCCCTGGCCTCATCCTAGGGGTGCCAGAGTCTACACTGCTTCCTGGCACAAGTTAAAGCAGCTTTAGGGCTGCTCTAATGTGTACTGGCAGATAGTTAGCCCAGCAGCCAAGATCACCAGAGCACATCATGCTACCGCTTGCTCTGAACCATCCCCTAGTGTAGTGGTGAGGTGTATGTGGTGTAAGGATAGCTACAACAGGAAATCCTGTATTGCTACAGTGGTACTCAGGGAGGCAGATGAAGGGCTGAGGATCTGGCCTACACTTTGTAACATTATGGGAATAATATTTTTTTAAATCCCAACCCAGAACACTTGTATTTAGAGCTGGGAGGGCACCAGATTTTCTGTTTCATGGGAAATTCCATGATTTCTAAATGTTTTCCATTCCAATAATGAACTACCCTCCCCCCCCCCCAATCGCCTCCCCCAATTAACATTTCCCCTGGAAAAAAATTATTTTGGCTTGATCGAAACCTTTCATTTTGATAAAATGGAAGCGTTTCATTCTGATTTTGACTTTTTTATTTTATATTTTGTTAAATAAAATATCATTTTTTTAAAAATTGAAAGAAAAAATCATTTCAAAATGGAAAACTGAAAAGGTCTGTTTCATTTTTTAGAAATGAAATTTGGTTGAAATTGACATGTTTCCATGAAACATTGGACTTTCAGCTAATCGGCATTTTCCAGTGGGGAAAAAAGGTCCCGTTGGAAAATTTCCAGACAGCTCTACTTGTATTATTTGATGTTTCCAGAACATCAAGTGGTGCCCACTGCTACTTTCACTTATGAAATATCATATGAGAGAGAATGTCTGTTTATGGGAAATGTATTATTTTTTTTATATCTGTTTTATGGCTCCTTCTGACCATTCCTCTTGACTTAGTTCTAGTTCAAGGTCTCAGTTCCACCTCTGTAAGACATTTGCAATATTTACTTTTGAGAGTTCAAACTGTGTTTTACAGATAATCAGGTCGTACCCGTTGTAGGTTACTGGTCTTGAAAGTTCTCCCTGTTGGTTATATTTCACTTGAACATTGCTTATTAGGAAGTAGAGCTGGTTGGGAATTTTTTGACAAAATATTTTTTGGCTGGAAAATGCCGATTCATGAAAACCAAACTTTCTGCAGAACGTTTCTGTATCTGTTTTGATGGGAAGGTTTCTCAGATCCAGGATGGAATTGCTGGTTATAGAGAAAAACACTACCCCAAAATAGACCAGTGGTGAAGGCATTCCCTGGGATGTGAGAGACCAAGATTTAAAAAAATGGGGTATCACTTTGCTGAGCCTGTATCAGGCAGAGTGGAGACTTGAACCTGGGTCATCCACAGCAGTGCCTCATCCATTAGGTAACGGGCTTTTCTGGGAGAGCTCACTTGCTTTCTTGCTCTATGTAATTGGGTGGCTTGTTCCTTAACAGTTGGAAGGCTGGGGCTAGCTAACCATGATTACAGAATGAGCCCCACCTGAGAAGAATCAGGTGATTCCAGCATGGAGGCTGTGGGGATGTGGGGGCATCCAGGAAACTGTGGTTATGCCTGCAGAATGTAAGAAGGCTTCTTCAGGTCCTTGAGTCAGCAGAGGGGAATATACCATCAGGCAAGGTTTATGCAGAAGGACAAACTCCAGGTCGGGTGAGCTTGGAGGCAGAAAAACAGACCCTCAGGGAGGAGAGGCTGTGCCCAGCAGGGTGAGTTTGCATTCTGTTTTGAAAGACTTTGCGTTATTTTGGATTGTTAGGAGAAAGACACTGAACTGTGCTTGGGGCAGTGACCTGAGGACCGAGTAAAGTGGACAGTAGGTGAAGAATGCTTGATTTCCTTTGGACAATGTGCTGTTTGTTTAGGAAGCCCGAAGAAGGGGGAAACAGAAGCAGGATGCTGTGGAGGCACCCCTGTGAAAAATTTTGAAAGGTCTCAGCTTCATCCTGGGGAAAATATATGAAAAACATGACATTTTTTTGCAGGATAAACCATTTCCCACCCAACTCTAGGAGTAGTGTAGGAAGCACATTCTGGGTGCAAAATATATCCATTGCTCTCAGAGATACACCTCTACCCCAATATAATGCGACCCAATATAACACGAATTCGGATATAACGCGGTAAAGCAGCACAGCGGGGGGGGGGGGGGGGGGGGGCTGCCCACTCCGGCGGATCAAACCAAGTTTGATATAATGCGGTTTCACCTATAACGCGGTAAGATTTTTTTTGCTCCCGAGGACAGCGTTATATTGAGGTAGAGGTGTACCTGGTTGTTTGAGGCAGATAATGTTTATAACTTGTGATTTGTGTATATGGAAATGTAAGCGTCTCCTGAAACAAGGCCCCGAATCTAGGATGTGATACTTCTTGTGGTGACTTAGGATGACTATAGAAAGTCATTAGCCAGGATGTGTTATCCTGAATGCGATAAACCTTGTCATTTTGTTAAATGTGCCCTCTGTAATCCCCGGCCTTCCAGTGGACCAGCCAGTCGGTGTTTGCAAACACTAGGCCATGCTGAGGACTAAGCCCCGGCTTAGGGCCTGACCCTGCATGGCTGTAAGCTGCTGAGTAGCCTGAGCTCCCCCTGGCTTTATGGGGTGATGATGGCATAGAGTATCTTGCAGGATGATGCCCAGGGTGTGCAAGGAATGGAGAGGTGCATGCTGCCCCAAAGGGGGGCAGGGAGGGGTGAGTTTGCCCTGTCCCTCCTCTGCAGTGGCCGGTGGAGTTGGCTGGGTGTGCAGGACAGTGTATGTTGTGTGTCCTGAAGAGCACTGGAGGAAGGTACATTCCCCTTGCACGCTAGGGAGTGCCAGGAGGCACAGCGGTGCTCCTGCAGGTGTTAGTCCTGCTTTGTATCGGCCTCACTGAGCCGTATTCGCACCTAAAAAGGCAGACAGCTATTGGGTCGCATCTTCAGTTGGTGTAACTCACTGGTGCGTCATTGACTTGAATGGTGGTACACCAGTTGACACCAGCTGAGGATCTGGTGGTGTTTATCATGATGACAGGGACAGCAATGGGACACTCCATTTTTCACAAACTGCTCTGCATGGCTGCTGTGCCTAGTTCGTCATATACTCTGTGTGGCCCTGATGTAGTTCTCACACTTCTATCTTTGTCTATAAGGTTTCTTTTTTCAGTGCTAGCCTGTATATCTGATCCTCCTACTAAAATCTGACAGTTGTTCTGTTTGGCTTACTAAGCAGTTGATCCGACAAACCAAAAGCAAATATTACTATAGGGAATTTGAGTCTGGGTAATGTGTTAATCTAAATGTCTCTCTCTCTCTCTCTCTGCCTAATAAGGCAATGACAGATTTTTCCACCAGCTTAAATCTTCCACTGCAGCACTGAGAATAGGTGTTATACGCACACACGTGAAAGGCAGCGAGGCTATGGGAATAGACATGAGCTGGGTTCGGTTCCCAGCTTTACTACTGACTGGGCACGCTGCTTTACTTCTCTGTCTCCCCCCACATTCTTTGTCAGTCTTCTCTGTTTAGAATGTAAACTCTGTGGGTATGTCTACACTGGAGTTGGAAGGTGTAACTTCCGGCTCGAGCAGACGTACCCACACTAGCTCTGAGCCAGCTAGTGTGCTAGATATAGAAGCGTAGCTGCTACGATGTGAGTGGCAGGATGAGCTAGCCTCTGCAGGTATGATCCCACCAAGAACTCAGGTGGCTAGCCCCTCCCATCGCTCGTACAGACATGGCTAAACTCCTATTTTTAGCATGCTAGCTCGATCAGAATTGGCTTGAGTATGTCTGTTCGAACTGGAAATCACATCTTCCAGTGCAGATATACCCAAATTGTGTGTTATGCAGTGTCTGGCACACTGGGGCCTTGATCTTTGTTGTGCCCCCTAGGCATCACCATAATACCCGCAATGATATATATTATTTGTATCCCTCAAATTGGTTGCCACCTATCTCCCTACATTTTTCCATTGTGCTCTTTGTAAAGAGTTATTTAAGGAATATAGAGGGGAACCAAACTGTCTGCATACATATTCTGATTTGACATAATGAATTAAATAGCCAGAATGAGCCCACAAATATCAATGATCTTGATAAATTCTGATGCGGATTGCTCAGGAGAGGGAATAAAAGCTAAGAGAGCATTGTAATGCAATGCACTTGCCTCTCTCTTCACTTCTTTTTTTTTCCCTTTGATGCTATCTGAGGCCCTAAGAACTATGCTGTAAATGATCACTGCATCAGATAGTAATGGTGGGTGAGCTTTTCCTAGAAAACATGAATGGGGATGAAGCACGTCCCTTAATTATTACAGCGTGGGGAGTTATAATCGAGCCAATAAATTGTTCTCCCAGATTTATTTTTGTATGAACTATGAACACAGAAGCCCATTCCATATTGCTAAATGCCTTCTTGCTCTCCATCAGTCTATTAAATCTGGGTGGCTATAATGCTTTGTGTAATGCAGAAGGCTAAATAGTCTCCTTGGCTCAACATTGGCTTTATGCCCACATACAAATCCCACTTGGTCTATAGTTGCTAAGTGTGGGAGTAATTTAGCTGATATTACTGCCATTATCTTGGCCAAGATTTTAGCATTTCTGCTTATTAATGAAATAAGCTAGTAAGAAAAGCATAACAATTGATCTTTTCCAGGTTTGGGTCAATTTTACATTATAAGCTTCTCATCATGATGAGAGCAGAGTTTCCTTACTGAAACTGTCTCTGAACATTTCTAATAAAGAAGCTCTCAGTTTTTCCTGTGATATGATGTGGTAGATGCTCAGTGTTTTATGCTTTGTTCCTGCATTCCTGGAAATCAGTGGCGGAGCGCCCATTGACACCGATGGGGCAGGATCAGGCCCTTGGGCCCTTTATATTGCTCTCCACTTTGTTCAAGCTTACGACTTCATTTAAAAATTAGCATGGACATTTTTCAATTAAAAAATCTGAAACAAAGGTATAGTACAATTCCATCTTCTCTCTCACAACAATTGGCTAAGAATTGGCCAAAAGTTATATATTCATTTTGATTTTTTTTTCAATGAAAAAAATTCAAAACAAAAAAATATTATTGTTCATTCCAGTTTTTGAAAATAGTCCTCCTAAGCGCAGGGGGCTGGATTAGAGGGTCTCTCGAGTTTCCTTTGGGCCTAAATTCCTCTGATTCTGTGAAAGAAAAATGGAAATTTTGCTTCATTTTGGATAAAAAGAAATGTCCGAGAAAGTGGGAGAAAAAACGAAAAAAATATTTTCTTCCCACTTTGTCTTGTTGTTTGTTTGTTTGTTTGTTTTTTACACTTTCCCCACCCCTTATTTTCCAGTGGGGGAAAGGGAGAGGGTGGGGTGAAAAGGGAAAGAAAGCTGGACTGGAGGAGCAAAAAACCCCAAACCCAACACTTCTGGGTTTTTGAAAATTGAAATGAAACAAGATATTTCCTTTTTGTTTTGAATTTTTTCATTGAAAATCTACCAAAGGATCTCACAAAACTGGGTTACTGGGCAACAAAATGGCAGCTGAAATTCAATGTTGATAAATGCAAGGTAATGCACACGGGAAAATATAATCCCAACTATATATATAAAATGATGGGGCCTAAATTAGCCGTTACCACTCAAGAAAGATCTTGGAGTCGTTGTGGGTAGTTCTCTGAAAACATCCACTCAAAGTGCAGTGGCTGTCAAAAAAGGGAACAGAATGTTGGGAATCATTAAGAAAGGGATAGATAATAAGACCGAAAATATCATGTTGCTCTATATAAATCCATGGTACGCCCACATCTTGAATACTGCGTGCAGATGTGGTTGCCCCATCTCAAAAAAGATATGTTGAGATTGGAAAAGATTCAGAAAAGGGCAACAAAAATGATTAGTGGTATTGAACAGCTTCCATATGGGGAGAGATTGGTACTTTTCAGCTTGGAAAAGAGATGACTAAGTGGGGATATGATAGAGGTCTATAAAATCATGACAGGTGTGGGGAAAGTAAATAAGGAAGTGTTATTTACTCTTTCTCATAACACAAGAACTAGGGGTCACCAAATGAAATTAATAGGCAGCAGGTTTAAAACAAACAAAAGGAAGTATTTCTTCACTCCATGCACAGTCAACCTGTGGAACTCCTTGCCAGAGGATGTTGTGAAGGCCAAGACTATAATAGGGTTCAAAAAAGAACTAGGTAAATTCATGGAGAATAGGTCCATCAAAGGCTATTAGCCAGGATGGACAGGGATGGTGTCCCTAACCTCTGTTTGCCAGGAGCTGGGAATGGGTGATAGGGGATTACCTGTTCTGTTCATTCCCTCTGGGGCACCTGGTATTGGCCACTGTCAGAAGACAGGATACTGAGCTAGATGGACCTTTGATCTGACCCAGTATGGCTGTTCTTATGTTCTCATGTTCACTAGTGGAACTGAGAGCACAATTTGGCCAATGCATCCATAACTCTGGATGTAGGTAGACATGTACACCAAGGTATAAACATTTCATGTACTTGTTTGTTTATTTGTATTTTAGTACTGTAGGCTTCAGTCAAGATTGGAGTCCCATTGTGTGAGGCACAGTACAAATACAGAAGAAGAGGGTCTCTGCCCTATAGAGCATGTCTAAATAGGACAAAGAGTGGGAGGGTAAACAGAGGCACAGAAAGGAGAAATGACACTGCCAAGGTCACACAGCAGGCTAGTGGCATTATTGCGACTAAAATCTAGGTCTGAGATTCATTCCCGTGTCCTATCACTGGTCCATGCTGTATCTCATAGATAAAGCTCTGTATCTAAGTGTATCCGCTATGTTAATAATCACAGTGCCCAATAACAATATCTACCAGATGGGGGCGCTGTGGGCAGGGGGCAACAGAGTGTTCACGTTGGCAGTTCTATTAAGGGCTTGATCCTACCCCTGATCTGTACTGTAAACACTCATGTATTTCCAATGGGAAGCTCTACATGTAGCATTATTGCAGGATTGCACCCAAAGCTTGTCAACGGCTTTTCTCTCTTATTTTATGTATCCTTGAGGCTATGTAGGCATCACTTACAATGAAAAAGTGGGGCCATCCTCTGACTTCTCAGGATGGGAGGCAGCCCTAACTAACCACACAATTATAACCTAGGAAGTGATAGCTGTATGGGAGCCTAAGTGCAGGAATGCAGGAAAATTAGTGCAGGAATGATCGGGTATAAGTTATCCCCTGCAATTTAACTCTTTTTGAGGTGGGGAGGAAGGTCCCCAACAGGAGATTTTTCACAAAAATCATGACATTAACCACTCGCAGAGGACTGAATGGAAGCCACTTAGAGCGTTTCACTTTTGCCCTGATGTAAATTTGAATCCATACTTTCCCTAGATAGAAACACATTAATCCTTTAGACTGCACCACCCAGTGTTATGATTTCTAATTTATAACTCACATATCTTAAGCAATGTTTGAGAGCAATGTGGATTTTTTTATTATTTATTTAGAGAAGAATTCAAATGTGGTATTTTTCACAGTATTAACTTCAGGCTTGACATATCTGCTAGAGCCATAAATCACGGCTGTTTCATTTACAAATCATTAGGGAGACTGAAGGCTCAAAGTATTTAATTTATCCAAATCACTCTGGGTAGTTTATCAACATGTATAATGCACTTTTTATTTTATTCCAAAGCTGACTAGTAAAATTCCTAGCAACTCTCGCTGTGTTTTGGTTTCTGTAGTCAGTGTAAATCTAGGAGTGGCCAAACTTACATGGAACTAGTCAGTAGTAATTACTTTCAATAAAGATATCTATGAGCTGGGTCTGATTTTGCTGCTACTGTTGTAAATTGTGAGTAACATCTCATAAGTTTACAGAGTTGCACCAGTGGTAAAAATAGTGTGAAATCAGAACCAGACTTCCAATATTAAGATTAAACACACTTTCTCTAAAAGAGAGAGCAAGCAAATCTGGTCATCTTCTTTCCAGGAGGCAGCTGCTTTGATGGTATCGCTGCCTCATGGGCAGGATGGATGGATAACATGAATATGCAGAAAGAGGCTGCTGTTGTGTGAAGAGGAGCTCTGCCATTTTGAAAGTTGGGCGCTGGTCTCCAGGAAGCTGTAGGCTGCAGTTAACGCTAGGCTCTGGTTGCTACTATGCAGTGTTAAATGCAAGGTCCCCCTGCCTTAAAAAGAACACCACACTATGAGGTAATATGGCATAGCAGGTTGACTTTATGGCATTGATACATTCAGTTGTCCAGTTGGTAGAATTAGTTAGTTTAGAACCTGCTTACACTCTGCTCAGGGAAGCTCACATCATGACTGTGTGAACAGTCTTCAACAAAATGGCCTCCACAGATTATTAGCAGTGCTTGTCATTTTATTTGTTGTTTGTATTACACTTGTGCCTATTGTGCTAGGCACCATAAAATGAGTTAAAAGAGAATCTGAGCTCACAATTTGTGAATATGTCAAGATGCAGCTGGTGGAAGAAACAGATGAGGGTAGGGTGGGAGGATAGGGTAACCATGAATTAATGTGTCAGGCTCCTGTCTTCCTTCTGGCTGAACTGCCATGGTGTATCATGGGAGTTCGTGACCGTGGTGGATCATGGGAGATGTTGTCTG
Source organism: Chrysemys picta bellii (assembly GCF_011386835.1). Classification (NCBI taxonomy): domain Eukaryota; kingdom Metazoa; phylum Chordata; order Testudines; family Emydidae; genus Chrysemys; species Chrysemys picta. Next base: position 271,326,700 of record NC_088792.1, on the reverse strand, counting down.
GCCAGGGAGATCAGACTGTTGAGAAAAATGGGGGCATGAGACACCCACACTATAACTCCTATGAGGCACAAGGACAGCTTAGGCAGACTAAGTTCAATGTCAGGTCACGATGAAACAAAATGTTTTGATTTGGTTCAACAAACCCAAAAGAAACAATTTGACATTTCCATGACAACATTTTAAAACTTTTGTTCCTCAAACATTTTTGATATTTCAACTTTTCCTTCCAATTCAGGAAGGAAACAAATGTCAAAATTTAGGAATTTCACAGACAATGGAAATTCCAATTTTTGACCACCTCTTCTTTTTGACCACCTGTAATGTGCAAAATGATTTCACTTTTAGAGCTACTTTATTACATCTGAGCATTAACCTCACACTAGTTAAATGAAAACTTCTCATCACATGTAGGAAGAGAATAAGGTTATCTGTGTAATCCTCAAATAATAATGATACAGATGAAATAGATTCAATGGTTACTTTTAAAGGGTTTTTTCCCCCACCTTGAAGGATATTTTTATACACAAGGCAGGCAAAGGGGAAAAGGGATAGGAAGGGTAATTAGAAAAAGAAAATGGTGAAAGTTGGGGCTTTGGACCAATTATAGTTGTCCAGACCATTTATACAAGCAGTGACACAATGGATATTGCTGGTTATAAAGTCCAATTGAAAGTCAACTTATTAATAAACTATATGTATAATATTTGCATTACAGTAATGCCCTAAAGCCCCAATAATGGATTAGTACCCCATTGTGCTAGTCACTGTACAAACACCTAACAAACAATGGCTTCTGCCCCCAAAAGCTTACAATCTAAGTAGTGGGCAAATTTGTGCTCCCAAGTCACTTAGTTCCTTCTGAAAAAGTAAATGTTTAACCAAAAACACAGCATTTCATTTTGATTTTGAGCTTTTTATTTCCCTTTTTAATTTTTTTTTAAAAAGGGGTAATTTTGAAACAGTCATTTTGAATTGAAAAGTCAACACATTTCATTTTGAAAAATTCCAAGACTAAAATGTTTCAACTTTTTTGGAATTAAAAAAAATTTTTTTTAAACAAACAAACAAAAAAGACACGAATTTGCAAAATGTTTTTCAACCTGAATGTATATTTTTCACTCAAAAAGTTTTGGTCAGAAAACTTCACCCAGCTCTACTCTTTAGGCACTTTTGAAAATCCAAACTCAACCACTGGATAGTTAAAAGTTTGAGTGGGTCTGCAAATACCTTCTCCTCCTCCTCCGAGAAGGCAGGTAGCTCACATTTGTAGATATGCCCAAAATGTGGCTGCTGGGAAAAGAACTGCAGAGGAATGTGGTTTTAAAAAATGACTAGGTTTATTTGGACAAATCCATCTGTTTGAGTTTCCAAGGACAGACACATCATCAGTAACAGTAGTGATCTAGGTACATAACTACGTGGTGGTGACATTTTTCTCTGGGAATACGAGGTGGTGATCTGGCAGCTTTGCCATCTCTTGCATTCCTAGCTCTCTAGGTCAGTAGAACAAAGAGCTCATGTGATGTAATCCAGAAAGCAAAGTCTTCAGTGATCAGCTGCAGGTTTAATGAGAATGTGCAATGAATCAATGCCTGCTCTGGTGAGAGAGCAAGCACATGGAATTCCAGAGCTCTGGGCCTAATACTATTAATAAAGGACTTTCTTCCTCCCTGATTCCTATGCCTAGAACAACCCCCATAACCTTGTGTGCCATGCTGCTACCTTTTCTTTTAAATCCTCCTTCTGCTAGACTTTCAGCTGCCAGTTTACAGGACACCCAATGGAAACTGAGTGTCAAAATCTCTTTGGCAGCTTTGAAAACCTCTGCTTAATCACTCACTTTTATTAAACAATCCCCAAAGCACTTACGCTTACAGTAATAGATTTTAAGGTCAGAAGGAACTAGTAGAACATCTAATCTGACCTCCTGTGTAGCACAGGCCACAGAATTTCACTCGGTGACACCTACATTGAGTCCAGTAACTTGTGTTTGACTAAAGCACATCTTCCAGAAAGGCATTGAGCCTTAATTTGGAGAGATGGAGAATCTACTACTTCCCTTGGTAGTTTGTTCCTCTATTAAAAAATTATGCCTTATTTCTCATTTGAATTTGTCTGGCTTTAGCTTCCAGCCATTGGATCTTATTATACCTGTCTCCATAGGTTAAATAGCCCTTTAGTATCCCTTTCTTCCCAGGAAGGTACTTATACACCATAATCACCTCTTGATAGTCTTTTGACCAGCTTAACAAATTGAGATCCTTCAGTGTCTCAATATAAAGCATTTTCTCCAGCTCTCACATCATTTTTGTGACTCTTCTCTACATCCTCTCCAGTTTTTCAACATCCTTTTTACAACGTGGACCCCAGGACAGTATGCAGTATTCCAGGATGAACCTCATAAATTCTGTGTACGTAGGCAAAACCACTTCCCCATCCTGCTGGGTCACTCAGCAAAATCTGGATTGTCCATTCAACTGTAAACTCCTCTTTATTATTTTTACATATTTATATTCTGGTTGTGCCTAAAAGCCCCATTTGGGATTTTGCTCTATGATCATACATTAGAGCCATACCCTGCCCCCTTTAGGTCAGGAGTCAGAACTTTCAGAACCAGGCAAAGTATTCATATTTTGTGAATTTAGCTCCTTTTCCTTTTTGCCTATTATCCACAAGTAGTGTTTGATTTCTGTGCATTTGTCTGCCATTTTGGAATTTGTTTGTTGCACACTTTGCACAAGAAAATTTCAGTCCATGGGTTGCTCACAGGCTATTAACTTTGACTTTGTCTTTGACTATTTGTTGTAGTTAGTGATGTTTAGGAATTTTTTGATGAACCCTTTTTATAGCGAAAAATTCTGATTCATTAAAATCTGTTCATGAAACGGGGTCGGTTTTGATTAATCTCCTGACTGAAAAAAGTTAGTGGGGGGAATAAAGATTAAAAATTGTCAATCTTCCATGTCATTGTTTTCTAGCAAAATGTTCATTTATTTATTTTTTTACTTTGTGTGTCGAAATGTTAGCAAATGCGGATTAAAGGTTAAGTAAAATTGAAAATACAAATGAAACATTTCAAAATTTTTGATATAATATTTTGATTGACCCTCATCAAAAAATGGTTTTGGCGGTTGGGTTTGTGAAAGTTTAAGATTACATTTTTTTTGTCCTGATTCGAGGCATGAAAATTCTTCAATAGCTCTAAACTTGTTTTCAAACCGTTTCCTGCCCAGCTCTAGTCATAGTGTATGATAATATAAATTATCTGCTTTTATTTCTGCTTTTTCATTGGATGATAACTTTTATAAACAGAAGGAAAATGAAAAAGATTTTAAGATGGCTCTATGAACCTTTCCATGATTATATATTGGACTTTTAACTGAATTCACAGTTTATATTCAATTTCCATCCTTTTTATGAGAGTAAAAAAAATCTAGAAAATAGTCAAACAAATATTTGCAATTTCCCCCCTCACTATATTTCCAGCTCCAGTATATCTCTTTGTTGCGTAGACTACTGAACTAAATGTCAGAGCAGTAAGCAGATCTTGTAGCTAAGACACTGGGACTCCAGAAATCTGCGGTCACTTCCTAGCCCTGATACAGACTGTGTGATGTTGGGCAAATCGCTAATCTCTCTGTCCCTCAGCTCCCTATCTGTAAAATGGGGATAATAGCACTTTCTTTCTCCCACCCACTGTCTGTCTATTTAGATGGTAAATTCTTGGGGCAGGGACTTTCTTAACATCACCCTACTTAGCACAATAGGGCCCTGATCTCCGCTGGAGCCTCCGGTGCTGCCATAATATGTATAATAATAACAAAGAGCAACCGATTATTATTATTTCAGAACTCAATAGGGGTTTTTACTTCACTACAAAGACGAGTCCTCTAAAACGTACATTCCTAGTCTGAAATGGGTTCCTTCACCCCCAGGGGCATAGCCTCCAACATAAATCAAAGTCGCTTAAGTAAAGCTCCAAATGTCAACTTGACCAGAATCAAAGTCAAACAGATGCAGCACAGGGGGTATTGCCCCCGTTTCATTTCTGAACTGCTCTCTACTTGGAACTGGATAGGAATGCCTCCTCTGTGACAATGCGTTTGTTGCTCTTTCTAGCTTTTTTTAGGCAGTCAATGTTATCTCTTACAGATGAACCCATTCTAAGTTCAAAGGACAGCTCTTCGAAATTCTGTGAAGTCAGGTCACCTTATCAGTACACTCCCATTCCAGAGGCTCTCCTGTGCTTTCGTTGTAAAAGCTGAGCATGCAGCTTCGGTGTGTTTGATTTATTTTACTGTCTTGCCAGGCCTGAGCTGGCAGGCCGGTACAATAAAAGAGGATGGTGGCAGAGCATTTCCTGCTTCTCTTTGCTCTTTTCCAGCTAATGTACCTTTGAGAATGTCCCCATCAGAAAACTGTTCACTTGCAAATATTTACTCCCCTTCTGACTGTCAGTTGAACCCAAAGAACAAGTTTTTAACAGTGCAGGATGAACTGGCCAAAGGACATTGTCCATTATCAGCATGCGTATGTGTGTTCAGAGGAGACAGGAGGTTGCAATGATTTACCACCTATATCTGGCAACCTTAGTACAAATGTCCCATTTAAAACCCATTTGGAAACTGAACTCCACTTCTCCCTTTCCTCAAGAAGTGCTGGATTTTCCTTTCCTCATTCATCCAAGGTCAGCACAATTCCTGCTTGCACTATGGAAGATTGGCAGAGATCGGTTCTCACCTCAGGCTGGCTCCCAGTGGGAGGATTAGAGAGAGCACAAAATAATCATCTGTAACATAGACCCTCCTCACCCCTAAGCTAATTGTATTTTATGATTATTTGGCTCTAGAGTGAGGGGAGGAAAGGCTAAGCAAAGCCGGGGATGTTTGGGTTCTTATTTGGGTTTGGCAGAACATCAAAGAGCATAGGAAAACACACACTGAAAGAATCCATGTCGAAACCTAAGACTCAGACTAAGTGCTCCTTTGTGCTCCTTTGGGTTCCCAACCTCCGTATCAGGGTTTGGAAGCCTCCTGTCTAGAATCGGAGTGCTTCCATCACCCTCCATCTCAGCTGTTCCCACCTGTTTAGACATCCACAGCAGAGTACAAGTATTCTTTGCCTGATACCCTCTGTACTTGTCCCAGAGTTCCTTGTCATTGAGTCCAGGCTCCTCCTATCCCATCTGCTTTCTAACCTGCAGGTTCACTTACACTCCAGGTGGGTCAGCAGCAAGATTTATGTCCCCTTAAAGCCCTAGCATGGGACTACAAACTGAGGCCATGTCTACCATGCGATTCACAGCTCAGGGAGGCATCTCTGCGCTGGCTTTAATCTAACTAGTAGTACTAAAAATAGCAGCGAAGACCCGGTGACTTGGGCATCAGTTCAGGTTGTACAAGGCTGCCTGGTCCCCCTGCGTACATGTTGCTGGCTTCTGCCTCTGCATCTTAACTGCTATTTTTTGTGAGCTGGCTAGACTAAAACCACTGTGGGATTGCCTACAAGAGCTGCAAATCACACCTCGGATTGTGGCATAGATTTACTCTGACTGCGCACCACGGGCAAACCACTTTCTGGTTTCAGAGCCCTATCTTTAAAATGGGGATAATGTTCTCTTTCTCTCACCCTTTGTCAGCCATGTCTGTTTAGGTTATAGGTTGTTCGGGGCAGAGATTCTCTTACTATGTGTTGTACAGAGCCTGTCAAAATAGGGCTCAGATCTTGGCTAGGGGCTGCTGACGTTGCTGTAATACGCATTGTAAATTACTACTACTAACGAGGATAAAATAGTATTTGGGAAGGAGACTAATTTCAGAGGAGTGGGCTCCTGAATCTCAGTGGAAGTGTCCTGACTAGAACTGGGCAGATAACTGATTTCTCCTCCCCCACCCCCCCCAAAATAGTTTGAGCTGCAACAAATGTGAGAGAGTGTTTTTTTTTTTTTTTTTTTTAAGAATAGAATTTTTAGTGAGTTGCCGACGTCTGTTTCAGAGTAAGGATTTGAACATGGGTCTCCTACATCCTTGGTGAGAGCTAAAGACTGTGGCAGAAGCAGCAATGCTACCATTTCCTCCTTCTCCAGGCTGGATTGTTAGTGGCTGAAACAATTCATGCCAAAACTGAATAGTTTTGGGTTGACCAAAACTAAGTTTTTCGTCCTATTTAATTGAAAAATTCCACCCAGCTCTAGTCCCGAGATCCCCTCCAGAGAGAGAGGTCCTTAAATAAGGGATTTTAGTGTCATTTGGCCGTTTGAAATGTACTGTTCATGGGAGTTGGGTCTTTCCTAACCATTTACATTAAATGCGATGAAGAGGATACAGCCTCAAAGCAACTTATGGGAAATGTCTGCAGGCAAGCTACACTTTAAAAACAATGGCTTTGGGAGCAAAGCTACGACACTTCCTAACCTGCTCGGTCTGTACCTTCTGTCTATAGGAAACACCATAAACCATCCAATGAAATTGTGCTTCTGTGTATTGGGAGTATAGGAGAATTTCCATATGGCAAAAACAGTAACTATTTTCCAGAGAGAAACTGTCCTGCAGGTGTTCAGCAAAGCATGACATATCAAGGTGATGCTCAATATTCACTTCAAATGTCTGTGGGCCTGATTCAACTCCCATTGAAGTCAATGGAGAGACTCCAATGGGAATTGGATTGGCAGGGGCGGCTCTATGTATTTTGCCGCCCCAAGCACGGCAGTGAGGCAGCCTTCGGTGGCATGCCTGCAGGAGGTCTGCTGATAACGCGGATTCGGCAGCATGCCTGGGGGAGGTCCGCCGGTCCCGCTCCTTCGGCGTACCCACCGCCGGAGCTGTGAGACCGGCGGACATCCCACAGGCATGCCACCGAAGGCAGCCTGACTGCCGCCCTCACGGCGACCAGCAGGCCGCCCCCCCGCAGCTTGCCGCCCCAGGCACGTGCTTGGTGCGTTGGTGCCTGGAGCCGCCCCTGTGGATTGGGTCCTATAAAAGTGTGTATATTTTGGTTTACACATAAATTTTCACTTTAATGCCATACACCTTGTTTGTTCAGTTGTCTCATCGTGTCGACCATCCCATTCTGCCCTGTCAGTGATGCCAGTTGTCATGCTCCTGCTTCTCCCACAACTGTTTCCGTGCTTTATTTCATGCCGTCCCTTATACGTGAAACGTTACTCCTGAGCTGCTCTAGAAGGATGCTACCATTTCCTCTTTCAAATCCCACCAATCACATGGGCAGCAGAAGTCTATAAGGGGCTGTTTCAGATCCCAGCTCCTCCGGGCAGCATGTTTGCAACCTAAAGTGCCTTCATTCTCTGATGTTACCATCTCAGCTCATCACTGAGGTTCCCAAATTGCCATGACCCTTTGTCTGATCTCTCTCTTCCTCGCTCACTCTTAACCCCTGCATCACTTTAGAATATATTAAACAGCCCATTAAAACAATGAAGACCGGCACAAAGAAATCCCAAGCAGCCAAAATAATCTTTCTATTTCCTGTCCACTCCCCTTTCTTGTCAATTCCCAATTATGGGCCTGATTCTGGCCTCCTTACCCACAGTCAGTAGTTCCATTGATGGAACAAAGGACTACTCCAGTGGGACAAAATCTGGCTTGCGTAAACCCTTAAGGCCAAGGAATTGTCTTCCTATTTGTTTGAAGTCTCAAGCACACTTGGTGTGTGTGTGTGTGTGTGTGTGTGTGTGTGTGTGTGTAAAATAATTAACAGTAATTAATACTAATGGTGTTAATGATTTGTCTTCATCCATGTGGTGTCTGCAGCTGGCAATTATTCATTCAGCACATCGTACAAATATAAACAATAGCAGGATGTGTGGTGTTTTCCAATAACTGCACAACCAATAGCTTGTGCCTTGCACTTCAATTAATTGGCAAGAAATGCACACCCACTCCTTTGTGCTTATTGCTTAATTTATTTACTTAATTCATTTAGGCAGAAGAGTCCGTCGTAGTTCCAGCTGTCTGGCTTTCTAGGCTAGAGCTGTAGGCAATCAATTAGCTCCACTAGTCTGAACAACAGAAGCTCAATATATGCTGCCTTCATATACAACATTTCAGGCTAGTACAAACTGTTAAGTAGTATTGTGCTTTAACTTCATATAATTCAATCCAGCAATGTTAGACTTCTTATGAATCATATTACATAGAACGCTGAATAGACCTGACCTAATAATTATTTTGGGAGGATTTGGGTGGGGGGGGAGGGAGTTTGTTTGTGGTTCTTTCCTCCCTGCCCCTCCCAAAAAACGAAAAACCAAAAGAATTTTGTTTCAGATCAAATATGAAACACTTTCTTCAACCCAAAACAATCTTTTTTCAGTTTTTGTTTTGTTTTTCATTTTTGGGTGTTACTCATTTTTTTTTAAACACATCTAGCTAAATTTTGAAACTAAGTATAATTTTTAAATGAGAAGTCAATGTTTCGTTTTAAAATGCCAAAATAAAACATTTTGACTTTCAGTCAAAATATTTTTTTAAAACTATTTGTTGAATTTTACCTGAATTCGTGAATAGTTGGTTGACCTGAAACTACATTGGTCAGTGAATAAAGTGTTTATCCAAAAAATGTTGCCCAGCTCACTGCTGAAGACCAATATGTAATGACATTTATTGTTTTATAGGATAGTGGGTGTGCAGATACAATAATAATCTCTATTCTAATAGGAACACTCAAAACGTGATACAGCTGCTAAAAATGAAAATAATTTGCTTTATATAATCTAAAAAACCAAAGCACACAACATGTAAGCAAAGTGATCTGGGGAGGGGGGTGATTGGCAAATAGCTTGTTTCATGTTTTATGCTGTCACTCAGTTGTCCCTCTACTTTGCTTTTATTAGCTTGCTAATTTCATATAGGCACCACAGTAGAAGTGATTCTTGGATAGAGAGCTGCCAAGGAGATTCTTGCTGGTCCTGGTGGGTGGGCTCTGACATTTCATACATTTATAGCAGAACTGTGAAGCCCTGAACAGTTTGTTTCAATCTACTTAAAACGCAGTCTCTTCCCTTGAGGGGACTGGGAAATGTTTTTCATAGAATTATAGAATATCAGGGTTGGAAGGGACCTCAGGAGGTCATCTAATCCAATCCCCTGCTCAAAGCAGGACCAATCCCCAACTAAATCATCCCAGCCAGGGCTTTGTCAAGCCGGGCCTTAAAAACCTCCAAGGAAGGAGATTCCACCACCTCCCTAGGTAACCCATTCCAGTGCTTCACCACCCTCCTAGTGAAATAGTGTTTCCTAATATCCAACCTAGACCTCCCCCACTGCAACTTGAGACCATTGCTCCTTGTTCTGTCATCTGCTACCACTGAGAACAGCCGAGCTCCATCCTCTTTGGAACCCCCCTTCAGGTAGTTGAAAGCAGCTATCAAATCCCCCCTCATTCTTCTCTTCTGGAGACTAAACAATCCCAGTTCCCTCAGCCTCTCCTCATAAGTCATGTGCTCCAGACCCCTAATCATTTTTGTTGCCCTCCGCTGGACTCTTTCCAATTTTTCCACATCCTTCTTGTAGTGTGGGGCCCAAAACTGGACACAGTACTCCAGATTTTGAATGACCAGATAGTAACAGCAGAGTGGATGCCAAGATGCAAAGGTCTGAATTTGCTAATCAAGGGGAGTGTAAGCCTGCATCAGCGCCCAGGGGAGTCGTTCCATGGGATTAGCCCCAGGCTCTTAGGGTCTCTCTACACCGCAGCTGGGAGCACGCCTCCTGGTGCAGGTAGCCGGACTTGTGCTAGCTCCGCTAAGGTTAGCATGCAAGAAGTAGCAGGTGACTGTTGAGGCATGGGTAGAGGTCACGCTAGCCACTTGAGTCCAAATCCTTTTGAACCACTACAGCCACGCTGCTATTTCTAGCATGCTAGCTCCAGCAGAGCTAGGATGTATGTGTCCATCTAGCCAGGCTCGGAGGCATGCTCCCAGCTGCTGTGAGGGCCCCCCCACACCCCAGCGGCTAACCAGGGATGGAGCTGAAGCAGGAGTATAGCAGAATCTGACGTGGTGCTCTCTGACTAGCAAGCAGTGATAGTTTGTAAACCTGAGAGCTGCCATCTGTGGGCAAACCAATATAAAGTAAGCACAAGGGAGCCACATGCTCAGCTCAGGTAGCTATGCTGAAATAATTGGAATTCACCCAATTATACAAGTTGAGGTCCTGGCTTTCAACGTTTGTTTCTAGACTGAAATGTACATGAAGCCCATTCAAAATGCACAAGTCAACAGTGTGTACATGGTAAATGAGCAGGAAACTAACAGGGAAATACCCTTTGGGTGTATGGGCCCCTGGCCAACCTCATGTTCTGCATTAAAATCAAGGAACACTTTGTCAGATTCAGCTGTCCCTGGGCCCCTCAACCAGCTACTGATCAATCTCAGACCCCTAGATGGGCCAGATTTTGGCAGATTATGAACACCCTCCACTCCCACAGACTTCAGAGGGAACTGAAGGTACTGGTTAGAGCTGGCCAGAAAATGAGGAGGAGGAGGAGGGATTTCTGTTGAAAACTGTGACAGAAAATGGGAAAAATAATCATTTTTACTAAAAATTTTTATCAATTTTGATTTCTTGTCAAAACTGAAAAATGATTCCCTCCCCCTCCCGCCCGGTTTTGGATTTGTGGTTTTCTGATGGACAGCAGACCTGCTCCACAAAAAATGTTGCTTAGTAAAAACCTCAATTTTCCATCAATTTTTTTCCCTCCTGCCCTAGAGTTCATCACCCCTCCCCCTCCCAAGAAGTGCTCAGAATCTTACTACTCTTTTTTTAAACTGGGTCTGTAACCTTTTGTGACAGCAGTGGAATAATCCAGAAAAGAAACGTTGGAAACGCCCAACATGTTCACAGCTAAACTGGCTGCTGGTTTGCTGATGGAAAGGAGCGGGGCAGTAACTAGAATCACTGCCACTCTACTGAACAAATACCCATCCCATGAAATGATTCCATCTCCATTGGTGATTTGATGTAACAGAGTAATGTCACAGCAATTGAACCTTGGTTTTTGACTGAATGAACGTCTCCTGTTCTGACTGGGAAAACCTCAGATTTTCCATGATATTTATTTCCCACTAATGCCTCCGCATTTATGTAGCAGCAGGAGGAGTCCGTTATCCCATGACAATGTTTAACCTGATCAGCATGATCTATTTAAGTATGTGCATTTGAGAATATCTCTGTTGATATTAGTATGTGATCAGATTACAGCGCTCTATAGCTGCCTGTAGGATGCCTTCCACTTATAAAGCACCATGCATCTAAAAATCTCAGTGATTTACAGACATTAAAGCAGGGAGGTTAATAGGAATATTTACTATTTTGCAAATGGGTAACACAAGACATGGAGAGATTTAGCACCATCTTCAAAGCTGTGTGCCGAAAGCTGGAGCTTGTCTAGGGATATTCGTACTGCTGTAACTAGGATATTGTTGCGCTAGTGCAAATTTGGAGTGCAGGCAGGTTGTAGCAATGTAGCCCGGGGTATGTGATTTAGATGGGTACTTGCCCTGATCTCAAAAGCCATACACAAGCACCAAGATCAAAGTAGTCTGGTGCCGAGCATTTGTATCCCCCATTAAAGTCAATTATGCCTAAATTGTTTTCATATTTCACCTTTTCACCATTATTAGTATTTGTATTATGGTAGTGCCTAACGGGGCCCCAATCCTGGGGGGCCATTGGGCTGGGCACTGTCTAAATAAATTGTAAGAGCAGGGACCATCTCTTACTACGTATTTAGAGACAAACACTGTATGATAGTATAGTGGGGAAGGGAAGTTGATGTCAATGAAAATAGGATCAGGCAGTTACACAGGTAGCTATTGCGCAACTGTCCCCAACCAATGCACAAGCAAACCATTATTAGCTGGCTAAATTCTTGCAGACTTCACAGCAGATGTTGGTCTGGAGGAAGGAAGTGGCACTAAAGATTAAGGCCCCAATTCAGGAAAGCACTTAAGCACTTGCTTACAGGTAAGTATGTGCTTAAGCTCCCTTTCTGAATAGGGATGTTTCCTGAATTGGGGCCAAAATTCAGAAAGGGAATTCTGTGCATAAGAGGCATTGTGAAGGAATAGGCGGAGAAGCTGTCAAATGGGCAAATGAGGCTGGTAGCATTGGTGGAGCAGAGGAGGACACAAGAAAGATGAGAGGAGACTGGCTGCATTGTATGATTAATTGGTTGATGTTTGCAAATCACTTTACAAACATACAGTGCTCTCTAAGTGCTAAGTAATAGTGTTATTTGTTACCCACTCATTACTGTATCTGACTCAAGTTCAATCTTGTCTTTATACTGTCTCTTCCCTTTAAAATTTCTCTCTGCAATTTCCCTGTAATCTTTCCTCTTCCAAGGAGTCCTGTGGGGTGTGTGGCTAGTAGGACATGATTGCAATAGGTTAAAAAGAGTTATTAACAGAGACCACATCAGAGCTCTTGCAGCACACATGATCTGTTTATTCAGCATCAGCTCGACTAATTCCTAATGAAAGGGCACTGCATAGCAGAGTGCAGGACCCTGGTGCTCAAAAATATTTAAATGTTACTTACGTACAAAGAGCTTGATTCTAATTAGGGGTGGGGGAGCCAGCTGGGGCGAAATCAAAACGTAGCCCCAACCCTTCACTCAAAGCCTGAACCCAAAAAGCTTTTAATAGACACACAAATGTTTGGTTACATTTAGTTTGTAAAGTTTTTTGGCTCTTAAACATCCTCCTTTTGGACAGGACTGGAAGTGAGAGGAACTGAAACACCACAACAGAATTTGTCCTCCTAGTATTTCCAGAAATTGTAAGTCCTGGCAACCTCCCAAAAAATTGCCCAATCCTCCTTGATCGGAAAAATTTTGTGAGATCAGGCAAACTTCTATTTCTCATGCTGAAACAGAGGGGACCAAATTCTCCATTGCTTTACATCGTCTGCCTAAGTTTTATCTATAGTACTTATTTGGCCCCCCATTAGCAACATATTTGCATTACCACATCTTTAATGTATTTATCCTCACAACACCATTGTGAGGCAGAGAAGTGCTATTACTCCCATTTTACAAATGGAGAATTGAGGCTCAGAGAGATTAAGACCCTGCTTTTAAAAGCTATTTAGGCCTAGTTTGGTTCACCATTGTAAGGCCTAAGTGACTTAGACCTAAGTACCTAAATCCCTTTTGAAAATGGGATTTAGCTGCCTAGGGCTTGTCTACACTGGCACTTTACAGCACTGCAACTTTTCTCGCTCAGGGGTGTGAAAAAACACCACCCTGAGTGCTGCAAGTTTCAGCGCTGTAACATGCCAGTATAGACAGTGCTCTGCCCCTCGTGGACAAGGTGTGTTTTTATTTTTTTGTTAGAGACGGTGAAGACTTGCCCTTAGGCCTTGCAACACTAAACAGAGCTGCATCTATGTACCTTTAAAAATCTGGGCCAAAAGGACTGGATGTGTCAGAACATGGAATTGAACACAGGTCTCCCAAGAAGGAAGGTTTGTACCTTAACTGCTGAATCAAACTTCTAGTTACTGCTGTCTGTGCAAATCAGAACGGCAGTATTTTCAACTCCCTGTGCAAAGTCATAAATGACCACACCAGGTATAAGGCAATGGGGAGTTAGGTTGGTAATGACTAGGGAGTTCTCAACCTTTTCTGTACTGGGACCACCCAAGGCATCCTCTCCCTCCCAACTAGCTGGGATCGCCTTCCTATTTAGCAATGTAGAATGGGAAGGATGGTTGTGACCAGGGCTGGCTCCAGGCACCAGCTTACCAAGCAGGTGCTTGGGGTGGCCACTTCGGAGAGGGGCGGCATGTCCAGCTGTTCGGTGGCAATTCGGCGGACGGTCCCTCACTTCTGCTCGGAGCGAAGGACCTCCCGCTGAATTGCCACCACAGATCGCGATCGCGGCTTTTTTTGTTTTGTTTTGTTTTGGCTGCTTGGGGCAGCCAAAACCCTGGAGCCGGCCCTGGTTGTGACCCCCAACCCATGTTTGTGTCCATTGGGGTGAGAACTCTTGGACTACAGCAATGTGTTCCTTCAAACATTCTGAATTCTGGCAAGTCAAAACCCAGCACAATGCAAAAATCTTGATTTTTTTGGGAGGGGGGAGGGGATTTATTTTAAACTTAAAACTCAAACCACATTTGTCAAAAAGTTCATGAACTGGGGCTGATTTATGGCTTTCCCTCCAATCATCTGACATTTGCACTTTCATATGTTCTTAACAGAGTTTCTTCTTGAGCCAGTTCTAGAGGTTTGCGAAACCTGCCAGTTCTGCTTCCTGGCCTATCATGTGAACTCTTTCTCCGGGTTTCACTTTGAGTCTGGCATTCAACCAGTCCTCAAATCTCGACACGAATATCAGTCAAAAGCAGGTGAAAGTGCAAACCTTGGGCAATTGGAGAGAAATTCATCGGTTTTGTCTTGATGATGTTCATAACTATTTGGGGGTGAGCAGAAATGTACTCATTACCAACCCACAAGCTTTTTTTCCCCCTGCACCCCATGAGTTTTCCTTAAGTCTTCTATCCAGATAGTGACACAACTTGATGGCGCTTACTTTAGGGGCATAGGAGAAAAGCCTCATCCCAGGAGGTTGAACTTTCATTCATGAATGGACATGGAAAAGGAGGAAGGGACAATACAGTGTTCATGGATGTTACTATAGTTAGTTACAAAAATGGTTAAAATACACATTCACATTTCCCCCCCCCTCCATTAGTTAAAACCTCTCAAGGGTCTAGGGTGACCAGATGTCCCGATTTTATAGGGACAGTCCCGATATTCGGGGCTTTTTCTTATGTAGGTGCCTATTACCCCCCATCCCCTGTCCTGATTTTTCACACTTTCTATCTGGTCACCCTACAAAGGTCTGTTAATCCTCTCAGCTAGTACCCAGATATGTTCCTCTTTCGTATTTTCCCCCCACTCCTCCAAAAAGCCCTGATGGTCCTAATTACTTAAAACTCTCCAGAATTTCACTCTTCCACAGATATATACACTATACTATAGATATATGGCTGTTATTTCCTGTCATTCTTTTTTATATATATTCATTTATTGTATTATTTTGTTTGCTTGCATTATAACCTATAGGCAGCAGCTAGGTAGTCATAAGCTCAACATCTAAAAAAGAATTGCACCACAGCTTATTAAGAAGCATTTTTTTTTTCAAGATCTACCTGCTATATATATTCAGGTGAGTAGAACTAAGACCATCTGCAATAATGCCATTAGATGAATCCCAATAATATTACATTTATAATTCTTTAAAGTATCTGTATCCAAGTTCAAGGGAAACTGGCCATACAAACCAGTCCAGATTAAAAATAACATCTCCATCTAATTGTAATATTAACCTTCCATTTCCCTTAACCTATTTCCTCCAACAAAATCCCAAGAAAAATAAAATAAATATTTGGAGATATACCTATCTCATAGAGCTGGAAGGTCATCAAGTCCAGCCCCTGCCTTCACTAGCAGGACCAAATACTTATTTTGCCCCAGATCCCTCCATGGCCCCCTCAAGAACTGAACTTACAACGCTGGGTTTAGCAGGCCAATGCTCAAGCCACTGAACTATCCCTCCCCTTAAAGAAAGTAGGTGAGCATGAGGAGAATAGATTCAGTATGCCCTAAAAGTCAACAAATTCTGCTTCTGTCAGAGCAAAGGACAATCATGCATGAGCTCCAGAATCAAAAACCCGTTACCATCACACACAAAATGTTTTGCCACCAGCTCCCCTTTCTTTAAAACAGGGAGAGTTATTTCAAGCAACTCAGTTGATCATAATGCAGTTATCACATGGTGAAAGGAGCAGACACTCAGGTAGCCATGTATCAATAATTCACGGTCAAATCATTAAAAAAAAAAAGACTTATTTACTGAGATTTCCTGAATGGTCTATCCCATAAAAAATAAAGCAGAGAATGCCCCTTCTTTATTGCACTGTGAAATAGATGCGATGTAATTCACTGGCCTCGTCAATTTTATTTTTTTGGTCCCACTTACTCTTGATGCACTGAAAGTGGAAACCTCACAGTATACACAGTAATATGTTCCCACAGCATGTGAAAGAGGAACTTCAAAACTATGAGGGGTCAGCCTTAGGGAGAGACCCATAATTCATACTGCAAAAATGCTCAAAAAAATACTTCCGATTTAAAAAGCGCATATTCACCTGTCACAGTAGTATTTTTCATTTGCACTGATTAAAAGCCCAATGAAGCCAATAGGAGTCTTTCCATTTCTTTATCATTTCTTTTAATTTATTATTTGTTATCCTGCCTATTGAGTTTTTCAATAAAAATGGATGCACACAACTGTCACCTCTTCTTCCTAGGGTAATGCACAGATGAACTTTCTTTAAATAAATACAAATAGTGATTGACATTAAAAAGTCACTGTTTACTAACAGATACAAAAGGACATTCTCCTATACTTAAAATAGTTAATAACTGCAGTACCTCAGATAACATAGTACCAACAAGGTTAGTGGCAAATGTTGTAGTGTGCTGAGACTGGGGATAAATGTTGACCTTTTAATGGTAACTGATGCAAATAGACTATTTTATAGGAAACTATATTACAGTGAAGTCCATCCTCTTTCTTCAAATCTCGTGCTCTTGTTGTCATAAGAATGATGGCCTAAATTTTCAAACCTGACTAGAGGGGAAAAACAACTGAGGAGAGTTGGCAGTTTTTCAAAGGGACACTATTAAGGGCCCAAAAGCAAGCTATTCCGCTGGTTAGGAAAGATAGAAAATGTGGCAAAAGACCACCTTGGCTTAACCACGAGATCTTGCACGATCTAAAAAATAAAAAGGAGTCATATAAAAAATGGAAACTAGGACAGATTACAAAGGATGAATATAGGCAAACAACACAGGAATGCAGGGGCAAGATTAGAAAGGCAAAGGCACAAAATGAGCTCAAACTAGCTACGGGAATAAAAGGAAACAAGAAGACTTTTTATCAATACATTAGAAGCAAGAGGAAGACCAAAGACAGGGTAGGCCCACTGCTTAGTGAAGAGGGAGAAACAGTAACAGGAAACTTGGAAATGGCAGAGATGCTTAATGACTTCTTTGTTTCGGTCTTCACCGAGAAGTCTGAAGGAATGCCTAACATAGTGAATACTAATGGGACGGGGGTAAGTTTAGCGGATAAAATAAAAAAAGAACAAGTTAAAAATCACTTAGAAAAGTTAGATGCCTGCAAGTCACCCGGGCCTGATGAAATGCATCCTAGAATACTCAAGGAGCTAATAGAGGAGGTATCTGAGCCTCTAGCTATTATCTTTGGAAAGTCATGGGAGACGGGAGAGATTCCAGAAGACTGGAAAAGGGCAAATATAGTGCCCATCTATAAAAAGGGAAATAAAAACAACCCAGGAAACTACAGACCAGTTAGTTTAACTTCTGTGCCAGGGAAGATAATGGAGCAAGTAATTAAGGAAATCATCTGCAAACACTTGGAAGGTGGTAAGGTGATAGGGAACAGCCAGCATGGATTTGTGAAGAACAAATCATGTCAAACCAATCTGATAGCTTTCTTTGATAGGATAACGAGCCTTGTGGATAAGGGTGAAGCTGTGGATGTGGTATACCTAGACTTTAGTAAGGCATTTGATACAGTCTCGCATGATATTCTTATCGATAAACTAGGCAAATACAATTTAGATGGGGCTACTATAAGGTGGGTGCATAACTGGCTGGATAACCGTACTCAGAGAGTTGTTATTAATGGTTCCCAATCCTGCTGGAAAGGCGTAACGAGTGGGGTACCGCAGGGGTCTGTTTTGGGACCGGCTCTGTTCAATATCTTCATCAACAACTTAGATATTGGCATAGAAAGTATGCTTATTAAGTTTGCGGATGATACCAAACTGGGAGGGATTGCAACTGCTTTGGAGGACAGGGTCATAATTCAAAATGATCTGGACAAATTGGAGAAATGGGCTGAGTTAAACAGGATGAAGTTTAACAAAGACAAATGCAAAGTGCTCCACTTAGGAAGGAAAAATCAATTTCACACATACAGAATGGGAAGAGACTGTCTAGGAAGGAGTACGGCAGAAAGGGATCTAGGGGTTACAGTGGACCACAAGCTAAATATGAGTCAACAGTGTGATGCTGTTGCAAAAAAAGCAAACATGATCCTGGGATGTATTAACAGGTGTGTTGTGAGCAAGACACGAGAAGTCATTCTTCCGCTCTACTCTGCTCTGGTTAGGCCTCAGCTGGAGTATTGTGTCCAGTTCTGGGCGCCGCATTTTAAAAAAGATGTGGAGAAATTGGAAAGGGTCCAAAGAAGAGCAACAAGAATGATTAAAGGTCTTGAGAACATGACCTATGAAGGAAGGCTGAAAGAATTGGGTTTGTTTAGTTTGGAAAAGAGAAGACTGAGAGGGGACATGATAGCAGTTTTCAGGTATCTAAAAGGGTGTCATAAGGAGGAGGGAGAAAACTTGTTCACCTTAGCCTCTAAGGATAGAACCAGAAGCAATGGGTTTAAACTGCAGCAAGGGAGGTCTAGGTTGGACATTAGGAAAAAGTTCCTAACTGTCAGGGTGGTTAAACACTGGAATAAATTGCCTAGGGAGGTTGTGGAATCTCCATCTCTGGAGATATTTAAGAGTAGGTTAGATAAATGTCTATCAGGGATGGTCTAGACAGTATTTGGTCCTGCCATGAGGGCAGGGGACTGGACTCGATGACCTCTCGAGGTCCCTTCCAGTCCTAGAATCTATGAATCTATGAATTTTGACCCCTAAGGAATGCAGGCTCTAACCTATTGTGAAGAATACTGCTGTGCTGATTTACCTTTTCTAGTTTTGGTTAAAATATAATTACCTCAACAACTTCTGCTGTCCAGCCACCCCCACCACCAAGGAGGAAAAAAAAAAAACAGATTGAAAAACTTCCTCCAAACCAAGTTTCCACCAAATTAAAGCCTTATTTCTGTTCCCCATTTACGCTTTTCTGGTTTGAAGTTGTGTAACCAACGCAGAATCATCCTGAGAACAAACAGTGTGTCCTGATGTGAGAGCCCTCGGGTCATGTGAAATGAAGACAAGTGGAAAGAAAAGCACAGGAAGACATGAGTTGGCGCTTCCCTCTGCCTTGTACTGCAAGGCAGAGGCATGTACAATGACTTCCAGCCAAACCTGCTACTTCTCGCAAGGACTGGTTTGTTTCTTCATTTTCTTCTCTTTATTAGTGACAAGCATATCCTGTCAGGCACTTCCCATCAAACATGCCCATATACGAGGGCACAGGCGAGAGAATGTGCCCATCTTAATCCTGGTGCATCTCTCCTCCAGAATCAGTGGAAATACAGGCCCTGTGCAACAAGAACTACAGAGGCACTTCCTCTCCCTGATCCATCCATGTCCCCTATGGACACTAAATCCATGCAGATTGTTTGGATAATCTGCATGAGGGATTCTGCTAACCAAAAGATGGGGGTACAATAGAAGTGCTTTGCATCACATGTGCGTTTGTTTGGGAGTGGTATTTCTGCAGTGAGCCTGTATTTGGTTCATGATGGGCCTTTTAACCACTGAAATCGCTAATTTGCAATTTAGAACTAATAAAATTATTATTTATTTTTTGTATTATCATTGTGCCTAGGAGACCTAATCGTGGACCAGAGAACCCACTGTGCTAAGAGCTGTACAAACGCAGAAAAAAAAGATGGTCCCTTCCCCAAAGGGTTTACAATCTAGATATAAGACCATAGACAACAGATGGATACAGACAGATGGGGAAACACAAGAAAACAATGAGACAGAATGATGGACTGTGATATATTATGATAGCACCCAGAGGCCCCCACTCGAGATTGGGGACCTGTTATGCCCAACTGACACATATGCAGAGATAGTCCTTGCTCAGAAGACCTTACAGTACAACTAGACAGGAGAGACAAAAGGTGAAATAAAATATTATTATTATTACCATTTTATAGAGGCATAGATCTTGTGTGACCTTGGCCAAGAAGTCAGTGGCAGAGCCAGGAACTGGACCCAAATATTTTGAGTCCCTGTCTAGTGACTTAAACAAAAGATGATTGTTTTAGTTTCTCCTGCTATCAGAAATCATCAGGACGCCAGTGGAAAGTCTGAGTTCAGAATCAAAACCCTGTACTGGTTCATTCTGTAGAAGAGTTAGAGGTGCCAAATGCAAGTGCCACCCCACAATCCAGATGGCAGGAGAGAAATGTCATCGTACTGGGGAATTTTATCTGATGGACCAAAAAAAAAAAACCCACCCCAACAAATCAAAAACCACCAAGTGAAAGTGCTACCCTGTCAGACCCAGAGAAAGTGATCTGCAAAAAGCACAGGGCTGATTGCCCACAACTCTAGCTGAAATCACTGGGAGCTGCTCTGCACCTCTGAAAATCATTTTGAGATATTTTATCCCTTAATGTTTCTGAGATAACGTTTCTCCATTGCCAGGCTCTAATTGGTTGGATGAGGTTAAAGGAAGTTAGTTTAGCTGATTTATTGTGTAATTTGTGCTCTATATTGGCTTTTTGTTCAGAACGGATGTGTCAATGTTCTGCAGTTTGTTTTGATTTAAGTGGGAATCAGAAGCCCAATAAGCCAGGAGTGACAATGCTAAGGGGTACACTGCATTATTGTTTTGATAATGCTATAGGTGATCTGAATCTGTAACCACCTAGGGGCAGGATGCTCAGAACAAGCCTCTTCAAAGAACAAAACTCAAAAGTGTGTCTCACAAGGAGAGAAGGGAAGAGGAAAGACCAGGGCCGCCGAGAGCAGGTTCGGGCCCCGGTTAAATTTTATTTTCAGGCCTCCCAGCAAGGGCGGACTGGCTAAACAGGGCCAACAAGAGGGGATGGGGGGAAGCCGGGCCCCGGGCCCCCTTCCGGACCGCCGGGCCCCGGTAATTTGTACCGGCTTCCCCCCCTCTCGTCGGCCCTGGGAAAGACATGGATTGGGAACCCTGACTGCATTTTAACCCCCACAACAGGTGGCGTAAGCATGTGCAATAAGAAGCTCCCAGAAACCTCTTCTCCTTACCCAGAAAGCTTTATGGAGACTCAGTTGCCGATACTGACATGTGGATGGGAGTGTATTTATTATTAATATTAGATATATCTATTGTGTGGGTCTGTTCCATCCACCTGGAAAGGTTCCAGAAGGTGGTATTGGGTAACTATACATCTACCCCAAAGTCTTTCTCATGCAGAGTCCATTGGGTATATAACCTGCCACCCCTCCTGTTCAGTGGGTATTTTGGAGTTGCTGTGGGGAACCATTTGCAGACTAATTCTCCCTCTTATTCTGCTCGTTATTAAATCAGCTTAGCTTTTCTTTCAATTCTGTAGTCCATATTCCTGAATAAAGAACACCTATCAGAAGAAAACTATTGAATCAGTTAATAATTAAACAATAACAACTTGAAATACACCCACATAAGAGCTACCTGATATCACATGTCTTACATATTTGATAATTGTACAGGGGAGCTTTGTTTAATGAGTGGTGATACTTAAAAATATTCATGTTGGGAATTGTTGTGAAAGGTATTATTTTAATGAATGGATGTATGATCACTCAGGCTCTTATATCACATCCTTTCCCACACAGGTTCTTGCATACTTGGGCCAAAAGTATTAGCTGTTTACTTTTTCCTTTGTTTTCACTCCAGCAGTGAGTGACTAATCTTTAAATGCAAGTGTTTAAAATGACTCTGAAAAAATGTTTGTCATGTGACAATGGTAAGGAATCACAAAAAGAGAGTAAGTTTCCTCTAATACTGAACAAGGAACTTTATGGGGTAATTCTCTTTTTCTTATTCAAATAATCTACACTTTTTCTCACCCACTTGCTGTGTATTTCCCCCCTAGAATTTTCCCAGCCTCTGACCTCTTTAGCTTCCTGCTACTGTTTTAAAGGCTTTACTGTGACTTTCAGAGCACAACTGCTTAGTTTGCAAGAAAAATGTTGTTTTTTTTCCCTAGCTGGCAGCTCCACAAACTCAACTTGGAGATGGACAGGAGGGTGGTGTAAAACAGTCTCCAAATTTGAGTCTACAGTTTTGCAAAGTATTTAAGCATATAAATCCCAGACTGCATGCAAGCCCCTACACACACTAACATTTTACACACAAAATCAAGAGTGCAAATTTTGTCTCTTTTTGGCATCTATGTAACATCTAGTTTATGCTCTAGAAGATCAGGCCACTGGTTCTGATGAAAATTTGAATGGACAAAGCATATAATCTGGGGCCAGCCTCTGATACTATTGCTTTGAGTGACAATTTACTCCATGAATGGTCCCATTAAGCAAGGGGATCAGAATCTGGAATCGGCTTTGTAATTAATTGAGAGTTCTTGTTCTTTTCCCCTTCTTTATATTAGGGTCTTTCATATTATATGTAAATTACTTTTGCTTGTACCATAATGGCGATTGTTTTATTCCCAACTCTGCCACTGCCTGGTTCATTTTCCTTACCTGTACAATGAGAATGTGCAAAGGAAGGACATTATCAGTGCTTTGAGATCTCTGGAGGGGAAGCATTACATAAGAGCGAAATACTATTATTAATGATCTCTGATGGGATGAGGGGTCAGGATTACGTCTGTTTTAAGTGCTATTCTACTTCTATCCTTATTTTGCTTTAATGTATAAGTGAACATGACTGAGTCCAACTAATGTATTAGTCCTTTTTATTTTTTAAACTTAATAAAATGGGGGGGGGGGGAATTAAGTATGTATGTCCTCATTGTCTCCAATTCACTCTTCCTTTCAGCTTTCTCGGCTGCTTACCTCCCCCTTTGTTGTTGGCCTAGGGAGATCTGGATTTAAACCCTTTAGCCATATGCATTCCTCTCCTTCTCTGTCTACTGTGTGTAAAAACACCTGGTTACTTCTGGAGAGACCTGATTTCCTGGCTCAGAAGGTGTTTGTGGCTTTCATAACAAAGGGACTGAGATACATAGGGAACAGGGTGGTTTACAAAGCACCCAACCAACAGAGTTGAAAATCTGTATATGAGGAAGATCGTTGTCCTGTGTTGGCAGGGTGATGCTTAGAAGTGTAGTCCTCCTTTGGTGGCTCACCCTGTTCAACACCTATAACCGTTCTCAATAGGAGCCTGATTCAAAACCCATTGAAATCGATGGAAAGGCTCCCACTGACCACAGTGGATAAGGCCCTGGATGAATTAGTAGTGTACACAGCTTTTTCAAACAGCCTGGCCAGTGCTGCTGCTTCCTTAGGTGGAGTTCAGGCTTGCTGGACAGGCTAGAAGCTGGTTAATCAGCCTGTTCGTATCAGCTGCTTTTCATAGAGAGCCTTTGCTTGGATGTATGGATAAGAAAAATAAAATCTCATCAGGAGTGGATTCTCAGCTGGTCTAAATACACTGGTTTACATCAGTTGATGACCTAGTCCATTGCAGGCCAGCAGGTGAGAATAAGTTAGCTATCAGAGGTGAAAGATGCACTGGAATGGGTTACCTAGGGAGGTGATGGAATCTCCTTCCTTAGAGGTTTTTAAGGTCAGGCTTGACAAAGCCCTGACTGGGATGATTTAGTTGGGAATTGGTCCTACTTTGAGCAGGGGGTTGGACCAGATGACCTCCTGAGGTCCCTTCCAACCCTGATATTCTATGATGATTCACTGATTAGGCCACTAGCCTGAGACTCAGGAGACCTAGTTCAATTCCCTGCTCCATCACTGATTTCATGTGTGACCTTGGACAGGCCACTTAGTCTTTCTGTGCCACAATACCCCATCTGTAAAATGGAGACAATAGCTATTCCTGGCCTCACAGAGGTGTTATGAGGACAAATACATCAAAGATTGCCAGGTGTTCAGGGACTACAGTAATGGGGGCCATATAAGTACCTTAGTTATAGAGATCAAGGAAGATCACTTCTTCTCACAGCACCATTTCCCTATATTCTAAGCTTATGACTGACTCTACTTTATTCCAGCAGAGATGATGCTCCAGTTGGCTTACTGCAGTTTTTCTTTTAAAGCAGAGCTGAATTTTCCCAAATGGAGTCGACACTGATTTATTCATAATTGTACCTCGCACTCGTATAGCGCGTTTTCACCAGAGATACTCAAAGCACCTTCCACGCATAAATTGATGACCTCAGAAGAAACTTGTGCTCACCAAGGAGTGGATTATGATCATTTCTTAGGTACAATTCTATTTCTAGATAGAGGAAAGCATTATTAAAACCATTTTAAATATGGATAAACTGAAGAACAAACAGGCCAGATTTTCCAGATGTGGGGCCAACATTTTCATACCAGTGTGCCTAACATCAGGCAGTTAAAAACAGTATTAGGCACCCAAATAAGTGGCCTGATTTTCAGAGTTGCTGAGCAATTGCAATCCCCATTGATTTCTTGATTCCTGGGGCTGGAGGCATGATGGCCTAAGCAGTCCATTCATCCAGTTGTAAACTGGGCAGACCTCTTTCTCTATGGTTTTATTCTCTGTCTGGTATTGAGAGAAAACTGGGTGTGGTTTTGCCCAGTATTGCACGCGGAAGATGCCATTTTGAAAAGCATGCTGCTCTGCTCTGGTCAGCATGACCTTGCACCATGCGTGTGAGGTTGCGGGGGCGGGGTGCTCTTGCAAATGGTATCCTCCGGGAAGTGTGACCTCACACATATCATGTGTGTGAGGTCATGCTGGTGGGGGTGGGCCCATGCCATTCCTAGTCTAGCTGGTGTAATGACAGGTGACATTCTTATTCATGTAAATATCTAATAGGATTTGAAAGTTTAATGTTGCAAAGCATCCTAAACATTCCCTCTTGTTTGGATGTGGTCTTTTCCATTATGAGCCCATCTTAGAAACTGTACTTTCAACACCATTTGGTTTTTCAACCTGCCAGAAAGTTCTGTTTCAAAAGGTCTGGATTAAGGTGTCCTTGTTCTCACTGAGTAATGCCTACGTCTTGAGTAGCTCTATTGAAATCAGTGGGACTAATCTACAAATAAAGTATTATCTGTGACCAAACGTATCACAATATAGTTCAAAATGAGTTCCTAAAGGGTTACAAGTAAGGTATGAGAAGGCAAATTAGTGCTATTTTAAATGCTGTCTCAAATGTTCTCAGCAGAAGTCCTGGGAATATTTTATATCAAAGGTATTCAGCTATAGGGCTCTACATAATTGTTTATTTTGGAAACAGCAAGGGTGATTCACTTAAGTGGGATACTCCCATGCTATTAGCAGACAAGAGCCACAGCGCGTCATAGCTTTTAGGTCACATTACACCTAATTAATTCATTACACCTTAATTAATAAGTATGCAAAGAAATATATCTATATGACCTAAGCATTATGGAGTGGATTGTGCCTTATAGACTGCCTAGGGCTGGTAATGAAACTGAGCCATTTTGCCCCTACAGGAGTTCAAATGGTTTTTGGTTCGTTCCAATTTGGAATAAAACCAAATTTATAAAACCTTGAAACATTTTCACAATACGGAATTTTTGTTTTCGGGTGAGCCCCAATCTTGGGCCCCAGACCAAAGAAACCAAGAGGTATAACCGTTACTATGAATCTTTCTGCACCTTTTGAAGTATTGTGTACATGGAAAAAATTAGTCAACTACAGGCACTTTACATGGGACATTTGATCTAAGGTTATAATTTAGAAATTATTTTCCTTTCTGTGTTTATAAAGGCATTATGGTACATAAAGAATGAAAGTCATAAATTCAGTCATGTTTGGGAGAGGTTTAGATACAACAGTGGCAGGGCCTTGTAAGTACCTAGAGAGGGAAAGATAGTCATAACTACAAACATTTCCATTTGGTTTGGTTCTTGAACTTGTCAAATGTGTGGTCTGCTCAAAAGAGTGGAGGATCAGTCCATTGACCAGTTGTATATCAACTTGATTTCTGCCTCTTTTAATAAGCCCAGATACATCATCTTGCTTCAAAATATCAATAACTAAGTCTTAAAAGCTCCCCCAAATACCAACTTGTGACTATGACAAGGATTTTCAGATTTGAATGACTAAAGTTAAGCTCCAAAAATCTATATTTCAACACCCAACTTTGAAAATTTTGGCCTATATTTTTAATATCTTAAATCTCAGATGTTGGGCAGCACTCATAAGCATAGAGGGCAGGTGTATGCTTGGAAGAGCTGAGGGAAACTTCCATTTAGTCAGGATCCATCTTCCTACTTGTGGGTTTTGTAACATACCTGAACCTTGGACCAGGTCTGCTGAAAGGCTGGGCTGAATTCTGAGGCAATATCGACTGAGGTTTGAGCAAACCTATAGAGTTATAGTTTCAGGTGGAGCCCATGGGCAACTCAATAGTTTTTGCCCCAGACTGGGCAAAACATGGCAGCTTTGGCTGAGTTTCAGTTTGAGCCTTTGAGTGCAGGAAATTCAAAGCAACATTCAGGGGATGTTGAAACCAAAGTTCATGCAAACCATAATGGCTGAGCTTTGCAGACTTCTGCTGCTTACCGGGTATTTGGCATGTGGTTGGGTACTGAATCTCTCTCTCGCTCTCTCATATGCAGACGTAGGAGCTCAATGCCCAGTTTCCATAACTAGAGGATGGCCTCTGTATCGAGGGAGACTAGACGTTGTAGACTGCCCTCCAGATGTTGGGTTGGGCACCCTTCCACCAGATGAGTTATTGTTTGCCCTACAGTCACAACACGGAGAGAAACCCAAGCCCAGTCGGCGCATGGTTGTGGCAATTCTGGCTGAGCCACTGAGTAGTCTGTTGAACTTGGTCCAGGATGTACGATCAAGTGGACAAGGAGGAAGGTACAGCGATGGACTCCTGCATTTATTTAGTGTGGGGGAGACACTGTTTCTCTCCGATGCTTCCACTCTGTAAGGACATAATTTTTGGCTCCCTGGTAGCACTGATCATCCATGCATTGTAAAGAGTCATCAATCTTGTCCGATTTAACAGATTTAACCATAACAGCATCTTGTCAAAGGTCTAGTGTTGCTCCATGCGCTAGCACATACAGACTGGAGAGTGGTGTATCGTTTGAACAGCCAATAATTATATGAGTGGCCGAATTCAGCTCCATGTCGACAAGCTGAGAGTGGCGGCTGTGCCCTGAGACTGCAGAGCAGTTTTCAGATGGAGCAAACACCAGGGCCAATGCAGACACATGCAGGACCGAAGAGTCTGCTCCCCAGGAAGTTCCTGATAATTTTCATATCAAGGTGGTATGGGAAGAGATCTTCATTTTCAGGCATTTTGGGAAGGCTGGTATGTCACACTATGGTGGAGGTTTACTCCCAAATATGCGACAATTGGATATTGAATATACACGCACTCAAACAAAGTGCAAATGTGGACATAAACTTTTTTCCAAGGAGGCTCTCCAATCCTCCAGCACTCTCAAGTGAGGCCCAGCATTTTAGGTACTATCCCTTTAGCTAAGGAAGATTGGATAGTTCACCCTTGGAATTCATTAACACCACTTTTTTTTAATCATCTAGAGCAATCATTGTTGGTTGAGCAATATAGAACACTCCTTTTCCCCAGGGGCTTGACTGTGCATGCTGACAGCCAACCTGGAGCTTGCAGATTGAGTGAGACTGCAGATTGAACCAATGCCCCCTCCCTGGAAGCAGAGTTCGCTGCCCATGTGCCACGAGAACATGTTTTTTAGTGTGATTTGGATATTCTGTGATTGTGTGTATAAGAGATTATTTTAGAAACAGGCCAACACAAGCTACTAAAAGAGGAAGAAATCTAGTCTGCCTATTGTAAAAGGGCAAGGGAGGAAAGACAGGTATTGGATTAGGACTCAGGTGACCTGGGCTCACTTCCTGGCACAGCCACAGAATTGCTGTGTGGCCTTAGGCAAGCTGTTTTGAAATTCAGTTTCCTGTCTGTAAAATGGGGATAATAAAGCTGTATTATCTCACAGCTAGAGGATAGATTCATTAATGATGTCTGAGGTGCTCAGAAATTACAGTGCTGGGGTCCTTTATACAAATGTACCCAGAGAGAGGATGTCCAAATACTTCAAGGCTCATTTTTTCAGGATGGATCAGAATTGGCTTGCAGTTTACAGAGTCCCCGTTAGAAATGGAATTTCTATACCATGAAAAAAATTCATTCATTCATTTCCATCCCACATCAGGACAAAAAGTCAAAATAGCTAAACTTAAATATAACTAGAAATGTCCTATAATGCACTGCAGAAGAGAATGTGGTGCATCATGGGAGATGTAGTCCAGCTGGAGAACAAGGCCCATAGGGAAGAATCAGGACACAAAGGACCCAGAACTATAATTACCCTACTATAATTATCACCACAGTGGCTCAAATAGACACAAAGTTTAACGTCGACCCCCAAGAAAACGTTTTGCTTTGATTTCCTGATGGATAATTCCCCCAAAATAGTTTCTCCCCCCCCCCCCGCCCCACCACAGAGCGTTTTTGATTTTAGATTAATTTTCTGACAGGGAAATGTTTCATTCAGAATTTTTCGACCCGCTCTAGTCCCATTAACTGAAATGCTTTGTTAAACATTTTGGCATAGATAAGCACATTTATATAAGGGCAGAAGCTGGTTTGTAAAATGTAATGGGTGAGATCAAAAGCAAGTGCTTGCTACTCCACATCTTTGCACCTATAGATGTTAACCTCCCCTGCCCTGTTGAGGACAATCTAGCAGCTATCCTGTGCCACCCTGTAACTGTATCAAACCACCTTATACCTTTCCTTTTAATATTTTATCACTGTTTGGAACAATGTTGGGACTTGTGTTACAGCTCATTTATTTTCTGTGGGAACAGTAATCTGATTTCAATGTATGTGTGTGGGTGGGTAGATTATAAATTATAGGCTCCGAGCTCAGGTACAGGTCCTGGGAGTGACTGTTTTAAATAGTTGTACGATTAACAAATCATAATGTTTTATGGAACAGAAAGAAAGAGCTGTCTTGAAGACCAGTGTTTTACTTTAGGAATGATTCACTGTGGGATCTAGAATAGTTGGGGGTCGGAGAGGGAATATTTATAATTTTATGCACACGAAGTCAGCTAGTGATCTGTGAAATTATTTGAAGGTAGAAGTCTGGTTTGGTGTAAACTTTTCAGAAGGAGCAAGTTTTTGCTTTAAAGGGCGGGTTTGGAGATGAAGGCTGATTGCCGCAGTTGGCTACTTGCAGAGGCACGTGGATACAAATACAGATGGGTGTCACTTAGCTAGATGGAAGATTGGGTTCCAGGGTGTCTATCAATATAGCTTCATAGAGCTGGCCAACACAGTTATACCATCTATGTCAGTGGTGGGCAACCTGCGGCAACCACACACAGCCCGTCAGGGTAATCCACTGGCGGGCTGCGAGACAGTTTGTTTACCTTGACTTTCCGCAGGCATGGGCGCCTGCAGCGCCCAGTGGCCGTGGCTCACCGTTCCTGGCCAATGGGAGCTGTGGGAAGTGATGGTCAGCCTGCGCCGCTTCCCGTAGCTCCCATTGGCTGGAAACAGCGAACCGTGGCCACTGGGAGCTGTGGGCAGCCTGCGGACGGTCAATATAAACAAAGTGTCTCATGGCCCGCCAGCGGATTACCCTGATGGGCCACAAGTTACCCACCACTGATCTACGTTGTGAAATAAAGCTCTGTGCTAGCACACACTTAAGCAGATGCTTAACTTTAAAGTTAAGCATATGCTTAATGCTTTGCTGGAGCTGGGCCTAACCCAGTAGTTCCCCTTACAGCCAATGTCCAGCACGCTTCTTAAAAGAGGAAGGGGAAGAGTAATAGCACTATATAAGCGCAAAGTATTATAATAAGTTCTCTAAAAAAGATACAGACTAACACGGCTGCTACTCTGAAATAAGTTCTCTGATACATATGATCTTGTTCAAAATTGTACAGCCTCATCAACTGAATCACTCAGATAAAAGAGATGCAGAACACCTCCAAAGTTCTGTTACATAATGCTCCATGTTTTGGTCCAAAATACATGTGCTGATTCTGAAATCATTCTTTTCAGAACACTTTGATTTTAGCAATTCATCTAAAAGTTGCTCACTTACAAAAAGGAGCCAAACGTTTGTTCCAAAGAGGGAATAGATGATTTATTTTTCTATATAGCATTTCACTGGCAGTATATCTGCATAGCATGTACACCGTGTATCTATTTATTTTAACTTCTTGAGATGTCATTTATTGGATCTCATTCATTCCAGCATCAAAGAAAAGTGTTGACTTCAAAATGACACTATCTCAGCTCAAATTTGCCCCCAAAATTGGGCTTGTTAAAAACAAGACTGAACAGAACCTAGTGAAAAGAGAAGTGTTTCCAGATTTTTTTTGAGAGAGAGAAACAGCTCCCTGAAGCGTTTGCAGCCCAAACAATGCAGTATTGTCCTGATCTAGGGGGGAGCTGAAAGTGAAACTGATTAGAAATTAACTAGAATCACTAGTGAAACTGACATCTATTTACATTGTTAAAAGTGTGAGAAATGCAAAAAGTTAACAAACAGCATCATAATAGTTAAAAATAAATTACACTTAAAAAAGTCTTTCTGCTTTAATCATCCAAGGTAGTATTAGTAACAAAGGCAAGAACATTTATTTCTATATAATTTTTTAAAATACATTATTTATAGACAGACATAGGCTCCTTAATTACAAAATATTATATCGTAATCCATGAGACAAAATAAATTCTATACACATGTACACATACATAGATGTGTATCTATCTATCTCTGCTATGGAAATATGATTATTAGGTGGCTAATTTGAGTAGTTCAATTTGGGGCAAATCAAAATGCATTTGCCAATTTGCTTTTTGAAGACTTTGGCAATGCTCACTGCCAAATGAAAGGTTTGGTTTGTGGATATGGGAGTCAATGAGGGAAGTGGAGGGGAGCTGCTCCATCAAGAAGAAGGCAGAAATGAAGGAAGAGAGAACAAAACTGGTAATATGAGCACAATTCAACACGGTGTCAATACAACAGCTTAAAATTGTGTGTAACAGGTTTCTGGGGCATAAGAGTGGCAGAGAGTGGATACTCAGATCTATAGGCAGGGCTGGTAGCAGCATCTGTAACGGGAAGTGTTGGGCAACAATAAGAAGATCCTCTATTCAATCGCTTTTAACTTTGCCAAGCTTTAACTTTTCCATGCCAAGTTTCTGCCTCAGGATGAGTGTTTTGGGCAAATTTCTGTGAAGAATTTGGCTGTTTTTGAGAATCCGGAGGGGGTGGGGGGAGGGAATTGTTGTTTTGTCCATCTGAAAAAAACTTTGAAAAATCAGTTTCCACATGCTCGGAGCTTAACAGCTAGAATCGCCAAAAATTCCACCCTCCTTGAGCATGTACATGCAGTGAGAGCTTGGACTGCTCACCAGATGTGCATGGACCATCCCCTTCCAGCTCCCGCGTGTGACAGCATTGTGCATGTGCCATTCCCATAGAATGACTGACCATGCTCTGTCCAGCCTAGGGCTACCAGGATGACTTTCTCTGAATGGCTGCTACCAGGTATTCTGGGCGCGGGGCGGGGCACTAACTGGGTTTGAGGGCAGGGAGTCTGTCAAGCATGGAAGGAATGGGAAGTAGAATCTATGTCCCCAGTAGTAGAGCACATTCCCCTCCAGAAACTGGAAAGGAACCCAAGATTCCTGCCTCATCATTCCTCTGCTGTTAGCAATGAGCTGTGAAACTGGCAGAGAGCAAGGTTTGAATAGTGTATCGTAAATAAGGCACAGGGCCACACACTGAACAATGAGGATAAAACAAAATGTTGGATTGGAGTGAGACTCTACACTCTGATTGCTGTAATATAGTAACTTTGGACTGCTGCATTCAATCAATTCCAGCATTTCCAGAAGTGTTCTAGGCATTAGTGGTGCAATCCCATTGATTTGGATGCAATCCAGAACGGCCTGGTGCAAAGGAAAATCAGGGCCTGAGGACGACCAGGTGGTGCAGGCAGAGGAATCTCTCTCCTGCTCTGTGCTGGTGCCTACACGTATCCGAGGCAACAGGCTAATTTGCTGTATGAGGAGATTGTTTGAGGCCTGGATGCTAACAGACAGAAGAGAGCTTCACAGGGCGGGTTTGTAGTGGGGTATGTGAGGCTCCAGGGGGTGGGGGGAAGAGCGGAGTGTGTGGGGAAAGTGGGGACCCAGGGGGGAAGGGAAGCACCAGAGGGATGGGGCAGTTGTGAGGGAAGTAGGGAGCCGAAGTGGGGAGAGTGAAGATGGGTAGTGGAAAGCAGGGTTCTGGGGGTGTGGTTAGAGGGCTGGGGCAGAACACGGAGACCCCAGCATGGGGAAAAAGGAGGCAGTGGGGGGAAAACGGGGGCACACAGCCCCTGGCATGGGGGGTGGGAAGAATGGGAGCAATGGTATTGGTGGAGAGGGACATGGGGGAGAGCCCTGGCATGAGGGTGAGGGGCGTAGCAAGGGACTCCGTGGAACAGAATGGCACGGGAGGGTGTCTCACAGGGAATTTGTGGGGGAACAGAGGAATGCAAGGAGCCCCTGGTGTATGCCACACCCACAGCAATAAAATAACCAAACGTAATACATTGCTGGTGGGAATGTTGAATAAGGTCACCATGATATTTAAGGGAAGAGCTCGCCTCTTCATTCCCACCTGACACATTTGTCACCGTGCTCCATGCTGGTTACCGTCTAGGGGTTGAGTCTCAGCTGCACCTGTGCAAGGCTTAGCCCACCTCCCCCAGGTGGAGGAAATCAATACCAGGGTCACAGGACTGGGAGCAGGTGACTACGAATGAGAGGGACATGAGGGCAGGTGAGCAGACTTGGGAATAGTATTCCATTAGAGTGGGCAGAACAGCCAGGGAAGGACCCGTGAGGAGGCCTAGGCTGAGTAACTCTCCATGGCTCCTAGTTAGAAGGTCTGGGAGAGGAGTTTGCAGGGAGCCAGAGCTGGAGCCAGGTAGGA
Source organism: Chrysemys picta bellii (assembly GCF_011386835.1). Classification (NCBI taxonomy): domain Eukaryota; kingdom Metazoa; phylum Chordata; order Testudines; family Emydidae; genus Chrysemys; species Chrysemys picta. Next base: position 271,293,767 of record NC_088792.1, on the reverse strand, counting down.
AGGCTGGAGGGGAAAGGAAGGAAGCTTCACTAAAGACGGGACTGAGCATCTGGAACCAAAGTCTGAGCCAGCAAGGAAAGCTGGGTGGAAGAATTTTGTGGTGTGATGAACTTTAAGTTGATAACTCAGATGCCCAACAGGGCTGGGTTACTGAAAAAACACCTGCAGCGTGCATGTGATTAGCTGGTGAAGAAGAGAAACTGAGGCAGCAGCCAGCCAAAAGCCAGGCTGGATAAATCTTCCTACAGTTACCATTGTTCATCCTCCCTGCCCCACTGCTGTTGCAGGTGGTCTTGGAGCATTTCCTCCTTAACTACTACTACTACTTTCTCAGGTCATTTAGTAGTTCAGGTCTTGGCATGTTCTTTCTTTCACAACCAGTTGAAAGAGTTCCGCAAGAGGGTTAGTCAGACCTCCCATCAGCTTTGTTGCCTCTTTCTCTAGCTCTGCCTGTGTGAAATAAAAGAGAAAAGTAACCACTTCCTGCCCCCTAAACTTCCCCTGATATTTCTTAAAGTGTTTTTTTCCCTCATCTTTGGAAATTGGACTTTTTAAATTTTTTCAAACTGAAATTGAACATTTTCAAAAGTGGCTGAAAAAAAATCTGTTTTAGGGGGGGGAAAAAAAACCACCACAATTGGCAGGGTGTCATTCCCTCCCCCCTTCTCCCAAAAACAAAAACAAAAACGTCATTTAGAAAGTTCAAAAACTGGAATGTTGAGAGAAGTTGAATTGTTTGAGAACGTTTTAGAAAAATGACAGAATTGTCAGGTTTGGAATGGGAAAAAAGTGAATCGGTGCTATTCAAGATTCACAAGAAATAAGATATTTTCACAGGTGCCAAAAAAATGAATTTAGTCTGCTTTCTTGGTGGAAAAAAGTTAAAAATAGATTCATAGACAGATCACTGCTTCACATTTACGTGGCATGTCTAAGGTTCCCCTATTCCAAAAGAGCAGGAATAAAGCCAAGAATAAGAGTTTCATTAAAAATAAAGTCAGCTATGTAAATCTTTAAAGCTTAATTTATAAACCCATCTTAGTGAAACCTCTCTTGTGTTTAGACCTAAAGGGCCAGATTTATAGATTTGAACTCAATTGGCTTCACCAGTTCAGTTCAATTCAGTTAAACTTACTGCTTAAATAAGGAGACACAGTATTCTGGGAACTAGCCATTATCATGACCTTACTTGCACCTGTTTTCTTGTAAATTGCAAGATAATACACTTATATTTCACTGCTGTTAATTGAACAATCAGATAAAACTGAATTACCTGCCCTCTCATGCCGGCTTTGTCACTCATTCAAAACAAAAGTGAAAATAAAAGAAATGTACTTTAAGTTAATTTTAAACTAATTTCTTCTAAATTGTTTGCATGGCCTTGTTTATTTAAACATTAACACACAGTGAGAAATTCTGCCTCCATGTACTCCCCTGCAGTTCCAACAAAGTCACACAGGAGTAAATCGGAGCAGATTTTAGCCCTTTGGGCTAATTCTTGTACTCTGTAGCGTAAATAACATTGTTTGGTGATGGGAAGTGCACATCTAATCTGGGGCACAGAAGGGGTCTAGTCTGTCTAGAGGTGTATGTAAGACTCATCAACAGGATTTACATACACAAATGGAGAGAAAAGACCACGAAGAGCTGCTGAATGTAACCAAATGTTTAGAGCAAGGGACTGGGAGTCAGTTCTATTGAAAAGTCTGCCACTGATTTGTTCTGTGACCATGGTCAAGTCAGTTAACCTCTCTATGCCTGAGTTCCCTAGCTCAGTGGTTCCCAAACTTGTTCCGCTGCTTGTGCAGGAAAGTCCCTGGCGGGCCGGGCCGGTTTGTGTACCAGCCGCGTCCGCAGGTTCGGCTGATTGCTGCTCCAGGCCAATGGGAGCTGCTGGAAGCGGCGCGGGCCGAGGGATGTACTGACCGCCGCTTCCAGCAGCTCCCATTGGCCTGGCGCAGCAATCGGCTGAACCTGCGGACGCGGCAGGTACACAAACTGGCCTGGCCTGCCAGGGTCTTTCCCTGCACAAGAGGCGGAACAAATTTGGGAACCACTGCTGTAGCTGTAAAATGGGGATGATAATCCTTCTTTTGGTCTCTTGTCTATTTAGAGTAACTCCTGGGATGGTGCAAGCTCTTAGGATGTGTTTGTACAGCACCTAGCACAATTGTGCTCCTATCTCTGTTAGTATTACATTTAGTGTGTAGAATTCCTAATAATTCCCCAGAGAGATGTGAACATATGCTATTGAGGGCCATTGCCACCTTTCCTTACCCAAGTCCCTATCCAAGTGAGGAGTCCTGTTGACGCATGTGTGGAAGGATTGCATAACCAGGCGCATAGTGTCTAGTGTTACCTCAAAACTTCATTTTAAAATGCTCCATGGTTTCTGCTAACTGCTTTTACAAACAGCAGCATCCCTTGACGTGATTGGTTGTGTTTTAAATACTCTCAGGCAGGGCACCCAAAGAACACCCCATAACTTTGCTTTGAAGACTCTGAGGAGAATTTTAAGTTGTCACTAAGTGGCCTCATTTCTGCTTTCCTCCCTGAATCTGTGAAGCCCCTACAGGATGTGTCGTCTCTGTAGTAGGGGGACATATAGGTCTCCAGTCCCTAGCAAAGTACACTAAGCTATACTGGTAAATAGTGGATAAGATTGTCAGCATTAAGTTAAGCAGATCTCTTTGAGAATGAGCTGTAGGCTACTTCAGGAGCCTCAGGTACCCCTGTAGTATCACTGCCTCTGGGGAGGGGTGACATTTCCCTCCAGTGCTCTGCTCACCTGCCCCTCTCTGGATCATCTATTAGTGGATCCCTAGAGCTACTCTGTGCCTGGATGGTTATGCTGCTACAATCTGTACTCCAGCATCCTCTGTAGAATTTATACAACTTGTTACCTGCCCCATCTATGGGTCAGCTAGTCCCAGCCTTCCTTCCTGGGACAGAGAATGACAGGAACCCTGAGAATTGAAACTCCCAGTCTTCCCACAGGATTTCCCCCTGGATAGCATAATTTGGCCTGTATTTAAGGGCACTCTAGAAAGTTCCCCTCACTGCTCCACTGTGGCTGCTGAGCGGCTCGGTGAGGGTCTCCCTGAGCATCACAAATGCTGTGATGCCCTTTATTACAATGTGCAGTTTGGGTGCCTGATGCAGCTGTCTTGAGGGGGCTCCATCATTTGGGAGATGGAAGTGCAGTGCTGATACATGAGCCGTTATGAATGGCACACAGCATGGGGAGGATGACTTTGTTTTTCTCGTGTCCTGAGTGGAACAGTGCCCCACAGGCCGAACCATCCCCTTCTTTTGTTTGCAGCTATTCTCGGCCCACTAAGTAGCTCTAAAAATGTTTTCATTCCTTGCTTCACCTTTGCTTTTGGAGACACAGTTAATTTAATGAAGCCAGGTACGAATCGATGACTATTCTATTTCATTTCCAAGACCAGGGGAACCTGCAAGATAAATGTCAGTTATTGCTTTCCCCTACCTGTTCTCTGATTGGTGTCCAGTGCTGAAAGGTGAGATGACTATATGACCTTCTGGGCTAACTTACAATTTCCTGGAAGGTCACAGAGTCACAGCAGCCCACAATGGGGCTCCTTATTTGACTATTAAAGTAAAACAAAATCAATATCAAACAATAAATATTAACCAGCTGACTGCAGCCAAACTTTCCAGGTACTTATAGGCCCAGGTAGAATGACCCCTGCTGTGCTGCGGCTGGATATGTGTCAGGTATGTTCCTGTCTTGTCAGAAGACAGCATTAGAGAAAGCGCTGCCCTTAGGCCAATACTGATTGGCAGGAAGATGCATTAGTTAGGAGCCTGAAATATTTGATAAAAGGGACAGTTAGAGTGATACTTGGAGGAGTCAAGACTAGACCGACAGGGAGAGGATTTGTAGGACAGGATACAAAAGATAAAGGCCTGGTCAAATTTGGGGGGGGGGGGGGGAGGATCGATCTAAGATATGCAACTTCAGCTACGAGAATAGCGACATACCTCCCATCAGGGCCGCCTCCAGGGTTTTGGCCACCCCAAGCAGCCAAAAAAAAAGCCACGATCGTGATCTGCGGCGGCAATTCGGCAGAAGGTCCTTCGCTCTGAGCAGGAGCAAGGGACCGTCTGCCGAATAGTCACCGAATAGCTGGACCTGCTGCCCCTCTCCGGAGTGGCCGCCCCAAGCACCTGCTTGCCAAGCTGGTGCCTGGAGCCGGTCCTGCCTCCCATTCTCACAGCGCGGGATCGACGGCCACCGCTCCCCCGTCGACTCTGCTTCTGCCTCTCGCCCTGGTGGAGTTCCAGAGTCAACGGAGAACGCGATCGGGGATTGATTTATCGCGTCTAGACGAGATGTGATACATTGATCCCCGATAGATTGATCCGGCGGATAGTGTGGATGTACCCAAAGTGATAATACAGAAACAGAAAATTTAACTCTAGCAAGGGATTCACCTGGACAAATTTGGAAGGTGCTGTCTCTGCGTACATAACAGATATAGCCATGGAAATTTACCCACCAATGTGCCCCTCTTCCAACCTGCAGGGACCACCCCTAGAAGGAAGAGACTCAGGATGGTTCTAGGATATTGGGACAGGTAATCCCCGCTACCCCCCATGGTTATAATGATCCACGGCTGCACCCCCACCTACTCATAAGAGTCTGTGGCGTGAGCCCTGCCCAATGGGTGGGAGTAGGGGAACCCAGGCCTTCCCACTCCACTGGGTTCCAACTCAGGGACTCTCTTGAGTACTGCAAGGACAGCCTTTGCTGCCTGTGATCCAGCTAACACCCTTCCTGTAGTCTTTTCCTCCTGCTCTGTCCCTCCTTGGAGTGCATTGCAGCTTGTGAAGTGCACCCCAGCCACAGGCCTCTGCGGGCTAGGAAGTCCCGACTTTGTGCAGCAGCAATTCTCCTCTTGGAGATGCATCCTCCATAGCAGGGAGTACAGGTCTGCCTCCCTCCAACCATGCTGTGTTGAAAAGCCCCCTTTTAAGCTCCTCCTCAAACTGGAGCATGCCTAGCAGGCCAGCTGGGGCAGGGCTTCTAGACCCAGAGTTGTTCTTGTTCCCTTATCTCCCTAGCGTGGGGCTGTATCCAGCCCATCACAGACCTCTAGTTCAGCCTGTATTCCTTTTTGGTTTGTGGACTTTCTATTTAGTTTGTCTGTTGTTATTAAGTCACCCACTTCTTTTATATAATAGGCTGCTGCCCACTTGTCATATTCCACCTTGTGACCTAGAGGTGAAAGGCTCCACATCCTTCCTCTCTACCACCCAGGCCCTAGGCTGAAGAACATTTTGGTGAACTGGGCCTTCCTTAGAAATCTGACATCTGAAAGGGAATGTCCCAGAAGCAGAAGGGTCCCCTAATGGGCAATCCCTAACATAATCAACATTTGTGAATGAGGCCCAGCACTTTTCCCATGGCTGCTGAGATTACCAATAAGGGTGCCATTGCAGTGAGGGTTTTTATTCTGTAGACACTTGACCACTGGAAGCTAGACTAAACCCACCAACTTATTTCATCATCTAGCCATCAGATGGCAGCTACTTTGTGACTAGTACCAACCTGACCTGGATTCAAACTAGCAACCTAGAGGAGAACAACATGTTGGCTGGTCAGCTAGTACACCTCCTATTGAACATAATACAACATGTTGCTGCTTGTGAATAAAATGGCATGGAGGGCAATCATCTATCCCAGATGACATGATGGAGAAATGCTCCCTGTAACCCATAGTAACAAAAGCGAGTGCTACATATAACAAATCACGAGCAAATTCAGTGTTACTTATTCATTCTTCTTCTGGTTTATTCTGCAAGCCTGGTGAGAAAATTTAAAGGCAGAGAAGTGACAGCAGTCAGAGCACTGGCTTTGACAGATGTATGTTATCTCCTGCTTTGTTGTTTTTCTGCAGTCTGTTCCTAATGATTGATTTCATGAACTGAGATTGCATATAAATCTCTAGTTCCATTCTAGGGTGGTAGTGGTACAACAAGCACAAACTGGAAAAGAACTAGTGACTCATACGCCTGAACATTCCTGATAGTTAGCAGGGAAATAAATATTGATGCTGTCAGTATTCATGCAATAACTGATAAAAAAAAATAAAAGAAGAAAAAGTAATCATTTAGTGCCCGATCCTGCATTCCTTGTGCACCCAAGACTCATAGTGACTTTAGTGGTAGTTGTATTTGTCTAATGCATGGAGGATCAGGCCCTTGCAAGCTGATATTCTTTCCTATCCGGGACTTAGGGGGAAGGAGGAAGGGATTTAATTGCCTTTGGAATTTGCAGTGCATTCTTTAGTAATAACTAACAAAGAAAACTATTTCACCATGGTAATAAGCCTTCCTTTCCTAAGAAATGTGCATGCATTTATGATGAGTAAACTTTCCTGTGGTTTTAGTTTGCTCAATAATATTTTTTTAAAAGCCTAGATAATTTGTCGTTTACATTTTGGGCTATATTCAGCACTAGGGTAAGTGCGGTCCCATGAAAATCAATGGGTCAGATGCATCTCTCTTGCATTCTCTCCCATTGCTCGGTCCATTAGCTTGGTGGAGGTGCAGAATGGGCAAGGGGTAGGCCTAGATCTTCTGGGAACCCAAAAGAGTATTCCCAGCTCTCTATTCTGCACTTGCTACTTCAGGGCCGGCCCACAACATTTTGGCACCTGAGGCGGGGAGATCAAATGACGCCCCCATGCCCCCTCGCTTGGGCCAAAACTTTGAAAGGTCTCAATTCTGCCTTCTTCCTGTTCTACTCCTCTCGTGGTACTGCTCTGCTACCTACCCCAATAAAGGAGAACTAACAACTTAAAATGCCTTGTTCAAATATTTTAAGTAACACTTGACTTTCAAACACCTGAACAGCAAATGTAGCTTTTCTTGTCTGCATAATAAACACTGGCATTTTTATCTGTTTGAATAATCAAAGTGGTGCTTTCCGTGCCTTCTTGGTTGCAAAGATTTGAACTGCTTCCTGAAGATCCACAGTCTGGGCCAGCTCATGCTCTGTTGAGATGGTTGCAAGGCCGACCAGCCTCTCCTGTGTCATTGTAGAGCGTAGATGTGTTTTTATTAACTTCAGCTTGGAGAAGCTGCGTTCTCCACTGGCAACTGTTACAGCAAGTGTTAGAAGTATGCGCAGAGCAACAAAAGCATTTGGAAAGAGGGTGGTCATCTTATTTGTGCACATAGATTCCAGAACAGCCTTTGGAGTTGATCCTGCTGAAATGTATCTTGAAAGGGCTATCAGTTCATCACCTAAATCACTCGCATCAATATCGCACATGTCATCATGTGTCAACACTGTCTCTAATGCCCTGCATTGCTGGTCTTCAAGTATAGTGAGGAGTTTTGGAATATCATACAACATCCCAAATACACTCCTGTGTTCCTTGAGCTGCATGAAATGTTCTTCAACTGACTATTGCACAATCTAGCACCTGGTTAAAGAATTCAACTTTGAATTGTTGTTTGGGGTCTCTTATGGGATTATCCCGTGCCTCGTAATCAAAATGTCTTCTTTGTTGGTGACTCTTGTATTCTTGAATGGATGGGAAAATAGCTTCAGTATGAAGTTCCTCTGCCAACTTCTGTGCACTCTTCAGAACGTTTTGAAATCCCTCATCTGACCAGTAATGCTGTAGGTATGACTTTGCTTTGTCCAGTTGTTCCATTGCTCCAGGTATATCAAGGTCATCACCTTGGAGTCTCTTCTTATAACATTTATTTCAAATAGTATGTCATGCCACAACACTAAGCCACACAGAAATTCGAAGTTATGTATGTTTTTGGTGATTCCATTTCCCTCTGCCACTGTTCTTCCATGAACAGTTCCTGTCATAGCATTATCCTCCATAATGGCAACTATAGCATCATCTATCTTCCCAATTTGGTGTTTGATAGGCTTTATCGCCTCCACTCGACTTTCCGATCGTGTGGCACTCAGTGATTTCAGTGTCAGAGAGGATGTTCCCAGATGTTGCTTCAAAATTTGCCATCGATGGCAAAGAATGGCAAAGATGCAGAGAAAAATACATGGATGCTTTGAATTACATTAAAAAATTCAGCAGCCTCACTAGAAGCTGATGCTGCATCACTGACCACCAAGTTCAATGAATGAGAACTGCATGGGACAAAAAAAGCCCGTGTCTTCACTCCTCTATTCTTTCCTGTCATGTTGGCACCATTATCGTAGCCCTGACTTCTCATGTCAGCTATCACAATTCCTGTATCTTCCAGCTTTTTAAGAAGCACATTTGTCATACCAGCTCCTGTAGTATCATCAATGTCAATAAATTCTAGAAAATGCTCTCTGACAGTCACCATTGCAGGGACATTTTCACTAGGTTCTGTTGTTGTTACAAAAGGCACCATTAAAGTCATTTGTTCCATATGGCTGATATCAGGTGTGCAGTCCACAATAACAGAGTAATATCTTGCTGACTTCAGATGTGCCACAATCTTCTGTTTGACTTCTGTTGCCAGTAACTGTATGATCTCATTTTGAATTGTTTTTCCAAGGTAGTGGTGTGTGTACGTTTCTTGGGTGGTGACTCTTCTTAGATGCTCCTGGAGTACAGCATCAAACTCAGCCATCAGCTCCACAATTTAAGGAAGTTTCCATTGTTTGGCACATACAGCTGATCTGAAGTGCCACGCAGTGCTAGGTTTTGGGTAGCAAGCATTCTCACAATGGCAATGAGCCTTTTCAGAACATTTTGCCGGTAAAGAGACTCTGATGCAATCTTCTCTTGATGCTGATCATCTACGGTGGCCTTTAACCTTAGTCTCATCTCAAGCTCTTTCCACCTATGGAATACTCTCTGGTGATTTGCTGCCTTCTCATGGCATGCTAGATTTCTAGCCAGATTTTTCCAGTCCTTTGTTCCTGTAGAACCCAATGTGGCTGGAACATTAGACTGGAAGAATTTGCAACAAAAACAGTATGCAACATTCTGGGTTTTTGAGTACATAAGCCATGGCCTCTCCACTTTTTCACCATTGGGGATTTCACAACAGTAATGTGTTGGATTGAAGCTTCTCTGCTTAAGTGGGTCCACAGTCCTGAATCATCTAGCCTAACTGGCTCCTACTCAGGGCCGGCTCCAGGTACCAGCCCACCAAGCATCTGCTTGGGGCGGCGCCTGGAGGGGGGCGGCGTGGCGGGGCGCTCCGGCCTGAGAGCGGGACCGTGACTGGGCTCGCCGCCCTCCCCCCGGCGCTCTGGACGGTCGAGGAGAGCGGGGCCCCGGCCGGGCTCGCCGCCCTCCCCCCGGCGCTCCGGCCGGTCGGGGAGAGCGGGGCCCTGGCCGGGCTCGCCTCCCTCCCCCCGGCGCTCCGGCCGGTCGGGGAGAGTGGGGCCCTGGCCGGGCTCGCCGCCCTCCCCCAGGCGCTCCGGCTGGTCGGGGAGAGTGGGGCCCTGGCTGGGCTCGCCGCCCTCCCCCCAGCACTCCGGCCGGTCGGGGAGAGCGGATAGCCGTGGAGGGCTTGCTGCCCTCTCCCCAGCGCTCTGGCTGCCGGGGGCTCTCCGCCCTCCCCCCAGCACTCTGGCCGCCGGGGACAGCGGAGAGCCCCGGCCGGGCTCGCCATCCTGCTCCCGGCGCTCTGGCCGCCGGGGGCTCTCCACCCTCCCGCCAGCGCTCTGGCCGCCGGGGAGAGCGGAGAGCCCCGGCTGGGCTCGCCGCCCTCCCCCCGGCGCTCCGGCCGGTTGGGGATTGTGGGCCCGCGGCTGGGCTCGGCGCCCTCCCCTGCCGCGTTGGGGGTTGGGGGGTGGCTTTTTTGCCTAGGGCGGCAAAAAAGCCAGAGCCGGCCCTGCTCCTACTACTTCAGTTGACTGCCTGTTCTCCTCAAGTGGGTTCAGGGAAGCAGCTGGAAACAGAAAACTCCCTGAGAAGCTGGTATTAATCAGTCCAGGTTCCTGGGGGTGCTAGAGAGGAACATAAGAGACTCCTCCTCCTCTCTCTCCCTGCAGCTCCTGCTGCTTTCTGTTATTCCCTCTCACCTTTTCTTCTGCCTGCCTGTTATGTTTCTTGTGCCCTCCTTCCTCCAGCACAGCACTCCACCATCTCTGTGCATCTAGAGTAGAGAGAATACATATGCACCAGCAGCAGACACAATTTTCTACACTCTGGGTCCTAGTGGGCCCCTCCACAGCCTGGCACCTGAAGCGGCCACCTCAGTTCGCCTCATGGTAAGGCCAGCCCTGTAGCTAGTTCCTCCTCTGTCTGCTTGTCAAGACCCAAACCTGTTACGTTCCCTGCAGCAGAAATGTCTACCTGGAGGGGAAGGGAAACACAGAACGATAAATTCAGATCCCAACCTGCATAAGAATGGGGAAAGTATTCGATTTCAAATGCACTCCCCTCTTCAAAGTACAAATGTATTTGTCACTTGAAAAAAAAGATTATCAAAAATTTGATCCAGATTCTCAGCCAATGTAAATCTGCATAGCTCCATTGACTTCAGTGGAGTCAATGCACTTTAGCTGAGGGTGTGGCCCTTTGGGTCCAGTTTGAGCCACTTACTCAGGGAAAGCACCCACTGAAATCAAGTAAAATGTTTCCAAAACAGCCATTATACAGTCAAACAAGAACATACTTTGCAAGGTTAAATACGTTTGCTGTGTTTGAGGCGTTGCATTTCTGGTGCCATTAACTGCAATCTAGCAAACCTCACGCATTTACAAGCAAATGCATTGAAGACAACGGGACTGCTTGTGTGAGTAAGGACTACCTGCAGGAGTATGGGTTTGTAAAATAGGTCATTAGCAGAGCCAGCCTTTTAGAACTCAGGAATTTCTGGCTCCCATTCTAATACTCAATCCTATATTGTCTTAGTCTCCTGCTTGTTCAGGTCTTTGCAGCAATAGTTGAACTGATTCAAACACTGATCTGAACCCTAATGAAATTACCCTCCCCCCATTGCCCGTTAGCTCCCCTCTTATTATTACTAAAACACTAGCATTCTCCCTTAAATCTTGCATAAACATTTCAATGCATAAACATTTGAAGCATAAACCGCCACTCACATGTGAAGTAGACTTCATTAGCTGTTTCCTCTGTGATAAATATCTCTGTATTACAAATGTCCCGCTAAGTAAATGTTAATTGTATTAAAAATGAATAAAAAATCATTAAATTGTAGTATATTAATATGAGTGGCAATACAACTCATCTGTCATAGGAGAAATCCTTGCCTATAATCAAAGGAATTTAGAGCTGAAAATAAATGATAAAATATGATCTATCACCATAGTACCAGAGCTACCGTTAATATATCCTCCATCAACATTTTTGATTGTTAGAAAAAGGAATATTCACCTAGGAAAGAACTGGAGAGGACAATCTTTCATGAGAGCTTATGGATTGCAGAAGACAGAGTAGAGAGAACATTCTGGGAAGCCCAGAGCAGGGCCGGCTCCAGGGTTTTGGCTGCCCCAAGAGGCCAAAAAAAAAAAAAGTCGCGATCTGCAGTGGCAATTCAGTGGAAGGTCCTTCGCTCCGAGCGGGAGTGAGGGACCATCTGCCGAATTGCCCCCCAATAGCTGGACCTGCCACCCCTCTCCGGAGTGGGCGCCCCACGCACCTGCTTGCCAACCTGGTGCCTGGAGCCGGCCCTGGCCCAGGGGGGTGAATTATCATGATTTCTTCCACTTGATTATTATGAATAATAATATTGGTCATGGGCAATACATATAGGCAATACAAAGCTCACTACTGTTCAACTCCAGCCTCAAACACAAAACTAGCCCTTAACCAACATGTGTATATTGCTTAGCATGAGATGCTTTTCCAGCTACTCCCTGACGGTCTTTACCACCATTTTAGATGTTCCCCTCACCCTTCCGGTAAATGGGAAACGTTGTATATATTTCTGTGTCTCTGACAAGGGAGGGAGGCATAAGGGCACATAAAAAAAGGGGGTGGGGAAGGATGGTTCGGGCACTATCCTGGAGCTAGGAAGCCTTGAGGTCAATTCCCTGCCTTGCCACAGACTACTTCTGTGGCCTTGGGCAAGTTGCTTAGCCTTTTCAAGCTTCAGTTTCCCAGCTTGTAAAATGAGGATAATTGCACTTCCCTGCCTCCCAGGAGCACTGCGGGGATAAATGCATTTAAGATTGCCAGGCCCTCAGACAAAACAGTGACAGGGCTGTAGAGGTATCAGAGATGGATGGAGCTAAGGAGTCTTCCTCAAGCCCTTGTCTTGAATTTAGCAATTACACAGCCGCTCCAGCCTCAGCTAGGATCAATCCTCAACACACCTGGGACTTATGCTAGTTAGTGTTGTTCTTTATTGGTGATCTGGTTTTCTGAACCAAGCCAGAGCCCCACCGTGCTAGACATGTCATACATACATAGCAAATGAGCTTGCTCAGCTCAGTCCCTTGGGGATGGGGCGAGTACATGGCAGAATTGCCATATGTATTTTGTGCGACTTGGCTGTCTCTAGGGAGTAGAGTTCCCTTCATAAGCCGAGGAAGAGACTGGATTACCGCTGCTCCGTTTAAGGGTCTCAGCACTGTCCTGAGGGGGTTAGTCAGGAACCAGGAGGAAGATCATACCCTGACTGCGCTCCTGTATGTAGCTGTGTGTCTAAACCGATGGACTTCAGTTTCCAGTGGTGTCCTTTCTCTAACTTCCAAAACCACAAGCATGTCCTCACAGGCTGTTACGAAAGGCTCAACCCGGCTCAGTAGGAATGTTGCCATTGACTTCGTTGGCAAAGGAGCAGGCTCTTAGTAAACCTTGTACGCAATCCATTAGTTATTATGACAATGCCTGCTCTTATCTCTTCCTCTGCCTCATTTGAATTTATGCTTTCATCTCCTAAACTGTATCTCTGTTTGTTTTATGACTAAAACCCTTGAAAGCCACCTATACAGTGCACAGTACTTACAAGGACTGACCGGATGTTTGCTTTCTGTTAACTGTGAATAAATATTGATATTGCTAATCCTAAAATTCACATGTACAATAAAAAATAAACAGCTTGGCTTTGTTGTTAATGAGTAATTGGATATCAAGTAGCTTTGAGCAAAATAGGTATGTAAAGCTGGCCAGGGCTGCATGGGAATAGCTCCCGTTTACATGCCTCTACTACAATGGATAGCGTGGGGGCTTTTGTTTTTGCATAAATCATTGTCAGGAAAACAAAGTCAAAGCAATATGGTCCCTGCAAAGCAAATGCATTTAAATTATAATCATTTGCACGTTAAATATAGTGGCGGTTCTGCCTTCCATCACCCCAGTCCTATGTGCCATTCACAGATGTTAATTTAACAGCCTAGTGCTTCCATCTTCCAGGAGAAATATGCATGTCACACTCCAATACACTTGCCACTAGGGGGCTCCAAAGTGGCATTGGCGACAGCAGCAACAACAGGAATTCAGGGAGAGCACCCAAACGTCAGCGAACTGTCTAGCTAGCAGCCATAAGTAGGGTGACCAGATGTCTCGTTTTTAAAGGGACAGTCCCATTTTTTGGGACTTTTTCTTATATAGGTGCCTATTACCCACCATCCCCGTCCTGTTTTTTCACAGTTCCTATCTGGTAACCCTAGTCATAAGAGGCCCTTTAAAGAGTTCCCCTAATGAACGAGAGCATGTGCCTCTGCAGAGGGTTATAATGCCTAAGATATAGAACCGTTCATTCAAGAGTGTCAAAAGGGCATATTCCACTGGTTTGGGATTTGATTTATCCAGAGCCTAAATCCCATTACATATACACAGCAGGTGCTGTTGTGGGGGTATGGTGCCCTTTTGGGAGCATTCATAAGAAGTGCTGGGTAGCAGATTTCCCCACAGTGATTCCTGGACCCTTTACTTGGCTTCTGCCTCTGTGTCCCCACCTCATCTGAAGAGCTGGAGCAGGGTTTGACTTACAATATCCCATGAAGAGTTAGATTGGGTGGTAAGAATTCTACTAAGCCTGTGACATAACAAAGTAAGTCACTGCCGGAATATACTTGGGCTGTTACAAGACGTGACTGAATACAAGCCCAGTCCTGTGAGGTATTGTGCATTCTCTACTCCCTTTTTCATTCTTGGGTTCTCAACACCTTGCAGGCTTGAACCCTTACATTCTTTGTTTTTCTATTACTTTTACAAACTTTAAAAAATAATCTCCCTAAAAATGGCATAAAATATTACAGTTTACAGTCATGTACCTGCATGGAAGTTATGTATAGTACCTGCATATGATTACATACAAGAATTTACTACAGCTGCCAATTAGTTATCTGAATTGAACACAATTTACACCAGATCAGCATTTGGCCTTAAGTGATTGCAGCGTTATGGTACCATTTAAGCAAAGCGTTGGAAAATTAGCCTCTGACGGGAAAGGAATATTTTTCTCTTCATTATACGGGTCTGTTTTCTATGAAAATGTACTGAAAATAATTAGCAGCATGCTATGTGAAAACAATGCAAATGATTTCATGTTGCTCCTGAAAATAGCATAGTTCTGGTTTCAGTACTTGCTTTTACTTTGAGAGGGGGAAAAAAACATTAATGAGAAAGTCAGGTCTTTTGAGGTTATGACACCTACGGCAAGCTGTGGTTGATTTAAAAAATTGTTCATGCTTCATCCTTTTCCGCTCCTTATTTGTGTACAATCATACCAGCCGAGAGAGGCAGTGAGAAAATTTCAGCACGTGGCATTTCCATTAAGGCCTTTCTAAGTTTAAAAGATCAAAACAAACAAAAACTAATTGTGTGGAATTCCACATAGCTACACGGTTGACCCATCACTGCATCTATTTCAGAATAGCCACTTTGTAATAGCTTTCCTCTGTGTGTGTTTCGGGGCGGAATTTGAATTGCTTATTACTTTTCTGTATTTAGGCTAATGGCAATTCTGATCTTCTTTCATCATTTTCACATTTTTTCACATACTCTGCTATGTGCCTAGCTGTCTGGAATTCTTCCACATCTCATGGTGGTGGCATGCCAGCTGGTAGGAGCAGTTTTACCTCTGTTCACCTTTTGAATGATCACAAATTTGGACAGAGAAAAAATCTGCTTTTCACTTTAATTGGTCGAGCATAAATCCTCAGAGTGTAGCTAGCGTACCTACATCCGCTAATGATTACAGTATTTTATTGTTTTATGGCTATAGATCATGTACAGTCATAGTAATAGTACCGAGAATTGTTGGTAATATACAAACATATAATTCGAACTACATATGGGGCTTGGAAAGTGAGTAGAAAACTCTACCAAAATCAGAATGGTAGCATCTGATGCTCACTTTGCAAAGGTGCTACACCAGGTGAACTGAAGGTGAGAATGAGTTCAATGGAAAGGAGGAGCACATTGAAATATTTCCCTCAATATATTAGATATACTAGTTCATTAAACAAAGTATTTAAGCACATACCTAATGTAAACCACAGAAACAGTGTCCCTGACTTTAGTAGGACTGTTCATAACTTAAACACAGGAATGTGCTTACATACCCATTCCCTTAACACACCTAAGCATATGCATAGTGTTAAACACATGAATAGTCCCATTGATTTTAATGGGATTATGTGCCTACATAAGATCTTGGCTGGGTTATGAGCTTGGCTCATTCATTCCTCATTACAATCTAGAAAGTCTAACTATATATTTCTGGACCCTAGGTTTATGCATCAGCTGTTAATGACACCGGAGGAGATTGGTTTCTGGATTCTTAAACTTAAAAAAAGGATCATGAAAGAACCAGTGTTTCTCAGATTGAAATCTGCATTAAACAATAATATGAATTCACCAAGAAGAGAGTCTCACTATTTTATAGTAGTAAAGACTTGCCAGTGCCCAGCACATCTCAGGATCAAGTCCAAAATGCACAATATTAATTATTTTGTTAGGTACTGCATGTGGTTTGCATGATATGTTAATCCGGTAACTAAAACATTAATTATCTTTGACTTTATTGCACACAAATTAAGAGACTGGATCTCGGATCCATAAAAGGACTTAGGCATTGCAGCACTCAGCATTAAAACGCCTGCCTTTTAGGTGCCTGGAAAATCCCTGGAACAATCCTGAGATCCACAAAGCTTGAGCAGATGCCTAGGTAGGAGGAGAGACAGATGCCTTAGAATGGGATCCACAAAAGCCAGTTTGCTAGTATGAGAACCACCTAAACTAGCCAATGGGAGATGCTGAGGTGAGGGATGGGTCTTAAGCTCTGTCCCTCTCTCAGAGGTAGGAGCCTGAGTCTGGTCTGCAAGGAGATGCCTGTCTCTGCTTGCAATGTACAATCAGGAACCCATCCTGGATCTAAGCAGCTTAGATGCCTAAGACGTTTCTTGTGAGAAGGAGTTGGGCCCTTGCCTTACTCTGCATGAACTGGCTGAAGCAGGGTGGTGCCCACCTTATAACTTTTAGCCCAGTGGTTAGAGCACTTACCTGGATTCAATTCCCCCCACTGGCAGAGGGGAAGAAAGGGTCTGAACAGGGGTCTCCCCCACATCTTAGGTGTGTGCTCTAACCATTGAGCTAGGGGATATTCTGATGTGGGGGCTCACTCGGTCTCTCCCGTTGAAGCTGTTTCATTGTGTATTAAATAATTAAAAAGTCACTGGGCTAGAGAGTGTGTGAGAATGACTCTAATCTGGTGACTAAGGCAGCCAGGGTCCAGTCACCCTGCTCCAATCGCTCTTTATTTTTTTGTACACAATGGAGCAGCTTCAACTGGAGAGACTGAAGGAGTCCCACCTAAGACTATCCCATAGCCTAGGGCACTTGCCTGAGAGGTGGAAAACTCTTCCAGTGCCTGAGAAGGGAATTGAACGTGGGTCTCCAGCATCCCAGGTGAGTGCTATAACTACTGGACTAAAAGATACACAACAGGCAGCAGCCCCTCTTTCTCCAGCCAGTTTTCAAATGGGGCCTGGTCTGGTAGGTGGCCTCTGAGCATGCCTACTGGATCAGGCCCTGCACATGAATTAGGTGGATGAATGCCTATCTTCAGCCAGTTTGTGACTCACTTTGGGGCTTAAGCCAGGAGATAGGCATCCAGATGCCAGAGGGAGGCAGCAACGTGCATGCTAAGAAGCAGAAACGTAGGCGCCAAGGGAACTTTTATCCTGAAAACTTAGGCACCAAGTGAGTTTAGGAGCCTACGGGGTTCGGTGGGAATTTTGTGGATCGCAGTGGAGCCTAAAACTGGGACGGACCTAAACTCTAGACTTAGGTGACTATGTCTGGGACTTAGTCACGTACTTCACTTCGTGGCTCTGGTCCCAGGCGCCTACTGTGTTCTCATTGAATAGCAATGCCCCAAAACAGGCAAAAAATAGTTTATTGTTCCAACAGACATTTTGGGTCCAGGTACTCTCTCCAGTTGAAGTCAACAGGAAACTCACTGTACGTTTGGTGGAAGCAAGATTGCTGCAGGTGTTTCTATGACTGATTAATTTATAAGACAGATAATGAACTTCCAAAGTACAATCTAATTGAAGGAACATGTCTTGGATCATATAAATAAACCCTCATCTAGCTGATACATGACAATTTTATCTCAGCTGTTGGTATCTCTTATCTGAGGATAATCTAACGCTTAATTATCTAGGACTAAATTTTCAAAAGTGACTGGTGATTTTTGGCTGCTCAGCTTGAAACAGCTTAAAGGGACCTGATTTTCAGAGAGTGCTGAGCACTTCCATAATGTCTGCAGTTGGGCATCCCAAAATGGAGGCACCTAACATCAGTTTGTCAGGGTGAGCTGGCTTTTTAAGGGGGTTGGGATTCAGTTGCTCCTTTTGCCAGGCTAAACCCAGCTTCCCAGGTGAAGGGAATAAGTCCTGAGGTCACATGGTAGAAACCCTTGACATATAAAGGGCAGCCTGAGGTCAGGGAGCAGACTAGGGACAAGAAGGGAGCAGAGAGTTCCTTGGTTCAAGGGAAAGACTGAGATTTAGACAGGGCACTGATACCGAGCTGTTTTGTTTAGGACAAATAAAACTTAGATCCTGAAGAAAAGGGACTGAATTTCTGTGGTTGCTGGGAGTTCTTTGATGCACAGACTGGTGAGTGGACTCCCTGGTTTGCACACTTGTATCACAAACTATAGGATATAGCCTCAGGTGCTGTGTGAAAAGCTGGGTGTGGGGTTTGGACTTGGATTTTATTTTATGTTATTTGTAATCTTATGCGTAAACTATGTAGTGGGGAGGTAAGTTAATTTACTTACCAGTTCTGTGCTATAAAACTTCTCTATCTGACTTAAAGTATTTGCACAGACCATGAATTCATATCCTGGCAAGAGACTGCAGCTGGACTTCCAATGGAAATACTAAATGTGGAAGTTATAATAGGATTCATTTTCTTTCTCTTAAGAATCCAGTATCAGTCTTTACTAGAAGACAGTTTTTTTTCTCTCTCTCACTCACGCTTAATAGTTTCCAATTTACAGTAGTTACAATGCACCTTAGCTAGACCGACATCACTAATGAGAGATTTGTGCATTTCCTTAAAAATGAAGAATACAACATGGGGTCTAAACCCTTATATATAGCTTACAAAATAAGGACAGGGACAGGAACTTCTGACAATGGGGGATCTGCTTTCACGTAGGCTTACTCTGAATATTATATTGACAGTTAAATAAAACACTGAGCTGTATTACATAACCAATTCTTTCAGCATCCACACTGTTGAGCACCTACACAACTTCAAATAGGAAAAAAATCCTGACAGTTACTGTAGCTGTTAGGCTCATTGGTTCAATGGTGCAATGCATGTCATGAAGACATTTGGCCTCTACTCTGCAATTCCTCCTTTACAGTATTGTCCCTGTCTCAGTTCCACTGACTTCTGTAGAACTATAGGCAACTGCACTATGATCCAACCCACAGGTTCAGTCTGGGTTACCACGGGCAGCACTATATTCTCCCTGCAGGACTGGGTTGGATCTGCCTGGCACTCCAAGTGGCGACCACTTTTGTGCCCCTGACAGAACTCACTACTGATTGGCCAGTTTCTAACTAAGGGGCGGGGTGTCTGTGTGTGAATTCAGGAATGTTGGCCCTTAATGAACTCTTCCACACCAGCTACTAAGCATGGTTAACAACTTCCTGCACTCCCTCTAGTGTGCTGAAATAGCAATTACTTGTTTGCAGTCACTCACGCCATCTGTACTGCCACCTGGTCTGGGAAACGTAGAAACAGCAGCTGTACTTACAACGATAAGGTTTTTGGCTGAGCCCCATGAAATAAGAAATAGAAAAGGGGGTTGCATATGTATGACGTGTGTGTCAGTTTATATAGTAAACACTTCTCAATGTGATTCCTTGCGTACTCTCCCATAAGTGCACTACTTGAGCTGAAGGAACTGGGTTCACATGGGATACACGGAACAGAGCTTGCAGCACAGGTGTACCACTGTAGAGGATGTGTGACGTCCTTGTCTTCTTTCAGTATCTTGCTGGTATTCCCCTCCCTCAGTGTGGTGACAGAATTCATGTGCTCTCATGCCTGCTCTCTCTCAGCTTCGTACACCGTTGCATCTCTGCTAGGGTTGGTCATATTCCTGGAGGTTTCATCCCATGACATAAGCTTTAATTAAAGATTCATCTTTAATTCCTGGAGACTCCAGGACAATCCTGGAGGGCTGGCAACCCTAATCTCTGCCTGCTTATTATTTATTTGTTACAGTTACGCTAAAAGGCCATCAGCTGGAATGGGACCACTGTTGTGCCAGTCACTGCACAAATAAATAATGAGACAGCCCTCACCCCAAAGAGCTTACAACTGAAATAGACAAGGTAGGCAACAGATTTTACAAATGGGGAAACTGAGTCACATAGCAGCCAAATGACTTGGCCAAGGACACACAGGGAGGCTGTGTCAGAGTCTGGTAGCAGCTGAGTCCAAATCAATCACAAGCCCATCCATCCTTTCATGAAGGTGCCATGTTTAACAACCAGCCCTCAGTAGCTCACAAGTGTGATTTCATGTTCATAACTGGAGTTTGTCTTTGGACAATTAAACCCGGAATGAAAGTGTGTTTTTATTGCAGAAGATGCTGTGATGAGTATCAAGAGTGTATTAATGGCTAGAAAAAGCAGAGGGCAGAAGCACCTGCAATAAAGTTTGTGGCTAGACCAGACTTACTGTCTCTTCATATGTTGCTGATGATAGTGCAACCTTTTCAAAATAACAATTGAGCTGGAGGGGGGCCCACATTTTGAAATGTGCATTGCAAGTCAGATATCTGACTATCCCTTGTTGAATCTTTGCCTGGGCTATATCTTGCTATTGATCTATAGCAGGGATCGGCAACCTTTGGCACGCGGCCCATCAGGGAAATCCGCTGGCAGGCCAGGACGGTTTGTTTACCTGCAGCATCCGCAGATTCGGCCGATCGCAGCTCCCACTGGCCGCAGTTCACCATTCCAGGCCAATGGGGGTTGTGGGAAGCGGCATGGGACGAGGGATGTGCTGGCCGCCGCTTCCCGCAGCCCCCATTGGCCTGGAACAGCGGACCACGGCCAGTGGGAACTGCAGCTGGCCGAACTGAGGACGCTGCAGGTAAACAAACCGTCCCGGCCCACCGGCGGATTTCCCTGACAGGCCGCGTGCCAAAAGTTGCTGAGCCCCAATCTATAGCCAAAACTCCTATTAATTTCCATGGGAGCTCAGTGCACCAGGTAGCAGGATGTCTTATCTCCCATTCTATTGACGTCTCCTGCCCCCCATCCCTTTCTCATTTAGCAATATGCTAAGGGAAAGATGTTTGCTATCCCTGACACCTGTTTGCTACCCTTCATGTAGGGAACCCCTCATTCTGATCTGTATTGTGAGCTCTGATTTTGTTCCTTTTTTTTGCTTTATGTTTGCTGCCTCTGTTCTGAGGAGTCTGTGGAAATTTGCTAAGTTTGCAGCAGGGAACTAGAAGAGTTGCTAAAATCTAAAAATAACTTGGGAGAGGACTGTCCAATAAGTTAGTTTTAAAATGACTCACGGAAAAGGCTGAAAGCAGGGTCCGTACAGCAATAGAGATGTCTGCTTCACTTGCATAGAGTGTGCTCCTAAGCTGGAGAAATAGTCTAACACAGATAACAGTAAACATACAGCTAGGACTGTGCATCTTCCAAGCACTTTAGAAACATTAATGCCTCAGAGAAATCTGATTAGCTTCATTTTCTAGGTGGAGGAACTAAGGCAGAGAGATTAGAATATGATATTGACTTCAGAGTGAATAGAATAAGCCACAAGTGACTTACCCATGATCCCAGGGGGAGTCTATCAGATTGTAACTGAAATGCAGGAGGTCTGGGATTGTGAGTCCTGTGATCAGCCCACTCTACTGTGCTTCACTCTAGTAATAATACCAATATCTATATAACCCTTCACATCTACTTCACAAAACATCACAGCCTGATGTGAGGTAGGTAAGTAGATATCACCCCCATTTTGCAGGGGGTACAAGCTGGGCTACATCTTATCCTGGAAGCTCCACCAGTGTGTTCTGAATAGAGGAATTAAAATAATACTAGGTACTACAAGAGAGAGAAAACCAAATCAAAATAAAAATAAACTTTCACGGAACACATCCAACATTCACCATTATTTTAATCTTTGTATCTCAGCAGAGCCTAGAGGGCCAAATCAAGATCAGAGCCCCATTGTGCCAGGCAATGTACACACACATAGTAAGGAACAGTCCCTCCCCTGGAGAGTTAAATAGACAAGACAGACAACAGGTGGGAGAAAGGATGTTCTATTATAGATGGTTCAGGTAGCAATGCCTATAGATGAGGTCACTTAGCACTTTCTACTGTAAGATCCTGTTTTCATTTCAGCTGTCTGGGCTGAAATTTTCTCTGTCAGGTGTCTCCTTCAGGTGTTCTTATTTTTTTTTTTTTTTTTTTTTTTAACATTTTGGCAAAAATGGCCAGCTATTTCTCAGAACACCAGATGTGAATAGAGATTGATGCTGACTTATTTCCTGACAGCTTTGTGATAGAAGAGGATATTCAGCAGGGGTTGAATGAGGAGAGAGTAGTGGTTGGGGGAGCCAGCTCTAAAAGGTTGTTTTCATGAGTACAACCCACACATAAGTCCTAGGAAATCCCTTTTGTTTGCCTTTGGAAGATCAGTCACTCACTAAATGTATTTAAACGCCATAGGGACCTTAGTCTGTAATCTATTGCAATTGCATGTTACATACACATTGAGCAAAATGCCCCTCTGTGCAGAGCCAGCACAAAGCTTGTGTGGTTCACAAGCTATCTTAAGACACTTTTTGTCCTGCTGTGTAAAAACCCAAAGAAATACAATAGACGATAAAAGAGAATCGCATTTAAAATTGAGATAAAAGCCAATTTCTCTACAAAACTATTTATGAAAGGGAGGGGGAGAAAGAAAGGAGGAGGATTAGCTGGAAAGGAAAACGGAAACATGCTCTTGACTGAGGGTTTTTTTTTTTTTTTTTGCAGTTCCTTAACTGCATGGTCATGGCTTGGCACACTTTCAGACTTTAGGAAGCATTGTGAAATTCCATGATAAGAGGGTTTCCTTTGAGCTGGCCAGTGTGGCTTTAAGAGAAATTGTACAGTACTTCCTCTCACCCATTATATCAACCACACGTCTCTGAATGAATTTGCTCCTATTTTTTTAAAGGTAACCTTTAACCTTTCTGAGTCATTCATTCTCTATTCTGATGCAGCTGTCAGAACCAGGTGAATTTGGGAGCAAGCTACACACAGATCTGTGTGCAGTGGTGTGAAAGAAAAAACGAAAACTGCGGCTAGCTGTGCACATGCTGGATAACACAATGCAGACGACACAGTGTAGGGTGAGCTAGTATTCTCTAGATTGCACTACAAGTTAAATGAGGAAAGTCACATTGCTAATAATCCATTATAGTGACTTATAACTATTCTCCAGATCTATAGCTACTATTATTGTTTGACTAAGTAGGTTTGTTGAGTACATCCAGAGTGGCAGTAGACTCGTGCAATTAGTAAAATGACCCTCTCACAGTTAGTGGAATAGATTGGCCAGGGTGGAAGGCACAGCACAGCTAATAAAATACAGTCATGTACGTTGATCCAGATTCAGTGGTGTATGCCAGCTGCTTTGTGCAGGTCTGGTGATGTAAAACAGCCATAAACTCAGTGTAATCAGGATTATAGGTGCTTTGTTGCCAGGATTATAGGTGTTTTGGGCCACACAAGTGGCACAAAACAGCTGGGCCATGCCAGTGAATTGGCTTATTAGCGGGGCATCTTTAGAGGGCCTCTTCCTGCAAAGCGCAGATGCAGAGTTTTGTGTATTAAGTGCAAGATAAAAATGATGGCAGGGAGTGCAGGGGAGCTCTGTAAAGTGTGTGACATGGAAGTTTCTGCTCTCAGGGGTGCTTGTGTAAAACAGGAACAATGCCATTGAAGTTAATGGTTTTAGGCTGGTGTAAAACCCAATATGAGAGGACAATCAGGGCCACTATGTCTTTCCCAAGGTGAGTGGCCCTTGAGTAAGGGTGGGAAGGTGTGAAAGGAGCCTCCCTCCCATGTGAATGGCCATTGTACTGGCCACAAAAGAGCAGTCTGCGAGCAGGGCTGGTCTCTTCGTTCCATCCCCCTACCAGTGATCAAATTGCCCAAAAGGGGGCAAAAAGGAGGCAGGGTTATGGCCTGTGGAGCCATAGTAATGGATGATGCAGTGTGTGCTCGAAGCAGTTCTGGGAGAGATGGGGCCCCAGTGAGCACGCTCCACTTCAGTGCTCTCCCAGGGCCAGCATGGTTCCACACACCCACCACGGCACAGTGTGAGTATATTGGGGGGCAATATGGCTCCATGCACCCACCACAGCAGCTGTGGGTGTATCAGGGGGTCAATGTGGCTCCACGCACCCGCCACGGCAGAGTGTGCCTGTATCAGGGGGCAATATGGCTTCATATACCCACCACAGCAGGGTGTGTGTGTGATATATACAATCTATTTCTAATAGCTCTGTTTCTATGGTGTTAAAAAGAGAACCCCCGCAAACCTGTTAACATGGGACAGAAAGGCTAAGAGGCACCTCCTCTACCGTAACCAGGATAAGAAAGGGGACAGGAGGGCCTCATTCCCTGAATCCCTTTAACATATAATACTATATATAGGAGGCCATGATCTGCATCATCACTCGGCTAGCACGTGGCAGATAAGCTGTGCGGTTGTCTGGCCATTTGAATGTATTGGGATTAAGTAGATGTCTGCCAGGGCTTTGGGGTTTCCCGTTTCTGAGGGGTGATGGAGAAGCATGTGCTAAGTTCCAGATGTTGGAAACAAGGAGAGAGTTGCTCAGGATACAGCATAACTGAGGGCTAAACTTGGCCGATGAGTCTAGCAAAGGCAGGTGGAGTTGGCAAGTGTTTCAGATGTTGCCTGGCTAGACACTTCCTTATTCTGTGGCATGGAATACGGGTTTGAGCCAGCACACATTCATTCAATGGGAGTCTTGCCATCAGCGTCTGTTGGCATTGGATTAGGATTTTTAGAAATGTACTCACTTTGTTAGGTAGCTTCCCCTCTCATTGGGCTTTCCAGGTCACATACTCAGCTGGTGTCAATTGGTGTAATGTCATTGAAATCATTGGCACTGCATTAATTTATGCCAGCTAAAGATTTGTCTCCAGTCCCTTATACATACCTTTGGGCTGTTCTCATGCAGGAGAGAAGGATGTTATATGAATTAATTTTTATAAATGAGCTCAGCTCATTCTACTTTTTGTCACTAAAAAAAAATCAGTGATGGGCCCAGATCCAGATTCAGAGTTGGGTATGTTCAAATCTGGGGGTGAGTTTCAGGCCCATCCCTACAAGGGATTTCCTGAAGTTACCAAAGAAGTTTTCTGTAGGTACTAAAGAATTTTAGCTTGTAATTTCAGTGCATGTAGCACTCTTGAGAACACTAGATCAATAGCCGTTGAAAATGACATCCACTCTTTATCCACGGAACAGAGAAGCATGGACAGCAGCAATGCAAGCTTCCCTACACTACTCTGCAAATGTGTTTTTACCCGCTGATCTTGTCCTTGCACCTCTAGTTCAGCCTTTATACCTTTTCACACCCTTAGCCTTTTTGTTTAGATAACTAGCCTCTTGTCAGCAATCATGGCTGCCTTCATGAAACCATTCATTTGTATATAATAGGCCACTGCAGAGTTGTGAGCTTCAACTTTGTGACCAAGAGGTGAAAGGCTCCATACTGTTCCCCTAGGAATCCAGTCCCCTTGCTGAAGAACTTTTTGGTGAACTGGGTCCCCATCTTTGAAATGCCAATTCATATTAATGCTCGACATAAAAATTCTCCTCTGCTGCGATGCCTACAAAAAAACCTTGGCAATGGTTAGGCCTAGGCTATCATGGGATGATTGACAAGATATCTGTTTGAATCCACCTGTTGTCTCTTGTCCTATACTTAGATCTTGTGGGTAGGGAACAACTTTTGCTCTGTTTGTGCAGAGCCTAGAGCAATGAATCCGGGCCCATAACTGGAGCTTGTATGCACTGCCACAATATAAATCATATTGTTATTGGACCAGATAATACACCAGACATGGTACATGGGTACAACGGATAATTTAATGGATGGTGTGGACCATATCAACACTTGCCAATCAGGTCAAATAAGAACAACACATGCTCTTTGCTTTCCTGTCTTAGGATCTCATTGGTTACACCTCAGCTCTAATTTTACCCTTTGTTCTGTTTCTCTTCCCCATTTGATTTTCGTCACTGGTGAGAAGGATAACACCACTAGAGACAGTAATGCTGAGACAGTCTGCCCTAAAGCTCAGTGCTATCATGCTCCACTTCCTCTGGGTTTTATTTGGCTCTTCAGGGGATGGAGGTTTTCAAGCAGGAACCTTTGTATTAGCATCTGAAATCTTTCATCTTGATGGTATGGGTTTAATCTTGAACGCTGCTGCAAGCACTTTAGACTTTATAGTGCAGCTATAGTTAGCCAGGGGGAGAGTGGTTGCAGGGGGAGGATGACGACCCTGTGTAAAAATAGCACCTTCTTACTTGGTTTACTGCTCCCTATGTGTTTGTGATACGTGTTCAAATACTGACAAAACCAAGAGTTTAATACCTATAATCTTTCATACAAAGCACCTTTTCTCTGAGATTCTCAAAGCCCTTTAGGAATATTAGCTCCCCACTCGCATTAGAATTGTACAGGTAGGTCATCTAAGACATAGATGGTCAAATTTTGCTCTGTTATGTGGTTTCATTGCCTGTTGACTTCAATGGGACTGCCTGTGTAACTGAGAACAGAAGTTGTCTTGCAGAAGCTAATGGCCAGCTCTTGGCCCCAATACAGCTCCTTTGCACCACTCCAGTGCTGCAAAGGAGCTGTAAGAATGCCCTTAACTGCAGCTGAGGCTTTTCCCTTGTATAGGGGCAATCCCCTGATGGCATGGTTATTCTCTCTCAGCCCTCCTGCATGGGGGCATGGCCAGAATTCACTGCACTCCAGCGACCCGCAGCTAGTGTAATGTTCACCATAGAAGTCATAGAATATCAGAGTTGGAAGGGACCTCAGGAGGTCATCTAGTCCAACCCCCTGCTCAAAGCAGGACCAATCCCTAACTAAATCCCCAAATGGCCCCCTCAAGGATTGAACTCACAACCCTGGGTTTAGTAGGCCAATGCTCAAACCACTGAGCTATCCCACCACTGACCTCACTGCTGTTACTCCTGATTTACACCGATAGAATTGAGATTGGCATCTAGCCCAATGATGCAGGTCAAGATGAAACTCAATTGTGCTAAATGGAATTTGACTTCTAGGCCTGTTTCTCTCAGTGAACGAGATAAAAGGGGACAATCTTCTGACCCTTACTCATGCCAGTAGCTTTGTCACTGTAGCAAAGTGGATTTTAATGCAACTTCAGTTACAGGACTGGACCCACAGCCACTTTGGGACAGATGTTTCCACCCCCTTCCCCCACTACAGCCCCCTTTGAGAGCTGCTCTGGCAGCACAGAAGACAAAAAAATGGCTTAACTAACCAGTCAACGATCCCCCTAGCGTGGTGGAATCCCTGATTTGCATAGAGCTGTCCACCCTCCCCTCTCTCCCAGCATAACGGGTGTGGACAGAACAACCTGCACTCCAGCAATTCCTGGGTTGACATAAATCTTTTCAGGGGCCACTGGAGACAGTGCGAATTAGAGCATCTCTGAGTCTGCTCTAAGTTGCACAAAGGACCTCAGGACTGGGGAAGCAGAGGAGTAAAGGTGGCTTATGACCACCTTTCTTCCTCCACAGCTACCCTGAATGCATCTCAGCTGTAGTTAAGGACGGTTTAGTTCAGTCTCATAACCCAGATAACAGTTTGGGGAAATGTGCTCAGCACCAGGTTACAAAACAGGAAAGGGAAGTCTGGCCTTCTAAGTCCCAGTAATGCCTAAAGCTGTAAAATCCAGCTGTCTTACTGCAGAAATGACATGCTAGTTAAAGTGAAGGAAAGAGACTAGAGTGCTGTGCGGAAAGAAAGCAGGTTGTGTTATGAAGCCACTGTTGTACTGAAGAGGGCTAATTAGTGTAATACCATAGTGCACATTGCATCATTAAATGTCAAGGGCTAGAAACCAAGGCTGTACCCCTTATAAAATATAACCCTGGAAACAAACACCCACCTGTGCAAAGCTCCTGACTATTAGGTACACCAAACAACTGTGGGCAGGAAGCTTGTATGCCATATCCAGTTACTTCTCTTTCAGGTGAACTGAAAGGATACAATTAGATTTGCACGCTCTTTTGCTGCTTTATGATGTCTGAGGAAGACCTGAAAAAGATTCTCTACTAATTTCCCCCCCTCCTTATATTTAAATTAGATATAGCGGGAATGTTAAGTCTGGCTTTCTCTGATTTTACTGGAGGATCTACTGCCTGTCTCAGGGAATGGGCATTAGGCAGTTCTAACATCTTAAGTGAAGAAGTTGAGTCTTTAACCAAGACCTCTTTTCTCCAGACTGTTAATTAGTCATTGATGTGAAATACCTGTTAAATGCTTTTAACAGTTTGACTGGAATTTCTGTCCCTTCTCTTCTGTTCATCCTTCCCCATAACTTGGGCTTGTTTGTGTAACATACCGTTTCATGTATGTTATGCTTCCTCCTCTGCACCTGATGCAGAGAATATGAGTCAGTTATAGTTCCCAGGTACAGGGCTGAGTCCTTTGAGTCCAACTGTGAAGGCGCATTATGCTTAAAGCCCTACGGGTCCCTGGTTTAATTCCTATTCAGAACTGACATGACAGGCGGGATGGTCTAGTGGTTAGGACACTAGCCTGGGACTTGAGATCTGGATTCTATTCCTTGTTCTTCCCTAGACTGCATGGGTGGTGGTGGGCAAGTCACATATGTTTCAGTTCTTAGTTTATAAAATGGGAATAGTTTTACTTCCCTGCCAAACAGGAGTGTTGTGTGGGTAAATACATTAAAAATGATGAGGTGCTTAGATATTCTATTGGTGAGGAGGCAGGAGCATATACATAGCTTCGATAGACATTTTGGTTTTTGCTTTGAGCCCCTCCCTTATAAACCATTAATAAATTATTTACAATTTTGTAACCCCTTTGAGGTTTAGAGAGCATGGCCCTTTAAATCTTTTTCCTAAAGGGGAGGGGGAGAGTAAGAAAAAAGGAGGGAAACTCCAGCGGCCAGCGCTGGAGCTCCAGGGAGAGGGAGAGGCAGCTTGCAGGCCCTGGAAAAGTGAAGCAGCAGAGAACCTGCCCGAGGCCTGGGACGGACGGGGCCGATCGGGGACACCCCAGGACAGGAGCCAGGAGGAGCATTGTGCCAGGGAGAAATTGCCGAGGACAGGCCGGAGCTGGACCCAGTATCACGGCTGCCCAGAGCTGCATGGGGCTGTGAGTACTGGGGCTTGGGACTCTGCATTGGGGACAAGGAGGGAGGCTGTAGCTAGTTAAGTGGGGAGGTGGTCGCTCTGTGTGGCTTTGCAGAGAGTGGCAGAAGAGGGCACCAGAGGGGTTTGCTGGGGGAAAGTTCACTGGCGCCGAAGACGACCAGGAGCACCCAAGACTCAGCACTGAACACTGTGTGCAGACACATGGCTCGGTGTCTGCCCTTCCAGACTGTGCTACCACTGAGCCTGTGGGGCCTTGGCTTGGATGCAGCCCTGTCTTACTGCTCCCCCTATATTTCCCCTTGTTTTTCTCCTCTCATCCCTCTGTAAATAAATATTTCCCTTGTTATATCCACTGTACTTTTCCTGTGGGGGGGTGTGTTCACTCTGGAGGGTTTGGAACAGGTGCCCCTGGGGTGGAAGGGATTTCTCCTGCTGCATTCCTGCGCACACCTTCTCTTGGCCAGAGCTGCCTGCAGAGCAGACTCCATCTTGGCCACGAGGGCGCTAAAGTTACAATTTATTAAATCATTTAGAATTTTTCAAAGCTTTTTATTGGAGAAGCACTGATTCTTAGAAAGTGTGGTGGGTTTTTAAAAAGCAAAATAAACCTTTGCACATACACTCTATAAAATGTTTCTAACAGAACAGATGTCTTTACATCCTGTGACAGGAAAGGTACCCAGAAAAAAAAAAATCTAAGCCTTGCAGACCTACAGCTGAAATCGTCTACTAAAGTTTAACTTCCTTCTCAATTTTTTGGGGGTGGGGTTTTTTCTGTTCAGCTCCCTCTTTTTATGGGTTTTCAGAGCAGGGAGAGAATGATCTTGCTTAACTGAGCATCTTTCAATCAATTCCTTCAATGCTAGCGCTGCTTGCAGAATGACAGCTCATTGAAAAGCAAAGCAGACTAATGCACTTACAAATGTATGTTATCGGTGACAAGCTGACATTTCTAGAAGACACTGTAGGAGTGGATAGACCTGCTCAATTTTAAATATTTTTGCAAAACTAAACAACCTAAAGAGACGATGCATAACCATAGCAAGGTAGATTTAGGTTAGATGTTAGGAAAACCTTTCTAAGGGCACGGCTACCCTTGCAAATGTAGAGTGCTTTGAGTTAAACCAGCCTTCGTAGAGCGCAGTAGGGAAAGCACAGTGGTTTTCAACCTTTTTTCATTTGCGGACTCCTAAAAAATTTCAAATGTGCAACTGAGGCACAGAGTATAAAGGCCAGATTTTAAAGGTATGCAGGGGGCCTAAAGATGCTGATTAGCACTTTGTGGGATTTTCAAAATCACCTAGGTGCCTGATTCCCCTTTCCAAAATCCCACTAAGCACCTATCTGCATCCTCAGGCCCCTCAATACCTGGCCAAGGTCACAGAGAGAGAGAGTCCACGGTAGATCAGGGAATCATAGAAATGCAGGGCTGAAAGGGACCTCACAAGATCAGCTGAGGCAGGGCTAAGTAAACCTAGACCATCCCTGACATGTTTGTCCAACCTGTTCTTAAAAATCTCCTGTGATGGGGATTCCCTCGGAAGCCTATTCCAGAGCTTAACTACCCTTAGAGTAAGGGCTTGGCTACACTTGCAGCCCTGGGAGCCCTAACTCACGACCCATCCACACTGGCAAGGCACTTACAGCGCTCTGACTCTGTGGCTAGAGCACTCCTGGTAATCCACCTCGGCAAGAAGCATAACGCTTGGTGTGCCTCGGGTTAAACGCCCGGGTGTCAGAGTGAACGAGGTGTTGCATTACTGCGCTCTGATTGGCCTCCGGATGTCCCATAATCCCCTTAAATCAAGTGACCACTCTTGTCATTGTTTTGAAATCGCTGGAGGAATGCGGATATCAAAGCAAATCATTACTGTGGAATGCTGTGCGTGAGAGAGAAGGCAGGGGGAAAGGGAGTCTGTTGCTGTCTGAACTTACAAGACAGCATGCTGACATGCTCTCAGCCCCCCCCAACCCACTCCCTCTCCTCCCACATACACACAACACACTCCCTGTCACACTCCACTCCACCCCCATTTGAAAAGCACATTGCAGCCACTTGCATGCTGGGATAGCTACCACAATGCACTGCTCTCTGGCTGCTGCAAGTGCCGCAAATGTGGCCACACCAGTGCGCTTGCAGCTGGCAGTGTGGACAGACTGCAGCGCTTTCCCTGCTGCGCTTTACGAAGGCTGGTTTAACTCAAAGCACTCTACATTTGCAAGGGTAGCCTTGCCCTTAGAAAGGTTTTCCTAACATCTAACCTAAATCTACCTTGCTGTGGTTATGCCCATCACTTCTTTTCAACTTCAGTGGACATGGAGAACGACTGGTCACAGTCCTCTTTACAACAGCCCTTAACTGGGCCCCCTCAGTCTTCTTTTCTGAAGACTACCAGGCCTGTTTCTTTTTAACCTGTCCTTTGAGGTCAGGTTTTCTAAACCTATAATCATTTTTGGTCCCTTCCTCTGAACCCTCTCCAATTTGTCCATATCTTTTCTGGGTCCCCTAAGTCTCAAGCTAGTGCCATAACCATTGGATCATCCTTCCTCTCATCCTTCCAGACTATAACTGAGGGCAAAATTAAACCCACTTTTCAGTGGAGTTACAGCAGAGATGAATTGGACTGAAAGAGTCTAGTTGTTAGGTCCTGTAGCGGGATGGTCACCCGCTCCTGCCTTAAAAGGCTTAAAACACCCCGGGGAGAGGGCTGTGTCAGGGAACAAAAAGTGGGGCTGATTGGGGAAAGCAGCCTCAGCTAGGGGCCACGCCCCAATCAGGCCGAGGCTGGCTTAATGAGGGCAATATAAGAGGGCTGGGGCCAGAAGCCAGAGATAGACTCTCTCTAGCTTTGAGAGGGAGGGACCTGGCTGCAGGGAGCTGAAAGAAGGTACCTGGAGTGGAGTGGAGTGGAGTGGAGCAGAGCAGGGCTGGGGGAAGGCCAAGGGAGCTGGGGAGCTCCAGCCTGGAAACTCCCCAGGCTGTGGCCTAGTGAAAGGCCAATTAGGTACTGGGGTTGCAGAGGCGCAGCCTATGGGTAGGCAGAGGAAGGCAGCAGGTCCGAACCCCCTTGCCTGTGATGAGTGGCTTTTACACTGCAGTCTGCCCCTGGGAGCGGAGGCTTGGTGATGACTGGCAGTAGCCCAGACTGAGGCAAGGTGGGGGTTAGAGGGTTGGGGGTTTCCCAGAGAGAGGAGACCAATAGAGACTGGTGGGGGATATTGCCAGGGGGGCAGTCCCTGGGTAAAGGGGCACTGGGTCTGGGAGGGACAGGGGGGCCAGTGGCAGTGGGACACCGGCCTGCAGAGGGCGCTCCAAGGGCTGGAGAGCTAATTCCCTGAGACGACCAGCAGGAGGTGTCGCAGGGGTGGGTCCTGCATGTTTACAGGTCCCTACCCAGACAAAACTAGTGAGTTCAGTGCAGGTTCTGCTGAGTAAAAACTTCAGAATTGGATTCAGTAGTAAAGTCACTGAAATCAATACTATTTAGACGAACCACTGTAGAATAATGAGGTATACACCCCCTGTACTACACTCTTCCATTCTATGAGAGGTTCTGATTTGGTCAGATCCTTTTCACACACAAGTCATTGCATCAGATTCTGATGCTGTTGTACCAGAAAACCTGATACAAATCTGAAATAATTCCATAGACTTTGATAAAGATTTACACCTGTATAAACTCATTAGAATCTGTCCCATAGGGTAAATTTCTGTTCTTAATTACACTGGTGTATCAGTATTTTTGATTTCCTTCATCTCTAATATACAGTATAGGAGCAAATGCTCCAGCTAAGAGGTGTGGAACAGTCAGTCTACCTGATTTATCTTTGTGGCCTTCATTTAAAAACTAAAAAAATATGGCCACGATTTTCAAAACTGATTTTGTGTGCCTGACTTGAGACACTTGGGGCCTGAATTCCAGTACTGAGCGCCCATCCTCTGCAAATTGGGTCCTTTTAAGATGTCTCAAGTTTGACACCCGAATTGACCCATCACTTCTGCAAATCCGTGAGAGGTATGCTGTGAATTGTGGGAAGTACATAGTCCAGGCACGTCGACCTTCTTTAGGGCCATAATGAAAATGGAACTCCGCCTCTTCTCCACGGAATGTGACACCCCAGCTTTGCACATCTAGACTGTGAATTTCAACGTCTCCTAAGAGTTAAAACCCATTGACGTTCAGTGAGAGTTGGCACCTAACTCCCACAGTCTCTCTTGAAAATCCCAGTCATAAAAACCAGAGGAAGAAGAAGAAGAAAAAAAAAAGATCTTTGCCTTATATTCCTTTGTGTATGACACTCCAGCCCAGCTCAATCCCATTAGGCCACCCACTGCCTAATGGGGGCGAGACTCTGGGGGCTATTGAATGCTGCAATTTGAATTTTCCTTGTGCATCTCATTTGCAGAAACACCTCTGTTTAAATAGCTTTGTGCGGAACTGTCTCATGGGCAGCCTGTTTAATAGCTGCAAGCACTCACCTTTGTATTACCTGTGCTGGAATTCCATGCATAAATCATGTCAGAACAATGACTAAAGGCTTCTCGGGGGAGGGTTGGGTTTTTTACACTGTAGGGTGCCCTTGCATGGCTTTATTTGTCAATGTCTTGTTAAATTGCTCCATATATTTAGCACATTTTTATACTAATTGTATACTTGTAAAGCCTATGGGCTAAGTAGACAGGTGGTGAGTCGAGCCTGCTGCTACTGGTCTGTTTATTTCACCTGCATGTTGTTCACACATTCCATCTAGGAAAGAAGATGCTTTTATTATGGTCAGCCCATCTTCCCCACTGCTACCCCTTGTTTGTTTAGCCTTGATTGCTAGCTGGTTCCTTAATCAGAGTGTAAGTGCTTTGGGGCAGGGACTGTCATTTGCTGTGGGCTCCATCATGAGCTGGTCTATTTGCCAGCATGGAGAGGTAAGGGGGTGTAAGGCCTGGGCTACTCACATCCCAGGGAGAGCAGTCTTCCCAGGCAAGCAACTCCTGAAAAAGCTACTCCCTTTCCTGTGCAAGTGGCAGGAGGTGGGTGGAGGGGAGTAAGTGGAATCATGTCTGTCTCCCTTCCCTCCTCCATGCACCTGCCAGCGCAGAAGAGGAGGTAAGCAAGCCAGGAAAGGAGCAAGGGGGAATCAGGGAACAAACCAAGACACAATTTGGTCCCCGCTCTGTTCCTTGGGCAGTGCAACTATGCTCATCAGGGCAGATTGCAAAGTACTGGTCTAAGCCTCGATTCTGCAATGATCCCTGACCCAAATGATTTGCTGTCTGAGACAGGTACGAGTAACCCCAAGTATTTGGCACTGTGTATCCAGTTACTGCCAACAAGTGGTCAGTAGTGGGCAGGGCCGACAAGAGTGGGGGGGAAGCGGCTACAAATTACCGGGGCCCGGTGGTCCGGAAGGGGGCCCGGGGCCCGGCTTCCCCCCCCCCCCTCGTCGGCCCTGTTTAGCCAGTCCGCCCTTGCTGGGGGGCCTGAATTTTTTTTCACAGGGGCCTGAACCTGCTCTCGGCGGCCCTGGTAGTGGGTGTTAGTGCTCAATGGCAAAACGGGGAATTTAACTTCCTGTTGGCACATCTTTGGCTTTCAGATTGTTGACACTTCTCATAAAACCTCAGTAAAACAAAGGAAGAACAAGTGTAAACCAATGGCTAACACATATCAAAGGAAGCCTGGCAGCAGCACAAGTACAGAATGTCAGGTTGAGGTGTTCTATTCCCTGCCTCCTTCAGAGACGAGGTGTGTT
The DNA here is from genome assembly GCF_011386835.1 of Chrysemys picta bellii. Taxonomy (NCBI): domain Eukaryota; kingdom Metazoa; phylum Chordata; order Testudines; family Emydidae; genus Chrysemys; species Chrysemys picta. The sequence continues at coordinate 271,259,136 of NC_088792.1, read as the reverse complement.
GAAAAGGGCAGACTTTCATTTTCAAGTGCTTTAGCTGGAATGTTTCCATGAACAAAGTGCTTGGCATTCAGTGATCAGCTTAAAGTGTCTGTGTGTCTTTGGGAGAGACGGTGTTGTAATAAATCCTAAAGGAGTAATAATGATCATTGAATGAAATACTTAGCATTTGTATAACACTTTTCTTCCTAGAATCTACAGGAACTTTCTCTATAAAGAATCACTTATCCCTATTATAAACATAGGGAAACTGAGGCCGGAGGATCAATGCCATGCCCAAGGCAGACGCAAAAGAAAGCATTTATTATATTAAGTACTTCATCGAGCACCACTGAAGTGAATGGGAGTTTTGCCGTTGACTTCCATGGGATCAGGATCAGGGCCCTAATGTTGCCAATTAACGCTGTTTCATGTGATGTTGCTTTTCTGAGATTCTCAGTAAAAAAGGAAAAACAGAGCACTGACAACGTATTACATCTGGGTCCGAGTACAGAAGCGAACAGTATCTAATAGGGAGGGAGGAAGGCTGTGAATAAGGCATAGGTTAGCCAGGAAATTTGAATTCACTTCCCTGGTAAAATAAAATAAATTAATGGAGATATCCTTTCTCCTAGAACTGGAAGGGACCTTGAAAGGTCATTGAGTCATCCAGCCCCCTGCCTTCACTAGCAGGACCAAGTACTGATTTTGCCCCAGATCCCCCTCAAGAATTGAACTTACAATCCTGAGTTTAGCAGGCCAATGCACAAACCCTCCCCTCCCCCGCCCCCCCCGAGGTCTATTTCAGGCTTCTGATGTGGACTCAGGCACTTGAAGCCCACTTATTCTGTTTCCCTATCAGGAAAATGGGGATAATGTTTTTCTATGAAAGATACTGTCTTTGCAGGATTCTGTCTCCCAAACCTTAGCTCCGCAGTGGAACTCCTTTCTCAAGTCTTTGGATCATTGAGGGCAGCGGTAGTAACACGGAGTGCAAACCAGGCTCCTTATTTGCTGTTGTGTGCCAATTTTCCCTTTGAATGTTCCCGTGGATTTTTCCTTGACTGTGTTCAGTGAGTTCCTGCAGGAAACTCACTGAATCATCAGCTCTTCTGGATACTAGCGATGCTCCATCCTGTGATGTTACACCCCCATATTCTTCATAGAAGTATTGTTCTGATATGAATATGGCATAACTAAGATATGCTTTATGCCAGATGGGTCATGTGAGGTATCATTGGATAGGTTATGATTTACTGAATGTGTTTATCCAATTTGTATTCATGTATCATTTCTGTATCAGACAATATTCCTAACTTCAATGTAACAATTACAACTGTGTGTGTGCTTACTGTCTGGTGGGCGTTTCCCAAGTAATCAGCCTTAATGGGCCATTAGGAAAAGACAATGAGTCTTCGAAGCTGTGGATCTCCCTTCTTCCCTGGAGTTCCTTCCTGTGGACATTGCAATTAAACCTTGTTTCATGGTTGCTTTGATACTGCAAAGTCAGGTGATAAGGTCACCTGGTACAAAATACCAACTTGGACACTGCTGGTACTTTCCCACTGGAAACAAAGGCTTCCTGCCTTGTGTAAATTCTATTTAAGGCTGGAAAGGAAGCTTTCAGGACTCTCCTCCTTTGCCTGCCAAGGAAGGAAGACTGCTAAAAACACCCAGAGGGAAAGGCAGGGTTGAGGCCAGGCTGACACAGGGGTCCAGTCTGTAAAGAGAAATAACTGGAACTCTAAGCTACAGAAACTCTGCAACTTGCCTAAAACAATATTTAGGGTGAGAAATTACATTTTATAACCTGTTTCTTGAATGTATTAAGCTTAGTGTGTGTGTTTTGTTTTATTTGCTCAGTAATCTGTTTTGTACTGTTTGCTATCCCTTATAATCACTTAAAATTTACCTTTTGTAGTTAATAAAGTTCTTTCTTGTTTATAACATAACTCAGTTTGTGCAATTCATATCTGTAGTGGGGGCAAGAAGCTGTGCATAGCTCTCTCCACATTGAGGGAGAGGGTGATTTTTATGAGCTTGTGCTGTGCAGATTTTTTTATATAGCGCAAGACAATATTATTTTGGGTTTACTCCCCAAAGGGGGTGTGCATGTGAGTGCTGGGTGAATCTCCAAACTGAATCCTCTCACACAGCTGACTTCAGTCTGTGTCTGCAGCTGGGTGTGGCCCTACCTGTGTGTGCTAGAGAAGGCTTGAGGGCCTGGCACAGCATAAACATGGTAAGGAACCCCAGGCTGGTGGAACGGGTGGACTCAGTGAGACCCCAGCACATCAGGTGGCATCCCGGATGGGGGGGTCCAACCCATCACACATCCATTGTGGATCTTTCTAATTTCGTAACGCTACCTTTCAGTCTGGTGACCCTACATTTTTGAGGCCATTGCCATGGTCACCTCTGTGGTGCTGTGGAGCCTGCTTTTTCTTGGCACTATGGTTCATTTTTTCTTAGCTTTCAGCACCTACCTCAGCACTCCAGGGCTCTGAACCTGAATGGAAACTATTTTTAAAGCTTGGGGGAAAAAATTGCTTAACTCTTCATTAATTTCTGTGTCTTTCCTCATCTGTCCATCTTGGTTCCAGTCGGGACCAGATGCGGAAGAGCTGAAATACTCCAAGACAGGTGATTGTCATGAGGTTTTTCAGCCTAATTTTGATGACCCCAAAGGAATATACACATTTTGGAGGAACATCCCCAATTTTGGGTGTTCTTCTGGACCAAGCTTCCGAATCTACACTGTCTCACCCATTAGGGTAACTGGAGATTGGTTCCATCATTGAACCACGTACTGTACCCTTGTCTGTAGCTTGTCCAGCACTTAGCACAATGAGGCTCCAACCTGGGTGGCCTCTAGATGCTCCCACAAAACAAAGATGGCTCAATGGACCTGATCCTGTACCCATCATAGTCAATGGTAAAACTTCCATTAACTTCAGTACACTGTGCAGATCCCTGTACAGGCCTACTGTGAACATACAGTAAATCACTTTGCTGTAAGAGTCAACAGTGAATACATACATACACACAACTCTTTTCTCTTAACCAGGCATGCTTTCACCATGAGAGAGAAGGAGGGGATACTCGTAAGGAAGAAGAAACCATTCCTTTCACTAGTAGTCATCCTGACTTCATCACCTTCCCAGGAATTGTAAACTTACTGACTCAAAGCTTCTACATTTTGAGAATGTCACCTCCAAATTACCAGGAGAGTTTAAAGTATTGTCCATTCTTTACCTTTATTATGGTTGTTTTCTTCTCACCCCCACCATCCTAGTTCTGTTTGATTTACGTCTGGTCTGAATAATCAATAGAATTCCGTTTTCCCTCATTTTAGGGACCATTTTTTCATCTGTTCCCTCACCCCACTCATCCCTGACTCCCTTTGAGCAATAATAATATGCTTGATATGCTGGGCCTGATCCAAAGTCCATGGAAGTCAATAGGAAGACCTTTACTGCATTCAGTGGGTTTGGATCAGGTCCTTGCATGAAGGCTGATCCTACTCTGTAATGGACTTGAGTGAGAGTTTCATGCACAAAATGGCTACAGTCGGTGTAGCCAATGTCAGTGGACACCACTGAGGACTCTGTTTGCCATTTTTAGTGTAGCAGAGTCAAGGTCCCAATGCATTTCAACTCTGGTTATAGTGCAACTCTGCTTAAAACGAAATGTTTGTGGAGAAAATAAGTCCATTATAGAAGTATTCCACTGAAGTTTTCTTTTTTAGAGTGAATCCTCTTTATTTAATCACATCAGGGGCCCATGGATATATAACAGACATCCAGCTGACCTCTACACCTCCCCATCCTACATCCTGGCATTCTGCTGAAATTAAAAATACCATGTTAAACTAGAACAGATGCTTGTTATACAGCCTAGATCTGGTACTATGTTATAGCTCTCTGAAAGTGCAGTATAGAACTTTGTAATACATGATAGAAAATATTTAATAGAAGACAGCAGAGCAGCCTTACAAAACAGACATTAAACTTTACTAGCCCAGGCACATCTATTCAGCTGCCCGTCACCATAATGTGTGTGTGTGTGTGTGTGTGTGTGTGTGTATATATATATATATAGCCCCCGCTACAGATATGAATATATATATATATATGGATGTGTGTGTGTATATATATTCCTAATGATATTCTCCTTGCCACTTAAAAATTACTTGCTGCAAGTGAATGGGCAAATAGAATTTAGAAGATAATCGGTGCTTAATTTTTGCCTATTATTCATTGAGTGTGCTGCAAGTTTTTATTTAAGTATTTCAAGCCTTAACTGAGACCAAAATTTTGAAGGCACAACTGAGAATGGCAAGTTTGGAATAAAATCCTGGAATTTCCACCTGCATCCTGGGCCTGGTTCTAAACTCACACTGGTGTAACTCCACTTTCTTCAGTTAGTTACACATTCACCCGAGAGCTGAATCTGGCTCATAGCACATCTTTAGCATCCCCCCAAGGCTTCAATACTCCAGCCAAATTTGGTTCCCATTTGAGTGCTGGCTTTCTGCACAATTGTCTTGTTTATTGCACTGTACATGGGGAAAGGTAGATGCCGGGGTTCTGTGGTTCAGTTTCTGATTAACTGAGGTATCTTGCTTTCGTTTTTTTGGCCATTTCTGTTCTTCACTTATATTTTGTTAGGAACCCAGAGGCCTTTGGGCATAGATTATAAAAACTCCAACTTACTATCTGTATAATGGACCAATATAACTTCTTAGCTCTCATTCTCTGTCCTCACAATGGGTGGAATTCATCCCGGTGCAAAGGGGGTGAATCCCAGCACAATTCCTAAGCCCCATTTAGACCCTACTTTTATATAAATGGGACTTAACTGGGGTATGGGTCTCTTGCTGGCACGGGGTGAATTCCAGAAGTGCCTTGCTACCATCTTCTACTGGACAGTAAGTCAGACTTGTTTAAGCTCCTTAGCATGTGCAGCCTCCTGAAGTCATCCTGAACCCTAAAGCTAGCGCAGACAGTCAGTTCTTTAGCTGGTGTGAAGTAGCAGTGACTTCAGTGGAGCAGTGCTGATTTACACTAGCTGAGGATCTAGCCCGCAAGGTGTACATCTACAGAGTGTAAGATCATATCACTCTTTGGAAGGTGCAGCCTATTGAGGTTGCGGACTCTGTACTATACTAATACAGGAGCGTGAATGTTTCATGGGTTGTGACTGGTTATTGGTACTGATTTTTAAAATTTTTTTGCACTGCATTAACCGCAGATGAGCCCAAATGGCAAAGTAAATTACATTTAACTTGAAATGTGGGCGAGCAGAGAAACTGTATTTCCCCTATTAATTAAACCAGTTTACAATGTAACTTCTTATGTATAAAACAATTCCTTTTCACAAAAAATAACCCACCCAACCCACAGGTTTCTGCCTTGGAACACCTTTGGGTAAGTCCACAGGTGGGGCGAGGGATCACACATAATAGTAAGCTCAAAATAATACTGGTAGGAACGTCACACGGTGCAGTTATCTCCTTGCTCAAACCACATAACATACACATTTAGATACGTGTCGGAAGTAGGAACACTTATAAACAGCATAGCTGATGTAGGCCAGTTCATCTGAGGACTCTGAACTTGATTCTCATCTCACATGATGCTGGTGTAAAACAGAAGTAACTGTTCCATTGAAATTGACACTTCTCACTTTTCCCAGGTCTACCCTGGTAGAAGAGAATCAGGCCTTGATCATTCAAATTATGTAAAAAAACCTGTATTTGAAACATAGTGACAGGAAACCAAGAGTGTATAGGCACATTTCTGTGGTTCAGAAAGTACAAAGCTTAGAAGACGCATCAGAAAATCAGCACAGGAAGGAGGGTTGAAGTGGGTTCAAAGTCTTTCAGTTTAAAAATAAAAAAAAGAGTTCTGTTTTCTTACCACTGTTTTCACTACAGGAGTGGGGGTGTGGCGAGAGGGGGATCAACCTCCCCCAGGCTTTTGTTTCTCATAATTCATACCATGGGGATCTTTTTGTCACACTGGCTGACTTTCCAATGCCGAAGACGTCAATCCTTGCAAAGATGCATCATTTTGTCATCACTACTGGGGGACTTTTGGAAATTCTGTCCATTCACTGGAAAAAAATGTTAGCTTTTTTCCTGCCTTAGGGTTTTACATAGCACCTACAGGTTACCAAAAAGCTCTCCTCCATTTAGGAAAAGAGAGAGGACTATTTTTGAGCAAAGAAACCACACCTACAATAGAAAAGTGGTAACACTATAGCTCTGGTTAAAGCAGGTCATGTTGTAAGTCACTGTTTCTAGCTGTTTTTAACTTGCCCTAATAAACACTCTTTGGGCTGATGTTTCCTAGGCTCATTCTCAGCTCCAAGGTGATATTTGTTGCTATGAAAGGCTTTGAGAAAATCACTTGGGTGGTTAAGTACAGTAGGGTGACGAGTTGCTAGATGATAGAGCTAGTTTAAGAAAAAAAACAAAGTATTAAATTTAAAAATTTAAACGTGTATCACGCTTTTTTAATTTTGAAAATTTTCTATAATAATAAAAAAAAATCAGAGCAGCTCCATAGCTGGTTGACACATGTAAAAAGTCACAAATTTGGTCCCAATTCTTTAGAGGATTTTTATTTTAAAAACAAATGGGTGCAGGGATTGTAGGCTAATTCCATCCAGTGGGATCCACGGCCTTGAGTTAGATGGCCAGGCTGCCTAAACAATTCACGGGGGAGAAATAGGCACCTAACAAAGGAACCACAAAAGCCATCAAGCTGAGAGGGGAGCTGCCTAAACTAGTCAACACAAAATGCTGAGGAGAGTGGTGGGCTTCCCTCTTGGGAAGTAAGGCATCTCCTTCCAGCCCAGATGGAGGCATCTCTCTGCGCTTGGGATTCATGCCTGTGAGCCTTCTCCTGCAGTTAGGCACATAAGCTGTTTCTTGCAAGAAACATGGCAGCACATGCCTAACTCCGCACATAGTGGCTGAGGGAGGGTGGAAGCAGCCTCCCTTATAACCTTTAGTCCTGTGATTAGGGCACTCACCTGGAAGCTCAAATTTATTCTCCACATCAGGCAGTAGGGGAAATTGAACTGAGGTCTCCCACATCCTAGGTGAGCACCCTAACCACTGGGCTAAAGGGGTCCTATACTGCCCTGAGCCACTCTGTGTGGGGTTAGGCATGCTTTGAGTATGCCTACCAGCTTGGGCCCTACAGGTGAGATAAGTGTCTGTGTTGGGGGGAGGGGGAATGCCTCCTTTGAAAAGCCTGTGGGGCATTAGGCCTGAGATAGGTGCTGGCTGTCAGGAGTGAGGTGGCTGTACACATCCTCAGTGGCAGGAGCCTAAGAACATGGGGACTTTAATGGTGGAAATCAACATGACTGTGGTTACATAGCACTGAGCAGGGTTTATGAGGATCTTAGTGGTGCCTAAATGTTGAATTTAGGTATCTAAAATGTCAGTGTAGCCACTGTAGGTGGTTAAGTCCTCTTGTGTATCTGGTCCAGTCTCCTATGTGTTTGCTAGTATGATGGGGCCCTGATCTTGGTTAGAGCCTCTAAGCACTAGAGTAATAGAAGAATATGGGGAAAGGAGGTGTGGTATTTTAATTGTCCTATAGAATGTAATAGAGAATTTCATCCCTGATACAGAAATTAATGAGATGGTTCATAAAACCTATAGAAAGGATATCGTTCACTATTGAATTCTGCTGGTTTTCAGTGTAATTTCTATAGGACCCTATTTTATTTCTATATAGGCTTCATTTCTGATAACTACTATTAGACTTTTCTTTAAGGCAATTCATCTGACTTGTCATCACTCACATGAAAGGATTTGCAGAGACTCGCTGAGTGTCCAAATCTTTCAAACAAACTTGGGCCTAGTTTTCAGCAAATTCCAGCCAATTTAAGGGTTAGTGTCAATGACGCAGGTGAAATCCTGACCCCCACTGAAGTCAATGGCAAAACTCCCAATGACTTCAATGAAGTAAGTTTTCATCTCAGATTTTGATTGTTGATTTTTCTGCGTTTCTTTGAACCCGAAACTCAAAGCGAAGCCCCATGAGTCAGACCTATGCAAATAAAAACCTAAAAATATTTCCATGGTATTCTGTGAACTGAAACAGCTAAGTTTCATATCTCTTGTTTTAAGCTACGAAACAAGGGGAGAAAAGAGGTTTAGGAGCAATTAAGATATTTTTTCTGGTGCATTTTTTGTGCCACGGTAACTAAAACCTAATCTCAATTTGCATCTTCAGAACTTGCATGGATGTTTACTAGAATTGTCTAGAGGATGAGGATTCCATTTTGCAGCATCTTTTGAGGTTTCAAAATTGTTTTTTCATTCCAATGTTGAACATACTTTTGAACGTTTTCACAGAACAGTTGTGTCCATGTCCATTTGCAGATCAGAGAGCTCTGGACCATAACTCCACTCTTGATGAAAACTTCACTACATCCCTTTTAGCCAGACAAGTGTCATTACCCTTTGTTTACATGGGGGAAATGAACACACAGAGTAGGTGGGTAATTTACCCATGGTCAACCAATGAGTCAGTACCGAAGTCAGGAGTCCTGATTCCTAGTCATGTGCTCTAACCAGGCAGACTGTTTTTATACTCATCACTTGTGGTTACACTTGCCACAGTTTATTCTCTCATTCCACTCTCTAAAAGTTCACCACCACCACTAGTCCCTTCCACAGCTTCCAAGGTGGGGCCTCGTTTGGATTCCTGTCCATAAGATGGAGGAACTGAGAGGTGTCCCACATACCAGATTGCAAACCCAACCTTGCTGATGATCCACTAGTCAGTGGAGTAAATGATGACCTATTGTCATAGCATGTGTGAACACCTTTTTCTCCCCCTCCCTTCATTTGCTATATATTAGTCATCAATCATGAATGGTAATTTCCATGTTGTAGTATTTTAATGTCATGTGAGACCAAGAGGAAAGTGGACATGGCTCTGATTTGCAGCACCTGAGTTCCCGCTACACTTCTTTGCATATTTAAGAAGAGCTATTATTTTGGCTAAGGAGTACAACCCTGCGAACAAAAGTGCTGATGTGAACTTTGCAATTTGCAGGCGAATGAAGTAGAAACATAATTGTTTGATGTCATAAATGAATTAGCAATTGCAGTATCTTGAAAGTGGCCAGTGTATTCCTATGATTTGAATTAGGCTAGGGTGAGCTCCAAGTAGGGTGACCAGACAGCAAGTGTGAAAAATCAGGACAGAGATGGGGGGGGTAATAGGAGCCTATATAAGAAAAAGACCCCAAAATCGGGACTGTCCCTATAAAATTGGGACATTTGGTCACCCTAGCTCAAAAAGAAGTGTTCATTCTGAAAACGAGGTGGCACCAAGCAAAGCACTTGCGATACTTCCAGACAATGTTCTCTTCATGTAACTGACTTAGGACTGGAGTACTTGTGGCACCTTAGAGACTAACAGATTTATGCATCCGAAGACGTGGGCTGTAGCCCACGAAAGCTTATGCTCAAATAAATTTGTTAGTCTCTAAGGTGCCACAAGTACTCCTGTTCTTTTTGCGGATACAGACTAACACGGCTGCTACTCTGAAACCTGACTTAGTACTATCGCAGCTAAACATCTCAGACTGGAACACCTTTTACCAGGCAGCTACCTCCTCTGTACATGCTCTGTGGCATTGCCGTATCCTGTTAAACACTTGCTGCTTTCCACCATGCAGGTATTCATATTCTTGGGGTGGGACAAAGGAGCCTTACATAACTTCTGCTCCCCTTGCAAGGGCCCTGTGCAGCTTAATTTTCAAATATTTCTAAAGCAGTAGAGATGGGCACAATGTAAACCCTGAATCTGCACAGGGTGGAAGGATGGGCTAGTGGGTCAGACAGACTTGGACTCTGGGGGGCTTAGTTTCAATGCCCAGCAGCCCAGCCACAGATTTCCCATGTCCTGTTTCCTTTCTCAGACACAGCGGGGGCAGGGAGAGCCTTAGTGGGCTGACTCCTGAGTCATCGTGCCTTTTGAAATATGCCTTCACACTTTACAACCCTCCTCTCCTTGTTGCACTAGGACTTTTGGTGGGTATGAGCACTGGTCTGTATGTCATCACCCAGGATGTGGGTTAGGTCACTTACACAGGTATTTTGATGCATACTGATGGGTTGAGTATTTCAGATCATCTCTAATTAAAAATTGGTGCCTTTGGGTATTGTTAGGATCTCGGATCTAGCTGCCTTTATGTCGATTTGCATAACAATGCTCACGACAGCCTTGGGCTGTAATTTTGCTCTTCACACTCTGCATTCCCATGTTCCTTCCACAATTACATAGAAACCAGTTTTCCTCCCCTCTCTTCTTTTGTGGCTCTGACACTCTTGTAAAATGATTAAAGTGCCTTGCTGGCTGAATAACTCCTAAGAGTCACTAAAATCAATAGTTCTTCCCATTTGGTTGCTGTTATGTCTGAGCAGTGTGAGTGACAGCCCTGACGCGGGTAAAGGACAGCGCCCTGTTTCCTTGTCAGACATGTTCATGGAGAAGGAGGAAAGATGGGGAGGTTTATTGGAGAGACACAGAGGAAGGCTGGGAGCAAGAGGAAGGTTACAGAAGGCAAAGGGGTTACTCTGCAAATTTGAATCCAGATCATCCCCCAGAGGGCTAGACCACTCTTGGCCAAGAGTAGTGCATAGCTCATAAAGTAGTGAGTGGTTTTGCTTTCTCCTTTCCCCTGTAAGCAGAGTCTGAATGAGCTCTCCCCTGACATCTAGTGGTGAGCTGTGGAAAAAGACTTCATGAGCTGAGCTTGTTTGCATGGACACACCCACCCTGCCTAGGCGCATAGCATGATGGGATTGCTTGCCCAAATGATCACTTGTGGCTGGTTTTGGACCCCAGTCTCCTTATTATTGGGGCAGGAGTAATAAAGGGTTGTTATCCTTGTTGTGTGAATCGAGGGCAGCAGAACTGTACCTGGCATACCCCAATGGAGGGACTCACCCTCAAATTAACATCACTCAGTACCTTGTTCTAGTGGGTAATCGTCCTCAGTGTGTCCTTTACTGGTGCCACTTGGATAAGACCAAACCTTATGTCTTTTCTACATGAATATTATAATCCCCAAGGCAGATTTCATAATAGAGGTTTGACCTGGTTTACTTGGTCAGAATTCCTACTGCTGTACAGTAACTGTCCTTCCGCCCCACGGGTGGCTATGTTTCAGCAAAGCTGAGCATACCGTGCCAAGTTGATTTCCGTCAGAAGGAAAGACACCTAAATATGTAAAATACTTGATGCTCTCTGGGGCAGGGGCCGTCTTTGTTCTGTGTTTGTACTGCGCCTATGGGGTCCTGATCCATGACTGGGACTCCTAGGGCTACAGTAATACTAATAAACACTGAATTATAGGACTGTTTCAGTGAACCCTTTGCTTCAGTCGTTATGTTCTTCCATAGAGAAAGGCATCGGTTACCCCCCCACACCTCCTCCAGAGAAGCATTCTTGATTAACTGTGTTCTATGGTCAAATTAGATCCTGATTTATTAGCAGATGCTCTGCAATTTTCTGCAACCATGGTACCTTCTGACAAGTGTCTAATCTGTCTATATTAATTAGGTTTTAAAAAGAAGCAGACCAGCTCGGTGGGCTACGTGCCATGCTCTACCAAGAGGGGGCCAGTGTACAGTTTCTCATCTGTCTCTCAGTCTACATGCAGACCATCTCAGTAGATGCTCTCATCTCTCAAGAAGAACTTTCACTGCTTAACAGTGACACCTGCTGGAACATAAAGAGCATTGTTAATGGAGTTAATGGCTGAAGACTGGAGGATAACATGGTGTTGGCATCTGATCCTTTGATAGGAGTATGAGAGAATACAAAATACGGAAATATAAATGTACAAGAAGACAGCTAAAAACCAGCCCCTTCCCACAAAATGCTGCCAGGAGGGTTTGCAGATCTCCATTAAAATATATTATCTCTGCCCTGACTGATCTGCAAAACTCTGCAGAAATTATGAGCAAGTTTTTAGCTCTCTCTACAAAAGATGCATGTCTGATCAAGTCACTGATGCTTGGAAGGGCCCAGATCATAGTGGGGTTAGAGAGGACAGTCTGGAAAGGTGTTCTAAGGTGAATTGACAGCACTACCTATCACCAAAAAAATTCCTCCTCTTAAGTGACGGATCCCTTTGTAGAGAACCAAACTGAAGGCGTGATCCTTTGAGCTGCTGAGCACTCCTTAAGTATGCAGGAGGGGACTGTCCCCTGTGGGGCTCGTAAAGTGCCCAGCAGGAGCCAGCCTTCCTGTGGAGGGCCCAAGGTGCATAGGAAAGGGCATTCTGGTGGTGTCTAGTCACATAGTCAGTGGGAGTCCAGGGTGCTCTGTGCCTAACAGGATGAGACCCCCTCCCCAGGGTGGTGGCTGATAAAGGAATCCCTCCTCTGGAGATAGGTAAGTAGGCATGTGAGTTCTAATTAGAACAGGTGGGGAAGGGAGTAAGGAACCGTAGAAGATCCACGGTTATCAGTCAGACCTGTGAATGTTCCATCTTCCTATGTCGTGCTCAGTGCCTCACAGGATCGGACCCTGAGCTGCTTTTACTGCCTTGACTGGACCAAGTGGAAGCCATGTTAGTCTAATGGGTGCCCCAGAACTGCCTGTTTCCCTTTCAGATGGCTCAACTTAGCTTGTGTGTCTTCCCTAACCTTTCCGCAAGCTCTGTTGTTCCTTCCTATTGCAGAGCTCAAAAGGGATCCTGGTGAAATCCTGATCAAATGAAATAAGAATCTGGCTGAACTAACCCCAGTGAATGCACTGATACAGGATCTTCATCTCATTCACTGGGATATCCGTTGGCAGGAGCAATCTTTAAGATGTTACTAAATTCAGGTCACAGTCCAATGAAAAACAATTACAAATGTTTAATACAGGATAATTCAACCACTGTCATCAAACACAGCAGCTGTGCACACAGTCACAGAGACTGATAATGTTTTTGGAGAAGATGAATGTGGTGGCAGAAAGATGAAACACCAACTGTTTAAGCTTCTGAAATCAATTAGACGTTAGTCAATCCAGCCTCTCAGGATGTACAGTGGAGTCATTCTTGTAGCAAAGCCTCTGAAGAAAAACTTCAGTATCAGCAGAGCTTCCCTATAAACCAATATTATGATTTTTGACTTTGCTATGCATTGAAACATGGCATTAGAACTAGAAATGAGCAAACTGTTCTGAGCGAACAACACAGTCCCTGGATTGATTGTATGTACTGTGGTGGGGATAGTGGACCCAATCAGGACTAGCTTCTCCACTTTGCTAGGGGCTGTCTCGGAACATGGTAAGTGGCAGTCTTTGCCCCAAAGAGTTTCTAATCTATTTTTAACCCTTCATTTTCTGCTTGCCACATCTCTGTTTAAAAACAAAAACAAATAAAACCCAGAGTTTTCAGAAAACACCGTTTCATTGTGTGTATTGACTGCTCATTGTGAGTAGTTAAACATTCAGACAACCAGTCCCACTGCTCAAATCACCTACAGTAGTACTGTCTCTATTCAATGACTGGATTACTATACTGAGCAGAAAGAGGCTGAATAAGTCATTGGGAGGTTGATTATCTCAAAGATATGGTAGAGCTCTTTACACTGTGTAGAGAATTTTAGAACAATTGAAACCTTTTCCATTCATCCCTTTCACCACACACCATATTCTAGCTACTTGCATGGACTCCTGATTTATGAATACTGAGTTCCTTCCTGGTTGAGACAGAAAGACATAAACCATGGGAAGCAAGATTTATTGGCTATTTACAGAAGACTTTACTTTCTATCTTCTCTTGTCACATCCACACAAGGTAACTGTGTTGGCATGTATATGCACAGTTTTGTTTGCAGAAGGTATGGTTAGATAGCCTTGTGCAGTGCATTTAGTCAGTTGCTTCAGTGCTAGGCCTCTGGCCATGAGCTTCCCATTGCTGTACATATCAGAGCCAACTGAAAAGCAGAATTTCCATCCTGTGGGAAGCTGAGATTTTTGAAACTCGGTTTCATCCTGAATCAGGACAAAAAGTTGAAATCCTGGAATTCTTTGTAAAATGAAATATTCTGAAAATAATTTGTTTCAACTTTATCATCTTGACTGGTATATAAAACACTTCAATAATTTCTGGTCAAATTTAAAGAAAATCATGTTCTGCAAGACATTCAGTTTGTTGACTGAGCATTTTTGGATGGGAAAAATGTTCCAATGGAAAATTCTCAGCTCTAGTACTAGTAAGCACGTAGTACAGCCCACATACATAACAAACTTCCTCGTGCTGTACTTTACAAAAATGAGACAAGCCATTTACAACACACACTTTGCTGCTCTACAAAGGAAAAAGGACACTCAACTATCTAAACTTAACCCACCCAACAATATTGTTAATCTATCCAGCTATACTCTTAGCCCGGCGGAAGAGTCTGTCCTATCTCGGAGCCTCTCCTTCTGACCCTCCACCCCCATGAACATGATACAGTTCTGTGGTGACCTAGAATCCTACTTTCAATGTCTCCGACTCAAGGAATATTTCCAACACACCTCTGAACAGCACACTAACCCACAGAAATCTTCCTATCAACACTACAAAAAGAAGGATTCTGCGTGGAATCCTCCTGAAGGTCGAAACAACAGACTGGACTTCTACATAGAGTGCTTCCGCCGACGTGCTCAGGCTGAAATTGTGGAAAAGCAGCATCACTTGCCCCATAACCTCAGCCGTGCAGAACACAACGCCATCCACAGCCTCCGTAACAACTCTGACGTCATAATCAAAAAGGCTGACAAAGGAGGTGCTGTCGTCATCATGAATAGGTCAGAATATGAATGAGAGGCTGCTAGGCAGCTCTCTAACACCACATTCTACAGGCCATTACCCTCTGATCCCACTGAGGGTTACCAAAAGAAACTACACCATCTGCTCAAGAAACTCCTTGAAAAAGCACAGGAACAAATCTGCACAGACACACCCCTAGAGCCCCGACCAGGGGTATTCTATCTGCTACCCAAGATCCATAAACCTGGTATTCCTGCATGCCCCATCATCTCAGGCATTGGCACCCTGACAGCAGGATTGTCTGGCTATGTAGACTCTCTCCTCAGGCCCTACCAGCACTCCTAGCTATCTTTGAGACACCATTGACTTCCTGAGGAAACTACAATCCATTGCTGATCTTCCAGAAAACACCATCTTAGCCACTATGGATGTAGAAGCCCTCTACACCAACATTCCACACAAAGATGGACTACAAGCTGTCAGGAACAGTATCCCTGATAATGTTAGGGCAAACCTGATGGCTGAACTTTGTGACTTTGTCCTCACCCACAACTATTTCACATTTGGGGACAATATATACCTTCAAGTTAGCGGCACTGCTATGGGTACCTGCATGGCCCCACTGTATGCCAACATTTTTATGGCTGACTTAGAACAGCACTTTCTCAGCTCTCGTCCCCTAATGCCATTTTCATCATCTGGACCAATGGAAAAGAAGCCCTTGAGGAATTCCACCATGATTTCAACAATTTCCATCCCACCATCAACCTCAGCCTGGACCAGTCCACACAAGAGATCCACTTCTTGGACACTACAGTGCTAATAAGTAATGGTCACATAAACACCACCCTATACCAGAAACCTACTGACCGCTATACTTACCTATATGCCTCCAGCTTCCATCCAGACCACATCACACGATTCATTGTCTACGCCCAAGCTCTAAGATACAACCACATTTGCTCCAATCCCTGAGACAGAGACAAACACCTACAAGATCTCTATCAAGGGTTCTTAAAACTACAATACCCACCTGCTGAAGTGAAGAAACAGATTGACAGAGCCAGAAGAGTAGACAGAAGTCACCTACTGCAGGACAGGCCCAACAAAGAAAGTAACAGAACGCCACTAGCCATCACCTTCAGCCCCCAACTAAAACCTCTCCAGTGCATCATCAAGGATTTACAACCTATCCTGACGGATGATCCCTCATTCTCACAGATCTTGGGAAACTGGCCAGTCCTTGCTTACAGACAGCCCCCCAACCTGAAGCAAATACTCACCAGCAACCACACACCACACAACAAAAACACTAACCCAGGAACCTATCCTTGCAACAAAGCCCGTTGCAAACTCTGTCCACATATCTATTCAAGGGACACTATCATAGGACCTAATCACATCAGCCACACCATCAGGGGCTCATTCACCTGCACATCTACCAATGTGAGATATGCCATCATGTGCCAGCAATGCCCCTCTGCCATGTACATTGGCCAAACTGGACAGTCTCTACGTAAAAGAATAAATGGACACAAATCAGAGATCAAGAATTATAACATTCAAAAACCAGTCAGAGAACACTTCAACCTCCCTGGACCAGGGCCGGCTCCAGGCACCAGCTTAACAAGCAGGTGCTTGGGGCGGCCAAGGGAGAAGGGCGGCACCTGCGGCAATTCGGGGCAGCAGGTCCCTCACTCCCTCTAGGAGCAAAGGACCTGCCGCTGAACTGCCGCTGCTGATCGCGGCTTTTTTTTTTTTGGTTGGGGTGGCAGAAATGCTGGAGCCGGCCCTGCCCTGGACACTCAATTACAGACCTCAAAGTCGCAATTCTTCAACAAAAAAACTTCAAAAACAGACTCCAACGAGAAACTGCAGAACTGGAAGGAGATAGGCAACCTCTGGCACGTGTGAAGAAGGCGGCATGCAAGCTGATTTTCAGTGGCACTCACACTGCCCGGGTCCTGGCCACTGGTCTGGGGGGCTCTGCTTTTTAATTTAATTTTAAAGGAAACTTCTTAAACATTTTAAAAACCTTATTTACATAAAACATAGTTACATACAACAATAGTTTAGTTATATATCCAGTGGTAGGCAACCTATGGCACATGTGCTGAAGGCGGCACGCGATCTGATTTTCAGTAGCACTCACACTGCCTGGGTCCTGGCCACCGGTTGGGGGCGGGAGGGGCGCTCTGCATTTTAATTTAATTTTAAATGAAGCTTCTTAAACATTTTAAAAACCTTATTTACTTTACATACAACAATAGTTTAATTATATATTATAGACTTATAGAAAGAGACCTTCTAAAAACATTAAAATGTATTACTGGCACGTGAAACCTTAACTCAGAGTGAATAAATGAAGACTCGGCACCCCACTTCTGAAAGGTTGCCGACCCCTGATCTAAAACACGAGAGCCTCTCTTGGCCCAATTCATTCGTGATGTCATTCTACTGATAAGTTACAACAGGGATGACATTGGCCCAGAAGAGTTTCATTTAGAGGTGTGTGAATTGTCTGCAGCGGAGCCCTGTGCCACACAAACTCATTTGGTACCTGACTTCTTTGCAAACTCAGCCCAAGCACAGCAATGGTTTGCATGGAGCCCTCTCTGTGCAGCTGCTGACTTTGGCTCCGGATTGCTCAGCACAGCCATGCTGCCATGACGAATTATTTCCCGAGCCTGGTCTGTTAAAATGAGGAAGAATAACTTGCAATGTGAATGGAATATGATGAGTTTCTGTGCTAAGCATTTTAGTAAGCAAATCAGTTTTTCTAAGGCAAGTTAATTGTAACCTTTCCTCTAGATTATTCCACCCTTAAGACACTGAGTTGGAACAGATGGGTAATGCACTGATATTTCACAACATATTCAGGAAAAAAAAGCTGTATCCAGAAATTAAAATAGGGCTTTAGGTGCCAAATAGTAGAGAAGGGTTATTTTTTTTTTTTTAAACATATGTTCTTGTGAGCCAGCATCCTCGAGGGGAGAAGCACCGGCTGTCAGAGAAACTCACTGACACGCAAAACCCATTGATTTACCACATGAGCTGCCCTGGGTGAACTTCCCAAGGCCTGCAGCCCCCTGAGATGTTTGACATATCTGTTACAGTGCAAAATTGCCTTAACAAAAGCTGTTTAAGATGGCTTTAAAATACACACAATGGAGAAATTTCAACCTGTAAAGGGGGAGCAAATAGAATTGTGTCCTTTCTGTGCCGCTTTACAAGATAAGAAGATGGCCTGAAACTTTCCTCCCCTTGCACTCCTTTAAAAAAAAAAAACTCTTGCTAGCTTTTTAACTTTGGACTTATCAAGAATGTCAAGTATTCGCTAAATAACAAAGTGGGAGCGTTCTCAGCCCTTAATTAATGGGCTGATGATGTTGAATCTTTCACAAAGAGTTCTTTTCTCCCATCTGCCTGCATTTGAGTTAAATATAACATTGCAGAACAGTGTCTTCGTCCATCAGCTGTTCAGATTTTTTACTCCTCTAGGGCCTTATCTACATGCTATTGTAGTTTTTTTATGGACTGTAGTGGACACTGGATCAAACCTTTGCTACCTGTGCTCTCATAAACCTATTTGTTCTCCATCTGTCCAAATGTTTAGGAAAAGCAGCAGTGTAGACAAGATCTGGATTAATAATTTAAAAAATCTTTGTTTTACAAGTTAAAACCCAAAACCTTCAACTTGTCTTCATATATAATATTTGTTTTAAAAAATCAGAAAAGGAGAGAAAAACTTTTTTAATCCTTTGCAGGTCTTTAAAATATTTTTAAAATTTCATTTCAAAAACATAAGTACAAAGAGAGTCAGTTGAAATGAAAATTTAAAATAGAATTGTTAAGCACTTAAATGAACCTGAAATGCTAGAGATCAACCCAAATTGCTTCCACCAAGGAAAACTGTGCCTATAATCTACTAGATTTCTTTGAGCATGTCTGGAAAGCAGCAGATAAAGGAGGGATCAGTAGCTGTGATTTATTGGACTTTAAAAAAGCCTTTGAGAAAAGTCCTCACAAGAGACTTTTAAGGAAATTAAGTAGTCCTAGTGTGAGCGGTCATATTCTCTTGTGAATTAGAAACTGGCTAAGAGACAGAAAACAAAGAACAAATGGTCAATTTTCAGTATGGCAAAAGGTTAACAGCTAGATGTCCCAAGCATCTGCATTAGTACTGGTGGTATTTAATGTCTGGAAAAGTGAGTGAAGAGATAGGTAACAACATTTGCAGAATGCCCATTTATTAAGGTTAATCAAGACTTCAGATGACTATGAGGATCTTCAAGGGACCTAACAAAGCTAGATGAATGGGCAACATGAAGGCAGGTGTGATTCTGTGTGTGGACAAATGCAAGTTAATACACATTGGAAGAAATAATTTGAATTACCCCCCGGTACTCATGCACAGTGCTGGGTTCCTAAATTAACTATAAGCACTCATGGGTAAAAAAGACCTTTGCTTCATATATAACTCACTGAAAAGCTTTGCTGTATGGATAGCAACAGTCAGAAAAATAAACAATGGAGGGAGAACTGCTATGATTTATTATTGTTATAGGCATTTTTTAATCCGTCCATCATAGTAGGGTGTGATAAGTCAGTTACCCTCTGCAAGGAAGAAGTCTCCTCCCTTCCATCTGTTTAAGCCAACTGCCTCATAATGGTCAAACTCTGGTGGTGGACTTCCAAGAGAGCATTGTCAGGGCGACTCTCAGCTGCATTCTCTGGGCAATGCCTACATAAACAGTGAATCTTCCAACCTGCCCTAAAGGTGGCAAGACTTGAGCTCAGCCTGATTTCTGGTCAAAGTCTGTTCTGGAACTGCAGTCCCTCCACCCAGAATGAATGGCCCTGATGCCTCTGGACCTCAGTTCCATCTGCTGGCATGTCCCTCCCCAGCACAGGTGATATCTATGGTGGAGAAAAGAGAACAAGGTGATCTCAGATAGCTCATTTAGCCTGCCTTCATTGCTAATGCTAGTTAATGGGGGAGAGCTCACAAATATTCATTGCCTGCAATGGTGATGGGTGAAACACTGTAATTAAATAAGAACTGACTTAATCAGCTGCCAGAAGCATCGCTGAACCTTTTTGAAGGTTTGAAAATTTTTTTTTTTTTTGGTGTTGCTTTTTGTTCTGGCTACAACTAGAAGAGCCAACATACGATGAGACAGGTTATTCTTGCGGTTTTCCTTCAAGCAGGACCATTTTGGGTGCGTATCTCAATGGAACTCCAAACTATTGAGGTCTGCTCATTAGCTTTTAGTTCAGTTTACTAGACTGCGTATCCCACCCAGGCAGACCATAAAGAGCAAGGAAACTCATTCAGCACCCCAGCTATGCTCCATGCCTTAGTGCCCCCTTTTAATCTCTGCTACCTCCCTTCCACCACAGAAACCCCACATACCTCCCCCCTCATCCTGGGTAGAGGTTGACTGCAGCAGAAAAACAGACAGCACACCTGAGATAAGGAGCTGTTGGATCCGTGGTACCTAGCACTGACCAGCCTCACTGAAGAGCCCAGTGCCCTGGCCTGAGATGGCATCCTGGCACCCTAGTTCCATGCATCCCACCCTCAAGAGATTTCTTTCTTCCCCTAAATTGTATGAGCATTCTTTAACCCTTTACGCACACTGATGAGCAATTACTCACAAGAACCAGTCCCACTGATTTTGCTTTTTAGTGGAATAGAATTCCCCCTTGTAACTACTCCCCAGTTTGAATAGGGGGAGTTATAATCCAGTCCTTAACATTTTAAAATTAAAAATATGCCACCTCTTTAAAAAAGGTCCCTCTTCATCAATGTAGCTTTGCAGCTTTTCTGGTTTCACATGTGATGTAACACAAGGGATGAGTACCCAGTCATTAAATAGACTGAAATGGTCAGCCTTCAACATACTGTGATACTGTAATTCACTGACCCAGGAATTACATTTCTCTTGTATTTAAAAAGAAATAAGAACTGATCTGCTTGGTACACTCTTAGAGCTTAAAATCCATAGGAAACCCTGTGGAAACAGTAATCTGATTTGTGTCTGTGCATGAATGAAAATTCATCCTTACTTCCTCCTTATAATTTCCTTCCTCCGGAAAGCTAAACCTTTGAGGAAAGACCCTTCACTGCGTCTAGTTCCTGTTTTATTTATGGTAATCCTGTCCATTCAAAGGTGCCAAACTATAGTCAGAGGCAAGCCTGTAGTACAGCAGATGAATGCTTTTTGTTTTCTTGGGAAGAAATGTAATTGCACATAAGCCAGTGGGTCCGATCCTCAGCTGGTGTAAATCAATATAGCTCCATTCAGCTGACTTAATATCTTTACAGATCTAGCCAAAAAATAACTATTATCCTTGTTCTGACCGAATGTAAAGACAAATGTTCAAGGCAAACGTTCCTAATATATTTTCTGCATTAAATGACAAAGCTCAGATTGCCACTCAGATGGCACAAATCCTGTTCCAAATCATGTCCCTCTATGTAGGAAGCTCCAGCCCAGGATTGGGATAGGATAGTCTGGAATGTTTTAGATTTACTGTGGTCTGCCAGAAAACTGGCAGGACAAGTTAAAGCTAAAGAATTGTAACTTAATACAGACATCACTGCTGTCCTTGAAGTGGATTCTGCCAAACTCTTTCCGCTGAGAACAAAGTCACAATATAATACTTTGCATTTCTATAGTGCCTTTCCTCCAAGGTTCCTGCTTTGCAAATACTCATGAATTAAGCCTTGTTACACCCGTGTGAGGTAGGGAAGTTGGAGAAGGATGAAGTCACACTGAGCAAAGGTAGATGATCTGCCAAAGGAGCACACAACAGGTCAACAATCAAGCTCAGAAGAGAGTCTGAGGCCAGGTCTACACTATAAACTTACATAAGTATATCTACATCGTGTAGGGGGTATGAGAAATCCACACCCCTGAGCGATGCAGTTATACCAACCTAACCCCCAGTGTAGACAGCGCTATGTCAGCGGGAGGGCTTCACCCATCGACATAGCTACCAACTCTTGCAGAGGCAGAAACTCTCCAGTCAGCGAAGTAATGTCCTCGCTGAAGCACTACTGTGGCAACTGCAACATTTTAAGTGTAGACCTGCCCTGAACGTCCTGACTCTCAATCCCTTTCTCCAGTCTCTCCCCTTTCAATCTGGTAAGGGAATAGCTGAAGTAGAGGTTTGTTTGCTGCATTCACCTATAATTGTTTTAGACAATTCCTCCATTTTCACTTGATTGATTATGGGGAGGTTCCAAGGGACTCTACAAGGAAGTGCAAAAATGGACCTGGTCTTTCTGCTCAAGCAGTAGAGGCTCTTGGGTGTAGATCCAGAGGTTCGTCCACAAAGCAAATTGTAGGAGGGTTGAAAGAACACCTGCATGTTTCATAGCTCCCGTGAAATTCCAAGCAGACTGCCTTATAATGGATTCATATAGTCATGCTCTTGCTCATCTTTCCTGACTCGTCTCTCTGATTATTTGATGTGTTATAATTGCTGTGCTTTTATTACGCTGTTCAGTATTTTTGCCCACCCTATCCAAAGCCTTGCGGAGAATGCCTATTACACGCAACTTGTGATAAATTGAATCTCTAAATGTAAATTCGGTACAAAGCAGGCATTCTGAGTAGAAATGGAAAGGACAGCTCCAAAACAATCTCTAGCTCTTATTAATTAAGGATGCAATTCAGCCCATGCAGAGGACCTGCAAAAGGCTTACGCCTGGTTTTGAAACATGATGCAGAAGTCCTGTGCTGGCCTTCTGCACAGGGGTGAATTTCCCCCCTAGTAACTGGGCGTCATGTGGGGATTAAGCTGGGATGGTATTAGTCACCTCAATTCATGGGTCAGACCATAGAGTGGAACAGTGACAACTTCTGCTCTGCATCCCCTGTGCAGTGGCTTACAGCCACTGGATTCATATAATCATGGCTCACTCTGACCCAGCCTGTTTAGGGTTCCTATAGGCCCTTTTTTCTGCAGTGCGGAGGGGCCCCACATTTTGCAGCCAGTTCACCCATGCTTATCTCCCCCTTCCTGCCCCCTTCTCTTCCTGTATAGTCCCATTGAGAGACTTAAATGGTGCATAAACCCTGGCATACCAAGGCCTAGTCTACATTAGAAAATAAGGTCAGTTTAACTACGTTTGTTAGGGGTGTGAAAAATCCACACCCCTGAGCTTCATTGTTAAGCTGACCTACGTTGCAGTGCACACAGAACTAGGTTGACAGAAGAATTCTTTTGTTGAATGAGCTATCACCTCTTGGGGAGGTGGATTACCTATGCCAATACCTGTTGGCATAGGTAGCATCTACACTGAAGCCCTACAGTGGCACCACTGTAGTGTTTTAAGTGTAGACAAGCCCAGAGGGTCACATTTCTGTCTCTGTTCAAAGGCCATGTAAACAGGCTTTCCAGGGTTTTTCCACAGTGATCAGAGAGCAATGGAATCCTTTGGTAGCTTTTTCGGTCCTACACACCCATGGTGAGTTATAGGATATGGGCCTCAGCAATTACATATTGATGTCCTAGTGGAAGAATGGTTTAAAGAGAGTTTTTGTCATTTTAAAATCCACTGAGACTACAGTAAAGGCAGATGGAGTTGATGTGTGAGCAATAAGACCTAGAAGTCACAGGGGAGAGTTTGTATTATTTCCTGCATAAGAGAGCTACAGGATAGAAAACTACTGTTCCCTAATGAAAATCATATTAGTATTGAAATCAGCACGTACCGACGTATCTTTTGATTAACTGTAAATTTACTTAATAAAGCCTGGACCTTACTTATTAGCTAAATCAGCTATTTTTCATTCTCTAATGTTGCTCTTTTAACACATAGTTTCATAAAACTAATCCATTGATTTTGATATCATATTGATGTCGCACTCCCTGTTTCAGAAGAGCCTTTTGGGGTTCGCAGGGGATTTGAAATGCACTCGCTTAGTGGTAGGAATTTTCATCTTTAAAACAACACCCCCACAGACATGACAGGCATGCATGAAAATATGTACTTTTCGGATGCCTGGACTTGAAGTTCAGGTAACTGACACGGGTGGCCTATTGGACAGTTGCCTACATTTAGATGATGAAGTGCACCTCTGAGTCCTGATTTTGCAAGAAAGCAAGACATTTTGATGAAATCTTTGCAGCTTTAGGAGCTCTGTTCTGCCCTCTGGAGTGTGCAGCTCATACCGAAGGCAGAGAACATCTTCACAATGTCTATGATTCTTTTTTTGGTTTCCCATAATGGGGAAAATGATTTCCTTTCTATGTCTGCAACATTATCATTATTATCATCATGGCAAATGCCAAAGGGATGTGGCCTCCTTGGGACAGATCTCTGGCAAAGTGCTTAAGGTGGTCTGGTTCTATATTCAGTTTACAGCCATCACTGGCAATCTTGGCATGCCTCCAAAGCTTTTGACGTCTACGTGATCGCTGGCCACATAGCAGCATTTGTGGGTACATATGTCTGCACAGCTCTCATTAATGCTAATAAATCTATCCTCTGACTGGGCTGACCTATCTATCCAAAGTATTTCTAAAGAACTTATCACGTGGTGTCTAAGCCCAAGCTTCCATCATCACCACCTCGTCCTCCTCTTTATAGAATTTACCTTCTGAGCCTCTTAATGATTATTTTCTGAGGGGGAAAAAAATCTATGATTTGAGGGGTTTTAGAGAACAGGCAGTGTGACTGGTAACAAGTTAGGGTGGGAGGGATTTTGTGCAAGGGAGTAGAAGTTGCTAGTTTTATTTAGCAGCTCGTATACTGCGCACACAATTATATAATACATTCAATCTGTTTCTTACATGGCGTGTATTTGCTGTACAGGGTGTGTGATCTGAATGAACTCTGAAGTCTGGTGCTTACAGCTCAGCATCTCAATTTCTTTTAAAGATGGCCAACAGAGGTGCATCTGTCCCCTCTTTGCGCTGCGCTGGAGCAGTGCCACTGCTATCTGATGCATGGCATGCAGCACATGTTCTCAAGTTAAAGTGACAGCTGCAACTTCCTATTGTGGCTCTTGGCAGAGGAGTTTCATACACCTTCTAACTACTCTAGTTCTAAGGCTCCTAAGAACGTAGGAATTGCTATAGTGGATTGGCTCTTGGTCCCTCCAGCCGTTATCCTCTACTTGAGAGTGGACCAGTATCACATGCTAGAAAGGAAGACGCAAGAAGCCTGCAGTAGGCAGGAAGCCTAACATTCTAGAATCAAACATCTGGGGTCTGCAACTGTGAAAATTCCTTCAACTTCCCAATCCTTCAGCCAGACAGCTGGAAGCATTCCTGCTGCTGAGCCTAACTGCATGAATGCTGTTGGGAAGTGAAAATGCTTGGAGTGGGAAGATGTCTAAAATCACTTGGTTTTAAAATGCTAGCAAATGTTTGCAGGATTTAATGTAATTTATTTAATTAATTAATTATTTTTTTCAATCATTGACCGGGATCATAACCTAATCATTTCCCTACCATCGTAAGGGCCTCAGGCATTGGTGGCACCTCAGTCTCTCCTACTCTCTACTTGTGGCACATAACAGTTCAGTCGCCTGAGGACTGAAGTGCTTTAGTCTAATTCAAGTTATTGGGCTGCTCCTTATATAATTGAATAGCCTATGCTATGCAGGGGATCAAGTAATCTCGTGGTCCTTTCTGACCTTAAACTCTAGTAGAGAGACAAGGTGGGGAGGTAATATATTTTATTGGACCAACTTACCTCACCCACCTTGTCCCTCTGATATCCTGGGACCAGCATGGCTACAACAACCCTTAACTCTATGACATTTAAAAACCTGGATCTAGCTATTAATTTATCTACTCAGTCTATGATCTAATGCACACTCAAGTCAATGAGAGCCTTTCCATTGGCTTGAAAGGGCATTGGATCCGGTCCTTTCAGAGCACAGTGTAAGATAAGTTCCCATCCCAAAGAATTTGCAACCTAAGGGTATAAATCCTGCAAACTGGTATTTGCACAAATAGTATCCACTGACACAAGTCTCTGAACATTGCATGAGTGAGCCCTGACAGGGGCACAAACAAGCAAAGAGCATTTCAGGTGTGGAGACATCAATTATATGTTTCATTGGGGCTTATCACGCTGAATTTTGTTCATAGTTGTTGTAACGTGACAGAAGCCACAGCTTTGTGACAATGCCCTTTTCTTCAGTATGCTTTGTCTTTTTCATGTTATGCTTACAGCCCCGCTAGCCGGGTAACCAAACTAAGATAGGTTTCCAGAATAATTGTGTTCGTTGTCTATTTCACAGATTTAAAAAGAATGCAGTAAATATGATTTAACAGGGTATTGTGTTTCTGTTATTTCTGTAAAGTCATTTAGGACAAATATGATATTGTGTTGAAAGCTTCAGATCTGCATTTCCCTAGTGGCAGCCAACTGTATTTCATTAACAACTAACATACAACATGTTGTTAGCTGTTTTGTAGTATTTTCTTTATTTGGGCCTTGGCCATTTGCAGTATGTGGTCTTTGGAATCAGCTTGGGGACAGGATCCAAGTCTCACAGCTTTGGCCATTGCTACTAACAGTAGCTCAGCAAGGAATATCCCCATCTCCACTGCGCAGATGAGGAAACTGAAGCAGATTCGTTTGCACCTTCCTTTCCAGGTGCATAGGAAGAGGAATGCACAAGCTGCATCCACCTTTAGAATGATTCAGCCTGCTCCCCATTAGTATGCTGAGCCGTCTGTGGGCTGGTGGGACAGAAAGGAACCAAAGCACCATCTCCTCCCTGTCTCCTTTGGGGTGATACCAGCCTTGAGGGGGTATGCAGTGAAAGAAAATGTTTACTCGGTGCTTAAATACTGGGGCCAGAGGAAGCCATCCCTGCACTCAACCATGTGCATGAATTGCTCTTGTGATTGGTTCCTGTGCCCTGCATGGGGAAAGAGGCCCTTGTGCCCAGCCACTCCCCATGCACCCACACAATTACCAGTCAAAATCCAGCCCTAGGAAAGTAATTAACTGCAGCAGGATTGGTTCTCTGCAATTTATAACTTCTGTCAGCCTTCCTAAAGTTATATTTGAGACATGTCTTTACATTTAAAATATGTATGTATGGGTGGGTCAATTATATATAAAAAACAGATGGTCTATATTTTGTAGTCTAAAATTATACCTCTCCCCAAAAGAGGACTTTATGTGTCTCCGAAATGTAAAAAAAATGATAAGAGCCTTACTAGTAATCTATTTGTCACTAAAATAAAAATTAAAGCCCAGGCTTGTTGTTACATTTGAAATCAAGTGTAGAAGTTTTTTGCCATGGCTTTCACTGAAGATTTGCTTATGTTCTTGTCATTTCTCTGCCTAGATTGAGTTTCCAGAGCATCGCTGATATAATTTCTTATTGAAGATGTGCCAAATGGTTTTAAAGTCACTGGGGCAGTGGGGAATTCAGAGCATTTGCCGGCAACATGGAGACTAAACATTCTTGTTTTCTACATTAGCTTGCCTGATAAATTAAAAGCAGACGCTATCTGTCTGATTTCCCGAGCAGGCGTGTGTGTGTGTGAGTGCTAGGAAGTAAAAAGAACCCCAAGTAAGGAGCAGAGCCTGTCCTGAAAGCTTTCATGTGCTTCCAGAGAAGATGCTTATTTGTCTTTACTTGCTCAAGCAGCTGTCTGATGTGGAATTTGCCCCTCCTACTGCACAAATCATGCTGTGAGAGGGGATAAAACTGAACAAAAGCAAATAATTAGAGGGAGAAAGAAAATCTCTTGGAAACCAGGGGGAAAAGAGTAATAAGATATGTTAAGAGACTTGCGTACAGTGCAAACCTGTTAAACATGTTAGCTATTTCCACAAGGAGTTCAGCTCCACTAACTGGTATTTGTTTAAGAGGGTTTGGCTAGTTTATGAAGTATAGTTTAATGTATATATTCATTTATGATATTCATTTATTTTACAAGAGTTCTGCAGTTAGCAAGGAAGAATCCCATGCACCGCTACAGGCTGGGGACCGACTGGCTAAGCAGCAGTTCTGCAGAAAAGGACCTGGGGATTACAGTGGACGAAAAGCTGGATATGAGTCAGCAGTGTGCCCTGGTTGCCAAGAAGGCCAATGGCATATTGGGCTGTATTAGTAGGAACATTGCCAGCAGCTTGAGGGAAGTGATTATTCCCCTCTATTCAGCACTGGTGAGGCCACACCTGGAGTACTGGGTCCAGTTTTGGGCCCCCCACTACAGAAAGGATGTGGACAAATTGGAGACAGTCCAGCGGAGGGCAAAAAAAAAATGATTAGGGGGCTGGGGCACATGACTTACAAGGAGAGTCTGAGGGAACTGGGGTTATTTTGTTTGCAGAAGAGAATAGTGAGGGGAGATTTTAGAGCAGCCTTCAACTACCTAAAGGAGGGTTCCAAAGAGGATGGAGCTCGGCTGTTCTCAGTGGTGGCAGATGACAAAACAAGGAGTAATGGTCTTAAGTTGCAGTGGGGGAGGTCGAGGTTGGATATTAGGAAACACTATTTCACTGGGAGGGTGGTGAAGCACTGGAATGGGTTACCCAGGGAGGTGGTGGAATCTCCATCCTTAGAGGTTTTTAAGTCCCGGCTTGACAAAGCCTGGCTGGGATGATTTAGTTGGTGTTGGTCCTACTTTGGGGTGGGGTTTGGACTAGATGACCTCCTGAGGTCTCTTCCAACCCTAATCTTCTATGATTCTATGATGTCGTGTTCACTCAGTTTTTACTCCATCCTTACTCAGGGAATTCTCCCATTATTAATTTATGATCTCCAGGTACCACCTGTACAGGTAAATAGGATAGTAATAGGAGTTGTTCCTAAATAACCATGGGCAAAATGTGTATAAGAACCTCCAGGATTTGGCCCAGATTGCAAATACCCAACAATAGTGTAAGGAAATAGTACACAATTAACCCAAAATGGAATAGCACTGGACCCAATTCCTCCCCTCCCTCTTCCAGCCCCCCCGTTCCCCGGCAAAAAGCACTATGAACCAGAACTGAATGAACACACATACACACACACAGGAAAATATTTTAAAAATGAGGATCTGGCAAAACTGGGAGGCCAAAAATTGTCCGGGATGTATTGTCACATGCAAAGATACACTGCGCACCATGTTATATTCAGGCATATACACAAAGAAGTTAGACAAAAACATTGAAATACTCTTCCTGGAAGGTCGCAACGTAACACTACTTTATTTCTTAGAATTCAGGATCCTAACACAAAGA
The DNA here is from genome assembly GCF_011386835.1 of Chrysemys picta bellii. Lineage (NCBI taxonomy): Eukaryota > Metazoa > Chordata > Testudines > Emydidae > Chrysemys > Chrysemys picta. Next base: position 271,230,140 of record NC_088792.1, on the reverse strand, counting down.
ACCAAACATAGAGACAAACAAAGCAGGCTGCTCCTTAAGGCAGAGAGGCATAGCTCAGCATGCCTTGCTCTAGGCAAGTATCAGAGGGGTAGCCGTGTTAGTCTGAAACTGTAAAAAGCAACAGAGGGTCCTGTGGCACCTTTAAGATTAACAGAAGTATTGGGAGCATAAGCTTTCGTGGGTAAGAACCTCACTTCTTCAGATGCAAGACTTGCCACAGGACCCTCTGTTGCTTTTTGCTCTAGGCAGACTTACTGCTCCAGAGCCTGATTTCAGGCTTCTCTGCAGAGCCCCTACCCTGCAAGCAGGACCAGGAAACCCCTTACACTTGATTTGATAGTTTATAATTTTAACATAGTTTTCAATACACCGCACACCGCACAGGTATTGTGGTGGACATCCTCAGGGAATCTCCTCAGTAAATGGAGGCCCTGAACCAAAAAAAGCCCTCACTTGAACCAGTTCAAATGGATTCTAACTCTGGAACAGACAGACAGGACAACACAACTGAACTCAGATGCTGTACGGGGACATAGGGGTTCAAGCAGTTTGAGCCTAGATTATTATGCAACATTGAAATGAAGATGGAAAAGGATGATTAGAACTTTTAGTCTATACTGGGGGGAGGGATAGCTCAGTGGTTTGAGCATTGGCCTGCTAAATCTAGGGTTGTGAGTTTAATCCTTGAGGGGGCCACTTGGGGATCTGGGGCAAAATCAGTACTTGGTCCTGCTAGTGAAGGCAGGGGGCTGGACTTGATGACCTTTCAAGGTCCCTTCCAGTTCTAGGAGATGGGATATCTTCATTAATTAAAAAAATTACCTTAGGCAGAGCAGGAATGTTCCCTTCACTATATTTCCTAGAGCTTTGTCCAATCTAATTTGTGCAAATATCCACAGCTTCTGGGAGCCATGCAGAGCTGTGGCACACATGGGCGGGGCAAGCCCCCAACTCCACTCACTGGCAGGAGCTCGAGGACCAGATTAAAACATCTGATGGGCCGGATGCAGCTTGTGGGCCATAGTTTGCTCACCCCTGCCTTACAGTATTACTTTGCAAACTTTTCTGTAAGATCCCCCCTTCTACAATCAGGGTTGCAGAACACAATAGTCTATCAAGTAACCAATTACTTTTCTCAAAAGAGCATATTAAAAGTAACAGATTGTAAATGTAATTAAAGCAATCAGGCTAATTCATTAAGAACACATTTTCCCTCCTGAATATTTATATTGTGCTGGTAATGAACCAAATCTCTCAAAAAAATGTATTGGCAACCACTCACATTATGTAGAAGAGGTAACTCTTACAGGCTTTTAATTATGTTTGTGTGCATTTTGTAAAATGTTGGCTCCTTATTATCCACAACCATCCTCTTTATGTTCAGCCTAATAAGATTTTAAGATTCCCCTCTATTGCTTGACTCCTTCCTCCAAACCACTATGTGTAGGTGGCTTCAAGGTTAATTTCAATATCCTTTCTGATGCTTGACCTCTGACTTGCTCTCTGTCATTGACTCTCTTGGCAGTAATCCATCCCCCCTGCCACTGTCCATTGCCAAATCCTCAGTCTGGTAATTAAACAAACACCCTTGCTACTTTCTTTCGTTTTTTGTGTGTCTTTAAATGTTGTGTGTGTTTAAATGGATGACTTGTGAACTATAAGGTCCAGACTGCTCCCAACCCTGGTGCTGGTGTGCCATGGGGATCATGCAACGAGCCTCTACCCCCTCACCCCCATCCTTGAATGATCCTGCTAGGCCCAGGTAGAATTGCAGTGTGCATCTGTGGTGATTTTCAACTTGAGACTGCTCCCCAGTGTGTGCTTGGGATGAAAATCACCTCGCAGGGCATGGGGATGGCAGGCAGGAGGTGAGCGCATGGCTCCGATCCACACACCCCTATCCACAACACCCCACAAAGCTAGCTGGCTGTAGAAGGTGCAGCAGACTGCGCCAACTGAAGGGATGGTGTAGCCTCTGCTCTCTCCACCTATGCTGAGGAGCTCTCATCTCCTGACATACATTCTCTCCTGGAGCTCCCTCTAGGGCTGTGTACCTCTGCTCTGTCCCCAAATACAGGCCAGTGGCAAAACGTGACAATCTGTCTCTAATAGAGCCCAACTGGTAACTGGGAGCCTCAGGCATCCATGTGCCCTACACCATGTGCAAACCTTATCAGCCTACATAGAGAACTGCATCAAAACTACATTTGCGCAAACATCATTGCCAGCAATGTTGGAAATTCTGGCAGTGCTCCTAGTTCCCTGACCATTGTGTCATCTGTTGTGGTGGCCACGGCTCCTCTAGCCCCTCTTTTACATAATCCTCATGACCCTCTTCTTGAGCTTCCTTCTTTTCCCTCCAGCCTCCTCCTCGTAAGTTTTCCTCCTTGGTCATCTTAATTCACAGTTTACTGCTAGTTGCCACTTTATTCCAAAGTCTACCCAACTTTGGGCCAGATTCTTAGTTGGTGTAAACTGATTTCATGCCACAGAAGTCAACATAACTATGCCAGCTGGTGACAGTTGATGCTTATCCTCTTTCTCTCTGAGGAAAGATCCCCCTCTGCTCTCTCTCACTCTCTCCAGTGCTTGACTCACTTCCTGCTTTCACCAACTCAATGTCTCCAAGGTTGAAGTCCTCTTGGGCAAAGAGAATATCCTCAAGTACTTTCCATTTACTCTGTTTACTCTGAATATAATCCAAAAAATCTGTCAACTTGGCTTTTCAAATTCTTGTTCAAAAACATGACCTTATAATTTCCAGCTTCCTTATCCAGCCCTTCCATTCAGCTTGCTCTGGGCTACCATCAACTCTGCTGTTGATGGCAGAAACTTTAGCTACTCTATTCCTGCCTTCTGGTATTCCCTTAACCTGATACTCAGTCTCAGCCGTGATCCGAACCTTTTCAAATCTCATAAAATGAAACTCTTCTCTTTTAAATCCCTAACATCTTCCTTTCCTTTTATCTAGCTACTTATCTTACTCACTCTCTCATCGCTGCATGCTGTATTTTATAAATACCTGTATTTTGCGATGCATCATAGGAAATGGAATAAATAATATAAATAGAATAAAAATTATGTTTTAAATTATGTATGTAAGAGACTACAAAACTACAGTGAAAAAATTCCATCTTGTGAATCTACATCAGGCAAAAATGTGATCTTCATACCTTTGCAACAGTCTTATTTTCTAAAAAGTTCAGTTTTTATTTGAGCTTTAATGCTTGTTATCAATATTTAAAAAACTGCTAAGGGAACTAATCTACTACCTGAGAGTGACTTATAAGACACTTAAAATATATTGGATAAGAGATGATATTAAAGTGAATGTTCCATAAAACATAAATCAGTGAACAGTTACATTTCCATAAGCAGAGCTTGGTGGTAACAATACTGATGTATTTTAACCAATCAGAAGAATTAATTACAGGCACTTTTTAATACTGATTTTTTAAAATGAAGAAGTAACTATGGCATATTTCTGAACAGAGTTGATTAAAAATAGTATTATCAAGCAAAAGACTTGTGCTTAGGTGATTTATTTAGCTTGTAAGATCTTCAGGTCAGAGACTGTTTTGTCCTGTGTTTGTACAGTGCCTAGCACAATGGATTCCTGGTGTGTGACTAACATTGCCAGGTGCTATTGTAACCCACATACTTTCTGGGTGTGGTGTTCTGTCCCATTTAGTGGCACCAAGACCACTTAAAGAGAGAGATAAAATGAGTCTGCTCTACAGCCTTAGCTAGTAGGGAGTTGGCTTTTAGCTCATGCGGTAGAGGCTCATGCACTAAACTTCAGAGGCCCCAGGTTCAATCACGCCTTCCGATGACCAGGGTCTGTCGGCGTTATAAGTCGCGGCTCGTCCGGGATTTCAACTGGGAAAACTCTGAAGCTCGGGATGCGCTTCCTCAGCTAGGGGTAGTATGTAACCCACACACCTCCTGGGTGTGGTGTTCTGTCCCGTCTATTGGCAACAAGACCCCTTAAAGTACAGGAGTACTTGTGGTACCTTAAGAGTCAGTTGGCTTTTAGCTTATGTGGTAGAGGCTCATGCTTTAAGCCCCAGAGGTCCCCAGTTCAATTCTCTATGTTCTCTACATTATGGTAATACAAATAATAATTTTCTTAAGTACCTGATGAAATTTTTGTTAATTTCTAAATCACAGTATCAGTTTAATCTGAGATACAACCAAACAAAGCCTATAAAGATGATCATGAACTTTAAAGTCTAGCCACAGTCCAGCAAACTTAAGTTTGTTGTTTTTTATTTTTTTTTAAACGCAACTGCATTAATATGTCATCTGCTTTTCCTTCCTACTTATTAAGATATTTGTGCATCTCTGTCTTGGGGATCAGCGATGGTGGCAAAGCAAACACAGGAAAAATGCCTGGATTATAAGAATGTGTTTTGTGTTTAGACTTTATTGAATGCTTGTGAGTTTCTGCCTGCATTAATCTCACTTATAGCATCTGTATCCCATATTGTAAGGTAATATTTAATCATTTGTATTGTAATTAGGCCTCCGTGACTGTGCAAATCACCAGACAGGAGAGAGATATTAACTAGTGTGAAGTGCTGGACTCCAGCAGAAATTGTTGCATCCTCCCCAACAAGAAAGGCCCACCCACACCAGACGAATTATTGTGGGACATTAAAGAGGACAAAGGACTTTGTTAAAGACTTTGTTGCTTTGCTCTCTCCCCATCTCCCCCTTGTAAGTGAATTCCTCCCATCAGCTCAGCTCAGCTCACAAGTCAGAGCACATGGGAGGAAGGGAATAAAACTCCCTAACAAGAACGAACTGTATCTCTGTGCTGCTTGAACTCTGGGGAGCAAGGTTTTCTAGGCAGGAGCAAGAGAATCACAGTGCTTAGCTTGGGTTAGCCCTAAAGGACATATAGAGCTTGCTTATTAAAGAGGCTTCTATTACTTCTGAAACTTAACATTGTAAACTGAATGTTGCTATGATTCTTGATGTAAGAGACCATCTACCACAAATGGATGCTCACCTGAGTGGCGAGACAGATCAGAGTACCCCAGGGGATTGTCTGTGACTCCATGTTAAAGCTGTTATGGTGCCTGAGGAATTTACACCTGATAATTGGCTGGTGACATCTAAGTATAGAACTCACGGCCAATTTGGGGTTTGTGTCCTGGTTCATAGTAGTCTGCCTTTTTGTCGGTATTCATGCTCTTGAGTCACTGCAGGACAGCTTGACACAATGTACTGGAGGAAATCTTCACTCCTCCATGAAGGTTGTGTGGGTACATTTGTGTTAGCAGTGGGACTATAAGAACATAAGAACGGCCATACTGGGTCTGACCAAAGGTCCATCTAGCCCCATATCCTGTCCTTCAACAGTGGCCAATGCCAGGTTCCCCAGAGGGAATGAACAGAACAAGTAATTATCAAGTGATCCATCCCCTGTCGCCCATTCCCAGCTCCTGGCAAACAGAGGCTAGGGACACCATCCCTGCCCATCCTGGCTAATAGCCATTGATGGACCTATCCTCCATGAACTTATCAAGTTCTTTTTTGAACCCAGTTATAGTCTTGGCCTTCACAACATCCTCTGGAAAGGAGTTCCACAGGTTGACTGTGCTGTGTGTGAAAAAATACTTCCTTTTGTTTGTTTTAAATCTGCTGTCTACTATTTTCATTTGGCAACTCCTAGTTCTTGTGTTATGAGAAGGAGTAAATAACACTTCTTTATTTACTTTCTCCACACCAGTCATGATTTTATAGACCTGTATCATATCCCCCCTTAGTCGTCTCTTTTCCAAGCTGAAAAGTCGCAGTCTTAGGCTACAGCTACACTACAGCCAGGATTGATGCTCTGAGATCGATCCACTGGTGGTCAATTTAGTGGGTCTAGTGAAGACCTGCCAAATCGACAGCAGATCACTCTCCAGTTGACCCCTGTAGTCTATCCCCGACGAGAAGAGTAAGGTAAGTCGACAGGAGAGTTTCTCCCATCGACCCCACCACGGTGTAGACCCCATGGTAACTCGACCTAAGGTACGTCAACTCCAGCTACGTTATTCACATAGCTGGAGTTGCGTAGCGTAGGTCAATTTACTGCGCTAGTGTAGACATAGCTTTATTAATCTCTCCTCATACAGCAGCCATTCCATACCCCTAATAATTTTTGTTGCCCTTTTCTGAACCTTTTCCAATTCCAATATATCTTTTTTGAGATGGAGCGACCACATCTCCAAGCAGTATTCAAGATGTGGGTGTACCATCGATTTATATAGAAGCAATATGATATTTTCTGTCTTATTATCTATCTGTTTCTTAATTATTCCTAACATTCTGTTCACTTTTTTGACTGCTGCTGCACATAATTTTTTATGTATAGTTGGGATTATGTTTTCCAATGTGTGTTACTTTGCATTTGTCAACATTGAATTTCTTCTGACATTTTGTTGCACAGTCACCCAGTTTTGTGAGATCCTTTTGTAGCTCTTGCAGCTGCTTGGGACTTAACTATCTCGAGTAGTTTTGTATCATCTGCAAATTTTGCCACCTCACTATTTGCCCCTTTTTCCAGCTCATTTATGAATATGTTGAATAGGACTGGTTCCCGTACAGATCCCTGGGGGACACCACTATTTACCTCTCTCCATTCTGAAAAATGACCATTTATTCCTACCTTTCCCCCCGTGTCTTTTAACCAGTTACCAATCCATGAGAGGACCTTCCCTCTTATCCCATGGCAGCTTACTTTGTTTAAGAGCCTTTGGTGAAGGAACTTATCAAAGGCTTTCTGAAAATCTAAGTACATGATATCCACTGGATCTCCCTTGTCCACATGCTTGTTGACCCCCCTCTAATAGATTGATGAGGCATGATTTCCCATTACAAAAACCATGTTGACTTTTCCCCAACAAATTATGTTCATTTTTGTGTCTGACACTTTTGTTCTTTACTATTGTTTCAACCAATTTGCCCGGTATTGAAGTCAGGCTTACCAGCCTGTAATTGCTGGGATCACCTCTGGAGCCCTTTTAAATAAATGGCGTCATATTAGCTATCCTACAGTCATTTGGTACAGAAGCTGATTTAAATGATAGGTTACAGATGACAGTTAGTAGTTAGTAGTTCTGCAATTTCATATTTGAGTTCCTTCAATATGATCTGGTCTTGGTGACTTGGGAACCTTTCCACCTCCCTGTAATGTTTTACCCTAATGGAGCGGGTTGAAAAATGCAGATTTTTTTAATGGAAAATTTCTGAATTTTTTCTTTTTTCCCCTCAAAAATGATCTCCTTTTATTTATTTGTTTTTTTAACGGAAAAATAACACTGAAACCTGGAAAAAAATCAGTTTTGAAAACCGACATTGGGGTTTTTTTCCTTAACAAATTGGAAAATTTGGAAAGAAACAAATTTTCATTTCCATCAAAGTCATTTTTCAATCAAACAAATTTTGGATGAAATATTTTCAACCTGCTCTAGATGTTATTCCCCAATTTATGTGCAGAGCACTCAGCTACTGTGGCTATATGCTCGCTGAACAGAGATGAATGGTAAGATAAGATATCTGTGGTACTGGCACAATAAAATCTGAAATATATTCAAATTTTACAAACTGTAAGGCACTAATATTTTATTTGGGGCTCCGTTGACATTCAAAATCCACACACACAAGCATCATTGTTGCTTTAGTCACATGGTTTACTTTTTCACCTGAAATCCTTAATGAAAATGTCACTAAGCAGTATATCACACAGTTGTGTGTAGATTATTTTGCATATTAAGTAAATGCTCTTTCAGCTCTAGGGTTGCTGGATAACTGTAATTATATCTGAGCTAACTATGAATAATCTGTTTTATTATTAATAGACTTTTGATGGATGAGGACCCGTGGGCCTCCTCCCTGGGTTTCCTGACCTTCCTGTGTAGGCATGTGCATACTGACTGCTAGGAGAGCTAGTTTGTATCTTCTGGCCCATGAAACAGGAGGAAAAAACCTGTGTTCTCTAACTCTTTTTTAAAAAATTATTTTCCTATACCTGCTGTTCTTCTCCATCTTCGCCAGAATCTGAAAAGCAAATGCTCAGAGGATATAATTTAGAAAAGCGTTGTTAGGCTGATAGTTGGAGGTGACTGGTGCAAGAAAAGCGTGCATATATGAGACTCTAGTCCCAGATTTTCAAGAGTAGCTAGTGATATCGAACACTTCTGTTTTTGAGCACCCCAACTTGAGGCACCCAATTTTCGGAAAGTGCTGAGCAGCCTCTGAAAGTCAGGCCCCTTCAATGCAACTCAAGTTGGGCACCCAAATTCACTCGCCACTTTTTAAAGTGTTGCCCTATGTGACGTGCCCACCCAAGGTCACATAGTCAGTCAGTGGTAGATCAAGCTCCCATTTAAGCACCAGCATGAAATCACTCACTCTTCCATGCAACTGACGGCATCCACCACCCCATTGTTCACAGATGCCTGATTCTTCACTGGTGCAGCTGCAGCATCTCCACATATGTGCTATGCAGGTGGGGTAGTGTTAGTTATTTGTCTTCAAAATGTCCTGGCTACTTCCTTTCCAAGCACTGCAGTAGAGCTCTTAAATCTTGCTGTAATGAAGTGGTAAACGCTACTGTCAAACTTCATGAATATTCACATTAGAATAATTCAGCTAAATCCCAAGGCACCAGGGAGCCAATTGAAAATACATATGCACAGTAGTCTGTTTAGATGATGGATCTGAACAATACTTCAACCTCCAAATGGCTCGACATGACATGCAAATAATTGCCTGTGATTGCAACATGAACCAAAGGTTTAGTTATTGATTCTTCAGCTTGGCTGTTATTGCCAGTTAAGTATTACAGGAAGCTGTCACAACAGATTTCTTGGTGGACGGGGGAGAGGAACATTAACACACTTTCAATATCTTGTAATAAAAATACTGAACTGGGACAGTTTGCAGACCAAGGACATTTTGGGTTATCTTGAATAGATGAAATGGTTTTAAAACAATTAATTACTTCTTTAATCAGATTTGCTTAAATATGTTATTCTATCAGTACAGATCATTCTTGATTTAATCAGTCAATAAATCATACTCTGCCATAGTCAGTGGATTAGGATGTAATCAATCCCCAGTGGAGTAAATGGAAACATACCCATTCCAAAAAGAATACGCATTAGGGTTATTTTTTTAACTTCAGTATAAAAACCCATCTCTCCATTATGGCTGCTATGATAAAAAATAAAATTAAACCCATAATATAAAAAGAACATATAATCAGTGAATATGCAAATAGCATCATGGAAAATATCTGTATTTAAAAGCAAGGCACATACACATCTCCGTGTGTATTATTCATGCAAATTTATTCAGTGGATAATGCAATGTACATTGCAGCACATATCTTACCTTAGGGCAGAATTATACCACTATCGTCTGTTTTCTCTCCTCCCTGCCTCCTAAAAACTTGTATTTTTATTTTACACTTCATATACAAAGACAGGATCCCTTTGGAAAATTAGAACAACCTCATCATCACCAGTGTTGTCCTCTTCTGTTGGGCCATAATTCTGCAAAACACATACACACATGCTTAAGTCCCATGGGAGTCAACAGGGATGAAGAGTAAAATTTTCAAAAGCATCTGAGAGCCTAAGTCCCATTGACTTTCCATGAAATTTAGGTGCCTTTGAATGTTTTATTCAAATGAAGTTAAATATGTGCATAGAGTTAGGCATGTGCTTATTGCTTTGCTGAATCGGGGCTTTAAGGAATGACTATGAGGCTGATGTATCAGTATTCTCATTGACTACTCTGGGCTTTATATCAGGCCGCAAGTCACTCTGTATCTCCTTACATTACTGCAGCTCAAGCTGGTGAGCTTCTCCATCATACCCTTTTAGGCCTAGAGATAAGAGAAGAAAATAAAAAGGGAGGAAGTGCTCATAGAACCAGCTGAGAGATGTGCTGCTAGCAACAAAATCTCAGTTGCAGCCAATGAGTCTCTGCAGGTCAAATCCCACTTGTCTTACTCATGGGAGTAGCTCCAATGACATCAGCGGGATGTAGACATGTAAGGCAAGCTCCTGCCCTGTCTTGACCCAAAGTGAGCCTGTAAAATAGGCTTCTCAATAGAAAGGTTCTGTGTACATGTGAATATCCCTAGACAACACGAAGTTATAGTGGGGTTATGATACACCCTATAAATAATTACTGTTGCAAGCAGTAGTGTTTATAAGCATTACTTGGATTGCTCATATCCAGTACTGTTATGCTCTGGTTTTTAAAGAATGTGATAGATCTTTCATAAGTGACACATATAAATACTTTCCTGTTTGTTTACAAAGTTTGCTAACAGTGAAGAAAGATATTTATTAAACCCAGCAAAAGAAAACGAGAGAGAGATTCTGTTCCCGTCCTAGTCCAAGTACACCACATGGGTGTGTCGGGGCCATAAAGGAGCCAGGGGGAAATTATTTTGTTGTGGACACAGACTAGGGCTGCCATAAGCAGCCATTGACTGCCTCTTTTGCAAGCCCTGGTGCAGGAAGGGGCATGCTGGGGCAGTTGAGATATGTTGGGTGTGGGAGTGAACATCTCTAGCGTGCACACGGGCCGGCAGGGGAAAACTGAGCAGCTCCAGACACACAGCAGCCCATAGGCAGCCCTTATGATGCTGCCATATATCAAAGCATCTTCTCAATAGTCTCTGCAGAGGTCCCCACTTTCTCCTAACTGGTCTCCCTCTATTCATCTTAAATTAGCCCAGTCCATCAATTTGACTTAAAATGAATCAATCCGCCCTTAATCTCCAGACATGCAGTCTTCCTTTGTCTCCCTGTCTGTTTCTTAAAGGCAGCCTGGCATAGGGCTATTGCCCATCTGCTATCTCAGGCCTTCCTACCTCCTCATTGGCACATTTTGCAGTGCAATTCAGACCAGTGAGAGGTTGTGTCACCACCTGCCCTGTAACCCTGGGTGCCTTAAAATGCTCTACTACTGTGGTGCACAGCCTGGACACCACCAGCAGGCAGACAAGCATGTAATTCCCTGAGTGTCTGTATGCTGTGCAGTCCTGGTTCAGCACTCTGACCCCAACAGCCTGCCTACTACACAACAGATGCACCCTGGTCTCCACCAGCCTTCATTACTACTTGCAGGGTGACTCCAATACAGCCCCAATCCCAAATTTTCCCAGAATCATCTGCCCTGATGTGTCCAGCCCTTTCCTGGAACATTCAGATAATTAATTCTGGTTCCTTTAAAGAGACAAAAGCACAGCTTATTACTTTAATGGGAAGTAACAATCACTTCAGTTCCAGCACACCACTGGGTAGGTTTAGATTAAAAATAAAACAAGTTTGTAACCAAAAAGCGAGAGGTTTTAGATAAGTTCAAGTACAAGAGATAAAGACAAAATGGTTACAAACAAATAAAGTAAAATACACTTTCTGTGGTCTAAGTTAACAACCTACAATCTTGGTTTAAGGTAGATTTCTTACCAATCGGCTGACTATCTCTGACTCAGGACCTTCTTCCACAGAAGTACTAGGTGCTGGCATCCCTTGTCCTCCTTGGTAAAAGACTTTTGACTAAGCCAGTTTTTCACTTATATTCAGTCCCCCGAGACTTCAACCCCTTTGGTTAAAGGACCCATCTTTCTCAGCCTGCAAGAGCACTAGCTCCTTTTGTCTGTCCAGGGATGGATGCCAAGATAGCTTCTTCTCGCTCCTTATATCTTCCCAAACTCATTATTTTGACCCCAGACTCAGGATGACCTCATGCTGTTCTTCCCTTCCTGTTGACTTCCCATCTCCCTGCTGATTCATATGTAAATGAGGCTTTCATTGGTTTTGGTCACACCTTGCTTAATTTCATTGGAGACAGATAAATAACTGCCTTCCCTCCTGTCTGAGAGAAACAGGTTTGTTTGGTCAAAGACTATAAAGTATAACATAATTAAGTATTCATAGTTCCTCATATAGTGTTAATACATACATTTTACAATAATATTAATCACCAGTACATCCTTAGCTTTCATAAGAGACAACACTCGTTGCATTTATAATATGGTAATATTGTATTCGAGTTGATTCAATTGCTTATCAATTGAGGTTCGGACCCTGCAAGGGGCTGTTGCCCCCATTCACTAGGTTGATGGCTTTGTTTACCTTTTATATAAATGAACCTTCATTGTTTCTGCCCGATGATCAGGTTGGTCAGACAAACAAATACACATTCCTCTGTCCCAGGCAAACTTTGCTTATGCATTGCTTGCCAAACACATTATAAAAACCATAATTTTAGCATATATTCATAACTCTTTGTACACACCCTATACTTATATCACACAAGAATATTAATGATCTGTGAATTATTTTTTCCAATGATATCTTATATGACATTTTTTTTAGATACAGAGTATGATAACAATGTGTTAGGTGTAATGAGCATGTAAGGCCTGACAAGAATTGCTGACACAGAGTCGTGAACCACAAATGGGCCTCTGTGTCACATTCATCTCTCTCTGTTCTCCTTCCTTTATCGCTGGACTTGTTTTCCTTACTGGTCCCAGCTGTGGGTGCACGTTTCCTTGACTGGCAGTTCTAGCAGCGGTGCTGGAGTGTGGTCAGCCTGGTTGCCTGTAAGTGGGGAAGACTCTCATCTTCCTTCTGCCTGAGCTCAGTAAGGGATTTCTAAACCCCATCACCACTCCCACCCCTCGGGCTGCTGTACTTTTGGCCCCTAGAGCAGCCCAAAAGCCACAGGTGCCCTTGTAAGAAATTGATGTATCACTCCTCTGAGCGACGTAGCTTACATTGACCTAACGCAGTGTCTACATTGACCTAATGCGGTGTCTATGTTGGTGGGAGACGCTCTCCCATCGACTCGTTGTGTCTTCACCAGACCCACTAAATCGACACCACTGCATTGATCGCAGCAGCACTGATTTAGCGCGCCGTATAGAAAAGCCCATAGAGCTTGCACATTACATCAGCTTCTATTACTTTTTGAAACCTGACTGCAACTCATTTGTGTGTGTGTTAACCTGCTTTTACCTTGTAAATAACTCTCATTTCTTTTCCTTAATTAATGAATCTTTATTTAATTCGTTATAGGATTGGCTACAAGCATTGTCTTCGGTTTGAGATCAGAGGGTAAGTAACCAGTCCTTTGGGACTGGGAGTAAACTGAATATTGATGTGATTTTTGGTGTAAAGGACTACCTATCAGAAAGGCAAGCTTGCCTGAGCGGCAAGATAGGCTGGAGTGCCCAAGGGGACTATCTGTGACTCCATGTTAAGGCTGGTGTAGTGCCTGAGGAGTTCACACTTGATCCTTGGTTGGTGAAATCTAAGTATAGAACTCACGACCAGTTTGGGGTTTGTGCCCTGGTTCTTAACAGTGTGCTCTGAGGTTGGCATGCATGTTCATGAGCCATTCTAGACAACCTGACCTCCACTAACCCTATCTCAGGGTCCTCTGGCTTCCATAAATTCTCACCGATGACTATATTGCCATTCTACACTGCAGTCTCCATCCACCCCACAAGAAGCCATCAGAAATCACTCAGCTATTAAATGTACAGCTCCCACTGACTTCCTATGGACTTCAATGTGTGCCACCGGTACTCAGAGCCTCAGAAATTCAGGCCATTTATTTATCTCTTCAAATTTAAGCTACTCCATTTTGAAAATGTGGGTCCCTTTCAAAGTACCACTTCCCTGATGGCCCCATTCCGCAAGGTATTTAAATACCATGCTGAATCAGGGTGTAATATTGGAGAGTACAGGAGACTTAGAAAAGAATGAAAGGAGTACACATCAAACATTATTAAGTTGGGCTAATCCAAGTGAAATAATACCCCTAAATATTGCTGTGGCTCTTAGCAATATTTTCTGAAGGCTTTTTTCAGTTCTTATTGTGTAAATATTAAACAACATATTTTAAAGCCCCATACTAGATCAAGTTTTTGTTTGTTTGTTTGGGGTTTTTTCATACATGGGAGTGTTATAACCCTTATCTGTCACAAAAGATATGAAACCATTCAGGACAGGGATGGTAGGGTTTTCATCAAAACTAATTCAGACATTTCTTTCACCTGTTTTAAGTCCTACAGAATGATGCAACTCGTTGAATCTAAATTGACTGGAGTAGTGAAGCAAAGATGCTGAGAAAGAATTATCTTGAGCACGTTGCAACTTGAAAGTGGTACTTTTTTCTTACTTCTTTTCTTTTGTGTATGTGAATAGATACAGATCATCAAGGTTAGAGTGCTGTGTTTAAATACCTTATTCACTAATATTGTACTGTAGGGCAGAATTTTTCCTTTTAACCCCCCTTCAATCAGATATACTCAGACTGATTTTTAAGATGTTCATGTATGGTGATAATAATCAGATGATAATTCCATGCTAATATTCCTGAGAAAACAGACCAGATGCTTACAATACATTGAATACCTCTTGATATTCTATTTTGTTTTGAGCTCACACTACTCTTGCAAATATTTATGGCAAACTGCCTTCCTGGACACATCTATTATTTTTAAGAGAGGACCAAATGAAATGATTAATCAAAGGATTTGCAAGTTATTGTCTCCTCCTGTTAGCTTCAATTCATACATCATCGGAGGAAAAAAATCCTATCAGTAACCATAGGATGTTATCTCTTTGGAAACAATATTTTCTTCAGCTCAATAATTCACATGTTTTTATATGATGACAATACCCAGTATTAAAATACTGGCTTTCCTAACATTTCTGTATCAAATGAAACCAAGCTGAAAAGTTCTAGACTGCACATTCTAAGACCTATCTTAGACCTATTAGACCATTCTAAGACCTATCTTTCCCTAATCTAGGCTATAATAACTGTCTGCAGCAGGGCTAGTTTAAACGTGGCAATGCTGATTTCGACATAGGGTGCCTAGGGGTAAGGTGGCACTGGAGCCATTTAATTGAATGTATGTCAGATTTATCCACAAGGCATTGATATAGCTAAACAAAAAGGATGCAGTCTGAAGAACAAGCACAGTGAAATGCTTCCATGGTGCCTCAGTTTTGTTTTTCTGCATAATAATTTTGCTATAAGTGGAGGTTCACTAGGGGCTTGATCTAAATCCCATTGAAGGCTTTGGGTCCTGGTCACAAGAACCACATTATGGCTGGCACTGCTTGGCTCCTTTGTAGAGAAACCAAAGTCGGACTAAATTCACAGACTAATACAAATCTCTGTCTTCTGTGCAGCCTCCCTATTTTTGGCTCCTTTTTTTCTGCTGTTCCATTGCTTCAAGTCAGAAACATCCATCGTATTTCTGACTCAATTGGAGCAAGTAAAGAAATGAAAGACTGGTTGAGCTCCTTCCCATGCAGCCACTCGACTCCCGATTTCCCTCCTCTCTATGGTTCAGCTCTATCATCTCCATGGTTTGCAGCAAGAACTTGAAATTTGGCACAAAGATAATCCTAAAGTTAGAGAGGAACACATGGCTGTCTCTGTGAAAATCCAGCCAGATTTGGCCAAGTTTATTGGAAAAATTGCCTCTTGCATTTTGGATGATTTGTTCCAGTTGCATATGACAGATTTAACAGGGTTTTTTTCTTTTTAAATCAAACCTAGGAAATTATATTAAAACAAACCGTGATTTATTTTCTGGGGCCATTTTTAGTTGAAACCATGAAAACCCATACAGGGTTGTTTTTGTACTGTTTTTTGTGTGGATGCAAACTGAGCCCAGGGTAGCTTGACATTTTGTGAATTTCAGCAAACATTTTAACAATCCAGGGCTCAGTTTCAAATTTCTGATGAAACACCAAACCAGGCAACTTTCATGTGGTTTTATATTTCCCATCTCTAATATCAACTGGAGGTTTTGTCCTGATCTGGATTTGGATATGATTTAAAATAGGGTTAAGAGTTTGGATGTGAGGTCAAATTAAGATTAGAGTTCAGGATCAGATTACGGATGCCAAAATCTTGCAAACTGTTATATGGGGGAGGCAGTGTGACCTAGTGGATAGAACATTAGTCTGGGACTCAGGATGCCAGGCTCTGACACTGGCCTGCTGGGTGACCTTGGTCAAGTCACTTTTCGTTTCTCTATGCCTCAGTCTCCCCATCTGTAAAATGGGGGTATTGATGCTGACCTCCTTTGTAAGCTGCTTTAAGATATACTAATGAAATACACTGTGTAAGAGATGGGTATTATCATCATCATCATCATCATTATCATCTTCATTAGGAGATTTCAACCTAAAATGGCAGCTGCTTCATGATACCAACTGTTTTAATGAGATTCCTGCCATCTGAAATGTTGGAAATCTAGCATGATCAGCTGTTCTTGTGAGATTTCCACTATCTAGCTTTAAATCTTATTTAAACAGCTGTTCTCATGAGTTCCAGCAATATCTATTTGAGAACAACAACAAAAATCACTTCTGGTTTTCTATTCTGTTTGGAACCAAAATCATATAGGAACATTTGGATCTAGTAATTTGATTTCTTTCCCCATCTGCCCTAAAATTCAAAGAGAGTTGGATACAAAGTTCAGATTTTGGCAAATCTAACACTGTGGAATCTGGGGGTTTGCTTTGTTCCTTTGATCCAGAATAATAAACTGGCCCATGTTCATGTTCATTCAAAACATGGGCCTAGGTTTGAAACTTTTGATACACTTGCAATGAAGCCTGAAAACAGCTACATTGTTCTGGGTTTCATTACAACCATTTCACAGTGCTCTAATGTAGAGTCATCCAGAGACAGAATGGCTAGGTCCTGAATAAAGGTTATGAGGAAGCAAATTATGTGACAAGCTCTATTACCTCTGGCAATTTGTGTTTCTGCTTGCATTCAAATGCTCAGGAGCGAGTGGTGAGTGATCGAGTAAGAACATGTGGCTTCTAAAAGGAATGTTGTAGTTACATGGTAGTGCATCTTGCCAACATGGCATTCTTATAACATTATCCCTTACTAGGGCAGCTGAATAAATAATGTGGATATTCCTTATAAAAACTTGCTTCAATGAAACTATAAATTCTGCAGAAATAATGGTACCTCTTTTCCAGGGGTTTGGAATAGGTTTCCTGAGCCTTTCAGTCAGCTTGTCTGTCTCAGGGAATTATTCTGGTGAAACTAATGGATGTTGGTGACAAAGTTTTCTCTATAGTTGGCCTGGAATGGCTCCCTAAGGAAACACAATTAAGGAACAACTTGGCCATTTTCAGCCGTGAGATGTTCCTCTTTTCTCAGAGCTTTTCAATAGGTTAAATCCTGATTTTCTAATTATCTGGGTCAAATCAACATTTTGTGCCAGATCATCAGCTTCTGGGAATTGGTGAAGAACTATTGGAGTCAACGAGGCAAAGGTTTCCTACCTTATCAGTGTCAGCAGAAGTTGAACCAAGTTTTATAGCACAGGAAATTATTGATCATTTATTTTTTTAAAACAAAGATGAAAGATGCCACTCTTATATCAGCTGAGGATATCTCTGTTGTTTAGAGCCAGAGAGTTTAAAGCCAGAAGGGACCACCAGATCATCTAGTCTGGTCTCCTGTATAGCACAGGCCATGAACACCACCCAGCACCTGCATATTAAAACCATCAATGGAAGTGAGACCCAGTATTACAGCCCACAGGAGATTAGAATATTATATTCCAGGGGTCGGCAACGTTTGGCACTCGGCTCGCCACGGCCAGCACATCCCTCGCCCGCGCTGCTTCTCGCCGCCTCCATTGGCCCGGGATGGCGAACCGCGGCCAGTGGGGGCCGTGATCGGCCGAACCTGCCGCGTCAGGGTGCTTACCCTGGCAAGCTGCGTGCCAACCGTAGTCGACCCCTGTTATATGCCATAGGCAGAGAATAGGAATGACCAAGGTGCATCAGTGCCTAAGGCCCCTGCAATGGCAGGGAAATGATTAAAGGAGATATACCCAGATAATCTGAGCAAGTAACCTGCACTCACACGCTGCAGAGGAAGGCAAAAAGCCCCAAAGGTCATTGCCAGTCTGACCCAGGTGAAAATTCCTTCCTGATCCCATAATTTGCAATAAAGCTCCATCTCATCTCCATGTTTCCTGCCACTGTGGAGGTAATTGGGAACATGCTGAGATGCTTGACAGCCAGGTATCACACAAGCTTTATCTGAACGTTTCATCTGCAAAATTGGACTGGAAATCTAGTGATGATTTCCAACACTTCCTGTTTCTGATTGGGCTGCAGATTCCACAAGTACAGTTTTTCTCATGGTGTTTTGACACATTCACTTCCTGGTCAGGTGAAAACCAGATTATGAAGAATGAAAAATAAATAATAATAATAATAAAAAGCAACTTGAACATTTTCAAATCTGCTCAAAGAGTCTACTTCTGATTCACTTGGGTCAGTTCTTTTTTTAACCCCATAAGTTTGGCCACACCTAGTTAATGATTTGTATTTGAAATCAACTAGAGTCACACAGACCATGATTTTGAGTAGTGCTCAGCACTTGCAACTCCCATTTGTTTCCATGGAGATGAAAGTCCTCAGCGCTTCTTAGGATCAGGCCAATACGTTGTGTCAATTAAGGAAGACCAATAAGACAAATAATCTTCATTTACTCTCAGCTCTCAAGATATTCCGTGTAGCTGTCATTTCCAGATGGTTGTTGGTTGAAGGTACTATTATGTATACATAAAATAGACAAAGTATACGTTACTAACAGATAGCGGCATGTGGTTATCAGTGTCGTGAACTCATTATGAACATCATCCAAAGACCATTGGAATGAATAGAAAGATTCCCAAATAGATATTATTGTTGCAGTTTTCAAAAAGCTGGAAACAAAGTTGACACTAAAAGAATGTTTAAAATGCAGTCCCCATACTTCCAGGAGAGCTAGTTTATTCAGAACACAAACCTTTCTTGCCAGGGTGACACTGGATGCTAATATATGATAGCACATAAAGGTATACAAGCATCATATATCCTACTTCTTTTGTCCATATCTGGAGTAATTACCAACTCTATAGCATCTGTAATTTGATTTAGGACTACTGTGCTATTACATCTTTGTCTGCACAATTTGGAAAAGGACATAACCCACCTCCCCCAGAATAAAAGCCCTATTTGTAATTTGAGTGAATGTGGGCCACCATGAACTGTCAAGGTCAGGCTCTCTCTGCCTTGTTAATGCTGCCTCATTAAGATGAGTATTGCCAGTGTAGTAAAATGAGACCAACATAGGTGGGAGAAAAGGATGGTGGGACTGAGAACTGAGCAACCTGGGACAAGCCTCCAGGGCAGCGTCTCAAGATTCATTAGCCTTTATAGCAATGGCATTTTCTGGATTGTCAGCCAAAGAATGTTCAGAAGGTCGTCTGTGTCTATCTGCAGAAGCCAAAGGATTACAGTCAGTGGTCAAATTAAAGAATGAATGGCATCAAAACCCTCAGCTACGTGTGGATATATGAGCACAGCTGTTTGTTCTTCAGCCCATTTTGCTACCCTCGCCCCTTGTCCTCCTAAGACATCCCTGAACATAGCAGGAAGGGTTCAGGCAGACTCATTGAGCTCCCAGAATACAAACCCCATAGGAAACAGTGCAGTGCTCAACTTTATTTGACAGGTTTCAGAGTAGCAGCCGTGTTAGTCTGTATCCGCAAAAAGAACAGGAGTACTTGTGGCACCTTAGAGACTAACAAATTTATTAGAGCATAAGCTTTCATGGGCTACAGCCCACTTCTTCGGATGCATATAGAATGGAACATATATTGAGGAGATATATATACACACATACAGAGAGCATGAACAGGTGGGAGTTGTAAGACTTATATGTTGTATATGTTCCATTCTATATGCATCCGAAGAAGTGGGCTGTAGCCCACAAAAGCTTATGCTCTAATAAATTTGTTAGTCTCTAAGGTGCCACAAGTACGCCTGAACTTTATCTGACTTATAAGGACTCATATCTGAGTCAAGAAATGCTGACAATTATCTCATCATTTTCTGACTAAGGGTACGTCTATACTTACTTCCTGGTCCGGATGTAAGCGATCGATCTTCTGGGATCGATTTATAGAGTCTTGTCTAGACGTGATAAATCGATCCCGGATCGATCCCGGAAGTGATTGCTGTCGATCCCGGTACTCCAGCTCAGCGAGAGGAGTACGCGGCATTGACGGGGGAGCCTGCCTGCCGCGTCTGGACCCACGGTAAGTTCGGACTAAGGTACTTCGAATTCAGCTACGTTATTAATGTAGCTGAATTTGCGTACCTTAGTCCGAAGTGGGGGGTTAGTGTGGACCAGGTTTAAGTTGTGAGTTCTTGAATGTCAAATAAAGAGGAGAGCTTGGACAATATTTAGAGTGTGGTGAAATTACCTAGGAGAGGCACAGATTCTTATTATTTGTATTACACTAGTGCCTATATGTCCCATCCAAAATCAGAGCCCCATTGTGCTAAGTATTGTTCAGACATAGAATAAGGGACAGTCCCTCTCTCAAAGAACTGAAGAGCTAAATGGCTTTGACTTGCATTATGAATGATCTGAACAACTCTGCCTAACAATTTTTTTAGCTCTAATTTCTGTGGCTCTCTGATTCTTTAGACTCTAGGACACTCCCCAAACTGACATAAATGTATGTCTTTCTGACTGCAGCCTCCAGTACCTGACAAGTAAACATGGACACCATATGAACTGATATAAGTAACCTGGAGTTCAAATAAATTCTATGTACTATTTAAAAGGCAACTAGGAGATCTGTTGTTATTACTAATCTTTGTTCTATTGAGATGGGTCCAAAGGTGTCTGGCACCTATTGCTGGCCTCACCATGTTTTCGGCTAAAAGCTAATTGACATTCTCCTCTGGTCAGATTTAGATGTCTTTACAGGGTTCTCAAACTTCATTGCACCGTGACCCCTTCTGACAACAAAATTACACCTCTACCTTGATATAACGCGACCCGATATAACATGAATTCGGATATAACGCGGTAAAGCAGTACTCGGGGGGGGCGGGACTGCGCACTCCGGTGGATCAAAGCAAGTTCGATATAACGCGGTTTCACCTATAACGTGGTAAGATTTTTTGGCTCCTGAGGACAGAGTTATATCGAGGTAGAGGTGTACTACATGACCCCAGGAGGAGGGACAGAAACCTGAGCCCGCCCGAGCCCCACCACTCTGGGTAGGGGGCCAGAGCCAAAACCCAAATGCTTCACCCTCAGACAGGGGCCCTGTAACCTGAGCCCCGCCAGCCACGGCTGAAGCCCTCAGGTACACCTCTACCTCGATATAACGCTGTCCTCGGGAGCCAAAAAATCTTACTGCGTTATAAGTGAAGCCCTCAGGCTTCAGCCCTGCGTGGTGGGGCTCAAGATTCGACTTTGGCTCCAAGCCCCAGAAAGTCTAAGCCAGCCCTGGCAACCCCATTAAAATGGGGTCACGACCCCCTTTGGGGTCCCAACCCACAGTTTGAGAATCACTGCTCTAGTACATCTTGAACCTTGAGACCATCCACAGTACACCCTATGCACAAAGTATATCTCTTGACTAGATTCTTTGTATTTTATTCTATCCAACCCAGTGGTTAACAAGGCTTATTAGTTTTGTCTGAACACTTGGAAAGTGTTAATGTCACGCTGAAGGTGATTTCTGTACTAAATTCCAATTGAACAGAACTGCTGTGGAAATATTTGTAAGGAGTTAATATGTGTCCTACTCAAAGAAAACATTAACTATTAGCTAACTCAGCTCTTGTGCAGGCCAATAAACCCAATAAAAATGCTTTCTCCCCTTCTCCGGACCACGATGTTCAGATACCATTGTGAAGGTGATGCTGTGCCTACTGTAAAAAAAAAAAAAGAGAGAGAGAGGATTATACAAAACTGAGATCCAGACCAAAGTATATGGTAAATGCTACCATCATCAATGAGGTTTCATTTAATCACTGATTTCCAACTAAAAGAAAAATCAGGAAAATCTTGTATCACAGGAGCCCTGGCCTCTCATGTTATGTTACCCAACAATCCAGAAGGTAATAGCTCTCTGTCCATGAGCCTGACCCAATACTCGCTGAAGTCAACGGAAAAGCTCTCACTGTCGTCAATGGACATTGGATCAGGCCCTATATCAGAATAGAGGCTCCCAGGTCCTTCAGAGATGGGTGAGGGGCAGATTAACAGATTATATTAGGGACAAGGCAAATGCTGTCTGAATTCTCTCCCTGGCAAGTTGTTGATAGTTTTGGGATCTGTGCACATTTTTGTTAAGCAGCTCACTACCAGGATGGTCAGTCCCTGCTCCTCTTCTCTAGGTTAGGACTCACTTTATACTAATTCCTACATGGAGAAGATGTTCCTCATTTTTGAAAGAATAGTATTCTTTTCTCAAATGGAGACATTTCAGGTCTCTACACACCGTTATTCGATTGTCAGATGAACATAGGTTCATAGATTTTCAGGCCAGAAGAGACCAGTATGATCATTTAGTCTGAGCTCAAGAATAACACAGGACAAAGAATTTCACTTTGCAATTCCTGCATCAAGCCCATAACCTGCTACTGTGATCATCTCTCTTTGGTCAATTTTTTCTCCCCAATCATTATCTGTCAGTTATTCAGTCAATGCAAGCTAATAAATTGTAGGTCTCCCAATAGCATTTCCAGTGCATAATGAAGAACTGTCTACATGTTGTATTCTTGTCAGACAAAGGGGCAAGGGATTTTGTCTGGCAAACTTATTTTAACAAGGTGATTGTATTTATTAAAATACATCTGCCATGTCAGTGGTTTTGATCATTGATTGCTAAAATGATTTCACCAGGCTGTGCTTACATATGCGTCAATTTATTTAAAGGGCATATTGGTCTTGTCCTGCCTAATCTTTTACTAAAGTAAAATTAAATAATTTCTGAATTCAATTATTAATTATTTCCATCTATAAACCATATTGACATTCAGTCTAGACATCATGTGGGGATTCACTTCATGAATATCAATAAACAGGTTGTAAGAAGAGTGGGGATATTAAATTATTTCAAAGCATTTGACAGTTGACAATTTTAATACAATAATTAAAAGTTCACAATCTGAAAAATAAGAGTTCAACATTTCTATATAGACAGTGGCTGCGGCTTTGGGTGGAGCAAATCAGCATTGCTCTGTTGACTTCAGTGGAGCCATTCTGATTTACATCAGCTCTGAATAACACCCTACAACACCTTTTCATAATAAGGGAACAGTGGCTTTGCCTGGAGGTTGCTTCAGGAGCTGGCTTAACCTTCCTTTATGCTCAGTTTGGCATTAACTTTTCATCGAGTCATGTCAGCTGAGAGGGGGAAGAAACGAGTCTTTTGAAAAAGCAAATTCTGTCTTACATGAGGCCTTCCTTCATAAAGGAAATTGGAGATAACTCCGTGCTGATGATCTGGCTCCCCACTGAAGCAGGAACGTAGAAAGGGACAAGTCAGAGGGCAAACGAAAAATTCACAGCAGAACCCTGCTCCCCTCGCCCCGAAATGTAGCATTTATAAAACCTCCCCTCTGTAGAAATCCATCATCCTGAAACACGAATCACGTAAAACAGCAGATTCTTTTTAGGCATTTGTCTTAGCGATGACCTTGCTCAAGAAAATAGAACAATTGACCATGTTATAAGAATTCTTTTAAATTGCTTGTTGAGATGAGTTGAACCTACTGTTGATATTCCTTGTGATATGATGAAGGGGTGATTGAAAGAATGTTATGTAATAGTTTGTGTTCTTAAAAATAAAGGTAACACAATACATATAATGGTTTATTAACACGGGAGAGATCAGCAATACAATATTGGAAATAATTTATATCTTAGTCTCTGCTATTAAAACACCACTATTTTTGGAATAAACTGCAATTTATTCATATAAAAGGGCTGGCAGTTTTGTCAATATTTGATCTTTCCCCTACTCCCACTTCTTAAATTATTGAGAAAAGGTCAATAATGTTGCTTCAGGATACACAAAGAGATTAGACATCTGTATGGATAACAAGAATATCCAGCATTATAACAGTTAATGCTATCCTAAATTTTGGAAGAGAGATTAAACCTCATGTTTCAAGTTAAGAGAATCTCTAATGACTAGGGTTTAGGAGATTTCTTGCCCCTTTCTTTGAAGCATCATGTTGGCAACAGGATATTGAGCTAGATGACCTGAGTCTGATCCAGGCTGGCACTCCTGTGCTCCTGTGTTCTTTAAGGGATGATGAGTGCGAGAAAGGTGGAAGAGAATTTCCTAGTGAACAATAATTTAAATGAATTTTGGTTGATGCGGTGGTACCATTCGTTTTACAGTGACCTTCTCAAATAACAGCATGATAATAACGCTAGTTAGTAGCTCAGTATCTTATGGCAGATGAAAGACTTGTCCATTATCCTATCTGACTGCTTCTATTAGCAGCCACTCGTATTGCCAGTAATTTGTGAAAAATCCAGTAACCAGTTAGAGATATAGAGATTCCAATTTAAAATACTCTCTCTCTCTCTCTCCCCCCTATGGTATTCCTAATGTGCCTTTGGTATCACAGTGGTATCTGAGCACCAGCATTAAGCCTCACTCTGAGCCAAACACCACTAATTTTGGTGGCATAGGGATTAGATCCAAATGTCATGGCTAGCCCTCTCCTAAGAGTGGAAATGATAGATCTCATGTAACTATTGGACATGGCACTTGTGAAGGCATAGGAGATCACCCCAGCTTGCCCCTCTGTGGTCAGGCACAGCACTGCAGGTGAGTCCTGCCTCAATTTCCCTCCACCCAGAGTATAAACAAGTCCAGACCAGCTGTGGGTATTAAAGAATATCCTCGGTGGAGGGACTCCTTTATTTAACAGAAAGATGAACACAGGTATACACAACACTTTTCTATCTCAGCTTCCTGGCTGAGGGGTTCAGTCTGTCACCTCTCTTGGGTATTTGTCTCCAGCCAGGATCTTCTTCTGGTTGCTCTCGCCTCAGGTCTGCGGATGCTGCTGAGGTGGAGTCTTCCTCTGATGTTAGAGGCTATGGAGGTCTCCCAAGGGCCACCCCAAAATACCAGGCTGGGCTCTCTGGGCTGTCTGCCCACCATGACTCTCACAGGTGAGTGAGGAGCCCCGGTGGGCCAGCCTATACTCTACCTTGGTCCCGAGGCCCACCAAGGATATCAGTTGGCGGCTCCTTCATGGGGCCGTGAGCACCGGCATGTACTTGGTGCGGTTCACCCCCGTCCTGGACATCTGCCCCTTCTGCGGCGTGAGGGAGACCCTGGCGCACATTTACTTGGAGTGCGCCAGGTTGCAGCCCCTATTCCGGCTCCTCTTAGATATCCTGTTACGTTTTTGGTTGCACTTTTGCCCTCACCTCCTTATCTATGCACTCCCCATCTGTGGCCCCACAAAGTCACAGGACCTCCTGGTCAACCTCCTCCTAGCCCTGGCCAAAATGGCCATCTATAAAACCAGGGAGAAGAGGTTGGCCGACGGGGTCTCCTGTGACTGTGGGGCCTGTTTCTGATCCTCCGTCCGCTCATGCACCTGGGCAGAGTTCCTCTGGGTGGCATCTGCTGGCTCCCTTGACGCCTTCGAGGAGCAGTGGGCACTGTCCAGGGTTCTCTGCTCGGTGTCCCCGTCAGGTTCGCTTCATTTGACCCTTTGACTTCACTCCCGTCCCTGTTATCTCATTAGTTGTCCCCCGGAATCATTTGGTTTCCAGGCCCTGTGGATCCTCCCCTTAGGCTGGGGGAGGTCCGTTAGCAGTCATCCCAATAGGATGACTCTCACAGAAGAATCCTTCCCTTTCCTGAAGTATTTCTTCCAGCTTCCCGGCCTGGTAGGCTCCCCAGGGAGTTCTCAGTTTCCAGAGTCCCCCTTTAAGCTCTCTGCCCCAGGAGTTTGCCTTTCGCTGAACCCACACTCCCTGCCCTGGGAGCACAGATTCTGCCCAGCTCAATCTTCCTGCCTTGGAAGCATTGCTTCTGCCTAATTCAGTCTCTCTATCCTAGGAGTTCAGCTTGGGAGCTCCCCTGTTCTGAAGCTTCCTTCATTCTCAGGAGTCCCTGTCTAACTGAGGTTCTTAGCTTTTTGTTGCACCCAGTACTCAGTGAGTTAACTACTCCATGGTGTACCTGAGTTGCTTCATTCCCCCTTGTGGAGTCTAAAGGCTGGTCTACACTATTGCGCGGGGTCGATCCAAGATACGCAACTTCAGCTACGTGAATAGCACAGCTGAAGTCGACGTACTTAGATCTACTTACTGCGGAGTCTTCACTGCGGTGAGTCGACACCTGCCCCTCTCCTGTTGACTCTGCTTGCACTTCTCATTCTGGTGGAGTACCGGAGTCGACGGGAGAGCACTCAGCAGTCGATTTATCGCGTCTAGTATAGATGCAATAAATCGACCCCTGCTGGATCGATCACTGCCCACCGATCTGGTAGGTAGTGTAGACAAGCCCCAGGACCTGGTCTACACTACAGAGTTAGGTCGATGTAAGATCAACTGTATTACTAATATTGTCTGTTGGCTGTCATTCTTGTCAATTTCACTGCTCGGTGCTGGAGTCATGAAATGGACAAGAAAGCCAGGCTGTCACTGGGGTGGATGAGAGCTCCAGCTAGGCTTTTCATTGGTTTGGTTTATTCTGTATCTATCCTTTTCTTTGTTTTTCTGTTGTCCCTTATGTGCCAAGCCTAAAGGATGACAGCCTACCATGCATCATAGCTGACAACCCTCACCATCTGCCTTCTGCCTGACAGTAAAGAGGAGTCTCTTTCTCCCCTTTTCCTGTCTTCTTGTCTGTCTGAATTTGTTAATGTTTAGTACTGGGAAACCTGATTTGAACAAAATAGCAGCTTTGTAAGTCAGCTGGTCTTTTCATTTTTGTTTGTTTGGTCTAACTCAGTCCATTCTTTCTATTGGATAACATACGGGTTAAAACTGGTTTTCTAACTTGCCATTTTCTTTGTGTTTTTGATATAATAAAGATAGAAGGTTTATTACTATGTGTGGTTATTAAGTATTTAACCCTTCAATGATGAGAAAAGACACTAACAATTTCAGTTTCAGCCATGGGGTATAATTGATATGATTTTAATCCTAAAACAGTGATCTTTTAATAACAGGCAGAAACAAACCCTCAGTTCTGAGCTCACCCCAACCATAGGGGTAGCTCAAATCCAGATTCAAACTTGAGCTCAGACTTGTCTCTGCTGTAAGTCATCTAGTCCACCTTCCCTACAAGATGCTGTCTATTGCTTTGTTCAGTCTAGTCTATCAGTTTCATAACCAAATTGTGCATAATTTGATAATATAGACCCTGATTCAGCAAGGTACTTAACCGCATGCCTAACTTTAAGCATGTGAGTAGTCAATGGGACCTTCCTGTCCTTATTAGACATGTGCTAAAGTGGAGCCATAATTCCTAGACGTAGCTTTGAGTGCATGTTCTTTGAATATGGATCACTGTCTTGAATGGAAAGAATACAAGGCAAATGTAGGTTTGCAGCATCTGATAGCATGGATCTTTCCATGTGGAATACCACTGATGGGCCAGTGCAGGATTTCCCATCCTTTGCTACAGTATTCTTCCATCAAAGAACCTATAGCTTCCATAATCCTAACATATGCACTGAAGACATTTTAGTTGGCTGGATAAGGTATGCTCATTTTCCAAAAAGGGAGCCTGGCAACTCCGGTCAGCACTGCTGACGGGGTTATTAAAAGTCCGGTCGGCAGTGCTGCAGGGCTAAGGCAGGATAGTCCCTACCTGTCCTGGCTCTGCGCTGCGCCCTGGAAATGGCAGCAGGTCTGGCTCCTAGGCAGGGGGGCCACGGGGCTCCGCACGCTGCCCCTGCCTTGAGCATCGGCTCCATACTCCCATTGGCCAGAAACCACAGCCAATGGGAGCTGCGGGGGCGGTGCCTGCGGGCTAGAGCAGCACGCAAAGCTGCCTGCCACACCTCTGCCTAGGAGACAGAGCTGCTGGCCACTTCCGGGGCGCAGCATGGAGCCAGGACAGGCAGGAAGCCTGCGTTAGCCTCCCTGCTGCACCGTTGACCGGGAGCTGCCGGAGGTCAGTCTATACCCCAACCCTGAGCGCCAACCCCCTGCCCCAGTCCTGACCCCCTCCAAAACCCAGAGCCCCCTCCTGTACCCCAAACCCCTTGTCCTAGGCCCCATCCCAGACCCTGCACCCCCAGATGGAGCCCTCACCCTCTGCACCCCAGCCCCCTGACCCAGCCTGGAGCCTCCTACCGCATGCTGAAGCCCTCATTTCTGGCCCCATCTCAGAGCCTGCACCCCCAGTTAGAGCCCTCCTGCACCCAAACCTCCTGCCCCAGCCCAGTGAAAGTAAGTGAGGGTGGGGGAGAGTGAGCCACCGAGGAAGGGAGGCCGGGGGGCAGGGCCATGGGAAAGGGGTGGGGCAGGGGGAGTGGCCTTGAGGAAGGGACAGGACTAGGGTGTTCGGTTTTGTGCGATTAGAAAGTTGGCAGCCCTATCCCATGGCTCTTTTCTGTTCTGGGTGAATACTGTTATTATAGTGCATATATGCTCCTGGTCTCTTGGATTAGGGAATTTTTATGAAGGAGAAGGCATTGTAGGCCTGCTTTTAAAAAGTGTACCTGCTGGTTGGTGTAGGGCTATTCTGTGTATGCATTAAAGTCATTGGGCTTCTGAGGGCATTTGTGCACATGAGGGTAAGTAGGGTATTGATGCATGCAAATCAGGATCAATGTCTGTGCAAACTGGGTATTAGATTCATAGCGGGCCATTGCTACTTGCAAATACTCAGTTTGTGTGCATTGGTGGTAATTGTGCATGCATATTTGAAAAGTAGAATCTGCTAGACATCCTGATGTTTTGATGTTTTAATAAATTTTGTATAACCCCTTAGGCATGATTTCTACACTCTGTTTTATTATACACGATAATAACACTGTCCGTTTTAAACATAGAAAATCCTTCGCCACAAAACTTGCATTTTGTTTAAACAAGGCCAGTAATAATTGTGTAATGCATCTTGTGCAGTCAGATTGTCATGCTCTCTACGCTGCCACAGACAATGTCTTGGGAATCTTTATGTCTGTGATTGGCTGCTGTAGCTCACTAGCAGGGTCTGAAATGTCTCATTCGGCTGACTGCTGGCGGGGGAGTGATTGTTCAACATATCTGGGGAAGGACCTCTCCTGTGATCCCACTACTCACAATCCCTCTCCTTCCTGGTCCTTATTTTCTCTCCCTTTGAAATAAGGGCCAGATCCTGAGCTGTTGTAAATCAAACCATCTCCTCTGAGGCCACTGGCACCAGTGCTACGCTGGGGATCAGGCTCCTAGAGTTTGTAAACTTTATGTTAAGAAGAAGAATGACTTGTGAAAATTCAGGGGGCAGTGAGGAGTTACTAGTTTGTGGGCTGGTTTGTATGAACAGAGGAGAATTTACATGCTCTGCTTCTTTTCCATTCCTTCTTAGGAGTCCCAGCTCTTGCTCTTTGCCTATGATACTTTGCAGGACATTCCTGAAATATCAGATGATGAGGCCCTTCTCCTTTACGACAGCAGCCTTATCCCTACAGAATAAAACCTTGTATGTGCCGATGCAAAATCCTTATGAGAGTACAGATTCTGCAGGCGCTGATTTCTTTTGTTTCACTTCTCTGGCTATTTAATAAAATTGTAAAATTGATCCAAATACCTTCCAAATTACCTGGTCCAAGAGAGAGATCTTTTTATTTTTACCATATGTTCGATTCCTTACCTTCATACACACCCTGAATATCATTTTGTGGTGTTCAGAGGGGGAGAAATTACGTGTGAAATCTGAAGACATACATCTGGATCAACTGCAAAGATGGCACCCAATACTTTTATTGTGGTGCACCCCCATGTCTTGGAACTAGGCAGTCTTTGCCTACCACATTCCTGTTCCCAGTGCACTCTGAAGTGGGACTGATTTACTCCAGATCCTCCACCCCTAGAGGGGGAAACACTGGGCCCGGCAAGGCAAAGGAGAACCGTGAGTCATGTGCCAGTACCTGTTCCAGAATGAGGAAACTGGGGCAACCCTTTGTGTACGTGGGAAAATCATTCTAGGATCAATAAACATATCATTGGGTGTCAATTGATTGAGGGTAGTGGAGGATTAATCAGGAGAGGGAATGCTATCTAGTATCTAGTGGGGGGAAGGGGAGAGTTCTCCTTAGGTCTCAGCAAATCAGAAGCCATTTTTATATCCTGCCTTGGTTTTGAACAAGAAAGTCAATCAGTGTAGGTAACCCTCCTGGATTAGATCCACCTGTAATTGGCAACATTACTTGGACAGGAAATACTTCCCTTAAAAAAAAAAGAGAATGCTAAGCTTTTTAGTGCCTAAAGCACAGCATGTTAGCGTCTTGGTTCCAAGGGTGTGGTAGCCCATAAATGGGATTCCCATTATGGGAACCACCTACAGTTTCTGTGAGAATGCTGATGCTGCTCCTTGCTGATGCATTTGAGAATTAAAGAAGTCCAGCAGACTTGGAACTGTTTTCAGTAAGCGCATAGAACCCAAATACTAGAGGAGGGTGTTTATTCTCAAACCCCAAAGCCTCCCTGGTGGTACATCCTTAGGGTGCAGTTTGAATATGAACTATAGATCAGGCTCCCCGAGTATCCTCATCTTTTCAGCAAGATGCCCAGCACGAGGGAAGGAAATGCCAGATTTAAATAAAACCTTTCAAAGATGCATTTCACAATGTACTCATGCTGTCGAGTGTTTTTGTTACCTTTTGAACTTCCAGATTGTTCAGTTGTGGGCAACGGGGGCAGTTTCCCTAAAATAAACAGTGATGTCTTTACCCTTACTGTTGAGATGGATGTAAGATAAATTTTACTTCACAATTAAAAAGTACAGTCTCTTAGCAGCAGGCAGGTCAGTGGACAAAAGATACAAAACCCGATGCCCACAGGATTCACTCAAAGATGTTCTGTTCTTTCTGAAGATGAAGCTAAATGTGAGATCAAGGGATCGATCCCTGCCTGTACAATAACAGAAGAGGGACCTGAGCTGCCTCTCCTATTCTGGGGACTCCAGGGGCTGGTTTGGCGAACCCAACACATTCCCGATGTCTGTCTTGACTTTTGTCCTTATTGCAATGATCTCATGGGTCACGGCAGAGGCAAAAAAAATACCCTGGATGCTGATCTGTCCTGTCCTGCCTCTTCTTTGCTCTGGAATGCCTCTTGTACCCAAGGCTCCTGCAAAGGTTGCCCTGAGTTGGTGTAGAGGGTATTCCCCAGAATGAAGGCTTATGCTTCCCCTTAGGTCCCTTGCCCCAGCCTAGCCGGTGCCAAGGAGCCTCAGGGCAAGGATGAAAAGGGCCAAGGTACCATTTTATTTTTTCTAGAATAGGTGGTGGGAGATGCACCAAATTACCCAAAGGCGCTGGAGAAGAAAACAAGCTATGGTATTGGTCAGTTTATGAAGAGTCCATCTACAGTGCTAAAATGGCTGCCTTCATTATTTGCTGGGCACTCCCTGGTAAACAGATAGAGGGAATGTTCCCAATGGATTCAAAATTATGCTGATCGTGGCTCTCTTTAAATATGGTTCGATTCTGAATGTGACTGTGTAAAAGTGGCACCTCCTTACTCAGTGGATCTTCTCCCTCTGTGTGCGCAGTGCCACAACTGCTGACTCTAATGAGAGCAATGACTTTGTGCTGTATTTTAGTCCCCTTAGTGCTGCAAAGTCAATATGGCTAAGAGGGAGATAACTGGACTCCGTTGTGTTTGTTTATTTAAGTACTTACATAGCTCATATCCCACACTATTCCTTCTCGCGCACCATCCACCGAATGGTTTGCTATGTTGCAGACAGTTACATCTATGCAGCCAAATAGCGCAGGAGTAATGGATGTCATCATCTGAAGCTAGCATGCATAAATTTGGCCTGTGGACTCTTTGTTGCTGGTGATGACACAGGAGAGGGAAAGAACCCAGATTGACTTTCAAAATGTACATCTTTTTGTCTGGCAAATGTACGGCTTCAATTCCATACAGCACTTCAATGGAACTACTCGAATGGGTCATGTGTTTTGCAGGATAAGCACCCTTGGAAATCAGCAAGGGGACAATAAACCGGCCATATTTTTGAAAGTCAGTTGTTAGAGTGGAACTGCACTATTTTCGTTTGATCTTGCTCCTCCCGAATACACCAAGCTTTATGAAGCTTGCATGGCAAATTGCACATTAACTGCCCCGGGGAGTGTGGATTCTTCAGGCAGGCTCAGTAGCATAGCACTTATATTTCCTGCACTGCTTTTCTGCTTGTTTTGGGAAGGGTAGGAATTTTTTAGGTACACTTTGTTCTCTATAGCGTGACGTTATACAAAGAGTACAAGACGTGAAGCCATGAAGTTGGCATCCACAAGGAACAAGCATTTCAAAATTTACGTGAGTAGAGTAGCTGTGGGGCTGTGAGTGTCTGATCACTCACACAGGTTTAAGGCTTTTAATGCCTGGATTGACGTAAGTTGCACTGGTTTTGCAAATCTTTGTTTTCACACAATGTTGCTGTGTAATGGCAAGGGCACAGAGAATGTTCTAGGATGAGGCTATTGCTTCAGCTTGCTTTCTGCTGACTCATAGCATTTGGCAAGAGAGGCAAAGTGAATCAGCAAGCTTGGTACTAAGGAACAATTGCGTTGGCTGTCAGATGCCAGTTCTTGATGTCTTTATTCCCTTAAACCAAAGTCTCCTCCACACATCCAATACCACAAAACCATGGGGTACCAAATGTGATGGGACTGGGAACAGAAGAGCAAGAAATAGACTCATTAAATATCAGTCTGTTCGCTAGGGGCAAAATTCTCTTGTCACATATCTGGATTTCAAATTGGAAATCATCTTCTTCCGGATGCTTCCATCTACCAGGCAGGGATGTACTCCTGCTGTGTGCAACATTTGCATTGCTGGGTGCAAAGTATCCCAAAAGGTGTGGATCGGTCTAAAGGAGAGGAAATATGGTATAGTGAATGGAACCAAGGGTCTACTTCTAGATTCTTTGGTGTTGTTTATAGTTGATTGAGAATTTTCTGTTAGAATGATTTTCCGACCCCCCCAAAAATGCCATTTCTGCAAACTTGAAATTTTCCTTTGGAAAATTTTGATTTTGCTGAAAGTTTTCAATTTTCTACTGCAAACAGTATATAACAGGCTAAGAAATTTAGGGCACATTTGAATTATTAGGAGATACTTCTGATTTGCATGACTTTAGTATGCTAGGTGCTGTCTACACACATGACGATCGTCCTTGCCTCAAAGAGTTGACAAACTAAGAACATAGAAGCTGTGATTATTTTTAAAAGAGACTTGTAGCAGTGCTGCCTCCCCAGTCTGGCTTTGAGCTAGCTGCTGCCTCAGTTTCTCCCTCTTGTGCTTCCAAATAACTTTGACATAGGCCTTGATGTGTCAAGTCACACCACTTCTTGGGGTCTGGGTTTATTAACAAAGTTCAAAAGGAAACACAAGAACTCCCACCCAGTCTTCTTAATTGGTTCACAACCCTTGGTTCAGGGTTCTTAGTCATGTCCCTGATAAATCTTTTCTCTAGGAGACTTGCTTTTAACGCTCCAGCTAGCAGGCTCCTGCCCCTTGCAGGCTTGCACTCCCTAGGCCTCCTGCCGGGGAGATAGGGAGAGTGTCTGTGAAGAGCACTGCATGCAGCCCTCCTGTTCCTTTGTGTCCCTCTCTTCTCTGTTGAGCAGCAACTCCTAGGGCTTTCTACAAGTTTCCCTTTGATCCCCCTGGGATACTCCAAGCCTGAATTGGCCACATGAAACTACTCATGTTTTCCACTTCGGGAGGCAAGTGAGGTGTGTCACAGGTGGGGCTGGACCCATCTCCCCTTAAAAGGCTAGGTACCCTGTGACCTGAGCCAACAGCCTGATGCGATATTTTACAACTTTGGAAAGTAAATCTTGCATCTGGACCAGAGTAATGAAGCCATTTGTGAATAGGTGAAAGTGCATAATTGCATTATAGTACCAAGACTCACCATATCTAGAATGGGAACATATGTGGTGTTTGTACTGAAGCAAATGTAGACTCAGGACATTCTTACAAACACAATTTTGGCTCCAATACAAAACTAAAGTACCTGTGTCTTCCTTTAGGATCAAAGTCCTACAGTGGAGGAATACCTGGATTTCTCTAATACACCATTTTTGTTGCCTGTATAGTTTGACTGCACAATGATAGTGGGTATCTGTATGTAAATCGGAGAGGAACAAACTTGTGTCAATGCAGAAGGAACAAGGTAATTGCCACAAGTTTGTTTTCTGTAGGATATGCTATGATGAAAGCTTGCTCTTTCTGTCCAAGAAATTAAGACATTTACTATGCAAAATTAACTGGACTGCGCTTTAGAGATAAACAGTCTTTGTGTGTTTAAGAATCAAATAAGCTTGGAGAAAAATACGCTCATTACAACAAGTAGAATGGCAACAGCTATAATGTGTTTTATGTGTGTGGCCAGTTTGTCATATTACTGACTCTCTCCACTGAATTAGAAGGCTTCATTATAGTTTGTTCGATAGTACATTGTGATTAAATTGTGGCATTCCTGAAAGGCTCAGCAGTGGGGTTATAGAGTGCTAAATTATGAAGGGCACAACGTGAAGTCTGAGAAAAGAAAATGAAGAAAAAATTACCATTTTTATTATAAATTAACAATGAGATGTTAAACATTTGCTCTGCCTAGAAAAGCTAATCAGACACACAGGGAGACATGTTAAATAGATATTAAGCAGACTTCAGACATGGAACCTGATTACACCAAGAACCCATCCTCCTTTTCTGGCAGTGAATTTAGATATCAAATGTAAATGAGACAATGCCAAATTTCCCATTGCCTCATAGTTTACAGTCTAGTTATTGTAAAAGGGATAATATTTTATTTAGATTTAAGATAATAGTCACCTTTCCAAGGCTCTAGGTGCCCTAATATTCTTAATTATACAACAAACACAATTCTAAACATTTTTTTCCACAGGAAATAATGGTTATGGCCCTGTTTGGCAAGGTACCTCCTTTGCCTTGCCGGGCTCAGTGTTTCCCCCTCTAGGGGTGGAGGATCTGGAGTAAATCAGTCCCACTTCAGAGAGCTTTTTTTCCTCTCTCGGGTTTTTAATTCTTCAATATTTACACAGTGGGCCTCAGAGTAGGCCCGAGGAGCACTCTTCAGCCAAACACAAAGAAACAAGCTCATATTACCAAAAAGGGAATACCTTTCCCTGCCCCCTTGCTGGGATGTTGCCTTGTTATGCCAGCCTCAGGGTGCCAGCCCTTCCCCACACAGTCTGTTAGTGGGGTTGCTTACCTGATGGAGAGGAGAGCAACCTTCCAGACTGGAGAATCCTTTTCTCCCCCACTGCATCTTGTCTCCCATCTCTCCTTCCTCTTGCTCACCAGAAAAGGGAGGTTTTAAAGGTCACAGGCAGCCCTTAATTGGACCCAGGTGGCCCTAGTTGACCAGAGGTAACCTCTGTTCAGCTCATGGGGAAAAGAGCCTTTACCATTCTAGGGCTGATATATCTGCCTTACACAGGAGCGCTGCCAGCTTTTTTGCCGCCATAAGCAGCGGAAGGTCCCGCCCCCGAAATACCGCCCCCAACAGAGGCGGTGGATGGTCCCTCCCCCGAAATACTGCCGACGACCGGGGCGGCCGAAGATTCGGCTGCTGCGGTTGCCACCCCCCAAATGTTAGTACCCTAGGCGACCGCCGAGGTCGCCTAATGGGTTGCGCCGGCCCTGGCCTTACATCACCCTCTGTCTGGTCTGATTTTGTCACACCCTGGTTCTGAAAACATTTATGCACATATTTAACCTGAAGCATGTGAGTACTTCTATTGACGTCAGTGGAGCTGCTCCCCTGCTTCACGTCAACCAACCTAATTTCCTTCTTTGAGAGGGTTACTGTCCTAACGGATGGGGGAAGCACTAGACATGATATATCTTGATATTTAGTGAGGCTTTTGACAGTCTCACATGTCAAACACCCCAGCTGCCCGTGCTATTGCTCAGCACTCCTTCACCCATTTGCCGTGATGCTGCAACTCTTTAGGCTGTCCAACGAATTGAGGAAAACGAACGTCTCCCCATCCACCAGGACCTTGATAACGTCCCTCACCAATTCTTGAAGTCGCACAAGCCCTTTTGGACCACCACACTTAACCTTTGACAATGCAGCTTGAATCCTGACGAAGTTTGGAAAGCCGAACAGAGTTCACAAGAAGTCACAGACAAACACCTCGTGAAAGACCTGACAAAGAAGATTCCTGGCTTCCATTTTCCACGAAACTTATGGGCAACACTAAACTGCATCAGCATAAACCATGGCAGATGTGGATACTTGATGCACAACTGGAAAATTAAAAACTCTTCACTGTGAAACTGTGGTCACCCAGAAAAGACCATGGAACAGATAACAACTCAATGCCCCCGATTCACAAAGACGAAGGAAGCATCACAGCGATACACCCCACTATTCCTGGCGCAATTATCTGGCTTAACCACCTAAATGTAAAATTATAGTTGTTGCTCTACATCTACATCAGCCATATGAAGAAGAAGGACCTGCAGATCCTCACATCTAAGCAGCTGTATTGCAGAAAAGGATCTGGATGTTCCTGTGGATCACAAATTGAATATGAGTCAACAATGTGATGCAGTTGCAAAAAACCAAAAAAAAGCCCTATTATCATTCTGGGGTGTATTAACAGAAGTGTTGTATGTAAGACACAGAAGGTAATTGTTCTGCTTTGCTCGATACTAGTGAGGTCTCAGATGGAGTATTGTGTCCAGTGTTGGGTGCCAGACTTTTAAGAAAAGATGTAGACAAATTGGAGACAGTCCAGAGGAGAGCAAGATAAATAATAAAAGGGTTAGAAAACCTGCCCTATGAAGCAACTTTAAAAAAAGGAGCATGTTTAATCTTGTGAGATGAAGAATGAGGGGAAACTTGATAACAGTCTTCAAGTATGGTAAAGCTATGTAACAGAGTCCTTGGTGGTTCCTCCCTCAGGGATGG
This sequence comes from Chrysemys picta bellii, assembly GCF_011386835.1. Classification (NCBI taxonomy): domain Eukaryota; kingdom Metazoa; phylum Chordata; order Testudines; family Emydidae; genus Chrysemys; species Chrysemys picta. The sequence continues at coordinate 271,193,101 of NC_088792.1, read as the reverse complement.
GGGAACCTGACCATGCCTAGTAAGCTACACTGGGTGGTCACAACCTGGGTCCCACTTCCCTAACATTGGCAAGGAACATTGTCCCTTTGTGGGCCTCCTGAAGTCTCTCCGGCTGGGGGATGAATATGAAGGTCAGGAACCTCCCCATGCATTCAGGGATACTCCCTTCCTGCAGTCCAGCAACAAGGTCAGAGGTGCCTGTGATGGATTGGATCACAGAAACCCCCGGGAACTGCCACCTGATGTGCCAAGACTACTTCTGTCCCTGCTTTCCTGTCCTGGCAGCTTAGGACTTCAGTGCCCTGCCTGGTTTGAGCCAGACCTGCTAGCCTGCTGCAAACCCAGGGTCTGAACCACGTCACCTAACAGCTGTAGGCTTAACCGAAAGCAACTTACAGAAGTGTTTCTGTCTTTAACACTCAGATGCCCAACTCCCAATGGGGTCTAAATCCCAAATAAATCCGTTTTACCCTGTATAAAGCTTATGTGCCAAGACTACTTCTGCCCCTGCTTTCCTGCCCTGGCAGCGTAGGACTTCAGTGCCCCGCCTGGTTTGAGCCAGAGCTTATACAGGGTAAACTCATAAATTGTTCGCCCTCTATAATACTGATAGAGAGATATGCACAGCTGTTTGCCCCCCCCCCCCCCCCAGGTATTAAGGCATACTCTGGGTTAATTCATAAGTAAAAAGTGATTTTATTAAATACAGAAAGTAGGATTTAAGTGGTTCCAAGTAGTAACAGACAGAAAAAGTGAATTACCAAGCAAAATAAAATAAAACACGCAAATCTAAGGCTATTACAGTAATACAACTGAGTACAGATAAAATCTCACCCTGAAAGATGTTTCAATAAGTCTCTTTCACAGACTGGACGCCTTCCTAGTCTGGGCACAATCCTTTCCCCTAGTACAGCCCTTGTTCCAGCTCAGGTGGTAGCTAGGGGATTCCTCACGATGGCTCCCTCTTTTCTCTGTTCAACACACTTATATATCTTTTGCATAAGGCTGGAATCCTTTGTCTCTCTGGGTCCCCACCCACCCTTCTCAATGGAAAAACACCAGGTTAAAGATGGATTCCAGTTCAGGTGACATGATCGCATGCCACTGTAAGGCTTCATTACCCACTTGCCAGCACACACGTATACAGGAAGACTTACAGGTAAAACAGAGCCATATGCAGTCAATTGTCCTGGATAATGGGAGCCATTAAGATTCCAAACCACCGTTAATGGCCCACACTTTGCATAATTACAATAGGCCCTCAGAGTTATATTTCATATTCCAAGTTTCAGATACAAGAGTGGTACATTTATACAAACAGGATGACCACACTCAGTAGATTATAAGCTTTGTGATGATACCTTACAAGAGACCTTTTGCATGAAGCATATTACAGTTACATTAGCATATGTTCATAAAATCATATAGCGTGCAACATCACAGTGCCAACTCTATAGTGCTGCCAGTGATCCAGCCGCAGTGCAGTGGGTTTGGAGAAATCACTCTGGCTGCATCTCTGAGATAGGCTCAGCCTGTTTCTCTGACCCCGGGAGTCTGCCATACTTTTCTCAGAGTTGGGGTGCAGGCTTCCTGCCTAGGTGTTTCCTCCACAGCTTCAGGAGTCACTCCGGCATTCTGCTGCTTAGGACAATCCTGCTCCTTCTCTCCCTGCTGACTGCAGCTTCCTCCCCTTTAAAGGCCTCCTCCTATCACAAGTGATTGACAGTGCCAGAAGGGAGGGGCTAGACACCAGGGCCTCTCTGGCCCCTTCCTTGTCTGTGGCCTGGTCTACACTACGAGTTTAGGTTGACTTTCGCAGCGTTAAATCGAATTAAGCCTGGACATGTTCACACAACGAAGCCCTTTCTTTCGACTTAAGGGGCCCTTTAAACTGGTTTCTTTACTCCACCTCCGACGAGGGGATTAGCAATAAAATCGGCCTTAGCGGGTCGGAATCGGGGTAGTGTGGATGGAATTTGACGTTATTGGCCTCCGGGAGCTATCCCACAGTGCTTCATTGTGACCGCTCTGGACAGCACTCTCAACTCAGATGCACTGACCAGGTAGACAGGAAAAGCCCCGTGAACGTTTGAATTTCATTTCCTGTTTGCCCAGCGTGGAGAGCACAGGTGACCAGGCAGAGCTCATCAGCACAGGTAACCGTGATGGAGTCCCAGGATCGCAAAAGAGCTCCAGCATGGACCGAACGGGAGGTACGGGATCTGCTCGCCATATGGGGAGATGAATCAGTGCTAGCTGAACTCTGTAGCAGTAAATGAAATGGTAAAATATTAGAAAAGGTCTCCAAGGCCATGAAGGACAGAGGCCATAACAGGGACGCACAGCAGTGCCGCGTGAAAATTAAGGAGCTAAGGCAAGCCTACCACAAAGCCAGAGAGGCAAATGGAAGGTCCGGGGCAGAGCCGCAAACATGCCGCTTCTACACGGAGCTGCATGCCATGCTAGGGGGTGCAGCCACCACTACCCCAACCGTGTGCTATGACTCCGTCACTGGAGAAACACACAGGGAAGAGGGTTCGGTGTACGAGGAAGAGGAGGATGAAGATAATGTAGATAGCTCACAGCAGCAAGGAAGCGGAGAAACCGGTTTCCCCAACAGCCAGGATATGTTTATCACCCTGGACCTGGAGCCAGTAACCCCCGAACTCACCCAAGGCGTGCTCCCAGACCCTGAGGGCACACAGGGGACCTCTGGTGAGTGTACCTTTGTAAATATTACACATGGTTTAAAAGCAAGCGTGTTTAATGATTAATGATTAATTTGCCCTGGCAATCGCGGCCAGTACAGCTACTGGAAAAGTCTGTTAACATGTATGGGGATGGAGCGGAAATCCTCCAGGGACATCTCCAGAAAGCTTTCCTTCATGTACTCCCAAAGCCTTTGCAAAAGGTTTCTGGGGTGGGCTGACTTATCCCGTCCGCCATGGTAGGACACTTTAATATGCCAGGCCAGTAGCACGTAGTCTGGAATCATTGCATAACAAAGCTTGGCAGCGTGTGGTCCCGGTGTTTGCTGGCATGCAGACAACATCCATTCCTTATCTCTCTTTGTTATCCTCAGGAGAGTGATATCATTCACGGTCACCTGGTTGAAATGGGGTGATTTTATTAAGGGGACATTCAGAGGTGCCCGTTCCTGCTCGGCTGAACAGAAATGTTCCCCGCTGTTAGCCACGCGGTGGGGGGGAGGGGTGAAGTGATCATCCCAGAGAATTGGGTGTTGGTTGGGGAGGAGGGGGGTTAGTTGGGTTTGTGCTGCATGTTAACCCGGGAACCGCAGCCCCTCCTTTTACATTGCAAACGCATTTTAAATGGCCAACCCAATGGGTGCTTGGTATGAGAAATAAGGGTGCTACTGTTTGGAACCATTCCCACATGTTAAGAAGATGCACATCCAAATGCACATTCCACCACCATTCGGCACTTGCTCAGCCTGTAGTTGAACAGGTCCTGACTACTGTCCAGGCTGCCTGTGTATGGTTTCATGAGCCATGGCATTAAGGGGTAGGCTGAGTCCCCAAGGATAACTATAGGCATTTCAACATCCCCAACGGTTATTTTCTGTTCTGGGAAGAAAGTCCCTTCCTCCAGCTTTCGAAACAGACCAGAGTGCCTGACGACGCGAGCATCATGTACCTTTCCCGGCCATCCCACGTTGATGTTGGTGAAACGTCCCTTGTGATATACCAGGGCTTGCAGCAGCATTGAAAAGTACCCCTTGCGGTTTATGTACTCGGTGGTTTGGTGCTCCGGTGCCAAGATAGGGATATGGGTTCCATCTATCGACCCACCACAGTTTGGGAATCCCATTGCAGCAAAGCCATCCACTATGGCCTGCACATTTCCCAGAGTCACTACCCTTGATATCACCAGGTCTTTCATTGCCCTGGCAACTTGGATCACAGCAGCCCCCACAGTAGATTTTCCCACTCCAAATTGATTCTCGACTGACCTGGCGTTGCAAGCTTCCACAGGGCTATCGCCACTCGCTTCTCAACTGTGAGGGCTGCTCTCATCCTGGTATTCTGGCGCTTCAGGGCAGGGGAAAGCAAGTCACAAAGTTCCATGAAAGTGCCCTTACGCATGCGAAAGTTTCGCAGCCACTGGGAATCGTCCCACACCTGCAGCACGATGCGGTCCCACCAGTCTGTGCTTGTTTCCCAGGCCCAGAATCGGCATTCCACGGCATGAACCTGCCCCAGTAACACCATGATTTGCACATTACTGGGGCCTGTACTTTGTGAGAGGTCTATGTCCATATCAATTTCCTCATCACTCTCGTCTCCGTGCTGCAGTCGCCTCCTCGGCTGGTCCTGGTTTTGCTTTGGCATGTCCTGGCTCTGCATATACTCTAGGACAATGCGCGTGGTGTTCACAGTGCTCATAATTGCCGTGGTGATCTGAGCGGGCTCCATGATCCCAGTGCTATGGCGTCTGGTCTGAAAAAAGGAGTGAAACTAGTATCTGATGGAGGGAGGGAGGAGCGAGTGATGACATGGCGTACAGGTACAGGGAATTTAAATCAACAAAGGTGGCTGTGCATCAGGGAGAAATACAAACAACTGTCACACAGAATGGCCCCCCCAAAGATTGAACTCAAAACCTTGGGTTTAGCAGGCCGTTGATTTCGTGGAGGAAGGGGGAAGCAAATGAATACAGAACAAATCTATTTTTTACATCTTAAGCTGGCAGACGACGGTGCAGCATGACTGATAGCCCTCGGCATCTTCTGGGTGCTTGGCAGAAAATACTGGGCACTTGGCAGAAAATAGCATACTACGACTGATAGCCATCATCATCGAGACTGCCCAGGTGCCCATGATTGACAGCCACTGCAGTATGATGACGATGGATACCAGTCATAATATACCATCTTCTACCAAAAGGCAAGGGGCTGCTGTTGTGTGCAATGCAGCCCCATGTCTGCCAGCACCCAGATCGCCGATGAAGGCTACCAGTCATACTGCACCGTCTACTGCCAAAAGGCAATTAGCTGCTGCTGTGTAGCAATGCAGTACCACGTCTGCCGGCACCCAGAGGACATATGGTGACGGTGAGCCGAGCTGAGCTGAGCGGGCTCTGACGGAGGGGGAGGTGCCTGACGACATGTACCCAGAACCCCCCGCGACACTGTTTTGCATCATTCAGGCATTGGGATCTCAACCCAGAATTCCAATGGACGGCGGAGACTGCGGGAACTGTGGGATAGCTACCTATAGTGCAACGCTCCGGAAGGCGACGCAAGCCTCGGTACTGTGGACGCGGTCCGCCGACTTCATGCACTTAGAGCATTTTTATGTGGCTGTATACAACCGATTTCTATAAAACCGGCTTCTATAAATTCAATCTAATTTCGTAGTGTAGACATACCCTGAGTAAGGATTATACACCCCATCACAGGCCATTATAAAGAGGACAATTGTTCTCCATGTCCACTGAAGGAAGAACAAGAAGCAGTGGGCTTAATCTGCAGCAAGGGAGATTTTGGTTAGATACTAGGAAAAACTTTCCGTCAGGGTAGTTAAGTACTGGAATAAGTTACTTGTGGAGGTTGTGGAATCTCCATAATTAGAGATTTTTAAGAACAGGTGAGACAAACACCTGTCAGGGATGGTCTAGGTTTACTTGGTCCTACCTCAGCGCAGGGAGATGGACCAGATAACCTCTCGAGGTCCCGTCCAGCCCCACATTTCTATGATTCTGGGTGTTTAAAAGTTGCTGTTTGGGACTGATATTAAACTGGGAGATAGGAACATGTGTAGGAACAGATAGATAATCCACAGGATTTTAATGAGATTGAAAACATAGACCGAAAAAACCAACCAAACAACAACCCACAATTCACCTTGGAAAAATGAAATCTCCAGTAATACATTTGAGGAGAAAATACTCTTGACATATAGGATTACAATGGAAGAGACTAACTCAAAAAGCAATTTGTTAGGTGAATACTAATCATTATTAATTATTAGTTGTCAGGCACTGTATAAGACACGAAGATCCTTGCTCCAGAGAGCTTTCAGTGTAAAAGGCAAACACCCATTTAACATAGTAGGCACAAGGATTACATGTGTGCTTCCGTTGTGAGGTCCTGGATATAGGCTGTTAGTGTATGTCTGCAACATCATTCAAAACAGGTTCAACCAGACTATCAGAATGTAGCATTGGCCAATCAGTGTCCAGAGCCAGACTTTAACAAGGATTAATAGCTTTTTCTGATAACATTGTATGAGCTGAGCATATGTACAGTACGCAATAATCATTATACTATTTGGAACTATTTTCTTATCTCCACTCACAGACATAATGTAACCTCACTTTAGAGTGGTCGATAATTTAGTTGCTCCAAACAGATAATTTTTTCCCCCTCCATGGATACAGAAGCTTCTATAGAGTTATATAATTGATGCAAAATTAGCTATAAATACACAGCACATGAAAAGATGGGAGTTGCCTTACCAAGTAGGACGTCAGTCTAACAAGACAATTCAATTAGCAGTAGGATCTTTTCTCCCATCTTTTCATGTGCTGTGTATTTACACCTGCTATTGTATTTTCCACTCCATGCATCTGATGAAGTGGGTTCTAGCCCACGAAAGCTTATGCCCAAATACATGTGTTAGTCGCTAAGGTGCCACAAGTATTCCTCGTTCTTTTTGTAAGTTCTCAGTGCAGCTCCACAAATGGGTGATAGCAAACAGAGCTACATGTACAAAGCGTTGCAAAAACGTTTCCAAACCTTTTTATTGTTTTTTTTAGTTCAATGACATTTTTTTTTAAATTTAAACATTTCAACTATCTCGTTGAAAAACTGAAAAAATATGATTCAAATTTTCATTGGAAAATTTTTAAAGAGGAACTTTCTAAACAAAATTCATATTTTCGACAACAAAAAATCATCAAAGGATTGAAATGTTTAAAAACCAGGACCAGTAATTTATTTGACAAACATAGGCCCAGATCTTGCAGCTAGTTCCCTGTGGGCTGTCTGCCCCTGTGGGAGCTGAGTTAAATCCTCATCCCTTCCTTCCTCCCTCCCTGTCATTTGTCCTGCCATCCCTGCGAACTGGGAACTGTTCAGCCTGTTCCAACTGCCCCAGCTCATACCTGTGAATACCTTTAAGACTGTTTTACTGTCTCTGCTATGTTCTGATCCTAAGAGACTGCTTGTTTTGCCTCTGCAGTAAAGCTAGTCCTGAGCAAGAGGGCGGATGGGGGAAGTACCAGGTAACCAATGGCTGCCTTTTCTGCAGTTGACACCACTTCCTCTTCCGACTGCTCCCTTTCCGTGCAGCGGAGGTGCTGCAGTAAAATACCCACAGAGCTAGGAGTTGTCCCACCTCTCACAACAAAGGCAGATGAATTTCAATTATGAAAGGTTCATGTGTGTATATAGCTTTAAATTTTCAATGGTTCCTATGTGATTTAGGTACTCATCTCCCTTCACATTCAGTAAGAGTCAGCACCTAAGTCCCTTCGGCTCCTTTGACAATCCCTGCTGTAGCGCGTGTAGCACTTTGGGATTGGCTCTGTGTGCAAGCCTGTAAGGGTACATCTACACAGGGATAAAAGACATGCGGCATAGCTGCAGCTGGCCTAGGTCAGCTGATTGGGGCTCGGGCTGCAGGGCTAAACATTGCTGTGGAGATGTCTGGGCTCTAGCCTGAGCCCCGCAAGCCCCTCTCAGCTGACCACAGGTTTTTAATCCCTGTGTTAGACATACCCTAAAGGGTACATCTACATAGCAAAAAAAAAACAACCAACAACCAGACGTGCTGCAGTGAGTCTCAGCGCCAAGGTGAACTGACATGGATTCAAGGGGCTTGTGCAGAGGGGCTAAAAAGAATAGTGTAGACGTTCGGGCTCAGGCTGGACTGAAACCTGTTGAAGGGGGAAGGACTTGGACCCTGGGCTCCAGCTCCCATGTATATACTGTTATTTTTAACCCCAGAGCACAAGCCCCAGGAGCCCAAGGAGCCCAAGCCAGTTGACCCAGGCACTGCAATTTGCTGCCGTGAGTTCTGTCCCTTTTTTTCCTGTGTTGACTTACCCATAGATTCATAGATGTTAGAAATGGAAGAGAACCACTGGTATGAAGACATCCAGTCCACCTCCCTGCCAGTATTATGATAGGAAAGAGGAATTCCTCCAGGTGACTGATAAAGACTAACCTTATTGCTGATCCCATTTCTTTTTGTATCGAGAACTGTGCATTTACTGCCAAAGCTACATTAGGACGATCATTTTTGCTAATATAACCTAATACTTGCAAATGGTAGCGAGTGCTTTCAACAGGCAGGATTGCTGCTTTTTGAACTAAAATGAAAGGGATTACACAATGCAACTAAATCAGTGTGCTGAAAAGCCCTTGCAAGGTTTCTTATTAAACTGCGAGAGAGAAAAGAGACTATGGATATTAAGTCAGCATCATAGAGCAAACTTAGCAATAACACACACCTCTCTTGCTACAGAGAGTGACTAGAAAAAGAAAGAGCGGTCAGCTCACAAAACTTTCTGGTAAGCCACAAAGAAAGTTCCCAGCAGCAGGGAAGCTGAGCAAAGATCCAGGCTTGAGAATAAAGGACTGGGAATGTGTGGGGTGAGGGGACAAGAACTGACTGCTGGAAGGAGTCTGCGCTCTCACCTGGGAAGTGACGAAGGAGATCAGACTGAAAGACAGATGGAGCTTGAACAATGGGGTTCACTGGAGCTTGCCTGGTCTCTGGGCTAATCAGAGTGGGCCTGAGCTATGCTTTTATCTTCCTTTCTCTATCCTAACCTAAGGACTTCCTATGCTGTGTTCCATAAGAATGGCCATACTGGGTCAGACCAAAGGTCCATCTAGCCCAGTATCCTGTCTTCTGACAGTGGCCAGTGCCAGGTGCCCCAGAGGGAATGAACAGAACAGGTAATCATCAAGTGATCCATTCCCTGTCACTCATTCCCAGCTTCTGGCAAATAGAGGCTAGGGACACCATCCCTCCCATCCCAGCTAACAACCATTGATGGACCTATCCTCCATGAACTTATCTAGTTCTTATTTGAACCCTGTTAGAGTCTTGGCCTTCACAACATCCTCTGGCAAAGAGCTCCACAGGTTGACTGCGTTGTGTGAAGAAATACTTCCTTTTGTTTGTTTTAAACCTGCTGCCTTTAGTCATTTCCGGTTGACTAATAAACTCCACTCTTTTGACAATGCTGTTTGAGTGTCTCTGTATATACTTGTCGAGGGGCATTCATCCCTGAAGTGGAGCTCTACGGGGAGTCATATCTTTCAAGCTCTCAAGCCACCAGAACAGTCTGCCTGGCAGGATGATCAGTTTGTTTTGGATGATCAAGGAGTGTATGAACAACATTGAGACAAAAGGAAACATTTCAAAGCTTATTTGAATTTCGACTGCATGATAGGAAACCCTCCAGCTGCTGTAAGCTGGTCAGGGCTGCTTGGGATGGGTACAACTGGTCTCTTATCATGATTTGCTGTTAGAGTTTTGGTGAGAGACTATATCTTACTCTCTTTAGTTACAGATGGTGGAATCATACAGGAGGCCGAGGTCCAGCTTGATTGTGTTGCTTTGCCTTCAACTCCCTTATATTGACAATTCTATATTATGAAGCAAATCCTCTGCCTAATGCCCGGGCAGAGTAGGAGGGTGAGAAGTTCTCCCTCACAGGTTGTGGAGCAGCCACTGAGTCACTACTGTAGCTCAAGAGCTGGAGTAGGTTGAATGGCCCTCCCTGTCTGGAGGTTCCTCTCAGGGTCAGATCTCCTGGCCTCAGCCCACCCAGATCCTGGGACTCAGTTTTGTACAGGAAATGCAGACTCCACGATTCCTATCCTCCACCACACATGCAGCAGAACCAGTTCAGTTCTGTTGCCAGGGGAGTCCATGTGAATCTTTCCATGATGAGTAAATACTTTTTGATGAGACAGAATTGGTTTGAAGGCACAAGCATTGCCTGAGCAAGGCTTGTTTCTGCTTCCATTGAAGTCTATGTCATAGATCTCATTGACCTCAGTGGTGAACTATCAAACCCTCAGTGAAATATGCAACTTAACTTCCTACTAAATTCTTACATTCTCTCCAGTGTTGCCAGTGTTGATAGGCCAGCCACCTGGCCTCAGTAAGGTTGAAGCGGGGCACAGAAAGGAATTGCTAAATCAGTCTAGTTCTTCTTTGTATCAAGCCTGGAAGATTTAAGTTATACAGGGTTAGTGTCATGTCATGCTTGTTGCAGAAGAACACAGAAAATGCTGATGCATGGTAACTCATTAACTCATATGGAAATCATGAGGCAGTGATACATATTTATACTCTGGAGCAGGGATTGGCAACCTTTGGCACGCGGCCCGTCAGGGAAATCCGCCGGCAGGCCAGGACAGCTTGTTTACCTGCAGCGTCTGCAGGTTTGTCTGATCGCAGCTCCCACTGGCCGCGGTTCGCCGTTCCAGGCCAATGGGGGCTGCAGGAAGTAGTGTAGGCCGAGGGATGTGCTGGCTGCCACTTCCCACAGCTGCCACTTTTCTGTGTTCTTCTGCAACAAGCATGACATGACACTAATCCTGTATAACTTAAATCTTCCAGGCTTGATACAAAGAAGAACTAGACTGATTTAGCAATTCCTTTCTGTGCCCCGCTTCAACCTTACTGAGGCCAGGTGGCTGGCCTATCAACACTGGCAACACTGGAGAGAATGTAAGAATTTAGTAGGAAGTTAAGTTGCATATTTCACTGAGGGTTTGATAGTTCACCACTGAGGTCAATGAGATCTATGACATAGACTTCAATGGAAGCAGAAACAAGCCTTGCTCAGGCAATGCTTGTGCCTTCAAACCAATTCTGTGTGCCAAAGGTTGCCGATCCCTGCTCTGAAGAGTAAGGGAGAGTCTTTCTTGCAAAATAGAAATGGACCAATAACATTATTTGTGATCATCTAAAACTTGCTTTTTTAATTACAGTAAAACCTTTTTTTCCCAGCATGTTGGAGGAATGGGGGGTGCTGGTAACTAAGAGCAGGGGTGAAAGTGAGCCGGTACAGGCTGGTATGACATACCGGTAAGAAGCCGGTACCGACCCATATGCAGCTCACATTAAAGCGCTGCCGCGGCAAAGGACCCTCCTTAAAGTGTTGCCATGGCAGCGCTATAACGTCCCTGCCCCTTCCCTGTCGACGACCCTGCCGGTATGGACCTTACCGGCAGGGCCGCTCACAGGGGAGGCAAAAGGGGCAGGGATGTTAACGCGCTGCTGCAGTGCTTTAATATCATTGCCCCTTTTGCCCCCCCTGGGCCGCTGATGGAAGCCCTGGGGCCGGCGATTTAAAAGGGCCCGGGGCTCCTGGCCGCTGTCGTTGCTATCGCGGCAGCGGCCGGAGCCCCAGGCCCTTTTAAATCACCACCAGAGCCCCAGGTGGCGGGGGCCAGCCAGCCCAAATGGGCTGGCTGGTGGAGGCTGGCCCCCTCAGCCCCGCCCCTTCTGTCCAAAGCCCCGCCCCTTTCGGGGGCCGGAGCCAGCCCCCCATACCGGTAAGAATTTATTATTACTTTCACCCCTGATTAAGAGTTATACTTACCAATGGAATACCAATTTTCAGAGAATTAGAATACAATGAAATGAATAAAGTATAAAATAGGATACAGGCACTCACCAATCCAGTAGTAGTACTGCACTGCAGAGTGGTTGGTTTCTTGCAGCACTTAGGTATATACATGTAAAGTTTTCTATACAGTAGTTTATCTTATGACAGTACATATCACTATAGGCAGCACATGGCATACACCCAGATCACTAAAAATACACAAGACTAAAATGATACTGAACATAATTGAATCTTTCTTGATGAATCAGAAGGCACTTCAGGATCTTGCAGTGCTTCAGGGTCATCATTATCAACATCAGTTATCATTGTAGATGTAGAAGGTGTAGGAGATTGGGCTGAAACTGTAATGACCCTATGACAATCCTGGAAGCTGCTTTTTTGAATAATTCCCTGATATCAGCTTGCTTACTTGTCTTCTGCCTCTTTTGCATAAAAGTAGAGTGCAGAATGTGCAATTGCATAGCCTCCTGGGCAGTATACCAGTTACTAGATTAAAAATTTGTATTGGGAGATATCAGAAATGCTGGTTAATAGAGCTTTCTGGTTGATAAAGTGCCGGATATATTCTGTTTTTTTGACAGATGCACTCCCGGACTCCAACTGGTGGTAAAATCAAAATGTGTCCAAGTTTTTGAAAAAAATAACAGTCAAGTAACACAAATAACATGTCCATCGTAAAAGTGCAGTTTTTATGAGAGATGCCAGTGGAAATGCTTGCTTGAGGCCATTGTAGCAAGGGATAAATGGCTCGCAAAATCAGACTGACTAACATATAACTCTTTCACCGCTTGATTGTATTTCGCATGAGCCCCACTCCACCTCAGCACATTGTTGTTCTGACACCACAAGGGAGCCAGGGAGAGGAGAAGCAATGTGCCAGCTCTGTGGCATGTTCCCTCTACCAGGGAACCCTACAGAAGCCCCTTGGCCTGAGCTCTTATGGCCTGTGAAAATTCAGGAGTAGAGCAGGGTATGTGCTTCCAAGGAGCAGAGTCAAGCCACAGCTTCAGTGCTCAGTTTATCCCTTTCCAACTCTGTGGATATCCAAGCAAGACTTAATGTATCCTCTCCAGGGCTGCTACTGCACTGTATGGGAGGAGGTAGCCAATGGCAGTGTGCCTTCTAAAGGAAAAGGGTAATTAATTCCCCCCTGTGGGGAAAGCTGGAGATCAAGCGGCAGCTGCAGGCAGGTCCCACCAGGGTAGGCAGATAGAAAACAAAATGCCAGGCACCTGATTCCAGTAAAATGGGCAATTCTGTGGCAGAAATTCTCAATTCCATTGTATCCTGGAAAAAAGCCAAATCATGTGACATTGTTTAGTCCACATGGCTGTGACTGAGATGACTGGGGCAGTTCACACCTCACTGAGCTATTGTTTCAGGCTCTTTACAGACTCAAGCAGGCAACACTGCATTGGCTTATGCTAAATTTTCATGTTTCCAAGGTTGTCTCTGCAACCATATCAGCTAGAAACATGTTTTTAAATGAAAGTAGTGCGGAAGTGAATTCCTCAGCAAATTCTTCAGCTACAGAATCACTAAATACCTGAGCCCCTGCCCTTAAGCCCCTGCCCTGGATGGAAATGTGCTAAAGAAACTCCATGAGTGGAATCTCATGAATGTCACCAGATCCTCTCCCTCCCTCCAATGCCTTTCCCACAGGAAATGAATGAAATGAATAGGATCTGTTAAGGAGAGTGTTTATTCTGAACAACTGAACCATTAGTTCATTAGACTCTAAACACTGTGCACTGGAAAAGATGTAGGTGATTTTGTGCATCCCTATATGTGTTACATGAACTCTTTGACCAGAGATTTGAGGGCTTGATAGATTTAAATAGGATTGTGCAAGATACTCTTTAAAAAAAATTTACCTGACACATAGTTGCCTTCAAAATGCGGACAGCAGATACTTAACACTGATTGAATTGTTTCATACACAAAGGATATTTATGCTGATAATAATATCACTGTGTACCTGAAAGTCTGGATATTTTACTACCTGTCCTTTACATATGCCACTCAACCCGTAAAAACTAGGTTTGTTCTTCTCTTTAGAATGTTTGCTTGCTTTTTTTTTCCTGCAAGAAAACACACTAGTTTGGGAACTCTGTGTTTAAAGTACATGCAAGAGATATCCAATCAATATTTGACTTTTCTCCAGTCATTAACATTTCATGTTTGTTGTTCTCATAGTCGCCAATTGTTTATATATCAAACAAAGCAAGTTTTGCCTGTCAGATATCTACATTAGGTTTGAATGGTGTGTATTACCAACCGGTACTGACTGCCTGAAACTTGAAAGTGACACAGGATAAGTTTATTATATCTGGTGAACATCTACATTGTACCGGACAGTGTGTGTCTGTCATTTCTTAATTTAAAAACTGCACAATCAAAATATTTTGTCAATTAAAAGGGGCACATTTCAGTACAGGAAAATATTCTAAGAGGCATTTTAACTAAATGCTAGTATACATATCACAAAGAACAACCGACTTAGGCAAAGTCAAAGAGGATTTGCAGTTAGAATGTGGTGTCAACACTAATCACTCTTCCTTTGTATGAACATGTGAACTCAAGAATGACAACAAGGTGAGTTTCTGACATCTGGAAATTGTGCCACTTAACATTTTAAACACTAATTTAATGCGTTTTTTCACCTGACCGTTATCTATAATGTCACCAATCTTCAGGATCGGTGCCACACTTTGGAACGGGAGGAACCCCTTCAATGTGCCAGGCCCCCAAGGAGTCTCACTCTTCCTGCACAGGGCAGGCCACACTATCTCCCCGCCTCCTTGACTGAACCTCTGGCGCTCCAGCACTCCTGCTTCACACTAGGAACTCTGTGTAAGGAGTCCAAATGAGCTAGATTCCTGGTAGAGATACACTTCAGGGATTAATGCGCCTCAACAAGCACTGTCAAAACAGTGGGGTTTATTAGTCAACCGGAAATTAATAGGCAGCAGGTTTAAAACAAACAAAAGGATGAATTTCTTCACACAACGCACAGTCAACCTGTGGAACTCTTTGCCAGAGGATGTTGTGAAGGCTAAGACTCTAACAGGGTTCAAAAAAGAACTAGATAAAGTTCATGGAGGATAGGTCCATCAATGGCTATTAGCCAGGATGGGCAGGGATGGTGTCCCTAGTTTCTGTTTGCCAGAAGCTGAGAGTGAGCGACAGGGTATGGATCACTTGATGATTACCTGTTCATTCCCTCTGGCACCTGGCATTGGCCACTGTCAGAAGACAGGATACTGGGCTAGATGGACCTTTGGTCTGAACCAGTATGGCCTTCTTTACGTTCTTATGGAACACAGCATAGGAAGTCCTTAGGTTACCATAGAGAAAGGAAGATAAAAGCATAGCTCAGGCCCACTCTGGTTAGCCCAGAGACCAGCCAAGCTCTAGTGAACCCCATTGTTCAAGCTCCATCTGTCTTTCAGTCTGACCTCCTTCGTCACTTCCCAGGTGAGAGCGCAGACTCCTTCCAGCAGGCAGTTCTTGTCCCCCCACCCCACACATTCCCAGTCCTTTGTTCTCGAGCCGGGATCTTTGCTCAGCTTCCCTGCTGCAAGGTGGGGAAATCCATCTCCTTCTGGGTCGTTGGTTGCTGGGTGTTAATATCCTGGTGATTGGCTTTGCCATTGTCTTCATGGATTCTCCATTGATATGGAGTCAGCCTCAGCCAGTCCTTTCTAATGACCCGTTCAGGCTCAGGCAGCTAGGCAACAGTATGTCTCTTAAGCCTTGTCTACATTAGCACTTATGTCTGGAAAAAAACCAACAACCCCAAAATCCCTGAGCGACATAAATTTTGCCGGCATAAACGCTAGTGTGCACAGTGCTATGTTGGTGGGAGACATATGGGAACCTAAGGCACACATAGGATTCATAAAAATATTATAAAAAATTCCCACTTTGTCACAATAACATTTACCAGTATGTCACTCAATGTAAATGATTATGGAGAGAAATGTTGGCTATGCTGTCCCTGTTATCTTGAGAATATTTTAAAGCCAATCTTTTTTATGGTCAGAATAGCTTCCATAGTCTATTTAGACACAGTACTTTCAATAGTCCTTTATTCTACTGACCCTTCAGTCTATGCATAGCAAAGCAGTATTGCAGAATTGATATGTCATTTGCTCTGCTGTAGCAATCAAAGCTTAGCGTTGCTTGGACCAAACTTCATTTTCAAAACTACATTTAAGAATGTTATAAGAAACATTAGTATATTTATTTGGAGAGCTAATCTGCTGGAAACCTGATGGCACAAGCTGATAACATCTTCATAAAAGATCCTGGCTATTTATAATTTTTTCAGCTTACCAGAACACTAACTATACCCTGGGAAAAATTATTGATTATTTTTATGAAGGCATAAGAATTACCTGGTAAAATTGCTTACCAAATCCTGTTTGGAGCTATCCCAGTGGCCCGGGATTGATGTATATCACAATGAAATATGATCAGAAGCCAAAGTACAGTATGTGAAAGGTACTTTAAAGTAGCCAGAGAAACATAATGATGCACCCTGTTAATGTATAATAATGGAAGACAAATTGAAACTGCTCTTGGATACATCTACCGTGTGTTTTGGTTCTCAGCGTTCCAATTTGCATTGCAATAATAACAGTAATATGTTACTTGATGTTTTAATAATATTGTGCTTCCGAAGCTTGGCATGGTTCTTTTCGGGTTTACTTCAGTTAAAGCAGGTCAATACCCAGCAGATTTAAGGCAGTCAGGCCTAGACTGCTCACTCACTACTTCCTTTTCAAGTGTGTTCCTGATATTATCAGTAAGCATACAGTCCTACCTTCACCTGCTCTTAATTCCTCTGAGTAAATGGAGCAAGAGGAAGTATTTGGATTGGCTGAGAGATAACACTTGGATAATATCTTCCTGCTCTTTTGTTGGTGCTGTCTTTAATTTTCCATTTGCTAATAGGTAGTCTTGTTAACGACTCTGCAAAGAGAAATCCGGTTAAGAAGTGGAATGTGAAAATACACAAGAGTTTAGAAAATATGAACCTTTTCCTGCCCAAACAAATGACATGGCAACATCAGAAGCCTTATGCTTATGCTGTATCTACGTGCAGTGAATTCTAGGGCAGGGGTTCGCAGCATTTTTCTTGCTGAGGCCCCCTCAACATGCTATAAAAATGCCAGGGCCCAGTGGGGGAGGGGGAGCACGGGGCTCCAAGCCGGGAGGGACCCTTGGCCAGAGCATAGTTTTACTTCTATTTTGGTGGGGCAAGGGCTGGCGGGGCTCGAGCCAGCTCCGCACCGCAGGGTCCTGGGAGGGAGCACCTTCTCCACCCCAATTCACTCAGGAGGCCACCCAACCTGTCTGGGTTGTGAGGGGACGCAACCAAAAAATATAACTCAAAGGGGGAACTTAGTTCAAAAAGTCTGAAAACCGCTCAGGGTGCAGGGAAGCGGTAGCTAAGGACTGTGTGCAGGCAGTGGGGTAGCTCAGGGTACAGAGAGGGGGCAGCTAGGGGCTGTGTGTGGGCAGTGGGGTAGTTCAGAGTACAGGGAGGGGGCAGCTAGGGGCTGTGTGCAGGCAGTGGGGTAGCTCAGGGTGCAGGGAGGGGGTAGCTAAGGGCTGTGTGCAGGCAGTGGGGTAGCTCAGGGTACAGAGAGGGGGTAGCTAAGGGCTGAGTGCGGGCAGTGGGGTGGTGCAGGGAGGGGGTAGCTAGGGGCTATGTGTGGGCAGTGGGGTAGCTCAGGGTGCGGGGGGGGGTAGCTAAGGGCTGTGTGTGGGCAGTGGGGTAGCTCAGCGTGTAGGGAGGGGGTAGCTAGGGGCTGTGTGTGGGCAGTGGGGTAGCTCAGCGTGTAGGGAGGGGATAGCTAGGGGCTATGTGCGGGCAGTGGGGTAGCTCAGGGTGCAGGCAGGGGGTAGCTAGGGGCTGTGTGTGGGCAGTGGGGTAGCTCAGGGTGCAGGCAGGGGGTAGATGGAGCCGCTGGTTTCAGCCCTGCACCGCTCCCGGCTGGGATGGAGGTGGGCGGGGGGCACTGGCTTCAGCCCCGCACCGCTTCCAGCTTCAGCGCTGGGGCTCAGGGCACCGGGTTTCAGCTATGGGGCTCCGTGGCCCCCCTGAAACAGCTCGCAGACCGCCAGGGGGCTGCGGACCTCCAGTTGAGAACTGCTGTTTATGGTACATATATGGAGTTATAACTATACTGGAATATATTAAACATTTCTGATTTAACTGTGTAATGTGTCTCCTTTTGGTGTTTGTAGCAGAATTGTGTGACATCAAGGTACTACTTTCAAAAGTGTTCAGCATTGGGCTAAATATGCTCCTATTGAAGTCAATGGTAAAACTCCTTTTGCATTGAATGGGAGCGGAGTTAGCACAGGGCAATCCTACCCGCGGCCTTTGGATTGCACGGATTTTAGAAAAAATAGGCAGTCAGTTCAGTTTGTATAGTTTGCCATTACTTGAGTTTTGCTTTCCAGTTCAGATTCCTTCAATACGGCAAAGGCAAAAATCAAAATGAAACCAGCACGTTTTGTCACATTCTGGGCATTGCATCTGGGTTTAGAAGGTTTTGCAAAGGAACGCTCAGTCTAGAAGGCCTATAGTTAGACTAGATGTCACAAGACTGGTTACACAACCATGAAACTCAATCTCAAAAGATTGCTCCTGTCCACAGATAGCAAAAAGTTGTTGGATTTCTATTTTCTGTAAATCCAGCTGTGAGTATCTTCTTTATTAGAGCCCCAACCCTCTGTCTTCTATATGGATTTTGTCATCTAGATCACAAATATCCAAGTCAGTTCCAAATCACAGAAATCAGAACAGATGCCTAACAGAACAGTCTAAACAACAAGAACGGACAGGAATTTTTTAGGTGGGAACAAGGAACTATATTATTAGTCACAATAGGATGAAATTAAGAAGGAGAACATTTAAGATGAATATCAGGGACAGCTTCTTGACAGTGCCATCTATTAGATAGCAGAACTGTCTTCCAAGGGAGGAAGCCTCATTGTTTGAGATGTTGAAGCAGATTAAACTAAGTACTAATAAATGTATGGTAGGAAAGAAATTAATGGAGATATCCTATCTCCTAGAACTGGAAGGGACCTTAAAAGGTCATGGAGTCCAGCCCCCTGCCTTCACTAGCAGGACCAAATACTGATTTTGCCCAAGAGGCCTAAGTGTCCCCCTCAAGGATTGAACTCACAACCCTGAGTTTAGCAAACCAATGCTCAAACCACTGAGCTATCCCTGTACCCGAGAGACATGGACTATTGAGCTCTCAGTCTTTTTCATCCTCTGCAGCTTAGCTACACTGACTACATACTACAGCACCATCAGATTTCACTGAAGGAAGTATCCCTGGACAAAACATGTCTAGGTATCACGTAGTAAAACAGCAAACCTCTCCTTTTACAGGCATGAATAAATCAGGTCTTTGGCAGATTGCCATAAAGACAACGGCAGGCTTGTCTGGATAATTTCTGCCTTTTAAAATAATTTTGAGCACCTCTAAAGATCCAAGATCAAATGAAACTCAGGTCACAAGTAAAAATGGGTTAAAACTGGAAAAATGCATTTCAACCTTTTCACGCTTAAGATAGGGGGTGGGTCAGATCTGAATTCTTAGTTCTGCTGATCAGATCTGGATTGGGCCTTAAACTAAAACAGATTTCACTCACGGGTTCCAATCTAGTGGAAACCTCACTAGAAAAATTCTCAGAATTGGCACCATGAAATCAAACCAACATTCTAGCGCTAATTCGGCTTTAAACATGAATCCATAATGCTAGCCTAAAACCAAACTTGGATTTGAACTCTTTGCCCATTTCCGGTCAAAAGTGAGAATAAGTTTTGTGATCTGATCAGTTCCAAATGGGCATCTGTCCATGCTTAAAATTCAGGCACATGTTTCAGCACAGTTCAGTATCAATGTTCATGAGACACCCAGAACTAAGACAGCAGAGGGACTACAAGTCAGGACTGTAGTGCTTTGTCCGAGCGCTGGGTAAAAATTACCTAGCATTGGCCAGTAGTACAACTGTCTCAAGCCAATCCCAGCCTTAGGTCTGGTCTACACTAAAGAGGTAGTGTAGACATAAGGCAGCTTAGATCGACTTAACTCTATAAACATCTACACTAAAATGTAATTCCCACCAATGTAACTCGCCCACTACATGGACTTAATAACTCCACTTCCATGAGAGGCATAGCACTTAGGTCGATGTAGTTAGGTCGACGCAGGGCCATTGTAGACACTGCATTGCTGACATCGACTGTTGCTGCCTTTCAGAAGCCATTGCACAATGCCACACACTGACAGTTAAATTGGTGCAAGCGCTCCTGGTGAGGACGTGCACTGCCGACACAAGGAGCGTAGTGTGGACATGCAAAAGAGGTTTAATTACTGCAGTGGCTGTACGACAACATAGCTTAGGTCAGGGGTTCTCAACCTTTTTCTTTCTGAGGCCCCGCCCAACACGCTATAAAAACTCCACGGCCCACCTGTGCCACAACAACTGGTTTTCTGCATATCCAGTTGATTAAAAGTCAGGGCCGGCGTTATGGGGTAGCAAGCAGGGCAATTGCCTGGGGCACCATGCCACGGGGGGTCCCACAGAGCCAAGTTGCTCAGGCTTCGGCTTCAGCCCTGGGTGGCAGGGCTTGGGCTTGGGCTTTCTGCCCTGGGCCCCAGCAACCCTAAGGCTCACCCTGCTCTCTGTTTATTTTGGTGGAGCCCTGAAACCTGATTGTGGCCCTCCAGGAACCCCTGGTTGAGAACCACTGACTTAGGTCAACTTAATTTTGTAGTGTAGACTTGCCCTTAGCTATAATGATTTCTAAATTCACTCAAAATGAAAAATTACAGTAAAACATTAAAAAGTTACCTTTAAACTTGCAGACGCTCACTGGGCAGAATTTTCAAAGAATTATCTCTGTGTTAAACATGTTAAAAGGCAGCATGTAAGTGTTTAACACAGAGATAAATTCTGCCCAGTGAGCGTCTGCAAGTTTAAAGGTAACTTAACCCCTCTGTGTTTAACATATTTTTCATTAGTTGGCACCAAACAGATGTTCCAACCAGGGCTGGCTCCAGCTTTTTTGCCGCCCCAAGCAGCGAAGGAAAAAAAAAAAACCGATTGAGTTGCCGCCAAAGTGCCTCTGAAGAGGACGAGAGGGAGTGAAGGACCTGCCGCTGAATTGCTGCTGAAGACCCCTTTCTATTGGCCGCCCCAGGCACCTGCTTCCTTTTCTGATGCCTGGAGCCGGACCTGGTTCCAACAAAACTTAAATCAGAAAGTCTAAGGATGCAGTCTGGCAGATTTACCCTACCTTCAAGTTGTTGACAATGAATTGTTCCATTCATAACACCTAACAATAGGTGGTAATTATTCCAGAACTTAAGGATTAAAACACTAGCAGTGAAATACTGTAGGTCTATATTGGTTTAAAATAGTGCATAACATCCAAGGTCCAATGCATAAATATACCCTAGCCTGTCTGTCTCTTGCACTCAGCATTTGTGAATGTATAGTGTCAAAATACAATGCAATCAGTAACTTAATATGACTTTTGTACAATATAGGCAAAACTGTAATCATACAATGGCAAATCAATAGAAATAAAGATTTTAGCCATGTGCGATGCTTTCACAGCAATAAAACAAGCAGATATATTGTTCTTTCTTCTGCCAGCTCACTTAAGTACTCCTGCACAGACACATGGGTGTACATTGTCATGGGTCTTGTAAAATCAGCTACTTGTATACAATATGTATGTGCAAATGTAAGATATCCATGTAACTGAAAGAGCAGGACTGAGTTGTAACAGAGATATGAGATTTTAATCCATTCCGAAAGTGAAAAGCGATTATCTTCAGGGTACTAGAATATTAGCTCACCATTTTATGGATACAGTGTGTTAAATATTGCTTCTTAGCTTATTATTCTTACTTCAATGACTTGTAGAGAGAGACCAATATCAGGGCACCAAGAAAAATAGGTAGAATTTGTATTTCTATACAAAGAGTTGTGGGACGTACTAAAGATCAGCCTGCTGCATTATATATACAGCTTACTGTTAGGTATCTCTGAGACGAATCACATAGGGGTCTTATGAACCTTTGTTTTGATTTTGATTCAGCTGGCTTCACACTGTTTGGATCTTATTTTAATCCCACGTTGGTGTAAATTAGGCAAAACTGCATTTAAATCAGTGGGATTAGACCAGCGCAAAACCTGTGTAAATGAACTCAGAATTGGGCCCCTTGAGGCTTTCTGCTGAGTTTAGGGTTTGAATGAACTCTGAAAAATACAAACTTGCTCATAACCACTGTGTTTCACACTGTGTGTCTAAAGAATGAAATAACACAGGAATTGCATGGTTTCAACACAAAACCCAGGTTGAGGCTTACTCAGCACTGGCCAGATTCACTTGAAACCTTTGTTACCCTGAGAAACCTGGGATGAGATGAGTTTGTAATGGAACAGAAAAGGTGCGTGTAAGTTTAGCACAGATCTGGGTTTTATTAATTATAATGGGCCACATCTTGAGGTCCTTAGAAAGACAAATCCTATTGGATGGAATTGTGCCTGACTAAGGACCTCCAAATTTGGCCAAATCTTCATCCCAAGTGTCTGATTAGTGCAAAATCCAGTGAAACTGAATGACCTGGCCAGCTTCCAGACTCAGAGAGTTCAGATGGAATAATGACCACCTCACAGTGGCCACATAAGTCTGTTCTAATAGCACAGTCTAGTCCTCTGCCACACTCAGGCACACGGGGACAATGTCTTGAAGGCCCTGTATATGAGCAATAGTTCCCCACATCAGCACATGGCATATGATCAACAGTCAGCGTGGGAAAATGGGATGGCAGTAAATTCAATAGCTTCTATAGAAAAGAGAGGGAAATTAGGAACCCATGGAGGGAATTTGCATGAGTGACTCACTCCCAGCCTCCAGGGGTTTTTACACTGCTTCAGGCCATTTAAGTACGACCAAGGATTTGGCCCATTATTTGAATCTATCCTGTCATTGCCCTCAAAGTAACTTATTTTCCTCTCACACCTGTTTTCAGTGTTGAATGACTTGAATAAATTGAAGCTCAGGCTAGTCCTGTCCTGCCTTTCTCTTGTGTAGGAGAAGCCCAACTAATTGGTGGAACAATTTCAACATTTTTTCATGTGATTCATATCTACGTTTCTTTGGCCTAGCAGGGCACTTCCGCATGTTACAATTAGCATGCAAGGTAGGATTTAGTCACGCTTTTTTCCTTAGTAGAAAAGAAAAGTAGAATAGCCTGAAGATTTATTAATACTTGCCTTGATTACCCAATACACTCCAGCTGGTTTGATTTCTCTTTTTTACATTTACATTAGGTCTTTTGAGTCAACAGAGTTGTGACCGGGTGCCTGGGATGGACCACGCTGAGAATACCACACTCAGGGCAGACTGCAAGAAATAGGGCAGACAATTCTCAAAGCTGGTGGTTTACTCCATAATTAGATTAAGAAAAAAAGGAACTTCTGCCAGTATCACACTGGTTAATCAGATGCCAAACACAGTCTCCTTTAGGCATTTCAGCCCTCGGCTCCCATCCAGGCAACCCAAGCGAATATAGTGAGAGGTTACTGAAAACCCATTTCACCATAGGTGAGGTTCTTTCTAATCGCAAAGGATCAGATACATCTCCCCAGGTCAATATGACTCAGATCTTACCCAAATATCACTCTGTCAGCCAATCCTTAGTCAACTAACTAAAGATTTATTAATAAAAGACAAGAAGAGCATAATAAATGGTTATTAGATCATATACATGCAAATGATTGCAAAGTCCTTAGATCAGGTTTGTAGCAATGATGGAATATAGTGCTGGCTTGTAAAGTCTCTCTGGTAACTTCGAAAAGATTGGAAAGTCCTAAGTTCAAGACCCTCCTCTTAGGTGTAAATCCACCTGTCCAGAGAATTAGAGCAGGAAGAAGGCAAAATGGAATTGTCTCAGGGGTCTTTTATATCTTTTGCTATATGCATGGAAATTTACTCTCCCAAACAAAGCCCACAGCCCTGTTTGTGGAAGGTTACTGGCTCAGATGGAGTCCAGGGTCACATGAGCATATTACATGCCCTTACATGTTTTGCTGAATCACAGGGGGTGACCACTGGCTCCTCGCTGTCTGAGGCATCCTCAGAAGAGCTATCTGGACAGGATGAGTTTCTTCAGTGGCCCATTGTGAGAGTGGAGTGTCCTTCATGAGTCATCAACATCTAGCTGTCTAGCCCTAATGTAAATTCTATCTGAGGGGTGTAACCCTGGAATACAACACATGTTTAAGATGCAAGTCCATGGCCAATATTCATAACTTCAGATACAAAGATGATACACATAAACAGGACAATCATACTTCGCAAATTATAACTTGCCCATTGTCACCTTTCATGACATACTTTGTACAAGATAAGTTGCAATTGTATAACATTGGTAGCAACAATGCTACAAACGGTCATCTTTCTCATGCACAGCATCACAAGAGTAATCCATTTGTTTTGTACAGATGTCATCATTGAGGAGGATCTCGTGTGACATCTCTTTTTCACAAAGGGGGCGAGAGGTGGATTAGTCATAATGGTCAGACATTTTAAGACATTTAATCTTCTTGGAAGCTCTACCTTGTCTAAAAACAGTGCAAAGGGCGGGATTCCTCTAAAGCCAATATAGTCATGCCATTTAATACTATTTTATATTCAGGGACTAATCCCAGAAAGTTGAAGGGACTTGAGGGCACCCAGAACCTCACCAGAAACACTTACGTTTGGTCCTTTCTACAACATGTTCATTTCAAGAGACTGGTATTATTTGTATTAGGAACAGTGGTGCCTGGAGGACTCAGCTGAGATTGGGGTCCCATTATGTTAATCGCTGTACAAACATAATGTAAGAGGTGGTCCCTTACTTAAAGAGCTCACAAACAAACAAAAGGGTGGAGGAGGTGAAATAACTTGCTCGAGGTCTCACAGCAGGACTGTGGCAGAGGCCAAGGATAGAATCCAGGACTTCTGAGTCCCAATCCAGTGCCCTATCCACAAGTGCCCTGTCTCTCTAGAGAGCAGAACCCAATTTACAGACTATGTGTTGTATTTATGAAGTAAATACTTCACACACCACTGAAATGCATCCACCTCTGGCTGGAATATGGCATCTTATGCAGACCGAGCACCAGTGCACAATGGTTTACAGACCAAGAAGTGAAGGATGTTTTATCCAATTGACATTTAAAAGGAATTCCTTCTTCACAAGTTGTAATCTAAATTAAAAATAATAACTCTATTTTAGGTTGGCTTATGACTGAAGAAAAATGCTCAGTTTTTCCAGCCAAGAGAATTGTTCAAGTCAATTTTGGGGGGTAAATTATTGGGTGTTATACATGGCTAAAAACAACCATGGCACAGGTTTCCAAATGCAATAAACGACATGTGATTCTCATCTCCATATTACAAGGATCCATCTTAGAGCCAGTTCTCCCATTTGCATCAAAAGGGAAGAGAATATTAGCAGTGGCAGGAACCATTTTGTCTGAGAATTGGCTGGTAACAGCTCTTGTTGCTGGAGCAGACATGCTATGGGGAAGAGCCTAGTCTGAGGATGAAATCCTGGCTCTACTGAAGTCAATGGGAGTGTTGCCATTGACTTCACTGGGGCTGGAATTTCACCCGGTTTCCATCCAATAGTCCTTTCACTGTGAGGGGCTGGCACCAAGAGAAGTGTTAGTAAACAGATTATTCTAGTGTTGGCATTGGTTTTAAAAGATTCTGTGCATTTATGGCTAATTAATTCATATGGATGATTGATTTAGTGTTTGTTTAATGTCACTGGGACAAATTCTGACCTGAGAGTTGTTGGCACAGAGCTCTCTGAAGCGAATGGAAGTTGTGTATATGGATCTAAGGACAAAATTGGCCCCATGTTTACGCTTTCATGTAGGGCCAAATTCTGCTCTTAGTTACACACATACAGTTCTCATTGACTTCACTAGGAAGGACAATCATGTGACAGGGAGCAGAGTTTAGCCCTCCATGTATCACATGATGTGGAGATCACCTGGAGTACTATACAGAATGTTATATCACACAGCAATCGGCTTTCATTGCTGGGTAGTCAACAGTGGAAGATGTCCTTACCTTCTGGCTACATTGCATTGAGAATGTAACCTCTTACTTCATGTGGTGTATATCAACATCAAAGCGACTTTTGATTCGATTGACAGGTCAGTACTTTAATTCGCACTGAAAGGGGTTGGCATCCCAGATGTTCTGCTAAATCTGGTATGACCTTCACCCTGGTAATGGTGGAGGAGCACATGGTGGTTCACAGCTTTCCACATGTTCCACTTCCTACACAACTTCAGGTGTGCGCATGTATGTATTCTTACCCCGGAACTATTCTGTCAAGCTATAGACTAGATACTAGGACTTGCTGCTCCACAAGTCAGAATCAAGGTTGGTCAAGAAGTGTTCATCAACCAAGACTATGCCGATGCTGCTGCTTTGCACGTGGAGAAGCTAAAGAATTTCAATCCCGCACTTCAAGGTTTCTAAGACACTGCCTGAACTCTGGAGTTGAACATCTCTTGGCAGAACACCAACCTACATAACCTCACAGCTGGCCACCAGAACCCCTGGGGCAGGTTGGGTTGAGCACTATGGAAAGCATTGATGAGTTCATCTACATAGACTGCAAGCAGTATTCAAATGGTCGCAACAAACCAGATGTCCTACAATAATTAGATCTCGCTGACTCATGCATGAAGTCTATGACTTGCATATGGATGAAAAAAGTATTTGCATTGACAGAGTTCAGGATCTATCAAACCTGTGTACCAACTGCATAGCTATATGAGTAAGAAACCTGGTCCTTGTTACAGACAGACTTGGATTGGCTAGCGGTATTCCATATGTGCTGTCGGTACCAAATCCTAAGTATAAAGTGGCTCGACTTTGTGCAAAATGCCATAATGTTGCAGTGATATGGCCTTTCTCCAATTACTCACTACGTTCAAAAATGGCATTGCATGCTCTTTAGCCATGTCGCCAGGATGAATAAAAATATGTCAGCACACCGTGCTCTCAAACTCTCCATTGTTGCACAAAGGGGTGCATGCCCTGGCCCTCCCTGATGTCGCCCAGAGAATCATGGATTCACAGGACTGAATCAGATCTGGGAACTTCACTACATGATGCTTGGTGTGATGCCATCAACCATAGTCATTTTGGCTGGTGCAATAGTGCTTAGACGATGCATGGAAATTTGTTGTTCTTGACGATGATGATGTTTGACAGAACAGTGGAGGAAACACATTTACCAAATTATATTGCTGACCAGTTGATAGGACTTGGCAGGTATGAGACATCGGAGTTTCTTTCTACAAGTGTCTCTTCAGTGTCTTTTTAAGATGGGATCTGAACCAATTTGGGCTAATTGGAAACTGGATCAGAAAATATTAGTGCTTGGACTTTCCTAGAGACAAAACCATTTTTGGAAATTCACTCTTAGCTTGGAACTCCAGTTTGCTAGAACTCCGTGCATGATGGTTACTGATTGCCAGATTCAGCGCTTCTTATGGAAGATTTTCATTGCATATTTGTTAGATAATCCTCCTGGATCAAAATCCCAGGTCTGTACATCTCCATAGGCTTTGGGCTATCTAAAATCTGGATCCAGATCTGAACGTTTGAGTCAGACTAATCTCTTGTAGTTAGTAATAAAGAACAAGGGGGAAATAAATGCAGAGAATTGGTTTTGCATAGCTGGAACTATCTCATGCTAAAATGTTTTTTAAAGTCTTCCAAGATATGTCAACTCTTTTTAGGTTGATGGATATTGATCTGAACTCAAAGTGATGTGGAGCATGTTGTGTCTATTGTATTTTATTTTTAGCTTGCCATTTGTATGTACAATATTATTTTTATATGCGTATTGTTAAAGTGTTTTATCTGAAAGATATCTTTGCATTAGTACTTTGCTTTCTGAGCTCCATCCCACAGCAATGGCCAGATGTTGAACTTACTCCAGAAAACGCCCAGGTATTCCTATCAAAGGGAATTTACTGAAGTAAGAATGAAGGCCCATATTGTGAATGGAAGGGATCCTCCACCATCCTGCTTGGAAGAGGCTGAGTAAACTGCTTCATGGCACTAATCCCTTCTCATTCCAGACCCCACAGAGGGTGATCTGGGGTCCATTCAAGGGGGAGGGAGGAAACAGACCAGGCCAAAGGGAAGGAGTGGGAGGGCCAGGCGAGATACACATTATCCTCCTCCAGTCCTGCAAAGCCCTGTCTTTCCTGGAGCTTTTCCTCACTGTGGCCCCAAGGACCGCAATAGCTAGATGTATTTCCAGATAGTATGGCTCCAATGGGCCATGATGCCAAGGACTGACGGGAGGGGCACTAGGGAGGCATAGGACTGTCTTGTGGATGTCCCTGGCCAGAGGTGTGAGGGCAGGTCTCATGGACTATTCCATCAGAGGCAGGACAGGGCAAGCATGTCCCTCAATAGGAGAGGAGCTCTGCGAGGGGATCCTGGCAGGGGATGGAAGGAGAGGTAGACACAGACTCGAATAAGGACCTCAGGATTGGCCAATTGGGAATTTTGTCTGAGTAAAAGATTTCAGGATTTGTTTCTGTCAGACAAAACAAGGTAAATGAAAACAACTCTAGACACAATGTCAGACCTGAGATGGAGACAGTGCCTGAGTAATCCCCTCACAAAATGGAGTCTTAATTCCAGGGCTGGAAGTTAGGCAGGTATGAGACTCATCAAATACTACTAGAATTAGGTGCTGGAGCACTACAATTTGAGGTAATTTTTGAAAGTATCGCTTTTGATGGGAAGTACTTGAAAAATGGCAGGGCCTACACAGAGTTTGGAAGGATAGATAAATCCTTGCCTCTTCTGATGACACACAATAGTGGAGAGGATGTAAGGAGCTTTCTCTCATCTCATTGCATAGTCAAAGCATCTTCACCAGGAAAAAAGATGTTGTCTTAATTTGTGCAATGTCTTGTCTATATGGGGACATTTGGGAAAATTAGTCCAAATTAATTAAAAGCGTGAATTGAAAGTGGATTAGTTAGATCCTGTGTGGATGTTCTGATTCAGAATTAAAATGGCTTTAATTCAGTTTAGCTTAATTCACGTGGCCATTTTAATTAGGAATAAACCACATAGAGGTTTAATGCAGTTTAACTAAGCCACTTTAAAAATTATTTCAGATTAACTTTCCTGAGTGGCCTGTGTAGACAAGCCCTTACCCGACATGTGGTAACTCAGACGAGGTAAAAGTCTAGTGAAGACAAGGCAGTTTGTAGTTTTAACGCGAAGTTAGCAAGTTGAGGTAGCCCCATCTGCTAACACACTGAAAACTGCAAGCTGCCTTATCTTCACTAGGATTTCACCTTGTTAGTCGCTGGGTGTCTGCTAACAAGTTAAGAACACACTTTTTTTCCTACTGAAAAAGTGGCCTCTCAGGGCCAAACAGAACCGTTGCCCCTGGCCTCAGGGCATCAACATGACTGCTCCATCCTTACTCCCCTGGGAGGCCCATGGAGCTGGCTGTGATGTATTAGGTGGGGCCATGGCTTCATTGAACACTTCATGAAGTGGTAGTAGCAGGCACAAGCCTGCTGTGCACGGGGGTGCTCTGAGGATGCATGCTACCTCCTTTTGACAAAATGCCTGCTGCCCCCGCCCCCGCAGCACTGAACCTGGATCACAGCTAAGTTTGAGTCTGCCACTGGTTTTGTGCTACCAGAGCACTGTCTTTTAGCTCAGGCAGCAGAATCTCATGCTTTTAGATGAGAAGTCTCAGGTTCTGCTTCCTCTGCCAATGACCCACCAAGAGGCGCTTTTTTACAAGTGTCAGAGCTGAGATTAGAACTCAGGCTTCCTGTCACCCATGCCTATGCTCAGACACTGGTGATCATCTCTAATTTGTTAGTCTCTAAGGTGCCACAAGTACTCCTCATTCTTTTTGCATCTCTCTCTCTGAACATTCTTGTCTTCAGGTGTGGCCAAATGGCACTGAGTCAGATAGCCTTTCCTGGGCACTTCTGCTGTGGGTGCTATGAAGTGCAAATTAACAACTAGTCAAAGGCTGGAACAGGACAAAACTTGCTGTACAGCATCATTAACACCAAGTTTGTGTGGCTTGTTCTCACCTTGTTTAAACCAACGTTCTGATCCGAGTTACACAGAGTAAATCCAGTGTAACTTCACTGAAATTAGTGGTGCATGCTAAGAGCACTTTACAGACATAAATTAAAGGATGATATGATGGGATAGCCTAATTTTGACAATTAATTGATCTTTGGCTATTAGCGGTAAATATGCCCAATGGCCTGTGATGGGATGTTAGATAGGGTGAGATCTGAGTTACTACAGAGAATTCTTTCCTGGGTGTCTGGCTGGTGAGTCTTGCCCACATGCTCAGGGTTTAGCTGATCGCCATATTTTGGGTTGGGAAGGAATTTTCCTCCAGGGCAGATTGGCAGAGACCCTGGGGGTTTTTCACCTTTCTCTGCGTGGGGCACAGGTCATTTGCTGAAGGATTCTCTGCACCTTGAAGTCTTTAAACCATGATTTGAGGACTTCAATAGCTCAGACATAGGTTAGGGGTTCATTACAGGAGTGGGTGGGTGAGATTCTGTGGTCTGCGTTGTGCAGGAGGTCAGACTAGACGATCATAATGGTCCCTTCTGACCTTAAAATTTATGAGTTATTGCGAATTTACAGTGGTGTAACTGAGATCACAGTGTGGCCCTCAGTGTGGCCCTCAGGCCTTAGTGTTTGCATAGCTTACCATAGCAAATGAATTGCAATGACTGAGTCACAACTAAAATTGACTATGTAAGCTAAAATGAATAGCTTGGCTACAGTCAGCAAGCAAGACGCCTCTTCTCCACTCCCACAGACAGAAATCATTGCAAAGATTTTGGTGTGCAACTGGGCATGAATTACTTTGATTATAAAACAGCCTCATCGTTTAATCAAATGATCTTAACTTGCATGTGCATGTGGAGTGTCCATAAATTACGGTCATATATAATACAGTAAATGAAGACTGCCAAAGTTACATTAAAGAAAAGGGTCCAATCACACTGGTGTTTTGAATGCAAGTCTGGAGTGACTCTATTGACTTCAGTTAAGTTCCTCTGGCCATACACTGGTGTAACAGAGAGCAGAATTTGCCCCATTAACTTTAATCTGTAACCTTCACATGATAGACAGCATAATGGGCCAGAATTTCAAAGGTGTACTTTTATGTGCCCCAGAATTACACATAGAACTCCTCATGCATGTGCAAGCTGGAGGTGTGAAAAACTGTGCCTTTGAAAATCTCCCCTTAAAAAGAAAATGGTCAATGCCCCTTAAAAAGAAGAACAGGAGTACTTGTGGCACCTTAGAGACTAACAAATTTATTAGAGCATAAGCTTTCGTGGACTACAGCCCACTTCTTCGGGCTATATGCATCCGAAGAAGTGGGCTGTAGTCCACGAAAGCTTATGCTCTAATAAATTTGTTAGTCTCTAAGGTGCCACAAGTACTCCTGTTCTTCTTTTTGCGGATACAGACTAACACGGCTGCTACTCTGAATGCCCCTTAAAATGATTTTGTCACCACTGTGACCCTGTATGCGTCTATTAGCATCCTTCTGTGGCTATCAGTTGCGTAATATTCCCTTCTAAGTGGCAATAACATTAAGACCACTATTTGGTTACGGCAATTCAGTATTTATTTCAGGGATGGTATGGTGAGTGCACACAGAGTTTCTAACAGTTTACGAGAGATTACTGGTTCTATTGGGATTCCTGAATGACAAGTACAGGGAACACCTCTCAAAGTGGTAGAAATTCTCCTATCAGAAGAAATTTGGTGTAAGGCCACTGTACCACAGTCCTATTACAATGTTCAGTGGTCATCGCAACCCGGTCAAAGGCTCAGGCTGACATGGATAATTACTAAACAAGTGCAAACTATGTAATTCTAGCCAAGCTTTGGCCTGTTCTTCATATGCTGATGGGCCTAACCTCCAGTCCAATGGTGCAGGATTACTTCCCAAACAGAACAACCCTCCATTATACACAAGCCATATTTAGTTGCATTAGGCGTGTATCAGGCAGAAAGCCAGCATAAACCCACACTTCCCAAGAGCAGGGCTGAGAAACATTGCCAACCCTATGATGAGGCAGCTACTGTTTTAGAATGCACCCTACTCGAGATTATAATGTGGCAACCACTCAAACGGATGATGACATGGTCTTCAGTATATTATTCATGAAACCAGACTCCCAAAGGTATTTATGAGGCTGGCATGGGAGTGATTTCTGTCTTTGACTCAAGGATAAATTTATACTGTTGCCAGCACTACTTTCTTTCCTTTCAAATATTATATTGATTCTAAAGTTTGAGAACCAGGGACAGTAGATGATAACATATTTTGTCCTCATTTGCACCCAAAAGCAATGGACCTGCATGGGCGGAACTGCAGAAAGAAGTTTTCCCAGAGTTCCTATACTAAAGTTGCCACTGGATTCAATTTAACTTCATTCTCTCTCATACAAACATATAGGCATGGATTGTGATACACAGGAATACTAGTAAGAGAATGATCTTTATTCCCTGGCCCTAGTTAGGGCTTGGGTGAGGGTTATAAATGTTAATACCCACGTCACAAAACATCCATTAACTCGGTGGTGACCTCCATATGTGGGTGATGGGGTGTGTGAAATCTATCTATCTATAATATAAACCCGCCTGGGTGTCTGGGGCTTCATGTTTATTGTCTCTCCATAGTTTCAGATCAGGTTTAGCTTCAAGCCAAGTTCTAGCTTGTGGTTTAACATTGTTTTAATTGAGCATTTTGAAGGCTGAGCTCAGAGTTGTTTCCACTCCCAACCCAGGTTTCAAAGTCATGAAGAGCATTTTCCCCCATGCTATAAGGCTTGCAAGAAACAGAGGCCTCCTGAAATGATTGCTGATAGGTGGAGTGAAAGAGATCAGAGGAATATACACAACTGTTTCTGATATCAGAAGTGGTAAGAGGGTCAGGAATATGTTAGTCATCCCTCCAAAGAATCTGACATGTTGGCAATGGCTAATTAGCCTAGGAGTGGTACAGGCAGAAGATACCATCCAGTTCAGAGATACCACTATATTCCGTTTTTTTCATTTGTAGCAGGGGGAGAATTCGGGCTCTAAAATCCATTATACTTGGGGTGTTTTGATGTATCATAAAGCTGGTTGAAACGTTTCAAAGTTTGATATTTCAAAAGCATAAATAGATAACATTTTCCAAACATTTTTGAAGCGTTTCCCCTGTTTATTCAAGCAACCTCCAGTCCGAGCCCAAATGTCTACACAGCAGTTTTTTAGCCCCTGAATCCAAGCCCTGTGAGGCCGAATCAGCTGACTCATGACAACAACGGGTTTTTTATCCCCGGGTAGACATACCTGAATGGGCTTTGCAGCAGAACTGAGGTCAGCTGTGCCACAGAATATACAGGGTCCCAGCTACAGTATTTGTCTGACAGGTGGAGAGATCCCATCTTGCTCGAAAAGACCCAGCAAAGGCAATATTTTCATTTAAACAAGCATTGGATACTAAACATCTCACTCTGTCAGGAAACACCCATAACGTCCTGTCCTGTTGTAAAAACATGGGCATTGCGTTGAGGAAAGAAGGACAATGTTTGGTTTAAACACAGCTGCAAAAATACCTGAACGTAAAGGTTATGTCTTGAATCTGATACCCTGTTATCAAAACAGGGAAATTACAATAGAGAAGAAATATACCTTGTATTTCCATTTTTGTTTTTAACTACAGCTTGCCAACCAGCCAGGGGCAGGACTATGATGTTTTTAATTTGGCAGCACCAGAGGTAAATCCTGGAATAGAGTAAGTAAATACATTTAGACAGGACAAACAGTTGGGAAGAGCTCTAAAATATGATTTAAAGAAGGCCTTTTAGAGCAAAATGCAGTGGAATCACTCAGGTGCTAGCACAGGGTCTTGATCTGTGTCTAGGGCTCCTATTGTAATATTATCTTCACTTAAGCAAAATTCATCCATGGGCAAAAGACCCCCTGGGGCCTGTGCATCACCTACATTTTTTTTTTGAAGGCTTTGCAGAAGTGGATTAAAATTTACTGGGGCCCTGGGCACAAAGAACATTTGCCCCCACCCCACTCCTCAGGGAGGTAGGGGGGCCACACCCACCCACTTTTTAACATGGACATAATAGCCTCAGGAAGGTGAGGAAGCTGCACTTTGTGGTGGGGGAGCTGATGATCACCGCTGGGGGGCTGAGATGGGCCTTAGCCACCTCCTGCACCACAGGCCCCGCCTCCTGCCCCTCCTCTTCCCACTGAGGCCCCACCCTTTGGCCGGAGCCTGGCGGTGGTAAGAGCCACCCAAGGAGCCCGGGCCACTGTGGGGAGCCCTGGAACCTCCCCCTGTCCTGGGTGACATGCCCTGGGGAGCGGGGACACAGGGCAGGGGCTGCTCTTGGGTACCAGGCACCCCTCCCAAGGCAGTTGGAGGGTCTGAGACTCCCCACAGCACGCCGGGATCTCTGGGCAATTCTTACCAGAGCCCGGCTCCAGCTTAGGGTTGCCAAGCATCCGGTTTTTGACCAGAACGTCCAGTCGAAAAGAGACCCTGGTGGCTCCAGTCGGCACCACTGACGGGGCTGTTAAAAGTCCGGTCAGCGGCGCAGCAGGACTAAGGCAAGATCCCTGCCTGCCCTGGCTCAATGCAGCTCCCGATAACGGCCGGCATGTCTTGCTCTTCGGCACAGAGGCGGCCATGGGGGCTCTGCGTGCTGCCTCTGCCCCGCCTGCCAGCTCTGCAGCTCTCATGGGAACCCCGGCCCAAGGGA
Source organism: Chrysemys picta bellii (assembly GCF_011386835.1). NCBI lineage: Eukaryota > Metazoa > Chordata > Testudines > Emydidae > Chrysemys > Chrysemys picta. The sequence goes on along the minus strand of NC_088792.1, from coordinate 271,158,544 downwards.
GCTGTGAGGGTGGTGTCTGTAGGTGGGGGCAGCAAGCAGAGCCACCTGGCCACCCCTGAGCCTAGGAGCTGGACATGCCAGCTGCTTCTGGGAATACCTGTGGTAAGCGCTGCTCGGACGGAGCCCACACCCCTTACTCCCTCCTGCACCCTAACTCCCTCCCAGAGCCCGCAGCCTTCACTCCCTCCTGCGTCCTAACCCTCTGCTCCATCCCCATACCCCCTCCCACACCCCAACCCTCTGCCCCAGATCCAAACCCCCTCCTGCACCTAAACTCCCTCCCGGAATCTACACCCCACACCCCCCCCATGCCCCAACCCTCTGCCCCAGCCTTGAGACCCTTCCCACTCCCAAAATCCCTCCCGGAGCCAACGCGCTGCATCCCCTCCTGCATCCCAAACCCTTCATGGCCCCACCCCAGAGCTCTCACCCCCAGCCGGAGCCCTCACCCCCTCACACACCCCAACCCCTGCCCCAGCGGGATGAAAGTAAGTGAGGGTGGGGGAGAGTGAGCGACGGAGGGAGCGGGGATGGAGTGAGCCATGGTGGGGCCTCAGAGAAGGGTCAGGGCAGGGGTGGGATCTCGGAGAAGGGGCAAGGCAGGGGGCGGGGTAAGGGTGTTCCGTTTTGTGTGATTAGAAAGTTGGCAACCCTACTCCAGCTTCTGGCATGGCCGGGGGCAGGGCCCCGGGAGAAGAGGAGGAGCAGGGCCACAATTCCAGCACCAGTTCCCCCCCCCCACTTCTACACAGGTTCCAGTGCTCCTGTGGGCCTGTGCGTTAATCTGCCACTGAGGCTTAGGTGGGACTGTCATGTTCTGGCTCCAACCCAGACAAGTAAGGGGTTGTGTCACCACTTGCTCTGCAATCCTGGGTGCCTTACAATGCTTTGCTGCTGTAGCTCCCTGCCAGGGACACTACAAGCATGCAGGTTACACCTGAAATGTCTGTGTGCTCGACAGCCCTGGGTCAGCAGCTCTGACCTCTGCAGCCTGTCTACAACCCCACTCCGGCTTCCGCTCAGCCTTGGTTACAACCAACAACCTGACTCCAACACACTCAAAGTGCTGACTTTTCCCAAAAATGTGTGCTCTGTCATGTTCAGCCCTCTTCTGGACAGTTCAGAGAAATAATAAGTTTTTTTTGTTCTTGTAAAAACAAAAGCACATCACAGCTTGTTCACCTAACTGGATAAATACACCCTTCCCTTTAAAAACTGCACTGAGTTAGTTTTTAGTAAAAATAAAACAAATTTATTAATATTAGAACATAGGTGAAGTAATGCAAAGTAAGATGAATAAAGTTAGAAAAGGTTATAAGCAAATAAAATGGAAAACAAGGCTCTAAAAGTCTTACCCTGGACTTTGCTAGAATTAAATTTTTGTTCAAAGATGGCTTTTCTCCCCCATGGTCTTTCAGCAAGATGGTGGCTAACCTCCTCCTCAGTCAGTATCTGTTCCAGAGGCCCCAAGGTCTGGTTCCTGTGTCTTCTTCAGTGAAAGAAGGTGAAAGAAGTGTGGTTCTCTGCTCCTTCCTTTTATAGTCCAGTGAACTTTTGAAGTAGATTCTTCTAAAGGTTACCCCCAAAGTTCATTGAAGATGTAGGGAAAGTGACATGGAGTCTGGTGGGGAAGGAAGCTCCATGCTCTTTTTTCCACTGCTGCTGTTTGTTGAAATGCAAATTGTTCTGTTTCCTGCCATCTCCTGCAGTCTTGATGGTCCTGTTGACTGCTTATATGTAAATGGAGGTAAACACACATTCCTTTGTTTACAATAGACCTGTTTAACAATTCCCCTTGACATGCCTGGTTTACGCACATATTAGACATCATTCCATCATATGTTCATAACTCTTAATACACATCACATACATATGTAATGAAAGAATATTAATGATCAGTGAGTCATTAGTTTTCAAATGACACCTTACAAGATATATTTTGCATGAAGATTATTACAACAGTGTGTAAGGTGTCAATACAGGCTGCTTAAGATTACAGGGACTTAGTGGTACATGGGCCCTGAGAACTGCTCTGCACACAGGTGAACTTCAGCTACTGATGCAAACTGAACTTTGTGAATTATGGGCTGATCCATAGCCCAATGAAATCAATGGGAGAACTTCCATTGACTTCTGTAGATATTGGATCAGGCCCACAGAGAGTAAGCAAACAACCAATTAAAAAGACCCGCTCACCTTTTGGAAAAACCTGACCAGGTACTTGATATTTCAGCCACATTGTGACATGATCTGTTGATTTATTAGCCTGAGTACAATTTTTTCCATTCACGGTCTATATTGACGGAACTTGGAACAGCACTGCAGCTGAGGGCATTGTTGGTCAGAGCGAAACCTCTGCAAGTTGAAGCAGAGCTGTGTGGGGAAACTTGTAAAATGCCTGTTCCAACAGTGTCTGTCTTAGCTCACTTTATTAGTTTAGTCTCACCAAAGTTAAAGGAGAAGTTCATGTGCAGTGACAAAGAGATCGTAGTGCTGTGCTGTGGGCAAATGAAAAGGCAGCTGACACAGTGACTAGCAGTAATATCCTATAGCGTCGCTCTTAGGGAAGGGCCTGTAGAATTGGAAGGTAAAGTAACCAGTAAGACTCTATAGAAATTACTCTAAAATCCAGGCTCATTGGCTTGCCATGCTCCAGGGAAACTTCAAGGGAGGCAGCAGGGCTTGGAGGCCATCCCAAGAAGCCTCAAATAGTGGCAGGTTAAGCTCAGATCCCATCAGTCTCTGAGTCTTCAATGGCACAAGCCCAGGGGAAGGCCCAACACGGGTACATATTCGGGAGACGTGCACTGCTGGGGCAGGATGGGCCAGCCAGAGAGGATTCAAATGGGGGCACTGACCCTGGCTCCCAGACATGCCAACTTTCACCAATTTATTGCAAGAGACGTGATTTCTAAGTAAAATTAAGCCTCACTCATGGTCTTGGGATAGAATTCTCAAATGTCAGGATTTTTCCCCCCAGCTCTGTGAGGAAGGGTCTGGCCGTCAGCCCCGGCCGGCGGGGGAGAAGTGAACCACATTGCAGCCTCCAGGTCTGGGAGAGGGATGTGAAGATCTTCAGGATGATCAGAGGTGAGGCTGGGCACAAGGAGTGGCTGAACTGATGGGGCATGGGGGGTTGGGAGGGAACAGAGCTGATGGAGGCAGAGAACTGGGGGCGGGGGAGGCAGAACTTATTCAGGGACTGGGAGATAGGATTGATTGGGAGGCTGAGGCAGAATTAATTGTTGGGCAAGGGACAGGCAGATGTGGGAGTGAGAGTTCCTGCAGCAGGAGCCAAAATCACCGGATCCGATCAATTTGGAAGCGTTGACAACACGAATTCTCTCTCTCTCTCTCTCTCACACACACACAGACACACACACACTGTGGATGAGATGGGGGAGTTCAAAAATCAAAAGACAGACTAATTTATATTAGGGCTGGCAATCGCAGTTAACTCAAGCGATTAACTCAAAACAAATTAACTAGATTAAAAAAATTAATCGTGATTAATCGCAGTTTTAATTGCACTGTTAAACAATAATAGAATACCAATTTCCACACCTCGTCCTTCTCAGATTTTGGAAGGCACTTCAGATTCCTAAACCTTGGGTTGAGTGCTGTAGCTATCTTTAGAACTCTCACATTGTTACCTTCTTTGCGTTTTGTCAAATCAGCAGTAAAAGTGTTCTTAAAATGAACAACATGCTAGGTCATCATCTGAGACTGCTATAACATGAAATATATGGTAGAATGTGGGTAAAACCACAGAGCAGGAGACATACAATTCTCTCCCAAGGAGTTCAGTCACAAATTTAATTAACGCATTATTTTTTTAATGAGTGTCATCAGCATGGAAGCATGTCCTCTGGAATGGTGGCCAAAGCATGAAGGGGCATACGAATGTTTAGCATATCTGGCACATAAATACCTTGCAACAACGGCAACAAAAGTGCCATGCGAATGCCTGTTCTCACTTTCAGATAACATTGTAAATAAGAAGAGGGCAGCAGTATCTCCTGTAAATGTAACAAACTTCTTTGTCTTAGTGATTGACGGAACAAGAAGTAGGACAAGTTTTACATTGTTTTATTTTTGAGTGCAATTATGTAAAAAAAAATTCTACGTTTGTAAGTTATACTTTTACAATAAAGAGATTGCACTACAGTACTTGTATTAGGTGAATTGAAAAATACTGCTTCTTTTGTCATTTTATATTGAAAATATTTGTAATAAAAATTCATATAAAATGAGCACTGTACACTTTGTATTCTGTATCGTAACTGAAATCAATATATTTGAAAATATAGAAAACATCCAAAAATATTTAAATAAGTGGTATTCTATTATTGTTTAACAGGGCGATTAAAACTGTGATTATTTTTTTAATCTCATGATTAATCATAATTAATTTTTAAAAATCATTTGACAGCCCTAATTTATGTATATATATATATATATACACTCATGATTTTGGGTGCAATCTCTTGATTTTTGGAAGTCTGCCTCCTGATTTCTGATCTCTTGACGTTGGCCATACTGGGCTCCCCTCTATCATCTCTTGAGTTTGAATTTAGGATGCCATGGTGTTATTCTTAAGAGACATGAGCTGAGACATCCCATAAAGCATAGCATGCTAGCATGTTAATATCGAACATAGGAGTCAGAAAAGGCCTCCATGTGTGGTAGGCCAAGCATTCAGGCAGCCAGGCTAACTAGACAGTAATAGCAGGAAGTAATGACAGCAGGGAAGAATACCAGGAAGTACTGGCAACTGCCGTTAACTGAAGGGAGAAAAAGCCACCCCAGCTCCCTGGATGCTACAGGCAATGATGTTGGTAAGACACTTAACAGAGCATAAGGAGAAAGACGAAGGATAGTCCAGTGGTTCACATGCTAACCTGGGCTGTAGGAGACCCGAGTTCAACTTCTGCTCCATCATAAATATCCCATGCGACTCTGGGCAGGTTACATAGTCTCTCTGTGCCTCAGCTCCCCACTGGCAAAATGGAGATAACACTTCTCAGGGCTGTTGTGAGCATAAATGAATTGTGAGAGGCTCAGACGGTATGGGTCTGGGGGCCATGTAAGTAGCACAGCTAGATGGATTCCTCAAGACCTCCTGGGCAGAGCAGTCAAATGAGAGACAAGGTGTGAGGCATCGCCCACCATAAATAGCACTGCACAGAGATGAGCAAACAGAATTATTTTGTGTGACTGTGACACAAGGAAACTGAATGTAAGAATCTGGTAAACAACTGATAATGTTGCTTCAATGCTTTGTCTTTCCTTTCTCTCTCTCTGTCAGGAAGGAATCCAGGTGTTTGCATTCTGGGATCAGCGTAACCTAATCAAATTTTAAGTGTATTTCCTGTGTAAAAGAGGAAAGAAATAGGTTTATACATCCTGAAATTCCTTAGGCCTGCTTATCCCCTGCACATGCTCACCATTTCATCCTTTCTCCAGCAAGAATCAAAGGCTCACTAGGTTAGTCAAACACCCTGCCTATTTATAAAGGTTAAGTCATCCAATCAGGGAAAAGGAGCAATGCCATGTGATTCATTCACAGTCAAATTGTGACTCATGAATATCAAGTACTCAAATGGACACATGCAACACGCAGCTGGTGAGCAATCTGTGAGCGGGAATTTGTGCAAAGAATTATTCTTCCTAGAATAACTCCAAATAGCAAACAAAATATGTAAAAATCAACCTGCGCACAGACAAGTAAGTCATAGACAAGTCACAAACAGGAAAAGGGCTAAAGGTATTTAGTTACCTAACTCCCTTTAATTTCAATAGGACCTAAGTGCCTAAATACCTTTAAGAAGATGGCCTTAAATTCTCTGCATAATGTGTTTTGCCGCTGTTCTGTAAAGCAAAGATTTTTTTTTTATTTGCATTTGAGAGACCAGGACAATCCCAGGAATTTGACACTGACTCCAGTGATTGCTAATGGCCATTGTTTATTTTATGTATATTTATGATAGGAGTTTCAAAAGTACTTGGCATTAGCCTAACGAATGGGAGCACTTTTTGAAAAGCTGCCTTTCAGATTCTCTCTCGCCTGACCAGTTCATGAGGATAACGAGTTTGGGGTGAGGTTTTCGTTCTGATAAATGCCTATTGGAGTGGGGTCATTCCCCTGTAGGATTGCCAAATCCTAGTTAGTTTCACAGTATTACTATCCTGTAACAGCCAGTGAGGAGAGGGGGAAAATAAAATGTGAAACCTTCCAGTTGATATAGTGTTCTGGATACGAATAGAGAACCCTCTTCTCAGCATGCAGCACATGCTGATGGAACAGCTTTTCAATAAAGGTTAGTTCAAAGGCAAATTGAGTTACAAATATTTGTGAGATACATCTGCAAAGCAGTGTATATGAAGCATGTTTATACTGTAAATGGAGTTACTTGTGAACAGAATTGATACCCATATGTCTGCAGTGCCATTGCACATCACCTTGAAAACACACTCTGTTGACGTTTGTATGGCCAGAAAGAAACATATTCTCCTATTAATGCACACATGGGTAGCCTCTATTATGGCTAATAAATGTTGCATGGAAAAGAGACTGTCCTTAAAATGTTCACAGTAAATTGCTGGTAGATAAAATTGTTTTGTTGTGATTACCTAGTCACCTACTGTACTACCTGAACATTATATCTAGGCTGTTTATTTCATTAGGAGAAGATCCAGGCTAAGCCATACTGCCTTTTGGAATAGAAAACTATCCAATTAAGGATCTTATTTCTTCTGGGCAGTCGGCTATGGAGCCTTAACGTGAACTGCGGATGATGACTAAACCTTTTTAGCCATTGTAATGTATTTTTACAGTATGTCATTGTGTGAGATGGAAATAGAGTGATAATGGTAATAGGATGATCAGGTGTGTGTCAAAATGCTGTAACTAAACCCCAGGTTATGGCAAGACAGCAGGCTCACACATTCTCAATCAGAACATTCTCATTGAATCACAGCTTTCTAAACTGGTCTGAGAAATTTAAACACGTGGAAGCTTTGCCAAGTGCGATAGCAGAGGAAAAAGGATGCCTGGTCATTTGAACTGAATCCAGGAGGAGTTTAAAATCTCAGTCCATGTGTGGCGTGTGAATTCTAATCCCACATGGTCTTTGTGACATGGACAACAATGGCAATCATGTCTGGCCCAAAGCAAAGGATGAGCAGATGAAAGTAACAATTGTATTCCTGATGACCGATGTAATGATCACAATATGCTTGCCTCTGATTGTACAGGATGTTCCATTAAGTGATGCAGCAGGCAGTCGAGGTGTAAGAAACAGCTGAGAGGCCAGAGTTATGTAGCTGCCAGTCCCAAGCTTGCATTCCTGAGCCTCTTCTCCTTCCAGTCCAGCTCCCCATTGAACTGCGAGCCCTCTTCTCCAGTTCCATTTATCATACTACACACGGCAGAGATGAAATCAGTGGCCAGCTTACAGTATATTTAAGGAGATGTACAGTTTTCTGTATCATTCACCCTCTTAAAATATTCAAATCAGCCAAATCCTGAGGTCTCTATTCGGGCAAACTCGGTAAAAATGAATAAGGATTTCAGGGTTGGACCAATGGGCGCTGCAGGCACTCAGCACCAGAGCAGGCTGGGAATTGACAGTTCTGTTTTATGACCATTTTTGAGGTTTCAGAATCTGTTTTTGGAAGGAAAATAAAACTTTTCAAAAGTGGAAATGGAATTGTGACAAAAGATCTGGTTTTTGGATCAAATACGTCAGGTGTTCCTTCTCTCTCTCTTGCTAGTCCACCGTACACCTGAGAAACTAGCCCATCAAAATCTCTACATTTTCACAAAACATTTCACTTTCGACAAAATGGCAATTTTTATTGAAAATACATTGTCAAAAAGTCTCTGACCTGCTCTACTCAGCACCTCTATAAGTGCCAGATCCCGAAGATTTGATTCGTTTTTTACTCAAGCAGAACTCCCCATCAAGCCAGTTGGACAAATTGAGAAATGACATGAAAGGTGGTGTAAGATAGATGCCTGACAGTAGGTCTAAGTGCTCCTATTCCCACACTCTTATCTATGTTTAGTGCAAATAAATAAACATGGGCTTGTTACTGGTTGAGTTGCAGTCATGTATAAGTCAGGTGAATCTGAATAATGCTCCCACTGTCCTTGCCACACAGCATGAGGCATGTTGCTGGGAGGGAAGGATTCAGGTTGAATTCTATCACCTTGGCTTTACATGCAGAGTTGCATGTTCACTGCGGAGATTAAAAAAGGCTTTTCCCCCATTGGAGAAGCCAGTCCACAGTTTTCAATGCTGAACAGCTGGTGACACTGCCGGGTTTGCATAGCCCCAAACTTGAACCTTCTTCAAATGGCAGTCACTCTGAAGGCATTTCAGGAGACACCCCAGCCTTTCATGCTTTGTGGACACCACACATGCCTGGATTTGTAAAGCAATGCAGGTATTACAATGGACCTAGGCTTAACCTTTGATCCTTGAACTAGTGTCTCCTAAGCTGTCCTGTCATTTCTTCTGGGTCACCTGACTGAATCGGCCTCCAGCACAGTCCTTTGATTCACTAAGGACCCGATTCTGTCAGGCTTCTGGGTGGATGTGTAAGTGGGCAGAGGCGGCAGGTTTGTATAATATTTGGAGGTGCTCAGAACAGGTCCAAGTCCCGCCACCCCCAACATCTGCCTTGTAAGCCGATATATATATATTTAAATAATGTAAAAATGGACTGTAAACAGCAAACATTTAACAGTTTCCCTATATTTCACAATGTGGGGAGGTGTGGGGGGATGAGGGCTTTGGCTGGGGGTGAGGGCACTGGGGTGGGGCTGGGGATGAGGGGTTTGGGGTGTGGGAAGGGCTCAGGGCTAGGGCAGAGGGTTGAGGTGCGGGGTTGAGGGCTGCAGGCTGGGGCTGGGGATGAGGGGTTCTCGGTGCAGAAGGGGGCTTAGGGCTAGGGCAGAGGGTTGGGGTGCGGGTGGTGAGGGCTCTGGCTGAGGGGGTGGGCTCTGGGATGGGGATGAGGAGTTTGGGCTGCAGGCAGGCTATCCTGGGGCTGGGGCCAGAGAGGAGGACTCCACAGTCCCCCCAGCCCTCCGACCCCCTGCAGCACACTCACCCGGCACCATCACTGCACATGCTACTAGGGACTGGGCCCCTCTCGGGTCAGGGAAGCCCCTTCGCCTCACCTGTGGTGGGTGCTGGGGGGGAGGAGGGCTGCCATCACATGTGCACCTCCCCTCTGTAGGCGGAAGCTGTGCCACTGCCTCAGCCTGCCACCAGCATCGCTCCCTTTTGTAGCCAGCAGCGGCCAGTGAGGGAGCGCAGCACGGAGTGACAGGGGAGCCGCCCGCTGCCCAGGGCGCAGGCAGGGACACTCCGGGGGAGGCGTGCAGGGGAGGCAGGCGGGGCCATGGGACATTCTAGGAGAGGCGCATGGGGCAGCACGGGCCCATATAACTCACCACCCCTGTAAGTGAAGAAGCGGTATTGTGCCTGCTTCCTGTTAACATCCTATGGGGCCTACCTATCTAGCTGCAAGAGGGCAGGGAAGGGTGAGTGAGAGCAGGGCCATGCTCCTTTCTCTGCACTGCCCAGTGGAACAGAAAGCACAATACACTCTCTACAAGGGTTCCTGAGATTGTAAGCGCTTTGGCACAGGGGCTGTCTTTTTGATCTGTGTTTGTACAGCACCTAGCACGATGGGGCCATGGTCCATGACTGGGGTGCTGGGGAGCGATGGTAATGCTAACAATAACAATAAGGATGGTGGAGATACCCCTCTAGCATGTGTTGTTCAGGCGCTATAGGAAGAATTGTTAGACTCAGACTCAGTGATATCAGACTGCGGCTTGCGAGCTGCAAGTGGCTCTTTAATGTGTCTCCTGCAGCTCTTTGCAGCACATGATATTAAAGCACTGTGTGATTGAATTACGAACCAGTCTAAGTTATCAACCAATGAATTCACACTGGTGTGGCTCTTTTGGGTCATGTTGATGACTAATTTGGCTCCTGAACCACTGAGAGCTGAGTATCACTATGTTAATCTCTGATATCTGTACATCATTTATTACATACATTGAATCCAGGGCTCACGCCTGTAGATCCCAAAGTTTGTCTTCCATTTGTTGTTGACAATACCAGATCTTCTTGTTTCTTGTAATCCTGTCAACTTTCCCCTGAAAACTATATTCTCTTGTATTGCCACTATTCTGTTGTCCATAATAAATGTTCCAGTTGCACTAGCTCCTGCTTGCTATCTTCAAAGGCTAAAATTCAGAAGTAATCATCTTGCCCTAGCATGTTATATATGTCAGCAAGCATATTGTTTTGTATATTCCTTATTGATCCTTAACATCTCCCAAAGTTAATAGTGTTGGCTGCTTCTATTGGCTTTATAGCATGCACGGTCATCTGCTGTCCTTCCTGAACATAAGAATGGCCATACTGGATCAGACTAAAGGTCCATCTAGCCCAGTAGCCTGTCTTCTGACAGTGGTCAATGCCAGGTGCCCCAGAGGGAATGAACAGAACAGATAATCATCAAGTGATCCATCCTCTGTCACCCATTCCCAGCTGCCTGCCTTTGAAATGTCCTTCTGGGCAAGATTAGAAACACTAGATTTGCTGGAATTTTCATGTCAAAAACCAAGCCCCCTATTTGTTCAGTTTGATGACAGCTTTGTGCATTTCCCAGTATTTAGTGGTCCCATGGCACTACTTCCACAGCACGCTCTAAATGCAGGATCATCCTAACTACTGCGGCACATGATGAACCAAGAACAATGCCTGTCATACACTGGTCACATACATGAACACCGAAATTACTAGGAGTGTTTAGTGTGACAAAACTGTAAAAACGATGCTCTAGGAATTATTTTGGGGAAGTTTTCTGGCCTGACAGGAGGTCAGACTAGATTATCAGTTTGATCCCTTGGAAACTATGAATCTATGAAAACGAATTATTATTAAAATTAATAAAAGCATATAGAATTAAGATGTAGGGAGTCTTGATCATGCTGTTAATGGATATAGATTTAATTCACTTTCTGCATGGATTGTTAGTTCATAAACAAAGAAATCGTTCCACACAAATACACACACGCTTTGTTTATTTTACTGGGAAGCAATGTGGCGGAAAGGGCTGGCCTATTTTAATTGGCTGAGTCATGAGCAAATGAATCAACTAATATTTTTACTTGAAGGCTAGTATTTACCCTATGTACCAGCTATCTGTTTCATCTGACAAGTTAATCCACTAACCTAACCTTCATACAGTAAAAACCAAAGAGAACAGGTTCTCATTGATCTCAGCTGTCACAGGGATTTTTGACCTTTTAAACTCAATATTGCCTCTAGCTAATGGCTCCATCAGAGTTAAACCCATACACAGTCTGCTTTCTCAAATCTTATAAATGGTTCTCTGATTTGCTCTCCTTATCCTGGCCATTCTCCATTTACCTATTTGTTTATGCTTATTCTTTGCTCCCATATGGAGTTCTTCCCTGATTAACTTCTGTTAGTTCTTTTCTGCTTCCTAAGAGCCTAGCCCATGCATATCCAACCACACCTTAAAGGAGCCATATCTGAAAATAGGTTTACATTTCTTTTATTATTTTTGTTTCTGGGCTTTGAATGCACCATCCCAGCTTCACCCACTTCCATTAAAGTCAATGGAAACACTCCCACCGACTTCAGTGAGAGATATGCCTAATCTTCTGACTCAGCTCATCTGCATTCTCTGTAAATGGTGCATAATAAATAATAACAGAGAAGTGGGGTAAGCAAAGTTTTGCGTGAAACATCTGTGGGCCCAGGAGCCTTTCTAGTAAATGCAAAGCAAAACATTTGCTCTCCCTGGACAAATACATGATTCAAGGCCATATGGTTGTTTTAGTTTCCAAATGAAAATTTGGGCCATTTTTCTCCTGAGTATGGTAGGCCTTTCCATGGAACAATCCGTCCCAAACCTGTCCACTATGCTGAGCTTTACAACACTTGCCTTTCTGACTTCGACTTTGGCCTCTGCCATGCTGGGTTGGAAAGAACCCTGACTCCCACAAGGCAGATCTGCAAGAGCTGCTACAGTATGTGAATCAAAACTGATTAAAAGGTTTGTGGAGACCCTGTGAACCGAACTCACCAAGTTTTGCACAGCTCTGTGATCCACTTTGTCATCTTCCACCAGGGGTGTTGGATCAATTTGTATAGTGGGGGTGATGAGAGCCATTGAACCAAACTGTAAACCCTGTATGTGATGGAAACCACTTCAAGCCAGGGGTGCAGGAGCACTCCTAGTTCCAGCACCTATGTCTTCCACTGACTTTATCAAATCAGTTTCCTCTCCAGGATTCCCTCGTCCCCCATTTTAGTCATGGTCAGCACCCTCTGCTGCTTTTCATTTGACTGATAGTGCTTGTCACCAAAAAATTATCTCCTGGCCAACAACATGCACATCTGAAAAGGCAAAAATGCAGCTTTCGTCTCCTATCATGTCCCTGTTACTCTGAACGCAGCATAGGGTTACAGTGACTGACGCTCGCCGAGATGGAATGTAACAGCTGCCCATTCCTTCTCAATGAGGGCTGGAAAGCTAAAATAAATGTTGTTGTTTCACAAATCTCTTTGAAACCTTAAACTGAGCTTTGGAGGAACATTTCTCATGTGTGTTTTTAAAACTGATTATTTTATGGACCTCCTGCCAATCAAGCTCCATAGTGAGGTTGTGGTGTGTACATTTGCTGGGTCCCCCCACCCCCATGTCATTTCAGTAAAAATCACAGAGCTGAGCTCCTGAGTGACACAAGATGGATGTTTATAGATGTCCGGCTAACTTGAGTTCAAGGCATTCAGTAGATGTGCGCATTGAGTGTAATATACATGCTGAGGGGGGTGGAGAGGGCTGCAGCAGGAAAAGTAACTGACAGGAGGAGGCAGTATAAAGCATGACTCCCAGACCTTCTTTAGCTTATGTCCCACTGGCGTTAGGCCACAATTACAGGGATTTGGCCCTTTCTTTTTGTGAGCTGGCGAAATCTTTCATAACTAAATTCAATATTTGGATTGAAAAATGAGCACGGGACAGATTCTGGTGAGAAATGCTACAAAATGGGGTCTAAAGTTTGTTTTTGGTTCAAACTGAGAAACTCAAAGCTAATCTCAGCAGGTGTGAACTGGAACCAAAAGATTTTATTGCTCTCTGCATTACGGTAACACCTACGGGACCCATTATTTTAGGTCCCGTACAAACACCTAGGGGATGAGCTGGGGGGTGTGATTCCCAGCTGGAGGAGACATACCCGCACTAGCTCTGATCATGTTAGCACTCTAAAAATAGAGATTAGCTGCAGTGGCAGCAGGAGGGACTAGCCAGCCTGTGTATGTGCCTCGTGTCTTGCCTGGGTATATTCCCGAGGCATCCAGCCTCTCCCGCCGGATGCACTGCCATGGCTACACTCTATTGTTAGGACGCTAGTTTGACCTTCTCAAGTTGGAATTTACACCTCCAGCTCCAAGTGTAGCCATAACAATAAGCAGTCCCTGCCCTGAAGAATTTCAAGTCAAAATAGACAAGACCAGAGTGAGAGAATGGAAGAAGAATTATCACTATTTGACAGGGGGGAACTGAGGCACAGGGAGATTAAGTGTGTAGGCCAGGGTCACACAGGAAATCTGTAGCAGAGCAGGGAGTTGAACCTAGATGCCCCATGTCCTAGTCCCGTGTCTTAACCATAAAACCATCTTTTGTGGCTCCCTTACAATCTGCTCTCTCTAAGATGGCTACACAATGCCCCCTACACAGGGCTGAGCCAAAAAACTCCAACTCCCCTTCATTTCTAAGGGAACATTTAAGGGTCAACCATTATGGCATTGACGATTCATAAGGGCCCATTAAAGTGCCCTTGTTAAAACACACAGGCTAGAAAGTCAATGCTGACCCCACAACATTTGCAAACATGAGTCAAAGCCTGAGAAAGTAAACTAAACATTGCTTAGAAATTATCTATTATTTTTATTAATAAGAGGGGATTTATGTTCTGCATGTCCTTCCCCAAAAGCACTTCCCCATTAGTTACATGTTGTTATGGTATGAAGGCTGTAAGGAAAAGGGAAGCAACTCAAGAGCATAAATGTCAGGAGTATAAAGGTTTCAGAGTAGCAGCCGTGTTAGTCTGTATCCGCAAAAAGAACAGGAGTACTTGTGGCATCTTAGAGACTAACAAATTTATTTGAGCATAAGCTTTCGTGGGCTACAGCCAACTTCATTGGATGCATGTAGTGGAAAATACAGTAGGAAGATACATATATACACAGAGAACATGAAACAATGGGTGTTACTATACACACTATAAGGAGAGTGATCAGTTAAGGTGAGCTTTTATCAGCAGGAGAGAAAAAGAACTGATTGTAGTGGTAATGAAAATGGCCCATTTCCAGCAATTGACAAGGAGATATGAGGAACTGGGTGGGGGGGAGGGGGGAATAAGCATGGGGAAATAGTTTTATTTTGTGTAATGGCCCTCCACTCCCAGTCTTTCAAGCCTAATTTAATTGTGTCCAATTTGCAAATTAATTCCAATTCAGCAGTCTCTCGTTGGAGTCTATTTTTGAAGGTTTTTTGTTGTAATATTGCGACTTTTAGGTCTGTAATCGAGTGGCCAGGGAGATTGAAGTGTTCTCCAACTGGTTTTTGAATGTTATAATTCTTGATGTCTGATTTGTGTCCATTTATTCTTTTATGCAGAGACTGTCCGGTTTGGCCAATGTACATGGCAGAGGGGCATTGCTAACACATGACGGCATATATCACATTGGTAGATGTGCAGGTGAACGAGGCTCTGATAGCGTGGCTGATGTGATTAAGTCCTATGATGGTATCCCCTGAATAGATATGTGGACAGAGTTGGCAATGGGCTTTGTTTTTGTTGTGTGGTGTGTGGTTGCTGGTGAGTATTTGCTTCAGGTTTGGGGGCTGTCTGTACACAAGGACTGGCCTGTCTCACAAGGTCTGTGAGAGTGATGGATCGTCCTTCAGGATAGGTTGTAGATCCTTGATGATGCACTGGAGAGGTTTTAGTTGGGAGTTGAAGGTGATGGCTAGTGGCGTTCTGTCACTTTCTTTGTTGGGCCTGTCCTGTAGTAGGTGACTTCTGGGTACTCTTCTGGCTCTCTCAATCTGTTTCTTCACTTCAGCAGGTGGGTATTGTAGTTGTAAGAATGCTTGATAGAGATCTTGTAGGTGTTTGTCTCTGTCTGAGGGGTTGGAGCAAATGCGATTGTATCGTACAGCTTAGCTGTAGACAATGGATCGAGTGGTGTGGTCTGGATGAAAGTTGGAGGCATGTAGGTAAGTATAGCGGTCAGTAGGTTTCTGGTATAGGGTGGTGTTTATGTGGCCATCGTTTATAAAGAGTATAAAGGAATATAAAGGAAAACCACCGTCAACCACCCCCATTGAACAATAAATGACAGTGGAATACAGTCCAAATCTGGAATGTGTTCAGTAGGAAAATCCGAGTAGCATAAATCACCATTCTTGATCAAAATATAAATCCTGCCTTGATGCAAGTAATGCATATCTGGTATGTGTTTGTATGTCAGGAAAGGGAAGGAAGGGCCAGGTGACAGGATACAGGGAAGTTAGAAAATAACTTTTGTCAGTTTCAAGAAACAATGCGCTGTTTCCACCGGAAGAATAATTTTCTCTTAGAAAGGAAATTTACTCTCTCTCCCTCTTTCTCCTTCCTCTCCTCTGAACCCCTTAACCTCATCCTAGTAGCCTACAGTGAAAAGAAATTGACACGTGCTGAATGCTGCACAATCAGAAGGTCACTGAATACCAGTTTGACTCTGCTGCATATGTTAAAATTTCCTTTGGTCTGCGGGAGTTATTTCTGATCAGATGCAAGTGCATATCCTGTTCCCACCTCCTAAGAATATTTGCCTCTTCCCTCCCTCCTTTTAGTTCATCAGCAGGTCATCAGCATGTTGCTGCTTTTCATGATACCATATTTTGCAAAGGTGACTGTTGACAGTGGCAGTCCAAAGGCAGAATGCAGTCAGGTTGCCACTGTCTTTTTTTCTGCAGAAAATGGTTGAAAAGGCCTGATCCAAAGCCCACTGAAGTCAATGGAAAGGATCAGATACCAAATGTGCCATCGCATTAAAAATGTTGGTAGTGGAAACCTAGAGATAAAACTTCTAGGGTACGTCTACACTACGAAATTAGTTCGAATTTATAGAAGCCGGTTTTATTGAAATCGGTTGTATACAGCCGATTGTGTGTGTCCACACAATAAAATGCTCTAGGTGCTCTAGTCGGCGGACCGCGTCCACAGTACAAGGCTAGCGTCGACTTCCAGAGCATTGCACTATGGGTAGCTATCCCACAGCTATCCCACAGTTCCCGCAGTCTCCGCCGCCCCTTTGAATTCTGGGTTGAGATCCCAATGCCCGGATGATGCAAAACAGTGTCGCGGGCGGTTCTGGGTACATGTCGTCAGGCCCCTCCCTCCCCCGTCACAGCAACGGCAGACAATAGATTCGCGCCTCTTTACCTGGGTTACCTGAGTTACCTGTGCAGACAACATGGAGCCCGCTCAGCTGAGCTCACCGTCACCATATGTCCTCTGGGTGTCGGCAGACGTGGGACTGCATTGCTGCACAGCAGCAGCTGCTAACTGCCTTTTGGCGGTAGACGGTGCAGTAGACTGGTAGCCTTCATCGGCGATCTGGGTGCTGGCAGCCGTGGGGCTTGCCTTTTGGCAGTAAATGGTGTATTACGACTATTAGCCGTCCTATTACAAGTCGGGTCATCGCACGTTAGCAGAGTCTTCCCCGAGCAGCCGATTGTGCAATAGGCCTGAAGACCATCGTCATACGCCGCCCCGTATTTGCTGCCAAGCACCCAGAAAGATGCCGAGGGCTATCAGTCACGCTGCACCGTCGTCTTAAGATGTAAAAAATAGATTTGCTCTGTATTCATTTGCTTCCCCCTCCCTCCGTCAAATCAACGGCCTGCTAAGCCCAGGGTTTTCAGTTTAATCTTTGGGGGGAACATTCTGTGTGACAGTTGTTTGTGTTTCTCCCTGATGCACAGCCACCGTTCTTGATTTTAATTCCCTGTGCCTGTACGCCATGTCGTCACTCGGCCCCCCTCCCTCCTTCCCCTAGTCCGTCAGATACTACGTTTGCGCCACAGCTCAGAGAGCCGAGAAGCGGTTCGCGCCTTTTCTTTGAATTCTGGGTTGAGATTCCAATGCCCGGATGATGCAAAACAGTGTCGCGGGCGGTTCTGGGTACATGTCGTCAGGCCCCTCCCCCCTCGTCACAGCAACGCAGACAATAGATTCGCGCCTTTTTACCTGGGTTACCTGTGCAGACAACATATCACGGCAAGCATGGAGCCCGCTCAGCTCAGCTGAGCTCACCGTCACCATATGTCCTCTGGGTGCTGGCAGACGTGGGACTGCATTGCTACACAGCAGCAGCTGCTAACTGCCTTTTGGCGGTAGACGGTGTAGCATGAGTGATAGCCATGGGGCTGGCAGCCGTAGGGCTGCATTGCACCAGCCCCTTGCCAGGCGATGGTATATTATGACTGGTATCCATCGTCGTCGTATTGGTGTGGCTGTCAATCATGGCCACCTGGGCAGACATGCTACTGTTTCGATGATGATGGCTACCAGTCGTAATATACTATTTTCTGCCAATTGCCCAGTATTGTCTGCTAAGCACCCAGAAGAGGCCGAGGGCGATGCTGGGTGCTGGCGGACGTGGGGCTGGCAGATGTGGGGCTGCA
This sequence comes from Chrysemys picta bellii, assembly GCF_011386835.1. NCBI lineage: Eukaryota > Metazoa > Chordata > Testudines > Emydidae > Chrysemys > Chrysemys picta. Next base: position 271,140,742 of record NC_088792.1, on the reverse strand, counting down.
TTGCTACACAGCAGCAGCCCCTTGCCTTTTGGCAGATGATGGTATTTTATGATTGGTATCCGTCGTCGTCGTACTGGAGAGGCTGTCACTCATGCTGCACCGTCGGCTGCCACCTTAAGATGTAAAAAATAGATTTGTTCTGTATTCATATGCTTCCCCTTCCTCCGTGAAATCAATGGCCTGCTAAGCCCAGGGTTTTCATTTTAATCTTTGGGGGGACCATTCTGTGTGACAGTTGTTTGTGTTTCTCCCTGTTCCTGTACCTGTACGCCATGTCGTCACTCGGCCCTCCCTCCCTCCCGCCCTCCCTCCTTCTCCTGGTCCATCAGATACTACTTTCGCGCCTTTTTTCTGACCAGGCGCCATAGCTAGCACTGGGATCATGGAGCCCGCTCAGATCACCGCGGCAATTATGAGCACTATGAACACCACGCGCATTGTCCTGGAGTATATGCAGAGCCAGGACATGCCAAGGCGAAACCCGGACCAGGCGAGGAGGCGATTGCAGCGCGGCGACGAGAGTGATGAGGAAATTGACATGGACATAGACCTCTCACAAGGCACAGGCACCAGCAATGTGGAAATCATGGTGTCACTGGGGCAGGTTGATGCCGTGGAACGCCGATTCTGGGCCCGGGAAACAAGCACAGACTGGTGGGACCGCATCGTGCTGCAGGTATGGGACGATTCCCAGTGGCTGCGAAACTTTCGCATGCGTAAGGGCACTTTCATGGAACTTTGTGACTTGCTGTCCCCTGCCCTGAAACGCCAGGATACCAAGATGAGAGCAGCCCTCACAGTTGAGAAGCGAGTGGCGATAGCCCTGTGGAAGCTTGCAACGCCAGACAGCTACCGGTCAGTCGGGAATCAATTTGGAGTGGGCAAATCTACAGTGGGGGCTGCTGTGATCCAATTTGCCAGGGCAATGAAAGACCTGGTGATAGCAAGGGTAGTGACTCTGGGCAACGTGCAGGCAATAGTGGATGGTTTTGCTGAAATGGGATTCCCAAACTGTGGCGGGGCCATAGACGGAACCCATATCCCTATCTTGTCACCGGAGCACCAAGCCACCGACTACATAAACCGCAAGGGGTACTTTTCAATGCTGCTGCAAGCCCTGGTGGATCACAAGGGACGTTTCACCAACATCAACGTGGGATGGCCGGGAAAGGTACATGATGCTCGCGTCTTCAGGAACTCTGCTCTGTTTCGAAAGCTGGAGGAAGGGACTTTCTTCCCGGACCAGAAAGTGACCATTGGGGATGTTGAAATGCCTATCGTGATCCTTGGGGACCCAGCCTACCCCTTAATGCCATGGCTCATGAAGCCGTACACAGGCAGCCTGGACAGGAGTCAGGACCTGTTCAACTACAGGCTGAGCAAGTGCCGAATGGTGGTGGAATGTGCATTTGGACGTTTAAAGGCGCGCTGGCGCAGCTTACTGACTCGCTCAGACCTCAGCGAAAAGAATATCCCCATTGTTATTGCTACTTGCTGTGCGCTCCACAATATCTGTGAGAGTAAGGGGGAGACCTTTATGGCGGGGTGGGAGGTTGAGGCAACTCGCCTGGCCGCTGATTACGCGCAGCCAGACACCAGGGCGGTTAGAGGAGCACAGCAGGGCGCGGTGCGCATCAGAGAAGCTTTGAAAACGAGTTTTGTGACTGGCCAGGCTACTGTGTGAAACTTCTGTTTGTTTCTCCTTGATGAACCCTCCAAACCCCCCCCACCGACCCGGTTCACTCTACTTCCCTGTAAACCAACCACCCCACCCCACCCTCCCCTCCCGCTTGCAGAGGCAATAAAGTCATTGTTTTTTAACATTCATGCATTCTTTATTAGTTCCTTACAGAGGTAGGGGGATAATTGCCAAGGTAGCCTGGGATGGGTGGGGGAGGAGGGATGGAAAAGGACACACTGCATTTTAAAACTTTAAGTCTTATTGAAGGCCAGCCTTCTGATGCTTGGGCGATCATCTGGGGTGGAGTGACTGGGTGGACGGAGGCCCCCCCACCGTGTTCTTGGGCGTCTGGGTGAGGAGGCTATGGAACTTGGGGAGGAGGGCTGTTGGTTACACAGGGGCTGTAGCGGCGGTCTCTGCTCCTGCTGCCTTTCCTGCAACTCAACCATACGCTCGAGCATATCAGTTTGATGCTCCAGCAGACGGAGCATTGCCTCTTGCCGTCTGTCTGCAAGCTGACGCCACCTATCGTCTTCAGCCCGCCACTTGCTCTGTTCTTCCCGCGATTCAGCCCGCCACCTCTCCTCTCGTTCATATTGGGCTTTTCTCATCTCCGTCATTGACTGCCTCCACGCATTCTGCTGTGCTCTATCAGCCTGGGCGGACATCTGCAGCTCCGTGAACATCTCGTCCCTCGTCCTACGTTTTCTCTTTCTAATGTTCACGAGCCTCTGCGAAGGAGAAACATTTGCAGCTGGCGGAGGAGAAGGGAGAGGTGGTTAAAAAAGACACATTTTAGAGAACAATGGGTACACTCTTTCATTACAAGGTCGCATATTTCGGCTTGCAGGCAGCCATCGTAGGCCACAGTGTTTTGGCTTTTTTAACCTTCTTAACATGCGGGAAAGGTTGCAAACAGCAGCGCATTTCCCATATCAAGGATGAATTGGGTTGTCCATTTAAAATGGGGTTTCAATGTAAAAGGAGTGGCTGCGGTTTCCCGGTTAACATGCGGCACAAACACAAGTAAACCCCCCCCCCCACACACACACACACGATTCTCTGGGATGATCACTTCACCCCTCCCCCCACCGCGTGGTTAACAGCGGGGAACATTTCTGGTCAGAAGAGCAGGAACGGGCGCCTCTGAATGTCCCCTTAATAAAATCACCCCATTTCAACCAGGAGAGCTTTCTGGAGATGTCCCTGGAGGATTTCCGCTCCATCCCCATACACGTTAACAGACTTTTCCAGTAGATGTACTGGCCGCGATTGCCAGGGCAAAGTAATCATTAAACACGCTTGCTTTTTTTTTGTAATGTTTACAAATAGTTACAAAGTTACACTCACCAGAGGTCTCCTGTGTGCCCTGAGGGTCTTGGGTGAGTTCGGGGGTTACTGGTTCCAGGTCCAGGGTCACAAACATATCCTGGCTGTTGGGGAAACCGGTTTCTCCGCTTCCTTGCTGCTGTGAGCTACCTACAGTACCTCCATCGTCATCTTCCTCGTTCCCCGAACCGTCTTCCCTGTGTGTTTCTCCAGTGAGAGAGTCATAGCACACGGTTGGGGTAGTGGTGGCTGCACCCCCTAGGATCGCATGCAGCTCCGCGTAGTAGCGGCAAGTTTGCGGCTCTGCCCCGGACCTTCCGTTTGCTTCTCTGGCTTTGTGGTAAGCTTGCCGTAGCTCCTTAATTTTCACGCGGCACTGCTGTGTGTCCCTGTTATGGCCTCGGTCCTTCATGGCCTTGGAGATCTTTTCTAATACTTTTCCATTTCTTTTACTGCTACGGAGTTCAGCTATCACTGCTTCATCTCCCCATATGGCGAGCAGATCTCGTACCTCCCGTTCGGTCCATGCTGGAGCTCTTTTGCGATCCTGGGAGGACTCCATCACGGTTACCTGTGCTGATGAGCTCTGCGGGGTCACCTGTGCTCTCCACGCTGGGCAAACAGGAAATGAAATTCAAACCTTCGCGGGTCTTTTCCTGTCTACCTGGTCAGTGCATCTGAGTTGAGAGTGCTGTCCAGAGCGGTCACAATGAAGCACTGTGGGATAGCTCCCGGAGGCCAATAACGTCGAATTCCGTCCACACTACCCCAATTCCGACCCGCAAAGACCGGTTTTATCGCTAATCCCCTCGTCAGAGGTGGTGTAAAGAAACCGGTTTAAAGGACCCTTTAAGTCGAAAGAAAGGGCTTCGTTGTGTGGACGTGTCCAGGCTTAATTCGGTTTAACGCCGCTAAAGTCGACCTAAACCCGTAGTGTAGACCAGGCCCTAGATCCTGCAGCTGATCCAGTAGTATAAGTGTAAGCAGAGTCAGGATGAGCTCTACCCTGACATCTGGTGGTGAATTATGGCAAGTGTGGAAAAGAACTCCAGGGGCTGATCTTGTTTGCATAGGCACACCCACTCGCCTGGTCTGAAACAACAGCAACTGAAAGTGGTTACTTTGGCTGGTGTGGGATCCCCAGTTTCTCTGTTATTGGGGCAGGGAGAATAAAGTTTTGTTATCCTGATTCTCTGAATCAAGGCCAGTGGAACTGTTGTACGACAGAAGAACTCACCATTACCTAAGTAGCACTTGCTTGACAAGGGGCATGGGTTACAAAACCTAGTGCAATGAGAGAGGTTAGCCATTTGTACCTGGTGGTGTGGGCTTGTTTTTGGAGCCTGAGGTATTAATTGTACTGCCTTCTCTCTCCACTGTTGAATGTCAGAGCTAACTTTGATTCCATTAGGAGTCTAGTTACAGGCTGCTGAGCTGCGTTCACTTTAGGCCAATAGTGCACCAGCACTGGGGCTCCCCTACTACTAGCTGAAATCACAAACAGAGCTAAAGTTACCAAGAGCTGAGATCACTGAGGCTGTGTTAAGTATGGGGGAGCCTGAAGCTATATTGCTAAGCAGCTGGTGGAGCAGCTAGCAGAGTGGAGCCTTGCGGGGACGGTTGGAGTGGAGCTGAGCGGCTGGAGGAGCAGTGAGCAGAGCAGAGCGGAGCCTTGTGGGAGCGGCCCAAGGGATGGCTGAAGTGGAGCAGAGCTGAGTGGCTCAGGTTGATGTGCGGAGCAGAGCGGAGCAGCTGCCAGAGCAGTTCGTGGGATGGCAGGAGCGGCTCACGGGACAGCTGGTGGAGTGGAGCGGCTTGTGGTGAAGGCTGTGGCGGAACCCCACGGAGAGGCAGCCGGTCGGCCTCGGATCGAGTAAGATGCCCCTTAACACCCTGTGCGCGCCCCCCCCCTTGAACTCTGGGGCTGCACTGACCAGGGACAGAGACTTTGGGGGGTTGTTGGACTTTTGGGACTTTGGTGATTCTTGGGTTGCTGGACCCAAGAGACTTTGGGGTTGTTGGACTTTTGGGACTTTGGTGATTCTTGGGTTGCTGGTTTCAAGAACCAAGGGGAAAGGACACGGCCCAATCTGCTGGGGTGGGTCTTCGCTCATGGTTTGGTCTATGAACTCTAGTTGTGGTGTTTTCCCAATTTAATGCTATGTCATTTACCTCATGTTATTAAACATTTTCTGCTACACCGAGGCTCTGTGCTTGCGAGAGGGGAAGTATTGCCTCTTTGAGGCGCCCAGGGGTGTGTGTAAGATTTTCCCAGATCACTGGGTGGGGGCTTGAGCTGGTTCTGTGTCACGCTGTTGGGAAGGGACCCCTATGTACTGAACCCGGCCCTTGCTGCTATCAACTGGCCTGGCAGAAGGGTTACATAAGCAAGACGTGTATGAGTTATTTGTCTTAGGATACCTTCAGGCAAGGACTGATCCAAAGCCATTGAAGTCAATGGAGCAGACCCAGACAGTAATGGTACTTAAAAATGTACAGCTTTCCATAGCAACATGGACAGGTGATAAGGTGATAGACGAGACCTGGTTTTGCCACTGACATGCTGTGTGACCTAACAGAAAACATCTTTCCAGTCTGTCTGTCCCCTCCCACTCTTTGTCTGGTTAGATTGGGAGCTGATTGGGGCATGGACTGTCTCTTACTGAAACCCAGATCCTCACAGGTCTTTAGGCACCTAACACCCATTCAAATAATTGAAATCAATGGGTGTTAGGTATCCAAATACCTTTGAGGATCTGGGCCTATGTGTCTGTCTAGTGCCTGGTACAACGGAGCCTTGATCTCATTTATTGCCTTAGGGGCTACTATGATATAAATAATAATAATTAATAAGCTGATCTCAGGATTCAAGACACATCATCTAGCAAGTGTAAGGAAGTACAAGGGAATCCTGGTGATTCTGTTGTCATATCTAATTATTTATGGTAAGATTGACATTCTTTAAGCACTGCTCTGCACGTAAATGATCACTAGTGTGTTTCATGTGTACTGGCCCAAGTATTCCTCAGTAGAATGGTTGAATTTCAGAGCGGATAGTTTATTATAATCTTTGCTTGGCAGTGAACCGATAGTTCAGGTTACCAGACATTTTCCAGTATAACTCCCATTACTTTGTAACAAATGATCATTGTCCTTTTGGATTAAAATGTTTCCTGACCAAAGATGGATTTTTGAGGAAAAGTTTAAGGAAAATCCCTTCAGCTGGTTTAAAATAAGGAGTGTATGAAAAGTAAAGTCTTCCTCCTCTAAAACATCAACTATGCCATAAAGGTGCTATTCAGTGGGGGAGGAAACTTCCTGTGAGAGTGTGTGTGTGAGTGTGTGTGAATGGGGGTGGTGGTGAATGGGGCTGATGTGTGTATGTGTGTGTGTGTGTGTGTGTGTGTGTGAATGGGTGTGTGTGTGTGTGTGGGCGGGAGGTGAAGCACTGAGCAATATTTCCATTGTGGGGGTGTTAGCCCCCTGCAACTTCCTGGTTCCACTGACCCTGGAGCTATACTAGTTTACACCAGCTGAGGCTCTGTCCTAATTTAAACAGCTCTGCTTTACTCTGCAGGTTATTAACATAGGTTCCAGGTTGTTAACCTAGAGCTAAATTTGCTTCGGAGAACTCAGAGTTAATTAAAAGAAAATGGCAAGTGAAGTCATGCAGCATTTTGAACATTTGAGCTGAGGGCCTCTGCAAAATCATGAAGGTCCCCATTAGTCTGCAATTCCCAGGCTTCTTCCTGCTCATGAAAAACGTTCTAACTTTAAGGGTAGTTAAGCTCTGGAATAGGCTTCCAAGGGAGGTTGTGGAATCCCCATCAGTGGAGGTTTATAAAAACAAGTTGGACAAACCCCTGTCAGGGATGGTCTAGGTTTACTTGGTCCTGCTGTAGTGCAGGGGGCTGGACTTGATAACTTCTTGAGGTCCATAAGGTATGCTAGACTGAAACTGGGAGGTGTAACTTCCAGCGTAAGTAGGCATACCAGCACTAGCGTTGACGGAGCTAGTGTGCTGATAACAGAAGTGTAGTCACGTCAGCACAAGAGGTAGACAGGCCTAGCTGCCTGCCATATGTAGGTCTCATATGATTCCAGACGGCTAGCCCCTCCCACCGCTCTTGCTTTTGCAGCTACACTTCTATTTTTAGCATGCTAGTTCTGACTGAGCTAGCGCAGGTATGTCGGTTCAAGGTGGAAATTACACCTTTCAGCTCCAGCGTAGACACACCCATAGATTCTAAGGCCAGACGTCCCTGGACCACTGTGATTATCTCATCCGACCTGCATTGCATTTCTATGGGACTTGAGTGCCCAGCTGCCTTTGAAAATCTCTTGTGTTAAAGTCTCATTCTCTGGAAGGGCACAATGAGCACAAAGCGTTGTTGCGCAGCTGCATCCTTATCTTCAAAGCGTTGAGTGTTCCATTAAAAAAAAATGTCACATGCACATGTGGACTGTAATACATGAAAGGGGATGTTTTAATATTTATTCATAGGATGGAACACAGCTTTGCTCATAAAACCACGTTACATTAGTAATAAGACCTAGCATTTATTTTATTGGGAGTCATTTTTTATTATCAAAGGGAATTGGATATCACACTGTGAATTTAGAAGCTAAATCAGCATTTCACAACAAAGCGCCAGATCGTGGAGCTGTGCTAATTTATACTAGCTGAGGAACTGGCCCATTATATGTGATAAAGACAGAATAACTCAGGCAACAAGGACTGCTAGTGAAATATTACATGAAGATAAAAGGATTTCCCTATTCCCAGGGGCAAGTCCTACTATGTCAGTGGGACAGCAGCACCTTATCCCACTCATTAACTCCTTTCAGGGCATCTCTCTTCCATCCCACAAAGCTGCACATTATTTATGAAAACAATCCCTTTTTCTTCTGGGACTTTCCTGCCACTGACAAGGTGGGTTTTTGTTTTATACTGGCTATTAAACACAAATGTCTAACAAATATTTGGGGGAAAGGTTTTCTTTGTTAAAGAATCAACACTCCCAAGGTGCATACCCACAGATCATTGGGCTTGATGCAGGAATTACTGATGAAATTACTAAACATCTGTTATGCAGGAGACTAGATGATCATAATGGTCTTTTCTGGCCTCCAAAATCTATGAATCTATAAAACCCACTTCAATTAAGGGCTGAAAAAAACTCCTAATCCACTCTTCTGGGTCCTTCGAGAATACCATAAAAACACAGACGACAAGACTTTAATATTGCTAAGGTAGAAAAACAAGTACAGCAAAACCCTATTTGTGTGATAAATAATCTTTTAGACTTCCATTATACACCATAAAAAAGCAAATAAGGGGCCTTTTTACTCTTTGCAGGTCACCTTTAACCAGTCTGGCATCAGACGGAGTCCCAAAAGTACCAGGTGTATTCAATCAACTTCCTAATACCTCATTTGTTAATTAAAGACTCAAATTACCCTGAAACACAACATGCTGCATCTTTACTACTCCATCCATGGAGCAGGACTATGACAGTGAATGTTCAGGCAGCTACCTAGCAATCATTTATATGTGCAAATTGTAAATCGCCTCTGTCAAGAGTTGTTTTAAAACCTTTGAGTTTCCTAGTGGTTTTCCAGATACAAGCACAAATGTGATCTTGAGAGTGCCCATGCCTGCTAAATATTATGCTGCTAAATTAATTTTAATGGATTCTTCAGAAAAAGCAGGCCCTCCCAGGAACGTGGTACTCCAGTGGCAGCAAAGAACCTTAAGGAAAAGTTGTGCTGTGGTAAAGAAAAAAGAATGAGATGTTTTATTTCTGGAAAGTAATGGCGCGTAATTACCTCATCTCTCATTTTGCCATTAATATCTACCCTTTTGTGACCTCCTCATCTATTAAATGAGATTTTATCAAAATCTAGTTGCTATAGCTCACAAATTCAAACTTTCCAGCTTTTATACACTCATGTACTCTCTGGCAGCATGAAAACATTGGGCCCAATCCAGAAAGCCCGTTCCACGGGTTTCAATAAGATTGACACATGCGGAGCAACTGGAGGCTCGACTCTAACAAACACAGAATCATAGAATTGTAAACCTGGAAGAGACCTCAAGGGATCCTCTAGACCATCCCACTGGTGCTGAAGCAGAACTAAGTAAACCATCCCTGACAGGGGTTTGTCTAACCTGTTCTTAAAAGCCTCCAATGATAGGGATTCCTGTCTCCCTTGGAAGCCTCTTACATACCCATATATATATATTCTGTGTGTCTATATACTGTGTATTTGTACGGTAAGTATATAGTAGAAATATCCCGTAAGTTCTATAATACTGTAGTATAGACCACTTGTATCTGTGGAATTGGGCTGTAAATTTAGAGAAGAGATTCCCAGCGGTTCTGCTTCTAGTCTTGAGCTCTTTCTGTGATTATTTTCAGAGCTGGGTTATATATAAGAAAAAGTTTATTTTATTAAAATTTCAAAAGCTTTGAAAATGTTTCATTTCAACTGATTTTTTGTGATTTTTTTTAATGAAAAATTTCAAAATGATTCCAAAATATTTTTAAAATTTCATTTCAGTGGGAGAAAAAAAACTTTTCAGTTCACTTACTTTTTGCCCTGGAAAAAAGGGGTGAGGTGGGAAGTAAGTAAGTGTTTTGTGTTCCCTCCTCACCCCCGAAACAAAACTAATTAAAAAAAATTTTTTTTAAACCAAAAAATTCCAACCCAAACAGACATTTTCCACAAACACTTCCGTTTTGGTGGGGGGGAAAGCATTTTTAATCCAAAACAAAGTTCTGACGGAAAATTTTCAATCAGCTCTGGACTTCTGGAGGTTCTGGATTCCTTTCACTCCTGCATGTCTTACTTCCTTTGTGCTATGTCTGTCCCAGAATTATACATATTAACGTCATTTCTACATAGCTCTATATAAAACTTGTCTCCTCTCCTTTCCCCTTTTGGGAAAGTCCTATAAAATGTAATAGAATGGTATTCTTTCTATAAATGGTAACCTTTCTATAAGGTTTTGTTTTTTATTAACTATCCCATTACACTTTGGGGAGAATTTTCAGCAGTGTTCAGTTCGGATCTAACTCTGGAACAGCCTTCCAATAGGAGGACTGGGGAAAAACAATCTAACTAATTTAAAAATGGATCTTGATAAGCTTATTAAGGATTATATGACTGGTTGGCCAACGACAGCAAGGGACTGGACTTGATGACCCAGTAGGTCCTTAGTTCATGTCCTATGTTCTGTCTATTGGCGTAAAACTTCCACTGGTTTTAATGGGAGCAGAGGTAAGCCAGTGTTGAGTATTTTTGAAAATTCCACCTTTAGTTTCTCAGAAGTGATAATTTAGGGCCAGATCCTCCAGTCTCAGGGATAGCTTTCATTGCAGTCAGTGGCCATTTGCACCCGAGTAAGGGCTAAAAGATTAAACCCTTAGTTTGGGGCTGGAGACATCTAGACTGAGTTGTGTGCAAGAGCTATTGTAGTAAAGGGCCCTCATCCTGCTCCCATCCAAATCAATGACAAAACACCCATTGACTTCAGTAATGCAGGCTCAGAACCTAAGGCAGTGTTCCCACTTGGTGTGCTACTTATGCAATACTTGCCGAAGTAGAGGGGGTTCAAAGAAGGGTGACAATAATGATCAAGGGCCTGGAAAAGTGCTCATATGAAGAGAGATGGAAAAGGCTGGGATTGTTTAACGTAGAAAGCAGATGAGGAAGGCAGGGGGACCTGATAAAAGTATATAAAATAATGAATGGAATAAAAAAGATAGATCGGAGATGTCTCTTCTCCTGATATTATAACACGATGCCTACTCAGACTGCTGTAGTCATTGTCACAGGGAGTCACTGAGGCCAAGAACTTAGCAAGATTCAAAAAGCAATTGCACATGTATACAGATAACAAGACTATCTTGTGTTGTTATAATTAATGCTAATAGAAGCATTAGTAACAGAGCTGGGTGGAAAAAGGTTTGTCTCTCTTGCGAAAATTTTTGAGTGTTCAAAAAATTTCTCATTCCCCATGGGACGAAAGAGACCATTCAAAATTATTCATGAAAAACAAGAGAGAGACATCACCCCATCCCTCACCCCCTGCCAATGGGTAGGGCACTCAGCTGAGATGTGAGAGATCCACGTTCACATCTCTGCTCCAACATATATTGAACTATTTATACAAAGTGGAACATCTGTAACAGGAGCGACTATGAGAGCCCCACCCTATAATAGCCATTAGCCTGGTGGTTAGAGTGTCTACCTAGGCTATAGAAGACCCAGGTTCAAATGCCTTGTCTGAATCAGGCAGAGTAGGTATTTCACCCTAGGCCTCCCAAGTGCCTTGGCTATTGGGGATGTCTCTCTCCATGGGCCTAAGAAACCTTCCTGGTGAAAGTTCCAGATTCAACAAACTGGGCGTTTTCCAGTAAAAAAAAGTTGTGTTGAAAAACTCCCAACTAGCTCTAGTTATTAAAGCTCTTGCTTCAGGGCGTAAGCCAATCTTTAAGTATTACACATCAGGACAACACCTACTGTGGAGGGCAGATTATCACACAGCTGCCTACTGTGCAGTTCTTACACCTTCCTCTGAAGCATCGGCTACTGGCTGTGTCCATTGGCAGAGATGGGATCCTGGACTAGATGGACTTTGGATCTGGTCAAGAGTGGCCATTCCTATGTTCCAATTTAACGTTGATTACACTAATTTCCCCTGGAATGTGGGTCATAATGAGCCACACACTAGCAGAGCCTAGATTCGTGCCTTACAATCTTTTTCAAAACGCACAGGGTCTCTGAAAGATTTCCAAAAGAAAACAGGAGGCTGCCAAAAAGAAGTGGACATCTTTGGCCCGACACTTAGCTCTTTTGTTTGAAACCAAGAAAAGCGCCATTCAGGATTCTAATGGATTAAAATTGAGTGCAATTGCGAGAGCACTGATAATTGCTGTGAGAGGGCAGTGGTCACCCTAACTAGTTGTCACTTCAGAGGAAACTGAACACTAACAACCAATCAAGCAGTGTTAGTTAGAACAGTAACCTTTTAATGACCCCTGATTTCCCCTGCAGGAAATATTTTATGCATAATTTGTGTTTCATTTTTAATGTTGGCTCATAACACTTTCAATACCTTATTTATTTTTAATTTTAGAATGTTCAAAACTGTTAGCTAGACCATTCTGGCTGTGCACGCTAAATAGCTTTTGACATGATTTTCAGATGAACTGTAGGAATTCTGTATCTCATCTAAATTTATCCCACACTTGCTGCTATCATTATAAATTGGGCAGTTTTCAACACAGTGCTACTTTTTGATTAACTGCTGTTACTAACACTGGGTTACCTTATTTTGATTTGGTTTGCTTAACTCACATCCCCATTTGATTTAACTTAGTTTTTTTCATTCACACATAACTACTTTGTTCTTGTTCCTTGTCTCACTGTTCAACTTGCAGCATTGCCGATTCTATCTATTTTATTGCAAGTCTCTCAATAGCTAGTGTTGTTCTCAAAGCCCCAGCTGCTGGAGTCAAGTGAATATACCAGAAGCTCAGCTTTAATTGAAAAAAAGTAAATTTCTAGCCTTATGGTGGCGGGGAAAGGCATGAAAATGTGACCTGAGTACACACCAAAGGTTCAGAAAACATGACAAATTACTCAAAAATATTATTTTTAAAGCTCATGAATTTTACGACAGTCTTGTGATTTTTGGGGCCAGGACTCAGATTTTTGAACATTGGGGTTGGCAATACTGTACTTGCTTTGTCAGAGAGAAGTCAAGAGAAGACCCAGGAGGAGACAGGCTGTAAGAAGGCTCTGGTTTTGTCTGATTTAGTCTCATATCAAGGAGTGAAGGCCAAGGCAGAAGAAGGAAAATGGCTTTGGACCAGTAAAGTCAGGTGGGCATGAGCCTTGAGTGGGTGTCTGAGGATTGTCTAATATCCCAGACTGGGAGCTACCAGAGAAGGTAAGAGGAGACTTCACCTCTCATTTCCCTGCATCAAGATGGGGAGGTTGAGATCCCTCAAGGGGAGTTGTGACCCAGGCCAGAGGGAGAGACTGGAGAAGTGCTGTTCTCTCTCGAGAGAGGAGGAGAAGCCAAGCCTCCGGAAAGGGGTGTGACTTGGTAAAGAGAATGAGTGCAAGCTGTCTCCTGAGGAAGGGACTGGGAGAAATACTGTCCTACCCTGGAAAGGCAAGAAGGTGGATGGGCCTCTAAGGTGGGTTGGAATCCAGTCAAGAAGCTGGCTCAAAAGGAGGGTTAATCATTTCATTTTGTTTTGTTTTTTTGAGGACTTTCATTTGCCTTGGCAGGGGAGGGCAGTTTGATCTGACTGCACGGCCAAATTGCCAGCTCCTTGGAACACTCAACTGCCTGTTTGAAGGGAAACTGAGGGATGGCTCAGGCTGCATCCGACGCAGGTAAGTGATCCCCATCGCATGCAGACTGGGGAGCGAGGGAGAAGAAGGGCTTCTAAAGGTGGGCTGGGCAGTATGTACCTGCCAACATCTCCTCACCTACAGCCTGAGCAGATGGGGATGCTTTTCCTCTCCTAACACAAAGGGTTTGGAAGCATGGCTGCCACCAGTGCATGTTGTGATTCTCTGGTGGCCTGCAGCTCAGCACTAGGCTTGCCATTTGCTGCTTTTTGTGTTGGAATTCAGCATCCCGACATGGATCTGTGTTATGGGGTGTCTCTGATCACGCCTCGTGACTAACCAACAGGGGACTGCTGTGTTGGCTTGAGCCACCTTAATTTGGATAAGAGCCAGTACTGAAACAAGGATATTCAGACTCTAATCTGAGTCCGCAGAACCCCCCTGCTGTGTAGAGTCTGAGTCAGTAGGAACGCTGCCCTGATCATGTGTTCAGTCCTACTAGGCAGGTGCCGAGCCACCCACTCTTGCCTTGGAACTGCGAGGGAGACTTAAACTCGGATCGGTCACTGAGAGCCCACAGAAAATGGCATCCTCCTGCCAGTGCCACAGGTGTGGGATGAGGAACTGCTCTTGTGCTAGCAGGCGAGGGAAGCAGTGAGTATAGAGCAGAGGCACCGTGATCTAGAACATATAACAGAGAATCAGAAGAACTGTATTATATTCCTGGCCCTGTTTCTTGCTTGTTATTGTGGTCTTGGGCAAATAATTAAAAAAACAACAACCTTGTATGCCTCAGTTTACCCATATGTAACGAGAAGGTAATTTGCATGTTGACCTTTGGGTGAAAAGAGCTACAGAAGTGCAAAGGATCCTTATGACTCCTCCTCACTACTGGGCTATGGTGAATTCTTTCCGACTAGTTACCCTGCCTTAAGATGAGCAGTAAAATACTGGAGGTGCTATACATTGCAATATTAAAAAGGCTCCAGAATCCTTTCCCCCTGCCATCCCCTTCATTGTGTTAACAGACTAGATCCACCTCTCTGGGATTCTCATTATTTGAATGTTGTCTTGCTCCTCATTTTCTTGTGCTGTTCGTTGTGGCAGACGGTATATTTGGGACTCATTCAGAGGTTTTGAAAGCTTCTGTAGAAAGCATCTGCTTTCTCAAAATGGCAGAGTGTTCACCCCAGTGTTGCCATTTGGGTAGAAAGGGGATCCCAGGCTGGACTGGAGACCTTCGAAGTCATGATTGTAGAGGGTATGGCACACTCTGGCTACGCTTACCTGGCTTGTGATTTGGTGACTTTAAACTCAGAGGAGGGGCAGAAGAGATACTGGCTCAGAAACTTCTTCCTCTGGTCTCCTGTCAGAGGAGAGGCCAGGCTGAGTTGCGAGTTTCAGGTCATTGCTTCAGGCCACCCACAGGAAGCACAGACCTGAGTAGCTCTTTCTTCTATAACAATCTCTCTCTTCCTTATCGATTAAGTACAAGATTAGCTTGTCTTGTGGGCACAGGCTGTTCGGCTTTGGCCTCATAGAATCAGAGCTTTCACAGTATTTTGGCTCATCATAAATCTGGTCACTCCGATACTGGCTGTTCAGTCTTCATGCAGAATCAAACCAGTGTCGTTCGATCCAGTTATTGACTAACTCTATAATCCCCATTTCCCCCTCCTCCCCTTTTCTCTTGCGCTCCCTTGCACTAGCATTTAGAATGAAGCCTGGTCAGACTGAGAAGGCAAATGTCGCTAGGAGAAGAGGGGTCTGTGAGGAGGAAGTGGGCAGTGAGGGCTCTTGCTAAGTTTCTCCACCAGCGCCATCTCTGGAGAGACGAGGCTGGTCTCTTCTCCCTTCAGATAAAGCAGCTGAAATCAAACCCAGAGAGTTTCTTCATCAATCATTAGTCAGCCCCACTATGTGCATACTACAATAATCAGCAGCATATGCTGGATTGAAATGGAATAAATGCAACAGCTAAAGTTAAAATGCTCTGGGAATTCTACTTTACATTCCTGACTTTGTATGCCCTTAAAATCTCATCCAGAAAACTGCTTTAATGGTAACTTTTTGCATTTAAGATTTTTTGGGTAATGTTTTCAATGAAATGGTATGGTGTACGTCTCATCAGTTTGAAAACAAGGACTATATTCTGGCTTTGGATGCACACGTGGCTCCCGTTGGCTTCACTATGAGCCCTTCTGTATCCCAAGTCAGTATATGGCCGTCAGTGTTTATGTGTATCTGTAAATAATTTGCATTTGGATACAGTATCTTTCTTAACTTCCCACCTTAAACTGTTGTGTAATAGTTCTTTGCAGTGTTAAACAGCTACTGAATTCCACCCCAGGGGTGGTTGCATTTCAGTAGTAAGTGAACTGATCCCTATACAGAGTGGGTTGGAATTGCCAGTGATTTGCACATTTGTAACCAATCACACTCATGTAAAACGCTGCCAGATCATAATGGTAGCCTTATATCAGCTTAAATATGTAGACATGCTTTAAGAGCCAATTTAATCAAAGTGCTACATAATTATGAGCTACAGATAGATTCAAACATAACTTGAAAATAAAACTGAATGTGTCTGACCGTCAGCTAGTGTAAATCAGAATAGTTCTACTGATCTCAGCGGGGCAGTTCCAGTCCCCTCCCCCCCAGCTGAGGGTCTCGCTGAATGAGTCTAGAAGAATGCAGCCAACAGAATTGTTGTGAATGACTAAACCCAAGCCGTCTCCTTAGCAGTTTTAGAGACACAAGACCAAAGAGCAGAGTCCTTCAGAAGGGACTTCAGTAGCATCTCATTGGACCACAACAGCCCATGGCTACCAAGAAGTGGAGAAATCTGCTAGAAAAGCATATTTTTGCGGTGGTCAAGGATCTTACAGGAAGGAATCAAGATGCACAGAATACTAAATGATCACTATAGTGAAAAGCTATGTATTATTTACAAGCACAGTGTGAGCTGTCAGGTCACTTAAATCAATTATTCACCATTTGTTCAATTTAGCTTTGTATAAATCTTCTTTTTCTCACTCAGCGAATTCCAAATTTACTACAAAGCTTATGCCACATCTGTAATAAGAACAGACTGGAATGTATAAAAATGCAGACAGCTTGCTAAACTTATAAGTGATTGCTTGGAAAATTATCAGTGTCTACCCTTTGCTCTGTTTAATCCAGTGTGTGATTTTTTTTTTAATGCATACATCAAATATAAGGTCTCTCTAAATTTACTATTTGAGCTGGAATTCTATCCTGCTTCCAACCAGTAAATATGGTACACTTCGGTCAAAACTGGAGACTTCCCCAGAAAGACAGAGTGAGAGAGCATGGATTTATAGACTTCTAAATTCAGAAGGGACCATTATGGCCCTTGACCTCTTGCAATAATTAAGGCCATGGAACAGGAGTCGGCAACCTTTGTCACGCGGCTGGCCAGGGTAAGCACCGTGGCGGGCCGGGCCAGTTTGTTCACCTGCCGCGTCCACAGGTTCGGCCGATCGTGGCTCCCACTGGCCGCAGTTCGCTGCTCCAGGCCCATGGGGGCGGCGGGAAGCGGCGCGGGCCGAGGGATGTGCTGGCCGTCGCTTCCCGCTGCCCCCATTGGCCTGGAGCGGCGAACCGCAGCCAGTGGGAGCCACGATCGGCCGAACCTGCGGATGCGGCAGGTGAACAAAACCGGCTCGGCCCGTCAGGGTGCTTACTCTGGCAAGCTGCGTGCCAAAGGTTGCCAACCCCTGCCATAGAATTTCACCCAGTAATTCCTGCATCAAGCCTATAACTTCTGATTGAGTTAGATCATAGTATAGGAGCTTCTCTTTCTTCCTAATCTGGCTATATCTTACCTTTATTCCATGTGTGAGGGTCCCATTGCTGTCAATGAAAATTTGTGCAAAGATTGAGAATGTTCATTTGTATAATCAGAGAGTCAGTGGTTAGACTAGATCTGAAGCATAGTTGATCTGTTGTGTGAGGACTAAATACTAACCTGACAGCATTGGAGATTGAAGTCACTTTTTTATCCACAAATACTCAACTTCCCCACCCCAGCTATGTACCTCAGCCTTGCTCAGGAACAGCCTCTAATAGGGGTGAGAAGATAATTCAGTGTTTGGAGTTTTGGGTGTTGGTGAAATTGGGCGAGGGCTTGGAAAAGTTGTTTTGCTGTGAGTGACAATCAGGGTGCTAATAAGAGCAATGACAACTGGCAAGTTCTTACGGATTTTTATAGTGCTCATTGTCATGTAGTCTAAATGCTTCCCAGGTGAATCAGCTCTGTATGGTAAGGTCCCCCATGGACTAGAAGGAGTTTTCTGCTCTTCCTCCATCCTTGGATAAGGAGACTCCACTAGGAATATATATATATATTTAAATCACCATCATGTTGTTTAAAGTGGAAACAAGGAGGGTCCTGCAAAGCACCATGGGGGAAAAAAGATTCTGGATCAATCTAGTCTCCTCTGAAACTTTGTTCCACAACCAAATCCTCTCACCAACGTCTCCAGCTCTTTGGCACATGATCCTTGCGATAGCTGGGTCCTGAGCCACTGATGGCTTTGAAGATCAGGTACAATGCTTTGAACGGGTAATAGAAGTGAACTGAGAGTGAATGGAGGGATTGGAGCATATGGGTGGTATGTTCACAGCAACCCATCTTATGGAGATAGGCATCTTTGTATCCACATTTAGTTCCAGATACAGTGAGTTACAGTGACACAAGAAGGAGGTGATGAGCTAAGAACAGGTTGAAGCACGTCAGGAAGCAACACAGGCAAATGGATCACTGTATCAGGGTTCACATTCAAGAGGTGAGGTTGCAGTCTTCTGGACAATCACAGGTGGAAAAGAAAAATAATCCTTTCACTACCCAGACATCAGTTGGAAAACTAAGACAGCAAAACACAATGTCCAATAAGTTCTTGGGATGTATTGGCAACAACTTTTTGTTTCAGAAGGTGGAGGAAGTAACCAGAACAGTCATTTTAGACGTGATTCTGACTAGCAGAGGAATTGGTTGCGAATCACCCAAGTTGCCTTCCACCTTCAGAAAGTGAACAGGATTCTAAGGAAAGGAAAAGATAATGGATTTCAAGAAAGCAGACTATAACCAACCCAGAGACGTGGTAGTTAAGGTTCCATGGGAAGAAAATCCAAGGGAAAAAGGAGTTCAGGAGAGCTGGCGGTTTCTGAGACAATATTAAAGGCACAACAGCGAACAATCCCGAGGCAAAGAAAAGATAAAAAGAATGATAAGAGTCCCCTATAAGTCCATCAGGAGCTCTTTAAATACTTTCAAATCAAAAAGGAATTCTACAAAAAGTGGAAACATAGAAAAATTGCTGAGGCGGAGGACAAAAGAATATCACAATCATGTAGGGACAAAATCTGAAAGGGACAAAATGAGCACGGGACATAAAAATAGTAAGAGGTTCCAGAAGTACATTAGGAGCAAGAGAAAGATGAAGAAAAGTGTAGGTCCTCTACTTAGTAGGGAAGGAGAGCTAATAATGGAGGACATCAAGAAGGTTGAGGTGTTTAATGCTTGCTTTGCTTCAGTATTTGGTAAAAAGGTAAATTGTGACCAAATATTTAGCACAATTAATATTAACAAAAAGGGGGAATGAATGCAAGCCAAAATTGTGAAAGAACAGGTTCAGACATGGGTGCCAACTCCATGGGTGCTCCAGGGCTGGAACACCCACAGGAAAAAAAATAGTGGGTGCTCATCACCCACTGGCAGCCCTGTGGATCAGCTCTTCCCCCTCACCCCCAGCCCTTCCACCCATCGGCAGGCCCTGCCCATTAGTGCCTCCCCCTCCTTTCCAGTGCCTCCCGCCCACCATGATCAGCTGTTCAGCGGCATGCAGGAGGTGCTTTGGATGGGGGGGCAGGAAGAGGCAGGGGGCAGGGCTGGGAAGGGGCAGAGATGGGCAGAGGTGGGAAGAGGCGGGGTGGGGACTTGGGGGAAGGAGCGGAGTGGGGGCAGGGCCTGGGCTGTTGCGGGGGTCGAGGCCTCAGCTAGAGTACTGTGTCCAATTGTGGGTGTCACACTTTAAAAAAGATGTGGACAAACTGGAGAAAGTCCAGAGGAGAGCACCAGAAATGATGATAGGTTTAAAAATATGCCCTATGGGAAAAGTTTAAAAAAACCAAACCTGGACATTAGAGAAAAGAGGACTAAAGGGGGACCTGATAACAGTCTTCAAATATGTTAAGGGATATTATGCAGAGGATGGTGATTAATTGTTCTCCATGTCCACTGAAGGAAGGACTAGACATAATCAGCTTAATTTGCAGCAAGGGAGATTTAGATTAGATATCAGGAAAAGCTGTCTAACAATAAGGATAGTTAATTACTAAATTAGGCTTCCAAAGGAGGTTGTGACTGTCACTGTAGATTTTTTAGAACAGGTTAGACAAACACCTGTCAGGGATGGTCTAGATTTATTTGGTCCTGCCTCAATATAGGGGGCTCATCTAGATGACTTCTCAAGGTACTTTCCAACCCTACATTTCTATGATTCAATTAAGACCATTGGTTACTTGCTGCTATCTGCCCATTCCAGAACATCAAAATCCAGAGATGGTTTCTTGAGCAAAGATCTGACAAGCATATGCTTTCAGATACTACCTCATGCTTCCCCCTTTTTAAGGAGGCACAGGCTATTTCCAGCAGGAATGTTATCACAGTATAGCTTTTATAAGGGCCATCTTACGGGATAAAAGGAAGAGCACTCCCTGAAGAGCATCCCTTGATTCTGCAGGTGTAATGGGGAGCGTACATTGATACATAATATCTTAGGACTGTTGGGGAACATACTCGGGAACCTCAGTTGATACGGCTTTTCTACAGGGGTAGCCTCTGGTCCCTCCCAGTACTGCCCTGCATCTGTTGTCCAGTGCCCAGGGAGGAATAGGGTCATGATCCTGACCTGGATTATCCCTTCTGAGACCTAGGCTACGTCTATGCTATGGGTGAGAGGTGTGATTCCTCAGCTCATGTACACATACCCTCTCTAGCTCTCATTGAGCTAACACAAGCATAAATAGCAGTGTAGCCATGGGAGAATGGGTAGAGGCACCAGAGGCATTGCTGAGTCATGCTAAGTACAAACCCACCTGAAACCAATGAGAGCTAGTGAGAGTATGAACTAGCTCATAGTGTAGACATAGCCTAGGTCTCAGAAGGGATAATCCAGGTATGGCATGGGATAATCTGTGCCATGACTCTATTCCTCCCTGGCACTGGGCAATAGATGGTAGAATAGATGCAGCCCTAGAGAGCTGTGGTCAGCCCTGGTCAGTTGTCGCCCACCCTGTGCTCCTGGAGTGCTAGCAACCACACCAAGACAGACTTGTGCTGTGAATGGGAAGGTTTTCCATGAACCTCCTCTCTCTCCTGTATGGGAGCCTCCCAATGAGACCATAACTTATCTCACCAAGTTTTATTATAGGAGCTGTGATGTCAGTGTATGTCAGCAAAAGTGTTTGGCAACCTATAACCTTATGAAGAGGTCATCGAAAGTGGAGACAGGGGTAATGAATAGATGGTCCATTTTTCAAATAAAGCGCCTTACAACAGAAACAACTTTGTTTTATCATGTCAAGTTAAGGGATGAGAATTGCATCAACTGCTTTTCACAACACATTTTACATTCCCCAGTGAACCAATACATCATTGATGAAAAGCTTCTTCCACAAAACCCTGCAAGACTCCTAGCTAATGAAATTCCATGCAACTTCTTCCAGGAAAATCACTTGTAAACTCTGAAGTAATATCTAGGATTTCTTCAGCCTGTTCTGTATGATTCATTCAGCGCTCAATAGATTAGACATTATTAAATTTGCATGACTCTGTGTTAAATAAATAAAGTGAAGCACAACAGCTGGGGCTACTCATCATTCAGGCATATAACATCCAGTGCCAGATCCAAGAAGGACTTGACCATGTTGTAATTACCAAACTGGGTCAGTGGTTAAATAGAGTGCAGGGATTGTTATAATACCAACCTCTTAGGTTTTGCAACTTTCTTTTTTAGTAACAAAATATCAGAGGAGTATGTACTGCATCAGAAGGTGCTGATGGGCTCTAGTCTGTCTGTGAGGAATCCTTATTTATAGGATTAGCTTCTACGTGAGTAAGAGTATGCTGGTCCAAACTCATACTGAGTATTATAGCAAATCAAATAACATCCCTATCGCAATATACTGAATGGGGTTCATGTTGCAAATGTTCTACTTGCAGAAATCCCATTGAGACATGGGGGAAAAGATGATCTTGTGGATTTCCGAGGTTCTGAGCCCTACTCCAGGTTCTGCTACAGACTTCCTATATGTCCATTGTTCTCCCCAAGCCGCCACCCAGTCAGCATCAACAGTAGAGGCAAAAAAATAAAATGGACAAAAATGGCTGAGGTGTGGCAAGGGCACTAGATCATGGCACAGAGGTTTGGAAAACAACCTGTGAATGGCACATATTTTGCTAGACCTTACAGGCCATTTGATACGTCTACAGAACACACTAAGCCTGGGTCTATGAGACCCACACCTGCAGACTTGCTGTGTTCAAGCCCATTCTTGAGCATCCATACTGCATTGGAAACCTGGGCCTTATAACCAGGCTGTACTGCACTGTTCAGACCAACTCAGAGCTTCAGCTTCTGTTGTGTCTCTCAGGGCTCCTAGCACCCTCATCAGCTCTAGCCACTCTAGAACTTGTTTCATAGGGGATTGTGGAAGCACTTGTCCCTCCATCCCATGGGAGTTGACTAAAAGAGTGTTGGGTGGTTTTAGCCCGCAAACACATCTAGCTGAGCCGTTTTGTGTCCGCAGGCTCTTAGCAACAGGAGCCATCAACAGAATCAGAAAGTGCATCTGTGAGGTGCTGGTGGACATTTCGGTGGTAGTTTTTGACCTGCCAATGGCACCTCTCAGAGAGGGACACTGCGATGCCAGCCGCAACCCAGCTGGTTCTGCTTATGCCTTTTGCTTTAGCTGCAGATTCCCCAGTGCTTCTGGAGAAGAGCCACAAGCACAGATGGGGGGGATCACATCGTCATGGAGACCTGGAATGACCAGCAGTGGATCCAAAACTTTCACATGAAGAAACAAACGTTCATGGAGGTTTGTGATCAGCTGGCCCCAACCCTCTTAGCACCAGGGTTACATTTTTAACGGTGAGAATAATTAATCATTGGAACAATTTACCAAGGGTTGTGGCAGGTTCTCCATCAATGGCAACTTTTAAGTCAAGACTGGATGATTTTTCTAAAAGATCTGCTCTAGGGATTATTGCAGGGAGAATTTGACATGGTGGGAGTCCTACAGTGAAGTTTAGGTTTTGCTGGTTTAACTCAACCCAGTGTTGCAGTCACAGAAGTGTGATGTTAAGCAACATATTCAGATTGGCTTGTCTGTTTCATATCTTTATATAATCACAGGGCTAGACTATGGCTTTTCCGTCACAGTCCAACGTAGGCCTGACTAGCTCAGGAGCTGCACCTGGGACATTGTGTCGGCCTGAGGCACAATCTCTTCCCAGATTTCGCTATGTGCACAGAGGGGTGTGTTTGTCTACAGGTAATCTGCTTCATCCATTAGGATGGAACTGGCACAGTAACCCCACATCATTAGCCAGTGCAGTGTGGGAAGGGCAGGGCAGGTTGGCAGACCAATGACCCCACTACCAGCACACCCATGTTGTCAGCATCTTTTTTGGCCAGAAGGAAGCAGGAAGGAACAGTCCCTGTGGCTCCCTTCCCCCACAAAGAGCAGGGACTCAGAGGCTGCCTTTGCGTAGCTTTGTACGCACACTCCTGGCCTGGTGGAGTGAAGGCCATCATGATCTTGCCAATAATGTGGCAAAATAATCCCTGCTGTACCTATGTTGATGTCAGCGGAGTTGCACCAAGGATTAATTCGGGCCCTGTGGTGGGGTATATAACCCCAGGACTGGGATAAATAGGGTTGAGGAGCAGGTCTGGCCTACCACACCTGCAAAGCCTGCTCCAGCTGAAGGAGGAGCTGAAGAGAAAGCTGGACAGCTCAGAAGGGGGGCAGGCAGGAGAGGAGGAGAGAGCTCCTGAATAAGGGTCCAGCTGCTACCTCCAGGCCTGGAGGAGGGACTAGCCTTTTCCTAGGACTAGGGAACCCTTCACTCCATCTTCTGGTGGCTCATTTGGGAGGCTTTTGACCATGCCCTGGACCATGAGGGCAGGTGGTAGGAAGTTGCCAAGGGAAGCAGCCACAAAGCACTCCTGCATGTTTGATACCATTGCCTCCCATGGGGCCCTGGGCCAGAGCTTGGTGGAGAAGGAGAGCCTGGCCTCCCCTACCAACCACCTTCCCATGAAGGATGCACAAAACTGGAGATGAGGGGGATAGAGACACTAAGCCCTGAGGTGAGGGTGGGTAGCCCGCAGAGCCCAGGATGTGGGCTGAAGACTTTTTTTTGGGGGAGAGGAAACATTGGACTTGTATATTTTGTTGGACTCTGTTAATCCCCGGAAGAGGGTGGACTCAATTGGTGACCAGATTGGAGGGCTGAATCACCCTCTACTGGAGAGGAGACTGCCACTGCACCAGAGCGACCACCAGCAGGGGGTGCTAGAGATGGGGGAAAGTTGTGACCTAGGTACCTAATTGCTAGTCAGTACCACTGGTAAGTGCTGCTGCCAAAACTCCTTATGTAACCAATAGCATGGCGATGCAGACCTGCCTCTGTTCTCTTCCTCGGACAGTAAATTAAACAAAATAGAAGGAAGCTGGAGGTTTTGGGGGCTGGGTTTGGCTTCTGCATTTTGTCTGAGCTGCTTCAGATTTGGGCTTGGGCCAATAGCTAAGGTTTGTTTACAGTTGAGAGCAAGGATTGGTGATGGATGGGAGGGCGAGAGAAGTGAGTTTGCTACTGTGCTAACACTTTAATCTCTGGGACTGCATCACTCAACACCCTCACCCAATGCCTGCCCTCAGGAATTGGTGCTAGCCCTGACTAAGGAGCTATGTCTCTTCTTAAATCACAGGAGCCACGCCCCGTGAGAGATGAAAGTTACACCCAACAGATTCAGGCTGGATGCACGCATCAGGCTCACACGGGAACAACACCTCCACGGTGGAGTTCCAAGTGAAAATGTGAAGAGCTGAGAGCATTCCTACACTGAGGATTCCACCTCCCAAAGGTACCCAGATAACTAAGGACTAGATGGTGCCATTTAGACACAGCTATTGTCAGTGGAGGTACACTTATGCTTTCTGCCTTAGGCTTCTAGGTGTGCAGAGGTTTCGTATTGCCTGGTACCCCACAAAGGGACATAATACTTACTTCCCAGCACGCAGCCAGCAACCTCTGTGGGTCAGTGTATGGGTAGTGCAGAGCCATGGTCCTGCCGTCTGCCCTTAGAGGAGTAGAGAGGAAATGGTCCATCTGTTCTCTCGAGTGCAGGGGTGCCACTTTGCCTTGCTCTTACACAGGCTGGCGGAGTGGGGGGAAGAGTACGTGGTGTCCCTGTCCCTGCCCCCAGTGTGCACCTACATATGGGCCAGGCACAGTTTGGTCCTGAGGGGATAAATGACAAATGTCTTGCGTCTTTAAAGTCGTGGCAGATCTTTCATTTGAAACTAGCGCTAGGGAGATGCTGAGTAGGACTAAACGCCTAATAGCACTTGTACAGCAAGCTGCTTAGCTGTGCTGCTAACAGGTCAGTGCATGCACTGTTAGGATAGTAGCATGCTCATCGTGTTTGTCTGCTCACCCTTCCGTGAGTTTACAGCTGCTTTATATAACTAGCACACAGGCGCCCTATACCACGGGGTTGGAGGGTGACACTTTTAGCTGCAGCTGGAGTTTTTAAAAGCTGCAACATTTTCCTTTTAGTGTTCATTATTCCTGAGGGCTAGTTCCAGACTCTGGAGGAGAAAGCACCCAGGTAAAAGATTTTAGAAAGCCCCTGTGTGTTAATGGGACAACAGGGTTTGTATCGCACCCTGGATGGTTCTCATGCAAACTGAGCACTGACTTCAGACACATGGGCAGAATTCGGATCTATGTATTTCAGATGCTGGAGACATGGCTGTTGGAGGGCTTCTTCCTTGTGCGCTGCTGCCTATCCAAGTGGTCTGCGGTAGGGCCCGTTTTGTCCTACGTATTTTCCAAATAAAACATTCCTTGATCTTCCTACTTTGTCAAACTTGCTGACACCAGGAAATGAACTTCCAGAGGGCAGTGGTAAAGGCTGCAGCATTCTGTGGCATGTGACACGGACATGAAATGAAAGCCACGGCCCACTGGGCAATGACATTTATGCCATTGAGAAGCATACACCAAGCTACAGCATATTCAGAGATTCTGAGGTCAGAGGGGACCATTCTGATCATCTAGTCTGACCTCCTGCATAACACAGGCCACAGAAATTCACCCCGTCATTACTACATTCAGCCCAGTAACTAGTGGTCTGTAGATATAGGAAGCGGAGAATAGCTTTATGAACGGTGTTAGGCATGACCAATAGAGTTGTAGCAACCTCTTCAGTCAGAACATGGGGACGGAGATTCATTGCTCTCAGTTCTTCTGGTTCTATCTGACCAGGTCAGAGCTAATGCATTTTAAGTGCTGGCAACCTCTTTACCCGAGCAGGGGCTTTGGTTCCTCTTCTGGAAACATTTCTAATCTAAGTCCCCTTTAATGAATAGCTCTCAAAAGCCAGGATGGCTCAGGTTAAGGGGTTTGGTGCTATGGAGGAGTTCCTGAAGTCAGAGGCCTCGCTTGAGGGGATGGTGGGAGGAAGGACAAAGGATAGCATGGATCAGGCTACCTTGTCACAACTAAGGTTTCTTTCTGGGGAGAGAAACTAATGGAATTTAAGATAAAATTTCTTATTACAGACAAAATTATATTTACCCCCCCCCCGCCCATTTGGCCTGATTCTCAGTATTAAGCCTCTTTCATACCACTTTGGTAGCATAAAGACGGCAGATATAGCCCCCGGGAGAATCCTCCTTTGCAGGAGCCTCTGTGGCTAGTGTAGAGTTGGCAACAAAGGCCCTGAAAGTCCAGCTCCCAGCCCAAGAGTAGGGCATGTGCCGGGGAACAAGGGGGCAGGCTGGCAAGGGCTGTAGCCAGAACCCACTGCACTCTTGTCTGTTCTCTTTGAAGCTGCTCTGGCTTATGCTGAGGGCAGGGTGGGCCCCAAGTTGCCTCAGAATGCCCAGTGGCCGTTTAAAGGCACACATGCTGTCCCTTCTCCTTCCCGGCCCCAAGCCCAAGTATTGTCTCCCTAGCTAACACTCGCTACTTCAGGTCAAACCACACCCACTGTGGGCCTCTGCACACAGATCAGAATGACACAAATAGCTGCCCTGATGCAGACTTTGAAGGACACAAGAATCGCACAGTGCAAAGTACAGTCTGTCTGCCATATAGCCTGCTGTGTGCCCGTCAGGCTGTGGAGATCATTCCATTCGCAGGTGAAAGGCACGTGCATGTCGGGTAGGGTGACCAGACAGCAAGTGTGAAAAATCGGGACAGGGGTAGGGGGTAATAGGAGCCCATATTAAAAAAAGCCCCAAATATCAGGACTGTCCCTATAAAATCGGGACATCTGGTCACCCTAATGTCGGGACAGGATCAGGTCCTCAGTTCAAGAAGCAACACTGGGGCTGTATGATAGCAATTTCTGGGTGGATCTTAGTGTTGCTACATCCACGTCACAGCGAATCCCCCCCCCCCCCCCCCCACATATGTTGACTGGGTTTTTGGTAAAATTTAACAGGAATGCTTCAGAAAAAAACCAACAAACTCCAAAGTAATTATCTTATTTCATTACCGCGCCCAGGCTGCTTTGTCATAAATTGCATTTCCATTCTTCAGGCCTGTGGGTGTAGAGCTGCTGAATGTGTTTAACATAATTTCACCAGCTGACTACTACAGGATGACAGAGTTAGCGACTGAATAACTCATTAATTGTGCTGGGCGAGACAGAGGGATCTCATGGGCTTTTAAGGAGGACCTCACGCTCTCAATTATTTGCAGAAGGAATGTAAGCTCTTTCTTGTCAACCTGCATTACCTACCACTGAGCATAATTTTACCCCCAGCCCATGACGCACTGATGCTTTAGGGCTCCTCTAGCTTTGAATCCATTTGTTGCATCTGTTACTTTTAAACCTTCTCCATGCTAGGGACAGTCTGCAAAAAAAAAAAAATTCCCCCTGTTGCCAACACCCGTCCATCTCCACTGGCATTAGCAATGTGGAGAGCCCGAATGTAGCTGTGCCGCCCACTGGCATTTTAAGCGTCATAACAATTAGACCTGCTCTGAGCAAGGTTGGATGCCACAGAGCCTAAAACACCAGAAGAAGCTTGTGGTCCTTTCTACGCCAGGGATCCCAATGTTGCTAACAGCTAGTGGAGTGTGTGTGTGTGTGTGTGTGTGTGAGAGAGAGAGGAATGTCATTAGCACAGGCAAGAGCTGGCGTCCTGTAATAATGAATGGTAATACTGCCATCAAGTGGGTGTAGCATGGAAAAGCAATGTGAAAGCAAAAACTAGGCCGGTTCTAGGTGAAAGTTCACAGTGTGCAGGAATGGCTCAGCGTCAAGACTTATCCACCTTTGTTGAAAAACCACAGCAGGGGAAAACTGGTCCAACCCCAGGAAGGATAACTGAGGTGCAGCCTCCCTTCGCTGTGGTGAGGTGAGGGTGGGAACCTCGTGGGAGAGGCAGGAGATGAGCAGCATTATCTGTGGAGGCTGGGGATCCATGGGAGACTAGGGCCCCAGCTGCATAGATCCCCACCTAGGGAGGTGGAGATGAACTCCCCTGGTCTTCCCAGCAGGATGGGTTTGGCTCACTCACCGCACTATGATCTTAGCTGCGCACTCCTCCCCGTTCTGCAGTGGGTCATGCAGCAGTTTGCCATTGAGCTGACTTCCTTTCCCTATGGGAGCATGGCAGGTAGAGTAACAACTCCCCAGCCTGGCCAAGCCTGGCCCGTCCACACACTCGCACCTCCCAAGATGTGTGGTGCTCCCAGAAAGCATGTGCAGTGTGATGGAGAGGAGGTTTATGCCCTTTGGGCTCTGGACCCATCCCTACAATGATACTGAGGCCTCTCCATTCCTTTCCTATTTGTTTTCTCCCCTCTCAGTGCTTTGGTAGGACAATCGGAGTCTGGTCCGCAGTCCTTCCGACCGTTATCTTCAAAGGAGACCACTTCAGGTGCCCAACTTGAAACACTGTGGACTTGATTTTTCAAAGGTTCTGGTCACCCCGAATCAATGAGAACTCAGCAGCTGTGACAATCACAGCGAAGGTGTGTCAAGGCAGGTGTCCAAGTGTAAGTGGTCTCATTTGAAAATGACAGCTTTAAACACTAATCCATAGTCCTCTTTAGCTATAGATCCGTGCAGAAACTGAGGCACGGAGGTGCAATTTGCACAAGGTCACAGGCAGAGCCAGAAATAGAACACAGGTGTTTTGCTCTCAGGCCTGTTCCCCACACACTGGTTCTAGCCCATCCCTATTCCTGCGCAGCATTGCTTTCTGCAAAGTGTTGTCTAGTTTTTTTTTTTAAATCCCAAAGCTTCCTCTTGACAGATTTCTTTTCCATCTCTGGGAAGGATGGGTTCAGGCCCTGTAGCATTTCACCACAGCGTGTGACAGCTGTATATTTTATTTGCATATGCAAATACAGTAGATGATTATTTTAAATCAGAAATGGGCCTGAACAAAAACTCCAGATCCCAACAATCCCGAGGTCTGGGCAATCTGGGATCCTCCTCCCAGCATAGTGGCCAAAGTCAAAGCTTAGTGGCCAAAGCAAATGCCCTCTTCTATCCTGTCAGCCTCAAACAGTTCAGATATCTGCGGGGAGTGGCCTCACTGTAAGTATCAAATAATATCTGCAAGTTCTAGATAGTGAGTTAGGGGTGCAGTAGATTCCTGTTATGCAAGGCTGGCTGTGTGTGGTGTACATGCAAATCCTCACATGCTGAGTGAGACAAACCCTTCAGAGTTCTTCACCTTTTCAAATTGAAGATAACAAAGTGGAGAACTTAGCCAAGCTGGTCTGAGGGGTGTTCAGTGCACTTGGGGCCTGGTGATGATTTCTGCTTTATGCCTGTTGGTATTTCACACGGTGGAATTTGCCACAGGCAAGCTATGTGAGTTCCACATTCCAGATGATAATCGTCTAAGTGTATGTGTGTGAAATGCTCCAAAATGCAGGAAATTGTACCTTGTTTTTCAAACAGTGCTCAGGGAAGGACCCTCTGAGACCTCATTAGAAGGATCCTATTGCCCTGTAGCTGGGTCACTCTGGATAGAGGGAAACTCAGTGAGCTGCACTTGCAGAGTTAGATACAAACTCTTTTGTCAGATGGGGGTGAGACTGGCTCGTTCCTCTTATGGAAGAATCCAAGGACCCACCCCTGAAGCCATCTTATTGCCCAAGATCCATAATGGCTCCTGGCTCCACATACAACACCGGTCACTTTCCCCTGGAGCCACCCCACAGGAGTGGAGGGCGGAGACCACAGGAAGGGAAAGCAGGTAAATTCAGCCTGGCTGAGTCCAATTAGTCCCAGGGCTCAGTGGGGAGGAGCAATGCTGTGGAGCATGGCAATGGACTGGTGGCCTCCTTGCTTCATTGGGCACGCCAACGAGGGCCATTCAGAGTCTCATGGGAAAGGGGGAACAACGCAATGGAGCTGACCTCCCCCCCCAGCAGACATCTAATGGGATTGCATTTCTTCTCCCTCCAGTGATGAGGGGACCCTCGTTCTGCTAAGCTGAAAAAGTCTCCCTCTTGGTCTGTCTACCTATAGAATTTATTTACGGTGAACAATCCTATAGACCTGAGTACAGGCCTGCTCTACAATTCAGTGGGATGATTCCAGTTGTCTAAGGAAGGGGTATCACCCTCTGTTATGTCCTATGGGTTTTTAGCGTAATTTCTATAGTGCCTGTTGAGTTCTAGCCCTTTTAGATTTTACCTTAAGGATAAATAATAGAATGTATAGGACGTAGGACCTGATTGAAAGCCTATTAAGTCAATGGGAGTATTTCCATTGACTTTAATGGGCTTTGAATCAGGCCCCTGGTAGGATGGGGCTGCTCCACCAAAGTCATATTCTCTCCCCTCACCCCTATGTAGTATTGCTTGGCTGGTTGTGGGCAAAAGGAAAGTGAGTTTTCTGGCTTCA
Source organism: Chrysemys picta bellii (assembly GCF_011386835.1). Classification (NCBI taxonomy): domain Eukaryota; kingdom Metazoa; phylum Chordata; order Testudines; family Emydidae; genus Chrysemys; species Chrysemys picta. The sequence continues at coordinate 271,110,157 of NC_088792.1, read as the reverse complement.
TGTGAGAAACCTGCTCCATCCAGCACTCCCCACAAACCCTGTTTGTTTCAAGCAGTGCAGAGCGTCTGGATTTAGGCAGCTCTCTCACAGTGGAGTCAACCCTGTGTGCTGAGCTTCAGCTGTTTCTCAGAGCTTGTCTGTTCACATCGCTGAGCAAGGGATGAAGTAATGCAAATTACAAGCTGTGGAAATGTGATCTCTTCATTCTGTAATGGTGGCTCCGTGAAATCTGAGAATATATATTTACTTTAATATTCTCACGGAGGAGGAGAATATTCCAAGGCATGGAGCAGGGGGAGAGAAGGCCGGCAAGGAGAAATAGCATGAACCCATTTGTACTTGATTAAATATGTTGTATATAGATCTTGCCCTCAAGGATGACAAGGAGCAGCAGCATTCAGCTCATATCTTGGTGTTTGAAAGCAGCTGACACTTCCATTTTGTGGTGTATGCTCAGGGTTGAGGAGATCTTCCCAGGCAGCATTGCCAGCTCTTGTGACGTTATTACAAGTTGCACAATGTTTTGCCTAAAGCCCCATGTCCTGGAGTCTTGTGATTACATGAGAGGCCCAGCTTTGGTTCGCTTCCCCCTTCCCCCACCCAGGTACGTTTATAGCCCTCGTGATTGGGGAGAAAATCTGGAAAACATGACCAGAGTGCGCCCTAAAGGCTTGAAAACCAGAAGTCAAATAAAGACCCTAAAATGTGTAATTTGTTTAGTCTCGTTTTTTAACACCTTAAGGTGATCAGTACTGCTGATATTCTAATAGCTCCTAGAGGCTCCAGTTAGGACCCTGCTGTGTTAGGCCATGTATAAACATGGAGAAATGACCATTACTGCTCTCAGGAGGCCACTTTACCCTGCTCTACATGACCCCAAGGTGGGTTAAAGTCCAGGTTAAAAAGTGGGAATTATTTACCATGCACTGTGATCTTTCCAAGGGTGAGGGTGCACAGAATTCTGCTGAGCTTGGAGTAGAGATGGCCACATGGCTATGGGGCAGCAGTGCTACCATTCTGGGTGAAGGGTTGGAATGGGCTGGAAAGTCCATGATAGGAAACATTGTCCATGTAGCTGGATGAAGATCTGCAAGACACTTTGATCTTAACCAGGCTGATTTTCTTTTGTGTGTCTCCACTCATTGTTGGCCCTATAATGCAGGGAAAGAAATTGGCCCAAGGGCTGCCCTTTGAAATTTTCTGTGGCTTTAGGACCTCTTTGCATTCACTGTGTGCACTGTACGCCCCTGTTTTTGTGTGCTTAGGATTTTTTCTGATCTTGTCACAGACTCGTGGCCCAAGTCCACTTATATATAAAAATATTTTTTTTAAAAATACCTTGCTGAAGTAGCAATGGGACAAGCGACAAAAGGTTTGGCGCTCAGTTTTGGTTCAGAAAGGCATCCAAAAGTCTGGGGATGTAGTGACACCAGCAGCAACTCAGACTAGCCACCTGAACTCGGACCCAGGTGGTTGGGTGGGTTTGTAATAGGGTGGCTAGCCCAAGCCACCACCGAAGCACCTGGCATTGGCCACTGTTGGAAGACAGGATACTGGGCTAGATGGACCATTGGTCTGATGGTGTGGCCTTTCTTATGATGCCCACACCGCTATTTTTAGCGTGCTACCTCAAGCTGAGCTAGCGCGTCTGTTTACCCACACTGAAAGGCTTGCTCCCAGCTGCACTGTAGACATAACTTGTGTGGCGCGCAATGGCTCCTAATTGCCACGTTGACAGCGCTGCCCCGCTCTCCACACCAGGAAGCAGCAGCAGCAACTTGGGCAGGAGCTGAGTGTGGAGCTGGTCCCGGATCCCTCCTCTGGGCCAGCCATCAGTGGGTCACTCAGCCAGCCCACCCCCCACCACCATCAGGCTAGGACAGGCCAGCTAACCCCCTACAAACAGCTGCTGCCTCAGCAGAGTGGGGGAACAGGGGCTGCTGACACAACTTTGCCTTGCCCCTCCCAGATTTTTCTGAACTGATGCCCCTCCTGTTCTCAGTGCAGCTCAAGAGGAGAGGCCAGGCAAAAGATGGCCTTAGGCCAGTTTTATGTCTCCCATCCCCACCTCTGGGGCTGGCAAAGGATGAGGCCAGACCCTGGTGTAAGTTAAAGCTATGCCAACTGTATGCCCCCTGGGGTTCTCTCCATGTTGGGGAGAGGGGGCGAATCTTCAGGGAGCTGAGAGTGTACTGGATGGCTGCTGTGTGCCATCAGAGCAGCTCAGAACAAGCAGCGCATGAGCCAGCGTGTGGCCCCGTGTGTACAGGAAGCTCTGGGTGCTTCTACTTGAAAACTTCATCCAGCATTTTAGCCTGTAGAATTGGAGCTGCTCTCATTTACACCTGTCCAACCATGGGATGGTGCCACTGCCTTCAGTGGCCACTTCTGACTTGTGTCAGTGCACGTGCTATCCGAAACCGGCTCGGAGTCAGGAAAATCAGAGGTAGAAAACGCTGATTAGCAGGATTGTTCCCTACAGTATATTTTCTAGTACTTGCACTGAATACATAGCCTTTGCTTCGCCGTACAACACATTAAGGGTTCCAGAGAAGCCATTCCAGTCAATTGGGTCAATGATGCACAAACTAAAACTATCTTGATTCAATGAATTATAACAGCTCTGAAAGGGGTTGTTACAATTTACTGGGACATCGATCTGTGAACTAAAGTTTCTCTGAGTGACCTATGGTAAGAGCTACTTTGGAGACATTATGAGGGTCTGATGGGTCAATGATCTGCTAAATAAGAAATCTTGAAGCAGAGACCTTGGCAGAGTACATTCTACTGGATCAATCATACTAAAACTGTGTGTATTTATAGAGCCATAGTTATTGGCTGTAATTATTACCCTATCTGGAATAGACTTGCTTGTATTTTTTGTTGTTTGTTTTGTCTTTTTATCAAAATACTTCTGTGATCAGTGTCGGTCCACCTACCCGCTAGGGGGGGGTGGGGAGCTATGACATCACTGGCCGGCCTGGGTCACGCCTCTGCCACTGGGGAATTAGCAGCGGGAAGGATGCCAGCCAGTGTCTGTAGCGCGCCCCTCAGGCAGGGGAGCGCTGGCAAAGGTCAGTAGCGCGCCCCCCAGGCAGGGGAGCGCCGGCAAAGGTCAGTAGCGCGCCCCTCAGGCCGGGGAGCGCCGGCAAAGGTCAGTAACGTGCCCCTCAGGCCGGGGAGCGCCGGCAAAGGTCCCGGCATGGGTTGGCCGGGTAGGGGAACGCAGGCCCACCCTACACCACTGCGTTCCAGCCCAGGGCCCTGACAGTGACAGGACGAGGGTCCCGCCACTGGATCAGCGGGGTCCTTCCGTTGTATAGACTCACCACTGTGCAGCTCTGTCCCTGGGCTACTTCCTACCCGATTGCTCGTCCGAAGCCCTCTGGTCCCGCCAGTGCGTCGGGGTAGTCTGCTGTCGACAGCTCCAGCTCCCCCTCGGGCTCAGGCTCCTCCAGCTCCTCCTGGTCCTCGGCTGCTGGCAGCTTCAGCTCCCCCTCCAGCTCCTCCAGTCCCTCTGGGTACTCGGCAGCGGGCAGTCCTGGCAGCCCCAGTCCGTCCTCCTGGTGAGGTTTCCACTGGTCCAGGACCTCCCCTGGCATGGCAGCAGGGTCGGAAGGGAGCAGCCCGCAGTCTGCGTCTGCCTCCCTCCCTGGTGCTGCCCTGACTGAGCTGAGGGCCTCGCCCTTTATACATCCTGTTCCACCCCTCCCCTTCCGGGAGGTGGAGCAAGCTTGGCCTGGCCCCACCCACTCAGGCTGAGAGAGCGGTCCTTTACCCTCAGGTTCGGAGGGCAGCCACCCTGGCTCCCTACAACTTCTCATTTTATCAATCAGTCTTGCAAAGTCCTAATGAAAACTGCTGTCTTCACAGCAGAAACAAATCTGCTCATCCGTCCTTACTGCAAAATGTTGAAAAAATGAACAGGGCACAGTTCTCAGGTCTGGCCGTGCTCCACTCAGTGCAGGACAAAGATGGCTTTGTAGCTGCAGGGCTGATCTAACTTACTCCTTTCCACTACAGTTTTCCTGCCCCCTTTTCATCCTGGCATATACTGAGGGAGCTAACAGGGAGGACAGTGTGGAGCCGGTGCATTCTGAAATATGATCTGAGGTGCCCACAATGCACATCACGCTGAAGTTCAACAGAGGCAACCAGAGAATGGCAAGCAAGCTTCCAACCACTTATTTAAGGCTACGTCTTCACTACCCACCTGACTCGGCGGGTAGAAATCGATCGGGGATCGAATTATCGCGTCTCGTTGGGACGCGACAATCGATCCCTGAATCGACGCTTGTACTCCACCAGCGCAGGTAGGAGTAAGCGCCATCGACGAGAGAGCGCGGAGGTCGATTTGCCGCCGTCGTCACAGCGGGGTAAGTCGGCTCGGATACGTCGAATTCAGCTATGCTATTCGCGTAGCTGAATTTGCGTATCTTAAATCGACCCCACCCCCGTAGTGAAGACTTAGCCTCAGGGTAGAAAGACCATCTTTATCCACCGACCCCAGCAGTGATGTTGGTAGGTAGACTCTGGGTGAATCCCCACTTCTCTCCTTACCTGAGTGCTGTTTGTGTGGAGTAGCTGATATCATTGAATAGAGGGTGGGACTGCAGAGACCAACAGTCATCCTCCATTTTGGAAGGTGGGGCTCTGGTCTGCCTGGGGCAGAACAGATCGTGGCAGGTCACAGCTTACAATAGACTCTGGCGACTATGTTATGTTTTAATACAGCTGTTCTCAAACTTTAGCAACCCGAGGACCCCCATTTTGATTTAAATTTTTTCACGGACACCCCAAGGCTGCCCGCTTAGCCCCAGGCCCTGCCCCCACTCCACCCCTTTCCCCAAAGCCCCACCCCCACCCCACCTCTTCCCTGCCTCCTCTCCCCACTCTTCTCCCTCCCTCCCAGTGCCTCTTGCATGCCACTGAAGGGCTGTTCCCCGGTGTGCAGGAAGCACTGGAAGGGAGGGGAAGGAGTTGATCAATGGGGCCAGCAGTCCCGGACATGATTCCACTCCCTCCCCCAAGCACGCCCTGTCCCCACTCCTCCCCCTCCCTCCCAGTGCCTTCTGCGCACCACTGAACAGCTGTTCCCCAGCGAGCAGGAGGTGCTTGGAGGGAGGGGGAAGAGTTGATCAGCAGGGCCTGTGGACCCCCTGGACGACCCTCGCGGACCCTCAGGGGTCTGTGGACCCTAGTTTGAGAAACACTGTTTCAATAAAAATAATAATTGTTAAACACAAAGCTCTTGTTGCTTTAATGCAAAGAACCGTACACTATTTAGGCATTAAAATTGTAAAATACAAATACGCTGAACTCAAATTCCATCCCTCACCTTTTGTGTCTGATTGAATCTCAGCTATGAGTTAACAGGACAATGATGGCTAGTGTTAAATATTTGACTTCCTTTGCTTTTTTGCTTTCAAGTATAGTCATTTGCTGGTAGCGGAAGACAGGTTCTCACAAGGCGAGGAAATGTGGCATTTCTGAAGTAACAACAGGGTAAATGTTCAGAGATGTATGTGTGTTCATTGATCACCAAGGGACTGATGCTGTGAGGAAGAGCAAGGACTGTTAAACATGAAAGGAATTTTTCACTTGACAGTTGTGCTTCACTGCCGATGTACGTGCCAGACAGTGACTGAGAAGGTCACTACCTGTATTGATAGCTGCGCTTTCTTAAAAATAAACTATGCTGCGTATGACACACCATAATTATTTCCACAGCAACTATTTTTCATTCTGAATTGTGTAGGGTATTTAGAAGGGAGGTTTAAAGGGCTGCCTGGAAGAGCACAGTCATATGATAAATGATTAGAAATAGCATACATATTTTATATGAACTAACTGGGATGGTTCACGCTTATATGAATCCATGATGATAAATCATCACCTTTATTCCACAGCCTTATATATAATGTGGACAACACTAAGCCCCTGAATGGATATCAAGCTATAATTCACTTCACTGACTCTGTTTATGTCATGAATGGCCAGTTCACAGGTCTATCAGCTTATCTGCTCCACCCACTACTTGCTAGCAGCAAATATAAACTAATAGAGAAGAGGCCAACAGCAAAATTCAGATCTGGAGCCAGTTTTTCCCAAAGCTCAAAGGGTTCAGAGCTGGGGTTTTAGTTCAGACCCATCTTTGCAAACTAAAATATATAATAATAGCTTACAGGATGTTACCCTTTTTCACAGGATTGTAAAGCTTTCCACAATCTAGATACACAGAGAAATGCAGCCAGGCAACTGACACAAAACACTGTGAAATAGAGTATGGAAGAATAATTATAACCAATGGCACCAAGGCAAATCTCTAATCATAAGGGAACCATCACCGGATCTGTAAGATGCAGTTCTGCTATCATCTACACTGGCATAGATGTACAGTAACTCCAGTAACTGGAGGAGTTAACCCAGATTTACTCTAATGCAAAACAGAACAAAACTAGTGTCTACACAAAACAAAGAGGATCTCAGTTGGTCTTATCCACAAGACCCCCTCCAGTTTCAACTACAACATATGCAATGTATATACCTTGGGAGAAGAGAGCTGAAATCACCCTTCTGGGATCTAAACCTGCATGTTTAAAAATAACCGCGTTCCCCCTCCAAAATGTTCCTTCGTTATGGAGACTGAGTTATAACCCAAGAGCTTTGCAATAACTATTCAACTGAAGGACAAACTTCAAAAGCCTCACTTTGGGTGTGGTTAGTGTCTAATCTAATTAGGTTCTGATCCTGAGCCCATCACTGTGGTATCTCCATTCAAAAGAAATAGTGCAGCCCTTCTTTAGTATTCAGCACTCCGCCCTCCAGTCCAAGCCGGAATCTAGAAATGCAACTACCGGCAGCATACAAAAATTAACAGCCCACTTGTGCATTGGTAAGTAGTTATTTCAACGGGACTATTATTATTTGCAGTACAGGACTGCCTACCCCCAGCTGAGATCTGGACCGCATTGTGCTATCACAGTAGATAGCACAGTAGATAGTCCCTGCCCTGAGAAGCTTACAGTCTAAATAGACAAGACAAAGGTACTCATGTGAGTAAGTGCTCACTAAAGGGAGAGTCAAAGCCCATTGAAAGGATCCTACTGATCACAATGGGCTTTGGATAAGGCCATAATAAAGTTTGTTGAAATTTCATGTCAGAAGAGTGAGGGTGGAAAAAACAAGCTAGTAGTGAATACATGATAGAAAAAAGTCCCCAAGAAGAAACTGCATGCTTAGTCACCCCAAAACATCTTGGGTCAAATACTGTTTGCTTAATAGGCTTCAGCATCCCCCATTAATCCTTATCTGGTAAGGTGAGCCAACAGGAAAATGGGACGGCAGGGTGCGGGGTTCATGACAGTTGTGTCCAATCTTTTTTTATGTCATGGGGTTAAAAAAAATAATCCTTTTTTTGAACAGCTCTATTTGGTGGTCAAAAAACTTGCAACAATTTAATAGATGCTCTTCTTTATTTCCAAAATACCGCTCTTCTTTATACTGCTGTAATGCTGGAAAGGCTCTGTTAAACCAATGGAGTCAAGCCAACGTTTCCCTGGTGTAACTGAGATCAAAATTGGACCCATTGTTTGTTTAAAACTCTGTGTTCCTCATGCTAATAGCTTAAACAAACACTCCTCAAAAGGCTCAAACAGCTTGTCTTTATCAACTGATCTAAATGTCAAACACTATTTGCTTAAATTTGTATAGGATTTCCATATTTGTCTGCTTGATTAATGATTCAGTCATCAACAGCTGCAAAACACAAGGTTTTCTGAGAGTTTTTTGGGGAGGAAGAGTGGGATTCATTCTCTTCTCCTTCAGCAGGTATTTGCATGCTGGCAGGTGCACTGATTCTGTGTGAGAAAGGAAAGAAAGAGTCAAAACGAAGCGTATTCATCACTGTTAATAAGACTGTTAATGCAGAGATGGGAACTGTGGTCTAGGCATGCCATGCAAGGGTGGTGGAGGGGGTTTGCAGATCTAGTTTCTATTTCACTCTTTGCTACTGACTTGCTTTGTGGCTTTAGCCAAGTCACTTCACTTTTCTGTGTGTCTGTTCTTCCTTTCACCTTTTGTATGTCTTGTCTCTTTTTAGACTATAAGCTTTTCAGGACAGGGATGGTCTCCTACTATATATTTGTATAGTACCTAGTACAATATAGTCTCAATCTTGATTGAGGCTTCTAGGGGCTGCTGTAATATGTTGATTTCAATTACAACACAGAATACAAAGTGTATATTGCTCATTTTATACTTATTTTTTATTACAAATATTTGCACTCTAATAAACAAAAAAAATCGTATTTTTCAATTCACCTCATACAAGTACTGTAGTGCAATCTCGTTATTATGAAAGTGCAACTTACAAATGTAGAATTATGTACAAAAATAACTGCATTGAAAAATAAAACAATGTAAAACTTTAGAACCTACAAGTCCACTCAGTCCTACTTCAGCCAATCGCTCAGACAAACAAACTTGGTTACAATTTGCAGGAGATGCTGCTTCCCGCTTCTTGTTTACAATGTCACCTGAAAGTGAGAACAGGCATTTGCATGGCACTGTTGTAGTCGGTGTTGCAAGATATTTATGTGCCAGATGCGCTAAAGATTCATATGTCCCTTCATCTTCAACCACCATTCCATATGACATGCGTCCATGCTGATGATGGGTTCTGCTTGATAAGTTGGATGAGAAGCAATAGGCTAAAATTGCAGCAAGGAAGGTTTAGGTTGGACAGAGATTGCACTACAGTACTTGTATGAGGTGAATTGAAAAATACTATTTCTTTTGTTTATCATTTTTACAGTGCAAATATTTGTAATAAAAATAATATATAAAGTGAGCACTGTACACTTTGTATTCTGTGTTGTAATAGAAATCGATATATTTGAAAATATAGAAATACATCTGGAAATATTGAATAAATTTCAATTGGTATTCTATTGTTTAACAGTGCGATTAATCACAATTAATTTTTTTAATCAAAATTATTTTTTTTAGTTAATTGCATGTGATAATTGAGTTTAATTGACAGCCCTAGTTTGGCTATTTGTTTGGGGGTCAAGAAAAGATGAATCATTTCTGGATACTCTTCAGTTCCTCCATGCGTTTATTATGGAGGAGGATGCTTCTCCTTGGAGCTGTAAAAGTTAACACACTTTCAGCTTGTTGTTTCTAGAAACAATTGGAATTGACATACCAGGCTGGAACAGTGGCCATCTAGGTTAGTCACTTGTCTCTGAGAGTGTTCAGTAAGTCCTGAACAAGAAAGCTGATAGAATCCCCATAAATGACAATCATAGAGTAATCCTCCCATATGAGAAATGTCTTCCAAATCTTAGGCATGAGGGTTTACATCTCTTAGAACTTATTTTATACTATCTAATAGAACTCTAACTGTTCTTCTCATCCACATAGATATTTGGCCAATACTTTAAACCAGGTGCTTAATTGTAGCTTATTTAGATTCCTAAATATGGAGTCAGGAACCTAACTTTGAGCACCTAGGTTTACAACTTTTGGCTGTCTATTTAGATTTTTAAAATTCTGCTAAGCTCACTGAGATCATAGAATCATAGAATATTAGGGTTGGAAGAGAGCTCAGGAGGTCATCTAGTCCAACCCCCTGCTCAAAGCAGGACTAACCCCAACTAAATCATCCCAGCCAGGGCTTCATCAAGCTGGGCCTTAAAAACCTCTAAGGATGTGGCAATGAGTTATGCAGATTAATTATGCATAGTGTGAAAAAAAAGTGTTCTGTTTTTATCTGTTTTAAATTTGTCTTTCTATTTTACTATCCCTTTCTGCCTGATTAATGAGAGATGGCAAGTAGAAGAGCATGATTTACCTTTTCTGTATCATACATTTATTTTCTACACTATTATCATTTTCCCTCGTACTCCTCTCCTCTCTAAATGAGATGCTCACAGCTGTTGTAAATTAGGGTAGCTCCTTTGAAGTCAGTAGAACAACATTGATTTTGACCAACTGAGATTCTGGCCCTCAGTCTTTTTGCATGGACATTCTTTCATACCCCTAATCATTTTTGTCACTTGTCTCTGGACCCTTCCTACTTCTGCTAGATCTCTTTGCAGCTGATGTGGCCAGCCCTGACCACAGCATTCAAAGCATGCCATCAAGTAATATAATCTTTTCAGTATTATTTTCTATCCCATTCGTTATAGATCCCAACTCTTTATGTAACCCTTCTGCCAGGTGGAGCCGGCAGCAACCAGGGCCGGGTTCAATACCTACGGGTTCCTTTTCAACAATACAACACATAACTGGCTCGAGCTCCCACCCAGTAACCTGGAAAATTACACACCACCCTGGGTGCCTCTGAGAGGCAATACTTCCCCACTCGCAAACACAGAATCTGAGGGTAGAAAAGAAACTTTTAATGAAAGGAGAGAAGTCACCCAACATTAATTAGGGGAAATGCCACAAGCAGGACTCATAAACATAAAACTCTGAGAAGGACATCCACCCTGAAGTGCATGGGGCAGAGTCTTCTGCCTCATGTTCCTGAGTTCTACAACCAAAAGTTCCTTTAGTGTGCCCCCCTCTGCTCCCTCACCATACCCCCGTCACAGTGATTGTCCTTGGTCAGTGAGGACCCAGGGTTCAGAAGTGCATCTGTGTGAGTTCACCTCCCACCTGGGGAAGAAGACAGCTGACTTGCTTTGCCATCCGAGCACTTGCTCTGGCTGTCTGCCTCACCAGCCACAGTTCCTCGCTGCCTGGCTGCCCTGCCAGCTGTTATTCGTCACCTCTGACCGACTGCTCGCTGCCTCCTGCTGGCCACTCCCACCGGTCACCTTCTGCTGCCATTTGCCTCTCTGCTGTGACCTCTGTGGGTCAATCCCTTAGTGATTGACAGCTCTTAGTGAGTTTTAGCTCTCAGCAGGCTGGGCAGAAACACTGTCCCACCACAACTGATTTCAGCACTTAAAATAACAAAGGCTCCTAATGGAGCCTATTTAGCTCTATCTTTGAACAGTGGGGAGGAACAGGTTAAACTAAACCAAGGACCCTTAGGGAAAGGCCACACCTCCTAGCAGAGACAATTGTCTCTCTCCCCTACCCCCTTTCCAGGGCTCTGGCATTCGAGCCCCTGGCTTAACGAGGTCCTTTCAGCTGAGAGTGGCCTCCTCATTTGGGACAGGTTAAGCACAGTTCTGTTCCCCTTTATTTACACAATAAAGACAAGAACATTGATAACACATTTCACTACCCCTGCATTCAGTACTAAAGTGATTTGTAACCCAACACCAGCGAAAGCTGATCACTTGGAGCTCCACAGCTCCTGTCTGCTAGATACCTACACAGAGCAGGTGTGTTCATGTAAATACAGTTTGCTCCATTCAGACCCTGCTTACATTTGTTACAGCCTGGCTGCTATGCCTTGATGAAATGCTATTACTGAGCTGTCCAAGAAGGGAACACTTTATTTCAACATGTCAAATTTCCTTTGCACAAATATTCCGTGAATTGAACATGTGTTTGTGACATTCTGAAAGGGGCTATTACTTTACCTGTATCAGAGGGGCAGCCGTGTCAGTCTGTATCCACAAAAACAATGAACATGCAAAAAGCATCTGAAGAAGTGGGTTTTTTACACATGAAAGCTTATGCCCAAATAAATCTGCTAGTCTTTAAGGTGCCACTAGATGCTCGTTGTTTTTACTTTACCTGTGGAACTTTAAATAAAAAGGACTACATCATAATGCTTTTTGAAAGCAAACATACTCCTAATAATAGTGATTTCCCCCCTCCCCCACCCTTTGGTAAATTCAAGTGATTTTTTTAAGGGAGGAGCTTCATGCAAAAGTTCTGACTTTCACTGGTATTTATCTGCATTATCCGCATTCCTTCTCCTGAAGTGTTTCTCCCCTCTCCTGCCCATAAAGTTATTCAGGTTCTGTAAAAAGAAGAACAGGAGGACTTGTGGCACCTTAGAGACTAACAAATTTATAAGAGCATAAGCTTTCGTGGACTACAGCCCACTTCTTCGGATGCATATAGAATGGAACATATATTGAGGAGATATATATACACACATACAGAGAGCATAAATAGGTGGGAGTTGTCTTACCACCTCTGAGAGGCCAATTAATTAAGAGAAAAAAAAAAACTTTTGAAGTGATAATCAAGCTAGCCGAGTACAGACAGACAGTTAGATAACAAGTGTGAGAGATTCAATGTTTGTAATGGCTCAACCATTCCCAGTCCTTATTTAAACCGGAGTTGATTGTGTCTAGTTTGCATATCAATTCTAGCTCAGCAGTTTCTCGTTGGAGTCTGTTTTTGAAGTTTTTCTGTTGTAATATAGCCACCCGCAGGTCTGTCACTGAATGACCAGACAGGTTAAAGTGTTCTCCCACTGGTTTTTGAGTATTTTGATTCCTGATGTCAGATTTGTGTCCATTAATTCTTTTGCGTAGAGACTGTCCGGTTTGGCCAATGTACATGGCAGAGGGGCATTGCTGGCACATGATGGCATATATCACATTGGTAGATGTGCAGGTGAACGAGCCCCTGATGGTATGGCTGATGTGATTAGGTCCTATGATGATGTCACTGGAATAGATATGTGGACAGAGTTGACATCGGGGTTTGTTACAAGGATAGGTTCCTGGGTTAGTGGTTTTGTTCAGTGATGTGTGGTTGCTGGTGAGTATTTGCTTTAGGTTGGGGGGTTGTCTGTAAGCGAGGACAGGTCTGTCTCCCAAGTCCTCCTGTTCTTCTTTTTGCGGATACAGACTAACACGGCTGCTACTCTGAAACCTTTCATTATGCAAGGCACTGCATTTAGCCGTATGGAGTGGAAATCCATCAACCTCATGAAAAAACTCGTACAGATACAGACAGACATCATCTTCCTTTCCAAATGCAAGCAGATGGACATCATACCAAAAGGACTAAAGGTAAAAAATCCATTACAATCTACATATCACACAGACTATGCTGAGAGACTGTGTCACACACTCTCAAAGAAACTGCGAAATCACCTGATCAGCATCCTATACAGCAAACAGGGAAAGATTAAGAATGAGCTCTCAGAACTGGATACTCTCATAAGAAACCAACCTTCCACACAAACTTCCTCATGGATAGACTTTACAAAAACTAGACAAGCCATTTACAAGACAAACTTTGCCTCTCTACAAAGGAAAAAGGACACTAAACTATCTAAACTGCTACATGCCACAAGCAGCCACAACAGTAGTTCCCTTAACCCACCCAGCAATATTGTTAATCTTTCCAGCTATACTCTTAGCCCAGCAGAAGAGTCTGTCCTATCTCGGGGCCTCTCCTTTTGTCCCTCCAGACCCATGAATATGATACAGTTCTGCGGTGACCTAGAATCCTACTTTCGACGTCTCCGACTCAAAGAATATTTCCAACATACCTCTGAACAGCATACTAACCCACAGAATCCTCCCTACCAGCACTCCAAAAAAAAGGATTCTGGGTGGACTCCTCCGGACGGTCGAAACAACAGACTGGATTTCTACATAGAGTGCTTCCGTCGACGTGCAAAGGCTGAAATTGTGGAAAAGCAACATCACTTGCCACATAACCTCAGCCATGCAGAACACAACGCCATCTACAGCCTCAGAAACAACCCTGACATCATAATCAAAAAGGCTGACAAAGGAGGTGCTGTCGTCATCATGAATAAATTGGAATATGACCAGGAGGCTGCTAGACAGCTCTCTAACACCACATTCTACAGGCCATTATCCTCTGATCCCACTGAGGATTACCTAAAGAAACTACACCATCTGCTAAAAAAACTCCCTGACAAAGCACAGGAACAAATCTGTACAGACACATGCCTAGAACCCCGACCAGGGGTATTCTATTTGCTACCCAAGATCCATAAACCTGGATATCCTGGACGCCCCATCATCTCAGGCATTGGCACCCTAACATCAGGCTTGTCTGGTTATGTAGACTCTCTCCTCAGACCCTACGCTACCAGCACTTCCAGCTATCTTCGAGACACCACTGACTTCCTGAGGAAACTACAATCCATCGGTGATCTTCCAGAAAACACCATCCTGGCCACTATGGACGTAGAAGCCCTCTACACCAATATTCCACACAAAGATGGACTACAAGCTATCAGGAACAGTATCCCTGATAATGTCACAGCTAACCTGGTGGCTGAACTTTGTGATTTTGTCCTCACCCACAACTATTTCACATTTGGGGACAATATATACCTTCAAGTCAGCGGCACTGCTATGGGTACCCGCATGGCCCCACAATATGCCAACATTTTTATGGCTGACTTAGAACAACGCTTCCTTAGCTCTCGTCCCCTAACGCCCCTACTCTACTTGCGCTACATTGATGACATCTTCATCATCTGGACCCATGGAAAAGAAGCCCTTGAGGAATTTCACCATGATTTCAATAATTTCCATCCCACCATCAACCTCAGCCTAGATCAATCCACACAAGCGGTCCATTTCCTGGACACTACTGTGCTAATAAGCGATGGTCACATAAATACCACCCTATACCGGAAACCTACTGACCGCTACACTTACCTACATGCCTCCAGCTTCCATCCAGGACACACCACACGATCCATTGTCTACAGCCAAGCTCTAAGATATAACCGCATTTGCTCCAATCCCTCGGATAGAGACAAGCACCTACAAGATCTCTATCAAGCATTCTTAAAACTACAATACCCACCTGCTGAAGTGAAAAAACAGATTGACAGAGCCAGACGAGTACCCAGAAGTCACCTCCTACAAGACAGGCCCAACAAAGAAAATAACAGAACACCACTAGCTGTCACCTTCAGCCCCCAACTAAAACCTCTCCAGCGCATCATCAGAGATCTACAACCTATCCTGAAAGATGATCCTTTACTCTCACAGATCTTGGGAGACAGACCTGTCCTCGCTTACAGACAACCCCCCAACCTAAAGCAAATACTCACCAGCAACCACACATCACTGAACAAAACCACTAACCCAGGAACCTATCCTTGTAACAAACCCCGATGTCAACTCTGTCCACATATCTAGTCCAGTGACATCATCATAGGACCTAATCACATCAGCCATACCATCAGGGGCTCGTTCACCTGCACATCTACCAATGTGATATATGCCATCATGTGCCAGCAATGCCCCTCTGCCATGTACATTGGCCAAACCGGACAGTCTCTACGCAAAAGAATTAATGGACACAAATCTGACATCAGGAATCAAAATACTCAAAAACCAGTGGGAGAACACTTTAACCTGTCTGGTCATTCAGTGACAGACCTGCGGGTGGCTATATTACAACAGAAAAACTTCAAAAACAGACTCCAACGAGAAACTGCTGAGCTAGAATTGATATGCAAACTAGACACAATCAACTCCGGTTTAAATAAGGACTGGGAATGGTTGAGCCATTACAAACATTGAATCTCTCACACTTGTTATCTAACTGTCTGTCTGTACTCGGCTAGCTTGATTATCACTTCAAAAGTTTTTTTTTCTCTTAATTAATTGGCCTCTCAGAGGTGGTAAGACAACTCCCACCTATTTATGCTCTCTGTATGTGTGTATATATATCTCCTCAATATATGTTCCATTCTATATGCATCCGAAGAAGTGGGCTGTAGTCCACGAAAGCTTATGCTCTAATAAATTTGTTAGTCTCTAAGGTGCCACAAGTCCTCCTGTTCTTCTTTTTGCGGATACAGACTAACACGGCTGCTACTCTGAAACCTTTCAGGTTCTGTAGTTAGCACTTTATTTCCTCTGGATCTGACTTGATTTCCTCAACAGTAACTGTTCTGTGGTAGCTGATAGTAGTTGATAACCTTTAGAAACCTACAAATCTTTATACTCTTGGCACAAAGAGAACAAAACCTTGTAGCAGTACATGGCTTACAGTGGGTGTGGCTTTCAGAATCTGTGCATGGAACAGTTTCTTTACCTATAAATTCACATTACCAGGCAACGGGTTATTGCAGAGGAGTTAACATACAATGTTATATGGTGCAGCTTGTCTTAAACAACCACACAACACGTAATGTGGCTTAAAGGTGGAGCAATGTTGCATGCAGTGCATTTGGAGACAAGTTACTTATTGCAGTAGCAACCCATTGTGCTAGGTGCTAGGTCAGCCTCTTAAGACAAAGCCTTTCCTAATTAGAGTGATCTGTTTCACTTTCACTGCATTCACTTTATTGTTACAGAGGGTGGCATACAAGATATATTTCTAATGCTGTGTACAATACTTAGCACTTTCCATCCAAGCATCTCTGTCTTCTGCAAACAGCTAATTAACCACCACCCAGCACTACCCACCAGGAAGTAAGAAAGTCATACTTCCTCATTTTACAGACCAGGAAACTGAGGCACAGTGAGTCTTAAATGACCTGGTCAAGACCACACAGCCAATTTGTGAAAGGGCTGAAATCTAAATTTCTTGACTCTCAGTCTGGTGCTTTAATCACTGGCCTTGCTGCTGCTCTGAGACCTAGATCCTGCAAACACACACATGCTTAACTTTACGCATATGAATAGTCCTATTGACCTCAATGGGAATACTCTTGGGCTTCAAGATAAACACAAGCATAGAGTCAAAGAAATTGTAGGACTGAAAGGAACTTTGAGAGGTCTTCTAATCAAGGCAGGACTAAGTATTATCTAGACCATTCCAGACAGGTGTTTGTCTAACCTGCTCTTAAAAAACTCCAATGATGGAGATTCCACAACCTCCCTAGGCAATTTGTTCCAGTGTTTAACTAACCTGACAGTTGGGAAGTTTTTCCTACTGTCCAACCTAAACCGCCCTTGCTGCAATTTTAGCCTATTGCTTCTCGTCCTATCCTCAGGTAACAACCTTTTATGTACTTGAAAACTGTTATCATGTCTCCCCTCAGTCTTCTCTTCTCCAGACTAAACAAACCCAGTTTTTTTAATCTTCCTTCACAGGTCATGTTTTCTAGACCTTTAATCATTTTTGTTGCTCTTCTCTGGTCTTTGTCCAATTTGTCCACATCTTTTCTGAAATGTGGCGCCCAGAACTGGACACAATACTCCAGCTGAGGCCTAATCAGTGCAGAGTAGAGTGGAAGAATTACTTCTTGTGTCTGGCTCACAACACTCCTGCTAATACATCCCAGAATGATGTTCGCTTTTTTTAAAACAGTGTCACACAGTTGACTCATATTTAGCTTGTGATCCACTATGGCCCCCAAATCTCTTTCTGCAGTGCTGTGCTGGATTGGAGTCTATGGGCTTGGTCCTGTCAAGTGCTTCCACGAGATGCTGAGTGTCCTTACATGAATTAGCACATATACCCTCCTTCAATAAGAATCCCCATCTCCTTTGGATAAGAAGGGGAAACCATAACAGGAGTGAGGAGTGTTTACCAGCGGGACGAGATGAAGATACAACAAGGCTGTTACAAAATGACTACTTTAGGACTGCTTTGGTCTGATACATTTAAAGGGCCAGTCCTAAATTATCATACCACATATGTAGTAGCTGTAAATGGGCAGTCCTACAGTTGGCAGTAGGGACAGAGGAAGGTGCTCCCAGGGAAGTAACTTTTTCTGCATGTTGAATATCACCAGTGTAGCACCTGGCAATTATCACATACACGTGCAGACCTGAAAGTCTGAGAAGACAGCACCTAGTGGTATAACACAAAAGTGAAGCTTTCAAAGGCCTTGGCTACACTTACCCGGTAGTTCAGCGGCGAGCGATCGAACTTCTGGGTTCGACTTATCGCGTCTAGTCTGGACGCGATAAGTCGAACCCGGAAGTGCTCGCCGTCGACTGCGGTATTCCAGCTCGGCGAGAGGAGTACCGCGGAGTCGACGGGGGAGCCTGCCTGCCGAGTGTGGACCAAGGTAAGTTCGAACTAAGGTACTTCGAACTTCAGCTACGTTATTCACGTAGCTGAAGTTCCGTACCTTAGTTCGAATTAGGGGGTTAGTGTAGACCTGGCCAAAGAGAAGTCCATATCAGAGCCAGTATTGAGCAGCAAATATATGCTGCCTCAATAAGAGAAACCAATTTTCTGTCTCATCAAATGCCAGAAAACATTCTTCTGACATTCCCATATTTTTCAAGGGTATTAAGTCAGTGTTTTAGGCTCATATTTATCCAATTGTGAACAGGTGGTAGTTTAGACATCCACCAGGAAAGGAAAGGGAAGATTGTTTTCAACCCATATTCCATCATTTGAGCTTAAAATTAACTTTTTTTCTGAGTATTTATGCTAGAAAATGTTGACCTTATGAATGTTAGCAGAAAACAAACACAAAAGGCTCACAGACAAGGTAGAATCAAAAAAAAAATTTAATTCAAACAAATATTTATGGAAAATGATTTGGTATTTGCTGAGCTCTCATTAAGAAATAAGACTGAACCAGTTACAAACATCCTCACAGGCTCATGGGTAAGCTATGTAGTTTCTATCATTTTCAAATGATAATCATTGCTATTATTCACACCCCAGTTACATCATTGTGCCCTATGCAACAGGAGATGGTCAACAGCAAACCCAGCCTGACCATTGCATCTGACATCCCAGTGGATGTGTCACTCAGTAAGGTCATAGTAGCCTGCTAAGAATTCATTTTCCTCTTCCTCTTGCAATTCTCTAATACTGGGCATTTGCCCATCTCACAGCCAGGGGCAGCTCCAGACACCAGCGCAGCAAGTGCAAGACTGGGGTGGCAAGCCGCAGGGGGAGGCCTGCTGGTCGCTGTGATGGCGGCAGTGAGGCAGCCTTCGTTGGCGTGCCTGCAGGTGGTCCGTCGATCCCGGTTTCGACGACAATTCAGCGGCGGGTACGCTGAAGCCGCAGGACCGGCAGATCACCCGCAGAAATGCCACCGAATCCTCGTGACCGCGGACTGCCGTGCTTGGGGCAGTAAAAAACATAGAGCCGCCCCAGCTCACAGCTTTGGAGGAATGCTTGGCCCTGCCAAGGGATAGGGCTCTGAGGTCGGTGCTCTGCATTGTCTTCAACCTCATTTGAAGACTCGAGGCCAAATCCTGTCCTGATTTGTACCCTGTGCAACCTCATTGGCTTTAATGAGATTGTGTAGGATGTAAATCAGGACCGTCTTTGGTCTTTGGTCTTGAACTTCTGATTTTATTGGTCCCGTTGAGCCTCTTCCTGTGAAAGAGCATGATATATCGCTCTATGCATTAACAATTAAGTAACAAAGTAAATAAAGTTAATGATGCTACAAGGTCACAGAATTAATAGTCCTTGGAAAGAGATACCAGTTCTGGACACCTGAGATGAACTATGGGTCCCTTAAGCACCAGTTGCTAATTCTTACCACAGCCAACACAGACAAAAAGAATAGGGTGAAACTCGATAATTAAAAATAGAGATGTTCCAAATAAGATAATGTCTTGTTTGTTTATTGCCTGGGTGGGGAGAGAGGGGCAGAACTGAAAGCAAAATAACTGGATTAAGTGCAAATTCCTCAATTCTACCTTGAATCAAATTTACCACTACTCATGAATATAGCTTTACACAGGAAAATGTCTTGCAATCGAAAGTTGTGGAATCTTGACTAGTTCACAAATTACATTTGTCTAGAAAGCCACTTACCTTACAGTCAGCTTTTTATACTTTTTTACCAGACATACACCAGCACGCTTGCAAGAATTACAACCAAGATATAGTGTCTTTAGGTGCACTGGTGGGGGTAACTGTTCCTTAACAGTAATCTGAAATGGCATTAATGGAGATGCATGAAAATGAAGGGCAATGGCTGTATAAGTAAATGAGGTACTAGGTACAGAAATTTTGCAGTGGAATTGAAAGGGGGGAAAGCCGCATTTAAAAACACCACAGTACATTTATTGTGACTTCGAATCTTTAGTCTTTAAAAATAAGTGTCTTAGCTAAGAAAATGAGTGGGCCATGAAGACATCAAGAAGACTTAAGCAGAAAATAGACTTAATTGCAAGTTCAGGGACTGATTCACCTCCTACTTGTACCTGCTTTCCCTATATCAGTTACACCACAAACCCAGGACAGGTATTACCCACTTTCTTTTGAAACACTTCCTGGGATGAATGGAAACAAAATGGTCGGGGTGTGTGTGCAGATCTCCTCTGGGGAGTAGCAATGACCTTCCTTTGTCTGGTTTTATCTGTCACTACCTACATTTCCCCATCCAGGATGCACCGGCCAACTTATTCATTACGTCACTGATGTCAGTTAATGGTTTGGCTCTCACTTGCTCTCAGTCTACAGATTTTATGGACGTAAGCCCAATTGCAGCTGTCTCTCTTTTGGACATGATTTTTCCACTACCTCCATGGTATATACCACTTTTTTGGTTATATCAACCTTGTCAATCACACCTAGCTTTTCCAATTACAAAAGCAGTTCCATAGTAGAGCTAGTACGTTTGGTAGATTTATGTGGAATAAATCTATTCAGTCACTTATTTCGATGAACTGAACCCTGTCACAACTGGGTAAATGACTGGTCTGGCAGGGAGTGACTGTTCTTGTAGTAGTAGCGGGGGTTCCTGTATGCCTTGTACCTGGGTGGTCTGGGCCTGTAGGTCAGGATAGATCAACGTCCACTAGACACTCTCCCACATCCCAAATTTCCCCCCTGCACTGCTACAAAGAGAAGCACTACAGAGCAGAGCGCCTCACTACACACTTGGTTAGGGGCCCCTGGTTGTGCTCATGATGGCTGGTTACCTCTGCCCCAGCACATAGATACCTCAGTAGCTTCATTTGGGGCCCAAAGGGCAGGGAGCAGCATTTGACTTTGCGTTTCTATTCCGTGGGGGGTGGGTAAATAAAATAGCTGCCCTGCTCATATTTATTTATTTATTGCATTTGGTTCTGCTGGATTGAGTATGATGCTCCTCCCCCTGATATTTTTTCAATAAATATGTGCCCTGCACACCCCATCCCCTACTTCCCCATGGAAGCTGGTTGGCTCATTTCTAGACCCACAGACAATGCATCCAGGAGAGAGAACACAATGGAATCAGGAGACAGAGAGCTGTTAATGAAAGAAGAGCACATTTTGAATAAAAAGCTCCATTGCTGTTATCACGCAGGGAATTAGAAATGTTTGGAATCGACACCACCACCAGGTGGGATTTTAAGACAAAGTCAGCAGAATCCTTCAAGAAGCAATTACACGCTGCCCTGGAGAAAAATAGCATATTTGAAGACCCAGGCCTCAAGGGGATATTTTCTCTTACGATATTTTGTAGGATCTTGGGCTCTGAGAAAAGATAATTGAAATGATAGAATGCCCAGAGATGTTAACATTTGATCTGAACACTACAGCTGTACCTTTCAGCTCTTAGGTTCATAATGCCCTTGCCCTTTGCATCTCACTCACTTGTCTTCACACCGAATTTCATCGAGTTGTTTGAGTCCAAGGAAAAGTAAACAAAATCAAATGAAATGGGATGGCCCTGCCAATATCAGAGTGTAACTGTGGGTAAGTCTACACTGCAGCTGGGCAGACAGACATGAGCTAATGCTGCTCTAAAAATAGCAGTGTGGACATATGCAGCGACATGACCTAGCCACCCAGGTACTGACGTAGCGGGACAGGTGGCCTTGAACTCGGGCAGCTAGCCTATGCCACTGCCCATGCCACACTGCTATTTTTAGCATGCTAACTTGAGCAATGCTAGCATGTGTCTGGCTGCCTGGGCTGTGAGTAGGGTGACCAGATGTCCTGATTTTATAGGGACAGTCCTGATTTTTGGGTCTTTTTCTTATATAGGCTCCTATTACCCCCCACCCCCATCCTGATTTTTCACACTTGCTGTCTGGTCACCCTAGCTGTGAGGCACGGTCCCAGCTGCAGCATAGACATAACCTGTATGAAGTAATGCAGGGATTGGCAACCTTTGGCCCGCGGCCCGCCAGGGAAATCTACTGGCAGGCCGGGATGGTTTGTTTACCTGCAGCTTCCGCAGATTCGGCCGATCGCGGCTCCCACTGGCTGCGGTTTGCCGTTCCAGGCTAATGGGGGCTGTGGGAAGCGGAGGCCAGCACATCCCTCAGCCCACGCCACTTCCCGCAGCCCCCATTGGCCTGGAACGGCGAACCGCAGCCAGTGGGAGCCACGATCGGCTGAACCTGCAGACGCTGCAGGTAAACAAACCGTCCTGGCCCGCCAGCGGATTTCCCTGACAGGCCGTGTGCCAAAGGTTGCCGATCCCTGACAGGTACCTATGGAAGAAATTCACACCAGTGCAGCATGCCTTTTGGCAGCTCTGTATCCTGTACTAGGTCCAGTTCAAGGTTGTGGCCCTAGTCGTCAAAGCCTGTAGTGGAGTTGGATCAGGTTACCCAGGTACTGCAACATCATCCATGACACCCTGAGCTTACTGTGCTCATTGTGGACATGGATTCTGAACCCATCTCTAGACAAGGCCTATCTAGAGCTGTAGGTAGGTAATTTTCAGCACTGTGACAGAAACTGCGGAATGCCATGCTCGAAAAGATCAACCACTAGACACCGCCCAGACTGTCTTCCAGTCTAGTGCAAACCCCACATTTTAGCATGCTTGGAGGACTGCAGACAGGGCCCCACCTACTACTGGGTCTTCTGGGGTGGGATTTATGCCCTTGCTTTGCAAACCACCCATGGCTATGTAGGTTTTCACAGTGTCACTGTGCTGCATACCATGGCCACTACGAATGGGGCTTGAACTCTGGGCCTCCTGCTCCAAAAACCAGACCATCCCATCCCACTTGAGACTCTCCAGAGAATCACAGTGAACTGTTAGCGGTATTGGGCCCATGACACCCAGTTGAACAGTTCTGATTTCATCCAACCTAACAAAACCTTTAACATGAGTCCATTCATCACACGTGGTCAATGCTGACAGGCTGAGGCGGGGCCAGATGGCAAAATTCCATTAGATGTCTGTTCACCCCAGCGAGCTGAAGATCTTCTTTTCTAATAAGCAAACTAATTACATTAATAGACCCCTTGGTGCTGGATTTATGGCTTTCTACATTTAAAAAGAACAAGATCAAGTGGGGGGAGGGGAAGACTCTGTAATTTCTGCTAGAGAAATCGGCAATTGCCCCATTACCTTGCTATTGGGCTTGTTGAACTGACAAGTGGTTTCTTAAATAGCTGTTAGCTTTTAAAATCTCGCTTAGAAATGATTTCCCTATAAATGCACACAGCTCCAAAGGTCAGGCCAGAGCCTTTGTAGGATAAGCTTCAAGAGACGCATAAAACTCCTATTCGACATAGAGACAGAGGCAATTGAAAAAGCGAAGACTGGGAAGGTTAAAGGCTAATTACTAAAAGGAATCTGGCCTGCAGACCTAAGGTCTTTTAAGCAGGAGCACAGTAAAATGTGAGTTGTGGGATTAATTGGGTGAAAGACATTGTCACCTTGACATTCACGAAGCCATTTAGCAAAATGTACTGTCCGCTGATATACTGTAGAAAGTGCATTTGAACTATGGAGGTAAGATATCTCTCTTCACAAAGACTGGGTCTCTGCTTTAATTGTTGATAGATATAAAAATTAAAACCTTCAAGTAAAGAGAGTGCCTGAAAGTGGGGTTTTTTTTTTAAGTTTAGAAATGTCTCTTCCACTTAGAATGAAAAACTGTATGTCCTAAGGAGAAAATATTAAAGTGCCTGACTGCACCACAATGAATAGTGAAGAGCATGCAAGTTATAGGCCCTGATTCAGCAAAACATTTAAGTAAGGGCTTAACTTTAAGCATGTGCTTAAGTGCTTTCTGAATCAGGGCCTTAGAGAGAACTTATGGTGCTAGTATGAATCTAATGAACAGCTTCCTGTATTTCTAATACCAAATCAGAGACTACTGCTATGTTACTTTGGGCAAGTCACTTTACCCCTGCCTCAGTTTCCCCAGCTGTAAGAGAAAGATAATGATATACAACCTGGCTTTGTAAAGCACTTTGAGAAATAAGATGAAAGACATTCTCTAGCAGCTAACTATTATCTCCCATATCCTTAATTATTTGAGTTGTGAGCCCCTGAGACGGGCTCTACTCACTTTAAATGAGAGACAATTGTGATGTTAAACATCCATTAAACTTATCATGTGAAATCCTGGCTCCATTGAAGTCAGTGGAAGTTTAGATATTGCCTTCCATGCGGTCAGGAATTGATCCGTAGAATGTTAATGGCAAATTAAATGTTTCGTTAAGTAAGACACAATTAGGGATCACTTATTCTGTCCTGAGTTTAGAGGGGGGTCAAATGTCCAATATAGGGTTTAAGTCAGATGTGGGCAAACTACGGCCTGCGGGCCACATCCAGCCTGCGGGACCGTCCTGCCTGGCCCCTGAGCTCCCGGCCAGGGAGCCTAGTCCCCGGCCCCTCCCCCACTGCCCCCCCCACAGCCACACTGCCGTGGGGGCCGCACTCTGGCCCACCGCTCCCGCTGAGCAGCGTGGGGAGTGCAGCTGGCTCTGGCCAGGTGTTGCGGCTGCGAGCTCCTGCTCCTGGTAAGGGGGCAGGGAGTGGGGGGGGTTGGGTAAGGGAGCGGGAGGTCCTGGGGGGCAGTCAGGGAGGAGGGGGCGGTTGGATGGGGCGGAGTTTCGGGGGGGGGACGGTCAGGGGATGGGGAACAGGAAGGGTTGGGAGTGGGAGTCCCGGGGGGCCTGTCAGGGGGTGGGGATGTGGATAGGGGTCAGGAGGGCAGTCAGGGATCAGGAAGCAGGGGGAGTTAGATAGGGGGATGGGATCCCAGGGGGCAGTTGGGGTGGCGGGTCCTGGGAGGGGGTGGTCGGGGATGAGGAGCAGAGGGCGGTTGGATAGGGGGTGGGAGTCCCAGGGGAGCTGTCAGGGGGCGGGGGTGTGGATAGGGGTCGGGGCAGTCAAGACAGGGAGCAGGGGGGTTGGATGGGTTGGGGGTTCTGAGGGGGGCAGTCAGGGGGCGGGAAGTGGGAGGGGGTGGATGTGGAGGGGGGCAGGCTGTTTGGGGGACGCACAGCCTTACCTACCCGGCCCTCCATACAGTTGCACAACCTCGATGTGGCCCTCAGGCCAAAAAGTTTGCCCGCCCCTGATTTAAATGCTACTTAAGTAACACACAGAGCTTATGTGAGCCGTCCACACAGAAGTGAATTTCACCTACAGTGAGGAAAAGAGAGAGGAGAAACCAGAAATTAGTTGGCATCTCACCCCAGTTCAGACTGCTCAGGATGAACATACATGTCCAGCTAATGCTATGCTAAAGATGTATGCACTGCTATGCAGGCACGGTGGGGTGAATGAAGGATGGAGCAGCAGTCCTATTTTACCTGTACTTTGCATTTCCTTCTCTTTTGTGGGAGTAATAGCTTTACTCTTAAATACAACAGGACCCTGAAACTTAGTTGCCTGAGTCCTATTGAGTTTTGAAGCTGCAAAGTTTCTCTCTACATACCACTTATAGGACCTATACTTGAATTTGTTTGATATATAGAGATTTTGTAAATATGTTGTTGTGTTTATTATTGTGGTTATACATTTCTATTGGGTTTTAATTTGATCTACCAAGGAATAAATATTTCTTTGTATTTAAATATATGCTACAAGGTATTAAGACTACATTATTGAAGAAATTAAATAACAATATATTTAAAATGCTCAGAGCTTAATGTTTTAAGTCATTTTGGTGGTGTTTTAATTTTAATAAAACACAAAATAATGTGTGACAAGCTACTCATGCAGTATTTCCAACATGGAGGAAACTGGGAGGTAAAACAAAACAAAACAAAACAAAACAAACACTACAAACAACAACGCTCTTTTCTTATAAGATCATCAGCCTAATGTTCAGACAAGTTTGGCTAAATTCAGATATTTAGATGCTTATCCAAATTGAACCATCATTTTTTTTCCGATTCACCCAACACTAGTAATTCTGGGTCCAGAGTAGCCCCTTTGAAGTCAATCAGATAGGATCACAGGATTAGAAGAAAAGTTGCTAAAGCTAAAAAGCAAGAGTGTTCTATTGACGTTGAGTAGACTCAACAAGAATCCACTAACCTCTTATTCAATCTCTCTCATTCCGAAGACTGGTTTACATATCTGAAAAGTACAGTGATCGAAGGCGAGATTTTTTGGTTGACAAAGCATAACTCGTATTCCTTCTTTTTAGTGCTTCCTTGACATAGAAGATTTTTTTTTAAATGTTAATTTTGTGAAATGTCTCTCTTCATCATCTGGGTACATTTCATGACACACTGGGCAGAAGGTTTCCCAGTCTATGCTTTTCTCCACTTGTGAACATGATGAAAGATCACTCATAGGTTTTCAATGAAGTCACTGACAATCATTAATGCTGGAGGCAACAGCTGTTGAGAACTGATTTACCCCCTGGCTATTTAATCTCTTGGCCTCTCACAAGAATGATTGCTAGAGGAAGGTAAAGAAGCACAACTAAAATTGTATAGCTTTCAGCAGCTGTTGTTATTACTGAAAGCCAAGAATGGGTCAAAAAATGTGATGAAAGTCCTGGATTGTTATCAGCATTAGGGGTGGCCGAAGCTTACGGCTTCTCTTGGGAATAGAATTTCCTTTGTGGAATGAAACACCGTAAAGTTACTAACTCCGCGAGGGCTTAGTTGCCTGGGAGTTACAGTGAAGTGTATGTGTGTGTTGGAATTTCCAGCATTAGAAGTGTATTAAGTCAGTGTACAAAGTGATATAGGTTGTGAAAGGCGGCCCTTGTGTTTGGTAACGGGAGCCAGGACAATTGGATGGCAAGGAAAGATAACGTAAAACATTCATTAAAATAGTGAAAAAATGAGGGCCAAAGTACAGTGCAGCTGCTGTACATGTCAGTTAGGATTTCAGAGAACTCCCTGCTCTCCCTGTGAAGCTCTGATTATATTATACAGAGCAACCACACATGAGCCCCCATTCCCTCCAAGGCATTTGATTAGTTAGCCTAAGTTCCCAGCAGATAAACAGTTCCCAGAAGACACTTTTATACCTACACATTTTTCACAATATGACAGCAGAGACTTGGAGAATGAAGTATTAACATGAACTGCGCCTTCCATGGGAAAAAATAGCGTATCAAATTTGTGGTCACCTAGGATTTCGTATTGAGAATATGCTACGTACCATGGCCACGCAGAATGTCTTGGTGTCAGTGGGAACAGAATTTGCATCCCTCTCCTTCAAAAGTGCAGGCCACTAGAGCTAAAGGACAGTCTGGCCGTTTACAGTAGAGGGCCTATGATATATCATTCAGCAGTTCCGAGTCAATCCACTAGAGGGCAGTGAATCACAGACACATGCCAGTTAATGAAAATTATTTTAACTAAAAATATGCTATTAGAGATGGGCCTGAAAATTGGAGGTCTTCTGGAGATGGCTGTGTTCAGAGGTCTACAGGCAAGTTGGGAATTTTGGTGCCAACACGGCATCTAAAAAAAAATGAATGAAGAAAGGCAGGGACAAAAATGAAATTATTCTAAAACTGAAAGGGGTTTTTAAATGTTCTTCACTTACTGACAAATTTACAAATGCAAATGAAGGAACATACTAGTGTTAAAGACCCATTGTGCTCTACAAGAAATTTCATGCTCCACCTGCACTTGTTTTCACAGAAATAAAAGTTAATAGTACAATGCACTTACGCACACTCTTGTAGTGCAAACCAGCACGGTAACAACTCCCCCCACAATGTATTGTGATGATTGTTGTGATGAGTGGTTTGGTTCAGAGGCACATACAATTTTGGATGCTTAAATGCAGATGGATAGCTCATGAGAAAAATCTCCTCTCCCCACCCCTCCAAAAATTAATTCCACTCTCAAGCAAGTGCCAGAATTACAAGAGCAGGCTTTCTCATGACATTTCAACACATCTGCTTCTAGGGCAAACTGGAAATGGGAAAAGCAGAGAGATATAGAAATGAAGGAAAAGCAGTTAGGATCCTGATTCAAATTCCAGGGAAGGCCAAGGACAGTTTTTCCACCGACTCCACTGCACATTGGATCAGGTTGTCATGGCACTGCAACTGTTAGTATCCTTGGTAACTTCCTAGTGGTATCAGCATCAGCATCTGTTTCCAACGCCAAGGTTGGGTCAGGCTGCCTTCTGTCAGTGTCTTGGCTTTGGTACCTAGACGGCCGGCCATGCAAGTCTACACTAATGAATTGACATACATTAATTAAATTAATTAATGAATTAATTAAAGAGAATGTGCAGGTTCGGTGGCAAAAGAATTTTTTTCCAGAGAAAGAAGAAAGAACTTTGATCTAGTCAAGTGAGAATTTGGTTTTATTGTTTCATTCTCCAAAAACCTTCAACCCTTCCCCAAACAGCTGGGAATAAATGCAGTGGAACTGAATATAAACCAAATCGCCCTCCTGCAGAGACAGAATGATGAAAATAATAACTGGCATTTATTTAAGCACCTTTCAGCCCAAAGGCCCTTCAAGACATAGGTGTATGGATCACTTAACCTTCTGTTGAAATGCAACCACCTTTGGTGCATAGCCATTCTTTGCCATCTACAAGAATCTTGGGATGCAGGAACATCTGCTTAGAGACAAGCATGTCCTCTCCATATGGTGGCTCTGACAGCTGGCCCCCTAAATTCCTTGGTAGGGGGAGGAAGGGGATGCAGCCAGTTGAGGTACATTCCTGCTGGTTTAAGCAGTAGTATGTTCCCTTTGGCAAACCACTCACAACTGAGGGGGTATATACTGTGTCCAGCATCTGCCCTCCAGCTCCAACTTCCCAGAATTGCAGAATCCTGATTCCACAAAAAGGCCTCCATAAGATCTGCAGTACAAGGAGAAGGCAGCAGAGCGGCCACTATCCTGGTACATTTTACCACTTTCTGCTGTAAGTGCTGGAACTAGGGGGGCTGCCGCACCCCCTCCTGGCTTGACGTGGTTTCCATTATATACCAGGTTGACACTTTGGTTTAATGGCTCTCAGCACCTGCACTATAGAAATTGTTCCAGCCCGCCTGGCTGTACACAGGGAAGAGTTACATGTGGCCCATGAGTGCAGCTAGTTCCCTTAACATCCTGTCAGAACCAAGAAAGTCATCTTGCTTTATTCTGCCACCAGGAGCAGTTTCTGCCTCCGGTGGCGCTGGAACCCTGTTAATAGTGGGGGTGCTGAAAGCCAGCCCCCTTACCCCTGTCCGCACCCTCCCCAGCTGGGGCTGAGATCAGTGCTGTGGCTTGGGGAGGGGAGTCCCAGCCAGGGGTAAGGGGGCAAAGGCTGGGGGTGGGCATGGGGTCAGGAGCGGAGCTCCGGGAACAGGGTCAGCGGCTGGGAGTGGGGGGCCTGGTGCGGGGGCCTGGGAATGGGGCCAGAGAGCGGGGCCAGTGCCCCAAGAGTAAAGCCCCGGGAGCAGGACTGAGCATGGGGCCCAGGGTGCGGAGCCTTAGGTGCAGGGTCTGCAGCCGGGGAACGGGGTGCAGGGCTAGTGGCTGAGACCCCAGCCCAGTCGCAGGGCCGGTGAGCGGAGTCCCAAGCACAGGGTCCTGGGTGTGGGGCCGGGAGCAGGACCCTAGTGCGGAGCCCCAGTCACAGGGCCAGTGGCCGGGACCCAAGCCCCAGGCTAGGGAGTGGAGGCCTAGGCGCGGGGCCAGTGGCCCCGTGTAAAACCTGGGGGTGCTGCAGCAGCCCCTACACTCCCTAGTTCCCGCGCCTATGTCTGCCTCTTACTGGAGAATGATTAAAACCAAAAGTTGCTATTTCTCTTTTATTCTTTCACGGAGGCTTCTGTACTCTCCTTGAATATCTACTCTGAGCTTACTCCAGGGAGTGAAATATTCAGTGATAAATGTGGGTTTACTATTACTGTAACAACTGCTAGTAGAGCAGCAGCAAGGAAACTTATGGCCCATCGATAGTATGAAACTGACCCCATTTAAGCTCTATTGGTCCACATGGTTGGGAACTGATCATGTGTTTGTAATATTTGATCCTGTTTTCTATAATACACTAGTCTCCATCAAGCCTAAAGCATGTTTTTTTTTAATAACTGTGGAAATAATATGGTTTAGTTCCATCCGGAGGCAGGACCTACCCATGGGGTAACACAGCAATGTTAAAAATCCATGTTGTAACACAGTCACTTTCCTAGTTTAGGCAGAAAGCTTGAGGGAAGGAAACAATTGCACCTGCATGTCCAAAATTGATAGAGGAAGAATGCCAAAGGGTCAGTACATGCCACCCATGAAAAATGAGCCGCAACTTGCAAAGTAGGTGCTTATTAGGCAGCAACAAATTCCTTCCTCTCATTAGAGACAAGTTCATCTGCTGCAGCGTCATTTTCTGGAATCTGGCTTTGAGCTCTAAGGTTATTTTCATAATGGAAGAAAAACATCTCAACGACCTGAAGCAATAGACTTCTAAGCTGCTTTCCATGGCCCCACCAGCCAATGGTACAATAACAAGAAGCAACTCGTTCAGTGACGTTGCAACATGACGACCTTTCTTGTGGTGCATCAAGAGGTCAGTTACAGGGTGTGTGTATAGGGAAAGTACATGGATAAGAGGAAAAGAAACCATCACGCTTATTGACTACCAGGCTAGACAGTGATATTGATACAAAACAGTGTATTCCCTAATGTTGGGAGAAAAGAAAACAGCTCTCACAGTCCTTTCCCCTTTGATACATTTGTATTGGACTTTGGTGGGAAGTGAGGAACTGAGATGCTGTCCCATAGCATCACAGCACTGCCACTGGGAGCTATTCAATCTGTATGAGACCATGCCAGGAATGGAACCAGTTCAAATCCCAGGGAGAGACTTGGCTTCTGAGTGGAGCTGAGTCAGACGAGACACGATAAAGGTATACAAAATGCTGAATGATGGGGAGAAGGTACAACCGGGCATTCCAGTCACTCGCTCTCATAATACAAAACAAGGGGACTCAACTCTAAAAGCAAAAGTTTACAACTGACTTAAGGAAACAGTCTTTTATCCAACACCCAGTTATACTGTGCAATTCAATTCTTGGGCTCAGTGATCCCTTTCCTCTCTGAGAAGGATTAGATGTAGATATGAATAATATCCAGAGTTACAGGAGTGAGGATAAAACTGATTTAGGGATATTAACCCTTAGCTTTCAGGACGTAAACCAACCACTAACTCAGTCGATTTAGGCAGGACCTTCTGCCATTTGCACTTTATTGCATAATCATCCATTATGAAGGTTTTACACCAGCTAAAGCTCAGTAGCTCAGTAGCACTCACAGTTGTATGCACATTATGCTTCCCCCGTGGACTGGAGGGGGGAGACAAAAGGAGTATTTTGCTCTGGGCCACTCATTTGAGAGGGCTCCCAACCTGAGTGGCATTGGACTTTGCAATTAGGGTCTTAAAAAAGCCACTCAGGTTTGACCCAGTGGCCCCTTGATGGAGGGGTTGCCGGGCCAAACTGAGTCATACTGTGACCTCTGTAGTGAGAATGGTTCAGCTGCGCGTACCATGTGAAAAAATTTCAGGGGGTCCCCCTGCTACTCACCGCTGCTGGCCACAGGGCATCAGTCTAGATGGACCATTGGTCTGATGTGTTAAGGCAATTCCTGTGTGTCTATGAAATTTTGGCCTCCAACTCTTGGGTCCTATTGAAGTCAAGAGGGAAAATGTTGGAATCTCAAACTTACCATTTTCAACTCCCCTTTGACTGAGTGTCTTGAATGAAAAATTGCCAGACAGGGCTGCATTAAGTGCCTTCAAACAAACAAACAAACAAACAAACAAACAAACAAACAAACAAACAAACAGGAGTACTTTAATTTTAAACTATGGTGAAAACATTGTAGTTGATGTGACACCCAGAATGACAACATTGCCTTTTAAATGTGACCGGGACAGCAACTGCATCAGTCCAGCCACAGAGACTTGTTCCCCAGGTTGCTAAACAATACAAAGGGTCTGGCATGGAAGAATCGAGCTACAGAAACATATGTGTGACTGCACATGACTTTGGGTAGGAGGGATGCTCTGCTGTAGAGTGGAATGACAGAGTCCTAGATTGCTGTGAAAAATGATAATGAGTATGATGCTTGGGTCCTATTTCTCCGTTCCTTAGGGAGCTTTGGGGCACAATCTGCTCACCAGCTGGGACGGGGAAGAAAAGCCCCCCTCCTATGGAACATGATAGCATGACTGGGTACATTATGGTTTCACACCACTCTTTAAAGTATCCATTATTTTCTGTTGTAAAAGATGGTCTTCAGATCCGGGTCCGGATTAGATTTAGGATGGGATTTGGGCTCAATACCACATCAAAGCTTAGGTTCTGATTTATACTACGCAATTCCAAACTCTTACAAGCTCTTCTGAGAATCCAGCCTGAAATGGTGGCAATCTCTTGGGATCTGCTGTTTTTGTGAGCTAGAAACCAGACCCCTTTTCAATTTGGCGTCAACAGATCTGGTTGACCTTGCTCCCCACCCTGAAAGATTGCAGGAGTTCTGGGATATAAGCTTCCACTTTAGGTCTATTTCTGCTATTCTATTCAGGACACCTTTTTTCCCTTAAAGTCAAATCCTTGCAATTAGAACAAGGTCAGCCTTCATCCTAATAGAAACAAGTGAGCCAGAGGGGCAGGGAACTAAAGTTCACTCTATTGACTCTCTGGAAGGAATGTCTGGAGAATGCTGATAGACATCACTCCTCTATGGGAAAGAGGAAGTCATGTTCTTTACTACAGCTTGTGTGGCTAGTTGGGAGTGGAACAGAAGGTTAAAAACGCAGAGACACTGAAGTTAGTTGGCTATACAAGTTAGACAAGTAGCCACTTGTACAGTTTGTTTGCTTTTGAAAAAGATACAAGGTGTACCCATAACTGAGCACTGCTTAAGCACAAACGAAGAATACAGATAGGCCACCTTTTCACCTTTGGTTGGCCTTAGGAGTAACTGGTTTAATACATTTTGCTGTGGGATTTAGTGGACTGAGTATAGGATTGGGACTCAGGAATTCCTTTGTTCTAATCTAGGGGTGGGCAAACTATGGCCCATGGGCCACATCCGGCCCACCAGCCAATTTAATCTGGCCCTCGAGTTCCTGCTGCAGAATCGGGTTTGGGGCTTGCCCCGCTCCCGCACTCTAGCCGGGGAGCGGGGTCAGCGGCTGCTCCGCACGGCTCCCAGAAGCAGCAGCATGTCCCTCTTCCAGCTCCTACGTTTAGGAGCAGCCAGGGGGTTCCGCACGCTACCTCCACCCCAAGCGCCGACCCTGCAGCTTCCATTGGCCAGGAACTGCAGCCAATGGGCACTGCAGGGGCAGCGCCTGCAGATGGGGCAGCATGGAGAGCTGCAAGGCCATGCCTCTGTGTAACACCCGGAAGGGGGACATGCTGCTGCTTCCGGGAACTGCTGGAGGTAAACGCCGCCCAAAGCCTGCACCCCTGAGACCCTCCTGTGCCCCAAACCCCTGCCCCAGCCCTGATCCCCCTCCTGCCCTCTGAACCCCTCAATCCCAGCCCAGAGCACACTCCTGCACCCTGAACTCCTCATTTCTGGCCCCCACCCCAGAGCCTGCACCCCCAGCCAGATCCCTCACCCACCCTCATGTCCCAACCCCCCTGTCCCAGCCTTGATCCTCCTCCTGCCCTCCGAACCCCTCGGTCCCAGCCTGGAGCACCCTCCTACATCCCAAATCCCTCAACCCCAGAGCCTGCACCTCCAGCCAGAGCCCTCACCCACACCCCCTGCACTCCAACCCCCTGCCTTAGTCCGGAGCCCCTTCCTGCACCCTGAACTCCTCAATTTCTGACCCCACCCCAGAGCCCACACCCCCAGCCAGAGCCTTCATCCCCACCCCAATTTCGTGAGCATTCATGGCCTGCCATACCCATATTTCCATACCCAGATGTGGCCCTTGGGCCAAAAAGTTTGCCCACCCCTGTTCTAATCCCTACTCTACTTGCTATGTGTCCTTGAGTAAATCTGTTAAACAATTTTTTTCATATCTAGGAGCTTAACGCTAGGCACCTGAATAGTTGGCCTGATTTCCCACTGAAGTCAGTTTGGAATCTGTGTCGGGAGGGGAATGGAAGAGAAGGTACCAGATGTGAGACCAAGATCTGTTGATTCAAAGCCATAAGGAGTCTGTTTTCTAGTTTAGAGGCAAAATCTATGAAAATCTATCTAATCCATGAAAAATCAGATTATCCAGCTGCATCCCACCAGAGCACCCCTCCATTCATCCATGTATCTATTTATGTAGCTCATATACACCACCATGGTATCTGGTACTTCGTCCCGGTTTTCTTATTCCCGATTCAGTGTTGTTTTTACTGCAGCTTCGGGGTGAAGGCTGGTTTTTTACTAAGGTATTTTTCAGCACTTTAGGTTCAACTGAAATTCCCTTTAGTTACTCAGAGAGTCCTTTGAAGAGATTCGCAGAATTGTAGTATTTCTCTTTCTCTCCCATTTTAAAGACTTTTGTGCTGCTGTGTGGCCTATAATAGCTAGGATGACGGGGGAGGATTATCCTGTGAAGATAGTGATGAGTTGCCCCTTCAAAGAATGGTACTGCCAGCCTCCTACTTTGATCCTCACAGACAGTCAAAAATGTTTTTCGAAATAACTCTTTGTTAAAAAAATTAAGGAGTTCCAGAGAACCTCTACATCAGATGGCATAACTTACAGATGGTGTAATTCAATGACATGATAAAACACACCACTCTTCTTCTGTGGCAGTGCATAGGCCAGATTTTGCACTGAGTATAAAGTTAAAGGATCTGTTTCTCCTCTTACACTGATGCAAATTAGGAGTAACTCCACTGAAGCCAACAGAACTAAACTGGGGTAAAAATGGAGTAAGAAAGAGGAGGATCAAGCCCATAATAATTTTATTAACTTCAGGCGAGTTACTCCAGATTCCCAGCAGTGTAAATGAGAGAAGGACTTGACCCTATATTGTTTCCCACAAGGATCCTAGTGCTTCATTTTCCCTTCATGCATGAGTTGGAGCCCAAAATATACACTAATGGACAATATCAGGCAACCCCGTTATGTCCACATTAAGACATACGTACAACCACACCAGAAAGCACAGGCTGGTTAAAGACAAATCCATGTAAACAGAAAACACTCCAGAGGAAAAAAGCATACCACAGAAAATTGCAACTACATAAATTATTGTTTAAGGAGAGATTAGACAGAAATAGAAGAATTAGATTTGCTTTAGTAACCGAGAAAGATGCAGACAGCAATAGCACACAGTAGTGGAGTGTACAATACACTTGTATTGCATCTGCTGTCATCTTTCAGTCTGCTTCTCTTTTAACTGATGGCCTTCCAGTGCCATGCCCCATGGATCTCACAAATATATTGCACTTATCTGGAGTACACCCTACGTGATATCCCAATGGCTACATACTTGATAGGAGATAAAGGGATGAGAATGAGATTTTTCTTGTGTTGATATGGGCAAGTACTGGCGCGGCACATCTTACACTCAGCATTAGCTCTTACTGAGAAGTAATAAACATTAGTGGGGAAATTGTGATCATTGGCTGAACAGCAGAATGTTCAAGCTTCAGAACTCAGCTGTATTCAATGGCTGGATACAATACGAATGTCTAACAGAAGGGAAGAGAGGTTTCGAAGTGATTTGGTGCCCTCTAATGGTACGGATGATTTTAACCAAAGTGTTGTGATGAATATGCCTTAATGCAAATGTAGCCATTGTCTTTGCTAACTCCACAATGCCCATTGAAATAAACCTGTTTCAAACACTGGCATAGTTCCCTGACTTGATTAATAAGAACTCTGTCTAACTTTGTAACTTCTGTTTCACTTTACTATCCAGGCTTTGTTGGCTTTATTATCCCGGTTTTGTTCATGACGATGTGCCATGTGTGCGCTGCATAGACAGCACTGCTATCCTTCAGTTCTTCCATACCAGGAATAATGTCTGTCGAGCTGAATTGGATACTTCGTACTACATATTTAAAAGACTGCAGGTAAATCATGGACAAACAATGGTGGGCGAATCTGAGCATAAGCGCTCTGTCGTCAGAGGATGTTAGCAGCGTGCAGGGAGAGAACATCCGTTTCTGTGAAATTGTGTGTGGTCAATTACACCATTAATCAGATATTTCCTGAACACTCAGGTTTCACCAGAATATAGCAAGCCATTTTAGTTAGCTCCTGAGGCTAAATCTATGGGCCCGAGTGTTTGGTCTTAGGCAGCCATGTAAACTGGCTGCAGACTGGGCCACCCAACCCCGAGGAAAGGGGTATGGTTGAAAGGTCCCTGTTCCATGGGCAGTAGGCACACAAGGGTGTGGCAGCCATATATGCTTGGTTGGTTATAAACTCCACCTCTGGGGAAGGGGAGAGGGTAGGTGTTACTTGAAAGCATTAGGCATCTTCACCAGGGTGAATCAGCCCCACTCAGGGCCTTTCTAGGTGAATGAGGCTGCACTACCCACCTGGGCAGTGCAGCTCCCATGTGCGTCACACCAGTGACACTGCTAAAGGCAGCATCTGTCCCCTCCTAGCATGATCTAGAAAGTTCATTACTATGTCTATAAGTCTTGATCCAGGACTGGGACCCCTATGTGCTACAGTACTGCAATACAAACAATGGGTAAAACATTAACCGTGACCACTGCACTGAAACTCATGGATAACCAACCCCAAATATTAAATAATCAACTGCCACATGTGATCATTTAAGACAAATGTCTGAAACATCTCAAAATCAGTTCCCTGCTTTTCTGCTTTCAGTTGGTTTCTGTATCACAAAACCATCTCTATGTCTTTGCTTTCCCTGAAATGACCACAGGGTGGCGATGTATCACCATGAGTTAATGTTGAGGTCTGATTCTCAGCAGCTAAAATTTGGTTAAGGAAGCTGGTAATTTACAACACAGCACATTTATAGGGATGCATGTAGATGGAAACTTCTGAACCCATTTTACCTCACAATTTATACTCATTGCTTAACTGCACTGTTTACAAGACTGTGTGCCTTACCAGTCAAAGCCGCCGGAAGTTTCTCAGACTAGAGATGATAGAACAGGTGTTTTCTGCTCTACATCCAGATCCGGAAGCATTCTGAGATACGTAGAGATGATTGTTCTTAGTATGTCCACCTGATCCCTCTTCCAACTTTCATCCTGATTTTCATCATTCCTGGATATACCACCTGCCAGAATAGTACTCCTGAGAATTACAGAAGTACCCAGCAATGTGATTGCTTGTTCTTTCAAATCCCTTCTAAAACTATTTCTTCCAGCCATAATCCACCAAAGACAGATGAAAAAATAAATGTGCACTGCTTTGTTATTGTGCTTTCAGATTGTGCATTATATGGGTCTAATATATATTGTTATGTCTATATTGACTTCAGTAGGCATTGGATCAGACTCTGGAAAACTAAATTCAACAGACAATATATGATAAATAACTATAGTTATAGTTATAGTTACATATTGTCTGTTGAATTTAGTTTTCCAGAATCTGATCCAACGCCTACTGAAGTCAATATAGACATAACATATATATAATATATATACATATACACATGTATAATATACATACATAGAGAGAGGGTGAGAAAGAGAGAGAAATATTATAATTCTTATAAAAAGCAACAAAGAGTCCTGTGGCACCTTATAAACTAATAGACGTATTGGAGTATACGCTTTCGTGGGTGAATACCCACTTCGTCAGACGCACGTGGTGGAAATTTCCAGACGCAGGTATAAATATGCAGGCCAGAATCAGTCTGGAGATAACAAGGTCAGTTCAATCAGGGAGGATGAGGCCCTCTTCTAGCAGTTGAGGTGTAAAAAACCAAGGGAGGACAAACTGCTTTTGTAGTTGGCTAGTCATTCACAGTCTTTGTTTAACCCTAAACTGATGGTGTCAAATTTGCAAATGAACTGAAATTCAGCAGTTTCTCTTTGGAGTCTGGTCCTGAAGTTTTTTTTGCTGCAGGATGACTACCTTTACATGGTGCAAGCTCACACTGAACTTTGAAGATTGTGATGAATTCAAACAGTTTTTCTTTGCCTTGCCATGGACGTCTCTATTTATATGTTCCAGCAAGGACCTGAAGGAGGATTCGCAATGCCACTGAAAGAGAGCTCGTTTTGCAGCAGTTCTGGCCCGGCTAGAAGTAGGAACTACCAGTAATAGCAGGTTCCGGGGCGATTACTGGCCCAGCTTTTCATAAGTTCTGATAGTTCAGATAAGCACCTACATTTTAATAATATTTTGAGCTTCTCTCTGAAGATCTCATCGTGCTTTGCAAACACCAATCCATTTACACTCATAACACCCTTTTGGCATAAGCAAGTATCATCATCCCCATGTTACATGTTAGGAAATGGAGGCACAGAGAGGATAAGCAATTTACCAAGCAGTCTGTGGCAGAGAGTAGATCAAACTGCCTTCTTATATCTAAGCCTCAGGGCCTTCTTCATAGGTTCTGATTGATAATTTTCTTCCTTCAACCCTGGGGAGTCTTATCCACACTAAACCAAAACTTCAAACCTGTGAGGGTTTGCTCATCTCTTGGTTTAAGAGGAACCTGTGGTTTCTACTCAGCACATATAGTGATGACATTATTCTGAAGTTATCCTGTACTCACGGTATTACACTCCCAGCCCCTCTCTGGCCATAGTCTGTTTGTTACAACTTTATTGAAAAACTCAATATCAAGGTCTCTCTTCAAAGCTTGTAATATGCAGCCTAGTAAATAAGAGGAAGACTCATGATACTTTAACACCTCCCATCCAGAGACCTTAAAGCGCTTTAAAAATGGATTAACTATGCCCCAGGGATGTGGCAGCGCTTGCTACCTCCTTTCACATAGGGTATGACTAAATACCAGAGAAGTGAAGTGACCAGCCCCAGGCCCCCCTTTGTGACTGGCTGAGCCAGGTTCAGACTCCCACACTATTGCTCTAGGGACTAGGCAATACTCAGGGCAGATCTACATTACAGCCAGGATCGATGCTCTAAGATCAATCCATCGGCGGTCCATTTAGTGGGTCTAGTGAAGACCTGCCAAATCGACTACAGATCGCTCTCCAGTTGACCCCTGTACTTTACCCCCGATGAGAAGAGTAAGGTTAAGATTTTCTCCTGTCGACCCCCCGTGGTGTAGACCCTGTGGTAACTCGACCTAAGGTACGTTATTCACGTAGCTGGAGTTGCGCAGCATAGGTCGACTTACCGCGGTAGTGTAGACATAGTCTAAGTCTATCAGCCATGATGTCTGATAAATACAGGCTCAGGTGAAAGTTAATTGGAGCCTGATTCCAATACAGATGTCAGGGGCCCTACCATCACTCCTCCAACAGACTTCTCCTTTTCTCAGTCTGGCAACCTTGCCACTGATTGAGAAGTTCTTCCTCCTGTCACCAACAGGTGCCATGGCTTTCTAACCAGCCAGCAAGCCCATGTCACTCAGCTCCCTGTGGACAGACTATCCCCTGCTTGGCATTCTCCACAGGGACCATGGTTGACAGCTTAGAGGACTTCCACCTGCTGTTTCTCCCTTCCTCCCAGACATAAGTAGATGGGAGTGACTTTTTTCTCCTCCTCCAGCCCTTTCTTGGGTCCCAATTCAGCAGCAGATACCTGGCCAGCAGCAGTTACTTGTGGAACACACTGCTCCCTTCACTCTTCACTGGTGCTTTCATCAAGCTGGACCTGGATCCCACGGGCCCAGTGACTCACTATTAACCTGTAGCAGCACAGAGGGAGAAAAGGAGGGGGAATCAGAGGAATTCAGAGCTCTTTGATCCCAAACAAGCCAGTGACGATTCACTCAGGTCACCTGACCCTTTGTGCCTGAGGCAGCCCACCTGGGAAATGGAGTGAAAAGAACAATCTTGCCGCAGATCATATGCTACATCTGAGCTGAGCTGTGCTGGGTAAATGAGCTGCAATGACAAAACAGCAGACCTGAGCATAGATGCCCAATAAAGCATGGCTCAGCTGAGAGGTTCAGCCAAATAATTTCTCCTTTTAAAAAAAAGCGTGCTGAATGTTAAGCTTGGAACAAGCCTTTTGGGTGCTCCTCTGCATCACTGTGCAAGGGGGGGGGGTCTTTGCAGGAGCGCCACCAGCTTTTTTGCCGCCCTAGGCCGTGGAAGGTCCCACCCCTTAAATGCCGCCCCCGACAGACACTGCAGAAGGTCCTGCCCCCGAAATACCGTCGACGACTGGGGCAGCCGAAGATCCGGCCGCCGCGGTCACCGCCCCCCAAAAGTTAGTGCCCGAGGCGACCGCCTAGATCGCCTAATGGGTTGCGCCGGCCCTGGATCTTTGTCCCGCTCCAGTGACTGAATCTGCTAGCTGGGGGACACTGTCCTTTAGCTCAAGCAGTAGAGGCTCACAATTACTATGGAAGAAGTCTAGTGTTCAGTCCTGCAAACAGCCCAAAGAGGGTTGGTTATAACTGCAAAACAGTGTTAGTGCTTACCTTTTAAGTTACAGCTTCTGGGATGATTTCCAGAAAAACTGGGAGCTCAAGCTCCTGCTCCTGGGAGTATGGTAAGACTGGCCTTCAGGTTCAGGAAACACCCCTGTTGGAGAGCCTGGCTCCACACTGCTCACTTGCTCATTTTGGTCACTGGTGCCAAAGAAACATGCTCTGGGTGTCCAACACTGCATAGGCTGTCATTTCTAGACAGCTCTTGGCTTGGCCAGCTCGAGGATTGTTGTCTTAGGCATTGCAGAGAAGGGAGCGGGGAGAAGATTGGTGGAGTGGCCTGTCTGTGTCTTCAGTTTATGCAAATGAAAGGGGATGGCTACTTTGAGCATCTTGGCTTTGATAGACAGCCTACAGAAGGGGGCTATGGAGGCAAAGCTGAGAGCCAGGTTCTGTTCACAGGGGGCTTCTCATAGTGCTCTCTGTCTTGTGAAGGCCAAATTGTAGCAACCACCAGTTAGAGGACAATGCGCCAGAATGGTCTGTGACTGGCAGGGTAGGTGCTTTTTAAGGCTATGCTTTCAGGGATCATTTCTCTAGTTGGTGACTGGAGAAGGTGGTTGTAAAAGCCTGGCCTTGCTAACCACAATGAAGAACTGTAGTGTTTCTTTCTGAGCATGACAATGGTGGAGAGTGCTGTTCTGTAGCAGCTGCTTTCTGCTGTGGAAGAGTGTCTTATTCTTCCTGAGAGGAGTGGGGGAAGGAAACACAGTCTGAGTGGTTAGCTTTGAATTTGTTCTGTTGGGTGTGAAAAAAGCATGGGTGTGGTTGCTGGGAGCTGTGCTCCTTGTGGGTTTGGTGTACTGAGCCCTCAGCAGTAAAATGCTTCATCTGTTTTCAGTTGCCCTGTGACTGGGCTGTAATTTTCTGCAGGCTTTGAAGAAGGGCTTTCTTTGTATGAACTGTGTGTCTGTTACATCTTTGTTCCCAACCTATACAGTCAGCAGGTTTACTATAAAAAGATTCTTTCTTTTCATGCTTGTTCTGCTTCATTTTAACAGCTATTTCTGTTCCTCCACTAAGTTTGACCCCATGACACCTGTTGATTGTTCTGCACACTGGGATGAATGGATGATGCTTCTCTGCTATCACCACCAGAGCCACTGATGCTTGGGAAGATTTTGTATGTTCCCGCCTGACATTCTGGATATCAGGAGGACAGTGGCCAGTATTCCCACCATTCACACTCTGAGGAACCTAGAAAACATCACAACTCAAGGTTACACACTACCAAGTGACTTTCTTCCAGGTGAAAAGCAATTAGACATTTTGACTGGGTTTATCTAGACATGGGGTGGGGAACCCTTTTTCTATTAGGGGCCGGTGACCCACAGAAAAAATCAGTTGGGAGCCACACACAGCACCGCGGGGGCAAGGAGGAGAGGGGAGGCTCGGGGCTTCCCCTAGGCTCTGGAGGGGGGCCAGAAATGAGGCGTTCTGGGAGCGGGAAGGTGGCTCCAGGCTGGGGCAGGAGGTTGGGGTGTGGGAGGATCTGAGGGCCCCAGCTAGGGGTGTGGGCTGTGGGGTGGGGCTGGGGATGAGGGGTTTGTGATGCAGGAGAGGGCTCCGGTTAGTGCTTGCAACCCCTCCCAGCTTGATATCATCTGCAAATTTTATAAGCATACTCTTCACTCTACTATCCAAGTCATTTATGAAAATATTGACTAGTAACAGACCCACAACTAATCAATTGCAGGACCCCACTAGTTACATCACCAGAGTTTGACAGCGAACTATTGATAATAGTTAGAGGTGTGGGAGGGAGCTTCCTTGATCGCCCCTCCATCTAGGGGCCGCAGGGACATGCTGGTGAGCTGGTACTCACGGCTCCAGCCCCGCAGGGGCACAGGGGGACCAAGGCTCGGGGCTTTCAATCCGCGGTGCGGAGACTTGCTGCTGGCTGGACGAAATGAAGCAGCAGGCTGGATGCAGCCCAAAGACCGTAGGTTCCCCACCCCTGATCTAGACTCTGGTTTGGTTCAAAGGAAAGTCTATGGTTACATAGACTTGTTTTTCAGTCAAAGCTTCTGGAGTGGTTTCCAGAAAAATTGGGAGTTCCTGCTCCCTGGAGAACGGTGAGACTGGCCTTGAGGTTCAGGAAATGCTGCTCGTTGGAGAGCCTGGCTCCCCATTGCTGACTTCCTCTATTATGATCACTGGTGCCAAAGAAACATGACGTGGGTGTCCAAAACTGCATAGGCTGTCATTTCTAGAGAGCTCTTGGCTTGGCCAGCTCGAGGATTGTTGTCTTAGGCATTGCAGAGAAGGGAGCGGGGAGAAGATTGGTGGACTGGCCTGTCTGTGTCTTCAGTTTATGCAAATGAAAGGGGATGGCTACTTTGAGCATCTTTCCTTTGATAGGCAGCCTAGGGAAGGGGGCCATGGAGGGCAGAGTTGAGAGCCAGGTTCTGCTCACGTGGGGCTTCTCATAGTGCTCTCTGTCTTGTGAAGGCCAAATTGTAGCAACCACCAGTTAGAGGGCAATGCGCCAGAATGGTCTGTGACTGGCAGGGTGCACATTGGTTAAGGCTATGCTCTTAGGGATCATTTCTCTAGTTGGTGACTGGAGCAGGGTAGCTGTAAAAGCCTGGCCTTGCTAACCACAATGAGGAACTGTAGTGTTTCTTTCTAAGCATGATAACAGCAGAGAGTGCTGTTCTGTGGCAGCTGCTTTCTGCTGTGGAAGAGTGTCTTGTTCTTCCTGAGAAGAGCAGGGGAAAGAAACACAATCTGAGTGGTTAGCTTTGAGATTGTTTTGCTCAATGGGTGGGAAAGAGCTTGGGTGTGACTGTAATGAACTGTGCTGCTTGTTGATTTGGTGGGCTGAGCCCCCAGCAGTGAGGTGCTCTGTCTGCTCTCAGGTGCTGTGGGACTGGGCTGTATTTTCCTGCAGGCCTTAGAGAAGAGCTTTTTTCCCATAGGTACTGTGTCTCTTTTATGTCTTTGTGCCCATCCTCTGCAGTCAGCAGGTTTACCCTAAAAAGATTTTTTTTTCTTCTCTTGCTTGTTCTGCTTCATCTTCATAGCAATTTCTGTTCATCCGCTAAATCTGACAGTTCCTATCCCCATGTCACCTGCTGATCATCCTCCACAATGGGACAATGGATGATGCTTCCCTGCTAACACCACCAGAGACACTGGTGCTTGGGGAGATTTTGTCTGTTCCTGCCTGGCACTTTGGAGATCAGGAGGACAGCGGCCTGTATTCCCACCATTCATGCTCTCTGAGGAGCCTAGAACACATCACTTTAGGTTACATACTGCCAGGAGACTTTTTTCTGGATGAATAGCAATTAGACATTGTGGCAGGGTTTATCCAGGCTCTGCTCCGGTTCAAAGCCTACGTCTATATAACCTTGATTTTAGTAATACGTAATGATAATTAATAGTACTACGCAAGCCAGTCTAGTACCCGACATGTCTTATGATTCCTTCCGTTGCTTGCTGACTACTGCTCTTGTCCCTACAGCAGTTACAAGGAAGGGGTCTTG
This sequence comes from Chrysemys picta bellii, assembly GCF_011386835.1. Classification (NCBI taxonomy): domain Eukaryota; kingdom Metazoa; phylum Chordata; order Testudines; family Emydidae; genus Chrysemys; species Chrysemys picta. The sequence goes on along the minus strand of NC_088792.1, from coordinate 271,066,225 downwards.
CAGCTCCCTTGCTGTAGGCCCAAGTATTCTGTCTGTTACCTTTATCCCGATTCCCCCACCTGTGAAGTCAGAGTTCCTGATCCCTGTTTCCGAGACACCCAACGCTCATCCTCACTAATGGTCATTAAATCCAACTTTGGTTGTTTTTTATTTTTTAGATAATTCAAAAGTGGTTTCAGGAAAATGAAGAGAGAAAAATATGAAATAAAAGTTAAAGAGAATGAAAGAGTGCAGTATGAGCGCAGCTGGGCTGAACAACCACAAAAAGCCTGAAATCTTACCTACAAATGTGGGTGAAGTGACATTAAAAATCATGCAGCATAGGAATCCCTTGAATTTCAGCACCAAAACCGTTGAGCTGGAGTCCCAGCCAGTCACTGGAAGTCTGATTAGTCTTCCTAACCAAGACTATAGGCCAGGGGTAGGCAACCTATGGCCCACATGCCAAAGACGAGCTCATTTTCAGTGGCGCTCACACTGCCCGCGTCCTGGCCACCGGTCGGGGGGGGGCGCTGCATTTTAATTTAATTTTAAACGAAGCTTAAACATTTTAAAAACCTTATTTACTTTACATACAACAATACTTTAGTTATATATTATAGACTTAAAGAAAGAGACCTTCTAAAAACGTTAAAATGTATGACTGGCACGCGAAACCTTAAATTAGAGTGAATAAATGAAGACTCGGCACACCACTTCTGAAAGGTTGCCAACCCCTGCTATAGGCCAAAAAATCTAATGGCTGCCTAAAGTTAGCCATTTATGTCAGTTTTAGGCCAATAGCACTGATAGGAATCCAAATGGGAATCTTTCCATTGACTTCAGTGGGGTTTGGATCAAGCCCCTGGATGATGGCTTGATTTTCAGAGTTGCTGAGAATGCACAGTACCTAATGAAGTCCATAACTACCCTTTCCCTCCCATAGAATCAGAGAAAGGTAGGGCTGGAAGAGACCTCAAGATGTCATCTAGTTCATCCCTCTGGGCTGAGACATGACCAAGTAAACCTAGACCATCCCTGACAGGTGTTTGTCCAATCTGTTCTTAAAAACCTGTAATGATGGAGATGCCACGACCTCCCTTGGAAGCCTATTCCAAAGCTTAACTTCCCTTAGAGTTAGAAAGTTTTTCCTTATATCTAACCTAAGTCGCCCTTGCTGTAGAGTAAGCCAATTACTTCTTGTCCTACCTTCAGTGGACATGGAGAATAGTTAGTAACTGTCCTTTTTACAACAGCCCTTAACATATTTGAAGACTGTTATCAGGGCCCTGCTCAGGTCTTGTTTGCTCAAGACTAAACATGCCTGTTTTTTTAAACTTTTCCCCATAGTCAGATTTTCTAAACCTTTTATCATTTTTGTGGCTCTCCTCTGGACTGTCTCCAATTTGTCCTCATCTTACTTAAGGTGTGGTGACTAAACTGGACAATACTGCAGCTGAAGCCTCACAAGTAGAGTGACCAGATAGCAAGTGTAAAAAATCAGGACAGGGGGTGGTGGGTAATAGATGCCTATATAAGAAAAAGCCCCCAAAATCGGGACTGTCCCTATAAAATCGGGACATCTGGTCACCCTACTCACAAGTGCTGAGTAGACCACACTCCTGTTAATACAGGATGATTACCTCTGAATTATATTAGCCTTTTGTGCATCTGCTTCACAATGTTGGCTCATATTCAGTTTGTGATGCACTACAATCCCAGATCCTTTTCAGCAGTATTATTGCCTAGAAGTTATTCCCTATTTTGAAGTTGGGTATCTGATTTTTCTATCCTAAGTTAAGTACTTTGCACTTGTCTTTACTGAATTTCATCTTGTTGATTTTACAATTTGTCAAGGTCATTATGAATTTTAATCATGTCCTCCAAAGTGCTTGCAACCCCTCCCAGCTTGGTATCATCTGCAAATTTTATAAGCATACTCTTCACTTTACTATCCAAGTCATTTATGAAAATATTGACTAGTAATAGACCCACAACTGATCCATTGCAGGACCCCACTAGTTACATCACAAAAGTTTGACAGCGAACTATTGATAATTATTCTTTGAGAACGATCTTTCAATCAGTTTTGCTCCCAGCTGTAAATTCATCTAGACCATTTTTCCTTAGTTTGCTTATAAGAATGTCACGTGGGACTGTGTCAAAAGCCTGACTAAAATCAAGATATCCTTACCGGGTGCCTTATCTTTGTTCCACATTCCCTCCCCACATCTTCCTCATGCACTGAACATAACAGGAAAGGGACTGGGTGTGTATTTCTCTGCTGGGATCTCAACTGTGCATAGTTGGCAGTTAGTTCAAAGCTCTGATGTCATCAAAAAAGCCCAGCCACACAATATGAATGCAGCCTTGGACAATCAGTGTTGTCACAGTCTCTACTGCCCCATTCTTCCAAACACGTACGGCAAGTCAATGGGGCAATTGAAGGTTAAGCAAGTGTGTACAGGATTAGGGCACGTGTAGTTTACATTTCATTTTTCCTTAACACAATGCTTTGAAACTCACAATGCTCCCCCCTGCCCCCACTGTTAGGAAGCGTCCTCTGCCCCTGGCTGTAGGATTTGTAGTGAAAAGTGGAAGTGGAAAGTGGATGTAGTGGGAGCCCTCTTCTCCCTTCCCTGCTGCTGCTACTCACTTCTTAGAGCTTCTCTGCCAGACACTGACCCATGAGCCTTCCTTCAGCCCCTAGTTCAGCTTCGGACATTTTGGCTGCTCTGAAGAATCTTTAGGTGTTGCTCAGTGCTGGGGCTGGATTGGGCTGAGAAGTGGTACTTTCCCTTTAACATCCTGCTGGTAGCGCTCCTGATCATCAAGCCATTAGACCACCTAATAGGAGTAATAAAGCTGGTATCTGGTACATTTATTTTAACTATACGATAAGGCATAATGTTAAAAACTGCAAAGTGCCGTCCGGATTTTCAGCAGTACATAATACGTCTTACATTTTTACAGTAACCAGCAAGGCATAAACATATCACAGAAATTGCCCAGGATGCAGAAACATTTCTCACTGAGCTACATAAGGAAAGTCGGATGCCGTTCTTTAAAACGGAACATACACAATTAACAGGAAAATATGTTACCAATAAAACGGAGAAAGATGGCTAGTGATTATAGTTAGATGTGCTAGTTCAAAGTGGAGCGTGTAGGGGATCAGCAGTGTTAAGCAGCGGAAAATGACAGTTCAAAGCATCAAAAGCACTTTTAAGGGAACTTGTGCTTTAGTGGTAATATCACAGCAAGTTATCAAGCTGAAATGGATGGATCTAGGGCAGAGGTTCTCAACCTTTTTCTTTCTGAGGCCCTCCCAACATGCTATAAAAACTCCATGGCCCACCCGTTCCACAACAATTGGTTTTCTGCATATAAAAGCCAGGGCTGGCGTTAAGGGGTAGCAAGCCAGGCAATTGCTTGGGGCCCCGTGCCACAGGGGTCCTTACAAAGCTACATTGCTCAGGCTTCAGCTTCAGCCCTGGGTGGTGGGCCTCAGGGCCCTGGGCTTCAGACCCATGCAGTGTGGCTTCGGCTTTCTACCATGGGTCCCAGGGAGTCTAATGCTGGCTGTGCTTGGCAGCCCCCCTGAAACCTGCTCATGGCCCCCCAAGGGGCCCCGGACTCCTGGTTGAGAACCACTGATCTAGGGAGTTAATTGCTGAAACATATAGGAAGATTCTATGTGATGAGGGTTCAGTAAAATCCTGGAAGGGCTTTATTCATATTCATTTTTTCTTAGAAATATTTATGAGAGTGCATGGAAAGATCTCTGGGATTTTTTCTCAAGTGAATTTAGGTGCCTATTTTCAGGCATGTGATTTGACCCTGGGCAAGTCATTTAGGCCATGCAGGAAGAACACAGAGGCTCTGGAAATGCACTTGGTGTCTACTGACTCCCAGTTGTATGCTTTAACCATTAGACCATCCTTCCTCTGAAAGTATAATCTGTATACTCCTGCACTGATTAGATGGCAATCTAAGGTACTTATGGCCCCATTACTGTATGGCCCCCTTCTCATTTCAGTGCTTCACAATCTTTAACATATTAGTCCTCAGAGCTACAGCTGGATGACTAATGGATTCTTTGGTGTGTTGGCAATTACAAATGGATGGAAAAAATTGTTTTGGGTACAAAAGAAAAAAAAGCTTCATTTTGACAAAACTGAACTGTTTTGTTTCTATTTGGACCCTTTTTACGTGTTTGAACTATATTTAAATAAAATAAAAGGAAATTTTGAACCAAAAAGACATTTAAAAAAAAATCAAAACATTTAATTTTGAAAATGTCAAAATGAAACATGTTTAATATTTTGGAATGTTTAGGGTGTGTTCGGAGAGGGAGTTGTTGACCCTCTACCTTCCCCACCTCCAAACGAACAACTGGGTGAAACCGACAAGAATGTGTGAAAGATTTTGGTGTCGCTGAATCTGTATTTTTCACCAGAAAAAGTCTGAAAAATGTCACCCAGTTGTACTCACAGCACTGTGTGAGATTAAGCAATGCTATTATCCCCATTTTACAGATGAGGAACCAAGGAACTAAGGGACTTGCCCAAGGTCTTGCAGGAAGTCTGTGTGACAGCAGGGAATGGAACCTGGATCTCCCAGGGTAGCAACCTAACCACTGGACCATTCTTTCTCTCACAGCAGTTAGAAAGGCATCACTTCTGAAAGCTGTTCCATGTAAGCAAACCCCTGTGCCTGTGAAGAGGCCCAGTGAACTCTAGGAACGGGGCCAAACATAATGAATCCACGGCAAACATCCAGCACCGCAAGCTCTGTCCAGATAGTGCCTTTCACAATGTAAACGTCCCCAGTGCTTTCCAGCAATAAACAGTAAACATTTTACAACATTTTAATAAAGAGCCCATAAAAACGTGATGATTCGCAGGAAGAAAATCATGAATGGAGGCATTGCCCTGGATATCCAGCGCTAAGGAGACATGGGAGCCATTCACAGTAGGTTCCTTATTAAAATGTATATTGAACATGCTGATTTGGAGAAGCACTCACTGGAAAAAAATCCGGCTCAGAACTCGCTGCCAAAACACTATGAGCTTGCATGTCAGTGGCACCTTGCTGACTTACAGCTGAGGATCCGGCCTGGTAACTTCATTCAGGGTTGGTGAGTAATTTGCATATTTGCATACTTAGGCCCTGATTGTCCCAAGTTGCACAAAAAAAGTTCAGAGGAGGAAATTGCATTAAAAACTAGTCTGAAAATGGAGTGTGTTGCCAACCTAGAGAGCAACAGACCTACCTGGAAACGAGCTTGTAAATGTATTGATTTGAACCAGCTCAAAGGAACAGCCAGAGTGATACTGCCCAGCAGAGGAAGTGTGTGCAGTCTCAGGGAACAAACTAGGAGGGGGTGATCAGAGATAATGTGGGATCATGTCAGGGACAGCAAAAGCGAGGGGAGGGGGGAAATCAAAGCTACACAAAGAGCTCTTACCACCTTGCAAGACTCAGAGAGCACTGATATCCAGCCATGCAGCATCTGGCAAAACTGGAAAAAACCACCCACATCGTGTTGTACATGGTTGCTGTGATATCAGTGACCAAGGCAGGTTTTAGGACAATGTATTTAGGATACACTTCATAATCTGCTTATATAAAGTAATGATGATTGTATGTGTCAAAAACAAGAACCAGACTATAAATACAGTGTAGTTAATGTATCTGGAATATGAGTTGTATCCTTTATTTATTTAACTAACAAGGAATAACCTGAAGATGAGCTCCGTGTAAGCGCGAAAGCTGGTCTCTTTCACCGACAGAAGTTGGTCCAATAAAAGCTATTACCTTGTGATGAGGTTCTTGACTCACTGTTGGGGCACCCCCTGCGGCTATGGCTGAGGAATTGCTCCGCCCAGTCTGATGCCCCTTTTGTCTTTCCCTTGTGCTGCGGCCCCTTTCTCATTCCAGGAGTTGCAGTGCTTCCTCTTTGTGAGTCAGGATGCTCCCTCTTCACGGCTTGGGGTGCTCCCTTTTCGTGGCTTGGCCCTCTGGCCAGGTCACTGTGTGGTTTCCCCCTTCTGGGTATCAAAAGTCTCTCCATACGAACTGTCTCAGGCAGTCTTCTACTCCACAGCCCAAACAATGCCACTTTCCCAGTGACTAATAGGGGAGCCTGGGCCCACCCACTACTCGATTGTCTAATCAGTGGCCAAAGTCTGCACCATCCCAAACCTTGCTGCCGTTTCCCTGAGCCTTTTCCTACTCAATCTCTATCAAGCTCGCCTAACCACCAGCCTTCTGAGTAAACCCTTTCTTCAGGGCCAGGATCCCAGAGCTTCTATTCTCTCCTTGGGATTCCTCCTTTCCCACTCTAAGCCCAGAATGTGACTGGAAACTTCCACACTGCAGCCCCTTCTGGTCTCTCTTCCTGGCCTTATATGAGCCCGGCCTGCTCCTGCTCCGCTGGGCTCCAGTCTCAGTCAGGGTTGCCTATCAAGCCAAACTCTCCCTCTGGTGTGGCCTATTGGGACACCTCCCTGGTCACATTAACCCTTGCCGGGCTAGTATGGGGTGAACACCCCTTCACATACCTCACTCACCTTGTAAACAGTACTAATGCTACTGCTTGGCTGTGACTTTCAAGGGCATGGTCTGGTTCCTGACCTGACCCTGTGGTAGCCCAGCTGTGCACTGCCCTGTACAAGGACTGGAAGGTTATGGTCCAGCCCTGCACCCTGGTCTCGTCAGTGACCATCTTGCTACATTCAGCCTTTGAGTCTTACCAGTGGCAAAGGCCCTGTTTCTCAGTTTAGAATTTTGTAGCTGTTTTGACTTGCCTAATTTCTTTGCCAGGATCAGAGTTATTTGTCATCCTTTGCTTATGTCTTCTGGGCGGTGATGAAATATGTTTTTATATGTGCTATAGGAGCTCTGGTAGTGATTTTCCAAATCACAGCTGTTTGGCTCTCTGGTTTTTGGAACTAGTTCTTCCTGATAAGAATCCACATTCTGCTGTTCTGTTTGCTTGTGGGCACTCAAGGGCTAGATGTCATGTTGAAATTCTCCATTTGTTTATTTGATCAGTTTTTATGGTGTTAGTCTGAGCTGGTGGATTGGGGTCGATACGTTTTAGTTGCATTTGATTTTTAAATTAAATAAGGGGGATATAACAGTGGCTACCATTCTATGATTCTATGATTCTATGATTCTATGATACCAGAGTTAATGGGTATCAATTAAGTGACAGGAATGTAACCCCAACTCATATCATGTGGCTGGTATCAAGAAATAAAAACCTCTCTCTTATCAGCATTCCTGTGTGTCACACCTTTATTGCAGTCCTCCTCTTCAGCCGTACACACCCTTAGGCCTTGGCTACACTTACCAGCTAGTTCGACGGCTGGAAATCGAAGTTCTGGGTTCGACTTATCGCGTCTAGTCTGGACGCGATAAGTCGAACCCGGAAGTGCTTGCCGTCGACTGCGGTACTCCAGCTAGACGAGAGGAGTACTGCGGAGTCGACGGGGGAGCCTGCCTGCCGAGTGTGGACCAAGGTAAGTTCGAACTAAGATACTTCAACTTCAGCTACGTTATTCACGTAGCTGAAGTTGCGTACCTTAGTTCGAATTAGGGGGGTAGTGTAGACCAAGCCTTAGTATGTCTTTGGATCTCACATATGGGGAGAGCCTGGGATAGGTTCAATGGGACATGTTTTGTGTGTTTCCCTTAGTCCCGAGTAACGTGCCTCTCCCTCGTCTTCGCCCTTCCCCCCTGCGCTAGTGCTTTGCCCAGTAGTTACACAATAGTGGCCAGAACTGGCTTAGCACACCAGCACTCCTATACCTCTTTCAAATGTGCTGCATGGGAATTGCACCTTCTCTTAAGTGTGCACTGGCCCATCTTATCATAGGATGACTGAGTCCTCATCCTCTCCAATCACAGATCTCTCAGGGTACATCTACACTACAGGGGGGAGTCGATTTAAGATACGCAAATTCAGCTACGTGAATAGCGTAGCTGAATTCGACGTATCGCAGCCGACTTACCCCGCTGTGAGGACGGCGGCAAAATTGACTTCTGCGGCTTTCTGTCGACGGCGCTTACTCCCACCTCCGCTGGTGGAGTAAGAGCGTCGATTCGGGGATCGATTGTCGTGTCCCGACGGGACGCGATAAATCGATCCCCGAGAGGTCGATTTCTACCCGCCGATTCAGGCGGGTAGTGTAGACCTAGCCTTAGTCTCTCTGACGTGGTGCAGAGAGCATTGTAATTTCTGGGCAATCCCTGGGGCTCTTATATCCCGGCCGACTGCAGGATCAAACCTGCATACGTTTCAAGGACAAAATATACTTGAAAATAATTTGTTGCAATACTGGAAAAATCCAGTTGAAACGCAGTTCCAGATCAAAGCAGTAATTCTATCAATTTGCGTTGCCGAAGGCCCAGCTGTCTGAAAACTTTTGTTTAGCGTGTAGACAACTGAGTTTTCCCTTTAGTTATCTGGAAGTAAATTCATATCCATTATTACAGATATGGTTCCCTCAAGCTCTGCTTGGTATATATACCATCAACAAGAGGGGACATGGGTGCAGGGGATTTGCCCTGTAGACAGCAGGTGTAGGAAAAGATTGGTGTTGTAATGTGTTATATTTTGTATGGCAGAACTGACAGGTTTCAGGTCTTGGCTTACTTTCAGAACTGGAAAGAAAGCACCCCATTAACACACGCTGTGTGTGTGTGTGTGTGTGTGTGTGTGTGTGTGTGCAAAATTGTGGTTCAAATTTATCAGTGGGGTGAGCCAGAAATGAATTTGGCCCTTTATTTTTAGTGAAATACTATTGCTGTTCTCCTGAAATCTTTGCCAATGTGCATTTATTCTCATTATGTGGGTTAGGTTAGGGAGGCAAAGGTAGAACTGGGACTAGATGGTGTCTTTAGAACACGGTCCATAGTAAATGGTGCCATGTAGCTTCTTCATGCCAGGAGCATCCCAGGGAAGAAGTTGTGGTCACAACAACTCCTTCCTGGGTCCCCTCTTCGTCATGGAGATAGGAATTTCTGCGAGCTTCTATGATCTCCAAAGTAAGGCCCCACACCCACTCACTGCACATGGTGCATGTGAGAGTTCAAGGCTCTGGGGCACATGGATAACAAGAATAGCAGGAGTTATAACACTGAGGATTAAAAAATAACCAAGAGTTTTCCAAGCAAAATAAACCCTCATCCCCAACCGCTAACTAGTGGAGGTAAAGAAGAAATGTTCCCTGAGGCAGGTTATTCCATAACTGCCAAATGAAGGGTTTCTTGGATCTTCCTCATGCTGTTTGAGTCAGAATACTGGACTAGATGGCAATTCCTACGCTTCGTCCTTATCCAGTCCCTGCCTAAGCACAAGGAGGGAATAAGCTGATCCATAACACCCACTTACTCCTATGCACCCAGCCCCAAGGTCTCAGGAGCCATGGCAGTGGTGTAATGGGGATGTTCTTACTATCCTCGGGGGCTTGTTGCCCAAGCTACAATCCAGCCCTTTAAGGGCTGATGGGGAAACTCAGAGCCTAGAGGGGAAATCTTTCATATCAATTCACTGGTGGGTTCTAAATAATTCACCGCATTTTCTTTCTTATTTAACGCTACTAGAGCTAAAGGAAATAAAAATCACTCAGTGCTGTTCCCTGCTTTGCAGTCTGTATTAAACCCTAGGAAAAAAAAACATTTTTAAACTGTAACAAGCTACATCAAACTCTGTTCTTCTGCAAGAGGTAAAACATTCCTGCAAATGACATGCTAAAGGAGGTGCATGATTGTCTGGGTTTGTGTACTGTGAAAAAGGTTATATAGGCCTCCAGCATAGCAGGAAAACAACACTGCACCAAAGAGATTTAATTAAATGGAGGATTGAATTCACTTGAACAGCAAAATATGCTGAGCTTTCTCAATGACTTTTTGCTTTGTACCATCTGGGTTGCACTAATAGGGACCACGTTCCTATACTACACACTGGTCAACTCACTTGGAATGAAAATTGTTCTTGCAAAATTGTTTTCAAGTGCAAGAGGTGAACATGAACACTTTGCTTTTTGGAACCGGAAATGACACCATGGGCACCACTAAGGCTATGTCCACACTGCAGCAATCAGGACATATGACTGCAGCACGTGTAGACGTACCCAAGCTAGCTTTGATCTATATCAGTGCTAGCTTGAGCAACAATAGCAATGTGGCCATGGCAGCCTGGGACCCGTCCAGGACCCTGGCTACATACTCAAGCAGCCAGTGTCCATGCTCCCAGGGCTTCACTGCTGTTATTACTCGAGCTAGATGAAAGCTCCTCATATATGCCAACACATGCTGTGGCGGTAGTTAGCTTTGTCTGTACTTAACATAGGAAGTACCACTGTAAATTTGGCTACTGACAAATGTAAAGATCGAGGTTAATTGAGCCCACTGCGTTTGTCAAGGGCCAGATTGTGACATCTCCTTACTCACACTGGTGAACAGTTACTCCCATTGACGTCAGTGGGACTACTCATGGGAGTAACTGTTGACTAATGTGTAAAGATGTGGCCTCAGGTGGCTGATTCTGCTCGTCGAAGGGCGGTTAGTCATTGGCTTCAAGGAAAGAAGGATGAGGCATAAACCCAAGCAAGAGCAAAAAGAACTCCGGAGCTTCACCTTGATCACCTTGATCAATTGGTCCTTCAGCCCTCGTACAGATTGCCCCGATCACAACACGTTTTCCATTCTTCTCTTATCCGGCCTTCCTTCTTCTTGTGCAGCCATGCCTTTTCATGATGAAATCTTTCCATCTCTTTTGAGATCAGCTGAGTGGTCGTTTCAGTTCCCGGGGGTACCACTCGGCGACAGCTGCAGTCCATCGAGTGTCAGTGAGCCTAGCTATATACCCGGCCCATCGGATTTCACTGTACTGCTTTCAACAACTACGTCCTGCACTCCACTCTGATCACTTCACTGGGGACTCGGTCATGGATGGAAATCCCCCCAGTTCTTCTTTCCGTCACCCTCTCTGTGACAGACAGTTGTTGCTCCTCTGTTTTCATCAGCACCCATGTTTCGCTGTCGTACAATATTGCCGGCAGTACTGTTGAGTTGAAGAGACTGGCGCATGTTGCCTTATTGAGTTTGTTGGAGGACATCCTTGACAGAATTGAATGAGCACCAACCAGCTTGCTTTCTTTGTGAGTTCACCTTCCTGATCGTGGCACATATTAATTTCTTGGCCCAAATAAATGCATTGCTCAACTAAAGTTGATCTGGAGCTAGTTGTGGGGAAATTTGACAATGAGGTGTATTAGGCATTGGAATAGCATCCCAAGGATAATGGTTAGCTGCCCCATCGCTTAGGTCTTTAAGACTAGACAAAGTACTAGACAAACGTACCATAGGGAAACAATCCTATATTACTAGGGAGATGAGCTGGATGGCCTAATAAACCTTTTTCATCTCTAATTTTTGATTCTGCTGAAGACAGAGTTGTTTTGTTACATCAGATCTGCCAAGCTTTAGCCCTTTGGAAGGGGACTTCCTTTTTTTGAGAGAATTTTAAGGCAGTTTTGACAACTCAGCTCTTACGACAAAGGATTTTTACAATATGTTTCAATGAGACATTTATAATTTCACATGTAATTGTTTGAAAACTTTCTAATTTACATTGTCACCATCTATACCTAGTACCTCATCAAAATATCAGCAGTTTTATTACGCAGAACCTGACTTTCTTCCTTTATAGTAACCTCTTCTTTAATTTCCTAGGTGTATATTCTGCCTTGGCCAGTGAAGTGAAGGGGAATAGAGATTCTGCTCTACTTGTCCTCTGCAAAATGTTAGCTACTATCTATGTATTAATTATATATAATGTGCACAATGTTAATATCATGTGCATAATACACATGATATTAATATTGTACACATATCATATATGAATGTTGAGTAGTTATGTTAAGTTGTAGCACTGTGAACTGTACTATGCTTTCCCAGAATGTTGTTCACTCTTGTTAATTCATGCTAAAAGATACATCCCATAATACTTTGCAATAGCTGAACTCTGCTCTTAGCACGGGTGTGACCCAGTGACCCTTTGGTGCCAACTGGCAGAGGGAACAGGAGGTTCATAAGGTCTTACAGGGATCCCCTGAGTCAGATATCTGCATAATAGGCTACCAAACAGTGGCATGTGAGGCCTCTGCCAAGAGCCAGTAGCCTACTGGTCATCATAATCATTGCAAAATGTATGTATGCCTAATATTTAAGAAGTGATGTACCTTTACTAAAAATTATGTTTTTAAGGTATTGGAGTTAAGGAAGATCAGCAGGAGGTGACATACCTCAGGGATGTTCCTTTCAGGCAGGAGTAGTTGACCCCTAGCTCCCTGTCTGGCCATGTGTGTATTGTATACCTGTAGGCCTATTGGTATACTAAGCCAGGGGCAAATTGAGAGACTGCGAAATCTACAGCAGCAGAAATCTATAGGAAGAAACAAACAGCAGGAGATGTCCCGTTTATGAATAAGAACAAAAGAGTTGTTCTAGTTTATCTTGGAGTGCAAAAAGGCACACTGAATTGGTCCCCTGCATGACTAACTGAAAGAAGGGTCACCACCAGTCTGGCTGTAAAGTGCTGTAGGGATTTGGGGTGAGAAACACTTTATTAGACATATGAGTATCTTGTTGATTAAGTCTAAGTTCTAGAATGTGTGTTACGACTTTATTTTATACGTAACCAGTTGTTTCCAGTACTTCTACTAGCTACTATTTGAATCTCTTTGTTAAATAAATGTATATGTGATTTCACTATAAACATATTGAAGTGCTGTGAGTTAAGTGGGAGTGCTTGTGTAACCCACACATCTCCTGGGTGTGGTGTGTTCTGTCAGAGAGAGAGCGAGAGAGAGAGAGATGGACGAGTCTGCTCTACAGCCTTAGCGGTAGAGGCTCATGCACTAAGCTCCCAAGGCCCAGGTTCAATCCTGCCCGGTGACTACTGGGGTCTGTTGGCATTACACTTGCGTTGCCTATCATCTCACTTAAACTTCATACAACCATCAGCTCTGTGAACATCATTAGTGCTTATGCATCAACACTCAAATCTCAACACTCAAAGCCCTGAGGAGAAGGATACATTTTATGACTCTTTGCATCAAGTTGTCAAAAGAATACCATCAACCGAGCAACTTTTCCTCCTTGGTGACTTTAATGCAAGAGTTGGTGCAGACAACAACTCATGGCCAGATTGCATAGGACATTTTGGCATTGGCAAAATGAATGAGAATGGCCAACAACTTCTTGAATTCTGTGCCCAAAACCAACTGTGCATTACCAATTCATATTTTACAGGAAAAGATCGACACAAAGTGTCGTAGTGACATCCACGATCAGGCCACTGGTACCATTAAATCTTGTTATCGTCAGGAGGAAAGACCAACCCTTAGTGCAGAATGCTCGCACGTTCCATAGGGCTAATTGTGACACTGACTGCTCCTTGATTATTAGCAAAGTGAAGATTACAGCCAAGAAACTATATAGAGCAAAACCTAGGAGCAAGCCCAAAATCAATGCTATTAACACCAGAAACCAAAGGAAATGGCAGGAGTTTGTGAAGGCTTTTGAACTTAGCATGCATGGGAAGCCATTACCAGAGAAGGGAGAGGAATTTTGGGAAGATTTAAGAAAAACAATCCATGAAACAGCTTTAGCTACATTTTGGGAAAGAGACCATCAAAAAAGGACTGGTTTGAAGAAAATGAAGCTGAACTATTAACACTGCCTATCTGGAACACAACAACAAGCCAACAGAGAGCAACAAAGTGAGACTTCGACATGCAAAAACTGAGGCACAGCAAGGAAGCAAGCACTGTGCAAATCATTACTGGATCAAGCTCTGTGAAGAGGTACAGATAGCATCAGATACAGAAGCTCAAGGTCCCACCGTCAACAAGGTTGCCCCTCTCAAATGGCACAGCGGTGAAATCATTACAGATAAAAGCAAGCAGTTGTTTCATTGGGTTGAACACTGTTTAGAGCTATACGCACAAGAAAGAAACATCACCAGTGAATCACTGGACCAAATACCAACTCTACGGGTCATGCCAGAACTAGATGTGAAGCCCACTGTTGAAGAACTAAGCAAGGCCATTGATTTTCTATCAAGTGGCAAGGCTTCTGGAAAAGACAGCATCCCAGAGGAAATCCTCAAGTGCAGGAAAGACAGCCTATTACCATATCTTCATCAGCTGCTACTTAAATGCTGGAAAGAGGGTAAGATACCACAAGAGATGCAAAAATCATAATTTTGTATAAAAATAAAGGCAAAAAGGGTAACTGCAACAACTACAGGGGTATCTCGCTTCTAAGTGTAGCAGGAAAAGCTTTCGCAAAAGTCATCTTAGTGCACCTACAACAGCTGGTGAATTGTGTTTACCCTGAATCACAGTGCGGATTCAGAGCTGGAAGATCAACTATAGACATGATATTTTCTCTGCGACAACGCCAAGAAAAGTGCAGAGAGCAAAACCGACCATTGTACATCGCCTTTGTGGACCTAACCAAAGCATTTGACACAGTCAACAGAGCAGGTCTATTTGCAGTATTAGAAAAAATAGAATGCCCACCAACCCTGTTAAGTCTTATACATTCATTCCACAACAACATGAGAAAATCTGTCCAGTTTGACGGGTCCACTTCGGACAGCTTTGAGATGAAAAGAGGAGTGAAGAACTCTTTGGAATCTTCTTCTCAGCACTCTTAAAATGTGCATTTAAGGACATGAAACATGGTGTGTATCTCCACACAAGATCAGATGGGAAACTCTTCAACCTGTCCCAACTTAAGTCAAAGACCAAAGTCAAAAAGGTGCTAATCAGGGAACTTCTGTTCACTGATGATGCTGCCCCTATAGTGCACAAAAAAAGATCTACTACAAGAACTCATGGACCACCTTTCAAGTGCCTGTCAGGCATTTGCTCTCACCATCAGCATCAAGAAAACAGTTGTATTAATACAAGAGGTTCCACAAGATCCTTCAATTACCTTCAATGCATACCAGCTAGAAATAGTCCAAAAGTTCAGCTAATTAGATTCTGAAGTGACCACCAACCTCTCTCTGGATGAAGAACTAAATGTTCACATTGGAAAGGCTGCCACCATCTTTAGCAGACTAACTAAAAGAGCATGGAACAACTCAAAGCTGACCATCAAGTCCAAAATGCTAGTGTACCAAGCTTGCATCCTCAGCACTCTCATGTATGGTGCGGAAACATGGACAACTTATGCTCATCAGGAGAAAAGGTTAAACAGTTTCCACCTACACTGTTTACTCCACATACTCAACACCAAATGGCAAGATAAAGTCACCAATGCAGAGGTTCTTAAAAGGGCAAATTTACCAAGTGTGATACCCCTGCTCAAGCAAAGACGACTGCGTTGATTGGGCCATCTGAGTTGGAAGATGGACGCATATCCAAGGACATGCTATACGGGGAGCTATCAGAGGGAACAAGAACAACAGGACGTTCCAAGCTTCGCTATGAAGACACATGCAAGCGAAATATGAAGGAATTTGGAATTGATCCTGACCAACGGGAAGTCTTGGCAAGTGATCGTAACAAGTGGCGCCATCATCTCCATCAGGGTATCAAAGTCCATGATAGAAGCTTGAAGAGAAAAGAGCCCATAGGAAGCAAGCAGCTCCCAAGCAAGATACATACATTTGCAATAACTGCCAAAGATCATGCAAATCTCGGATTGGCCTATTCGGTCACATGAGACATTGCAAACCATCTACATCATAGGCTGCAATTCCCACCATCTCTTGCAGATGAAAGGATGCCAACAATGGCTGGTGGAGTTGGGGAGCTGACCCATGGGAGGCACAGACAAGGCTCCTCACGCTAAGGGCAGATGGTAGCAAGGTGCCTCACAACCCTGGTACCCCCAGGAAGTGTCACAACAGGCAAATACAAAAGCTGTTCAAGGCATGAGTATGAATAGTCCACCCTGGTGCAGTTAGGGAATGCTTTCACAACCCACTGATACCTGGAATGTGGTATCCAAAACAAAGCTAAGGAAGGGACAGGATGATACAGAAAAAAAAGCTGATTGGTGAGTTGAATTTTGGATGAAGTAAAGAGTGGTCTCTAACTTGTAAACAGGTGTGCTATAAATATAGCTAGTCTTAGGTGCATATTTTCAAAGCAGACTTATTATCTAGGGTGAAATCTGAGAGACCGATCACTTCCCAAGAAGGGTGGTATGTATGACTCCGTATTGTACTGTTTCGTCTCTGACTAAGCTTAGGCTATCTGGTCTCCTGAATATTTTTAATATTGAACCTTGAGTATTGTGAAGCAATTGGCTATACGCTTAATCAAAAAAAAAAAATGGACTCTGGCCAACCAAGGATTCTGTAGGAATGTGCTGTAGTGTGCACTCTGCTGCTCCTTTCATGCCTCCTGGCTAGGGCTTCTGCTGCCTTTACCATCCATGCCACGCAATTTTGTGTGTATGTGTGCTTATGTTTATGTGTAGGGGCTGGGGCTAGGTGCACAGACCACCCCCTCAAAAGGATATGGGTCCTGATTCTGATCTCACCCTAGTTTTACTGATATCACGAACTCCACCATCATCAGTGGAGTCACTCCTAATTTACACTAGTGCAAGATAAAAATCAGGCCCTTGTTCTATGACCTGTTACATTAGCCGGTTCTTAGAACTATCCCAAGTACTATGGATAGATGGAATGTCCTAGAGGGCAGGCTTCTGGTCAAGATAATTAGGTGAGTAAATATTTCTAAAGGCATCAATCCGGAGAGAGGGAGCCAGGAGAGGAAAAATAAACTATAAAACTTTTAGCAATAGCTTTATACACAAGAACATTAGAATGGCCATACTGCATCAGACCAATGGTTCATCTAGCCCAGTATCCTGTCTTCTGACTGTGGCCACTGTGAGATTCTTCAGAGGGAATGAACAGAACAGGGCAATTATGAGTGATCCATCCCCTGTTGTCCAGTCCCAGCTTCTGGCCGTTGGATGTTTAGGGACACCCAGGTTGCAGCCCTGACCATATTGGCTAATAATTGTTAGATCCATTCTCCCTGAACTTATTTAATTACTTTTTGAACCCAGTTATACTTTAACCTTTGCAACATCCCCATGGCAATGAGTTCTACAGTTTGACTGCATTGTGTGAAGAAGTACTTCCTTTCATTTGTTTTAAACCTGCTGCCTATTAATTTCATCGGGTGACCCGTAGTTCTTGTGTTATGTGAAGAGGTAAATAACACTTCCTTATTCACTTTCTCCACACCAGTCATGATTGTATAGCCTTCTATCATATCCCCCCCTTAGTCATCTCGTTTCTGAGCAGAACAGTCTCAGTCTTATCTCTCCCTTTCTTAATGGTTCCTAACATTCTATTCACTTTTTTGCCTGCTGCTGCATACTGAGCAGATGTTTTCAGAGAAATAGCCACAATGACTCCAAGATCCCTTTCTTGACAGGTAACAGCTAATTTAGACCCCATCATTTTGTATGTATAGCTGGGATTATATTTTGCCATATGCATTACTTTGCACTTATCAACCTTGAATTTCGGCTGCCATGTTGTCACCCAGTTTTGTGAAATCCCTTTGCAAGCCTTTGCTGTTAGCTTTGGACTTAACTGTCTTGAGTAATTTTGTATCTTCTGCAAATTTTGCCTCTTCACTGTTCACCCCATTTTCCAGATCATTTATGAATATGTTGAACGGCTCTGGCCCCCAGTACAGACCCCTGGGGGGACCCCACCTTCCCATAAACAATGGCTCAGCATCACATCCTTGAAGATAGCATAAGTGAAGCACCATCCTGTAACATTTAACAAAAAAATTATATCCCTGCTATAGAATTGTGTGGGGTGACTCAAAAATCCTGTAAAAGGGATAACGTTCTCCATTTACTGCTGTAGGTTTTCTGAGTAATTTCAACAGAACTCTATTAAATTTCTATATCATTGCCAAGGTGCATTTCTTAGGAATTGAGGCATTTATTTTTAAACTGGTAGAAGTACAATCCTCCGTAGTATAAGTGGCATAAAGTACTGCAGAGGGCTGAAGAGAGAAATATTGCAGCTCTTTTTTGGTCTCTTGAAAGAAAAGTTTTCCCTGTCTGTAAGAATGATTTTATAGTTTTGCTGGTGTATAAATGTAAAACAAAGCAACAACGAAACCTTACCTTTGCCTAGAGATGCAGAGCCAAATTCTGCTTTACACAACTGGCATCCTTGCAACAAAATAAACAGCAGAGCTCCCCACAGCTATATAGCTGATGTCTTTTCCCAGAACATCCTTCTGTTTCTATTTCTTCTCCTTCCCTTCCTATAACATCTAAAGGATGGCTGTGCTCTCTGAACCCACTGAAAAGTGAGGAATGTTGCAAGGGTTCACTTTGCAGGCATCCCACTGTCATGAATATGGATTGCAAGGTAGCTCCAGCTGGTGCACAGACCTCCCCCCGGCAGCCCATGTGTATCCCTGTCGTGTTCACAGGCCTAGTGAGAAGAGGACCCTGGCGGGGTGCTTTGGATCTGTAAACAGACTGCGTCTTTAACCCCTTCTTGCAAAGAACATACTGAGGCTCCCTTGCCTTTTCCTCAAAAGTTAGACGCTTCCTAGTGTTTCCCTCAAGGACTTCTCTGTTCCCAACCCTAGTTCTCTCTCCCATAGACCCGCTCCCACTCCCTGGGGTGAAGTTAACACACTACAGGTCCACTGTGAGACAGCAGGACTAGGACAGCATTTCCAGGCAGGGCTCCAACATTTGAGTACAGGGTGGATTAAGAGACTAACTCAACACCTTGTTGCATGGCTCAAGAGGGCTTTACACTCATGAGGAACTGAACACCTTGTCACAAGCAGTATCAGGAATATGTTATGAAGCCAGCATAAAGGGACAGCTCCTGATAGGAACCATTGTCTATACATTGTCTATAAGCCAGAGGTTCTAAAATTGACGGGTGGGCCCCTCAGTGGGGGGCATGGAATTAATCGTGTGTGTGTGTGTGTGTGTGTGTATGTGTGCGTGTGGGTGGGTGTGAAAAGCTTTAGGGGGAAAAAAGCTTCCTGCACACGTTTTACCCACAGCAATGAGTAACTAGCAAAGCGGATTCCTCCCGACATATAAGGTCTTCAGATGGTGCTGTGCATATTGATGGATTTCTGTTAAGCTTGCATAGCCTTATACAAAGTCGTTGCCATCTGTACATTAATCCGTTTGCTATGACGCGGTGTGCACATTTAATTATAAGCATCGACCACAATCACAGTTTTGCTTTTGCTCTTAATACAATGGCTCGTTGGCTCATTCATGCAATTCGTGGAATTTCTCGGCTTCAAAAAAAAAATAAGAAGATGCGCCCCCATCGCACTAGTACCAACAGTGTGATGGCAGTAAGTAGTATCTCACTTAATATTAACATTACTGTACTTAAATGGCTCTGTTTGAATCAATGCCTTACTGTTCTGCATATTTAGTGAGAGTTGCATATTGATTTGTTTTTATCGGCGTATGTACTTATGTGGTGGGAGGGGGGCCTAAACTGCTACAGACACAAGGAAGAGGGGCGCAATCAAATAAGTGTGAGAACCACGGCTCCAAGCCGTAGTCATATTTGTTACAAAGAACGAGGAGCATCTTGAGAAGCTACATGGCAATAAAACACAAGGACCGGATCGTCTGTTCACCTGAGAGTTGTGAAAGAACTAAGGCTTGACTTATCTGAGCTTTCACACTCCATTAACAGCACCTGCTACATCTGAGGACTGGCGAGTGCTCAATGCCAGGCTGAACTCATCTTTTCAGTTGTTTCGGTACAAGCCACTAACACCTTTATAGGCAGAACCGGAAAGCGTGGAGATGAGTTTGATGGGATAGGGACAACGCAGCATAGCTTCGATAAGGTTGAATCAGGCTTCTCTCCTGTTAGAAGGTTTTGTAAGGGCTAACAAAAGAGTGGATAAAGGAGAAGGGATGGATATAATTTGTTGAGGGGCAGATTGCAACAGGCCCTTATGTGGGTACACCTGTGGGGAGAGGGCACAAGGAACTCATGAGGACAAAATGACTGCTCACTGCTAGCACTCCCTAAGCTATCTCCATGACAACTTCCCCTTGCCACTGACCCTGCAAAGGGCTCTGTGGACTGAAGGGTACTGGGCACGCTCAGGAGGAGTCACGGGTCATGGTCAGATGTACATTGGTGCCTTATCAGCCCAGTGGAGTTTACCAGGAAGAGATAACACAACCTGAGGCTGTATCATTTTTAACATGGAGCTCCCTTCATGACTGGGTTCCCCCTTCCAGAGGCACTGTGGCTAGAGGAATGTGCTGGCAGCATGTCTTCAACAAAACTGCCCTGCAAGGGACTGGGGCCAGAGCTGGTGGGGCCCAGAGTTACAGCAGAGGCACATGGACTTTGTACACATCATCCTGGCCTCCTACTATTCCCTCTGGGATCTGTGTAGCTCCTAAGAGATCCGTGGGGTTTGGTGGTGGGCCCAGTGGCTCACTGTGAGTTTTTCTGCAGAAGGATGATCCAGCCCGATTCATGTGGGATGGCTTTGCAGAGGCCTGATCGCAACAACAAAACTAACATACCTCACCCCACAGGTACAAGTCTTTATCTGCCCTTCCTAGTTGGAGCAGTGGCATCAGAATACCTTAGTTTAAACCAAAAATGTACAAACTCATTGCCAATGCTGATTTACCAACCTCTACTTTAGATACAGTCTTTACTTCGTAATAGCTAATCTCATTATTGCTCTTTCACTTCTGTGAGCAGAGTTGCACAGTTGACATATCACCAACCCCAGGCCAAAGCATAAGCTGTAGTAATGCTATTAGGCCAGCATGTCTTAGAGTTTTTCCTCACTAACTCATGCCTGACCTTTAACCGATGAACTGAGAAGTGGATCTGATTGTGGGACTGCAGAAAGGCCTTACGTCTCTCTACATCAATTGGTCACCCCTAAACTTGGGCTAATGTGATGTGAAGCTGCTGTATCTAAGGCCTGGTCTACACTAGGCGTTTATGTCGAAGTTAGCGCCGTTAAATCGAATTAACCCTGCACCCGTCCACACTGCGATGCTATTTAGTTCGACATAGAGGTCTCTTTAATTCGACTTCTGTACTCCTCCCCGACGAGGGGAGTAGCGCTAAATTCGACATGGCCATGTCGAATTAGGCTAGGTGTGGATGGAAATCGACGCTAATAGCTCCGGGAGCTATCCCACAGTGCACCACTCTGTTGACGCTCTGGACAGCAGTGCGAGCTCGGATGCTCTGACCAGCCACACAGGAAAAGCCCCGGGAAAATTTGAATTTGAATTCCTTTTCCTGTCTGGCCAGTTTGAATCTCATTTCCTGTCTGGACATCGTGGCGAGCACAGCAGCACTGGCAACGATGCAGAGCTCTCCAGCAGTGATGGCCATGCAGTCTGTGAATAGAAAGAGAGCCCCAGCATGGACTGATCGTGAAGTCTTGGATCTCATCGCTGTGTGGGGCGATGAGTCCGTGCTTTCCGAGCTGCGATCCAAAAGAAGGAATGCAAAGATCTACGAGAAGATCTCTAAAGACATGGCAGAGAGAGGATACAGCCGGGATGCAACGCAGTGCCGCGTGAAAATCAAGGAGCTGAGACAAGGCTACCAGAAGACCAAAGAGGCAAACGGACGCTCCGGATCCCATCCCCAGACATCCCGTTTCTACGAGGCACTGCATTCCATCCTCGGTGCTGCCGCCACCACTACCCCACCAGTGACCGTGGACTCTGAGGATGGGATACTGTCCACGGCCGGTTCCTCAGACATGTTAGGGGACGGGGAAGATGAGGAAGGAGATGAGGAGGGCGAGGCAGTTGGCAGCTCTCACAACGCTGATTTCCCCGACAGCCAGGATCTCTTCATCACCCTTACAGAGATCCCCTACGAAGCGTCCCCAGCCATTACCCCGGACACAGAATCTGGTGAAGGATCAGCCAGTAAGTGTTGTAAACATCTAAACATTTATTTTTAACAAAACAGGAATATTAACAATTAAAAGAATGGGTTGTTCATGATTAGTGTGCCCTAGGCGCTTAACGGTTTAGTAAGGGGCAGTGGAAGTTTTGAAAAGAAATCTAGCAATGTCCGGTTTTCAGTGATTGTCCTGCACAAGCCGCTCTACTGTGTATTCCCTGCTACTGCAGCTACAGTAAAATGCGGTCTATATGTGCGGGGATAGAGCAGTAATCCTCCTGGGACATCTCGATGAAGCTCTCCTGGAGGTAACTTGAAAGCCGTTGCATGAGGTTCTTGGGGAGAGCGGCCTTATTGGGTCCTCCGAAGTACGACACGTTGCCGCGCCACGAGATTATCAGGTACTCGGGGATCATTGCTCTGCACAGCAGGGCGGCATACGGCCCTGGTCTTTGGAGGCTTTCCCGGAGCATTCTCTCTTTGTCGCTCTCGGAGATCCTCATCAGGGTGATGTCGGCCATGGTGACCTGCTTTTAATTAGGTAGGGGAATGTTAGTGTTGGGACTGCTTTCCCGTTCCTTTACAGAACTGTCACCGCTGGTTTGCAGCCACGCGGTGGAGGCGGGAGAGGGGCAGCCGAAAGGGATCATTCCCGGGGACAGCCGCGAGGGGGTGGGACAGGGGCAGAGTTCCCGCTTGCCGGATTGCTGGCAGCAGGGACTGACATTGATTTAAATGTGAAATGAGGCCAGTGGTAATATAAAAGTTTTAAACTGCCACAAGTGTACGGCTTACCATGTCTGCCTGCAACAGAAATTCCGTTGTGCTGCCTCGCTTCTCAAATGTGCTGTTCAAGACCCCAGGCACAGAATGCGAAGGCCGAGAATTCGACCTTGTGCTGAGTGCGCATGTGAAAGGTGCTGTGCATGGTCTTGTTCACAGAGAAAGACTATGTTCTTTGTTCACAACTACATTTATCTTTCAGAGGAATTCACTCCCTTTTTCCCATTTCCATAGCCCCGTCTGCGACTGTCTCACAACCTAGCCTGGAATCACACTCCCAGAGGCTAGCGCGGATTAGGCGTAGGAAGAAGAGGACACGGGAGGACATGTTCTCTGAGCTTATGGCCTCTTCCCAAGCCCAGGCAGCACAGCAGACCCAGTGGCGGGAGAACTTGACCCGAATGCACCAAGCCAACATGGATCGGGAGGAGAGGTGGCGGCAGGAAGACCAGCAGGCGACTCTAACGCTGCTTGGACTACTGAGGGAGCAAACGGACACGCTCCGGCGCCTTGTGGATGTTCTGCAGGAACGGAGGCAGGAGGACAGAGCCCCGCTGCAGTCCATCTCTAACCGCCCTCCCCCGCCACCAAGTCCCATACCCACCTCACCCAAAGTGCAAAGAAGGAGAGGCGGCAGAGTCCCTGCTAACTCTCACTCCACCCCTGCAGAGAGCTCTAGTAGCAGAAGGCTCTCATTTCCCAAAATTTGAAAAGTTCTTTCCTTCCCGCCTGACACAAGCCCACGTCCAAGTTTCACCTCCCAATGCCATGTGTAGTTGATAATAAAAAATTCGTTTCTGTTAACTACTGTTTCAATCATGTTCTTTTGGAGGAGGAGGGGAAAGGGGGTTGGAAATTGGACAGGACAGTCTCCTTTGGCAGGGTACATAGTCGGGGGCAGGCACAGCAGCAGGGCACATACACAGTGCAGTGATGCAGTGACTAGTTGCCCCGGTTAGTCTGGGAGGTTGTTTTGATGTAATGTTGGGGGGGGTGGGTTGCTCTGTGACTTTGTGGCGGGGGAGGGCAGTTACAGATCTTAAGCGCCGGTCCTTAGACAGGATCACAGAGCCACACAGCATGGGATCTGTAACCGTCCTCCCCCTGCCACAAAGTCAAATAGACCTCCCATACACACAGTCCCGATCAGGAGGGGTGACAGGCTCCGTTGAAACAAGCATCCCACCGCAGCGGAGCCTGTCAATCCTTGAGTTTAGAAGCTGCATTCGCATCACAACACTAGACCCGCCCCGCACCACAGTCTGCGTCCCAGTTTTAAAAAATTCCCGCTAAAACAGTATTAAAGAAAACGGTGTGCTTTAACAAAGTAGAACTATTTTTATTTCGACACGTGTGTTGGAGGGGGGGTGAAGGGGGTATGTAACTGGATAGGATAGTCAACATTACCTGGGTAAAGAAACGGGGGCAGGTTTAGCTTCTCAGTACACAAACTATAAAATCACAGGTTACCCTGCTCACTCAGGAACTTTGCTTTCAAAGCCTCCCGGATGCACAGCGCTTCCCGCTGGTCTCTTCTAATCGCCCGGCTGTCTGGCTGTGAGTAATCACCAGCCAGGCTATTTTCCTCAACCTCCCACCCCGCCATAAAGGTCTCCCCCTTGCTCTCACAGAGATTGTGGAGCACACAGCAAGCTGCTATAACAATGGGGATATTGGTTTCGCTGAGATCACAGCGAGTCAGTAAGCTTCTCCATCTCCCCTTGAGACGGCCAAAAGCACACTCCACCACCATTCTGCACTTGCTCAGCCGGTAGTTGAAGAGTTCTTTTTCAGTGTCCAGGGCGCCAGTATAGGGCTTCATGAGCCAGGGCATTAGCGGGTAGGCTGGGTCCCCGAGGATGACTATAGGCATCTCCACATCCCCAACAGTTATTTTGTGGTCCGGGAAGTAAATACCTTGTTGCAGCCGTCTAAACAGACCAGAGTTCCTGAAAACACGAGCGTCATGAACCTTGCCCGGCCATCCCACGTAGATGTTGGTAAAACGTCCCCTGTGATCCACCAGTGCTTGCAGCACCATGGAAAAGTATCCCTTTCGGTTAATGTACTGGGTGGCCTGGTGGTCCGGTGCCAGGATAGGGATGTGAGTTCCATCTATGGCCCCACCGCAGTTTGGGAATCCCATCGCTGCGAAGCCATCTATGATCGCCTCCACGTTTCCCAGGGTCACTACCTTTGGCAGCAGTACATCAACGATTGCCTTCGCTACTTGCATCACAACAACCCCCACGGTAGATTTGCCCACCCCAAACTGGTTCGCGACTGACCGGTAGCTGTCTGGCGTTGCAAGCTTCCACAGGGCTATGGCCACTCGCTTCTGTACACTCAGTGCAGCTCGCAACCGGGTGTCACTGCGCTTCAGGGCAGGGGACAGCAACTCACAAAGTTCCAGGAAAGTTCCCTTCCGCATGCGAAAGTTTCGCAGCCACTGGGATTCATCCCAGACCTGCAGCACTATGCGGTCCCACCACTCAGTGCTTGTTTCCCGTGCCCAGAATCGCCGTTCCACGGCATCAACATGACCCATTGCCACTGTGATGTCCTCGGCGCTGGGTCGCCTGCTTTCTGACAGGTCTGTGCTACTCTCAGACTTCAGGACATCACCGCGGTGCCGTAGCCTCCTTGCCTGACTTTTCTGCATCTGCCTCAGGGAAACCTTTATGATAAGCTGCGAGACGTTGAGAGCGGCCACAACTGCAGCGATGGTCGCAGCGGGCTCCATGCTCGGAGTACAGTGGCGTCCGCGCTGTCAATGACTGGAAAAGCGCGCGAACTGTTTTCCCGCCGGCGCTTTCAGGGAGGGAGGGCGGGAGTGATGGACGGATGACGACAGTTTCCCAAAAGCACCCTCGACTCATTTTGTTACCCAGAAGGCATTGCCGGCTACACCCAGAATTCCAATGGGCAGAGGGGACTGCGGGAACTGTGGGATAGCTGACCACAGTGCACCGCTTCGAATGTCGACGCTATCACCGTTAGTGTGGACGCACAAAGTCGAATTACTGTCCTTAGTGTGGACACACACGTTCGACTTTGCAATATCGATTACAAAAATTCGATGCAAGTAAAATCGAACTACTCTCGTAGTGTAGACAAGGCCTAAGAAAACGCATCACTTGGCACATCAAGGGAATGCCAAGAGGGACCACGAAGGGGGAGAAACAGAAGAGAACGTCGAATGAAAATTCCCTGGATAAGACTCTCAGCAGGGCTATCGGAAATATTCATGCAATTTTATAGAGATTAAAAACAGTTAGGGTGATTATTTTAAAAGCGGACGAGGGGATTTAGACACACAGTTCTGATTCATTTCAAAGGGAGTTATTAGTGACTAAATCCCCTTGTTGACTTTGAAAGTCTCCAATTTTTGAATTTATTTTTCCTTTATATGGACTTTCTATTGAATAAGAACAAAAAAACATGGTGCTACAGAGACACAGATATAGACTATGTCAGGGACTGGATTGTGATAAGGCTTTTCTATCTCCACTTGGTTGATTAGTAAGAAAACTGTTTCAGGGATATTTTTATAAATAAAGGGCCACATTCAAGTTCACTGGGGTTTGTGAGTATTATTATTCACAAGTAGTCTCAGGGCCACACAGGTATTTGTGAAAATGTTCACAAATGCGCACATTTTCATTAATTTTAACATTAATGGTTGTTTTATACTGACAGTTCTGTTGTTTTGTTTTTCTCCTGCTTACAAAATTTGTCATCCAATTAGGGAGGAGAAGCAATATTACATGACTTAGGTGATCAGTCTCATAACACAACTAGTGAACAATGAACAGTGTATGCAAAACAGCTGACAAATCCCCAAATGCTAAGAATTCTTCATGTCAACTATTTGGCCGGCACTTGGGAATCACAAATCGTTTCCCAGAAATCACAATCAGTTTGTGATCTGCTTGCTAACCAGAAAAGAGCCACATTTGTAACAAATGTTATTTGAAATAAGTAGCTCAATTAGCTCTACAGATTACCGGGATCTAAGGCCTGGTCCACACTAACTCCCCACTTCGGACTAAGGTACGCAAATTCAGCTACGTTAATAACGTAGCTGAATTCGAAGTACCTTAGTCCGAACTTACCGCGGGTCCAGATGCGGCAGGCAGGCTCCCCCGTCGATGCTGCGTACTCCTCTCGCCGAGCCAGAGTACCGGCGTCGACGGCGAGCACTTCCGGGATTGATCCGGGATCCATTTATCGCGTCTAGACAAGACGCGATAAATCGATCCCAGAACATCGATCGCTTACATCCGGACCAGGAAGTAAGTATAGACGTACCCTAAGAGTGGTGGTGGTTTGTTCATGTGGCCATGTTGCTTGTTTGTTTTCATTTGAAGACAGAGCAGAACAGAGCACCAAAAAATAAGTAAGGACTAGACAGTGACTTAAGGAGCAACCTTGAGGAAAGGGTGGTGAGTAAATTGCACTAACACAGGAAGCACTGTGCCTCAGAACCACATCTCTGCATCACCATGCCTCTTCTGCTTCCTCGTTGCTTCTGGGATGGGTGGTTGGTAACTTGCTGCTGGCCTATACCATTAGCAAGTTACCACATCCTGTGTGCCAGAGCAAGGATAGGGGGAGGTGAGTCAGAACGCCACCCATTTTCCTGCCTACTCGCCCAGGAAGGAAAGTCAGCAATCTCACACTATGGGCATACTCCTCCCTGCTTAGTCCCAGGCTCCAAGTACTTCATGCAGGGATGTAAGGGGAATTTTCAATCCCTTGAGCAGTTGTATGGGCCAACTCGCAATCTAGCCAGACATAAAATGCTCAGTAGGATCCTCTTGCAAAGGCTTCTCACCTGTGTCTCATTGTTCCCTAAGACAATTAATATCTGAGACATAGGATTAGATTTTCATTGGTAAATGTTCGTCAACGTCAATTGCACCGTTCACATACAAACCAATGAAAAAAATGTCCATTGATAATAATAGAAATTTACAGCTAGGTAAAATAAGAAAAATGCTGCTTGAGAGCTTATGAGAATTTGAGTTAAGGATATTTACTTTGCATGTTTTGACATATGATGTTGATGATTTGTGTTTTAACTGTTATAAAATGTTCACTTTTTTGGTCTATTAAATAATTACTGTATCACTCCCCCATAATTTCCAGCAACTGTGAACATTTAAATAGATAAACATTTTAAAAATGCTTAAAAATAAACGTATTTTCCATCAAAATTATAAAACAATAAAAATCAAATTCTGCTAAGCCTACTGATATAGTTTAATGCATTAATCTGGACTCTGACATCACCTCCTCCCAGTCCAAAATTCGCCCCCCACTGGATACAATATATCACCATCTCAACTCCACTCCGTTCATTATCTTCCACAGGCACAATCCACCTCTGTCTTGCTTGTTATCTCCTTTTATACAGTCCCTCAGCTAGGTAAAAGCCAGGGTACATACCCAGCTGTACAATCTAGCTGGGCTTCATCTCAGATGTACGGCTATTACTAAAATAGTAATAAAGTGGTAAAAATCCAAAGTGTGTGAAAGCACAGTGAAGTTGTATTACTTGACATTAATTCTCGCTCCACTCTCATATAAAGTTGCCCAGGGCTGCAATATACAATTAAAAGTAAAGGTATTAACAGAATGAATTTGGAACTGAAGTTTCCTCTAAGATCATTCATCAGCTTGGTAATGGAAATGCAATACTCTAAAAGGTTCGGAAGGTTGGGTTTAATAAGATAACTTGTAACAGCCTTGTCTGGATTCTTTTTTTATTCAGTATAATCCACTTTGCAACACACAGTGACACCTAAGGCTTGCTCTCTTTGTTGCTCAGCTGACCAATTAATTGGAGGTTATATATTTGGAGGTTATATATTTATTAATTGGAGGTTACTTGGCCAATTTGTCCCCTCCTACAGGAAATGATAGAGAGGACTTTGAAGAGGAAATAGAAGTTGGATTTTCCTGAAGCATACTGCTGTGGAGTTGCTTCAATGGGATAAATGACATGGGCCCAACCCCAAGCTTGGTGGTTCCCAAGGAGATCTGTGGGAGGCTATGACCATCCATGCTAAGACCATGTAGCTTACAGAAGCTCCAGTGGTCCTCTTGTTCCATGATGCCAGAGACCCTCCCTTACTGCAGCTGTCCCCTGTAGGGATGGAATTTCCACCCTGGAGTTTTGTTAACATCTCCATGTAAGTTCTCTGGGGCTTCAGGTGGAGGAAAGATGTGTAACTCACACACCTTTGACCTGCACCCTCCTTCCCCAGCTCCATTTCTTTGATCTTGTAGACCCCAGACCATGCAAAGAGAACTCAGCCGGGTTCTGGGACAGGCCCACAGAGGCATCAGAACCCTCCTTCCATACAGAGGAGGGGAGCTCTGTGCATGGAGTACCCCTCACTGAATAGATCTCTGGAAATACAATCTGGCCCTATCATAAGGACTAGGGTTAATAATGATCAACCATCATTAAGATTGTTGCCTGACTTCACACACTACTTACTTCATGCCTAGAACCAAAACATTGAATCACAGAATCATAGAATATTAGGGTTGGAAGAGACCTCAGGAGGTCATCTAGTCCAACCCCCTGCTCAAAGCAGGACCAACATCAACTAAATCATCCCAGCCAAGGCTTTGTCAAGCCGGACCTTAAAAACCTCTAAAGATGGAGATTCCACCACCTCCCTAGGTAACCCATTCCAGTGCTTCACCACCCTCCTAGTGAAATAGTGTTTCCTAATATCCAACTTAGACCTCCCCCAGTGCAACTTGAGTCCATTGCTTCTTGTTCTGTCATTTGCCACCATTGAGAACAGCCTAGATCCATCCTCTCTGGAACCTCCATTTGAAGGCTGCTATCAAATCCCCCCTCACGCTTCTCTTCTGCACACTAAATAACCCCAGTTCCCTCAGCCTATCCTCGTAAGTCATGTGCCGCAGCCCCCTAATCATTTTCGTTGCCCTCTGCTGGACTCTCTCCAATTTGTCCACATCCCTTCTGTAGTGGGGGGACCAAAACTGGACGCAATACTCCAGGTGTGGCCTCACCAGTGTCTAATAGAGGGAAATAATCACTTCCCTCGATCTGCTGGCAATGCTCCTACTAATACAGCCCATTATGCCATTGGCCTTCTTGGCAATGAGGACACTCTGCTGACTCATATTCAGCTTCTCATCCATTGTAATCCCCGGGTCCTTTTCTGCAGAACTGCTGCTTAGCCAGTCGGTCTCCAGCCTGTAGCGGTGCATGGGATTCTTTCTTCCTAAGTGCAGGACTCTGAACTTGTCCTTGTTGAACCTCATCAGATTTCTTTTGGCCCAATCCTCCAATTTGTCTAGGTCACTCTGGACCCTATCCCTACCCTCCAGCGTATCTACCTCTCCCCCCCAGCTTAGTGTCATCTGCGAACTTGCTGAGGGTGCAATTAAACCCATCATCCAGATCATTAATAAAGATGTTGAACAAAACCGGCCCCAGGACCGACCCCTGGGGCACTTCGTTTGATACCGGCTGCCAACTAGACATCGAGCCGTTGATCATTACCTGTTGAGCCCGACATGATGGAGACATGAAGATAAATGTTATGGTTTTGGAGCCAGCAGAGAAAGAGATAGACAGACAGACACAAAGGGAGCTATTGGACACACTGCTGTTTTCTGTGCTTGCTTTATTGTTCTAGCTGCAAAACTGAAACTAACATGAAAGGAAGGCTTTGCACTGGGAAAGGTGTTGTGCTCAAACCCTTAAAGGGACAGGACATCACATTCCTCCACCCTACTATAAAAAATCTTTTCAAACATATAAACGTTATTGTTTACAATAAACATATAACCTAACTAAGCGCTGTGGGTGGACAAGCGATTATTCTTCCCTGGAATAGCAACTCACTAACTAAACAATTTATAAATTCAGGCACACAACTGGTTTTCACACTCTCTTGGGAAAACATGGTGATGGTGGTGCAGCACTGTCCTGAACAACAGGAATAGTCAGTGGTAAGGAATCAACTGGATCTTATACCAAAGTTTCTTCCACCAGGTTGTTAAAAATTAGGAGTTTTAATTAAAGAAGATTTGATTGGAGGACCAGAAAGACCTACTGGAACATCGCTGCACTCCAATACTAGTCAAGGCTGCAACTGGTCCATATGTTGTTTACATAAAATACTGTTGGATAGTTTTACTACAAACTAAACGGGTCTCATGCATTTTACAAGTTCTCTAGGTACCCATTTCATTCCATAACCATAGTTGTGAATCCCCAATAAGTCTCTGACTTGATAAGAATTATTACGAGTCTCATGTCGTCGATCAATTTGCATAGCCTGGGATTTAGCTACATGTGAGGCAACATCAGGATGTAGCAGGTCCCAACAAGTACACAAAGATCACTTCAAAAAAAGAGTTCAAAGATCCAAGGTAGTAGCACGTGGCGTGTTCCTGTAAACAAGCAAGAAATTACCCAACTACTGCTAATTTAGAATAGACTTGTTAGCTTTTAAGGCATGCGTAAGTGCTTGTACAAAGAATTCTGCTCATCCATTTGTAGCAAGATGGTAAGGAGCTGAATCTCTGTGCTGCATTCCATTTGAAGCTAGGAACCTCTGAAATTCTTCAGAACAGAATTGAGGTCCATTGTCACTCTACCATTGTAATGGTAAACCAAACTGGCTAACTTTTCTCCGGTATAAGTCTTCAAAACCATGGAGGTTTTTTCAAGGGGAACTTGTGACAAAGTCTGGTAATAGGTAGATGAAGAAATTTGTGAAACAGCAGCTTCGGTATCAAGCTCCATTCTTGTATGAACTCCTTGGATCAAGGGTATAACCCAGATGCCATCTCTGACTCCAGCTTCTGATAACACATGTAATGCTAAGTCGTGGTCAGTGTCACTAGAGATCTTGTCTTCTTCCACATTATGAATTCCCAACATCGATCCTTTCTCAGGTTCAGTCATCATAGGTGTCTTCTTGGATGTATGGTTATTCTATTTTGCTGATTTTAAACTGTGCGACAGGTCACAGCAATGTGTCCTTCTGTAGTGGGGCGGTTACCCCGCTCCGGCCCTGAAGGGGTTAAAACAGCCCTGGGAAAGGGCTGCTCCGGGGAGCCAATAGGGTAGGCTAATTGGGGAAGCAGCCACATCTGGGGCTATGCCCCAATCAGGCCACAGCTGGCCCTATAAAAGGCTGTGAGCCAGAGGCTGAGTCAGAGTCTCTCTCTCGCTGGAGAGAGAAGGACTGAGCTGCCTGGGAGCTGAGGAGGGTACCTGGAGTGGAGCAGGGCTGGGGGAAGGCCAGAGGAGCTGGGGAGCTCCAGCCTGGGAAACAGGTACTGCCCAGGGTTAGGAAAGATGGCAAGTCCAAACCCTCCTTGCCAGTGATGAGTGGATTGGACTGCAGTCTGCCCCAGTGAGCGGGGGCTAGATGATGGCTGGCAGTAGCCACTGAGGCAAGGTGGGATAGAGGGTTGGGGGTTCCCCTGGGTGGGGAGACCCAGAGAGTGGGGGTACTGCCAGGGGGCAGCACCCAAGGTAAAGGGGCACCGGGGTCTGGGAGAGACATGGGAGGCCAGCGGCAAGCAGGACATTGGCCAGCAGAGGGCGCTCCGGAGCTGGAGAGCTAATTTCCAGGGTGACCAGCAGGAGGCACCGTGGCGGTGAGTCCTCGCATTGCTACACCTTCCTTCTGGCACTTTCTGCAAATAACTTGAGGTACCCAGTAATTCTTCTCAGCATGTGTAGTTTGCGCATAATGGCCACAGAGGCATTCTTTAAATTCCCATGGTCGTCTGTCTTTCCAATGCATGAGGTGAAGTTCTCGGTTCACACTAAATTCCAGAGAATCTTTCTTTGCCATCTCTATTGCACCTGCTACTTCAACAGCTTTCTTGAATGTAAGCACTGGATTGTCAATAACTTCTTCTGGACCTGGTCATTACGTAATCCAGAGACAAACTGGCTATGCAGGACATCATTTAATGTTTGTCCAAACTGGCAATGCTCTCCCAATTTCTTTAAAGCAGCAACAAACTGTGCTACTGACTTTCCACTTCCCTGATGTCACTGATGAAACCGATATCAATCTGCTATCATCAATGGGGTAGGAAAAAATGTTCCCACATTGCTGCAGTAATTGTGGCCTACGTTGCAATTGCAGGCAGGAGGCAATAGATCACACAGAAGTCCATATTCCTTCGTACCTATCCCTGTCAGCAAGGTTGATACTTGTCCATCTGGAAAAGTGTTGCAGGTTACAAATTGCTCAAAACGTTCAAGGTGCACCACCAGTGATTCAAGGTTTTTGTCACACTCACTACCATTGCCCACAAAAGGTGCCATTTTTCTATTCTCCTTTTAGACTGCAAACATACTGGACACCTTTTCCACGGGGAATTTTTTTTCTGCTGTGCATTATCTGTGGTCCATTGCTCTCCGCTGGCTGTATATTTACACACTTCTTTGGCTGTACTTGGGCTCCCTCTGCTAGCAATAGATCCCTAACTGCAGACTAAGGGCATGTCTGCACTACAAAATTAGGTCAAATTTATTTAAGTCGACATGGCAGAGCGCTGGGTAGCAGATTTCGGTTTGCAGGCAGGCATGGTAAGTACACAAGAAAGGGTAGGCGGTGTGAGGGCACACCCGGGGACATTTTTTAGTGGAGAAACTCTTGGCACATTAACAGGCTTTTCCGGGGAGTACCCTTTGCGTGGCTGCACTGGCCACCACTGTATCCCAATTGTTTACCTCAAATTAAACATTAACCACAATTGCATTTAACCCCTGTAGTGTGATTACAAGTGTGCACTCACTAGAGGTGCCTTCCCCGCCATCACAGTCCTGCAGCAATAGGTTCTGGGAGGGGATTGGTTCCAGAGTTAGAAAAGGTCCTGGCTGTCGGGGAGAATGGATTCTCCGCTTGTCTGCTGCTCATTCTCCTCCTCTTCCTCATCAATAATGTCCTCCTTGTTGTTGCCCATGGCCACCTGGGGCCCCTGGGAGGTATCCACGGAGAGTGTTGGGGTACTGGTGGGGTCCCCACCTAGAATCGCATGCAGCTGTTCATAGAAGCAGCATGTCTGTGGCTCAGAACCAGAGCAACTATTCACCTCCCTTGTCTTCTGGTAGGCTTGCCTGAGCGCCTTTATTTTCACACAGCCTTTGTCCCCCATGCCCTGTGCGATTTTGGCATAGATGTCAGCATTTTTTCTGCTGGTTCGGAGCTCTGCTTGCACAGACTCTTCTCCCCACACAGAAATCAGACCCAGTGTCTCCTGTATGCTCCACGCTGGAGCGTGTTTGCGGCCCTGGGCAGGCATGGTCAGCTGCGGTGGTGAGCTCTCCACCCTGATCGAACAGGAAATGAAATTCAAAAGTTCCCGGGGCTTTTCCTGTGTACCTGGCTGAAGTGCCGTGGAGTTGAAAGTGCTGTCCAGAGCGATCACATTGGAGCACTGTGGGACACCTCCCGAAGGCCAAACCCATCGAATTACACAGCGTTGTGTCTACACTACCCCTAATTCGACCTGGGAAAGTCGACTCTAATGCTAATCCTCTTGCCAAGGTGGCATACAGGCATCAATTTGACAAGCCCGTTAGGTCGGCGGAAAGGGCTTGGTAGTGTAACACGGCAAATATCGATCTAACGCCGTTGTGTAGACCAGGCCTAAGGCTGTTTCTCTGCCTGCCTTGCTTGCATGAGGTTAGTCAAGATGGCTGCTTGCTTCCACTTCATTCCTTCTTGGTTTGCACACGCTCCAGGCAGCAGCCTATTCCTTTGTGCTATTTTTATTCGCCTACTTATTCCCTCTCTAGCTGGCTGGTTTCACACTATCTCAGGAGCCAAAACAGCAGTCTGTCACCCTGTGCCTCCAGATGAGCTTCTGTCCCCTTTTTTATGGTATTATTTGCTTACTTTTTCTTCTTCTTGTTCAGGCAGTGTGAGCACTGGACACTCGTTGGATATAAATTCCTTTTCATCAAATGTTATATTTCTGGAGCCAGCTGTGAAGGAGATAGACAGACACAGAGGGAGCTGATAGACACACAGCTGTTTGCTGTGCTTACTTCATTGTTCTGGCTGCAACAAAAGTGAGGCTTTGCACCAGGAAGGAGTTTCCACTCAAACATTTAAAGGGACAGGACATCACAGTAAATATGATGAAATGTCTTTGTTCAGGTGTTTGAATCTGGTTCGCCTATGGCTGCTAGGGTTGCCAACTTTCTAATTACACAAAACCAAACACCCCTGCCCCACCCCCTGCCCTGCCCCTTCAACAAGGCCCTGCTCCTGCCCTGCCCCTTCTCGCTCCATCCCCCCTCCCTCTGTCTCTCGCTCTCCTCCACCCTCACTCACTTTCACCAGGCTGGAGCAGGGAGTTGGTATGCGGGGGGAGCAGGGGGTGAGGGCTCCGGCTGGGAGTATGGGCTCTGGGGTGGGGTCAGGGATGAAGGTTTTGGGTGCAGGAGGGGGCTCAGGGCTAGGGCAGCGGGTTGGGGTTGGGGTGTGGGAGGGGGATGAGAGCTCCGGCTGGGAGTGTGGGCTCTGGGATGGGGCTGGGGATGAGGGGTTAGGGTGCAGGACAGGGCTCCAGGCTTGGGAAGTGGGGTTGGGTGCAGGGGGTTGAGGGGTCTGGCTAGGGGTGCAGGCTCCGGGGTGGGGCCAAGGATGAGGGGTTTGGGGTACAGGAGCGGGCTCAGGGCTGAGGCAGGGTGTTGGGGTGCGAGAGCGGGTGAGGGGTCTGGCTGGGGTTGCAGGCTCTGGGGTGGGGCCGGGGATGAGGGGTTTGGGGTGAGGGAGGTGACACCGAGCTGGGGCAGGGTGTTGGGGTGTTGGAGGGGTGTGGGGCCCCAGCAGTGCTTACCACATCTCCCAGGAAGAGGCCGTCAGCTCCCTGTGGCCCTTCAGGGCATGGGCAGCCAGTGATGCTCAGCACGCTGCCCTCGCACCTGCAGGCGCCGCCCCCGCAGCTCCCATGGGTTGCGGTTCCCAGCCAATCGGAGCTGCAGAGCTGGCACTCAGGCGGGGGCAGCGCGCGGAGCCTCCTTGGTTGCCCACGCGCCTAGGGTGGCCGCTTCTAGGAACCAGGTGGAACCAAGGCAGGCAGGGAGCTTGCCTTAGTGCTGGGCCCCTGCTACGCCGCTGACCTGACTTTTAATGGCTCGGTCGGCAGTGCCAACCGGAACCACCAGGTTCCCTTTTCGACCGGGCATTCTGGTCGAAAACCAGATGCCTGGCAACCCTAATGGCTGCTTATGTGACTATGGTTGATAAGGGTATCTTCCCTCAACCTGTCATCCATGTCCAGATTGGGCTTGATTCTGAGCTCTTCTACTTCACTGGTTTACACCAGTGTGAGATCAAACCACAGTAGGAGTGCGGGCAATCCTGCTTCTGCCCCTGATAAATACTGTACAATGAGTCGTGAGCTCCAGAGATATTAGCAAGGTCTCTACAAAGAGTCATTGTTCTTTAGCCAGCACAGAGATGCAGCACTTCTCTCTTTATAGGGCGAGGTAATGAGGAAGCAAACATTTTCTGTTTAAAACACCCGTCAGGCGCATGCCAGCATGTGGTGTGTAATAGTCCAGTGTTTATATAAACCTCAGGTGCAGAAATATCAGTAGGACCATCTGACCCTTTAGTGCTGTTGTACATTTTCCTCTCGTGTCTCTGTGCACAAGCTCTGGAATCTGTGTCATCACAGAGAGAATCTGTTTATCTTGGCGAGACTGTTGCCAAAAAGGTCAAGTGCTAAGGAGCACTGTTAAAAAAGTTACACACGGGCCTGTGTGCCGCTTTGTGTCTCTTCATTTGAGCAAAACAGCCAACCTGGCAACTGTAATTCATTCCTCTGCCTCTTTGAAATTTACAAAATTGTGCAGTGTGGCCACACAGGGCTAAATTCTGCTCTCAGGAACACTGGTGAAAACCTGCAATATCTCCATTAAAGTCAATAGTTACTCTGGATTTGACCCACAGTGATTTTGTAATGTGGAAGGATTTTTTTTTTTTTTTTAATTCGAGGCATTTTGAATCTTCCCCTCCGCTTTCATCAGAACAATTTAGGCAATCCAAATCAATCTGCAAATTGCTACAGGTTGTTGCTTATGAATTATCCCAAAGCCTTTGTGCCAGCATATTGATTGCTCTATAGTCAAGAGAAAATAGATGCAGAGCCTAGAAGAACCATAAAAAAAAAAAGAAAAGAAAACCCTTCAGTATAGCATAGAGGTTATTTATCCACACAGTTTAAATATCTACCTTATAGGTACATGGCTGTGATTAGTGAGTAAAAACAGATGCATCATCTACCATTACAAAACTATGTCACATGCAAGAAAACCAAACCCCTCAGATAAACTGATTGTTAAAAACAGAAGCATTTTGGAGACTTAATGAAAGCACATTCAGGGAAGGAAATGTATTTTCGGGGAATGTATAGGGAGTTGAGTTGTACTGACACCTTACAACACAAATATAATCAAGGCATTGTTTCAGATATTTTTTAGAATTGTTACTGCGCCTGTATCCACATTCTCCAGTGAGCTGTTTTATCATTCATTATAATTGCATATAGTCTCAATGTGCTGTAACTAGACTTTGTTCCTTTCCCTTCCAGTCGACTCAGTTGGTTGTTGTCTCTGCTATGCTAGATTAATGTTTATTAGTTCTGATAGATGTTACCCTATCAAGTTATTGCTAGTTTGATGCTGGATTTGAGATAGACCAAAAAATGTCTATTTATACTAGAGCTGCAAGAAAGCGTTTCACTGGAGATTTTTTACTGCTGGTGCCCAGGCAACTGGTAGCAAGCCAGCATGGAAAATGTGGTTTTTTGCTTTGCTCCTTTTTGACGAGATTATCTGAGTGTTCCAGCTGTGATACTGCTGACACCATCACTGAGCAAAACCGAGTTTGGTTTCGCTCTGAAGCTGTCATTTCAAATTGGCCCCTGCAATCCCACCCAGGATGGTAGTGGACTAAATATGGTTAACATCTGACAGCTGTTCAGTGGCCCTTATGAAATAAGGCCAGTTCCTAGTAAGCAAGGCCACAGTTTTGTGCACACGGCGCAAAAACTATCATCTCAGTTCACATTGGCTAAGCGATTCAGAAAGAGATCCAGGACTGAATGCAGAAGGAGACTACCCTCTCATTACTGAAAATGCTCACACCAGATCAGGGTTATGGAATAGTGGTGGGGAAAGCTGATACATAGGAACTGACATACTGGATCAGACTACGGGTCCAGCTTGTCCAGTATCTTATCACTGACTGGCCAGTTTCAGAGGAAGTTGCAAGAACCCTTGTGATAGGCAGTTATGGGCTAACATGCCCTCACAGAAAATGTCCTCCTAACCGCCATTAGTTAGAAGCTGACAAACCCTCAACCAGGGGCATTTATAGCCATTCCAGAACTCTTTAAAAGTATTTACTAATATAACTGAATAGTCTTGTCATCCATATACATGTCAAATCCCTTTTTGAATCCTGCTGTGCTCTAGAACTCAGGGATATCTTGTGGCCAGGAGTCCCCTCTGGCTAACTGTGCATTGTGGGGAAAAATATTTTCTTGTATCACGGTCATCACTCCCTGTGCTGTATATATTCCGTGGGTAAATACAGGACGTCACGCTCCACGGCTGTCAATATGAGAGGAAGGGCACTATGCTTGGGGATGCAATGGAGGAGACTGAATTTTGTAGAGAGGGTTATGGTCTGAGGACAGGACTGAGAATCAGAAATTTCTGAGTCCATAAGAACCCCTCCAATGCATGCTCCCCATGAGACCTTCTTTATTAGCATCTCTTCTGGCTGCCTTGTCTAGTTCACTCTCTGGGAAGACCCTTCCCATTTTTGTGTCTGTGCTAGCCAGCTCCAGGCCCACTGATGAAATGGCAGAAGCAGGCAATTTATGCCAATGTGTCCCCACAGTCCACTGCTGGGTGCCTACAACCTAGGATGAGAATCGAGCCCATCAGTACTTACCTATCCCACTGGGTTATCGTAAGGTCTAATCAGCTAACATCTCTAAAGTGCTTTGAGAATCTCAGAGGAAAGGCCCTGCATGAGTACCAGAGATTGTTATTAGAACCAGTTTAGTTGGCAGCTACGATGGATTAAACAAAGAGAGACTGGAGTTTTTTCCCCCCCCTTCACATGAATATGCTTATTGGGGCTCAAAATGGGAGTCAGGAAAGAGGTGCTCGGAGCTCAACAATAGAGATTTTTGCACGCTGTATGCTATTTTTAAAAAACTCTTCGTGTTTTGAAACATGGTTGCTTCTGCTCCATAGCTGCCCGTGAGCAGGAATCTGTCAGAACAACACAGAAGTTGGGCTGGGAATATTTTTTAAAGTAAAAGACAGTAAGTAATGAGACTCCAGCCAGTAGGAGCAGATGCAGCCAAAGCATGTTGACACTCAGTGAACTTTTTACAATTTTGGCTGGACAGTCTCTGCCCTGTGCTGATTAGCTCCAACCCTCACCTTCCTTCACAGTCTCTTCACATCAGCTTCTTTCCACACCTGTCCCTCTTTCCCTCGTCTCCCCAGCCCTGTCCTCTTCATCCCCCTTTCCCTCCAGAAAATAGGATCTGGAAAGGAAGGGATTCTGGTTAGCTAATAATTAATAAACATTGATAAACAAACCAACCTCCCACTTCTTAACCCTCACAATGCCTCCAAAGCCCAGCTCTCCCGCTGACACATTCCTACGGCACGTCCCTAGGCGGATGGTACCCTGAGGTTTCATGTCCTGAGATGAACTGCTGCAGTGCTGTGGCATTGTTCGGTTTGAACAAAAGGTCTTCGCCCCTGGGTGGGGCAGGGTCCTCTCTGAACTCCTCCTGGATTGACAGGTCTGAAAGTCTGTGCAGGTCTGAGCTGTCGCTCAGTAGCTGGTGCTGGGTTGGCGCTCACTCTCTCCTTGGATGCTGGTCATGGCAGTGCTGAACGGCCTGGTCCATGCAGCTTGGTCTCACAGCAGTGCAAGAATTCCCCTTGGGGGAAGTGAGAGTTTAGCCGGCACTCTCTCAGCTGAGCTGTTTCTCTCCCAGCTTCCAAACAGAAACTAACCCTGTCTGAGCAGCTCTGGATTGTCACCGGTCCAATGGCCAGCTTGTGCAGATCTCCTCATGCAGAAGCCTCCCTACTGGCCCAAACAGAGGTTTCTAGTTCTTTCTGCCTCCCACCCTGGCTCCAGGCATGCTGGGAATGAAGTCAGAGGGCTCAGGTAGTCATCTTAGTTGCAGTCCTTTGGATAGGGCCCACCAGAGTCTCACTGCTCCAAGAGTCAGGGTTATTCTCCTAACTAACCCTCCCTTGCTCCAAGAGTTGGGGTTATTCTCCTAACTAACCCCCCCTGCAAAAACGTGGCACTAAAGTTATGTTTCCTGCCATCACATTGTTCACCCTGCTTGTGTGTGATACCCCTTCCCTCC
Source organism: Chrysemys picta bellii (assembly GCF_011386835.1). Taxonomy (NCBI): domain Eukaryota; kingdom Metazoa; phylum Chordata; order Testudines; family Emydidae; genus Chrysemys; species Chrysemys picta. The sequence continues at coordinate 271,026,024 of NC_088792.1, read as the reverse complement.
CCCTATGTCAGTCTCATCTATTTAGGTTGTAAGCTCACTAGGCAGGGACTGTTCTGCGTTTGTACAGCGCCTAGCATAATGGGGCCCTGCTCTTGTTTGGCCCTTAGGCACTGCTGTAATAAACATGACTAGATAATACTAATGAAGCCTATTAAGGTTGCAAGTTAAGAAACTGTGACACAGATACCTTTCCTAAGAAGAGTTTACTGGGGAGGTTTTCCAGCTCTCTCAGCTCCAGTTTATGCTTCTCAGGACAATTACATGCCCATGGCTGGATGACCTTTCTGTGCAGAACCACTTCTTCACAGATACAGCGACTCTTTGATAGATTATTGTAAATCTAGAAAGGGCCTGTTGTTAACCAAATGATACAGCATTGTGTGCTCGCTTCAGTTTCTTCTGGCACCTGCTGATAATGGGCTGTAATTAATGTTCTCTGAGTCTCCGATGTCTTTTGCAATATTTAACATTTGGATAGATGATAGCTGGGACATAGCTCTGTGCCTGGATTTGTCAGAGGCATTTCTCCCAAGCCAGGCCAGGGTAGAAGTTTGTCCAGTGGAACAAAAGAGTGACAGAGGAACATCAAAAACTCACAATCAACATTTGAGTTAGAGAAGCACCTCAAAGTCTCAGGGTATGTCAACACTACAAACCTAAATCAACCTATATTAGGTCAACTTACAGCCACGGCAGCAGTTACTGTGTTGGTGCATGTCTACACTACCCTTCTGGGGTCGGTGGGGCACGTCCTCACCAGGAGAACTTCCACAACGTAAGAGGAGGCAGAGGAGAGCCCGATCTCAGCTCTGCTGGCAGCTCCCTGTCAGTACCCTGGCTGCCCCACAGGCTCCCGGGGTCCCAGTGGGCTGCCCCCCCTTGCCTCCCTGTTCCCTGCCGAGAGTCAGGGGAAGCCACCTGGGGCTTCTTGCCCCTCTGCTCCCCAAGGGGTGTGGGAAGGTAGCTGCCAGGAGCTTCTTGGCCCCCCTGCCCACTCCCCACAGGGAGCCGGGCAGCCTTGTCAATTTCACTGCTTCCCAGCTGGGATCAGGGTAGAAGCCACTCTGGCTTCTTTCCCCAGCTCCCAGCTGGGATCAGGGTCCAGCTGTCCAGCTCTCCAGGGAAGTGGGGGCTTTCTTGTCAATTTCCTGGCTCCTGCTGTGAAATTGACAAGACAGCCGATTTAGGGGATGCAGTATCTACACAGACACTGCGTCGCCCTAACTACACCAACATAAGCCTTACGCCTCCGGCGAGGTGGAGTTATTAGGTTGGTGTAGCAGGGCCCTTACATCCATGGGAGGAAGGCTGTAGTGTGTACACTGACATAATTAGGTTGACATAAGCTGTTTTACGTAGCCCTAACTATGTAGTGTAGACAGCCCTAAGAGTGAGGTTGTATGCGGTGCCCCCAGGAGATGTGACACACACAGGTTCAGTCCATTAGATGGTTTTAAATTTCCTTGTGCCCTTAGAAATCTGTGCCAGTTGAGGGTCGAAATGCCCCCCCCCCCACGTCCCCACCCCGCCGTGTCTTAAGCAGCCCAGGAATTGGCTCTAAGTCACAGCAGCCCTATTTGGACTGACTGTGGGGCAGCTGCACAATCTGGATCTGCACAGAGAGGCTGTAGTGGCATGTGCTGCAGCCTGCTACAGTCATGCCTTTGACATGTCACCTACTCTTGTCCTAGCCCCCATGGATCCCTGCACTGGCACTTGCGAGGACACCAGTGGCTGTGCTACACCGTGCCTGCGCCAGGGGAATTATCCCTCAGCTGGCTGGGGAAACATAGCAGATGTCCAGAATCCTGCTCCAGCAGAGGCTGCTCAAGACAATCTGCCACCTAAAACTTCAGTGTGGTCCTCAACAGAGGTCCTCAACCAGGGTGCGCACTGGACTTTCTGGGGAGGCTCAGCGAGCCTTCTGATGGTTCAGTTGTTACGGCAGAAGTGTGTGTGTAGGGGGGGAGAGGGCTAAGTGCCAGGTGACAGCACCACTCCCTCAGGTTTGACCTGGCCACCCTTCTGTCATGACCTAGGGAGGGGGTATGGGGGGTGGCCACCCACATCCAAGTAAATGGCATTGCATCCTGGTGCATGGGGTCCGAGCGCCACTCAGGTTTGGCCGGGCTGGCGCTGTCAACCTAGGCAGAATCTACCACTCTAGGCAGCTGCTTAGTACCCGCTCTCTGGATCTGAAGATTATCATGACAGCTACCCAGTCTGTTAAAGAAGGTTCTCTCACTTCCATACTTCCTTGTTCTGGTTAGGCCATAAATCCCAAAACAGCCTTTCTTGTGGTGTTCTGGGCAGCCATTCCAGTTCTGGTCCTTGCTGAATCCTGGCAATGCACAATAATATTAATTATATGTCACACTTATATATACCACTTCCCATTTGAGGATCTCAAAGCACTTTCATAATCTTAATTAATTAAGCTGTGCAACTCTCCTGTGAGGTGGGGACATATTTCCCCATGATACAGATATGGAAACTGAGGAACAGAGATCAAAGGATTTCCCCAACGTCACACAAGAAACTTATGGCAGAGATGCGTCCTGTTCCAGGACCCCAGTCCCACTCCTGTGTCTTAACCACAAGACTAGAGTTGGGCCAAAGGTTCAGCCGTTTACAGATGAAATCAAGGGATGAGTTTCTAATCTGGATGTGGATCCAAACTTCCCCCAAAGTTCAGGGCTGCTTGGATCAAGAAGTGTAGATTCAGATCCAGCTCTCCACAAAGCCATCCTTCCTACCACCTGAAAAATATTGAGCAGAAAGGAGTTAGATGAGCATTTCAGAACCTCCAAGTGAGTTTAGCTCACACTTGATTCCAAAAAGGAGCAAAGGATAGAATGAGGAGTTCTTATTGTTTAACAAGCGGTTTTTCTCATCACTAGTAGTGAATCCAGGGTCTAGGAAGCTGTATTTCCACAGGTGGAAGAAAGAGAGAGAGAGAGGATGAGCTGCATTTTGTCTTCCTTATTGATCCCTTGTTACAGAAATTCAGTATGCTACCAATGGAGACACAAGAGTTGTCAGCACTGCATCAGGCAATCCCACAACCAAAAATTATGCAAAACAGCTTTACAAATCCGATTGTTCACACAGCACGCAAGGTCCAGCTGTACCTGTCCAGTGTACAGGGAGATGTCAGCAAACCAGTAAAGTGCCTGAACCCACCTTTGCTTATTGCTAAAAGCAGCCAAGTCAGCAGGCTTAGCTTAACCAAGGAAGGAGGGGGTTTTGGGTGCCACAGAAAGGGCAGCTTGACCCCGTATCCTTCCTGATAAGAATTGTGTTGAAGTTGCTGATACATGCATCTTAGAAGAGCAGGATGTGCCTTCAGGAATGTGTCTAACAGGGTCTCAAGGCTGCAATCTCTGGGAAAAACCCACACCAGGTTAATCAATAATCAGAAGAAAACCTCTTGCTTGACTAATGTATAAAATAAAGGGGAAAAGTTTGAGGTAGTGGGACTCTTCAGGACTGGACTCTCCCTCTGGATGCATCTTGTGTTCACCATCGGCAGATGGACTGCTGCTGTGCCACTCGAGAGCCATACTCAGCTTCGGTAATTATCGAGGGTTGGGGGTGTTTTACTAACCTGTTGCGGACGTGCGTAAGTGCTTGAGACTAAGTAAAGTTTAGCTTTAAGCGAAAGCACTCTTGTGTTGTCCTGTTTGTGCCAGCCATCTATTGGTTGGACGGACGTGATTTATTTCCTGACACCACCTCGCACAGAATAAAAGTTACCAAGTGCTTTGGGTTGAAAGAACCCCGGGTAACACCAGGAGATCCTACTGGAGTATTCGGACCAGCTTTCCTATGAAATCACTGGGCTCTGCTAGAAACCTTGATGTGGGAATGATCTCAGTACAAGTTCTGGACTCAGTTATACATGTGCAACCTCATTAAAATGACATGAATATAAATGAAAGCACAGGTTGGACAGTACTGCAATCTGGATGACAAAACACCACTAACCTCATTGGCACCATCCTTGTATCTTGTACAAATCTTTCTGTAGTGCTATTGCAGTACCACCCTTTGTATATTGTCTGAACCTTGAAGCAATTTGTGATAGGCAAATTTCATAAGCCTTCAGAAGTTTGGACACTGTGCTTTTAAGGGTTTACAAATTGTTAGAAATCTCATGAGAAGACCTCCCATATTTCTTGATTTCATCTATCAGGAGAATAGCTTCAGGTATCAAACACAAACAAGCTTTTTAATCCCAGTTGCTGAATACTGTGCAGAGATCCTAATGGAGGAAGTATAGAGACATCAGAGCAGGTTCAGACCCCAGTTGCACCAGGAGAAATCCAGAGTAACTCATCTGAAGCCCATAGAGTGAATGGGATCACAATCTGGCCTACTGTCTGGATGTATTGTTCATTCAGAAATGTACATGAAGATAGATATGGATTGCAGACAATATACATAACGTTTGCCTTTAAAACAAAATCCCCTTAACACATGAACAGAGTTTTTGGACAATTTGATCTGGAATGTTTGGAATCCCTTTAAATAAACATCTAACTTATAATGAGTTTATCTGTTAAAAGAACACATGTGGACATTAGGACTTGAGTTATTTGCAGCGTTTCCAGGTGATAACTGTGGATGATAATCCAGTTGCAGAATAGTTTCTATTGTTTCCAGTGAAACTGTTTTCATAAAATAGCATGAATTTGCATTAGCATTGCCTACAATGATATATGGTGAAACCATTAAACAAATAAATCAACAAAACCTAGACAAACTGTGAAGGATTAAACCTAATCCACATTAAATCTGTATGTTAAAAGGTCTTTGCAGTGTACACCATTTGAGTCAGCGTTGAATATGTGCAAATATATGCAGTTGAAACACACTGGATTTTCATTTCAGAACAGCTACTTTTTACACACACACACACATATAAATTAATTAATGCCCTTGTGGTGCAATAGCCAGGAACTCTATTAGCGAGCATGAATATGAATCATTCAGTTTTACTTTAACAGGGTTGGCTTTCAGTGCACAGTATCTGTATTATTAGTGACTCTCTGTGGAATTCATCCTTACCCTGGCTCAGCTACGTATCATTGAGATTGTTTGGGGGTTTTAGAACAATAATGAATGCCACATAAGGGGGGAAAAAAGCAATAATAGAAAACTGGCAAATGCCATTGACTGTTTTAGGGGATAAAGAGCTTGCCAAATTTGCATCGCTTGTGAGTCTAACTTCCTGATCGTCAGAAAAGATCCTTTTCAGTTGGAATGTCCTTTGGGACATATTAAGAAAGGAGATTTTGTAAACCAAAATCAGTAGTTTGGTAAAATTGTGACTTATTTTTTAGAACATCACTTATCCATTACTGGTTAAATGGAACAAACTATCTGAGACACATGGATTAGGGATCAGAGATGGAAATCTAGAGGCCAGATCTCAATTACGCCAGCATACATCCATTGGAGTTACTCAGCTTTACCAATGAATCAATGTACCTGGAGACTGAGATTGAGATTTTTAAGGTGGTCTAGGGGATTAGATACTCTGTGCCCACTGACTGTCAATGGAAACTGGATGCCTTAAAATCGTCCAATGCATTGTGATTACATCTGGGCAGACATTTTTTGGTGAAAACTGTACCTTTGGTGATACTGAAACGTTTTGTGAATTTGGCTTGGTTTTACCAAATTGCTTTTCTGAAAATAAATAACTAAATAAAGAAGTCCAAAAAAGTCTAAATATTTCATGTCGGCATTTTTAAATGAAATGTTTCAATTTTTCAAGTTGAAATTACGTTTTGTTTTGAAATTCCTTCAATTTAATTTTTAAAAAATGCTAAATCTTTTTTTTAAATCAACAGTCAATGTCAAAATGAAACATTTCGTTTGACCCCAAATTAAATATTTTTCAACTTTTCAATTTGCCAGAAGTTCTGAAGAATTTTGTTTTCAGATCAACCACATACAATTTTCCCCCCAGTTTTTCAGAACTGCCAGAGAACAACATTTTCCATTATTCCCCCATCTCTAGCCATGATGGCAAATGCTGAGGGACCATACATTCCATTCTAAAGGTTACTTATTCAGCCACACGGGGGGTATGTCTACACTACGGGATTAATCCGAATTTACAGAATTCGATTTTTGGCAACCGATTGTATAAAGTCGAGTGTATGCGGCCACACTAAGCACATTAATTCGGCGGTGCTAAATTCGCTGCTAAATTTGAATTATACTCATAGTGTAGACTAAGCCTGGGTCAAATCCTGAGTTCTTAATCTAGTACAACTCTTAGTGAAGTCAACAGGACTTCTGACTGAGTGACAAGTGAGTAAGGAATTCAGGATTTGCCTCACTGCTCAAAGAGTTTGTCCTACATTTCGGTCAGAAGTTTGGAACAAAGTTGGTGCAAATTGGTGTAGCTCCATGGAAGTGAATGGGGCTGTACCAGTTTACACCAGCAAAGAATTTAACCCCAAATCATCAAGCTTAGATATAAAAGCAAACCCCTGAATAAAGAATATTTCCTGAACATGATACATTCCACCTCTATTTCAATAGCATTTCTGGATCTCGAGTATTTTGAAGGCTATAAAAATTGTGTTGCTATAAAGAAGGAAGAAATATGAGATTTAACACAATAGGGCTTAATATCCCTAAAGCCCAGATATAGTAACCTCACATCCAAAAGAACTGTACAAAACAATTCTGCATTATATTAGCTACTGTTCCATCCAGAATGATGATTATGTTGCTACTGGGAAATCTTTTCATTTGGATTTCTGTGACAGGTTGCTTGCTAACCTCTAGTAGTTAGAATTGTGAGTAGGTGGAAGCCAATTTGACTTGGCTGAGTGGGAAAACTTTTCCTGTTTGTGTGTGTGTGTGTGTGTGTGTTTTGCCTATTGGCTAAAAAACCTTCTCTGATTTTCTTTTGGGCTGCTTTTATGTCTCTTCCACCCTTTAAGATCACTTTTCCAAAAGAATAGGTGCTCAATTTTGGAGCTAATTAGTGTGGTGGAGTAGAGTAATTACAGTAGAGAGAGAAAGCTTGTGCTCAGATACTGAGGTGATGAGGCCATATAGGCAGGCAGAATATTTTCGACCGGTAAAATTGCGGTTTGTTACATCAGCTTCAGGACACACTGCTTCCTAAGTGATCTATCTATGGCACTTATATGGCCCTCATCATCACAGTCTCTGAACACCTCAGAATCTTTAATGTATTGAGTCTCACAATACCCTTGTGAGGAAAAGAAGTACCGGCATCCCCATTTTACAGAGCAGGCAAAGAGACAGAGAGAGACAAGGTGATGCCCAAGGTCACAGAGAACATATCTACACAGTAAGCAGCAGCCCACAGCAGAAATCTCAGGGCCCGGGTCGACAGACTCAGGCTTTCAGAGCTCATGCTACAGCGCTAAAAATTGCTGAGTAGATTCAGGCTCTGAAGCCTCTGGACGGGGTGGGCTTCAAAGTCCAAGCCGAAAAGCTATTTTTAGCACTTTAGTGCGAGCCCCACGAGCCCAAGTCTGTTGACCTGGGCTCTGAGCCATGTTGCTGTGGGCTGCCACTGGCTGTGTAGATGTACCCACAGGAAGTCTATGGCAGGGCAGAGAATTGAAGGCAGGTTTCCTGAGTCATAGATGAATGGTCAAACAACTAGACCATCCTTCTTGTCCCCTAGTGCTTGACCTCCCCTGAGTCTAGACTTCAAATGCTAACTATAGCAGTTTAATAACTCATATAATCAGGTAGGGCCAAATTGTGCCTGGCTCTGACATGGATACACAATGTGTGAGGGAGCAAGGGAGTGCTAGGCACCTTCTTTTCCGTTAGGGACAGGTAGCAGGGCAGTCCCTGTGCTACAAAGAGAGTCAAAAAGGACAAAAGAGGCAGGGCATAGCGTAGTCTTTTCATTCCCTACAACAGCTTGCAGAGCACGAGTGGAGAATGCTGCCCAGAGTGGGATGTCGCGGCAAGGCTGCAATCCTGATGGGATAGTACAACGGAGCTGCAGTGTGGGACAGAATTTTCCCCAAATGTACAGATCATTCACTACTTTCCTTTCAAATGAATGAATCTAAACATCTACCAGGTCTGAAGCCTGGTCCAATTGAAGATCTACCATTTTATTTTGCTGGCACGTTTCTTTGGATGCTAAATGCTGGCTCATCGCTACTTCAAGCAGAAAGATCACAGGTGACATTTCAAAGACAAGGTAACTGGGAAAACCTGGCTTATATCACAAAAAGCATCTCATATCAGGCTTGACCCTACACAGTGCAGGGAAGGAGTATTGCGCATAGCAGGGTAAGATAAAACGTCTCTATCACCCCCCGCTTCGCCATAGGGCACAAGAGCATCACCTTCATTAAACCTGGGTGCCACCACCCCCATGTTACTCCAGGTAGTGGGTTGCTTCTCTGCTGCCTTTTGCAATAACATCGAAAGCACGGCTTCTTTTTCAGTTCTAAAAATCCTCTTCGGTAACTTTCTGATACTGATATAAAATGCTTCGTGCACACATGCATTTGGCAGGTATTTATTCTCCTATCAGTTACTGAAGATGGATGGAGAAGCAAAAGCAAAACAATCACAGTTGATGGTGATAATGATGATATGGTGGAAATAATGAACCAGGTGGGTAACACACACTACATTCATAAGGAATCCAAGCTGCTTCTCACTAAGACATATACAGGTGTGTAGCCATGACATCTCATACAGAGCCTGACATCCTCTTGTGGCATAACTAAACCAGTGACCTGTGCAACCCCTTCCAATTACTGCTAGAAGGCACTGTTGATAAAGAAAATGGACTAGAAGTGCATCGTAAATTATTGATATCACTTATTGTATGTGAACTTTTGACATGACTATTTCCCTGCAGTCATTAACCACATGCCACATTCCTTCCTTTTCCATCCAGATTTCAATCAATCTGTTCCACACAACCTGACTGTTATCCTAGCAACAAGTGAATTCAATAGCACAGTAGATTTTGAGCAACAATTGCATGTTAGATATCACTTCCACATTTAGCCTTCTGGGCGAGCATTCATTGACCACATTTCTGCCATTCGCGTTTCCGTTCTGATGTGTTTGGAGGTTTGATCTTTAAAATGACATGATCCTGACTTTTCACAAAGAATATCTGGTGGGTTAAAGAGGTGGGAGCCAGATTTTCAAGCACCCTTAGTACGTGACAGATCCTTAAAAGAGTGAAGCTCTTGTTTAGGCACCTAAATAGGGCCTAGATTTTCAAACATGCTCAACATCCAACAGCTCCCACGGTGATACTTATAGCTAGATTTTCCATTCAGCGCCCTTGTGAACATCTGGCCCCAGTGGTGGGAACTGAGTCCTTCTGAAAATTCCAGCTGTATAACATCACTGAAGAGGACTCAAGAGGAAATCCTGAAGCCTGAAAATGAAATTTAGAAAATAGGGGCACAGGGCTGCAACCTCCACTCATGAGTCATCCTTCTTTATGCCACTAGTGTCACTGAAGTCAAAGACTAGTAATTACATGGACCGAGAACTTTCTGTCAATGTTTTTTGGAAACATGCAGTTTCCATAAAATCAAAATTTTCTGTTTTTTTTTCCCTCCAAAATGTCTTCCGTTTTCCGTGGGGGAAATTGAAACAAAATCCTTTGTTCCATGTTGGCTCAACCTGAATCAGAACATTTTGGTTTGTCAAACTGAATCAAAACATTTGGTTTTAGGTCCAGTCATCTTTAATCTGTGTCTGCCTGAGTTACCCTGGTGCCTCATGGGAGTTATAGTTTTGGTGCTTCAAGCCCCCCTCCTCCTCATGAACTGGGCTCCCTAATTGGACTACATCTCTCATGGTGGAACTCTGTCTCCCCTTTGGGTGCACTAACATGGTGCATCATGGGGGTTGTGTGACCAATGTGCATTATGGGAGATCTAGTCCAGCTAGGGACCCAGCCCGTAGCAGACAATGAGGGCATGAGGCACTCCAGTTACAACAGTTCAGGGGAACACAGATTAATGTTGAATCAAGCAGAAATGAAATGTTTCAATTCAGTTCAGCAAACTGAAAAGAGACAGTTTGATTTGGGAATGTTGAAATGTTTAATTTTGATCGGAAATATTGAAGCAAAATATTTGGAATCAAAATATTTTGGACTATTCTGCTCATTTTACAAAACAAATTCAATATTTCAACTTTTCATCCTGAATAAATTTCAGAATATTAAAATTTTCTGCTGGACAGAATTTTGACTAGCTGTGCTAGTATTGGTTATTGGACAGGGTGTCTATGCTTTGAAGATTTAAGCATGCACACGTGCTACGTTAATTACTTTTGGAGCTCAATTTATGTGCCCGTTTACAGTACTTTGATTTTATAGCACTATATACAGGGCCCTACCAAATTCACAGTCCCTTTTGGTCAATTTCACTGTCATAGGATTTAAAAAATTATAAATTTCATGATTTCAGCTATTTAAATCTGAAATTTCATGGTGGTGTAATTGTTGGGGTCCTGACCCCAAAAGGAGTCATGGAGGGGTCGCAAGGTTATTGTGGGGGGGTTGCGGTATTGCTACCATTACTTCTTCAATGCTGCTGATGGCAGCATTGCCTTCCGAGCCGGGGAGCTGGAGAGTGGCGGCTGCTGGCCAGGAGCCCAGCTCTGAAGGCAGAATTGCCACCAGCAGCAGCGCAGAAGGAAGGATGGAATGGGATGGTATTGCCCCCCTTACTTCTGCACTGCTGCTGGCGGGGCGCTGCCTTCAGAGCTGGGCACCTGGCCAATAGCCACTGCTCTCCAGCCATCCAACTCTGAAGGTAGTGCAGAAGTAAGGGTGGCAATACCATGACCCCCCCTAAAATAATCTTGTGATCCCCCTGCAACTCCCTTTTGGGTCAGGACCCCTAATTTGAGAAACACTGGTCTCCCGGTGAAATCTGTATAGTGTAGGGTAAAAGCACACAAGAGACCAGATTTCACGATTCATGACATGTTTTTCATGGCTGTGAATTTGGTAGGGCTCTAATGATCTTACTTTGAAAGGTATTGTGATGCACTCTGGGATGAAACATGGCAATGGCTTACCAGGGCACACCACCATCACTTAAAGGTTTAGGAAAGGAAATGGAAAATACTGTATGTAATTGAAACTTCTGGGGGGATTTAAATAGGCAAGATGTTGGGGCATCTTGTGGCGCTTACAAGTATTGATTAGAAGTAGGCTAGAAAGAGCGAAGGAGATAGAGTTTTGGGGTGCTCTGAGACATACTCTGAATCTGGTTTAATCCTTTATGTTCCTGATGTAACTGCATTTCACTGACATCTGAGACTCCCTGCTTCCTTGAGAGAACTCCAGTGAGAATCCAAGTTAGAATGTAGTCAGGCCACCAGGACTAACACCTCTACTCTTAGAAAAACTGCCATGGAATGTCTAATGAGCATGAGCGGGGAGGACTTTGATTTGACTTCCTATTATTATAGGGGGTCAGCTCCTTGTGGCAGGGATTGTCTTTATTTTTGTGCATTATAGAGCAGCAAGCAAATAATAAATATTACTCATTATTATGTTCTAAAAGAAGGCATCTCCAGAAGCAAAATGTCCTCTAAAACCAGGCTGGAGCACTAATTCTGTGTTGACTCAAAGTCAAGCAGAACTCTTGCTGAATCACAAACAGCACTTCCTGTATCCCCTGGATTTCCCAGTAGGACTTTCTGTTCAGCTACTGCTCCAGACTTGCCCCTGCTTTGCTTTATGAGAAGTGATCACAGCCCAAAGTGTATGAATGTCCCTTTTTTAAAATCAGCTGATAAACGGTCGAGTACTAATTCTTGTATTGTTCTTTATTCTCTATAGGTGTAAACTTCAGGTGTGAAGAACCCAAGACTGGAGACACAGGTCCAAAGAATCAGATGGGAAAGTTTACTGCCGCAAGGGCTGTTATGCCCAGATGGTCATTAATCCCATGTGGCAAGGTCATTCTTACTACACTTTAGGTGCGGAAAAGGTAATGTTCATAGTTGTGATGAACTTATTTAGGTGTGATGGAGTTTCATTTGGTATTGAATATTACTCAGTCAGATTGCATGAACAACTACTCAGCATTAATCTGTCTTAAAATCAGAGGCCGCACTTCAGCCCTGGTATCGGGTAGGGCAGCTCTCAAGTCAAAGGAGTTGTACCTGCTCATATCCAGGGATGAATTTGATCCATTGTGGCTAGTGCCCCCCTAAACAAGGAAATGTTCCAGATAAAGCAATGGGAACCAACTGCTGTGCAATACTGAGGTCCTGGTGGAGATGCCTCTGAAATAAACCTGTCATGAAGACTGAGAGGCCAAGCTCCATCAGGGGACTGAAGGGAAAGAATTCTCTAGCAATAGCCAGTCAGAGTGAAAATGTTTGGGGGAGAAAAATCAGTTGCTGTAAATAGTGAAAGCGTATAGAACCCAGATTAAATGTGCTTTTGTGCCTAATGCATCAGAGAAATTACTCAAAAAGAACTCAGCTGTGAAAATATGGCCCTTGCATTCCTGCCAAACTGAGTGAGTCCTATTATGATCTGCTGGGTAAATGCTAGCTGTACAACCTAAACCTGCTTGGGTGAATCTTTAATGCACATACATTTCCCCACCGCCCCTCAAGATTTAAATAAGGGGAAAGAATTCAGGATATGAACAGGAATTTGCTTTATGGATTATCCAATTCTTTTTATTCCTTTCTTTGTAATAGCTGAGAGGCAGGACAAGCACTCAATCCCTCTTCCCCCTCCCAATCCGAACTGTTCTCCCAAGATGTGCAGCAGATAATAGGAAGCAGAATGCATATTTTTGTGCACGGTCACTTTTTCATTCAAACTACCTTTAAACTCACCAAGATTCACGGTGTAAACGGAGGCAGGATACAGCCTGAAGAGTTGTAATAAAAAATACCTAATGGGCTTCTGTGGTATGTGAATTAATCTGTTTCATGAGAGGAAAGATGTTGGATAACTCAGTGAATATTCTAGCAGGGATTCATTTCCCACCTACAGGAATTTACTATTCTGCATACTGCATTCGGTAGAAATACTCCATTGGATTTTACCCTCTAATGTCTATATAATAAAGGTAATATATATTCTTAGCACATAAGCAATAAATAGGAAACATTCAAAAAGACTATCTTCCGGAGGAAATTCTTGATCTTATGGGATACACATTAGTTCCTACAATAAAAGAACACAAATCAAAACCAGCCACTCAACAGTGGATGAGTGAATGATTATCCTGGGCTTCTAATGAAACCATACTATGAAAGGCATTAGAAAGATTGATTAGAGTTTAGTTAGCTGACACCACTGCCCGCTGTGTCCATTGTTGTAATGAATCTACCCAGAAATATATCTTTGAGCGTGTGTGTGGGTTTTGCTGTAAGTTATGCATTGCAGGCTCTCTTATAGTAAACAAACCCGATTTGTAGCTCTTCACACTTTCCATGCCACTGTGAACAGACTTCCAAAGTGTGGCTCCCAAAATGACTCATTTTCCGAAAGTCTGACAGTCATTTCAATTAACACATTTACCAAAGTATTTACAACAGGCACGCCTGTTTAGAAGAAAGCAAGATGAATCAAGCCTATCACCTAGGTTTTTTTAAAAAGCAATGCTAAATTAAATAATTGTCACAAGTTACCATTGAGGCTAAGAGCACAATAGGATTAAAAATAAGGACTGGCTGATTGCATGGATAATGAGAGCACTCAGAGTTACAGTAGCAAGGATTTGAAAATAAAACCAAGGGCCAGATCCTCAGATGGTGCAAATCAGGCTAGTTCCATTGACTTTGGTAGAGCCAGGCTGATTTATACCAGCTGAGGACCTGGCCCCAAGAGTTTTGGAAGGAACATAAACCCTCATGCTTCAAGGCATAAGACCATCTCTAATTATTGGGGGCTAGGAGGGGGAGGTTATCGTATAACTGCCCACTGCAAGGGTTCTTGCACCTTCTCTTGTATACTGGCCACTGTCAGAGACAGGACATTGGGTTGACTGGATCCCTTGTCCAATCCAGTTTGGCAATTCCTATGTCCCTTATCTCACAGTGTGCATATCTGTAATAAAGCTGGTGATATTACACACATCATTATGAGTGCCGTTAAAGGACACTATTATCTGAAGCATTTTTAGATGGTGTTAAATGTTATGTATTTTCTAGCTTTGCGAATACATCTCACAATAAACCCATCCTAGGATCTGCTTCTGATCCCATTGCAGTCAATGGCAAAACTCTTATTGACTTCCATTCATGCCGGTTCCAGCTGGTTGAGGCAAAACATGTGTCTTGAAATAAACAATACAGTACAGTGTAAATGAAGATGAAGGTCATTGTTGTTTGTCTCTGTTTCTTGTGTGTTACAAGCAGCCCAATGCTCCCTGAACTATTTACTCAGATGATGTTGAGCTGTGTTGTAACTGAAGGGCAGGTTCTATGGGCTTGGCTAGGTCTCTGTCTTAATTTCCCCTTATATAGAAATGGGGATAATACTTGCCTACCTCATGCCCTTGTGCAAATCAGTTAGTTAATGTATGTTGGAGCACTTCAGCAACAGAAGTGCTACCAGTATTATTAGCTCTACGGGTGTGCTTATGCCATGAGCGAGAGGAAGAATGGCTTTGTTGAACGATGCAGGAGGATAAATTAGCTGTTTAGCGCCGCTGGTTCTTCAAACCCTGGCCTTTTGAGCAAAGACACTTCGGTTCTGAGGTCATTAGGGGCCTATGAGTACCCAGATAGAGGGATAGAAAGTACTTCAGGGAGCTTTGGTGAGACAGGCTTTTCAATCTATTTTTCACAGGACTTGCGGGATGCCATCTCGAGATATGCAAAGTGATGATAAATATCATGCAAAGGAAGCTAATCTGAACTGAGAAGGCTTGACTGGATAAAAGTATGCACAAAATCCTAGTGCAGTGCCGGCCAGTATACGTTCGTTTGAGCCGTGGCGCTGCCTCCCTTTTCGCTCATGGAGAAGCATTTCTGTTTAAATAGGAAACAAAGTGACTAGGTGCCCCAGTTCTTCTACCGCACCTGGAATCCCAGAACTCTGATTCTCCTTTTACTTACACCACATTCACACAGATGACACTCCACTTTCTTCAGTAGAGCTACTCCTGATTTACACCAGTGTGAGTGAGAGGAGAATTAGACCCAGAGCTTACCACAGGCTGAAGAAAGAAATGGCTGTGAGAGCTTGTTCAAATTCTGCCAGGATATCAGGGATTCAGGGATTCTTTCCAGCTCTTATTTCCTCCCTGGGTGAGAGCGCTGCGTGTGGGTCTCACCTGCCCCATCCTCTCAGCAGCTCCAAAGAACAGTTCCAGCTCTCACGGACTCACTTTTTGGGCTGCTTTTCCTCGTCAGGGGAGCAGCTGCCTGAGGGGAACTATCACCCAGCTGTGTGCAGCAGCACAGCTGCAGCGAGCGAACAGGCGGGAACCTCTCTTGGACTGTCAAAGCGACAACGACAGGAGTACGTTTAACACAGATAGACTTCTCCTGTGTGCTGCCAGGCAAGATGTCCCTGGCATGTTGCCTTGAGTAGTCCCTGTATTTGAAATTCATGCTCAGGCAAGTGTTCAGCCAAATCCTCTCTGAGGGTCTGGATTCCTTGTTTAATTATGAAATTTCTCAATGGCAAATCAAGCCACTCTTCTGGACCCAGAGGCTTAAAAATAAAGTTATGCCAGCAGAAGGAACATCCTGAGGGAAAGGGGCCTATACTCTTCTTGTTACTGGAGATTTCTGTATTCCACATTGCCATCAAAATGCAGGCTTACCTTTCCAACCAGCCCGTAGAAATGTGTCGACACTGCTGGCATATCCTTCTGCACCGCTAGATGCTGAGAGCTGTGCACACAAATACGTTCTGTTCTGTTCTTATACCATGTATCTGAGCACCTACGTCTACCTGATCTGTATCGGACAGTTACCAGCTTTCACGGCACATGAAAATATACCAGTTTTTTTCATAAATTCATAGATTTCAAGGCCAGAAGGAACCATTATGATCACCTAGTCTGGCCTCCTGTACAACAAAGGCCGGAGAACTTCCCCAAAATAATTCCTAGAGCAGATCTTTTAGAAAAACATCCAATCTTGATTTAAAAATTGTCAGTGATGGCAAATCCCCACAACCCTTGGTAAATTGTTCCAATGATTAATTACTCTCCCCGTTAAAAATGTATGCCTTATTTTCAGTCTGAATTTGTCTAGCTTCAGATTCCAACTTTTGAGCATACAACCCAATGGGCACATAGTTTTAGCTAAATTATGTCTTCCCCACAAGCCCCGTGTAAGAGGCAGCATTAAGGGGAGCCACTCTTAGGAGCAGCACAGGGGAGAGGAAGTATGGGTCAGTGGTTAGAGATTAGCCTAGGACTTAGACGACCCCGTTTCAACACCTTGCTCCATCACAGATTTCCTTTATGACCTTGGGCAAATCTTAGCTTCTCTGTGCCTTGGTTCCCCATATGTAGACTGGGGATAACAGTATGCCCCACCTCACAGTGGTGTTGTGAGGATAAATCCATTAAAGATACTATGGTGGCAGGGATAAGTATCTTAGACAGAGGCACAGTTCCCTCTTTGCTCTGGGGTGCCATAAGTAATTTTCAGGAGGTTTATACCTGTTTCCTGGTGTGGGGGAAGCAGAGTCAAGGCTCCCACTATTCTTAGTGGTTGTCATCTTCGCCCAACAGAGGAGTCAATGCAGCTGTGCCCAGAACTAGAGGTACCTAATGATTCAGCAGGAAAGGTTAAACACCTGTGTAGCGGGGTGGACACCCGCTCCTGCCCTAAGGGGTTGGAAAAGCCCTGTAGAGAGCTTGGGCTGGGCAAGGTAAAACCCTGGCTGATTGGGGGAAGTGGCTGCAGCTGGGCCACACCCTAATCAGGCTTCAGCTGGCCTATATAAGAGGCTGGGAGCCAGGAGCTCAGTAGAGTCTCCCTCTGCCTTCAGAGAGAGAAGGGCCTGGCTGCAGGGGGCTAGACACAGGGTACCTGTAGTGGAGCAGGGCTGGGGAGCCCCAGGCTGCAGCCTAGGAGAAGGCTAAAGGGTACTGGGGGTTGCAGAGGGCAGCCCAGGACTAGGCCAAGGCAGCAGGTCCAAACCCAACCTTGCCGATGATGAGTGGCCTATACTGCAGTCTGCCCCAGAAAGTGGGGGCTAGTTGGTGACTGGCAGTGGCCTTATCCTGAGGTGGGGTGGGGGTTCCCCAGGAGGAGAGACCCAGTGTGTGTGGGTATTTCCAGGGGGCAGCACCCAGGGCAAGGGGCACTGGGGTCTTGGGAGGGACACGGGGGCCAGTGCAGAGGACAAGGTGGATCACCAGCCTGCAGAGGGTGCTCCAGAGGCTGGTGAGCTAATTCCCTGGATGACTAGCCGGGGGCGCCGCAGGGGTGAGTCCGGACCCTCTACAGCCTGTTTCTCTGCTTAAAGTTAATTGAGGGCTGGAGAAAATCAGAAACAAACTATTTTGAATATGATATTTTTTCCCCTGTGGCTTTACTCCCTCTCTCAGTGGCCGTACGTGGAGAGCTATACAGAGTCTGCAGGCCAGAAGGATGAACCCATGGTTAAACCCCGTATTCAATTCCTGGTTCTGCCACAGGCATCCTTAGATAAAGCATTTAATCTCTCTGTGCCTGAGTTCCTCATCTGTAAATTGGGCATAATAATAATATTTTACAGTGCCTACCAGAATGGGGCCCCAATTCTACCTGGCTATAAATAAATAATAGAGAGATTGTCAGGAGAGCTGTCAGTCATAAGACTGACTGCCCTTTCTACCACCCAGACTGGTGGACATTTTTTTTTTGAAAGAAATTATGTATTTCAACATTTATTTAAAAAAATACAACAGAAATTTAGCCCTTCTTCTTTCCAGAGTACGAGGGGTACACTGGCTAATGGGGAAAAATCTCTGACTGCTAGCAAGAAGAATTATATTTCACGGTTGTGACACCTTCTGTGATCTTTGTCATCAAATAATGTTAATCCAGCAGGACTGCAGCATGCAAATGAACTCAAGTTAAATATGGGGTCCTACAGCGCAAACATCCTCTTCCCAGCAGGCACTGATTGGGACTCTCAGCACGGAGGCCAAGGAGTGCATGGGCCATGGAGATTGAACACCTCTCTGCCCATTAGAGCTGGTCCCTCTAGCACAGGGTTAAGGCACTTAGTGGGAAAATGGGGACACTTGTGATGCTTCTTCCGTTGCTATACCAGTTTGGAGAGGATTTCATCCCGAGGCCTGTCAAGCCAATACTTCCCACCAGCACTAGAATTCCTTCTAGCAGAGTTTTAAATCACTAAAGGCACAGAGAAATTGTGTGCTGATATGTCACCCTACTGCCAGCCAACAGTTCCAGTAGATGACAGGAGCATGTATATGGTGCACAGTGAAACGGGAAGGCGGAAAGCACCCACCGGCAAAAACAAAAATCAGAGCCTGTGGTCCAGGACTGCCTTGCAGTCAAAGCATAAGCCAGACCTTTGATTCTGTTAGGGCACCTTTATGTTGCCACACTGACATGAGCTGCCTGCATAGCTGCTTCAGCCCCTCCTTGTAGCTGGTGTGGAAGCATAGCCAGGAAAAAGGGGGAAGTGTGGGTGTGGTGTCCCTGTGCTCTGGTAGGTACTGGGATAGGCCATTGGCTATTTGTGTAAATTAGCATCAGTGGACTGAACCAGAAAAGAGAAAAACGCAGCATTGATAGGGAGGATGCAAAGATGCTTCAATGCCTCCTTGCCCCTCTTTTCAGATGCACTAGGCACCCTCCACAACTGAGGATTATGGGGTCCTTCTGGTGTAAACAAAATTTGAATCCATTATTGTTTTTATTATTTACTTCTGTCTGTCAAAGTTACTTATATGGTCCCCATCAATACAGTATCTGAACACATGCTTTAATGTAAGTATCCTCACAACACCCCTCATGAGGTAGATTAAGTGCAATTATCCCCATTGTACAGATGGGCAACTGAGGCACAGAAAGGCTAAGTGACTTGCTCAAGGTCACACAGGACGTCTGTGGCAGAGCAGGAAATTTGCCCTTCATCTCCCAAGACTCAGGCTAGCACTCTAACCACTGAACATACTTCCTTTCTTATCCTTCCCTTAATATTTGTATTGTGGTGGTATCCCAAAGACCCAATCAGGATCTGTATCACATTCTTCTAGGAGTCATATAAACACAGTCCCTGCTCCAAAGAGCTTACAGTCACATGCTCCAATCTTGCAAAGACTTACAGATGTGCTCAGCTTTATGGGAAAATTCCATTTGCTTCATGCTTCCCTTATAGTGCAGGGGGACATGAAATAAATATTCCCCCAGTCCCCTCCTGATTCCTTTTAACCCTTGAGGATTTGATGCTTCCAAAAAGTCTGAAACCTGTTGTCTTATTGTTTATTGTTTCCTTATTGCTTTCAGGGTTGGGAACATAAGGCCCAATACACCTCAGCTCTGCACCTTGGGGAGTTTTTCAGCCCAGTGCAAAGGAAATGCAAAAAGATACCACTTCTTGACCCTTTTGCATGGGTGTCACTTATGACAAGATGGTGAATCTCGTCTCAAATGCTCAACTATTTTTAACCAAATTTAAAATTGCAGCTACCGACAAATGGATTTTCTCCAGTTTAGATAAACAAAAAATTATGTGATAAAATTGTAGTAAAATAACCCCAACCCTGAGTCTCTGATTCAGATTATGAATAGACTAAATAAAAATAATTTTGCTAACAAGTGATTATGCAATATTAAAACACCATTATCACATTTATATGTTTACCAGCTGGAGTTCTAATTGAAATTTGTTCAGAACTCATAATAGCATTAGGTCATGTTATGCTTACAGCATTAAGCAACAATTACATCTGTGGCTTTTGTTTTTAATTAGCTTTTTTCAGTTATCTGGAAGAGATAGACCTTACAAGATCATAATTCACTTTTGTTTACAATGGAAAGAGAACAACCAAAGCATTGCTCAGAAAGTGTGCGTGCATATCATTTACACAACTGACTCTGGGGTTATTAGATCTGACTGTATTTTGATTCTTGTGACTTATCAGTTATGTTAATTGCTTTTTGATGGAAATGAGGTGTTGGCATTTGTACATTCAGGGATCTAAAATCTTTTTTTAAAAATAAAGAGACATGCCTGTATTATGTCTGTCTTTTCCTTTGGCAAGATAGGAGCATTGGCTTCAGGTTATTCAGCACTATGAATTCCAAAACAGGCAGCTTCAGATCAGCCTCCGGGAAGAGTTTAGCCAAAGATGAATTTGAATGAGGATTTGCACTATGAGGTTAGGGATTTCAAAGCCAGGGCCCTGATTCTGCAAGGTACTTAAGCATGTGCCTAACTTTGAACACATGAATTGCCCCACGGGGCTTCTCACCTGCTTCAAGGTAGGTATCTTGCTGAATCTAGGTCTATATAGGGGAACAGTACAAGTCTTAACAAGCAATGTGCAGTTAACATAGGATTCTGTTATAGACCCCTCCCACCTCAGTGAGTGCTTGTGGGTAGTCAAATGGCTGCAGGATAATTTATACATGCTGCTGCTCCTGGTGCTGTGATTCACAAGGCTAGTAAAACAGCCCCTGCTGTTCACTCTGCACCCTGTCTTGGACTCTGTTGTTAATTCCCATACTTGAGAAAATGGACAGAGACAAACCGTGGATCTCCACCTGCCAAGATGGGGGATAATTGTCTTTAATCCTCCAAAATAGATCTACCATTAGGAAAGAACAATCAGCCCAGCTAGTTGTTTTGTGGCACTGGACTCCTGAAGGAGACTCCTCTGAACAAAGCGCACACACAGGAGTGTGGATCGTGATCCTGCACGGCATCGCTGCTCTGAAACGATGAGAATGGGAGGAAGAAGAATTTGCACATGACCAGCCAGGGGAGAGTCCTGGCATCATCCACCATCAAAAGGTGCATGAAGATAAATTGGATGGATTCAGGAGATTTACATACCTGCAGATAGGAATAAATGACCTTGTTCTTTCCCTCTAACACTCCAATAAAAGTGTGACATACGGTGGTGCTAGGGGAGGTATGTCTATGTAAGCAGGCTCTGAATGAGCTCTCCCCTGACAGCTAGTTGGGGAAGGGAAAGGCTTCAGGACCAGACTGTATTTACATGAACACACCCACTCTGCCTAGGTATCCAGCAGACAGAGCTGTGTTTCCACAGTGAACATCTTTGGCTGGTGTTGGGTTACAAATCACTCCACCATCCCTGGAACCGACAACCAACTGAGACCGGACATCATCATCACCAACAAGGACCGGAAGAAGATCATCATGGTGGATGACAGTGTCCTTCGAGAACAGGACCTCTGGCCAGCACTTTGAGAGCTAGGGGTTACCAGGTTCAGACTCAAGCGCTGATCGTCGGAGCCCTGGGTGCAGTAACGAGTGAGTGTTGAGAGAATACAGAATCGGTCAATGCTATGCTTGACTGATGTGGCAACTCATGGTGTCGGACGCCATCAGGTGGTCAAGGGACATCTGGATAGAACACATCCCCGGACATCGACAATACCAGGAGGGATGAGCTGGAGTGCCGATGAGAAGTGCAGTAAGGAAAGTAACTGAAATACTTCCCTGATAGATTTATTTTCTAAATGGACAAGCTACCCTAATTCTCAATTACTGAGGGACAATCTCCACTCATTGATATATTTTGCTTTCCACAACCAACTCCCTGTACTGCTCTTCATGAGTGATGTACCCGAGTATTCGGATTCTAATATCTAAACTGTATTGTTAAATCTATTCACCTAAATTTGGGTTATTGCTGCTTATATACTCTATGTATCATATGACTTTTAAAAACAAACTCTATATTTGTGGATAATCTAAGTACTGTACCCAGATGTACAAACATTCTTTTCTCAACCTATGTATTACATAATTTTTTTAACATTAGCTTTAATAAAAATTTTTAAATAAATCCTTATTGTATGAGTAAAGGACAGCGGAACTGTGCTTAGCCTGTCCTGACTGACGGGGTCACCCTCAACTGGATTGAACTCGCTAAGCAGGGGGCTCGGATGCCAGACCCCTATGAAAGAGAGGGGGTGGGGGCAGGTGTTCTTGCCAGCTGTGTGCTCTGCCCAAGAGTCCTAGGCATAGTTTAGCCTGCCCCTCCCCACTGTTCAAGGATAGAGCTAATTAAGGCTCCATTCACAGCCTTTTGTTTTGTTAAGTGATCACTAGAGCTGAATTCACCTGTTGGGGGACAGTGTTTCTGCCCAGCCTGTTTCAGCACTGAAGTTTCCCCACTAAGAACTGAATCAGCGAGAACTGACAATCACTAAGAGCAGGGTGGACCCTCAGGAGACCAACCTGCAGAGGCCACACTAGAGAAGCAGGTGGCCAGTGGAGCGGTGATGCCCAGAGCAAGTGCTCAGATGGTGGAGTGAGCAAGATGCCTTTGTTCTCTCCCCTCCCAGGGGTGGGAGGTGAACTCATACAGATGCACCTCTGAACTCCAGGTCTTCACTGACCAAGGACAACCACTTTGAGTGAGGTGTGGTGAGGGAGCAGAGAGGGGCATGTTAAAGGAAATTTTGATTGTTGAGCTCAAGAACCTGAGCCAAAAGATGCTGTCCAACATACTCTGGTGTAGGTGTTTTGCTCACGGTTGAATCCTGCTGGTGGTGTTTTCCCAAATTAATACCGGGTGACTTCCCTCCTTTCATTAAAAGTTTCTTTTCTACACTAAGACTCTGTGCTTGTGAGAGGGGAAGTATTGCCTCTTAGAGTCACCCAGGAGTGGTGTCTCCACCCAGTAACCTGGGAAAAATATACTCAAGCCGGTTCAGTGTTGTATTGTTGAAAAGGAACCCTAGATATTGAACCCGGCCCTGGTCTTTGCTGACTCCACCTGGAAGAAGGGTTACATCTACACTGCAAAATAACTGTGCTGTTAACTTGAGTTAGCTAACCTGCAGTAAGCTAACTTGGGTCAAAATAACAGTGAAGACAGCAACTCGGCTTTTAACTCGGGTTAGCAGCTGTTTTTGTATTTACAGTGCAAGTCTCTTCTCCAAGCTGTAGCTGCACACTCTGTAACTCTCCCAACCTCCTCAACTCCTCCCCACTGCTTCCTGTTTCCTGTCCTTTCAGACTCCCAACAGCCAGTGCTGTCAGTTCTAATAATTACAAGCAGCATCTGAACACCACCTTCCCTCCTCTCTTAAACTTTCCAACTTAAAATAAACATTGTTGTTCTAACCCCAGGAACAAATATGAAACAAGACCCTATACTGTTGGCAGGAATATTACACTGAAAACACTGTAGATACTACATAACCTAGTCTTTAGTCCAGGCAGGTGTTTGTCTGAGTCTGACAGGCCGTCTCTCAAGCCCTGGTTCCACTGCAATGTCTTGTTGTGTTGGTTCTACAGTGAAGTCATCCAATGCAGACTGGGTATTGGCATAATCTCCTCTTGGTGCATAGGCAGGTGCAAGATAAGAAGCATTCCATACCCGCCCATCAGAAAGTCGATAGGTGTAAGGTCCCTTCTTCTCTATGATTTTAAGAGGAGCTGTGAATTTATGGTCCCCTTTGCGTAAGATTCCAGGTTTTCATATTTTAACAAAGCAACCACACTCCAACTTTGGTTCCTTAGCACCCCGCCGTTTGTCTGTGAAAGCCTTAGACTTTGCTTGGTTCTGTTCAACTGTCTTTCTCACATCATCCTTGTTTGGGGCATCAAGTCGTGCCTTTAACAATCCAGCAATGTTCAGTTTAGTATTCATCTGTTTCCCATGAAGTAACTCTGCGCGTGATCTTTGCGTTGTGGCATGTCGTGTAGCCCGGTATGCTTGCAAGAAATCAGTAGTGAAGGGTATCCACAATCGCCCTTCCAGTTTAGCTGTTTGCAAACTCTCTTTCAAACTTCTGTTAAACCGTTTGATTTCTCCACTGGCTTGAGGGTAATATAGGAATGACCTCCTGTGTAAAATGTTCCTCTCTGCTAGAAAAGTTTCAAACTCCAGAGAAGTAAATTGACTACCATTATCTGAAACCAGTTCTTTGGGGTTACCTTCCCAGCTAAAAACTGAAGAGAGAAACTTAATTACTGTAGCAAAAGAAATTTACGATGTAAATGCTACCTCAGGCCATTTGCTGAAATAGTCTATTAAAGTGATGACGTAACGACAGTCAATTGGAGCAGTATCAAAGGGTCCTACAATGTCAATCGCCACTTTTTCCCCATGCAGATTCAGGAAGAGGAACAGGCTGTAATGGAGGGATACATGTCACTCCTGTTTTATCATGCATTTGGCAAGTGACACAGGATTTTATGAGTGCTTCAGTTTGAGAGTCCATCCCTGGCCACCAATACAGATCCCGTAGTCGTTGTTTGCTTCTGACAATTCCTTGATGAGTATTGTGTGCCAGGTGTATGAGTTTTGACTGTAATTCGTCTGGCACAAGTAGCCGGTGTGTACCTCCGTAGCACACAGCCATCGAGCAAAGAAAGTTCATCCCGAACTCTAAAATAAGGCAGCAAAACTGGGTCAAGGTTTTTAGGGTTACTGGGCCATCTCTTTGTCAGAAATTCCCGTAGTTTTTGCTGAATTGGACACGCTGAACAAGCAGATTGAAATTGTTCTCTTGTAACTGCAGTAAGAGTGCTTGTAATAAGCGCAACTACTACATCCTCATCCTCTGGTGGACCATCTGCTGAAGGCAAAGGCAGGTGAGAAAGGCAATCAGCTACCACATTTTCATTTCCAGGCTTATATTCCAGTTCATAATTGAAAGAGAGTAGTCTTGCAGACCATCTAGCAATACGATATCCTGCTCTGAAATATGGTTTTTCAAATAGCATACCAAGTGAAGTTTGGGTTCAGTACGAGGCACATCTTTAAAGTAATGCAAATAGATGGAATCCAGTAGTATAGATACTGCTGAGCCAGTGTCCAACATTAGCTGAATAGAGTGTGATTTGCCTGAGGGTATGGCAGAAAGATTTACAGTGCACTTTATCTGTTCTGGAATATGTGCAGTAGTGATTTTGTCTACACTCAGCACGGTAACATCTGGTATTGTAACTGCATGCACCTGTTGATTGAACTGGCTACTGCGACATACTTTAGAAAAATGCCCAATCTTTTTGCAACGATTGCACTGAGTTACTTTTGCTGGACATCCTGTGTAGCTTGCAAGATGTTGTGGGGATCCACAGCGAAAGCATGCTTTTACTATATTTTGCATTTGCTGATTCAGTGGCTTTTCGTTAGTTTTCCTTTTGCAATTGTTTGTCTGCAGTGATAGTGAACTTTTCTGCAAAGGAGTCACACCCTGGACTGGGCCTCCTGTACCCTGGCTCATTATTTTGGCTTCAGCTGTAGCTGACTCAATCTGAGTAGCAATGGTTATTGCTTTTTCTAGTGTAAGTTGTGGCTCTAGAAGTAAGCGTTCTCTTACATGAAGCATTGTTGTTTTCTCAATGAGCTGGTCTCTAATCATCTCATCTGCCATATTCCCAAAGTCACAAGTTACAATCAGGTTCCTCAGGGAAGCAATATACTGCATTATAGTCTTTCCTCATGCTGGCGAAATCTGTAGCGATTAGCTACTACATTCACTTTTGGCACAAAAAAGTTCTTTAATGCAGTGAGTGCAGTCTCATATTTATCATCTGCAAGGGGAAAAGTGTAAAATATACACTGCCCTTCTGCTCCAAGGCAGTGGATTAGCAGAGCACGCTTTCTTACGTCAGAAATCTCTGTAGCACTGATTGCAAGCAGATTAGTCTCAAACATACGGATCCAGGCAGTAAAAGCAATTGGAGGCTCACCTGGGCTTTGCAGAAAGGGTGCAGGTGGGTTCAGAGGCAGAAGATCCATCCTCGTCGCCAAAATGTTGTATCCACCAGGCAAAGTATTAACAACTTCAACAGAACTTTATTTACAGTGCAAGTCTCTTCTCCAAGCTGTAGCTGCACACTCTGTAACTCTCCCAGCCTCCTCAACTCCTCCTCCTTCCTTCCTGTTTCCTGTCCTTTCAGACTCCCAACAGCCAGTGCTCCCAGTTCTAATAATTACAAGCAGCATCACACCACAACAATTCAAGATCAACCCCAGATTTTCCCGATAGGCTGTAATTCGAGCTGCTCACCAGAGTGAAAAGTCGAGTTGCAGTGTCTTCACTGCTATTTTAACCTGATTTAGCGTAACATGAGTTAGCTAAGAACAGAGGTAAGAACACACCTTTTTTCCCCCCCCGCAGCGTAGACATACTTTGAGCCCAAGACAGCCACACGATCTGAATCCACTTTCCTAAAAGTCATATTTGTATCACAGACAGGGGTCAGTATTCTCACTGTCTCCACAGGCTATTGTTTTACCTCCTGCCTCCTCTGTTTCTTTAAATCAAATGCACATAAAACTTAATATCAACCCGACCCAATGACAAATTGACACAGCCAATTAATAACCTCTACAAACGGACATCTAGGTGGAGGTCAAAACGCATGGCCTAAGCCCTGGACATATGAGAAAATTACCCTGCCTCTGATTGACATACATCATTAACTACTACTCCCGAATCTCAAGGGCTTTCCGATCATATGCCCACCTCTTGTTCTTAAAACAGGTCCTTCTGCAACGGCCTGTTCAGCTGCTATAATGGCTCTGCCCCCTAGGCCTATGTTTGCTGCTCCAGGTGTTTTTTGTCTGTGAGCAGGGGGGTATGTGCTACTCCTATCAGAGCATGAATGCTGGCATTGACATTCCGAATGTCCTCAAAAACCAGAACCAGTGTTTCGCCTTAGTTTTGTCTAAATGTCTTCTGTTCCTCCTGTAGGTCTGGCCCTCCAGGGGGGATTATAATGTATGACGTTCAGACAGATGTTCCAGCAGTTTCCTCAGCAGGTTGCCAGTTTGGGACCTAACACTCTCTCCCAACTGCAGTGGGCATAGCTTTCTTGGAGTATTTCTTTTGTTCTAACTTCCTGCCGCATAGATCTTCTGTAACCCTTTTCAGGTTAATGGTCTTCCATTGACATTGGCACCTGGCTTGTCACCTTTGTGCCCACGAGTCTCTGAACTGGTGACTCTAGTAGAGCAATGTGAGGTGCATTCCAGCAATACTCAATGCGGATCTCTTGAATCTGCTAGCCCCTTTTTTAAAAAAAAGTTCTTTATGGACTTTTTTGCAGCATCTTTAGTAAAATAACAGTTCTTATATCAGAGCTGAACAGATGTTTTCATTGATGCATCAAGCAGAATGGAATCCAGCACGTTTGTGTTAGGAAAGCCAGCTTGGACTGACTGAAGCCATGCAAGGGAGTAAACACATGGTAAGACTAGACACTTAAAGCCTGCATTGAGGCTCACTGAGGGCGCTGGGAAGAATCTTGTTGAGTTCATTGGATTTTGGATCAGGCCTGTTGTTACACTGGTGAAATCTAGGGTAACTAGAGAGCAGAAAGGTTAAGATTTCTCCTTTGCGTAGTTCCACTGAGGACAGTAGAGCTACCTCAAGGATAAAGGTGGCTGGGAGGAGGTGCAGTTCCTGTCCTCATTCGCATCTGTGAAAGTTTCACTGAAGCCGACGGTGTACGTGTATTGGAGGGCCTCTGAGCCCTCTCAGAGACATCAGAGCAGTGGGAGTGCAGTGGTGTCACTAAAAGAAGAATCTGGCCCAAAGAATCGGAGACACAAGGGCTTTAATTATTTCCATTTTTACCCCTCAGCAGCCTCATTAGGACTAAAATAATTGCATCCCTTCCCTTTTTACTCTGCCATTGGAGCAGAAAACGACATGCACGACGAGGATTTGGGGGCTCTCTCGCTGTTGTTCCTTCGTAGGTACAACAACTACATTCAGTGGCTTTCTTTCCCACACGCAGCAGGCACTGGATATGCCTCATTCATATGAATGCCGAAACCAGAAGCACATGGGTGGGTTCCTTTTTTGTCTCAGCTCTGTCCTTAAAAAAAAAAAAATCAGCTAAATTGCAGATGGCACAGTGGCTGCCTTTCTGTGTATGTGTGTCTAGACAGAAAAATTCCCCACAGCTTGTGCAATTTTCTTAGCTGCCTATAGCTCACCTCCACCTCCTCATTTTCCTCTCTATATGATTCTGTATTCTCCATGCTGCTACCGGTCCTGTGGAAATGAACACATCAAAGCCATAAGTATTCATTCTTTCACTGCTCCTATGTCCTCTCCCCCCTCCCTTTCTGCCTATAACATTAATATTAATAGCTCCTGTACCTTTCTTAGCAGTTGCTTTATTCTTGATCCTCAAGGGAGTAAAGTCTTTTCTTGGACTTTCTGATAGAATGAATACTTGTTTGAAGGAATGCCAGGGCATGCTGGGAAACACAACAGAGGGTGATATAATGTTGGGCCAAATAGCAGAGGCATTAAATGTTATTGTACTGACAGAACAGTCAAATGCTGTTTTTCCCCCTGTGTAGTTTTCTCTAGCAGGGACAGATATATAAGCAAGCTAATGATGCCAAGCAGAGGATTTTTAATCATTTTGAAATCCCCAAGGAAGGGAAATAAAATAAAAGGTTTTGCATTCCCTCTGCTGTTCCCACACAGGGCTGCTAACTGGTGAGCAAAAGAGCAAGTGTATAAGTAACATGCTCTTTGTGCTTCTGTTGTACAGACAAACACACATCCACATTCTAGTGGGCCATACCAGCAGCAGCAGCAACTGTTGTGTATCGAATGATATTAATTAGCTCTCCAGACCTTCAAAGGTTGGTCAGTCTGTTGCTGTTCTCGGGCATGTATTTTGAACTCCAGTAGTTTGCTTTGGCCATGATTTCACATTGTATTCTGGGAGGCGGTTGTGTGTCTGGAACACCCCGGAGAAATCCTCCAGGTTTGAGCCCGCTCGGTGCTTGTCGCTGAGGCAGCAGTACTGTGGCACTTCTGCTCCAGGAGGACTGGCCAGGCTGTGACCAAGCTGGGGTCCGAAGCAAAAACAGTTAATTTACCGCTGCTGTTGTCTTAAGGAGCACGCACCGTTGCAGGTATGGAATTCACTGTAACACCAGGATCGGGGCTTTGAATGAGCCAGTCCAAGCGTGAGCTCTCATTGGGCAGACACACAGAGCATTGTTTGTCTCTCACTTATGAACTGCTCCGGATCCTTTTGAATTCAACAGCAATCTTTCATTGAGTTCAGTGGTGCAGGCTCAGGCCCTAATGGGTGCAGAAAAGGGCTTTCAGCCCCTTGCGTAGCCCGATCTGGTCGTCAGCAGATGGGATTGAACCTGGGACCACTGGAACTTAGTGCATGAGCCTCTACAGCATGAGCTAAAAGCCAACTGGCTGTTAGCTACAGCTGCAGACTCATTTTATCTCTCTCTCTAAGTGGTCTGGGTGCCACTAGATGGGACAGAGCACCACACCCAGAAGGTGTATGGGTTACACAAGAACCAGGCACAGGTACCGGGAACGCTCCCCCTGCACAATCCCCTTATGCCTCACAGCGCAATCAGGCCCTGACCCAAAGCCCATTGAAGTTAATGGAAAGACTCCCATTGGCTTTAACAGGCTTTGGATCAGGCTTTAAATGGGGGTTAGGAGGAGATGGAGCTATACCCATGCCCCTCAAGCACTGATCCCATCCTCTCTTCTTTCCCTGCCTAGAGCAGGCCTGCCATTAAGTTGCACCCATAGAGGGCTGTAGCAGAAGGTTTAATGCCCCTCAGCACCAAGGAGCTCTGCGAAGAATGGCACTGCCCCCAACACAGGCACAACCAAGCCCTCAGTCTGGAATAACACCATGGAAGACAATTGGAGTCACATGGGCATACAACTGCTGCAAACAAGAGAAGAATCCGCCCCCAAATTACCCAGGTATAAGCCCTCTGGCCTGAAGCCTGACAGAGAAGGGAGATCATCGTTGTCACTCTGCTAGAATCCTTGAACTCCTCCAACCCAGGAAAACGTATCGTGAGTGAGAAGCTAGGGAGTAGCGAAGCGGCTAGATCGCTCATAAGGATGTGGAAAAATTGGAAAGTGTCCAGCGGAGGACAACAAAAATGATTAGGGGGCTGGAGCACATGACTTATGAGGAGAGGCTGAGGGAACTGGGATTGTTTAGTCTGCAGAAGAGAAGAGTGAGGGGGGATTTGATAGCTGCTTTCAACTACCTGAAGGGGGGTTCCAA
Source organism: Chrysemys picta bellii (assembly GCF_011386835.1). Classification (NCBI taxonomy): domain Eukaryota; kingdom Metazoa; phylum Chordata; order Testudines; family Emydidae; genus Chrysemys; species Chrysemys picta. The sequence goes on along the minus strand of NC_088792.1, from coordinate 270,995,810 downwards.
AGAGGATGAAGCTAGGCTGTTCTCAGTGGTGGCAGATGACAGAACAAGAAGCAGTGGGGGAGGTCTAGGTTGGATATTAGGAAACACTATTTCACTAGGAGAGTGGTGAAGCACTGGAATGGGTTACCTAGGGAGGTGGTGGAATCTCCTTCCTTAGAGGTTTTTAAGGTCAGGCTTGACAAAGCCCTGGCTGGGATGATTTAGTTGGGGATTGGTCCTGCTTTGAGCAGGGGGTTGGACTAGATGACCTCCTGAGGTCCCTTCCAACCCTGATATTCTGTAATTCTATGAACTCCCAAAGAGGACTGAGGTTGGGGCTACTTTTAGGCACCCTGAGGGAGCTGGGAGTCTTATTTCGTAGAACGTGTTAGTTTGTTGCCAGTTTTCCCAAATAATTTCTGTTGCTCCTTCTCTTCCCCCTCCCCTGATAAAGTTCTTTTTTTAACCTTTGATTTCAGTGCTTGCACGTGGGGAAATATTGCCCATCAAGAGCTCCCAGGGTTGTGTATGTAGTTTCGCAAGTTTCTGGGTTGGGGCTTCAGGTGGTGGCAATTAGTCACAAGAAAGAATCCCTAGAAAATTGGACCCAGCCCTTTTTGCTGCCAATACCACCTGGCAAAGGTGCTGAGTATATCAAGGGCCTGATCTAAAGCTCAGTAGGAGTCTTTCCATAGACTTCAGTGGGCTTTGGAACCAGAGGAGGATTATGGTTTTGTGGGGCCCTGGGCCAGAGCAAGTGGGGGCCCCTTCTGCCTGCAATCCCTCCCATGCCCTCACCTGCTCTCCTGCCTGGGAAATGGGGTCAGGGCATAGGGGAGCCCATTTTTCTGGGGCTCCCCAATTGGCCAGGGCCCCGGGCATGGGCCCCATTGGCCCAGTGGCTAATCCGCCACTGTTTGGAGCAGGCCCCCATTAGAGCCTTTGGGAGGAGAGTGGAATCTTTTATCAAATAGAAGTGCACTCTCCTCCAGTGACAATCCCAAAGACCACAGCTAAAACCAGTACTGCAGTGCTCTGAAGAACAGGAGCGTGTTCCCTATAAAAGCCAGGAGGCAGAAGCATCGGCATTCCTTATCATTAGCACCAACAAGCAAAAGAAAAAAGAAAAAACACCCTTTTATTTGCTTGTCTGCTGCAAATAATTACCAGCTGGATATTTAAAGGCATATGCAGCAACAGCAGCATATAATTCTGATGTAAAAAAGCTGCCTTGAGTTTGCAAATACAAAACCAAAACAAAATTCCAGGTAGTGACTGATGCTAAGATGTTTGAGAGCTCTGCAGGAAACCAAATAGGAAAACTGAAATGAGGACACGTGCTTTGCTGCATGTCTACAGGATTTCCCCAAAGGTCTCTCTGCTCTTCAAGCTTATGCGCTTACTTAATCCTGCCTACCTTGTTATGTGACTTGGCTTCCTTACTAGCATATCAGACCCTTTGCTTCAGACTGTCCGCGCTTAGATTTTTCATGTATTTCTTCATTCAGTGCGACATTACAAGGAGAAAGCCAGCTGCACAGAGGCCCGGATCCTCAATTGGGATAAATCAATGCAGTGTAAATCATTGCACCTAAATGCTCCAGCAAAGACCTTGGCTTCTGCAGCACTCTGGAACAGCAGGCTTCCCAGTCAGTGCTGAGCTTTTCAGTGCCCCTTTCTGTTACTGTGGCCCCTTCCACTTGTTTAGGTCATTTTTGTTATTTTTCTGGGTGGAGCCCCCTTAGGGGACTCTACCCATTTCACAGGCATCAAACAGGCTGGAGCAACAGTCCAGAGAGACAGGATGGTTCAATGATTAGGACACTAGCCTTGGAGTCAGGAGACTTGGGTTGATTTTTTTCCTCTGCCACAGACTCCCTGTATGACCTTGGGCAAGTCACTTAGGCCCAGATACTCAAAGCTATATAGGCACCTTACTTTCCATTGAATCAATCAGGATCTGGGCCTAAATTCCCATCTGTGAAAGAGAGGCAATAGCATGTCCCTATCTCATTGATACTATGGTAACAGGGGCCATATAAATATCTTAAAGAGAGAGGTTTTTGTGCCTGTTTCATTTAAATATCAAAAATGAAGCTTTTAAATGAATTAAATATGGCACTGCATAATGCAATCAGAGCAGTCGCCACTATGTCATTTATTTTGATAGTAAATTCTCGCTATGTTACAGCGTTACCACATTTTCATTATGCAGCAGGTTTTTGTATTGTCGATAATGGACAGCTAAGAGGAAGGCTAACAAGTGCACAAGCGCTTTCTGGAAAATGAGTATAATCTGATACAAAAGGGCTTCTTGAAATGAGAAACCTTTATACACAGGAAAATGTACATGGTTTTAACTTAAAGGTCACTGTATGCGTTTGGGCGTGGTACACAAAATATATATTCTCTCAAAGGCAAACTGTTCAGCAATTCATCAGTCACACTTTACACTAAGGTTCCATTTTTCAAGGGTTAGTATTATGGGGTGTTATAAGCCAATTACAGACATGAGCGGCATGTGTCATAGATAGTGACAAGTGCTTAAGTAGAAGAAACAACCTATTGACCTGTTGAACTCTCACATGCTATAGTGATTGATTAATCATTAATGAAACAATTTATTAACCTTTTAGTAACTTTGCAAATTATTTATGAATACAACCTTAATTAACCATTTATTAAAACATCTGTTAACCATTTATTCACCCCCTATAACCTATTTATAAATGGAATCTTAACATAACGTGTGACTAACACATTTAATTCCACAGAAGACTGGGTCTGAGGCCCCAATAGTTCCCCTCCAGCATAAAATCATGGATAAGGGACCAAACTAATGCAAACATTCAGCAGTTCTTCATTTCCACATCTCACTCAGCTTTTCCATGCATTCAGATCACAGCTCCAATCCCTGTGCTCTGCTCTAGATCAAACACACTGGTCCTGCTGGGGGAAGTATTATTCTAGCCTGTATCCTGCAATCTCATCCCCTAGGCACATCAACATCAATGGCACACTGTGTGGCCACTGCGGAAATGTGCTGAAGTCACTGGGGCCCAAAAAAATCACAAGTTTGCAGATACATCTACCATGAATTTGCTGAAAGTATTTCTACAAATGGTGTAGAAAATTCATTATACAATATATTCCTTGGGCCTGACCCTACCAATACTTATACACTGAGTAACTTTACTCATGTGAAAAGTCCCACAGCACTATTCATGTGCAAGTTTGCAGGGCCAGCGCCAGATTGTGAACCCTTTACTCACACTGGCAAGCAGCTACATGCATGAGTAGATCTGTTGACTGCAGTATGACTCCCAGCAGAATGCTATCCAGATGCGCCTGATTCACCATTGCCTTGCACCTTGTGCTGTCATTTACAGCAGTGCAACAAGAGTGCAGAACGCTAGTGAACCTGAATGTACTGTAGTGTTACATGCACTTTGCATTAGTGTAAATGGCTGTGCAAGGTGAAGGACAATAGAGAACCAGACCTATGTCAATGTATGTAAGCGTGGCATAATTTGGTTTCAAATTTTGATCAATCTTAGGTACTTATATGGCCCTTATCACCATAGCATGTGAACACTTCACAATCTTTATTATATTTATCCTCTGAGAGGTAGGGCAGTGCTCATATCCCCTTTTTTTTTTCAGATTGGGGATCTGAGGAACAGAGAGACTAAGGCCCTGATCCTTAAAGGCATGTAGGCATTTGTGAAAAATGTCAGGTCTTAGTTTTGTCCTGATGTGGAACAGAAACACTTTTGAAATTGTGAAAATTCTTGTGGGATGGGAAAACTTCTTTCCTGCCCCACCCTAGTCACTTGGAGTAGATTGTGGAGAGCTTCGTAATATGATACTTCCTCTCCATTCTTCCATGCTTGGCTGAGCAATGAAATAGTTAACATTTGATGTTGACGTTTGAAGTAGCATCATGGGTATCTGCATTAGTACCCATTGAAATGAATGGGGCAATTCACATATCAGAGCTATTGTTTCAAGCTCTCTGCAAATTCAGACAGACATCACTGCATCGGTTTTCCTCAGGGGGGATCATATTTTCAAGACTCTCTTGCTATCATAACAAGAAAAGATTTCCTTTTTTGAAAAATTGAAAGCTAAGATCTGGAGAACAATTGAGAGATCTGTCTTCTACTTGCAACTCAGTTAGTTCTTCATATCTCCTGAAGAGGACCACAGTCCATATTTTATCAAAGGGATAATAACTAACTAATATTTTCCCACTAAATACAATACAGGACATAACATTGAAATGCAGTCAGTTACATTCTAAGTTCCTTTTCACTGTGCTATATTCATATTCCTGAATATTAGCCTGTGCTAGTACTTACCTTTCAATCGGGAATTATGTGCAAAACTTCTTCTCTTCTTGCAGCTTATTCATACCCTCTGTGGACATTCTGAAGTGTTACTAATGTATTTTTCTTCCATTTCCCTTTTACCTGTCTCCTCTCTCAACAGTCTCTTTTAGTCCCACATTCCCATTTAAAGCTCTTTAGAGCACTTGGCTTTCCCAACTGCAAAATTTGCTTGGACTGCAAATGTTGAGATTTAACTGAGAGCTGAATGTGCATCTTTGGCTCCTAAACCCCTCCCAGATGAAAGTTTGAGATTCTGTATTTGCTCCTAGCACTAGTAATACCTGACAGGAAATTCCAATGCAACTGCAGTTCATGAAAAGTTTGAAGCAAAGTTTTATTTTATATTCCAACTTTTTCCTACTGCCCATGATAAGAAACATCAAAGGCAGAGGGACCACAGTCTAGTGACTGGAATAGGAGATTTATGGATTTTCATTCCCAGCTGTGCTGCTAATTTTATTATTAATAATTATTACTATTACGGCAGCCCCATTGTGTTAGGCATTATGCACACGTAAAAAAAGATAGTCCTTGTCTCAAAGATCTTACGATCTTTGCATGTGACAAGAGACAACTCACGGATGCAGCAGATTATAAAGGGTAGGTGAGAGGACAAGGTCCAAGGAAGCAATCATGTTTGGTATATTTAATAGCAGTGCCAGCATGCCAACAGCCTATCATAACTTGCTGTGTGATCTTGGGCAAGTCATTTAGACCCTGATCCTGCAAACCTATAGGAACATGCTTACCTTTATTAAATAGCAGTAAGTAGGATTCAAAATAGTAAAGGTAAGCAGGCTCCTTACCTGTGATTCTGCAAGCAAGCATGTTTGCGGGATCACAGCTTTAACTTTGTGCCTCAGTTTACCTATCTGTAATATAGGTGTAATAACGCTTACCTTCCTTGCAGGGGTGTGGTCAGGTTTAACTAATGTTTGTAAAGTTATTTGGGATCCTCAGCTGAAAGTTGCTCCCTATAAATGAATTGTTAAGACATATAAGAAGTGTATAACTTGAATTGTGCAAGTACTATATGACATTTGACTTCTCATGTGCCACACAATTCCAGATGCTTTTCTTTTTGTATATGAACTCCCAAAGCTCCTTATGACTCCTTCAAAACAACCTGAAAAGGCAAGAAAGAAGCAGCAGAGCATAATTTTCATTTCTGCCATTGCACTGTTTAGAAATAAAGGGCTGGAGGGGAAATCATCAGGGATACACAGGTGCAAAAATCAGTTACCACTCTTAGCCTTCGGTGACGCTGGAGTTCCAACAAGATCCGCTTGTCGGCATATGTGTTGCCAGTGCCACTAGTGGTTTAGCCACTTTCCATGTGAAAAAGACTTCATGGAGCGGATGTGACCACACTGGCAATGGGAGAACCTGGAGGTCAACCAGGTCCCTTCCCAATTGAGTCACTTGCTGAGTCACATTCTGCCTTTGGATGCCCATGTGACACTCCTATTGATATTACTGAGAGTCCATCATGCATATCTATGAGCAGTATATGACTCTGAGAAGGTCACTTCCTTCCATCTACATCAAGTAGTCTATAAGCTGGATAGAAGCAGAGCCTTGCTGAGAAACACCCTCCTAGCTGAAGTGAGTTGTCCTATGTACATATATTTATATTCAAATCATATCTCCCCAGGTTGCTGAAGAATGGAAAAGGTCTTCACTTAGACACGAATGAATTGCTAGTCTGGCTTGAGAACTTCCACTGGCAATCATTCTAAAGCCTATTCATTGGACACATCTCTGTTAAGACTTCTGGCTCCAAGTCTGCAGTCCAACTCCTCATTCCTGGAAATCAGAGCAGGGGGATCCCCCTTGCGTACTATTATTATCTGTATTAAGTAGCACCTGATCAAGATTGGCACCTTGCTGTTCTCAGCACTGTACAAACAAATGAGAAAAAAAAAAGTGTCTGACACAAATAGCTCACAGTCTGTATGCAGTCATTTAAGCAGGAATGTCCCAAACATTGCCTCTATCCCACACCTTCCTTTAGCAGTCAGCAGTCACATCTCAAAACTATTGCATTTAAATGTCACAGTGCAAAATCCATACCATTGATTTGCAAGAACAATGGTGTTCCAATGCGGAGAAACTCATTTTTTTCCAGATAGTGCTTCATTTCAAAGTTCATATGAATTGATATGAAATCAACACTGGACTTTGCTATAGAACAACTGCTTTTAAAAGGGCAATGGTACAAGAAGGTGTATTGCAGAGATGGGTTTGGCTCTTCATAGAATGTGTAAGTGCTTTGCTTTGTTCATAGCCATGAAGACTGTTATTCATAGAATCCCACTTTGAAGAAAAGGTGCTTGGCTAGCATGTTCCCAGATTGTTTTTACAGCCTAGTGTTGTGTACCTGTTTCCCAGTCAAGGAAAGAAAGGGCGTGACTCTCCTCTCGCTTACACCAGTATAGATCAGGAGTAACTTCACTGCAGTTAATGGAATAAAATCATTGTTAGGTGAGAGAAGGATCTAACCCAGGGAGACAGAATTTGTCATCTTGAAATTCTGCTCTGCTGGTGCTGCTGCTGCTACAGGTCTCTTGTAGAAACCTCTCAGCAGCATGTAATTTAAATCCAATTGGACTTAAGTATGGACTAATAAAAAATTCTCTACTTCCTTACCTATCGTGGCATAAGCCCAAGCTGCATTCGGTCATGGGTCCCTACAGCATTTACAGTAAATGGATGGGCAAAAACTCCCCACACAAACTTGCAAGACATTATATTAAAAAGGGAAAGGAAAATCCAAACAGCTCAGCAGGGACTAAGAATGTATAACTTCTATTGTCTCACCCATGCTGTTGGTGATTTGACTGCTGGAGATATTAAGAGCTTGATTCCGCAAGTCTTTTGCATGCAGAAATCCTATTGAAGTTGAGTGTTGTGACTGCTGTTCATCACATAGGTCACAATCAAACATATATTACCTTGTAAGTCCCACCGCCATCTGTCTGTTGTACCCACCTGTTGTCTCAGAGAGTGTAAGCGCTTCAGGGCGGGGACCACTTTAGTTCTCTATTTGCACAGAGGAGTTGGGATCTCTAAGCACTATTGCAATACCAGTAATTCATAATAATGAACTCCCAGCAAGGTCCTCTGCAGGACAACAGAAGAATTGCAAAAAGAACAGGAGTACTTGTGGCACCTTAGAGGTGCCACAAGTACTCCTGTTCTTTTTGCGGATACAGACTAACACGGCTGCTACTCTGAAAGAAGAATTGCAATACCAGCTGACACCACTTTTCCATCAAGAGCTGTATGTTCTCTCCACCAGTAGCCAGTACCAAATGGTTCAGAGGAAGATGTGAAACTGCTGCAGTGGACAGTTATGCAGTAACATGATTCACTGGCCTGAAGACAAAGGGTCCTACAATTGCATGGTATTTATTTGAGGAGGGAGGGATAGCTCAGTGGTTTAGCATTAGCCTACTAAACCCAGAGTTATGAGCTCAATCCTTGAGGGGGCCACTTAGGGATCTAGGGCAAAATCAGTATTTGGTCCTACTAGTGAAGGCAGGGGGCTGGACTTGATGACCTTTCAAGGTCCCTTCCAGTTCTATGAGATAGGCATATCTCCATATATTTATTTGTTGCCCCAGTGGGGGCACTGTGTATCCAGGAGGTACAGTTTCCCATGCAAGAAGGGGGGGAGGGACATGCATTTTGCTTTCTATCCACCTTACAGTCCATTCATCCAGCCCATACTGCTTTAACTTGGCGGCAAGAATACTGTGGGAGACCGTATCAAAAGCTTTGCTAAAGTCAAGGAATAACACATCCACTGCTTTCCCCTCATCCACAGAGCCAGTTATCTCATCATAGAAGGCAATTAGGTTAGTCAGGCACGACTTCCCCTTGGTGAATCCATGCTGACTGTTCCTGATCACTTTCCTCTCCCCTAAGGGTTTCATAATTGATTCCTTGAGGACCTGCTCCATGATTTTTCCAGGGACTGAGGTGAGGCTGACTGGCCTGTAGTTCCCCGGATCCTCCTTCTTCCCTTTTTTAAAGATGGGCACTACATTAGCCTTTTTCCAGTCATCTGGGACCTCCCCCGACCGCCATGAGTTTTCAAAAATAATGGCCAATGGCTCTGCAATCTCATCCGCCAACTCCTTTAGCACCCTCGGATGCAGCGCATCCGGCCCCATGGACTTGTGCATGTCCAGTTTTTCTAAATAGTCCCGAACCACTTCTTTCTCCACAGAGGGCAGGTCACCTTCTCCCCATATTGTGCTGCTCAATGCAGCAGTCTGGGAGCTGACCTTGTTTGTGAAGACAGGCAAAAAAAGCATTGAGTACATTAGCTTTTTCCACATCCTCAGTCACTAGGTTGCCTCCCTCATCAGTAAGGGGCCCACACTTTCCTTGACTTTCTTCTTGTTGCTAAAACAACAAGGAGTCTGGTGGCACCTTAAAGACTAACAGATTTATTTGGGCATAAGCTTTCGTGAGTTAAAACCTCACTTCTTCGGATGCATCATACCTTGTTGCTAACATACCTGAAGAAACCCTTTTTGTTACTCTTAACATCTCTTGCTAGCTGCAATTCCAAGTGTGATTTGGCCTTCCTGATTTCACTCCTGCATGCCTGAGCAATATTTTTATACTCCTCCCTGGTCATTTGTCCAATCTTCCACTTCTTGTAAGCTTCTTTTTTGCATTTAAGATCAGCAAGGATTTCACTGTTTAGCCAAGCTGGTCACCTGCCATATTTACTATTCTTTCTACACATCGGGATGGTTTGTTCCTGCAACCGCAATAAGGATTCTTTAAAATACAGCCAGCTCTCCTGGACCCCTTTGCCCTTCATGTTATTCTCCCAGGGGATCCTGCCCATCTGTTCCCTGAGGGAGTCAAAGTCTGCTTTTTTGAAGTCCAGGGTCCGTATTCTGCTGCTCTCCTTTCTTCCTTGTGTCAGGATCCTGAACTCAACCATCTCATGGTCACTGCCTCCCAGGTTCCCATCCACTTTTGCTTCCCCTACTAGTTCTTCCCTGTTTGTGAGCAGCAGGTCAAGAAAAGCTCTGCCCCTAGTTGGTTCTTCCAGCACTTGCACCAGGAAATTGTCCCCTACACTTTCCAAAAACTTCCTGGATTGTCTGTGCACCACTGTATTGCTCTCCCAGCAGATATCAGGGTGATTAAAGTCTCCCATGAGAACCAGGGCCTGCGATCTAGCAACTTCTGCTAGTTGCCAGAAGAAAGCCTCGTCCACCTCATCCCCCTGGTCTGGTGGTCTATAGTAGACTCCAACCACGACATCACCCTTGTTGCTCACACTTCTCAACTTTATCCAGAGACTCTCAGGTTTTTCTGCAGTTTCATACCGGAGCTCTGAGCAGTCATACTCCTCTCTTACATACAACGCAACTCCCCCACCTTTTCTGCCCTGCCTGTCCTTCCTGAACAGTTTATATCCATCCATGATAGTACTCCCCTTTTGGTGATCAGCGTCAGCTAACAGACCTCAAGGACATAATTTTCAATATATATATTACTCCCAGACATACCTTTCACGATGACTAGGATGACTGGTGTGACACAGGCTTTCAGTGGAGAACTTTCCTGCCACCCTTTATGACCTATTGTATAATATCAGACCCAGGAGATCCCTGTAGTCCTTATCACTCCCTCCCTCCCACATGCCCTCTCAGTTAGTATCAAGAGGTCCCTGGGTCACAGTGTTCCCGCAGTCCGGCCTTAGGCAATTACATTTTTCACACACGTGTATCATTTTATTAGGGGCCAGATTCTGACACCCTTACTCATGCTGAATAATGCCTCCCTCCTACCGTGGCGCCACTCATTTCACCAGGACTCCTTGTGGAGTAAGGAATTATGCAACCTGAATGAACGTACCAGAATCTGGTCCTTGGTGTTTAGCCTCCTAATTAGCTGCAGCAGCATCTCTGGAAGGAATTGCCCCTCCCTTCTCCTCCCATGATCCTTCTGTCTCCGAAGGAGGGAAGCTGGCCTCTTCCCATCAGACACTGCTGCACCCCACCCATCAAGAACACTGCTGCAGCTGAGCCCATTTGACCAAGTCATGCATCCTGTGTTGTACCTTGTCCATCGTCACTTGATGCTGCATCTCAGAAGATTCGGTCTCTGTTGTCTGCAATCCACAGTCCTACTGATAGGTTTAAGGCAGGAGTTCTCAAACTGGGGGTTGAGACCCCTCAGGGGGTCACGAGGTTATTCCAGGGTGGGTCGTGAGCTGTCAGCCTCCACCCAAAACCCCGCTTTGCCTCCAGCATTTATAATGGTGTTAAATATATAAAAAGTGTTTTTAATGTACAAGGAGGGGGTCGCACTCAGGGGCTTGCTATGTAAAAGGGGTCAGCAGTACAAAAGTTTGAGAACCACTGGTTTAAGGTAAAGCCAGCTATGATGAGATGTCGATGATTAAGCTGGTGAATATTCATTCATCAGAAAGTGAAATGATGTTAATATAAAATGAGCACAGGATCTACTCTGTTTTTCATTCAATTAACAGCACAATCATGACTAACTGCCCTGTGGTGATGTAGATTTAGTCAAGTCATTAAGATTTCAGATTACATGTGGTGCTAACTCCCCTTTCTCTGCCCCCAGCCTGTTTTTCAGCCTATCACAATCCAAACCGAAACAAAATCACCAGGGGTTAAAAAAGCTAAATTGGATTACAGTCACACTCTTCAGAAAATAGAGTATTCCTAGTAATTGCATTCCATTGAATAAATATCCCTACATTAGTTTACATCACATTAGTATTCTGACAATGATTATTTTCATTGTAATTTGCTTGTCCGGGAATAAGTGCAACACAGTGCATGGTGCACAAACAATTGCTGCATTCAGAGCTTTCATGTTTTAAAGATGAAACCGGGTCCTGAGTGCAGCATTAATACAACCTTAGATTTTAAAAAGCCCTGTCTCTAATGCTGGAGACTTAAGAGCCAGATAACTGAGAGTCTGATCCTGCTCCCTGAAGTCACTGTGAATTCTGCCATTTACTTCAGCAGATGCGGGGCCCTTGAAAGTTATTTTTCTTTATATTGCAGTACTCTCCAACAATGGGTTAGTCGCTTTGCAAACATATAGGACCAAATTGCTATACCTGCGCTCATGTTGGATAGCATTTATTACAATGGGACTTCTTATGGTCAGGTCCTCTCAGAGGTCCAGAGAGGCCTGGGCCACTTCCAGCTTTTGAGGCCCCTAGCCATAATAAAAATTTAAAATGACGACACATGAAAACAAAATAAGGCACCCAAAAAAGAGTGAGACATAATTTTAATTTTTTTTAATTTAGCAAATGCTTTTATAGCCTTTTTCTGTGCAATACACTAATTATTGAGGAAAAAAATCTAGCTGTTGTGCAATGTCACCGTTGATATTAAGCATGGTGAGCCCATTCAAACGCTGTTGTCCCATTGTTGAACGGTGATAGTTCTTTACCTGCTTCAACACATTGAAGGTGCGTTCACCTGAAGCCACTGATGCAGGCAAACTGACAAAAATCTGCAGTGCAATTGTGATATTAGGAAACACCCCAGAGAGTCCAAGTTTGAGTATTTCTTGAAGCAATTCCTTTGGCTTGCAATCCAATTTAAAGTTCGTCAAATATATTCGTTAGAGGAAGATGACCTCGTCACTGAGATCTTTTGAGATTTCTTTGTTGTACTGTTGCTGAAATTGTTCAGCTGCAGAAAGTAGATCTTCAATTCTCAGTCTGTTGAACTGCCAAAGACACCCCAAAAGGGTACAAATTAGTCTCAGTGACTCAAATCGACATGTAAGACCTGATTGAATAGAGTCAATGACAACAAGGAAGACACTGACCCTATAATGCTGGTTGGCATCGGATTCAGTAGATAAGTTGCAATTGGTGGAGAACTCAGAAGAAATGCCAATATTCTGTGCTACTAATTTGGACTCAGTCAGGATCGCATCCCATTGTTCACGAATCTGCTGAATGTCATTGATAAGACTTTCAATGTTATCCCTCTCAACATCAAGTGTAGCATTGTGTGCTTCAATTACCAGATTAGTTTGGTGGATCATTGTAAGTAGCTTCATCCACAAAGATGACATCAGAATTCATTCAAATGTGGACATGTGCTTCTGAATAGACTGAAGTTCAGTTCGAGCCTGTGCAGTGAGATTGAGAGATTCAAGCTCATTTAAAGCCTTTCTCACTGAATTCAAATGCTGCGCAACTGGTTGAACACCATCAATCCATGCAGACCATCTAGTTTTGGACATCCCATGCAGTGAAACAGGAAGATATTGCTTCAGAATTCCCCACCTTTGGGGACTGCTACTGAAGAGACTGTGCATTTGTTGAACAGTTCCAAAGTAAGTAATTGCCTCCTCGCATGATTCAGCACAGTCAACACCTACAAGGTTTAGTGTGTGGTTTCCACAGCTGGAGAAAATACAGTTTGAATTATGCTCAAGCAGAACTGCTTGTATACCTTTGTACTTCCCAGCCATATTGGATCCATTGTCATAGGCTTGACCAATGCAGACTTGAAAATCTAACTTAAAACCTTCTAGAATTGCTAGTACTCAAGCAGCAATTTCTTTTCCAGTTTTTCTCATGAAATTATCAAAGAAAATAAACCTTTCCTCAATTGAAAATATTGAGCTGTCTACAATCTTAACATATTGAATAACCATAGCAGTCTGTTCCTTGTGAGAACAATCTGGAGTGGCATCAACAATGATTGAAAAATACTTGGCATTTCGAATCTCATCAAGAATTGTTGTTTGTATGAATGACCCACGTAGCTCAATAAACTCGTTTTGTATGCGTGTAGAGAGATAATGGACTTGCATGCATTTTTGACTCTCTTGCAATTCTCAAACACGTTTAACATGCTCTGATAAACATGGGTCATATTTGCTGAGGAGCTCAACTATGCCTAGAAAGTTTCCATTTGCACAATCACCAATATGTTGACTGGAACCAAAGAAAACCAATCCCTACTCAGAAAGAAAAAGGATGACGTTCAGGATGCGCTCAAGAAGTTTTTTCCAGTTATTAGTTTCTGAAGAGAGTTCAGTCAAGAGTAAATTCTCAACTGAACTTTCAGCTAATGCTGCCCTACTGGCTGATTTCTATGCAACATAGTTTTCTTTGTGTGACGTTGAACTCTCATGTGAAGGTATTTGGTCTTTCAACTTCCTCCAACCTGCGTTGATGCTCCATCCTGATTGATCAGAGAGAACTGATGCATTTGCAGCACTCTTGTTCAAAATGAAGCAGGGTGCACAGTACAGAGATTGTTGTTCTGTACTCCAGCATAACCAGTCTCTTGTGCAGGTCTCACCATTTGGAAGAGTTTCTGTCAGCAGACGAGTAGGGAAAGCATGATTATCAGCATCTTGTGGAATGTTACTTGGAATTTCAAAACAACTAATTTGAAGAAAAGATTGCATTTGGGCAGCATTGCTCTTGTCAATAATTCCAATGTCAGTCACAGTCACACCTGTAGTACTCATGAATTGTTCTTGCTGCGTAAGATCTACATCTTCCTGTTGCTGTTGAGTTTCTTGATCATACTCTGGATCTTCTGTTGCATCTGTTACTGTTGGCACATCTTCTTGACTACTGTCCTCATGTTCAGGTATTGGCATTGAAAAATCACCTGTTGCAGTTGCGGCGTTTTCATTATCTGTAGCATTGTTTGTTGGGGAAGGTATGTTTTCTAGTGGTTTGAGAAATGAAGTTATTGGCCTTGAGCTCTTAGCTGCTGCTTCACTCAGTTGTTTTCGCCATCTCTTGCTTGCACCACTTTCAAATCTCCTCTTCATAGTGATCTAGCTGGTCAGTATGTAGCCTATCCACACTTGAAATATTTTGCTGTAAATAAGTAGCTTATCTATACTTGAAATCTTTTACTGTAAACATGTACACAAATGCTGAATGGTACACAAATGCTCAAAAGACTTAAAATGAAGGAATACTAATTAAGAACACAAAATGAAACAGTCAGACAGGATATTATCCTTAACACTGAATCAAAACTCAAGCATGCAAGGTATAATATAACAGGCTGAGCTGAAGACAAAGGGATGACATATATATAGTAAACACAGACACGGATACAGATAGAGGGATAACATCCAAAAATTTCAAACATGTGTCCTCATGAAATTCACTGTACAAGATTGTCCTCACAAATGTTCACCGACGAGGGGTGCAAAAGGAGCAGATGCCCCAGGGCTGGAGATTTAAAAGGGCCTGGGGCTCCGGCTGCTGCCGTCGCTACCGTGGCAATGGCCAGAGCCCCGGGCCCTTTAAATCGCTGCTGGAGCCCCGGGTGACGCGGGACAGGCAGCGCAGATGGGCTGGCCCCCAACCCCGCCCCTTCCTCCCAAGGCCCCGCCCCTTCCAGGGGGGCCTGAGCCGGCCCCGTACCAGTAAGAGTTCAATTTTACTTTCACCCCTGGCTAGGAGTTGGGTGCCAAATTCACTTGGGCTCTTTACTGATAAGTTATTTTCATACCTAGTGCAACACACTAAGTAGCAAGTACCAAGGGACATGTACGCACGTCACCAAGATGGGAGGGGAGCAAAATGGGGTGGAGAAACCATTATACATGTAGACATGAAAAGCCAGGGGTTGGATTGGACCAGTCTGCAGCAGCTCAGGGAGCCATCATTACAGCATTGAAGGCTGCCATCATGTACTCCAGAACCTATGTTTTAATTTAAAAATTAAAAGCCTCTTCTGATCCTTGTGGTTGCAAAGAAAACCTTCCAAACTTGAACTGCAGCAATGATGTTTGCCTGAGAAATGAGCATCTGATGAAGATCTGCACAACCTGCTGTGAGCAACATCTCTTGTTGGTGGCACAAATGAGCAGAGCTTGGGAAAATACTGCATTTATTTGTTTCCAGTCTGACCCCTTGGGGGAGCAGTACCACCACAAGATGCTCCACCCAGCCCGTAGGACCACCGGAACCCCTCTAGATTCCAGTATAAAAACCTAGTGGTTGGAGCTCTGCAGATCCAGAGAGGTTCCAGAATCAAGAAAGGACAATATCCTGATGGGTATGCCTGCTTCCGGTGACATCATTTCCTTACCTCCAACCCTTTCAGGGATTATCAAGGTGTATTGCCCCTTCTGATGCAAGAACCCCATGAGGATGATCCAGGACCAGACACAAGTGGCCAGGCCACGGAACCATGCCTGAGGCTGGAACGAACAAGAAAACACAGGTTTGTCACATGCATGGCTCTAATCTCTGGCAGGTCTCTGAAGATCCAAGCCACTCCTAAAATCTCTGTGTGTTCAGGCAGAAGAACGCTCTTCCCATTTCACTGAAGGCCAGGACCACCCCACGGACAGAACAATACAAAGGAAACTGCTCCTGATCTCACTCCCACTGGAGTCAATAGGAATATTCCTATTGCGTTCAATGGGATCAGTTTTTCTACGAGCAGGGACAATATGGTGCTAATATGTCATGCACACTAACGGTGAGGTTTAATAGTGTTGGGCGGCAGTTAACTGAAATGCACTTTAGGTAATGATCCAAGACGTAACAATTTGGAGGTGGGAGAGGAGAAGAAGGAAACAGAGCATACAGTACAGGAAAGGGGTTTAGCAATAGCTGATATACTCATATGTGACATCAATATCTTGGCTCAGTAGCCATGGATATCATAAAACCACCATGTACAATTAGACACAATCTGTGATCTGTATTTCATTATACGTCCAGAACGAACACAGCATGGTTATGAAATTCATTCTCCTGCCTTAGAGACTGCATGGCCTTTCCAGGGTAAGGCTGAGGTCGCTGTCTTGTGACAGCAAAAATCTTCTGTTTTCTGCCTGGTTTTTATAATCTTGCCAGCATTGAGTTAATTAGTTTGATTTTGTTTTTGTATATGGCATTAGCCTTGTGGGGGAAAATAAAACCAAACAAGAAATGAAACAGTTTAGTACATGCATAAAAACACGTAAAATGGGATGTAAACCCATAAATCTGTTCAGTGTGCATATCTGGATATTTTATTAATTAAAAGATAAATGAAATAAACCACATTTTAAATTGATCTCCACATTGTAGCTGTTTTGACCATGTGTGTTTAGAACAGGTTGCAGAGGGTCTTCAGTTAATTTTTAGTTTTCACTTTAGTTACAAATTTAAAAGTTTGCATGGGGGGGAAGGGTGGAGGGTTGGGCCATGGGCAGTAAAAAAAAAAAAAAAAACCCAAATCACCACGTTGTTAAAAATCACATGCAATTTCTGATCCCACTTTAAGCACAATGTTCTAAAAGCACCTTTGTTCCATTTGGCAAAAGAAAGCAATAATCCAGACGCTGGTCTTTGCTAGTAAACCAAATCCAAGGAGCAAAAAAACCTTAATCTTAGCAACAACAGGATTTGGCATTTTAGACCAGGAGCTTTGAGCAAAAAAATAAAACAAAAAACAAAAACCCACCACATTTTGGAAAAGTTAAAACCGAAGCAATACATTTTTTCAAAGCGTCTTTTGGGAAAAGAATGAGGGCTTTGCTCCAGCACAGGTGGATGAGCCCAGACATGTCCTGCACAATGCGGCTTCATTCAAATAGAAAATATGTCATCACCTAGTAAAGACTCTCTTTTTGCCCCTCCTGCTAGTACCAACTGCAATGGCTTACGAAAAGGACTTTATTTACTAAAGGCCAGGTTCTATGAGCTGAAACTTACACTGACACACACCTTACTCTGGGAGTAGTCATAATAAGATCAACAAGAAAGGGATGGAGAATTTGGTCCTTAAGGTATGTATTTATATTGGATTTATAATACACACCTGTTGTGTGTATAGACTTATCATACACACCTATTACCAGGACGTGTATACATAGTTATTAAACAATACACAAAGGACGACATTAATTCATGTGCAGTGCACATGCAAGGTCCTATATGCCAGTTATGTTCTGGAATCTGCATTCCACCAGGGGATGAGAGCAGAGTGTCTTCGCATTGCGATTTGATGTCCATTCAGATAACCCCTCCCTCTACAGGTCCTTTCCCCATGCATCCACAGGGTTGAGCGGCTTCCCTGCCAGACAACCAGTTTACTCTTGAAGGCCTGGTGAGTAAGAAATGATGCAACTATGTTCTTACCTCTCCTGCAGGTTTTAATGTGAAAAAGGCCTTAGATTTTACTCAGCTCTTATTGACTCAGACTCAGGATGAAGTAAAAGCCTCAGGGTCTGTTAAGCATTATTAATAGGCAGATCCAGTATGCCTATTAGGCATAAAACTATTTTCCTGGCTTTGCTAAATCTATTAGTAACCCTAAAAAAGATAAGATTTCTCTACCATGTTAAAAGCAAAAGCGAAACTGACTCTAAACAGGCCATGAACCTATCCAGTGACCCTGGGCAAGCTAACAATGAAGTGCAAAAAAGTACACACCAACCTGCATTCCATTAAAGTAGATTAGTTGCATTAATAATCCAAAGTGTTATCCATGACACGTGGATGGACAGATTTACTTTGAATGCATGAGGTTGACTTCTCATCTCATTTACACGGTTGCAACCAGATTATAGTCCATGACATTTTTTTCTTGACAGCTAGTTTCTCTTGGATTTTATTGTTAAACCTTCATACTGACAGTCAGTCAGTAAATAATTACCTGCACCCCTAGCAAAATAATATTTGGCCTAACCTTGATCAGATTCTTGCAGGATCAGGAGATCATAGGTGTTAGAAAGGGAGGATACCTATTAGAGTTAGATCATTGAATTAATGCATCCTTCCAAGTGCAAGATATAGAACTTGATCTTTCATTAAAGTCAACGGGAGACTTTCCATTGCCTGTGAAAGGAGTTGGATTGGGTTCATAACCCTCGCCTGGAGGACATATGCTGATGAAATGATATTCTACTTCCTGCTTTGATGGGTTTCTTCTTACTGTCCCTTTTAAAATAAAAAAAAAAAGCACTGTAACCTAGCTTTCCATTGGAATTGTTTTGCAGGAATTCGATGCAGGCGAGATAAGAGCTGATTGTTACAAGGACTTACTGTGGTAAGCACTTTGTGTTCCCTTTGCGATGTGGGCTTGCCGCCTTCCAAAAATAAAGAGTGCTCCATTTTTCCCATAAAGAATATTTATCTTCACCCACAGCCTTGCACATTCTCTTATCTCCCCCATGTGGAACCTCAGCACAGCACTTGAATCATGGTGAAATAACAGCACACTGCAAAGAAACAGGATCTGGTGGGGAGACAGCAACTTGCCTGTGTACGAGAACTGTTTGAAATTAAACACTGCCTGCAAGTATGAACATCAAGCCCAGTCTGCAGGGCGGGGCAGCCCTTTCCCTTCCACTGTACTGTAAACTGGGGGGAAGATGCATTAGAATTCTTTCAGCTGAGAGGAGTGCCACGCACTGCCCTGCATCTCTACGCGGTGACAGCCTGTGGAGAAGGATGAACTGCAATGGCTAGAGGGCTTCCCTGCAGCTGCTGATGCGCTAGTGTCAGACTCCTGTCTGGCAGACAGTGCTCAAAAGTAAAAGAAAAAAAAGAGAGAGAGAGAAATGAATGATAGCGTCTCCCTCACTCTCCTGCCCCCTTCCTCCACTTGGAATCAATTCACATCACCAGGCAAAAGAACATCTGTCTTCGGGAAGGAGAACGTGTACAGTTGTCAGTTCTAACAGGTATTAAAATCATTATTATGAGCACACACATCATTATCCGCAGAGTACTTTGTAAATCCAATCCTGCAGAGCCATCAGGCAGGCCAGCAGTTTCCTCTACAGTAGAGTCTACCAGGGATATGATTTTCATCTAACAAGTTCCCAGGGCTGGAGGAATATCCATCTGCACCCGCCACTGCTCCCTGAAGTGCGTGCTGCAAGAGTTTACCGTGAGAAATGGATAATACAGTTGCTCGCTTGAGTCTCGTGCTGTTTCCCCATCACGTGCCCTCTTGAAAGGGATAGTAATTGTTTAACACAGCAGCCATAGCGCACGGCGCCTTGTATCAGAAAGCGAGCTGATTGTCTCCAGACTCGAGCTTAACTGAGGTAGAAAATTGTCATTAGGTAGTTGCAGTGATGAGTGAATCCTCCCAAGCGACATGGGGTGGCTTGTCCTAGTTAGTCACCTGCGGTGTCGGAGCGTACGGCATCACTGCTAGCGAGCTGCAGACTCAGTGATGGTTCCAGCCCCACAGGAGTATGCATGAATGGGTTGCATTTGTCCTATATGTTGGCACTGGTGGCCAGGACCACATACTACTGGAGATGGGCCTGAATAAAGATTCAAAGACCTCCCTGAATACAGTGGAAGCTAGTGGGCTGATCCAAATTCTGAGGCTCCCATCTCTGGAACAGGCTGCACCTAGGAGTTCTTCTACCTATCTATGGAACATTTATGGGCCCCATTACCATGATATCTGAGCACATCGCCATCTTAAATGTGTTTATTTTTCCTCACACACCCCTCTGAAGTAAGGGAAGTGCTCTTCTTCTCATCTGACAGATGGGAATCTGGGACACGGAGGGCTAGATCCTCAAAGGGACTTAGGCTCTGCATTGCACCACCTAACCACAAGGCCCACTGTTGCCTAGTGGAATCTTCAGCCCTGAGTTAGATGCTCTGGCTCCCTATGCAATGCATGGGCTGAGATAAGCACCTAAGAAAGGGATCCTCAGAAGCCAAGCAGAGTGGGTAGCTGCCTAACCTAGACAGGGGGGAAATGCAGAGGAAAGGGATGAGGTTTAGGGCCCAGCTCTCTTTCTCATTGATCTGAGCCTTCGGCACCGGACTGGAGTTGGGCACCTAAGCCAGTTGGCCCTGGAGAAGAAGAGACAACCTCCCCCCCATCCCATTCAATTCCATTATAGCCAGTAGTTCTGGGACAGGGACTTGAACACAGATCTCCCACCTCCCAGGACAGTGCCCTAACTACCTGGCTACAGCTGTCTCAGTTATTCCTGTTTAAACTGTTCCACTTTGTATTAAATAATTAAACAGTCATTGGGCCTGAGAGCGAAAGTGAGAGATTTCATGCTATAGCCCTCGGCATTTGAGAGACACAGGCTCAAGTCCCTGCTCCACTATGTATTTAGTTATTGGTACAAACTGGAACAGCTTCAACAGGAAGGACTAATCAGAGCCCACCAATAGCCTAGTAGTTGGGGCTGGGAGGTGACAGCAGGCTCTGAAGCAGGGTCTCCTAGATGAGTGTCCCAACCACTGGCCTATTCTGGGGACACACACACCTCAGCCTGAAAAACAAATTCCCAACCTGCTTGTCCCAGCTGCCTTTTGTGCAAGGTCTGATCCAGTGTGTGTATTGGGTCTGGCCCTGCTGAGGAGATAGGCGGGGAACGCTTCATTTGATAATTCTGCTGCAGCATGAGTGGGGGCTCCACACAGCTCATCACCTGTGGGGTGGCATGAGGGCTGAGGCAGCTTTGTGCATGACCACCGGCAGAAAGTCAGGTGCCTTGGGGACTAAGCGCCTACAGGGCTGGGAAGTGCTTTTGAGCATGTCAGAGGTGCCTAAATATTGGACTTAGGCACCTAAATAGGCAGTAAGGCACCTAGGTACCTTTGTGGATCTAGAGTCTCTGAGAGACTAAGGCCCTTGAGAGTTAGGTGCCTATATACCTTTCAGGATCTGGGCCTAAGTGACTTGCCCAGGAAGTCTGTGACAGAGAAAGGAAATGAACTCAAGCCCCCAGCTTGAAAAGCACTTTAAGATCCTAGTCTGAAAATGGAGAAGTATTTTCCAGAGCTAAGAGTACAAGATGAGTACAGGAACTATGTTCTATTCCTGTCTCTGCCACTGAAACCCTTTCGATCGCCGGGCAAGTCACTTCACCACTGTGTACCTTAGTTTCCCCATATGTAAAATAAGGATAATGACACTGGCTGATTTACCTCCCAGGCACGTTGTAAGGATTCATTAATAAGCTAAAGTTTGGTTAATATTTAATTGCTTTAATATTTCATGTTTAATTAGCAAGAAGGAAATGAGAGACAAGACGGCTCATTTCCTTTGCTGAATATTTTCTCTTTGGCCCCAGTCTGGGTGCAGCGGTGCTTTGATTGCTGGGTCTGTATTGAATCCCCTGCAGCTGCTAGAGAGCACAGCTATCTCACCTTGACTACACAATGAGGTGATTCAGGTGGGATTATACACTATGGAGGGAGCCCACATTCCTAAGTGCCCAGACCTCTGCTACACCCTGTATTTGAATTGCTTCATTTTCATTTGTGGCAATGCTCCAGTTAAAATATATATCTATATATATCGATATATATAGATATATAGATATCTCCAGTGAAGCAGCTGAGATACAACTTGGATGCTTCAGTCAAAAACGTTGTGGCTTCGGCAATCTCAGCAATTTATTTTGCCCACCCAGATCCCATATAGTCACAAATTATAATGTCAAAAGTAGTTAGCAGAGTCTTACGCTTCCAGCAGGACTTTCAGAAAAATTGATGTTCGCTGATGTGATAGACATGGCAATTAGAGGCTCCATTTGGACTGTTTTTGACTTCTATGATCTGTAATGCCTTTCCCTTTCAGATCGTCCCTGCAACAGCATGGTGGCTTATGCTGTGCTGGGTGAAGCACAAGGGGCCAGATTTTTAAAGGTATTTAGGCACCAAAATACTCAGATAAGTGCCTATGGCTAGACCAACAAAGGGATTTAGGCATCTAACTGCCACACTAGTCACCTAGGTCCGAAATGTAGCTCCTCAAAACCCTAGTCAGCTGCTACCTATCCCTAAAAGCCTGTTAAATTTCCACCAATTAAGTCCCCTAGGCACCTAAAATTCTGCCAGTGGTCATGCATAATGCTGCCTAAGCCCTGACACTGCTGAGCTGGTTGGTGCCTAACTCATGGCGGGCAGCTCAAACCAGGTGTTCCCTCACCTATCTCGCCTGTGGGGCCTGAGCCAGTAGGCATTTCCAGAGGCTGCCTACCCAATCAGATCCTGGTGGTGCCCCCCACTGCTCTCACACCCTATAGCCTACTGGTTTCCACATTCACCATGGATTGTCAGCACCTTGGGTCAGGAGCAATGGAAGCTTTCTGAAAGGGGGGAGAGGGAGCCATGGGCACCTGAACCATGCCTCCCCCCCGCACTGTCCCTTTTCCCCACGCCCTTGCACCACCCCTTCCCCCAAGGCCTCACCCCCACACTGCTTCTTCCCCCAAAGCCCTAGTCCCATGCTGTGCCATTGGCGAGAACTGGGCCAGATCCTCAAAAGTATATAACACGCCTAACATCCAATGGAAGTTCAGAGCCTAAATACCTTTGAGGATCTGGCCTTACTCTTTGGAATCATGGAAGAACAATGCAGCACCATCTCTCTCTGCTCACGTGTCGACCACTTTAAGAGCCCAATCTAACTCCCACTGAAGTTAAAGGAAGGGCTCCCATTGACTTCAGCAGGCATTGGATTGGGCTCTTACGTCAAAAAGCCTGCTGCCTCTAATTCTGTGATGGTGGTGGTTTGGAAGCATGCCTGATGAATGGAGGAGGTACAGTCAGGATGTTCATGTGCCCACTGGAGCATAATTAATGTCAGTCCTCAAAGAGCGCTACTGGAAAAGAGAAATAAAACCTGCTAAATAACTTCATGCAGTGATAGCCATTGGCCAGAGGGACACCTGCAAAAACCAACAGATTTATGGACCCTCTTGCTGCTCTGGGGCCATGTCTACACGAGGAGCATTTTGCTGGTCTGGATATACCAGTATACTATACCAGCAAAGTGCTCCTAGTGTGGACACAGATTATATCAGCAAAACTGCACTTTTGCTGGTAAAATTGTTTGCACCCGGGCTTTTGGTAGCAAAGCTATGTCAGTCACATGTCAGACTTCTTCACACCCAATTCACACAGCTATGATGGCCAATGTCTAGTCATGGCCTGATATTCTGCCTTCAAGAAAAGAACTGAAGTGATATGAATGGAAGTGATATCTCGCCTTAAAATGCATCTCCTTAAAATAATCATAATTAATAAATATTAATGTGAGACCAGATCCCCAAATCCAAATAGACCTGAACTTTGGGAGGAACTTTAAATCTGGATCCAAACCAAGATCTACATTTTTAATCTCTAGTTTCAAAGAAATGCAGGAAATGTGTGTG
Organism: Chrysemys picta bellii; assembly: GCF_011386835.1. NCBI lineage: Eukaryota > Metazoa > Chordata > Testudines > Emydidae > Chrysemys > Chrysemys picta. The sequence continues at coordinate 270,972,273 of NC_088792.1, read as the reverse complement.
TAAGGTTGGAGATAGCAAACTGTTTATGCTCACCAGCAAAGCAGTGGACAAAGCACAGGGCTGGTAGGCAGAAAAACTAGGTTTTGTTTCCAGTTATGGCCCAGATTTGGTGTGTGACCTTGGGCAAGTCAATTAACCTCTTTGGGCCTCAGGATCTCAACCTATAAAATGGAGATAGGGAAACTTACTCTTCTTTGTAAAGTGCTTTGAGATCTATGACAAAGTCCTAATTATTTGTAATAATTAGGGATTCTGGTTTTCAGTTTCTGCTGGGTTTCTTTAAAACAGATTTTCAGTGTTTATTTCTGGCTACATTCATGTCTTGTAAATCCATAGATAAATTATTTTTGCCAGAATTGTGTCCTGCAGCCATTCAAAGAGAAATCAATTATTTCATTAGGAATGAAATAAGGTAAAAAAAACTGTAAAATGGAAATACATAAAGGGATGAATATACTATTAAAATGTACAGACAGGGATACGTTGTAATAAAGGAGAAAATAGGAGTTAGTACATATAAACCTCAGACTTGTTTTTATGAGAATGTGTATTTAATAGACTCCAGATGTTCAGAAAAGAATATCTTGTTATGTTCGAAGGTGTAAAGCCTCTCATATGTGTACATCACCGCAAGGAAATTTATCCAGTGACTGACATGTGTCTAAGCAGTCTTTCCAGTTCCTTTTGTAGTTTGGATCTTCTTGTCACCCTAACTCAATAACCCATAACTTTATTCCAAACATGTTCTGAACCCCCTTTCCTTTCCACCCAACTTACCGACTCTTCTTGAGGCCTTCCGTCCTCTAATGAGATGTCAGAAATTTACTGCAGCCAAGTGTACTCACACTCACACCAATTATCTCCCCCGTGCAACACTCTCAGCTTCCTTCGTGGTCTGATGTCTTCACTAGCTAGGTTAGCTCTCTGAATCAGATTGTAAGTTTCTTGAGGGAGAGAGCACCTTGGCTCAGATCCTCAAAGGTTTTTAGGAGCCTAACTATCATTGAAATCAATGAGAGTTAGGCACCTAAATGTCTTTGAGGATCTGGCCCTTATCTTCTATGTTTCTGAAGCACCATGCACACCTGGTGTCAATAACACTAATCATGCTCCACTATCAATCCACTTTTTTCCTGTCACCTGAATCTGTAACCCACAGGGGATGCCTTTACTACAATAACGATGCTCCCATATTAATATTTTTTTACAATCCATCTAGGATTCTCTGCCCTTCTTCTATAAAATATCAGATACAGCAAGACTATGGATTCTGGGTGCATGCTCAGAAAGGAAACAACCTTGCAGCAAAGGGATCAAAGGGAAGAAAAAAAAAACAGCTGACAAGGTGCTGAAGGCTGAAGAAAACTAACAAGTGTTGGTGTGAGTTGCTGAGCCAGGTAGGAGGAGATGAGCGCAGAGCTGGATAAAGGTACGAGGTGAACAGCAATGAGTTTTGTACATCTGCACAAGTACAACCACACATGAACTGAAGCTGATTCAGATGATAAATCCTGATCCAGGTGGACATATGGCCCTTAAAATGGTACTGCCAATCCCTCAGGACCAAAAATGAATTTCTACCTAAGTACTAGTTAAGCAAGTTACAACTGGCTGGATGGCGGCTAATAGTTTCATGATCAGAATGGAAGAAAGTGTTTTATCTCTTTGGGTCACAGCCCTTTTACTAGGATCCTGCTTTTTCATTGTAGTATTTGTATTACCATAGTGCCTAGAGGCCTCACTCATAGACCTGGGAACATTGTGCTAGGGGTTGTACAAACAGAACATACCCCTGGTCCCTGATCCAGAGAGCTTATCCATGGTCATCTCCCTCCTTCCTGGATTTAGCATGTTTCCCCAACACAGATACACACGACTCCAGAAGGTTCTATGAAGAACGCAATTCTCATCTCACGTGCAAGCTGCCCTGGAGAAGCAGCTAATCTTACCCAACATCAGTGGTGTATTTGAAATCAGAGATGTAGGCCATTTGAAGGAAACTATTCTATTCAGAAAAACAACAAGGAGTCCGGTGGCACCTTAAAGACTAACAGATTTATTTGGGCATAAGCTTTTGTGGGTAAAAAACCTCATTTCTTCAGATGCATCTAAAGAAGTGGGTTTTTGTATCCACAAAAGCTTATGCCCGAATAAATCTGTTAGTCTTTAAGGTGCCACCGGACTCCTTGTTGTTTTTGTGGATACAGACTAACACGGCTACCCCCTGATACTATTCTATTCAGGTTCTTATACAGTGCCCATCACTGTAGTAATGCAGGGCCATTTTGGTTCAGCTTAGGCTCAAAACCTGAACTGAATATCTGGGTTTGAAAATGACAAGACAATAAAGCTCTATTCTCAGTTCCCAAATATTTCCTCTAAAAGTTCTGTATTAGATTTACCAGCATGTCTTAAAAATAACCCCCCCACCTAATAAGAAAGCAGAATCTTGTATTACTTCCTTCAACAAGGAACTAAAAGGAATATTCCCACCAGCACTGATCATTTCTGTCTAGAAGGAAAGACCAATAATCCCCTGCACTGAAATAGACAAAGGAGTCCTGTCTTTTGAAAGTAAATATAAAAATAAGAAATATGCACGGTTAGCGGTGGGCTCTAACAAATCAGGCCAGCCCAGGAGAGCAGAGGTTTTCTATTTTGTTTCTTTCACAACTGTTGTTATTATTTTGGGCTGTGTCAAAACAGAAGCAGTGCATGTGTGGTCTGACACCGAAGCATCTCACACTCCGTAGAGACATTCCTGAGAATACATACAGGAGCCACGAAACAGGCAGGGCTCCCTTCCAAACAGCAATCTATAGCCCATTGCAACCAGAGGTATTTATCACCATTACAGCTAAGCCCACTGGTAAAAGGGTGATCAATATTAATCTGAAGAGTAACAGATCAGCTAGAGGGGCTGGAGGGCAGGAGCTTTTTCTTATTAAGGTGCCAGGGATCCTGCCAGCCGCACTGGGATTTCCTGTGAACCAGGAGGATAGGGAAGGACGGTAAATCAATGTCCGGCTGCTGCGAGTTTGGTCGTCCCAGGCAAACTCCAGATCCCAGTGAGTTTCCCCCACGCGGGCAGGTTGTTCGGTGGCGCCTCGCCCTTAAAGACACAGCTTGTTCCAAACCCCACCAGCAGCCCCAGCGAGTCCCAGCCACCCGATCCAGCCCCTGCATGGCGGCCAGCCGGCTGCCGGTCACGAGTCGGCGGCCGGGGGAGCCCAGATCCCAGGGCCCGGGCACAGCGGGGTGTGCACGGGAGCGGGAGGGCAAAGGGAAAAGGCGAGCGGTCTCTTTAAATGCTGGGGGCTGAGCTCTCGCCGGGGAGTCCACAGCCGGATCTAGAATTCCTCCCCCCATCGCTCCGGCGCTTGTTGCTCAGCCCGGCTGGAGGGACGCGCAGCCTGCGGCTGGCCTGGGCGCTGGGGGCGGCGGCCAGGTGAGAGTGGGAAGGGGGGGAAGGAGACATGAGCGGGCGCCACGCCTTGCCCAGCGCTAGGAGCGAGGCGGCTGCCGTCCCAGCCAGCTGGCCCTAGCCCCGCGCCCGGGGAGCAGCCGAGCCCTTCTCCGCACGGTAAGTTTCCGGGCGCCCAGGTGGAAGAGGAGGAGGAGCCGGCGGGAGGGGGGATCAGGTGCGGGCAGGCGCACCTGGCCGGGCTGCGGCTGGCGGAGGAGGGTGAATGGTGGCCGCCCCTCCCGCAACGCGGGGTCTGAGCCGGGTTGGGGCTGCAAAGCCAAACATTGCCCCCGCTTCCCCCCCGGGTCCTGGCGGAGCAGCTCCCGGCAGCCTCCAACAGGTGGGATTGCACCTCCCCGGCCTGGCCCCCTCCCGCCCGGCCAACAGGTGGAAATGCGAGTCGCACCCTCCCTTGCTCGTGCCGCTCCCGCTAACAGGTGGCCCTGCTCCCCCTCCCGTGCGTGCCCCTGCTAGCCCCGCTCCCTGCCGCAGCAGCCTGGAGCTGCCCGCAAAGTCCGGCTCGCGCCTCCTTTGCCACTAACCCGGCCCCGGGGGGTGCCGCCGCGCTGTCCCCTGCCTTTGTCTCTGCCGAGGGACCGCACGAATCCGATCGGCCGGTGGCCCTGATCCCCTTCGCCTCGTGCCCCCTCTACGCTTAGCAAACGGAACTGCAGCGAGTTCCCGGGGGCCGCCGGGCTCTGCCGCCTTTGCAACCCGCCCCCCAGTGCACGAAGCACAGGGATCTGCGCTCCCGAGGGAGCAGCGTGTGTGTCCCCCTTTTGCTCTCAGAGCGATGGCCGGGGAGACACAGGCGTCACCAAAGCGGGGGAAAGACCTTACCAGTTCTGCCACTGCACTGAGAAGATCCCTGCCAGGGCAGTAAAGTTTGGGGGAGGTGGTACAGCCCTGTCTCCTTCATCCTTGCCCGCTCGCCTACTGCTGTGCCTGTTGCTGATGGCTGCATGTTGCTTATGGTTGCAGTGGGCATGGGGAACCAGGTGGAGAAACTGACCCACTTAAACTACAAGGAAGTTCCCACGGCCGACCCGACAGGCATGGACAGAGACGAGGGTCCCAGGATCGGGGTGTCCTACATCTTTTCCAATGACGACGACGAGCTGGAGCAGCAGCAGCAGGACTCAGTGGCTCAGGATATGGGAGGCGAGCACCCCGCACCGCAGCCCTATGACCCTCGGTTGCAGGAGGTGGAGTGTTCGGTTTATTATCGGGATGAGTGTATCTACCAGAAGACCTTCGCTGGGGATGATACCGCACCAGATGAGAGGGATGGAGGAGGTGGGGGGCAGCTGAGCACTTACACCCCAGAGAACCTGCTGAATAGATGTAAACCAGGCGACTTGGTGGAGTTTGTGTGCCAGGCCCAGTACCCACACTGGGCAGTGTATGTTGGGGATTTTCAGGTAGTGCACCTGCATCGGCTGGAGGTGGTGAACAGCTTCCTAACCGATGCCAGCCAGGGCAGGAGAGGTCGCATTGCCAACTATTTGTACCGTTACAAGCCCCTGAGCCCGGCCACTGTGGTGCGGAATGCCCTGGAGCAGGTGGGCTGTAAGGATCGGGAGTTGAGCTGGAGGAACTCTGAGTGCTTTGCTGCCTGGTGCCGCTATGGCAAACGGGAGTTTAAAATTGGCGGGGAGCTCCGCATAGGCAAGCAGCCCTACCGATTGCAGATCCGGCTGGGGGACAAACGCAGCCACACACTGGAATTCCAGAGCCTGGAGGATCTGATCATGGAGAAGAGGAGGAATGACCAGATCGGTAGGGCTGCTGTGATCCAGGAGCTCTCCAGCCATCTGCAAGCTGCAGAGGAGGAAGAGGAGGAGGAAGATCCAGGTGCCCAGACTGCTGCTGAGTAGCAGCATCAGCACCATCATGTTGCTTAGGCTGGGTGATGGGGATTAAAACTGAAGGCTGCGAAATTGAGCTGTTATAAGCCCTTTGGGCTGCTTCAGTGCAGCTTCATTCCAATCACATGTGAAAGGAAGGGGGAAAGCTGATTAAGTGTCTGCGCTTTAGTACTTAACTCCTTCAGTGCTTGGTAAATCTCTGACTTATTTGTAGAGGATAAAACTCGGGGAGATTCCACCACCCCCGTGTATTCCCTTCATCCCCAAACCATCAGTCCCTTGGCTGCCGGCAGGTATGGATCTTACATGGTGCTGAGTGCTTTCAGTTTCTATTAAGTTCAGTGGGAGATGAGGGCATTCAGCACCATTAAGAAGGAGCCAGCACCTTGTAGGATAGGGCCCTGTAGCTCTCAAGTGCATGACTGACCGGCCTAGCTGGGAAATTCATTTTCCCCCACCCCCTTCCCTTGTCTCCTCTCCATGTAGTTATCTTGTGGTTCCTGTTAGTAGTATTACAGCAAGCTATTTACCTTAGTCTGCTGGTGCCAGACCTTTGTGGCTTCACACCCAACCCCCAGTCCTCAAAGGATTTAACAGATAAATCACGGGTAACTTTGTGAAATAGGGTTTGACATGCACGGTGTCCTCCTAATTAAAGTAACTTGCAGACTGGCTGGGGGAATCCCTGCCTGCCTGTTTGTGTGTGGCTTCCTTTTATGTACAGTGGGCTAAGTTGTCCTGATGGGGGTGGGAAATGACCCGAAGTGGAGGTTTGCTGTGATCAGGATTGCTGTCTATGCATTGTAATGCACTGAAACCTTTTGGGGGCTCTCTCTCTCACCGGCTTAACTGCATCAGCATTCGTTAGGGGGCTTGATCCTCCTCCCACTGAAGTCAATTGCAAAGTCCCCATTGACTTCTGTGGTGCAGGATTGGGCCCTATAAGCAGCTTTTTCATGTGTTTTTAGTGTGTTTGGGTGAGCTAGGGATAAATTAACCCTGGCAGGGGTGGTCTAGCATTTTGGCCAAGCCCCACCAGAGGTGGGAGCCTTTAGCCAGTATCAGCACTGCGTCAGTCTTGTTTTAAGGCTATAGTACAAATAGCACTTTGATTTGGTTGCTTAAACACTTAATCACAGGGAATAAAGCATGTCTTGAATCCTACTGCTTGGAATATGTGGGCTAGTGATTAACTGGTAAAATTCCTAGTGGTAGGGGTCAGGAGAAGTTGTACAATGTCTTTGCACCATGGTAAACAGTGCTGTAACAGGAAGTGATTGTGTGTGGGGGGGCAGGGGGAGAGAAGACCAGTATAGAGGGGAAGGAAATACATTCCCTGACTGGGAAGTTATTGAAAATTCAAAGCTGGGGAAATTCTCGGTGTTCTCCCACTACAAATAATTCCTTAGTGAAGAGTAACTTCAAGGTTGTGCTTTGTTTTTGTTGTGTTTTCCTGGTACATTGCTGAGCAATGTCACTAGAGAAGGAAAGAGGGAGCAGTCATTCTCCTTGTGTGATCCATCTCATGAAGGTTACACAAGTACTGTACTCCCATCGATGAATGCATTTGCAGGAGGGCAAGGTGCTACATGTATCTAATATTACCTACCAAAGTAGCAACTCTTTTTGAACGGATCACTTTTTCCCCTAGTCTCCAATGCCAGGTAATACCAGATCATCATGGATTCTTAATCTGTTCAGTGTATATTTTCCTCTGGACTGTTAATATAAACTTCCCTGCCCTTTTAAACACATAGCTACGAAGCTAACTTGAGGATGAGCGAGAGTTCATTTAAATAGTGGAAATCAATATTGCAGTGTAATTAAGCAGTGTATTAAAATGACTCTGTTTTCCCTGCAGTTGTTTACTTCACTGCTTGCAGCATAATTCTACTTTACAATCTGTTTTTTAAGATTAGGGCAAGAAGCCAGTCAATCATAAATAAGCAGATACCTAACTTTGGAGTAATTAAGACTATATGAAGCAGCTTTCATGTGTATGAAAGGAACTTAGTCTCCAAATAGACTTCCATTGTTGTGACTCTTAAGTGGACAATGCAGAGAAGGGTTTCTTTTGTTTTTGCCCCCTCCACCCCCTTAGAAACATTCTGTTCGTTATTGGGGGGAGGATCAACTTATGGGGTTACACACTTAAAATGCATTGTACCTTTTCCCTTAATACTTTCTATGCTTGAATTTTAGGATGTGGAATTCTTGGCTCCTACGGAGAATTTGTTAAAACATAAAGCTCCTTTAGAATGTTGTAGCTCAGGCTTTTGTACTGATGAAATCTTTCCTCAATATGCAGTTGGGTCATACTCCAGTTACTGTGATCGTTAAACAAACACACAATGTTGCTCAAGAAGCATGAGAACTATCCATAGCTGAACTGTGATAAGGTTAACATGTGGCTATTTCTCTGTTCAGCCACCATTAACTGTTTAAGATTGTAACTGATGTATTCCTAAACAGAATGAAGGAGAGCTTCTCTGTATATCGGCTATTCTGAATAGGATAAGACAGACTTAAGATCACCTAGACCATGAATAAATGTTTAGCTATTGTTCCTAGTCCTGAAATTTTGTACAGAACAAAGTTTATTCGCTATGTAATATATGTATGTAAAATAATATTTTCTTACAAATATTTTTGAAAGTTAAAATAATTCCATCATGAGACTCTTACATTTTGAAAGTAAGTTGTTATGCACATTATTCTGATGTCCTCTGAATGGATTTATTTTGGTCATTAGTGATCTAAAGAAGTTTCTAGGTCCTACGGGATGGAAAGTGCTGTAGATGTCAAACATTTTGTATCGAAAAGGTACTAAACTGTGTGTTTGTTTGTGAAAATGTTTTCCCCTTATGTTTGACACATCAGAACGAATGCTCAAACCTCTCTTCCTTCTTCTCAGACATTTAGTCTGTTTTATTTATTAAAAACAAGACAAAAGCTGAGAACTGAGAGCAAAGCCTGTTAAGATTTACCTGAAACTATTTTGTCGTCTCATGTAGTTATTAATGCACACCTCTACCTAGCACACAGTTTGGTACAAATCCACACACAGGCAGAGATATTGTGACTCAAGCTTGAGATGTAGTGGTAGAGCTGAGTGGGGAAGCTTACCTAATAGTCAAATATACTAGAGTATTCCTTAACTGTAACGTCTCACCTTCTTTCTTGAGTTCAGTGATGCTTATGCTGTGAAATATAGAACATCCCATGTATTCTCTTTGCACCTAGAATAAATATTTGCTTGGCATTAAAACATGCAGCTAGAGAATGGGTGTAACTGGAATACATAAATGTGACCTGCAAAGGATTTTTAAGAGGGGATTTATACTCTCTCTCCTGCTGCTTCATAATATGTGAAGAACGACTGAAAGTTTTGTGTTAAAGCTTTTGCTGCTTCTGCTTTCCCTTACTAAGATTAGCAAGGTCAAGTCTGCTTTTCCTGGGTAGTATTAGAGGATTGCTTTGGAAAGGGCTGGGTCACATGTGTTTTAAGATCAGTCACACCTTTGAAGGCATGTCTGTTGAATCTTAACTTAGATATCTTTTCTCCCAACGGTTGAATAGGCAATGTTATTAAATAGATGCTAACTAGCGCAAGCAAACCAGGTTTAAGCAGGCCAGGAGTTCACAGCAGGTGAAGTAATGTAGTTACTCAGCTTTCAGTCTCCTGTGACTTTTTTGTTTCCATTTGCCACAGAGTCTTCCAGGGTAAACTAGACGGGACTTTCTAGTGTTTATATTTAAAACCAAAAACAGGAAAACACTTTTGTTCAAGCCTTTGTTATACAGCAAAGAGAAGGGAACAAAGTGAATCCCACTTCTATTTTTCTTTTGCAGGTTACATTTAAAATATAGAAAATGCAGGCCCGATCCTTCTACTAAGCTGCATTAAGGTCCTGATTTAGCAAGGGCCTTAAGCATGTACCTAACGCTGAGCTCATGAGTAGGCTCCCTTGAAATCAATCAATGCTTAAATTCCTTGCTGAATCTCAGGGCCTGCTGTCTACACTTTGACCCACAGTGGGAGGGGAGACCTGAGGCTAATGATCTGTTTAGGGATGGGAGGGGGAAGCAAGGGGGAAAAGTCCTATTGAGGGGCGTTTTAAAAGGGGAATTTTGCCCAAATAAGGTGCTGGGGAATCAGGATCATACTGCACAGAATGGACAATTCTGCCCTCAGTTGCACCCTGAAATCAGTGGATGGCACAGATTCAGCAGAGGGCAGCAGCCTGCCCAGCAACGTACAGTTGTAAATTAGAACGTTAATATTGCAGAATATCTTCCAAACTCTTCCGTCTGGTCATGTTAGAACCTTCTCTTTGCATTTTGAATACTGAAGTTAACAGACTTTTTTTTTTTTTTTTTTAAAGCCTTTTGATCCTACAAACACTTAATCATGTATGTGAATTTACTCACATGAGTAGTCCCATTGCCACTAAGGGAACTACTCTTGAGAGGATCATTATGCGTATACTTAGTCTGCTCTAAGTCTTGGCCGGACTAGGCCCCACGAATGTAAATGCGACTCCAGTTAGGAAATGCAGATGAGCTGTCTATATTTCTCCAGGCTGTCAGTGTTTTTTATGCAAATAACTTTTTTTTTTTTCCTTGGAAAAGGCTTAATAAAACCTCCAACTATTGCTTGATTACGTTGTTCTAAAAACATGATTTAAATAGTTACCTTCCATTAGGGAGGGAAATAAACACACTTAGAACTATTTCAGGTTACCCATTCCTGATTCTTTTTGAGGGAAAAGTATTGATTACAGCAACTCTTCAGAAGTTCAGTCAGGCAGAGTGATGGTCTGCTTGGTTTAAAAATATATATATATATTAGCAATTTCAGAAACTATATTTTCTTACCTGAAAAAAATATTTTCTTCAGAGTGAAAGAATCCAGACAGCGGATCTGAACTCCTAGCTATACACAACAGTTTTGTATAAATGAAACATGTCTTTTCTTTTGTTATAGTATTCAGATTTAATTTCAATGTTTTGTTTCAGTACTAAAATAGGTAACAGATTGGAATAAATTTCTCCCAGTAAGATGAAACTTTAAATGTGGAAGTTTTTTAGTCTTTACGGAAAAACTTGTCCCTGGTGCATGTGAGCTTTGTTTGTCAGGTGCTTTGCCACCTGTGGTTTTTGACAATTAGCTGCACCAACCATAATTATTACAGCCATGTGGGAACAAATATTTTTTGAAAGCAGAATTTTAATTTTATATGAAAGATCAGCTATGAAAAATTAATTGTAGGGAATTGCATAATTTCTAAATGCAGTTTCTTATTCTTAAAGGAATCTACCGCATCACTTACATACAACCAGTCTTATGAACTGAAGTGCAGTGAAAAATCTGAGGTCACATCACTGCTGAATAGTTTTATGCTATTAAAACCACAGACTTACTTGTAAATTAAAAAAAAAAAAAAATCAGGGTAACTTCAAACATCAGTGGTCCAGACAATTCTTTTCCATTAATGTTGAATTAGAAGTTCTCTCTACACATACCTGAAGTTTTTATTTAACATTGCAACATTCCATGAAATCATTACAATAACAAGTGTAATCGCAAAGTGATTTTTCCCCCCCTCCATGAGCAGTCTCTTGTCAGTAAATGTTGAATTGTTAGTGCTAATATCACTTCTTTTCCTGAGAAAGAAGTACAGACTCCTGATTGTACCATTTCCTTCAAAATGAAGGGCATTGCATAGTAACTGAAATGAAATAAAAAATTTATAATATCTTTCAAAATCTCTTCCTTATTTGAACTATATTTGTTTCCTCTTGCTTGTTTGGGAAATTGTTGTGATCTCTCTCAAAGTGGATGTAGCTGGTACAAAACTTGACAATCCAGATGCCTTTAGATTTCAGATAGAAATCAAGCCACCCTTGGTCACACTCTAGGTCTGAGGGAGAGAAGAGCATTCTCTACATAGGGCCGAATCCCTCAGTTGGTCTAATTGCCTGTGACTCCATTGAATCTGAGGATCTGGCCCATAATTTAATTCTAAAGGTGGCAACGACATCAGCAGAAGATCAGATATTATTTCTTGACACCCATGCGTGTCCTGGCTGCCAATAGCTGTGAGAAATGGGAGCATATGGGCACTTCCTGAGAGTTTACATGAAATCTTCACAATTGTCACACTAATTGAACATATCATGTTATGGATTTTGAAACTTTGGAGATCTTATGGGATCTGTATTCTTCCCTCCGGTAAGAGTTCAGATCAGGAACAAAAAGTTTAATAGTGAAGGTTATGAGAACTATGCATAATAATAAGCCTTGATATCCCTAGGGTGAATGTTCTTATTACAATTTGTCATGTCCTCCACTGCACACACTACTAAAAAATTATTCAAGTAGTCAAATGTACTTGTTCCTGGTGTCCAGTGCCTGGCTTGAAAGAGTTCTTTCTGTCTCGCACAAATGGACTGAGTCTGGTTATATGAGAATGTTTTGTTGAATAAAAGACCATCCAGAGTAAGTTTATATGCAACAAGTGTTTTCTGTAGCAAAATGTATTCGTGTGGTTATCAAACAGAAACCTAGTCACAGGGTCTCAATTTCCCGTGGCAGTCTATATAAAGAATCACAAATACAGTTAAAAAAAAAAAAAATGGGATTGCAACAATTTAAGGAAGGATGGCGCTGGACTAGACCTCAGGAGGCCTGGATTCAATTCATAGCTCTCCTACAGCTTGTTCATGTGCCTGTGAGCAAGTCTCAGGCCCAGATCCTCAAAGGTATTCCAGTACCTAACTCCCACTGAAATCAGTTGAGCACCTAAATATCTCTGAGGATCTGGGCCTTAGATAGGGTTGCCAATTTGCATTGGATATATTCCTGGAGGTTTTCTCACATGCCAAACTTTAATGAAAGACTCGTGTTTAATTCCTGGAGACTCCAGGACACTCCTGGAGGGTTGGCAACCCTAGCCTTAAGTTCCTTTGAAAATTGTACTCTAAGTCCCATTTTCAAGAGTGACTTAAGCAGTAAGGAACCTGCATCTCCTTGAAAGTCTGAGAGCCCTAAAATGGGGATGGTACTTCCTTTCTCCCATACTTTGCTTTTGTCTCTTTTGACTGGAAGCAGTTTTGGATCAGAGACTGCTTTTTACTCTGTACAGTGGTTGGTATGAGGAGGCCCTGAGGTACTACCATAATTAAAAATCAGAATTGCCAGAGGAAAGAACTGTAATGAGTAGGGCCCTACCAAATGTGTGGCCATGAAAAACGCATCACAGACTGTGAAATCTGGTTTCCCATCATGAGATCTGGTCTTTTGTGTGCTTTTACCCTGTGCTATAGAGATTTCACGGGAGAGACCAGAGTTTCTCAAATTGGGGGTCCTGACCCAAAAGGGAATTGCAGGGGGTTATTTTACAAGGTTGTTTTAGGGGGGGGTTGCAGTTTTGCTGCCCTTACTTCGGTGCTGCTGTCTTTAGAACTGGGAAGCCAGAGAGTGGCAGCTGTTGGACTGTCTCTACGCAAAAGAATAAATGGACATAAATCAGACATCAAGAATTACAACCTTCAAAAACAAGTTGGAAAACACTTCAACCTCCCTGGTCACTCAATTACAGATCTAAAAGTCGCAATTCTCCAACAAAAATCTTCAAAAACAGATTCCAACAAGAAACTGCAGAACTAGAATTAATTTGTAAACTGGACACCATTAAATTAGGCTTGAATAAAGACTGGGAGTGGATGAGTCATTACACAAACTAAAAACTATTTCCCCATGTTAATTTTCCTCCTACTGTTACTCACACCTCCTTGTCAACTGTTTGAAATGGGCCATCCTGACTATCACTATAAAAGTTTTTTTTTCTCCTGCTGATAATATCCTACCTTAATCAATTAGTCTTATTAGAGTTGGCATGGCAACACCTATTTTTTCATGTTACTTACACACACACACACACACACTAATATATATATATACACACAAACACACACACACACAGATCTTCCTACTGTATTTTCCACTGCATGCATCCGAAGAAGTGGGCTTTAGCTCATGAAAGCTTATGTTCAAATAAATTTGTTAGTCTCTAAGGTGCCACAAGTACTCCTCATTCTTTTTGTTGATACAGACAAACACGGCTACCACTCTGAAAGGCTGCTGGCCAGGCTCACAGCTCTGAAGGCAGCACGCTGCCAGCAGCAGTGCAAAAGTAAGGGTAGCAGTACCACAATTCCCCCTATAATAACCTTGTGACGCCGTCCCACCCCAGCTTATTTTAGGTCAGAATCTCTACAATTACCACACTGTGAAATTTCAGATTTAAAGAGCTGAAGTCATGAAATTAATGATTTTTAAAATCCTATGATGGTGAAATTGACCAAAACAGACCATGAATTTGGTAGGCCCCTAGTAATGAGGATGTTCTGGACCATGGAACAGGCAACCCAAGTCACAGGATGTGGATTAGGGTTACCATACGTCCGGATTTTCCCGGACATGTCCGGCTTTTGGGGGCTCAAATCCCCGTCCGGGGGGAAATCCCCAAAAGCCGGGCATGTCCGGGAAAATCGGGAGGGCTCGGCCGGGGCCTCTTTGGCCGGGGCCGGTGCGGGGTCGCGGGGCCGGGAGCCAGGGGGTCCGCGGGGCCGAGAGCCGGTCCGGGCCCGCGGGGCCGGGAGGTCCGCTGGGCCGGGGGGTCCGCTGGGCCGCAGGGCCGGGAGCCGGTCCGGGTCCGCGGGGCCGGGGGCCGGGAGGTGCGCCGGGCCGCCGGGGGCCGGCGGTGCTGGGCGGACCGGGGGTGGTCGGCCGGGGCCGGCACCCCAGGGCCCGAGCCGACCCAGGCTGGAGCCGCCGGGGGGCCAGCCTGGGCCGCGCCTCCTCCCCCCACACTCCCCCTTACCTGCTACAGGCTTCCCGCGAATTAAATATTCGCGGGAAGCAGGGGAGGGGGCGGAGACTTTGGGGAAGGGGCGGAGTTGGGGCATGGGCGGGGCTGGGGGCGGGGCCGGGGCCCGTGGAGTGTCCTCCATTTGGAGGCACAAAATATGGTAACCCTAATGTGGATTAACTGAGGAATACAGTTTAGCATGCTTGTTACCTGCTTAACCATAGACATTAGATGCTAGAAGTCACGCATAAGGTGCGTGGAGAGCACCTATGTGGACGCTTGCATGGTGCTAATATGCACTGGGGCAAAATGGGCCTTCATACACATCCATGCACCTCCCATTGAAATCAATAGGCAATATTCTTTTCTCTTACCGTAGGACCTTATTGGTTTCAAGGGAGCTGGTAGGAAAAATGTGGCCTAGTCGGAGCTATGCATGTTTTGTCTGGGGGCAGAGTTGCTCAGAGTTGTCACTGAGGGTAGAATCTGGCCCACAACACTGCACAGATGGAGGACACTAACAATATAAATGTTCCCCCCCGCCCCCCAAACTGCAGGTCAGATTAGAGGATATGCCCACCAACCGGAGAGTGAGTCAGGGGTGATAATCCCTGTTAGAAGCTGAGCTAAAGGCAGCCACAACCCTGTTCTCTAATGTGGGTGTCTAAAAGTGAGAGTGCCCAATTCTACTTTTGTGCCTTCATATGAACACTTAACCAGGTTTAGGTGTTCGCTGGATTTGGGTGCCCAAGTCTGAAAAGTCGGCTCATATCATGTGAATTAATTATAACACAAAATACAAGAAAAAAGCAGCATAAAATAATTAAATTTAAATATTAACTTAAATTCATCAGCAGTTAGACTTGGAAATGACTCTGCAGGGGGAAATACTTAACAGCAGATGAAGGCTGGGTAACCCTACAAATGTGCCTTATTGTATATATTGCCATGGTCCTGCTCCCTGGACACTAGACATGATTATTTTTATTCTGTATGAAAGGAAGACCAGTTGTCTCATATTTGTAATTGAATCAGTTGCACTGTGTGAGACTCCAGTGCCAGAAGAAAGCTGGCATGTGGTCACCTCTTGGAAACATGCCACCAGAGCAAGATAATGGTGACAGGGCAATCTTATCTTACTCTGTGCAATTCCCATGAGCCTCCAGGGGGAGACACTGCCACTTGGTGAACTGATTCATTTACTTGCAGTCAGCAACGGAACTAAGGAGCCCATTTGATTATTTAAAACCAGAACAAGAGGCATTGACTTAGTGCAAATTCCTTACCTTGGATATGAGGCTAGCTATCAACTAGGTATTTCTAAAGTATGGTTCTGCAAAGGATCCATATCTAGATCCAGATGAGACCCACATCTGAGGGATGAAAAAATGCGGGCGGATATTTGGGCCCTGAGTCAACAAAACCTTTAAACATATGCTTAGCATAATTTGGTCCTTTGATATGGTTCCTTGTTACTGTGCAGGCCCCCCCCCCCACCTCGTTACTTATTAAACATTTATATATAGTACAATAGGTGAGCACAATGCAGCAGAGAGTAAATAAAAATGTAAGGGTCCCCAAGTCCCATTGAAAGGCATTGGGGCTTGTGCTCCTAACTAACTCAGACGCTTTTGAAAATCCCATTGATAGGCCCTGAGCCAAAGAGCTTACAGCAACAGTAGGGAAAGAATTCTTTATCTTAAAATGAAGCCTTCTATTTTACAGCCCATGACATATAGCTTTTGTAAGAGGTTTGCTTCAAACATCTTTGCCTGAGATATGACAAATTTTCTTTGAAATTTCCCTAGTGGAATTTCTCTTTCTGTGAATAAATAAGTCCTGTTTTGCAGACAGTCTCACAGAGGGTTGGAGCACTGCACTGCTTCTGTTAAAGGAACAGGGGAGGAAGTATAGTATAAATATATTTCACTGCCTAGTGCAGTGAAACCCCCCACCTCAATAATAAATGATATAAGAATGGCCAGATTAGACCAGTGGTCTATCTACCCCAGTATCCTGTCTTCTGACAATGGCCAGTGACAAATGCTTCAAAGAGAATAAACAGAACAGGGCAATTTTGAGTGATCTTATTGTCCAGTCCCAACATCTGGCAGTTGGTGGTTTAGGGACACCAAGAGCATAAGGTTGTGTCCCTGACCATCTTGGCTCATAACTGTTATGGACCTGTCCTCCATTAACTTATTTAATTATTTTTTGAACCCAGTTATGCTTTTGGCCTTCCCAACATCCTATGGCAACGAGTTCCACAGGTTGACTGTGTGTTGTACGAAGAAATACTTCCTTTTGTTTGCGTTAAACCTGCTGCCTATTCATTTAATTGGTGACCACTAGTTCTTGTGTTATGTGAAGGGGTAAATAATACTTCCTTATTCACTTTCACCATACCACTCATGATTGTATGGAGGTCTATCATAACTCTCCCTCCCCCCTGTCTCTTTTCTCAGCTGACCAGTCCGAGTCTTTTTAATCTCTCCTCATATGGAAGCTGTGCCATACCCATAATAATTTTTGTCACCCTTCACTGTACCTTTTCCAATTCTAATATATCTTGTTTGAGATGGGGCGACCAGAACTGCATGCAATATTCAAGGTGGGGCTGTACCATGGATTTACATAGTGGCATTATGGTATTTTCTTTTTATTATCTATACCTTTCCTAATGGTTCCTAACATTCTGCTGAACATTGAGGGCATGTTTTCAGAGAACTATCCATAATTACCCCAAAATCCCTTTCTTGAGTGCTAACAGCTAATTTAGACCCCATCATTTTGTATGTATAGTTGGGATTATGTTTTCCAATGTGCATTAATTTGTACTTATCAAAATTGAATTTCATCTGCTATTTTGCTGTCCAGTCACCCAATTTAGTGAGATCCCTTTGTAAAACTCTTCACAGTCAGCTTTGGACTTAACTACCTTGAGTAATTTTGTATCATCTGCAGATTTGCCACCTCACTGTTCATCCCCTTTTCCAGATCATTTATGATAATAATAATAATCATGTTTCATCTTTATAGCACATTATAGTATTACTGGGCTTTTACAGAGCCTCGTCCAAAGCCCAGTGAAGTCAATGGGCTTTGAATGAGGCTCATATAGTGCTTTTCATCTATTAATATTGTTAGTTAAGTATTATCCTCATTTTCCAGGTAGGGAAACCGAGGCACAGAATAAAGTGACTTGTCCAAAGTCACACAGCAGGTCAGCCCTCACAGTTGCCCCAATAAGTGGTGGAATCCCCATTTAACAGATGAGGAATCTGACATCGAATGGTTATCTCAATAACGTTAAAGAGTTGAGGTCACTCAGGACCATTCAGGAGGTGGTCAGCTCTTCCTTGACCAAAACAAGAGAGGGAATCTATTTCAGGACAGGAATTACAACTCAGGGGGGTCCTGACATCTCAGCCTTTATTCAGACTGCTAGACCATGCATCTCTCCAGTTAATGTATCAAAACATGTTTAGAGTTAAGAGTTATCACAGTCACCTTAACTCTGTGCTGGTTGTGAATTAGAAAAGGATTTTTTGTTACATGCCTGTAGCACCATTTACAATGCCTATAAAAACATTTAAAAAGTCACTTCACATAACAGGGAATGAAGTGCTTGGTCTGTTCAGCAGCCCTGGATATTTCAGCTGTTTGTCTAATACTCAGTGGTCATCCTCCTGAAATGTCAGTGGATATTATTTTAAAATTTCACTGCACTTCTACGCATCACTGCACATTTTTAAGCCCTTTGGGCAACATGACATATATCTGTCAAATGTTTATTTCGCCACGTTGGGTTAATACATGGAGCTACAGAGACAGTGACATAAGGTGACCGATGCTGGAGGGTTAGCAGGTTTGTGATAACATGCTGCTGAGTAATGTTCATGCTACTGTAACCCTGCTGCCAGATGCCAATGGCAGCAGTAAGGGCTGGTTCGATCTGTTTAGGGGTCCTCTTATAAAATACATAAAGCTATGCGTCGAGTCCCCACCCAGTCCCAGTCTCCACTTCTGGCTCTGAGAGATTAAAATAAAACCTCCATGCTCATCTTTGCAGCTAACTTTTCCTCCCTCACTAGCTCTTGAGAGGCCTTTGAGACCCAGAGCTGATTGACAATCAAGGTTTGCACAACCCAGGGGGAGAATAGGGGTCTAAACCCCAAAGAATAAACCATTGAATCAACTGATTATGTACAATATTATTTTACTATAAAAGTGCATCAAGTAAAGTATCCTAAAAACTGGTGACCCTCTGGTCATGAATGGTGATGTATGTACAGCTGGTGTGTAAAGAGTTATGTATGTTGCTGGAAATACATTCTTAAACTGTGTTTGGGGGGCAGATTTGGTAAACAAGTTTGGTTTAGACAAAGGAATGTGGATTCACTTGTCTGGGTCAAGTTTTGTGTGCCAGCGAACAAAGAAAGTACATTTACATGTAAGGTAAATAAAAAGCTATCACATGACAGCTTGGTAAGCACACCGGGGGACAAAGTCCACACCCCCAGACAGTCTTCCTGGCTCTTTAGGCAGAGACAATGGACGTTGGGTACTCTAGGGGGAGCAAAAAGACATTTTAGTTATTCAGCACATAGGGGATATAGGGAACAGCACTCTGTGAGGCTTTCAAAATTGGATCCTCTTGGCCTGAAGGGCAGGAGCTGCCGATAGCTTGCTGTAAGTAAGACACTTTTTTAGACAAAGATTGTAACTTGCAAGAATTAAGTTGTAGTCACTAAGAAGAGTGTTTTGCTTGTAACCAGACTAAGGTGACCAGATGTCCCGATTTTATAGGGACAGTCCCATTTTGGGGGGCTTTTTCTTATATAGGCACCTATTACCCCCCACCCCCATCACGATTTTTTACACTTGCTATCTGGTCATCCTAAATAGACCTGTCTCTTTTTCGCTTGCTTAGTATCACTTAAATTTCTGTTCTTTATTAATAAACTTATTCTTATTTTATTATAAAACCATCTCAGTGCTGTGTATTAAAGTGAAGTGAGGGTCTCTTCAGCTAACCGAACAGACTGGTGTGTGCACTGTCTCTTTGGAGGCAGCAAACCTAATAATTTCTGACAGCGTCACAGTCCAAAGGACTGGATGCTACACAGCGCTGTCTCTGGGGCTCACTGATTGTTACCTGCAAGGCACGGTTTAAACTGGCTGAGTATCAAAGAGTTTGCGGGCAAGTCAGATGGTCTGGGGCAGGGTTCGGCAACCTTTCAGAAGTGCTGTGCCGAGTTTTCATTTATTCACTCTAATTTAAGGTTTCGCGTGCCAGTAATACATTTTAACATTTTTAGAAGATCTATTTCTATAAGTCTATAATATATAACTAAACTATTGTTGTATGTAAAGTAAATAAGGATTTTAAAATGTTTAAGAAGCTTCATTTAAAATTAAATTAAAATGCAGAGCCCCCCAGACCAGTGGCCAGGACCCGGGCAGTGTGAGTGCCACTGAAAATCAGCTCACGTGCCGCCTTCGGCATCTGTACCATAGGTTGCCTATCCCAGCCGCTGGGGTATCAGGGAGCTGAAACACAACATAGCAGCAGCAAAGCCCTCACTTGCTGAGGCAGAGGAGTGTTCTTACAGTTCTGGGTGTCCTGACCAGACCCTCACAAGAGCACAAGTATCTTTTTATGAAAATGCAGAGAATATATTAATTTATGTATAAGAAACAGAGCAACCCAAATCAATATCTCAGGGGTTTGGTCAACCCCCAGTCCTTAATAAGTGTCCATCCTATAGAGAGGGAGGCCCAAACTCTGCCTCCCCACAAATGCCACCCATTCAGAGGTTGAGTTAGTCTCAGTGGTAGCCCAGGGGTGTCTAATGGTGGTTCTCCTCTGCTGGCCTGCTCCAGTCCTGAGAGAATTGCTCCACCAGGTTCCACTCTGCAGAGAAGTTACCAGGCCCAGCTCTGGGATTTCAGCTCTGCTTCCAACAGGCATGTGGACTGGGGCATTTTGAAATCAGTTCAGATTGCCACCACCACTGGTCCACTCAGGTCTCACTGCAGAGTTAGACTCTGCTCCACTACCTCCACTGGTTCAATTAGACCTTGCTGTGCAGTCAAACTCTCTCTCTACAGGTCCACACCTACAAATTCCTTCACACAGCATGCCAAACCTCCAGCTAGGGAGGGAACTCAGAACAGGATTGCTGGGCAGAGGCCCTGCTCCCTACACTGGAGCGCCTCTGTCAAGGCTGCTTCCCCACTCTGAACTTTAGGGTACAAATGTGGGGGCCTGCATGAAAACTTCTAAGCTTAACTACCAGCTTAGATCTGGTCCGCTGCCACCATTCCCAAGTGGATTCCCTTCCCTGGGAAGCCTTGAGAAACTCTTCACCAATTCCCTGGTGAATACAGATCCAAACCCCTTGAATCTTAAAACAAGGAGAAATTAACCATCCCCCCTCCTTCCTTCCACCAACTCCTGGTGGATCAAGATCCAAACCCCTTGGATCTTAAAACAAGGAGAAATCAATCAGGTTCTTAAAAAGAAGGCTTTTAATTAAAGAAAAAAGGTAAAAATCATCTCTGTAAAATCAGTATGGAAAATAACTTTACAGGGTAATCAAACGTAAAGAGCTCAGAGGAGCTCTAGCCCTCTAGCCTCAGGTTCAAAGTACAGCAAACAGAGATAAACACTCTAGTAAAAGGTACATTTACAAGTTGAGAAAACAAAGTAAAAACTAACACGTCTTGCCTGGCTGTTTACTTACAAGTTTGAAATATGAGAGACTTGTTTAGAAAGATGTGGAGAACCTGGATTGATGTCTGGTCCCTCTCAGTCCCAAGAGCGAATGACTTCCCAAACAAAAGCCTTCCCCCCCGCCGCAAGATTTGAAAGTATCTTGTCCCCTTATTGGTCCTTTGGGTCAGGTGTCAGCCAGGTTACCTGAGCTTCTTAACCCTTTACAGGTAAAAGGATTTTGGAGTCTCTGGCCAGGAGGGATTTTATAATACTGTACACAGGAGAGCTGTTACCCTTCTCTTTATAGTTATGACATGCCCCCCAAATCACAGATAGTGTTGGACAGCCGGTTCCACACTGGCTGTGATTTCTTCCTGGAGCTCTAGGAGAAAACAGAGTTAATAAGACACATGCACCTTTAGACATACTACTGATTATATAAAAATTAACAATATGTTCCACATTCCAAGAACAATTTTTAACCAGTTGATTCTGGGAAACTTTTCCGGGAGAGTGCATCAGTCACTTTGTTAGAAGCTCCTGAAATGTGTTGTATTTCAAAATCAAAATCTTGGAGAGCTAAACTCCACCGAAGAAGTTTTTTGTTATTTCCCTTGGTGGTATGAAGCCACTGTAGCGCAGCATGGTCTGTTTGTAGTTGGAAACGCCGTCCCCAAACATATGGGAGTAGCTTTTCCAGCACGTACACAATGACGTAGCATTCCTTTTCGCTGATTGACCAGTGGCTTTCCCTCTCAGACAGTTTCTTGCTGAGAAACACGACAGGATGGAATTTTTGATCCGGTCCTTCCTGCATTAAAACTGCTCCCACGCCCCGCTTGGACACATCTGTGGTTACTAGGAACGGTTTGTCAAAGTCTGGGGCCCTTAGCACAGGGTCAGACATGAGTGTCACCTTAAGCTGGTTAAAGGCCTTTTGACACTCATCAGTCCACTGAACTGCATTTGGCTGTTTCTTTCTGGTTAGGTCTGTCAGCGGGGCGGCGATTTGGCTGTAGTGTGGTACAAATCGCCTATAATATCCGGCCAAGCCTAAGAAGGATTGGACCTGTTTTTTTTACTTTGGAACCGGCCACTTTTGGATAGTATCCACTTTGGCCTGTAGGGGATTTATAGTTCCTTGACCCACCTGGTGCCCCAGGTACGTCACTCTGTTTTGGCCTATTTGACACTTTTTAGCCTTAACAGTTAGTTCTGCCTGCCGGATGCGCTCAAAGACTTTTTCCAGGTGCTCCAGGTGTTCTGTCCATGAATCAGAAAAAATGGCCACATTATCGAGGTAGGCAACTGCAGATTCTCCCAATCCCGCTAGGAGACCATCTACAAGTCTTTGGAAGGTGGCGGGTGCATTTCGCAACCCGAAAGGGAGTACATTGAATTCATACACCCCTGCCTGGGTGACGAAGGCTGACCTTTCCTTAGCGGGTTCATCTAGTGGTACTTGCCAGTACCCTTTTGTTAAGTCTAAAGTAGAGATGAATTGGGCATGTCCCAATTTTTCCAATAGCTCATCTGTGCGTGGCATTGGATAGTTGTCAGGACGAGTTACAGCATTTAGCTTATGGTAGTTCACGCAAAAGCGTATTTCCCCATCTGGTTTGGGAACTAGAACCACTGGAGATGTCCATGCACTGTTAGAGGGGCGGATTATACCCATCTGTAGCATGTCCTGGATCTCCCTTTGTATAGCAGTTTGGGCATGAGGTGACTCCCGGTAGGGTGGGGTTCTAATTGGGTGAGCATTACCTGTGTCAATGGAGTGGTATGCCTGTTCGGTCCGTCCTGGAGTGGCTGAGAAAATTGGTGCAAAGCTTGTGCACAGCTCCTTGATCTGCTGTCGCTGCAGACGTCCAAGGGTCGTGGAGAGGTTCACCTCTTCCACGCCACCATCCTTTTTCCCTTCATAGTAGACACCTTCAGGCCACTCCACGTCATTTGTTTTCTGGGCTGTAAACTGGCAAACGTTTAATTCTCTGGAATAAAAGGGCTTAAGAGAATTAACATGGTATACCTTAGGCTTTATGTTGGAGGTGGGGGAGGCTATGAGATAGTTAACAGCTCCTAGGCGCTCCTGGACCGTGAATGGTCCTTCCCACGACACTTTCATTTTATGGGCCTGGAGCGCCTTTAAGACCATGACTTGGTCTTCTACTTTGAAGGACCGTTCTCTGGAATGTTTATCATACCAGGCCTTTTGCTTTTCCTGAGCATCCTTTAGGTTTTCTTTAGCAAGGGCTAAAGAGTGTCAGAGGGTGTTTTGTAGGTTGCTTACAAAGTCTAGAATGTTAGTTCCTGGAGAAGGGAGAAGGCGTAAACCCCTCCCATTGCTGCTTCACCAACTGTAATGGCCCCTTAACCTCGCAGCCATACACAAGTTCAAATGGTGTAAACCCTAAACTGGGAGGTGGTACAGCCCTGTAGGCAAAAAGCAACTGCTGCAACACTAGGTCTCAATCATTGTTCATTTACGAATTTATGTATCATGGCCCCCAAAGTTCCATTAAACCTCTCCACCAGACCACTGGTTTGATGGTGATAAGGGGAGGCAACCAAGTGATTCACCCCATGAGCTTCCCACAGGTTTTTCATGGTCCCTGCCAGGAAATTAGTTCCCGAATCTGTAAGGATGTCGGAGAGCCACCCTACCCTGGTAAAAATGTCTGCTAATGCCTGGCACACACTTTTAGCCCTGGTGTTGCTTAAGGGTACTGCTTCCGGCCATTGGGTAGCAAAATCCATGCAAGTCAGTATGTACTGCTTTCCTCTGGGTGTCTTCTTTGGGTAAGGACCCAGAATATCCAAAGCTACTCGCTGAAATGGGACCTCAATTATGGGTAGTGGCTGGAGAGGGGCTTTAACCTGGTCTTGGGGCTTTCCCATTCGTTAGCAAACCTCACAAGACCGGACAAAATTAGCAATGTCCTTGCCCATTCCCTCCCAGTGGAAGGACTTCCCCAACCGGTCTTTGGTTCTGTTCACCCCAGAATGGCCACTGGGATGATCATGGGCTAAGCTCAAGAGCTTTACCCGATACTTAGTGGGAACTACCAACTGTCTCTGAGGATGCCAGTCTTCCTGGTGCCCACCAGAAAGAGTCTCCTTGTATAAAAGTCCTTGTTCTACAACAAACCGGGATCGGCGGTGGAGGCGGTGGAGTACTCCGTGCCGCTGCCGAAGCTTTCTGAAGGCTGTCATCTGCTTCCTGCTCGGCCTGGAACTGTTCCCTTGATGCTGGGGACATCAGTTCCTCCTTGGACTGTGGACTGGGGCTTGGTCCCTCTGGAAGCGATGCAGGTGCTGGGGCTGTTTCCACTGACTGTGAACTGCTGTCCGCTGATGCACTATGTGGTATTTCAGGCTCTGGCTGAGCCTCTTGGGTAGGGTTATCTGCTGCTTCCGCCAGGTCAGGCTCGCTGGTGCCCTCTGGCATTGGAGTTGTAGACGGGTTTGCAAGCGCTGGACTCAGTGCTGGCAATGGTTCTGTTGCTGGTCGCGTTGCCAGTTCCGGTTCTGGGACTGGCTTTGGCTGGGTTTCTGCGACTGGATCCACTACGGCTGTTGCAGTCATTGGCAGGGGATCCGGTTCCACCACCTTTGTTTGGGTCTCTGGTAACACAGACGGGGCCCTGGTGGATGGCTCAGGAACAGGGATGGGGGTGAAAGCTTGCTTAGTCTGGCTGCGGGTGACTATTCCCACCCTCTTGGCTAGCTTCACATGGTTGGCCAAGTCTTCCCCCAGCAGCATGGGGATGGGATAATTGTCATAGACTGCAAAAGTCCACATTCCTGACCAGCCCTTGTACTGGACATGCAACTTGGCTGTAGGCAAGGTTACAGACTGTGACACAAAGTGTTGAATTGTCACTGGAGCCTCCGGATTGATGAGTTTGGGGTCCACTAGGGATTGGTGGATAGTTGACACTTGTGCTCCAGTGTCCCTCCAAGCGATAACCTTCTTTCCGCCCACTCTCAAGGTTTCCCTTTGCTCCGAGGGTATGAGAGAGGCATCTGGGTCTGGGGATCTTTGGTGTGATTGTGGTGTAATGAACTGTAATCGGTTGGGGTTCTTGGGGCAGTGAGCCTTTATATGTCCCAGTTCATTACATTTAAAACATCGCCCTGCTAAGGTATCACCGGGGCGATGTTGGTTGGTGGAGACTGGTGTGGTGGGGTGAGAAGGAGTCTGGGGTTTCCCTTGGGATATGGGTGGGGCCTTGGGTTGTTCCCGGTGGTAAGGTTTGGTTTCGGGTTGCCCCTTCTGATATTCGCTCCAACTTCTACTAGTTTTTTTCTTTTCTGCCACCTCCACCCATTTGGCTCCAATCTCCCCCGCCTCGGTTACAGTTTTGGGCTTTCCATCTAGGATGTACCTTTCTATTTCCTCAGGAACACCCTCTAAAAACTGCTCCATTTGCATTAGGAAGGGCAACTCTTCCGTAGATTTAACATTTGCTCCTGATACCCAGGCATCCCAATTTTTCCCAATGTGGTAGGCATGTCGGGTAAATGACACATCGGGTTTCCACCTTAGGGCTCTGAACTGCCGACGGGCATGCTCAGGTGTTAGCCCCATTCTGATTCTGGCCTTGTTTTTAAAAAGTTCATAACTGTTTATGTGTTCCTTAGGCATTTCAGCCGCCACCTCTGCTAAGGGTCCACTGAGCTGCGGCCTCAGCTCTACCATGTAGTGGTCTGCAGTGAGGCTGTATCCAAGGCAGGCCCTTTCAAAATTTTTTAAGAAGGCCTCAGTATCATCGCCTGCCTTGTAGGTGGGGAATTTTCTGGGATGGGAAGTGGTACCTGGAGAGGGGTTGTTAGGATTGGCTGTTGTATCCGGCCTAGCCCTTGCTACTTCCAGTTCATGCTTCCTTTCTTTCTTTCTCTCCTCCATCTCTTTTTCTTTCAGCTCCATAGCTTTTTTGTGGGCCTCCTCTTTGGCTTTCTCCAGCTCCATAGCTCTCTTGTGGGCCTCCTCTTTGGCTTTCTCTTCTCTTTCTCTCAGTTCCATCTCTCTTTTGTGGGCCTCCTCTTTGGCTTTCTCTTCTCTTTCTCTCAGTTCCATCTCTCTTTTGTGGGCCTCCTCTTTGGCTTTCTCTTCTCTTTCTCTCAGCGCCATCTCTTTTTTGTGGGCCTCCTCTTTGGCTTTTTCTCCTTTTGTAGTCATTTTCCTGTTTTTTTGTGCTGGGTCACACCCCTCTGCAGTTGACTGAAACTGGGATGCACTCAGCTCAGGCTGCTGCTGAGTTAACAGAGACTTTCTAACTAGCTACTCCTGAGGATGTAAAAAGAAAAAAAAAACAATTCAGCTTGTAAATTCCTTTTACCAGTTGTTTGCTCATTAATTGAACCCTTCTCTTAACAAAGGCCCTTGTTAAAAAAACTTAACACCTCTGCCTTCAGGCAAGGAGAGATAAGATATGCATCTACCTTCAGCTCTGCTTTCCAAGCAGCTAGAAGGAAAAAAAAATCTTACTGGCTTTTGGGTTTAAAACTCCGCTCTGCCACCATGTCAAGGCTGCTTCCCCACTCTGAACTTTAGGGTACAAATGTGGGGGCCTGCATGAAAACTTCTAAGCTTAACTACCAGCTTAGATCTGGTCCGCTGCCACCATTCCCAAGTGGATTCCCTTCCCTGGGAAGCCTTGAGAAACCTTTCACCAATTCCCTGGTGAATACAGATCCAAACCCCTTGGATCTTAAAACAAGGAGAAATTAACCATTCCCCTCCTTCCTCCCACTAACTCCTGGTGGATCAAGATCCAAACCCCTTGGATCTTAAAACAAGGAGAAATCAATCAGGTTCTTAAAAAGAAGGCTTTTAATTAAAGAAAAAAGGTAAAAATCATCTCTGTAAAATCAGTATGGAAAATAACTTTACAGGGTAATCAAACTTAAAGAGCTCAGAGGAGCTCTAGTCCTCTAGCCTCAGGTTCAAAGTACAGCAAACAGAGATAAACACTCTAGTAAAAGGTACATTTACAAGTTGAGAAAACAAAGTAAAAACTAACACGCCTTGCCTGGCTGTTTACTTACAAGTTTGAAATAGGAGAGACTTGTTTAGAAAGATGTGGAGAACCTGGATTGATGTCTGGTCCCTCTCAGTCCCAAGAGCGAACGACTTCCCAAACAAAAGCCTTCCCCCCCCCCCCCCAGATTTGAAAGTATCTTGTCCCCTTATTGGTCCTTTGCGTCAGGTGTCAGCCAGGTTACCTGAGCTTCTTAACCCTTTACAGGTAAAAGGATTTTGGAGTCTCTGGCCAGGAGGGATTTTATAATACTGTACACAGGAGAGCTGTTACCCTTCCCTTTAGAGTTATGACAGCCTCTTTTCCGAAGAAAGAGAAGCCCCATCCTCATTTGTTGAGCCCCAAATTTACCACCCAACCAAAGTCCATTGCTCGTGTTGGCCACTTACCCAGGGCCAATCCTGCACAATTCCAGTGCCCTTTCACGAGGGCCATAATTATAAGCTGTTATCACCTTTACTTACCAAATCACAAATACATTTGAACAACCCCCCAAAAAAAACCCAATCAGTGGAATTATGGGTAAACAACATTATAATTCATTTAAATGAGGCTGGCCAGATCTACCTTTTCACCATCTCCCCACTAGAGAAAGAGAGAGAGCAGAGAGTTCCATCCAGCTCCACCTTCTAGTCCTGGGGCTCACACTACAATGGACTAAACACATCCTGGAGATCTCCGCTGTGTATTGTACCAATCTGATTTCCTGGAAAAAAAATATTGAACAACTGTACGTTGTATTTTGTGTCGTAATTTTTCTACTCAATACCCATTTTTGATGTGAATATACTATGTTTCTACCTAGATGAAGAAAGTCTAAATTTCAATAAAATTAATGATCTTCATTTTTCTTCATGACAAATCAAATGGAGATTTTATTAAGAATGCTATTTTCTTAAACACTGGTGATGTGCCCAGTGATGATGAAACTAGGCAGTCCCTGTTTAGAGGATCAAAGAGGCTCTGATCTGTAAGTGTGGTCCTGTCACTCACAAAGTCCTGTTGAAGATGATGGGACTCCATGAAGCAGCCATGATCTCTGCTTTACTGGTGCCTCTCTGCAGGCTCCAGGCTTAAGAGACCTTGGGTGAAATCCTGGCCCCACAGAAGTCAATGGCAGTTTTGCCACTGACTTCAATAGAGTCAGAGTTCCATTCTATAAATCACCTTTCATTCTGAAGGAGCGCAAGTGATTTCTAAATGTAGGCCTCAAACCTATGGGGTGCTTTGCACAGGCAGGCTCCTGAACCCCACAGAGGCTCATTGACTTCCACAGAGCTATGCACTGGCATCGGGATGAACCCACATGCAGCTCATGAAAGGATCAGGGCGTAATGCATCTGTTCGATCTTTTACTTTTTATTCAACATATATAATATGCAGGGCCGGCTCCAGGCACCAGCCCGGCAAGCAGGGGCTTGGGGCGGCCGCTCCGGAGAGGGGCGGCACGTCCAGGTATTTGACGGCAATTCGGCGGACAGTCCCTCACTCCCGCTGGGAGCAAAGGACTTCCCGCCGAATTGCCGCTGCAGATCGCGATCGCGGCTTTTTTTTTTTTTTTTTTTTTTATGGCTGCTTGGGGCGGCCAAAACCCTGGAGCCGGCCCTGATAATATGGAGGAGCCACCTGTGCACAGTGGAGACCAGATAACCATATTTACTAACTATATGCACCATGCAAAGCCTAGGCTACATATATATATGACTGCTCTGGTAGGGTTCTGATGGCTTCTGGACTACAGGAGACAATAAGGGCCATTAAAGAGCTCACAAACATTGCTCACACTACTCAGTTTCTACACACTACAGCACCAATCCTCCAAACACTGCAGCACATGCTTAACATTTGTTCATGTATAGCCCTACTGAAGTCATAGGGTTAGCACATGCCCAAGCCTTTGCAAGATCAGAGCCTTACCTATACACAAAGTGATCAGTTGGTTCATCAGTGAAACACATCTCCCCTCCTGCTGGCTTTGGCCAGTTTCCTAGCACACAATTTCAGCTGCAGTGATTGTTCCTCAACTCTATCCGTCTCTGGCCTGACATGGACAAAGCAGCTTCTGTAGGGGGGAATGATTCCAGTTTAGCTCTGTTCTGCGGCTTCTATGCTTATTGGGTAGATTTGCCTGGTAGTTGTAGTAGTGTCTGCTCTTCTGGACCATGTAGGAGAAAGGATGGCCCAGCCCATCAGTTATACATAATGTCAGTTTGTAAAGCACTTTGGGGATCCTTTGGGGTTAGTGAAGCTATAAAATTGTATCATAATCATTGCCTGCTGCATTATTGAAGAGCCGAGCAGGGCCTGCATGCATGTTTGTGCACTGACATTTTTAAAGCACGCTCCGACTCTTCAGCTTGCCGCACACTGAATACTAAACCAGCCCCTGAAATTTTCAAGCCCACTGCCCAGGACCAGCAATTCATTCTCCCCTCAGTATCAGGACTTTTTGGATCTTTTAGCCATCTCGTCCACATAGAATGCCCTCAGCTGCTGCAGAACCACTGAAACAACCCCTTTCAATTGGACATTTTGCAGCTTGACTAAGCAGTGGCCAAACTTTTCAAACTTGACTGCCAGTATAAGGAGGTCTGGACTTAAAGGTCTGAGCACCCACAGCTCCTATTGAGGTCATTCCGCTTCTCTCACAGGCACCAAATCTGACCCTGAAAACACTTAAGCACATGTATTAACTTTATGCACGTGAGCGTATGTGTTTGCAAGAGTAGAGCCTTATCTAAGTGTCTAAATAGGCCTGCAGGGGAGGGCTTGACAAAGGTAACTACGGGCCTAACTTCCATTGATTTTGATGGGAGTCAAATGCTTCAACACTTTTGTGAAACCCACCCTACATGCCTAATTTTAGGCACTCGAGTTGGCAAAAAATTGATCTCAGACACCAAAGCTAAATGAGCACATACAATATTGGAAATTTGCAAATAACTCTGAAAGTGAATTAGGTCGGCTGTACAGTTCAGTGGACTCCACTCAACTCCCAACCTCTCCAAAGTTACTTTTTTTTTTCCTTACCAAAAGTCTACAACTTAAAAAAGAATACCTCAAACATTAAAAAGTCTGGATATGAAGAGTTAAGGGATCCACCCTATTCTCTATTGCTATACGGTACTTCAATATCCCACTGGCTACACTGCCAGCCCACCCTACTTGAACTTTGCCCCCTTGCTTTGGTTCGTAATGGAAACATGTTTCCGGATGTATACCATTGATACTCTAGATTTATCCAGGGTTATACTGTGCCCTTAAGGACGGTCCTATGCAAGAAGCAGGGTCCAAACTGCACCACCTCACAAGACCAGAAGCAGCCCCGGTAAACACCGACACACAGAGACAATCACCTGCTATAGTTCTGCTATTTCATAAGAGGGAATATACTACATAATCCCTGCCCCAGGCATGCTGGGTGTGTGGAACAATTGCTTCACCTACTCCTTGCTCCCTCTCCACCTACTTGCTGACATACAAAGCAATGGCCATACAGGACCTGTACTGTGGACGCAGACACAAGATCTACGTAGCCCTACTGTGCCCGCAGAGGTGAGGAAGCCATGCAATTCTATGCAGCAGCATTAGGGCTAAAGTGATAAAGAATTCTAAGGAACTGTAGTTCCAGGGGACAGTCAGCTATGTCAAACATACACGTTTTCTCATAGTGCTGGTGTGTTGGTGGAATGGAAGGATATTTTTCTATTTAGAAATTGAATGGTTGATCTGATTGGATTATGAAATGTGAGGGCTGGAAGGTTTTGTGAGTGCCTGCAGATTTCGTAAGTTTGTATTTGTAACTATATTGATTACATCATCCCATAGCTATTAAAAATGTAAATGTTTTGTAGTGATGAGTAACATTGTATTCTGTTAGTACTATAGCATGTCAGAAATGGATATCTTGAACTGAAAAAAGAGTTCTGATAATTTCATAGTAATTTATTTTGGAATTGTAGATAGTTTTGCCAATTTTAAGTGGGGAAAGTGACAATAATGGTCCATAATTTGGACCATTACTACAGAATACCACTGGTTTTATTTGTTCTTGGTTTTTTTTTAAAGAAGGGGATCCTTATACATTTGGGAAGAATTATATACTGACAATTTTGGGGATTGGTATTTGCAAAAACATGTTTCAGCTTCATTGCAAAATTTTGGGAAAAGGCTGGAAAAACTGAACAGCAAGATCCAAGAGTATCTTTCACTGAGGTGGACTCTATTTTTACTGTAGACGCACAGCTAAAATGATGGTGCAGGAAGCAAGTTCATACAACTTCCTACATACAGGACACACTGCCATAATAGTGGGAGTGGGATAAAAATTCAACAAACAATGCGGGGGCGAGTAGGAGTGGGAATGGGTATTGCGGGGTGGGAGGAGAGTGGATGGGAATTGTGGGATGGGACAGGAGCGGGATTAAAAAAAATAGTCCCGCACAGGGATTTAGCCCAGATTCTCAAAGGATTTCAATGGGAGTTAGGTACCTAAATATCCTTGAGCATCTGGGCCTTAGTCCCAGTTGTTTATACAAGGAGCATTTGCAATATGGAAGTGGGGTGGGGCTAGGACACAGCACCTCACCCAGAAGTTAAGCTTCAGGCGGAGGACTGGCAGCACGTCCGGGTCTTCGCGGCAATTTGGCGGCGGGTCCCTCAGTCCCTCTCTGAGCAAACGACCCGCCGCCGAATTGCTGCCAAAGAATGAAGCGGCGCGGTAGAGCTGCCGCCGAAGTGCCGCCAATCGCGGCTTTATCTTTTTTTTTTTCCCCACTTCGCCGCTTGAGGTGGCAAAAAAGCTGGAGTCGGCCCTGTTCAGAGCAGTCCAGTGGTCACAGGGCTGCACTGCTTAGCATGATATTTTGTCATTATACATCCTTAACTATCAGTGACTTATTCAAATTAAGAGGCAATTACACCATATCTGAATAGGGTCTAGCTTGCATATAAACTGTTATAAAATTCACGCTCATTTATTTTGGTGAAACTTCATAAAGTTTAAACTTACAGTGATGAATTTTTAAAAATATTGTGGCCTTTGAATATGAAGCTGGGCCTAAGGCACTAATTTCAGCCTTGTAATCTGATCTCAGTTGTTTGTAGCTAACACTGAAGTACTTCGCTGTACTTCAGGTACCATCCAGAGGAAAAAATTTAGGCCAGGGAAGCAATTCCCTTATGTGTGTCAAGTACTCATCAAATGGGATGCCTTTACCCTTTTCTTTTGAGAGGATTTACTGCAGGAATAGTTTCAGCAACAGTTAGACATAGGTGCATGCTGCTAGCTTGGCCAAAGTTTTATCAAGAATTGATTTTTCAAAACTAAGAAGAGAGTTTGTTTTAAATAGAGGCGCTTTTTTAAAAGTTTGAAACCAGAATGTTCTCCCATGCCAAATAAAACTATCCTTGCATTCTTTAACAAGCATTTCTCGGCATATTTTAATTTAGGAGTAAATAAACGTTAACGGCTGGTGATAACAATGGTATGAGGAATGTGCCATGTGGAATTAAGTGTGCATGGTACTGCCTGCGTAGTTGGGGGCGGGGGGGGGGGGGGCGGGGGGGGGTGTCATTGTTACTGTTTGTAGCAGGTTAGCCAACTTCTTTCTAATTCGTGGCTAGCTAGCATGAGCCCAGCTGGCCTGTGCTGGTTAGAACTGACTGAGGATGGCTTGGAGAGTTTGATTTCATTCTTCAGTTTCCTGAGTTGTAGCAGAGAGCAAATCACAACTGTGTGAAATACTCTGGTAAATTAGGATATGATATCATGCGCAAATTAGAATCTTCCTTCAATTAAAATCCAGGGATACCTAAAACAAATATCTTTTATCAGTTTAAGGGAATACTGAGATAGACACAATACCAAATTTTAGATTCAGATAAACTTAGGTTTTTATAAAAGAAACCATTGCTTAATGGAACAACAAAGATCCCCTGATTTAGTTATTTTAAACTCCAACAAAAAAGCATCGTTGATTGGATTTACACATACCTTTTGCAAGCCAAACACTGTAGCAGCAGTTGGTGTGTCTGAGAACCTGAAAGTGAAACTGACTAGACACTGATTGGAAATAAAGGTGAAAGTACACCATTTGTTTCCATTGCCAACACTGATTTTTCCTTTCAGCCAAACAAACAATCAGCATTAGTGGCAAAATAAATTAGATTTAAAGTACCTTTTCAATGCAATAATCTACAAGGTTATGAACAGCACAGGGAAGGAAATACATTTCTGAAACTAGGATTTTTTACTTGACAACATCCCTGTAAATACATTTCTAAGTGAAAAGAAAGGAGCAGTCACAAATTAATGAGGCTAAAGGATCATCTAACCATGATATAGATTCTAGAAGCTTGATAATGCAGGGCCTAATTCCATCCCCACATTGTTTTTATACTTATAGTACTCAATGGAGTTGCTCCTGCCTTACCTTAGCGTAAATTATGGCAGAATCAGGCCCAAAGGTTTTAAAGATAAGCTGGAAGTTAAAGAATAAAAAAATCTGGTTGAGGTCTTAGCCTTCTAAGCACCTAGGGCCAGATCCTCAGCTAGTGTAAGTCAGATTTATACCAATTGATGATCTGACTCTGGAACTCCAGCCTAGTAAGGTAAATAATTTGAGTTGTAAATGAAACTGTGCTCTGGTCAGTAAAATTCACAGCCATATGTGACAAATGTACTCACTGCTCAGGCTAGGGGGGCTGGCTTTCAGCACATGAACAACTCAACATTGACCTTTTTGTGAAGTCACAGGACACTGATTCTCACTTCACTGTAATACCTCAACAATACCCCACTGAAGCTTGGAACCTTTCCAGAGGGAATCCCTTTTATGAAGTATATTGCATGGCTTTCCAAATGAGTGCGGTTTTCTGATTATGAGAAACAGACTGGTGGGCAGGCCCCTGGGTTCTATCCCTGGCTACGTCACTGACTTACTGTGTAACCTTGGGCAAATCATTGGGAGCCACATTTTCTGCAGTTCCTTTTAATTCTGCATGCCTAATTTTATACAATGAGGGCCTGATTTCTGAGTTGCTAAGCATCTACAGGGCCCATCTACTTCCACTAGAGCAGCGGGTGCTCGGCATCTCTAATGCTGAGTTCCCACACACAGAGGCACACAGAATTGGAGGCCACTGTTAAAAATTTGGACTTAACCTCCATGTATCTCCCTCCATCTGTAAAACAGGTACCATTTTACCTTGCAGTTATATTGTGACTAGTACATTGAACTCACATGGTTTCTTCAGTGCTTTCTTCTTTGAACACTTGCCAATTTTACCAGAGATAAGTAGGATACCTAAGTATTTGCAGTCTTTCCCCGCATAAGAAATACCTTTCACTAATGTTATCTAACCACAAATACTTATCTAGTTAGCTAATGCAATTGGCAAGTTTTAGGGATATCTGTGGTAGCCTTTGAGCTCCTTAGATAAAAAGACATGGTGGAAACACACAGTTTTATTTCAATAAGAATGAGAATGAATTTAATCTCAAGTTGGTAACCATTTTCCTGCCTTCCCCTTGGATTTATTAGTTCTTAGGTAGAATGGCTAGAAGAAGGCACCAACTTTTTTCAGTCTGTCTCCCTCTCTCTCTCCCATATACACACACACACACACATCTGAAATGCCAACTCCACGTACTGACATACTTGCTACGCTGTATTTTCTATGTAGCAGTTTGTGAATTTTGGAAAGGCCCTGCTTACATTTGCTGGCATTGGTCCAATGCCAGTGAAGGGATAGAATACAGGAAATGTGCAGCAGCACTGGACAGAAATAAAAATCAGTTGTCTTTTCATATGGATGCAACTTAATTGCTTCAGAGATTGTGCTCCAGCCTCCTTCAATGTAGGGAGAAATTTAAAGACTTAGATTATAGATATTTCTGGTAAGGTCCGAATTCTAGATGACTCAGTCCTTGTCATGGCTGGGATTTTTTATTCTTTAATGCACTCTGATAGAAAGCAACAGCCATATTGCTTTGAAGCTATCAATTAAGAATATATACAACTTTATATGATTTACAGTCAAGTCTGTATGTATGATGGATAGCGGTTTGTAAAAACCACAGAACATGTGCGCAGCAATTTACAGAACACAAGCTGTCCTAGGACATTTGCAGAGCCATCATTAGTCTTACCACTGAGTGGTGCTGGTTGCTTCCAGTGGCCACAAACAAAATGCAGTTCCAGGTTTGGAATAAAAAAAAAATTAACCTGTTTGATTAACTGTATCCCACAGATCCCATTATTTTCCTTTCTATTCACATGAATTTTCAACTCAATTTGCCTTGTCATGCTGCTAACTGGCCTGAGTTTTTATGCCTGGGAAAAAGAAGAGTCAAGCTTGATAAGAAATCTGTTCAGGTAGAAAGGTGACCTCTAGTTGTTAAGTAAACACACAAGACACTGGCTGGAGCAGATGCTTCCTCCTAAAGCCTTAAAAAAAAAAAAGAAAAGAAAAAAAAAGAGGGGTTTTAAAAGCCTCCCCAAACAGATTGTATTGAAGGTAAAACCTCCAAGCAGCAGAGGTTTACTGAGCATATCTAAGCTGAGTTGACTTGACGAATAAATCATGAGCTGACGGCCTAAGTGGCTTATCTCCATGTCACTAGCGAGCTATGTTTCTGTTAACTCTCTCACTCCATAAAGCTGGGTTTCCTTGGTTTCCATCTATCAGTCTGCTTCAAACTTGCCTCTCCCACCCGTTTTTCAGAAGTCATTCTAGACTTGCTTCTCCTTTTCTCTCCTCAAATCCACTCATTCCACTCTTGCAGTCTATGTCCCCTCCCCACAGCTTCCCAAAGGTGGGTGGGGGAAAATCAGGCACTTTGCTGTCTCATCTTTCTAGAACTACCAGCGCCCACGATGCTGAATCACTTTGGGACCTCACCTTAAAATCTTCCCTTTCTCTTTATTTAGAGTCCAGTGGTCCATTCCACTACCCCAGGTTTATGCCAGTGTATTTCCACTGGGTCACTGGGACCGTCAACACCAACACCATACTCTAACTCAGATCAGGCCTGAGACCAGGGCCGGCCCTAGACCAAATGGTGCCCCACGTGAGGAGAGTCTTCAGCGACCCCCCTCCATTTGTTCAACTTTTGAATACCTTATTTTTTATTGCATTTGTAGCCCATTTCATGACTTTGGTGCACGATTTGCATGCATGATTTATACCTGTCATATAAGATGATAAATTGGCACACTAAGATTTGTAAATCTGTATTTACTCCTGCCATATATAAGCAAATAAAAAAAAAAATTGGTTCCTCTGATCTTACAGAAACTTCTTAATTTTAAGAATTACATTAAAACAATTGAGACCAGAAATTTGAAGTCAGTGATCTGGTTTGCCAGGCTTTGTGCCTGGTGTCAGATTCCGGCCTCAGCTTTGCTCGACTGCACCAGTTCCATCAGTGCATCATAAACTTCAGTCACTTGGTACCTGAGTGGCTTTACACTGTCATTGTGGCACTCCCAGAGAGTGTCACTTTGCAGCTTCATGGTCATATTTGCAACGCTATCCGTGAGGATCTTCCACCTGAGAGCTGATGCTGAAAACAGGACGTATACACTTTGCAGTACTCTGAAGAGAGATACTGAATCTAAAGAAGGCGACACAGAATTTGACACAACCAGGTTGAGGGAATGGCAGTCACACAGCACAAAGAAACCTCTTGGATTCAGAACAAGAATCCTTGCCCAGACGCCACTCCCCACGTTTGCGCCATTGTAGTAGCCTTTGCTGTGGCAGTCCTGAAGCTTTATTTTATGTTCATCAAAACATTCATAAACAGTTCTGTTAGGCCTTTTCCAGTAGAGTCATCCACAGACCAGAAACAGATAAAGCGTTCCTTTACTTGAATACAACCATTCTCGTCATCAACAAATCTTACTGTAAATAACATCTTTTCACCGTGACTAATGTCGGAAGTGCAATCTGTTATTACAGTGTAGGACTTTGCTTTGCTGAGCCACATCAAGCACTTTCCTGGCCATAAGGTCAATCAATTCATTTTTAATTGTTTTGCTGTAGTAATGGTCCATAGCTTCTTTATGAACTACTCAGTGTAGGTGCTCACGCATGCCATCGTCGTATTTCCCAAGGAGCTCTAGCAAACGGAGGAAATTACCGTTATGTTCAGTGAACAACTTATCCATCGAGCCCCAGAAAACCAAATTATTCTTTGCAAGGAAGAGGGTAATTGAGATCAGATGCTTGAGCATGTTCCTCCAATGCTGGGTTTCTATTTTAACAATGCGCTGGTTTTCTATGTCTATGCATTTATTCAGTTTGAGCCTAAACTCGACCTCCATCCATTTGGAGTAGGCCGTAAAATGGCTGGGTGACTTTTCATGTTGCTTCAGAGCATCAGCTAAGTTATGCCAGTAATTGTACCTGGAAAGCACAAGGAACAATTTGGCATTCTTGTCAAATATTTTGTAACAATAACAGAACGCTTTGTCAGTTGATTTTGAGTAAACTAGCCAACGCCAATTCAGTTTCTCACCATTCTTGAGCATTCTTTCGACTTTGAGAAATGTCACTTCTGCTCATTTACTGGAAATGTCATATACTCGAGTTTCCCTGGCCCATTCAAAATTGTATGATCAATATCGGCAGAGTCTAGGATCACCGGCCATAAAGTAGGATCTGATGTACCGATCTGTGGTGTGCAATTTTTCTCATTGCTCTTTCTGTCATCATGCGAGGCTGATTCTTCTTTATTGTTTCTCTCCTTTTCATGTAAACCAGATTTTTCTTTGTCATTACTCTCCTTTGTATGTGAGTCACATTCTTCTTTATCAGCACACTCTCCTTTATGCCACCAGGAAAACTGGACAATTCTTCATCACTTTCCTCACATTTCGACTCCTTAAATTCAGGTAAAACAGCTAATTCCTTAGTAATAGGACTTCCATCATTTACATTTCACTCCTCAATTCCTTCTGCAAGACAATTGCTACTGTCGAAAGCCTGGTCTATGTTATTCTGCTTCAGATATTTTCCCATCAAATGGTCCCCTTTCTGCAAGCTAGTTTGCAATTGAGCTTTTTGCTTCCCATACTGAGCTCCTGAAGGCTTCTTCAGGGGCATCTTTTATTTTCTGTGGGGGGGGGGGGGAAACAGAGAGCAAAATCCAGGGACAGCAAAACTCTCTGTTCCGCAATCTTAGAAAGTCATTAAACATTACGTGCGAAGCATAACAAAAGAAGTAACAGCACTGTTGCATAGATAGGGGTTTTATAGATATCTCTGGCTTCTCATTAAATATGCCCTTTATTATTTGCTGCTTACAATCTTCAAGTCTTAAAATACAAACTTTCACAATTACACAATAAAACAAGGTTCACCATATCGCAGCTGGGCTATCACTTCATTTCATTCTTATATCTCACTGATTGACTGGCAATGCCCCACCCCTTATATACCTACAAGGGCATGGCTGACAACATTCTAGGAGGTTCAAAAAATATATAGTTCTCAGAAAGTTTGGAAGGTTCCATTAGATTCTACAACGGTTCAGAACATTCTAGGAGGTTAGTGAAAGTTGAATTCACATACAGAATACCTGAAACATTTTACTTCAAACATTCTATTTTCCCTTTTGTAGTTAACAACAAAAACAGCACCCTGAGCCTGGCATCCCAGGTGGTCACCTGGGTCACCTGGCCCTAAATTTGGCCCTGCCACTGTTGTGGTAATATGTATCTAAAATGTATCATGTAAGGTATCATATGTAAACTGGTGACATGCTGGTCCTTAGACTCATTGTGTGAGGGATGTACAGGTTGTGTGAAAAGAGTTATGTATATGTTCTAGAAATATGTTCCTCAACTGTGTTTGGGAGGCAGTGCATTAACCCAGCCTGTCCTAGACAAAGGAATGTGTGTTTCCCTGTCTGACTGGCTTGATACAAGGCAGAGGACAATGAAAGTATATTTATATATATGGGAAACAAAGTTATCAGCAGCTTAGTGAACACTCTGGGGAACAGAGTCTGCACCCCAGGAATACTTCCTGGCTCTTGAGGCAGAGACAATGGACTTTGAGTAATATAACAGGAACAAAAAGGCATTTTAATTATCCATCAAACAGGGAACAAATGGGACAGCACCCTTTGATGCTGTGAATGTTGGGACCCTGGCATGAAGGCCTGGAGAAGGACTGCTGGGAAGTTGTTGTGAGTAAGAAAACTACTTAGGCAAAGATTGTAACTTGTTAAGATTAATGCTTAGTCAATAGAAAACATAGTTTGTTTTGTTTGTAACCAGACCTGTTTCTTTTTCTCCTGCTTAGTATCACTTAAATCTCTGTTCTTTGCAGGTCCGGCTCCAGGCACCAGCTTAACAAGCAGGTGCTTGGGGCGGCCAAGGGAGAGGGGCAGCACCTGAGGCAATTCGGGGGTGGCAGGTCCCTCACTCCCTCTAGGAGTGAAGGACCTGCCGCTGAACTGCCGCCACCGATCACGGCTTTTTTTTTTTTTTTCCCCCAATTGCCACCGCCGATCGCGATCGCAGCTTTTTTTTTTTTGCTTGGGGCGGCAGAAATGCTGGAGCCAGCCCTGGTTCTTTGTTAATACATTTATTCTTGTTTTATTACGGAACCACCTCAGAGCTTCATATAAAAGTGAAGTGCAAGTCTTCAGCTAACTTAACAGGCCCATGTGTGCACTGTCTCCTTGGGAGCAGAAAACCTAATAATTTCTGTGAGCGCCCAGTGAGAGGGACTGGACACAGCTGGAGATATCTCTGGGGAACTCAGGAACTGGGGTACACTAATTGTCACCTGCAAGGCAAGGTTTAGACTGGCAGAGTCCTGAAGAGTTTGCTGGCAAGGCAGACAGGCTGGAGTGTCAGGGAGCTAGCACACAGCGCAGCAACAGCTACGCTCACTCTTCCTAAGGCAAAGGGGTAACACAGCGGCTCACAGTTCTGAGCAGGGCATCACAGTTGCACAGAGGAGAGAGTGGGTGTGTGTCATTTCTCCTCATTTTATCACATTTTATGACGCCTCTTAATCTCCAACAGAAATGCTAAAAACAATTTTAAGAACCTACAATTCATCAGCTGCACTAATGCCTTAATAACTAACATAAACAAAACAACCCCCTCCCACTGCACTCTCAAGCACCTTGCAAGCAACCCCTTCAGAAGGACCCTGCAAGTCAAGAAACTGGCTCTGCAACTCTGAAGGCAAAGAAACTTCATCTCTCTTGGCCTGTGAATGGGTGCCACCATCACCCTGCTCTGAAAACGCCCTGCTCCCAACTCGTGCGCTTTTCTCTTTAAGGTGTTCAACAGCACCACTAGGGATCAGCGGTGGCCACGGCTGGAGCCAAAATAAAGAAAATAAACCTGATCATGTCTAGCTAAACATTCCTAATTTACTTACATAATTTTTGGGAGAGGGTTCCAAATAAGTAATTTTAAGTATGATCTGATGAATTTTCATACCTGGTTCTAGCCTTACACAGCATTGCTGCTCCGTCCCTGCAGCCCAGAGAACAACAGACAAAGGGAAAGTTTCTTTCCCAAATTTAAAAGTTCTAGCCTTTCCATTTGCTCTTTTGGTCAGGTGCCCACTCCTTTTCTTTTACCTGTGGTTTTGTTAACCCTTTACAGGTAAAGCAAGCACAGAACAGACCAAGGGGGATTTTACAGCTAACTGGCTGGCTGGGTGTCCATCAATGGAGCTACTCCACCCCTCCCTTCATGTATCACAGCCATGTATCCTATATTATGACTGCTCCCCTCCAGCCCATTAGGGTAGTGGAATAACTGCATTTCAATGGGGCTGTTTGTATGTGACATTGCTAGTTGTGTGCTTTGGAAGAAAGCTGTTGTGTATGTTTTATTGAAAAAGTGCATTGTAATAACGTTTCAAAGATTTCAAGCAGAGGTAAAAAAATCCCAGCTAGGCTTGGTTCCAGAACCAAACTGAACTAGGTATTATGCCATCGAGTCTTTTCCAGGCATGGAGGGCAATGAGACTGCTAAGTGCATGTACAGTGCTGGCACAGAAGGGTGCAGGATTTCAGCACATGTGCACTTTTATGAGACATTAAAGCGTGGGCATCATAAACCATTTTCTGCAGCGAGAACATTTGTGTGAAATCCTCATGGGGGATTTATGTACCATCCTTTTTAATAATGCATAAATACCTAGCATGCTATGTCGTTTCTAGGTAACATCCCCAACATGCAATCAAGAGAGGAAACAGATTCTTTGGAGATGGTTGCTTTCACACATTTTCCTACTCCTATTTGTGTCCCTGCTTTTGCTCTCCCGGTAGCCACCATCCTAACTTATATTATACAGTATGGTCATGTGTTCACACTGCTACATGCACATTATAGATGGATACCCATATTATATGGGCATTATTATAGAGGGGGAGATTTTCAGATGGTGTAAACTGGCATAGCTACATTGACTTTAGTGGACTGATGCTGATCTACAGCCACTCACAATCTGGCCCATAATTACTAAGCACACAACCCAGGCTAGCACGGTGTTGTATAAAGGTTTTTATAGCTGACTGCATTACCAGTGTGGTAAAACAAGCCACCCAAAAATACAGCTCAGCCCAAATGAATGTTTTTATAGCCCCTTCTGTGTATGCATTGTTTTACAAAGAACTCTTATAGACATACTTTATATTTTACATGTTTATTGGTATTTTCATATCCCTCCACCTGTGAAGCAAGCTGATTTAGTTACCATGACTCCAAATGTAGGGTCAGAGTGAGAGGAAAATGATCCGTAATTTAACAACTTCTAAAAACTACCAAAATGAATCTACTGCATATAAAAGTGATCAACATGAATATCCAATACTGACTTGGGGCTTTCCAAAAGTAGAAGCAGTGGTGTGTCGCATTGGGAAGCTGGGAAGCTCTTTTTCCAATGGAATTTCCCTGTTGTTTCTAGCCTCCGAAGGTCATATGAAATATTAGATGGTAAACTTGTCACTGGTGCAGTTCTGAATATTACCCAGTCTGTGCGGCAGGCCAGGGTAATTGTGGGCAGGTGGGGGGAAGTTCCACTTTTGGGGAAAAGAAGTAAACATTTTTCTAGCAGGTTGATTTTTAAAATTACAGCTCTTTCAAGCTGATCAGGGGATTCGAATGTTAAAAAAGTTGTAGTAAAAGTGTATTAATGGGTAAGGGGGATCAGCGATGAGGGCAAAAGTGGATTTGTGTGTCACATACACACACAGACGTATATATACATACAGGAGCCGTAATCCTGCACACATGTTTCACATTAGTAACTTTGCGACTTCAGTGGAGCTACGCCAATTTACACCAGCTGAGGCTGTGGCCCTTAGACTTCATTGTACCTAGTCACAGTAAAAGATCTATATCACATGGGTTTGGAAAGAATCAGTTCAGGGTATGCGGGAAGGAGCCACATATTGTATAGGATTAGATGACTAACAAGAGCGTGAATCATAGAAAAGGTGAGGTTGTTTCTTCTTTTCTAGATGCTATTGTTAGTTTTGCTTTGGCCACTTGTTTTTACCTAAATCTGTGGATTTAGTGAGTCCACTCAATTCCAGCACAGTGGCAAAATACAAGCTGAAGTAGCCAGGCTTATTTCAACTTCAGCAGCTTGATTTCTGCATTGTTGGAGAAGGGAAGCTTCTGAACCACTTTGTTCATTGTAATGTATTGGTCTCAAAATAATGCTTTTCTCCTACTTTTTGTGGGCACAAAGTATTTATTCTCCCAGCATTTTCCCTATCAGTAAGTAGCTTGCATTCTCTC
Organism: Chrysemys picta bellii; assembly: GCF_011386835.1. Classification (NCBI taxonomy): domain Eukaryota; kingdom Metazoa; phylum Chordata; order Testudines; family Emydidae; genus Chrysemys; species Chrysemys picta. Next base: position 270,929,507 of record NC_088792.1, on the reverse strand, counting down.
CTGCTTTGGCTAGAGCTCCTTCGAAATGTAGGAATGTTATCTTCTGCAGCAAACACTTCAAACCAGATTGTCAGACAACTTGGCTAAATGATCTGCACAAAACTTTTATGTCTCATTTGAGTGTGAATCTGCTCTAACTGCTTATTTGCACAGAAAGCCAGTCTAGTCACTTGTGCATGTTTGCACATCTTGCAAGCCTATACTCTGACATCCTGGCTCCATTGAAATCAATGGGAGTTTGCCATTGACTTCAATGGGGCCAATATCTCATCCTTAAAGGGATTGATAATCCCACCCCATCCCTTGGTAAAAGTGCAGCCTCACCATCCTCCATTTTAAATTCATTGGACATAAACATAGTAGAGCTAGCATTATATAAGCAATACATTTCTGCTGAAACTGCAGGCTTTGGGGAACTTAACATAATGTGGACAAGCAAGAAATAAAGTATAGCTATATGTGCTCTCCATTTCTGTTTCTTCTCTCCTGTTTGTGACTGTTACAATCAAAAATTGCACATTGCCCAGCAATAGTATGTATTGCAACATTTTGCTATTCCAAATGCCAGTCTTTTCTGTATACAGCACATCATCCTCTCAGTAACTTGAATGTCATGCATAAGATAGCTTTACTAATTCCCACTAAAAAGAACATATGGTTTCTCAGGTGATCACTCTAATATTTATGCTAGATAGCCAGCATATTACAATTAAACACCCTTAAGCATTAAACACTATGAAAGTGACCAACTGAGATTACATATTCAATCACCCTTATACGGCAGATAGCTGGTTAATGACAATATAACCAAGCAAACCTTCACAAGGCACATTACATTACACAACTAAACTTAACCAGGATCCATAGCACACATATGGAAATTCTCAGCCTATCCACCACACATTATAGAAATCACATGGTTGCAGAAATATTTGTATTAGTGATGGAGTTATAAATGTGCACTAAGGGACATAGTTAAGTTTAGTTGTGATAAGTTAAAACCCCAACCTTAGCATCCAAATTGCACACAGCAATGGCAGAAGAATTTCACTGACCAACACCTAGACTGCCTTAAATAGATTAATTAGGTTGCTATAACATGCTCCACATGGGGCTACACCTTGGGTCCCTTCAGAAGCTGACACTAATGCAGCCTGCTTATTAAGTGGAGTTGTGCATAGGGAGCATATTACACCAGAGCTCCATGATCTGCCCTGGCTTCCCATAAGCTTCCAGGAAGAATTCAAGGTGTTGGTTTTAGCCTACAAAATGCTAAGTGGCTTGGGACCTGGTTAACTGAGAGACTGCCTCTCTCTTTGTGATATACTGCTACATTAGAGATCAGCAAAGACACTAGAAAGGGATTCTCTATAAGGGCACTTCAATTTGGGAACTTGCTCCCCCCATTAGTTATTATTTGTATTGTGGTAGCAGCTAGGAGCCCCATTCACGGAGGAGGCGCTAGGTGCTGTACAAACAGAACAAAAAGACAATCCCCTGCCCCAAAGGGCTTGCAGTCTAATCCACCAGAGTCTGGATTTGTTAACCTTCCCAGCAGGCTGCAAAGCCCATCTTTCCATCCTCTTTGTTATGGCTGTTGAGCAGGGTATATGTTGAGGGGGATATATTTGTGGGCAGTCCTTTGTCTATATTAATGCTCTAATTTTTAGTTATGGGGTAGGCACCCAAAGTATTGGATGAGCACCCCAAGATGTATTTAAAAATTTTGAATAAAGAACTCTGACCCTGTAACAAAAGCATTCACAACTACAACGTCTAACTCAACCTTATCCCGCCATCATATAATTTTCCTCTATTACTGTGAACAAATACTTTAAGACCATATTCACTGTCATACAAAGGTATATGTTCACCACTCAACATATTCTAATTGTACTAGACATGATCAGAAAACTGTCCCTTTCACTACAGCAACTGTTGTATCATAAGAAATTATCTCATTTAGTGCTACAGAACATGTAACGCCACATACAACCAATGATTCAGTTCTCCATCTGGAAAATATGCTAGCATATAGTATGTTAGTATACATCTCCAAATGTAATGTGACAAACACATAAAAGAGAATTAAAGGGGCAGAATTAGGGTTGTTTCGGTGAGAATTTTTTCTGAGTTTAGGTGTGCCTGGACTGGAAGTGCAAGTTGGTGTCTAAACTGACCACAACCAAATTGAACTGTGACCAACAACAATACTTACAAATTTTGCAACATATCCCTCACTATCTCAGAACATGTTGAGTACATCATTAAAGATAAATGCATTCCAAAAAGTTCATCAGTATGTGTCTCAGTCACAGTTAAGTCTGGTTGTGAATTGTGTATGGTGAATATTTTCTATATGAGTATTATCTTTAACTAAACTGCAAGAGTAATCGGTTGGGCAATGGAATATTTATATATAACCTTAACTAGTCACTCTGACTTTTTAAATCTCTGTTGTTTATTTATAATTTTCTACTTATGTTATTTGTATATATTAAACGATTTATTATTAGGCAGGGCTGTAGTACTGCCCACTATTAAGTTTGCATGACACTTTATGTTATAAGCACCGGCTATCAGTTGCTTATAACTTTGCCAGACTTTAATCACTTGGGCTAATAATTTCCATGTTGGGAGTCTGCTTCAGACTTCTTTTTTTTCTTCTTAATTTCAGCTACAATGATTCCAAGAATGAGAATTGTGGGGGCGCGGGGACATTGTTTAGCCCCTGTTAAAAAATTCTGGCTGCCTTTCCTTCAAGAAGCTCTATTGCCTGTATACTTTTGGAGCAGGGACTTGAAATTTGAGAGGGGCTAGCCTCTGTGTCAGACATATGCCTTTGGCCATCTCCAGGAAAATCTGTCCAAATTCAGCCAAGTTATAAGTCTTTGAAATATTGCACGTTGCACATGCTCAGTAGAGACTTGCCAGACCACAGCTCAGATTTCCAAAGATTCTATCCATACTGAGAATATCCCAGCCTGGAGCTGAACAGGCCTTTCCCTGCAACTGTAGTTCCTGACTGCCCTGGGCCAGGCCAAGGCTGGGCACTAGAACTGAGAGCAGGGACCCTGTGCCTCTGGTGCTCTCAATGCCCCCCACTGACACCAAGGCAGCATGGAGGAGGAAACTTTCTGGACTAAATGCAGAGGGGACAAGGAGCCTGGGTGAGGGAAAACTGGTGGTGGAGGTTGGTGGGAGGGGAGGAGAAGGGACTAGGATTTGGGATGGGAGGCTGGGACCAGCTTGGTAAAGAGATTAGAACTGCAATTCTGGGGGAAGACTGGGACCTGAGGGCAGGAGATTAGTATGGGATGGGCAAGGAATTGGGAGCCAGGGAGGGAACTGATGAGTGTGAGGAAAAAGACTATTGGAAAAGGAACCCAGAGAGGGAGATTGGGACTGGGAGCCAGTGGGGATGGGAAAGGTGGGCATGGGGATGACTGGTGGCTGGGGAAGGAGGGAAGAGAGAGAGATCAGACAAGGAGCTGGAGTGGGGAACTGGGACTAGCTGGGTAAGTAACTGTGGACATCATATCAGAGTGGTGAATGGGCCTGGGGATGGCTGGACAAGGAGACTGGGATGAGAATCCTGAGGTGTGGAGACTGGGACTGGCTCTGTGAGGAGAATGGGACTGGGATGAAGAGCCAGGGATGGAGAACAGACATGACTGGGACAGGGACAGGTTGAGGGGAGAGGCCATAAAGGGTCAAGATTGGGAGAAATGGGCAGAAAAGTCTCGACCCACAAGAGCACATTCCCCTCCAGAGCCTGGAATGGGATCTAAGATTCCTGAGTCTCACTATTCCTCTGTTGTAGCAAATATCTGTGAAACTTTCTGTCAAAATGTCTCATCCCCCTCTGGTGCTGGGAATCTTGTTAACAACCTTCTACTTCTATCAGTTACTCCATTAGCTTAAGTGCAGAGGCCTGTTCAGTGGATCTAAAGGTTCCAACCCTGCTAATGAACCTTGTGGGTGTTGCACAGGCAACCTTAATTGTGGCATTTCCTAACTTTTGAGTGCTTGATTTTGCATGTTTAGTCATGTTCTTTTAACATACTGTTTAGGTGTGTAATTATACTATAAGGTAAACTATAAGTCAAAAAATGAGGATAGGAATTTTATAGATTAAAAAACAAAACAACTGTATGCCAAGGGGAGTTTCGGGTCCTATGGATTTCAAAGTTCTCTGTTTGAATTAGTTGATTTCTGAGCTGCTAGTTAAATGTTTCAGCACTAGAATGTTAAGCTCTTCACATTGTAAATGAGCTGTAAGCCATTTGGTTCAAAGCCCAGGACACCTTTAAGGATTTCAATAAGGACAGTTCGTATTCCTCGCTCCAAGTGTCCTGGGGAGTGTTGAGCTTTCCAGACTACCTGCTTTTTGCAGGTCTTTTGGCCCTGCCAAGTTCCTAACTGTGGTCAGAGGGTGTCTTTTGCCCCCAGACAGTTAGGAAATGCACAGGACAGCACCAATTAAGAAGGGAAGCAAAGCATTAGGAACTAGAAGCCGGCATTACCTTGCTATAACGTCTTACATTTTCTGGGACTTCCTGGAAACTGGATCAGACCCAAGCACACTACAATGCCTTTAAATGTATGAAATTGTAAGTGCTCCACAGGATCAGCTACAATTTAGTTTCCTTTCAGCCCCTAAAACTTGAAGGAGCTGCTCCTAGCTCCCAATGCCCTTGAGAGGGTTGGATCTAAGGGGCAGATACTGTCTTTGTTCATCTTTTTTTCATTTGAGACATTTCTGCATGTAAAGGTATAATACTCAGCAGTTCTACGGTCTCCATCTAGGCTCCTGTGTGACACCCATCACTGTGGTATCCGAGCACCTTTCCTGTCATAATGGGTGAAATTCATCCATCCCACTGCATCGCCTCTGAGTGCTCAAGCTTTCTGGAGGGGGAGTGCAATATGGATGGGGAAATAAAATCCAGCTCCCAAGCCAGGGAGCATTAACATTGTGGCTGTTATTCCAGCCCACAGGGCGGAATGGCAGCAACAGCCCCTTCACACCAGTGGCCACTGACTGCATCCCCTCCCGTCGCACACCACACTGCCATTTCCCACACTAGCCTATTCAAAGCCGGCATAGGGACCCTTTTTGAGGGGCATAGGGGCTATACAGCTTCTTCCCAGCAAAATCCACATGCAGCCTCTAGGTGGAAAGTCAGCTGCGTCTGCATAAAAACTCTTCTCATTGTTCTGCGCTCTGCTGTGCACAGTGAGCTGAAACTGTTCAATCAAGTACAGACTATTTCTGAATTTCACATTCGTTTCTCAAAGCATGTTCTACTTGGCTTCCTTATTAGACAAAGAATATTAGCCATATTATAACTGTCACAGATGATAAAACTACATAAATGGCTGAACATAATGCATTCATTGGTTTATGAAGCTAAAGTCCCCTAGCGACTGCCTGGTTTGGCAAATGGAGCTATGGTTTAGCTAAAAAGCATGTGTGGGAATCACCTGGAATCAGACAGGTCTCTCTGAATCTGAGATAGCACATAGACATGGTTTTTTTCAGTACGTTTATATTTGTGGTGTGTTCTGTTTTGCTTCATTCTTCTGAACTTGTACTTTCATGGGGAACCATCATCATAATAAAACATTCAAGTACAAGAAGCAGCAAAATAATACACCAGGAAAACAAGAGGAAACTGGTAATGCACATGTGGCAGAAAGCACCGCTGTATTCACACCTTACACACTCTTGTAATAATCTTTGTATAAAATATGCCTTCTGAGGTATCATTTGAAAACTAATAACTTGCTGGTCAATAAAATAATGGTGAATGTACGTAGCAACATTATATGTAAAGTTAAGAATTCCTTTTTTATAATGCTGTTAGCACATGTGCAAACCTACACAACCCTGACTAGACAAAAGTTGTTAAACAGGTTGGTCCTAAACAAAGGAATGCGTGTTTACCTCAATTTACATATAAGTAGTAAACAAGGTCCTTGAGACAGCATGAGGGGGAAATGGCAGGAGACAAGGCAAATCTGCATTTCTGCATACACCGGGGAGAAGAAAAAGGGTGGAGCCACCTTCACCACCAGACTGCATGTCGCCTTCTTTACTGTTTGAATAAACTTTGCTTTGAGAATCCACTTCAAAGGGTGACTCGAATATAAAAGCGAGGGGTGAAACCATCTCAAGGCAGCTCTCCATCTCTCTTTATTTCACCTAAGAAGACAAAGGAAGCAGCCCTTTGACTTTGGGGGGAAATCCTGACCTGAGAATTTGGTCAGCCAAGTTGCTGGGAAAATGTAGTGGATTTTACCTTGAACCAACTCTAGCTTGTTAGAAAGCATTTTAGCTTTATTTCTCTTGTAACCATTTCTGACTTTAATACCTTATATTTGCACTCATTTAAACTCTCTTTCTTTGTAGTTAACTTGTTTTATTTTTTAATCAACACTAATCTGTTGTTATGTTTAAACGGAACTGGGTGGTAACTCCAGGTACAATAGCAAACTGTTGAATATTGACCCCTTTCAGGGGCACCGGATCTCAAATATCGGAACTGCCCAGGAGAGGGCTGGACAGTGGAGAACACACCTTTTGGGGACAATTCGGGAGTGGGAGTGTGTTGGAGCCACCTTATAAGTAGTAACCAAGGCCGGTGGAAGCCAGGGTGTGACTGGAGTGTTGCTGACAGGCTGCTGGGGTCAGAGCTGCTGGACCAGGGCTATAGATATACACAGACACTCAAGGTGATCACATGCTGTTAGGCTGTTTATGAGTGGCCCAGGTTGGGAGCTATAACAGCAAAGCATTGTGAGGTACCCTAGGGTTACAAGGCAGGAGTGACACAATCTCACACTGCACCCCGCAATGACAGCAAGTCAACAGAAGCCCAGACTTCTCATCCCACCCCCGGCCAAGTAAATAAAAATAAATATTTTAAACCCCATTAATTTCCTCAAAATTGCATTATTTCACCTGATTTTTCTAAAATGGCGTTTTTACAAACAAAAACTCACACCCACCTACCAAAAAATATCAGATGAACTACTGGTTTGACTGACAGATGGGATAGATACCAAATTTGGATTCCTCATGCACACACATGTTGAGAGTGAAGGTTTTTTGGAATTTCTTGGTTCATGGGAATTTTAAAATAAAAAATGGAAAGGAGAGAGAATGGTCAGGTGGTGTCATGAAATAATGTCTCATTCAAACAGTTGAAACCTATATGAGAGTACCCAGTAGATAGCTTTCATTGCTGAGTCTAGGATCAGCCGAGTTGGCACCATCGGTGACTGTGTGGAAATGGAAGCGAATGCCTTTCAGGATTAGTTTTTAAACACACACAATGATGTGAAAGTTTATGTATCTGCAGAGTGGCAGACAGTTATTACTGCATATGCCAGAATATGATTTGTCCAAAACCTTCAATAAAGCCCTCTCTGACAGAAACTGATCAGCCTGCGGAGTTTTAAGTGACACAGCAGAGATTTAAAAATCAAGGGATCTGTTCTCTGAATTGTGCATAAGGGAATCATTAGCTGTTACCAGCATGAATCCCCCATTGTATCCAGATGAGAAAAAATATTATTCTCAGGCCAGGATGTAATTTAATATCCTTGCTGATCCCTCTTCCTGGTGGAAGATTTTCCAGACTGAGTTGTTTACTTAGTACGCCCCCTATTTTCCAGTGCACAACTCCGGGCTCTGAACATAATTGAGCTACTGAACAATTCTGCTCTCTGGGCTGGAATTCTGTATAGTTTCAGGGGCTGGTAGTATGTCCCTCTCATTCAAATGATATAAAAGCTGATATTCTGCTCTCCAAGAAGTCCTGTGCCAGAAAAGCGTTCAGCGTTGGAGATAGAGAATGACAGGAAATGGGGGTGCGGCCTGCTCAACCAAGCAAATTCCTCACTCTCAAAATGCAAACGTGGCTATAGCCAAGGATAGGATAGATTGAGGATATAGAGGTGAGCTATAAGTCTTGATTAACATTGTAACAATAAGGCCTGTAAGATATTTAACTGAGCCAAACAAGGCCTTAGGCCTAAAGACAGATTGACATGAATAGCTGACTGATAAATGTACCTGTAAAAAATGTTCTGTTACAGTAAATAGATGTGTTAACTGCCAATATTTAGGATATAGATATTACACTGTACCAGTTAAAGCCGGTTAGAATATTTTTTTGGATTTTTGCCACCATACGGTGCCAGCAATCTGCTAGCCACAAGTTGTTATGGTGATCGAGTGACATAAACGTTAGTATGTATAAGGGGAATGAATGTTAGCCTATGAAAAACAGGAAACCCCCAAATTAGTGGGTTGTGGAAGTAAAGGTAAGGAAAAAGGATTGAAACCTTCATACATATGTATGAGCCGCAGTGGGCATCAGAGTATCTCATTATAAAAAGTATAACCTGGCCTGTGCGCCGTGGAAGTTGCCAGAATGACAAGAACTGGTGCTGATGACAACCATGGCAAGGATGGAAAATGAAGATGGGGAAGATAATGACTGACACTGCATGGTTGCCCAGCAGGAGATGTGAGTGGTGCCAGTCTCAGGGCTAAATGCTTTGCATTATTTCTCTATTTGCTGTTGTATTTCAGTGTTTGTGGGATTGTTTATCTGCTGAGTGGATTTGTTACTAAAGGGACTTGTGATAAATTGCAGTTGGTTCTTGTGTGATCCTTGGGACTCTTGTTCTAATGATATTGGTGGTAACCTGTAGACGCTCAGGAGACCAAACCTTAATCGACCACTGCAGTCTAAAAAATTAATCAAACACCAATCCATTATTTAGGCTACATGACTTTCCTCTGGGCAAACACTTGTTGCCAGCTCACCACACAAGCCAGGGAGCATGCTGGTTTCAAAGACAGCCCAGTCTACGCATAAGCTACTTCAATGCTTGTCACTCCAATGGTGGTTCTCTGGTGCCAGCAAACGGCAGCAGAGTGTGCAGGGAAGTCTGTGTGTCCACTGCCCATGCTCTCCCTGTTCTATGGATTCATTGAGCATGTCATTCTCAACGGCTGCTACTCTGGGACCTTTCACTAGTATTTAACATTCCCACAAAACCTTAACAGCCATGAACTCAGAGGGACTGGCGAGGTTTGGCTGTACAAGAGCGGAGCAGGATGCGGGTAGGCCGCACCATCCTGTATGCTGCAGAATTTTGCTCCACTAGGGCTCATTCCAAGCCAGCTCTCAGAGAGGATTGTGGGAATGAGGCAGGCTAGACTGGGGCTGATACATCCGTGGAGTTACATTTTCACTGGCTGAGCCTCCCACCCCACCCACTGGGAGGCTCACAGCAGCTGCAAACTCTACTGCATCCGACTCTGGTATCATTGCTGAGGCTGAAGTGAGAGATCCCGTCTTCCTGACCACTGCAGGGAAATCCTGCAAACATCACTCTGCATACTTGTCAGGCTGTCCACAGCATCTATGATTTGTCCCTGAGAGCAAATGACCATGTGCATTCCCTAAGAGGCCATCTACTGTTTTATTAAAGGGTTTTTAACATTGGTTGTGAGATCAGGAGATTCTGCTCCTCATTGGGGAACAATTCAGCAGCAGAGGCTAGACTAGCAGAAGGATAATAGTCGGGTGACAGCAGAGAAATTACACTGGTGGTATCTAAAAAGGGCTGTATGATGCACTAAGGCCAAGTATCCCTCATTCATTTATCCCACCTCCGTTGAAGAACTACAGCGCGTATATGGGGAAAACACTGCTGGAAATAAAAAAAGTCTACTGGATTTATTGAGATTATAATAATGGAAAACACAATGCATTGGAAATATGTACAGATATTAATAAGGAACATAATACTCCCATCTATGAAATGGCAAAACATAATTAACATTTCAGAGTCATTAAATTAATGAGTGCTATTTCTTAAAAATAGCTGTTGAGTAGAATTCTTAATGATCAACAAACCCCATGTTCTCTGTTGCTAATGGAATAGGTCCCCCATCGGCTTGCTGGCAGCAGAGATGAAGGCTATCCCCAAGGCAGTTGCTAGAGATCGTGTGTCTGTGTGTGTGTGTGCGCGTGTGTGTGTGTGTGTGTGTAGGGGGTTTAAAAACCTCTGCACACAGCTTCATCATTAAAACTCCTCTAGCATGGACAGAAAAGTTATTAACTTCCCAATAAAAATGTTTAAACATCATTAAAAAGTTTCAATTTTATCATAATTCTCCTTAATGGTGCAAATTTCACCACTGGTCCTCAGTCCTGAAATTGCATTTTCAAAGAACCCTGTGCTTTAAGTCTCAAATTACCTAATTACCATATTTATTGCTAGATTCTGTTTTCTAATCCCCGATGACTTTGTCAGATATATTTATATTCCCTTCATTTTACTCTTATGCAAGAAGGACATACAGTAGTTTGTAAGGGCAGCATGTTGCAGCATGAATTGTATAGGTTGCTGTTATCACACAGTATTAAAGCCTAGTTAGTTACTGTTAACTAGAGATTCTGCAGGCTATACACACCCACATATGAGAGATTATGGCTGCTTTTTCCATTTAAGGATTATCCCTGTTGCATTTACACTATAGTCATAATTGTTATACATTAAACTTCAAAATTAAACCATCTAATCTCAAGCTGGCAGCACCAAGAGCAGTTTTATTTCAGACAGGATTCAAAGAAGAACTTTTCTTCTAGTTCATGACTTCTTCCTTTAATTAAAGCATTGCCACACACACAAGTATAATTCAAGACAAGAGAGGAGATAAAAATATTAATAAGTGTAAACATCCATTTGTGCAGTCCACAAACTGGAAAGTTGGAGGAATAAGACTGATTAAAGAGACACTGTCGAGTATTTTAGATCCCAAAATGTAGGTTCTCTAAAGTGATTTTAAAAAAGCAAAGTTATTATTAAACTCTGACTCTCCTATGAAAAAGTGACAATATAAAAAGTGGCATATAAGGATCCATGTTTATTGCCTATCAATGACTTATAGGTTACTTCACAAGTATGAATATGTTTTTTTTCAAACAGCTAACCTTATGAACTTAGCCTGCAGTTTAACCCATCAAGATGGGTTCTTATTATAGCTGAGCAGGAAAACAGTTTTCCCCTCCTGCAAATTTTTTCAAGATTTCAAACATTTTTCCAGTCCCAAATTCAGATGACAAGTGAAAAATCTTGAAAATGTTCAGAAACTGAGAATTGCATCAAGTCAAGCAAAATGTTTCATTTCCATAATTCCAAAATGTTTTATTTACATTGAGGTTTTTTACATTTTAAAATATAAATTAACTTTAAATTTCAAACCAAAAAAAGAGACCTTTTTTCATTTCAAAATTTTTTTGAAGTGGGAAATTCATCAAAATGAATCTTTTCCTCAAAAAAGCAACAGAGGGTCCTGTGGCACCTTTGAGACTAACAGAAGTATTGGGAGCATAAGCTTTCGTGGGTAAGAACCTCACTTCTTCAGATGCAAGTAATGGAAATCTCTAGAGGCAGGTATATATCAGTGTGGAGATAACGAGGTTAGTTCAATCAGGGAGGGTGAGGTGCTCTGCTAGCAGTTGAGGTGTGAACACCAAGGGAGGAGAAACTGTTTCTGTAGTTGGATAGCCATTCACAGTCTTTGTTTAATCCTGATCTGATGGTGTCAAATTTGCAAATGAACTGGAGCTCAGCAGTTTCTCTTTGGAGTCTGGTCCTGAAGTTTTTTTGCTGTAAGATGGCAACCTTTACATCTGCTATAGTGTGGCCAGGGAGGTTGAAGTGTTCTCCTACAGGTTTTTGTATATTGCCATTCCTGATGTCTGACTTGTGTCCATTTATCCTCTTGCGTAGTGACTGTCCAGTTTGGCCAATGTACATAGCAGAGGGGCATTGCTGGCATATGATGGCATATATAACATTAGTGGACGTGCAGGTGAATGAGCCGGTGATGTTGTAGCTGATCTGGTTAGGTCCAGTGATGGTGTTGCTGGTGTAGATATGTGGGCAGAGTTGGCATCGAGGTTTGTTGCATGGGTTGGTTCCTGAGTTAGAGTTGTTATGGTGCGGTGCGTGGTTGCTGGTGAGAATATGCTTAAGGTTGGCAGGTTGTCTGTGGGCGAGGACTGGCCTGCCTCCCAAGGTCTGTGAAAGTGAGGGATCATTGTCCAGGATGGGTTGTAGATCACTGATGATGCGTTGGAGAGGTTTAAGCTGAGGACTGTAGGTGATGGCCAGTGGAGTTCTGTTGGTTTCTCTTCTGGGCCTGTCTTGTAGCAGGAGGCTTCTGGGTACACGTCTGGCTCTGTTGATTTGTTTCTTTATTTCCTTGTGTGGGTATCGTAGTTTTGAGAATGCTTGGTGAAGATCTTGCAGGTGTTGGTCTCTGTCTGAGGGGTTGGAGCAGATGCGATTGTACCTCAGTGCTTGGCTATAGACGATGGATCGTGTGGTGTGACCGGGGTGGAAGCTGGAGGCATGAAGGTAGGCGTAGCGGTCGGTGGGTTTTCGGTATAGGGTGGTGTTAATGTGGCCATCGCTTATTTGTACGGTGGTGTCCAGGAAGTGGACCTCCCGTGTAGATTGGTCCAGGCTGAGGTTGATGGTGGGGTGGAAGCTGTTGAAAGCATGGTGGAATTCTTCCAGGGCCTCCTTCCCATGGGTCCAGATGATGAAGATGACATATACCGAAAACCCACCGACCGCTACGCCTACCTTCATGCCTCCAGCTTCCACCCCGGTCACACCACACGATCCATCGTCTATAGCCAAGCACTGAGGTACAATCGCATCTGCTCCAACCCCTCAGACAGAGACCAACACCTGCAAGATCTTCACCAAGCATTCTCAAAACTACGATACCCACACAAGGAAATAAAGAAACAAATCAACAGAGCCAGACGTGTACCCAGAAGCCTCCTGCTACAAGACAGGCCCAGAAGAGAAACCAACAGAACTCCACTGGCCATCACCTACAGTCCTCAGCTTAAACCTCTCCAACGCATCATCAGTGATCTACAACCCATCCTGGACAATGATCCCTCACTTTCACAGACCTTGGGAGGCAGGCCAGTCCTCGCCCACAGACAACCTGCCAACCTTAAGCATATTCTCACCAGCAACCACGCACCGCACCATAACAACTCTAACTCAGGAACCAACCCATGCAACAAACCTCGATGCCAACTCTGCCCACATATCTACACCAGCAACACCATCACTGGACCTAACCAGATCAGCTACAACATCACCGGCTCATTCACCTGCACGTCCACTAATGTTATATATGCCATCATATGCCAGCAATGCCCCTCTGCTATGTACATTGGCCAAACTGGACAGTCACTACGCAAGAGGATAAATGGACACAAGTCAGACATCAGGAATGGCAATATACAAAAACCTGTAGGAGAACACTTCAACCTCCCTGGCCACACTATAGCAGATGTAAAGGTTGCCATCTTACAGCAAAAAAACTTCAGGACCAGACTCCAAAGAGAAACTGCTGAGCTCCAGTTCATTTGCAAATTTGACACCATCAGATCAGGATTAAACAAAGACTGTGAATGGCTATCCAACTACAGAAACAGTTTCTCCTCCCTTGGTGTTCACACCTCAACTGCTAGCAGAGCACCTCACCCTCCCTGATTGAACTAACCTCGTTATCTCCACACTGATATATACCTGCCTCTAGAGATTTCCATTACTTGCATCTGAAGAAGTGAGGTTCTTACCCACGAAAGCTTATGCTCCCAATACTTCTGTTAGTCTCAAAGGTGCCACAGGACCCTCTGTTGCTTTTTACAGATTCAGACTAACACGGCTACCCCTCTGATACTTTTCCTCAAAATAGTTTCAGATTTGACAAATGAGTCATAAATTAGATAAAGAATTCCCCACCAGCGCTAGTTCCTACCTCCTGGCATATAATCCTCACCAGCAATAACGAACACTTCGTAGGACAGATTATGTTCTTGCTGATGCCTGTGAAATCCCCAGTACTGTCAGTGAGGTTGCTCAAATGTAACCGACTGACACTTGTTAATTTTAATTCTGTTGATGTACAGAAAAAAAACAGAATCGTCAACTCTTTGTCTTTGCAACATTGACTGTGCAGGGCTAACAGAAGTGAAACATTTATTTTAGTCACTAAAAATCAAGACATACAACTCTGAACGCACACAGGGAGCAGATTAGGCCCCATTTTTACACAGTCATTTTTCAGAGTAGAACCCTACTCAAAACCAGAGGAAGGGCTGAGCTGCAGAATTTTGATCTGAATGCTCCATGAATTCCAGAATACGTAGAACTGGAATTTTAGCTCGGTCTCTGTTGCAGGGCAGGTATACCCATCAGGGGGACCGTCCTTGGATTCAGGGAAGTATGGCCCAGTGGCCAGAGTCAGCAGGGCCACCCTTCCATGTAGGACAGTATGGCCCAGTGGCCGGAGTCAGTAGGACCACCCTCCTATGCAGAGCAGTAGGGCCTATTGCAGGAGTCAGTAGGACTGCCCCTCAGGTGGAGCTCTAGGGTCAAAATTCAATAGGTCTGCCCTTCTGAGCAGGTCAGTCTGGTCTAGTGGCCAGGCAGCAGGTTGGCCAAGTGTGGGTTGGCATCTGGGGTAGGGGAACCCTGTTATCCAGGGTCTTCAGAACCCAAAGCGGTGCTTCAGGTGGAGTCAGGAATAAATCAATGGGAACACAGCGCTTCTGGCTGATGAAAGATTGATACAAGTAAGTGTGCTCGTATCTAAAACTACTATTTATTAAATTTGAGCATACATAGACATAAGCAATAGGTTTAGAACATCCCAAATAATTATCTAAACTCGGAGATGGTATCAACTAATTAGCAGCAGGTTAGCGATGGCCGGTCCCTTCCCTGCTGGGGAATATGGTGTCAGGAAAATGTCTCTCAGGATAGCTTCAGAGAACTGCTCCAAAATATACTCTATTATCTAGTCTTTTTATAACTAGCTTTTACAAAACACACAGCTCATAATGACTCCTACTGGGTCATCACTTCTCCTAACTTCAATAAACTACTTATCAACAAAACATTCCTAACAATCTTAGCCATAATAAGCTTTTCTACCAAAGGTGCCCATACTCAAGGTCTCCATCCACTTGTTTTCTTTCAGTCTGATAATTTTTTGACTCTTTTCTCCCTTCCTCCCATTCTGATTAGTAGAAACTGCTAGCCTGCAGCTAGTATTTGACCTTGCCTCCAAACGCCCCACTTGTCCAAATGAACCCTTAACTATGTGGTGTTCTGTTTTATTCTTTAATGGTGGCTGAATGCACACAGTATAGTGTGATTAGCTTAATCAAATTCTGGGGTAACAGAACCCTCAAATCCAAGATAACAACTGGGGCCCTCCCTACTTCACTGACTCCCAGCCCAGCACCCTATCAGCTATGAGTGTATCTGCCATTGAGTAAGTGGGAGTCCATCTGAAACATGCTGACTCTGTTCCTGGTTCTCAACCGGATCAATGCCTAGCTCCCCAGGGCTACTTCCTACCCTGTCTTCTTGTACTGTAGTCCACAGGTCCTCTGGATCTCTTGGCCAGCAAAGTTCCTGACAACTCCTTCTCCTTGTCGGCTTCCACAGGCAGCCAGATATTCACCTGGGTCTCGGCATTCCTGGCCTCCACAGTCTTGGGCTCTGGCAGCTCCCGGGTGGGAGCCTGCACCATGCATCCTCTCTTCTCAGTGGTCAGCCCAGACTGAGCTGGGCTGCTCCCCTTTATACTGTGGTTCCAGTTGGAGCATGCCCAGCAGAGGCAAGGAGGCAAGGCTTCTTCACCCCAGAGTATGGGGTTAACCTCTTCCTGTCCAGTGTGGGGCATGTTTAGCCCATCACTGTCCCATATAGAATTCCCATTGAAATCCTATAGAACTTTGAGAATCTGGGCCAAAGTTAGGATCAGAATCCACAACTGCCCAAAAGTCAGTGTTGTTCAGATTTGGGGTTTTGACCTCTTCCTTTCTTATTAAAGACTGATATGAATAGAAATTTGGTTTTTAATAATTACTGAACTAGAAACCATAGATCAGATATTAACAGGTGTTGGAGATGGAAAAGAATACTTAGTACAAATACTGGGAATATTTAAGCGCGTATGAGCTGCAGGAACAGAATGAAAATTTCCTACTTCACCCAAGGATAGCTCCCTGGGGTATCACTCCATAAGAAATCTACTTCCTCTCACTACCAGAAATTTCTTCAGATTTTGTATAAGTGAAACCAAGGAGGTTTTTTTATTATTAGTTCAAATGAATGGATACTCATCTTAGGTTTCAATTTTTTGGTTTTAAGAATACAAAAAAAAAAAACCCTCTATGAAAAAAAGCAAAATGTTGTCAAATTTTTAACTTGAAAATAGGAGCATTTTGAGTGAAAGCAGCCCAAAATGGAGTGGCAGAACCCAGAAATTGTAAGATCAAATCTGTGCCTATTCCAACAGGATCTTAAGACATGCTATGATTTCCCAGGAAGCCTCTACTCTTGTTTAAATTGGAAAAGAAACACTGATGATTCAGTAGGAGCCATATGCCCATGGGAGCGAATAGCTTTTATTATTATTGTGGCTTTGAGTCCTTAATAAAACAGCAAATCAGCTGATAATTATAATTGTAAATAGAGTCATGGAGTTGAAGCCCAGAAGGGACCACCTAAATGACATCTATATCAATTCACGCATTTTTGCTGCTTTGTTAACTTTCCAGACATGCAAATTTCAGGTGCTCTCTTTACCATTTGGTACCAATGTAGCTTCACTGTGCATAAGAACCTTTTTAATGTAAGAAAGAATGCGAGTGGCCTAGTGGGTCAGAATACACTGATGCTCTGAACTGAACAGTAAGATGCAAGAGAAGATGTATCCCTTTTTGATATTCAACCATATAGTGGTTATTGAAAACACTGGGCAATGTTTACTTGGAAAATTCTATAATACTCAAGTAAGTTTTTACATTCCACATAATTACCAAACTGTGGGGATTTTTTTTTTAAATATTGACAAACTGTAATTTACACTAGGAGGACTTGTGGCACCTTAGAGACTAACAAATTTATTAGAGCATAAGCTTTCGTGGACTACAGCCCACTTCTTCGGATGCATCCGAAGAAGTGGGCTGTAGTCCACGAAAGCTTATGCTCTAATAAATTTGTTAGTCTCTAAGGTGCCACAAGTCCTCCTGTTCTTCTTTTTGCGGATACAGACTAACACGGCTGCTACTCTGAAACCTGTAATTTACACTGTTCCTTTTTTCTAGAGACTGTGGCTAGGAGACAAAGGAAAATCCCAGTGATGATGATCCAGCAGGTAGTTTTCTTTTGTCTATGTTGAGAAGTGATCCAAAACCCCAGCTTGGTGCTAGATGGGAATGTACTGCTGGAGTTGCTAACTTTCAAGTGTCAATGGTAACATCCTGACCATTTGTGGTCACCCCAACACCATTTTTTTAATATAAGGGTAGTGGACTTAATCTCACTTAATCTAGCCAAATCTAAATACGTTCTTCAGTTTAATGACTCTCTGTAGTCTCAGCTGCATGCCATAGCTCTCCACTTGGTCACACTGGTTTTACCTTCCCTGTGTTCCCCTCAATAGAGGATTCATTTTGTCCCAGAAGTGGCTAATTTCACTGGTGGCTCACATGTTGTTTTCATTATTTGTTGCCATCCCTCCTTCACAGGGGTCTTGGAAGACTTAATTAGCAGTTTGTAAAGTGGCTTGAAAACTTGGATGGAAGATGTTATTGGGGTGAAAAATATGATGATGATGTAAAAGCTGGTCTCCAACAACTGGTAGTAAAGGTAACAAAAATAAAATAGCATCATGATAGTAAAGGATAAGGAGGTAGAAAAATCCTCAAGCAATAACTGAAATGATTAAAAATGCAAATGAAAGTGGAGACAAAAAGATACATAGCACTACCTGTGGTAAACATTAATATGTCAAGCCCAAAGACCTGAATCAGGATTGGGATCCCATTGCACTCAGCATTGTACAACCATAGGTAAGACAATCCCAGTCCCAGTGGGTTGACAAAATTAGACCAAGAGTAGGGGGGAAGGGGATCAGTGGTGCAAGGAGAATTCATTTCTTATCGGTAGACTGCAACAGCCAAAGGGGGGGGGGGAACGTGACCCCCCCATGTGACTCTTCATGTGACCACATCCCGCCCCCAGCCTGGGGCCCCTTGCTCTCTCCCACCCCTCCCCATGATCCATCCCACGTTACCTGGGGCAGGGGGAGCGCTCCCAGTGGGTGGACACAGCACAGCTGCTGTGTGGGCTGCTAAGGGTATGTCTACACTACGGGATTAATCCGAATTTATATAATTTGAATTTGGGAAACAGATTGTATAAAGTCGAATGTATGCGGCCACACTAAGCACATTAATTCGGTGGTGTGCGTCCAAATACTGGGGCTAGCGTCGATTTCTGGAGCGTTGCACTGTGGGTAGCTATCCCATAGCTATCCCATAGTTCCCGCAGTCTCCCGCGCCCATTGGAATTCTGAGTTGAGATCCCAGTGCCTGAAGGGACAAAAAACATTGTCGCAGGTGGTTCTGGGTACAGCCTCACCCCTCCCTCCCTCCCTGTATGAAAGCAACGGATGGCAGACAACCATTTAGTGCCTTTTTTCCTGGGTGAACACTGCAGACGCCATACCACGGCAAGCATGGAGCCCGCTCAGCTCAAGACAGCAGTCATGAACATTGTAAACACCTCGCGCGTTCTCGTGGAGTTTATGCTGAGCCAGGACCAGAAAAACGAGGCGAGGAGGCAGTGGCGGCGGCAGCGCAGCGACAAGCATGATGAGGGCATGGACATGGACACGGACACGGACACAGAATTCTGTCAAACCGTGGGCCCCGGTGCTTTGGAGATCATGTTGTTAATGGGGCAGGTTCTATCCATGGAACGCTGATTCTGGGCAAGGGAAACAAGCACAGAGTGGTGGGACCGCATAGTGTTGCAGGTGTGGGATGATTCCCAGTGGCTGCGGAACTTTCGCATGCGTAAGGGCACTTTCATGGAACTTTGTGACTTGCTGTCCCCTGCCCTGAAACGCCAGAATACCAAGATGAGAGCAGCCCTCACAGTTGAGAAGCACGTGGCGATAGCCCTGTGGAAGGTTGCAACGCCAGACAGCTACCGGTCAGTCGGGAATCAATTTGGAGTGGGCAAATCTACTGTGGGGACTGCTGTGATGCAAGTAGCCAAAGCAATCACTCAGGTGCTGCTACAAAAGGTAGTGACTCTGGGAAATGTGCAGGTCATAGTGGATGGCTTTGCTGCAATGGGATTCCCTAACTGTGGTGGGGCGATAGATGGAACCCATATCCCTATCTTGGCACCAGAGCACCAGGGTACCCAGTACATAAACAGCAAGGGGTACTTTTCAATGGTGCTGCAAGCACTTGTGGATCACAAGGGACGTTTCACCAACATCAGCATGGGCTGGCCAGGAAGGGTTCATGACGCTCGCGTCTTCAGGAACACTACTCTGTTTAAAGGGCTGCAGCAAGGGACTTACTTTCTGGACCAGAAAATAACCGTTGGGGATGTTGAAATGCCAATAGTTATTCTTGGGGACCCAGCCTACCCCTCATGAAGCCATACACAGGCAGCCTGGACAGGAGTCAGGAGCTGTTCAACTACAGGCTGAGCAAGTGCAGAATGGTGGTAGAATGTGCATTTGGCCGTTTAAAAGGTCGCTGGCAATCGTTACTGACTCGCTCAGACCTCAGCCAAACCAATCTCCCCATTGTTATTTCTGCTTGCTGTGTGCTCCACAATCTCTGTGAAAGTAAGGGGGAGACCTTTATGGCGGGGTGGGAGGCTGAGGCAAATCACCTGGCTGCTGATTATGCGCAGCCAGACACCAGGGCAATTAGAAGAGCACACCAGGAAGCGCTGTGCATCAGAGAAGCTTTGAAAACCAGTTTCATGACTGGCCAGGCTACAGTGTGAAATATCTGTTTGTTTCTCCTTCATGAAAACCCGCCCCCTTTATTGACTCATTCTCTGTAAGGAACCCACCCTCCCCCTTCCCCCAGCTTGCTTTCAAACCAAATAAAGTCACTATAGTTTAAAAATCATTTATTCTTTATTAATAGATTATAAAAAGAGGGAGGGAACCCGGGTGGGGTTTGGGAGGAGGATCGGCGGGAAGGAAAAGGCCACTAAAAAAAGGTTAAAAAAATGACAGCCTTTTGCTTGGGCTGTCCACTGGGGTGGAATGGGAAGGTGTACGGAGCCTCCCCTCCCCCCCAGCGTTCTTACACGTCTGGGTGAGGAGGATATGGAACATGGGGAGGAGGGAGAGGGGTTATACAGGGGCTGTAGTGGCACTCTGTTTTCCTGCTGCCGTTCCTGAAGCTCCACCAGACGCTGGAGCATGTTTGTTTGCTCACGCAACAGCCCCAGCGTTGCATCCTGCCTCCTCTGATCTTCCTGCCGCCACCTTTCATCTCGAGCATCTCTCCTCTCCTCACGTTGGTCCCTCCTGTCCTCACGTTGGTCCCTCATGTCCTCACGTTGGTCCCTCCTGTCCTCACGTTCACTGGCTTCTTTCCTATACTTTGAAACCGTGTCCTTCCACTCATTCAGATGAGCTCTGTCACTGCGGGTGGATTCCATGATTTCTGCGAACATCTCGTCTTGCGTCTTCTTTTTCCGACGCCTTATCTGTGATAGCCTTCGGGACGGAGGAGGGAGGCTTGAAGAATTTGCAGCTGCTGTAGGGAGGGAAAAAAAGAGAATTTTTTAAAAAGATACATTTTGCAGAACAATGCTTATACTCTTTCACGGTGACCAACACTATTCACATTACATAGCACATGTGATTTCTGTGCGAGGTCGCATTTTGCCTCTTAATATTGAGTGCCTGTGGCTTTGCTGCTAGAGATCACAGGTCCGGGCAACAGAATTCGGCTTGCATGCGGCCATGGTAAGCCATTGTCTTTCGGCTTCTGCGCCCTCCTTTCCCACATACCAAGCAAAGCCCGTTGAGTGCTGCGTTTTTTCTGTTAACATTCAGCAGCAGCGGAAAACAAACTAACCACCCTCCCATCCAATTCTCTGGATGATCGCTTTATCCCTCCCCCCACCGCGTGGCTGGTATCAGGGAAGATCCCTGCAGGAACCAAACTAACACCCCCCACCCCGCCATGAATTATCTGGGATGATCGCTTTACCCCTCCCCCCACCGCGTGGCTGGTATCAGGGAAGATCCCTGCTAGCCAAACGCGAAAAACTCTGGGCCAATTCCCCCGCCCCCCCTGCGCTTGGCTAACTGCAGGGAAGGATTTCTTTTCAGCCACAGGCAAACAGCCCAGTAGGAACTGCCACCTCTGTCCCCTTAATTACATTCCCGTATTTCAACCAGGTTACCATGAGCGATATCACTCTCCTGAGGATTACACAGCAAGATAAAGAACGGATGTTGCTTGAATGCCAGCAAACACTGGGACCATACGCTGCCAGGCTTTGTCAGGCAATGATACCGGATTACTTGCTGCAAGCATGGCGCGGTCAAGTGTCCTACCATGGAGGACGGAATAAGGCTGCACTGCCCAGAAACCTTGTGGCAAGGCTTTTGGAGTACCTCCAGGAGAGCTTCATGGAGATGTCCCTGGAGGATTTCCGCTCCATCCCCAGACACATTAACAGACTTTTCCAGTAGCTGTACTGGCTGCGAATGCATCCCAAGTCCTCAGGGCAAAGTAATCATTAGAAACCCTTGCTTTTAAAACAAGTTTTATATTTTAAAAGGTAAACCCACCTGAGGTCCCTTCCATGGGGTCCTGGTCTTGGATACTGGGTTGGGAGGGTACTTCAGTCAGACTGAGAAAAAGATCCTGGCTGTTGGGGAGAACGGAGTGCTGGGTGCTCTCTGCAGGCTCGTCCTCCTCCTCTGCCTCTTCCCCGTCCGCAGAATCCTCAGGTGTAGCTGATGAGATTATCCCCGCCTCGGAATCCACGATCACAGGTGGGGTAGTGGTGGCGGCCCCCCCTAAAACTGCATGCAGCTCGTCATAGAAGCGGCATGTCCGCGGCTCTGACCCGGAGCGACCATTTGCCTCCTTTGTTTTTTGATAGGCTTGTCTGAGCTCCTTGACTTTCACGCGGCACTGATCTGAGTCCCTATTGTGGCCTCTCTCCATCATGCCCTTGGAGATTTTTTCAAAAGTTTTTGCATTTCGTCTTTTTGAACGAAGTTCTGCTAGCACTGAATCCTCTCCCCATATAGCGATCAGATCCAGTACCTCCCGTACGGTCCATGGTGGTGCTCTTTTTCGATTATCGGCCTGCATGGTTACCTGTGCTGATGAGCTATCTGTGGTCACCTGTGCTCTCCACGCTGGGCAAACAGGAAATGAAATTCAAATGTTCGCAGGGCTTTTCCTGTCTACCTGGCCAGTGCATCCGAGTTCAGATTGCTGTCCAGAGCGGTCACAATGGCGCACTGTGGGATAGCTCCCGGAGGCCAATACCATCGAATTGCAGCCACACTAACCCTAATTCGAAATGATAAAATCGATTTTGGCGCTACTCCGCTCGTCGGGGTGGAGTACAGAAATTGATTTAAAGAGCCCTTTATTTCAAATTAAATGGCTTCATTGTGTGGGGGTGCAGGGTTAATTCGATTTAACGCTGCTAAATCCGAATTAAAGTCGTAGTGTAGACCAGGCCTAAGAGAAGAGGAGGGCTTGCTCTCTGGAACAATAGCCAGTCCACCGTGACACCTGCTTTGAGAATTACCAGCAGAAGAGCTTCAAACCAGCTCCCTGTGACAGCTGAGAATATTTTTTTCAGACACGCTGGCAACTGAGCCCCACACCAGCAGCTCCTCTGGTGCAGCTGTACCGCCCCCAGCCCTTCACCGCAGATGCATCTCCTGAGTCCTGTCCGGGGTGTATACAGCAGCCCCGCCGGAGGGCAGGGCTAGGGGGGTGGGGCTGGAGGCAGTACAGCCGCACCAGAGGAGCTGCCAGCGTGGGGTTCTGCTTCTTTCGCCGCCGCAGTTCTCAGCAGAGCCCGGAACCGCAGGGCTCTCCTGGGAACTGCAGCGGCAAAAGGAGCGGAACATGGAACCACCCAGTGGCCATGCACTGGCAGCTCCTCCGACGGCGGCGCGGCTGTACCACTTCCAGCCCTGTTCTCCAGCGGGGTTGCTGTACAGACCCCGGACAGGAGATGCAGGCATGCAGCTGTGTGGGAGGGGTGGGGGCAGTACAGCCACGCTGGAGGAGCTGCTGGCCTGGCAGCCCCATGTTCTGCTCCTCCTGTGGCTTTCTGGTACACCCCCCTGGCTATAAATATCTTACTGGTACGGCATACCAGACCGTACTGCCCTACTTGCACCACTGAAGGGGATACAACATACAAGTGTAAGCAGAGTCAGGATGAGCTCTACCCTGACATCTGGTGGTGAATTATGGCGAATGTGGAAAAGAACTCCAGGGGCTGATCTTGTTTGCATAGGCACACCCACTCGCCTACTATGAAACAACAGCTACTCAGAGTGGTTACTTTGGCTGGTGTGGGATCCCCAGTTTTCTCTATTATTGGGGCAGGAAGAATAAAGTTTTGTTACCCTGATTCTGTGAATCAAGGCCAGTGGAACTGTTGTATGACAGAAGGACTGAGTGAGTCCTTCACCATTACCTAAGTAGCACTTGCTTGACAAGGGGCATGGGTTACAACTCCCAATGAATGGAAAGAGGATGGGGATAGGTATTTGTATCTGATGGTATGGGCCTATTTGAGGGTTTGAAACACCAATTGCACTACCTCCTCTCTCCACTGTTGAATGTCAGAGCTAACTTTGATTCCAGTAGGAGTCTAGTTACAGGCTGCTGAGCTGAAATCACTTTGGACCAATGGTGCACTAGTACTGGGGCTCCCCTACTATGAGCTGAAATTGTTAAGAGCTGAAATCACAAAAGAGTTAAAGGTTTCAGAGTAGCAGCCGTGTTAGTCTGTATCCGCAAAAAGAAGAACAGGAGGACTTGTGGCACCTTAGAGACTAACAAATTTATTAGAGCATAAGCTTTCGTGGACTACAGCCCACTTCTTCGGATGCATATATGCATCCGAAGAAGTGGGCTGTAGTCCACGAAAGCTTATGCTCTAATAAATTTGTTAGTCTCTAAGGTGCCACAAGTCCTCCTGTTCTTCTTTTTTTTAAAAGAGTTAAAGTTATTAGGAGCTGAGATCACTGAGTACTGTGTTAACTAGTGGGGGAGCCTGAAGCTATATTGTTAAGCAGCTGGTGGAACAATTTGTGGGGATGACTGGGGAAGTGGCGTGGGGCCAGTTGGAGCGGCCCTAGGAACAGCGAGTGGAGCTGTTTGCTGGAGCGGCTCACAGGTCGGTGAGCGGAGTGGAGCGGAGCAGCTTGTAGAGTGGAGCAGTTTGTGGGACGGCAGGAAGTGGACTGGCTCGTGGTGAAGGCTGTGGTGGAACCCCACGGAGAGACGGCCAGCTGGCCTCGGATCACGTAAGGTGCCCCTTAACACCCTGCGTGCCCCCCCCCCTTTACTCTGGGGCTGCACTGGCCCGGGACAGAGACTTTGGGGTCTGCTGGACTTTTGGGACTTTGGGTGGTTGCTGGACCCAAGAGACTTTGGGGTCTGTTGGACTTTGGGGACTCTGGGTGATTTTTGGGTTGCTGGATTCAAGAACCAAAGGGAAAGGACACGGCCCAATTTGCTGGGGTTGGTTTTTTTGCTCATGGTTTGTGTTATGAATCCTGTTTGTGGTGTTTTTCCAATTTAATGTTGATGTCGTTTACCTCATGTTATTAAACACTTTCTGTTACACTCAGACTCCGTGCTTGGGAGAGGGGAAGTATTGCCTCTTAGAGGCACCCAGGGGGTGGTATGTAATTGTCCCAGGTCACTGGGTGGGGGCTCGAGCCGGTTTTGCATTGCGTTATTGAAACAGAACCCCTAGATACAGAACCCGGCCCTTGTTGCTGCCAACTTAGATGGGCAGAAGGGTTACACAAGCAAATGAATTTGGGGGCAGATCCTCAGCTAGTCTCAGCAGCAGCTTCCCCAGTGGAAGCAGGTTTATTAGTAGCATGTTTTGTTTTTTATGTAGGGGTAGAGGCAAGGTGAGCAATGGCAGGAATGGGGAAGTCCTTTGCTTCCTGGACACAGCCCTCTGCCTCAAACTCGTTTGTGTCAGTAAGCAAGAGCTTGTTATAGGGGTTCTCATACAATTAAACTTTATTTGCAACACTCTCAATTACCTGGACTAACAAAATGCAGTTACACAGGTAGATAATTTTACACAAATACACTGATGTCCAAGAGTTACTGCGTAACTAGTCTATAGTGCTGTTTAAAAAATAAAATCACCGTGTATGTCTTTATGATTAACATGAAGCAGCTACCAGACTTCAGATCTAAACAAAATACAGCTTTTTATATTGCTTTAGTGTTTGCTTTGTGCAATAAATTCTTTTTCAGGGTACTGGATGGTTTCCTACTTGGCAACTGTGCGCACGGTGGCAGCGTTTTGCTGAGTCACACATCCACCGCTTCATAGAGTCAAAGTTTGTGATTATTACTTCTCCAATTGGTATGTAATCTTTACAACCTCACTATAAATCATCATTACATTAACATTTTTGCCAGGCTCGGTTATAGTATCTGAAAACTCAAGCAAGCTGCAGCTCAGAATGGAATTGTCACAGGAAATTCAAACCATTACAGAGAGCTCTTCCGGCTTGTGGATAGCTCTGCATTTACTGGCCGTGCAGCAAAAGCCCAGATTTAAAGACAGACAGACATGGAAATGTTGACCCCTGCCCATTTTAGCCAGCTTGTGTAGAACAAAACACTCTTCTCAAAAAACAGGCTGCAATTTACCCTGAAAAAAAAATTACCATGAACAGTTTCACTTTGGAATGCAACACTACCACATTTAGGGTGACTAGATGTCCTGATATTAGGGGCTTTGTCTTATATGAGCAATTATTACCCTCCCTTCTCCCCAAACAGAAAGTGCCCCGATTTTTCACAGTTCTGAAGTTCTACCACTTAACCCAGTTCTTAGCAACTTCTGCAGGTGGTCGGGAACCTTACTGCTAGTTCCCATACCAGGTCTAAGGCTTACCCCTAGTTCTGCTCATCAGCAATATCAGCTGTCATGGTCACTGAACAGAAACAAGCTAATCGGCGGTAGCTTTAAACACTACATAGAGACAGACCAAATAATACCTGAAACTTTTTAGGCAGAGACTCATAGACTTTAAGGACAGAAGGAACCATTTTGATCATCTAGTCTGACCTCCTGCGCAATGCAGGCCACAGAATCTCACCCACCCACTCCCGTAACAAACCCCTAACCTATGCCTGAGTTATTGAAGTCCTCAAATCATGGTTTAAAGACCTCAAGGTACAGAGAATCCTCCAGCAAGTGACTCGTGCCCCACGCTGCAGAGGAAGGCGAAAAACCTCCAGGGCCTCTGCTAATCTGCTCTGGAAGAAAATTCCTTCCCAACCCCAAATATGGCAATCAGTTAAACCCTGAGCATGTGGGCAAGACTCACCAGCCAGACACCCAGGAAAGAATTCTCTGTAGTAACTCAGATCTCACCCCAGCTAACATCCCATCACAGACCATTAGGCATATTTACCTGCTAATAATCAAAGATCAATTAATTGCCAAAATTAGGCTATCCCATCATACCATCCCCTCCATAAACTTATCAAGACCACACCACCAGGTAGGACACCTTCTCTTGCTAAGCAGGGGGTGACAACAGTTCAGTTTAGGGTAACCTCTCAGTCAGGGCATGAAAAGTACAGTTCTGCTGCTCTTTACTCTTACAATAAGGGTAACAACATTTCATTACCCCTGCATTCAAGTTTACAAATTTGATTAAAGTTTACCATATGTTAAAATGATCTAAAACACAGCTTAATAAAGAAGTTTCTATGCATCTGGGCATAATGCTTAAATTATCCCAAAATAGCAAGTTTGGTTTAATAAGTCATAAAATGGATATAATACATGATTTGCACTATCCCAAATTAAGGTTAATACATTTAACAGTACAGATTAAATAACAGTATTCAAATACTCAGGTACATCACTCATGGGAAATTATGCTAGGAACAGCTTGTGGGAAAAAAAAATTCAGTAATGAATGGAGATTGTCCCTCAGTAATTGAGAATTTAGCGTAGATTGTCTCTGAGCAAATACAGTCCACTACAGGAGTATTTTGGCTATTTTTCTGGCTTTGCTTCTCATTGGAACTGTAGCTCATTTCTCTTAATATTGCCGATGTCTGGTGATATGTTCTAAATAAATGTCCTTTGACCACCTGATGAGTCGCCACATCAGTCGGGCATACCGCTGGCTGATTCCACATTCCCATAGCACTCGCTTGTTACTGGGATCCCAGGTGCCCAGTGCATTGACGATCAGTGCATGTATTTGAACCTCATAGCCCCGGGCTCTCAAGGTATCAGCCAAAGGGGCATATCTCTCCACCTTTCGAACTCGGGCATTGTAGAAGACCAAGGTCCTGTTCTCAAATTGTGACATCCATCATGACAACCCTCTTCTGTTCCTCATTAGTAATGGCAATGTCCGGTCGCAGTTGGCTTTCCGTTCTAGGGATAGTGGAGTTCCTGGCAACCTTCCCCATGGTGCTGGGATGGCCTTGATTAGGCAATCTTGGATGGCATTGTGATGCAGCTGCCAGGCTCTGGAGTGGGGTTTGCAGCTGCACAAGACGTAGGGTAGCATCACGTTAACATAGCTGCAATTCCTGCATCATTTGTCCCGATTCCCAGGGCGGACGGCTCCGTTCAGTGGAACACAGTTGAACCGGGCCCTGTGGATGAATCTCCAGTTGGCAAATCAGGTGAAACTGCCCTCGGGGAGGAAGTGGTTACTGGCATCCCATTTGCACATCCCCACAAAAGCCTTGATTCAGTACAGCTTCCTTCTGAAGTTTTCCACATATGGCCAAAGGATGGCATCCTTCAGGGTCCTCTCAAGTATGGTCCTCACTCTCAGAGTGATGATTGTGTGCTCAGTGTTCTTGACCTGTGGCACTGGTACCCCACCTCCTGACGTTCCTCGCACCACGTGCAATGGCAGCCGATATGCTTCCTCAGCCTGTCCTCTCCAGCTCCTCCATCCAAGCGGCTTGCTATGATGTGGCAGCCCTCTCCCTAGGCTGTTGCTCCTCCAACTGCTCCAGTGCAGCAGGCATAGGCTTTAGGATTACTATGAGATTGGCCTGAGGCCTGTTTTCCTCCCAATATTCAGGACTCAGTTGCACCAGATCTTGAGAGGAAATCTTTGGTATGATGACAATGCCCCTAGTGACAAGATCCTCCCTTACAGCCTTTGGGGCAGCTGCAAACTGGTCCTTTTAGAGAAGATAATCTTTGAGGCAACAACACTGGTCCTTTTAGGGATGTGGTCCTGCTTGGAGGTTTATGGGATGATGCTGGCCCTTTTGTGGGTGAGATCTGTCTGGGCGGTCTCTGATGTAGCGTGAGGTCTTTTGGGAACAAATCCCATTGAGTGGACTTGGAGGCCATGCTGGTCCCTCTAAGAATGAGGTCCTGCTGTGTGGTCCAAGCAATAGGGATGGCTCTTCCATTGGTAAGGTCTTGCTGGGTGACTTGTGAGATAGTGTTAGCCCTTCTGGTGGCAGGATCTCGCCTAGTTATCTGTGGAGAGGCGCTGACTCTTCTAACTACAAGGTCATGCTGGTCATTCTGTGAGGGAGCACAGTGCCATCTGAAGATGGGATTACCTTGCATAGTCTGCGAGAGAGCCCTGATCATCCTATTGGTGGAGTCCTGTTTAGAGATCTTCAAGGCAGCACTTGTCCTTTTGATGATAACATCCTGTTCAGTGGTCATCAGGACAGGGATAATCCTTCCAGCAGTAAGTTGTTGGACCATCTGTTGTGGCTCCGGGGGAGCTGGCTGTAATGCAATAACAGGGTTGTGAGGAGAGCTGGAAGCAGGAGGTGGGGCTTGCAGCATTTCTGTATTCAGAGCAGGGGAGGGATGGCAGCAACGGAGTCTTCTAGAGTTGGCCTCTTCTGATACAAGATGCCCTTTGCAGGTGCCTTGATGTGACTTACATTTCTTCTGTGTATAGCCTTTTATTTTATTTAAAGTGAATTTTGTAATGTGATATTACACCACCATGGGTTCGGCTCTGGTGGTTAGTTTCAAGTTTAACAGAGTGAAAGTCACCTCTGCTACTTGCTTGAGAGTTAGAGTCTCTAGGAACACATAAAGACCAAAGGCAATGACCACACAGACATTCACAAGTATAAGGTCTAGACTGTTTTACAAGTTTTATTAAAGTTATGATTACCCAAGCATATAGAAATTCTATATAGACCTATGCACAAGTTACAAATATAGTTATACTCACATCCTTAACAACAGTGTTACAGTCTGATGGGTCTCTCATGGCTTGATCATCAGTAGAGAGATAGTTCCTGCTGGAGTCTCCCAGAGGAAGCTTAATTTTCCTGTTCTGGGCATCCCCTTTTTATAATGTGATTCTGTCTTTATCTACATTTGGTGCATGTCCGTAAAAGTGTCAACCCTCTTTTCTCTTATTGGTCTGTGTCCCCTGGAAACTTAAGGGACCACAATTTTCTACAGGCTGTGTAAGTTCCCTTTATTCTCATTAGCATTGACGCACAATCTGTATCCTGTGGTTAAGACACATGTCTGAGACTGACGCGCCTTTACAGTATTTTTATGATCGAATATTAACCTTCTGGGTAATATTGGTCAATATTACTGTTGGGGTATGTAAGGGTTAAGTAAAGACCTGGGAAACTGCTAGCATGGTAATAGGGAGTGAGGCACAGACAGGCACTGTTTCTTCGCTTGATAGATAAAGTTGCCATTCTTTTCCCTCCCCTTCTGCTTGTTAAGGATAGATAAGCATTGCAACTGCATGAGGAATGTAGTTGTCTGAGGGATACTCTTTGAGTAAAGAAGTGTTATCTCCCCCCTCCCTTCCTTTCCCAACTTCATAAACAAGCTCGGGGTCATGGCCCCTTCCCCCCTCCCCTGTGAACTGCTGATTAAGGGAACTTGTGGCTACAATTACTGCAAAGAAATGTATCTTCAAGGTAAAAATGTCTGTATAATATGCTTAGTGCTGTAAACAGTAAAAGGGGCGGGTATAATTATATTCAGTATATAGCTATTAATGTTCATTATATGGGCGTTCATATGATCAAATAAGGGTTTTGGGGGTGTTGTAGTAAATGTGGGTATTTACATATTAACTTAGATAAAAGAGCGTGATGTAATTAACTCAGTGCTTACTCGACAGTTGGGTCGAGGGGAACAAGTACCACAGTAAAGAAGCCCATTTACTCAATTCACCTCTGGGTCAGCCTAATCATTCTCTAACAATTACCACTTGGTACCTCTTTTCACATAATTTTAGCGCATTGGGTTATTTTCCAGTCACTTATGTCATCATTTCTTGTCTCCAAGGCCTAAAATAGCTAAGCTAAAATCTTGCAGGCCTCAACCTACAGGTTCTTGCATTTCAGCTTGTCTTACTCATGTCTAATACTTGGTTCCTCTAAATACTGATAAATGTTATACTTTTATAATCCTACAAATTAACTCTAATTAACATATGAATGTATAAGAATATATGTAATATAACATATTGATTAATCATAACATCACACAGTAAATGGATAATAAGCTAAAATCATTGGCTATGTGTGTTTTTTTCAAAAGGCATGTTGCAGAAGGCACATCAGAAGGCAATCAGCTTGCTGTGAATTCTCTTCAAGGCATTGGAATCCTCAGACCGGATAGCAGATAGGGCAGAGTAGCACATCCTTAGGGATGGAGATAGTGGAGGTAGATGTAAACATTCTCCCTTTCTTCTTCCTGCATAGGATGGACTTTAGTCATGTCAGTGGTCTTGCTAGACAGTTCTTCTTGATCTCGGAGAGTAGTATCGAGAGTTTAGCTTGGGCTAAATTGATTCTATAGAATCATAGAACTGGAACGGACCTCGAGAGGTCATCTAGTCCAGTCCCCTGCACTCATGGCAGGACTGAGTATTATCTGCCGGATGCCACTCTTTATGCCCTTCCAGCATGACTGTGAACCCTGATAACTACTCTCTGGGAGCAATTTTCCAACCAGTTTTGCACCCACCTTATAGTAGCTCCATCTAGGTTGTATTTCCCTAGTTTGTTTATGAGTAGGTCATGAGAGACAGTATCAAAAGCCTCACTAAAATCAAGATATACCACATCTACCACTTCCCCCTATCCACAAGACTTGTTACCCTTTCAAAGAAAGCTATCAGGTTGGTTTGACACAATTTGTTATTGACAAATCCATGCTGACTGTTATTTATCACCTTATTATCTTCTAGGTGTTTGCAAATCGATTGCTTAATTATTTGCTCCATTATCTTTCTGGGTACAGAAGTTAAGCTGACTGGTCAGTAATTCCCCGGGTTGTCCTTATTTCCCTTTTTATAGATGGGCACTATATTTGCCCTTTTCCACTCTTCTGGACTGTCTCCTGTCCTCCATGACTTTTCAAAGATAATTGCTAATGGCTCAGATATCTTCTCATTCAGCTCCTTGAGTATTCTAGGATGAATTTCATCAGGCCCTGGTGATTTGAAGACATCTAACTTGTCTAAGTAATTTTTGACTTGTTCTTTCCCTATTTTAGACTCCGATCCTACCTCGTTTTCACTGGCATTCACTATGTTAGATGTCCAATCACCACCAACCTTCTTGGTGAAAACCGAAACAAAGAAGTCATTAAGCACCTCTGCCATTTCCACATTTTCTGTTATTGTCTTTCCCCCCTCATTGAGTAACAGGCCTACTCTGTCCTTGGTCTTCCTCTTGCTTCTAATGTATTTGTAGAATGTTTTCTTGTTTCCTTTTATGTCCTTAACTAGTTTGATCTCTTTTTATGCCTTGGCTTTGTGTTATTTGTTTGTGTTCATCCTTTGTAATTTGACCGAGTTTCCACTTTTTGTAGGACTCTTTTTTGAGTTTTAGATCATTGAAGATCTCCTGGTTAAGCCAGCATGGTCTCTTGCCATACTTCTTATCTTTCCTATGCAGTGGGATAGTTTGCTCTTGTGTCCTTAATAATGTCTCTTTGAAAAACTGCCAACTGTCTTCAATTGTTTTTCTCCTTAGATTTGTTTCCCATGGGATTTTACCTACCAACTCCATCAGTTTGCTAAAGTCTGCCTTCTTGAAATCCATTTTCTTTATTGTGCTGTTCTCCCTCCTACCATTCCTTAGAATCATGAACTCTACCATTTCATGATCACTTTCACCCAAGTTGCCTTCCACGTTCAAATTCTCAACCAGTTCCTCCCTATTTGTCAAAATCAAATCTAGAACAGCTTTCTCCACCTTCTAAAATAAAAAATTGTCTCCAATACATTCCAAGAACTTATTGGATAATCTGTGCCCTGATGTGAAGTCTCCCATCACCTCCAAGTCCTGTGTTTTGGATGATTTTGTTAGTTGTTTAAAAAAAGCCTCATCCACCTCTTCTTCCTGGTTTGGTGGGTTGTAGTAGACCCCTACATGACATCACCTTTGTTTTTTACCCATTTTATCCTTACCCAAAGACTTTCAACATGTCTCTTATTTCTATGTCAACTTGAGTCCAAGTGTGTACATTTTTAATATATAAGGCAACACTTCCTCCCTTTTTCCCCTGCCTGTCCTTCCTGAGCAAGCTGTACCCTTCTATACCAATATTCCAGTAATGCGTATTATCCCACCAAGTCTCTGTGATGCCAACTATATCATAGTTGTGTTTATTTACTAGCATTTTGAGTTCTTCCTGCTTATTCCCCATACTTCTTGCATTAGTATACAGACATCTAAGGTACTGATTTGATTCTCCCTCCCCCCGCCCCCCCCGGCAGTTATGTCTTGTCTCTCCTTTATTTCAGCTATAACAGCCCATGCTCCCCCCAGATTCTGACCCTTCGCCCAGGTCTCCATGTTTTTGACTTACCTCTAGGCTTTGGTCACCTGCCCCCATTGAACCTAGTTTAAAGCTCTCCTCACTAGGTTAGCCAGTCTGTGAGTTGTTGAGGCCACACTGGATGGTTTCCAAGGAGGTGTTGGTCCTTCTGGCAGTGGTATCTTCCTGGGTGGAGTTGGTATAGAAAGAACACCAGCATCAGGATCACCTTGGGTAGTGGAAGAGGCAGCAAATGTTCTCCTTGGGATATTCTTCTGCTGAAAGGTGTGCAAGATGATGTTTGTCCTCGCTGTGATGTCCCAGGGAGCAGTCGTCCAAATGCAAGACCTCCCTGCCTCAGCATCTCAGTGGGTGTTCTTCAGTTAGGTGCTTCTTTTCCCCTCAATGATGCTCATCTGTGATGTCCTTGAAGGGCTGAGAGTCTTCCCAGAAGCCATTTCTGAATGGGCATTCCTTGGACCAGCAGCTGTCCGTGAAGTATTTGAAGTGATTTGTAACACAAAACCAGTCAAAATTGATCATTTTGGCAAAGCAGCTCCATCTGCTGCGCACCTCGGCAGAGTAGGTGTGTTTATGAAAATACAATCTGCTCCTGGAGTCTTTTCCTCCAGCTCATCACTAGATGTCATGGGAGAACTCATTCAGAATCTGCTGACACACATATTTAAATGCAAGGTTTCCACATAGGATTGACAGTGCAATATTTTAGCACACACACATATGGACACACTCCCCGGTGATCTTCTTTCAGAGGTGAGTTTTCAGTCTTTGTAGAATGACCAGAAGTCATAGGGGGTGTCACATGGACTCTTCAGAGCTTGAAGAGAATGACAGCATCTCAGTACTTTCTCATACACTTCAGAAGTTGAACCCTGTCAGCAAACAGACACTTTGGGGATTGCCATTGCTAGCAGCACTGCAGCCTTTGGGTTAATAGCTGACTGGTCCTCAGCTGCTGGTGAAGCAGAAATCTGTAGCATGTATTCAGCGTGGTATCACTCTTGGGACCCAGCCCTCACAGCAGACATATCACTCAGTCCGGCACGGATCAGCTGCTGAGTTAAACAGGGCTCTATTTGATTCCTACAACTTTCCCTATCCTCTGCACTTAGGGTGACCAGACAGCAAATGTGAAAAATCAGGACAGGGGGTGGGGAGTAATAGGAGCCTATATAAGAAAAAGACCCCAAAATCCGGACTGTCCCTATAAAATCAGGACGTCTGCTCACCCTATCTGCACTCAGCTTGGCGGGTGATTGCATGTGATCAACCAGGCTGCTTGCCCACAGTAAGTGAAAACTTGCTACAGCTTCAGAAAAAACAGCTGAAAATGTCTAGCAACTGCCACACCCTATTTCTGGATGTTTCTGGGCCCTTCTAAAGGAGTTTGCCTGCCCTGCCATCTGCAGAATCAGGCCTATTAATGAAGTAATTCTCATTATACCCCTGTGAGGTAGCTAGTGTCATTATACCCTTTGTACAGACAAGGAAACTGAGGCAGAAAGGGTACGCGCTTTGCCATGGGCCACACAGGGTGCATCTACACTGAAGCTGGGAGGTGTCATTTCCAGCTCAGGTATATGTATACGCACTAGCTCTGATTGAGCTAATGTGCTAAAAATAGCAA
This sequence comes from Chrysemys picta bellii, assembly GCF_011386835.1. Classification (NCBI taxonomy): domain Eukaryota; kingdom Metazoa; phylum Chordata; order Testudines; family Emydidae; genus Chrysemys; species Chrysemys picta. Next base: position 270,894,868 of record NC_088792.1, on the reverse strand, counting down.
TGTGGCTATGGGAGCAGGGACTAGCCACCCAAGTATGAACCTACGATGGCATTGCACCTCAGGCAGCTAATTCAAGCCGCTGATACAGGTGAGAGAATCTGAGGCCTGAAAGTGAGTTAGGGCAGCGAATGCTTTGGCTAAACACTACAATACAGCCTTAGTGTCCCTGCCTAGTTCAGTATAGGCTCAGTCCCTTGGACAAGGACCTTTTGCATGGCTGGTTTGTGGAAGTTTTATGGCAGTGAGATTCAGACTGAGGCCCGAGAGCCACAAGTGGCTCTTTCATGTGTCTCCTGTGGCTTTTTGCAGCACATGATATTAAAACACTGTGATTTAATAATTAACCAATCTAAGTGATGAACCAGTCTGGATGCTTTTACTATATTATTAACCAGTTGTAGTTGCTAAAATAATAATACTTGGTCAGTGATTTTGCTGTGAGAATAATACATACATAGAACTAATATAGCTATATATAGTAAATGAAACAATGAATTCACACTACTGTGGCTCTTTTGCGTAATGTTGATCACTAATTTGGCTCCTGAACCACTGAAATCTGAGTATCATCGTTTTATGGCTTATATAGCACTTCCACTTTCAAAGGGTATTACAGACACTAGCTAATTCATCTTCATAGCAACTCTCTGATGTCAGCAGCGGTGTATTATTCTCAAATTACAGGTGGGAAAGCTGAGGGAGAGAGTTTACTGTTTGGGTCAAATTTTGAACGATGGCTTATAATTTGGGGTGCCTCCTTTTTTGCATTCACAGGTTCAGTTCCCTCTGCCACAATATTCCAAGAGCGCCTGCCAACTGGGCTCTTCCACTCTCGCTCAGACACCTGAGGTCTGATTGTCTCACATGATCAGCACCCTTAGCTCCCCCTGCATTCAACTCCCACTGAGTTATAGCTCTTCACTGGCTTAAATGTGAGTTTGGCTCATTGTTGCACTGTATATCAGAGATCAGGACTGGTTCCTTGTTCTATAAATCTACTTGTCCCGTTTCCAAGAGTAATGACAGACACACACACACACTATATATATATATATATATTTTTTTTTTTCCCACTGAATCTCAGACAAAGAATGTGGCAACTTTTGAAATATGTTCATTTGCATGTGAATTTAGTTAATTTGTGTGTGTGTTTTTAAATTAGTCATTATGCAAATTCCCTTGATATCTTAAGCAGAATAAGCTCTGCTATGTTTAGCTTTAAATTGTTTTGTGCGACTCACCAAACAGAACAATCATAAAAGAATACCCAGGAGAGCATGTCTGTTCGAGGGGTAACCAATACAGATTAGACTTTGTTTTTTAAATAATAACCAGCCACTAATACACAGTAGTAATTTCCCAGAGCAATACATTGATTTATCCATAGCTAGGTGGGTTGAATTTCCCTCTGATTTGGTGAGCTGTCGTCTTTGATATTAAGCCACTGAACTTCAATCAGATATCTGTCAATCATTGTTATAAAGAGGAAGGCAAGGAACAGCATGAAAGAATTTTCATTTTTATGTACTTGGTGGCACAGTGTTGTTTTATGCATTGCTTTCTTCAAAGGAAGTCCCTGTGTAAATCAGTCAGTGTGCTTACTTTTCGCTCAACTGGAAAACAGAGTGACATCACAGATACAATAAAGTCCTGGTGAACAATTAGATTTCACCTACCACAAGAGCTGTAGGTAAACTTTCTAAACTTTGTTATACACAGTGTTGTTGTAGCCATGTGGGTCCCAGGATATTAGGGAGACAAGGTGGGTAAGGTAATTTCTTTTATTGGACCAACTTCTCTTGTGGAAAGAGACAAGCTTTAAGTTGGTGAGAGAGACAAGTTTTCGAGCTCTGACCAACAGAGGTTGGTCCAATAAAAGATATTACCTCACCCACCTTGTCTTTCTGAACTTTAGGCATGTGAGTTGTCCAGATGAAGTCAATGGGACTTAAAGTTAAGCACCCACTTAAGTGCTTTGCTGGATCAAGGCCTTAAAGAACAGCCTAATGTCTTTTTATAAATACAGCATTTGATCTTGCAAAACTACACTCGTGGGTGGTGCTTACTAACAAATTGTCCCATTGAAGCCAATAGCATCAGAAGTGCTGGATTCACAGCCCCAGAACCAATGGCTTTGATAGTACTACTCAGACGAGTAAGGATTTGCAGGATTAGTGTCTGAAGGATTAATACGTTTTCAGTGCTCTTGCTCCCTGTTGCAGTAGTATTAGCCCAGGCACCATCTAGAGCCGAATGAATCATCCACTACATAAACCATGGCACCTGTGTGCTAGATAAAACCTGTCAGAGTAAATCCAAACTGCAGCACATTTACGGAGGCAATTAAAGCAACTATATTTACAAGTGCATGTTACAAAACGCTTCCTCAAAAAGTTACTTTCTGGATGATTTTTATGGGAAACTGTTTTGGTTTGTAATAGGACCATAGTATGTGAGGACTATATAGATATATTTCTCACGTACTATGGTCCTATTATTTATATAAAGAAAAGCTGCTTCCAATACAGTCTTCCAATACAAACCCCCCAAGGAAGAAGGGAAACCATCATTTAAAAGAAAATCATTTTTGAAAATGATGCCTAGGAAATATAAACGAAATCACAATCTATAATTCAAATGACACAGGTAGTTACACTGCGTGGGCTAATGAGTATGGGGCACTCCTCTGCTTAGTGGAGGGAGGAGAATGAGGTGGGTCCTGGCTCCTTCAGACCACTTGGGTCCTGGCTCCTTCAGACCACGCACAGCTGACTGTGGCCCCCCAAAGGATAATACATCGGACAGATTCCTGGAGCTCAGCATTCATTGGCCATGCTTCCTTCTGCCCCCAGTAGCTCCTAAGCTGGAGAGGGCTAGACGTAGATGGCATAGAGCCGGCTATCCTGGTTTATTCCGCAAGGGATTCCCTTATGACAGGGGACTGCCTAGCTGGCTGTTTAAATCAGCTCTTCATCCCTTTTGCACCGACCGAGCAGCGCAAAGGGAATGGATTGGGAGTCACTCTCTCTAAAAAACTGCTTTGGGGTTTACACATGGAACAGTCACCCCCACCTTTGGGCATTCCGTCTGCCTTCGTCTCTTCTTTTAAAAAACGTTTGGAAACTCACCAACTCTGCAAAGCCGCCCAGCACCAGTGAGTGACCATACAGCTTCCTAAAGGCCCATTCTCACCTTACGGAACTATCAACACCCTTAATAAATAACAGTAGCGCTGAACAAGACCAATACACGAGTGACGGAAGAACTAAGCTATGGATGAAACAATTAACAGTGAAAACAAAGTGACATGAAGATAATATCAAGTCCTGTTGAAACAACAAATTTGGGGACATCTCCCTTTCCATGGACCACACCAGAGAGTCTTTAAAGATCACAAGTTTTTAGGACCCTTATTGTTGTTATTTTTTTATTTGTTCAGCAGTATTGCTCAGCGGCACCAACCCCTTTGTACTGGATGCTGGACAAACACAGAACAAAGAGACCGTCCCAGTCCCTAACAGCTTGCAATCTAAGACAAAAGGCACCAGGTGGCTGCAACAGGCAGATGGATGGAACACAAGGAAACTTGTCCTAAATGTCTCAGTTTTAACAAGGAGAAGTATTGTGACTTGGCCAGTGTGCGCAACAAAATGGGATCATAAATAAAACACTTAAATCACACTCTTCTCACATATACAAACAGGTTCATGAACAATCAATATAGAATTGAAAGCCAAGCCCCTTTCACTAACATTCCCAACAGAGTTAAAACACGACATCACGTTATCAGTGTATCATCTTGGACAATTATTTTGGGGCATCTGACCACCTGGCTAGAGATGTGAGGTTGGAGTGACGGAAGCTGCATGCTCAAGTGGTTTCATGTGAAGGAGTGATACTCACAAGAAAAAGAAGTGGACAAGTCTAAGAAGATCTGAGAAACAGAATTTTCCTGAAACAGTCAAGCAATCCTCACAACCTCTCTCTGGGACTAAAAATCAGTTTGAGGATGGAAGTTCTAAGGGGCTGAGACCCACACTGATTGGTAGATATCTGCAGGGGGACTTCTTAGAAGGGTCACATGCCAACCCTTATGTCTGGCCAGGTGCCAGCCTTAGCCCCAGAAGTAAAATCCCAGGGGGAAAGTCTTATGGAATAGAGGAATGGGGCCTTATGGCGTCAGGGTCAATATTTGATTGACTTTGTACCCTTCAACACCTGAGGTGTTAACAGTGATCTGTACTACAAAGCAGATGGCCTGCTGCATTTTATACCACTTGGAGATTTTCCAGGGGATGTAACTTTGTTCCTTGAAACTACTTGTGTTACTCCAGCTTGGAGGTGGCAGACACATGGCTCTTTGTGGCTAGATCTGATATTCGTAGCTTGGGGTGCCATCTTCTGTCCAGTCACAGCAGAAGATGGACTGTTTTTAATGATGTGCCTATTTGTGCATCTGGTAGCACTGAAGCCCAAGGCTGTGGACCAATTTAACAATCTGAGGGCAGATGCCTTTACCAGGAGACTAGATCATAAAAGCAGCATGTTTCCTCTTCCTTGCAGCATCACAGCTTGTTTACAAACCTAAATATAAATTTAGGTGTTTGGCTTTAGACACTTATATTTGAAAATTTTGGCCTAGGCCCTTATTCTCTCTGAAAAGCATACGGACGCCTCAGGTGCTATATACGCACAATAAATCAAAAGCTAACAACCAACCAGAACTGCAGAAGAAGAAACATCCTAGAGGTCATTCCTCATCCCCAGAGCTAACAATCCCTCTGTTAACATTACAACCTTTCCCCCCAGTGTTTAACATCTGTATATTTTTAAAAACACATCATCGTTCCTCCACATCATCATTCCACCTGGGCCCATCATTAGTAACTTACCAAAGGAAAAATACGTGTTGTGGGAAAGCGAAAATGCCCTTTAGATTACCAATGCTAATGCCTCTTGCAGAAAACAGTTTAAAAATACATTTGCAAACAATAGAAAAGCCCTCGCAACACTATTAAAATGGCGTCAGGCCCCACTTTGGGGTCCTGACCCACAGTTTGAGAACGACTGCTCCCCCTCCCTACATGAATGGAAGTCGACTTCATGGAACGGATCCAGGGTATGGTCACTGAGACGGAATAAACACTATCATTGGTAGTGAAGGTGCTACCTGTTTACTTTGAATGCAACTCTGCATTTGGGGGCAAGAGGCTGTAATCTGCACTTTGGTCCTGCGGTTTTTACCCCAAGAATCTCCTTGGAGTTTTGACCAATTCCATGCAGTTCTATGATGTATTTCCCTTTCACCCAGTGACAGGGCCGGCTCTGGCTTTTTGGCCGCCCCAAGCGGAAAAAAAAAAAAAAAAAAAAAACGGGACGGCCAGAACGGCAAAAAAAACCCAACAAAAAAAACCTGCGACGCGGCCGGAGCGCGGGTGCGGGGGGGGGGGGGGGGGGGGGAAGGAAAGGGGAGGGAGCGGGCGGGAGAGAGAGAGAAGGGGGTGGCCAGAGCTACAGCAGGGGCACTGCCACACGGCCCCTCCCACTGCGCCGCCTCCTGCCACCTGCCGCGAGGGCTCTGCTCCGGTCGGCGGGTGGAGGGAAGGAAGAGGACTGCCCTGCAGGGCGCTCTGGTTCTCCGCGCCGCCGCCCTATACAGGGCAGCCGGAGCGGAACAAAAACAAACAAAAAAAAGTGGCCGTGCTGCCCTGGGATTGGGCAGAATGCCGCCTCCAACAATCTGCCACCCCAAGCACCAGCTTTCTCAGCTGGTGCCTGGAGCCAGCCCTGCCCAGTGATCTCAAAGCACACTGCAAATCTACTAACTGGCTTGCTGATTATTACATAGTGGTCTCTGAAATGCAGCAGCCTTAGAGATGAAAGGCAGTAGCTGTTACATAGCACTCCCGGCTACCCATTAGCATGTGAAAAATATTCTTCCCAATTATAGTTTTAAATAATTTAAATTGGCAAAATACACTTCCCCAAACTGGCAAGGACAGTGAGATTTTTAAATGACCACAAGCAGTGAGGGCCTCAGGTTTATATCTCAGCTAGCAGCCAGTTGCACTAGCAGCAATGTATCTTCCTTGGAGCTTTTGTTCAGTACTGACTCAGATAGAAGAATGCTATATAGTCACCAGTGGCATTTCTACCAGTTAACTGGCTTTTCTCTCTCAAAATACAGACGAGGCCAAATCTTGCTTAATTTAGGGATCTACTGAGATCATTGCTCCAGCCTGCAGGCCCAATTTGCATAGGACTTTCCTTTGCAACATATTTCAGCAGGAGCCCTCCCCCTACTTCCTGTTAACTTTCAAATATGAAAATCTGATGTGGCAGAGTAGCAATGCTGCAGCCTGCACCGTTCCCATCAGCTGGAGAAAGAGACAGCACTGGCTGCCACAAGGCTGCTTTGAGCAGGTCCTGCTCTGAGCAGGGAGTTAGGCTAGATGACCTCCTGAGGTCCCTTCCAACCCTGATATTCTATGATTCTATGAAGGCTCAATTTGTGAACAGCCCGCAGGGGAACTCATTCTTCTTTTGTCCCCTTTAAGCCATAGCGACCACCCAACAGATCATCGAAAACATTAGCAGTGGGTCTTTAACTGATTTCTACCATGGTACATTGGAGCCTTTGAGATGTTCCTCAGGACAGTGGGTTGCCTACTGGAGGTGACTCTTTAATATTGTTATAATAGAGGGTGCTGCATTTTCCCTGCATTCCAAACCTAGCAGCCAGTCTTTCAACCTGTGTCATAAAATCATATATCAGGGTTGGAAGGGACCTCAGGAGGTCATCTAGACTAACCCCCTGCTCAAAGCAGGACCAATCCCCAACTAAATCATCCCAGCCAGAGCTTCGTCAAGTCTGACCTTAAAAACCTCTAAGGAAGGAGATTCCACCACCTCCCTAAGTAACGCATTCCAGTGCTTCACCACCCTCCTAGTGAAAAAGTTTTTCCTAATATCCAACCTAAACCTCCCCTACTGCAACTTGAGACCGTTACTCCTTGCTCTGTCATCTGGTACCACTGAGAATAGTCTATATCCATCCTCTTTGGGACCCCCTTTCAGGTAGTTGAAAACAGCTATCAAATTCCCCCTCATTCTTCTCTTCTGCAGACTAAACAATCCCAGTTCCCTCAGCCTCTCCTCATAAGTCATGTGCTCCAGCCCCCTAATCATTTTTGTTCCCCTCTGCTGGACTCTTTCCAATTTTTTCCATGTCCTTCTTGTAGTGTGGGGCCCAAAACTGGACACAGTACTCCAGATGAGGCCTCACAATGCCGAATAGAGGGGAATGATCGTGTCCCTCGATCTGCTGGCAATGGCCCTATTTATACAGCCTAAAATGCCGTTAGCCTTCTTGGCAACAAGGGCACACCATTGACTCATATCCAGCTTCTCGTCCACTGTAACCCATAGGTCCTTTTCTGGAGAACTGCTGCCTAGCCATTCGGTCCCTAGTCTGTAGCAGTGCATGGGATTCTTCCGTCCTAAGTGCAGGACTCTGCACTTGTCCTTGTTGAACCTCATCAGGTTTCTTTTGGCCCAATCCTCTAATTTGTCTAGGTCCCTCTGTATCCTATCCCTACCCTCCAGCGTATCTACCACTCCTCCAAGTTCAGTGTCATCTGCAAACTTGCTGAGGGTGCAGTCCACGCCATCCTCCAGATCATTAATGAAGATGTTGAATAAAACCGGCCTCAGGACCAACCCTTGGGGCACTCCGCTTGATACTGGCTACCAACTAGAGATGGAGCCATTGATCACTACCCATTGAGCCTGACAATCTAGCCAGCTTTCTATCCACCTTATAGTCCATTCATCCAGCCCATACTTCTTTAACTTGCCGGCAAGAATACTGTGGGAGACCATATCAAAAGCTTTGTTAAAGTCAAGGAATAATACATCCTCTGCTTTCCCCTCATCCACAGAGCCAGTTATCTCATCATAGAAGGCAATTAGGTTAGTCAGGCATGACTTGCCCTTGGTGAATGCATGCTGACTGTTCCTGATCACTTTCCTCTCCTCCTTTCCTGCATCAGAATTGATTCCTTGAGGACCTGCTCCATGATTTTTCCAGGGACTGAGGTGAGGCTGACTGGCCTGTAGTTCCCTGGATCCTCCTTCTTCCCTTTTTTAAAGATGGGCACTACATTAGCCTTTTTCCAGTCATCCAGGACCTCCCCCGATCGCCATGAGTTTTCAAAGGTAATAGCCAATGGCTCCGCAATCACATCCGCCAATTCCTTTAGCACCCTCGGATGCAGCGCATCTGGCCTCATGGACTTGTGCTCATCCAGCTTTTCTAAATAGTCCTGAACCACTTCTTTCTCCACAGAGGGCTGGTCATCTCCTCCCCATGCTGTGCTGCAGTCTGGGAGCTGACCTTGTTTGTGAAGACAGAGGCAAAAAAAGCATTGAGTGTATTAGCTTTTTCCATATCCTCTGTCACTAGGTTGCCTCCCTCATTCAATAAGGGGCCCACACTTTCCTTGACTTTCTTCTTGTTGCTAACATACCTGAAGAAACCCTTCTTATTACTCGTAACATCTCTTGCTAGCTGCAGCTCCAAGTGTGATTTGGCCTTCCTGATTTCACAAGCTTAGTCCCCCTCCTGTCTTCCAAAAGTGAAAACAAAAGCGAGAGGAAGGGCCAGTCCACGAGCAGCAGTGGCATATGAGAAATTCCAGATTCAGATCTGAAGGCTCGATTCCAGCATGGCCACACAAAAGGATCCCAAGTCCAGATTTCTTGGTACAGTGTCAGCACTGCAACTAAAAGAAGATGGGCCCCCTCAACCAAAACTTTGCATCCTTGCTCCCCTGAAGTTAAGGGGAATGTGGATCCAGGGCCAGACTTTGGGACTTGGGCACCATCATTGGCTGCTACCATTGTAGCTGTCTAGCTGGAACTAGACTAAAATCCATCAGCTACCACTGGAGACCAACAAATTCCGAGGTTTGCTGGTGCTCTCAGAGATATAGTTCTGTCCTGAGTCTGTGGGTGGTGGTAAGAAGGAGGACCCCAGCCTGAGCCTCTGCCATAAAGTGGACATCACAACTGCGGGTCTTTGGAGCAAGGACGAAGGGAAACAATACTGCCAAAAAACATTTACCTCTCGCTGACAAGCCTCTGGTACTTACAGAGAGTGTCTATAAGATACTCCGAGTCTCTGACAGCAGAAACATCCCAAAGAGAGGAGTGGGAAAAAATAATAAGAAAGCCCTGTGGAATTTGTGACGGTTCAGCACAAAAGCCTGAAGCTGTCTTTTGAGACATCAAATTGACTTTAATTACTGTGCTCTGGGTTATTCTTTTAAAATGCTCTGTGCTGTGAAAGTTTCTTAGTCTGAGGGAGGGAGATGCTGTTCCCTTCTATCATTTCCCCTCACTGGTGCAGACTTCAGCACACATCATATATGTACGAGGACAAGCAGATCCTCCGTGTCTTTCATTTCAAGTGCTATTTTTTCCTTTTCATTAACAGCCTTCAAGAAGAAAGAGAACCACTTAGGGTAGGGTGGGTTTTTTTCTTTTCTTCCCCTTCTTTTGGCAGCCTGGCTGAGCCCTTCATATTCACTGTGCCTTGTTATCTGAAAACCCATATAATAGAGATACACAGATGCTCATTACTAGTAGTTACGCCATCCTAGTGCTTCTTAGAATGGTATTTTCAACTCACAATAGACAGCGGCCGATCTGTGCTGAATAGAGAATGTGGAGCCTGACTCTCCTCTTGCTTACTCCAGTAAAAGTCAATGGAGTTTCTCCCTGATTTGCAAGGGTGTACAAAGAGGGGAGAATCCAGCCCCTGGGAGCCTGCAGTGGCTTTGCACAATACAGCCACTACAATGTCTTGCTCCCTGACATTAACAGAGGGGTCTTTTCAGCAAGATGGTAGAATGCACTGAGTTTCTGGACCTTACAATGGCTGAGAGGAATTATGTTTCCTAGAGTGAAAGGGATCTGCAACTGGAAAGGGAAGGAAGGGAGAGCAGGGGAGGAATCTAATCAGTCTTCCTGAGCCATAGTTTCAGAGATCAGTGGCATGTAACATAAAGGGGGAAACTAAACAAAACGTCTCAATGGAAGCAAAATCAGTGTCAGCTGTATCTCATTGGAGGTGCCTTGCACGTGTTTTCAGAGGGCCAGAAGGCAAGCGGTAGTGAAAATTAAAAACTATCCCAGTGATTTATGGTCAGTTCATTGGATGCAGAACTGTGGTTTAATCTGCCTCTCTTTAAGGGTTTTGTTCAGGGACTTAGGCATAGTAGCGGCAAGTTTAACAAAAGAAGCTGGCACTGGGAACGAGCAGGAAACAAAAATCCTCCATCAAAACTTGGGGAGATTGCAGACACCCATAGGATAAGTTTTCTTCTTACACCTGGGTCCTATCAATGCCTATGAAAGGGGCCAAGCTCCTTTGTACATTCATAGGACGGGTACAGAGCAAGTCACAGCACTGCAAGCTTTCTCACACAGCCTGATGGCATGCCTCCAGCCTGACCTAAAGGATCCTCTCCCTCGCTGTGCATTAGTTAGCCTCATTTTCTATGTCCATTTGGTCCTTGGGGTCTTTGCTGAGGTTGGAAATGAGTGTGCCATTTGCTACAGCAATGATAATGGTGTGTGTCCCTTTGTACAGGGAACTGGACTGAAGCCACCAGCTTGTACACAAGGCCAACTAACAGTTAGCGGATGACTATGACTGTTATTATTTACCTGATATGGAGTTGACTTGTCAACTAGAGATGAAAGGCTCCAATCCTATTACCAGGCTCCGTAGTCATTGAAGTCCTTCACAGCACTTCCCTAGGGTGCTTGTAACTGATCTCAAGTGAAGCTCTGTGTTCTTTGTGATCCAACAACTGCAGAATGTGCTGCTTGCCAATTAATGTGGGCTAATACATGCAGCCCCATGGAACTCACTTCCTCTGCTCTGCTGGCTGCGTGAGTGCTTCCAGGCTTAATCTCCTAGTGAAGGGTGGTGGGGTCAGAAATCAGAGTGGGGGAGTCATGGTTACAAGATGCACTTTAGACCTTTTAGTCCCACTGAAGGGGACTTGTGTCAGGCTTGACTTGTTTCACCCCTCTCCAGGTGGAACCACACAGGTCAAACACTCCTACATTGGGTCTCTGGATTCCAGCCCCTATTTCCAACCATGTTAACACAAGAAGCCCAACTCTACTTGGGACTTGCACTAAACTTTTCCCTAGGAGCCTGTGACCAGAGATTGATCAGAATGACAGCTTCTTTAAAACAAAACGTACTGTCTAGTCATCCAAAGGTACACAGCAAGCAGTGAAAAGAGTTAAAACAAAAGAGCTCTATGCTGTTTCTTACCTACACTTTCCTTCCTTGCAAATGTTGGGTATATTCCATTCAACCCAGCCATCCCTACTCCTGGGCTGGGAGAGAGAGATACCCCCCGCAGCATTCTTTGTGTCTCTCTGTCAGAGACTCATCTTCAGTTTCTGCTGCCCACTCAATACCCTCTTCCTCCCTCGGCTGAGATCTTTGTGATCTTGAGATCTTTTGTTTATAGGTTTGAGCTTGAAAAGAATAAACTCTGCTAGCCTGGTTGAAGCCAGGCACGTGGGCATTCCCCAATTAAAATCATCCCAAAGGACCCTTGTTTTCTCTTTGGTGGTACCTTATCTTTGTCATTGTTTTCTTTCATGTTTGTCCCCTAACAGCCTCCTTTGATTTAACTCTATGCCCTCAGGAAGGATAATATCAGGCAGGTAAACGGAAGTGTGTATGCTATTCATAGAAATGATACAGTTATACTCCCTGGGGAGAAAGAGGGAATTAAGAGCCTGCTAGGGGAGGGAGGAAAGTACAGAAGGAGCCAATGGGTAACCCAGGATGCACAGCTGCATTAGGCCATCCACAGAATGGGGGAATTCTTTAGAACCCTAAAGACCTGAAAGTGTGGAGTTCTACACTGCTCAGGCTGCAACAATACAAAGCTGGCATTCTCTGCTCATCCAGGTTCCAGGAATGGAGCAGCAGGGCTGTTGAGCAATGACCCTCCTACAGCTTGAGTAATGTTGGCCAAGTATCTGGGGAAATTTGTTTAATAATACTTAATGCTTATACCCCACTCTGCATCAGTACACCTGAAAGTGCTTTACACAGGAGATCAGTATCATTATCCCCATTTTACAGACTGAGAAATGGAGATACAGAGAGGTGAAGTGACTTGGCCAAGGTCACCTACCAGGCCAGTGATAAAGCTGAGAATAGAACTCAGATCTCTCAAGTTCCTGTTCAGGGCTCTAGCCACTAAACTACACTACCACCTATTACTGACCATCAAATAACTATTTAAGGAAAAGAGACACAAGTAAAGCAATGTTACGAATTAGCATTTAAACGTAACAAAGTCAGGAAATTCCAACTCTACCCCCACAGAAGCTATTGTAATGTGTCTCCATTGCACATATACAGTATCTTGTATTATCATACCTGTGTTACATTTCAGATGATAATACAGATAAGCCTGAGCTGCAAAATTTGGAAGCCGATTCTGAATCTTCCAAAGTTTCTTGGATTTTGGTCCAACTCATTAAAGCACCAATTGGCTCACCTGCAAAATTTGGATCCAGATCCAAGGTTGGAATCCAAATTGCCCAAAGTTCAGGAGTGTTTGGGTCTGGAATTGTAATTCAGCTAAGAACAGAGACAGGGCCTAGGTTGATCCAGAGAGTCTTGGTTTCTGACTCCTTCACAGTTCAAAGGTTGTCTGGGCTGGGTGGATTTTTGTTTGGGACACCTTAGCTTAATATATTTGTGCAGTGAGGCTGCAGTTCCAGTTGCTGTTGAAATCACAGCTCTGAATTCCTGACTCTGATGTAACTAGATTAGCAAGATGTCATTGAGGCCAATAATTTATTAAGAACATAAACTGAGCTCTTCAGTCTAACAGAGAAAGGCATACCGTGATCCAATAGCTGGAAGTTAAAGCTAGACAACTTCAGGCTGGAAATAAGGCATACATTTCAAAAGAAGAGTAATTAACCATTGGAATAACTTACTCAGCATTGGGGTAGATTCTCCATCACTGGCAGTCTTTAAATTCAGACAGGATGTTTTTTCTAAAAGATATGATCTAGGAATTATTATGGGGAAGTTCTATGGCCTGTGCTATACAGGAGGTCAGACTAGATGATCACAATGGTCCCTTCTGGCCTTGGAATCTATGACTCATGGGGTTATAATGGGAAGTGTTAGGCAACTTTAATATAAGTAGTCACTACTATTACACCTATAGTGAGTGCACAGCGAGCAGTGACCACATACAACAGTACATGAAATAGGGAGGAGGAAGGTTACAATAAATAATCACATCTGGATTTCAATAAAATGAACAGCAATGAGACTACTCCTGGAGTAAGGTACTACGCCTACATCCTGAGTAAAGGTAACAGAATCTAGTCCTATGCAGTTTGCCATGGAAAGCTGCATCTGCATTTTCTTTCAGTGTTTTTTTAAATTAAATGTGCCCAGAGTTTTGTAAAAGTGTATTTGGATTACAATTTTTATACATACAACATAAAGGAAGGTGACTGAAAGGTACTAAGGCCAAACAATATTGCTGTTATTTTGGATTTAGATGGTGCACTAGCTGCCATGGAAGAAAAATAGGACAGCGTAGAAGCTTCTGATCCAAACCCCTTAGCTGTGAAGCCCCTCTACCTGAAACTGGAGTCCCTCGGTGTTACATTTAAAAGGTTCCTTATCTGAAACCAGTTATCCATCAGCCCATCCAGGTTCTTATAGTTGTGCCAATCACCATAATATTGGAGAGACAGATTATGCCTTTAAGCCAAGCCCTGCACATAGGGTGACCATCTTTGTTGGATGGAAATAAGGGAAAAACACATGAAAAACAAGGAACAATGCTTTCTTTTAAAGGCACATTTTAGGGAAATCCCATTTCTCTTAGGGCAGGTCTTCACTACGGGGAGGGGGTCGATTTAAGATACGCAAATTCAGCTACGCGAATAGCGTAGCTGAATTCGACGTATCGGAGCCGACTTACCCTGCTGTGAGGACGGCGGCAAAATCGACCTCCGCGGCTCCCCGTCGACGGCGCTTACTCCTACCTGCGCTGGTGGAGTAAGCGCGTCAATTCGGGGATCGATTGTCGCGTCCCGACGAGACGCGATAATTCGATCCCCGAGAGCTCGATTTCTACCCGCCAATTCAGGCGGGTAGTGTAGACCTAGCCTTAGTGTATCATGTATTTTTCTCTGAACTGCACATTTCTACTGCCCTCAAGTATACAGTTCTGCTATCCTCAGCTTAAATTTAATATTTAAGATGGTACTTATCAGTTTTAATACATCTTAAAATAAAGGACAGGTGGGCACCCTAAGGGACAAATCAATAAAATAAGGGAAGGTCCCTTAAAATAAGGGGCAGGTGGTCATCTACCCACACAAGCTGGACCATTGCAGGAGCAGCCCTGGGAAGCATTGTGTCTTTGAGGCTCAATGCCCTCCTTGCTTCCCTTTGCAATTCGCTGGTGGCTTATTCCTGCAACAAGTTACTAAACCCTATACCCAGGCTCATATGGACTGGATGGTGTATTGGAGGGGTAGAACCAAGGCTCCTCCCATTCCCCACACCCTTCTCACTCACTGCTGCAGTAAGTGGTCAGACAGTATCTGCCTACTTCTATGTGCTTAGAGCCCGGCACAGGGGTGTAATCATAGAATCATAGAATATTAGGGTTGGAAGGGACCTCAGGAGGTCATGAGAGGGAAGGACATGTCTCTAGCATATATGGAAAGGAATGTCACATTTCGCCTCAGAACAATGAAAGGAAGAAGGAATTAAATCAAGAGACGATATGGTCTCTATCATTACTGAGGCAGACATCGTTAAGGGAAAGGTATCACAGCTACCTCAGGGAGTCTTTCATAAAGCCCTCATTTTATCATACATTTCTCTATTATTTCTCCATTACAGCAGAATTACCCGGCTCAGACATCCATTCTCAATGTGTCAGGCAAACAGTGTGTTTCCATAATTCTCCTAGCTGCACAGAGACCAACCACTGAGCAAATGAGGAAAGATAAAGGCCGGGATCTGCAAAACTGAGAATACATAATTTAGGAGATGAGACCAACAATGAGATTTGCAGAGAACTGGAGAGGCATTTGCAAACACTGAGCCAATATTTCTAGACTTTCTGACAAGAAAGCAGTACTCCTGACTCCAGCCAGAATCACTGGCTGCCTGAGTGAATGACACCTCCAGTATTTGCCATCAGGGGAAAGACCCAGCATGCATTTTTCTCATGTCTTCAGTAAAACCTTTAATTTTAGGAGTCTTATTCTGGAAGAATGTAAGCAGTGGTGAGTTGAGTGCATAGTTCATTGTTCCACTTAACTTTAGCTTCCAGTGTGCTGAGCCATTTATCCAGTATGTTCTCCCAGCCAGATGCTTCTGTGTCATTATCTTTTATGAACCTTTCTGCTGAAGATACATGGTCAGCAATCTAATCTGGTTTTACACGCTTGTTCAATAAATCAAGCAGTTACTCAAGCCAACCTAGACTGGAAGGACGGTGTATTTTGTTTAGAGACTGTTCAGAGACCAGTACTGTATTTATGAAGCAGGCAAAATGCCTATTAGCTTCTCTGGGAGTTTTACATGTGTTAAGAGCATGGGTTCAAGCCATTAAAGCTCACCGTCTGGTTGATGGTAATAGGAGCCACGATAAAACACCTTTACTCGCGTTTCTCCCAGACAGAAATAATTTTATTTGAATACCAAAAGTTAGGGTGATACCAAATTGGAGGATTTTTGTGATCCTTTTAATCTAAACTTAGTAGGCCTGGATTCTGATCTTGGTTATGCTAGATACTTGACTTCATTGGAGTTACTTCCTTTACACCAACATAAGAGAGTGGGGGAAATCACACCTAAAATTCCTTCCAAAACACCAAGCAGCATGAAATATAGGATTTTTCTACCTTGGACTTAGCCTTTGGTTTAGATACTTGGATCACTTCAGTGTTTTCAAAGGTGATGGAAGATCCCAGTTTGACCACTAAACAGCAAACTGACAGAAATCCTCTTGTGGTGATGGAAGCTGTTTGACTAGAAGGTGAAATGGGAGAGAAACATTTCTATGAAATGCATGGCCTCTGGAGTTAATTTCTTTTCAATTTTGAGAGAGTCTCTTGGGGGTCTGTCTCATATGAAATTTATAGCCATTTGTTTGCATTGTAACTTTTTTTTTTTTTTTGGCTGAAATTATCAAAAGGAAACCATCACCACCCTCAATGCAGAGTTATGCTTTTAGGAATTTCTCCTCCATAGACTTCAAAGGGATTTGGATCAGGTCCTTAAAATAAAAGATACCTAGGTCTTATAGCACAACTAAGTCTTGTGCATCCATCTCCTTTTGTTCTTCCAGAGACATTGATTGAAAAGTAGCATGCTAAGCTTACCAAAGGCTTTGGACTTAGATTGATTTTCTGAAGGACATAAGGATTCCAGAATTGCTTCGCATCACCTGCTGCTTCACTTACAATTGGACCCTCCTTTTTTGCTATAGGCACAATAGTAGCCTTAACTCTCTTCTTGAAACCTATTCACCAATATTCTGCCTATTTCATCTAATGCTGCACCCAATCGGCATGATTCCCATTGACTTTAATGTATTAGTAAACCACTTAGGGTAGGCCTTTAGGAATGGAAAGGCACCTACTGGCCAGATCACTGTCTCAGTTTAGGTCAGAACAGTATCCAGTGAGTCATATGTTGATATTTAAGATAAGTGAGGGACAAAGTTAAGTTGCTCCTCCTAGGATCAGGATTATGCTCTTTCTCTAGATCAAACATTTATTTTTCCCAAGGACTGTTAACAGGCCTTTTCCCTGGAGATGCTAAACTGACTATCATGAAAGGCTGCCTTAAGAGTAGAACTAGCTAAATACTGCCAAGAGCACCCATAAGCATTCATTGCAATGTAAAACCAAGAAATTCACTTCCAACCTTCATGCACGGAAAGAAGAGAGGTCCTAAGGTTTGTTGAGAGAAGGAGATATTTGGAGGAGTAGGCAGGAGATACATAGATGGGAGATGGCATTCTCATTGGCAGTTCAAGTCTATTGCATTCAAACCTCCCCAACAGAGCTCTACAGGGCTTGGTTCATTATTCATCTTTGTGGCTTAAACCTGCCGAGGTCAGTTCATGAGCAACTTGCACTCTCAGCTTTGCAGAGTTCACACAGATCTTTTGCAGGGCTTTAAAAAAGTTATTTTACCTAAAATTAGAAAGAGCTGTTTGGAACAGGGGCTACATTTTTCTAAGGATCCTGTAAAGAAAATATATAATAGACCAACAATGTCTATTATTATATATTGATACTTCTGGGGGCATTCTTCGTCAAAAAATTTAAAATTCTGCACCAAAACTTAAAAATTCTGCACACAATATTTTAAAATTCTGCAAAATTCTGCCAGTTTTATTTGTCAAATAAATGTGGAGGCTCCAACATGGCATTGGGGAGCACAGGCCAATGGCTGCCCAGAGGAGGGAGATCACTCTGCAGCTCCCCCCGGGACATGAACTCAGCGACGAAGCTGCACCCAACCCTGCCACAGTGCAAGGACTGGGCCTACCCCTTAAACACCCCAGGGCCCTGCCCCTCTGTGCCAGGTGCACCAGGTGTGGGCTAGCAGGCTCAGCAAGACAGGATCCAAGTGTGGAGGGGATTAGTGTGGCGGGATCCAGGTGTGGGTTGAGAGGGTTCTGTGTGGGGCAATCTGGGTGCGGACAGCTCAGTGGGGGATTTGGGGGGGGGTCTGGAGGCACAGGACTTTGTTGGGGGGTTCTGGGTGCAATGATAATTGGACTCTGCATGGGGGTCCAGTTGAAGGTGATTGGGACTCAGCAGGGGAGTGTCTGGGTGTGTGGGGGGGAATAGAGCTTGGCAGGCGGGTTTGGGTGTTGGGGGTTCAGAGGGGGGGAGTCCAGATGCTGGGGGAGTGGGGTTCAGTGGGGTGGGGATCCCGGTGCAACTGGCTGGGGCTCGGTGGGGTGGGGATCTGGGTGTGCGTGACTCATCAAGGTGATCCAGGTGTAGGGGGAGTGGGGTTCAGCAAGCAGGGTTCGGGATGGGGTGGGTGAGGCTCAGTGGGAGGGTCTGGATACACAGGGGTTGGGCGGATGGGGAAGCAGCTCCCCGTACAGTGATCCCTCCCCCTGCAGCTGAAAAGCAATGGGTGCAGGAAGAGGGGGCGGGGAGGTTTGCAGAGCTTCCTGCAGGCAGAGCAAAAATCTGGGGGTGGGTCTGATCTGGCCCTGGATGTTGTGCAGGGGAAGAAGTTTCATCCTCCCCAGCCCAGCCGGGACTAGCAGCTGAGCCCAGCACAGGGTAGGAGCCACCAGCCAAATCTTTCCCAGTCCCTCCTCCTGCCTCACAGTGATTTACTTCTCTGCCGACTGCCCCAGGCACCCAAAACATGCTGCTGGGGAGGGTCGCATGACCGCTCTTGTGGCTTCCCTTTGCTTCCCCATCAGAAAGTCATTTTTCTGTGGGGAAGCAAGAAATCTGCGGGGGATATGAATTCTGCGCATGAGCAGTGGCGCAGAATTCCCACGGGAGTAATAATATTGGTGCCTTCACAGCCCTCATCACTGTAGTGTCTGAGCTGCTTCCAGTAGCACAGTGAGCAACATGATGTACATCTCTCACATGAGGTTCATTCTCTTTCTCTCAGCCTCTCCCCACAGGAATAGGTGAGTGCATTGCGGAGTGTTGTTTTGGTACAGGTCTGTTGTTGGGGATTTTTTAAAAACATCCGTGAAATGTACACACTGCTCTGACTTTATATTGCAGAAGGCTGGTTAGAGAAGTACGCCTTACACTCAGAGCAGAAGGTGGCAAGATTTGTGATGATCCTTTGTTCCTATGGGAGTTCATTCCATAGTCTCAGACCAGCCCCTGTTAAGGCTCTTCCTCCCATAAGGAATTAAACAGACATGCAAGAGTTTCTCTGGCTGTTCCCAGGGACTCAATAGTGGAGTTAGGAACAGCTCCCCACTGTTGGAAGTCCCAATCATTAGATCAAAGGAGGAATTTTCACCATGGGGGAGGAAGATAAAATATTTACACCAGGGCTATATTGAGAACAAAGATTGTCTAAAGCACCAGTTATAAAATAATGTGCACAAGCTACAAGAGGCAGATATAGGAATCACAACACTATTTGTTTGCAATCCATCTAGCCTCTGTGAAGTTTTTAGAATGAAGGGGAAAGAGGCATGGGGCGCGGGGGGAGGGGGCGGGGGGGGAGTATCAGCAGGAACGGCTAAAGAGCTGTGTTGGGTGATAATTAAATCTGAACTGTAAAGGTCATGAGATAGTTTATCAACTTTTGAGCTGATTCCTAGCAAACCCAGAATGTTATCAATTCATTGTCATTGGCTGCAAATTAGAAATAAACTATCTGAAATCAAAACCCAGTGGTGCAGAGGATGCTAAATGAGACTCTCCCATTTCATTTCTGCTCATCTCCATTAATTAGCAACTCATTAATAACAGAAGAACAATCAATCTAAATAGAGCCCCAGATATTGACTCCCATCAAGTGAGAAAAAAAGATTAAATCGTTTCAAAAACTGCCGGAGATATGTTACCCATGGAGCTGGGTGGAGGAGGAAAGGGAAGTTTATTAGAACAGTAGCAGAAAGTAATTTTTATTTTACAGCTTCTCTAGCTGATGATGCTTCCTATGCTCCCAGAGCCGATTTCATCTCTGAAGCTTGGTAAAATAGCTTTGAGGAGTATACTTGTCATCATCAAAATCGCGAGGTGCATATTTCAAAATTTTCCGTGGCCACTGCAAAGCCTTGCTCAAACTGAATTCTGTGAGAGCAACATCTCTGCCTTAAAGGGTAAGCGATCAGATTTCAGGGTTGCACATTTGCACCCCAGTGCCTGAGAGATGAATAGTGTGGGATGATGAGAAAAGGCATACAGGTGATTAGCTGCGAGGAACCCATTTTTTCACCATGTTCAGACCCTATCCCCAAATAGCGACATGACTAGAGTTTGATGCCTGAGTGTTTTCAGGCTGGAGGCGAATCCCATTAATGTAAACAAAAAGGTTCTCCTTGACTTTAAAGGAGGGAAATCAGTTTCTTAGTGCTGCAAAAAAAGTGCCTCCTCAAATAAGGAGCTGCCTTTGCTCCATCATTTCAGTAGGCACAGAGGTTACTGAATGCCACAAATAATTTGCTTCTGTGATTGATGAGTTTATCTATCAGACATTGTGTTTGAGACATGGAGAGGGTGAAATTCACCCCTGTGCAGAGAGCCACTCCTAGGCCTGTGCATGCATGACATCCATTTTGTAAAGAGATCATCTTTTTCACTACATTTTTTTGTAGTTTTTCTAAGGATCACAACATTTTTGGTAAGCTTCGTTCTTGTCACCTTACTGCGCATTTTCCCTTAGTACATATATACTCATTTTCTGCTAACTGATTTACAATAAATTGCCTTGTATAAATTGGAATTACTCCATTGAAGTCAATGGAAATGTGCCAGTGTACAACAGCTGGGTCTCTGGTTGGTTGGAAAGTGTATTTTCTAGTTGCTGAATTGTTTGCCTATATACTTCCATAGAAGCAATTCTGATTCCAGTGTCTGTCTTAGTTTGAGCACAGCAAGGGCTTAGCACCTCTGGGGACACAGACTACCCTATATGTAATGCATTACAGTCTTTATTTTTAAGAAGTGCTTTTCTGGGGCTTGATAACAGCAGCGGGGAACCAGCAAGAACAAATGTATTAGCTTCTATTCAAGCAGTTTTCAAATTATATTAGCCCAGCCTCATCCCCTTCCATCAAGATTCCAATTTGCCTCAAATTCTGTAAGCACAATGCTGTGTTTAATATTCAGATCCACATCATCCTAAATTAGGAAAAGTCTCTAAAAAAGAAAAAAAAATCCAAGTTGTTTGTACTTAAAATTCCCTGAAGGCAACCAGCAGAATTCTAGGAGATTTCAAGCCTGTAAAATAAGGTAACCTGTCCACTTTGTCATACACACAGATCTAGTCTGAGTTTTCATTCTCACTTGCCTGTAAGGGCCACATTCCACTCTGAATCAAACCTGTGTAAATCCGTAGCAGCTCCACCGACAGGTGTAAATGTGAGCAGAATTTGGCTCACTGTGCCATTCCCCCATAACCTTGACCCCTGGCTATTCTGTGAGAGACAAGCGTGTTAGCTGAAGAGAACTATGCACAAACAACAAAAAATGTGACAGTGCAGTGGGCTCTTGGGTGGGCTTCAGCCAGCTGCATTTTTGAGCCATGGGGTTTTTCATTTTTTGATATGGATCTGACACTTGTTCAGGCATAGTATATTTCAGACCGGTGGCTTAACTTCGTCTACTGAATGAGTGCTATGGCATCTACAGAATCCAATATGTATCATCATCATTATGCCAATGGGCTGGTATGCACCTTCCATCTCGGGCCCAGGTATAAGGACCATGATTTTCAGAAGTGACCAGTGATTTGGGGTGCTGCCACTTTTGGATATCCACCTTAAAGAGGCCCAATTCTCAGAGGGCGTGAGTGTCTCATGCGGGACACTTAAAATCACTAATCGTTTTTGAAAGGCCTGCGCTGAAGACTCTCCAATCTAGTGACAGACAGACCAGTAGGGATAACAACCAACAGAGAAAGGCTGGGCCAGAGCAAGATTAGAATTTTATGAAGTAGATCGTATTGTATGGACATCACAGTGTTTCAGTAAAGAGGTTTGCACCTTTGAATAGTAATATTTGATATTGCCTTTTGCACTGAGACCTACATCCATATGACACAAGACCTGAGGGAACGCAGTGGTATATAGAGTCAGACTTACGTGATCAGGCTAGATGTGCTCTTGCAGCAATAGGTGGGAGAGTAGATAGGATTGTTGCTGCAGAAGGAGATGGCACTTAGCATGGTCCCCTATAGTAACTGAGCATCTCAATCTTTACTGTAATGTATTTATCTCCGTGACACTGCTGCAAGTCCGATTATCCTATTTTACAGATGGGAAACTGAGGCAAGAGAGACTAAATGCCTTGCCTAGGGTCACACAGGAAGTCTGCTGCAGAAGGAGTTGAACCCAGGTCATTTAAGTCCCATACTAGTTCTCCAGCCACTGGACCACACTGTTTATACTTTTGTTGCAGATATGGATGGTGTATGTAAACCCTCTATCCCTCTCATCGCCCCCAACAGATTGGATCTGTCCTCATCCAGCTTCTTTTTGGGACACAACTGTAGTTTCAGTCATTCTATTGCAGTTATCCAATAGTGTTGCTAAAGAAGTAAACTGTCAGTCAAATCAGTGCTATTCTTGCCGGCTAGCTGTCCCCGTATATGCAATTCATTCAATCCATATTCAGTTCTAATATTGAATTAAAGGAGTGGCGGGCCATCTTGGAGAGCAGTAGGTTGATTGGCATTTTCCTTCTGTAGAAGAGATACAGCTGAATGGTAGCAGAGCTTGTGAAATGACAATTTGCACCTCTGTCAGAGAAACAGAGTGACTGAAAATACCATACGTCTCAAGCAGGGAGAAAGAACAACAGAAATATCAAACTCCATCAAAAGAACGACAAAACAAACATTTTAGCGATGTCCTTTCTTCAGGCTGAAATAGGCATTAGCATTGAAACTTGCCACATGTAAGGGACATTTCCAGGTAACATATCTTTAAAGACGATTGCATTAAAAAGGCTTAAAGGAGCCATGGCTCTATCACTTAAAATTAAAGTGAAATTGACACTGGTAATCATACTGCACTTCAGATACATTTTGAAGTGAATGGACTCATGAGGGATTAGGAGTAGCAAAATGGGAGTCAAAACACCTGGTTTCCATTTCTTAGTCTGGCAGCAATTTGCTCCATGGTGCTGGACAAATAATATAGGAAGCAATTTTTACTTCATGTTTAGGGGTATTTGCATTGAACAAAACAAGTGCCTATTGTACTCTGCATGTGCACAATATGAGTACAGACAAGTCTCTGGTTTCCACAGGCACATGAAAGTCCCCATTTGTGGATGCATGTGGATAGATATGCACATATCCAGTCATATGCATGCCCACTATGTAAGGCTGGAGTTTGTGCTTCAACTTCCCCATTTGTAAAAGGAGGATAACTCTTAGGGTATATGCCTTCAGTCCACGGTTAGCCCAGGTGCTTGGTTAGGGTTAGTCTAGCCCAGCTGCAAGTGTTTCCACAACAAAAGCCTACCCGCATTACTGTATCCTCACTGTTTTTGCACTGCATGGTTCTTTGTGCCAAGATGCTCTCAGCTTTTTTTCCCCAGTCAGAAAGGCACTGACTCTAATATTTCCCCCACCCCAGCCAGGTAAACTCGCTTAGGCGTAACACTGGGTCAGAGGTTTTCTGTGCGGAAGTTAGGTAGGCTGGCTAAAACCATAGGTGGCAGATATGAGAGGCCAGGAGAGGCTAAGCCTCCCCAACTAGCCGGCCCACTGCCTTTGGAGCACGCTGCTGCAGAAAGGGTGGGCGCCCGGCCGTGGTCCCACCCATGCTCCAGCCTTGGTCCTCTTCCCCCAAGGCACCACCTCTTCCCCCATGGGTCTGCCTCTTCCCATCTCTGCTTTGCCCACATGGGAGCCTCGCAGGAGGAGGTGAAGTGGTGCACGTGAGTGGTGAGCGGCCGGCCAGCAGGTGGGTGGGGAGATCCTGGGGGAGGGGGTGAAGAGGCACACACGGTGGGCAGGGGGCCTTGGGGAGAGGGCAAAGAGGTGTGAGAGGTGGGTGGGGGTGTGGCTTGGAGAGTAGACCGAATGGGGATGGAGGTGGAGCGGGGACGGGGCTTTGGATGGAAGAAGGCTGAGAAGGGGCGGGCCTTGGGGCAGGGCCATGCTCCGGGTATGTGCAGCCTCCCCAAATGGAGGAGTCAGACGCCACCCGTGGCTAAAACCCGAGTAAGAGCCTGGGTTAACTCTGCAGTGAAAACAGTCTTAGCTACAACAGCGCATTGAGATGCTTAGTGCCATACTGAAGTCAATGGGAGATTTGCCATTACATTCTATGAAGCCAGGATTTCACCCTAAACATCTGCAAAGCACGTTGAGCTCCTTGGATGATAGGTGCTATAGAAATGCAAATAAGGATTATTTCTGAGAACCAAATCACTTTTACTCCAATGGCGTCCGCACTGAGAAGAAATGTAGGATAAAAGGGCTAATAGCACTAAGAGTTGTAGGAAGGATTAAAATACCTCAGCTGGTGACATACTGAACAGAAGGGCTCTAGTCTCCTCCACTAATGCTTGGCAGCTTTTGAGGCTAATGAAACAAGACAGCTGTATAATTAAGGATGAGTGAACCGGTCCAATTAGAACGGACTCAAAATCTATGCTCAAGACTCCAACTAAAGCCCAAGACTCCAACTCCTAACTTTTGAGTTCTAAGGCTTGATCTACATTTAACAATTGGATTGACCTGGGTATGTCGTTCAAGGTGAGAAAAACTGAGTACTGTAGTAAGTCAACCTAACCCCCAACATAGATGCAGCTAGGTCAATAGAAGAATTCTTCCGTCAGCCTAGCTACCACCTCCTGGAGAGGTGGATTTAAAAATTTTATTAAGATGATGTTAAAAAAAATAATAGTGAACAGAGTTTGAGCATAGAAGTTTCTGGTTATCAGGGAATAACAACTACACTGACAGAAAAGCCCCTTCTGTCAACAGAGGGCAGCTGTGCCACTGTATCACTTGTAGTATTGATATTCATTTTCATTCTCCCTTTCCTATGCCAGGAACCTAAATTGAAGTGCTAAGATATGAGATTTGAGACAGAGAGTCTTCATAATATTTATAGCACAAGCAGAAGTAACTACTTCTAGAAACATTGTGAGTGTGATGGTTTTTCCAGTCCTGCTTTGCTGTCTCAAGGGGTTCTGATGGATTGGGAAAATCTTATTGGCATCAAGGCTGCATCAACACTATAGAGCCTATGCTGGCATAGCCAACAAATGTAGATGCAGCATACCCTGACAGAATTCTGTCAGTGTAGGAACACCACCTCCCTGCACAATGTTAGCTATGCTGACCAAAACCCTCTTCAGTTGGCATAGCTACATCTACACTGCGAGTTTAATTGATGTAGCTATGCCACCGGGGAGGTGGGAAGTAAGGGGGTGGATTTTGATTGCTATGCCAGTATAAGGGAAATGTCGACCAGGCCTAAGTCCCCAGAATTCCTGAGATTCACCCATGACAGTATTTTGCTAACAGGTGTTAATGGCTTCACAAGGGTGTTTGACTCAAAGACAGTCACAGACCTCATTACAGCCAATGGGTGCCATATACTCTCAGACTCAAGGGAAGAAGCAATTAAGTCCCTTTATGTGGTGAAGCAGCTGCGGACAATGGAGTCTACACCTGATGCACTAAACTGAACGTACAGGCTTGAGCACAGCTAACTCAGGTAGCTCAACAGGGGTTTCCTGGTTGCAAATGCAGAGGCTAGATTATTAGTTTGTAGGCTGTGCACGTTGGCCGCAGAAAGCCAGGAGAAGCAGGTGAGAGGCCTGGTCTACACTTAAAACTTAGCTTGACATAGCTACGGCTCTAAGAGTGGAGAAAACCTACACACCCCAAGTGCCGTGACATATGCCGACCTAGCCTCCCGGTGTAGATGTAGCTAGGTCGATAGAAGAATGATTCCATCCACCTGGCTACTACCATCTCTTGAAGAGCTGAAGTTCCTACAGTGTCAGAAAAAACCTGCTATCACTTCAGTCTGCACCTACCCTGCAGGGGCATAGCTGCAGTGCTGTAGCTATGCCAGTGTTGTGCGAATAGCCAGGGCCGGCTCTAGGCTTTTTGCCACCCCAAGCAAAAAAATTTTTGGCTGCCCCCCACCCCAGCCCTGGGCTCTCACCCCGCCCCACCAGTGCCCTCCCCCACCCGCACCCCCTGCTGCCCCAGCTCTGGGCTCTCTCTTCCCCCCCACCCACACCCCCTGCTGCCCCAGCCCTGGGCTCCCCCCACCATGCCACCCGCACCCCCTGCTGCCCCCAGTGCTGGGCTCCCCCCTTGCCTCCAGCCTTTCTGGCGCTGGCAGGGTCGGGGCAAGCAGCGGGGCTCCCGGGCCGCGCCTCAGCCCAGCCTCCAGGACTGGCTGAGACCCGGGAAGGCAGAGCTGGGGGACCGGGGCAGGGTAGCCCCAGAGCTGAGGAGCTGGGGTGGGATAGCCCCAGAGGAAGCAGAGCCCCGGAGAGCAGGATGCGGGCCCCGCATGGCAGCGCCCCGTCCTTTATGGCCCCGCTGCTGCTGCTGCTTCTGGCCGCCCTGCCGCAGCCCCTGGGCAGCTCGGGCCGCTTTGCCCAGCCCCAGCTGCGGCGCTGGGGGGTGGCCACCCTGCAGCACCTGCAGGCGGCTTCGTGTGCCCTGAGGGGCAGCCTTCAGCCTGAGTGTCCCCCGCTCGGAGCCTGCCCAGCCCAGCCACAAGGTGGGGGCGCTGCTTCCCTGCGGCGCGAACCTCAGTGGCCCCAGGGCGCCCCCGCGCATGACGTGCTGCTGCTGCCAGGGCCGGCTCTAGGTTTTTGCCACCGGAAGAAAAAAAAAAGATGGCTGAAATGCTGCCCCTGAAAATGTGCCGCCCCAAGCACGTGCTTGATTTGCTGGTGCCTAGAGCCGGCCCTGCGAATAGCATAACCAGGACCTCCTGAGTGTGACCCTGAAAGGAAGTAGAAAGTCAGAGCTTCTGAGGCACAGAATTTTCTGGAGTGGCAGTTTCTGAGCAAGGAAACTGCCTGCTGTTTGTTTCTACTGCGTTCAGGAAACCAGGACTTTGTGAATAGTCTTTGTAAATAAACCAGATTATACTGAGATTACACCTCATTTATATGATCAATCTCATCCTAACAGAAATGACCCTGCATGCCCTGAATATTGGCTAACTTGTCGGGCCTTGGGGACAACAACATGTATAATTCCCTGCCCAATCATTTGGTTTGTGAAAATTGTACTTTTCTTTCTACAAATTCTTATGCATCTTATGCACCTACAAGTTACAGCAGGTACAAGTTTGCATGGCTGGGAAACCCACATCCAAAGAGAGGAAACTATGTGCTGCTTGTTTCATGATCAATCTATCAACTGGAAATTTTAAAATGTTTAACCACCATTAGAGTTGAGACAACTACAGTCTGTTTCTCAACATTCAGCAGGTAGGAACCACACAACAGGTGTGGCTTAAGTTCCAGTACTTCACAGACCACAGACAGACATTCCACCTTCAGAAAAAGAGGGTAGCTATTTTCAGTAAATTAGTCACTGTGAATTTTTCATTTGGTTCCCATGAGAAGGTTAAGGCTTGGGGACCCAATCTGATTCCTTGTGTAATTCAACTTATTTCGGTGGAGTTACACCAGAGAAGAATTTGGCCCAGCCACTTTGGCTGTCTGTACACGACCCACAGAACCCCCAAAACATTTGACTAACTACTCATGTCAGTTGTTCCATCAAGGCTCTGTTGTATGATCCTGAGCCAGCCATATAGGGACTATTCACATGCATAAAGTTTCTCAGGGCATGTTTACAGGACTAAGCCTTGTGTTTCCTGAAAAACAGATAGGCAGTCACTGTTTCTTTTGAAGCATGCTGGTCAAACCAGAGAACATCTCTAAGAATAACTATAATTTGTATTCACAGACAGTTACAATGGCAAACTTTTGTACAGTGCAAAAAAAAATAGAAATAAGAGTGTTTAGTCTAAGTATATCTAACAGATTCTGTCCAATACAGAGCTAAGGCTATGACTTATTCTCACATAACAGAAATCCATTTATCACTCACACTGCCTTTACATTACAGCAGCAGTGACTCTAATCTAGTGCTAGTGCATTCTCGATCTGTCAGTGAAGGTGCTAAGAAGGAACTCACAGCAAGGGTTAACCACTAGCCTTCACTCAGTTACATGTCTTTATAGGCTTATCTTTATTCTTCCTATCAGAAATCCCTTTTAGCACTTATAAGACCTCAAACAATGGTGACCTTTTCCACTTGTTTCTCATGTCCTTTGAAAGTTCTCCTCAATACATGGACCTTCCTCGTCGTTCCTTGCTCTTGGATGCTGTTCGCCATATGCTAAATGTTAGTCTTTTCCTGCTGGAAGTTCCTGTCTCTATACAATACAATTTCTCTCCTGTTTTATGTTCTTTAGTCACGTAGAGCCTCTAGTTTTAAAAAGCGTGCACACCATTGTATGCTGTTTGCACGTGAATTTACCATAAGTACAATGGCCAGTTAGAGGCATAAGTGGCCCTTTGTACATAACATACCCATTTATAGGGACAATATGGGTAATTACATATGCCAATTAGTGGTAGGTTCTCTGTCCTGTTCCCTGGCCTTTGTGCCACTCAGGAAACAAAGACTGACTGCATTCCCCTAGCCAGAGGTTCTTCAGCTTGGGGAACGCACCAGTGGGCTTAGTGCTGGCATGACAGGCTCTTAGACCAGCCTCCTGCCAAACCAAACAGAGTCTGTCTAGGGGTGAGGAAGGTCAGGAAATAGACACGCCGAGGGCACCCCACTGTAAGGATTTTTAGGGATCCTATCTGACCAGAAGACTTCGGGGAGCCGTACAATATACCTCCCACTGGGTCCCCCCTTAAGCCCATCTATCAGAGCTGGAATAAAAGAAACCACCACATGGATATGAACTCACAAGAACACTTTATTTATTAAAGGAGAAGGAAGGAAAGAGAGGAGGATGGATTAAGGACACTGGAGATTTGGAATATAAGCAAGCACATACTCAATAAAGCAAAGATGTTTTTCTACCTCTTTCAGATACTGCCGGTGGTGAGGCTGCAGAATCCGGACTGGTGAGATCAGCGATGGACACCAATGGTGGATCACAGGTGTCGAAGACAGGTAAGTAACCCTATTTCAGACCCACCCTATCTCTCTTTGAGTCGTCAGAGTGAGTGTCAGATCTAACTAACCGGATCTAGTCCGAGCGTGCACGTCTGCTTCCCAAAAGAAAAAACTAATAAACCCCAAGATGACAACTTTGTTCAGTGAGTGGTTACTGCAGGCCAGTAACCAATGTGGGAGGTGTACCACACCGCAGAGAGAGAGCTTTTGGACACCTGAGCACCAAAGATTCCAGCACTCAAGTGCCCCTGGCCGCTCCCTTCATTTGTTTATATAGAAACCGGTTACTTAGCAATAACTGATTCCCGCTCTTTTCACTTTCCCGCCTTTTGCCCAGAATAGGGGAACAAGAAACTGTCACAACATGGAGGTCATCTTGTTCTTATCCAGACCAAGATGGCCACCTAATAAACAATGCCCTAAAATCCAACTGGGTGTGTGCCTTGCCCAAGAATTTGGCAGGGCTGTAATTAACACCACAGCTATCCTCAACTGGTGGATGGTGCCTTGGGAAACATTGTCCAACCTGCATTTGGGGCTGGAGCCAAACAGAGAATCAGGATGCTAGAGCCAGCCCCTCCTCTCTCTGCACTGCCTAGTGCAAAGAATCTGCTACGTGTGTGCAATTATGCACATTTTGTCCCTACATACTTGTGTTACTTGTTTATATTCATCCTTTGTAATTTGACCTAGTTTCCACTTTTTGTAGAACTCTTTTTGAGTTTCAGATCATTGAAGCCAAGGAGGTCTCTTGCCAGACTTCCTATCTTTCCTAGGCAGTGGGGTAGTTTGCTCTTGTGCCTTTAATAACGTCTCTTTGAAAAACTGCCAACTCTCTTGAACTGTTTTTCCCTTTAGACTTGCTGCCCATGGAATTTTACCTACCAACTCCCTGAGTTTGCTAAAGTCGCCTTCTTCAAATCCATTGTCTTTATTGTGCTGTTCTCCCTCCTACTATTCCTTAGAATCCTGAACTCTGCCATTTCATGATCACTTTCACCTAAGCTGCCTTCCTCATGAGCTTTCCATGTTTTGTGCACCCAAAATCTTTTCTTGTCTAGAAAGTCCAAAGGCTTTTTATAGAGGCAAGTCCCAGCCTGCGCCCAAAGTCTCCCCAGTTCAGTACCTTGTTTTCTAACATTTTGCTTCTGTTCACTCACTGGTCTCATGCCATCTGCAGAGCTCCCCTTTCAGGAGCTGTTGTTTCACCCAAGATACTCCCTAAGGGTACATCTACACTACCCACCGGATTGGCGGGTAGTGATTGATCTATCGGGGATCGATTTATCGCGTCTAGTGTAGACGTAATAAATCGATCCCCGATCGCTCTGCCGTCGACTCCGGAACTCCACCACGGCGAGAGGCAGAAACGGAGTCAACGGGGGAGCGGCGGCCATCAATCCCGCGCTGTGAGGATGCGAAGTAAGTGATTCTAAGTCGATCTAAGATACTGGGGCAAACCC
Organism: Chrysemys picta bellii; assembly: GCF_011386835.1. Lineage (NCBI taxonomy): Eukaryota > Metazoa > Chordata > Testudines > Emydidae > Chrysemys > Chrysemys picta. The sequence goes on along the minus strand of NC_088792.1, from coordinate 270,864,430 downwards.
CTACGTAGCTATTCTCGTAGCTGACGTTGCGTATCTTAGATCGATCCTCTCCCCCCTCCCACACCCAGTGTAGACCAGGCCTTAGTGTTTCCACCCCGAATATTGCTTCTCCTCTTGCTACCCTTGGAATGAGCTGGATCTGATTTATATCAGTCTCAGACCTCTCCCACTCCCAGCAGAGAGGATGACTAGAGCTAGATGGACCACACCCTAGTTCTCATTTTCAGGGGTTGTCTACTACCTACAATTCTTTAGTGGTGTGTGCATTTTTTCACCCAGGTGACAGTACACTCTGTTACAGGATATGTGTTGTAGAGGGGAAGCTGGGACTGGTTGGGCAAAGAGACTGGGAAGGGGAACTGTGGGGAGGGAGATCTGGGGCTGGCTGGGCAAGGAAATTGGAACTTGAATGAGAAGCCTGAGGCATGGAGACTGGGACTGAGATGATGAGTCAGGAGTGGGGACGAGACTGGATGGATACAGGGGACAGAATAGAAGGGGTAAGGTAGAAGGGTGTCAGGCTTCAGGGGGAACAGACAGAAGGATCTGTGCCTAGTAAAGCACACTCCATTCCAGAGGTAGGAATGGAACTCAAGATTCGTGAATGTCACCATTCCTCTGCTGTCAGCAAACATCTGTGAAATCCACTGGCAAAGTGTGTGTTTCATACCCTCTAGTACTGGTCCCCATCAAAGATGATAACCTACTACTGCTGTCAGACACTTGGTTAGTCACTTAAACCACCACACACACTAATTGTATGTTTCTCATTTTCTGGGTGCCTTACTTGAGACCCTAGGGTCTGATTTGCAAATGTACTGATCTCTCACAGCAGCAACTGAGATCGGGGGTGGCGGAGAGTGGTTGGAATATATAATGCTAAGTATTCTGAACAAAATCAGATCTCAAATTGGGCACCTAATAATTTGACTTATCTCTCTGTGCTAAGCTTTCCATCTGTAAAGTGAGGATAATATCAGCCCCTCACCTCCCTGTGGGGTTGTGAAGATAAATAATGTTTGCAAAGCCCTTAGATACTCTAGTGATGAACGCCCTCGAAAATGAGGAAATTAATAATTCTGTCTTCAGAGCAGGGTTTGAACTGTGCACAGCAAATGAGGCTTGGGGCCATACACTGAACAATGAGGAGGAAATAAAATATTGACTAGCTGCTTATTAATTAAGCACCATCCATCATGTGCACTGAATGAGGCAGGGGTCCCATGGAAAAAATAGTATGTGATAATGTAATTAAAGACTGTAGCAAAATGCATAGGCAACAGAGGGATGAATTATCATAGAATCATAGTAATATAGAACTGTAAGGGACCTCAAGAAGACATCAAGGCCAGCCCCCTGTACTGAGGCAGGACCAAGTCAACCTAGACCAATCCTGACAGATGTTTGTCCAACTACCTTTTTAAAAGCTTCCAGGGGTGGGAAGCCTATTCAAAAGCATAACTACCCTTATAGTTAGAAAGTTTTTCCTAAAATCTAACCTAAATCTCCCTTGCTATAGATTAAGCCCATAACTTCTTGCCTTACCTTAAGTGGACATGGAGAACAACTGATCACCATCCTCTTTATAACAGCTCTTAACCTATTTGAAGACTGTTATCAGATCCCCCCTTCAGTCTTTTCTCCAAGACCAGTTTATTTAACCTTTCCTCATAGGTCAGGTTTTCTAAGCCTTTGATAATTTTTGTTGTTCTCCTCTAGACTCTTTCCAAATTGTCCACATCTTTCCTACAGTGTATCACTCAGAATTGGACACAGTACTCCAGCTGAGGCCCCACCAGCGCAGAGCAGAGCGAGACAATTATCTCCCACTTATATACAAAACTTCTGTTTATACACCTCAGAATGCTACTAGCCTTTTTTTTTGCAGCTGCAACACATTGTTGACACACATTCAATTTTGATCCACTAATCCACAGATCCTTATCAGCAGTACTACCTCCTAGCCAGCTATTCCCCATTTTGTAGTTGTGCATTTGATTTCTCCTGCCTAAGTGAAGTACTTTGCACTTGTATTTATTGAATTTCATCTGGTTGAATTCAGACCAATTTTCCAATTTGTCAAGGTTGTTTTGAATTCTAAACCTGTCCTCCAAGGTGCTTGCAACCCCTCCCAGCTTGGTATCATCTGCAACTTTTATAAGCACACTCTCCACTCTATTACCCAAGTTATTAATAAAAATATCGAATAGTACCAGATCCAGGACTAACCCTTGAGAGACCCTCCTAGATATGCCCTACCAGTGTGACGGTAAACCATTGATGACTACTCTTCAACTATGGTCTTTGAGCTTTTGTCACTTGTCCCCTTTGAACCCAGTTTAAAACCCTCCTCAGTAGGTTAATGAGTTGGTGTATGAAGATGCTCTTCCCCTTCTTGGTCAGGTGGATGCCATCTCTTCCCAGCAGACCTTCTTCCCAGAATATCATCCCATGGTCAAGGAAGCCAAACTCTTCCTGTCAACATTATCTGCACAGCCATGCATTCATCTACAGGATGCACATGGCCCTGCCTGGGCCTTTACCCTCAACTGGGAGGTTGATAAGAACACAACCTGTGATCCTGGCCCTTCACCCTAGCTCCCAGAGTCCTGTAGTCACTGTTGCTCTGTTCAGGGTCAGACCTGGCAGTATCATTAGTGCCCACATGGATGCGCAGCATTGGTTAGTGATCCAATGGATGGATGAGCTTTGGCAACCTTTCTGTAATGTCTCAGAAGTGGGATCCAGGCAGGCAGCACACCTCCTGGGACATCACATCAGGTCAGCCAGTTCACCTCTGAAGGGAATCCCCAACCACCAGCACTCTACGTCTCCTCCTGTCGGGTGGAGTGGCTGTGAGCTTTCCAGCCTTGGGGACAAATAGCTTCTCCACTTCAGCCATCGGAGTCAGCTCCTCAACTGCTCTTGCCAGTGCAGCATACCATTCTTCACCTGGATGGATGGGGGACCTGGGGTGGGGAGTGGAGCACTGACTACTGTGCAAGGTGGCCAGCAGTCAGTCTCCTCCTCAGAGAGCAGCCAGTTCTCCTTCCTCTTGTGGTCCTGCTGTAGTCATCTGTAGTCAGCTAGCAGCCTCCATCCCAGATGTCTCCATGTGCATCCTGTTGATAAAGTCTTCGCACTCCACCTCCTCCTGCAGCTCTCTTATCTGCTTCCTGAGGGACTCCACCAACAGACACCTCTCACACATGGCAGTTCCACCTGACTGACTTTCTTTGGTGGCAATATGCAGGCCACATTCCCAGCAAGTCAAGACCCAGGCCTGGGTGGAAGCCACTGGGATCAGAGTGCCTGTCTGGACAGGTCCCCCACAGGTGCAGGCAGAGGAAAAGGTAACAGTGATGCGGGTGACACACCCTTTTCCTCCCATGCTGGGTTCTTCCTTGTAGAGTACCTGGAAGTTAAGGAAACAAAAAACAATACACAACCTTACCTCCCTGTCTCCTTCTGCTGGCGAATTTAGCTGTCTAACACCCATAGTCACCCAGCTGTCTTTGTCTTACCAGCCACATGTCTGTTGGCTGTGCAACCTTAATTCTGGCATGTCCTAAATTTTGAATACTTGACTGTGCATCCTTGATACTGTTCTATAATATCATTTTTGGGCATCATATATATTTGATCATTTTCTATGGAGCAATGTTGCCTGACACTGTCATTTGAGAAAACAGAAATTTCCTGATTATCATTCTCAGTGAAAGTATATCCCTCCTCAAATGTGACATCTGGAAGGGACATTATCTTTGGACTTGAAACCATCAAAGACTCTAGACAGCTGTCCGAGACACACCACATTAGCCCAGAGACACTAATGATGCCAAAAGGAAAGAAAGCCATGGCACATAATACATTTATACGAGCGCTGTTAAATTATTTAACTTAAATACACTTGCTGTCCCATATACATAGTCTTGCAGTGGAAGTAGAAGCGAAGCCAGGAGCTGCCTTTGTGTAGAAGCCTCTTAGGTTACCCTATGTATGAGGGTGCAAGGAATATATTGGAATCCCAAAGTCATTTACCAACAGACCTGTCCCAAACTACTTTTTTCTGTCTATGGAAATTCAGGCCACAATGCCCCAGTTCCTACTTCTGGTCAGTCACATTTGGGTTTCACATGTGCACCCACATCTTTGCCGCTGGCCACCATGCTCCTATGTACCTTAAAAATCCTACAGCAGTTTTTGTAATAGTAGGGGTTTGCCCGTGTATCTTGATGATTGGTAATTTCCCCTCCTTTGCACTGTGTTGTCCAACTGGCCGCTGCTGTATGAATACAGTTCATGAAGTGCTTTTGCATTCTTCAGAAAGAAAGGTACTCCAGCAGGAAAATATTATTCATCACTAGTTCACATTCACCTTACCCACTCTGCTGACATTCCACGTACCCTATACTCTACTTGAGTAGAGGGCTTTTTAAAAAGCAACACATTCTTTAGCAAATCATCTGTGGAATGTGAGAGGAGCACTTTATGCACATGCTGTTGTGGAATGCAGAGGGAACCCACTGGTCAGCCCTTAGCTAAACAAAACACTCCACTGCACACACAATTCTCCCCCTGAAGAGAGGATGAGAGAGAGGACAAACCACATGACAGATTCAGATTAGTCCTATTGCTTAATGAACTACTGTAAGGTGCTCAGCTATTCCAGTGATAAGGACTGTATAAGGACCTATATAGGATAAAATAGAATAGTGTGTGTTTCATGTCCCATTGGTGCCCAGTTCACAAAGGATGTGAGTCTGTTATAGCACTCACTTGGAGAGTGGGGCTCTTGAACTCACTTTATAGACATTTCCTGCCTTTAGCTCTAGAGGACCCCTGGTCAGTCTCTGGCTGCAGTTATTACACAACATTTTCCATGCAAAGCATAAAAAAGGAGGGGAAATAAGACCCTTACAAACAGGATGTTAGGGATCATTAAAAAGGGGATAGAGAATAAGATTGAGAATATATTATTGCCCTTATGTAAATTGATGGTATGCTCACATCTCGAATACTGCGTACAGATGTGGTCTCCTCATCTAAAAAAAGATATACTGGCACTAGAAAAGGTTCAGAAAAGGGCAACTAAAATGATTAGGGGTTTGGAACGGGTCCCATATGAGGAGAGATTAAAGAGGCTAGGACTCTTCAGCTTGGAAAAGAGGAGACTAAGGGGGGATATGATAGAGGTATATAAAATCATGAATGATGTGGAGAAAGTGGATAAGGAAAAGTTATTTACTTATTCCCATAATACAAGGGGTCACCAAATGAAATTAATAGGCAGCAGGTTTAAAACAAATACAAGGAAGTTCTTCTTCACGCAGCGCACAGTCAACTTGTGGAACTCCTTACCTGAGGAGGTTGTGAAGGCTAGGACTATAACAGCGTTTAAAAGAGAACTGGATAAATTCATGGTGGTTAAGTCCATTAATGGCTATTAGCCAGGATGGGTAAGGAATGGTGTCCCTAGCCTCTGTTTGTCAGAGGATGGAGATGGATGGCAGGAGAGAGATCACTTGATCATTGCCTGTTGGTCCACTCCCTCTGGGGCACCTGGCATTGGCCACTGTCGGTAGACAGGATATTGGGCTAGATGGACCTTTGGTCTGACCCGGTACGGCCGTTCTTATGTTCTTATGTTCTTAAAGTAGAGTTATATTTACAGAAAGTTACATATGCATTAAAAGTTCTGTGGTGTCAATGGTGATTCTTCGAGATTCCTTCTGTCTCTTGATATTTACTGGGAAACACAGATCAAGAACCACAGAATGAGGGGCCCTTTCCTGCAGCGTAGATATAAACAAACGTAAGTAAGAGAAATTCTGGTCTGGCAACTGACAGTACTAATAGTTCATAATAGAAAGCCTAATGGTTTCCTATACTGTTGGGATAGTCAAATTATTATTAATAAAAAAGTAGAACTGATCAAAACTTTTCAGATACAAAACTGTGAATTTTGATGAGATAATGGAAACAATGTTGAAAATATGCTTCATGTTTTTTTGTCTTTTTTATTTACCCATTCAAATAAAAAGGCTAATCTGTTAGAACATTAATATTGTTGTAATATTAAAGGCCAATCTGTTATAAAGTTCATGGAGATAGGTCCTTCAATGGCTCTTAGCCAGGATGGGCAGGGATGCAACCCCAAGCTCTGAGTGTCCCTATCCTCTGTTTGTCAGAAGCTGGGAGTGGATGACAGGGGATGGATCACGTGATGGTTGCCTGTTCTGTTCATTCCCTCTGAAGCACCTGGCATTGGCCAGTGTCAGAAGACAGGATACTGGAGGACCATTGGTCTGACCCAATATGGCCATTCTTATATTCTTATAAAGATACCTGGACAAGAAGATTTATTGACAAAAGTTTCCTCCTTCACCTCAACTGTAGAATTATTCCCTCCCAAATTAAACTCCCCCAAAGCCAAAATTAATCATATTAAACTATGTGTCCATCACAGACTTGAATCTTTCAAGCCCTTAAGCATATTCATTACTTCCCATGTGTGATTAGTTCTACTCACTTCTCTGATTTGTTTTTAAGCAACTATTCGGAGAAAATCTCCTTCCTTAGAGGTTTTTAAGGTCAGGCTTGACAAAGCCCTGGCTGGGATGATTTAGTTGGGAATTGGTCCTGCTTTGAGCAGGGGATTGGACTAGATGACCTCCTGAGGTCCCTTCCAACCCTGATATTCTATGATTCTATGAAAAACACCAAGATATTGCCCAGCCTACAATAGCCTACTGCATGTTTTTGGGGAAATACTAATATATAAATAAAAGCTACCAAAGCTGTTGTCTAAATATACATTGGATCACAGACATTCAAGGTGGAAAAGCCCTGCTAGGTTATCTAGTTCATCATCTTGCATCCAAGTTATCTGTATCAAACTGAGTTAGGCAGACATGGGATCCAACCTTTACAACTGATGACCTAACTAGTCAAGTGCTGTCATGGCAACTGGGAAAGGAGATTACCAGAAGTCAGTTGATAGAATGACAGGTAATGTCACCCACTACACTTCAATCAAACGACACAAGGAGAGGTTGAAAAGAAACCTACTCTCTGTTTTGTAGGGAACTGATAGTACATTTGTACTGTTATGTCTGTCTGTTCCAGATATGGAGGTTTATTGTTTTCTGCTAATTCAGTGTCCAGTCCTGTGAGTCTGGTAACTTAGAAACCACTGACTCCTGCACATCGGAACAGCAGCTTTCATTCATGTCCTTTATTTTAAGCATGAGATCACTGACTGTATAACATAGCTCATTGTCATTAATGTTGCTTTTCTTTTGTTTTACCCTGCATAAGATCAGTATCTAGTTTACTCAGTGTTGCTTAGAATCATAGAATCATAGAATCATAGAATATCAGAGTTGGAAGGGACCTCAAGAGGTCATCTAGTCCAACCCCCTGCTCAAAGCAGGACCAATTCCCAGCTAAATCATCCCAGCCAGGGCTTTGTCAAGCCGGGTCTTAAAAACCTCCAAGGAAGGAGACTCCACCACCTCCCTTGGTAACGCATTCCAGTGTTTCACCACCCTCCTAGTGAAATAGTTTTTCCTGTTTTCTACAACATAGTATAGTCTAAGGTCGAAATGGGCTTAATCTGTAAAGTTCACATATGGGAATAAACTTCTCTATAGTCCAGGCGTGTCCTGAATCTGCAGCTCTGACTGGCCCATTTCAGCGAGAGGGGCTTGTGACGTTGCACTCCATATGCTTTATAAAAATATGTTTATAAGTGTAAATATGATGTAACTGGAATATGCTTTATGCAAAAGGTCTCTTGTAAGGTATCATTACAAAGCTTATAATCTACTGAGTGTGTTCAACCTATTTGTATGAATGTATCATTCTTGTATCTGAAACTAGGAATAGGAAGTATAACTCTGAGGTCCTATTGTAATTATGCAAAGTGTGGTCCATTAATGGTGGTTTAGAATCTTGATGGCTCCCACTGACTAGGACAATTGGTTGTAAATGGCTCTGTTTACCTGCAAGCCTTCCTGTGTACCTGTAGACCAGCCCATGGGTAATGAAAAATGAAGTCTTGCAGTGACATGTGACCATGTTACATGATTCTGGAATCCATCTTAACCTGGTGCTTTTCCATTTAGAAGGAGGGTGGGGACCCAGAGAGACAAAGGATTCCCGTCTTGTGCCAAAGCTATAAAAGGGGGTGGAGCAGGACAAAGGGGGTCCCAGTCATGAGAAAGCTGCTGCTTTCACCTAAGATGCCTGCTGGAACTAACAAGGACTGTACCGGGGAAAGGATTGGGCCCAGACTAGGAAGGAGTCTAATCTATGAAAGAAGCTTATTGGAACATCTCTGAGGGTGAAATATTATCTGTAATCAGTTTCTTAATGTATTAGGCTTAGACTTCAATGTTTTGTTTTATTTTGCTTGGTGACTTACTTTGTTCTGTCTGTTATTACTTGGAACCACTTAAATCCTACTTTTTATACTTAATAAAGTTACTTGTTTACTGATAAACCCAGAGTAAATGATTCATACCCAGAGGAGCAAACAGCCGTGCATATGTCTCTATCAGTGTTATAGAGGGTGAACAATTTATGAGTTTACCCTATATAAGCTTTATACAGAGTAAAATGGATTTATTTGGGGTTTGGATCCCATTGGGAGCTGAGTGTCTGGGTTCTGGAGAAGGTAGCCTTTTGAGCAGATTTTGGTTAAAGTCTGCAGCTTTGGGGGCATGGACCAGACCTGGGTCTCTGTTGCAGCAGGCTAGCATGTCTGGCTCAACAAGGCAGGGTTCTGGAGTCCCAAGCTGGTGAGGAAAACAGGCTCAGAGGTAAATTCAGCACATCAGATGACAGTCCCAAAGGGGTCTCCGTGACCGAACTTGTCACAGAGCTATTTGCAAACTTTTTATCTGGATCCAGTTCAGGAAATTAACTTCACAAAGTCCTGGGGTATTATTTATTTATAGCAGGTAAGCCCTTCACAAGTTAGACCTCAAAACTAGATCTGGTTGAAAGTTTTTGCTCAAAACCTTTTCTCATCAAAATGGACATGTCCATTTTGGATAACATTTTGGGGGCTTTTTGTCAAAAAACTGAAAAATTTCATACATTTGTCAGTTTTCACCACACGAAAACTGGAATTTCAGTCAAAAATAAAATTCCTGATCAGGTCTACTCACAACCCCTCCAGGAGGAAGAGCAGTATTGTCTCCATTTTACTGATAGGGAAACTGAGGCACAAAGCGTTAAAGGGACTGTGGAACCCAAGACTTCTGACTCATCGCCCTGAGCCTTAACCAAAAGACCCTATTTCCTCCCTATTCAGAGTCAAGGCTTTTGGCTCTGGAGAGGCACAGCACAGAATCTAGTCCACTTTCCACTTGTGTTATTGGTAGTAGTAATAATAATAAATACCAATATTATCATTTAATATTTCTATTCTGGGAGCACCTAATGGCCTCAGCTAGGCTGGCCCCACTGTGCTAGGTGCTATACAAATGTACATGGACATTCCCTGCTCCAAAGAGCTTGCAAACTAAAGGAGAGGAGGGGCTATGAGGGGACTTGCCTATGTTTAAATAAAATAACCTTTGTGAGTGACCTGCAAACTATGTCAAGTAGGTAGAATCTGATGGTGCAGCTGTCTAGCCTAGAGGAGCTAAACACAGTTAGTTTACCAGCTATTTGTAAGAGAGCTAGCTTTCAATAAGCACATTTAACGTTCTGCCTCAAATATAGCAAGGAGCAAATTAAAGGCAAAAATTATTAACTGCACTTTTTCTGCAGAACTTGCAACACATTACCACATTTGCATTAAATTTGTTAGTCTCTAAGGTGCCACAAGTACTCCTGTTCTTTTTGCGGATACAGCCTAACACGGCTGCTACTCTGAAACCTCTATAACATGCTGCATCTGGCAAAAAAGGACTGCATTCAGGGTTGCCATAATGTCTCTTTGTTCTACCACAGCTGTAGTAAAAGGGTCATAGAGTAGGGATGTGGGCTTCCTAGTGAACAAGAGTGACATGGGGGACAATTATGAAGGCAGCACAGATGCCCCCGGTACACAGAGTGTTCTGGGGAAGGCTGGGGTATGTTGAAGGCAGGCTGGGAGTCAGCCAGGGAAGAATAGAGTAAAGGTGAAAGGAATCTTGCAAATGGGAGATCCTGTACCCTGGCAATTCCCCATCAATGCAAGCCCCACAGGCACTATATGGCAGCAGGCACGTTAAACTCTACAGGGGGCCATACAGGCCCTAGCAAACCTGGACTTGGGGAAACAGACTGTCTCCCTTCACACCTTGCATCAGCCCTTGTGTTAGCTCAGGGATGAGTTTGGAGGATTATGCTAGTTGCCTCTGCAATAGAGGAAAAACTTCCCTCAGTACAGAGAAACAACTCCTAGCAGATACATACTGCACACAGCAAAGTGAGGATTCATTCTATCTAACCTGCTTGGAACTGATGGCTAGGAAGACTGTTTGCTGGAGAAATGGTCCTTACCAATTCAGCGTATAATTGTTAAAAAAAAAAAGACAAGTTCACGCACACACACCCTCCCCAAAAACAAAACAAAGAGTTCATCATCTGTATAAAGCTGTATCTTGCTGTGTAATTGCCATACCAACCACACAATGTCTATTCTTCCTAGAGCTGGAGCTTCTGAAACTCTTTTGTGGAGAAACTTTGTGAAAAACAATGGCAAACCCCTCCCCTCCCCCGAAGAGCTGCTAAAGAAACATAAATCCTTCTATTTTATATGATTCCATTACAATGCCCTTTTCTTAATTTCCTTCTTTCCTCTCCCTCCCCTCTTTTCTTTATTGTGTACCTGAAACTGGGTTTTCATTGGATTGGCATTTGGGAACAGTTTCCCTTAGCAATCGGATTACAAAGAAACCCCTGCACAGCAAACCCTGTTACACATTGAGCCTTGGTCCCTCTCCCAGGGAGGTTGCCTGAGCAATGAAACAGCACTTGTGGCCTCAGGAGACCAGTCAAAAGTTCTTTTTAAATCGATACTCCACATCAGCTTCAAAAACAAAGGGACAAATATCTTCCTCATTCTGAACCCCACATGTTGTTTGGTACATGATGTATTTGGCCTAGAAAAGAATTTGAACTACCATGGAAAATAAACTTAAGCAAGCATGTAGACCTGAAAACTAAGGCCAGGGCATTCATAGGTGGTGTGCACCTAATTTCCTTTCACTCTTTTGAAAATCCCAGCCTGTTCTTTCCATTGGGATTTATCGATCAGTGTTTGTTACAGGCCCCCCTCTGTGCTCAAGCCACAGAAGAGCTGAATGCAGTACATGCCCATTGAGAGAACTATAGTTTAAGCTGCAGCAGCTCATGCTTTTAGTCTTGGAGGTCCCTAGTTCAATTGTTGGTGTGTCAGTCAAGATGACAGTCATCACAACATAAGAACAGCCATACTGAGTCAGACCAATGGTCCATCTAGCCTGGTATCCTGTCTTCCGACAGTGGCCAATGCCATGTGCTTCAGAGGGAATGAACAGAACAGGCAGTCATCGAGTGATCCATCCCCTGTCATCCACTCCCAGCTTCTGGCAATCAGTGGCTAGGAACACCCAGGGCACGGGGTTGTGTCCCTGACCAGCTTGACAAATAGCCATTTACGGACCTATCCTCTGTGAACTTATCTAATTCTTTATTGAATGCAGTTATCCTTTTGGCCTTCAAAACATCCCTGGCAATGAGTTCCACAGGTTGACTGTGTGTTGTGTGAAGAAGTACTTCCTTTTATCTGTTTTAAACCTGTTGCCTATTAATTTCATTGGGCGACCCCTAGTTCTTGTGTTATGTGAAGGAGTAAATAACACTTATTCACTTTCTCCACACCAGTCATGATTTTATAGACCTCTATCATATTCCCCTTTAGTCTCTTTTCCAAGCTGAAAAATCCCAGTCTTTTTAATCTCGCCTCATACAGAAGCTGTTCCATACCCTTAATCATTTTCGTTGCCCTTCTCTGTACCAATTCCAATTCTAACAGGGAAGGGATAGCTCAGTGGTTTGAGCATTGGCCTGCTAAATCCAGGGCTATGAGTTCAAGCCTTGAGAGGGCCATTTAGGGATGAGGGGCAAAAATCTGTCTGGGGGTTGGCCCTGCTTTGAGCAGGGGGTTGGACTAGATGACCTCCTGAGGTCCCTTCCAGCCCTGATATTCTATCTCTTTTTTGAGATGGGGCAACCAGACCTGCATGCAGTAATCAAGATGTGGGAGTACCATGGATTTATATAGTGGCATTATGATATTTTGTCTTATTATCTATCTCTTTCCTAATGATTCCTAACATTCTATTAGCTGTTTTGACTGCCACTGAACATTGAGCGGATGTTTTCAGAGAACTATCCACAATGTCTCCAAAATCTCTTTCTTGAGTGGGAGCAACTAATTTAGATCCCATCATTTTGTATGTATAGTTGTTTTCCAATGTGCATTACTTTGCATTTATCAACAAGGAATTTCATTTGCCATGTTGTTGCTGAGACATCCAGTTTCTTGAGATCCCTCTGGGATTCTTCGCAGTCTTCTTTAGACTTAGGGCATGGCTACAATTGCAGATGTAGAGCGCTGTGAGTTAAACCAGCCCTTGGAGAACGCAGTAGGGAAAGTGCTGCAGTGTGTTCACACTGACAGCTGCAAGCGCACTGGCATGTCCACATTTGCAGCACTTGCAGCGGCATTGGAAACAGTGCATTATGGGCAGCTATTTCACAGAACACCTCTTCCCATTCTGGCGCTGTGGCTTGTGGAAAGGGGATAGGGAGGTGTGGGGCATTCTGGGTCCTGTCCCAACGCCCTGTGATGCATCGCTTCGCATCCCAGCAATCCCTGTGCTTCCATCCACATTTGGCACCATCTTTCAACGGTTTTTGTACTGCGCGCTCTGTCTTCCCTTTCGGTCTGCGGGAATGGAGCCCAAACTGCTGTGGAATATGCTGATGAGTCTCGCCAGCACATCACATTTGGCAGTCGAGTTACTCTTTAAGCTACAAACTGACAGTGAGGAGTCTGACGATGATGTCGACTCGCGTAACGCATATGAGACGAGATTGCTTGTGGCATTCACGGACATGCTCACCACTGTGAAACGCTACTTTTGGGCTCAGGAAACAAGCACTGAATGGTGGAATCACATTGTCAAACAAGCCTGGGATGACGAGCAGTGGCTGCAGAACTTTCGGATGAGAAAAGCAACTTTCATGGGACTGTGTGATGAGCTTGCCCCCACCCTGCGGCGCAAGGACACAAGATTGAGAGCTGCCCTGATGGTGGAGAAGCAGTAGATATTGCAATCTGAAAGCTGGCAACTCCAGACAGCTACTGATCGGTCACTAACCAGTTTGGAGTGGAAAAGTCGACCGTTGGAGTCGTGTTGATGCAAGTTTGCAGGGCCATTAATCACTTCCTGCTCAGAAGAACCGTGACTCTGGGTAACGTGCATGACATTGTGGCTGGCTTTGCACAAATGGGTTTCCCTAACTGCGGAGGGGCGATAGATGGGATGCACCAGCCCACCTAGCCTCCGAGTACGTTAATCGGAAGGGATATTTCTCTATGGTTCTCCAGGCACTTGTGGATCACTGTGGGCGTTTCATTGACATTAACGCAAGCTGGCCCAGAAAGGTGCATGATGCACGCATCTTTCGGAACACTGGCCTGTTCAGGAAGCTGTAAGCTGGGACTTTCTTCCCAGACCAGAAGATCACTGTAGGTGAAGTCGAAATGCCCATTGTGATCTTTGGAGACCCCGCTTGCCCTTTAATGCTGTGGCTCATGAAACCCTACACAGGAGCCTTGACAGCAGCAAGGAACAGCTCAACAACAGGCTGAGCTGGTGTAGAATGACTGTGGAGTGTGCTTTTGGCCGTTTAAAGGGCCATTGGCACTCTCTGTATGGGAAGCTGGACCTGGCCGATGACAACATCCCCGCAGTTATATCCGCGTGCTGTACCCTCCATAACATTTGTGAAGGGAAGGGCGAAAGCTTCACTCAGGCATGGACCTCGGAGGTTCAACACCTGGAGCCTGAATTTGAACAGCCAGAGAGCAGGGCTATTAGAGGGGCCCAGCGAGGGGCTGCAAGGATTAGGGATGCCTTGATGGAGCAATTTGAGGCTGAAAGCCACCAGTAATGTTTGGTGCCCTGCAACGGAGTGAAGTGCAGTGGTTCCAATGTTAGTAGGAATCTGTGTTTGCTACACTGACTTGCAGTGCCTGTTGCTTTCCTGGGCTAAGGTATCTTTTACTTAATGCAATAAAAAAGAATGTTTTCAAAGCCAAAAAATCCATTTATTTAAAAAAAAATCATTTATTGAAAAGAAACACAACTGCGTGGGAAACAGAAAGGGCAAAGGGGTGGGGTGGGGAATGGTTCAATCACAGATTTGTGTATGTCCTGTTATCATACTCTGCCTTCCTGTCTGGAGTGCTGTGCAATGAGTGCTGCACTTCAGGCTGGCTAAAATGCATGGTGATGGGGGTTGAGTGCAGTGGGTAAGGGTCATAGTTTGCAGGGCTGGGTGGCGAAGCTACAGGTGTTGGAGGCAGCTGGTGGCGATAAGAACCCGGATGTGGGGGAAAGTGGGTTGGACGTGACATGGGGGCACAAGGGAAAGATTTTTGGGACAAGGGCTGCGGGGGGGGTGGGCGCAGTAGTGCTCCGCCTGCATGGCTACGAGCGCCTGGATCGAGTCCGCTTGGCGCTCCATGATGCTTAGCAGCTGCTCCGTGCTTTGGTGCCGGCGATCTGCATTCCACTGGCAGACCCTCCTTTCACTCTCCCGCCACTCCTGCACTTTTTGATTTTCATTAAGGGACTGCTGCACTACTTCATGCAGCAAGTCCTCTTTGCTTCTGTGCAGCTGCTTCCTAATTCTTTGGAGTCTTTCGGCCAGTGAAAACACGGACGGCTGAGATCTCAAGGTTGCATCTGTAAAGGCAAAATGCAACACTTAACAGAGGCAGCATTGTTCATACCAGACAGAGCAATGATTCCCCCATACTTAAAGACAAGCACAGTCTACACAATAGCAGAATTTGCCCATCCCAAAGTGAGCACACACAACCCACAGGAGCCCCAAAATGGTGAGTAAGCACAGGGGCAAGGGGGACTGATTGTCTCACGGCCGTACTGTCCTCTGGGGTTCTGTGTCTTGGGGAGAGCTAACAGCTGCAGGGGGCCCCTATACTGAACACTGTCCCCACAGTAGTTCGTCTTGGAAGATATCTCGCTGCTGAGGGTGACCTGGGAAGCAAGGGAGGGTCTTCTACTACAATGCGGCTTCTGCCCTGGCCCATATGCAGCTTGCCTGTGTGCAGCAATGGTCCCCCTGCCCCTCGCAGCACAGTGGCATGGATGTTTTAGCCTGACTGGGACAAGGACCACAGTGGCTTTCCCAAGGAACCTGCGCAAGTGAATTGCCCAGCTTCTGCATGAGACCTTTGAAGAGATCACTGAGGCCAATTACCGTGATGTGAGAGAGCACATCAACGCCCTATTCCGCATCGTGGCATGCATGCAGCCCTAACCCTCCTCACCCCAAGAACCCACACCGAACAACTTCCTTCCCAAAATAAAAGCCGCTTACCGGGCACCTCCTCTGGTGTTTGTCCTTCCCCAAGCACTGGCTGCCGCGACTGGCTACCTTCCTCCTGGCTTGAGAACAGCTCCTGGCTGCATGCATCTAGGGATTACAGGGTGTCTCCTTCCTCCTCAGCACCCTCACTCCCGCTTTCCTCCTCCTCCTCTTGCCTTGTTGAACTGGGCTCTAAAGTGTCCATGGTGATCTTTGGAGTGGAGGTGAGGTCGCCCCCAAGTATTGTGTCCAGCTCTTTGTAGAAATGCTAGGTCATGGGGGCAGCACCGGAGCGGCGATTTGCCTCACGGGCTTTGTGGTAGGCATTCCGCAGCTCCTTCACTTTAACCCTGCGCTGCAGTCCCAGTTATGGCCCCTTTCCATCATGTCCCTTGATATCTGCCCGAAGGTATCATAATTCCTACGGCTGGAGCACAGCTGGGACTGGACAGCTTCCTTCCCCCCAAACACTGATGAGGTCCAGCACATCGCGATTGCTCCATATTGGGGATCGCCTGGCACGTGGAGGCATGGTCACCTGGAAAGATTCGCTGAGAGCACTCCACGCCTTGCTGAGCAAACAGGAAGGGGATTTTCAAAATTCCCAGAGAATTTAAAGGGCGGATCTGACAGTTGGTCACCTGAGGGCAGGGTAGTAGAGTTCAAAGTGATGACCAGAGTGGCTAGAACAGGCATTGTGGGACACTTCTGGATGCCGATCAGAGCGCATTAACAGACCAGGGCATCCACACTGGAGCTGCGGTGCTCCAGCTGGGGCATAGCAAGAGTTACGCTGCTCATCGAGGTGGATTACCAGGAGCGCTCCAGCCACGGAGTCTGGGCGCTCTACGTGCCTTGCCAGTGTGAACGCGTCGTGAGTTAGGGCACCCGGGGCTGCTTTAATGTGCTCTAACTCGCAAGTGTAGCCAAGCCCTTAACTATCTTCAGTAGTTTTGTATCATCTGAAAATTTTGCCACCTCACTGTTTACCCCTTTTTCCAGATCATTTATGAATACGCTGAATAGCTCTGGTCCCAGTACAGACCCCTGGGGGACACCACTATTTACCTCTCTCCATTCTGAAAGCTGACCATTTATTCCTACCCTTTGTTTCATGTCTTTTAACCAGTTAATGAGACCTTCCCTCTTATCCCATGACTGCTTACTTTGCTTAAGAGCCTTTGGTGAGGGACCTTGTCAAAGGCTTTCTGAAAGTCCAAGTATACAATATCCACTGGATCGCCCTTGTCCATGTTTGTTGACCCTCTCATAGAATTCTAATAGATTGGTGAGGCATGATTTCCCTTTACAAACGCCCTCTATACTCTTCCCCAAAAAATCATGTTCATCTCTGTGCCTGATATTTCTGTTCCTTACTGTAGTTTCAACCAATTTGCCTGGTACTAAAGTTAGGCTTATTGGCCTGTAATTGCCAGGATCCCTCTGGAGCCTTTTTAAAAAATTGGTGTCTCATTAGCTATCCTCTAGTCAACTGTTACAGAAGCTGATTTAAATAATAGGTTACAAACCACAGTCAGTAAATCTACAATCTCACATTTGAGTTTCTTCAGAACTGTTGGGTGAATACCATCTGGTCCTGATGACTCATTACTTTTTAATTTGTCAGTTTGTTCCAAAACCTCACATGTTATTTAGAGTTTGGAGCCTTCCTTTATATGATTGTATAATGAAGGGTTTTGAAAAAAACATTTACATATGTGCAGTGGGACAAATCCTGAAGTCTTTACTCATTCCTTGAAATCACTGGGCCAGATTCTCAGCTGGTGAAAATTTACATAGCTCTATTGACCTCTATGCCAATTTGCAGTATCTGAGAATCTGGCTCAAGAGGAATTTTGCACAAGTTAGGATTGAGTAAAAACTTGATTTGGCCCCCAAGAAAGGGAAAATAACCTCTCTTGGTCCTTTGACAAAGTTCTATTTGAAGTATTAGGTTAAGAAGATAATCTGGTTACCCTCAAGTTACCTCTCTGCTAGTGAATTTGAAGGCAGCAGATTTAGACAGGTGTGAATTTGGCCCATTAGACTTTCCAAGTGCTTCCCTTGTGTTTTGTTCATAACTGGGGCTAATCCAAAGTGAGCCTATTATAGAAGGGTGAGGGTTCAAGTTATTCAGCACAACAAATTTTGTCTACATGACAAAGCCCTCACTGAACACAGGGGAAACTCCAAATGTTATAATAATGTGACACTATTCCCCCCACATAACAGAAAACCAAAGAGAATCTATTTCAACAGACTCTGTACAACATGAAGACAGAAAGGCTGGGGTAGATTGAACAGGCCCTGTGGAAAGAAAGGGCTGGAAGCTGTTCTACAGTTGAGTGACAAAAGTGGCTAGGAAGTAGTTGCTCCCAGATGCCCTGACTGCTCCTCCTCAAGGCCCCTGTTCATTTGTATCATGGAGAATCTGTGAAACCCACTCTTCCTCTACAGCTTCTCACATCCGTCTCTCTTCTCCCCTTGCTGTCCAGAGGAGAAAGCATGAATGATACTGAGCTTCCTCCAACCCTGGTGAGAGTAGGGGAGGCTGGGTACAGCTGCATCTACTGCCAGGCTCAGGTCTTACTTTAGAGGTACCTAGACCTTGTGCTGGCCCTTTGCAGAGACGTGAATTTCACCTATATATAAAATATAACTAAACTCCTGTTTGCATTAAGTGGAGTTAAAAAACATGCATGGAGGGAAGAATAACTTACCACACCCCTTTGGGGAGGGGGAGTGTAATGTGTAGTGATTCTATATAGCCTGTTAAAGAGACAAAATATCCCATGTAACATTTGGCTCCAGCTCTCACTAAACTCAATGGAAAGACTTCCATTGACTGTAACGGGAGTTGGATCAGGCCCTTAGACAGAAAGCTGGGCTTTGTCCTCCTTCCTAGTGAATGCTGCTTCTTTTTTTGCCCATGGACACATAAAACACCCATTTTTGATTTTCTAAATGCTGTAGACTGTCATTCTCCCCCAAAGCTGGCAGAAGACCTAGATTTGGTAGTTTGAAACCATTTGGCTTGTTTATGTTTCCCCTCAAAGTCAAACAACACAAGAGCTGTATTTTTCAGATGTAAAAGCCACAAATGGGAGAAAAAATATCCTTCAGATCATGCCAAGAAATGGAGCTCTTGTGCTGATCTACCATTCTGACTTGCCTTAATCTCCTTGTTATGTAGAGTGAGTGAGGAAGGCCAAAATCTACACAGAAGAACTTAGTGTACCAACTTTTTGCTGATAGCATCATTCCATAAAGCCTCCTTATTCTTCTGCAGAACCAAACCATTGCTTTAGGAGCTGCAGGCTTCTGAAATACAAGGTTGACACTTTGCCCATAGTTTATCCATAACATTTCTTTAGGTTTTGCACACTGCTGACAGAGCTTTGGAGAATGTAAACAGACAAGATAGGAAGAGACTGAAGAAGGTGGAAGCTGCCAATTATTTTTTGGAGCCAGAAGAGCTTCGTGGCACAAGGGGATTCTATTCCAATACAAATAGCTTGAGAGAAATGGACTATTTCAGTGCACTCTGATGAGTCAGCTGGGTAGGACACACTGGCAGTTTTTGCACTCCCCTGAGCACAAAGACTGTTTCCTGCTGGCACCTAAGAGATAGGTGGGTAAGGGATAAATCCATAGCCCAGCAGAGCTGATCACAGATTAAGGGAATACATTGTTGCATCCTCACCATGGAGGCACCTGGACCTATCCTGAACCTATCCCACGGACTCTTAGACATTAAGGCCAAAAGGGACTTAGCCTGACCTCCTGCATCTTGCAGGCCAGAAAACCTCACCAACCCATTCCTGTAGTAGGCCCATAACCTCTGGATAAGTTACTGAAGCCCTCAAATCTAAAATCGCAAGTGGAGGTTGTGCCAGAAGCTATGACAACAGCACAAGAGTGCCAGACAGCCATAGCCTGATCCAGGCTCAGTGAAGGACTTGGCCTCAAGGTAAAGGGAAACATGGGAATAATGGACTCAAGGAATCCGACACCGGCAATTTGTTGTTGGTGCAGTTTCATGTTAAGCTGTGTGTAGTGGTTTTAAATTGATATGTGTGCAAACCACTGAGCAAGTGTACAAAGGCCAAGGACCAAAAGCTGCTGGTAAAACAGGCTGCTCTTGCTGTCATCAGAAGTTGCACATGTGGATGCCTGTTGAATTTGAATAATTGTAGTCATTTTAAAGATTAGTTTACCAGCTATTTCTAAGAGAGCTAGTTTTCAACAACCACATTTAACATTCTGCCTTAAATAGAGCAAGGAGCAAATTAAAGGCAAAAATTATTAACTGCACTTTTTCTGCAGAACTTGCAACACATTACCACATTTGCATTTAGCTCATTTTTGATTGTTAGTTTTCTATGCACAAAGGGCAAACAAATACATTCAGTCATAATCATCTTTACTTCATACGAAGGAGCAACAACACAAGAAAGAACTAAAATAAAGCTGCCATGAGAAAAAGCAAACAAACAGTGTGTGTATGTATATCCTCTATAACATGCTATCTATAAGAATTATCACCCATAAGCACATAGGGGACAATTTTCAAAAGAGGTCAGCAACCATCTTTGGGGCCTGACTTTTGGTTTCTTCCCCTCCAGGGAAAAAAATCAAGTTTCTGTCAAAAAACGGAATGTCTGAAAACTCAGAATTTTCTGTTTTCAGCTAAAAAAACAAAATACTTTGATACTGAAATGCTGCCATGGGGTCTTATGGGAGTTGTAGTTCAGGTGCCTCTGGCTCCCATCCTCCTCTATGGGTGAGGATCACCAGCTGGACTACCTCCCCCATGATGCATCATGGTTTTCCCTCTTGGTGAGGAGAGGCAAAACACCCTGGCAGTCTCAGGACCACTCTCTTCATAGGCGCCGGCTTCCTCTGGGTCTGGGGGGGTGCTCAACCCCCGGCTCCACCCTAGGCCCCATCCCCGCCTTTCCTCCAAGCCCCCACCTGTATCCCACTTCTTCCCACCCCCACCCCATCCCCACTCCTGCCCCTCCCTCCCAGAGCTCCTGCACACTGCAAAACAGCTGACTGTGGTGGGCGGTAGGCACTGGGAGGGGGAGGGAGGCACTGATGGGCTGGGTAGAAGGCAGGTGGGAAGCATTGGGAGGGGTGCTGGCTGCCAGTGGGTACCAAGCACCCGCTAATTTTTTTTCCGTGGGTGCTCCAGGGCTGGAACACCCACGGAGTCGCTGCCTATGACTCTCTTCTTTCATGTGATGCTGTCATTTACACTAGCTCTGCAGGAATCATAGAGGCTTCCAGCCGAGACAGGACCTGAATTTCTAATGTAATAAAACAGCCAAAAAAAACCCTCAAAACAAAACAAAATCAAAGAAACCCTCTTAAAAACAAACAAAAATAAAGAAAGAAAATAAAAAGCCCCAAATAGCTAAAGAAAGAAAATATTTTCAGGTCTTCTTTATCCATCATAAAGAAGCACAAAAGGGCACAAGGCCTTTTTTCTTTCTTTCTTCCTTTGTAGGTCATCTTTAAGTGCTGACGGTACACTTAATGATATGCAAAACAGAGAAAAGGATATTGTCTCCAGAATCGTAGCATCTAAACAGAAGGATAACACCCCCTACTGAGATCTCCATAGCAGCACAGAAATAATTTTTTTGGGAGGGAGTTAAATTATTTTAGTAACTGTGACAGACCAAGACCAGTGGGGTACAGGAGTCTGGTAGAAGGCAAATATACTGGTCACTGGATGAGTAGTTTTCTGTTCCCTGAGTGACCAGAGCAGGGGCTGCACTAGAGTAATCAGGAACCTGCTAGAACCAGTTAAGGCAGGCAGGCTAATTAGGACACCTGGAGCCAATTAAGAAGAAGCTGCTAGAATCAATTAGGGCAGGCTAATCAGGGCACCTGGGTTTTAAAAGGAGCTCACTTCAGTTTGTGGTGCGAGTGTGAGGAGCTGGGAGCAAGAGGCACAAGGAGCTGAGAGTGAGAGGGGGTGTGCTGCTGGAGGACTGAGGAGTACAAGCGTTATCAGACACCAGGAGGAAGGTCCTGTGGTGAGAATAAGGAAGGTGTTTGGAGGAGGCCATGGGGAAGTAGCCCAGGGAGTTATAGCTGTCATGCAGTTGTTACAGGAGGCACTATAGACAGCTGCAGTCCACAGGGCCCTGGGCTGGAACCCGGAGTAAAGGGTGAGCCCGGGTTCACCCCAAACCTCCCAATTGACCTGGACTATGGGTTCTTCCAGAGGGGAAGATCTCTGGGCTGTTCCCCAACCCACATGGTGAATCTCTGAGGCAAGAAAATCTGCCAATAAGCACAGGACCCACCAAGATAGAGGAGGAACTTTGTCAGGTAACCTATTAGTGACAAAAGACTATTAGTGACAAAAACCTCAGGGATGGGATTTTTACTGAAAAGGCTTCTTAGTATTGGTAGGTTTTGTAGTACATCATGGAAGAAAACACAACAGTGGCTGTGGAAGAAAGATGCAAAGAAAAGGAAAACGGAGAGGGAGATGCAGTGAGCTGAGACCATAGAAGTACTCAGAGGCAGAGCCTTCAAGGTGAGGCTGAGGAGGCGGAGTTTGACACCAAAGGGGAGAGAAAGATGATGAGGGATCTGTAGAGGTGAATGAAGATGTTGAAATAGAATGGGTATGATTTGGTAAAAGGAGAGAGAGGATCTAAGACTTATAGCAAGGTTGGGAACCAGTGAGGATGGGAGGATGGGGGTGGTGTCGATGGCAAGGGAGAAGGGCAGGAGGGGAGATAGAGTGAAGAGAGGGTTAGATCACCCAGGATTCATACCAAAGCAAGTACACTACATTTTAGCAAATTACCTAAATTCCTTACTGTTTCAGTCACAAGGCTATGCCATGTTTCCACCTAGAGCGTCCTCTGAGCCTCTGACAGATGTCAAGGGCCCTACATGTTCCACATTAAAAAGGGCTATAGAAGGTTTTTTTCTGGAGCATTTCAATGCCATCTTTGCATAGGCAAAAGGGGGGTCACTAAAGAAAGTTGGCCAGCATCTGAGTGTGGTGCCACCACATACTATGCCAGCCTGGGAACAAACAGAACCTGGCCACCAGCACTTGGATCTTCCACATGGCAGCGTAACCTAGTCAGACTGGGCCATCCCATCAGTCAATGTTTTGGGTGAAATCCACCCTTGAGCAGGGTCCCCGCAACAAGCCTATGTACCCTTTGAATGTGACTTAACCCTAGGGTGACCAGATGTCCCGATTTTATAGGGACAGTCCCGATTTTTGGGTCTTTTTCTTATATAGGGTCCTATTAACCCCCACCCCCATCCTGATTTTTCACACTTGCTGTCTGGTCACCCTACTTTACCCCCATGAGGAGAACTTAAGTGTGCATAAGATTTGTGCTGTCCCTATGAACAAGGGTGAATTTCACACTGTGTGTGTAAGGTTCTGGGTTAGCACCCTGTGACTTTGCCTTGCATCTAGCAGCCTACATAATTATCAACTGTGAATGGCATGCTAGTCATAGTTAATGGCACTGTAAATGGAATATGGGCCCTAAAAGCAGTGTACAATAGAAAGCAGCTAGCATGAAATAAAGCAGATTACTTTTTTGCCTACTGGTATTAAGTAGAATTGGTGTCAGCCAACTGTAAGCACGTATTGTGAAAGACCCGAGTTCCTCAAAAGGGATTTTTACTGTTAAATCCTTTAGTGGTTATGAAATTCCAGTCAGAAGTAATCCCAGGCTAATATGTGATTCTATTTTGGACTTTAAAGCAGCATATGTAAATTTAAATTAAAGAAAGGCAAATTCAGCAGTGGGAAACCCATTTCTACTTTTCTGAATATATCAGGTTTTCAGTTCTGTTCCCTTATTACAAGTGTATTGTAGATGAAGCTGAGAGAATCCATATCATCTATGACTAAATCTCGATGAATATACAGCTAAAAATGAGAGTTCCGTGATGACTTGCGAATGAAAGGCCTGTTTTTCTCACTTCTTTATCAAATAACATGTTCGTAGTGCATTTATCAATTTTATTTTATACTTAGTGAGCAGTCGACTCATGGAGAAACTGAGATATATCGTAGAATCACAGAAATGTCAGGCTGGAAGGGACCTTGAGAAGTCATCAATTCTATTCCCCTGCGCTATGGTCAGACCAAGTAAACTTAGACCATCCTTGACAGGTGTTTGTCCAATCTGTTTTTAGAAACCTCCAGTGATGGGGATTCCACAACTTCCCTTGGAAGCCTATATGTATAAATATATATTTTTTAGAAACAATATCTTTATTTACCATCTGTCACCATGGTATCATGGTATTCTCCTTTTGTTCTGTACCATGAACATTAGTGGATCTTTGTTACTTAAAAGTTCACTAGCTCCTGCTGCTTGAGGCCATCTAGACTATACTTAAAGTCTCACATGTAGGCGGGGGTTTAGTGGGTCAAAAAGTGAGAACATGGTGGATTGGTGGATAGATGAGTGAATCAGAAAAATGCTTGAGTGGGTTGGGAGGGAGAAGGAAGAAATGTAATGGAGGGAAGAAAAAGGGAGAGCTTAAATTATTACATATTTTGTCTGTCTCCTGGTAAATATCTAAGCTTTGGATGGAAAAGGGACTTATCCAGATAGAACCTCCAAATCTTTTGCTGTTGATCTATCACTAATTATGATTTCAGACAAGGAATAAGCAGCAACTGGGGCTTTACACTCTTAAAAAACAAAGCTCCCTTTCTCATGAAAATCTTCTACAGACAATTTTTCATGAGGCACCCACTGATTATTAATTAACCCATTTGCTGCCATTGGTACCAACTTGCATTTCGATGGTCACCTGGTTTAACTTATTTCAAACACTAGTAATTGTATCTTACCTTTAAGATACTACAAAAATGATATATTATAGTGTTCAGAGGTAGCAAATACTACACTAAAGTAACGCAGACTTGGGCCACAGTCAGATCATTGGGGGAGAATCCTTGCATCTGCATGGAGTTCATTTGAAGTCAATAGGATTGCACATAGACACAGATCAGATTTCAGGATCTGGACTTTTCATTGTAAACCTGTGTTTTAGAACGGCTTATAACCTTCTCAAGCCACTTTCCCTTGGGGCTGAAATATTCCGTTGTTGGTTTCAGCCAAAGGGTGAATTTAGTGGAAAGTCTGAGTAAATCCATTCAACTGATTCAGTGCTGTCAGAATTTACATAAACAACCAAAGTAAAACAAGCACCCCTTTTCTTCTTTAAAATCATTTAAGATACTCTTTTCTCCACCAAGAGAAATCAAAAACAGTGGCGTGTCCCAAACCACCACTAAATCTGAACTCTCCGGATCCTTCCTTGTACAGTAGCAACCTTGTCCTTTCTGAAAGCAAAAGCAGTAGGGGTACAAGTCACCCCTATGCAGAAAGCAAGCACCAGGCTTACGCACCACTTCTATCCTGCTCAGGGTTCAAGTGGGATCTAAGTGATGAATAGGCTTTGTTCTAGCCTTCTCCAAAGAGGTGAATTTCACCCTAGACGAACAAAGGCAAATGTTTCTAGTCACTGTAAGAGAACACAAAAATCCAGCTTTTATAGATCTTGAACTCACCCTGTTGTTGTGTCATTTAAATAATAGTGACCCTCTTGTGAGAAAAAACAACATCCTGTTTGAAAGAGGAGCCTCAATATACACCTCTGAATGCAGTAAAAGTCATCAGTGTCTCTCTCATGTGACTTTCTCCCGGTCACCTTGAAAATCTTTCTTAATCTGGGGAAACAAAAGCTTCTTTTTGGAGCCCTGTATTATTGTTTACAAAGGAAGCAGATGTGTGAGGCTTTGTTCAGAACTTGATGCTTTGAATGCTTTGCCATCATGAAAAATGTAAATCTCCTAGTGATATTTGACTCTTCCCGCACAGAGCTGGATAAACATACCCTGCTTTTGGTCAAAGGCAGCAGCCAGTAGATCAAGTAGCAGATGCTACTATGTTTGCGTACTTCCTCTGTCCAAAGGAAGCATAACCCGAGCATCTGAAGCCCACAGAAGTTGAGAAGAGCCCCCTCCTATGGGACAGCTGCCATCTTGGCTGACACGGTGGGTATATCTAGGGCAAAAGGGATGAGCTGCTATAGCTTGAGCTAAAAAACCAAGACAGTCTTTGGCCCGAAACAATCTTCTGTCTCTGCAGATCAGATGCAGAGGGGAACCTATAACATACTCAGTGGGTTACACTTATTCACATGATATTCTTTAGGACAGATGCTGCTACTCTTAGTCAAATAAGGCATAGTTTGCTCTAATGTACAGGGCCAGCAAAAGGCCTGGAGCTTGAGTGGTGCATAGGCCTTTGCCTTGGGGGTGAAATTCACTCAGAACATAATGCCTTATTCTGTGAGTAGTCCCAAATGAAATTCTATTGATGGGACTGCTCATGGAGTACAACACTATTCTGCATGAGTAAGGGTGATAGAATTTAGCGCTTTATGCATAAATCATTAGCCACACAAGTACTCTTGACCCTGGAGAAGGAAGGCTTCATGGTTAAAATGGCCCTTCCATCTTGTATTTCCATTTTGAAGCCACTCCAATGACTCAACCTCCCCCACCTACCTAAAATGTACTTATAGAAAGGCTGGCCACTGAAAGAGGAAGCTTGTTTGTGCATTCCTAAAACATGATTTTAGAAGCTACCATGGCATTCCATAGTGCATCCATTCTTTTGGCAGCCTCCCTCTACAGCCTTGTGTTCAATGTGTCACTATCTCACTCACTCCTCCGGGCTGCAGTGTTGGGTGTTTTTGTAGGATTCCTTCCAGTCATATAGAGCAGAGCTGGTTGTTTCCAAGCATTTGTCTAAAGGGAGACCTAGCTGTGAGAGACAGTTGTTTTCAGTGAGCTGAGTGAAAAGTTTCATACATAAAAGGGAATTGGCCGATTAGGACATTACTGATGGCTTTGTAGTTGAAAACAAAATCTTTCTATCTCAAAATCTTTGTGTTTTTCCCACTGCAGTTTAGCATTAGCATAAGAAAGTTTTCTCTAGGAAAAAGGGCTTGAACACTCATAAGTGCCTGATCCAATACCCACTGAATTCCCCTGTAGTCTTTCCATTGACTTCAATAAGCTTTGGGTCAGGTCAGTTATGAGATGAATAAATAATCAAGTATCATGTCCTATGTTGCCTTATCCCTGCTCTTGCAATGGACAGATTTCAGGTTCCTTGGGATAAAAAACAAACAAACCAAAACATGGATCCAAGGGCCAGGGTACCACGGATCAAAAATGTGGTGCTTTACCCTGAGGTAAGGTCAAAAATGTATAAGCACAGGATTTATGAGACTATGCTGTTAAGTGAACTGAAAGCAAAGTAGTCACTTTAGTAAACAAAATAACAACCAGGAGAAAAAGATTTACAGACCCACATTTTATATATCTAATTTACAATATAGCCTCTTCAAACCAATTTATATGACTCTATAAAACTTTTACTACAAGCCTGAACTACAACCAACAATGGAAGGGGAATATTTAAAATAATTCTGGGATTGTAAATAGCAAGGGAATCCTGCTTCTGCCTGTGAGAGAACTAAAATCCCAGAGCACACCTCCTGGTTCTCAGCAGGCTGGATGCTCAGTACTTTCTGAAAAACAGGCCCCTCTAAGCTGTCTCAATTTGGGCAACCGAAATCACCAGTCACATTTGAAAATCTCTGTAATATTAAAATAGTGAGTTATTGCAAACAAGAGCAGCATTTATTCATTGTATTTATGTAATGTGAATGATCTGAGCTAATGCTAACTTAGTGTGCTATGTAACGATGAAGCAAACTCAGAAGACTGCTCTCGATATGAGTTCAGAAATCCATTTCATCTAATAATTTATTGACTGATTAATCTGCCATACAAAAGAGGAAGTTGTGGACGCATGCTGTGCTGTTTACAGAACTGTCACAAAAGCGGCAAGAAAGGATGCATTGGCTGGTGATGAAGAGCTATAGTGGAAGAATCACTTATTTGCCTTGCACAATGGACTTTTATTGATGTAATACACTCATAAGGCACAAGACATAGATATTTCAGTCAAACAAACATGAACGGTGTCTCACTTGAGAAGTCAATGATAAGAGTGGAGAAAGTGTTGTAACTGTGTCGGATGTTAGAGAAACAAGGTGGGTGCGGTCCAATCTTTTATTGGACCAACCTCTGTTGGTGAGAGAGACAAGTTTTTGAGCTGCACAGAGCTCTTCTTTAGATCTGTCACTCTCTCATGACCTTTCCCTTTGTCCTCACCCACAACTATTTCACATTTGGGAACAATATATACCTTCAAGTCATGGGCACTGCTATGGGTACCCGCATGGCCCCACAGTATGCCAACATTTTTATGGCTGACTTAGAACAACGCTTCCTTAGCTCTCGTCCCCTAAAGCCCCTACTCTATGTGTTCTCCATTGATGACATCTTCATCATCTGGACCCATGGAAAAGAAGCCCTCGAGGAATTCCACCATGATTTTAACAATTTCCATCCCATCATCAACCTCAGCCTAGACCAATCCACACAAGCGGTCCATTTCCTAGACACTACTGTGCTAATAAACGATGGTCACATAAACACCACCCTATACTGGAAACCTACTGACCACTATACTTACCTACATGCCTCCAGCTTCCATCCAGGACATACCACATGATCCATTGTCTACAGCCCAAGCTCTAAGGTACAACCGTATTTGCTCCAATCCCTCAGACAGAGATAAACACCTACAAGATCTCTATCAAGCATTCTTAAAACTACAATATCCACCTGCTGAAGTGAAAAAACAGATTGACAGAGCCAGAAGAGTACCCAGAAGTCATACCTACTACAGGACAGGCCCAACAAAGAAAATAACGGAATGCCACTAGCCGTCACCTTCAGCCCCCAACTAAAACCTCTCCAGTGCATCATCAAAGATCTACAACCTATCCTGAAAGATGATCCCTCACTCTCCCAGATCTTGGGAGACAGGCCAGTCCTCGCTTATAGACAGCCTCCCAACCAGAAGCAAATACTCACCAACAACCGCACACCATACAACATAAACACTAACCCAGGAACCTATCCTTGCAACAAAGCCCGATGCCAACTCTGGCCACATATCTATTCAAGTGACACCATCATAGGACCTAATCACATCAGCCACGCCATCAGGGGCTCGTTCACCTGCACATCTACCAACGTAATATATGCCATCATGTGCCAGCAATGCCCCTCTGCCATGTACATTGGCCAAACCAGACAATTTCTACGCAAAAGAATAAAAGGACACAAATCTGACATCAGGAATCATAACATTCAAAAACCAGTGGGAGAACACTTCAGCCTCTCTAACCACTCAGTGACAGACTTGAAGGTGGCAATTTTGCAACAAAAAAAACTTCAAAAACAGACGCCAAAGAGAGACTGCTGAACTTGAATTAATATGCAAATTAGATGCAATTAACTTAGGTTTAAACAGACTGGGAATGGTTGGGTCATTACACTAATTGAATCTATTTCCCCATGTTAAGTATCCTCACACCTATGGGTCATCTTGATTATCACTTCATAAGTTTTTTTTCTCCTGCTGATGATAGCTAATCTCAATTGATTGGCCTCTTACAGTTGGTCTGGCTACTTCCACCTTTTCATGTTCTCTGTATGTATAAATATCTTCTTTCTGTGTGTTCCATTCTATGCATCCGATGAAATGGGCTGTAGCCCACAAAAGCTTATGCTCAAATAAATTTGTTAGTCTCTAAGGTGCCACAAGTACTCCTGTTCATTTTGCGGATACAGACTAACACGGCTGCTACTCTGAAACCGTTCTAAAGACCGCTTCACTTTGAATGGTCCTTTAGAATGTGTGCTAACTACTTATGCTAAACAATCTGTTTGATCTTAGCTGTGACACTGTTAGTACCTTTCCCAGACCTGAAGAAGAGCTCTGTGTAGCTTCAAGGCTTGTCTTTTTCACCAACAGAAATTGGTCCAATTAAAGATATTACCTCCCCCACCTTGTTTCTTTAATAGTGGAGAAAGACACACAGGGGCTGTCATGTGGAGTAGTAGTCACTGTTGTAGGAACAATTGCCTGGATATATAGAGAAAAAGAACTAAAATTTCTTGTACTAAGATATAGTCTGAAATGTCTTTAGAAACCAACTGAAAGCACCTTTCTATGGATGAGACAGATAAGAACATCATCCGTGAATGTTTTCCTCAGTTATCTTAAAGAAAACCCACCTCCCCATCAGCATTATTCTTGGCCCAGACTTTTACAGACAAAAATTAGTTGCATCAAGTTTACATACGTGCCTTTTTTATTTCTAAAACTCCAGGTTGCAGTTGCGTCTGCATTAGTAGCAGTATTGACTGGTTTACTAAGGACGAGAAGTTCCAGAGAAGTGTATGGTCTGTGAAGAGCCAGGGAAATGGAGGCAACCAGAATTCCTGCAGGAATTCTTTCTATTGCACAGCTACTCCTCAACTGCACAATGCTCCCACAGTTTAAGGGCAAGATCCAACTCATAATCTAGAGCATGGGTCAGGTTGGCCCAGGTCATCTTGAGTTAGTGACCTGCTACTTCTCCCTACCCAAGTTTTCAAAGTGGTCTCAAATTTGTGGGGCCAAACTTTTGAAACTTAGGCCCATATTTTCAAAACTTGATGCCCAAAATCAAAGGTTACCTTTGAAAATTTGAGCCTGACACTCTCACCTTTTTGGTTGCAAAGATAACTTTCTAAATATGGCAAGGGAGTGCCGGCAAGAGTCCGTGGTGTGCTCCTCAGGCAGGGGAGTGCCGGCAAGAGTCCGTGGCACTCCCCTCAGGCAGGGGAGTGCCGGCAGGAGTCCGTGGTGCACCCTTCAGGCAGGGAAGTGCCAGCAAGAGTCCGTGGCGCACCCCTCAGGCAGGGGAGTGCCGGCAAGAGTCCATGGCATGCCCCTCAGGCAGGGGAGCACCGGCAGGAGTCCGTGGTGCACCCTTCAGGCAGGGAAGTGCCGGCAAGAGTCCGTGATGCACCCCTCAGGCAGGGGAGCACTGGCAAGAATCCGTGATGCACCCCTCAGGCAGGGGAGCACCGGCAAGAATCCGTGATGCACCCCTCAGGCAGGGGAGCACCGGCAAGAGTCCGTGGCATGCTCCTCCAGCAGGGGAGCGCCGGCAAGAGTCTGTGGCACGCCCCTCAGGCCAGGGAGCACCGGCAAGAGTCCTTACCACTTTATCTGGGTTCTGCCACCCCGAGGCAGGGTAGCAGGGGTAGGGGAATACAGGCCCCCAGAACTCCACTGCGTTCCAGCCCAGGGCCCTGACAGTGGCGGGGGGGAGAGGGTCCCGCCACTGGGTCAGCGGGGATCCGTCCACAACACGCTGATCAAACACTAACTCACCGCATTGTCCAGTCCACCCCAGGCTACTTCCTACCCGGTCTCTCGAGTGGGTCCCTTTTGTTCCTCCAACTCGTCGGGGTATTCAGCTGCCAGTAGCCCCGATAGCTCACCCTCAGTGCGGGCTCACTTGGGCTCGGGTCACTGCCCAGCTCCTCCAGTTCCTCGGGGTACTCTGCTGCCGGCAGTCCTGGTAGCCCGAGTCCTTCCTCTGGGTCAGGTTTCCCCTGGTCCAGGGTGTCCCTGGCTCGGCAGGAGGGTCCACAGGAAGCAGCCAACAGCCTGTCTGTCTCCCTCCCTGGTCCTCCTCTCACTGGTCTAAGGGACCCGTCTTTTGTATTTCCTGTTCCACCCCTCCCCTTCCGGGGGGTAGAGTAAGTTTGGCCTGGCTCCTCCCACTCCGGCTGAGAGAGTGGTTCCTTACCCTCTGGTTTGGAGGGAAGCCACCCCAGCTCCCTACAATACATATTTAGATAGAACAGTGACTTTCAGCAGATCATAACCTTTCCCCTGATACCTCACATGGCCTGCTTTATAAGCAATATCACAATTATACATAAATGAGGAATATTGGGGTTACAGGATGCTCCCCCAAGCTATAGAATGCCACAAGCTGCTACTGGTTTGAATGGCAGAATATTGAGAACCATGGATTGAAGGCGCTATATAAGCATTGGTATTTCTCAAGCACCAGTGACAGAGAACCAGCAGTTCTCAAACTGTGGGTCAGGACCCCTAAGTGGGTCGCAACACCATTTTAATGGGGTTGCCAGGGCTGTCTTAGACTTGCTGGGGCCCAGGGGCCAGGACCAAATCCCGAGCCCCATCACCTGGGGCTGAAGCTGAACCCTGAGCCTAATTACAAGTGGAGTGTAGTTGAAAGGGACTGAGACTGACTCTATGCATATGCTACGGCTACACTGCAACAGAGGTTTGATACAGCACTTATCAGCATACCCATGCTACTTTTGATCCAGTTAGCTTGCTAAAAATAGCCGTGAAATCACAGCAGCACAGATGTCAGCATGGCCCAGCTGCCCCAGTTCAAGCCCATCTAGGATGCTAAGTGCATACTTGGGCAGGTAGGCTATGCCACCCTGGCTTCACTACTATTTTTAGTGAGCTAACTCGACCAAAGCTAGCTCAGGTATGTCTGCATGTGCTGCGATCTCACCTGCCAATTGCAGCACAGACATACCTAGAGAGTGCACTTCACAGATATCATCTAATGAATCCTCACAACACTCAGTGAGTTAGCTAATTATTATCATCCCCATTTTACAGATGGGAAAACTGAATCACAATGGCCTTGTTTCCACTAGCATTTTTTTTAAGATCTCCCACTGCTGCAGCTCCAGCAGGGCTAGCAACTGTAGTGCCACTAGGCGGCCTCTCCTTTTAACTACCAAACCAATCAGACCTGGTCTGAGCACGGTTAGATAACACTATGGTAAGAACACGAGCTCATCACTAGGGCTCCCAACAGTGGGAGATTTGAAGAAAAAAATCATAAAGGAGAGGCAAAATAGAGTGCCCAAGGCATAGAGGGAGTTGGGCTCAGAGAGAGGATAATAACTCAGTAATGCTTTTCTTCCAGCCCCAAAAGGGCCAGCCAGTATACAGAATGGCTTTGCCTTCGGTACATCTACCAGATGGAGTTCACATTCACTTCTGCAACATAGGCAAATCTCACCAATGGAAGAATCCCCTCTCTAGGTCACATCACAAAAGCTCTAAGGAAGTAAGGGGCCTGCAATGTGCAAGCAAGTCATATGCCTCCAAAGTATTGGAAAAAGATTGTCTTGTGAATTATATTTTTCCTTATGCAGGGTTTTTTCCCTATGCGGTATCTGACAATGGCACCAGCCATTGAACTACTCAATGAGGTGTGACTATTTAAGTGATGATGCACCATTGTTTTCATCTATATCTTGGAGTCTCTTCGGGTCTGACTCAAAGTCACTTGAGTCAATGGGAATTTTACAGGTTACTTCAATGGGCTTCGGATCAGGTCCTTTTATGCTTAGCGGCAAGTTTTTAGAAATTTCTAAGAGCTAGTGTGAGACACAATATAGGTATATTTTCTTGTAGCATTGAATGGGATCTGGGTTACATCTTTCACCAGCTGCCAACTTACATTAGCAGGATCTTGGAGGATACATCTTCCCGAGAGCGTCCGCAACTCAACTTTCAATTATTGCTTGCTCATACTTACTGTCTGACCATAGCACTGTCACATCACTGTATGTCAATATAAACATTTGACCGGTGAAGTGCTTACTGTCGGCACCTGAGGAGGATGTGAAGCAGAAGTTAGTCCATTAGTATTAAGAGGGACATGACCTTTGCTTTTCACAAATACTGAGACAGGTGAGTGTGGATGATGCAGTGAGATAAAAATGCCTCCTTGGGGACAGACAGAGAGCCATTGGGGGCAGCTAGGATGTTGTGAGCTGGTTTATGGAAATATCTATTTGGAACATGAAAGCATTAGCAGGTGAGTTGAGTCAACTAATCTGTGTCTGGAAGGGATGATGAGAGGATACACTCTGTAACAAGTTTAGCCAGGAAGAATAAACTTTGAGTGTTTAGCTGGCTCTGTCATCTTGCTCTCAAAGAAACCTGAGGAATAAGAAGCCCCTTCGTTTCAGGCTGAAATCCCAAAATACTCTTTCTTCCCATGAGAGCTGCTCACTATGTAAACAATGCTGGCTAAGGACACCATTTGTTCCATATGATTTTTCCTGCCTTCCCTTGAAAGCTAAGTCTGGCTCGCCAGAAATTAGCATTCCATTCCCATATTGTGCTCTGTAAAATGTTAAATAAATTAACCAAGTCATCAGCATATATTTCCAGCTGTGCTACTCTATAGGAACCAGCTGGCCTGATGAATGTATTCACATCCATATTTAAAACTCAAAACAGAAAAACCATCTTTTAAATATAAGCAAATAGTATCACCTTATCTCAGCGAGACACCTTGAATGCCACCAGTGAATTTTACTTCACACCCACCGAAATAACTGGATGAAACGTCACACCCACTTTTTTTTAGCATCTATAATGCAAGATATATTGTATGTCTATTCTGTTCTGATTGAACAAACTAGTGAGGATATCCCCATAAGGAGATTTGTCACAAGGACAAAAATATTTATGTTGGGGGAGAAGCCCTCAGTTCTTGTGAGTAATCCTTAGCATTGCCAAGTTACTAATCATTTTCCACACCATAAGAAAAAGTAATATTTGAAAGGCAACCCGAATTGAGTGATGCTTTAGCATTTGGTGACAGATACGTTTTAAGAAAATAAAATAGGTTGTTTACATTGGAAATGTGTAATTAATATTTTCATGCGTCACACTTTGAGGGAGGGGGGATTATTGAGGCGCTAGTGAGGCAGTCAAGCTGTAGAGAGAACTGTACCCAAGTGGTTTCATAAGCCTGTCAAGCATGGAGGTATGGAGGATCTCATTGAGCTTGAATAAACATTCCAGAAAATGTGTCTGAGATGGATAAGGCATTTCCCCCAACAACATCAGCTCAATTCAATGCCTGGTTTTCCTCCCTTTCATTTTAACCCCAGAAGTACCAATGGCGCAACTGACTCAGTTTCAAAAGGGGAGGTAGAAGGTCCATGCAGGAACCACTGCATGGATGTTAAAGCATCATTGGTCCCAACGTAATGGACAGTAGTAGCATAGGTTCTGCCAAACTGGAATCCTGAAAGCAATAGTTGCGGGAATTATTAAGTGTAACCCAGCAGCCCTCAGTAGTGCTGTGGCAAACTCAAGTTAATGTATGTGAATAGGATGAGACAAAATTGCATTTCAACTCTGCACCCTCTTAATTGTTGCCTGTTTTTCTTCTATGAATGATTCCCGTGTGCCTCAGAAGTCTTCCTTATCTGTCACTTCTGAGGCCTTGTCTACACTACGAGAGTAGTTCGATTTTACTTGCATCGAATTTTTGTAATCGATATTGCAAAGTCGAACGTGTGTGTCCACACTAAGGACAGTAATTCGACTTTGTGCGTCCACACTAACGGTGATAGCGTCGACATTCGAAGCGGTGCACTGTGGTCAGCTATCCCACAGTTCCCGCAGTCCCCTCTGCCCATTGGAATTCTGGGTGTAGCCGGCAATGCCTTCTGGGTAACAAAATGAGTCGAGGGTGCTTTTGGGAAACTGTCGTCATCCGTCCATCACTCCCGCCCTCCCTCCCTGAAAGCGCCGGCGGGAAAACAGTTCGCGCGCTTTTCCAGTCATTGACAGCGCGGACGCCACTGTACTCCGAGCATGGAGCCCGCTGCGACCATCGCTGCAGTTGTGGCCGCTCTCAACGTCTCGCAGCTTATCATAAAGGTTTCCCTGAGGCAGATGCAGAAAAGTCAGGCAAGGAGGCTACGGCACCGCGGTGATGTCCTGAAGTCTGAGAGTAGCACAGACCTGTCAGAAAGCAGGCGACCCAGCGCCGAGGACATCACAGTGGCAATGGGTCATGTTGATGCCGTGGAACGGCGATTCTGGGCACGGGAAACAAGCACTGAGTGGTGGGACCGCATAGTACTGCAGGTCTGGGATGAATCCCAGTGGCTGCGAAACTTTCGCATGCGGAAGGGAACTTTCCTGGAACTTTGTGAGTTGCTGTCCCCTGCCCTGAAGCGCAGTGACACCCGGTTGCGAGCTGCACTGAGTGTACAGAAGCGAGTGGCCATAGCCCTGTGGAAGCTTGCAACGCCAGACAGCTACCGGTCAGTCGCGAACCAGTTTGGGGTGGGCAAATCTACCGTGGGGGTTGTTGTGATGCAAGTAGCGAAGGCAATCGTTGATGTACTGCTGCCAAAGGTAGTGACCCTGGGAAGCGTGGAGGCGATCATAGATGGCTTCGCAGCGATGGGATTCCCAAACTGCGGTGGGGCCATAGATGGAACTCACATCCCTATCCTGGCACCGGACCACCAGGCCACCCAGTACATTAACCGAAAGGGATACTTTTCCATGGTGCTGCAAGCACTGGTGGACCACAGGGGACGTTTTACCAACATCTACGTGGGATGGCCGGGCAAGGTTCATGACGCTCGTGTTTTCAGGAACTCTGGTCTGTTTAGACGGCTGCAACAAGGTATTTACTTCCCGGACCACAAAATAACTGTTGGGGATGTGGAGATGCCTATAGTCATCCTCGGGGACCCAGCCTACCCGCTAATGCCCTGGCTCATGAAGCCCTATACTGGCGCCCTGGACACTGAAAAAGAACTCTTCAACTACCGGCTGAGCAAGTGCAGAATGGTGGTGGAGTGTGCTTTTGGCCGTCTCAAGGGGAGATGGAGAAGCTTACTGACTCGCTGTGATCTCAGCGAAACCAATATCCCCATTGTTATAGCAGCTTGCTGTGTGCTCCACAATCTCTGTGAGAGCAAGGGGGAGACCTTTATGGCGGGGTGGGAGGTTGAGGAAAATAGCCTGGCTGGTGATTACTCACAGCCAGACAGCCGGGCGATTAGAAGAGACCAGCGGGAAGCGCTGTGCATCCGGGAGGCTTTGAAAGCAAAGTTCCTGAGTGAGCAGGGTAACCTGTGATTTTATAGTTTGTGTACTGAGAAGCTAAACCTGCCCCCGTTTCTTTACCCAGGTAATGTTGACTATCCTATCCAGTTACATACCCCCTTCACCCCCCCTCCAACACACGTGTCGAAATAAAAATAGTTCTACTTTGTTAAAGCACACCGTTTTCTTTAATACTGTTTTAGCGGGAATTTTTTAAAACTGGGACGCAGACTGTGGTGCGGGGCGGGTCTAGTGTTGTGATGCGAATGCAGCTTCTAAACTCAAGGATTGACAGGCTCCGCTGCGGTGGGATGCTTGTTTCAACGGAGCCTGTCACCCCTCCTGATCGGGACTGTGTGTATGGGAGGTCTATTTGACTTTGTGGCAGGGGGAGGACGGTTACAGATCCCATGCTGTGTGGCTCTGTGATCCTGTCTAAGGACCGGCGCTTAAGATCTGTAACTGCCCTCCCCCGCCACAAAGTCACAGAGCAACCCACCCCCCCCAACATTACATCAAAACAACCTCCCAGACTAACCGGGGCAACTAGTCACTGCATCACTGCACTGTGTATGTGCCCTGCTGCTGTGCCTGCCCCCGACTATGTACCCTGCCAAAGGAGACTGTCCTGTCCAATTTCCAACCCCCTTTCCCCTCCTCCTCCAAAAGAACATGATTGAAACAGTAGTTAACAGAAACGAATTTTTTATTATCAACTACACATGGCATTGGGAGGTGAAACTTGGACGTGGGCTTGTGTCAGGCGGGAAGGAAAGAACTTTTCAAATTTTGGGAAATGAGAGCCTTCTGCTACTAGAGCTCTCTGCAGGGGTGGAGTGAGAGTTAGCAGGGACTCTGCCGCCTCTCCTTCTTTGCACTTTGGGTGAGGTGGGTATGGGACTTGGTGGCGGGGGAGGGCGGTTAGAGATGGACTGCAGCGGGGCTCTGTCCTCCTGCCTCCGTTCCTGCAGAACATCCACAAGGCGCCGGAGTGTGTCCGTTTGCTCCCTCAGTAGTCCAAGCAGCGTTAGAGTCGCCTGCTGGTCTTCCTGCCGCCACCTCTCCTCCCGATCCATGTTGGCTTGGTGCATTCGGGTCAAGTTCTCCCGCCACTGGGTCTGCTGTGCTGCCTGGGCTTGGGAAGAGGCCATAAGCTCAGAGAACATGTCCTCCCGTGTCCTCTTCTTCCTACGCCTAATCCGCGCTAGCCTCTGGGAGTGTGATTCCAGGCTAGGTTGTGAGACAGTCGCAGACGGGGCTGTGGAAATGGGAAAAAGGGAGTGAATTCCTCTGAAAGATAAATGTAGTTGTGAACAAAGAACATAGTCTTTCTCTGTGAACAAGACCATGCACAGCACCTTTCACATGCGCACTCAGCACAAGGTCGAATTCTCGGCCTTCGCATTCTGTGCCTGGGGTCTTGAACAGCACATTTGAGAAGCGAGGCAGCACAACGGAATTTCTGTTGCAGGCAGACATGGTAAGCCGTACACTTGTGGCAGTTTAAAACTTTTATATTACCACTGGCCTCATTTCACATTTAAATCAATGTCAGTCCCTGCTGCCAGCAATCCGGCAAGCGGGAACTCTGCCCCTGTCCCACCCCCTCGCGGCTGTCCCCGGGAACGATCCCTTTCGGCTGCCCCTCTCCCGCCTCCACCGCGTGGCTGCAAACCAGCGGTGACAGTTCTGTAAAGGAACGGGAAAGCAGTCCCAACACTAACATTCCCCTACCTAATTAAAAGCAGGTCACCATGGCCGACATCACCCTGATGAGGATCTCCGAGAGCGACAAAGAGAGAATGCTCCGGGAAAGCCTCCAAAGACCAGGGCCGTATGCCGCCCTGCTGTGCAGAGCAATGATCCCCGAGTACCTGATAATCTCGTGGCGCGGCAACGTGTCGTACTTCGGAGGACCCAATAAGGCCGCTCTCCCCAAGAACCTCATGCAACGGCTTTCAAGTTACCTCCAGGAGAGCTTCATCGAGATGTCCCAGGAGGATTACTGCTCTATCCCCGCACATATAGACCGCATTTTACTGTAGCTGCAGTAGCAGGGAATACACAGTAGAGCGGCTTGTGCAGGACAATCACTGAAAACCGGACATTGCTAGATTTCTTTTCAAAACTTGCACTGCCCCTTACTAAACCGTTAAGCGCCTAGGGCACACTAATCATGAACAACCCATTCTTTTAATTGTTAATATTCCTGTTTTGTTAAAAATAAATGTTTAGATGTTTACAACACTTACTGGCTGATCCTTCACCAGATTCTGTGTCCGGGGTAATGGCTGGGGACGCTTCGTAGGGGATCTCTGTAAGGGTGATGAAGAGATCCTGGCTGTCGGGGAAATCAGCGTTGTGAGAGCTGCCAACTGCCTCGCCCTCCTCATCTCCTTCCTCATCTTCCCCGTCCCCTAACATGTCTGAGGAACCGGCCGTGGACAGTATCCCATCCTCAGAGTCCACGGTCACTGGTGGGGTAGTGGTGGCGGCAGCACCGAGGATGGAATGCAGTGCCTCGTAGAAACGGGATGTCTGGGGATGGGATCCGGAGCGTCCGTTTGCCTCTTTGGTCTTCTGGTAGCCTTGTCTCAGCTCCTTGATTTTCACGCGGCACTGCGTTGCATCCCGGCTGTATCCTCTCTCTGCCATGTCTTTAGAGATCTTCTCGTAGATCTTTGCATTCCTTCTTTTGGATCGCAGCTCGGAAAGCACGGACTCATCGCCCCACACAGCGATGAGATCCAAGACTTCACGATCAGTCCATGCTGGGGCTCTCTTTCTATTCACAGACTGCATGGCCATCACTGCTGGAGAGCTCTGCATCGTTGCCAGTGCTGCTGTGCTCGCCACGATGTCCAGACAGGAAATGAGATTCAAACTGGCCAGACAGGAAAAGGAATTCAAATTCAAATTTTCCCGGGGCTTTTCCTGTGTGGCTGGTCAGAGCATCCGAGCTCGCACTGCTGTCCAGAGCGTCAACAGAGTGGTGCACTGTGGGATAGCTCCCGGAGCTATTAGCGTCGATTTCCATCCACACCTAGCCTAATTCGACATGGCCATGTCGAATTTAGCGCTACTCCCCTCGTCGGGGAGGAGTACAGAAGTCGAATTAAAGAGACCTCTATGTCGAACTAAATAGCATCGCAGTGTGGACGGGTGCAGGGTTAATTCGATTTAACGGCGCTAACTTCGACATAAACGCCTAGTGTAGACCAGGCCTGAGAGAGTCAAAGCCCGGGTCCTTCAGCTGATGATCAGGGTTACATTCACCCAATGAGGAAACAGAAGCAACACCATGTGACTTACATGACCAGTCACAAACTAACCAACACAACTGCATTTTCAAATAGGTGAGTAAGAAATCCATGCAGTGGATTGTTCATGATCAATCCATAAAAAGGGGGTGGGAGTGAACTTCCCCATAAAATTTGGTAATTGTATTTGTATAACAATTAAATTTATGATCTGCCCATGGCCAGAAGGCTTTATGATTTATGATCTGCCCATGGTCAGAAAGCAGAAAAAGAGGTGTTAAACTCAAATTATTCACTAGGAATTACTGGCGCACCGGTGTAAATAATTGAAAACAAAATCACAATAAACCAGTCAGAGGAACTGGCTTTTCATTATAAGCCTTCTTTACACACACACACACACACACACACACACACACACACACACACACACACACACACACACACACACACACACACTAAATTGACCCGAGGAGAAGCAATCTAGCTCCTTGTCACAGGGGAAGTTACTTTCTGTGAGCTTTGTGCATATCTGAGACAGGAGTCAGAAAATATCAGAGCTTTCACTTGTGCTGAATTGTTCTGAAGTTTTGTGGAACATCAGCTCAAGCAAAGAGCGTGGCCTAGAAACTCCACGTTAGATGGATTCTGTCATCCTCTGTGATTTTTGGTGTCTGCCTAATTATGGGAAAGTTAGATTTTTAAAGTTACTCAGTCCTTTAGAAACGTTAGCTTCCTATATACATAATGTGTGCGAGGTCTAATTCAGGCATTAAAGCATCCATACGTGCAGCTGGAAAGGATCGTCATGTCATGAACCTAGTTTATAGGCAGATATTAAACCCTGTATACACGACATGTGTCAGATTTTCTGCTCTACTGTAGGTGGTGTAAAGGGACTCTAATCTGGCTGCAAATGCCCAGCAGAGAAAAAGATGTAAGCATGCTGAATCCAGGCCCAGTTCTGTGGGCTAAGTCTTGAAACCAGTTAGGTTTTCTGCCCCCACTGCTCCCCTTGGAGGGCTGTTACAGAACTTCACTTCTCTGATGGTTAGAAATCTTAGTCTAATTTCAAGCCAAACTTGTTGATGGCCAGTTTATATCCATAACCTGAATTTAAGTATGTAATTAAATGCTTTGCTGGCTTGGGTCCATACCAAAATTCATTTCCTATTACTCAAACTATGCCAGCTTGCCTGTCAAATGGTGTCTTCCTGTTTGGTTGTTCATTATTCTTTTTATTACAGTTTAGGGCCAAGTCAGTGGAAATATTCCCATTGACTTCAATAGGCATTTCATCAAGTCCTTCAAAAGATGATGACTTCCATGGGAACTGAATGTCTTAGCACCTTGCTCAGTCAGGAGCAGGAGAAAAGGTGCAAAATAACTTCTCTTTGGAGTGACAGTAATTTGGAATAAATGGATCCGAAATTAAAAGAATACGATAGGTCCTCTTCCCTCTGCTGTTATATAGCAAATAAATGAAAGCTCTTTTGAGTGATATGATGGTAAATGATAAGTGAAGATACTGTAGTTTCTATAAACCATGACTATGTACTAAATAATCTTCCACTGTGTAATACCTCTTGATAATTTATGTTAATAACAAATCATTATAATATCTGTAGCAGGCCATAATTAGAATAATTAATTTTCTATTGCAAATAGAATTTTTCTGCTGCATTATGACAAAAGAAAAATTGTTGCAATCTAATGAGATGCCTACACATCTGAATGATAATTGGGCGTATGTTTCTCCTTTAAATGAGTCAGTTCATCTACAGTATTTCACATGAAGGGTTACCATTAAGTTCAGCATAATGAAGAATGGTAATTCATTGAAAATATGCCAGTTTATCTTCCTAACCATGCCATTTTCTACATTTGTTTTCCATATATTTTCTATCAATCTTTGATACCAAACTAAAATCAAACTTAAAAAAGAGAAAAACAATGGAAACAAAGCAGTGTCAGGGATAACAAGCCCCAAAATATAAAACGCAATTTAAAATGCCCCATTTATAAAAATGGGTCCTGTTGTGTCCTTGTGCTCCACACAACATTAAGAATTTGGGGAAAACACTCTGGCACAGCTGGATTCCAAATAACCATATTTATTAACAAGGTACAGATATACAAGACCTAGCTACCAATTGTGCACTGCTACTCTGACAGGGTTCTAATGGCTTCTATAATAGAAGACAGGGAGGTACACTATTTAAAGGGATCTTACCCTATTCCTATACATTGCAGGTGACTTGATATTAGAGTGCTCAATTTGAGACCAACAAGGGGCCTGATTTTCAGAGGATGAGCATGCCAAGCACATTCTGAAATTCAGCCTCTTGAAGTTGAGCACGCCAAAACTTGACACTCAAAACCACTAGTCAATTTGCAGGCCTGAATAGCCATTGCATTACTCCAG
The DNA here is from genome assembly GCF_011386835.1 of Chrysemys picta bellii. Taxonomy (NCBI): domain Eukaryota; kingdom Metazoa; phylum Chordata; order Testudines; family Emydidae; genus Chrysemys; species Chrysemys picta. The sequence goes on along the minus strand of NC_088792.1, from coordinate 270,822,203 downwards.
TTACATCGGTGTAAAACCCAGACCTCCCATGAAACCTGGGACTGTTCTGCTTTGACCCCCAAAATCCCATGTCCCGAGGGGCTGGCTTGGCTAGACTCCCCACTCCAGACATCGTGGCCTGGTCCCTAGCACACAAGGTCACAAACGTCACTCATATTTGGCCCATCCTCCCCTCCGTAGATGGAGGCGGAGGGGTGGATGGGCCCAATCTGAGTAATGATGCAACCCCATGCACCAGGGGCCAGGTCGCAACACCCAAGGTGGGGAGCGGAGCCCAGCCAGCCCTGCAGGACAGGATCTATTGCTGCGGGGTGAGTACACTGTGGGCTCACTCTTCAGGCGCCACCGGAGGGCAGCACCTGGGCCTCCACCAGGGCCTCCCAACACCAGGGGACAGTAATTCAAATGTTGGGAGGTATGAAAACCCCAGCACAACAGGGTCCTTAAACTTGTGCCTAATTGTAAATACATGAGCTTGCAAACACATCTCACACAAATGGGCCTATTGAAGTCTACTCATGTGGCTACAATTATGCATGTGCTTAAGTACCTTGCTGAATCAGGACCTACCACTATAGTACCATAGTGCTAAATCAGGGCCAAAGTCGTGAAGAGGCTACCAACCCTCCTAGATGGACAAGGACTGCCTCACAGATAAAATCCCAGATTCTCAGCAGCGTGGCCTGCTGGAGGGCTTTCCCTTCACCCTCTCCGCTGGTTCTTGTCACACAGACTGAAAGCAAAAGACCAGAAGTCCAAGGTGCAGACATTGTGATGTTTATTGGGGTTAGTTTCCAGCAAGCATGCAACCCATAACTCTGACGACACAGAGTCTTGTTTTCCAGTGTCCCATCCACCCCCTTCCTTAGCAGGCATAGATATACCTGTAATACATGCCCCTAGTCCCACCGCTTACAATTTATGGTCATGTTCCATTTTGGAGGGTTGTGAGTCTGGGGTCTTCGTCACACAGCTTTTGTATCCCATAGGAGGGGTAAGAAGTGAGGTTGTGCTATGGTTGTGGTTGTGAGTTGTGGTCAGGGACAGGTACTTCTTTGACCTTTTAGTGTTTTATACTTTCCCCCCCAAACCCTCTTGCCCCTCCTGACTGGTTGCTTGACCTTGCCTTGAGATAGGAGTCGAGGCAGTCTTCAAGTGCGTATATTATACTCCCACCATGCCCAGTAACATTAACTGTTCTTATCTGTTCCAATTATACTAACAAACCCATCTGGCTAGGCGGAAGCAACATACACTGTGTCTTTGTCCTTTGTTCACACATATTAGTAAGAATATAAGTGTATCAAGAATCAAATGGGCAAACAAGACCTAAAATTCGATTTCAGGTGAAAATGGAGGCCTGAATCCTACATTATCACTAGCACTCCTAACATGGCCTACCAGCAACCAATACAGGCAACACAGCATTGCAAATCTTGTGATTTTATTATGTGTTTCACAATATTTGGTCTTTTTTTTAAAAGCCCCAGCTTCTGGAGTCAGGTGATTACATGAGATTCTCAGTGTTTATTTTAAAACAACTGACCTTCTAGCAGCAGTGTAGTTGAGAAGCTGACCCAGTTCTCATTTGAGGAATATAGAGCTAAATTTAGATTAGTTTACTCACTTATTTTTTTACCACTGTACCACTGCTTTGTATTCCTCATGGCTCAGAATAAAAGCTTGAAGACATGAACTCAATACTCATACACCAGAAGGCAAATAAAGGGAGCCCAATATTTATATTTAAATATATATTTATTTAATATTTAGGCATATCTCCTGGATGGAAAAGAAAATGAACACTTCTCTTAGGAATATTATTGGAGAGAACAAACTCTGCTTTCAGAAATCAACAGGTGCAGAAGACATATGTATTTTAGTTCAATCAGCTGTAGACATGGAAATAACTTACAGACAGTTATCATGGAAGGCATGGTGGCAGGTCATCTTAGGAGGGGACAACCAGCGAGGAGATGGATAGATGGCATGCTGGGAGGTCAGCCTATGTGTGTTCAACATTAGAGATGGATAGAAAATACTTTCAAATATTCTGCTAAGAGGTCACCAGTATTCAGACTGGAATAGATGGACTTTACTTAATATTTATTATAATTATTTAAAATCTCATACTTTTCAAGCCAACCTCACGATGGGCTGGTGGCAGCCTCATGATTTTTGAGCACTTGGGTTTTGCCAATCCTGGCCATGCTATTTTACTATGAAAAGTCCTCAGTGCAGAAGATAGAATAAGAATTAATCAATGAAAATGAGAGAGGAAAGGGTAAGAGTGGAATCACAGACATTTTACATGCTTGTTCTCAGTCTGAAGACATTTTAAGAACAAGAGAAGCTGTCTGAAATATAGGTAAGGTAAGAAAAATACAAATTCTGAAAGGATGTCAGGCTTTATGACTCAGTGCACTGCACAGCTTCCTATTGATTCATCTGAACAACCAGACTAGGTGGGTCTCACTGGCTCCAACTCAGAGGCTGTAAGTAGTAAGAGAAAACCCTTTACTGATTTTAAGAAACATGTGTATATATAGAAACTTGGGCTCAGTCCTGCAAACTCTGTCTCATGTGTGCAGACCCATTGATGTCAATAGGACAGTTTATGTGAGTAATCCTTATTCATGGAGATGAGTGTTTGCAGGGTCAGGGTTCTCCTCTGGATTCTTGTCCACATCAATACCTTGTCTAGCTCACAAGAGCTAAGGGGACCAGAATAATAGAAAGTCAGAACACCATGTATGCAACTCTATATAAACTAAACCCACTTCGTAGGTCTCATTCAGAGTCTACAATTCTTGATAGTTCCCCTTCATCTTTGATTCTGGACAATACATTGGGCAATTATTTTATTGATGGTTATTATTGTTGTAATACAGAGCTTCCTGTAACCAGAGAAGGGAGAAGAGCCGAAAGTTCCATGAGGTACACTAGGAATCTTACTCCTGGTTAATAAAGTATCTCAGATACTACAGCAATGGGCAGGAGAACAAAATCTTAAGATTTTCATTTTGTTCTGTGTTTGTACAGCGCCTAGCACAACGGGGTCCTGGTCCATGATTAAGGCTCCTAAGTGGTACTGCAATCCAAATAAATAATAGATACTGACAGATAAATAATAAATAAGCCTCAGCTGGAGTCGATCTAGAACAGGAGGTCTAACTAAATTACGTATTGTCATTGTCTTATGAAAATTTCATTCAAGGATTAGGTTTCTCTGTGCCCCAAAGTGTCTTTCATCCATAAAGTTTCCAAGTGCTTTTTAAACTGTGCATATACAGGGATCACTCTCATACATTGAAGAAGCCCTGTCTTTTGACTGGAGCATGAAAGTGATGCTACAACATCATGCAACTGGATTTTAGAAGTGCAGAAAATCCTTTTCACCTGATGCCTCAGGGGGAAATTTAGGCAAGTGGAATTTAACTACCCATGATGCAGTTAGGTTGATAGCTAATATGTCCTAGCCATATTCTTGCAGAAAAGTGGGATCTCACCTAGTGATAGGCATATTAGAAATGCCTAAATTATACTGTATAGAGATTGTACATCTCAGAAGGCTCTGATCTAGTGGAGAAAGGCATAACAAGAACCAATGGCTGGAAGTTAAAGCCAGACCAATTCAGATTACTTTTTTTTTTAAATAGTGAGAGCAATTAACCTTTGGAGCAAACTACCCAAGGGAAGTGGGAGAGTCTCCATCTTTTGAGGTCTTCAGATGAAGACTGGAGCCTTTTCTGGAAGATATGTTTTAGTCCAACACAAGCTATGGGGATAAATACAGTGGTACTTATATGAAATTCTCTGGCCTGTGTTATACAGAAGATCAGACTAGATGATCTAATGGTCCTTCTGGCTCTAACATCTATGATCTAGCAACTGGAAAATGGTGCCTTGAGACATGAAATACGCTGACACCATTCTAGGGCATTAGCAATGTCCTTATTCTGAGGAAAGGGTTCTTCCTACTGAATCACTAACCTAAGTTTCCACATGTTGTGGGTGCTTCAGGGAGACCTTCCATAAAAGCAGTGGTTTGGCCTGATTAATTCTGAAATCTAACTAATTGCTTAATGTCATTGTTCTGTGAAATACATTTACTCTTGGCTATCCATTTTTTAGCCAAGGCAGGAGACCTGCTTGCTGACATGCTAAACGCAGGACATTCAAATAGTTCGGGTCTGCTGAAAAACATGATAAGAATCAATGGAACCATTTTTGTGCAATTGTAAACTTTCAAGAGAAATTCACAATAGTTCCGCGAGGCCATTAATCCACCTGTGATTAACAAGCAATTTTTACTGCTGCTCGCAGGTTGAAGCAAGTAGATGCTAATCTCAATCTCAGCAGACCTGCGTCATTCTGTGCAGACACCGTGCCGATAGAAGTTAGTGCCACTTTAAAGGTGTGTTACCTACCAAGGTCGGTGAGCCCTAACTTTGACCTCTTCCCCAATACTTGTTTACAACATGCATGTTTTTTCTTTAAAGTTTTATTTCTAAACCAATGTTTCACTACTATAAATAAAAATCACTGCCAACAACCCCGCCATAAAAAACCACGATAGAGGTAGGTACACATGTGACAGAGTCCACAAGAACCAGCAAGGAAACCACATCTAGCTTCAAGCTTCTAAGGAGTTATGTTGTGTTAATTTCAATGGAATAAGTAGGCCCAGAAAGTCAAAGGTGTTAAGTATTTAATGTTGTGCAGTGACAGGGTCATGGTCAGCCTGGTTTAGAGTTTTGAGGACAGAGACATTAGCCTGCTTAGTCCCCTGGCAAACATGCTAGAAAATTCATGCAAAAATTGTATTCAATTTATACAGTTAATAAGAGAAGTGAGCAGAGATGATTAAATAAAAATCACAGAACAAATTATCCAACAAATGGAAACATTTTTCAAATATGTTTTTGAATATTATTCATTAAGTGATATTTGACCAATTTTAAGAAGGGAATCTTAAAGAAAAAAAATTAAGTTTGCATGCATTTGGGATAAAAAAAAATCTTTAAATCATACAATATATTCTCTTTCACATGTATAAGATTACTTTATTTTCATTGCTATAGACCTGAAAATGAGCTAGATGCTTTCCAAATACAGATGACGTGACCGGCGATTGGGACGCAGAGACACTCCTCAAAGCTAGGGAGGAAAGCCAGGGGAGAGATAGGATATGTAGAGGAATCACTGCAGAACAGACCCAAGTACTCTTCCCATTATTATTTGTATTAGAGTTGTCCCTAGAAACCCTGCCCAAGCCTGAGGCCCCATTGTGCTAGGCAGTTTACACATTTGTAGTAAGTCCGGAAGAGCAGAGGGTGTGATGGGAAACAGAGGCAGAGAGCTGACATGACTTGGCCAAGGTCATGCAGTGGGTCAGTGGCAGAGCTGAGCTTAGAACTCAGATCTCTGCGGAACTGCTCTTTCCGTCTCAGCTTTTATTCCCTCCAAACATTATGGTACATTTCAAACTCGGCATCATTTCCAATGGCTTCAGTGAAGCCATGTGTATATTGTGGTTCCTTTCAGCAGAAGGAAGCACTCAGCTCCTACTCCTTTACGTACAATGTTGAGTAGTTCTCCCTCTCTCTAGACTCAGCTACAGCTCAGGGCTACTTTCCCAGTCCTACCAAATGATTAGAGAAATAGAACCCCAGCTCCCAACACCCCCAGAGTATGAGGAAGTTTGAATCGGGAGCCCAGTTCTGTGGCTCTTGTCCTTCTCTACAAGTTATAGAAGAGTACATACAGGGCCACATCTTCAGCTAGTGTAAATGAAGTCAATTGGGTGATGCTGCTTTACACCAGCTGAGGATGTGACCCATGGTGTACAATCATACATTATGGAATGGTTCTATAGTGCGGAAGAAACAGCCATGAAGAGCTAGTACAAGACTGCTGAATTCATTTTAAAAAAAATCACTTTTAAAGCAATTTCTGATCTTCTTTTGTTTCTAACTATAAGTCCCACAGCTCATCACTCACCTTTTCATAATGCCTCCAGTAACTCCCTTGTTCCACCTAACCCTGGTATATGTCAGCAGTTTTGCCTCTGTTCAAAGGCCCTTCCTCAGCTGGAAACACCTTTTAAAACAGAAAAGAAAGTTGTTTGATTCAAGCTAACTAAATACAGACAGTTCCCCAGAAAAACAGGAAGAAAAACAAAGATTACTTCTTAATCTTTACCCAGGCTGAGTTCCTCCTGCATGCTTGCCTAGACAATACTTTTAAACAACTTAGATCCTTCTGGAAGCTGCATTGGCCGTAGTTTGCTATGGAATGTGTGTCAGGATGTCTGGATGAGGGTTCAATGTAATACGTAAGGACCATCCAATCAATAGAGACTGGCTAATCTTCCCAACCAGTGAACTCCAATCCACCATCTCTCTCTCTCCTCCCTCCCACACTTCCTAGGCTATCACCTCAACCATCTTTGTTGCTTCATTATAGGAGCCAGCAACATCTCTGTTGGACTCTGGTTGTTAGCCAATTCAAATCATGCTCACTCTGGGATGCACAGTGTGCTCTGGGGGTGGGGGTACATAACCCCCACAGCAAGTGGGATTTGAAGTAAGCAACATCAGAGGCGACCCAGAGCCCCTGGCAGAATTGATGGGCCCCATGATGGGAAACTTCAATAGCTGCTTGCAACCCAGCTGCTTTTGAAGGTTTGTGGAAAGGGAGGAGGGATAGTTAGGGTTTATCGATGTGTTGGAGAGGAGAGATAAGCAAAGTAGCAATTGGAGGTTTCCAGTAGGATGGAGGAGCTAGGAAATGATTGGAGGGTTGGTAAAGAAGAAGCCGCATAAAAATTCAGATTAGAGATGGGCCTCAGTCACAAAGCTCAGATCCAGATGTTGTTGCATCTAGTGTCTTGATCTGGGTCCACTTCTAATTCAGAAAAGGCTTCAGAAAAGAGAAACTTCTTATCTCAGGTGAAACAAACCTGAGGCCAGTTTAGGATGCACCAGGCAAAGATATCTCCATTCCAGCCCCTGAAGACTTTGCTGATTATACCTGTTCAATAATGAGTTAAATCTCAACTAGAACAACAAAATAAGGGGCCACAGCTGCAAGCCTTACCCAAGTTGCCTCAGCAAAGTCAACAGGTCTACTTTTGAGAGTCAGGCTCACTCATGTGAGGATTTGCAAGATTGAGCCCTCTTGCTTCTGTACGTCTCTGAACAAACAGAAATAAAATCAGAGAAGCCATGGTGGTGCTCCTCAGAGGGAAAAGAGTTTATCCCTTACAGAAATACAAGCCTGGTTAGAATGCCAGCGCGTGAGCATCTTTATAGACAGGGAAAGCAACGAATTTTGTCTTTTCATCCGTTTGCAACAAAATGAAATTTCTTTATTTCTGCCACCACTACTTTATGTCACTTCGCTAAGGTGAACTCACCCTACCCCATAGCTACAGTACAACTCTAGCACGGCATGGAGACCAGCAGTTGAGAGAGATTTGTAAAGACACTTTGGTGGGGGAGTGGAAGGGGAAATAGGGACGCGCGTTTTAATAACGCTGAAATGCACTCAGCTCAGCAAACGCTTTGGAGAGGGAGCATAAAGACGAAAAATTATTTGCCTTTCTCTATCACCTTTCGTTTGAGAATCAGAAAATGATTCACAGATATTTACTAATGTAGATTTATCGGGATCATCCTTTTCAAAGAAAAGAAGTGGGATATTTTCAGGCATTAACGAAACACAGCAGCTCTTCAACAGGGCACAGCAATGCTATGCAGGGGCCTGATCCAAAGCCCAAGCCAGAGTCTTTCGGTTGATTTGTATGATCACAGGATCATACTGCAGGGCATGATGTGAAGACAGGTTCATCTGCTTCACCACTGCATTAGTCTAATTTTATACCAGTAATTCTCCTGGAAGTCAATAGAGTTAGTGTCATAAAACTGGAGAAATGCAGAAATAAATCAGGCCCTGACACCAATTGAAAGTGGAGGGGGAATTAAAGCACTTGGATGAATGTTCATAACCCCCTCTTGAAGCTAGGACACTGGGGTTAACACCCCTATTCTTTTCATTGAGGGCCAGATTTTCCAAAAAATGAAGAAGAAAAAAACTTGGAATATTGGGTGCCAAACTCTGATCATGTGGCCATAAGTGTCACAGTCAGAGTTACTGCATGCTGAGCTCTTTTGAGAAACCTGGGCTCAGTTCTGAGTGCGGAGAATTTGGAAATATGGTCCCACATGAACATACATGGTCAAGATATTGGTTTTACCTCTCATCTGAGAGACACCTTTCTATGACCATGCTGGCCCATGGAATCAGAAGGAAGAATGCCACCTCCCAAATCACAGACACTACAGAGATGGTTCTGGGAAGTCTTCCTATCCAAGCAGTGATCCCGAATAAACCCACTTAGTTTTTGATGGCACAAGATCACAATACAAGGTAATCAGAATGCCGGCCCTGTATTACATTTTTGTGCCTGCTAAGAATAGGACCTTTCATTTCCAACTAAGGACAGATGGTATGATTGTGATGAGAAGCCTAGGCACAGATCCATAAGCTTTGAAGGCACCAGACTGAAGCAAACAACAGAGGTCCTTAATTTTGGCAACTCAGACACTGGTCATGTTCACTGCAGGCACAGAGTCCGCTGGGTATTGGAAAGCTGATGAGGCAATCTCACCATCTTTTCCTCCGCCTACCCCATTGCTCTTGGTCTGCACTTCCTTTGCAGAATTAACACGCACTCTTCATTCCCTGCTGGTGTTGCTGAGAATTACAATGATCAACATTCCTTCTGATCTGTACTCTTCTGCCCTGTCTGTCCCAGACAGATAGTGCAAAAGACTTCTAAGCTAGTTTAGAAAATGCTGGCGTGGAAGTTTTTGTTTTTTGTTTAATAATAATTCAGATCTGACTCAGAGGTTCAATTGAAAGTAATTAAACAACCACCAGTTATTTCTTAGGGGTCTCAGTCTCCCAGAAAGTCCAGTGTGACAGCCCCGCTGGGCAGGAGGGATAGCTTAGTGGTTTGAGCACTTGGCCTGCTAAAGCCAGTGTTGTAAGTTCAATCCTTGAGAGGGCCATTTAGGCATCTGGGGCAAAAATCTGTCTGGGGATTGATCCTGCTGTAAGTAGGGGGTTGGACTAGATGACCTCCTGAGATCCCTTCCAACCCTCACATTCTATGATCTTCCTGGTGGCTAGTGGGCAATCTCAGCCAGACCAGGCATTGTTTTCACTGCATGGCTAGTGATGGTTTGTCAAACACCAACCTGTTGCCACCTCACCAGTGCCAAGTTTCCTTTCCTGCCAGCTTCACTATGTTCATTTCTTAGTAAGTGCTGTGAAATGGGCTACAAAATGCTATTTTTTACAGTTATAGCCTTATGGGTTTTATGACTTCAACTCTTGGTGTTGATCCAGCAATGCTTACCCATGTGGGTAGTCCCAGTTACATCAGTCATTTGGCCCACTCACAAAGGTAAGACCTGCAAAACTGGGCTTTTACTGTTTTCTGCAGACGGGTCTAATTTACCAGCCATTAAAACCTACCAAATGCACAGGGCTTATTTTCTAGTACTATGTTTCATGCTATTTATAAACAACTCAAGCTGAGATTTAGATTTTAGTCCTGCTGACTGAGAATACTTTCTTCTGTCCACCCAGGAAGACTGACTTATTAATGCTGCTAACCAAGTAGCAGCCTGCATCAGGAAGCTCAGGCATGTGGACTAGAACAGGGTGTGCAGATGCTTGTTTTGAACTCCCCTTTTATGTAAGTGCACACTGCAGAAGAGAACTCAGTGCATAAGTAGAGGCAGCATACAATTTTCAGATTTGTTCCCAGAGCCCACACACCAGCACTTTGCAAAAGACTTCCAAAGCATTCTGGGTAGCCACAGGCACTGAGTTTTAGATTTGTCATGTCAGTCTCCAGTAAAATGATATTTATTACAGTGAATTACAGTGTCTTGAGTCAGGCACTGGAAGACTTTTGGGCACCTAATAAAATAGAAATGTTTGTAAGTATGTCATAGCAATGCTGGTGTCAAAGCCCTGAGAACTAATACATTAGAAAGGTCCCCCATGTCCTACACAAGATAACCTAGTAAACAGATATTGCAGGTTAAAAGCAACATGATTCAATAAACATCAATATTCTTCTCACCGCCACCACCTTCACATTCACTCATGACATAAATTAAACAGGGCTTGTCACAATTCCGGTAACTGCATTTGTATTTCCCCTCAGTGGTCCAGCAAGGACATCCACTCTCAGGCTTCAAGCTCTAGCCTGCCTTTCTTAGGTGGATACACACATCCCACTATGTTATGACTGGGGTATTTCCCGGCTGCACAGTTCCCTGCCTACCCTGTGTCATCCCCAGCAGAGACATGCTGCCCAGCACTTCCTATGCAAGTCTACTTTATTCTTAAGGTAAAAAGCATTATCAAGAAAGTACATTAAAAACAATAATAGAATCTGCACACAGGCTAATAAGCTTATCAGAGTTCACCCTAACATGGGTTCTGGCAGGATAAGTCCTTCAGCCACTCCACCCAAGGGGATTCCTTGTGGTTACAAGTTCATCAAAGCTTCAGTTCAGAACAAGAACTCAATCTTACAAGGCCTCAGTAGGTCCTGTCCTTCTACCCTTACCATAAGGACTGGGGCCCTCTGTAGACCAGAGGTCCTGTCCATTTGCTGGACCAAGAAGGTTGCAAGCCAGTTTAAAACCAGGCTGCTTATCCAAAAATATTTCTTTGTCTGTTTGTCCCCAGAGAATCCAGTTTGATCTAATATACGCGGATCTCTCCAGGGGGCTGGCTTCAAAGAGCTGATAATGGAGGAAGTACATGAGCAACCCCTCCCTATTAGAGAAGGTACATACAATGCCCCCAAAACACATACACAACTGCATTTGAATACAATGTATGCCACAGGTATTAACCCTGATTTGATGAGGTTTAACTTAATTCAATAAAGTTTATCTTAATTCCATAAGGGTTGCTCCAGATATTGTCAGTCTGTCAAAAAGCTTTCCAGCCAATAGTAACTAAACATATTAAATACCTAGGAGTAAGTGTGATTTGGTGTACAGACTAGGTGAATCAGTATCCACCACTCCACTATATGTCCTAGGGTAGAAATTCTACAACACAATCAGGGAGATTAAAAAAAGCCATCAAGAAGAGAGGGCTAGGCCTGTGAAAAACTGCAATGGACAATGTAGTAAAAATCATAGAATCATAGAATATTAGGGTTGGAAGAGACCTCAGGAGGTCATCTAGTCCAACCCCCTGCTCAAAGCAGGACCAACACCAACTAAATCATCCCAGCAAGGGCTTTGTCAAGCCGGGCCTTAAAAACCTCTAGGTAATGGATTCCAGTGCTTCACACACTCCTAGGAAAATAGTGTTTCCTAATATCCAACTTAGCCCTCCCTCACTGCAACAGGAGACCATTGCTTCTTGTTCTGTCATCTGCCACTACTGAGACCAGCCGAGCTCCATCCTCTTTGGAACCCCCCTTCAGGTAGTTGAAGGCTGCTATCAAATCCCCCCTCACTCTTCTCTTCTGCACACTAAATAACCCCAGTTCCCTCAAATTCGCCTCGTAAGTCATGTGCCCCAGCCCCCTAGTCATTTGCATTGCCCTCTGCTGGACTCTCGCCAATTTGTCCACATCCCTTCTGTAGTGGGGGGACCAAAACTGGATGCAATACTCCAGGTGTGGCCTCACCAGTCCCGAATAGAGGGGAATAATCACTTCCCTCGATCTGCTGGCAATGCTCCTACTAATACAGCCCAATATGCCGTTGGCCTTCTTGGCAACAAGGGAACACTGCTGACTCATATCCAGCTTCTCATCCACTGTAATCCCCAGGTCCTTTTCTGCAGAATTACTGCTTAGCCAGTCGGTCCCCAGCCTGTAGTGGTGCATAGGATTCTTCCTTGTTGAACCTCATCAGATTTCTTTTGGCCCAGTTCTCCAATTTGTCCAGGTCACTCTGGACCCTAACCCCACCCTCCAGCATATCTACCTCTCCCCCCAGCTTAGTGTCAGCTGCAAAGTTGCTGAGGGTGCAATCCATCCCATCATCCAGATCATTAATAAAGATGTTGAACAAAACTGGCTCCAGGACCGACCCCTGGGGCACTCTGCTTGATAATGGCTGCCAACTAGACATCGAGCCGTTGATTACTACCCGTTGAGCCCAATGATGTAGCCAGCTTTCTATCCACCTTATAGTCTATTCATCCAATCCATACTTCTTTAACTTGCTGGCAAGAATACTGTGGGAGACCGTATCCAAAGCTTTACTAAAGTCAAGATATATCACACCAATCGCTTTCCCCATATCCACAGAGCCAGTTATCTCATCATAGAAGGCAATCAGGTTGTTCAGGCATGACTTGCCCTTTGTGAATCCATATTGACTGTTCCTGATCACCTTCCTCTCCTCCAACTACTTCAAAATGGATTCCTTGAGGACCTGCTCCATGATTTTGCCTGGGACTGAAGTGAAGCTGACCAGTCTGTAGTTCCCCAGGTTCTCTTTCTTCCCTTTTTAAAATATGGGCACTATATTTGCCTTTTTCCAATCATCTGTGACCTCCCCCAATTGTGATGAATTTTCAATGATAATGGCCAATGGCTCTGCAATCACATCAGCCAACTCCCTCAGCACCCTTCGATGCATTGCATCCGGCCCCATGGACTTGTGCACGTCCAGCTTTTCTAAATAGTTCTTAACCTGTTTTTTCACCACTGAGGGCTGCTCACCTCCTCCCCATACTGTGTTGCCCAGTACAGCAGTCTGGGAGCTGACCTTGTCTGTGAAGACTGAGGCAAAATAAAGCATTGAGTACATCACCTTTTTCACATCATGTGTCACTAGGTTGCCTCCCCCATTCAGTAAGGGTCCCACACTTTCCCTGATCTTCTTCTTGTTGCTAGCATACCTGTAGAAACTCTTCTTGTTACCCTTCACATCCCTTGCTAGCTGCATCTCCAATTGTGATTTGGCCTTTCTGATTACACCCCTGCATGCTCTAGCAATATTTTTATACTCCTCCCTAGTCATCTGTCCAAATTTCCACTTCTTGTAAGCTTCCTTTTTGAGTTTAAGCTCACCGAAGATTTTACTGTTAAGCCAAGCTGGTCGCCTGCCTTATTTGCTATTCTTTCTGTACATTGGGATGAAATAAATACATATATGGAGATATACCTATCTCATAGAACTGGAAGGGACCTTGAAAGGTCATCAAGTCCAGCCCCCTGCCTTCACTAGCAGGACCAAGTACTGATTTTGCCCCAGATCCCTAAGTGGCCCCCTCAAGGACTGAACTCACAGTCCTGGGTTTAGAAAACTAATGCGCAAACCACTGTAGCAGAGGCAAGAACTGAAGCTAGATTGCCCAAGTACACACTTAACATTACACACTACATACACTTGACAGACAGCCTCCTTAAGTGGCTATCCAAAATGTCTCCAAGGATTCTAACTAAGGATTCAATGTAACTAGTAAAGTCCAACTCTACTAGAGAATGCAATTTTACTGGCTTGATGGGTAGTTTCTTAAGACTAAATAATCTTTGTGCTGTATTCTTGCACACCTAAGTTTTTGTACTAGGATGGGGATGGATAGAAATCATCACAGTGGTTCCACTGAAGAGAGAGAATAAGTAGATTCCACCTTAAGGGTTGGTGGCTCAAACCCCAAAATCTTTATTTTTAGGCTACTTTTTGAAGCTGTGCCTCCATTTTTAGCACATTGAAGTTCACATTCCTCCTCTTTTCCTGCAAGAGCATAAATTAACTTTAGACCCAGCAGGCAGTATCTTTTCTTAAGTGACAGCTGCTCCAGCAGGGAAAAGAGAGGCAAGTAGTTCAACTCTGAGCAGCACTGTCCAATCCAGCCAAAAGAGCATGTTTTGATGTGTCACTTTTCTCCCGTGGTTGTTTAGTCTCCTCTCTCAGAACACAAAGGAATAGTACTTATTTATCAGTAAATCAGACCTCTGCATTTCCTACTCAAGGTTATGCTCTGTGAGACAATGAAATATTTCCCCATGTTCGGCAGCAATGTGAATTGTCTTGGGGGGGATGTCAATATGCCTTTATACAGTTTGCCCACACAGCAAGTTCTCCTTATGAATCAAGAACTATTTGGACAGACTGTAGGCTATGAATATTTATTATGTGAGCCCCCACTGAAGTCAGTGGGAATATTGCCCAATTAAAGACTGTGGGACTGAGCTGTGTGTATACATTTTAGCCATTTTGGCCCAGATCCTCAAATGTATTTAGGGTCCTAACTGCCACTGATTTCAGTGGAAGTTAGAAGGCTAAATACCTTTGAAGATCTGGGCCTTTGTGTCTATGTTATTGATGAGTCTATACACAGAACTTTGCTAACAATACCTCCATGATCAGTTGTCTCAAAAACAGTGGAGAGTACATTTCTGTATTATTTTGCTATGCATAAAATGTTGTGAGGCTGAATGCATTCCTGTTTGCCAAATACATCAAGATGCTTTGGACAAATTGCTAAGGACGAGTACAAAAGAATAGCACAAGCATGTAGGGACAAAATCAGAAAGACTAAGACACAAAGAGTTACAACTAGAAAGGGACATAAAAAGCAATAAGAAAAGGTTCTATAAATACATTATGAACAAGAGAAAGATGAAGGACAGTGTAGGTCCTCTACTTAGCTGGGAAGCAGAGCTAACAGCAGCCAATGTCAAGAAGGCTGAGGTTTTCAATGCCTATTTTGCTTCAGTCACCACTAAAAGGGTTAATTGTAACCAGATACTTAACACAATTAATATTAACAACAAGGGAGAAGGAACAGAAGCCAGAATAGTAAAAGAACAAGTAAAAGAACATGTAAATAAATTAGATGCATTCAAGTCAGCAGGGCCTGATGAAATTCATCCTAGGATACTAAAGGAACTAGTTGAATCATTAGTTATTATTTTCAAGAACTCATAGAAGATGGGTGAGGGCCCAGATGACTGGCAAAGGGCAAACACGGAACCTATCTTTAAAAAAGGAAACATAGAGGACCCAGGGAATTATAGACTACTCAGCCTAGCTTTGATACTTGAAAAGCTACTGGAACAAATTATTAAACAATTTGTAAGCACAGAGAGGATAATAGGGTTATAAGGAATAGCCAGCACAGATTTATCAAGGACAAATCATACCAAACCAACCTAATTTCCTTCTCTGACAGAATTACTAGACTAGTGGATAGTGGGGAAACTGTAGATGTGATATATCTTAATTTTACGAAGGCTTCTGATGCAATCCCATGACACACTCATAAGCAAATTAAGAGAATGTGGTCTAGATGAAATTATTATATTGTGGGTACACAAGTGGTTGAAAGAACAGTCTCAAAGAGTAGTTATCAATGGTTCACTGTCAAATTTGGGGGACTTATCTAGTGGGGTCCTACACAGTTTGTCCTGAGTCCAGTACTATTCAATATTTTCATTAAAGACTTGGATAATGAGTGGAGGATATGATTATAAAATTTTCAGGTGACACCAAGCAGGGAGGGGTTGCAAGCACTTTGGAGAACAGGATTAGAATTCGAAAGGATGCTGACAAATTGGAGAATTGGTGTGAAATCAACAAGATAAAATATAATATAGACTAGTGCAAAGTAGTATGCTTAGAAAAGAAAACAATCAAATGCATAGATACAAAATGGGGAATAACTGGTTAGGCAGTAATACCGCAGAAAAGGATCTGGGTATTATAGTGAATTACAAATGTAATGCGTCAAGAATGTGATACAATTGCAAAAAAAGACTAATATTCTGGAACATGCTAACAGGACTGTTGTATGTAAGACATGGGAGGTAATTGTCTTGCTCTACTTGGCACTGGTGAGGCCTCGGCTGGAGTACTGTGACTGTGATATATCTTGACTTTAGCAAAGATTTTGATACAAGTTAAAAAAGTATGGGCTGGATGAATGGACTATAAGGTGAATAGAAAGCTGACTAGATTGTCGGGCGCAATGGGTAGTGATCAACGGCTCAATGTCTAGGTGGCAGCTGGTATCAAGTGGAGTGCCCCAGGGATCTGTCCTGGGGCTGGTTTTATTCAACGTCTTCATTAATGATCTGGATGATGGGATGGATTGCACCTTCAGCCAGTTTGCGGATTACACTAAGCTGGGGGGAGTGGTAGATATGCTGGAGGGTAGGGATAGGGTCCAGAGTGACCTAGACAAATTGGAGAATTGGGCTAAAAGACATTTGATGAGGTTCAATAAGGACAAGTGAAGAGTCCAGCACTTAGGATGGAAGAATCCCATACACTGCTACAGGCTGGGGACTGACTGGCTAAGCGGCAGTTCTGCAGAAAAGGACCTGGGGATTATAGTGGATGAGAAGCTGGATACAAGTGAACATTGTGTGATCTTGTTGCCAAGAAGGCTAACCACATATTGGGCTGCAATAGTAGGAGCATTGCCAGCAGATCAAGGGAAGTGATTATTCCCCTCTATTCGGCACTGGTGAGGCCACACCTGGACTATTGCCAGGGCTGTCTTTACCCATACACAAACTATGCAGCTGAGTAGGGCAAGAAATTTGGGGCACCTGCTGCTCCAGCCTCCAGCAGCCAACCTGATCCCCCTGGCCGGCTGAGCTGGCCATGAAAGCTGCCCCCACCCCTGCTCTGCCACAGCCCTGCCCCCACTCCACCCCTTCCACTGAGCTATGTCCCGGGGGACAGCAGCAGGGGTCGGGTGCACTCTGCACTCACTGGGTAGCAGGAAGTGGAGCGACCTGGCCATAGCCCGCTCCACTCCGCCAAGCTGCGACGCTGGTGAGTCCTGGGGGATGGTTCCCTCTTACCCCCCAAGTCCCAAGGCTGGGAGCCAGGGGAACAGAGCAGAGCAGGCTGGGGCCGGGTCGCTCCACTTCCCACCACCCCATGAGTGCGGAGTTAGGCCTGCCCTGCAATCATGGGGCGCCAGGAAGTGGAGCGACCCAGCCCAACCCGCTCCACTCCACCGGCTTGTGCTGGGGGGCGGTTCCCCCTGTCCCCAAGTCTGCTCCTGCCCCCCCACAGACTTTGGGTGCAGCCCCCCCCTCCGTGGAGGCCTGGGGCTAGCTCCCCCCATGGGGGGGGCTGCGTAGGGCACCACAATATCTAGGGATGGCCCTGACTATTGTGTCCAGTTTTAGCCCCCTGACTACAGAAAGGATGTGGACTAATTAGAGAGAGTCCAGCAGAGGGCAATGAAAATGATTAGGGGGCTGGGGCACATGATTGATGAGGAGAGGCTGAGGGAACTGGGATTATTTAGTCTGCGGAAGAGAAGAGTGAGGGGGGATTTGATAGCAGCCTTCAACTACCTGAAGGGGGATTCCAAAGAGGATGGAGCTTGGCTGTTCTCAGTGGTGGCAGATGACAGAACACGGAGCAATGGTCTCAAGTTGCAGTGGGGGAGGTCTAGGCTGGGTATTAGGAAAAACTATTTCACTTGGATGGTGGCAAAGCACTGGAATGTGTTACCTAGGGAGGTGGTGGAATCTCCATCCTTAGAGGTTTTTAAGGTCAGTCTTGACAAAGCCCTGGCTGGGATGATTTAGTTGGGGTTGGTCCTGCTTTGAGCAGGGGGTTGGACTAGATGACCTCCTGAAGTCTCTTCCAACCCTAATCTTCTATGATTTTGTGATTCAGTTCTGGATGCCACACTGAAAGAAAGATGTGGACAAATTAGAGAGAATCCAGAGGACAGCAAAAAAAATGATAAGAAGTTTAGAAAAGCTGACCTATGAGAAAGGTTAAAAAAAATGAGCATGTTTAGTTTTGAGAAAAGAATACTGAGGGGGGAATCTGAGCAGTCTTAAAACATGTTAAGGGCTGCTATAAAGAGGACAGTGATCAACTGTTCTTCATGGCCACTGAAGACAGGACAAGAAGTAATGAGCTTAATCTACAGCAAGGAACATTTAGGTTAGAAATAAGGAAAAACTTTCCAACTTAAGGATAGTAAGGTGACCAGACAGCAAGTGTGAAAAATCGGGACGGGGGTGGGGGTAATAGGAGCCTATATAAGAAAAAGATCCAAAAATCAGAACTGTCCCTATAAAATCAGGACATCTGGTCACCCTAAAGGATAGTTAAGCTCTGGAATAGGCTTCCAAGAAAGGTTGTGGAATCCCCATCATTGGATAGGATTTTAAGACTAGGTTAAGCAAACACCTGTCAGGGATGGTCTAGGTTTACTTGGTCTTGCCTCAGCACAGGGGGCTGGACTAGATGACCTCTGGAGATCCTATCCAGCCCTACGTTTCTATGACTCTCTGCTATTATTAATCATGGCAGTGTGCATTTTGCAAAAATGACTTTATAGAAACTTTATCGAAGCTCAGTACAATTCTTGGCATTCCAGCAGAAATGCTCACCTGTGACCCACAGCAGATCAGCAGTTCTACAGCTGACAGCCCACCTTGCATTCCTCAGCTCCCTATTGTTGCCATGATTACTGGAGAGAAAGGCAAGGGGTGAATCCAGCACAAAATGGAAACCATGCATTTCACTTACTATTGCCCTTTCCCCAAAGGAAAAAAAAAAGGAGTGTGGAATAGGAATTACACAGACCAAGCACACGGCTTGAAATACCACAATAATGCAGCAGCAACAGAAAGCTGCAGGGGCTCCGGCTGTAACACTGAATGTTCCACATACCAAAACAACAACAAAAGTGACTTCCCCAAACTTATATATTGCCAAATTTCCTTTATAGCCAAGATTTTGCTTTGTACACGAATTGCACTAGTCTGAAATTCACTCGCACAAGATACTTTTCCTGTGGGACCAAAGACCTGGTTGGTTGTTAGGGAGTCACTGTGGGTTTCTGGGTCAGTAAAGACTTTCCTTCTCGTGTTATGTTTGTAATATTTCCACCACCAACAGACAAACAGATAATGAATTCTCTGTTAAATATGATCTTAGTAGCAGTTGTACCGTTTCCTGACCAATGGGTCTTCTTTGCATGTTTAGTTCATTATTTGCATAGCAGTACAAATATATCTACATTATGTGACCTTTGTCTATGCCCATCACAGAGGAAAAAGCCCTTGAGTCATGCCTGGTGGGAGGACAATGAGCTTTTGAGTTGGTTATATTTAGCTGCATGCATATTATCTGGAAGGCAAAGCTCTGTGTAACCAAGAACACGGGCTATGAAGCACTGATTTAAAAAACAAGTTGACATGTTAATCATAGACATTAGAAATGGGAGACTTTAGATCCACTAGTCCATCTACTATCAATTATCGGGAGGAAGGATGGCCTTGCAGTTAAAGACCTGTGTTTTATTCCCAGCTCTGCAAGAGTCTTTCTGCTTGACCATGAAAAGCTACTTAATGATTTAATTTCCTCATCTGTAAAATTGCAGATAAAATATATGCCTACTTCCCAGGGGGCTTGTGAAACTCAGTTCAGTAAGCTTTGTAAAGCACCTTGAGATAATTCATTGAAAGGTGCTGTAGAAATGCAGAGTATTATTAAAAACCAAAACTCATTATCACATACCCAGAACTACAGAAATCATGGAACCCACCACCCTTCTTGCCTTACATCACCTCAGTTTGCTTTATGTTGCATCTCTATGCCCCATCTTTTAACTGCTTTTCGTCTACATTAGCTCTTCAGATCAGGGGCTGTATCTTCTGTGAGGCACATAAAGCAGTTTTGGGCAGTGAATAATTTTTAAAATTAATTGATATGGCCCAAATTCAGCATGCTGGCAACCACAGTCCTCCCAATTCATGTCTCCTCTTTGGTCTTTTTGGCTTCTTCCCTGTCAGAGTACTTTGTAGAACACCTTAACGGGAGAGGACACCTGTGTCCATGCCCTGTCGACCATGAGTAAGAGCGTTAAGTTCTAGAACTCCTTTTAGCATGTCTGCAAAGGCTGAGGAATTCACATCTCTTTCGGAGAGGTCTGTGTGAAGCTACCCACTACAACAAAAGTGCTAAAGACAAAATTAAAATAGAAAGCAAAAATGGTAATCAAAGATATGGTTTGCATAACATGCCAAATACGAATACTTTGCAAAGCCTGGTGAAATAGGCTTCCCTTAGCCACTTTCTTCTAGAAGCTAGTTTCTCTCTCTGATGTGCCCCAACAGACTCTCCACCCTTTGTCCCAAGAAGTCCCTTGCCCTCACCCAACCTGCTTATCAAGTCCCAGTTGTTAGAGTTCTCATCCTGGTATGATAGTGGATACATGGCCATTTCCACAGAATAGTATCTGATCAGGCAAACCATCTCCTTCAAATACCACAGCTTTTAGCCCCATACAAAGAATACTGTCCCCACATTACTGAAGGAGGTTCCCTCGCTTTCCTCTTTGCAGGACATTCCCTAGGCCATTTTGATTGCCACCTCCATAGACTCTCCCCACCAGCCAAGGTAATTGGCTTTTGATTTGCACATCCTTTGATTTGGGATGGAGGAATTAGATCACACCCTCATGCCAGCTGCATCCACTTCTTATTTTAGTGACTGTAGAGGAAGCATGGATTTATTAATTTGCCATCGCATATAAATGGCTGAGAACCCCAGTCTCTCTGTCACACACATGACTCACTTTACCAATGTGTGTAGTTTGCAGTTAATGTATTAAAGAGGAAGGATTATCCAATTGTTAGCATGCTAGCCTAATACTCAAGAGACTGGTGTTCAATTCCTCACTCTACTAGGGTCTTTGCTGGGGAACTGAGGCATAGACTAACTAAACGACTTGCCCATCTTTAAAATGGGGATAATAGCACTGTCCTATTTTGGGGGGAGGGGGCAGTTGAAGGAATAATGATTGTGAGGCACTCAGATATTATGGTAATGGAGCTATATAAATACCTTAGATAGGTAAGCACATGCCTAACTAATTGTGTGATTAAGTAAATTGCCAATTCAGGACCTATTATACAGCATTATTCTCTGCCAATTAAGCATAGCATTTTATGAACCATAGTTCTTTTAATGTTTCCTTTAAAAATGAAACTGAAAGGTGGCAAGAAAGAGCTTCTGCTAAGTAAATAGTTGACTAATACAATTTATCCTGTGTTACTGCAGTTGCTAGAGCAATGAGTCTAACAATATACTCAAAACAACGAGGAGTACTTGTGGCACCTTAGAGACTAACAAATTTATTTAGACATAAGCTTTCGTGGGCTAAAACCCACGTCATCGGATGCATGCAGTGGAAAATACAGTAGGAAGATATATATACACAGAGAACATGAAAAAATGGGTGTTGCCATACAAACTCTAACAAGACCAATCAATTAAGGTGGGCAATTATCATCAGGAGAAAAAAAAAACTTCACTTCAGCAGGTGGGTATTGTAGTTTTAAGAACACTTGATTTGTTAGTCTCTAAGGTGCCACAAGTACTCCTCGTTCTTTTTGCTGATACAGACTAACATGGCTACCGCTCTGAAACCTAACAATATACTGTGGCCTCTACAGGAATATTCTGAGTCTAGGGGACAGTATTTCTATTACTCAAATTTTTATAAATATCTGGAAAGCTCAATGAAATTATAAATTACCCCCAATTCAGAAAATTACTATGTGACACTGGTAAAGAATATAATAGCATTTTAATACATAGCATGTTTAGAAACACACTGTACATTTGACTCATAAATGGAATGCAATGATGTAAAATAAATTGATATATAATTTTCATAATAGAACTTTCCTAAAAATAGGATACATAATAATGCCCACTTACCACTAAAAAGAGTTTTCTGTTTTTTTTTAATTATTATTATTATTGAAATGGGGGAGCTTTACAATGATCAAAAGTTTGGGTAAGCATTTGAAGTTCTGGCTGGTTATCTGAACTGTGCTTATAACCCATTAGTCAGTCACCCACTATCATCAGTTCTTGCTTTATACTTGCCCACTGCTGCCAAATGCAAGTAGGGGCTCAACAGCCAAAATATAGGATAACTTAATGAAACAGTCTAATACAATAAGCCAGGACTTGGTATCAGAAACTCAAGTTCTAACCTCAGCACTGACACATATTCTGTGGTTATGGCCAAAGACTGATTTGAGTTGGCCTACTGTGATTTAGCACTTCTTTTGTGGTGGGTGCCATTTCGTGTTTCAGAATCTAAGGTTTTAATTCTTAAAAAATATAAGTTTTGAGCCTTTATGACTGCTGACAGAACCTTCACAATGAGAACTAAGTACAAACACATGCAGTGATGTTTGCCTGAGCCTGAAACAATAACTTTGACAGGTGTGACCTGCTTCCATTCCTCTAATTAGAGGGTTAATTATGCTAATTTAAATGTCTTCAGAGGAATTACTCTCAGAGCAAGACATTACTCAATGTAAGTAAAGGTGTCATTAATGGCCTAGAATTTGTAGGCAGCAGTCACAAAGGGTCGAGAGCAAAATCCATGGAAAATGTGAAGGAATATTTGGGGGAAATATTTGCATCACTGCTGTAGACAGAGGAACTGTTGCTTCGGCTTTAGCTCAAGGGGTTCATGTTTTCTGGAGCACAGCATCCAGCTGTCACTGTCAAGTTCCAGGAGGCCATGGCATGTAACATAGCAACAGGCACAAAGTTGCTGGATGGCTCCGGATTTGTTACAATATTGTGTGCAATAAAATACAGGCAGAGAATCAGTTGCACCAAAACAAGGAGCAACCAGCCACAATCACTGTTCCCGCTACAGCATGCCAGCAGTGCCTGCATCCAGAGTAAAGCTGGGATGTGGCCAGTTCCTGGTGTGTGAAGCCCGTTTCCTCTGTTGCGTTGTTAAAAGTTCTGCTGGCCAATTCTAGGCTTCAAACAGAAATGACCACAACTTCTAGGAGTCAAGACATCTTCAGTGTTAATCTACAGGGTCAAAGACTGGTTGAACACATTAGTACATGAGTTATGTGGCGAGTTATATATAGTGAGATAAACTCCAACGACTTACTGCAAAAGATCCAGAATCCTACCGCAACGTTATTGGTTACCTGCTGGAATTGTTAGGGAGAGCAGGGAAGCTTATTGCCTCTTACAATGGCTGCCTAATTAATATACGTTTTACTTCAGCAAGGATTATTTTCTGCTGTTCGTTTATGTAAATTGAGCTGCATTTTGCACCAAGATTAACTGGTCCCTTAGACAACCAGGTTTTTACTGCCTGAGATAAAAGCTATGAGGAACCATTGTTGCTTTTTTTTTTTTTAACTAGATAGTTTGAAGCAGAAATATCAACTGGATCCTGCTTTAGAGATGATTCTGTAACTGTTTTTAGATGTAGTAATAATGTCACGTAAGGAGCTGTCAGTAGGAAAGGAGCCATTAGGGTCTCTCACTGAGTGTGCATTGTACATAAGAACACTTGATAGAGATCTTGTAGGTGTTTGTCTCTGTCTGAGGGATAATCATTCAAAGTCATGTTTGATATTAATCATAATAATCTCTTATTACAAATTGAAAACTCCACCATTTATTGCAGACAGCATGCATCTGGCCCATTTTCAATCAGAGGAGTGTTGGTTTCAGTATAAGTTAAAGAATAGAAGGATAATATTCCCATTGATTGATAATTTTGATAAAATGGATCTTACTGATGAAAAATTATGTATATTTATAAGGAAAGATGGAAAGATGTCTCCAGAAGTTTGAGAACTGATGAGTAACAGGCAGTACTCAATTTCCAGTAGAATTCAGAGTTACCCTCCAGTATAAGACTGTCAGATGTTAAGGGAGCATGAGTATTCCCAATGGTAGCAACCATGTTACCATCAATTGCAGGCTGTGGGTTGAGACTTGGAAACTAGTCAGACTGCGACAGAATAGCATGTTTGAAGTCACATATGGATGCAGCCTAATAACCCACCAAGTGAGAGGCAGGACTGCAAAATGGACAGTAACAGAGGCATATTTGTCAGACTTGTTAATTCACTGTTCTCATAACGGATATGAATATGATAACAGGCAAACAGATTTTAAACAAACCTGCTAGATACATCCTTCAGAATGGAGAAGATGAAGGTTGCTGCCTGAAAATTTAGACAGACAGAAAAAAGTTTGGGGATATGTGAAAAAAATGGTAGAAGGCGTTAACAGGCTCAGCTTACTAAGTTTGGCATCAGGCTGTCCATACCTCAGCTTCCCTGCCAAAGAGGGCCTTCCTCAGGCTTGTAGGTGATTTGGCCAAGAGCCAAATCAGAAGTCCTTCCTTCGAGGGCAAGGAAAGTCCAAAGTAAAGCACAATGAATAGCTGCTCAAGGCAAATCCTTTGCCCTCCTTGGGGTCACTGCCCCCTCCAACCTATAAGTCCTTCCCCTTGGCTGCAGCCATCTCCTTCTCCCTTTACCTTAAGATCAAGTTGACCTCCCTCCTGAGACCACACCTTTCCTCTCAGTTCTTCCCTTTAGTTACAAGGATTTCTCCCCACCACCAGTGGATGGCATCATTGGGTAGAGCTCCAGCGCTGGACTCCTCTCTGAAGAAGCTATCTGTTCTCAGCATCAAATTGCTTTGTTTTGCAATTCGCAGGGCTACCTCCTACTTCTGCTTTCTTCTTATTCTCTTCCACAGACATTTTTCAGCCAAACTCCTTGTAAGCTCCATTCCTAGCTCTCTCTCTCTCTCTCTCTCTCTCTCTCTCTTCATAGGAAAGCTCTCACTCTTTGTCTTAGCTTGGAGACCCAACTCAACCACCAGTTGCTGCTCTCCTTCCCACTGAGAACAGGAAGATTTTCCCAGCAGGCCTCAGTTATTTGAAACTCCAGGGTCCAGAATTCCCAGGGTGCAAGAGGAAGCTAGCGTAACCAACATGCCTAATAGGGAGATAGCTCTTTCAGAGATCTATTGGGAGGGTGGATAGGAATGAGTAGTGTCTGGGTCATCATTGTTGCTAGGCAGATGCACAATTAGCTCTCCACACTCAGAACCAGAAGTTTATGGAATTGGGTGTGGTAGTTTTGGGTATGCTCAATAGGTTTCCTGTTGCTAGACTCAGAGTCCATAATGGCAAGTAGTCAGGGCAGCTGCTTTGCAAAAGGCCATGTGCAGTGGGTGGGTTGGGAGAAGCTGAGGCCAGGAGCAGAAAGCAGGCTGTTGTCCCTAACTTTGAAGCATTTTGCAGCACGTTAGTGATACTGTTAACCCTCCACCCTGGAAGGCCAGGCAGTGTTAATTATAGAAAGGGAAAATTGGGAGGGAAAAATAATTTATTTTAATTGTATACTTTGAATGTTGTTTGATTTTAGCCAAACTGTTTTAGTTAAATTGTCTCAACTAGTCTGAGTCACCAACTTTTCTCTCATTTAAATGTGTTGAGGGGGAAAGAGTCATTGACATTGCTGTTCTCAGTTCTGTATTGTTCTTGTAACAGGATTTTAAAAAAGCGACATCAGGGTTGGCCAAACCGTGGCTCGTGAGCTGCATACGGCTCTTTTACAGTTAAAGTGCAGCTCCCATAGCCCTCCCCCCCCCCCCACCATTGTCCATCTACCATACTGGAGGGAGGGAGCTTGGGGATTCTGCCCTGTGGTGGGGTTAGCCGCGTCTGTCAGAGATGACCGGTGCTCACTGAGAGTGGGGAGGCCCACAATTTAAAGGTTCACCCCCCCAACAGCTTGAGTCACGTCCCCCCCCACACACCACTCTTACCATCAGTGGCCCCTCCCTGCACCTCCCAGCTGTTTGCTCCGCGTGGAGAGGTAGCGGCAAACAACTGGGAACTGCAGGGAGGAGCTGCTGCATTAGCTCTGGGAGGAAAGGAAGCAGTAAAAGCAGCAGCGCTCTCTGCAACTCTCAGCTGTTTGCCACTGCCTCTCCCCATGGCCTCAGCTCCCGGCTTGCTGGCTCCAGCAGCTGCCGTGTAGGGAGGGAAGACCAGCAGCACCATGTGACCAAGCAGGGCCAGCAAACCCTGGTAAAAATCGGGGGTGGGGGGTATGTGACCCCATGTGTCCCCCTAACGCATCCCAGTGGGGAGGGAGGGGTCTCAGGGTTTCAGCCCCGTGGGGCGCATGTGCCAAGGCTCGGGGCTTCAGCAGGAGCGGGGCAGAAGCCCCAAGCCCTGGCAGGTGCACCCCAGCTCTCTAATTTCTGACAATTGCCATATGTGGCTCAAAGGGGTCAGTAAGTTTGGCCACCCCCGATCTATACACTTACCTGAGTGGTTGATTAATTGATTAGCTGACTAGCTAACTGAATGATTTCAGCAGAGGAGGAAGAATCTGCATGGATTCTAACTGAAGATTTCTGCTAGCAAGTGGAGGGAAGATGTTGCTTTTGACACAGCAGACTGTATAGATTTGATGATCTAAGACTCTAACTGAGACAGATGAACTCAACCTAAGCTTTTGGGAACTCTGAGTTTCTTCTCACTGTGTTTCTGTGGGGACTGACCTGTTAAGATGTAATTTGTTTTCTTATGTTTATGTATAACTGTGAAGATAATGAATGTGGCTTATAAAGCAGCCATATTATGTTGTAAAAATTATTATTATTAATGTTTCTTTATCATAAGATTTTATAAAGTTGATACTTTAAAAATAAGTTAATTCCTTTTGTTCTTCTGGACCTGATTGTGGTGAGGTTGACCCTGTGCAATCCTTGCTGAACATCCTCAGTGACTGAATTCTGGGTCTCCAAGTGCTTTTCCATGAGAGTTGGGTTTTTTCAGGCACTGGAGAAGCACAATGAAGTAAATTCTAGCCAACCCAAAGGTTGCACTAGGCCCAGGTCATAACTCAAACTTGAATCTGGCTCTCGGAGTGACAGTAATTGGGAAGATCCAGCTCTCCCTGTGACAGTAATTGTTGTTTCTGGGTTGTCTGTAAATAATTGCCCAATCTACTCCTTTACTTAAACTCTAAATTATATTATTTTTGTCATTGCGATTCACAGGCATTTTCACATCATTTTTAAGAGTGTCAGCAATTGGTCTGATTATATTGTTGGTGTTTCTGTAATGGCTCCTGCTTTCAGAAGTAAACTCCCTTCCAGAAATCACATAGATGCAGAGACCATAACCCCAAATCAAATCAGTGCCCTTTAAAAATTTACATAAAGAAACAGACTTGAAAAAGCAGGATTTTGAAAGCACAGTACTTTACTAGATAGCAAGTGGGGAAATGGATGTACTTGTTACACTTTGTTTAGTATTAAAAGGTCATATATACTGAATGAATTTTAGGGCCTGGGCTTGCATTCCTTGTATACTTAAAATATTAAGGCAAGGCAATAGGAATTTTCTATGTGCGAAAAATAGAACTCATTTAAAATTTGTACACTAAAAAAATTAGGCACTAGGAAATACCTAGAAGAACCTAAACTTATCTTGCAATCATTATTCTGGCAAATTGACTTAGTGATGAGCAAACCTCAAAAAGCTCACAGGTTTGGCACAGGTAAGCTTTGAGTAGTTCCTTTTAGGTATGCAAAATCTCCTGAGAAGAGGCTTTCCCATGAGATTTTTGGTACTTCCTCTTTGCAGTAAGGCCTTCAGAAGTGCATGTGGTACTGTCCAGCGTACATAAGGAAGTGCAGCACTCTGGGGAGGGGACTAAAAATAAATGAATAGGGAAGAAAACAATGTAACAAACTTTTTCAAATAAACAAACAAAAAGGCTTAAGATTAAAGTGAAAAGTTAGGTTCTGATGTCATACAAAAATATTTGCCCATCACTAATTTAAAATGCCAAGTGCTGCCTGGCGGGATGTCTGCCTTCATTTTTAACAAGGTTTGCTGTTTGTTTCTTACAGCAATTAGGTTTAGTGATGAACAAACAAATCTGTTCTCTTGTACTCAATCCTGTATTTGCCTTATCCTGTTCAGTTGACTCAGGTGAGAATTCCCCTTGAACTCAATAATGTATAGGCACTGAATCACGATTTTGCCCGTAAGCAGTGACTTGTCAGAGGGCATCAAAACTCTTCAAGGGAGCCCAGGCCCAAACAATAAGAAGCCCTTCAGGGATGCTCCTAAAGATAAAAGACTCCTCTGGAGGAATGCTAAAGAGCTCTTCAGAGAGCCACTCCAGTCACATGAAGAACTTGGAGAAGAACCTTTTCAGCAATTTGCAGACCTTCAAAGGTGACCCCTATTAACAAGAAACTTCAAAAGTTGGATGTGATATGATGAGAAAATCCTCTCACTATGTGAAGTTCTTTAAAGGCAGTCTCCCCTCAAGCGACATTAAGTCTTTGAAGTGGCGGTATAGACATAGACAGTAGAATGATGCAGGAAGGTGTAGTGTGTAAGCGGTTAGTGCAGAGGGGTTACCAGGAACAGTGCAGGGGGCTCAGAGTGATGTGATCCTGCTTGCTGTGGTTCCATAAACCGAAGGCCAACCATGAGGACAAGGAAAAAGAAAGACCATTTAGTTGACTTTAAAGGACCTCTTCGTGCACCAGGAAAATTGATTGGGAGACATCAAAGTAAATGTCTTGGGGTTTGAAACAGAAGGGGTGAGTAGGTAAAAGGGGCCCCTTCCATCAAGCAGTATTTGTACAGGATATTGTTTTGAGGGGGGGGGAAGGGTTGCCTTTCTTTCTCTCTTTGTTTTGCATCAGTACAACGCACAGAATTGATGGAGGGTTTTGTTAACATTGCCTCATTTATTCTGGAAGGGTCTGTATCTGTGATTCCAAGCTCCTTGAACTCCTTTAAACAGAATAGATTATGATTTTGCTGGGAGCCAATTCCTCAGATGGCAGGACCACAACAAGCTTAAATCCTTTCAAACCCTGAGCTGGAAAGAAAACAGGCAGTGTTTGGTTTTGTTCAGATAATAAGAGTTCACGGTTACGGCTTTATTTTAAAATTGTAGGAAAGGACTAAGCGGGGTTTCATGGGAAGGTGCAATGTGCTTCCTGCCACAAAGAGAAAGAGATAGTAATGGCCAGAGTGGAAAGAAAAGAATTTCCCCTTTAGGTCTGCACTTGAAAGTTGTACATGTTTATCTAGTTTGATGAGGGGAAATATTTTTTACTGGAATCTCTGTCGGGCTGGTGGAGGATGTACATTCTTCTACTTCAAGTCTGGCCAGCCTCCAGCCTCTGAGCCAATGGTGCGTGCTCTGCAAGGTTTGGAGGGGTGGCAAACAGCCTCATGGGCCCTCCTTTCTGTGCTGGGAGGAGGGAGAGGGGACGCTTTATGGGCAAATGCGGGGGAAATTATCCCAGCCAATAGTAGGGAAACAATTTTCAGAGTGTAATTTTTGAAGTTCACAACAGCCATTTAAATCCCCAAATATCTGTCCCTGAACTACAAACAGCATCTTAGAGTGTGACAGAATTTAAAAAATCTTATTTACTTCTCTCACTCTTAGGCCCTTTTCCTTCCAGCTGCCATACATCCCCATTGACTTCAGTGGGGCTCCATGCAGGGATCCATCCCTCCAGAGCAGACTGCAGGGTTGGGGTTTTTTTGTGTGGCTTGTTTACATCTTGCATTTGATTTAGCATGTAACAATGGAAAGAGACTATTCAGTTTTTCTCTTTGTCTCTCCTACACTCACATAGTGCTGCGATGTTTGGTTGCACATACTATGAGGGGAATGTTTAAATCTAAACCAAAAACTGTTTTCACAGAAATTTCAAAAAACAAACAAAACCTTAGAGACATTTCCATTTCCAATTTAGTTTTCTCAAAATCTAAATGTTGTGCTTAAATCCACCTAAGTTAACACAATCTAAATGTGCCCCTTAAATAACTATGATGCTGAACTGTAAAGTAATCAACATGCATGTTAAATTATCCTACAATTTCTACAACCTTTTAAAACCCTGAATAGGATGCTACATAATTGCACAATTACACGTTAGACAAGAATGGGTTTATCAGATGCACAATACCAATCCAGAAACCAGATTTTGCAATTACATACAGTCAAGCGGCTGGAATTACTTCATGTAAATCATGTGAGGGTTTTTTCCGCTCTAGCTACGTGTTTTAAGAATAATAGCCTAACAAAGATCATTTTAGCAAGAGATTATATCTGCTCCACAACACTAAATAATGTTAGGGTTATTTTTGGTGTTGATGTTCCCTAAGAAATAATGACTTTGGTTATGGTTTTGCGACCCTTACTCAGCAGTACACTCTTCACCCTCACAATCCTGGTGAAGTTAATGAGTCAAATTTGTGACAAGTTCCTCCTGGGTGCATGGAACTGGGGTACCACTGAGCCCTCTGGTTTACAACCTGGGCTTCCTCTCACACTGTGATCTTGTGACAAGCTGTAAATCTCTTTTGCCAGCCACTCATGAACCAACAATAGAGAGGCTCCAGGGAATACTTGCTTGGATAAAGTGACCTCCCTCCTCTTCCCCCTCCTACAACTCTCCTCCTTCCCTTTCACAGAAATAAAATATCTCCTCTTAGGCCGACCAGCTAGCAAGTGTGAAAAATCAGGACAGAGAGTGGGGGGTAATAGGAGCCTATATAAGAAAAAGCCCCAAATATCAGGACTGTCCCTATAAAATCGGGACATCTGGTCACCCTATCTCCTCTGCTCTCCTCCTATAGCCCTCTACTTGCTCCAGTGATCCCATTCCAATGCCAGATCTCCCTTGTGCCCACTCTCATCCCCTCCCTTTCTCTTATCTATCATCTCTCATTTGCTACTGGGATGTCAACTTCCCCCTCCAATCAGCCCATCATGCCGGCCTCCGCTGCCCACATATTAAATTTTCAAACAAGCTCTTTCATGCTTTCTTCCATGCTGCCCTTCATGCTTGTTTCGGAGGAGCTCCCTCCCATCCACAAAACTAACTCATTATCCTCCTTAAAAACCCTCCTTAACATTCACCTTTGCCGCAATGCCTGTGAAAAACTTGATAATGGCTAGGCTGTTGGTGTAATGAGAACACTGCCCATCACGCTGGTCAACACTGTCTCGTTGTTTCCTTGTGTTTTCCTGTCTCCATCTGTTGTCTTTTGTCTTATATTTATGTAAGCCAGGCATGAATGAGCTTTCCACTGACATCTAGTGATGAGCTGTGGGAAAAGACTTCAGGAGCAGATCTTGTTTGCATAGACACACCCACTCTGCCTAGGTGCACAGCACGATGGAGTTGCGTTGCCAAAATGATCACTTTTGGCTGGTGTTGGGTTACCAATTGGCAATATGAGGAGAGATGAGCTGGAGTGCCACTGAGAAGTGAAGTCGGGAAAGTAACTGAAATACTTATCTGATTAATTGTATTTACTAAGGGACAACATATCCTAAATTCTCAATTACTGAGGGACAATTACACTCATTGCTACATTTGCTTTCCACAAGCTACTCTTAAGATAACCTTTTATGAGTGATATACCTGAATATTTGGATGCTAATATCTATACTGTATCAATTTATTAACCTAAATTTCAGATTTTGCAGATTATGTACTATATGTCTTTTATGACTTTTAAACCAAACTATGTTCCTTTAGCTAACTTAAACATTATACCCAGTTGTATAGACACTCTTCCCTAAACCTGTGTATTAGATCATTTTAACATCAGCTGTAATAAAAAAAATTAAATCTGTTCTTGAGTGCAGGGGTAAATAAATGCTACCTTTATTGTAGGAGTATAGAGCAGCAGAACTGTACTCAGCCTGCCCTGATTAAGGGGGTCACCCCAAACTGAAACTCAGTCACTCAGCAGGGGATAGGGATGCCAAATCACAGTAAAGGGCGGGGGGAAGAGGGAGAGGTTCTGGTGGTATGAACTGGACTGGACTGTGTCTAAGAAGTCTTAGATGCCATTTGACCCCTCCCCTTCGCTGTCTAATGATAGCTACCTAGGCAGGGCCGGTGCAAGGAAGTTTCGTGCCCTAGGCGAAACTTCCACCTTGCGTCCCCCCAGCTAACCCGCCCCCCTGTGATAGCCACCCCCCCTGCCCGGAGAGCCCCCCCCCATCAGCTACCCCCACACAGGGAGACCCCGTGGCAGCTAACCCCGCCCGGGGAGACTCCCTCCTTCCCCCCCACGGAAGCTAACCCTGCCCGGGGAGCCCCCCCACCACGGCAGCTAACCCTGCCTGGGGAGCCCGCCCCAGCTCACCTCGGATCCGCCTCCTCCGTTGAGCACGCCGGCGCTGCTCTAATTCTCCTCCCCTTGCAGGCTTGCAGCGCCAATTGGAGGAGACTTAGAGCGGGGGCTGTGTGCTCAGCGGAGGAGGCAGAGCGGAGGTGATCTGGGGCAGGGAGCAGGGAGCGGTTCCCCTGTGCGCCCCCCTCTGTTACTGCAGGTGGCCCTACCCGCCCCAGCTCACCTCCACTCCACCTCCTCGCCTGAGCGGGCTTTTAGGCGCCCCCAACCACTAGGCGGCTGCCTAGTTTGCCTAAATGGTTGCACCAGCCCTGTACCTAGGCTCAAGTGAGGGTCTTTGTTTTGCTGAGTGATCACTAGAGCTGAAATCACTGATAAGAAGGTGCTTGGCCTTAGGCTTGGTGTGAGAAAGTGTTGTGTTGAAAGCGACTGCACAGCCTGTGCTAGCAGTAAGGTTCCCCACTACTCACTGAAATAATGAGAACTGGGTTACGTGGGGCAGGGCCGACTTTAGCAAGTGTGGGGCCCGATTCCTGGGGGGACACTTCGGATTGCTGGCTGGGGGAGAGGGGGCCACGGGGCTTGCTGCGTTCCGGCCGGCGGTCCAGCCGGGGTCACGGGGCTGTGGGGCTGCTGTGTTCCGGCCAGCGGTCTGGCCGGGGTCGCGGGGCTGCAGGGCTTTCCGCGCTCCACCCAGAGCTCCAGCCAGGAGCGTGGGGCTGCGGGGCTTGCCGCGCTCCAGCCAGGGTCACGGGGCCGTGGGGCAGCCACGCTCCAGCCGGGGTCACGGGGCTATGGGGCAGCCGCGCTCCGGCCGGGGTCGCGGGGCCACGGGGCTGCCGTGCTCCAGCTGGAGCTCCAGCCGGGAGAGCAGGACCATGGGGCTTGCCGCGCTCTGGCCGGTGCTCTGGCCAGGGGAGCGGGGCCCCCGAAGATGAGCGCCGCCGGGGTGAGTGCGCGGGCCCTCTTAGGCACGGGGCCCGATTCCGGGGAATCGGGCAAATCGGCCTAAAGCCGGCCCTGACGTAGGGGGACTTCAGACAGTGATGTTGCAGCAGAGAGGCAGGGGTAGCAGAGGGTCGCAGCAGCGGATCTGATGGCAGCAGAGTGAATGGCAGCAACTGTGAGCCAGCTGCAGTGGTGGCACAGCAGCTGAGGCATTCCTTGACATTCCCCCCACCCGGCCCCTTGGGTGGGAGATGAACTCAAGTGAATGCACCTCTGAACTCTGGGTCTTCGCTGAATGGGGTGCAGTGGAAGGAGGGAGGAGTGGCAAGTTAAAGGATCATTTGTTTGTTGGAATTTCACACCGAAAGGTGAGAAACTGAGGCAAAGGACGGGTGTTTGTTCTTGTTCATTTGCTTCCAAATCATGGTTGTGGTATTTTCCCAAATTAATGCTGGGTTCTTTCCCCTTTTTATTAAAAGTTTTCTTTGCTATACACAGACTCCGTGCTTGCGAGTGGGGAGGTATTGACTCTTTGAGGCGCCTGGGGTGGTGGTTAATTTTCCCAGATTACTGGGTGGAGGCTCGAGCCGGTTCTGAATTGTATTGTTAAGAGCAACCCCAAGAAATTGGACCCGGACCTTGTTGCTGCCAATTCCACCTGGCAGAAGGGCTACACTTAGATTGTAAGATCCTTAGGTAAGGGACCTTATTTTTGTTTTGTGCTGTCCAGTGCCCAGCACAATGGGGTCCTGGTCTATGACCGAGGCCCCTAGGCACTACCAAAATAGAAATAATTATTAATAATAGTCAATATGATTTGCGGTGGCAGAATAAGGCCATTTGTTTTAAAGAGGTACAGACCCAATTGACACAGCAAGAATGTTTAGTGTGTGTTTTCTAACCGTCAGGATAAAAATATTCTGTCTTTCCACAAACAGCATAAAGGTTGTGATACAAACTGAATTTTAAAAAAGCGGTGAAACAAAAGAATGACACTTCCTGCTAACCTCCTACTGATATGTCAACAACTCCGGAGCGCTCACAGCAGAGCGCAATCAGTGTGTCTATGTGTGTGTTGCAAATCTCCAAGGACAATGGAATGTCAACCTTATAGTTTTCAATTTACTATCTTGTGTCAGTTGTGTCATACAATACTCACATACTCGCAAAATGAGGTTATTATGTAATGGGGTGTTTTTTCCAGCTCTTGTTTAATCTGCATGCTAGTACTGACAGCCCTGAAGATGAAGCCAAAGAATAGATGTGTGCAGCAAAGGCAGTGGCTATATTAGCTTCCCTATGCAACTCTGCCTCAACCTTTACCCAGAGGGACCATGTCGTGTGTTGTTCAGTCTCCACAACCTTTCAGTCCATGGTATCTCTATCGGGCTTTGTGTCTGGCAATAAGGATAGCAGTCATGGTTAGATTATAAGAACTTCAGGGCAGGGATAATCTCTTTGTTCAGTATTTGTACAGTGTCTAGCACAATGGGGCCCTGGTCTATTATTGGTCCCTCCTAAGTGCTACTGTACTATAAGTAGTAAATACTAAAGAAAAATTTCAGCTAAAGTTAACTTTCAGTTAAAATTTGAAAAAGTTATAAGCAACTTAAAATAGGGTCTTATAATGGGAATTGTCAAGCAACCTTCATAATAAACAGTGCCATGAGCCCCTCCTAGAATAATGGTTGATTTTGTGTGTTATGGATATGTCCACAGGGAATTGGTCTAACAGCATCATGATGGGCATTTTGCTATCAAGCCAATGTACTTTCTAAAGGGACTTCATGGACTCATTGCCATATCTATAATCCAGAGACTGGCATGAGTAGTTGCTATTTGTATTTATAATTATATATAATTATTATTATTATTATTATAACCTGCTCCTGCACCATCGGCTTTCTGGAGAAGGTTTCTGTAGTTTATAACAATGCGACCCGCAGCCCAAATTGTGTATGTTTCATTTTTTCTTCTTCTATTTTCCCACCAAGATCATTGTTTAGTCTTTTACCTTGTGCATTCTCTATAACCTGCTTAGATTCTACAACTTCCTCAACCGAAATATAACAGTCTGGTTTCTGACTTAGGTTTTTTCTCCATGTGAAAATATTGCTGTGTTGGTTGGTTGGTGCTATTGCCATTGTAATTTAATTTACTGAAGGTGAAAACAAAACCTTGAAAATTAAGACCGAACATACTCTGGAATTTCAAGAAAGGATGTAGCCTTCAGAATCTTCAGTATCCATTTTGGAAGTAGTAGGACAATTATTTTTATATAAAATTGCAAGAGGATAAGAAGAAAGAAAAATAGAGCCAAACTGTCTAATCGTTTCTCAGCTCAACTTCCCACTGAAGTCCTGCATAAGGGCTTCAGAATTGGGCCCTAGCACAGGTAATGAACATTTTTAAACTGAAGAACAGCCACTGTCTGGGAAGTCCTGTTCTGAAAACTCCTTTTGAATCCCTACGTTGTTAAAATATTAGTGCTCTGCTGTTACAAGATTAGAGCACTGGTGTTCTTATCAGAGACCTGTTCCAAGATGTAAAGTAGTGGCCGTGTCTTGGATTGGTGTATACTACTGGACTGGTCTGTTCTGCTAGCAAACTTGACTGTCCTGACCTTTACAGCACAAAGAGCTGGTCACCTTAATGCTGAATATATCACTACGGGCGAAAGGCATTATTGGAAATGTGGTTCTTCTAGTTTTACCTGAACACAGTTAAGCTTGGAATTAGGATCCTGCCTTAGCGCTTGAGTCTCAGCCTGAGTTTCCCCTAACTGCA
Source organism: Chrysemys picta bellii (assembly GCF_011386835.1). Classification (NCBI taxonomy): domain Eukaryota; kingdom Metazoa; phylum Chordata; order Testudines; family Emydidae; genus Chrysemys; species Chrysemys picta. The sequence goes on along the minus strand of NC_088792.1, from coordinate 270,786,404 downwards.
TCGTGTCTGAGGAGCACAAGTGCCTAGATAAATCAGAGATGGACAAAGAGTATCTGAGGGCATCTAGATCTTAAACCACTAGGACTAGGACTTTGAATGTGGAACAGAAACAAATAGGGAGGCAGTTGAATTTGCAGACCACAAGGCTGATTTGGTTGCAGCAGCTTTTATTGGCAGAAATGGGTTGATGTGTGCTGCAGCAGAACTCGGTTACATTCTGCCCTAGAGGCAGTTGCAGCAGTCTAATTTGTAGGGGACAAAGGCAGGATTATGGTGGATAACCCCTGATCTGAGGGCCACGTTGGAAAGAATTGGGTCATGTGTAGGTGAATTAGAACCAGTCAAAAATGGGGGGGAGGGAATTGCAAATAAATTGTTAAGATTTGATTGGTAGCTATTTATAGAGTCCTATTGTTTGCTATTTGTGAATATTTGGCTCATCCCTGGGGATTTATGAAAATGTTAAACTCCCTAAAACATCACAGGCTTGTACCAGAAGTGTGTTATTCGCTGTTTGTTATGTGCTATTCTCTCCTGTTTAATACCATTTTATACACCACAAAGCCAATAGTTTACGCATATCCCGTCGTCCAAAAATTGCTTGTTCAAACTCCTCACTCAATTCTCACAAATGCTGAATTAATTGTCAACATCAGGACTGGATTTCAAATCATTCACAAATCAATCAACAAAGCCAAAGTTTTTCAGTGTTTTGGTTTGACAAATACACCTCTACCTCAATATTACGTGACCCGATATAACACGAATTCGGATATAATGCGGTAAAGCAGAGCTCCGGGGTGGGGGGGTCAGGGCTGTGCACTCTGGCAGATCAAAGAAAGTTCGATATAACGCGGTTTCACCTATAACGCGGTAAGATTTTTTGGCTCCCGAGGACAGCGTTATATCGAGGTAGAGGTGTACTCTTCAACCCACTCCAATATGCATCAGACACTAATGGAAAGAATTCAAACTGCCCAAGTCTGAGTGTCACAGGTCAAACAGTGATTTTCCATAGATGAAACAATAGAGGTTTGTGCTTTGGGGGCAAGAGAATCCCAACATCATCATGGAATTCTGAAGGATCGTGATGTCTAGAATAATGATGAATGTGAAGTCCTATGGGACTACGGATTTGTTATAGTTTTCTGTTATGGTCTGAATTTTATAAAGGTCTTTATCACCAATGACTACAAAACTTTGGTATTAATTCAGTTAGTGATATCCTGGGATCCATGTCTTTCATATCAGAGAGTTTGTGTCATCTTCATGCTTTCTGTGGGGAAAATTCTTATGTTTCATTTGTGTTTTTAAATGCTGCATTATTTACTGAATCTTAAAGGGGACATGTCCTTTCCCAAAAGAGATGGATAGCTCAGTGGTTTGAGCATTGGCCTGTTAAACCCAGGATTGTGAGTTCAAACCTTGAAAGGACCACTTAGGGATCTGGGGCAAAATCAGTACTTGGTCCTGCTAGTGAAGGCAGGGGGTTGGACTTGATAACCTTGCAAGGTCCCTTCCAGTTCTAGGAGATAGGGTATCTCCATTAATTTAATTTTTTATTTAAATTTTAAAGCCTATAGAATGAATATCAGTAAAATAAATGGGAATCTTTCAATTGAATTCAATAGGCTCTGGATCAGGCAGCTAGTGAATTTGCCTTTTTTATTTTTTAAAAAAGTGATATTACAAAATAGCCACCTGATATTGGAACCCAAACCCCATCCATCTATTTTTCATTATTTCTACTTCCACACTTGCAGAAGGCGGGGAGGGGGGAAAGGATGGAATATAGCCAAAAAAAGTTAACTTTCCAACCTCAATACATTTTCAGGTGCTGCCCAAAATCTGAAGAGAGGTATGAGACTTTTAAAGTTTTATTTTCTCTGAACCAGTTGCCCACCCTTAGTCTCAAGATGCATATTAAAATATTTTGGTTTTTTTATTACTAATAAAGCAGAAACCCAAATGTGCTAGGTGCTATACAGACATGTAGGGAACCACAGAGACTTTAAGAGTTTACAATCCAAAATGAATAACCAGACATACACAGGGGTTAAGAGGTATGTATGTCTTGAAGTTTTCACTATTCTCAGCTGCTGCTCTATATTACTATTATTATGCCCTGATCATGCATACAGTTATGCACATATTTAACTTTACTCCTCTAAAGACATCACTGGTAGTTGGGCGCCCTTGAGGATCTGGGCCTGATTGACTTCAAGGGGACTACCCAAGCTTAGAGTTAAGCATGCACATGTTTGCAAGATGAGGGTAATAGCTGGCTAATTTCTTATAGGTGTTATGATAGCAAGTAAGTCTTAAGGAGGGGAAATGGTATCACTAGCACAAGACAAATATTCTCTTGTATTTATGCAACACTGAAATTCAACTTTCCCTCCCTCTTTTTCTGCCCTTCTGTTGGTGGCATTGAAACCAGAAAGGAGCTTTCCTCTCTTGAATGTTCTTACAGAGCAATTCACTTACAGACAAAGCACACAGAAAGCTCTGTCATTGAAGAGTGGGAATGGATCTTATCTAAGGTATTTAAATGGCCCCCCATTACTGCAGTATCTGAACACCTCATGGTCTTTACTGTATTGAATTATCCTCACAACACCCCTGTGAGGTAGGGAAGTGCTATATCTTATTTTGCAAATGGGGAGCTGAGGCAGAGAAAGACTTAGTGACTTGTCCAAAGTCTGTGGCATCAAACCTGCATCTCCCAATGCCTAGCCTAGCACCCTAGTTGCTCAAGCATCCTGCCTCTTGTGTACTAGGGGAGAAGTCCCTATTAGAGAGATTTTATCTTCCTTGTTATTAATATAGTTAGTTTTAAGTCACAGGTGATCTTTTTGCAATTGACTGCTATGATAATTTCATTAGGCAATTTCAGATTCTGTTTAAGGACATGGAGGCATATTCAACCCTCTCTGTAAGGCACCTTCTAGATTTATGGCATTGCATTAAATATGCATCTTCATCTTGCCTGGTATGGCCCATTTCTGAAGTTACAGGAATCCGGCCCATTGTACCAGGGGACCCACACTGTCCTTGATCTTTCTTTCTTGTCTGACATGCTTGAACAACCCCTTCTTCTTGTCTCTCACATCCTTTGCCAGATATCACTCATTCTTTGCCTTGGCTTTCATGATTTTGTCCCTATATGCTCATGCTATTCTCATGTATACTTCCTTGATGACACGCCCCTCCTTCCATTTCCTGTATGTATCCCTTTTGGTTTTTAGATAGCTAAAAAGCTCCTTGTGCAGCCACATTGGCCTCTTGTGGTCCTTCTTACCTTTTCTCTGCATCAGAATAGCTTGATGTCAAGCCTCTGGTATTACATCTTTTAGGAACTGTCAACCCCCTTTGACTCCTTTTCTTCCTAATTGGTCTTTCCATGGGACCTTGCCTACTATTCCTCTGAGTTGATTAAAATCTGAAGTCCAGAGTCTTTGTTTTGTTTTTTCTCACGTCCTCCTTTCCATGGGATCTTGAATTCTATCATATCACGATCACTTCCTCCCAAGTTCCCAACCACCTTCATGCAACTAATTCATCCCTGTGGTCCAAACCAGATCCAAAATCAATGACCCCCTAGTTGTTTCCTCAACGTTCTGAATCAGAAAGTTGTCCCCCACACGTGCTAAGAATTTACAGCACATATTAAGTTTTGCTGTAATAGTCCACCAACAGATATCAGGGAAGTTAAAATGCCCCATTAATACTAGCTCATGTGTATTAGATAATCTTGTTACCTGCTTGTGGAATGACTCACCCATTCCTCTGTCTGATTTGGTAGTCTATAACAGACTCTGACCATGACATTGCTACTATTCTTTTCCCTCTTTTTCCTCACCCAGAGCTCTCAGTAGGTCTGTTGCTCACTTCCTCTTGCATCTTGAAGCAAATGTTTACATTCTTGACATACAGCGCAACACCTCCTCCTTTTTTCCCTTACCGAGCCTTTTGAAACAAGCTATACCCCTCAATGCCGGTATTCTGATCATGGGAGTTATCCCACCAAATCACTGTAATGCCAAGTTAGTTATAATTTTCTTCATATACCATGACTTCCAGTTCATCCAGCTTCTTCCCCGTACTCCTTGCATTTGTATACAGGCCTCAAAGATATTTTTGCAGATTGCTTTCCTTATTGCCTTTTTAATGCAGTTGTGATTTCTAGTCCCCTCTAGAAATTAGCCCCTGCCCCTCTTCACTATTCATTACATTTTTTTGCTTCCTTATATGATGTTTTCCCCTTTTTTAACTGCCATTTTGCACTCCTCATTCCATCACAGAAGTGAGTTATGGTTTGGGGGTACTTCAATAGCTTAGGAATGGCTACAGTAGCTGCTGCTATTATCCCCTTTATTACATCATCATTGAAATTCTCTATGTTATCACTCACACGAAACATTCACAAATTCAGTACATTTACTTGTAAATAACTCCCAGTTAGCTTTCTTAAAATTCCAGGTGGGTAATTTTCCATTACCTTCAACCTTACTTTGTCCTTGAAAAGTAATAAGTCTAGGGAAATGATCACACCCCATTCCTTCTTCCATGTATATTTCCCAGTTGCATTTGCTTGCAATATCTTCTATTATAATTCCTCAGTCTAAGCAAGAAAACCTTCATCTGCTGCATTAAATCTATTTGTGGTGCCATCATTTAAAATCCCTAGGTTGTTTTCATCTATGAGCATTACTAGGCATGCACCATTAATATCAGTTGTTGTCCTACTTCCCCACAACTTATTATGATTGTTTAGATCACTGCATATAATATATGTTCTTTAGCATTCTTCACTGTTTCTTGTAATTCCGAGCTTTCTGATTTCCCACACAGGTTATAGATATAATAAATCCTTAGAGAAGTTTTCTTCCACATGTGGATCTTAACAGCACTTATTAAACTACATAGAAGTAGAGAACACTATCCCTTATGAAAGTACAAACATCTCTACCTCTATCTAGTTTTTGGTCTTGCCTAAAGGCAATATATAATGGAATTTTAACAGCAAGCTTTTCAACAAACCATGTTTCCAGGATATATAAGTTATCAGGTTTAGTTCTCATTTCTACTATATTTTCTTTTAGTTCTTGCCCATGTGCTATCAAACTGTACACATTCCAACCAAAGACTGAGATTCTCATACTAGTCCTATTTCGCCATTACCCTCATGCAAGATTGCATGACAACCCGCTTCTTTACTCAACTTCCTTTGTTTATAGTCCTCTCACAGCCCCTTCCCAGCTGGGCTTCATCATCAGTTAAACCTGGATACCCCTTCAGATGGAGCCTGGTATGTTAATTGGCTTCTTAGGCCCACAGTAACCCATTTCTTGCTTCTATGGGATATACGCAGCATCATAGTCTGTCTGTCTTTAAACTGCATGATTGTCTAGCAAGGATCATCCCTTCTTGAACCTCTGGAAAGGGCCCAGTAGATTATGGGTTTCACCATAAACAAATAATAACAACACGATCTAACACTGCTGCTGTAGTTTGAACGAGATAGGATATACTTCTTCACTTCCTGCCTTTGCTGAAAGGATGATGGTGATGTGTACAGTTGTCTACAGTTGGAAAAATCAGTGCTGGTTCAAGCAGATAGTTTTAGATGATAGTAAGCAACTTTACCAAAGACATTAGAGTCTAGCGTACTGCCTGTGAGGCTTTCTTGGGGTGTCCAGTACTGCAAGTCACCTTGTTATCTGCCTACCTCCAGCAAGATGAAAAATTTCTTGTGCTTAACTGGGTGTCAACTCCCTGACATCACCAGTCTGTTAGTTACCCATACAATTTCCTCAGGGCTCTGCCAGCCCTTCCTTTGTGTTGCAGGTTAACAATAGATCACCTTGAAGTGTTCCTCTGCAGTGTCTAGCCTTACCCACTAGACATTCACAGAAATCACCAGATAAGCTGTCCCCAAAGGAATAATGCACACACCAGCTTGTTCGATTCAACTCTGGATCAGCTCCAATATATCTCACAGCACTGAGATATATGTATAGTGAAAACCATCATACATTTATTATCAAAGATTAAGAATGAAGAGATACTGAGTAAGGATAATAATGGAAACAGAAATGATTATATATCTAAAATAAACAAAAAATAACATGCTTCCTAGTTTCTCCCACTTAAAGCAATCTCCCAGCATCTCCAACCAACATGGTTGGTATCCCTGTTTCATCAATGCAAAAGCACAGCATTTTTTGCTTCCTTGGTTAAGAATAAAGAGGTGTCTTTTTGCCTTCTCCTTATATCCCCAACGTTCATTGTTTTGTTCCCAGAATCAGGATGAGCCCATGGTTTACTCCCTGGTGCGCTTATCTTCAGGTTGATGTTGTATGCAAATGGGCTTCCACTGTGTGACTTTACAATGCCTATTTCACATGTGAAGTAAGGCAGACCATTGAATATACATCTTTTGTGTAGTCAGAAGGTAGCCTGTGGACAACCTTCTGTGAGTCAGACTTTAAAACATATTTCCCAGGATATATACATAACTCCTTAAATATCATCCATCCATACATGTCACAATGATTATGAGGATCAATATGACATAAGCTTTTATTAGAGATCTCACTTGACCCTCTGTGGATAAAATACTATGAAAGCAATGTCAAAGCACTGAGTTTTGTCAGGCCTGTCAGGAATAACTGTTACAGAACAGTGAACACTTTGCCAGTTGGCACTGAGGGGTTCTTAGGGTCACACCTTCTTTGGAGTTTGACAGCTCCTGGAATGCTGGACTGAGACTCTAGGGGACCTACCTTATGGACTTTCTGAGCTTCCTGTGTGTCCAGGGCAGGGACAGAATAGACTGAAAAACACCTTCAAAATCCAAATAGGGAGGCTTCTGATCGGGTGATTTATATAGACAGTTTCCTGAGTCAATGATGAGCGTGAGATGCTCAGCCCCTTTGGTAGGAGGGGACAGCCTGACTCACAGACAAAGGGACAAGGGTTAGTTTTGTTGGGGGGCTGTTTGAGTTTGGAGCTGAGAGAGAAGGAGAATGGCTCAGGGAGTCTCTTCTTAGCTCCCAATCCCCACAAAGGGAGACTGTGAACTGCTGGGGGATCTGGTGTGTGGTCAGACAGCTCCAGCTCAGTGTCCAGAGAGTCAGGGAACAAACCTGGCACTGGCTTCCTAGAGCCAGGCAAGATCTCCACAAAACTCCATACCTGGAAAGGGCCCTGCCCCACCCAGAGTTGAAAACACTATGAGTCCCCTTTAATTTTCTTTAAGTTGGCCAACATTTGCAGTGCTGTTACACTCATCTCCAGACACACCCGAGGCATTCTGTCTGCCTGGGAACGTGCCAGGAAGGAAGCTGGGACATGTGGCACAATTGTGAATGGTGGAAGGTGGGGAAGTTGTTATATTATTACTGTTCTGGCATTTATTAGTTAACCTTAACCCTTTCCTTCTCTAGAGACTCTGTTTCCTGTCCCCCTTTGTTACACTGTTATTTTTGGGGTGTTGCGATTTGTTTGTTGGTGTTTGTATTTTTATATTTTGTTTCCTGTGTATTAGGTTATACTCCTTGTTAAGAGTGGCTGTACTGGTCATTTTCCCAAGGTACAGCACCCCTTGTGTCCCAGGCACAGAATGGAGTCACCTTGGGTGGAGGCACCAGGTGGTGCAACAAAACACCCAGAACCCAACCCATGCGAGGAGCGGGGAGAGGCTACTCTGATTAGCAAGCATCAGGGAGGAGGCTTGAGCCGTGATTTAGGGGAGGAGCTACACTAATTACCAGGAGATATGAGGAATTTGAATTACCACCATCCCTAAGACAAGAACAGACAACCCTGCCAGAGACTTGTCATTTTGAGCAGAAGATGATCCTCAAGTTAGGTTTTAGAACTTATAATTATTATACAAGGAAGCCATTTGCAAATGCCCTAATCCCATTAAATCAAATGGAAAATACCCCTTGTGGGTACATACGATTTTCAAGACTTGAACAATTTGATTAGCAAACTGTGTCCTTTTGCTGTTGTTTTAAAAAGCAACTCAGATTTTAGAAAGATGACTGTTTCTTAATTACTAAACATTAATAACTCTTCCAAATTAACATGAAATCTCCCTTATCGTCTCAAAAAAAAAACAATCATCAGTCAGCATCCTTCAACTTAAACAGAGCTAGCTTTGGTTTCTGAATCTGAAAAACTTAATGTGAGTCAGGATTATTTTCCAGAACTAGTGTTAAAAATAAGTATTGTTAATGCCTTTTCTCCCCTTCACCAACATCTGTTGCAAACCCAGGGGTCTGAGTTAATTTCAAAGCAGTGCAAGAGTGTTGACATAGTTACTGTGCTTTGCAAAGTCCTCTGATGGAGTAGTTCAGTTGGCAATTAAACCCTGACATATGTTAAAAGATCAGAACTACACAATTACTGCTAGCTGTTCCTGGCCTCTCAACCCAACCTCTTCTTCCCAAGTAAGCTCCACATAGTCACTGAAAACCCTATTCATAGTCCCTTCCATAGCAGCTGTGTGTGACTTCTGACATTCTCATTTTAGCCCTGTCCTCACAGCGATTAGGTTTTTATTGTGCTTACATTATGCATCTCAGAACTGTGCCTTTTTACTTTTCATAGTTTCACAAAGCTTAAGGCCACAAGAGATCATTAGATCATCTAGGTCTGGCCTCCTGTATCACAAGCATTAAATTTCACCTGCATACCCCTATATTGAGCCCAATAGCTTTTGTTCTAACTAAACTTTTCAGTCCTCGGGAGCCTAAATTGTTGTGTGCCATAGGCAGAGAACAGGAGACATCGAGGTGCCACCAATGCCCAAGGCCCCTGCAATGATAGGGAATTGATTAGGTGAGATATGCCTAGATGAGCCTAGCATTCACATTTGCACAGCCTCCCCACCGATCATTTTCAGTTATGCACCCTAGCCTTTCATTACATTTGTGCCTGGAACTCCATTGTCCAAAACATCTTGCATTATGCTATTGCGTCTACGAACAGCTAGCATCTGGCTTGCTCTTAGTTCTTCTAGTTTAAATTCATTTCCTGCCTGTCTCTCCCCAGTCCCCAACCTCTCCCCCCACCCAGAAAAACATAATGGAATTAACTACATTCACTGCCATCATATTGGTCACTCTGCTTATGTTTTCTACCCCTTCTCCCACCCTCCCGCTGTCTGTCTTCGCTATTCAGGCTGTACGCTCTTCCGGGCAGAAATCGTCCACTACTCTTGTTTGTACAGTGGCTACACAATGAGGCTCCATTCTTGGTTGGTCCTTAGGCACTACCATAATAAACATGATTAATAATAAAGCTGTCACTTTATTCTTTTTTAAATCCCTCTTAAAAACTTCCTTCTACCACAACGAGTAGAATTCATTCCCATCTGACATTAGTTAGAGAAGTGATGAGCTGTGATTTTTGCTTTTCCACTAAACTCGATTTGTTTTATTGTGAATTCACCACACAGCTCCACCTCCCTCATCCTCATTTGCCGTCTCATCCAGTTCTTGATCCCTCTCTGTCATGTAGATTGTAAATTCTCTTAGGCAGGGATGGTCTTCTTGGTTGCCTGTCTTAACATTACCAAACAGCACTTTATTTTTTATTAATGGAGATATCCTATCTCCTAGAACTGGAAGGGACCTTGCAAGGTCATCAAGTCCAGCCCCCTGCCTTCACTAGCAGGACCAAGTACTGATTTTGTCCCAGATCCCCAAGTGGCCCCCTCAAGGATTGAACTCACAACCCTGGGTTTAGCAAGCCAATGCTCAAACCACTGAGCTAGCCCTCCAGCAGGGTATTATCACTGCATTTTACGACTCTCCATTCTGTCCTCCCTCAACTTGTCTCAAAGTAGCAAGAGTAGTTTATTCTCTTACTCTCAGACATTGTTAGTTCTTCCTTTATCCTTGAAGTCTTGCACTTAAAGAGTGCAAAATTGTAAATCAGCATTGCATTTGAGTTGTGAGTGCCACACATACAGTATAATTCTTCTGTCTGAAAGAGGTTATCTACAGAACAGACCTTTGATAAATAGGGATGCGGTACTGTATATGTAAAGCTACGGAGGACACAGCAGAACCAAAAGTTTTGGTTAGTAGGAACTTTGATAATCGAGGCACTGCAACAAATGAAAGTCATTCTCAGAATCCTCTTTGTTCTTCTGGAAATGCCTGTTTAAGTAGTGAAATCCAATATTTGATATGTGTCTTATCAGCTGGCTGCCAATGAATTTTAAATTTTAAATTACTATCAAGTGTAAGTATTTGTATTTGTCAAGCTGAGAAAAATAGATTGTTAAAAAAGTGATAATTAGAAAACATTGGTTTTGTGTTCACATTCACCCACTACTCCAGATTAATGCAATTATATTCACGATGACTGAAGACACAATATAAAATTTTATATATTTAGATGGAGAATAACACTATCTACAGAAGTGGTCAATAAAAATGAAGGGTTTTATTCTGGGCTTTTAATATGCATGGAAATAAACATTTGAATGCTGACCATATTTCCTTTCAATCTGTATAAAAACTAGAGCGGGGAGTATACGCTGTAACATTGCCTCATGTACATAAATAAATCTAGTTTGCTGCACTCTGTTTTCAAGCAAGTAAATCCCTACAGTTGACTACAAGCTGTTCTATCAGATGCCTTTGCAAGGTCAATGTACAGTGTAACGCTATATTTATTGCTAGCCTGTGAAAACTGAATATCATTTAAAACTTTCATCATTGCTGCCATTTGGCAAGGGTTTCTTCTAAAGTTCATGTCTAGAGGGATTCTACAGACATTTGACTCAATGTCTCTAACACCAATTGAAAAAAATCTGTATTGCTATTGATGTTTAATATTAGTTTCCTTTAAGTGGCTGTAATAAGGAAATACAAGATGATTTTCAGTTTATTGGAGGTAAGATTTTGAGGGACAGAGGGGGTTATTTTAAAGGAGAAAGTTAAGCATGTGCAGCCTTACCCATTGCAGAGGAACGTATTATGGGAGACCTGCCATTGGCCACAGGCTATTCTGTTTTCACTGCCAGCTCATTAGTTAGTGGTTCACATGCTCAGCAGCACCATGTTTTTGCGGGTGGCTGCACTATTTGTGGCTCATTCGGAGCTCCATTGCTTTAAGGCAATGACATTCCCCACGGAAAGTCACTGCACATAGAGCAAGCAGTTTTAATCACCTGAACCCTTCAAAAGGCAAATTTGATTGATTTTAATGTAGTGTTTGTATTGCAATAGCATGTAGGAGCCCCAGTCATGGACAGGACCCCATTGTGCTAGGTGCTGTACAAACACAGAACAAAAAGATGGTGCCTACCCAAGAAATAAGAAATAGCTCAAACCAATTTGTAAACATGTGGGCACATTGGAGGGAAGGTTGAGCAAACTATTTCTAATAGTTTTCCCCATTTCTCCACCTGAATTTTGTTGTTGTTGTTGCTATCTTAAACAAGTATTTCTGTAGGTTTTAGGATAAAGAACCCACATATGCCCTTCCCCCTCCCCCAACATGGCCCCTGCTCCCTCCTACCGAATTCCGATTGGGTTTTACCAGCTTCCCCTAATCATTCGCTATTAAAAAAATATACATGGTTAAATAAAATGAGGCTGGGTAAGAAGATAGCCATGTATTTGATTAATTTATTAGGACGTATATATTTAGCAATGTCTGTGGTCAGGGCATACGAATATAGAACTGGATGGTACCATCTTGGTCAACAAGTTGAGTCCCCTACATCTGGGACGGGATTGACCCTCTGAATCTAAAAACTATGAGCACCTGCTGGCTGAGATAAAAGGACTCAGTCTGTTAGCTCAAGGGCAGCAGCGGACTCACAAGTGGTTATATGTGGCACTGCCACGAGAGAGGGACAAAAAGCTATATTGTGTTACTGTGTTACACATGACAAAAGTGCCTGGTGAAACACCAGGGCTGTACCAGCCCATGCCCTCATCATTTTCCTTGTAATTTGTACCTCTTCCTAAATGTAAGTTCAGCACAGCAGAAGCATTTTCTCCTGTCTGTACAGTGCCTGGCACGTTAGGGGCACTGCTGCAATTACAGTCAAAAATAATAATATGTTGTAACTCTTGGCCAGTTTAAATAGCTCAGTCACATCCTCAACTGTCGTCACTCAGGCCTAAGTCACTCCAGTTTTGTCAGTTCTATTTATCATACAGCAGAGGATCTGCCACCTGTATTTCCCCTCCGTGGTTCTGCAGGGGCACCCAGTCTCAGCTTCTGCCTTCTCAACTGTTGCTTCTCTTGGGTGGAAACTGGTGTCTCACTCCCTTCTAACCAGGGTATGTTCAGGCTGAACAGTTTGCTGTGTATTTCCCAGCAAAGTCAGTCTGCCTAAACAGACCTGCGTGCTTTCTCTTCAGATACTGATAACATACCTGTAGCAATCAGTCTAAGTTACCACAGCTCTTTCTAAGCTAGGCTCCTTTATTCTTAAGGTGAAAAGCATCACAGAGAAAACATTAAAACCAATAAAAGAACCTACATACGTGCTAATAAGCTCACCAGAGTCCACTCTATGGATTCTCAAAGGCCCAGTCCCTTCAAGTCTACCCTAAGGATTAGGGCCCTCCATAGACCAGGAATCCTGTCAGTTTGCTGGATCAGGCCCAGAGTCCGTTTAAACCCAGGCTTTTTATCCAAAAGTCTGTTCTCTCTGGAGAATCCATTTTGAACTAATATATGCATCTCTCTCTCCAGGGGTGATGGCTTCAAAGGTTGATGATGCAGGAAATACATTAGCGTCCCCCCTCCCTACTAGAGAAAATACACACAATGCCATAACAATACATTTAAAATGCAATTGTGTATACAATGTAGCCCAAAGGTATTAACCCTAATTCAATAAGGTTTAACTTAATTCAGTAAAGTCTATCATAATTCCATAGGGTTGTTCAGGATATTACAGGATATTGTCAGTCTGTCACAGTGCCAAATGTGCTCAGATTCCAAGTGGTAGCTCATTATTCTTATATTATTCTCTCGTGGAGCATACCAGTGGTTAGAGCACTGAAGTGGGACTCAGGAGAGCTGGGTTCTCTCTTTGGCCCTGTCACTAGGCTGCTGGTTGACCTTGGGCAAGTCACTTCACCTCTGTGCTTTGGTTTTCCCACCTGTCAACGGAGACAGTGATACTGACCTCCTTTTAAAGTGCTTCATTATCTGCTGATTAAAAGTGCTATGTAAAAGCTAGCTGCTATTCTCATCCTTTTCAGCTACTACACATTGGACCAAACATTTAAATACTGAGGAATAAGTTTTTAAAAGGACTGAGGGTTCAGCCTCCATTTTGGCAGCCGCAATGCAACGGGTGCATATTTTGTGGGTATAAGCTTTATGCAGAAAAGGACATTGGGACTTTAGAAAATTTTGCTCTGTAGGCCTTATCCGTGCAGCACATGTATCAATCAGCTCATATTTTCTGTTCTTCCATATTAGCTAATTCACTGTTGTTTAAACTATGATTACTTCAGGGATTAGTTCTTCCAACTACACTTCTAATCATAGGGGGTCAGATCCTCAGCTGATATAAATCAGTGTCACTCCACTGATGCCCCAAGAGCTTGTGATGGGGTGCTTGACTCACCACTAGGATGGTGCCTCCTCCTGTCCATTCTGGGGAATAGCTTTGCAAGGTCAACACCCCTTCCCGCAGTTGCATGCTGTCTCTCCGCCTCTCTCTCTCTTGGTCTGCAGCCCCTCTCTCACTCCACGAGCTGCAGCCTCCTCTTTCTGACTTGGCCCCCTGGCAGGGGCACCAGAACACGGTGGGGCCATAGGGCCATGGCCCTATCACTTTTTACTGGCCATAAGGTGAGTGACGGAGGGGAGGGGGCAGAGGTCTTGGGAGGAAGTGGGGGCACAGGAATGAGGCCTCGGGGGAAGGGGTGGCATGAAGGCAGGCCTTCAGAGAAAAGGGGGGCAGTGCACGGTTCAGATGCCAGTGGCCCCACATTTTCAGGGAGCTTTCCCCGCTCCTGCCTTCCGGCCAGGTCACCCTATGTGTTTCCCCCTTCCAGGGTACCAAATTTTTCCTTCAGCAATCCTGGGCAATCTTCCCATTCACTGCCGCATAGTGCCACTCCCTCAGTGGCTGACAGAGGAACCCAAGTCCACCCTATACTCCTGTACTCAGGGACCCGCTAGCCAGGGGTCAAATTTTGTTCCCTCCTGGACCTCGCTGCCTTTCCCTGAGCCCTTACCTTACCATCTCTGCCTCTCTGGGTTTCCCAGCTTCACTATTTCCTCCTCCCAGGGTGCAACTTCAGGCTACATGTCTCTGCAGCCTCCACCTACTCCTCCCTTCTCCCAGGGAGTGACTGCAGCCTATTTCCCAGCAGCCCCTCTGCTTTCAATTTCCTGTCTTTATATATCCAGTCCCGCTCGTTCCTCCTCAATTTTCTAATAATACATTCCTTAGCCATCTTAATACTTGTTATCTAAGCCATATTTAGAGGGCTTATGTAGTAATACATCACGTGAAACTTTGTTGAAATCTTTCTGAAAATCCAGATATAAAATGTCTACAGGGTTCCTCTATATGTAGGCCAATCGTTATTCCATTTAAAAATGTAATCAAAATTCTCATGATTACCCCTTCACAAATCTATGCCGACTCACACTTATTACATTTTACTTTTCCAAATGTATCCTTAAGCTATCCATAAATATAATCACAAAAAATATGTCATCATATAACTGTCAGATTTACCAGGTCTGCCTTTCAGACTCCTTCCCAGAATCTCCCCTTTTCAGTGATGGAACTATATTTACTCTTTTCTGGATGCTTACTACTGTCTTCAGTGACAAAACTCTTCCTAAAAGTATTTAATTCTTCATCTATTTGATTCCTGACTTCATGTAACATAGCTTCATGTAACTCATCAATATCCACTGTTATGTCTAGTGTACCTTATCCAAACACTCATTAAGGCCCAGCTCTTCAAAGGTATTTAAGCACTTAACTCCCCCTGAAATCAAGGGTAGTTAGGTAACTATCTTTGAGGATCTGGGCTTTAGAGCTTTAAACTCAATCTGAGAATCTGTAATTTCACCATTTTTTCTTAATCTAATAATAATACAGATATAGATGGATTTACTCACCTTTACACCTAGATACAAGGATTATAAAACACTTAAAAGAAATGACTTATTTCTTCATTTGGTACAAGAAGAACTAATCTTAAGGTTTTCTTCCAATGATTCAGTGGTCACCTTTTATATCGCAGAGCATCTCACCATGACTTCCTAGCACTCTTAGAACACACTGACAACCAACGTCCCTCCTGCTGTTCTCTTTCTTTAGTCTAAATTTAGGCTGTAAGCTCTGTGGAGCAGGGGGCACTTTTTTTTTTTAAAGTGTTGCTGTTAAGTTTTTGCTTGGAAGGGAAGATGTGATATTGAGGACTGTGCCTTTAAAGTCTGAGCTGCCTAGACAGAATCTGGGCAGGGAGCTGCAGTGCTCTCATTATTATATACAAGCGGTGGGATCACAGCACAGAATAATAGTAAGCACTGCGGCCCAGATCCTCAAAGGTATTTAGAAACCTTTGAGGCTCTGGGCCTGAGTGACCACTGAACACCAAACAACTCTTCCCTTGGGGTCAAGACCAGGTTGGGAGTGTTTGGTCTGGTTGGGAGTGATTCCCTTATGTTTCAGATCAGGGTCATTTGTCCCCTTTGCTTACATGGAACCAGATGATCTAGTCTGAGATGACTCAAGTTGATCCAGAGCTATCACTTCACTGTTTAGGGGAAATTGCTGATGCATTCTGAGTGCCCCTTTCGTGTTGATGAATAATGTGTTATCTCAAAGATATTTCAAATACAGCATCCCTACATATTTGTCCCAGCTACCATGTTGTTCAACTCATGCATAAGGCCCCATGGCAATATTCCTAAATGTGCAGTAGAGTATCATCAGGATGGTGATAATACAATTGTCCACTTCTTGCCCTGTGGCCCATTCTAGCTCATTCTCAGCTCTGGAGGGATGCTTGGATGCTATTGCCATTGGGATGCATCAGAGATGCCTCGGTCTCAACCTGGGGAAAACAGAAGGCATACTAGTGAAAAGGTTTTGGCTTCATTATGACCGAGTTTTCTTCCTTTGCATCACAGATGGCAAGCTCAGAAGGAAGATGGGGTAAGAACCTGGGCGTTATTTTCACCTATGCCTATTCCATGCAAATCCATGTCTCTGGACACGGTACCAAAATTTTTCTTTGAACCATGTAATTTACACAGGGGTTGCATTATTTGCTAAATGCAAAGTAATACACACTGGAAAACATAAATCCCAATTATATATAAAAAATGATGGGGTCTAAATTAGCTGTTACCGCTCAAGAAAGAGATCTTGGAGTCATTGTGGATAGTTCTCTGAAAACATCCGCTCAATGTGTAGCAGCAGTCAAAAAAGCGAACAGAATGTTAGGAACCTTTAGGAAAGGGATAGAAAATAAGACAGAAAATTTAGTTTAAGCTGACCCTGTTGGTTTTTACAATCCTTGATGGGGAGATACCTGGTTATATTCAGAAATTCCTCTATGAGCCTGAAAGGTATCTACACTCAGATCCCTATTCAGGAAAGCATCTCTATTCAGTACAGCACGTAAGCTCAAGTGCTCTCGTGAATCAGGACCTTTGATACAATCAGACTCTTAAGGTCTCCACTACCAAGCCTGGTCAGCTGTGTAACCAAGCTCTGCCTGTGGCTTCCCATTTGGAAGTTGCTCTCACTGGACATCCAGCTAAGGCCATCTCCCCCCACTTTGTGGAAACAACCCTCAGACAACACTGCTTTTCAGCCGTGTTTTGGTTATTGTTGGCCCCTGTATAGGACACGCCCTTTGTTCTCCATGTGATTTTTTTTTTCTAATATCACATCCTGACTCTGTTCAACATTTTCTCAGGCATATTTTGTTTGTTTGATGATTTTTTAATTATAACATTTTTAATTGAACAGCAATCTTCACATTTCAGTTGAGGTCTTTTTTTTATAAAATAAAGCGTTATGGCGGGGGGAGGGCAGGAAGAGGAGTATATATAATGACCAGATAGTGCTTGACTTAAGAAGCTGAAGTCTGCTGGCTACTAGCAAACCACTACAGGAGGAGTTAGGCTATAACTCAGTTGATAGAAGTGTGGCTTATCAGAGTCCAAGGTTGGGTTCTATTCTTCACACACATCCCCCAACGTGTTTGACATAGATGATCCTCATGCTATACTATATGCATCTGTAGAGCCATTGATCTATTATAGTATGAACACAGGACCAACATACGCATGTCACTAGCTCTATGTTAAACATTTTTAAGGCAGTGAAGGAGTTAATGTAGCAGAGAGGACACACAAATAAACGTTGGAGATGCCTGAGTGTCTCTCTCTCGCCAAGCCTTGGCAACTGGACTCCGTGTTGTACCTTACTGCACATACCAGCAGTACAGCTACAAGTGTAGAAACATCCAGCTACATGGGGCTTGATATTCCACTTTACTTTCATACATCATTTACAATTACTGTAGCTACAGCAATCCCACCCTGTCAGCATAGATATCTCCTTACCAGGAAAGAAAGAAGATTTCTTTTTAAATAGCCTTTCTATTGTGCATTTTCATTTGAATACGGTTATCAAGTAGCTGCCTTAGTGACTTCAAACGTGCTGCCAACAACTCAACCTTGCTCTGACATTGCCTACGTGTTTTCCTCTCTCCCTCTCCCTGCCTTTCCTCTGCCTGTTGCCATCAGCTGCTAGTCTATAGCTCTCTCTGAAACGCATCCAACAGCATGAAAAAAAAATCACAATAAGAGGAAGTTGGCTACAACAACTCCTGGTGGTTCCATCCACCGCAGACTCTTCTGGTTTGTGAATTGAATGGCATTTGAAGGGACATGCAGCCATGTTTGGTACTCCTGCTGCTACCACTGCTGCTCAGTCAAAGGTCAGCGATGTGCTGTCTACCTCAAAGAAACTCAAAGCATGTGATAGCACCACACTGCTAGCTACCAACCTAGCAACTAATAACAAAGGGCCAGAGGCCCACATGCCTTCCTCTGCTACCACAAGCACACTGGAAAAAGACCATTTTAAAGAGGAAAAATACCGAGTAAGACTCCAGGAACTGGTCCCACAGAGATGACTAAAGCCAGTGTGCATTATACTGCTTATCTATTCCCTTGTGATTCCAGCCAGAAGAGACTCAATTGTTTATGGGGAACATGGCAGAAAAATTGATAAAATTGACTTTTAGCATGCTTACAGAACATTAGTGGCCTCCCCTCCCATCTGTTTCTTCAAACCAGTGGTATAGACTGCTAAGAAGCAGATTCTAAGGCCTGGTCCCCACTAAGCCCCCACTTCGGACTAAGGTACGCAAATTCAGCTACGTTAATAACGTAGCTGAATTCGAAGTACCTTAGTCCGAACTTACCGCGGGTCCAGACGCAGCAGGGAGGCTCCCCCGTCGATGCCGCGTACTCCTCTCGCCGAGCTGGAATACAGGCGTCGACGGCGAGCACTTCCGGGATCGATCCCAGAACATCGATTGCCTGCCGCCGGACCCTCCGGTAAGTGTAGACGTACCCTTAGCTAAACAATGTCCTTGCCTCAGGGAAAATGGAGCTTTTCATCTCCAGGGTAATGGTTTCATTCCAATCCATTGACTGATAACAGACATCATCTGATCGAGGTTTAGTGACCTGTGTGAAATATGGTCTCAACCCAATTACCAGGGGAGAGAAATCCATAGTTACCTATTTAAGGTATTTATAAGGCACTCTTCACAGTGGTATCTGAGCTGAAACCCAAAAATCACCACTAAAGCCATCATTCTTATTGGTTCCACTCCTGCTGTCCATTTAATGTTCTGTGGCATACTGAGGTCTTCAGTCTCCAGGCCTATCCAGTCTGCCACCTTCTACAAACACTATAAAACTCTGGGAGGGGGAAAAAACCCAAAGGAAATATCCTAGATTTACATTCAGGTAGGTGACAACTTGCAATGACCAGGGCTATTATAACAAGGGTAGCTTACCCCTTTAAGAGTCAGAGGTCTGCAGCCCTGGTCAATTACTAGACCCCGCTGGAAAGGGAATGATTATAAAAAATAGCAGTGGTTCAGCTGAGAGGGGACTGCAGGAAGGGAGAGTCTCCTGCGATGCTTCCTGAGGAAGGAAGGCTGCAGCTACTAAGCCCTAGGAGTTATGACTGAGTAGAAAGCCCCAGCTGGAAGACTGTTTTCCTTCTGTGAGACTCTGGTCATTTGGACAATAAATGGAGCCCAGAATGAAAAGCTAAAGACGAATTTGATGTGGCTGATAATTCCCCAGCTGCACCAAAACTACTGATACTGATGGACTCATGTCGCCTACAAACATGGGGATGGGTATCACAGGCCAGGGGAGGCTAGCCTCCCCCAAACAGCCCTGCATGGTCCCACCAATGCTCCACCCCAACCCCCTCCTGTTTCCCACTTGTGCTCTTTCCCCATGGCTGGGCTGGGACTAGGGGCAGCTGGGGCCGGTGCTCGTGCTGCCCGGTGCTCCGGGGCTGGGGCTGCGCTGCCCGCCCTACGCTCCGGGACTTGGGGCCATGCTACACGTCGGCCTGGTGCTCCAGGGCTGGGGGCTCTGGAGGCCGTGTCACCCACCCATCTGGCGCTGTGGGGCTGGGGCAAAGCAACCTGGTGGGGGAGCTCTGGACTCTGGCAGGGGAGGGATGTGGCTTTGGGCAGAAGGGGCGGGGCCAGAAACTAGCCTTCCCGAGCCAGCAGTTCACGTGCCGTCCATGCCCACAAATCACATGTGCAGGCACTTGATGCTAAAACATCCATCATTCCTTTAACTCTGCCCTTCCTGGCTTGCTTCACCGCCTTTCCCTGCTATGCTGGTTTTTAAGGCCAGTCCTACAAAGAGGCACATGCATGCTTAACTTTAATAAGCCAGTGAATAGTCCCATTGAATTCAATGTGAATTTAATTCAGCCGTGTGAATCTAGCCTATAGTGGATAGTCTACATTGCAAAACAACAACAACAACAACCACCACCACCAAATGCTGTGGCCTGGTTCAACTGCCTTGGGCTCACGCTACAGGATTAACAATAACAGCATATATGTTCTGCCTCGAGCTCGAACCCGGGTTCTGAGACTCCCCAACACCAGGTTTCAGAGCCCCAGCTCCAGCCCAAAACAGATTCACTATACTGCTATTTTTAGCCCTGTGGCGTGAGCCCCAGGAGCCCAAGTCAGTTGACCCAGGCTTTGAGCCTCACTGCTCTGGGGTTTTTTGAAGCGTAGACATACCGCAGTAAGAGAGTGTCCCTGTGCCGAGTGGCTTACAGTCTCATTACAATGTGGTAGAGAAAATGGGGAAGGACGATGAGAATAGCAGGAACATATGGTTATAGAGAAAGACTAGCTAGGTGGCTTTGAATAGGGCTGGCCAGAAAACAAGAATTCCAATTTACAAAACATGTCAAGGTTTTGAAGTGTGTTTTTTGTTTCATGTTGGGACAACGAGACCTTTCAAAATGTGTCAGACCCCCACACCTCAGAAGTCAGAGAGCACACGCACCCCATCAATAGTCTGGGAGTCAGGGTACTTAGCTGCTGGGGAGACTCAGTTGAAGTCACTGCTCTGCTCTTACTCAAGCAGTGAGTTCATTTCTCCTTCTGGAGCTGGTCCACTTTGTATAACTCATTTAATGTTCATTGGGCTAGCAATCAACACCAACTGTGTAGCCCAGTTGTTAGGAGCATTCACCTTGTGTGTATGGGAAACCTGGGTTCAGGTCCCATCCAGAGCAGAAAGTGGAAGTTAGATCTCCCATAATACAGGGAAGTGCCTGACTGAACCAGGCTGTTGGCTATTCAGGGCTCTCTCTGGCCAGAAACTCCATCCTGAGACACCTTCCCAGTAAAATGTGTTTTGTTAGAGAATTCCTGACCAGCTTTAGTTTAGAATCAATCATTAAAATGACATTAAAATAAATTGAGATAAACAAACAAAAATGTAGAGAGCAGAACAGTAGATTATTCTTGGATACGAAACCAACACACTCAGACAATCCTAGTACAAGCTAGTGGTTGGGCCATTATTGCAGAATGTGGAAAGATCTCTTTGTACTAAAGACAGCTATTTATTTTGTGGTTGATAAATTCTTTGCCAACTTTGTCTAATGCTGATATTTTGGCGTTATCCATTCAAAATCATTTCAATTATTAACACACACATATAAAGAAAGTAGAAACTAGAAATACAGAACAACGTATTCCACCTCACATTGCTCTGTTTTTCCCAGGAGTCTGATGGAGAGAAAGTAATTCTTAATAATTTTCTCCCCCTCACCCACTTTAATTTAATTCAATGAAAGGTAACCAGTACAATTATTAATTCATAATGTTTATTAATTCATAATGTAAACCAGCAATTTCTTGTGCAAAGTCAGGTAATTTAGTTACAGGATCTCTATTTCCCCCAAACAGGACATCATTATCTGTCATATTTTATAATAGCACCATCTTTCTTCCATTACAGAAATTACTTCAATCTGATTCCAGTTTTCTTGAGGCAGAGCACAGATAAAAAGCTTGCTCAGCATTCATTAAATAGTTTTAAACTTGGCTACTGGACAACTGATGCTTAAATTTAACCTTTGTGAAGGGCTACTTATTCCAGAGAGACCATCCACCTCTAAAGTTGTTCATATCAGTGTTTCCCAAAAGTTCATCCAGCATTCCTTGAGGCATATGACTGCTTTCTTAGATTTGGAATGTATGTTCTGAAGCACGTAGGTTCAACCTTTTCTTATTATGTTATGCAGTTAGGGCATGATCAAAAGCTCCCTGAAGTCAATGAAAAAGACTCCTATTGGTCTTGGATCAGGCCTGTAAAAATGTCATTTGTGCCTCTTCTTTCAAAAGATTGAGGAGCCAAGCTGGCTAAACATGGCAGAAACTGTTTGTGAAATTCTTTCACATTCCAAGTGGCTAATGAATTCATCACAGTGAATGAAACTGGGCACAACCATTTGCACCAATGAGGGTTATTGAGTTTTTTACATGAATACTTTCACCTCACACGCAAATATTTTACAGGTGCATTTATTATTTTCTACTTTTTATTTGTTATTCTTTCAATCAGGGAACAGAAACAACCCAATGTGACTTAGTGACCACTCCCAAATAGGCCAACACCCCATCCCCATGAACAACAAAATTTAAGACAAAATTTGCAGTCAAACTATTTGATGAATCTTTACAAACAGATGTGCAGAAATCAGGATTGATTCGTGAACAGAGAAAAGGAAGGATAATTCATTTCACAATTAAAAATCTGTCTGTATTTAGGAGTGTGTCTCTGCAGACTACAGCTGTACAAAGAATTTGCATCACCTGCACCCAGTGATAAAGCATGTTTGGATCTGTTTTTAGAAAAGAAAAATGTATGGACATTCTGCTCTGTCCTCGAGAATTTTACTGTTTACACAAGAATGAATTTACCATCAAGAGGATAAGAGTTAGTTGGGTTAATTCTTGAAAAAGTATAGCTTGGGCCAGACATAAATTATAAAATGTTGTCCTTGGGTAAATTCATTAATTCTCCCTCTGGCTTCTGAAAAATATTTGCATGTTTAAACACAGGATGGAGGTAATATTGAAGATGTTATAGCCAATTTGGGCCCATGTTCACTTGGATTCTGATACATTTTCACATTCTCCAGTACTCAGCTTTTCTCCAATCAGCATTCACCACATTACCCACTGCTAGTTTTATGTAACCTGTACATTATGCATGAACAAGCTTCAAGCACCCAACTTTTGCATTCTTGCTGCTGGTTTTGGAGTTTCTGTCTCATGTCGTTCTGTGTCACCCACGTCCTGGGCTTTCCCAGAAAAAGGGTTTTTAAATTTATCTTTATACATTTGTGTACCTCTCATTTACATCTTCCGACACGACACATTACTTATTTTGTCAGCAATAATACCATTTTAAACAAATCATCAATTTATATCAGAGAAGAACTGACAAAATCACTCTAATGCCATGCAAGACCTTCACCACATAAGAGTTAATCTATATTCATTCAACATCCTTAATTACAGATTATTTAAGTATAGCTATCGAAGTTTTTAGTCTTACCATTAGCAATCCTTCATTTTCTACTTTAGTATACAAATGTTATCCTGTTCTACCCCTTAATCGATAGGTGGGGGAGGGGCCTTGGACACAACGCTAAAATCAACCATGTGATTAAGTATTTGTAGAATCTATGCCTTACACTGCAAGCTCTTCCAAGGACAGAACTTGTCAATTTATTTGTCTATAAAAACAGCACACTTGGTACGCTCTGTAAATAATAGAAAGTGGGGCATTCTTTTAGTCGTAGGCAAGTATCAACTTAAAGAGGAAATCCCCTTAATGTTCTGGGTCCAATCTTCTTCTTGAGCCAGAGGCGGGGGAAGCTATCAGAACTTGCTTACTAATGGAGATGCTGTTTTAAATCATATGAGTGAGGCCAAGAGTGCTTTGGCTTTCTGGCATCACATGGCACCTCATGGTGGTAGAAATGTGGTACTGCAGCAGAAACTGCAGTATCCCTTTATCTTGGTTAAAATTTTCTTGTCCTTTCCCCTGTTTTCTTTGCTTGGACAGAGAGTGTCAATATCCTTTTCTCTTTCTACAGCAAGAAAGGGCAAAGGGGGATTATTGTTTTAATAGGGTTTAGGGAAAATAAGCCAGGGGTTTTAGGAGGAGGGCTGTAAGAAGAATATGGCAAAGTGAAGAGGGCTGCTTATCTGAAGTCAAAGGGAGAGGAGCTGGGGGAAGATAGAATTGTCAACCAGGACTTCATACCCGAGTACCTATTCTAGATCTAGATTATTCAAGTGAGAGCCCCTAGCCCAGCTCAGTGCTTATTATGGTGTAACGGAAGATATTGCAATTCGTGAACTTGTAGGTGTTAATTAAATCTATTCTTTCTTAAATGAAACTTTAAAATAGAAAAACACCATTCTTGAAATATAAATCGGTACCAGCCTGGTTCTGTCCTTTCTCCCTATCCTAAGCCATTATTCCTCTGCAGGCCAGGTTTCCTGCACTGCAGCTATTGTGTGAAGATAATGGGGTATGGAATCTTCCTTACCAGTCCGGTGGAACATTCACTCCCTCCAGCTGTTCTTATAATGCTTGTTATTGGTAGCAGCTTAGCTACCCTACATTAGTCTTTAGTTCCTCTAGAACTCTTGGATTAATCCTGTCTGGTCCAAATGCTTTGTTAAAGCTTCATTTCCTCAGTATTCCATCACCACCATTCAGAAAATACTTCCGACTGTGACTCTCTTGTAAAGAGTACCCTTTGCAGAGGTATCTTCCCCTGTCTCCTGAAGTGCTAAAGAGTGCTAAACAACTCTCCAGTCTCCATATTCTCTCTGATTTCTCCATTCACAGCCTGGTATGTACATAATACACTGATTCTCATAGTTTCTTCTTACTTCTAATGTACTTAAAGAATTTCTCATTTGTTTTTGGCTATTTGTCCATTAGATTTCCCCTACACCCATTCTATCTCTCACTTGAGTATGCATTCTGTTCCCACTGACACTAGGGGTGGATTTCCATTTTAATAAACTCTTCTAACCTTTCCATTCAACCACATTGTTTTTAACTTGTTTTTTAAACTTTTTCTTTTTCCATTTGATGGTACTACATACCTTCTTGGACTCTAATATGGCATCTTAAGCAGCTTCCATGCTGCTTCTAGGAATTTCAATTTGCTAACATTTCCCCTTAGGCTGATTCTAACTTCATGGTATTTGAGGGGGGAAAATCTCCTCTCTGGAAATTAACATCACAGGGCCTTCTAGATTGCTAATGCATGTCATTCTGATATCAATGGGGCCGTGAGAAATATATGTCCTGCAATGTTAAAATGCCAGTTGCGTATCATGACATGTTTGCTATCATTATAATAAAAAAAACAGTCAAATATTTGGCGCGGGAACTATATATATGCTCACTGGGTGTGAGATATGGGACATATTTTAGGAGAGAGCCATTTTCATCCCCTGAGATCAGTGGAGTTACACCAGGAATTATACCCAGAAGCCCTAACTAAGTTTGGGGCCTGTATTGTGCTAGATGCTGGACAAACATATAGCAAGAGACATTCCCTGCTCCAAAGAATTTACAGTCTAGATAGATTAAAGGGATTCTATATCAGTGAGGCAAAGGAAAGAATGTTTTCTATCAGTATTTATCACAGTAAGATTCAGTTGCTGCTTTGTAGTTATTGGGAATTCTGCAGCAAATCCCACAATACTACAGGCACAAAAACACCACCACATTTATCAAAAGCTGCTGCAAGAATTAAAGTTTATGCTGAATTGGCATAGAATTCTAGAACCCACTCCTCTGACTCCTGGCTGACTAGGGGTCCCTGTGTCACAAGAGTTAACGTCCATGCATATGTAGATATCCACAAACACCCCCAGAGTTTGGGAGAGGTGGATGGCCTACAGTCTGCCTACAAGAAGTGAAAAGCAATAGGCCAGCAACATTTCTCGATGCTCATCCTATTTACTTTGTAAAGTCTTAAATAGACTCTAACATAGGTTTGAAAACACCACTGGCTGGCCACCAACAAACTCTGGGGCAGATTAAAAATAGTTGGTACCATCCTATATTTTTTTTAGAGTAGACTGTTTATTATTCTATGCAAGTCCACATGGGATACAAAGATCCCAGTTGAATACAGCTTCTCTCAACTCAACTTATTTGATTATTATTATGCTAGCAGTTGAGATCCGGGTCCCATTGTGCTAGGTGCTGTTCATACACATTATAAGAGACTCTGCCCTAAATAGCTCACAATTTAAGTAGCCAAGAAACAACATTTCTCAATTTTTACAGATGGGGAACTGATACTTAGTAAGATCAAGGTCCTGATCCTACAAACAACTCTGGGGAGGCAGAAACATGGCCCCATATGGAACCGCATTGACGCTAATAGGACTTGAGTTGAGTGCAGGGGTTAATTTGTACAAAGTAAATTGCAGGATTTGGATTAAATGACATGCTCACAGTCACACACAAAGCCTGTGGCAGAACCTGGAATTGAACCCACCTCTCCCAAGTCCCAGGCCAGCACCTTAACCACAGCCTCAGTATTAGCCAGTTATTATTTACCATCAGCATTAGCCAGTTGCAGGTGCACCAATGGAGCTACCCACCAGAACTCTTCAGCTCCCATTCAACAGCCTAACTACAGAGCATCAGTGTTCCCCAGGAAGTATACAGAAATGTCTAACAGTGACAAGACTCTCTATTGCAGTCCAATACCCTCCACTGTGATCTCATGTCAGTCCTGAGGATTTAGCACACTTCTGA
Source organism: Chrysemys picta bellii (assembly GCF_011386835.1). Taxonomy (NCBI): domain Eukaryota; kingdom Metazoa; phylum Chordata; order Testudines; family Emydidae; genus Chrysemys; species Chrysemys picta. The sequence goes on along the minus strand of NC_088792.1, from coordinate 270,759,977 downwards.
TCCTTACTAAACCAATAAAGGACCAACACTGCCTGACTATGCATTTAGAAGATGACAAGTTTATAATGAGGATTAGCTTTATCAGTCTTAGCCAGAAGAGGATTAAGATGTCCTTACCACACTTAAACAAACAAGCAAAAAAGGAACATCTGTTAGGGAAATTTTCTACAAGATGTAACAGATACGTTTGGTTATTGAAACACATCTGGGAAGCATTTTAAGATTTAATTATTTAGCACATCTCACTGCAGAAGAAACAACAACACAGATTTACTGAACCAAAACAGCAAATTCAAATTGCATTTGAAGTCAGCTGCCAATGGAATAGTGGACACACATTTTTGCAGAATAGGATATAAGACAGTTCTGAAACTGGTCCAATTCAAGTACTGAACATTAAGAGGGAAATTTGGATTGAGCATCCAGAACAAATTGCAAATAATTTTCCCCAAAGGAAAGGATGGAAGTCCCAACACCTGGGTCATTTAAAAGAGTGTATGGAAAGGCACTGGTGAATATGTTATATAGGGAAGCATCCTTCTGACAGAAAGATGGACTAGATGATATAAAATCTCTTTTTCCATCACTAATTTCTGATTTATTAAGAAACTTCCTCTGCATTTCAGATTATATTGTAGAAATCATGTGCTATCAACCATGTCCTCAGACATGAATTCGGGGAGAATGCCATATGGAATCACATATTTTGTTAAACAGGGGGAATTTATCATGGAAAACAGACAACTACAGACAGCCAAAAAAAAAATGTTTCCACACAGCTTGAGTCCCAGCTTCATTTGCCTTATTTACCAGTGCTCACACTCTGTTGGGAATGTTGTACGGCACACAAAGACATACAGTGGCTGAACAGTACATTGCAAGTGAACAAATTATTACAGAGAGGAAAACAAGTAGTATTAATTAGGCTTGTTTGTCTCTGATTAAATGGATACAAGTATGGGAAATATGAAGCGTGTATGATGGTGAAATGAGACAAAAATTTGGCAATGCAAAAATTGCTAGAAGTTGACAGGATAGGGATTAATTAGAGTTCTGTGCATCCAACTCAAGAACCTAATTCTACTCCAGGACATGCCACTCCAATGGAAATTGTGTATGCATATCAGATGGCAGAGCCTGGCAATAAGGGCCTGATATGGGAACTGGAAAGACAGAATGGAGAAAAATGACTAAGTAACTATAGTTTTCTCTCCTCTTGAAGATCTACTATGGAACTAAGAATTTTCCATTTCAGCATAAACTCCCACTGTTCTCCACCTTTACTGATCTTTTCTTTGCTCCTAGCCACCGTGCTTACTGCATTTGACTTTGGACTTAGCTATGATTTTTCTCATGATCTTTTTAAAGTGTTTTCATGAAAAGTATTTCCTTCAAGCCCAGAGGAAACAAAACAAAAATCACTACACAGTCAAGAGTTACTAAACTGAACAGGGTTCAGTCTTTGTCCAACTATGAAGCAGAGACGCAGTCTTGAAGACTGGGACTTTCATCAGGGGCTTTGAGATTTGGGGGTCCAGCTGAAACAGGTGCTCAAACACTATTTAAATCTCTTTGGCTCTTCAAAAGCACAATTACTAGAACTACAAAAGTTTCTGTGTCATTTATGATAAGCATAAAGGCTGGAAGTTTAACTAAAACATAGCTAAGTCCTGTAAGGTCTTCTCTCCTCGTCCGCATGCCTAAGAACTACCATCCCCACCCTCCATTCCAAGAGGTGAGGCGTGAGGGTAGACACTACTGTTGTAGTATTGAGCTTCTTTCTGAATCAGGAGACCGAAACAAACTTGTCACTGTTGATGGACAATATCACTGTAACGTAGTTTATCTGTCAAGAGCCTGGACTGCTTTCTTGTCAATGTGTGGAAGAGACAGATGACACTAGATCTAAAGCATTCCTTTGATATGTTTCTTTACCGCATAGCTTCAGTAATAGGATGCATATTGGATACCTAAACTATAAACATGGATTAAGCAGCAGACAGATCAAGTATTTTAAGTATCATGAAACAGCTGACTATCTTGCTAATGCTAATCTCCTGCATCTGAAACAATGCACCTGTATTAGTCCTAGAAACACAACTGTAAGAGCAATGGGCCTGAAACAACACTATAGAAAATGACATGTCACATTAAAGGAGCGCTTTGTTTTCATCTGAGGATTCAAAGTGTTGGTGGCGGTCCATTTACTACATAGCCCATGAACGGAAACCTTGTGAGCTTCACAAATCACATTTTCTTCAGAAACCATGAACACTTTTTCCTCCAATTGCCATAATGTTGACTCTAAAACAGACTAGATGCTGTCAATAGGTTTTGACTGATGTTGTGAAGATGATGTAAGTACCTAACAGGAAATAACATTCCATCTGATAAAATAGCCTTTGTTACATGTACTCGCACATCCTGATTGTAATGAAAAATCCTGGATCTGGAGTAGTGTCTCGGCATCTGGGGAGGATTTATGCACTTATCTGTGGTTTGTTCATTATTATAATTTCAGTCACTGTTTGGAATTAAAACATCACGTGCAGCCATTTGTTCTCTCTTCTTTACAGCCAGATGTGCCAAACTTCTGGAACTTTGCATTAAACCTTCTAATCCTATTTTATGTTGCTACCCATCTGTAATCCATTGTGTCTCTGCGGTACACCTGTATTTGTTCTAAATCTGTGATTTAGCATGGTTTTTTTTTTTTTTACTGTTGACATAAGTACACTGGAGACCCTAGTAACATCTCATATAGCTCTGGGGTAATATGCACACACACATACACACACACACACACACGAAAGCTATAAATACAGTTCTGCAAAATATCTGACGTCATTTTGGGGTACGTTTACACTGCGCACTCCTTTTGGCAACATGTAGAGTACATACCTGGCTAGCCCCCCCCCAGCACAGGTATAAACAGCAGTGTACATGATCAGGCACTGCTTAGGTGAGCAAAGACACACCTGAACCCTGTGGGTATGTACCCTACAGGGCTCTCTACTCCCCCATCTGTACTCCTATTGTTAGTAGTGTGGTGTCCCAGTGCCTCCTCACGGCTGGAGTCTTTCCCCACCTCAAGGAGCTGTCATAGCCTCCAGCAGGGGAAAGCCTCCAGCAGGGAGAAGGCAGAGGGGAAAAGGTTCCAGCAGCTCCCCACTGCCAAATCTTTCCCCACTGCCTGCCACCTGCCAGAGCCTTTCACTGACACGTGTAACTACACATCGCAGTGTGGACACAGCCTGCTTTTCATTGCACCATGTACTCACACAAACCCTGCATGCCACCACAAGAGGTGTGCCGGATGGACATACCCTAAATGTGATGTGGAATTTTCTAATTTGTGTCACACTTTATATGAAGGATATATTTAAAAATACTTAATGATTAAGAGATGTTTCAATAAATGGTAAATCAATTATTATAGACTGCTGCAGAATCCAACAGGTCACTTGTAATCACGGCTTATGACCATCTATAACCCCTTCTACTGATGTGACTATAATCCTCTATAAACATATATTCATATCAGTAACATGCTAACACCTATTAATCATTTAACAACTTTTTATAAATAATGCACCCTTAATTTAAAGTGTGGCCAGACTCATTTTGCCCGCTGCCTATTGGTTTTTTTAATGTTATTACTGTACGTTTAGAACATTTGAGTACGGGAGCTCAATTTACTAAAGCATAAATCAAAACCAATTGTCACTATTTCTGGTATGGGCAAGTAGTGCATTGAACACTATTTCTGTCCCCTCTCCCCCCGATAAACAATGAAGCCTCACCACCATTTTCAGCAAGTGATAGCCCATTTATTTCCTGTGCGTGTGTGTGTAGACCAGGGATCAGCAACCTTTGGCACACGGCCCATCGGGGAAATCCGCTGGCGGGCCAGGACAGTTTGTTTACCTGCAGCGTCCGCAGGTTCAGCCGATCGTAGTGCCCACTGGCCGCTGTTTGCTGTTCCAGGCCAATGGGGACTGTGAGAAGCAGCGGCCAGCACATCCCTCAGCCCGCACCGCTTCCCGCAGCCCCCATTGACCTGGAACAGTGAACCGCGGCCAGTGGGAGCTGCGATTAGTCGAACCTGTGGACGCTGCAGATAAACAAACCATCCTGGCCCACCAGCGGATTTCCCTGGTGGGCCGTAGGCCAAAGGTTGCCGATCCCTGGTGTAGACAGATAGAATGATATGACCATTAAATTATATTAGGCCTGGCTAATCCCACTTACTCTTAACGCTGTCCTGGAATACACATTCAGTAGTGTAGCAGGCTAAGGTCAGAGCATACCCATCCAAGTCCTTATCAGGCTTGATCACATGAGCTTGCAAGCTCTGATGGAAGTCACAGCAGAAGGTGGGAGCATTGCCTATAAACCATATTTTAAATCAATTTTGAGGGAATTGGAATAATCATTGCGCAGGGAAGAAGTTCAGCAGAGAAATATGGTCCTAATGATTTGACGTTGACGACTGTTGACTATGAAACAGGAACTTACCCAGATGTAAAGTTCTTACATTCCTGATTTGGATGGCTTCCAAGTTAATACCACTGAGAACCAGCTGAAGGGCCTCAAATAATTATAGTAATGAATTATAGTTTAACGCTCCATGGCAAGAACTGGGAAAATCGGTAATGAAGAACATGATTTCAGAGTTTTCTGGTGTTCGTTGGAAAGCTCTTTCCCATTGTACTAGCCATTTCTTCTATCCCAGAGAATGATTAGGTGGCATATTTCAGCATTATACAACGCTCAGAGTAATGCAGCAGAACTGCCTGTTGAGTGCCCCAGACACAATGGTAATTGGCTCACTATGTATCAGGCACCGTGTGTCTACCCTTTGTGTTTGAGGCTGGGCAGTAGCCAAAAAAAAAAATGTACATCACAACACAGCTGACATGAACTGCATAACAAACAGGAGCAGATGTGCCTTATTACACAGTAAATGTATGGGAGGTGAGAGCAGAATGCAGAAAAAAAACCCAAAACTACAAACCCCAACAACTCCAAAACAGAAGGACTAGGAGACAGAGAAAGGCACACTGTGTAGGGTCATAAATAAAGTAGCATTTGAAAAATCACTAGAGCATACTAATCATGAGAGTCTCTGGTCTGGAGATCCCTTGCTGGCATCAACCGCAGTGAACACAATGCAATGAACGTTACGGTTTCCATTGAGATATTGTTGACACCTGGGATGCTTGAAGCAAATCTGAGGTGATTTCCAGCATTACTGATGAGCCAAAGATTCACTATGATCTACCATCCACCATGTGCCCCCATCTCCTATGTATGGTCAGCCCAAGTTCAGTTCCATGGTGGGGATGGAGGAGTAGGGAATGTGCCAAGAACTAATGTGTGTTTTAGCTTGTAATTGATTTCACTTGTCGATGATGGACCTCCCAGAATTCAGGATGTGTCAGAGTTATAGAGAAGGTTGGTTTGGGTTATGGCATGAGGCTAGAATGCTCTAGACCTAGGATGCTATTAAAGCTATGGAATGCATTAGTATTTTGAAGGATACTGGCTTCTGAATTTTCTGGACTGCAATATTTTTTCCTATCTTTATTATTGTGAGTAGTATAAAAGTGCTCTTGGAAGTTCCAGCCAAGACAGAGGCCACTGTACTAGGAAATCCACATACAGTACACATAGTAGACAGTACGTGCCCTAAAAAAAGCTAACCGTCTAAACAGCTGTGACAGACAATGGGTGGGAGGCAAAACAGGCACAGAGAGGTAGAGTGACTTGCTCAAGGTTACACAGTAAGTCAGTGGCAGAGCAGGGAACTGAGCCCAGATTGCCTGATTCTGAGCCTTGGTCTACCCTGGGGGAGGGAGGGATGGATCTAAGTTATGCAACTTCAGCTACGTGAATAACGTAGCTGAAGTCAACATACTTAGACTGCTCACCGTGGTGTCTTCACTGCAGTGAGCTGACTGCTGCCGCTCCCCCGTCGACTCTTCCTGCACCTCTAGCGGCGGTGGAGTACAGGAATCGACGGGAGAGCGCTTGGGGGTCAATTTATCACGTCTAGATTAGAGGCGATAAATTGACCCCCGCTGGATTGATCGCTGCCCGCAGATCTGGCAGGTAGTATAGACATACCCTTAGATCGGTATCTGCTACATTGGCGCTGTTCAGTTTTGCGATTAAATCTGAACATTTAAATATAATAAAGTTGGTTTAGAAACAAAGAGAAGGCTCTGAGATTTGCATCAATAATAATACCAGCTCTTATATACTGCTTTGCATCAGTAGATCTCAAAGTACTTTATGTGGCATAAAGTGGGGATAATGACACGTCTCTCCTTTGTAATTTATGTACCTATGAGCTGCCTCTATAAGTGCACAGAACTCCCAGTGAAGTCAATGGAGGTTATGTGCATAGGGACTACTGAATGGAGCCTCTAGCAATTTCAGCCAGTGACACAATACTTGATGGGGCTTAATTGTTTCAACAAGACACATACAGTTAGGGTGCTGAATTCAGCATTTTGTTCCATGTTTGTACAGCACGTAGGCACAATGGGGTGCTGGTCCATGACTAGGGCTCCTTTGTGCTGCTGCAATAAAAAAAATGAATAAATAATAACAGAAGACTTATGTTTGGGCCCCAAGAACTGATTTGCATTCTCAGATACAGAATTGTTTACTCAGATTTAAAATTAAGACCCCAGTCTGCAAAACATTTGGGGATCTCTTCGGATGTAAAACGTTATATAAATTTGAGGCATTATAATATTAATAGCCAATCCATTCACTCGCATCATGAGGAGTCCCCATCTCACAGTTATTATCTATGACAGATGACCATAGTTGGATAGTAATTAAAACAAAAGAGATAATTTCTGCTTTGCAGTGTTGCCTATCTAGAGTCAAAAGTTGCCTAGCAATGTCGTAGCAAAGTGTCAGTTTGGAAAATGGAGAGTTATTGATGATGGAATCCAAATTTTCTTATTATGTTTGATATTCAGTGCATTGTCACACACAAAAATGCATTCATAGTTTCCCTAAAAGCAGAAAAAATGGTTTTGCAAATGACTCTCCAATGTTATCTTGATTAAACCTTATAGTTATTTCATAAAAGACCATTTCACTTCTTTGTTTTCTCATTCTTTACATTCCTTTGAAGCAAAATGGCATTTTTTTTTACCTGTGGCACTGTAATCCTAAAGACCAGGAACAGCAGTAAGCTTATTAAAAATTACTAAGAGCCTCTTAGGTAAAGTGTGAGAGATGGTTGCCTATGCTGTCAACAAATTTGGAGGTTTTTGGTTTTTTTAAATACTCATTTAATTTCTAGGCACCTACAGAATTTAAACCACAGGACAGAGAAGACAGGTTTTCAGGCCAGAGGCAATATATTTTTAAGAAAGCATTTGGCGTTGAAGGCAGGAGGGAAGGGTGGGAGGTAGGGAGAGAATGAATAATTATATTTTAGGTTCTCTTCTTTCTGATATTGCTTGTTGTTGTGACTCACCAACCAGCAGTGTTTCAGAGAGAATTTAGCTATTCTACAGCTGTTCAAGGTTTGCCCACAAGGCTGTGATACTAGAGACAGTCAAAGAATTAAAATAAGGCCTGGGAGTAATGTGTGACACTCTGCATATTCCCATGACTGGGGGCGGGAGGTTAATTTGCAGTGTCAAGAATTATGATGCGCACATTTATATTCCTGTTTTTTCCAAAAAAACCCACATTTTCCTGAGCATTCTAATGAGAGCATCGATCTGTAAAAATATTCTAAATACTCACAGAATTTATTCATAACAGACAACTTCTTCTGTACCAGTTTAATTCCACAGCTTACAAAAAATAATATAAGCTCTCTGGCTAGTAAAATATTTATATATTACACTCCCGTAACCTATTATTTATGAGCCCAAACAGGGAAGATTGCAGCTGGTGACAAAAATTTCATCTAGCTAGTAAGAGAACAAATTGCTGTTGAATTACTAACGTGAAAGCAACCAGAGCAGCACAAATGATTTGTTTAGTAAAATTCTAACCCGTCTGTGAGCTGAAGTGTAATATTCCTACCGGATAGCCCAGATAAATGCTGTGCATTATTACAGTTCAACAGGTGGCCAAATAGCTATCAAGCTGTGCTTTAAATTTCACAGTAAACCAGGAGAGAAGATAGGATAGTTGCTTGGGTAAAGGTGAAACATGCTAAGCATGATTAAAAATTTAGATTTAATGGATGTCCTTGTCCTATTCTTAGCACCTCTGGAAGAGATATTTCTGGTTGTGGTAACATTTACTGATTGTTTTAGTGGTATTATAAATCCTTGGAGATGCTTATTAATATGGCCAAGCCTTCCTTCTCTGTGTGTTTTAAAAGGAAGGTCATCTTCCCAGGGAATTGAGATGTTATGTTTAATTAAGTTATTAACTATGGTACACATATTGTTGTGACAGTCTTTATCCCTATGTCTACCTCTTTTTCAAGGCTATGATACATTTTGTAGAAACTATGCCTTATAAAAGGTATCATCTGAAAACTCATAATTTGCTGCTCATTATTGTCCTGGTAAAATATGTGCGGCAACATTGTATGCAAAGTTATAAAATTCTACCGTATGACCATACTGAGACATGCTCCAAGTTTAGAAAACAGCCACAAACCAGTTCCTCTGTGAGAAAAGGCAAACTGATACCTCAGCCAGGTGTCAGCAAAATCAAATGGACTATCACCTGGTTAAGCAGCCATTCTTTGGCAGGAAAAAGGTTCTGAGAGAGAAATTGACATCTTGTCAAAGAAACATCTGGAGGTTCCCATCCTCACAGTTTTTCTGTCTCCTGAACCCCAGCTGGAGATAATTCTCAAAGAAGGGGAAAGGTATAAAGAATGGGGGAAGATGCCCCAAAATCTCTCTCCCTTCATCTCTACTCATGGCATTGATAACACTTGAAGGACAAAGGAAGCATCAGTGGACTGGGGAGGGATCCTGGCAGAAAGAAATTCAGCCAGTTAGACTGCTGCAACATGTGGTGAGGGACACCTTTGCTTTGAATTCACTTTGCTTGTTAAATTAGGTGTTAGTTGTGTTTTACCTTTTATTTCTTTGTAACTAATTCTGATTGTTATGCCTCATTACTTGTAATCAGTTAAAATCTATCTTTCTGTAGTTAATAAGTTTGTTTTATCGTTTTATCTAGACCAATGTGTTTGGGAAACTCCATTTGAGATAGCAGGATTTTCTATTAATAAATGACAGACCTTATAGGAGCTTGTGTTGTCCAGAAGATGGTAGGCAGAACAACACACATTTCTGGGGGAAGTCTGGAACTGGAAATTTGCTGGTGTTGCTCTGCAGTGTAATTCAGGAATGGCTGGCTATAGCGCTCATATAATATAGCTAGGAGTAATTTACATGCTGGAAGCTCTGTGTGAGCAGACCAGGAGGGGTTGCAAAGGAGTGTAAAAGGCATCCCAGGATGAAGAATTGAGGGGACAGAGCTATTCAACAGCCTATATTGTACCTTGGATAATGTCACAATTATATATCTGGGAACCATCTAAATCAGAGCTCTCCAATCATCTGTAAGAAGATTATTAGTTATACATTTTGTACACCTAGGACTGGAGTTTCATATTTTCTTGTATGGGGATTGGAGTGATTTAGGAGCTTTCCCTCCTCCTCAGTACTTTTGAAGAAAGATTTTTTTTGGAGGAGGGGGATAAACAGGGGAGGTGCATCATAATTTCAAACATTTACTCCTCTTCATCCTCTGTTCTTTGACCCCAACCATTATCCTCCCTCCACAGTTGATCCTTCTCTGCTCTTTGGGCCTGATTCCCTATTGCCCTATGTCTAGTGTAGTTGACTGATATTTTACACTTACTATGCACTGGTGGAAATGGTGTACATGATTGCATAGGGTGCAGTGCAATGCTGAATCAAGTCTTTGGACAGTTAAGGTATTTAAATAACCTTAACTTTGCCCTGTAATGACACTGAGTGATGGGGGGGTAATCGAATGTGTTTTTGAAAGTCAGCTTAATCTAACCTGAGACCACACACTATAAAGGCATTTATTATAAGTGTATTGTTACTGCAGGATGCTTCTAAAGAGCAGAAGTAAGGTTGTTTGGGTGCCTAACTGTGCCCTTCCATATCTTAATAGGTTTGGATTTCTTTTCAATTTAACATTAACTCTGAATTTCCTGAGCTTAAACTACTTGTTTTTTACCCTGAATTACTTTGTAAATTTTTGCCCTCAACCTTAACATCCATATTAACAATTTTCGTCTAGTAAGGAATAAAATTAGGATTAAATGATTTTCAAATCTTGTGTTGTGAACAACTATATTGATCTGGTCAGTGCTTTATTTAGTACTCTTAACATTCTCCAAATATCTGAACAGGTAAAAAAAAAAATCTAAGTATCCTATTATGTACCACTCTAAGATTCCACAATTTTGTAACAGAGAACAAATATGATAGTTTGAAGGGAAGATAAAACTGGTAGACTATCCTAAAAAGCATATAAGAAAATAGTTACCCAACAGACTAAGGCCTTGGCTACACTTACCCGCTAGTTCGACGGCTGGAAATCGAACTTCTGGGTTCGACTTATCACGTCTAGTCTGGACGCGATAAGTCGAACCCGGAAGTGCTCGCCGTCGACTGCGGTACTCCAGCTCGGCGAGAGGAGTACCGCGGAGTCGACGGGGGAGCCTGCCTGCCGAGTGTGGACCAAGGTAAGTTCGAACTAAGGTACTTCGACTTCAGCTACGTTATTCACGTAGCTGAAGTTGCGTACCTTAGTTCGAATTAGGGGGGTAGTGTAGACCAAGCCCTAGACACATTGTAAGTGTATGCAAGAGTAAATACAGGCTAAATCTTTGACCATTTAGTATTCATCGAGGGGAAAAGCTTTCCATTTTCCACCAATTAGGAAAAAAGGTTGGGCTAGTAAGTGAATTTCAGAAATACACATCATGGGGGGGAAACATGTTGTAATATTGCGCCAGATCCTCAGTTGATGAAAATTGGGGTTGCTCCATTGAAATGAATAGATTTTAAGGGCAGATGGGATCATGAGACCATCTGGTCTGAACTCCTGAACAACACAGGCCATAGCATTTCAGCCAGTGATTCTTCTACTGAGCCCATAGATCTACTTTGATTTACAACAGCTGAGGTTCTGCTTTCAGACTGATAACAAGATCAGTAGCTTTGCTCTGCAGGAGACAGAATGTAAGGAAACATTTTGGGAGTTGGTTTACTATGTGCAAGAAATACTTACAATTATAATCTGTTCTGGCTGTGAAGGTGTCAAGAAACCAGGCAGTCCCCTCAAGTCCGTGGTTCAATGAAAAAGTGAGAAGCGCAGCATTTCAAGGAATCCGGAGAAGACAGAGACAAATGTCTAGATAACAAGGTCAAGTGGAAGGTGTCTTTGTTGATGAATATATATATATATATATATATAAAAGTCATGCATGGAGTGAGCGTCTGATTTTTAAGAGGATTTTAACCAGCATCTCATAATAAAACATCAAGCAAAGGAACACAGAAGCAGCTGAAACATCTGTAGGAACAGACAGCTCAGTTTATGGAGGGTGTGAACATCAAACCAGGATACAAAAGCAGAAAAAATAAAGGGACGCATTTCTAGAGAGATCAGATAGTGTTTTGTGAAATTATCCCTTTACTGTGTGGTTCGTTTTTTTTAAGCTGATTTTTGTGTGTCTAGTTTCTTTTGTATTGCACTGGAATAGTCAGTAAGGAGAAACAGAATGTACCATTAACTCTATACGTGTGGGGGGTCGAGCTATAAGAAATGTGGTAAAGTCTGGAATCTTTGGGGTGGCGAATTCAATAGACTTGCAGGCCACTCCAGTTCAGATCTAGCTGAATCTGGTCTCAGCAATGAAGAGGTGTTGGATGTACCTTGTAAATAAAGACCCACTTACCTAATTTATTTTGCTTCTTACCTTTTTCACGTGTGTAGGTGCTTACTCTGATCCAATTAAAGTCACTATCGCTAATTAAAGAAGCATATTGACTGGATTCCGGGAAAAACAACATGGAAAGCTGTCCAGAGATAATGCTTTAACTCCTATATAGGTTATGTTGAGTGGATTAGCAAGAACAAAGGGCCAGATTTCAGTGGGAGTTAGGCACCTATGAAAAAAAAAAATCACATGAGGCACCTACCTGAATCTTTAGGTGCCTAAATCCCTTTATACGTCTGCCCCCAAATACCTACAAGAGAATATTACCACCCAGAGGAGAGAACTCTGGCAGAGACTTCTGATTTAAAATAGCTCCTCTCAGAATTGGGCAAATAGTTCGTGATTAGGGCCTGACAAAAAACTTGAATTTCATGGTTTCAGATATTTAAATCTTAATTTTCAGATGCTGTCACAAAGCATGTATGTATTTAAAATATAAATATGTAAAGCCCTTAAGTGAGCGTTTCTCAAACTGGAGGTCCCGACTCAAAAGGGGGTCGCAAGACTATTTCGGGGAGGAGGGTGCAGTATTGCCACTCTTACGTCTGCGCTGTCTTCAGAGCTGGAAGGCTGGAAAGGGGCGACTGCTGACTTGGAACCCAGCTCTGAAGGCAGCACCACCACCAGGAGCAGCACAGAAATGTGGGTGGCATGGTATGGTATTGCCACCTTTACTTCTGCACTGCTGTTGATGATGGCACAGCCTTCAGAGCTGGGCTCCCGGTCAGCAGTCACCCCTCTCTGGCCATCCAGCTCTGAAGGCAGCACATAAGTAAGAGTGGCAATATCATAACCCCCCTTCAATAGCCAGATTTCACAGGAGAGACCAGATTTCAGGTCCGTGACATGTTTTTCATGACTGTGAATTTGGTTGGGCCCTATTCATGATAAATTCCTCTTGTGTCTCCACTAATGGTTTGTAAACAGATTTCTATTTTAGCAGATGAATTTCATGTTTGAAATTATTTGCCAGATAATTTCTGTGAATAATCCTTGCCCAGTAGCTCATTTCTAAGCAGTTGTAAATCATTCTTCATCTTTTTCACTTTGTCCTGTCAATCAGACTCAGCAGCTCTTTTTCTTAGTCTTCAAGCATTCATGTCAAGTGTATCTTCCAGACTGACACCAGCCTTCTTAATCTCCTTCTTCAGTGTGTCGAGCCACATTTTTCTAGGTCTTCCTTGTGATCTTTGTCCCATGAATATTAGCTCTTGTACGCTCTGGCCAACATATCCCACATCTCATCTTCTCACATGATCCAGCCATCTCAATCGATATGTCCTCAGCTTTTCTGTCTATGTGCATCATGGCTCTTACCACGCGAGTGCATAAACTGTCAGCTCCCTTCTTATTTTCAGCGTCCACAAGAGCACTCTTATTTTGGCAGTGCAAAGTAGTTGTTGTTCTCTCTTCCTCATTGGACAGCATTCCAACCCATATGCCATGGCTGGCCTAATCAAAATCTTAGACACTTTGCTCTTAGTTTACCTGGCATATTCTTATCGCAGAGAATTCCTGCCAATGCCCTACATTGACACCAAATGCTCTTCCTGAGGCTCTTAACATCATCATCCATGTCCCCATCATGGCTCAACACTAAAACAAGGAATTTAAATTGTTGCACAGATTTTAATACTATACCATCCAGTTTTACTGGCTTCTCGTTTTCCTTCCTAAAAACAGCTGTCATGGTCAATGTGGATTTGAGGAGGAGCTTTCACTCCTTAGAGAATGCCTCTTGTGGCTGGGGTAATACATAGCTTCTGACAGCTAAACAACTAGCACTTGCCTTCTCATGTCAGAGGTGTTCTTAACTGAAAGTGGGGGTGTAAAAGGTGGGTATCTGGCACCTTATAGCCGGATTGCTCTGGACAGATGGGGCTGGTTAGCAGGGCCGGCTCTAGGATTTTTGCCGCCCAAAGCAAAAACAATTTTGGCCGCCCCACCCCGTTCTTTAATTACCCCACCCCCGGCCCCGCCTCAACTCCGCCCCTTCCCCAAATCCCCAACCCTGCCTCCTCCCCCCAGGCTCTCAAGCCTAGGAGGGAGGGAGGGAGGGAGAGAAGCGGCGCCCGCGCTGCGGCCACTCGGAGTCGCCCCCCCTCCCAGGTTTGAGAGCCTGGGAGGGAGAGGGAGACCCCGAGCCGCCGCGGCGCGCGAATCAGCTGTTTCGCACGCCGTGGCAGCAGCAGCGGAGGTGAGCTAGGGCGGCCGGGGCACATTTTTAGGGGCGGCATTCTGGCGCCGGCCATGCCACCCCTAAAAATGTGCCGCCCCAAGCACCAGCTTGTTTTGCTGGTGCCTAGAGCCGGCCCTGCTGGTTAGGCATTGTAGGCAGTCCAGCTGGAAGAAGGGACTCACATTTAAAAGGAAGAACTTTAGGTCTGGCCAGCTGATTTATAAAAGTTGTGCCAATCATACATGTTTTGTGCATCTTCATCTTCAGGGAGTATATCACTTCGTTGCAAATCCTAACTATGCAAAATGCCACTGGCCAAATTCTCAGGATCCAAAAGGATAGTGGGAGTGCCTCTATGACTTTAATGGAGCTATGCTGATTTACACCCGCTGAAGATCTGGCCCAATACGGTTTGATAGAACAAAAATCAAAGTTTTGTTTCTGATGCCCAACTGGGTAAGCAGAACTCTTAGATTCAATCAGGTCTCCAATGTGAAAACCCACAATTATGAGTTTGATTTTTGTTTACCTTGAATGTTCTGCAATAATCACTTAACATTTGGTGTTATTACTAATATTCTTGCCTGTAAACTCCTTCTCTGGAATGTCCTCAGTGAGCAAACCCAATGGGGAAGTGAAATCATTTACATACTGAATGAATAATCATTGCCTTTTGTGGGGGCAGAGTGGGAGAGTAAGGGAGCTATTTCTGCAGCTCTAGTGCATATCAATGGACCATATTAGGAAAGACTACTGGGCAAATTGAGGTAAGTACTAGATAAGTAAATCACATTGGAGATGATTCTTAAAAGCCTGGTATAAACCTATGAACACTCAGCTAATTAGATTGCTCTTGGCTGAAAATTCAAACACTTCCATAACAGTGAAAGATGTATTTCATCCAATGGTACGTCCAAAGGACTGAATAGTTACATGACTGGGGTGGGGGTGGGGTGAGAAGGAAACTTTAGAACAAAAATTAAGAATCCACATGCCTCTTGCTCCGGAGGGGAGGAACAGATCATGATCTAGGTAAGACTAGCTATAAATATATCAAAGCACCAGCAAGTCATTTCAAACACCAGCATTTTATGCCATATCCCTACATGCATGCCTCTTTTGGGTATTATAATGAAACTCTGACAAAGTTTGTATCGAAGCTAGTCATTGGTCTGGACAGTCTCCCATTTTGTCACCACTGAAATCAGACTGGCAAGTTCAGATCAGTATGCACAGTTTTCACTCATACTTCACTCTGCTTCCAAGAAGAATCCCTTCTTTGGGGACACAGACAGACAGGTGTCTCCAGCACAATCAAGTTCACTATGGATGGTATTCATCCCAGTACAGAGGGCCAGCAGAAAGTTCTATGTTCCATTTCTGTCCCACTTAAGCACAACTATTTACTTCAACTCCCATCTTTATACCTACATTTTGAATCCCTTATTCTGAATTGCCTTAAGACGAGAAGTGCTAGCAGCCAAACACAGAAATCACTTAGCTTGCGTAAATGATAAAGACTCAAACAGTCTTCTGCAGGAAGTTTTAGGCAAATGGCCTTGTTCCCTCTAGAAGAATCCAGTTCAATACACTTGTTCTCACAGGAATAGCTCCTTTTACTACCTGCCAAGTCCAGGAATAAACTAAATCAAATTCCAAGTCACATTTTACCCTTATTTCATGAGTTTTATGCATATGCTATTTGCCTAAAACTTCCTGCAGAAGACAGTTTGAGTCTTTATCATTTACGTAAGCAAAGTGATTTCTGTGTTGGGCTGCTAGTGCTTCTTGGAAACCTGTTTTTTAATTATTATTATTATTGTTTGTTTTGTTTTTTCATCTGTGAGCCCTGCACTAAAATTCACTTAATAGAAAATAATTTTCTCTCCTAATAATCAGTGTCAATACTTAGGACATACATTTTCTAACTTAGGTACCCATCCATCGATGGGCACCTAGGTTAGACACCTAAATAAGTTAGACACGTCAATAAAAGTGCCTTGAATTTCAGAGATGCTGGTTGTAAAACGCTGGAATGATCCAGTCACAGTGCATTGTTTCTTTACTGTTGTTGATGGCCCTGCTGTTACAGCCTCTTGTTTTCATTTCTTTTATGTTTAGTGTTTCCCATGTGTTCTATAATTGTCTGCCTTCTAACATAATCTACAGCTTTGCTGCATACAGTACAGAACATCACATTACCATCACATGAAATTTGTTCTTGCCAAACTCAGTGACACAGTCTTTAGGGGCGATTTTTTAAAGTTTTTGGCATCTTTTTATAACTTTAATTACTCACATCTGGAGGCTGAAGTGAAATTTGAGATGCATTTAAACACAAACCCCTATATGCCGTTGAGTAACCTCTATATACCGGAAGCAGTTTACTGAAGTATGTCTAGCTATGTAAATTCAAAGAGCATTCAAAAATCAGCCATAAGAGGGAGAGGTTGCACACATTGAATAAGTGACACTGGTACTTCCAGTAAAATTTAGTTAATTGTTAATATATGTTTTAATTTTTTCACAAAATATAAAAACCTCAAGATTCTCTGAAAAAATGCAAATTCCACCTTTTTCCATGGTGGACAGATTTGTATTGTCTATGCTGGTGTTGTGCTCAGCAACTCTGAAAGCGAAGCCTCCTTTAAATTAGGTGTCTAAAGGTGCCTACTTTTAGGCATCTACATTTTACAAGTTTGGCCTTAGTTTCAGGAAATCTGTAAAAGATTAATTTTAACAATTTCTGGCCAACCCTCTTCTCACCCAGCGCTTGTGGGCTTGTGAATTAGGCTATTCTCACACACCCAAAAAACTCACACAACTTTCAATCCAATTTAACACCCATTAGAGGATAGCCCTTAGGACTTATACTGCACTGGCAGGGTGATAAACTACGGGCAATATAATCAGAGCCAGTGTGTCTAGTAGTTATAGCAAGGGAATCTGGAAATCCTGAGTTCTAATCTTGACATGTAGCTTTGGGTAAATTTCAATTCCTCCATTCTCAGTTTACTCACCTGTAAAATGTGAACAACTAATTACTCATCTCTATCTTGCAAGGATACTATGCAGTCCAGTTTATATTTGCAAAGCATTTTGAAGATGTCTAATACTAAATAGCATTATTTCAAGAAAGAATAGAGGCAGGATGATCTACTGGTTAAAATTCTAGCCTGGGACTTGAGAGACTCAAGTGCAGTTCCCTGTTCTGTTACAGGCACTTAGGACTTGTGTACATGGCACTGTAGACAAGTCTATGGAGGGTGTGAATTACAGAATGCTCTAGCATGTAGCACTCTAACTGCCCTATGTAGACTCTGCTGGAAAAACCGAAAAGGTCTCTAGTTTGCATCAATGTAGTCCTGTTTCAAACAGGGCTATGTTACTGTGTACTAGGTACTTTTCAGCTTCCACTAGGACTCTAAACAGGGCAGTTAGAAAGCTACAAGCTAGAGCACTCTGTAATTCACACCCCCTGGAGGGACCATCTGTGGTGCCATATAGACAAGCCCTTAGTCTCTCAGTGTCTGGGTTCCCCATCTGTAAAATGGGAATACTGACTCTTTCCTACCTCACAGGGGTGTTGTGAGGACAGTGCATTAAAAATTGAGGTCCTCAGCCTTAGAGAGCCACATTAGTACACATGATACATCTTTTCTATCTGCTGGATTTTTTTAGTATTCAACTGCTTGCACATTCCAAAGTTGCAGCCTTATTGCTAGGCAAACTACTTTCATCTCAGTGGAACACCAGGACATGACATATATCCAGGTGTTAACTGAAAGTGTTCTAAAAGGACAATCAGGAATGAAGTGATTACAGAGATGGTATTTAAGTAGACATAATTGAACTTCCCAACTTCCCATTAGTGTGAAGGGGGCGGGGTGGGGGACTTCACACTTCTTAGCATTATTTTAGTGTCTCTGAAGGTTCTTCATGACAACAGTTTGTCTTTTGGAGGCTCTCATGGTCGGCAGAAGAGCTAACAGTTTCGTTAAAATTAAAGCTTAGATTCTCTAGGATGAGGAAAAAATGAACATGCAAACTCCTCCATTGGAAATGTGCACGTAGCCCTAAATCCTTGGCATTCATGGATTTTCCATTCTTCTCATTTTAAGACATGATCCTCACACTCCCTGACAGGAACTCCTAATTCATTGTCAGAATCCTCAGACCTGTCACTGGCATCACCTTTGTGCTCTAATCTGCCTAAGGGCCCACTGAGCATTATACCCTGCCCAGTGACCTTAGTTAATCCCAGGTTAATGATAGTATATTCTAGTGTTTCTTAAGACATTTGATGGTGACAGTGACTACAATTTAGTGGAATACTTTTGATTCTAAGTGTCATTATTAATACAGGAAAAGGTGAGTAAAACATTTAAACCCTACAGACATGTAACGTAAGCGATAACAAATGAGACTGTCATAATTCAGGCACTAATTCATATGAATGCAGAATTCCACAGTGCTCCAGACTGTGTGGGATACTGAATATAAAACGGTGCTAATGGATTCATTCAGGCAAGCCTATAGATATTGTTATATTGATGGTGTGTGCCCCTGGCTTCATGCAGAACAAAGCCCCACCGTCCCAATAGGGATAGCTAAGACCCCACAGGGCTGGACCCTTTCTGACCCCCAGTCCCTTCCCTTCCTCTTAAAAAAAAATGGAGACAAAGTTTGTTTTTTTTTGAAGGGTGGGAGGCCTCAGTTTCAGATTTTACTCCAGGCCTCCAAAAACCTCTATGAGGCCCTTCGGTTCTGGTGTCTACATTTTTAAAAGGATGTTGAAAAAACGGCGAGGGTACAGAAAAGAGCCACTCTCTGAGACACGTAGAGTTCAATCTGTTGAGGTGATGTGATTAGTGA
Source organism: Chrysemys picta bellii (assembly GCF_011386835.1). Lineage (NCBI taxonomy): Eukaryota > Metazoa > Chordata > Testudines > Emydidae > Chrysemys > Chrysemys picta. The sequence goes on along the minus strand of NC_088792.1, from coordinate 270,740,931 downwards.
ATAAGTACCTTCACAGGGAGAAAATACCAGGCATTAAAGGGCTCTTTAATCTAGCAGAGACCGTCATAACAATGGCTGGAAGCTGAACACATACAAATTCATATTAGAAATGAGGCACAAACTTTTAAAAGTGAGGTTGTTTTACCACTGGAACAAACTCCCGGGTCACTGCTTTTCAGGATACAGTTCTCTGCTCTATAGGTGCAGCTTGGTCTCTTTGTCACTAGATCTATAACCTTGCATTTGACTGTATTAAAACACATTTGATTTGAATGGGCCCAGCTTGTCAAGTGATCCTGATCCCTTTGTATAGCTGCCGGTCCTCATCATTATTTACCTTTCTACCAGTCTGCATGTTATCTGCAAATTTAATTAGCCATGGTTTTATATTTATTAATGAAACTGTTGAATGGCATCAGGTCTAGTACCATTCCCTGCAGAACCCAACAGAAATGACCTAATCCAGTGATGATTCCCCATTGATGACTACTTTGGGATCTGTCCGTTAGCTTGTTCTTAATCCATTTAACATCCACCTTATTGATTCTGTATCGGGCTAGTTTTGAAATCATAGTGTCATGCAATACTAAGTCAAATGCCTTCCAAAAGCCGAAAAATACTCCATCTACACAGTTACCTTCATCCACCAAAACCTAATCTCAAAGAATGAAATCAGGTTTGTCTGACAAGACCTATTTTCCATAAAACCATGTTGACTAGCATTAATCATACTTCTGTTCTTTCTGTATTGATACACATCGGGGGATGACTCTTTTGAACATGGCTAACAAGAGTGAAAATTCTGCACTTATGTAAACAGAAACATGGTGCCATTTATTCATTGCATATACACACACAATAGAAAACATTAGTTAGTCCTAGTAGTAATTACTTAAGGAGTCCAATCTTCAAGCAGCTCTTAATGAAATGTTCTAACCCCACACTCAAATCAACAGTTAGACATAAATGCCCATTTATGCTTCTAAAATTCCAACTGGAGTATCCAGCTGGGCTTTGGGCATCATTTTAAGAAGCCCACATGTGAAAGCTGAGCTCCAAATCCCGGTTTCAAACAATGGTAATTGCATTAATCTTTTTGTATTATATTAGCATAACTGTGCAACTCACTCTTGTTCTCACTGTATCTGTCTTTGTGCCAGAACATTAGCTATTGCAAAGAACAGGTTCATTTGCAGCTGCAGTTCTGTACCCTGCTGTTTCACAACAGCATTAAATAAAGTCTTTATGCCAGCCTCTTTGACTATGGTTTTCAGCTGCTTGCTAATCACCCTCTAGCACATAGGGAACAGGGCAGAAAAGGCGAGGTCACTGTAATTTTATAGTAGGGTAGTACGAAAATGGAAATCATTACCTCTTCCAGAGATTTTAGAGTGGAACTTCTCAACAAGTGAATTGCAGATTTAGGATTTAACTTTACAATTAGGCATGTCCCAAGTACAGCACCCCAGACCACTGGGTCTGATGCAGACTGAGCTAAATTTAAAAGTGATTTAAGTCAGACTCCTTACACACATGAATACTAGCTGTACCTACTCCACCAATGTTTCTCCTTCTTCAGTAGGAGCTGCAGATACTTAGTAGGTAAGTAGAATTGTATGGTGGTTAGGGCACTAGGTTGGAATTTAGGAGACCCTGGTTCAGTTTCCTGCCCTACTACAGACTTTCTGTATGATGTTATGCAAGTCACTTAGTCTCTAAATTAGGGTTGCCAACCCTCCCGGTTTCACCAGGAGTCTCACAGAATCAAGCTCTATCTCCTGAAGGCTACTGAAGCAAATCTGGGAGATTTCAGGACGCTAAAAGTCTGGCAGCGCAGCAGGGCTAAGGCAGGTTCCCTACCTGCCCTGGCCCCGCCCCACTCCCAAAAGCAGCAGGCACATCCCTGCAGCCTCTGGGGTAGGGGAGGAGGTCTCTGCATGCTGCCCCCACCCTGACTCCACAGCTCCAATTGACTGGGAAGTGTGGCCAATGAGAGCTGCAGGGATGGTGCTAGTGGGCACGGGCAGCGCACAGTGCCTCCTGTCCCCCTCCCCCCCAGGGGCCACAGGGATGTGCTGGCTACTTCTGGGAGTGGCGCTGGGCCAGGGCAAGCAGGGATACTGCCTTAGTCCTGCTACACCACCGACCGGGAACCACCTGAGGTAAGCACTGCCCGGCCAGAGCCCGCACCCCTCACCTCCTGCCCCAGCCCTGACCCCCCTCTTGCACCCAAAAGCCCCCTCTTTCACTCCAACCTCCTGCCCCAGGCTCAGCCTGGAGCCCCCTCCCACACCCCAACCCTCTGCCCCAGCCTGGTGAAAATGAGTGGGGGGGGGGGGGCGGGAGAGTGAGCGATGGAGGGAAGGGGATGGAGTGAAGGGGGAGGGTGACCTCAGAGAAGGGGCGGGGCAAGGGTGTTTGGGTTTGTGTGATTAGACAGTTGGCAACCCTACTGTAAATAGTGATTAATAGTATTTCCCTATTTCATATGGCTGTTGTGAGGATAAATACATTAAAGATTGTGAGGGATTGTAATGGGGACCATGTCAGTGCCATAGACGGTGTCCAAAGCTGGACACATCACCATTCTGAGAGTTTAGCCCCCTGTGGCTGCATTATTGTTAAGGTACAGAGAGACTAAATCAAAATAATTTAGTTAGGTACAAAGATTACATTACTCTAACATATCATAAACCAGAGCCTGCTGTTCCTTGCAGGACCCTGAAGTCCAGGATCCTCCCTTCCAAGATAGAGAATGAGCTTTGGCATCTGCACCCATGTTCTTACACAGCCACAGTTGTTCCAACAGTGACTTTCTCAAGCTCACATGACTAGTCAATGGAAAATCATGGCCTAGAACCCAGGAGCCCAAGTTTCACTGAGTTTCCTACTTGCTCCCCTTCTGTATCCCAATCTCTTAAAAATAAAAAGTTAAACTTTCCTCAAAAGGACAGAAACATTAGCCCCTTCAACCAGGTTCCCTTTTCCCTGCACACAGTTCACACCCCTGCTTCTCCTGGAGGAAATTGACCTGAAAGAAGTGGGGCTATTGATAGTGAAGCTCCTCCCAAGATGAATAATCCTTCATTAATTTCCTTAAATAACTTATTTTTACTAGTCAATAGACGATATCCTGGGACCTGCTACAGAGGCACTTTAACAGTATGGACTCTATCAGGGACAAACCTACTTATGCTGCTCCTAGCTACACAAGTTACTTGGCCAGATCCTCAGCTGGTACAAATTGACACAGACATCAATGGAGTTACAAAGATTTACACAGGCAGAGAATCTGACCCTCTATGTCATTTTTTTTTTTTTTTTTGCTTAGGCAAAAAGTTATTTTCAGGTTAATTGTCCCTGTGCTTGGCACACACAAACTATATGCTGATTTGGGGCAAGGTGCATCAAATGTATTAAGCAATGTAATCTATTTAATAATCAAGAAGTACATTTTCATTTTCATTTAATGTAATCATGCATATTTAAGCCTAATAATGAAAGACAACGTGCACGTATGCTACCAGGCCAATCCATATTTCAAAGAGATAATACAAATACAGTTCAGAAATACCTGGCAAAAAAATTGGCCCCAATCATGTGTTTGATTTTAATGCCCACATTCACAGGGACTCTGTCCAAATAGATACTTTTGCAAGACTGGATCCTTACTTAGTGCCAACCTACTTGTAGGTGGTATAGGCTAATGCTTAGAAGGCTGAGTATCTGGAGACCTGGATGACTCTGCCGTTGCCCTGTTGTGTGACCTTGGCAAATCAGTTAGGGCCATATTTTCAAAGCATTGGCCTCTATTTTTTGTGCGTGAAGTATCTGAATTGTGGGCATAGGTGCTGACTCTGTGTGTGCTCTGGGGCTGGAGCACACACATTAAAAAAATAGTGGGTGCTCAGCACTCACCAGCCACAGCTGTTTGGCGGCACCCCCATTAGTTGATCAAGGTACCACCAACCAGCTGATTGGAGGCTGGGGGAGTTGCTTGGGGGAGGGTGGAGAGCAGTGAGCGGAAGGGGGCAGAGTTTGGGGTAGAGCACTCCCAGAAAAAAAAAAACCTCAGCGCCTATGGTTGTGGGTGTAATCAGATGGGCAAGTGACATTATCTGTGTCTTCGTATTATTATGAGTACAAACCTCTGCCACTTATTTGAAACTGTACAGGGGAAGCGGAGAGTGGAAACCTGGTTAAAACAGAGAAGAGTCTGACTCTCATCTCCTGGTGCCTCAGTTATCCATGGGTAACCCACCCTAATGGTGTGGCTCTGTCTCTCCCTCTAGTGCTGGAAAGCATAGAGATTTATGACTGGATTCAGGCTTTCAGGGATGGGTATTTACTTCAGGCAGTAGAGGCTATTGCTTTTAGATCCCAGGAGTCAATCCTGATTTCCAGTGACCCAGCCATACCCACCTTCATGAAGCACTTTGGCGCTCCTTGGACAGCAAATAATTATTACAGCCATATTAGAATCTAACTTCAGGGATTGTCTATTCCTCAAAGCCAAAAATAGTACTTCTAGAGTCTATGAGATGAACAAAAAATAATTCTTTAAAAACCTCAAAGATACCTTCATTACAATGACCCCATCCTAGTAATATATACCCCAATTAAGCAAGGTACGTTAGCATATGGCTACCCTTAAGTACGTAAGTAGTTCCATTGAAATCAATAGTGTACAGTTATTGAAATCCAAGGACTATTTGTATGTGAGACACACCCAAGTACCAAGCTGAAGTAAGACTAAATTACCTATCAGCATAGGTCAGGTGTTCAGTGTACAAATGCATCCATACCACAACTAGCAGAATTGAGAGAAGTGTCTGTCTTAGTTAGCACGAAAATTACACATCTCCCCCAGGGAGCTAAGTTCTGATCCCGACTTTGCTCTAAACAAATAATTATTACTTTGTATTTGGGTTTGCAATAAGGGAGCCTTCTGTGAAAAAAATATCTTGGGATGATAGAATCTAGCCCTGCAGGTTTCCTGGGGCATCACATTATGCTTTAGTTATAGAAGTAACGGTTTGAAATTACCCTTCACTCTACTTTGTGTGTGTGTGTGTGTGTGTGTGTGTGTGTGTGTGTGTGTGTGTGTGTGTGTGTGTGTGTGTGTGTGAGAGAGAGAGAGAGAGAGAGAGAGATTACATTAATTCTCTTGTCTCAAATTGGGTTTTCAAGCCATCTCCTCCCAGATAACTTTTTCTATATTAAATATCACACCAAGGTGTGAGCATCAGAGACGAGTTAGAGCATTCATCTGGTCAGCTTGGACACTTGAGGCTATCTGCTCTGGCCAAGGGAACTATATTATCACATATCTATCAAGTAGCATGCGGAAAGAATTCTTGATAGAAGCATCTTAACGTGGCCCCCAACCACTCCACAGAGGGACTAGAATTCTGGATTTCCTATTGGATTTTGGCCCATACTGTTTGGGCTGAATTATAATTCTAGAACAACAAGAGAACACAAGGAGCGAATGCTGTGCTGGAAGATACTATGCATGCATAATGGGCACCCAGGGGAGCATGCTATACAATGGCCCTTCCTTACCCTTTAAGCAAGCTCTACCAGCACACCCAGCCTAATACTGTCAGGGCTCGTCTCTGTACAGGGGAGCAGCAGATGGGGACACAGCCCAGGATTCTACAGCATGGAGCCTTACAGGCTCCAACTCTCCCACTTAAGTACTTTGCAGCTAGATTATAGCTGCTTCCTGCATGGTGGAGTGGGGAGAGGATCTTTATCTTCTCCTCTCCTGTATCAGCACCACCTCAGCCATAATTTGCCCTTAGTGGGTAATTTTTAGAGGGGCCCGCATCAGGCACCAAATGTGTACAGCATAGATAGTGGGACTGAAAAAATGAGAAAGCAAGGTTTAAAACTAATCCTGAAGAAAAAGTAAGGTATAAACAAAGCTCCGGTGGACTCCATTGTGGTAGGGCTCTTTCAACTTTATCTTAGTATAATAATCATTTATTAATCGAGAGAAAGGCAGCTGAAAGCCAGGGGCACAGTAAGTAATGCATTGCCTCAGTTTTGTACCACATGCATCATAATGATGTTAAAAGCAAGGAACCCTTTCTATCACACACCAGAAGTAAAATTAAGCAGGGAATGTACAGGAGCTTAACAGTGATTAACAAGTGAAGCTAGTCCACTGGGAAACTCTATCCTGGGATGCAGAATCTCCAAAAGAGATTTGGGGATCATGGTGGATAATCAGTTGAAAATGACGCATGATGCATGACGCTAAGGCCAAAAGAGCTAATGCGATCCTGGGATGCATAAACGGGAATTTTGAGTAGGAGTAGAGAGGGTATTTTACCTCTGCATTGGGCACTGGTATGATCACTGCAGGAATCCTGTGCCACACTTTAATGACTTCCACAATTCAAGGAGGATGTTGATAAATTGGAGAGGCTTCAGAGAAGAGCCACGAGAATGATTAAAGGATTAGAAAACATGCCTTATAGTGACAGACTCAAAGATCTCAATCTAGTTAGTTTAACAAAGAGAAGGTTAAGGGGTGAGTTGATTACAGTCTATAAGTACTGTGACAAAGTTCCTCCTCTATCTTGGTGGGTCCTGCGCTTATTGGCGGATTTTCTTGCCTCAGAGATTCACCACGTGGGTTGTGGAACAGCTCAGAGACCTTCCCCTCTGGGAGAACCCACAGTCCAAGTCAATTGGGAGGTTTGGGGGGAACCCAGGCCCGCCCTCTACTCCAGGTTCCAGCCCAGGGCCCTGTGGACTGCAGCTGTCTATAGTGCCTCCTGTAACAGCTGCATGACAGCTACAACTCCCTGGGCTACTTCCCCATGGCCTCCTCCAAACACCTTCCTTATTCTCACCACAGGACCTTCCTCCTGGTGTCTGATAATGCTTGTGCTCCTCAATCCTCCAGCAGCACACCCTCTCCCTCTCAGCTCCTTGCACCTCTTGCTCCCAGCTCCTCACACTCCCACCACAAACTGGGTGAGCTCCTTTTTAAAACCCAGGTGCCCTGATTAGCCTGCCTTAATTGATTCTAGAAGCTTCTTCTTAATTGGCTCCAGGTGTCCTAATTAGCCTGCCTGCCTTAACTGGTTCTAGCAGGTTCCTGATTACTCTAGTGCAGCCCCTGCTCTGGTCACTCAGGGAACAGAAAACTGCTCATCCAGTGACCAGTATATTTGCCCTCTACCAGACTCCTGTACCCCACTGGTCTGGGTCTGTCACAATACCAACGTGGGGAGCAAATATTTAATAATGGGCTCTTCAGTTGGAAGTTGAAGCTAGACAACCCGAGACTGGAAATAAGGTGTAAATGTTTAACGAGGAGGGTAATTAATGTTTCCACTGGGGTCCATCAGGAATAACACCAACAAAGTCAATGGAGTTATGCCAGTGTATATTAAAGATTAGAGAGAATATTTTTGGCTGTATATGTTCACAAAGGAAAGTTAAGCAGTTTCTCATTATATGGAGAAAAATCTTAACTTGCCTCTGTGTCCCTATTTCTTCTACCCTTCCCCCCACCACACACACACACACACACACACACACACCCCTACGTTGTGAATCTCACAGCTAGTGCATCTTTGTTTCCTAAAGACATAAGTGAGTAAAGTGGCACAGTCTGAGCAATAGATAGAAACATCTGCTTCTCTCCTCTTGGTTTTGAAGCAGCCTCCTCAGGCATATCCTGTAATGCAGACATTCTGAAAGAGGTCATTCTTCTCATTTAAGCTCTTAAAATACGGTAGCATCTATATTGGATAAGAAAACACTCGGAGAAGAGAAGAAAAAAAATAAGATCATTGTGCTACGTCTCTTATGAAAAGTCTGGAGGAATGATCAGAGAGGATTGTGAATTAAGGAGCATACGCCCTTAAAAAAAATGAAGTGATGCAGCAGCCATCATCTTGGATTCTCCTTTTAAAGTTTCACAACAGTCACTAAGCTTAAGGATCAAAAGTAATTGTATTATCTTCCTGTTAGAGAAAAGCAAAGCAATTTGGTCTTTGATGTTTCATCGTCTCATGACGCCTCTTCTGCCTACCCTCAGGACTGTCGGAGAAAAACGGAGTTCTCACTATTTTGTTAGGTACAACAAGTCAGATGTTTTATTAACTCTCACATGTGCAGAGGGAGAGAACTAAACAGGTCTCTCAACAGGTAAACAATTACAGCAAGCATTTATACCTTTCATTACAAAAATAATGAGGGACAGCAGCATTTTTGTTTATACATAGGCCATCTTGATATCTCATTTCCTCAGTTGTTTTGACTCTTGCCAACATACAATTATTTTCTATTCCTTATCTACACAAGGTCTTCTACACTTTATCTATGCTGAGGTCATCATGACTTCTTACACAGTTCTTTCTCACCCGCCTCACACAATCCTCGCTTCTACAAATCTCGCGTTAACAGGGTTACAGTTAGCCTGACTCTTGCTAACAACCATCATGCATTGCAGTTTCCTTCTGTCAGTTCTTTTCTCTGCTTCCACAACCCCCCCTTTTGTACTTCTAGTACAACAAACATTCTCAAATCTCTATTTGCATCAAGTCCTGGACTTCTGATTCTAAATCAGATGCTTCAACCTTAGGGGTTTGATTGGATGTAATGACAATGCATGATTAGCATGAACATGAAAGGTATTACTATTATTACATCTTTTACAACAACAATAACATAATCCTAAGCTAACTAATAACAATACAAGCAATAACATTCCCATAGCAATACTATAATGGGGTTGTTGTACAGCCTTTGTCATAAAGCACAATACATCATATTTAGTACATAAGGTAGATACTCTATAAGCTGTCTGAAAGGCATACTTTTTAACTTGATACATATTTTGAAGCATGTGAATTTGCCCTTGTACCTCAGAGATTTTCTGGATCTCAGGTAACAATGAAAGCAAATTTTGAAATCTATCAGATAGTAAGCTAGTCCAATTAAAGGGTATCTGGAACCTAAGGGCTATTTGAAAAACTCTATCTGCAGGCCAGTAAATAATATGATTACCTGCAGTGGTAATGAGATTAAAATGTATGTCTTGCAATGTGGTGGCTTTAACATACACACAGCTATCATTAGCTTAAAAAAATAAGTGTCCTGTCAGGGTAGTTCCTTGTCCCCTACCCTCCCAGCAAACGTAGTCATGAAGAGTAACAACTCCTCCTGGCTTCAGTTTACGGATACACTGAAGCTGTGGGGGTTGTAACAGCCAAAATGTCCATTGACTCCCTAACCCCATCCAAATGTCAGATGTAATCCCAGGAGCACTGACTAAAAATCGATTGGGCATACCAGGTGGTCTGATTTCCCAGATGTCTCGGTGAATTACCCAATCCCACATGCATCCTCCCCATGGACCCGGCAGGATTCGGTATGTGGGAGCCCACACCCCCTGAACCGGTCCATATGCTTGGAAGGAGCACTGAGAACGTCCACACTTCCACCCAGAAAGTTTCCAAGTATGTCTCCATGGCCACAGATCAGATGGTACTCCTGACGTGTCTGTAAGGGCAGTGGGCCAAGCCTGGTGCTCTAGATCATTCCGAATGGCCATTAGCTGGTCATTCAAAAAATCCTGAATCTCTGAGCATGCTAGATCCCACTGCAATGCCTTCCCAGCCTCAGTGATATTCAATACCATCTCTATCAGCAACTTCTGGGTCATAGAACTAAGGGCGGAGATAACATGTAACTCATCAACTCCAGCCTGTACCTGGGTTAGTTGTGCTCCAGAAACAAGGCCAATGGCCTTCTCTAGTTGCCCCAATTTCTCATCATGTTCTTGGTTCTTAAAAATATTCCAAACTGCTGCTGCATTACTGGCCCCATCCCAAAGGGATCCGGTCAAGTCTCTCTTCTTTCTAGAGGAAATAACCCGAGCCCTCTGTTGTGCTAATCTAATGGCAGCCCCCTGTGAGCAATTATAAATTCTTGGGGTTCACTGGTAGTGATATCATATACTTTTATCTCCACTGATCCATTCAATTGTTCGCTTATATGGGATATCCTGAACCTTAAAAATATATTTTTTCAAACAATATTTAAATAAATCACTAAAGTGTGAAGGCCTTAGTCATTGGTTTTATCAAATATATGGCATTGTCTGTATTTGAATGTGTTACAGGGGTAATAGTGTAATGGAGGAGATGGCAGGGGCAATGGCAACAAGGTGCCTTTGGTACTTATCATTTAAAATCCAATTAGGGAGGGCAATACATGCTGAAGGACTTATCCAAAACACAGGGCGCAGCCTGTAGAATAAACCCCAAAATTCAATCAATACCACGTTCCCAAGCATGGGTCCCACAAGTTTCTTCCTGCCAGTGTATAATTCTTTGTTTCTTCACCAGGGTCAGTTCTTAATGTCTCTTGTAGTCAGGAATCCCTGGACTTTGTGGTTTCAATTAAGCAAGTGTTCCTTCTTCTCTTTTCCTGAAACAGTGTGGTTTAGCATCATACAGGGGAGAGGTTACTAGCACATCACCCTGTAATGGTTTTGCTTCTTCTAGAAAAATCCAGAGGTACAGTAGGTCTGTCAGTGGACAAGGGAGAGGTTACTAGCACTTCACCTTGTCTTTTTTTCTTTCTTTCTTTTTCCTGCTGTCCAGAAGACACAGCAGAGCTAGAAGGAGAAATAGGCTTATCATCAGTCGGAGAGTCCTCCCGAGGTGGAGGGGTCTTTTTGCAGTGAGAAGCATGGGTCCAGGCAGGTAGTCCTTGGCACTTCACAGCAGTGTTGGTGGTTAACAGGACTTGGAAAGGGCCTTTCCAGTGTGGAGCCAAAGCAGTCTTTCGTTGATGGACTTTACGTAGACTCAGTCTCCTGGTTTCAATGAATGGCAGGGCTGCTAGGGTCTTTGGGTAGCACTTCTTTTATCTGTGAGAAAAGAAACCTAACACATTTCATTAATGCCTGGCAGTGTTTTTCAGATCTCATAGTTGCTTGGGCACATTCAGGCCCCCCTTTTCTTGGCTATCAGCCAAGTCTTAGCTGTGGGCAGTGTCCTTGGATGGTGCCAGCATCTTATCTTTGGACTGAGCTTGCTAGCTATTTTTCCTCAGTTAACTCATTCTGTTCTTTTTCCTTCTCCCCTTCTTGGCTTCTTTTAACCTACAAAGGAAACTTCCACTCTTCACTCATACACCTTTTCCCAACAATGAACACATACACATTGCCATTATACAGTACATTAGTCTTATTATTCAATGTATGCCATGTACACCCTTCCAGTAAAATAACTTTATTACAGAGCTTTGGAGCAACAAACCAGGACAAGCACACCCACTTTTGAGGAGTCCACTCGGTACAACCTCAGGTGTCCAATAGCTTTCCTCCCTCCCCAGCCCTCTGGCTAGAAATCTGAAGTAGCCAGAAGGATCCCATGGGCAATATGGGGAGTGGGTTAACCTTCCATGTCCTTGCTTCCAAAGACTGTTGGTATGCAAATTTTAACAACAATTTTTTTCAATTAAAAAAAAATCTGGCCAATGAAGTTTCTTTTTCTTACTTAAGCAACTGTATTAGACTTTAGTATATCACATTTTCCTGATTTATCCAAACACTTTTTGTATTCCAAGTTGAATAAAAACAAGTATCTGCTTTTTGATTTAACCCTTCTATTTAATTTTGAACTAGACGGTCTTATGAAAATATTAAACCCAACAATTTTGGCCACAAGACAAACACCACAAGACAGGACAAAGAACACAAAAATAATTCCTATTGTACCAGTAAATGCATGGTACATTGAATGCTGTTCAGCTGGCATCCGTTTTCTCTGATGATCTGAAAGACAAAAGAACAGAGGTCTACCCCTTCTGGGTAGTCAGTCATTGCTTAAAATATTTCCTTTATATACACATACTCTTGTTGATTTTAGACAAAACAGAGGAATTATCCCATATTTCCTTGTATTTGTTTCATAGGCAGCCCAGGTTTCAGTGGCTTCTACCTTATTAGTTAGAAAATTGCATTAATACAGATGCTTTCTGGCTTGCTTCCAGATTCAAAGCTATCCACAGCTTAAAAATTCTTATGTAAAAAGGGACACAATTAACTTTCCCAGACTTTTGATTGCCTTTTACTTCTAACTCCTGCTTTCAAACACCGAGTGATCTGAAAAGAGACAACACAACCTATATTGGTAGGTTTGCATTTCTTTTACCTCTGCTACAATATACACTGCACATGTTCTGGGGAAAATGCACATCCTATCCACAATTCAATTTCCACAACACTAGCCACATCAATTTCTACACAAGGTATAACTGTTTCTTTTGTGCTTACAAAATCTCCATGCACCCCTAGTAAAGTGACAGCTCGACCACACAGAGCCAGGGGCACTGTCCTTCTCTCTCTTTTTACCAGATCTTTTATCTGCTATTTTGTTACCCAAAAACAAATTCAAATCTTTATTCTTTCCTGAACAATGGGTAAAAGCCATTTACTTAACATATAATTCAAAGGGCTATCCTTAGAGGGTTTTACCAGAGACCCACCCATCTGCCTGCTGACACTCTAACAGAGAATTACACAGAGAACAGAGGGAATTATGGCCTAATAGGATCCTATTACAGGAATTTCTACTAATACTGACCGCTACAGGGGACGGGACAGAAGGATCCCAATTCAACCTCAGAGCTTCATTGCACGCGATGGCTTCCACTCTGAGGAATTACGAATGAGAGGCTCAGTTCCATCCACACACCTAACACCTAAATGTATAAGACAGAAATTCATTAACCGGAGTCGCCAGTAACTGTCACCAAAATATCGGGTCCACCTAGCTGAGAGCCAATAACAGCCAGACAGGGATAAGGAAGAGTTGCTTTATTCAGCAGAAGAAAGGAGAGCCTTGCACCTTGGTACAAAGACTCTGTCTTACACATATTTTACCATTTCAATTATTATCCTGGGGATTTGAAATCCCCCATGCTTATAATTACTTACTCCTTTCCTTCCACTATGCCCTCAAAGTTTCCAACCTGTTCTCCAATCTCTCTATCTATTGCCTGCCCGCTTGGGCCTGATCCTGCTTTTCTCGCTGAACCGTCCCTTCCATGGGCACCAGCTTTTTCACTACCAATTTAGATAGGAGGGTGGGCTTCTCAACTAGCCTTCCTGGTCTCTTCTCTTAAACATTCTTACTCACAAGGCTACCCGAGTCCTCCCTCGTGAGGCTTGCCACTTGGGCAAAACGCATGACCCATTGGCATTTAACTATTCAATTTTCTCTTGTGGCAAACACACTGCTCTTACAGCATATGCAAACACAAATGGTTAAATTCTGACAAGTCCCTGAAGGACCGGTACTTGCTTAGCCAGTGCTTCCTTTTCTGCCTGGAAGTCCTGTCTCAAGGCTTGCAACTTGCCCTGGGCGTAGGTTTGAGTTGCTGCCTGGTTCATGATCTATGCTCTTAATTGCTCAATTCTAGTTATCAAGTAAACAATTCTTCCCTTTTCTCCAACTTCTCTATTGCCCAGTCCTGCTACGACTGGGGTAGATCCACCTGACACCCTTCCCGGTCAGCCGGGGTGGAAAGAGGAATGCTAAATCCCTCTCCGGTTCTCAGACTTACTGCGGCTGAGAGTAGGCACACTTTCATACTCACACACGTACGTCCAGACTGGCCACGTCTGTGTATAACGTTCAGAGAAGGTGCTGTGCAATCTCCAACTTGCTTCCTCTCTTGGGAGGGCAGTTCTTTTACACCCTGAGGTCTCCTGGGGCGTCTTTTCAGTGATTCCAGTCCAGGCCGGCTGCCTGTGGCTTCTTCAGCTTCCCCAAACCACGCCGGCTCCAGGGTCGCAAAGGCAGACTGTTGGATCTCACTGGACAGTTAAGCTTTGCAAATGTAATCTCAGCACTGTAACTTGTATTGCCTTTGGTTTGACTATGTCTATATTTTTTCACAGTCAGCTGGGGCCGAAAGCAGTTTTTCTTTGTACTTAGCCTGGTCTGCATTGATTCTTGACCTTGAACGCAGATTAACTTTCTCTTTATCTCTGGACCAAGCTGAATTTCAAATTAACCCGTTCCTTTCCTCAATAGACAAATTGCTCCCATTGTGTGTCAGAGGCTTTTTTGTGATTAAAAGCTCCTCTGAGATGTATGATCTTATCTAGATTGAAGGTACCTCCTAGTGGGCATTGTTTAGATGAATTTTCACGCGTGTAATGATTTCAATTCTCTAAATACCTGCAGGTTTTAGTACCATAATGTACGTACATAAAATAAGCTGGGGTACCCTTAGGGGGTGAGAGGGAAGACTTAGACTGTCCCCCACCCATTTTTCCAATCACACACTCAAAGGGGAAGGATGCCCTGTCCGCGCTAGCGGTTCATAAACTAAGGACTCTCCCTACAGGGTATTCACACAGGAGTGACTAACGAGGATAGCCATGACCCCCTACACCTCCCTTCAGCAAAGAGCGTCGGCTAATCTCAGAGAGAAAGCGCCGCTTACTCTGTTGCATCCAGTGAGATGGTCAGACTGTCAGTGGCTCACACGGAGAGGAAAAGGGGAGGGAAGATGGGTGCACACACTCCTAGACCCAGGTAGCCTCCTCGCCGGACGATGCCAGGCCGAGTCAACCTACATGGGTCGGATCTCCTAAAAGATCCTCTAGTTACCGGGCTTGCGTTAGAGTAGTTCTGGTCACGAGCCAAAAGACTTCGCAGAGTACTCTGGGCGTCTTCCGGTAACACTCAATTCACACTGTGTACACACACACACACAGACCACACACACACCAAGGCCTTATACCAGGTACTACTCCTGAGTACCTCCAGGTACTATTCCCAAGTACCTTGATGCATCACTTGAGGCGGTAACAACCCCTCAACACAGGTGCAAACCCTATGCACCTAGCATATGCTTACAGGGGGCGGCAAACAATTCCCCTATTACGCCGCTCAGCATCTGACCTTGCTGCACAGTCAATAAGTTCGGATGGCGTGAGCCCAACAGGGGCAGACGGCCCCACGGACAGTCCTCCTCCGACACCCCAATAGAGATTTCAAAAGGTCTCCTACCTCTATTGTGGCGCCATGGGGTTCGAAGGGGAACGATCCGTAGCAGCTGCCGTTGCCTCAGTGGGCGTTGCCATCCCGGACGAGCCCCCAAATTGTCGGAGAAAAACGGAGTTCTCACTATTTTGTTAGGTACAACAAGTCAGATGTTTTATTAACTCTCACATGTGCAGAGGGAGAGAACTAAACAGGTCTCTCAACAGGTAAACAATTACAGCAAGCATTTATACCTTTCATTACAAAAATAATGAGGGACAGCAGCATTTTTGTTTATACATAGGCCATCTTGATATCTCATTTCCTCAGTTGTTTTGACTCTTGCCAACATACAATTATTTTCTATTCCTTATCTACACAAGGTCTTCTACACTTTATCTATGCTGAGGTCATCATGACTTCTTACACAGTTCTTTCTCACCCGCCTCACACAATCCTCGCTTCTACAAATCTCGCGTTAACAGGGTTACAGTTAGCCTGACTCTTGCTAACAACCATCATGCATTGCAGTTTCCTTCTGTCAGTTCTTTTCTCTGCTTCCACAGGACTGATCCTGTATGGTGCGGGGAGCCTTCCAAGAAGACCTCAGTACCTCACAGGATTGGGACCTTTTCAGGGCCAGAGCATAGGAGTCACCTTATTTTTGCTAGTTCAAGGGAGGAAGGTTGATCTTGTGGTTATGGCACTAGACTGGGACTCAGGAGATATAGAGTCAAATCCTGACTATGCCATTGGTATCCTGTGCCATCTTAGACAAGTCACTTAACCTGTCTGTACTTCAGTTCCCCGTCTTTACGGCAGGGATAATAATACTTTCCTTCTTCAACCTTCGTCTATTTAGATTACAATCCTTTTGGGGCAAGGACTGTCTCTTACTGTGTTTGTGCTCCTTAGCACAACCGGGCCCTGATCTCAGTTATTCCCTCTAGTTGCTGCCATAAAGCAAATAATAATAATATTCTGACTTTCTCTTGCCTGTATCAGCCCTAATATAGGTTCAATCCTGCAGTCCCTGCACAGTAAAACTACTAAGATCAGGCAAAAAGGGACTCTTTGGGGACTGCTAGCCCTGCTAAGGAATATTTAACACGTACTTCTATGCTGATCTAAAGGGTTCTCATTTCTCTCCCTGTTTTATGAATTACAGTGCTCGCAAACAGCCTTTTCATTGTTTGCAGAAGAGAGCATCAAGATTTAAGACATGTGCATTGCCTGCTGGTTTTACCTTAATATATCAAATCAAAAAAACACCAAAGTAAAATAATCCAGCAAGGGACAAATTGAACACGTGGATGCACACATGCGACTTCACTGGGAGATGATACAGTGTACAAAGGCAGAATTTGGGCAGATCTGTGGATTATAGAGCGCAGACACTTTGAGGTTTAATGCTTTATTTGTGGGTTTGCATAGATGCTACTGTGATCTCAGTTTGTTAGATGTTTTGCAGGGATAGAATTTAAAAGTCCATGTAATTTCCACACAAATACCTAATGTGCACACACATATTTGTATTTCTCTCTCACACCCTGTGGCAGGGCAGGGGTAAAACCGCCCTGAAAGCCCTGCCAAAATGCTGGCTGCAGCCTGCTCTCTGGCCAGGTGTAGAGATGCACATACTCAGCAGGGAGCCCAGCTGCAAGCCCTAAGGAGGGCTGGTTCAGAGGAACATACTGAGCTAAGTAGTGACAGCTGGGCTGGAGCAGGAGAGGGCTATAAAAGCCCTGGGCAACCCTTAATGGGGAAGCTAGCCTGGGAGGAGACAGAAGGGCAGGATCTCTGTCTCCTTACCAATAAGGAAGCCTCAAGGGCCAGTAGACCCTGGGGAGGGTCTGTGGGGCACTAACTGTTGGGGATCTGGGAACTGCACAAGCACTGTATATATAGACACTTGGGTGATCCAACAAAAGAAGGTGTGGAAGGCTCTTTATAATACCAGCCTAAACACAGGCTGCAGGCCCAAAAGTGGGAGAGCCTGCTCGAACCCTGTGACACACCCACATACAGTTATGTGCATTTGCCCTGCTGATGTTGGGGAACTTGCAGGGGATTGTGGCATTTGCCTCTGCACTACTCTCTCCCCACCTTTTGCCTCCAATAAAAGCACAGCACCTAGAGCAGTGGCTCTACCTTTCCAGACTACTGTACCCCTTTCATGAGTCTGATTTGTCTTGTGTACCCCCAAGTTTCACCTCATTTAAAAACTACTAGCTTTCAAAATCAAACATAAAAATACAAAAGTGTCACAGCACACTATGACTGAAAATTGGTTTACTTTTTCATTTTTACCATATCATTATCAAATCAATCAATTGGAATATAAATAGTGTACTTACATTTCAGTGTAAAGTATATAGAGCAGTATAAATAAGCCATTGTCTGTAAGAAATTTGAGTTTGTACTGACTTCGCTAGTGCCTTTTCTGTAGTCTGCTGTAAAAGTAGGCAAATATCTAGATGAGTTGATGTACCCCCTAGAAGACTTCTGCATACCCCCTGCGCTACGCATACCCCTGGTTGAGAACTGCTGACCTAAAGAAACTGCCGCAAACTCCCGGTAACAGGTTCGTCATCTCCAGAGCCTCCCCCCAATGGGCCTTTCAGGCACCCTGCCCTCAAATCTATCTACCCAGGTGTGACGTTATCGACAAACTGGGACCATTTATCCCCATAATGACCATTTCATAACCATTTATCCCCATAATGAGTGGCACTGGTGGTGATACTGGAAAACTGGAGTGTCTAAGGGAATTGCTTGTGTGACTTGTGGTTAGCCAGTGGGGTAAAACAAAAGTCCTCTGGCTGGCTGGGTTTGCTTTAGAGGTGGAAAAACCCCAGCCTTGAGCTGTAACTGCCCTGCTTTAAGCAATTTGTCCTGAACTGGCCCTCTCAGTTGGGTCCCGCCAGAACCAGCATTGATACACCAGGTCTCTTCAAACTCCACACTGACTTTTTACTTGGCTAATAACACACTGTTTTATTATTTTGAATAATCTGTGAGAATAAAGTCTTCAAAGTCCAAACCAGGCATTCCAGCCTACAGCCTTTCCCTGCTTTGGCAGACCAGTCCCAAGCCCTACCTTGCTGGAGTATTTTCTCCCCTGGAATCATAGGGTCTCCTGCAGAAGACCTTATTCCTCCCCTCTGCAGCCCTCAGCCCCTAAGGAAGTCCATCACCACCCCATATCTCACTACCTGGGACTCTCCCTTATCTATCCCAGAGGCCTGATTGAGTTACATGACCCATTTTTCCCATCTGGTGGGGGGACAAGTTATCTCCACCTGATAAACCTAAGACCCACCTCCTCTTAAAAGGCCAATTGCTTGTGACTCTCCTCTATCTCTGTTGCAGGGTTAGATCTTCCACTCTGCAGAAGAATGAGTTAGCAACACAACTGGGTCATCCATTTGCAACAAATCATTGTTTGTTTTATTATTAAACAAAATTTGGCCCTTTTCACTCATCGTAAAAAAAATAAAGTGATATTTGACTTTTGGGGGGGGGGTAATTTTTGCTGAAAAGTTTAGACACAAAATTTTCACCCTGATGGTTGTTTGACTAACTGCTTTAATTTCATTAACTTTTGACTGATCATTTGCCTTCATGGGGGAGTGGGGACAAATCTTGGACCAAGTGGAGATGATAGGAGTTTTTCCATGAACTTCAACGGGGCCAGGATTCACCCCAGGGGATTTCCACTTGCATCGAAAAAGAGAAAGTTTGCAGTGCTGCCAACACATGGTTTTATCGCTAGCCTGATGCTCTTTGGTGTTTCCTTAAAGCTCCAGCTCTTGGAGTTTGAGTATGTGAGTATCTCAGCTTTCATTTAAAATAATGAGCTGTTCTTGCTTTCTTAGTTGTGGAGAAAAGTTTGGAAATACAAACCCTAAAGGCTTAGAAGCCAGAGGGAAAATAAAATGAACCTAAAATGTAATCTCTTAGAAAAAAACACAATCTCATGAATTTTTAAACCAAGTTCACTAGAGACACAAGGTGGGTGAAATAATATCTTTTATTGGACCAACTTAAGTTGGACCTACTTTTTCTCTCTAATATCCTGAGACCAACATAGAATCATTGGATTAGAAGGGAGCACAAGGGTCATCTAGTCTAACCCCCTGCCAAGATCCAGGATTTGTTCTGTCTAAACCATCCAAGACAGATGGCTATCAAGACGCCTTTTGAAAACCTTGCGTGAAGGAGCTTCCACAACTTTCCCAGACAGTTTGTTACAGTGTCCTACTGTTCTTACACTTAGGAAGCTTTTCCTGAGATTTAATCTAAATCTACTATGTTGTAGTTTGAATCCATTGCCTCTTGTCCTGCCCTCTGTGGCAAGAGGGCAATTTTTCTCCATCTTTTTTATGGCAGCCTTTCAAGTCTTTGAAAACTGCTATCTTGTCCCACCCCATTATCTCTTCTTTTCCAAACTAAACATACCCACCTCCTTTAGCCTTTGCACATTCCAGCTTGCATTCCAGCCCTTTGATCATCTTTGTCGCTTGCCTTTGGATCCTTTCCAGTTTTGCTACATCATTTATATACAGCAGTGACCAAACCTGGACACAGTACTCCAGCTGAGGCCTACCCACTGACAAGTTGAGCAATATTATCACCTCCCATGACTTGCATGCTATGCCTCTTGTTAATGCAACCCAAAATTGCATTTGCTTTTTTTTTTCAAAAGCGTTGCATTGCTGATTCATGTTGAGGTTGTGATCCACCACAACTCCCAGGTCCTTCTCAGCAGTGCTGCTGTCAAGCCAGTTATCCCCCATTCTGAATATAGCAGAAGGGTATACTACTGATCACCTGACCAGGATGATGATAATGACTATGAAATGCTTAAGGAAATTAGAGAATTTTTTATTTTTATAGCCTCAATAATAATGGGGAATTTCAATTATCCCCATGTGACATTATCTGATTAAAATAGTACCATATAGATCATTGTTGCTACCACTGTTATGTACTTGCTACAAATCTTGTACAAAATGTTCAATGTAAGATGTCTTTGGAAAGGTTATGATTTGCTGAATGTGGTTATGCCATTGTTATGCATGTATCATTTTTGTATTTGAAGTTATGAGTATTGGCTCTATACCTGTATTTCAAATGTTTGCTCCTGGAGTAACGCCCACAAGGTAGTTAGCCAGCACATCTTGAAGGGACTATTCAAATTAAGTGGCTCATCAAGGGACACTTAACTCACAATGGAGCAGGGAGCCGCCCATCTACACTGAATGGATTTTCCTGAGGATGTTCCATCTGAAGTATAGGTAATGGCCACTGCTGTGACTAAGCAAAATTATGCATGGACATGTGACTTGCCCATGTGACACCAAACCCCATATTGTCACCTGTAATTTTCCACTACCTGTGCTGAGGGCTTAGTTTGAAATAATGGGTTTCCCACCACATGGGTGAAGCTATAAAAGGCCCTGGAAACACCTCCATTTTGCCTCTTTCCTGCTCAAAGCTCTGGACTATGGATTTATACTAATGGGAGCATTCTAACCAAGGGACTGCTTTCAATGATTTGGAAGCAGCCAGAGACTCGACTTAAGCCAGCAGTTTATTCCATCACTGCTACAAGCCTGAATCAAGGACTTTGCGTTTATTGTATGTATTTGATTCCTTTAACCAATTTTAACTCTCATCTTTCTTTCTTTTTATAAATAAACGTTTAGATTTTAGATTCTAAAGGATTGGCATCAGCGTGATTTTTGGGTAAGATCCGATTTATATATTGACCTGGGTCTGTGGCTGGTCCTTCGGGATCAGAAGAACCTTTTATTTGATGAGACTGGTCGTAAAGAACCACTCATCTTTAAATCCAGTGGTTTTGGTGGTGATACAAGAACTGGAATATCTAAGGAAACTGGTTTCCTGACTTCTTGTTGGCCAGTATGGTGAGACAGAAGTTTACTTTTGTTGCTGGGGTTTGGTATATCTCATGGGAGAATAACCTCCAGTTTTGGGGTGTGTCTGCCCTATTTCTCAACAGTTTGTCCTGAATTTGGTATTCTCAGTTGTGACCCACAAAGGCACGGTTACACCCCATATTGACTGGGTACATTTCACCTCAGGATGGAATGCAGAGAAAGTTTCTTGACATCTTAAATGATTGCTTCTTAGAGCAGGTAGTCCTAGAATGCACAAGAGCACAGGCAATTCTTGATTTAGTCCTAAGTGGAGCACAGGATCTGATCCAAGAGGTGCATATAACTGAACCACTTGGTACTAGTGATCATGACATAATAAAATTTAACATCCCTGTGGGTAAAACACCTAAGCAGCCCACCACAGTAGCATTTGATTTGAGAAAGGAAAACTACACAAAAATGAAGAAGTTAGTTAAACAGAAATAAAAAGGTACAGTGCCAAAAGTTAAATCCCTGCAAGCTGTATGGAAACTTTTTCAAGACAACATAGAGGCTCAATTTAAATGTATACCCCAACTTAAAAAACTCAATAAGAGGACCAAAAAAGAGCCACCATGACTAAACAACAAAGTAAAAGAAGCAATGAGAGGCAAAAAGACATCCTTTAAAAAGTGGAAGTTAAATCCTGGTGAGGAAAATAGAACGGAGCATAAACTCTGGCATATAAAGTGTAAAAATACAATTAGGAAGGCCAAAAAAGAATTTGAAGAACATCTAGCCAAAGACTCAAAAAGTAACAGCAAAAAAAATTTTTTTAAGTATATCAGAAACAGGAAGTCTGCTAAACAACCGGTGTGCCACTGGACGATCAAGATGCTAAAGGAGCACTCAAGGAAGATAAGGCCATTGAGGAGAAACTAAATGAATTTGTTGCCTCAGTTTTCACAACTGAGGATGTGAGGGGGATTCCCCAACCTGAGCCATTCTTTTTAGGTGACAGATCTGAGGAACTGTCCCAGATTGATGTGTCATTAGAGGACGTTTTGAAACAAATTGATAAATTAAACAGTAATAAGTCACCAGGACCAGATGGTATTCACCCAAGAGTTCTGAAGGAACTCAAATGTGAAATTGCAGAACTATTAACTATGGTTTGTAACCTATCATTTAAATCAGCTTCTGTGCCAGATGACTGATGAATAGCTAAAGTGATGCCAATTTTTTAAAAAGGCTACGGAGAAGATCCTGGCAATTACAGGCTCACAAGCCTAACTTCAGTACCAGGCAAATTGGTTGAAACTAGAATTATCAGACACATATCATGTTCATCAGTATTTCTTCACACAACTCCACAATAAATCCATGGAACTCTTTGCCAGAGGATGTTGTGAAGGCAGGGAAGTTCTTCAAAAGAAGAACTAGATAAATTCATGGAGGATAAGTCCATCAAAGGCTATTAGCCAGGATGGGCAGGGATGGTGTCCCTAGCCTCTGTTTGCCAGAAGCTGGGAATGGGCAACAGAGGATGGATCACTTGATGATTACCTGCTCTGTTCAGTCCCTCTGGGGCACCTGGCATTGGCCACTGTTGGAAGACAGGATACTGGGCTAGATGGAACTTCGGCCATACTGGGTCAGACCATTCTTATCTTTGTTGGGGAAGAGTCAACATGTTTTTTTTAAAAAGGGAAATCATGCTTCACCAATCTACTAGAATTCTTTGAGGGGGCCAACAAGCATGTAGACAGGGGTCATCCAGTGACTATAGTATACTTGGACTTTCAGAAGCCTTTCACAGGGTCTCTCATCAAAGGCTCTTAAGCAAAGCAAGATATCATGGGATAAAAGGGAAGGTTTTCTCACGGATCAGTTACTGGTTAAAAGATAGGAAACAAAGGGTAGGAATAAATAGTCAGTTTTCAGAATGGAGAGTGGTAAATAGTGGTGTCCCCCAGGGGTCTATACTGGGCCCAGTCCTATTCAACATATTCATAAATGATCTGGAAAAAGGGGTAAACAGCGAGGTGGCAAAATTTGCAGATGATACAAAACTACTCCAGATAGTTAAGTCCAAAGCAGATTGTGAAGAGTTACAAAAGGATCTCACAAAACTGGATGACTGGGCAACAAAATGGCTGATTGCTTTCTATGATGAGATAACTGGCTCTGTGGACATGGGGAAAGTGGTGGATGTGATATATCTTGACTTTAGCAAAGCTTTGGATATGGTCTCCCACAGTATTCTTGCCAGCAAGTTAAAGAAGTATGGATTGGATGAATGGACTATAAGGTGGATAGAAAGCTGGCTAGATTGTCGGGCTCAAAAGGTAGTGATCAACAGCTCGATATCTAGTTGGCAGCTGGTATCAAGCGGAGTGTCCCAGGGTTTGGTCCGGGGCTGATTTTGTTCAACATCTTTATTAATGATCTGGATGATGGGATGTATGCACCCTCAGCAAATTCACAGAGGACACTAAGCTGGGGGGAGAGGTAGATATGCTGGAGGGTAGGGATAGAGTCTGGAGTCACCTAGACAAATTGGAGGATTGGGCCAAAAGAAATCGGACTGTGAACTGACTGGCTAAGCAGCAGTTCTGCAGAAAAGGACCCAGGGATTACAGTGGACGAGAAGCTGTATATGAGTCAGCAGTGTGCCCTTGTTGCCAAAAAGGCCAAGGGCATATTAGGCTGTATTAGTAGGAGCATTGCCAGCAGATCGAGGGAAGTGATTATTCCCCTCTATTCAGCACTGGTGAGGCCACACCTGGAGTATTGTGTTCAGTTTTGGTCCCCCAATTACAGAAGGAATGTGCACAAATTGGAGCGAGTCCAGTGAAGGGCAACACAAATGATTAGGGGGCTGGGGCACATGATTTATGAGGAGAGGCTGAGGGAACTGGGGTTATTTAGTCTGCAGAAGAGAAGAGTGAGGGGGATTTGATAGCAGCCTTCAACTACCTGAAGGGGGGTTCCAAAGAGGATGGAGCTCGGCTGTTCTCAGTGGTGGCAGATGATAGAACAAGAAGCAATGATCTCAAGTTGCAGTGGGGGAGGTCTAGGTTGGATATTAAAAAACACTATTTCACTAGGAGGGTGATGAAGCACTGGAATGGATTACCTAGGAAGGTGGTGGAATCTCCATCCTTAGAGGTTTTTAAGGCCCAGCTTGACAAAGCCGTGGCTGGGATGATTTAGTTGGTGTTGGTCCTGCTTTGAGCAGGGGATTGGACTAGATGACCTCCTGAGGTCTCTTCCAACCCTAATATTCTATGATTCTATGAAATTCAATGTTGATAAATGCAAAGTAATGCACATTGGAAAACATAATCCCAACTATACATATAAAATGATGGGGTCTAAATTAACTGTTACCACTCAAGAAAGAGATCTTGGAGACATTGTGGATAGTTCTCTGAAAACATATACTCAATATGCAGCGGCAGTAAAAAAGCTAACAGAATGTTGGGAATCATTAGGAAAGAGATAGATAATTATAGAACAGAAAGTGTCATATTGTCTCTAGATAAATCTGTGGTATGCCCACATCTTGAATACTGTGTACAGATCTAGTTGCCCCACCTCAAAAAAACCCATCAGAATTGGAAAAGGTACAGAAATGGGCAACAAAAATGATTAGGGGTATGGAACAGCTTCCCTATGAGGAGAGAATAATAAGACTGGGACTTTTCAGCTTCAAAAAGAGACAACTAAGGGAAGATATAATAGAGGTCTATAAAATCATGACTGGTGTGGAGAAAGTAAATAATGAAGTGTTATTTACTCCTTTTCATAACACAAGAACTAGGGGTCACCAAATGAAATTAATAGGCAGCAGGTTTAAAATGAACAAAAGGAAGTATTTCTTCACACAGTGCACAGTCACCCTGTGGAACTCTTTGCCAGAAGATATTGTGAAGGGCAAGACTAACAGGGTTCAAAAAAGAACTAGAGGAGTTCATGGAGGATAGGTTCATCAGTGGCTATTAGCCAGGAAGGGCAGGGATGCAAAACCATGCTCTGAAGTATCCGTTGGCCAGAAGCTGGGAATGGGCGATAGGGAAAGGATCACTTGACGATTACCTGTTCTGTTCATTCGCTCTAAAGTACCTGGCATTGGCCACTGTCAGAAGACATGATACTGGGCTAGATGGACCTTCGCTTTGGCCCAGTATGGCCATTCTTATGTTCTTATTTGTGTATTTGGTTTTTCTTTCCTACATATAGCACCTTACATTTGTATTTGTTGAATTTCATTTTGCTGTCTATAGCCCAGTTTTCTAATTTATCAAGATCCCTTTGAATTTCAGCTCTATCCTCTAAAGAGTTTGCAATCCCTGCCACCTGTGTGTCATCTGTAAATTTGATCCATGTGCTCTCTATTCCTAAATCCAGGGCATTAAGATGTTAAACAACACTGGACCCAGAACAGATCCCTCTGGAGTCCCACTTGAGACCTCCTTCCAATCTGACATCATTCCATTAATAGTTACGCTTTGTTTGTGGTTGTTTAACCAATTATGTATCCACTTAATTATAGTTCTATGAAGCCTGCATCTCTCCAGCTTATTTATGAGAATGCCATGTAGGACTGTGTCAAAAGCCTTGCTAAAGTCCAGGTATAGTATGTCCACCACATTCCCCTTATCTACCAAACCAGTTACATTGTCAAAGAAGGAAATCAAGCTGGTTTGTCAGGATTTGTTGTCAGCAATCCATACTGGCTGCTAATGACCAGCCCTTCATCCTCCAGGTATTTGCAAATTGAATGTTTTATACATTGCTCTAGTAATTTCCCAGGTATCAAGGGCAGGCTGAGTTGTCTATAGTCCTTTTCAAAGACGGGCACTACGTTAGCCCTTCTCCCGTCTTCCAGGAACTCTCCTGTTATCCATGAGTTTGCAAATATTGCCAGTGGCTCTGAGATTTCTTCAATTCCTTCAGCTCCCTGGGATGAATAGCATCAGGCCCCGCTGACTTGAATTCATTGAAATTAGCCAGAAGATGTCTGATGTGTTCTTTACTTATCCTGATCTACATCCTTTCCCCTTCATGGTCTATGATAACTTTGCTAGTTGTCCAGTCACATGTTATTTTTTGTGTGAAGACTGAAGCAAAGTAAGCATCGAGTAGCTCTACCTTATCTTCTGTTAACAGCTCACATTCTCCAGTGAGCAGCGGACCCACACCATCCCTGATCTTTCTTTTTTGTCTGATCTATTTGTAGAACCCCTTCTTGTTGTCTCAGAAACAGGGCCACTCGTTTCTCATGAGTGCCCCTGCCAGCTGGTGTGCGCGCCTCTGCTTTGCCCTGTTCATCTGCAGTAACTCCTACTGGTAGTTAACTTCTTGAGCAGGTTTTCACTAATTCAGCCCTCCAGCCACATCACACAAAGTTCGTATGTGTGTAACAAAACAGACCCTTTCTGGGGTACAAGCACAACAGGGCCTATCTCAGTGCCCTCAGTAAAGTCTCCATCTGCTGCGCTCCCTGGGCTCCATACTTACTCTGTCCAACAGGGCCTATCGTAATACCCTGCTTGGTGTTTTCCTGCAGCCCTGTCTTAGTCTTAGGTCTCAAACTGTCCGCTGGACCTATCACAGTACTCTCAGTTATCCTCAGCCTCTTCTGGGCTGACTCAAGGATATTCCCTGCTCTGATATGAAGCAATGCCTCCAGGGCTTCCTGCCTAGAGACAATGTCTTCACTTCCCTTAAGTCCACAGTGATCCCTGCTCTCCAGCTGAATCATTCTGACAGTTAAGCCCCCTTCCAGGGGGGAAATCAAAAGTCCCACCAATAGTGACCCTCTTCTGGGTCTCCAGCCCCTTCTCTGGACCTCTATAAACCCACTTGTTCAGGGCTTAAGCCACTTCCCCAGTGGCTGGGAGAGGGAGAGAGGAGACCCTGGGCTGTCCACTACTCCAGGTCCTGATGCAGGGACCCTGTGAATAGCAGTCACATGCTTTAACTATCCCTTTAACTATTTGCTGAATTTCCCTGGTCCACTTCCCACAGCTCCTTCAGCTTTACTTTCACCTGTAGATCAGGGCTGAAGATCTCGCTTGCATCCCTGCAGTCAGCAAGGAACACTTTCCTTGCTCCCCTGGTCCCTGCCAGCATCTGCTCTGTCCAGGTCCTGGAACTTCTGCAACCAGCCAGGAGCACCATTCTTACTCCTCTAGTTCCAGCCAGAAACTGACTCTACTCTGTCCAGCAGTTGCTTTTATATGAGCCTGATGGATTCTGATTGGCTGTTCTCTGCAGACTCTCTGATTGGTTGCTTACTGGCAACCATTCTAGACTGCCTGGAGGAATCACCTCTACTGCTCCTTTCTGGGGCAAGGTGTAGTAGGACTGTAAGGCCTCCAGTAGGGGGCCTCGAAGGTCCTGGTATGCCCAGTCACAATCTCTAACATTTCTTGCCAGTTGTAACTCATTCTTTTCCTGATTTTGTCTCTACACACTCATGCTATTCCCATGTATACTTCCTTGGTGACATGCACCTCCTTCCATTTCCTGTATGTATCCCTTTTGGTTTTTAGATAGCTAAAAAGCTCCTTGTGCAGCCACATTGGTCTCCCGTGGCTCTTCTTATCTTTTTTCTGCATTTAAATAGCTTGATGTTGAGCCTCTAGTATTATTTCTTTTAGAAACTGCCAACTCCCCTCAACTCCTTTTCTTCCTAACTGGTCTCTCCATGGTACCTTGCCAACTATTTCTCTGAGTTGGTTGAAAACTGCCTTTTTGAAGTCCAGTGTCCTTGTTTTGCTGTTCTCAAGTCCTCCTTTCTTTAGGCTCTTGAATTCTATCAGATCATGATCACTTCCTCCCAAGTTCCTGATCACCTTCGTCATGGCTACAACACTGCATATAAACAAAGCTCATGATATTTTGGAGTGTGAAGATACTGAATTTTCTTCTGTAAGTAAAACTATCTCATCAGAAAATAGTTTGGGTTTCTCTGGATTATATATTTTGTTGATGAGCAATCATGCTCCAAAATTGCATTTGCATGCAGGTTCATGACAAACATTAGAGACAGATAAGGGATTAACAAACATGGTGAACTGCAATTCAGGATTCAATCTGAATACTATTTTACACCTAATATTCACCACTCTTCATCCAATGCTGCTCAGTGAGATCTAGCCACATTGCCAGTTCCCACAGGTTGAAGGAGGGTGTTACCCTAGTCATGACCCCCACACAGCCCTGGCCGTGCAGTGCTCCTGCTATGGAGGCTGCTTTCACTGCTTCCCAGGGAGAAGGTAGTTGAGAGTTGCTGTTCCCCAGTTCTGCAGTTTTGCCCCCATTCTCCCCCCACTGTGGAGGGGAGCATAGGGCCCTAAATTAGGACCCCTGGCCTGAGCAGGTTGAACTAGTCAGCAGAAAGGTCAGTCTCCTACAAAAGCACAAAATAGAGAGACAAACTCGCAAACCTTGTACATGGCAACACGTTATTGAGTCAGCCACTTGTGGAAGAGGGGAGCTCATTCTAAGGAGTTCCTTACCTCCCACCCTCCACTCCTTCCCTTAGCCACACAACCCATGGCATGTATAACTGGGCTGTAATAAATTCCTTGCATGGGGATTTGCTTGGGTGGAGGTACCCTGGACTTGGAGACTGAACTTTATTTGTCGTAGTTTTGAAAAGTGAACTGTGAGTTGAGGGGGATCCTCAGGTTCCTGCTCACCACATGGGTAGGACTCGCGGGCCCCTGACTGCTATTAAGGAGGGAACTCTTCATACATATTCCCCACAACCTCAGTTACCTGGGTTTCAGGCTGTACGGTCCCTCATTTCCTCTCCATAGCCAACCTCCCAGCACTTTAAGGCTCCATTTTCTTTAAACTACTTTCTGACCAACTGACGCTGCCAGCTGGTAAAGGAAGCCATCTCTCATGTCAAGAGATGACTCCCTGATCATGCTCAGTGAAATTTCCTCCTGATCTCATCCCCAAGACTTACATTATATATCTCAACTGGGCTGGGAAAGAGGCCAGGCAAAATGCTTAATGGGGCCCTCATCAGAAGCAGGAGAAGAGATCTGAACTGGGAGTGGCCTCCACTGCTATTTGGCAACCTAGGAGATTCTGGAGCTCTGGAGATAACAGAGGCTAATGTCTGCTGGATTGAGCCCTTGTCTCTGTGCAGACTTATAAGGAGCCAGGAAAAGTTAACGGATGATCTAGTGGATGAGCACTACTTGTAGCTAATAAAATACTGAAAGGGCAAATATTGTTGATACACAATGGCAGTAAATTGTGAACGCAGGCCTCAGCAAGGGCTGCACAATGGCTACTAAATATAAACAATTAGTGGTAGCTCTTCAATAAGGAAAGCCACGACTGTTATCGAGACGGACTGCAAGGTGCTGCAGTTCTCATCAACAACTGCTCCACTTCAGTTCTGGAAAGAAAATAATGACTCCGCAAAATGAATAAATAAATAAAGCAGATGAAAAACTTTCAGGTTTAACAAAACAAAGACAAGCCTCCTATTTTTCTGACAGTGACAAAGCCATCAGGTCTACCTAAGAAATGTGACTGATGTTCCTGGCAGTTTGAGGACTTGATTCTTATTCACATTAAGGCTCTGCTTGTATAGAGGGGCATAAATAAAATTTGCACCCTCTCCAACAACAATACCAAGCTATTACATAGTGAAAGCTATCGTTAGATCTCAAAACACTTTGCAAAGGAGGTGAATATCATTATCCCCGTTGGGTTGGGGAAACTGGGGCACGGAGGGAGGAAGTGATTTGCCCAAAGTCACCCAGAAAGCCTGTGATGGATTGGATGTAGAATTAAGGTTTTCTGACTCCCACTCCATTCCTCCAGTCACTGGACCACCTTTAAGGCTCTTTTATATTGCCAGCACAAAGTAAAGGCATTTGTGCGCTTTAATGTTGCTGGATCAGGGCCTTAACGGGTTGTGATGGTGGTTTTCTGCTGACAGATCTTTAACCAGTACAGCTTTCTAGTACAGACAAGGCCAAAATGAGAATCACCTTCCCTCTGTCAAGGGAGTGAGGCTGCTGGAAGGGAAAAGTGGATGGAAAGAGAAAAAGAATTACAGTAGAATGACACTAAGAAAAAAAATACAGGCTACATTCTCACACTGAGCCCAGCAGTGAGTTTAATTAAATACTACACATATTTACTTACTGAAGAATCCTGTTTCATTAACATAAACAGATAAGAGAGCACTAGTGCATGACAACCCACAGGGCACTGGGGAAAATCTGTTTCGAATTTTTTACATCAATCAAGTGATTCATATACATGGAATTTGCAACTGATGGCTTGTTGAATAGAGTCTAGTGGTTTTTACACCAGGGTACACCACTAAAAACCTCTCATTAATAGATAATCAGCTTCTACTGATCAGCAACTCGGCTGGGTTCCAAAGCATCTGTTTCCCCTGTACTGTGATTTGGTTCTGTGAAGAACGATGAAAATAGATTTTGTTATTTCTTTACTCATTAACCTTATTATACCACGTCACCCTCGGCAACACATAATTTTTTTAAGAGAAGGTCATACACATTTTTATGCATTCTAAGTGAAAAAAGTCAACCCTGTAAGTGATCTATTACTCATCTTGCCCATTATATCATTATGTTTGTGCTAATGATATTACAGCAAAAGCACTTCTAAGCAAATACTTCAAAAATAAAAGAAAAATCAGGACCATTATTTTTTGTTGTTAAACTGAGTAGTTTATCACTGGGCACTTTTAGACTTTGTTTTGTTTTTGCCTTTTATTGCTAATGCTACATAAGATAATAGGTAATTAGCACGAGAGAAATTCTTAAGGCATGAAAAACATTGATCCCTTGTTGTTTGGAGCGACAGAGGATTGCATAAAGCCTTTTCTCTATTGCACAGTAATACACTTCAAAATGCATATGGTTGTTTTTTTTGTTAAGGTGTTAGCGATGTATATTTCTGTGTGGCAGTTTCCCTTCTGAGATAAGTTACTGCACCTCAAGCTATTTGTGTTAAGAATGCTCTAGCTGCATCTGTATTTTGTTTATATATTTCAATTTAGAGGTGAAGTAGCCAAGGGCTAATCATGCCTTATCAGGTTTGGCAGTGTCTTATTTTCAGGCCCTATTAAACCTGACAGAGAGTGTGGGAGGAGAAAGTAACAAACAGAGCTCAGCAATTTTGGAAATCAAGCCTCATACTCAAGTGCCTCCATACAGTTTTAGGAGCCTGACTTTGCTTAGTTGAGGCTTTGCTACAAGCGCTGTGCACTGTTGTGCTGCCCTGGGAGCAGAACTGGAGAGGCATATTGTGACTCAGTCTCTGCCACATTTTCCCTTGCTCTGAGGGAGAAATAACCCGCCTAAGCTCTATACCTGGTGCAGTGCACAGATCCTGGAATGCCGGAGTCGCTCTGCCTAGCTTCTGTCCCTTCCTCACCCCACCCACAGTCACAATGTGGACAGAATGTGACAGCGCCATGGAGACTACATCTCTCCCTGCACTGCTACCTACTGCATGAATAGTCCACACAGGAGCATAGCCTTGTGCCTCATTAGTCCCTGCACAGCAAGTTGGGCTGCTCTTTGGCCCTTTGTTGTTATGATCAAACCTTTATATCATGGGTTTGCCCAAAGGCCACAGACTTGGAACTTCGGGAGCTCATTTTAAAAAAATAAATCTTGGCTTATATTCACACAAGTGACCTTACAATAAATGCATTTCCTTAGGTTTATAGCACTGAAGCAGATGGGCTCTTGGCAGTTTTGAAGCAGCTGTAGTTACAGAAATAATAATACACAGATAGATGGAACAAATTAATCCACAACAGATCTTTGCCCTGCTCAGCTAGGGGAGAATTCTGGGAGAATCCCAAGTGGCAAAGGTCTGGTTTAGCTGTGTACCTATACCACTTCCTGAGCAAGGGGTCTGGCCAAGCCATTAACAAGCTCTGGCAATTGCTGGTTGCTATCTCAGTTGCTCCTTGCTATAGAGGCAGACAGGTGCAAATTAGAACAACCCTAAGACTCATAGCTATCTTTGCCCGTCCTTGAGCTGCACTGAGCAGAAGTCAGACACAGCCCAGGGATTGGGCCCATCACATTTAGTTGTCATGCCACGGAGGTCAGCGGAACTCCACAGACGCTCTTAAATTCTGGCTTACATAAATTTCTGCACTGCAACATCCAGTTTTTAATTTTCACTGGACTTGGCCCTTATTAATCTTCACCCCAGCCAAAAACACTGAGGATAAAAAAAAAATACATCAGCTCTGCAGCCAAAATACTTCATGTTCAATACCTTATACTATAAGAATGAACTACTGGGTTAAACCATCATTCATCCAGAGAAATCCATTCTAAGGATGGACTTCTCTTCAAAACACCCTCTAGTGGCTAAATCCATCATTTCAGGTTTTTAGTTTGAATTCTACAAAGATTCATCCACTTACGAAATATCTCCAATTGAGTGAATTAATGTACTGTATTCTGCAGCAGAATCTTTCCCCAGGCTATAAATGATAAATACATTTTCAAGAAAACAAATTAAATATGTAGCACTGAGAAGAACAATCCATACCAGCATAAACACATGCTTTGTATGCAGAGCCTTTGAAACCATTGTCCATTTTCTTGTCTCCAAATAGGGCAGAGATCTGTTCATTTGTGATAGCACAAATTCATCTTTGGTGAAAATAGCTAGTTAGATTATATGATTTAGGTATAGAAAACGGCATCATTTTGATACAGGCACTAAATCCAATAGCTCTAGATAAAGCTTCTTCTTTTCAACGCTTATCATATGGGAAGATCCAAATGCCATGGACCTCATTTACTATTCCGTTATGCTGGTGTAACTTTGTGGAGGTCAGTGGGTTCATTCTGTTACACTGGTGTAAGAATCAGGCCCTAGGTCTTCAGAAACATTTTCCTCCTACTGGAGAGGTGGTGTTTTACAGCTCCACATGACTATTTCTCCTGCTGCAAGACCACAAGCAACTCCTGCTCATTTCATTCACTACAGGCTTTTGCATGATGGATGATTATGGTAAAATGGGGGATGTATTCTGTCACCAATCAGTGGGTCAAGGTATACATAGCATGAGTAAGGATGACAGAATCTGGCCCTCGGAGAGCTTCTTACAACGTAGAAGGAAAAAAAAAACCAAAAGTCTTACAACTTCAGTTTCAAAATTCAACGTTTCCATCCCATCCCATAAGAGAACAACGGAATCTTCCACTCACAGTCCAAGATCCCAAGACCAGAAGGGACCATTGTGATCATCTAGTCTGACCTCCTGTAGATTGAGCTTTGTTGGTAATGTGCATATTTCAGCATATTTGATACATAAATCCCTTTGCTGCTCAGAGGCTTAGGACAATTGGATAGGAACATGGGAACTGACAAACTGGATCAGACCCCCTGGACCATCTAGTCCAGTATCCTGTCTCAGGCAGCGGCCAGCACCAGCGGTAACATTTTCAAAACCACCTCAGTGACTTAAAAGCCAAAGTCCCAATTTCATAAATGACTTAAGCCCAGATGTTCAAAGGTATGTAGGCACCTAACTCCCATGGAAAGGATCTGGGCTCTAGGATCCTAAGTGTCAGTGAAAAAAAACCAATGTGACTTTAACTCCTAAGTGCCTAAGTCGCTTTTGAGAATGGGACTTAGGCTCCTAAGTCATACAGGCACTTTTGAAAATTTTACTTCTGATGTGTAAGAGGAAGGTGCAAGAAACCCCTCAGTTGGAACATGAGTTTATCTGCCCCCCAACAAGGTCTCATCATAACCCCTATAATTTTGAGATTGGTTTAAGACAGGAAGCACAAGGTTGTATCTCCTTTCCAAAAACTCGGATGAATTAAAACTAAATTTAAACGATTGCCTGTAACACATTTTTTACAACAATTAGAAAGAAAAGCTGTTCTATCTTTTCTTGCATCTGATAGGCGAATTGCCAGTAATATTCATACAATTAAAAACAGCTAATTAGTCCATGATCTGATATTGAAAGGCACGACACAGTATGCTCCAGTGTGGGGCAGCATAAACTTGGGTCAACATTCCGACAGCGTCAGCATTAATCAGCATAAACAAGCAGCCACATTCTCTGGAGACTCAACCAGACACCCTTCCTCATTAGGCCTTTACTAAAGAAAATACTGAATCCTCAAATCAATAAGAATATTTGATTGAGCTATAAATACAGCAAATGGAACAATCAACTTCAAAGGGCAGCATGGCCTCAAGAATAACCGCTTCCAATAGAGCAATGTTAGCTCCAGCCAGCCGTCTTGGTGTGGCTCTAAATGGCACGTTCTATTTAAAGGACATTTTCACTGCATTGCAGACTGATACAATATTAGTAGCGACGGTATATGTCATCTGTAGCCATTCCCCAGTTGTCGAAGACAGCACAGCTGCTGTTTGGAATGCCTTGGAGACGCAAACGGCACATGTTTCCTTCATACTACTGCTGCTTCAGTAACATGGCCATTATTTACTGCTTTAATTTTGACACTATTGCCTATTTAGGCAGGCGCAGTTTAAATCATTGCTATATATATCGCTGGCAACACAGTTATAGGAAAGGCCTCCTATCTCCATTGTCACATTGTATTCGCTCTTGTCTTACATGTAGGTCTTGGTTAGGCAGTACACTTGTCCGGTTTTAAGCCAGACGGTCCTGTTTTTTCATGGTTTGTCCCCTGTCCGGTATTGATCTAAAATGGACGTGGTTTTAATAAATAAATAAATTAATTAATTAATGGAGATATCCCATCTCCTAGAACTGGAAGGGACCTTGAAAGGTCATTGAGTCCAGCCCCCTGCCTTCACTAGCAGGACCAAGTACTGATTTTGCCCCAGATTCCCAAGTGGCCCCCTCAAGGATTGAACTCACAACCCTGGGTTTAGCAGGCCAACACTCAAACCACTGAGCTATCCCTCCCCCCCTTAAAAAAACATATGGAGCTATACCTATCTCCTAGAACTGGAAGGGACCCTGAAAGGTCATCCAGTCCAGTCCCCTGCCTTCAGTAGCAGGACCAAGTACTGATTTTGCCCCAGATCCCTAAGTGGCCCCCTCAAGGATTGAACTCACAACCCTGGGTTTAGCAGGCCAATGCTCAAACCACTGAGCTATCCCTCCCGTTTTGTCTGGTATCATGCCGCAAGGGATGGAGGACACCATTTTAAAGGGTGCGCTGCTCTGCACCTGCCAGCATGCAAGGTCATGCTGGCGGGGGTGGGGTCTTGCAGGTGGCGGCAGATCCAGACCATTCCCAGAAATACCAGAATGTCCGGTGTTCTGGGGATGCCCTCATTGGCCACCCTAGTCCCAGTCCTGGAAATAATAGCTATACTCACGTCGAGCCCCATTGACTCCATTGTGACTCCTTCCAAGTGTCTCAATCTGCCCACGTGTTACCAGTTGTGGGACCGGGTCTTAGATTGTAAGCTTCCTTGGGGGAGGGAATGTGTCTTTTTTTTTAGTTTGTTGATCAAGCACCTAACACCCTTTGGGGCACTTTGAGCTCAGTCTGGTGCTGAGTGCTCTTGGGAGGTGCCATCATCCATCACACTGCTATCAGTGTGAGTTGAGGGCACCCACCACCTCACAGGCTCAAGCCCATAGTAGGTAATTTAATAATACATTCATGCTGGTTATACACCAGTTCAATTCAATTGGAGTTACTCTGAATTTACACCAGGGTAGCACAGTAGAACCAGCCTCTATGATTCTGTACTGTTTAACTGATACTCAGTACCTGATTTTAACATATGCATTTAACATATCTTAAAATACACTTTGCTTTAGATAAATAACTATGTAATCCCCTATTTTTTCCTCCCCACTTTCCCTTTTTCTCAAGTTCTCTCCTAAAGGCAATATGAACCCAATCATGCTCATGTTCAAGTCGATCTTTTGGATACTCACAGTTTGAGTGGGTTCATAATTATACAAAACAACAAAGCTTGCCCACCCCTGCTGTGTTTAGCCTGTAAATTGTACATTGGGAAGAAGAATCAATTATAGTTGTTTGGCTGCCACCACAGTTAATAAAATGGTGGAGGGTTTTTTTTTCTTAGCAGAGAATGACTCTACAATTAAACAAGAAGCCTTTGATTGTTTAAAAGTGATATCTATAGAAAAAGTACTGACTAAAAGTAGGTCTTCTTGCAAAACCATTGTGTTGCCAACCAGTGGAGATATTCAACAAAAGCTTGAAAAGATGGAAAAGTGTTACCTGCGGGGAGCTGCTCTTTTCAAACATCTTCTACAAGATTTTGACTCTCATTTCTCAGAAACTTGTAACTGAGCAATTGTGGTAATAGTGTTGGTTTCAACAACTTCCCAGCACAAAGGAAAGCACTTTATGTGTAAAAATTAAATAAAAAAACCTTTGGATAACAGCGATGGCTGTAATTGGAATGAGTATATGTGAGTACTGACAACCCTTTTTATACCAGAGTACCCTACTTAATCCCCAGGTGTTTAGCAGCATCATATAAAGGAATTGTTTATTATAGCAATAAGCCACATTAGGGGTGCACATTACTAGCCCATTGGCACACATCTCCATCACCATAGCATTTGGGCACCTCACACTCTTTAATGTATTTATCCTCACAATACCTTAGTGAGGTAGGGAAGTACTTTATCCCCATTGTACAGATGGGGAACGGAGGTACTGAGAGACAAAGTGACTTGCCCAAGATGACACAGAAAGTCTGTGACACAGCAGGAAAATGAACCAAGTCTCCTAAGTATTAGGTCAGTGGCCTAACCACTGGATAATCCTTTGTCTCTGCCTCACATGTTATCAGCATTGTGCATTCACCTGCCCGAGTAATGCAACAATAGCTGACTAATGCACAGATTGGAGTGGCTTGTAGAGTATAGCTCATTTTACATTTCATTAAAAAAAGTAAGTTTGATAGAGATTTATGCAATGTATCCTTTCCCCAAAGAAAAGTAATTCCTATGTAAAAGGAATGAGAAAACAGAAGGTAAGGGAGAGGTGGCAACAATAATATGTGATCATGTTTCATAATGCATATGCACAAAGCTGAATAATTCAGGTTGTCCACTCAACCCTAAATCTACTTTTTTCTAACTTTTGGGTGCCTGACTTTACAATCTTAATGTTATTGCTTCAACGTTGAATTTTTTGTTTGGGAGATGCTTGGGATACGGTTGGTTTACATTAAAATAGATGGTAGTCTCAGTCCCTTTGCTGGTGTTTGCGCTACAAAACTGACATTAATTGGTTCCCAAGGAGAGGCAGCATAGTTTAGTGGGTAGGGCACTGGAAACAGAGGTAGGAGACCTTTATTCTGTTCCTGCCTTTGCCACTAAACTCAGGCAAGTCATTTCAGCCCAGATCCACAATCCATTGATTTCAATGTAAATTTGTGGATCTGGACTTTCATCTCACTGTGCCATAAAAAGGCCAATGACTTACCAGCCAAAAGTAAGCATGAACTATCTAGATGTAGTCTACATAAGGTTTAAGGCATATAGATGGGAAAGCTTGCATTATTGCTGTCTTTATTGTACCTGTTCCATAAAGAAAGAGAGGACATTGATCTCTAGGAAGTGAATATAATGCCTTGCACAAGCATTGAAGTTCACATGTAATTGTGGGCACACATTGGGACAGTGCTTAAAAAAGGGACTCTCATGCAGGAAAGAGAAATTCTGGTCATGGTGGACCAGTGGCCACACATTGCACTGCTATCTAAGACTTCCCCTGCCTGTCTCAGGGGCAGAAAATATAGGAAAGCCTCATGACAAAAAAGTGAAAAAAGAGGTGGAGGGGGATTGCTCAGTGTTTTAAGCATTGGCCTGCTAAACCCAGGCTTGTGAGTTCAATCCTTGAGGGGGCCACTTAGGGATCTAGGGCAAAATCAGTACTTGGTCCTGCTAGTGAAGGCAGGGGGCTGGACTTGATGACCTTTCAGGGTCTCTTCCAGCTCTATGAGATAGGTATATCTCCATATATTTAAAAAAAAAATGCAAAAGCCCCATGGCTGGAAATTTCTTTGAAGAGCTACCTCACCCTTCAGGAAGAGTGGTTTTCAGCTCCATCCATTGAAGGGAGTTTTTGTGTCACTCTGTTTTCTTCAGAAGGATGAATATTCATTCACAATTCAACCATGTGGAAAAAATAATTATTGAGAGCGTGCCGAAGGGCTTTCACGAAACTAACAAATTAGCTCAAATTTGAAGAGAAGGTCAGTTAATTCGAAGCTTTCTGAATACATATTTATCCTCCTCACTAAAAGGCCAGCTTTATTAGCGTCTCTAAGAGGCTGGGCTGTTCAATTCCTTCAAGCTTCTGACCTCCCAATAGATTGCTTCACTCCCACATATTTACTCAGAATTATTTGAAGAGCTGGCATCTCTTCCTTTCTGCTTTTAAAGCCTATACCCCATCATGGAGATTTTTCCACTTGGTATCTTTTCTTTCAAACAAATGAAACACAAGGGGTTTGGCTCTCCACTAAATTAAGTAGAATTTACACTAGTGTAACTCTGTTGACATCAATGGAGTCATTCCCGATGCACACCAAATAAAAGAGAAGAACATGGCCCTTGATCTCACTGTATGTCCATCTGCACTAGAAAATATAATCCTGCACTGTGCTTCTCTAGTATATACAAACTAAAGGGTGCCCTTGTGCCTTCTCTCCCCAGTGTTAGCTAATAGGTCGCTC
This sequence comes from Chrysemys picta bellii, assembly GCF_011386835.1. Classification (NCBI taxonomy): domain Eukaryota; kingdom Metazoa; phylum Chordata; order Testudines; family Emydidae; genus Chrysemys; species Chrysemys picta. Next base: position 270,702,272 of record NC_088792.1, on the reverse strand, counting down.
TTGGAATGTGTGGGCAACTTCAGCTATCCTTACCCTCTCTCCTGTAATTCTTTCTTTTCTGCTTGTGCTTTCTCTTTTGTGCCCCTTAACTCTTATGTGTCTCTATCTGTGTAATTTTACCTCTTTGTTCACATTTTGCTTCTCGCACATCAGTATTCAATACAGATCACAAGAAAATGGAATACTCTGCTGACGTCTTTCTATTGACACATGTAAAGCACAAGTAGAATAATTCTCAGACAATAAGAATATGTTTCAAATAAACCAAGTTATAAATTGTTACAGCTTAAAAAAATAAACCCATACACATCTACCACCACCATAAAGAAGGGCTGTAATGAAGGGCCTATCAATATTTCCATAACTGTGCAATTGACATCTAGGGTGAAATCTTAGCCCTGCTGATGTCAAAGGGAATTTTGCCACTGACATCAATGGGGCCAGGATTTCACCTCCATATTGTAACAATAATTCCTAAATGGTCAATATAAATAAGAGTGGAGAGCATTGTGCAGGTGTTAGAACAGGATGTCGAGGATCAGGCTCTATTTCTGGGTCTGTTTTGCTTATTCTGCTACTTTAGGCAAATAACTTGAGCCAAAATTCTCAAATGATCACTATTTCCATGTTCCCCAGTCTTTGGGCACTTAACTTGATACCTCTGGGGCCCTGGTTTCAGAAATGCTGAGCTCCTCCAGCTCCCACTGATTTCAGACAGAGCTGTTGGTGCTCAAAGCCACTGGGGGAAAAAAATCAGACTCAAGAACTTTAGTATTTTTACTGTATTTCTTTCTACTTGTAATCACTTAAATAAGCACCCGTCTGCTACTCTGGGCACCTTTGACTTTATTTAAAGTTAAAATACAACCAACAGCAAACAAAATGACCAGTAACCCCTCCCCCCACCAAAAATCCACCCTCAACACCACCCAATACCTGGGACTTTCTCCACTAAACTTGTCCTTCCATAAACAATTTCGCTCATCATAGATTCATAAATTCCAAGGCCAGAAGTAGCATCTAGTCTGACCTCCCATATAATACAGGCCATAGAAATTCCCCAAAATAATTGCTAGAGCAGATCTTTTAGAAAAACATCCAATCTTGATTTAAAAATTGTCATTGAAAGAGAATCCACCTCGACCCTTGATAAATGTTTCCAGTAATTAATTACCTTCACTGTTAAAAATGTACACCTTGTTTCTAGGATGAAGCTTCAACTTCCAGCCATTAGGTGTAAAATGAACCTTCTCTGCCAGATTCAAGAGTCCATTGTCCAATATTTGTTCCCCATGTAGGTACCTACAGAATATAATCAAGTCATCTCTTACCCTTCTCTTTGTTAAACTAAACAGATTATATGCCTTGAGTATATCACTATAAGGCATTTTTGCTAATCCTTTGATCATTCTTGTGGCTCTTCTTTGAATCCTCTTCAATTTATCAACATCCTTCTTGAATTGGGAAAAAACAGAACTGGACACAGTATTCAACCAGTGATCTCATCAATGCCAAATAGAGGTCAAATAATCTACTCCTACTCCAACTCCAGATTCTCCTGTTTATGCATCCCAGGATTGCAATAGCTTTTTTTGACACAATGTCACATTGGGAGCTGATTATTCACCACAACCCAAAAATCTTTTTCATGGTCACTACTTCCCAGGAGAGAGTCCCCCATCCTGCACATATGACCTACATTTTTTGTTACCAGATGTACACATTTACATTTATCCATATTAAAACATATTGTTTGTGCATGCCCAGTTTACCAAGCGATCCAGATAGCTCTGAATCAGTGACCTGTCTTCCTCATTATTTATCACTCCCCAATTTTTTATGTCAGTTGCAAACTTAGGCTAGGTCTACACTACCCACCTGAATCAGCGGGTAGAAATCAACTTCTCGGGGATCGATTTATCGCGTCCCAACGGGACGCGACAATCGATTCCCGAATCGACGTTCTTACTCCACCAGCGGAGGTGGGAGTAAGCGCCGTCGACAGAAAGCCGCAGAAGTCGATTTTGCCGCCGTCCTCACAGCGGGGTAAGTCGGCTGCGATACGTCGAATTCAGCTACGCTATTCACGTAGCTGAATTTGCGTATCTTAAATCGACTCCCCCCTGTAGTGTAGATGTACCCTTAATCAGTGATGATTTTATGTCTTCTGCCTGGCCATTGATAAAAATGTTAAATAGCATTAAATCAAGCCTCACTTGGTTCAGACACCCAGGCAAAAAGCTGGACCTTGCAATGGGTCCTAAAGGTCAATAATCCTGGAATATTTCAGACTAACAATGGAAGCTGAAGGACCCTAATGAAGAACACCTCTACGCCTTTTGTTGAAATAAAAAGCATCACCACCGATCACAGCTGCAGCAGCATTACACAGGGATAGGGTTGCCAACTTTCTAATCGCACGAAACTGAACACCCTAGCCCCACCCCTTTCCCGAGGCCCCGCCCCCGCTCACTTCAGCCCACCTCCCTCTGTTGCTCACTCTCCCCCACCCTCACTCACTTACTCATTTTCACTGGGCTGGGGTGTGGGAGGAAGTGAGGGTTCTGACTGGGGGTGCCAGGGTCCCTTTTCGACCAGGTGTTCCAGCCGAAAACCGTACACCTGGCAACCCTACATAGGGAGAGAGATGGTTTCTCATATAGGCAGGCCCAGACCATTTGGGGCTGTACTGGTTGTCTCAAGTCAGCACCCAGAGATGGAAACAATCAAAGCTAGTGAATGCTTTTTTCAAATGTTCGGACCAAAACCCCTTTGCACTTCACAAAAGTACTGTGAGTTTTCATTGTTAATTGATGTTTTCATCGTCCTCTGAGATCTAAAGATGAACGATGCTTTATAAGTGAAAAATATTATTATGCACACTGAAATATTTAACATACACTATGGAGAATGAATGAAGGAGTTGTGTGTATTATTTTTTTATAAATATGCAGCTCAGTTTACCTGATTGATATGAATCTGTCTGACTGCACAGAGTTAAATCTCAGGAGGCAGTTGGTGGGAAACAAACAGAAAACAAAAGAAGGCAACATAAGGCACAGTCCAGAGAATGCCAAGAGTTCTTGAGGAAACAATGGGAACATTATTAAATGAGGAATACCCCTATTTGTCTCCACTGAGACTGGCAAGATTTATTCTTCCTAATCCCAGACCTAGGATCAAAGGGGATACTAAAACCTTAGAGATGCTAGCCTAGGGAGGAAGGCAATAGAATGGGCTGTCGGCATCAGCTGGCGTCTGTCAGAAAGAGAGACAGAAACTGCAGCAAGTAGGCTGTCTCTCCCAATCCAGAGACGGAGGTAGCTGGGCTGAATGGAATTTACCAGAGCATGCAAGGTAAGATTAAGGCCAACGTAAGTGGAAATAGGTGTATAGGCCTTTACCCTTTGCTTTGTGTGCTGTGTACCTTTGGGTAAATAAATACTTTGGTTTGAAGATGCTGTTTTTAAGTCACCATAATCAGCTGCTGTCACAGTCTTCTAGAGGAGAAGGGCTGACAGGTGCCTGTCGTGTTAACACAACTGGTAAACAGAGAGGGTGTTGCAGCCAAGAGATCCAATGTATGAATGATTAGACCATGTGGTTCTGCTCACAGAGGGGTGTACTTGACCCCAAAGGGGTGTACTTGAGAGTCATTAAAAGAAGTGTAGAGCTCAGCTCGCCCTGTAAATGTGACATACACATTCAACGTACATAGACTATTCATGGAGTCATAGATCTGAAGGCCACAAGGGACCATTTTGAGCATCTAGTCTGATATCCTGCATAATACCGGTCATAGATTTTCATCCAATACTTGTGGATGACCTGGAGAATGCCTATAAAAAAACACATGCAGTCTTCACTTAAAGACTTCAAATAATGGAGAATCCATCAATGTAATAAGGAATAAACAGAATAAACCAAAAAGAAATTACTCAGACTCAAACATGATTCTGAAGCGATAAAGGAATTAAACAGTTAAACCACATACATGGATTTCCCTCTCATTATAACTGGCGAAAAGTAGAAGCTATGCCTCTGACACTGTATTGTCTGTGACAAATTTTGCTTCTACTCAGGCCTAATCTACCTGAAGTTATGAAGGCATACGTTTTAGTCCAAAAGATCAGAACTATCTCTTAACAGTCACCAGTTAGAAGAGACATCACTGTTGCATTCAGCCCTCATGAAGACTAAGTGCAGCAAATATGTATAGAATCATAGAAGATTAGGGTTGGAAGAGACCTCAGGAGGTCATCTAGTCCAAGCCCCTGCTCAAAGCAGGACTAACACCAACTAAATCATCCCAGCCAGGGCTCTGTCAAGCCAGGCCTTAAAACCTCTAAGGATGGAGATTCCACCACCTCTCTAGGTGACCCATTCCAGTGCTTCACCACCCTCCTAGTGAAATAGTGTTTCCTAACATCCAACCTAAACCTCCCTCACTGCAACTTGAGACCATTGCTCCTTGTTCTGTCATCTGCCGCCACTGAGAACAGCTGAGCTTCATCCTCTTTGGAACCCCCCTTCAGGTAGTTGAAGGCTGCTATCAAATCCCCCTCACTCTTCTCTTCTGCAGACTAAATAACCCCAGTTCCCTCAGCCTCTTCTCGTAAGTCATGTGCCCCAGCCCCTTAATCAATTTCGTTGCCCTTCGCTGGACTATCTACAATTTGTTCACATCCTTCTTGTAGTGTGAGGACCAAAACTGGTCGCAATACTCCAGGTGTGGCCTCACCAGTGCCGAATAGAGGGGAATAATCACTTCCCTCGATCTGCTGGCAATTCTCCTACTAATGCAGCCCAATATGCCCTTGGCATTTTTGGCAACAAGGGCACACTGCTGACTCATATCCAGCTTCTCGTCCACTGTAATCCCCAGATCCTTTTCTGCAGAACTGCTGCTTAGCCAGGTGGTCCTCTGCCTATAGCAATGCATGGGATTCTTCCATCCTAAGTGCAGGACTATGCACTTGTCCTTGTTGAACCTCATTAGTTTTATTTTGGCCCAATCCTCCAATTTTTCTAGATCACTCTGAACCCTATCCCTACCCTCCAGTGAATCTACCTCTCCCCGCATCTTAGTGTCATCTGTGAACTTGCTGAGGGTGCAATTCATCCCATCATCCAGATTGTTAATAAAGATGTTGAACAAAACCAGCCCCAGGACCGACCCTTGGGGCACTCCGCTTGATACCAGCTACCAACTAGACATCGAGCCGTTGATCACTACCCATTGAGCCTGACAATCTAGCCAGTTTGCTATGCATTTTATAGTCCTTATAGACTGAAAAAATTATTGTGTGGTAAGTTCAAAGAGAATTTGGAAGATTGTATCCAGAAAAGCCAACTGGTTAATTTCAAACAACCTCAGAGGATAAAGGAGCTACTGACATTACCTAGTCAGCCTCATCTTTTTGCATTGATCAGTATGCAGGATTCATGCTAGTTGTCCTGGAGAAATTCAGTATTAACAGCAAGTAATGCGTGAATTTGCTACTGCGCTAGATTCCCATCTGTCCTGGGAGTCACAGATTGCCCACATGTGGTAATTAGTGCACTAGCACACGCTGAGGTTAGAGAAACAGAAAAATGTTTCCATTCACTTAATATGCAGGTGGTGTGCACTGCTCAGTATGGAATACCCTAACTAAACACACTTGCCAAATTCCCAGGGCTTCACCATGATTTACTCAAACTCAAAAAAACAAAACAAAAACGAAGTTGCTTAATCATTGGAGGGTACTGACATTCAAGGAGAATAGTAGCTGTTCTCAGCACAGCTTAAGAACTGAGGTTCATGACTTCCATCAGATATATATTTGTCTGAGTCTAGCAAGTGAATCCCCATGCACAGTGTTGAAAATTTACCCCTGACTTCCAAATGAAAGTTTACTTTTAAATGAATTATTTTTCTTCTCTTGCAGATGATAAAGCTTATCCCTTAAATGCTCCTGAACAATATTCCATGTCCCCCAAGTCCAAGAAGATACTATGATGCCCTATGCAGTGCCTTTTGTCTCAAGGAATCCCAACGGGATATAAGAATCACTTCACCACTGAAATGCAGCCACCTCTGAAGTGGAAATCAGCAGCCATTCTGTACTAGGAAAAGAAATTGTGACCAAGGACACCAGAGCCAATCCTTTCCCTTAGTCATCAGCTTGGTGGTGCGGGCATTATACATGTATTATATACACAGATTAAATAGAAAGAAAGTATCAAATATCAGTAAAAAGAGCCCACACTTCCATTCAATCTTTCAAGGAATTCTCTAGATTTACCCACTATCATGGCCAGATCTTTGGCTGCTGTATATCAGTGGAGCTCTAGTGAAGTCAAAGGAACTATGCTGACTTACATTGGCTTCAATAGAGCTATGCCACTTAACACCAGCTGAGGATCTGGCTACATGATACTCATTTTATCTACTCTGTAAGGATGAAGGAGTTAGCTAACACTGCCATGCTTCAAACATGAGGTGTTGCTGAATTTAGGAATTTTTTTGGAAATCAACATCAGATCCCTGCAGTGACCCATCTCTCCCCACATGGTGCACATCACACGACTCTGCCATTGAGTGTTAAACATATAATTTGTCAAGTGACAATGACAGTCACAATGTCTTTCAAGAGATAGGCTTTTGAATTATCTAGGAAGATGCCATACTGTGGCATTAGATCTAGATTTATAGACACTCTTTAAAATCTGACTGCAGTAAACCAGATTTTACAGACAGTGAAGGGTAGACAATAATTTCATTGCATAATTAAACAGTTGGTGGTGTCATTTAGGTAACCTACTCATTTTTCTTATATGTGATATATAGTCCATTTTCACCATCCCTGTTCGATTTTTGTGCCACTCTAGCACTTGGTCAATGAGCAGAAGCATGCTTGTAGCTCATTGTGGAATAAGGAGTACATTTCCGAGACTGGAAGCATGCATTTTTACATAATACACAAATATTTATAGTTATTTACTTCAGGCCAGATGAGCAACAAAGAAATCACCATCTGGATCAGACCTCAGGCCATCTAGTCCAGTATGCTGCCTCTGACAGCAGCCAACATAAAATGTTTCAGAGGAAGGTGTAAGAAACTCCATAGTAGACTACGGAGATGTGGGTTAATCTGCCCCCAACATCAGGCCTCCTCCTCATCTCATAAGGTTTACTATCCCTTCCACAATTGGTTGCCATTAATTATAACAACTCTGGATATGTTTGTTATCCATATAAATATACAGTCCCTTTTTGAATCTTGCTACATTTTCCACCTCAACAACAACCTGCAGCCATGAATTCTGCCATGTAATTGCATGCCGTGTGAATTTTGAATTTGCCACCTTTTAATTTCATTGAATCTCCTCTTGTTCTTGTGTAATGAGGCAGGGAGAACAGAAGCTTTTGATCTACCTTTGTAGGTTGGCTACCTTTTTGTATATGAATGAAATAAAATTAAGTACAGATCTCAAGCCAGTGTAAAAGGAGAACTTTCTACATTATACACACTTATCTATTGTGATTTCCATGAAAAGACTGGGCAACTAAAAGTTAATGGAGGGGCAATCAAAAAAGGCACACTCTTAGGTTCTGAAAATGGCAGTGGGTCAGATTATGAACCCTTTCTTCACAGTGCTGGCCACTCACCCAAGTAGTCCCCCTGACATTAATAGGGACATTTGGGTGAGCAACTGTGCACCAATTAAAGGAGTTGCCCAGCATAAGCAAACATGAAACAGATCAATGTGTAGAAGAATCTATATCCCAGGCAGAGGCAAACAAAACTGATTCCATACCTCTGACTAGCTCAGAAGCGTTGTCCTCTGGCCTTCTATTCCAAAGAAAAACAGATAAGTGTTCTTTGCTTTCCAAAGTACTTTCATGAAGTGCATACACAAGAGGTGGCACAAAAAGCCAGCTGCTTTCCAAGTACCGTTTGAGGGCAGGCTAGTGTAAAAAGGCAACAGATGCAGTAATTGCTCTCACTGCCTGTGATACCCGGTAAGAATTTTTTAGGCTGGGAAAACACCATCAGAGATTAAAGGAATGACACTGGCTTCTTCATAGTTATAAACTTGTTAAGCTAATTAGATGAAGCAGAGAAAACAAAGTGAGGAAAAAAGATAACCTGTAGGGCTGATCTATGAAGAGTAAGTTTGAGCTCCTACTGCTATTCCGGAGCCTTATGCATGGTCCAGTGAAATGAACAGGACATGTACAATGACCTGCTTCAATGCTTCGAGCCTCCATAAGCTTAGTAGTGCATGACATATTCAGTGTGGCCAACTTGCACAATTTTATTATGAGTCTCGCGATATTTGGCATTTTCCTTAATCCCCAGCTGCAAGTGATTACAGGAGAACCTCAGCTTTATTTTTTAAAAATACTAACTTTCTAGCTCTCATGGTTGCAGAGAAAAATCTTGAATATGGGAACTCCTTGCACCCTAAAGGGCTCAGAAAACAGAGCTCAACATTTTTTTGAAAAAACAAAACATGATTTTAAACCAATCGTGTGATTTTGGGGAGGGGGGGGGGGGCTGACTCATGATTTTTGGATGGATGACATTAGCGATACTTACTATCTGTTCAGGATTCTCTGGAGCAGTGAGGATGTCAATCTTAGAGGATTTGTTTACCAAAACCTTCTTAAGTACCGTGCCTACCCACTCTAGTAATAATAAAATAATAATCATAATTTTAATTTCTATAGCCCTTGCATTTGAGATATTCAAGTGCAGTTCTACTCTGAAAAGGGACAGTAAAAATGCCACCTTCTTACTCAACATTTAATAAATAAATGGAGATATCCTATCTCCTAGAACTGAAAGGGACCTTGAAAGGTCATTGAGTCCAGCCCCCTGCCTTCACTAGCAGGACCAAGTACTGATTTTGCCCCAGATCCCTAAGTGGCCCCCTCAAGGATTGAATTTATAACGCAGGATTTAGCAGGCCAATGCTCAAACCACTGAGCTATCCCTCCCCTCACTTCTGCTCTTAAGCTGCATCCAAAGTTATATCTGCTTGCTTTAGTGTTAAATACAAGTTTTTAGTGCTTTTTTACCATTGAGAGTCAAAACGGCATAAAGAGACAAAAAGCCAGGTGGATTTTATTCCTTCTTGTGCACCTTCCACAAGATTGCTGACTAAATTCCAATCAGTTCCGGCTTTGCAATTCCACAGAAGTCAATGGGGCTGCACAGGAGTCACTGACAGCATAATTTGGCCTGCAGAACCATTACAGCAGGTGATGGATGGATGAGACGGAAAGAACTTAGGTTGATTCTGGCAATCCAGTTTGAGTTGGCAGGGCTGGATGCTAAAAAACCAAAGTCAATGGAACTATGTCAGCCTGGAATTTGACCCTGTATCTTTATTGGTAGAGAGAGCACACTTGATTTGGAATTCACTGGGAGACAAGAAACAGTGCCAGCTTTATCATTACTTCTCAGAGTACAACCACATTTCAAAGTGCTCTTTTTTGAACACTCAGGTATGAACTCTTCCTTGATTGTCAGGAAATGGTGGTTATTCTATGTGTCACTGAAAAGTGATGTTTCCCAGCAGGGCAATAGCGTATTGGATATGGCCTATGAATACCAATGTTAATGTACAAATTCCTGCTAGACTACTACTGATTGTAAACTGTGCCCTTAGAGACTGCATTCAGTCCACCAGGGACTTCTGGTCTTGCTAATTGATTTTACATAGAAGGTACTCAGACAATAGGGTAACGGGCAGCACTACGAATAAAAAAGCCTAAGGCAGATATATTTTACCTAAAATATTATTTGTTTTGGGTTTGTAATCTGAGATTTGTTCTAAGCATCAATAATTTGGGCGTTCTCAGTGCAGTCCTTCCCAGTTTGCGCACCTCCCATTTGTTAACTAACTAAACTTCACAAGCCACAACACTGGGTTGAAGTCAGCAATGGTTGTGATACTATTTAATAACTGGGCAAACTAGGACAGAAACCAAGTGGCCTGTCAAAGACCATGTAGCAAGTCAGTACCAGAGTTGAGAACTGAACCCAGGCATATTGGCCCCATGTAACCATCAAAACTTACGGTTCAATAGAGATTCGCTTATTTGCATCTATCAGTTTCTCATACTTCACCTGCGTGTTATTGTACTTGTATCATTTCCAAAGTAAAGTGATTTCTGTAGTGTATTGGAGTAATGGGTAACTTAAGCTCATTTGTATCTAATTAAGCATCATGTTCAAGGAGAATGCGAATGAAGAGATGTGCGTTGTGAAAAGTATCTTGTGTGTTTAGGGTGGAATTTTCAGAAGCTCTCACTGCTGGTCTAACTCTGTTCTCACTGAAATCAATGGTAACAACATCAATGAGAGCAGAGTTATTCCAATTCTGAGCACTTTTGAAAGTCCCAACCTTAATATTTTTCCTGTAGCATGATATTGTTTCCATGTTTGGTTTTATATTATTATTGGTTGTTTGTATGAATGTGCCTGGATGGCTCTATTGGACAACTGTCTGTGTAACATTTGCTTTAACATCAAGAAAAGATTGCTTTCTTCTGAAGAATAGACAATAAGCACTCCAGCATTAGAAGGTATAAACAAAAGATTGTGTAACTTGCAGCTGGCCAAGGTCAGCATTAATTTAAGTACAGTGGCTGAATTCTTGGCATTTACTCTTACTCACAAAAATATATGAGCTGTTTTCACTTCTTTCTGGGGTGTCTGAATGCCTTTCCTACCCCAATGACATCAAATGTAACAGACAGTGGCAGGCTCTTCAGTGCATCCATTAATGCACCCACAAAAAGTGAAGGTTCCTCTGTTCACTTTAGAGATGGAAATTATTTCCAAATTTAAAGGTGACAAATTTTCTCATGCAGAATTTTCAACAATTTGTATTAAAATGTTTCACCATTTTGCAACCATCTCTATTTCACATAGGGCCCAGTCCAACCCCATTAAAGCCAATAGATATTTCCCATTGACTTCAGTGGGAGTTGGATTAGGGGCATATCGGGCAACCAACCCTGTCTGCAAATACATAGTTGTCTGTGTAGCAGATCGAGCACTCACCGCTGCAGCGCCTCCTGCTGGTCATCTGGGAATTTGCTCAATTCTAGCACTCGGAGTGCCTCCTGCTGGCCAGTGTCTCTCCTGCCTCAGGCCCCATGTCCCTCCCAGACCCCAATACTCCTTTCCCTTGGGGTTCTGCCCACCACAATACCTCCACACTCTGGGTCTCCCCTCCCAGGGGAACCCCCAACCCTCTAAGCCCACCTTGCCTCAGTAGCTACTGCCAGTCATCATCTAGCCCTCTTTACCTGGGGCAAACTGCACTATGTGATGGCCACTCATCACTGTCAAGGGGGATGGACCTGCTGCCTTTCTTGGCCCAGCTGTCTCCCTGCAGCCCCAGTACCTCCTTTGGCCTTCAGCAAGGCCTCAGCCTGGTGAACTTGCCAGGCCAGAGCTCCCCAGCCAGGCCCTAATTGGCTGCCTTAAGCCCACTCCTGATTGGCTCACCAGGGCAGACCTTTCCCAGGGCTGTTTTTAACCCCTTCCAAACCGGAGTGGGTGACCACCCCACTACAGTCTGTAATTATCTTTTTAAGTGCACAAGCAGGCCCACAAACTTCATAGGCCTATTAGTTGAGGCCTGTTGAAAATTTGGCCAATTGTGCAATATAAAAAGGAATTTGGGAAAATGCCACTATTTTGACATTAGTTCTCAACTCAAATCAATATGAAAAGTCAAAATATCAAAGTGAAACCACATTTTGCAAATGGAGGAAAACAAACAGAGGAGAAGAAAACAGAGGTAGTTTGCCTGGAAGTTCCCACAGAGTTTTTGCCTTTCAGGCTTCTGTGAGCAGTAAATACAACATCTGAAGAGGCTCTTAGAAGGAAGACAATATGCATAGTGAACGATCAGCCATTGTGACCTGCACAGGATGTGCCATGTTTGTCTTTCTCCCAGAGGATAGAAGAGACTTCATCTGTACAAAGTGCAAGCTGGTCTCCATATTGGAAGAGAAAGTTAAAGGACTAGAGACCCAAGTATCAACCCTGCGCTGCAGAGAAAATGAAGACTTTCTGGATAGAAGTCAGCATTCGGTACTGCAGGCACAGCATGCTGAAGAATCACAGAGGGCAGTGCAGAACAGGGAAGAAAACTGGCAGCATGTGAACTCCAGAAGAAGAAAGAAGAAAACCCATGTACCCCCAATGCAGACAGAGATAAGAAACCATTTTCAGGCTCTCTGCACAGGTACTACGCTGGAGAATGGTTTGGAAAAGTCATCTGAGGGAAGGGATCAGAAAGAGACCCCATCGACCGTAAGGCATGGGATGCATTGTCCTAGGGACGGGGGTTCCATGACCACCACTCCCAAGATGAGGAGATGGGTGGTGGTGGTCAAGGACTCCCTCCTAAGGGGATGGAGTCATCCATCTGCCGTCCAGACCGGGAAATTCGTGAAGTGTATTGCTTGCCTGGAACTAGAATTCAGGATGTGATGGAATGTCTGCCGAGACTGATCAAGCCCTCGGACCGCTACCCCTTCCTAATTCTCCATCTGGGCACCAATGATACTGCCAAGAATGACCTTGAGCAGGACACTGCAGACTAAGTGGCTCCGGGAAGAAGGATAAAGGAGTTTGAGGCGCAAGTCATGTTCTCGTCCATCCTCCCTGTTGAAGGAAAAGGCCCAGGTAGGGACCATCAAATTGTGGAAGTAAATGCATGGTTATGCAGGTGGTGTCAGAGAGAGGGCTTTGGATTCTTCAACCATGGGATGTTGTTCCAGGAAGAAGGACTGCTAGGAAGAGATGGGATCCACCTAATGAAGACAGGGAAGAGAATCTCCGCACACAGACTTGCTAATCTAGTGAGGAGGGCTTTAAACTAAGTTCACCAGGGGATGGAGACCTAAGCACTGAGGTAAGTTGGGAAATGGGATACCAGAAGGAAACACAAGGAGGAGGGTGCAACAGGGGAGGCCTCTTGATTCATACTGAGAAAGTAGGGCAATCAGCTAGTTATCTTAGGTGCCTGTACACAAATGCAAGAAGCCTGGGAAACAAGCAGGAAGAATTGGAAGTCCTGGCACAGTCTAGGAACTATGATGTGATTGGAATAACAGAGACTTGGTGGGGTAACTCACATGACTGGAGCACTGTCATGGATGGGTATAAACTGTTCAGGAAGGACAGGTGTGGGAGAAAAGGTGGAGGAGTTGCACTGTATATAAGAGAGCAGTGTGATTGCTCAGAGCTCCAGTATGAAACTGGAGAAAAGCCTGTTGAGAGACTTTGGGTTAAGTTTAGAGGTGAAAGCAACAAGGTTGATGTCATGGTGGGTGTCTGCTATAGACCACCAGACCAGGAGGATGAGGTAGACGGGGCTTTCTTCAGACAACTAACAGAAGTTTCCAGATCACAGGCCCTGTTTCTCATGGGGGACTTCAATCACCCTGACATCTGCTGGGAGAGCAATACAGCAGTGCACAGACAATCTAGGAAGCTTTTGGTAAGTGCTGGGGACAACTTCCTGGTGCAAGTGCTGGAGAAACCAACTAGAGGCTGTGCTCCTCTTGACCTGCTGCTCAAAAACAGGGAAGAATTGGGTAGGGGAAGTAGAAGTGGGTGGCAACCTGGACAGCAGTGACCATGAGATGGTCAAGTTCAGGATCCTGACAAAAGGAAGAAAGGAGAGCAGCAGAATACAGACCCTTTGACTCCCTCAGGGAACTGATGGGCAGGATCCTTTGGAAGGCTAATATTAGAGGGAAAGTAGTCCAGGAGAGCTAGTTGTATTTTAAAGAAGCCTTATTGAGGGTACAGGAACAAACCATCCCGATGTGCAGAAAGAATAGCAAATATGGCAGGCAACCAGCTTGGCTTAACAGTGAAATCTTCGGTGAGCTTAAACACAAAAAGGAAGCTTACAAGAAGTGGAAACTTGGACAGATGACTAGGGAGGAGTGTAAAAATATTGCTTGAGCATGCAGGGGTATAATCAGGAAGGCCAAAGCACAATTAGAGTTGCAGATAGCAAGGAACGTGAAGAATAACAAGAAGGGTTTCTACAGGTATGTTAGCAACCAGAAGACGGTCAGGGAAACCGTGGGACCCTTACTGAATGGGGGAGGCAACCTCGTGACAGATGATGTGGAAAAAGCTGAAGTACTCAATGCTTTTTTTGCCTCGGTCTTCACAGACAAGGTCAGCTCAGACTGCTGCACTGACCGGCACAGTACGGAGAGCTGAGCAGTCCTCAGTGGTGAAAGAACAGGTTAAGGAGTATTTAGAAAAGCTGGACATTCAGAAGTCCATGGGGCCGGATGCAATGTATCCGAGGGTACTAAGGTAGTTGATTGATCTGATTGCAGAGCTGTGATAGATAAAGTGGCAGATAGCTCCCTTTGATGGACACCCAGCCAGCCAGTTAGCTGTAAAATCCCTCTTGGTAGCTGTTCTTTACTTGCTTTACCTGTAAAGGGTTAAAAAGTCCCCCAGGTAAAGAAAAAAAAGTGGGCACCTGACCAAAAGAGCCAATGGGAAAGTAGAACTTTTTAAAATTGGGAAAGAAACTTTCCCTTTGTCTGTTGTTCTCTGGGCTGGAGGGAGAACAGCAATGCTGTAAGCAACTTAAGTCAGATATGATCATAAATCATCAGATCACACCTAGAACTACTTATCTGAACTCCAAATGTGTAAGTAGATCAGAATGTTTAGCTAAATGCGATTAGGGTTATTTCTTTTATTTCTTATTGGCTTGTGGACTCCTCTGTGCTAACCCCAGATGCTTTTGTTTGCTTGTAACCTTTAAACTGAACCCCCAAGAAAGCTATTTTGAGTGCTTGATTTTTGGAATTGCTCTTTTAAAATCTAGCAAAAGCCTAAGTTCCAGATGTATTTTCTTCTTTTTGTTTTTAATAAAATTTACCTTTTTTAAGAACAGGATTGGATTTTTGGTGTCCTAAGAGGTATGTGCATGTTGTTTGATTAGCTGGTAGCCACAGCTAATTTCTTTTGTTTTCTTTCTCAGCTCTTCCCCAGAGGGGGAGTGAAAGGGCTTGAGGGTACTCCACAGGGTGGAATTCCCAAGTGTTCCTTCCTGGTTTCAAAGGGGGTTGTTTGCATTTGGGGGGTGGCAGCGTTTACCAAGCCAACGTCAGAGAAAAGCTGTAACCTTGGGAATTTAATATAAGCCTGGAGTGGCAAGTATTAATTTTTAAAATCCTTGCAGGCCCCACTTCTGTACTCGGAATGACAGAGTTGGGATTCAGCCTTGACAGAGCCATTAGCCATTATCTTTGAAAACTCATGGTGATTGTGGGAGGTCCTGGATGATTGGAAAAAGGCAACTATAGTGCCCATCTTTAAAAAAGGGAAGGAGGAGGATCCAGGGAACTACAGACTGATTAGCTTCACCTCAGTCCCTGGAAAAATCGTGGAGCAGGTCCTCAAGGAATCCAGGAAGGTGATCAGGAACAATCAACATGGATTCACCAAGGGCAAGTCATGCCTAACCAACATGATTGCCTTCTATGATGAGATAACTGGCTCTGTGGATAAGGGGAAAGCAGTGGACGTAATATACCTTGACTTTGGCAAAGCTTTTCAGTATTCTTGCCAGCAAGCTAAATAAGTATGGATTGGATGAATGGACTATAAGATGGATAGAAAGCTGGCTAAATCATCGGGTTCAACGGGTAGTGATCAATGGCTCAATGTCTAGTTGGCAGCTGGTATGAAGCAGAGTGCCCCAGAGGTCAGTCCTGGGGCCGGTTTTGTTCAACAGCTTCATTAATTATCTGGATGATGGGAGGGATTGCACCCTCAGCAAGTTCACAGATGACACTAAGCTGAGGGGAGAGGTAGATACACTGGAGGGTAGGGATAGGGTCCAGAGTGACCTAGACAAATTGGAGGATTGGGCCAAAAGAAATCAGATGAGGTTCAACAAGGACAAGTGCAGAGTCCTGCACTTAGAACGGAAGAATCCCAGGCACTGCTACAGGCTGGGGACTGACTGTTTATGTAGCAGTTCTGCAGAAAAGGACCTAGGGATTTCAGTGGATGAGAAGCTGGATATGAGTCAACAGTGTGCCCTTGTTGCAAGAAGGCTAATGGCATATTGGCTGTATTAGTAGGAGCATTGTCAGCCGATCGAGGGAAGTGATTATTCCCCTGTAGTTGGCACTGGTGAGGCCACATCAGGACTATTGCGTCCAGTTTTGTGCCCCCCCCAAAAAAACCCAGAAAGGATGTGGACAAATTGGAAAGAGTCCAGCGGAGAGCAACAAAAATGATTAGGCGGCTGGGGCACATAACTTACGAGGAGAGGCTGAGGGAATTGGGGTTATTTAGTCTGCAGAAGCGAAGAGTGAGGGGGAATTTGATAGCAGCCTTCAACTACCTGAAGGGGGGTTCCAGAGAGGATGGAGCTTGGCTGTTCTCAGTGGTGGCAGATAACAGAACAAGGAGCAATGATCTCAAGTTGGAGTGGGGGAGGTCTAGGTTGGATATTAGGAAACACTTTTTCACTAGGAGGGTGATGAAGCACTAGAATGGGTTGCCAATGGAGGTGGTGGAAGCTCCATCCTTAGAGGCTTTTAAGGCCCGGCTTGCAAAGCCCTGGCTGGGATGATTTAGTTGGGGTTGGTCCTGCTTTGAGCACGGGGTTGGGCTAGATGACCTCCTGAGGTGTTTTCCAACCCTAATCTTCTATGATTTTCTTTTGAAAACACATTGTGAGGGAAAACTCCATACTCCAAACTCCAGCTTCCTGGCCTCCTCTCTACTAGTATTCCTGGGGGCAGCATAAGGTATAGCATCCTCTGGCTCCTTTGCGTGTTCCTCAGTCCCAAGCATATGGATGGTCACTTGCATGTATTGAAACATATATCCCTACCTAAATATGATTCAGATGATTTGTAATATTAGCAGTAATTAACATTAAAAACCAAATTTCCATTAACTGAGCTTTTTTCTAGTTGTTTTAGTATTTATTTGCAGCTTCTTCCATCTCCCGACAATATAAAGTAATTTGACATATGAGCACAAGAAAGAAAAATTACAACATTGCAAGAAATAATCCCACTACTAATATAATTTCCTGCATGTAGATATATTATGTAAAAAGAACAAAATAATATTCTCTATGAATTCTTTTCTGTTACCAGAAAGATAATACATCTGTCAAAGTTATAACATTGCATTTATTCCCGTGGTTTTGACCTTAGAATAGATTAATTGACATTCTAGTTTGTCCTTTCTCAAAGACAAAAACTCCTTGTCTTCATTTTTGACAGAAATCCTCCTATAGTTTTGGACTGGCAAAGAAGAATGGAAAAGTGAAACAGGATTTATTCTAGCTAGACTAACAGATCTGACACCCATGTCAAACATTATTACAACCTATATGCCTCAAATGAACTACTCTAGACTGGAAATTAAATACTGCACAGATTGAAGTCAAGCATTACAAAAACAAAATGTTTCACAGCCCACATACTTTTCTCTATATGTTTTCAATGATTCAGTAATGAGCAGCATGCCGAGGCAACCTTTGAAATGCTGCAAAGAGCACAAAACAAAAATAATATATTTATAGGATGAAATTTATTCCATCCACAAAATAAATCCTTAGTAAACCAGGCGCTATGTGAAGGGAGCAGGTGCTTGAAGAGAAGAACTACACACACGTACACACACATACACACACACAGAGACGTGTGCAAGGCTGTCCTACACTGCTCCATGCTCACTCTGCTGGACAGCAGCCAAATTTCCTCCCTGCCTATTTCTCAGAACTCTAGGATTGCTGGATCTTCATAAATACAAGTCTGCGGCCCCCTCCATTGGCTCCTCCCCACCCCCATAAGGACTTCTTGGGGGGTCTAGTGTGGAATCCAATTCTGCTGTGCATAGCGGGTACACAGGTACTTCTGTGCTACCATTCAGCCAAGAGAACCGTGCATTGCCCCTATTAAGTGGTACAGAGAGCCTTTTACCAATCCTGTGTTCCCAAGGAATTTTACATATACTGCCTCTATTTCTAGGGCATGATCTTGCAAACTCTTACTCACCTGAGTAGTTCTTAGCCTGGTGAGTAAGGCCTAGTCATAGGAGTTTGCTGTTGTCCCTCTGGTGAGCAGCACCTGACTTCAGGGCCTTGCATATCAGCTTCCCATTGGAGGAAAATCAGAGACACAGACCCTAAGTATCTTCTTAGTGTAGCTTGTCTTATTTACTCAAAGTAAGCCAGTCCTGGAATAGCAGTGATCCCAAACAGCATGCAGGCAACCCCCCATTTCAGACAAGTCAGCCCACAGACCAATGCTTGATTCCACGGAAGCAACTCTGTCCCAAGAAGTTACTCTAGTTAGAGGAATTAAGGCTGAAGCCCACAACAAAGAACCAACATCAAGTTCGATGCTGACAAATGAATGCTTCAGCATGTCTTCACAGACCGAGTACTGCAGCATGCTAAGAGAACTCAGACTGTATGCGAGAGCACCACTTGGTGACACCAAACCTAACAATCCTTAAAATGAATAACAACCATCCATTGTGTTAATATAGTGCTCGAGCCTGCAGAACACTGAGGACTCTGGTCCTGATCTACCAAAGCACATAAGTAAGTTTAAAATTAAGCAAGTTATTTGCCAGATCTTAGTCTCTCTGTGCCTCAGTTTCCCCATATGTAAAACTGGGCTATTAATATGTGCCTATGTCAGAGGGGTGTTTTGAGGATAAACTCCTTCATGTTAGAGAGATGCTCAGGCTCTCTCATGAGGGAAGCCACGTAGTAGAAACACTGTGGCCTAGTGCAGAGTTTCTCAAACTGGGGTCTGCGGTCCCCCGGGGGTCCCCGTTGATCAACTCCTCCCTCCTCCATCCCTCAACTCCTTCCCCTCCCTCCCAGCATGAAGGAGGCGCTGGGAGGGAAAGGGAGGAACGGGGACAGTCCGTGCCACTCCTGGAAGCAACCAGCACATCCCTGCGGTCTGGGGAGGGGCAGGGGGTCTCCGCGCACTGCCCCCGGCCCGAGCGCCGACTCCGCAACTACCATTGGCTGCAATTATCTGGGTGCTGTGCCTGCAGGCATGAGCATCGTGCGAAGACCCCCCTGGTCCCCCACCTAGGAATCGCTGCCAGAGATGGGCCAGTTGCTTTTGGGAGCCGCCCAAGGTAAGCGCCACCCCCTCACTCTCTCCCAAACCCCAATCCAGAGCCCACACCCAAACTCCCTCCCAAAGCCCGTACCCCCTCCTACACCCCACCTCCCTGCCCCATCCCCGAGCCCCCCCCCGCACCCAAACTCCCTCCCATACCCCTCACCCCACCCCTTGCCCCAGCCCTGAGCCCCCTCCAGCACCCAAACTCCCTTCCAGAGCCTGCACCCCCTCCTACACCCAAATTCCCAACCCAGAGCCCACACCACTCACTCCCTCCTGCACTCAAACTCCCAGTCCAGAGCCTGCACCCCACACCTCCTCCTGCACCCAAACTCCCTCACAGAGCCCGCATCCCTTCCTGCACCCCAATCCCCTGCCCCAGCCTGGTGAAAGTGAGTGAGGGTGGGGGAGAGCAAGCGACAGAGAGGGGAGATTGAGTGAGCGGAGGCATGGCCTCGGGGAAGGGGGCAGGCCAGGGGCGTGGCCTCAGGGAAAGGGGCATGGGCTGAGCAGCGGGGGGGCTTGGGAGTCCCTGAAAATGTTTAAATCAAAATGGGGGTCCTTGGGTTAAAGTTTGAGAACATTGGCCTAGGGGGTAGCTCAATGGAGTAGCACTCAGAAGACCTAAGTTCTCATCCCAACTTTGGCACCAGCCTGCTAGTGCAAGCCTGTGCCCCATCTGTAAAATGGGGATAATGATATTGACCTCCTTTGTAAAGTACTTTAAGATCTAGTGAGGAAAAGTACTATACAAAACCCAGGTATTATAATTAAATACCTAGATAAGACAGAAACTGGAATCCTGCTCCTTTACCCAACTGCACTGCAGGGGGCAGGACCCGGCACTGAGAATTCAGGAAAAGAGTCTACCCGTGCTGCCTGAAAAATATATGGCCTGCTAGTCTGGCAACATATGGAATGAGAAGAAAAATCGGCTCATTCGCTTTCTTGAGAACACACCCATTTCATCAACATTCAACAACAACGGGGGTCTACGCAGTTCAAAGAAAAACTTCTGGTCCAAGGAGATGACAGATTTTAGAGTACAATTTAAGAATAGCAATCGGACGGCAAGAGAAAAGAGTGCTGACCGGAGAACAGGACAGAAGGGAATAGGAGCTCGGATTTTACCTTCAGGAGACCAAAGTTATTACTGGTTTTAGATGCGTTTGCAGCGAGACCAAAATCCTCTCCTCAGTAATTGTCCCAGCAAGTCAGGTTGTATATTTGGTGACCCCTACCACCAGTGGCAATGGCAAGCCGGGGTGCTGCGTAATGGCCCCCTACTTCCATGGGAGGGAAGGATCAAACTACCCACATAACAGCGGACTCTTCACCCCCAGCTCACACCTGCCTCCTCTGCTCCCCTCCCCCAAGACTGCACTAGTTCCATTGTCCCTGCTGACCACAAAAGCCTCAAGAGAGACTAGATTTGCTCCTTAATCTAGCATCTTTCATAAACAGTAACAGCCCTGCAGAAGGAAATTCTCTATTTATCCACAGAACAGCTACAATGCAAATGGCACCAGTGCCAGTTCCCCAGCACTGTCCCTCAGCCCTGACCCAGAGGAATTATCCAAGGGTGAGAAGGTCAGTGGATGGGAAACAATTTGAATCTGTTAAGAGGCCTGGTTAGGCTGACTGCTCCATGCTGATGTGTGCCAAACAGGAAAGGGGAGGTGCCAAAAAGAATCAAGGCTGAAGGGGGAGCTTTGGAGAGCTGATCAATACTTCAAGGAACTAGCTCCTCCTTTCTCTATGTGGGTAGATTTTTGACACATTTACGTCTAGTGTAGAAAAATGGATTCACTTTAGCAGAGCACAGTTTTTGTAGAGCACACAAAACTCAATTAATGTATTTCACAAATGTCTGGATACCTTCTTAGATCTTTAACCTCACATCACAGACATGCAAAAAGAGAAACTTGGGGGCAGGAAATTTAGCCCAGAATATCGGAATCAACTCCTCCCTCCCCCCCCAGCTTATCACTTTATAAAGAGAAATTGTGCAGACACAAAAGACTGAAAAGAGGGTTCTGAAAACTTGGCACAACCCTAACTGTAGTGGGGAAACTGAGCTGCTATAATAAAAATGATATAGTCTAGGGGGCAGGTGCTGCTCTCAGGTACACCAGTGTAAATCTAGTATACATTCATTTATTTTTGTTGACTTCAGCTTGAACAAAACAAACCTTGGAAATTAAAATATAACCACCAAAGCTTTGAAAGTTTCCAAGCATGTGTGAGGTTAGTAGTGAGTTGACACTTCTACTTTTCTGCTAAACCAGGTTGGTTTCTGTTCTAACCCACCTCATCTGTTTGTCTA
Source organism: Chrysemys picta bellii (assembly GCF_011386835.1). Classification (NCBI taxonomy): domain Eukaryota; kingdom Metazoa; phylum Chordata; order Testudines; family Emydidae; genus Chrysemys; species Chrysemys picta. The sequence goes on along the minus strand of NC_088792.1, from coordinate 270,680,769 downwards.
TTTCATCCAGTTGTAGCATTCTGCCTGTTGCAAATTGCGAGAGCTTTGGGGTGTGGGGTGTCTAGTGCCTAGCACAATGGGGGCCTGATCCTTGACTGGATTTCCTAGCTGTTACTGTCATATGAATAATAAAATCAGCTAAGGTTCAATTCTACTCTTAAGGGCAACAGCAGAATTTCCATCAATTTCAATGGGAGCAGGCCCAGGCCCTTATTATCTGTACACAAAATAATTTACTGCCTGGCATATTTAGTACAGTGTTACATTTTCTATGAAACATGATTCCATTATCTCTGTGTCTCAGCCTGCAAACTAAGCTCCCTTTCTTTGTAGTAATACAAGTATGCCATTTTCCCTTTTTATAGCAAGCTTGAAGCCTTAAGAAAATCAACTACTCTGTTTTGATAAAACATATTCAGAAGGAATTTCCTTCTGTCCCCTAACACTGAGCCATTCCTGACTCTAAGATGCTTATAGAGAATAAATTTTCCTAAGGCTGCAGAGAATGACTCATGCTACAGATATGCCAGATCAAATAAAGTGAATAATCAGCAAGCTGGCATATTTGCTGGTCCGAGAAGAAAATGCTTAGTTTGTCAGTCTCCATTTTCAGTGGATTATTTAGTATCACGTTGTACTGTCCCATGCTATCTTACCACTTTAAAATCATATGAATTAGCAAGAAACAAATAGGGAATATATTGCTAAAAGGGCTATTATGGGCTCTTCCCTGCAAGGTGCTAGGCCCTCTAGCTTGAGCCCCACAGAGCAACTTAATTCATTATTAATTTCATGCCCAAGTAGTCTTATTGACTTAAATGGGCATCAATGGGAAGTGGAGAGGCTCAGAACTCGGGCTGGCTAGAAGACAAGAATTCAATTTCACCATAATTGTTGAGGTTTCGGCATTTGATTTCACTGCATAACAGGATGAACCTGAGACCTTTCGAAGTTTATCATGAAAAATCAGAGTGAGTGTGAACCACCCCAGAATAGCCACTAGCCTACTGGTTAAGGCACTCAGCTGGGATGTGGCAGACTCAGGGTCAAACCTCCTGCACTGCTTGATTCAAAGCAGGGGCTTTAACACAGTTCTCCGACATCTCAGGTGAGTGCCCTAAGCATGGACTGTTGACTATTTGGGGGTTTCTTTCTGTCTCGTGTGGACCAGAAATTCCATACTGGGCCTGTTGAAGCTGATATGTTTCCCCAGGAAGTTTTGGTTCCCGTGAATCAGCATTTTCCAACAAGAAAAAGTTTAGTTGAAAAATCCCTGACATGCTCTACTCAGCACCTCTGAAAGTGAGGCCTTCAATGCAGGGCCGGTGCTTCCACTAGGCGACCCTAGGCAGTCGCCTAGGGTGTCAGGATTTGGGGGGCAGCATTTTGCTGCCCTCGGCGGAAATTTAGCGGCGGAGAGTCCTTCCGCTCCTGGTCTTCGACGGAAATTCGGCAGCGGGTCCTTCACTCACTCTGGGACCCGCCGCCGAAGTGCCCCGAAGACGCAGAGCGGAAGGACCCCCCGCCACCAAATGCTCAGAGGAGGAGCGTTGCCGCCTAAGGCGGCAAAAACCCTGGCACCGCTCCTGCTTCAATGACTTGCCCAAGGTCATACTGTAATAAATCCATATGCTACAGACATAATTACTAGATAAATCACTCTCATGCACTCACACACAGGAGCTGTGACAAGAACACAGGTCCTGCGGTTCCAGAAACACAGGTTTCCACCACTTGATCTAAAGGAGATCTTCCCCATTGGGCTGCAATGGCAGGGCCCCTGGGGTCTCCTTTGGGATAACGATAACGTGATCTCTCTCTTTCTCGCTCCCTCACACACATGCAAAATATATTGCAGCGTGAACTTGGGCAAGCCAGTCAACACCTCTGTGCCTCAATTTCCCCATCTGTGAGAGCGGGATAGTTCTAATACATACTTATCTCCTCCACAGGGAACACCATAAGGCTTAATTCATGGGGGGGGAGGATAGCTCAGTGGTTTGAGCATTGGCCTCCTAAACCCAGGGTTGTGAGCTCAATCCTCGAGGGGGCCATTTAGGGAGCCAGGGCAAAAATCTGTCTGGGGATTGGTCCTCCTTTAAGCAGGGGGTTGGACTAGATGACCTCCTGAGGTCCCTTCCAATCCTGATATTGTAAGATTTGTATCAGGTGATAAATGCAGAAAACAATGACCATTAATGTTTTCTGTATTTCTATGTGCTGTGGGATTTGATCAGGCAGCTTCTGGATATGCAGTAGCATGGGGATTTTGTTTTTCTATTCCTGTACTTGTAAGGAATTTCACTTTTGTTTTCTCCCCTCCCCCCACCTCTCAGGGCCACCGTACCCTATTGGCAAAACAATACTCTGGCAGTACAGGACACAGCATTGATCTGACTGCATGCAAAACATAAAAAAGAAAAACACCTATTTAGAGCATGTGCCTGTGTTTACCTTGTCCTCGCTGACTAAGGGAGCACCATGACCCCAGAGAGATACATACCAAAGGATGGAGCTAAATAATACCTAGCATGATTCATTCATTTAGGATCTCAAGCTGAATTTGAACTGCAGATTCACAGGTGAAAGATGGTATGTTATCGACCAAGTCACATTGTCCTGATGTTTGAACTCAGCAACCTTCTAGTGCTGCTGGCAGTTACTGAATGCCCACATTTTCTGAAATAGCACAGGAGTAGTTATAAATATGCTAATAACTTTATTCTGACAAGATATTTTTCCAGGAATAATTATATTAATCTTTAATGTATTTGCATTAGAATTACCTCAAGGTCAGTTGTGGAGGTGTAGTAATTATTAGCTTAACTATTAACATCTCTTAGAGAGCTAATTAGCCGGACACCAAACAAAACACTCTAACGCTTGAGGTCTAGAGGCAGGGCTGGTGCTACCATTAAGGCAAACTAGGCGGTTGCCTAGGGCGCCAAGATTTGGGGGCACTAAAAAGCGGTGCCCCCAATTTTTTTTTACAGCGTTCCTGGGCTGGGCTGCCGGCGGCGCGCTGACATGTGCGGCTCAGCCTCCCTCTCCCAGCTCAGTGGCCACTCCACTTCTCCTGCCTCCCAGGCTTGCGGCGCCAATCAGCTGTTTGGCGTCGCAAGCCTGGGAGGGGAGGAGAATTAGAGCAGGGGCGGCGTGCTCAGGGAGGAGGCAGAGCAGAGGTGAGCTGGGGTGGGGAGGTGCCGCACGGCTCCCAGGGGGAGGCGCCTCAGGGCAGGGGGGGGAGCTGCCGCGGGGGGGGGGGGGGCGCCTCAGGGCAGAGGCGGGGGCGGGGAGCTGCCGCAGGGCTGGGGAGGGGGCGCAAGGTGGAAGTTTCGCCTAGGGCGCGAAACTTCCTTGCACCGGCTCTGTCTAGAGGGGCAAAAGGCAAAGATTACTTTAATGTTTTAGGTTAAATATTCAAAGCAGTGGAGTTTGCCTTTGGGAATCATGGACCACTGCCCTAGCCAGAAAAATGAGAAAGGAAAACAAATCAAAAGAAAATGCTGTACATTTGCCGGTTTCCTAATTCTATGCACTGTTAATTGAACAGCCTAGCACCTCCCTCTTTCAAATGAAGGATGCATGCAGGGGACAACAGTGCCTGTATCTCAGACTCTGCAGGGCATTTCCACTAGGGGGCTCTACCGATACTGAAGTTCTTTCAGTGAGGACTCCTGCGCTTAACTGAACAAACAGCCCCAGTGCAAGACTAAGGGGCATTTTCAAAGTTCCCTTTACTACACCCTGATCCTAAGCACTGCGGCTTCCTTCCGAATTGGGATACAGTACCTGGGTGATTCTCTGTATCTCGGGGGAACACCCTGCACCCCCATGTTCATCCTTATGATTGTGTGGTATCCAGTGCAAAGTTTGTCATGTCGGATGTCTTCGGAAGGCTCATGATGCACTGAGCATTGTTGTTATAGTAATGTTATAGGTTGTAATTTCATGTATATAGTTATGAGGCTGAAAATGTGTCCTCATGGTTTAAAACAAGCCCAGGCAAAATCCTCCAGGAGCAGAGGGGCAGTTCACACCTCATCAGGGCATGTACAGGACAGACCCAGACCAGCCTTATAGGAACAAAGGACACTGGCCTAGGCAGCAGCAAAGGATCTGTTGGACTCTCGAGTGAGTCACCCCCCTTCCCTTGGTCAGTTTGGGACTACAATGAGGTAATGCTCACCTGACTCTGAAGGGGATGTGGGGGCAAAGCCAAGAGGGAAGAAAGAACATGATAAAAGGGAGAGACATTTGCCATGCTCTCTCTCTTCCATCTCCATCTACAGCCACCACCACCAAGCAACTGAAGCGCTGATCAAAGGGGAGAGCCTGGCTGAAGGGCAACCAGCCAGCCTGTGGTGAGAAGCATCTAAGTTTGTAAGGGCACTGGAAGTGTTAAGATCAGCTTAGAATGTGCTTTGCTTTTATTTCATTTGACCAAATCTGCCTTGTTGTGCTTTGACTTATAATCACTTAAAATCTATCTTTTGTAGTTAATAAATTTGTTTGTTTATTCTACCTAAAGCAGTACGTTTGGTTTGAAGCGTGTCAAAGACTCCCCTTGGGATTACAAGCCTGGCACATATCAATTACTTTGTTAAATTGATGAACTCATATAACCTTGCAGCGTCCAGCGGGCATAACTGGACACTGCAAGATGGAGGTTCCTAGGGTTGTGTCTGGGACTGGAGATATTGGCTAGTGTCATTTGGTTGCACAATCGAAGCAGCAGCTGGCTGAAAGTGATCACTCCCGTAGCTGGGAGCAGCTTACATGCTAGAGGCTGTGCGTGAACAGCCTGGAAGTGGGGGTTCTCACAGCAGAGCAGGGCAAAGCTGGCTCCCAGAGTTGAGGATTGGAGTGTCCTAGCAGATCACCGGTCCAGATAACACCAGCGGACCATCACACATAGTTACTACCAGGGCACAAAATGATTGGTCTGGCGGGAGGGAAATGAAATTTCTGCCCAAAGGACTTTTGGAGCATGGAGCTGCAGCTACACAGGCGGGTGTGGAATGGGCAGGGAGTTGGAAGGCCATCTCGGGCCACTTCCTCTGTGAAGTGGGAGACAAGAAAATCTTCTGGCAAATTGGGCCCATTGTACCAGGATGGAAGTGGGGAGAGGAGGAACACCCATGGAGTAGGACAGCTGCCTAGGATTCCTCACCCGTCTGTCAGAGCTGGGAGTGGGGCCTCATTAGTACTAGGTTCCATGGTAGGAGAGTAGCAAGAGAAGAGCTCTCACATCAGGTTATGGGGCATGAGGATCTTTGTCTTAAATATGAAACACTTGCGTACACTTGTCTAGGCTTACAGCGCTGCAGCGGTACACCTGTAGTGCAGAGCGAGGACGCTACCGACACTGACGGGAGAGCTTCTCCCATCAGCCTACTTAATCCAGCTCCCCGAGAGGCAGTAGCTATGTCAATGGGAGAAGCCCTCCTGTCGACACAGTGCTGTCTACACCGGGAGTTCAGTCAGTATAACTGCATCGCTCAGGGGCGTACGGTGGCCCTGAGTGACTTAGTTATACCAACATAAGTTCATAGCGTAAACCAGGGCACTGTATACCATCCCTTCCGTATAGTCAATGTAAGCTTTTGGATGCCCACACGCTGCTCTTGTGGTGTTCTTTTAATTAAAACCAGAAGAGCTTGTATTTGGCAATTGCCTTATTGAATTCTTACTTGACATCACAGACAGCAGAAGCTGCTCTTAGTTGCGGTCTGCAGCTCTCTGCCTTGCTGAGCAGTCAGAGCCCTGCCTCCCACGGAGAAGGACATCTTTTGACCTCGGTCTCCACTTCACACACCTTACACAGCAGCAGCTACACCACACAGTTCCTCTTGGAGGTTAATGGAAGTCCCATGCATGAACATCCAGGGCAGAATTTACTCATGACTGTTGCTTTGCTCGCTGTGCTATATGTGATGACAGTTTTATCGTGAAATGGGTATTAGCACACAGCACGGACCAATGTACAGATGACAGAACATTTTCTGGTTAAACATATCTTTGAAGGAAAATGCCTTTCCAACTGAATGGAAATGGTGCAAAAAAAAAATCAGTTTTCATCAAAAGCTAAGTATGTTGTTGTTTTTTTTCCAGGGGGTCGGGGGGATTCAGGATTTCAATCCTGTCCAAGCCAAAGGGAATTGACTAGGGCCACAAGGACAAGTGACTTCATTTGTAGCAAGATCACGCCTTAATGTCAGGGATCACCCATCCTTTATTTCAGAAAATATACTCCTAAATTACAGTGGTGCTCAGATAAGTCTCTGCAGGGTTGTAATTTTTATGTGTTTCTTAATTTGTTTATTGAAACAAGAGGCCCTTTAATCCCCGAAGAGTCAAAGTAAATTTTTGATCATATGTAACTAATCTCTTGATTCACAAGTTTTTCTGAATGCCCTTGGGCAGTTAGTTAATCATTTGATGTACCTCTGATGACAGGTTCATGAATGGCTCATAAATAAGACACTGTCCAGCACAGCATAAAACAAAGAATGAAAATAAAAGGAAGTAAATCGTGGGGCTTCCTATTAGCTGCTTTTTACAGCATTGTAGGGGCATTCAACCTCAAGCTGCTTCGAAATAAAAGCAATATACATTTTAAACAGAATGAAATATTTTATTTGTATTGGTTTACATAGCATGCAAGAGAGACTCCTAGCCCTAACAGTAATGTGCTTGCCGAGCACACTTCCTGTCAAAGATGTTCTAAGATGCTTTGTGATAATATAATAATAAAAATATTACCAGCTTAGTGAGGATGAAGCTTTTCTAAGCACATTGAAGGCCATGATTACTTTTCCACCCACACAATTGCTCTTTTTAAGTATATTATTTGTATTGCAGTATTGCCTAGAGATCCCAAATGAGTCAGATCCAAAGGCAGAAGGGACCATTCTATTCTATTCTATTCATCTATTCTGCCCTCCTGTATAGCGCAGGCCATAGAACTTCCCCAAAATAATTCCTAGACCAGATCACTTAGAAAAACATCCAAACTTGATTTAAAAATCATAGGTGATGAAGAATCCCTCACAGCCCCTGGTACATTGGAACAATGGTTAATTACTCTCACTATTAAAAATGATGCCTTATTTCCATCTGATTTTGTCTAGCTTCAACTTCCAGCTATTGGTTTGTGTTATACCTTTCTCTGCTAGACTGAAGAGCCCATTATTTGTTCCCCATGTAGATACTTATAGTCTGTAATCAAGTCATCGCTTAAGCTTCAATTTATTAAGCTAAATATATTGAGACAGGGACCCCTTTGTACTAGGCCAGGGGTCTCAAACACGCGGCCCGCAGGGTTATTTTCTGCGGCCAGCGAGCTCCTCACAGCCCCTCCCCCCCCCGCCCTCCCCCAGCGTTTACCTAGAGCGGCTCTGGGCCGACCCGCACCGGGGGCAGGGCAGGGCAGGGCAGGCTCCCTGCCTGCCCGACCTGCCCCCGCGCCACTCCGGGAAGTGGCTGGAACCTGGGGAAGGGGGGGCACAGGGGTCTGTGTGTGGCTCTTGCTTCAGGCAGCGGCCCCAGCAGCTCCCATTGGCCGCGGTTCCACATTCCCAGCCAATGGGAGCTGCTGGGGGGCGGTGCCTGAAGCAGCAGCCACAAACAGACACCCGCCCCCTCCCTTCCCCAGGTTCTGGCCGCTTCCCGGAGCAGCGCATGGGCAGGGCAGGCAGGCACCCCTCCTGCACCCCAACCCCCTGCCCTGATCCCCCTCCTGCACCCTGCACCCCGACCCCCTGCCCTGAACCCCCTGCTGCACCTCGCACCCCTCCTGCACCCCTCCTGCACCCCGACCCACTCCCTGAGCCCCCTGCTGCACCCCTCCTGCACCCCGAACCCCTGAGCCCCCTGCTGCACTCCGCACCCCGACCCCCTGCCCTGAACCCCCCACCACACCCTGCACCCCTCCTGCACCCCAACTCCCTGCCCTGAGCCCCCGCCACATCCAACACCCCTCCTGCACCCCTTGGGGACAGAGAGGGGGTGGAGTTGGAATGGGGGCAGGGAAGGGGTGGGGTGGCGGGGGGAATGTGTCAGTAAATGTGGCCCTTGGGCCAATGTAATAGTCCTCATGTGGCCCTCGTGGTCATTTGAGTTTGAGACCCCAGTACTAGGCACTGTACATACACATAGCAAGAGACATCCTTGCCCCCAAAACCTTGTAATCTAATAGACAAAAGAGTCACAGAGCAAGTTAGTATGAAAGCTGAGAATAGAACCCAGACTTCTGGCAGTCTACTTTAGCAGTCTACCCACTAAGCTAGAGTGCCACTCAATAAGGGCCTTTGATATAGGGTTACCAATTTAATCATATGACAGAATCATTAATTAAAGATTACTCTTTAATTCCTGGAGACTCCAGGCCAGTCCTGGAGGGTTGGCAATTTTACTTAGGTACCATGGATGCATTATAACACCAGTTCACTATTTTAGATTGAGGCTCTGTCTAGACTATCGCAGGATCGACGCTCCGGCAGTCAATGCACTGGGGGGTTGATTTAGTCGGACGAGTGAAGACCCGTTAATTGATGGCAGAGCGCTCTCCGGTCGACCCTGGTACTCCACCAGGAACGAGAGGAGTAAAGTAAGTTAACATGAGAGTGTCTCCTGTTAACCCAGCGTGGTGTAGACACCACAATAAGTCAACTTAACCAACATAGACTTCAGCTACGTTATTCATGTAGCTGGAGTTGCGTAACTTAGGTCGATTTACCGCGGTAGTGTAGACATAGCCTCGGTCTCTACAGTTCCATTGGTCCTGGGAGGAGAACATAAAGCTTTTAGGCTCTAAATTAGATTAGGCAGCTTTGATCCATACATGCATGCTAATCTCCTATTTTGTGAGCTTTGGGACTAGGTAGAACACTAAATATATATGATATGTCCTTCTGCTTTCAAGAAAGGAGCAGGTTTGTGAGCAGAAAAACAGCTCAGACTGCCTCAAATGCACCCTCAGTCACAAAGGAATCCCAGCCCAAGGTTTGGTGGAGGAGGGAGTGTTACTGGAGAAATTCTCCAGCCTCCATTTTGTGTGCCTGATCTCTATTCTGAACAAACAATAACTGCTCCACTCTAAGCTGCTGATTTTTAGCATGCTCAGTACTGAGATAAGTAGGGCCCAACCAAATTCATGGATTTGAAAAATGTGCCATGGACCATGAAATCTGGTCTCCCTCTGGGAAATCTGCTCTTTTGTGTACTTTTACCCTACACTATACAGATTTCATGGGGGAGATGAGCGTTTCTCAAACTGGGAGTCCTGACCTAAAAGAGGGTCATCGGAAGGTCACAAGGTTATTGGAGGGGGGTTGAGGTATTGCCACCCTAACTTGTGCATTGCCTTCAGAGTTTGGTGGCCAGAGAGTGGTGGCTGCTGGCCAGGCACTCAACTCTGAAGACAGTGCGCTGCCAGCAACAGTGCAGAAGTAAGGGTGGCAATACCATACCATTCCACCCTCACTTCTGCGCTGCTGTCTTCAGATGTGAGTGGCCGGAGAGTGGCGACTGTTGACTGTGGGCCTAGCTCTGAAGACAGCAGCGCAAATGTAAGGGTGGCAATACCATATCATCCCATCCTTACTTCTGCACTGCTGCTGGTGGTGGTGGCTCTGCCTTCAGAGCTGGGCTCCCGGCCTGCAGCCGCCGTTTTCCAGCTGCCCAACTCTGAAGAAGCACTGCTGCCAGCAGCAGCATAGAAGTAAAGGTTTTGACACTACCACAACTCCCTCTACAATAACCTTGCGAACCCCCCCACACACAACTCCATTTTGGGTCAGGACCCCTACAATTACCACACCATGCAATTTCAGATTTAAATAACTGAAATCATGACATTTATTATTTTTTAAATCATGTGACTGTGAAATTGCCCAAAATGGACTGTGAATTTGATAGGGCCCTAGAGATAAGGTAAAAAGTTCAGTCAATTGGCCGAAAGCCCTGAATTTCCAAGATGGTGCCCTGGAAAAGAGCCAGGTATATGTGTGTGTGTGGATCAGCAGGATCACAGCTCTGAGGTAAACAACAATAGTGAGCATGTGCCAGATTAGTGGCTACTGAGCATGTGCAGTAAGGGGTGAGAGAGAGGTCACAGCCCATTCATACCAGTCATAACTTGTTCTAAAAGTCAGAGCTGCCAGTCACAGTTCTCAAGGAATGGTTGATATTGAGCATGTGTGAATGAGGTACTTGCTTCTAAGAATTAGAGGAGAGTCAGAGAACAGCATAAAAAGGGCAGCTACCAGCAAGTAGTTTCTGAATCAGAAAGGAGAGATGTCCAGTGACCAGCCTTCCATCCACAGGGGAACTGAAGAGGTGTCCAAGTGTTCAAGTGTCCACCGAGCTCAGATTTCTTCCTCCTTTTATACCCAATTTGTTATTACATAGCTTGTTCATCAAAAACGAAAACTGCTGAGCAGAAACTAAATTAAGTGTGGAGTTTTCCATCAGTTAACCAGCTGTATTTCACATAGCAATAGTTAACGATTGCCAGACTTCATCTTGCAAAACCGCATGCTTGAGAAAAACAACTCATGTCAGGAGGGCACAGGGTCACATTTACTGCTTGTGGTCATTCACTTCCACTCGCCTCTCCTGGCCTGTTAGTTGTGCTAAGGCAGGGGTCGGCAAACTTTGGCACACAGCCCATCAGGGTAATCCACTGGCGGGCCACCAGATGTTTTGTTTACATTGACCATCCGCAGGCACAGCCGCCCCCGCAGCTCCTAGTGGCCGCGGTTCACTGTTCCCAGCCAATGGGAGGAAGCAGCACAGGCTGCAGGGATGTGCTGGCCACCACTTCCCACAGCTCCATTGGCCAGGAATGGCAATCCATGGCCACTGGGAGCTGCAGGGAACTGTGCCTGAGGACAGTCGACGTGAACAAAATGTCTGGAGGCCCACCAGCGGATTACCCTGATGGACCATGTGCCAAAGGTTGCTGACCCCGTGCTAAGGTTTCAGAAAGGCCTCCTTTTAGCCGCTTTCAGCAAGAAGCATAACAATTGGTATTCCAGCTGCATGCAGTGGTCTCAGCATGTTACTGGATAAACAAAATGTCCTCCTTTCATCAGCATTGGGGAGAGTGCTGCCATAACTTTACAACAAGCCAGAATAGGGGAGTGTGAAAAGCTACCTTTGCCCCCAATGCCTACCCCCATGCCAACTTTCATTTTGTCTTCTGTGCAGTGCTCCTTTAAAAGTAGAGGGGTCTCCCAACCGGCTGCAGGGGCAGCCACAACCCAGCTGCTATTTTCTGTTTAAGTTCAGATGCAGAATGTTACAGAACAGTTTGGTGTCTCTTTCCTGGAGTCTTTGGGTGTGCTTCTCCATTTGCTTACATCAAATTTAACAATGGGATTCCCTGAGTCACAATGAGGTATCTGAAGCCCTTAACATTCATTCTCTCTCTTGGTTGTTGTCCTAAACCTGAACTAAAAGTCAGTCATTGACACTGAAAACACATTTTGCTCTTTGTTTATGGGAAACACCACAACAATCTGAAGAGCTCATGTTTGGCTTTTCCTTCTGAGTCATTGGCCTTCTGTTAAGGTAGTGCTTGGTCAGCTGCTACTCTCTGTGACTAGACAACTGCCAAAGCTACCAGAAAATGCATATTGGTGCTGTGTCTTTAACACACTACCCTGCAAATCTTGAAACAAAGAGCACTGAAGGAATAGTTTATTGGCACTACTGGGTATTGAGGCAGTAGGACGGATTCTGCAGAGCCTTGCGACTTGGGTGGTGGCCATTTCCATTCTTGCCAAGTGAATGTAAAATGCTCTTAATTAGAATTCTCCACTCACACTGGTGCTTTGTATCCACTCACACTCACTGGTTCAGAGCCAGCCTGTACCGTTCTGGCCAACAGCACATAAGTGGGCTACAGCCAGTGTTACAGCCTGAGGCTGTAATAATTGCTGCTGAGTGGCTGCAAGGTTGACTGCTCTCCAGTTCTGGGTGAGGCGAAAGTCTGTCTCACACACTTCCCACCCCAACGATTGTCTTCCATGAAAAACTTCTTTACAGGGTGCACACCAAGGTTATTTGACTTGCCATGGTCAAATTGGTTCAGTATTTAACTCGGAATACAACCCAGAAGTCCTGACCCTACATCCCTATCTCTAACATGTAGGCACTACTCCACTCTAAATTGTTATTATTTCATAGAATCATAGAATCAAAGAATATTAGGGTTGGAAGAGACCTCAGGAGGTCATCTAGTCCAATCCCTGCTCAAAGCAGGACCAACATGAACTAAATCATCCCAGCCACGGCTTTGTCAAGCTGGGCCTTAAAAACCTCTAAAGATGGAGATTCCATCACCTCCCTAGGTAACCCATTCCAGTGCTTCACCACTCTCCTAGTGAAATAGTGTTTCCTAATATCCATCCTAGACCTCCCACACTGCAACTTGAGAACATTGCTTCTTGTTCTGTCATTTGCCACTACTGAGAACAGCCTAGCTCCATCATCTTTGGAACCCCTCTTCAGGTAGTTGAAGGCTGCTATCAAATCCCCCCTCACTCTTTTCTTCTGCAAACTAAATAACCCAGGTTCCCTCAGCCTCTCCTCGTAAGTTATGTGCCCCAGCCCCCTAATCATTTTTATTGCTCTCCGTTGGACTCTTTCCAATTTTTCCACATCCCTTCTGTAGTGGGGGGGACCAAAACTGGAAACAATACTCCAGGTGTGGCCTCACCAGTGCCGAATAGAGGGGAATAATCACTTCCCTTGATCTGCTGGCAATGCTCCTACTAATACAGCCAATATGCCGTTGGCCTTCTTGGCAACAAGGACTCATACCCAGCTTATCATCCCCTGTAATCACCAGGTCCTTTTCTGCAGAACTGCTGCTTAGCCAGTCGGTTCCCAGCCTGTAGCGGTGCATGGGATTCTTCCTTCCTAAGTGCAGGATTCTGCACTTGTCCTGGTTGAACCTCATTAGTTTTATTTTGGCCCAATCCTCCAATTTGTCTAGGTCACTCTTGGCCCTATCCCTACCCTCTAGCGTATCTACCTCTCCCCCCAGCTTAGTCTCATCTGCGAACTTGCTGAGGATGCAACCCATCCCATCATCCAGATCATTAATAAAGATGTTGAACAAAACCGGACCCAGGACCAACCCTTGGGGCACTCTGCTTGATACCGGCTGCCAACTAGACATCGAACCGTTGATCACTACCCGTTGAGCCCGACAATCTAGCCAGCTTTCTATCCACCTTATAGTCCATTCATCCAATCCATACTTCTTTAACTTGCTGGTAAGAATACTGTGGGAGACCGTATCAAAAGCTTTGCTAAAGTCAAGATATATCACACCAACCGCTTTCCCCATATCCACAGAGCCAGTTATCTCATCATAGAAGGCAATCAGGTTGGTCAGGCATGACTTACCCTTGGTGAATCCATGTTGACTGTTCCTGATCACCTTCCTCTCCTCCGAGTGCTTCAAAATGGATTCCTTGAGGACCTGCTCCATGATTTTGCTGGGGACTCAAGTGAGGCTGGCCGGTCTGCAGTTTCCCGGGTTCTGTTTCTTCCCTTTTTAAAATATGGGCACTATATTTCCTTTTTTCCAATAGTCCGGGACCTCCCCTGATCACCATGAATTTTCAGAAATAATGGCCAATGGCTCTGCAGTCACATCAGCCAACTCCCTCAGCACCCTTGGATGCATTTGATCTGGACCCATGGACTTGTGCATGTCCAGCTTTTCTAAATAGTCCTTAACCTGTTCTTTCACCACTGAGGGCTGCTCACCTCCTCCACATGATGTGTTGCCCACTGCAGCAGTCTGGGAGCTGACCTTGTCTGTGAAGACAGAGGCAAAAAAAGCATTGAGTATTTCAGCCTTTTCTACATCATCTCAGTGGCGTTGCCAGGTTCTAAGAGCAGGGGAAGCGAAGACATAAAAAAAGGCGCCACCCTGTTCAAAGCAGCGAAGAAGAAAAAAAAGAAAAACCCAAGTCTTGCGGCTGAAGAACCTGCCACGCTGAATTACCCACCGCCGAACTGCCGCCGAAGACCCAGAGCGACTGAAGCACCCGCCGCCAAATTGCCGCTGAAGACCCGGAGCTGCCTGCTGTGGGAAACCCGTGCTGGATTAGTCCTCAGCCAAGCGCAGCCAGAGCTGCAAGGTAGCAGGCGCCCCCCCAGCAGGCACAGGGAGGATCGTCACCCGACTGCCACAAAGTGAGGGTGGGGGGAGCAGGAGAAGCACCGGCCGCACGAGTTGCCGCCTCAAGATGCAATCAGCGGAGCCCGAAGTGAGTGCCGCCGAAGACCCGGACATGCTGGGAAGCGCCGAGTGAGTGCTCAGGGGAGCAGCCGCTCCCCTGCTTCCCCCCAGCTGCACTACTGCATCATCTGTCACTATGTTACCTCCCCAATTCAGTAAGGGTCCCACACTTTCCCTGACCTTCTTCTTGTTGCTAACACACTAGTAGAAACCCTTCTTGTTACACTTCAGATCCCTTGCTAGCTGCATCTCCAGTTGTACCTGGGTCTTCCTGATTACACCCCTGCATGCTCTAGCCATATTTTTATACTCCTCCCTAATCATCTGTCCAAATTTCCACTTCTTGTAAGCTTCCTTTTTAAGTTTAAGCTCACCAAAGATTTCACTGTTAAGCCAAGCTGGTCGCCTGCCATATTTGCTATTCTTTCTGCACATCGGGAGGGTTTGTTCCAGTGCCCTCAATAAGGCTTCTTTAAAATACAGCCAGCTCTCCTGGAGTCCTTTCCCCCTCATAATAGCCTCCCAAGGGATCCTGCCCATCAGTTCCCTATGAGAGTCAAAGTCTGCTTTTTTGAAGTCCAGGGTCCGTATTTTGCTACTTTCCTTTCTTCCTTTTCTCAGGATCCTAAACTCAACCATCTCATGGTCACTGCTGCCTAGGTTGCCACCCACTTCTACTTCCCCTACCAATTCTTCCCTGTTTGTAAGCAGCAGGTCAAGAGGAGCATGGCCCTAATTGGCTCCTTCCGCACTTGTTCCAGGAAGTTGTCCCCAAC
This sequence comes from Chrysemys picta bellii, assembly GCF_011386835.1. Classification (NCBI taxonomy): domain Eukaryota; kingdom Metazoa; phylum Chordata; order Testudines; family Emydidae; genus Chrysemys; species Chrysemys picta. Next base: position 270,665,727 of record NC_088792.1, on the reverse strand, counting down.
ACTCTGCAAAAACTTCCTGGATTTTCTGTGCATTGCTGTATTGCTCTCCCAGCAGATGTCAGGGTGATTGAAGTCCCCTATTAGAACCAAGGCCTATGATCTGGAAACTTCAGTTAGTTGTCTGAAGAAAGCCTCGTCTACCTCATTGTCTATAGCACACGCCCACCACAATATCACCCTTGTTGCTCTCACCTCTAAACTTAACCCAAAGACTCTCAACAGGCTTTTCTCCAGTTTCATACTGGAGATCTGAGCAATCATACCTCTCTCTTACATAGAATGCTACTCCTCTACCTTTCCTCCCCCGCCCATTCTTCCTGAACAGTTTATACCCATCCATGACAATTCTGCAGTCTTGTGAACTGCCCCACCAAGTTTCTGTTATTCCAATCACATCATAGTTCCTTGATTGTGCCAGGACTTCCAATTCTTCCTGCTTGTTTCCCAGGCTTCTTGAGTTCGTGTACATGCACCTAAGATAACTAGCCGATTGCCTTACTTTCTCAATATGAATCAGGGTGCTTCCCATCTTGTACTCCCCTCCTTCTGTTTCCTCCCGGTATCCCATTTCCCCACTTACCTCTGGGTTTTGATCACCATCCCAAGGCGAACCTAGTTTAAAGCCCTCCTCACTAGGTTAGCAAGCCTGCCTGTGAAGTTGCTCTTCCCTCTCTTCATTAGTGGATCCCATCTCTTCCTAGCAATCCTTCTTCCTGGAACAACATCCCATGGTCGAAGAATCCAAAGCCCTCTCTCTGACACCACCTGTGTAACCATGCATTCACCTCCACAATTTGACAGTCCCTTCCTGGGCCTTTTCCTTCAACAGAAAGGATGGATGAGAACACAACTTGCACTTTAAAGTCCTTTATCCTTCTTCCCAGAGCCACATAGTCTGCAGTGATCCACTCAAGATCATTCTTGGCAGTATCATTGGTGCCCACGTGGAGAAGTAGGAAGGGGTAGCGGTCCGAGGGCTTGATCAGTCTTGGCAGACACTCCGTCACATCCTGGATTCTAGCTCCAGGCAAGCAGCACACTTCTCGAGTCTCCCGATCTGGTCGGCAGATGGATGACTCCTTCCCCCTTAGGAGGGAGTCCCTGACCACCATTACCCGTCTCCTCCTCTTGGAAGTGGTGGTCGTGGGACCCCCATCCCTAGGACAATGCATCCCATGCCTTCCGGTCGATGGGGTCTCTTTCTGATCCTTTCCCTCAGAGGGCTCTTCCAAATCCTTCTCCGCAGTAGTATCTGTGCAGAGAGCCTGAAAACGGTTTCGCACCTCTATCTGCATTGGGGGTACATAGGTTCTCCTCTTTCTTCTTCTGGAGGTCACATGCTGCCAATATTCTTCCCCATTCTACACTGCACTCTGATTCTTCAGCACATTGTGCTTCCAGCACTGAACACTGATGTCTATCCAGAAAATCTTCATGTTCTCTGATGCAATATTGTCATTTCCATATATTTCCTGATTTAAGGCTTGATCCTAGTGCTGTTGAAACCAATAGTTTTTCTAATGACTTCAGTGGAAGCAGAGTCCAACCCTGGGGTACGTCCAGACTACCCGCCATATTGGTGGGTAGCGATCGATTTATCGGGGATTGATATATCGCGTCTCGTTAAGACGCGATATATCGATCCCCGAACGCGCTCCCCATCGACTCCGGAACTCCATCAGAGCGAGCGGCAGTAGCGGAGTTGACTGGGGAGCCGCGGCTGTCGATCCCACACCGTGAGGATCTAAATCAATCTAAGATACTTGGACTTCAGCTACGCTATTCACATTGCGTATCTTAGATCGATTGCCCCCCCCCCAGTGTAGACCAGCCCTTAGATTTAGATAATTGTAAAGTACAGAGGGCCTGATTCTCATTTATGCTCAAGCCCATCTACATCACTCTAGCAGCATAAGGCTCATAGGCCCTAAGGTGTGTTTAACTGTAACTTACTTCCTTGCCAGCCTCCCCGCCCTTTACATTTCCAGAGAATTGTAATGAGCCTTGGTCAGACACAAAGCATATATGTAGGTTTAGAAGCATTAGATATTTGTTGGTTAGTGTCAATAAGCATCAATTTCACCGCACACTCACACACACACAAAATATTTCTAGTGATAATAACAGAAATTTACAGCTAAGCAAAGTAAAAAAAAATGCTGCCTGAGAATTTAGTTTGATTTAAGAATATGTAGTTTGTACATATTGACCTGTGATGACACTGTGTTTTAACAGTTATAAAAAGCTTTAAGTCTTTGAATCTCAACATCTGTCATTAAATGGTTATTGTCTGACCCTCTCCCATAACTTCTTGCAACTGTGAAAATTTAAATCTATTAAATAAACATGCTTAACAAACTATATTATCCATCAAAATTATAGAAAAAAATTCAATTCTGCCAAGCCCACATACAAGAATAGAACAACTGCCTAATTGTCCTCTTGAAAAATAAAGAGATACTATAAAAAATGCTGAAGCAAGCTACACAGCCAAAGTTTTAATAACTATTGAACCAAATGAATTAGAAATTCCAAGCACTTTTACAAGAAGGAAATTGTTCTTCCTTTATTAAACATACATTATACTTGCAGGTGTCAGAAGGGACTTCCTGTCACAGATTTAGAATTCAATGTTTGATCTTTCCACTCAGATTTAAGCTGACACACTGGCATCTTCTTGTCTTTTCAGTTAATAAATGTGTCTCTTGTTCTTCTCCTTAAAGGAAAGGTCATTGTTCTTCACTTAGGTAAAGTCATTAAGAAATTAAAAGCTCATCCTCTCAGTTTCTATAACTGAAATGTCACTAAAGGAACGTCTCTTGTTTTCACTGGAGCTGCAGAAAATTAATGCAGGCAATCAGAGACAATAGAGATGAAAAAGACTTCTTAGGCCATCTAACCCATCTCCCCTACCACTGCAGGATTGTTCCCTACAGTATATTTTCTAGCAGTTTCTCCAGGCCAGTTTTAAATGACTCAAACAGTAGGGTTCCCACCACTTTCCTTAGGAAATTATTCCGCAGTGCAAGATTTTAGTGTTAGGAAATTCTCTGTTTAATTTCATCTCATTACTCCTAGTTCTAAGTTCTTATACCCCTGTAAGTAAATTTCCTCCAACCAAGGTGATCACTGATTCCCCATGTATTGTATGATTCTATCAATATGGTAAAAAGTTATTTCCCTGGGTCAGCTCCTTCTTTCCTCCCTAGTTGATCTACACATGGAAAGCCATTATTTAGCATAGTGGACACCACTGTTTAGTTCTCAGGATAAATGACAATGTTGCTTATTGGATAGATCAGTGAAAATAATTAAATTTAAGGGACTTAGTTTAAATTTTACAGTGTTTCTCTTTCAGATGCTAATTGGAGCCCTTAAGTGAGATTAAGTTTGTTGTGGGGAAATAAAAATCTATGCTTGCCATCAGGCTACTGTGTTTTATTTTTTGTTTGTTGTTGTTGTTGTTTTAAACAGAGATTTTTGCAGAAAATGTGTCATCTTATATTAAACTCTATAGTTGCTTTTTCAGCTGAGATTTGTATCTGGAAAACTTTTGGGCTAAGATTTAATATGAAAGTTTTGACACAAGATTCAAGGGTCTATCATTGTCTATAGATAAGTACAAAGAGGATATCCTAATGCCATTCTAACGGATTTGTTTGCCCCCTCTCTCCTTAGGGATCACTGCAGTATTTCCTTTCCCCAATACTTTGGGCCAAAATTTGAGCTGAAATGTAATTTAGACAGCTAGAATGCCTTACACTCTGCCTCATGACTACTTAACTGGTCTAGGATGTTCACTTGATGTGGGGAGAGGCACTATTTTAGTAACTTACCCACACCTCATAATAGCCCTAAGTGTATGTGAGACAAAACCAAGTGTCAAGCTCCTGGGAAAGAGAAGAGTTGAAAATATCAAGGGATGATTCTGTTTAGCTCAACGAATAGCATCAAAATGTATAATAGTTGAATTTTCTTTCATTTCAGTAATGTGATATTCTACTGCCGACAGTCTTGTAGTCAGCGGTCCAATCCAATAAACCAATGATATGAACATAAAAATGAGCTAAAGTCAAATAACCATAAAATGAGAGAGAGCTACAAAGGGCCCCAATAAAGCATTATACAGAGCTTTAATGTGGAAAACATCAGGCAGAAAAAAAAGCCATGAATTCTGCCTCAATCACAGGTATTTTCCCAATTGTTTCTATTTAGTCCCTTCCCTGGACAATGCGAGCTTGGTTCCGAGAGAGTACAGTGCTCTTTCCAGTCTTCTCAATAGTGAACAAGATCTATTGGACTATGCTACAGGCCTCCAGGGAAGTGATGGAAGCCCCACTGTGACACAAGTGTTTTAAGTGATTCAAGCAATAGGACTTCCAGCATTCCTTGGAGGACAATGTCAGAATAGAAGAGTTCTAAAAAAAAGTAATGATAGCCAAGCTAAATATTCCATCTTTAAATGTTATCAAATTGGTCCTAGTTATACCTCCTTGCACTACCCTAAGCAATTCCAATTCCTCTATGGAGTTTACTCCCTTCAGTCACATGTGATCTGTTCACCATCAGGAGAATGTAGGGCAGCCCAAAACCAATATGGCTATATTTCCAAGTGTGCATGCTAAACTGGGTGCATGCTTTTCACACATTCACATCTTGGACACACAGATTCCAGTGCATTTGTATGAACTCTGATTTTCATGCTCAGATACCTATATTCATATGCAAGTCAGGATTTGTACACAAAACAAAGATTGTGCAGGCCAAGAAAATGTATATATCTATCTTAAAAGTGAGTTCTGGTTTTTGAGCCATTATTGGAATCTAATTCTTGCCTCTTTGATATGAAGTTCCACATTTGATGATTGCTGTGAGTCTACTGTTCTATACTGTGATGATGAATATCATCTTGATAGCACATTGCTAGGGGAATGAAGTTTTCCAGTGAAATTCTTTAGACAGACTGCAAAAAACATGTAATACTACTGCCAATAACTGATGGGCTCAGATCCACATCAAGTCTCGCTACAACACCAAAAATATGGGTCTCTCTGGCAATACGACACACAAACATATGGCCATCCTGAAAGGATGAAAATGCATCTTCAAAAAGCTAAGCACAAAAATGAGTAGACAAGCTGCCTTAGAAAATTCAGTTTGAAAGCACTGCACTAGAATTGCATTGCTTTGTCTGATAAATGCTTTATTACAGGGGCAAATAGCTGGTATAAATTGGTATTCCATTGCTGCTGATTTACATCAGCAGAGGATATGTCCCACAGTCCTGTGCTTTTATTTCTAATACAAACTGGTGTTGGAACACATCAAATTAGGAAATGTGGTAAAAAGTCTTATTTCATAAAGTAATAGAATCATAGGACTGGAAGGGACCTTGAGAGGTCATCTAGTCCAGTCCCCTGCACTCATGGCAGGACTAAGTATTATCTAGACCAAGGGTCGGCAACCTGCGGCTCCAGAACCGCATGCGGCTCTTTGGCTGCCCCCTTGCATCTCTTTGGCTGCCCCCTTGTGAGCAACCGTTTTTTGAGGGGGTGTGAGGTGGAGGCTCTGGCCGGGAGACACTTACCACAAGTGGCTCCTGGCCGGTGGTGCAGCAGGGCTCAGCAGGCTGCCTGCCTGCCCTGGCCCCACGCCGCTCCCAGACGCGGCTCGTTGCTGGCATGTTTCTGCATGCCCCTTGGGGGTAGGGGTGCAGCGGGTCCCTGTGCGCTGTCCACGCCCGCAAGCACCATCCCCGGCCAATGGGAGCTGTGAGGATGGTGTTGGGGGTGGGGGTAGTGCGCGGCGCTGCCTCCCTCGCTGCCAGTGGCACACAGAGACGGGCCAGCAGTCAGCCGCTTCCAGAAGCGGCGTGGGGCCTGGGCAGGCAGGTAACCTGCTGAGCCCTGTTGAGCTACTAGCTGGGAGCCGCCTGTGGTAAGTGCCTCCCGACCAGAGCCTCCACCTCACACCCCCTCAAAAAACGGTTGCCTGCAAGGGGGCAGCCAAAGAGCTGCATGCGGCTCTGGAGCTGCAGGTTGCCGTCCCCGGTCTAGATAATACTTAGTCCTGCCATGAGTGCCGGGGACTGAACTAGATGACCTCTTGAGTTCCCTTGCAGTCCTATGATTCTATGCTTATGGACTCTAGAAGAAATAGAGTTCAAGTCTGTGCAACAATTTAAATAACTTTGTTTGGTATTGAGCTGTGATAGGAATGTGATTGTAGATGTTAGAAATCGCATGAACAGATAACAGGAATTCTTGGCAATAAGAACATGCAAAGTAAACTAAAGAACAACGTGTATAAAATCATGATTAGGCCAGCCATAACTTATGAATCAGAATGCTGGCCAATGAGGAAGAGAGAAGAACTACTTCACACTGCCAAAATGAGAATGGTCAGGTGGATGCCAGGTAAGACAAGAGCTGATAAGCCATGCAATGAAACAGTATGAGCCATCGCTAGCAATTTTGAAATCAAGATTGGATGTTTTTTCTAAATGATAAGCTTCTGGTCAAACAGGAATTATTTCGGCAAAGTTCTACAGCCTGTGTTATACAGGAGGTCAGAATACATGAGCACAGTGGTCACTTCTGGCCTTAGAATGCCTATGTCTATGAAATCAAGTCTTTCTGCTCCAAATAATACAGGCTCCTACCTCTTGAGCTGAAGGACTACATTGTCACTAGCCTATACAGACTCCATGCAAAGGAGTAAGGGGGTGTAAGGTGATGCCTTATTCCTTTGGGTGTGGGCTACCTATACCTCAGGTAGCAACCTTGGGGAATGGGGAGAGACAAGCTCTAGACTCCACAGTCACTACTTTCTTCAAGCACAGGTGAGGAGAGGGTTTTGGGACTGACTGGAACTTTGGCATAGCTATGCTCGCTGTCTAGTGACATACATTGTGGTGGATGTAGGCCCAGCCCAGTTTACTCCCTCTGCAGAGCTGGGGAAAGACTGGGAGTCAGATTGTGATTTTCTGAGCAGTGTTACCAACATTTTCAATTATATGGCAAGTCTTGCGATCCTGGGTGTTTTTCTTACAAGATGGTGATAAACTAGCCCGTGCTTTATGAAAAACAACAGAGGTGAAGCTGAGGTTAACTGTGAGTCAATACACTTGATAAAATACCCAAATATGAATATCCATTCTGACGTTCTTGAGCCAGATTCTGCTTTCACTTACTCTGGTGTAAACTTGGAAGAACTTCTATTGACTTCACTGGAATTACTTCAGATTTACACAGTGAATCTGGCCCCACTATTTTAAGTGTAACAGTTTTAATACACTAAATCCCTGTTCTCTGCTCAGTTAGACCAGAGCAACTGGTTGTAAAATTTGGATTTACTATTCTAAACAATGAGATGAAGCTAGTAGTCTGGGGGGAGACAGGGGGAAGCCACAGACAACTATTTTTCCTTCTGAAGAGGTAATCAGGCAGGAGCCAACAATTTGCATATGCAAGCTAATTGGCTAACAATATTCCAAGCCCCAGTATTGTTTCTCTCTGGGAAGGTAAATAATAACATTAAAAAAATACACTGTGTAGTTAACCTTGTAATACATTTTTAATGAAGATCAAAATCCCATGGAAAATAATGGGATACCTATGCCATTGGTTTCATTAGGATATGACATAGGAAGAATAATAAACCTGGTTTTACAGGCTTGTGTAAGATTCTTAAGGACAAAGTGATAGAGCTGCAGCATTGAATGCAGTTTTGACAATATTTTTACTACAATGAGAACTACATTTATCAAAACCATTGTTATACGTTGTCAGAAATGCTGATAACGTTACTGTATTAGTTATTATAAGAGTGCGGCATTCATTATTATCTGTTAAGCTCACAACTGTATATTTAGGTATACATGTTAAACACTGTGCATTGATTTGCTCTTGTATTTAGTTATCAGCAATTAAATCAGACCTTGAAAAGTCTGGAGGCTGATAGGTAATAAGAAAAACTAACCAGCACATATTTTAAGCATGCATGAAGTTTCAGAACAAGATTTTAGATAAATACTTGCTGTGTTAATTCTGTCTTAGCTGTTTTGATGTTGTTTTGTCAAAGCACTTTCTGTAACCTGATCAGAAGTGGTTAGGAGAGCTGCATCCTGGCAATCAGGTGGGGAAAAGAACATCACTCAAAGACTGACACTAATAAGCCTCATATTTCAAGTAGCTGCATCAGGAAGAAGAACCTCAGGATAGGCTCTTAATTCAGATTTCAGCCTTTGATTGTATTCAGACTTACATACAAAATTGGGTATTTCCTGGAGACAGAAAGGAAGAAAGGGAAAGGGGAAGGGGAAGGGAGAAGGAGAAGGGAAGAAAGAAAGATACAAAAACAAAGGCCTGCATTCTGGCTAACCCTCTGTAAGGGCACATAAGGAGCAAGGATGGCCAGAACTACAGCCCCTGCATCCAGAAGATTGCAGGATTGCTACCAAGATGCTCCAAAAAGGCAGAGAGTAGGCAGAGCCACAACTCCTCTCCTTTATGTGTCAATGAGCCACATTAGCCATCTGAACTGCATAGTGCATGTTGCACCCCTTATGCACGTGTAGCAGTTTGGATTCTCCTCTATGTACTCTGGGAGGAATACTTCTGGTGCATCCCACGGACTCCAAAGCTTCACACAACCCCCAGTGCAGAGTGGTGCCTAAATGGCCTTATGTAGCCCAGAGTTAATAGAAGCAAAGCCTAGTGGTGGGTAGCAGAAGTCTTTATGAAAAATTTTACTGACAGCCCAAATTTGTGTTTCTCACGTGGATCCCACAATGATTAGGCAGAAGACAGTTAAAGTAACCACATCGCCCTTCCAGTTCTCTTTGATTCACTGTACAGTGCACTGGAGGAAAGAGCTGCAGAGTTGTTCAGTTTCAGAACTACCTGCTTCTCTGAGTGATTTAGTCTGAGCCATCCATTGAATATAATGATGATTATAATCACAGGAGCCTGACGCAGGCTTCCTTGTCCAATCAATGGCTAGGACTTCAGTACTCCATGATTTGAAAGCAAATTATTCCCACCTCTCTGATACAGAATCTTGGCAGGATGGTGTTCATGAAAGAAAACAAACTCATCACATTTAAAGTTTGCAAATGACACAAAAATGGGGGGAGTGGTAAATAATGAAGGGGACATGTCACTGATTCAGAGAGATCTGGATCACTTGGTAAGCTGGGAACAAGCAAATAATGTGTGTTTTAATATGGCTAAATGTATACATCTAGGAACAAAGAACATAGGCCTTACTTACACAATGGGGGACTCTCTCCTGGGAAGCAGTGACTCTGAAAAAAGATTTGGGGGCCTTGCTAGATAATCAACCAACTGAACACTGATTTGACACAGTTTGACACTGTGGTCAAAAGGGCTAATGCAATTCTCGGATGCATAATCAGAGGAATCTTGAGTAGAGGAAAGAGGTAATTTTACCTTTGCATTTGGAACTGGTGAGGCTGCTGCTAAAATATTGTGCCCAGTTCTGGTCTTTCTGAAAGTTTAATTAGTTTCCTCCTAGAGAAATGCATGGCAAGAGTATGATAGGGTTACCTAGGGAGGTGGTGGAATCTCCATCCTTAGAGATTTTTAAGGCCCGGCTTGGCAAAGCTGATTTAGTTGGGGTTGATGATTTAGTTGGGGTTGGTCCTGCTTTGAGCCGCAGATTGGACTAGATGACCTCCTGAGGTCTCTTACAACCCTAATTGTCTATGATTCTAAAGATGTGACTACTGACCCAGGGTGCTTACCAAGGAAGGGAGGTTCTATAGGAGGATAGATGGTATCTGCAGCATAAAGAGAGGAAGTAGAGTTTGGTAAGTGCTAACTTAATGCAGGGATTTTAGGTTTCATGATAAAGATGCTGTGATAGTTCTCCGGGTACCCAGGACTGTGAGTCAGCTTGTTACCCCCCTGCCTCCAGCAAGAGGGAGTCTTGCCTGTGGTGGCTAGCTGTTAGCTCCATCAACCACTCAAGCTCTCTTCTCTGGTCTATGCCAACCCTGTCTCCACCTTGCTGGTTAGCAAGAGGTGCACCTCAGTTACTGAGACCCCTGAATTCTTCTGTGATATCCAGCCCAACTCACAGAAATTCCAGCCTCTCTGTCCCCAAGTTTACAGGTTCTACCTTAAATTGCCGCTTCTGTATAACACACAGCACTGGTAATACAACAAAACGGTTTAAGAACAAAAAGAGGCTCCACTACAAATAAGAGAGTGATGGAAATATCTGGTTACAAAATCATAAAGTGTAAACTAGGGCCGACACTTATTAATAGTTACCTTTCCTATCTAATCAAGTAGGTTTCCCCCCCATGCACACACATACAAAGTTGAGCCTATTGCAGAGCAGGCTGGCTTCCCAGGAACCAGGATCCAATCTTTCATAAAACACACCTGCTCAACATGGTGTCTCTTCAGTGAATGGATGAAGAGTGTCTTTTTCCACCCTGTGACATACTGAATCAGTCTTTTGTCTTTATTCACAGACAGGTGATCCCCAGTCTGTTATAATGTTCCCTTTTACCTCTAAGCGGTTTTGATTGTTTGCAGTTGTCTTTGATGGTTTCTATTGATTATTCTGGGATGGGACAAGGGTAGACAATTGAAACTTGCATTATAATCACCAGCTGACCATAGCACGGTAACAATTCCCTCCTGCTTGAATGGAGCATCACCAAGTCATCTGATTCCATGGTGACTTTTACTCCAAGACCATAAGGCATAGTTTTCAATATAGTTACATTATTCCTTAAATATTACCCATACAGACATCTCACACTAATTGTGAGTATTGATAAGTTACAAGCTTTCAGTAGAGATCACCCATGCTACTCTTCACAGGTAAATACCATGAAAGTGGTGTATTAGGTGTAGTGAGTTTGTCAGCTCTTAGGCAGCAGTTGCTCGTAAAGAACAGTAAAATGTTTGCCCATTGGCACCAATGGGCATCTGTGTCACAGATTCATAGATATGGCAGCTGGTGCTTCAGAGCTTCTTAGGATAACATTGCTGTCTGCACGGATCATGCAAACTCAGATATCAACATGTTGGTTACTAGTTAGACAATGACCTATGCTCAAGATTACTTTGCATTCATATAAGGGACTATTTGATTTAATTCTACAATAAAAAAGAAACAGGGCTTAACCCTGCTTTGCACAGGAGCAGTGTTGTGCACATACACTCAGTGAAAGAATGATACGCAGAAGGCAGCAGGGGAACCTGATGCTACTTTAATGAGAGCGGTGCCATGTGGACACTGAGGGCTTGTCTTCACTACGGGAGTAAGTCGACCTAGATTACACTACTTCAGGTACACGAATAACATATCTGGAGTTGACATAACTTAGATCGATTTACCCCAGTGTCTTCACGGCACTGAGTTGACGGGAGATGCTCTCCGGTCAACTTTCCTTATTCTTCTCAGAGAGCTGGAGTACCAGGTTCGACTGGAGAGTGTTCTGCCATCGATTTAGCGGGTCTTCAATAGACCCGTTAAATCGATCCCTGCTGCATCAGTTGTAGCAGCGTCGATCTCCCCGTAGTGGAGACCAGCCCTGAGTAACTCCTGGCAACTAGGAAGAGCTCATCCCTAAGTAGGAAGCAGTTTGCATTTTAAAAGTTACTCAGACACACCCACCCCCTGTCCACAGCCTGATCTTTTCTTGATTCAGCAAAATTCAGTGTAGGGAGCAGATGCACAGGGAGCTGGAGACTTCCTTCCACTCAGCGCAGAGAAATATGCCTGGCTCTTTACTAGATACTACATGATAAAGTTAAGATGGGTAAAAAAATTTGGCCATTTTTTTCCAGGGAAAAACAAAGTAGATTAGGTGATGCCAAAACATTCATCAAATTCCCAAAAAAGTTTCCACTGGGAAAGAAATCCCTCCCTCCCCCCCCCCAAATCAAAATGTTTGGATTTTTTTTTTAAACCAAAACAATTTTGTTTTTAAGTTTTCTTCAATTTAAAAAAACAAACAAACCACTAAAATATATTCAAAATAAAAACCAAACATTTCATTCAACCCCAGACTTCACCCTCCCCACACACACACACTTTCAATTTGCCAAAAATTTTGAAGAAATTTTGGTTTGAGGGGATCAGCCCCAAAATACCCCTCCCATTTTTCAGAATTGCCAAAGGACCAAAAAATCCATTATTCACTGAGCTATAATTTAAGACTGCATTTGGGCTTGGGTGCAACAACGGAATGATCACAGTCAAAACCTTTAGAGGTCTGGGCCCAGTAGAACTTGTGTTTGATGCAGGGGGGAAGAGGAAGGCTTGGAGAGGGTCAGAATAGACCAGATTCTCAGCTAGTGTAGATCAGCATAGCTTCATTTAAGGCAATGGGGTGACACAGATTTACACCCACTGAGGATGTGGCCCACTAGTTCACCACACCATTTTAAAATGTGTGTTTTAGTTTTGATTTTGCATAAAATATGGGAAATGCTATCTACTCCCAGGTCTGGCAATTTCAGTGGTCTTGGAGAAGATTCTTCAATTTCCTACCTCAGTTTCCTCATCCATAAAATAAAAATATTTAGTTACTGCCCAGATGAAAAGCACCATGTAAGCACTTAATGTTATTATGTATATATTGATTTTCATGTGTGCTGATGGAAGGGATTACTCCTGTAACCTTTCAGCCAGTTGGAGTCGGTAGCAACAAGGGCTGGGTTCAATATCTAGGGGTTGCTTTTGAACAATGCAACAGAGAACCAGCTCAAGCCCCCCCACAGTAAACTGGGACAATTACACATCACCCCCTGGGTGTCTCTAAGAGGCAATACTTCCCTTCTTGCAAGCACAGAGTCTGGGCATAGAAAACAAACCTTTAATAAAAAGGGGGAAAGTAACCCAGCATTAACTTGGGGAAACAGTGCAAGCAGCATTCATAAGCAGAAAACCATGAGCAAAACCCACATCCCAAAGTATGTTGGGCAGTGTCCTTTTGCCTCAGGTACTTAAGTCCAATGACCAAAAGTTCCTTTAACGTGCCCCTCCCTTCTCTCTTCACTGCACCCCACTCACAGTTGTCATCTGTAATCAGTGAAGACCCAGAGTTAAGAGGTATATTTGTATAAGCTCACCTCCTACCCTGCTGTCAGGGGCATTTGGGGGCAACAGGGCAGAAAAAGGCAGCTTGTTTGCTCCATTGTCTGGGCACTTGCTCCAGCACCAACTGCTCTGCTGGCCACCCTACCAGCTGCTTCCTACTCCACTCTACACCCTCTAGGCTGTCTTGAGATCTCACTGTTTAACACAGCTCCCACTGATTTTAGCTGTGAGTGGTAGAACCTCACTGCTAGGGCAGGCTAGGTGGTCTCATGCATTAAAGATACTGTCCTAAAGCAGGTTTAATATTTACACCTAGTTATCAGTGATTTCAGCTGTATTGGTCTACAACAAAGCACTCTCAATGGAGTAATTATCAGCTCTGTTATTACATAGTGAAGAGAACAAGGACTAAATAGCATCTAGACCAGTTAAGGCAGGACCTACAACAAATCTCCACCTCCCCCTTAACTGTACTAGCTGTTGGCACCTCTGACCCCTGCCTAGCGAGTGCAGTTTTGTTGAGGGTGAGTCACTCAATCAGGGTATGCCAAGCACAGTTCTGATGCCCTTGATTCACATAACAAGGATAACAACCCTTTATTACCCCTTTACTGCCCCAATAACAAAGTGACTTGTAATCCAACACCAGCCAAAAGTCAGCATTTGGGCAAAGCATTCCCATCATGCTGTGCACGTAGGCATTGTTGGTATGTCTATGCAAACAAGGTTGGTTCATGAAGACTTCTTCCCCAGCTCATCACTAGATGTCAGGGAAGAGCTCATTCAGACACTGCTTACACTCAAAATATGCAATGGCAAAGAGTTGGGTACAAAGAAAGCAAGTGCTTATGATCTGATGGACTTTAATGGATAAGAATTCACTGTGCACAAGTTAATTACACCAGCTACAGTGTTGGGATGCCATTATAGAAGATCTTTGCAAATAACTTTATTTCTCCAAATGTAATTACGCTCTATACGTACTAACACAATAATCCCATGTACTTATGTTTTTTCATTAAAGGGTCTTAAAGCACTTTACAATTAATTAATTGGCACAGCCTCCTTGTGCAGCAAGAACTATATTTGTACTATATTTGTGACACTGAGACAGAAAGGGTTATGCAACTTACAGGCCAAATGACCCAAATTCTACCTTTAAAGACATATTAGAAAAGTATGTAACTGGTAATCAGGGCTATCCCCTATCAATAGCAAACAAAGCCATGTTAGATACACTAGAGCTTTGAAATGCAACCCTGTATTGTTAGAGAATTGGAAGTAAATACTAACTGTATTTGTTTACTTATATCTTGTTAGATGTTACACATGTAACCAGACAGTTCCTGTCTGTTACTATATTCTATTGATTCAGAGATCAAAGGGGAATAGTAATATTTAGATAATATCATTGTCTATATTTCTCTTGGAAGTTTGTAGTAAACTGTCTATGAACTGCTTAATGGATAATTACACTTTATGCTGATGAATGCAACTAAATATGTGAGTATACATAGAAAATAGGAGGTTTTACTTCAAAGCCACTACTGATATTATCTATTCTTCAGCCAAGGAATACCTATCAATAGCCTGCCAGAAATCTATAAAAGAACTCTAAGGCCCTGCTCCTGTTATCTCAGATCTGCTTAAGCTTGGTATGGGGAAGCTCAAGTTGCAAGACTGAGGTCTCCAGCTCCAGTCTGGATTACCCTGCTAATTCTCATGTACGAATTCAAACAAACTCTATATATGGACTGCCTATTTAAACTATAACTTGAAGAACTGATTCTGGAAAGAACTTTTTGCAACTAAGCAGCTCACCATATCTATTATAAAACTGACCTAAGAACCCTATTCACATCTGTTTGTATAATGATCTTTTGACCACAATGCTCTCTCTTTTTAAAACATAAATATATATCAATTTAGTTAATAAGAATTGGCTGTAAGGGTGTATGTGGGGAAGATCTGAAATATTCATTGACTTGGTGGGTAATGTGTGATCTCTTGGGATTAATAGAGTTTTTTATATGATGAACAAGTGTTTCAGTACTCCTCATCATATTTGACTTGGTTGTCTGGGTGGGAGCCCATGGCTGGTTTGCTTTAAGGGAGCTGTGTTTTTGGCTTCTGGGTAACTAGTAAGGTATAGTAGAAGCTGTTTTATTGCTGGTTTAGTAAATCTAATTATTAGAATAAACACCAGTTTTGGGGATTGTCTTCCCTATTCATTGCAATTTGCCCTGATTAAGCATTCTTGGTGTGGTCCTACCAGGCACCAACAGTCACAGTATTATACCCACATTATGCCTGGAGAAACTAAGGTACAGAGACATCAAGTGACTTACCTGCTGTCATAATCAGCAACATAGATTTGGCAACAGAAGCCAGGAATCCTGACTCATACTCCCCTGCTCTAGTTCTAACCACTACACAATGACACTCCTTACCCATTACATAGCATTATCAATAATATGAACAATTGTGGAATAAAGCATCTCTTCTTTTTAGGCAGCTCTGCTGATAGAGACCTGACTTATTTGTGTGTGTGTGTGTATAGCTCCTTCCTCCTGGATTTTCAGCCACAAAGAAAAGTGTGTCCTTGTATCAGTTCACATTCTCTGCTTTTCAGGGACATGAGGATATGGTACAATTACCATTAAGACAGACAATGCTCGTGAGCAATGTCTGCTAAATAAAGACTGATACTTTCCCTCACAGCCACTAACACTAGCGTGAGACAAGACCCCAGCCAACATTAGGTGTAAAGCATGCAGTGAGGATCAGCTGAATTGCTTGGATTCCCAGTATTTACAGCTGTAATGAACTTGGGATGCCCTGCAGTAGAGAAACCAGTTTTACGTAAATACATTTCAAACTGTGTTCTGCTTTAAAGCCACGGGGCCAGTGTCTGCCCTCAGTCACACTTATGCAAGCCCAATCTTCCCCACAGGATTGGGGCTGCCATGGTGTGCTGAACTCACCCACTTGTGCTCAGGTTTTACAGCTGGTCTCCAGCCACTAGATAATTTACATGTGTATACTGGCTTCAACAGGGTGACTGAAAAATGAAGTGATGGCCTTAATAGTAAGTTTGGACTTTGAGTTAAAGTGAACGTTGGGTAAATCAATACAAATATACTGAGAACTGAACCTAAAATACACCAGGATTTTTTATTTGGGCTTCCCTCATCTGTAAAGGTGAGACTAAGCCATATCCTCCCTGCCTTCCATCTTTTGTGGTTTCTCCTTGGTCTTTCTTTTCCTAGGAGTAGCATGGAAGCTCTTCCAATGAGATCCCCATCTTTCTGTCCAATGCCTGATAATCCGTTCACCCCATTTTGTCCCTGGTACTGAAACCCTCCTTTTTGAGTATGTAGTTTGATTTGCCAAGCAGAACCAGTGCCAGTTGTGGTTTACTCTGTCTATACTAGGGCTTTGCTGACAGCCCTTGCAATACTTGGTGTTTTTCTTAACGTCCCCAGCTTATGGGGACAAGTAATTACCTGAGAATTTCAGCTGTCTCTCTCTCTTTTTTTTTTCTTTTTAAAAAAAGAGTAGGATTCTAGCCTTATTGGGTTACCTTGAGAATATGAAGTAGTTGTAACCTAGAGGTTCAGAAACCCAGAAGACAAGTTAAAAAAATCCAATGTTTATTTATTTTAAATATTACAATATTTTGGGCCTTCCTCCTGACTTCTGAATGCCTGGGGTTGGCAATTCTGAGCTATACCATTAGTTGGCCACGAATAGTTGGAATTGGGGCAAATCCCTGTATAGACAAAGCTTAAGGGAACGGAGTATACTTTTTTTTTTGAAACTGGGAACGGGAGTCTGGCTTGTACTGTGTCCTGACTTTACTTTGGGGATTAAAAGTTGATCCGTTCATGAGGCTCAAAAACTGGATTAGTATTTATTCAGCCTGGGGAATTTAGATCTCTAATTGCAGAGGATTTGGCATAATCTGAGTTGGAACTTTACTAAATTAACAGTTGGGAAAGTTGAAAGTAAAACTAAAGTTCCCATCTGATGTGCAGCATTGCTTACTGAGATTAGCTGTTATTAATGAAAGCTACATACCAAATGCTATACAAATTTTAAGTCTAGGAGAAAGAGAATAGAGTTTTACTTACAAAATAATGCTTTCTATTTAGAGATTTTTGAGCCTTATATTAAGAACTTAAAAGTAACTGATGAGGAAAATCTCTAAACTTGCTTCCCGTGTGGATAAAGTTGAGAAGCAAACAACACATTTGCAGTGGAAAATTGCAATTATTCACACAATCAGCTCTCTACCAGCCTTCTCCCCAACTCTGTATTCTAAGTTGTTGAGACCGATTTTTCTGGCATATCTTTAGGGCTAATTTGTGTTGAGAATGGATGACAGGGGATGGATCACTCAATAATTGCCCTGTTCTGTTCATTGCCTTCAAAGCATCCGGCACCAGCCACTATCAGAAGACAGGATACTGGGCTAAATGGACCAGTGGCCTGACCCTGTATGGCCGTTCTTATGTTCAAGGCATAGCAAGTGGCGTACAGTCATCCCACCAGCAGAGGAGCCTCAGAAAGCATCATGCCTCAGATAGGCACAGTGTCTATTGGAGTCCACAGGGAGTGTGGCTGGTGTGCCACCCTTGATCTATGAATACATGCTGAGCCCACCAACATGGGGTCAGCTCCGGTGGCCTACTAGCAGTAGATTCGGAATCCTTGCACTCAGGGGAATACAAGGACTGTGACTGTGCACATGCAAGAAGTGAGGGAAATCTTCCTGCACCTTCTTCCCCAAATCTTTGCACATGGTCCTCCAATTACCAGAGAAAATTCTCCAGTCTCTACATTGTATTTCTGACCTCTATTCTGAATAAGTAAAAATTTCTCCACCCTGAGCTGGACGCTGCAGACCCTGAGCATGCTCAGTGAGAACTTAGGATTTCTAAAATGGTGGCCCTAGCAAAGAGCCAAGTATATGTGTGTAGACCAGTAGAATCACAGCTCTGAGGTAAATGACAACAGTGAGCATGTGCAAGATTGGTGGCTACTGAGCATGTGCAATAAGGGATCCTGTTGGGTTCTGGGAGATTGGTAGGTGCAAGCCCACCTATGATTTAAGGCCCCTCTCCCGGCCTATGGGAAGGATTCACTGAGCCCAGGCCTCAAATAAATATGGGGGACAACAAAAGAAAAAATGGACAGGTGTGAGGGTCAAAAGCCGGGAACCTGAAGGGGACATCATGCAGTAAGGGGTGACAGAGAAGTCGTTTAGCTGAGCCGCTAGCTGGTCAGAGCCCAATCATACCAGTCACAACTTGTTTTAAAGGTCAGAGCTTTCAATCAGAATTCTGAGGTAACAGTTAAGACTGGGCATGTGCGAGTGAGGGAATTGCTTCTAAGAATAGATATATTAAGAGAGGTAATATTAAGAATGGGTATATTAAGAGAGGTAATATTAAGAATAGGTATATTAAGAGAGAGCTACAATGTAGCATAAAAGGCCAGCTGCCAGCAACAGTTTCGGAGTCCGGAGTCTGCGTCTGAGAGAGAGAAAGGCATTCAGACAGAGCCAGGAAGCCAGCAGAAGAAGACAAAGAAAACGAGTGCTGCAGAGCGGGGGGAAAAGCTGGAGTGGAGCAGAGCTGACTGACAGGAACTGAACAGTAACAGCGATTTTTAAAAGGAAACATCAATGGATTTATAGAGCAAGTGTGATATTCTTTGAATTATCATTTAGTATAAATATACAATCATATACAGGGTTAGTGTGTGTGTGTGTGTGTGTGTGTGATGATAAGAATGCATAAAATTCTGGCACTAATTGCAAAATATCTATGTAAACTTTAAAGCAATTTAAGATCAGCTGTCAGCAATTTGTTGCAAACTGGCCACTTGCAACAAATTGCTTCGCTTAGAATCATTTAAACCATATGCTATTGTAGTCTGAATGCTCTTTATCATGCAATAAGGGATTTGTGTTTCAGGGATTTTGTGCCTTGTTTGGATTTTTAGATCATATTGTAGTAGGGATTATAAATTACATAAATAAAAAGATACTTTGTTTTGGAAAGAATACTGCCTGTGTCAATTACTTTATGGGAAGGTTATATCCATGTCCTTTAATGTTTTCTTAGCAACCCCAGGAACTCATACCTTGGGAAGAACAGACCAAGGGCATAATAGACAGTTATTATAGTGGTGTCCCAAAATTCATTTTTCATGGTAGCACTCTTGGATCCACTGTTGAGCTTTTATTGTGTATAAAGCATTTGATGTGGCCTTCAGTAAAGTTTCTGCCTCTGAACGTTCTACTCCTGCAAAGATCCTCCAACCCATCTTAACACCATCACTCATTTACATAATCTTCTTATATTAAATTATATTTACTTGCAGAATGGGCAGCCAGGATTTTTAACCCTCCCTTTCCCATCCCCCACCCACAGCCACATGAAACTGCCTGGAAACACTAGGCTCCAGCAGCAGCCCAACATGAAGTCCCTACATGGCCTCCAGCAGCAGGGCTCAAAGGGATGGATTTCCAGCCCAGGGACCCTGCATTTAGCAGCTGGGACCAGTTCCTCATAATCCCTTGCTTCTTCCTACCTCAACTCTTTCATAGGCAGACTTTCCAAGACTCTGATTCTCCCTCTCTGGAAGTCCAACTTCCTAGGTAGCTTCCTGCTAGTAGAGTGTCTCCTCAGTAGTCTCTCTGGCAGTGTCAAGGCTGCTTCCCCACTTTGAACTTTAGGGTACAAATGTGGGGGCCTGCATGAAAACTTCTAAGCTTAACTACCAGCTTAGATCTGGTCCGCTGCCACCATCCCAAAGCTAATTCCCTTCCTTGGGTAGCCTTGAGAGACCTTCACCAATTCCCTGGTGGATCAAGATCCAAACCCCTTGGATCTTAAAACAAGGAGAAATCAATCAGGTTCTTAAAAAGAAGGCTTTTAATTAAAGAAAAAGGTAAAAATCCTCTCTGTAAAATCAGGATGGAAAATAACTTTACAGGGTAATCAAACTTAAAGAGCTCAGAGGACCCCCCTCTAGCCTTAGGTTCAAAGTACAGCAAACAGAGATAAACACTCTAGCAAAAGGTACATTTACAAGTTGAGAAAATAAAGATAAACTAACACGCCTTGCCTGGCTGTTTACTTAAAGTTTGAAATATGAGAGACTTGTTCAGAAAGATTCGGAGAACCTGGATTGATGTCTGGTCCCTCTCAGTCCCAAGAGCGAACAACTTCCCAAACAAAGAGCACAAACAAAAGCCTTTCCCCCCCCCCCCAAGATTTGAAAGTATCTTGTCCCCTTATTGGTCCTTTGGGTCAGGTGTCAGCCAGGTTACCTGAGCTTCTTAACCCTTTACAGGGAAAAGGATTTTGGAGTCTCTGGCCAGGAGGGATTTTATAGTAATGTACACAGGAGAGCTGTTACCCTTCCCTTTAGAGTTATGACAGGCAGCTACCCCACTCCTCTGCCCTGCAGCCATTTTATCTCCCAGCTGTTGCTGGCCTAGCAATTAGCCACTGCTGAGGAGAAAGCAGGTCTACCTGTTAACACTTTAGGGGCCATGGCAGAATGGGGTATATACACCCCATGACACCAGTCCATTGTTGCTACTCCTTGTTGCACCTTTGTCCATATTCTAGATTGTGGATCTTCAGGATAGGGATCATTTCTTCTTCTGTGTTTGTACAACACCTAGCAAACCAAGGCCCTGATCCTGAATGGAGCTCCGGATGTTATCATAATTCAAGTCATTGATACTATAATACATTCAGGCAAAAATTACGTGAAGTACCTACGATCCCCTATAATGAGACACTTCCATGCCTTTCTTTATTAAGTTTTCAGTATTTGGTCTTATTCTCTTTTTGAGGGGGACAGCTCATGAATAGGTGGGCGATGGGGGTTAGTGGCTGTTAACACTGCGCATAACTTATCACTTCATTAATCCAAAAAGGGTCAAAAGGGAATGAAGAAACACCCAGTCATTTTCTACACCTCTGTTCTGATGTGATAAAGAGACTGCAACCGACATCTTTAGGTTGTACATAGTAAAGTCAGAGATTCAAGAATGACATTCCCTTTTCTTGGCAAGACTGTTTGCCCTTGGAGCTCCAGCAGCAGCCTAAACAATTCCAGAAGTGCCCCGAGAACTTTTCATAGACTTTAATGTCAGAAGGGACCATCGTGATCATCTAGTCTGACCTTCGGCACATTGCAGGCCGCAGAACCCCACCCACCAACTCCTGTAATAGACCCCCTAACTACTGGCTGAAGGTATGTCTACACTACCCGCCGGATCGGTGGGCAGTGATCGATCAGCAGGGGTCGATTTATTGCGTCTAGTCTAGACACGATAAATCAATCCCTGAGCGCTCTCCCATCGACTCCTGTACTCCACCGCCACGAGAGGCGCAGCCGGAGTCGATGGGGGAGCGGCAGCAGTCGACTCACCGCGGTGAAGACATCACGGTAAGTCGATTTAAGTACATGGACTTCAGCCACGTTGGGCTTTATTTTTAGGTCTCTTATACCAAAGCAGTGACCAAATGTCAAATGAATATATTGAATGTACCTTTGGTTTTAGTTTTACTTATTGTAATTAGTATTGGGCAGGGTAGGCAACCTATGGCACGCGTGCCAAAGGCGGCACGCGAGCTGATTTTCAGTGGCACTCACACTGCCCGGGTCCTGGCCACCAGTCTGGGGGGCTCTACATTTTAATTTAATTTTAAATGAAGCTTCTTAAACATTTTAAAAACCTTATTTACTTTACATACAACAATAGTTTAGTTATATAATATAGACTTATAGAGAGAGACCTTCTAAAAATGTTAAAATGTATGACTGGCACGCGAATACTTAAATTAGAGTAAATAAATGAAGACTCGGCACACCACTTCTGAGAGGTTGCCGACCCCTGGTATAGGGTTTCCCCACACATACAAAAAAAGGTTACTTCATAAAAGGAAATAACGGAGAGAACCAAATGGTTATATTTAATATAAATATGAAATTTTAGAGGTTAAACGTCAGACATGACACGGTGAATGGCTGTTGGTGAATGATGAACAGTTTTTTGTGGCTAACTCATTGATGGAATCTTCAACAGTAACAATACATTCAGGAATATTCCCCCTACTCCTTACCTGCAATGAAAAGTTAAGAATGGGTGAAGGCAGAATAAGCCTCTCACTGCATTCTTTGATTTGTATAAAGCAATTGCACATCTAAAATATGGAGATCATTAATACCTTGTGAAATAGAGGCTGCAGATCAAACCTGAGACCTTATTGAAAGTGTAGGGGTAATCATCTTTCCACTGATTTATGGCACAATCTTCAACAGCTATTGATAAGATTCACAATAAAACTAGTCAAAACTAGCATGGTTTGGAGTTTTGTCATATTATAAACCCAAATCTTAATTACTAATAAATATTAGTATCATAGTAGACCCTAGAGATCCCAGTGGAGATTGGGACTCCAAATTCCCAATTTTTACAGGGACAGTACAAACACTAAGTGACAGAGAGAACCCAAAAGCTTACAATCTAAATAGACAAAACAGAAATTGGATTGAAGAGAAACATAAGCAAAGAAAAGAGGGAGCTAGTCAAATTCACACAACAGGTCAGTGACAAAACCAGGATTAGAACTCAGCTCTCCTGATGCATAGCCCTTTGCCTTATGCACTGGTCCATATACCAGTGTTGCTGATGACTCAGGGAGTCTTGGCCTGGACCTGAAGCCAAGAGAACTTCACCTTCAAATTTTTAGTTCAGTGTAACCCAAACTCACCTGCCCATACATTCCCCTCCCCATTCAAACCCTTAGTAATCCTCCAGGTGGTCATGAAGAGAGATTGTGAGCACAGGAAAGACCTGCCTCCAGCCTGTCTCTGGCATCAGCTGTTTGGGTTTGTGAGCCTCCAGCTCCCAAGAGGTGAGGCTGAGGAGTCAAGTAGGAGAAGCTACCATAGCCAGGTCATGGGCAGCCAGCTGGGTCAGGATACCAGGAAGTCAGAAGCAGGAGACAAACTGGAGATTGGAACCAATCAGGAGAAAAACCTGGATGTTTGCAACTACAAGTCAGATGCTAGGAAATCAACCCAGAAGAGCACCTGACACCAACCTGTTCAGACAGCTTCCTGTTACTACTGCTGTCTTATGTAAAGTCAATGGGCTAATCAGCTGCTTTGGAACTCTGCTAGTTAGACTTCAGGGGTGGAGCCTCATACTGGGGCTGGGTTTATAGGTTCCAGGGAAGCTATGGCTTCCAGGTGGATGGTTAGCCTATAGCTGCTTCTATGAATGCCCCCAGGCCTGAGTTCAACAGAGCTGCTAGTCCCCTAAGAGCCCAGAAGTAGAGCTCCAGGATTCCCTCACTAATCTGTAAGAAGTAGCAATTAGTAGAACAGGAGTTTGCCATGACATGTTTAGAGGCCTTTCCTGACTCTGCCCTTCCTTCTTCAACCCTTCCACCACCTGCCTTGCTCTCCAGTGGAAAAAAAAATATATGGAGATATACCTCTCTCTTAGAACTGGAAGGGATCCTGAAAGGTCAGCAAGTCTAGCCCCCTGCCTTCACTAGCAGGACCAAGCACTGATTTTACCCTAGATGGCCCCCTCAGGGATTGAACTCACAACCCTTGGTTTAGCAGGCTAATGCCCAAACCACTGAGCTATCCTTCCCCCCTGCTTAGCTGCACCTCCTTCCTACAGACATTTTTATATTCTCCCAACACTGTCCCACCATTCCTGAACAGATCCATAAAGCTACTGTCCACTCTCCCTTTCTCAAGACTCACTTCTGCCTCAGTGCATACATGAAATTAGACAACATACGATGGATAGGAGGCTGAGGGGCAGCTGATGATTATGTACATATTGATGTAACACAAAAATAGAGTTTCTATCTGTGTATCTATTTTGATTGTCCACTCTCCTCCCAGCCCTTCAGTTATTGCTGATCATCGGTGCAAGGACTGCATCTGTTTGTGTTGAGCCTGGTAAAAGGTGGTATGTAGGGCTAGTGTAATAAAAATGATAATAAATATGTCCTGAGTTTGGCTTTAATATGCTGAAGGAGTAAGGGTCCCTTCCAGTTCTAGGAGATGGGATATCTCCATTAATTATTAATTAATTATAAGGGGCCTGATCCTGCAGTCCTCAGACAGGCAATGCCTCTATTGACTACAATGGGGATTTTGCCTGCACAAGGAATTCAGAAACTGGGAAGTCTAACTTGCTTTTCATCTTAAGGAAACAAAGAGCCATTTGATCAATATGCAGCTGGTGTGTGTGAACATTTTTTGGTCTTGGCAACATAGGGGCTTATCTCACAGTCTGTATGCAACCCACACTCCGATCAACCTCAGTGGGAGTTTCACCAGCACAAGGACTACAAAACACTACGTACAATTTTGAAGCTTTCCAGGCATGTGAGCATCTTTTAAGTTTTTTGAAGATTATTGGGGCATGTTTAATGCAGATGGCAAGAAAAGGTTTTTTAATGGACAGAATCAACAGTGAATTGACTGATGGTGACAAGTAACAATGAATAAACAAAACATACTCTAATGAAGGAACCACTGAAAATGAGGTTCAAAAGTTTGCAGTACTCGTAGGTTTTGTATATACTAGTTAAAAACACCACGTGACAGAGCTAAGATCATCTGGACCAAAAGGGATAGAAGTACACTGCACAGACAGATTGGTCAGGGCAAAACATGCAGATTGGATCAGTTAAGTTTTGCAAGTACTCAGACTGCACTCTGGTGTAAGACTTTACACATTGTGTCAACTAAAATAGAGTTAAGTGTTTTTAAATGCTGGGAGCAAGATTTATTCTAATCCTCCAAAAATGAATCTGCTTGCTGGGATCCCTGTGGAATCAAGGTTGAGTAGTTAGTGTGTGAGAGTGTCAAATATTTTTAACTTTCACTATTTAGAAAAAAAAATATTACAATCAACTCATAAAGATGCATGCAATAAGTAAAATATTTAGTCAGCTGAACTAAGATGTATATATTTTATTTTTATCTATAGCATATATCAATTATATATTCATTGCATAATAGAGAGGTGCTAATCTCTTGCACATATAAGGGTGAAACGAGCCTCCAGTTATAAACCCATTTTGACTCCTCTCCCCAGCTTTGTCAAAACTAAATTAATCCACCTGCAGTCTGGCAGGCTTGATCTAAAGATAGAATTTTCCTAAGATGTTTTGAAGCAAAGCAGAATAGACATTTAGGAGATAGATATAAGAGGAAAAAACAAATGGGACCAATTCACTGGTGCCCATGTAACTTGTGTAACCATGTACACAAGTGCACACAGTGGAGTCTGCCCTACCAGACCAGAACCTGGAGTTCTGCTCTCTGAATCCACAGATCCCATGAAATCCATGAATATCTGAGAATCTGAAGGTTGCAAGGGGTAATAGAGCAGCAACATAGACTCATAGACTCATAGACTTTACGGTCAGAAGGGACCATTATGATCATCTGGTCTGACCCCCTGCATGCTGCAGGCCACAAAACCCTTCCCTGGACTCTGCCGTTGAAGTCCCCAATCCTGTGTTTTAGTGACTTCAATCGGCAGAGACCCTCCTGCTAGTGATCCCTGCCCCATGCTGCGGAGGAAGGCGAAAAACCTCCAGAGGCTCAGCCAATTTACCCTGGAGGAAAATTCCTTCCCGACCCCAAATATGGCGATCAGTAAGACCCCGAGCATGTAGGCAAGAGTCTCTAGTCTGACCCCTGTTGGCCATTATACTATTTACGTACCATTGCTTGGTTTTCCTTGGCTACTATGTTTTACCATTAAACCATTCCCTCCATAAACTTATCTAACTTAATCTTAAAACCAGACAGGTCCGTCGCCCCCACCATTTCCCTCGGAAGGCCGTTCCAATATTTCACCCCTCTGACAGTCAGAAACCTTCGTCTAATTTCAAGCCTGAACTTCCCCACGGCCAGTTTATATCCATTCGTTCTCGTGTCCACATTAGTGCTAAGCTGGAATAGTTCCTCTCCCTCCCTTGTATTTATCCCTCTGATATATTTAAAGATAGCAATCATATCCCCCCTCAGCCTTCGCTTTGTCAGACTAAACAACCCAAGCTCCTCTAGTCTCCTTTCATACGACAGGTTTTCCATTCCTCTGATCATCCTAGTCACCCTTCTCTGCACCCGTTCCAGTTTGAGTTAATCTTTTTTAAACATGGGAGACCAGAACTGCACACAGTACTCCAAATGAGGTCTCACCAGCGCCTTATACAACGGAAGCAGGACCTCCTTATCCCTACTAGATATCCCTCGCCTAATGCATCCCAAGACCGCATTGGCTTTTTTTACCGCCACGTCACATTGTCAACTCATAGTCATCCTGCGGTCTACAAGGACCCCTAGGTCCTTCTCCTCTTCCGTTACTTCTAACCAATGCGTCCCCATCTTGTAACTAAAATTGTTATTAGTCATCCCCAAGTGCATCACCTTACACTTTTCACTATTAAATTTCATCCTATTTCTGATACTCCAATTCACAAGCTCATTCAAGTCTCCCTGCAGAATATCCCTATCCTCCTCCGAATTTGCAACGCCTCCCACCTTCGTATCATCCGCAAACTTTATCAGCCCACTCCTGCAATCGGTTCCAAGGTCAGTTATAAATAGATTAAATAAAATGGGTCCCAAAACCGAACCTTGAGGCACTCCACTAGTAACCTCCCTCCAACCTGACAGTTCACCCTTTAATACGACCGCTGCATTCTCCCCATTAACCAATTCTTTATCCACCTCTGGATTTTCATATCGATCCTCATGTTTTCCAGTTTAACCAATAATTCCTCATGGGGTACAGTATCAAACGCTTTACTGAAATCCAGGTATATTAGGTTCACCGCATTTCCCTTATCTAATAAGTCCGTTACTTTCTCAAAGAAGGAGATCAGATTCGTTTGGCACGATCTGCCCTTCGTAAAACCATGTTGTAATTTATCGCAATTGCCATTAACCTCAAGGTCCTCAACTAGTTTCTCTTTCAGAATTTTCTCCAGCACCTTGCACACTACAGATGTTAAACTAACAGGCCTGTAGTTACCCGGATCACTTTTTTTCCCTTTTTTGAAAATAGGAACCACGTTAGCTATTCTCCAGTCTAACGGGACCACCCCCGAGTTTACAGATTCATTAAATATTATCGCTAACGGGCCTGCTATTTCTCGCGCCAATTCCTTCAATATTCTCGGATGAAGATCGTCCGGTCCTCCCGACTTAGTCCCATTAAGGTGTTCAAGTTTTGTTTCTACCTCGGATACGGTAATCCCCCATCCTGTATGCCCCTCTGTAACGGTGCTAGTATCCCTAATACCTTCATTGGCCTCATTAAACACCGATGCAAAATATTCATTGAGATATTGCGCCATGCCTAGACTATCTTTAATCTCCTCTCCGGTTATAGTTTTCAGCGGTCCCACTTCTTCTTTCTTTGCTTTCTTCCTATTTATATGGCTGTAAAATCTTTTACTATTGCTTTTAATTCCCCTCGCTAGGTCCAACTCTACACGGCCTTTGGCCTTTCTCACTCTATCTCTACATTCTCTGACCTCACTAAGGTAAGTTTCCTTACTGATCCCTCCCCTCTTCCACTCTTTGTACGCTATCTGTTTTTTCCTAATCGCCCCTTTGAGTCGGTCGCTCATCCAGCTCGGTAGATATCCAACAGTAGATATCCATCAGGGATCTGTGGAAATTCATACATATACAATGGTGATAAACAACATTCAGAACTTAGAAATGGGAAATAGTTTTGAGCTGATTCGGGGGTTAACTTTTTTAAGCAATTTCACTCACTACTGATAATCTGCTATTTCTGCAGAATTAAGGCAAGTCTTGTTTTTGTTGTTAAGGGCTAGTTATATGGTAGCAACAATGACATAAATCTTAATATTTGTCAACAGAGACTACATGGACAGTGTGACTGGGTGTACCAGGCTCTCATGGCAACCTAATGGAGGCCCTGCTGCTCTGCTGCATCCCACCCCAAAAAACAGTTAAAAGAGTTATTGGTGAAGAAAAGAGCAGCCATTTTGGAATCTGGTTGTCCAGCAGCCAGAAGGGCTGGGGACCAGCAACAGCCAAACAAGGCCCAGCAGGCTGAAATAAAAAGGCTTTGCCTGCGGACAGCAAGTAATTTCCTAGGTGGAGCCAACGAAGTGTCAATTACTGGCCACTCTTGGTAGCAAGGATTAAGAAGGAACCCTGCTGATTCAATCCCAGAGAGGGAATTTAACCCAGAAAGGGGAAGACCCTATCTTGTTTATAATTGGCCCTGAAGGGCAAGGAACTGTTTCTAATGTTTTTTCTTTGAGTTTGTTATACTCTGGAATGGCTTTTGGAGTATGTGACCCAGTTGTTTGGCTGAGTCACAGACCCCAGAGGCCAGCTGACAACTTGCGGGAGGTGCTGGTAGCCAAAGAGAATGGCAGCACCAAGACTGGATGGCACAGGGGTGCTCAAGAGATGAGTGCAACCCACCACAGGTAGTCACTAGTTCTTGTTTGTCAGCTCTCTGCACATAACCACAATGTGCATGGGTCAACCAGTTTGGACAGAGTTAAAATCAGTCAACCGTTCTCCAGAAATGAACACAACCAAATCCCTGCTTATTTTTGGGGGTTCAAAACAGTTTGGTTCATTTTTATTTATTTATTTCCTTCGTGGTTGTAATAGGAAGACCTTTTTGTGAGGCTGTGTCTAACCTAGTCAGAACCAGGAAGTGCTGGAAAGATCAGGCTTTTAGTGAGATTAGGAAATCTTGTTATAATTTTGACTGTAGTAGTCAAGCAGTGAGCAACATTAAACTGGATTCTTTATTCAAATAAACCACAGAAGGCAAGAGATTAAACTTTTGTTCACTCTTTCTTCTCTTTCTATCTACTTGCCTAGGTATTTATGGCCTTCATTGCTGTATCTGAGAACATCCTGCCTTATTTCCTAAAACCCTTCCAGTGTTCTTAAGTATATACTGAATTTACGAACTATAGCTGTATTCAGCTAGTATTAGATACAACAGTCTTCCATCCCAATCTCCAAAACAAAATGACTTGGATAAATAAGTCCAGATCAGGGTCAGCTCCAGGATCCAGACGAGAAAGCACGTGCCTGGGGCGGCACATTGTAAGGAGCAGCATTCCGGCCAATCTCGGGGTGGCACATTCCGGCCACCCTGCCGTGGTTCTTTTTTTTTTTGCTTTGGCAGCCCTGCAGGGGCACGGACCCCGGCCCGGGGGGGGAGGGGGGGAGGAGGGAAGGGCAGGAACTAACGATCCCCGCCACTCACCGTGCCGCCGGGCTCCCCGGGATGCGCCACTCCCCGCCGCCTGCACCGGCCTCCGCCTCCCGCGCCGCTCTGAGCCCGGCCCAGCCGAGTTACCTTTAAAGAAGTGGCTGAGCCAGCACCTCCTACAGCTCCCTGGGGCTCTGCCTGCCCAGCCAGGAGAAGCACCCCAAGGCCAGAGGGGGGAGTCCCTCTCGCCTGGCTGTGAGGCGCCGCTCTGGCACCCTTCACCCGCCCTCCTCGCACTCCCTGCGGCTGCCGTTTTTTCTTTTTCTTTTTTTTTTTGCTTCAGCAGTCCGGCCGCCCTTTTATATATATATATATATATATATATATTTTTTTTTGCTTGGGGTGGCAAAAAAGCTAGAGCTGGCCCTGGTCCAGATAAGTACCTCAGAATCTTTTCAGGTTCACCCAGCTACAACCTCCCCCCCCCCCTGATTTTTTATAGATTAACCAACTGAAACTCAGTTTTGATAAATAGTTAGGAACTAAATATAGCACACAGTGAACAATTTAAACAATTAAATATGAGGCATGAGCCAGTAAGCAAGTCATAGTGTGTTGCCTCCATCTCCATTGCTTGACAGAACACAACAAAAACTTGAGTGTTGGGGTACATCAAGAAATTGAATGCTGCAAGACCAGGAAGTGCCTTGGTATAACAAGTAGTTCTCTGTCCAAGACACTTGTATGTAGCAGGGTTTTATTCAGAGGGAAGATAAGAAAACAGAGATAAGCAGGATTTCATCCCTCTGCTTGGCAGGCTGGAGTCCATCACTGCAGCAAATTGGAAGATGGATGTCAAATAATGCTAACAATTACTTGTGAGAAATGATGGAAAAATTGCAGACAAATAATCTATGATTGCTGAGCATTTTTTTCATATATATATATATAACAAATCATCTGTCAGTCAGATGCATCTCATTCCCCGCATGGCTGTACCATTTATTCTGGTAACATATCTTTCAGCCTTACCGCTGAACCTTTCGTACTGACTTTGAATACTTTAAGCATCTGTATGCAGAGACAAGAACTACACACTGAATCCCTCACTTTACAACACAGAGCCACTGGACAGCAGAGGTTTAAAACTCAGTGAAGGAACAACCTAAAGCTGCAGCAGAGATCTTAAATAATATGATGGTGCAGTGCAGAGGATGGAATGTAAAGCTGCCTCATTGAAAGCAGACTCTTGACGTGTATAAATATAAAAGCTGATGCTTCATACACTCCTCAAAAGGAAAGTTTTTTCCTAGTCTGGGGAGTCATAAACAGGTGTTGGGGATTGCAATCACACTCCCTCCCCACCATATTGCTAAATGGTAGGGGACTAAAAGGCACTTCCCAGAATGGAAAACTTTGAGAACCACTGACTCAGAGGTTGGCTTGTGCCCTGAAACCTGAGGTTTATATCCCTTCCCATTTAAAAAAAAAGTCTTACTGCTTTAAGTCTGGCTGTTTTCACTATCCGTATAAATGCCCGGTTCCCCGAATCCTGCTACGCTCTTGGTCTCATTATTTCATGGCAATATGTTCCACAAGCTAATTGTGGATTGAATGAAAAAATATCTTATTAGTTTTAAATTTGCTGCCTTTCATTTGTATTGGCTGTCCCTTTGTTCCCCTAATAAAAGAGAGTGAATTGAAGTCTCAGATCTACTATATTCCAGTCACTGTTCTGAACATCCTGTGTACCCTTATGTCCTCTCTAACCTGTTTCCCCTCTAAAATAAACAGTCTCATTTGCAGTGGGATAAGCAAGGGTTTCAGCATGTGATTGTGTTACATATTAAACCCAATTGAATCCTCTTCTCTTTTGCATTTGCTCTTTTCTAATCTCTTCCTGAATGAAAAAATATTTTCCCAAATTCCCTTTTCTTCTTTATTCCATTCTCCATGTTGATTAAACAAATAGATGAGGAGGAAGAGGTGTTTATAAGTTTTCTACATTTAAAAAAATAAGTGAATTTATTCTTTAGATTTATAACATAGCAGTAACAAGAAACTCCTAACTGAACATGCAAGGCCTCTGATACATACTTTAAAACCACAATGGGCTAGAATTTCATTCACACAAAGACCCTGCCAGAGTGGTGTAAAGTGGTGGCCTTCTTACAGCAAATGAGAATAAGGCCCAACAAATCAAAAAAATGCAGCAGCAACTCTTTAGGGTATTAAAATACAGCAATAACTGAGTAGCACAAAAATACACTAAATTCCCCCGCTTTTTTTCTTTAAACATCACCTGCAACAATATTTGCTTTCTTTTTAGCAGCTCTCCTAAGGCAACATGTCTTGCGGTGTGCCTAGAAGGTTATCAGAACTGAGCTATTTCTGACCAGGAATGACAGGAAGCAAATGTAAAGCATAGGGAACAAGGGTCAGGACAACCTTTGTAATTGTTCCTCTTCATTATTACCTATGACTTGTTCAGGAGAAAACAAGGCCAAGACACAATAGTAACTTGAATGTATGGATGGAGAGCTGATATAAAGAGAGGCTTTTACTTTTGTGGCATATTAATGTCATTTTGAGGTACATAAAGCCTATACAGATGGGACAGATTTCATCCAAACAATGTTCTTGCAGAAACAATAGACTCATGAGAAAGAGCTCATGGGGGAATGCCAGCTACTCAGCAGTATTGAAGAGAAGAAAGGAAAGCTCAAAGCATAAAGACCTGGTTGAGGAGAGAGACAAAAAGGATGAGTGTGCTTGCAAATGAAATGAACTATCTAACAGATTAAATTTGGGATTTGAAAGTACTAATAAGGGAAGAAGCCCTGAAACCTCAAAGAATGTTATTAAAGGGCTTATGCAGAAATTGGAGCAATTGAGCAAAAGAAACCAGGAGGCTGGTGGCATCTGCATAGAGAGAAAAGGGGAATAGAATAGGCAAATCTAAAACTCAGCTGTTCTGTAACAGAAACATGAATTTTAAAGTATCTAGGAGGTTTGTAAAGGATGGGAATAACATTCCGCCTTCCTCTCGATAACTCCCTACCCTGGGGGCCATCCTACTGGGCTCTGAGGCGGGGCACTGCTGGAGTCTCTGACACTTGCTGCTCTTGGATTCTGGAAGCCAGTTTGTAGAGTGGGGCAAATTAGGCTGCTGCAACATTGTTCATTATTAATATTAAAGATGCAAAACCTTGCTAGGCCCAGAACAAAGTGCAGATAAAGACAAGTGACCTGATACCCTGGGACATTAGGACTTTTTGCCCTGTTCCACAGGTCGAGGGAAGCACCCCTAAACAGATTAACTAGCCACTGGAGTTTTCCCCTGCCTCCTCTGGTGGCATACAGCTACTGTAGTGGCTTCAGAGCCATCCCCTCTACTAGAGGACTGCATGACCAAGGAAGCAGGGCTGTGGATGGGGTTTCCATGGGCCCAGCTGCCTTCATGGACCCTAAAGGCTGTTAGGTTGAGTGAACAGGCTCTAACCTATGCAAGAAACTAGCTTGGTGTCGGGATAGCAAAGGTGACACAAAGCCACCTACCACTTCCTCTCCAGACTTGCAACCCAGATGACAGATTACTAGCCCCTGCCCTGAACAGTCTGCCATTTACCCATAATAGAGTCCATTGATGCACAAGCTCTGCTCACAGGATATGGCACAGAAGTCAAGTCAGTAACGTTAAGGATAGATTGAGTCCAAGCATAGCCCTGAGTAAGGGGCATGGCACACATAGGGAGAGCGTGCCTATGTGCATGATTTGCTACGGGAAGCACTAGGAGGCAGTGGGCCTCAGAGACACTGTGCTTCTGGCGCACTATTGCTGCGCTGTAGGGGAGCGGGAAGTCAATTGCTACATCCTTTAAAAGGGTGCAGCATGCTTTCCCCTGTTCATGCAGCTAACTGTGCTGGCCGGCACTCAGGGACTGGTGCAGCCCAAGCATTGGTTCCACAAGCCTGCTCTCTTCCCATTACCTGGAGCTGTGATCCAGGCTGTGTTACTACAGCTGCACACAGGGCTAGCGGCTTAGGATATAGTCCCCTGTGGAGCTGCATTCAGCCAGGGCTCTTTTTAATTGCCTCCCCTTTTATTTCTAAATGCTTGGAGAAGAAGGAACGACAGTCAGTTTGATTGAGGGGGAAATGCAGTCAATAAAAATGTTAATACATTCCTCCATTTCCAGTTAACTCATAGGGGGGTTATGAGACACTACCCTCATGTTAAACTCCTTTTAAGAATCTCATTGAACGTCCTTCTCTAGAAAAACTGACATTGCAATTTAAAAAAAAAAGATTCAGGACTGTGTAGGGTGTAATTGGAATAAAAGAGGGCAAAAAAATAATTGAAGTGTTCAGTCTTGTGTTACTAGCTTCTAACCAGCAGGGCTGAACTATCACAGATAAGCCCCCACACATATAATTTGTTGCTGTTGAGTCCATGGGAACAAATAAAGACTATTCCTGCCCTGGAGTGCTTACAAATTAAGGGCTTTTCATTGATGTCAGCGGGCTTTGGATCAGGCCCTACGGTTGTGAGGCAGCATAGTCCACCAATGGCAATCAGGAAACAAGCAGTTAAATCATTCAATACTCCTTCTACATTCCACTGTTCACTTCCCCAACTACCTTCCTTCTTCCAGAAGCACTGCAGCCTCTTCTCCTTTAGCATAGCAGGTTGCAATGCTGTGAAGAGCCATGAATGGCCTGATGCCTTGGATGTCCTGGAACACCAGGCAACAGAACCCTTGAGAGACCCAGTCTATACGCACTGAGAGCACCAATGCTTCATAGAAATGTAGGACTGGAAGGGACCTTGAGAAGTCATCAAGCCCAGTCCCCTGCACTGAGGCAGGACCAGGAAAGGCTAGATCTTCCCTGCGAGGTGAATGTCCAACCTGTTCTTAAAAACCTCCAGTGATGGGGTTTTCACGACCTCCCTTGGAAGCCTGTTCCAAAACTTAACTACTCTTATAGTTAGAAAGTTTTTCCTAATATCTAAATTAAGTCTCCCCTGCTAAAGATTAAGCCCATTTCTTCTTGTCCTACCTTCACTAGGCATGGAAATTGATCTCGGTTTTCTTTATAACAACACTTAACATATTTGAAGACTGTTATCAAGTCGTCTCCTAGTTGTCTTTTCTCAAGACCGAACACTGAGCCTTTCCTTATAGGTCAGGTTTTCTAAACCTTTTGTCATTTTTGTTGCTCTCCTCTGTCTTCAATTTGTCTACATCTTTCCTTAAGTATGGCACCCAGAATTGGATACAGTACTCCAGCTGAGGCCTCACCAGTGATGAGTAGAGCAGGACAATTACCTCCTATGTCTAAGATACAACACTCCTGTCAATACACCCCAGAATGATATTAGTATTTTTCACAATGAGTCACATTGTGAGCCCCAGATGCTAACCATCTGAAAAATTAAGCTACTTATCTAAGGTGCATCCAATTCCCATCAGCGTCAGTGGGAAATGTGGCTGCTCAGGACCACTGGAAAGGCAAGCTACTTTGGCTCAAGTGCCCAGATATCTATTTAAGTGCCTACCTTTAGCCATCATATATGACAATTTCCACATATGTTCATATATACCATTTCGGCCACAAAATACATCATCACTTTTTTTTAAAACACCCAACGTCTTTATGTTTGAAACTGCCTCTGGAATTCCCAGGGAAGCATTTGAAGAAAATTTAAAAGAACTGCCAAAAATACAGCCATCATCAACCTCCAGCCATAAACTTTAATTGGAAAACAGGTATTAAGTACGTATCTTTATTACATTTTGAAACCATGAATAATAGATGGAGCTGGCTGAGGGCTGAGTTCTGAACAGTGATCGCATTGCTTTATTATTCAAACGTAAATGAAAGCGCGTTGTATTATCAATTAATGTTTGGCTCTTTTCTAAGAAACACATAAAATCCGCCAGGCCTCAGCTGGTGATTTACATACTCAAGTATGTTTAATCTCAAGCCTAAAAGCAAGGGTTGGAAGAATAGTAGTAGCCAGAGCTGTTGCCAAGCAACTTATCCCTGGATTTAGCATGATCATGAAAGGAAAAACTACAAGGAATTTAATTAACTAATACCTCAGCCTGCTCCTGCCAAGTGCTGGCCATTTTCCTTTAATTCCGAATCGCGGAGGAATGACCCACATTAAGGTCAGCGTTTGGAAAAGTTGGCAAGGTACGCCTTTTGGAGACTGCTACTGCACCGACTCATCGAGCAACAGCTGGGCATGCATGTTGCATATTCAGGTTTTAGGGCAACATCCCTCTGCCCTCACCCAGCCCAAGTAGCTGGACATGATGGGAAGATGTGTGATGAGGCATGGAAACCCTCCCACCCCAGGGAACTGCTCCAAAAAACCAAGGATATATAGACATTGGCTTGCCTTTGAACCAGACCAGAGTCCAGATAAACCCCATCAAAATGTCTAATCGCTATTTGCCTAGATGGAAGTCGCTCGGCAGTGTGTAATCTAGAGTTGGTGATGTGTTCTTGGCTCCTCAGAGAGAGTGAATGATGGGAATGCTGGCTGCTACCATCTGATATCCAAAATGCCAGGAGGAAACGGACAAAATAGTCCCAAGCATCAGTGGCTCCAGTGGTGTTAGCAGGGAAGCATCATAAATTCATCCTAGTGTGGAGAACAATCAACAAGTGCCATGGGGACAGGCACTGTCAGACTTAGTGGAAGCACAGAAATAGTTATGAAGATGAAGCAAAACAAGCAAAAGAAAAACAGACAGAGCATCTCACCACTGGAGGCTCAGCACACCAAACACCACAGCTCCCAGCAACCACACCTAAACACTTTTTCATCAGCTAGTATAGCACACTTAGGCCTGGTCCCCACTAAGCCCCCACTTCGGACTAAGGTACGCAAATTCAGCTATGTTAATAACGTAGCTGAATTCGAAGTACCTTAGTCCAAACTTACCGCGGGTCCAGACGCGGCAGGGAGGCTCCCCCGTCGATGCTGCGTACTCCTCTCGCCGAGCTGGAGTACCGGCGTCGACGGCGAGCACTTCCGGGATCGATCCCAGAACATCAATTGCCTGCCGCCGGACCCTCCGGTAAGTGTAGACGTACCCTTAAAGATAACCAATCAGACTGTGTTCTTTTCTCCTATTCTTCTAAGGAAGAAGAAAACAGTCTTCTACAGTAGAAAACAACTATCACACAACAGTGCTTTCCACCATTCTTATGCTCAGAAGGAAACACCACAAGGCCACATCAGTATTCGCAAAAACCAACCTTTTATAGCTATTTTTCTCTACTCACCAACTAAAGAAATGACCCCTGAAAGCATAGCCTTAACAAACGCCCCCTGCCAGTCACAGACCATTCTGGTGCATTGCTCACTAACTGGTGGTTGCTACAATTTGGCCTTCACAAGAGAGAGAGCACTATGAGAAGCCCCACGTGAACAGATCCTGGCTCTCAACTCTGCCCTCCATGGCCCCCTTCTGTAGGTTCCCTATCAAAGCAAAGCTGCTCAAAGTAGTCATCCCTTTTCATTTGCATAAACTGAAGACACTGACAGGCCACTCCACCAATCTTCTCCTTCTCCCTGCTCTGCAGAGCCTAAGACAACAATCCTCTAGCTGGACAAGCCAAGAGCTCTCTAGAAACTAGAGCCTATGCAGTTTTGGACACCCAGAGCACATTTCTTTGGCACTAGTGACCATAATGGAGGAAGTCAGCGGTGGGGAGCCAGGGTCCAAAGAGGGGTGTTTCCTGAACCTGAGAACCAGTCTCACCATTCTCCAGGGAGCAGGAACTCCCAATTTTGGGGGGAACCACCCCAGAAGCTTTGACTTAAAAGTAGTGTTCTGTGTTTTCAGTTTTTACTGATGTTCACTGATAAATTACCAGGTTTTTTAATTAAAGGAGTTCAGATTTTACTGATTTACACCCATTTATCAAGCCATTCAATATTTTGGGGGTACTTATTTAAACATTAATGCTTTACGTGATTGTTGTGTCCTGAAGCTCTGAGATTGAAGCAGTCTCGCAGTATAAAATACAGAACACACACATCAGAGGTCAGAAAAATCAAACAATGTGAATATCATGGTATGATTGGCTCACAAGGAGATACTGCCTGCCTATTTCTTTGCATCTGTTTAGTGTGGCACTGAATTTAATCAATCCTCCACAGATAAAGATAAGGTAAAAAAGTAAACATGGGGCGAAAACACAAATTTATGCCTGAATGCCAACAAGAAAATCAGTCCTTAGAACTTTTCAAGACAAGTAAAGACAGGAGTGAAAAGGATGCGTTGCATTGCAAGTACAGCAGCATTGAGGTCAGTAGGCACGCTGATAGCATAAAAAGCAAGCAACACAAGAAGCTTAAAGAACAAAGTGAGCTTTGGGATAAACAGTCAGTATCAGGAGCTTTCACCAGGGCTTTAATGAAAGAGAGAATATAGCCATGAATGTGTGTGTGATCTTTGTTTTGCTGGACAGCCACTGTTAATTGCTGGGGGGAGGGGCCTATTGGTGACTTTGTGCAACAATAGTTTCCAGCAGCAAACTGGACAACTTCACTCGTCCTAATGTGGACAACTTCACTCGTAAGTACCTGAAAGAAAATGATGATGCTGTAGTAGCTAAAATGATGGAATGAATTGCTGGAAATATGATGTCTAGTCTGATTTTTGATTAGTCTCCTGATGCTTTCAGCCATCTGATTCTTGGCCTTTTGTTTTTGTTTTTTGATTTCAAAGTGAATAAATCTGCATTGTTTTGTGCTGAGGTGACATTCATCCCCTCTGCTGACACTGGTTTTGTCGACACAACAATAACTGAGATGTTTGAGATGTACCAATTAACTTGGGAAAATGTGGCCACAACTAACACAGATTCTGCTTCCGACATAGCTAAATTTACACAGGAGCTTAAACTCAATCAGAAACCGGAGCTGTTACATATTACCTGTCCTGCTCAACATTGTGCCATCAGCAGTTACTGTTACAGAAGAAATGAAAGAAGTGAAATTTTGCATCATTGGATTCGGGGCCATTTTCAAGCATGCAAACAAGTTGAAGGCTTTGTTTTACGAGAGACTAGTACAGAGCCAACTGCTGATTACCTACTCCTGGTTTGCTATACTGGGGGAGGAGGGATAGTTCAGTGGTTTGAGCATTGACCTACTAAACCCAGAGTTGTGAGCTCAATCCTTGAGGGGGCCACTTAGAGATCTAAGGCAAAAATCAGTACTTGATCCTGGTAGTGAAGGCCAGGGGCTGGACTCAATGACCTTTTGGGGTCCCTTCCAGTTCTAGGAGATAGGACCTTTTACTTTGCTGCCTGCCACGTAAATAATGCATGGACTATGCTAAAGCATCTCCTAGATCATCCTGAGTTTGTTGGCTCTAAATCAGAAACTGCTGAATATTCTTTTTGGAATGTCATCCAGATTTTTCACCCCCTTTCTCAAAGTGAATTTGGCAGCAGACTACAACCATTGTGCCAGAGTGGCTCAACTGACATTGGCTCTGTCACTAAAGATGAACTTTCAAATCTGAAAGGGGAATTTACTACTTACATCAACTTTCCTAACCCTGACAATGCAAAACTGGATGTGCTGGCTTTTTGGAACAGTCATCAAGACACACTTCCCAACTTCAGCAAAGTGGCACTGTGAGCCTTGAGTGTATCCACGGATCTGCTGATGCAGAGTGCATATTTTCAAAGGTGGACTATCTCTAAGGCCTGGTCTACACTACGAGTTTAGGTCGAATTAGCAGCGTTAAATCGAATTAAGCCTGGACACGTCCACACGACGAAACCCTTTCTTTCGACTTAAAGGGCCCTTTAAACCAGTTTCTTTACTCCACCTCCGACGAGAGGATTAGCACTAAAATCAGCCTTTGCGGGTTGGATTTGGGGTAGTGTGGACGGAATTCGATGTTATTGGCCTCCGGGAGCTATCCCACAGTGCTTCATTGTGACCGCTCTGGACAGTACTCTCAACTCAGATGCACTGACCAGGTAGACAGGAAAAGCCCCGCGAACTTTTGAATTTCATTTCCTGTTTGCCCAGAGTGGAGAGCACAGGTGACCACGCAGAGCTCATCAGCACAGGTAACCATGATGGAGTCCCAGGATCGCAAAAGAGCTCCAGCATGGACAGAACGGAGGTACGGGATCTGCTCGCCATATGGGGAAACGAATCAGTGCTAGCTGAACTCCGTAGCAGTAAACGAAATGGCAAAATATTAGAAAAGGTCTCAAAGGCCATGAAGGACAGAGGCCATAACAGGGACGCAGAGCAGTGCCGCGTGAAAATTAAGGAGCTACGGCAAGCCTACCACAAAGCCAGAGATGCAAACGGAAGGTCTGGGGCAGAGCCGCAAACATGCCGCTTCTACACAGAGCTGCATGCTAGGGGGTGCAGCCACCATTACCCCAACCGTGTGCTTTGACTCCGTCAATGGAGAAACACGCAACAGGGAAGCGGGTTTGGGGTACGCGGAAGATGATGATGATGATGAAGACAATGAAGATAGCTCACAGCAAGGAAGCAGAGAAACCGGTTTCCCCAACAGCCAGGAACCAGGAACCAGGAACCCCCGAACTCACCCAAGGCGTGCTCCCAGACCCTGAGGGCACACAAGGGACCTCTGGTGAGTGTACCTTTGTAAATATTACACATGGTTTAAAAGCAAGCGTGTTTAATGATTAATGATTAATTTGCCCTGGCAATCGCGGTCAGCACAGCTACTGGAAAAGTCTGTTAACGTGTATGGGGATGGAGCAGAAATCCTCCAGGGACATCTCTAGAAAGCTCTCCTTCATGTACTCCCAAAGCCTTTGCAAAAGGTTTCTGAGGAGGGCTGCCTTATCCCGTCCGCCATGGTAGGACACTTTACCACGCCAGGCCAGTAGCACGTAGTCTGGAATCATTGCATAACAACGCATGGCAGCGTATGGTCCCGGTGTTTGCTGGCATGCAGACAACATCCATTCCTTATCGCTCTTTGTTATCCTCAGGAGAGTGATATCATTCACGGTCACCTGGTTGAAATGGGGTGATTTTATTAAGGGGACATTCAGAGGTGCCCGTTCCTGCTCGGCTAAACAGAAATGTTCCCCGCTGTTAGCCACGCGGTGGGGGGGAGGGGTGAAGTGATCATCCCAGAGAATTGGGTGTGTGTGGGTGGGAGGGGGTAGTTGGGTTTGTGCTGCATGTTAACCCGGAAACCCCAGCCCCTCCTTTTACATTGCAAACCCATTTTAAATGGCCAACCCAATAGGTCCTTGGTATGGGAAATCAGGGCGCTGCTGTTTGAAACCATTCCCACATGTTATGAAGGTTAAAAAAGCCAAAAGACTGTGGCTTACCATGGCTGCCTGCAAACCGAATTCTGTTGCCTGGCACTGCGTGAGTGATCTCTCACACCAAACCGGCAGGCCCTCAATATAAGAGGAAAAATGCGACCTTGTAACGAAAGCACATGTACTGTGTAATGTGAACAGCAAAATTTAACGTGAAAGAGTGTACCCATTGTTTTCTAAAATGTGTCTTTTTTAACCACCTCTCCCTTCTCCTCCACTAGCTGCAAATGTTTCTCCTTCGCAGAGGCTAGCGAAGATTAGAAGGAGAAAACGGTGGACTCGGGATGATATGTTCACGGAGCTCCAGATGTCCTCCCAAGCTGAAAGAGCACAGCAGAATGCATGGAGGCAGTCAATGTCAGAGTGCAAAAAAGCACAATATGAACGAGAGGAGAAGTGGTGGGCTGAATCGCAGGCTGAACAGAGCAAGTGGCGGGCTGAAGATGATAGGTGGTGTCAGCTTGCAGACAGAAGGCAAGAGTCGATGCTCT
Organism: Chrysemys picta bellii; assembly: GCF_011386835.1. Classification (NCBI taxonomy): domain Eukaryota; kingdom Metazoa; phylum Chordata; order Testudines; family Emydidae; genus Chrysemys; species Chrysemys picta. The sequence goes on along the minus strand of NC_088792.1, from coordinate 270,624,486 downwards.
GGCTGCTGGAACATCAAACTGATATGCTCCAGCGTATGGTTGAGCTGCAGGAAAGGCAGCAGGAGCAGAGACCGCCGCTACAGCCCCTGTGTAACCAACAGCCCTCCTCCCCAAGTTCCACTGCCTCCTCACCCAGACTCCCAAGAACACGGTGGGGGGCCTCCGGCCACCCAGTCACTCCACCCCAGATGATTGCCCGAGCATCGGAAGGCTGGCCTTCAATAAGTGTTAAAGTTTTAAAGTTTTAAACTGCAGTGTGTCCTTTTCCTTCCCTCCTCCCCCACCCATCCCGGGCTACCTTGGCAATTATCCCCCTAGTTGTGTGATGAATTAATAAAGAATGCATGAATGAGAAGTAACAATGACTTTATTGCCTCAACCTCCCACCCCGCCATAAATGTCTCCCCCTTGCTCTCACAGATATTGTGGAGCACACATCAAGCAACAATAACAATGGGGATATTGGTTTAGCTGAGGTCTATTCGAGTCAGTAAGCTGCGCCAGCGCGCTTTTAAATGTCCAAATGCGCATTCCACCACCATTCGGCACTTGCTCAGCCTATAGTGGAACAGGTCCTGACTCCTGTCCAGGCTGCCTGTGTACGGCTTCATGAGCCATGGCATTAAGGGGTAGGCTGGGTCCCCAAAGATAACGATAGACATTTTAACATCCCCAACGGTTATTTTCTGGTCCGGGAAGAAAGTCCCTTCCTCCAGCTTTCAAAAGAGACCAGAGTGCCTGAAGATGCGAGCATCATGTACCTTTCCCGGCCATCCCACGTTGATGTTGGTGAAACGTCCCTTGTGATCCACCAGGGCTTGCAGCAGCATTGAAAAGTACCCCTTGCGGTTTATGTACTCAGTGGCTTGGTGCTCCTGTGCCAAGACAGGGATATGGGTTCCGTCTATCGCCCCACCACAGTTTGGGAATCCCATTGCAGCAAAGCTATCCACTATGACCTGCACGTTTCCCAGAGTCACTACCCTTGATATCACCAGGTCTTTGATTGCCCTGGCAACTTGGATCACAGCAGCCCCCACAGTAGATTTGCCCACTCCAAATTGATTCCCGACTGACCGGTAGCTGTCTGGCGTTGCAAGCTTGCTCAGGGCTATCGCCACTCACTTCTCAACTGTGAGGGCTGCTCTCATCCATGAAAGTGCCCTTACACATGCGAAAGTTTCGCAGCCACTGGGAATCGTCCCACACCTGCAACACGATGCAGTCCCACCAGTCTGTGCTTGTTTCCCGGGCCCAGAATCGGCGTTCCACGCCATGAACCTGCCCCAGTAATACCATGATTTGCACTTTGCTGGGGCCCTTACTTTGTGAGAGGTCTATGTCGATGTCAATTTCCTCATCGCTCTCATCGCTGCACTGCAATCGCCTCCTCAGCTGGTCCTGGTTTTGCTTTGGCATGTCCCGGCTCTGCATATACTCCAGGACAATGCGCGTGGTGTTCATAGTGCTCATAATTGCCGCGGTGATCTGAGCAGGCTCCATGATCCCAGTGCTATGGCGTCTGGTCTGAAAAAAGCATGAAACTGACGGAGGGAGGGGCGACTGACAACATGGCATACAGGTACAGGGAATTAAAATCAGCAAAGGTGGCTGTGCATCAGGGAGAAACACAAGCAACTGTCACACAGAATGGCCCCCCCAAAGATTGAACTCAAAACCCTGGGTTTAGCAGGCCGTTGATTTCACAGAGGGAGGGGGAAAGCAAATGAATACAGAACAAATCTGGTCCACCTATTTTTTACATCTTAAGCTGGCAGCAGACGGTGCAGCATGACTGATAGCCCTCGGCATCTTCTGGGTGCTTGGCAGAAGATACTGTACTACAACTGCTAGCCATCATCGTTAAGACAGTTCAATAGGACTGCCAGCAGGACTGAGTCTCCGGGAGACAAAGCATGTCTACCCAGGTGCCTCTGATTGAACTGGAAGATGACAATGACAGATACCAGTCATAATACACCACCTACTGCCAAAAGGCAAAGGGCTGCTGCTGTGTAGCAATGCAGCCCCACATCTACCAGCACCCAGACAGCCAATGAAGACTACTACTCATACTGCACCATCTACTGCCAAAAGGCAATTAGTTGCTGCTGTGTAGCAATGCAGTACCACGTCTGCCAGCACCCAGATGACATATGGTGATGGTGAGCTGAGCTGAGCTGAGCGGGCTCCATGCTTACCGTGGTATGTTGTCTGCAAGGTAACCCAGGTAAAAAGACACGAATCGATTGTCTGCTGTTGCTCTGACAGAGGGGGAGGGGCCTGACGACATGTACCCAGAACCCCCCGCGACACTGTTTTGCATCATCAGGCATTGGGATCTCAACCCAGAATTCCAATGGGCGGTGGAGACTGCAGGAACAGTGGGATAGCTACCCACAGTGCAACGATCCGGAAGTCGACCCTAGCCTCGGTACTGTAGACGCGGTCCGCTGACTTCATGCACTTAGAGCATTTTATGTGGGGACACACACAATCAACTGTATAAAACCGATATCTATAAAACCGGCTTCTATAAATTTGACCTAATTTCGTAGTGTAGACATACCCTAAGCCAGCAAGAGGATACTTTGAAGAAAATTATGCACGTATACACAAACCAGAATTTCTGGAAAAAAACTACCAGCTCTGAGAGAGACAAAATATACCTTTGTGCATTAAAAAAAGATGTTTCAATTATACTGTAGTAAAATGTGTATATTACAAAAACTTTTTTTTTCTTTCCCTCTTCCATTGATTTTTCACGGTTTTCTTATTTTTTTTTATTTTTAACATGATTTCATCCCAGGTTTAATGTTTGGAAAATAAACTGAAAAATTACTAGATTTCTTTTTACAAATAAAAAAAGAAAATGTGGGATACTACTTAAAAGCCAGGATATATACCAGATGCTTTCCTTTGATCTGTACCAGAGTCCAGATAAACCATGCCAAAATTTCTAATCACTATTCACCTGGATGAAAGTTGCTCAGCAGTATGTAACCTAGAGTTGGTGATGTATTCTAGGCTTTTCATGGACACTGAATTTTGGGAATACTGGCCACTATCCTTCTGATCTCAAAAATGCTCCCCAGAGCGTGTGAATGGTGGGAATGCTGGTTGCTGTTCTCCTGATCTTAGAAATACCAGTGAGAAGAAACAAAAACTTCCCAAGCGTCAGTGGATCCAGTGTTGTTAGCAGTGAAGAATCATCCGTTCTTTCCAGTGTGGAGGACAATTGACAGCGTGCCATGAAGAGATATTCTGTCAGATTTAGCAAAGGAGCAGAAATAGCTATGAAGATGAAGCAGAACAAACAAGAGAATAAAGACAATCTTTCTATGGTAAACCTGCTGACTACAGAGTTTGGAGCAAAACCATAAAAGAAACACACTACGCATACAAAGAAAGCCCTTTCCTTAAAACTATTGAAAAACACAGCTGACTCACACAGTACCTGAGAGCAGATAGAGCATTTCATTGCTGGGGGCTCAGCAAACCTAATCCACAAGCAGTCCAGATCCCAGCATCCACACCCTTTTTCACACACCCAGCACAATAAGCTCAAAGCTAACCACTCAGACTCTGTTCCCTTCTTCTGAGGAAAAGCAAGGCACTCTTCTACAGCAGAAAGTAACTGTCCCAGAACAGCACTTTCTACCACACTCATGGTCAGAAAGAAACACTACAGTACCTCATCATAGATAGCAAGACCAGCCTTCTGCAACTCTTTCTCCAGTCACCAATTAGTCTCACCGTTCTCCAGGGAGCAGGAGCTCCCAATTTTTCTGGAAACCACTCCAGAAGCTTTTACTTTAAAGCAAGGATATATGGCCATAGGCTTTCCTTTGAAACAGACCAGAGTCCCAATAAACCCTGTCAAAATGGCCAATCGCTATTCACTTGGAAGAAAGTTGCTTGGCAGTGTGTAACCTAGAGTTGGTGGTGTGTTCTAGGCTCCTTAGAGAGCAAGAATGGCGGGAATACAGGCTGCTTTCCTGATCTCTGAAATGCCAGGTGGGAACAGACAAAATCTTCCCAAGTGCCAGTGGCTCCGGTGGTGTTAGCAGGGAAGCCTCATCCATTTCTTACAGTGTGGAGGACAATTTGCAGGTGCCATGGGGAGAAGCATTGTCAGACTCAGTGAAGAAAGAAGATATAGCTATTCAGATGAAGTAGAACAAGCAAGAGATCAAAGACAATCTTTTAATGGTAAACCTGCTGATTGCAGAGACTAGAAGCAAGGATGTAATGGAGACACAATAATGCACACAAAGAAAGCCCTTCTCTAAAGCCTGCTGATAGATACTGCCCAGTCACACAACACCTGAAAGCAGATGAAGCATTTCACTGCTGAGAACTCAGCACACCAAACCTACAAGGAGTACAGCTCCCAGTAGCCACACCCAAACTTTTTTTCACACCCAACAGGACAAGTTCAAAGCTAACCACTCAGACTATGTTTCCTTCCCCTGCTCTTCCACGGAAGAGCAAGACACTCTTCCATAGCAGAAAGCAGCTACCACAGAACAGCACTCTCTGCCATTATCATGCTCAGAAAGAAACACTACAGTTCTTCATCGTGGTTAGCAAGGCCAGGCCTTTACAACTACCCTTCTCCAGTCACCCACTAGAGAAATGATCCCTAAAAGCACAGCCTTAACCAATACTTACCCTGCCAGTCACAGACCATTCCGGCGCATTGTCCTCTAACTGGTGGGTGCTACAATTTGGCCTTCACAAGAGAGAGAGCACTACGAGAAGCCCCACGTGAGCAGATCCTGGCTCTCAACTCTGCCCTCCATAGCCCCCTTCCGTAGGCTGCCTATCAAAGCCAAGATGCTCAAAGTAGCCATCCCTTTTCATTTGCATAAACTGAAGACACAGACAGGCCACTCTACCAATCTTCTCCCTGCTCCCTTCTCTGCAATGCCTAAGACAACAATCCTCTAGCTGGACAAGCCAAGAGTTCTCTAGAGCCTATGCAGTTCTGGACACCCAGAGCATGTTTCTTTGGCACCAGTGACCATAATGGAGGAAGTCAGCAGTCGGGAGCCAGGATCGCCAATGAGGGATGTTTCCTGAACATCAGGGCCAATCCTACCATTCTCCTGCTATCAGGAAATCCCACCTTTTCTGAAAATCACTCCAGAAACTTTGATGGGGCCTCTACACCCCTTAAACATCCCAGATGCAGGGTGAAAGACAGTGAATCTGTCCCATCCCACACCTCTCATCTTCCTTGCCATATCCTTCACCCCTTCAGCTACCAAACAACCCTCTTTGTTGCTATAGTGGTTTATTCCTGTAAGAAGTCTTTGTGCAATTGGTGGAAGGATTCACATAGAATCATGTGATTGGAATAGACCTCAAGAGGTCTTCTAGTCCAGTCTCTTGCACTCAAGGCAGGACTAAGTATTATCTAGACCATCTCTGACAGGTGTTTGTCTAACCTGCTCTTAAAAACCTCCATAACCTCCATAGGCAATTTATTCTGGTGGTTAACTACCCTGAAGTTAGGAAGTTTTTCCTAATGTCCAACCTAAACTGCCCTTGCTGCAATTTAACCCCTTTGTTTCTTGTCCTATCCTCAGATGTGAACAAGAACAATTTTTCCCTCCTTCTTGTAAGAACCTTTTATGTTCTTGAAAACTGTTATCATGTCCCCTCTTAGTCTTCTGTTTTCCAGACTAAACAAACCCAATTTTTTCAGTCTTCCCTCAGAGGTCATGTTTTCTAGACCTCTAATAATTTTTGTTGCTCTTCTCTGGACTTTCTCCAATTTGTCCACATCTTTCCTGAAATGTGGAATCTAGAAATTGACACAATACTTCTGTGGAGGCCTTATCAGCACAGAGTAGAGCAGAAGAATTATTTCTCTGGTTTTGCTTACAACACTCCTGCTAATACATCCCAGGATGATGTTCACTTTTTTTGCAACAGTGTTACACTGTTGACTCATAGTTAGCTTGTGATCCACTATAACCCCAGATTCCTTTCCACAGCACTCCTTCCTATGCAGTAATTTCCCATTTTGAATATGTGAAATTGATTGTTCCTTCTTAAGTGGAATACTTTTCATTTGTCCTTATTGAATTTCATCCTATTTACTTCAGACCATTTCTCCAGTTTGTCCAGAACATTTTGAATTTTAGTCCTATCCTCCAAAGCACTTGCAACCTCTCCCAGCTTGGTATCATCCGCAAACTTTATAAGGCCATTATCTAAATCATTTATGAAGATATTGAATAGAACGAGACACAGAACCAATCCCTGTGGGACCCCATTTGATATGACCTTGACTGTGAACCAATAGCTGCTCTATGAGAACTGTATCAGAGGGGTAGCCGTGTTAGTCTGAATCTGTAAAAAGTAACAGAGGGTCCTGTGGCACCTTTGAGACTAACAGAAGTATTGGGAGCATAAGCTTTCGTGGGTAAGAACCTCACTTCTTCAGATGCAAGAACAATTTTTCTTTCTATGAGAACTGCTTTCCAACCAGTGATGCGTCCACCTTATAGTAGCTCCATCTAGGTTCTATTTCCCTAGTTTGCTTATGAGACGGTCATGTGAGACAGTTATCAAAAGCCTTACTAAAGTCAAGATATACTGTATCTACCACTTGCCCCCCATCCACTGGCTTGTTACCTTGTCAAAGAAAGCGATCAGGTTGGTTTGACACTATTTGTTTTTGACAAATCCATGTTGACTGTCACTTATCTTATTATCTTCAATGTGTTTGCAAATTGTTTGCAATGTGTTTGCTTGATTTTTTGCTCTGTTATCTTTCTGGGTACTGAAGTTAAGCTGACTGGTCTGTATTCCCTGGGTTGTCCTTATTTCCCTTTTTATAGATTGGCACTATATTTGCCCTTTTCCAGTTGTCTGGAATCTCTCCCATTTTCTATGAGTTTTCAAAGATAATCGCTAATGGATCAGATATCTCCTCAGTCAGCTCCTTGAGCGTTCTAGGATGTATTTCATTAAGCCCTGGTGAGCTAAAGACATCTAACTTTTTAAAGTAATTTTTAATTTGTTCTTTCCCTATTTTAGCCTCAGATGCAACCACATTTTCACTGGCGTTTGCTGTGTTAGACGTCCAATTGCTACTAAAAATCTTTGGTGAAAACTGAAACAAAAGTCATAGAATCATAGGGCTTGGCTACACTTGCAGATGTAGAGTGCTGGGAGTTAAACTAGCCTTTGGAGACCACAGCAGGGAAAACACTGCTGTGTGTTTATACTGTCAGCTGCAAATGCACTGGCGTGGCCAAATTAGCAGCTCTTGTAATGCCACAAAGAGCAGTGCATTGTGGTAGCTATCCCAGTGTGCAAGTGGCTGCAACATGCTTTTCAAATGGGGGAGGTGGAGTGTGACGGGGAGTGCGTTGTGTGTATGTGGGGGGAGAGACAGTGTGTTTTGGGGGGCAGAGAGTGTATCAGCCTGCTGACTTGTAAGTTCAGACAGCAGCAGGTCCTCCCTTGCCCCTCCCCCCCCCCCGCCTCTCTCTCACACAGCATTCCACAGTAATGGTTGCTTTGTCCCGGAACAGATAAGCATGCCGGCTGACAGAAACGGAGCTTTGAAAGGGGATATCCGCATTCCTGCAGCTGAGTTCAAAACAATGAGAACAGTGGCCACTTGACTTAAGGGGATTATGGGATGTTTGTGGAGGCCAATCACAGCACAATAATGCAACACGTCATCCACACTGACGCCCGGGTGTTTCAGCCGAGGCGCAGCAAGCTTTATGCTTCTGGTGGAGGTGAATTACCAGGAGCGCTCCAGCTGCAGAGTCTAGGTGCTGTAAGTACCTTGCCAGCGTGAACACCTCAGGAGTTAGGGCACTCGGGGCTGCTTTAATGAGCTCTAACTTGCAAGTGTATCCAAGCCCACAAAGTTAGAAGGGACTGCATGGATCATCTAGTCTACCCCCTGCCAAGATGCAGGATTTGTTGTGTTGTTTGGCACTTCTCCCATTTCCACATTTTCTGTTATTGTTTTCCACCACCACCCTGGCATTCTTAATTGAGTAATGGGCCTACCCTGTCCTTGGTCTTCCTATTGCTTCTAATGTATTTGTAAAAGGTTTTCTTGTTACCCTTTATGTCTCTAGCTAGTTTCATCCCATTTTGTGCCTTGGCCTTTCAAATTTTGTCCCTATATGCTTGTATTGTTTGTTTATATTCATCCTTTATAATTTGATTTAGTTCCTACTTTTTGAGTACTCTTTTTTGAGTTTCAGATCATTGAAGATCTCCTGGTTAAGCCAGGGTGGTCTCTTGCCATACTTCCTATTTTTCCTTAGCAGTGGGATAGTTTGCTCTTTTATCCTTAATAATGTCTCTTTGAAAAACTGCCAAATCTCTTTAACTGTTTTTCTCCTTAGACTTGCTTCCCATGGAATCTTACCTACCAACTCCCTGAGTTTGCTAAAGTCGCCTTCTTGAAATCCAATATCTTTACTGTGCTGTTTTCTCTCCTGCCATTCCTTACAATCATGAACTCTACCATTTCATGATCACTTTCACCCAAGCTGCCTTCCACTTTGCAATTCTCAACTAGTTCCTCTCTATTTGTTAAAATTTGATCTAGAACAGTCTCTCCCCCAGTAGCTTTTTCCATCTTCTGAAATAAAAAAAGTCTCCAATACATTCCAGTAACTTGTTAGATAATTTGTGCCCTACTGTGTTATTTTCCCAACGGATGTCTGTGTAGCTGAAGTCCCCCATCACCATCAAGTCCTGTGGTTTGGATGATTTTGTTGTTTGAAAAAAAACCTCATCCATCTTTTCTTCCTGGTTAGGTGCTCTGCAGTAGACTCCTGCCATGACATCACCCTTGTTTTTACCTCTTTGTCCTTAGCCAGTGACTTTCAACAAGTCTGTCTCCTATTTCCCTCTCAACTGCAGTCCACGTGTATACATCTTTGATATAAAGCAACACTTCCTCCCTTTTTCTCGGCCTATCCTTCCTGAGCAAGCTGTACCCTTCTATACCAATATTCCAGTCATGTGGACTATACCACCAAGTCTCAGTAATGCCAACTGTGTTATATTTGTGTTTATTCACTAGCATTTCTAGTCCTTCCTGCTTATTCCACATACTTCATGTATACCTGACCGCTCCTCAGAGATCATTGTCTATTAAAACTGGGAAATTGGGAGTATAATCAGAACATCATAATGAAACATGTATGAGGACATAGAAAATAGCACACCACTTTTTAGTGAATCATGTTTTCTGGGCTTTCAAATGACAACACACCATGGATGATTACACTAGTACATTTCTAGGGGGGAGGGATAGCTCAGTGGTTTGGGCATTGGCCTGCTAAACCCAGGGTTATGAATTCAATCCTTGAGGGGGCCACTTAGGGGTCCAGGGCAAAAATCAGTACTTGGTCCTGCTAGTGAAGGCAGGGGGCTAGACTCAATGACCTTTCAAGGTCCCTTTCAGTTCTAGGGGATAGGTATATCTCCAATTGTTATTTATTTGTTTCAGCGCTGTAGAACGCCAGTGTAGACAGTGCACCAGCGCTGGTAGCTACGCCCCTCATGAAGGTGTTTTTATTAGAGCACTGGGCGAGCTCTCTCCCAGTGCTCTGCCGTGACTACACAAGCCACGTTAAAGCGCTGCCATTTGCTGAGATTACCTCTCTCTTCCCCTGGAGCTGTGTTACTCCAAGGCATTTTGAGCAGTGTGGGAAATCAGATGCCCATTTCCCATCATTGTTGCTGAAAGTGATCCAGCATGCTGAAAATGTAGCCTTGTTTGAGAACAAAGAAACATTAAGATGAGTTGTAGACATCATTTGGAAATCAACTGCTGAGTTCTAACAGAAGGATCCTATTTAAAATTTGCCTGCCCTAGTAGAAGAGCTGGATAAAAAAATTTCCAAAAAGAAAAGTAGTAGTCCAACATGATATCCACAGCTCCAAACCTACTTTGATCATGATTCATTTTGCTTCCTAACAAGATATGTGGAGTATTGGTCCAACAGTACCAGAGTTTGCAACGTGCTACACTGCCTACTTTAGTTACTCCCTGCTGAGAAATAAGTTCATTAACGTTTATCAATCAGCCGTTGTCTCTGCTTTTTGTCTGCCCTTGTCACCCAGTTCGCCTAGTTCCTGCCTTCTCCAGTATTACCTTGTTTGTTCGATATAATTACTTTTTTTTTATGATCTGTTCCCTTGGCAGAATCTTCTATATCAGCTTGTCAATTATATTTGTAAGCTTTTGTGAAGACAGAAGTATGCTTGCTTGGTTTAGGCAAGGTTAAAGAAAGCACACTTTAAAACTTAAGGATTAAAGAAAGGTTTGAATTGTATGAATTCCATCAAGCCATAAAATCAATAAGCTGGGGGGTTGGGGTGGGGAGGGGAGTGTATAACTGAGATTTTCATGACTCACACAAGGAAGAGACTAAAGGAAACATTGATGGGCTTTCAACATTTGACTTTCATCCTTCCTTTGGAAGTTCTTTGTACAATCATGTTTACCATTTTTCCCCCTCTTGCCCATTCTTCATTTTCCTCTGGGGAGGAAGCTCAAGAGATGAAAGTTTGGGACGAATTCATATTCTCAGTCTCTGCATCATGTGGAAAGAACTAAATTGATACAGCAGTAGTTTGACTGTTTCAGCAAGATCAAAATGGATTTTTCTACAGCCCAAAGGCTGATTAATGGTCTAATCTTTATCTTCCCCATATCATGACTGGCAAATATAAGACACTGGCATCTTTTCACATAGTGTTGTCAGGAAATATTCAGGTTCAGTCAAAAAATCTTTTGATCAGCCTTGTTTGCATTATCCAAGGAGCCAAGAACTTCAAGATGGTTTTCTGTGCTTCAAAGATTATGCAATGCTGCTATTACACATGAGCTGCCATTCAATAGTCAGGCAGACTGAGGAAAGATGGATGAGAAGAAATGTGCGATTGAAACAAAAAGTAATTAAACCTGAAAAAAAATTAAAAAGTCATTGAAAAGTAATTAACACCATAAAACATGACAGCCATTGCTGCTGGACTCCTTTTCACATTCCTGTGTTGCTAATTTAGAAAGGCACCCAGTGAAGGTACATCAGTGTAATTCCCAGCCATAACAAATAATGTGCTTGATCCTGTTCCCACTCAAGAAAAGAATTTTTCCACTAACTTCAGGGGAAGCAGCATCACGCCCAGTGAATAGGTTAAACCATGCGATCCTCCAGAGTGCATGACCGAGAGGACATAGGGCCCAAAAAGTCCTGTTTATTCAGTGCATAGGAGGAAGTCATAATTGGCTAGGGCAGGAATGGGCAGCTACAGCTGCTTGCAGTGTTAGGTGACCTTACAGAACATTTCTAAGCAAGGTCATGGCCCTTCATCCCATGGTACCAATAAGCAGCTGCAAGGGGAGCACAGACTACAGCAGGGACACAAAGAGACACTGCAAACCATGCTCCCCACAGACTCCCATGACTTCTACAGTCATAATTGGGCTCTCCAACCTACCCTGCGGCACAGGCTGCTCCCTACCCCCTCATATGCTACAGTGGATAAATCTATAATTTAGTTTAAGGTGACATATTAATGGGATTGCAGATATTTACCAGCAGATCCCTGTTTGAAGGGATAAAAAAAAACCTATATATTTTGCATGAAATCCACCACTGTTCAGAGAGACCAGCACAAGGCTTAGGTACTATTTCAATCCCACCTAAGAGGAACATAAACCCACAGGCCCCAATCCTGCAAAATCTTATGCATGCACTTAACTTTAAGCATGTGAGCAGTCTGGATGATGTCAAATAAAAAGTTCAAGAAAGCAGACCATTATGTAGTATTCATCATAGGAAAGGGCAGTATGGCAAACATATTAGAGCATTCAGTGATGAGGGACAGGGAGGCAGACAGGTCAAGGCAAGGATTGCAAGACATCTGGTCAGGTGAGATTTGAAAAAAGGTGGAAGTCCAGTCAAATGCCCTCAGCTTGGCATGTGGACTTGGAGAAAAACTGCAGAGAAGAGCCAGGCAGACTCCCAATAGAAGCAGCTAAAGTGGGACTGCTACACTGGGAGGGGAGGGGGAAAATAGAATGTAGGTTGGGCCACCCCTCCTCCAACACCTCCCTGAATCCAGACCTGTGCAGAGGACTCCGTCGACACACACTCTGGGGGCACTGGGACCCAGGTGGTGCCTAGGGCTGCCAACTTTGGTTGGTCATATTCCTGGCGGTTTCATCACATGACAATCTTTAATTAAAGATTAATCTTTAATTCCTGGAGACTCTAGAACAATCCTGGAGGGTTGGCAACCCTAGTGGTGCCCCCCCCCCCCCCCCCTTCCCAAACCATGTATCTTGGAGAAAAACTGCAGAGAGCAGCCAAGCCAACCAGCCGGCAGGAGTAAAGGCAGCCAAAGCAGGGACCTTTGGACAGTCAGAGAACTTTCTACAGTTCTGAGCAGACTTTCTTGTAGGTCTAACTTAACTGACATGAGACAAGCCTGAACAAGCCAGAACAAAACAAGTAATTCCTGAAACAACTACCTATTGTGAACGTTTACAGTAAATAAGGGAGGCAGAAACTAACTAAACTAATACAGGTATGTTTATGGTAAACAAAGCAGGCAGGAATGCCCTGAATTGATAAACGTGTTTTACACAATCTACAAAGTGACTGGTCCTTACGCAATCTGCAAAGTGACCGGTCCTTACATACAAAAACTAGAGATGTTTGTAGCTAGGAAAGATGTATATAAACTGAGTAGTATGTGACATGAATTGGAACTGTGGTATCACCCTGTACCTAAACCCACTGTGTCTGGGTCAAGAGTGGGCAAAGAGCTGTTACAGGCCTAATAAAGTAACCTGAATGATGCACTGGAGACTAATTGAGTTTTTTGGATCCCAGAGAACTGTATGAAGTGTTCTTCCAGGACTGGACAAGGTGTTCTAGTTAAGCTGAATGGAGAGGTCTCGGAAGTAGAGTGACCAGGTGTCCGTTTTTCGACCGACCACCCGGTCGAAAAGGGACCCTGGCGGCTCTGGTCGGTGGTGCTGCAGCGCTAAGGCAGGCTAGTCCCTACCTGTCCTGGGGCACCGTGCTGTGTCCCGGAAGCGGCCAGCAGGTCTGGCTCCTAGGCAGGGGGGGCCATGGGGCTCTGTGCGCTGCCCCCGCTCCAGCAGTGGCCAATGGGAGCTGGAGTGATGGTGCCTGCAGGCAAAAGCAGTGCGTGAGGCACCTCCTGCCCCCCTCCTCTGCCTACTAGCGCTGGACCTGCTGGCCGCTTCTGGTGTGTATTCAAAACGATGCCAGGACAGGCAGGCAGCCTTTCTTAGCCTCCCCCCGCTGCACTGCTGACCGGGAGTTGCGCGAGGTAAACCCATGCCCCAACCCCCTGCCCCAGTCCTCAGCCCCCCAAAACCTGGAGCCCCCTAGTGCACCCAAACCCCTCATCCCCAGCCCCACCCCAGAGCCTGCATCCCCAGACGGAGCCTTCACCCCCCCTGCACCACAACCCCCTGCCTCAAACCGCAGCCCCCTCCTGCACCCCAAACCCCTCATCCCTGGCCCCAGCCCAGAGCCCGCACCCCCCGCTGCACTCCAACCCCCTGCCTCAGCCCAGAGCCCCCTCCCACACCCTGAACCCCTCATCCCCAGCCCCACCCCAGAACCCTCACTCCCTCCTGCACCCCAACACCCTGCCTCAACCCACAGCCTCCTCCCACACTCCAAGTCCCTCGGCCCCACTCCCCAACCTGGAGCCTCCTCCTGCACTCCAAACTCCCATCCCTGGCCCCACCCCAGAGCCTGCAACCCCAGCCCAGAGCCTGCACCCCATCCCGCACTCCAAACCCCTGCCCCAGCCCAATGAAAGTGAGTGAAGGTGTGGGAGAGCGAGCCACCAAGGAAGGGGGAATATAGTGAGTGGGAGTGGGCCTCAGGGAAGGGGCGGGGCTAGGGTGTTCAGTTTTATGGGATTAGAAAGTTGGCAACCCTACTCGGAGGGAATCCCAGCATTTCTCTGCCCAGTGCTGACTGGATGTTTGCTCCAAACCTCCCCTTTCTGTCTCGTCACTTGAGTTTCACTCCGTACCTGTCCCACCTCTTACCCTCTTCTTCCCAGCCCTGTCCCCCTGTAGCCAAGAATAAAAGATATTAAGTATATTTAGGATATAGAGGTGAAATATAAGTATTAATTAATGTTGTAACACAGGGCCTACAGGTCTCAGGCCTGCAAATATTTAGCTTAGCCACACAAGGCTGTAGGCCTGAAGCAGGTTGGCATGAATAGTTGACCGAAAGACAACCTTGTCCCAGTAAAGTGTAAGATTACAGTAAAAGATGTGTTAAGTGATAATATTCTGAAACTTATGCAGCAATAGTCTGAAAAATATATTATAGTGTGCCAGTTAATATTGTAGAATGTAACATTTCAGGGGATTCTGTAATAACCTTAAGTTGCTATGGTAGCTCATTGATGTAGATGTTATAAGACTAAGGGGAACTGAGTGCAATAAAAAATGAGGCACACCTAAATTACTGAGGTGTGAAAGCATGGATATGGGGAAAGGGATTGGAACCCTTATGCATATGTATAACCGGAAAGTGAGAACTGGCGTTCACATGGCACTGTTGTAGCAAGACATTTACCTGCCAGATAAGCTAAACGTTCATATGCTCCTTCATGCTTTGACCATAATTTCAGAGGACATGCTTCCATGCTGATAACGCTCGTTAAAAAAATGTGTTAATTAAATTTGTGACTGAACTCCTTGGGAGAGAATTGTATGTCTCCTGCTCTATGATTTTACCCACATTCTGCCATATATTTTGTGTCATGACAGTCTCGGATGACGGCCCAGCATATGTTGTTTGATTTAAGAATACTTTCACTGAAGATTTGACAAAATACAGCACTCGACCCAAGGTTTAAGAATCTGAAGTGCCTTCCAAAATCGGAGAGGGACAAGCAACACTCCGATGCAGAAATTATAGAACCCGAACCACCATAAAAGAAAATAATTTTCTGTTGGTAGCATCTGACTCAGATGATGAAAATGAAGGTGCATTGATCCACACTCTTTGGATCATTATCAAGTCCAGAACCCACTTGTTCTCACTTTCAGGTGACATTGTAAATAAGTAGCGGGCAGCATTATCTCCCATAAATGTAACAAACTTGTTTGTCTTAGCGATTGGCTGAACAAGTAGGACTGAGTGGACCTGTCAGCTCTAAAGTTTTACATTGTTTCTTTTTTTCAGTGCAGTTTTGTAAGAAAAATAATTCTACATTTGTAAGTTGCAATTTCACATTAAAAAGATTGCACTACAGTACTTGTATGAGGTAAATTTAAAAATATTATTTCTTTTGTTATTCATTATTACCAGGCGAATATTTGTAATCAAAAATAATAATATAAAGTGAGAATGGTACGCTTTGTAGTCTGTGTTGTAATTAAAATCAATATATTTGAAAATGTAGAGAAACATCCAAAATATTTATAATGAATTTAAATTGGTATTCTATTATTGCTTAACAGTGCAATTAAAACTGCGATTAATCATGATTAATTTTTTTAACTTAGTTAATTTGTTTTGAGCTAATCGCTTGAGTTAACTGTGATTAATTGACAGCCCTACTACAATGGCATTTTTAGGAACACATATAGAGAAAATAACCAAAATCAAGACGTGTCGTCGCTTCCAAGAACTCAAACAGTCTAAAGCAATAACACACACTATTGGTGTGTATGGCGAGAAGCTCAGCAACAGAGCTGGGGCCCTGAGAATAGAGGTTGCTTACATTCAGATGCTATGTGGACAATGTATTCAAGAAGGCAATTCTGAGATGTGTGTGACTAGTGTTTCCTCCTGGGTGGGAGGGGAAAAAAAATCTTCGATGTGCTGTGCTGCAGTGTTCGTTGCAGTCTAATCAAGAAGAGGATTTGTAGCAGCTGTGAGAACAGCTATTAAACTTGAATCTTATGGCTAAACAAAAGAGGTGCTTGTTGACAGCGGTCGTCAGATGGGAAGAGGCCAAAAAGGATATGAGCCGCTGGTGCAGATGATACCTTGCAGAAAAATTAGGTTTAGCAAATCCACCTGGAACCAGGAGAGCTATTTGGCTGGCTGCCAGATTAGCATTTGGTGACAACATCCTGGGTGAAATCAAAATTAAAAATGGAAGCATAACATCCACGCATTAAAATAAAAGGGGGGGGGGGGAATGGACGAAGAGGTTAGAAATATTTGTGTATCAATTAAAAATACTGGACCAGTTCCTGAGCAGAAATAATTCAGCATAGCTGAAGCTGAGTTCCACCAGTTGAGGATCTGGTCCACTATCTTGAGAAGTTTAATATTATTTTATGTTTATCAAAGAATCATGGAACTGGAAGGGACCTCAAAAGATCATCTAGTCCAGTCCCATGCCCTCATGTCGGGACTAAGTATTATCTAGAGTCTAGACCATCCCTGACAAGTGTTTGTCTAACCTGCTCTTAAAATCTCCAATGATGGAGAGTCCACAACCTTCCTAGGCAATTTATTCCAATGCTTAACCACCCTGACTGTTAGGAAGTTTTTCCTAATGTCCAACCTAAACCTCTCTTGCTACAATTTAAGTCCATTGCTTCTTGTCCTAGCCTCAGAGGTTAAGAAGAACAATTTTTCTCCCTCCTCCTTGTAACAACCTTTTATGTACTTGAAAACTGTTATCATGTCCCCTCTCAGCCTTCTCTTCTCCAGACTAAACAAACCCAGTTTTTTTCAATCTTCCCTCATAGGTCATGTTTTCTAGACCTTTAATCGTTTTTGTTGCTCTCCTCTGGACTTTCTCCAATTTGTCCACATCTTTCCTGAAATGTGGCACCCAGAACTGGACACAATACTCCAATTGAGGCCTAATCAGTGCGGAGTAGAGCGGAAGAATTACGTCTCATGTCATGGTTACAACACTTCTGCTAATACATCCCAGAATTATGTTCGCTTTTTTTGCAACAGTGTTCACTGTTGACTCATATTTAGCTTGTGGTCCACTATGAGCCTCAGATCCCTTTCTGCAGTACTCCTTCCTAGGCAGTAATTTCCCATTTTGTATGTGTGCAACTGATTGTTACTTCCTAAGAGGAGTACTTTGCATTTGTCATTATTGAATTTCATCCTATTTACTTCAGACCATTTCTCCAGTTTGTCCAGATCATTTTGAATTATAATCCTATCCTCCAAAGCACTTGCAACCTCTTCCAGCTTGGTATCATCCGCAAACTTTATAAGTATACTCTCTATGCCATTATCTAAATCATTGATGAAGATATTGAATAGAACCGGACCCAGAACTGATCCCTATTATGCCCTTCCAGCATGACTGTGAACCACTGATAACTACTCTCTGGGAATGGTTTTCCAACCAGTTATACACCCACCTTATAGTAGCTCCATCTAGGTTGCATTTCCCTAGTTTGTTTATGAGAAGGTCTGCGAGACAGTGTCAAAAGCTTTATTAAAGTCAGGATATACCACATCTACCGCTTCCCCCCTTCCACAAGGCTGGTTGGTTTGACATGATTTGTTCTTGACAAATCCATGCTGACTGTTACTTATCACCTTATTATATTCTAGATATTTGCAAATTGATTGTTTAATTATTTGCTCCATTATCTTTCCAGGTACAGAAGTTAAACTGACTGGTCTGTCTGTAATCCCCGAGTTGTCCTCATTTCCCTTTTTATAGATTGACACTATATTTGCCCTTTTCCAGTCCTCTGGAATCTCTCCCATCTTCCATGACTTTTCAAAGATAAATACTTTTTCCTGCGGGAATCCAAAATAAAAGCTATTTACATACAGCACAGCTAAAATGCAGCCATCACTGGAGTGAGAAGGTGGGGAAATAACAGTGGTGAGAGGCGAAATACTGGGTGAAGACAGGAAGGAAAACCCAAATTCTTACAAAAATGCCATGGCATCTTTAATATCCATTCTGTTCTTTTCTAATACAGCCTTCATCCCATAGTATCCTTGCACCTTCAGCATGACTGGGGTGTGTCATGTGTGGTTCCACGCAGATTAGCTAGGACATCGGGGCCTAATTCTGATCTCTCTGATCAATTTTATGGCATTTTTACTTTGACGTGAGTGTTAATCCTGATGTACTTTTAACTGAGATCAAACTTGGATCACTGGTTTTTTGGGTCTCAGGCAAAACTTCACAGTTATCTGCCTTGGAAGCAGAGATAGGTCAGAACCTCAAGGTTCGGAGTCATACTGTCCCAGTGCTTGGGCTGTTGGAATATGGAGTTGTGGTTTGATACCAACTGTGCTTAGAAGGACGAAGTTGACTCTGACAGAATTTGATACAGTGGTTCCTGTCCTTTCAAACTTGATCTCATTTGCTATCCCAAACTGTACATAAAGATGATTTCCAAGCTGTGTAGACATTTGTATAGCAAGGCATAATACTGAAGGCAGTGAGAGTTAGTAAATTAGGTTGCCCATTATTTCCCTTCATGTGCCTGCGGGTCAGTAGTGTATATCTACCTACAACTGGGGAAATCCAAGAGAGTTCTGTTTCTGCATTGTCTGCAACTCAAGTACAATGCACTCATTCTGCGCTGGGTAATATGCATTACCTAACCATTTTCAGGCTTCTTTAGGTCTACATACCGCAGCACAGCCAATAAAAAAAGCACAGCATTAAATGTGCAGGCCTATCAGCTGGGTGGGAATTTGGCAATTAATTTTCATGTTACTAAATGAGGCATATTGTAAATAATAAAGATTGCTGGCCAATGGTGTTCTCTTAAAGAATGAAATAGCTAAATGGATATAATTCCACAAAACCTGAGAAAGGCCCCAAATTTGACATATTTTTCTGATATCACTTTGGGAAATCAATAACGGCTGGGTTGCTTTAGTCTCAAAATAAAAATCCCACATCTGTTTTTCTTTCCAATGCCAGCTGTCCAGAACCGTGAGCCACTGTACAATAATGAGCTGCCAGGCCACTGCAGTGCAGAATGTAGGAATCAAAGGAGTCAGGAAATTGCAAAGAAGCAACTGTAAGTAATTCCTTTGCATTTAGCAATAGAGTATGATGGGGAAATACCTATGCCAGGGTACCTACTTTTTACAATAGAGGCAGTGTGAGTAGGGCACTGGACTGGAACTCAGAAGACCTGGATTCTTCCTGGCACAGTCACTGACCTTCTGTGTGACTTTGGGTAAGTTGGTCTCAGGGCCATCTCTCCTCTCCCATCCTTTGTCTATTGATACTGTAAACCCTTTACGGTAGGGACCATCTCTTACTATGTGTGTACAGTGTCTAGTAGCACAACGGAGCCCTGGTCTCATTCGGGGTCTCTGGGTGTTACTGTAATACAAACAAATAATAAGAAGAAATGGGGCAGTGGAGACATCCGTGAGAGGTGATGGATCTACACAATAAATAATATGACAAACCATCAGGGCCAGACTGTATAGCAACAAAGCTAATTATCATTAAGAAGTTTCACATTTTAATACAAATCTAAATTAAAAATAAAATCAAGTCCCCAAGTCAAATTTTGCTCTCAGTGACAGTAGTTTAAATGTAGAGTAACTCCTGTGAAGTCAATAGAGGTACTCTGGATTGAATGAATAGCAGAATTTGCCCCATATCTAGCAAATAGTTTTGTTTACTTTGTAACTCCAGGTAATAGGGGTATGGAAAGGCTTCCGTATGAAGAGAGATTAATAAGACTGGGACTATTCAGCTTGGAAAAGAGACAGCCAATGGGAGACATGATTGACGTCTATAAAATCATGACTGGTGTAGAGAAAGTAGATAAATAAGTGTTGTTTACTACTTCTCATAAAACAAGAACTAGGGGTCACCAAATGAAATTAATAGGCAGCAGGTTTAAAACTAATAAAAGGAAGTATTTCTTCACTCAATGCACAGTCAACCTGTGGAACTCTTTGCCAAAGGATGTTGTGAAGGCCAAGACCATAACAGGGTTCAAAAAAGAACTAGATACATTCATGGAGGATAGGTCCATCAATAGCTATTAGCCAGAATGGGCAGGAATGGCGTCCCTAGCCTCTGTTTGCCAGAAGCTGGGAATGAGCGACAGGGGATGGATCACTTGGTGATTACCTGTTCTGTTCATTCCCTCTGGGGCACCTGGCACTGACCACTGTCAGAAGACAGGACATTGGGCTAAATGGACCCTTGGTCTGACCCAGTAGGGCCATTCTTATGTTATGTAATACATCTTTATTTTATATATAAAATATGCTTATTTTCCATGTCCCATCATTCATCTGGTTGGTTTTGTCTTCCGATTTATTTGTATATTTGAAATAAATCCTTCATTAAAAGGACCAGAATCTCAGCTGGCATAATGCAGTTATGCCAGTTTACACCAACTGAGGATCAAGCCCATGGGGCCAAATCCTGAGGTTCTAACTCCCATTGACTGTAGTAATGTCAGTGCAAGGAAAGACTGAATAAACAAGAAGTAAACTCTGAACATGAATCTGTGGATTTGGCCCATTAGTTCTTGCTTGACAGTAATTTTATTGCTTTATTAATCTGATCCCCAAACTTTCATTTATGGCGGGTTGCTGGAATATTCATCAAGAGATTCAAGAGGCTTCTTAATTGCTATAATTCCTCCCCCACCCCCCCAAAAAAACACATTATTTTTCTATTATCCAGGGCAAGTGATCAGTTTCATTTCAACATTATGTATATGTCACATAGTGATTCAGGGCCTGGCCTTGCATCTGAAACTGCAAGTGTAGACTCCTTCACTCAACACTGACTTCAGTGGAACTCTGTATAAGCGCAAAGGTCGATGCTAGCAAATCGCAATATAAGCCTAGGTCTTCTTGGAATTGGAAAGGCACTATTAGATCTAGTCTTCCACTGCCAATACAGCAATACTCCCTAGAGTATGTTCTCCAGCTTTTTACTTTGTCTAGTTTTAAAGGACTCAAATTATAGAGCTTCCACCTCTTCCTTACAGACACTATTTCACAGCCTGTGTCATAAACATACAGCTAAGGGTAGCATAAAATTCCTCCTGAGTAGCTGTACTGAATTGCCTTACCTGTAAGGGGTTAATCAGTTCAGTTAACCTAGATGGCACCTGACAAGAAGGACCAATGGGGAAGGAAGATACTTTCAAATCTGGGGGGGCAGGAGAGGAGGTTTTGTTTGTGCTCTCTTTGTTTGTTCCCTCTCTGAATGGAGAGAGAGACCAAACAGGAAAAACATCTCCTGAAAACATTCCTGAAATGAGCATATAAGATTACAAAAATTGTAAGTAAGGGCAAGGAAATGCGTTAGATTATCTTTTGTTTTAGC
Organism: Chrysemys picta bellii; assembly: GCF_011386835.1. Lineage (NCBI taxonomy): Eukaryota > Metazoa > Chordata > Testudines > Emydidae > Chrysemys > Chrysemys picta. The sequence goes on along the minus strand of NC_088792.1, from coordinate 270,603,141 downwards.
TTGTGAATTTTCCCTATGCTTAGAGTGAATTTTATCCCTAGAGGGGAATCCTCTGTGTTTTAAATATTTTTATTACCCTATAAAGTTACCTTCCATCCTGATTTTGCAGAGGTGATTCTTTTACTTTTTTCTTTATAATAAAGTTCTTCTTTCAAGAACCTGATTGATTTTCAGTGTCCTAAAAACCAAAGAGTTTGATCTGTGCTCACATTGTAACCAACTGGTTGGTATATTATTCTCAAGCCTCCCCAGGAAAGCGGGTGAAGAGGCTTGGGGGGATATTTTGGGGGAATAGGGCTTCAAGTGGCCCCTCCCTAAATTTTTGTTTAAAACACTTGGTGGTGGCAGCAATACCATCCAAGAACAAGGAAAGAAATTTGTGCCTTGGAAAACTTTTTAACCTAAGCTGGTGGAATATAAGCTTAGGGGGTCTTTCATGTGGGTCCCCACATCTGTACCCCAGAGTTCAGAGTGGGGATGGAACCCTAACAGCCTGCTACTGTAGATCTCAACAACAGGAAGTATTTTCTGACATCCAGACAGACCAGATTTTCCTACAGCTTTGGGTGAGGTTGAATTTTCCATGGTGTCTTCACAGCCCCTTTTTTTCTGTAGATTTTCAGAATTTTAATCACAGCTTTTAATTATACCAAATGAATGATTTTTTCCCTAGGTTATTGGAATATGAATTGACAGCATTTAACCATCCTCTCTCCCCCCTCCCCACAAAAAATGTTTTGAGTTGTCAACCAGTGTTTTTTGTAGCACTAACTCATTCCAGAGGCTTTAGATTGCTGATTCTATTTTGTCTTTGATTATGCCAGTCAAACCACTATTCAGTTTGATCTGTATATAAATTGTGTTTTTCTGGCTCTAATTCCAAGAGGCTAATAAAATTTTGGGCAGCATTTTGACAAGGGAAGTACATCTGATTTATCCAATATATTTTATAACCTGATGCTTTTCCAGATTTTGATATAATGCTGAGTGATTTTGGTGGTTTGTATATTAGATTTTTAATTGTAAGCAGAATCACCTGCATACATTAATAATATATGGGCATTTGTCTTGTCCTTTTTGTATGCTTTTTGGTTCCAGTAGTGTGTGTTCATGTTTCAAGTTCTAAGATGAATAACTGTGTTTTTCTGTGTATTGTTAGTGGCAGACATTTTGCTGTCATGGTTCGTGACAGATGGGCATGTGTATGGTGCTTTGATTAACTTTCCAGATTTATATTAAAACTGCATTTATTGAGCTTGTAGTATAGATAGACTAGAGTGAGACTATCAAAAGATTTGTCAGTGTTTGGTGATTTTGTTACTCTTGATGTTTCTCTCTTTCCTCCTAATATTGTATCATTAATGAGAATCACTAGATGTAGCTATTACAGATATTCTTGCTAGGTATGTTTGACGTAAGTGACCTGAGAGCACAACTCTCATTGACTATGTCTACACTGCAGCTGGCAGGTGTGATTCCTGGGGCGGGGACAGACAAACTCCCACCAGCTCAACTAAAGCTAGCACGCTAAAAATAGCAGTGTGGACACTGCAATACTGTCAGTGGCTTGGGCTAGCTGCCTGAGTCCAAGCCCACCCAACCCTCTGGGTCTGAGCTCGGGCAGCTAGCCTGAGCCATCACCAGTGCCACAATGTCTACAATGCTATTTTTAGCTGAGCTACCGTGTAGACATATCCATTGACTTTTAATGTAATTTATGCTCAGCATCTAAAAAGAACTGCATCACAGTTGTGAATAAGCATTTCATCCAAGAACTAAATGCTCATACATTCAGGGTGGGATTTTCAAGACCATCCAAAAGACTTAGATGCATAAGTTCTACTGAGAGTCAGTCAAGTTAAACAGGTAGCCCTTGAAATAAATGCTTACTGTCAGCTATGAATTTTGTTTTTTTCAGCTAGGCATACCACCAAATAAAACCTCTCCCCTGTGCCTGAATTTCACCTAAAACTCATTCTTAGGTGTAGTTGTTGCCTACTGGTTTATATCCATGCTATCAAAACAAAACAGTACATCATGTTGAGACATTACAATTATGTGCTTGTTTGCATAAATTGTGTTTGGTCTTGAGTTATTAAAGGGAGTTTTACTTAAACCCAAGTAAAGACTGAAGGATTTTTCCCTATTTTGTTTAGTCTAGTGTGTATTCTTCAAAAGATGGTTGTTGGGGAATTCAGGTTAGTTATCATTAGGGTGACCAGATAGCAAGTGTGAAAAATTGGGACACTTTTTTTTTGAGGGGGGGGTGTAATAGTTGTGTATTTAAGACAAACCCCCTAATATCAGCACCGTCCCGATAATATCAGGACATCTAGCTTTTTGCTCCATGAAGGGCTGCCATAACAACAGGGCTTAGTAGATTTTGCTTTTTCCAATACTGGTTCAGCATTTCATTACATTCAGTGCCATGGGTTGCATCTTCAAATCAATCTTCGCTGCACTCAGAACTCTTCAGAACCAGAGCTTCCCACACACTGTCAGGGTTTCTAATGTACTCTTAAAGCAAGAGAACAGATGAAGTACTGCGCTCAATAGCAGCGTGTAGCGCAAAAGCATTCTGTGTGATCACCTCATTCTGTAGTGTGCATTCCTAAGATTACTCCTCCTAGCACATATGAACAAAATACACCCTGTAGTCTGACATTTCCAACACTTTCAGTCACATTTGTCTGAGCCCTGCAAACAATCTCACCCCCTCGCTCTTCCTTTATAGACAGACACAGATATATAGAAGCATCGAGTGTACTCTGCAAGATGTTAAACTTTATGGCACCCTTGCAAAATTTTCATTCAGAAGTACCAGTCCAGGCACAATATCTACTCACCCTCCTTTACCCTAGTGATGATATTTTACTCACCTAAGGTGAATAACCTTTTTCTTGGATGGGTGAGTGGGAGAGTTGAATTTTGCAAGGCTGCTGCATTGTATGGATACATTCTGTCTTCACACAAGCAGAGCAGTCTATGCCAATAGGCCAATTGCCATTGTAGGAAAATTAGCAATATTGATGAACATACCTCAGGGGCCCAGAATCTCACGTTCATCTTCCTCTTTTCCCTCCATTGAATCAACTGAAGTGAGCAAGAGCTGCTTTAGGGCTAACAGTACATAAAGTGCTTGAAGCAGATGCTACCATCTGTATCTAATTTAAAAATACCAGCAAAGAAGAAGAATATAGAAATAAACTCTGGGAGTAATTCAGAGTAAGGGTGAGATAGGAGCTTATTGATTCAGCTTGTTAGGGAGGAATGATTAGAATTAGCGACAGTGGTCCTTCTCCCATTGTGGGGAACATCTGTGAGTGATTTATCTCCAAATGTTGAAGGATGGATGGATGGTTATAGCTAGCAAGAACCATCCTAAATATCTGTTTCCCCTGCTGACTGAACATGTCACATGCCAGTGTCTTGAGTCAGGATACTTGAAAGACAGCTGAGTATGGCAGGAGAGGGTGGTGGTTGAGAGAACGAGTATCCATTCCTCAGCAAATTGGAGAAGAAATTATTTTCCCCTCACTACTTTCCTCTTACCCTTTACGGTCAAATCCTGCTCTCACTTGGAATTACACTGGTGTAAACAGAACCAAAAAAAAAGGGGGGACACTATTCCTCTAATATGGGTTACAGATAATTCCCATTGAGAGTTACTCATAGCCTTCAGCATGAGAATCACGTCTAATTGTTGTCTCTGCTGTACTGTTTGGCCCATCTAATATTTTGTTCTCTTGAGCAGGTATAACCTGTTGGCAGCAGTTACATCTAAAAATAATCTAGTCAGAAGGAGATATTCAGGCAGAACAGACTTTGCTGGAGATATGCTCAGTTGTCAAACAGCATTTTCCCCAAGATTTAACTTCTGGATAACCCACTTTGTTCATTTGAATGTACTATCTGTAATAGCGCCACCTGGTGACTTCCAGTAATGTTACATCTGCTTCCTTAAGATCGGAGAGGTGTTAAGTAGTCCCAAAACACTTTCTAAAATAACTCCCTATGAGTATCACACACACAAATTCCAAAATAAAACACTTTGGCTACATTTTTCTCTCTGAGTTTAAAAGGCAGTACAGATGATATTTTGAAAAAGACAAGTCTCTTCCATGATGAAAATTGCCTTCTTGACGGCTGAATTTTTTCTTGCATTTTGATGCTGCTATTTTTTTTATCCCTGTGATTTTTTAGGCCTCTGTTCCATGGTGTAACCATGGGATATTTTGACCCAGATTCTGACAATTTACTCTGGATGAATCGGACTTAGGGCTATATGCACAAAAGCACTTAGGCCCATAACTGCCACTTTAGGTGGCTAATCCCAACATTTAAGTGCCACCGAGGTCCTCAAAACCCCTGCTGAGTTGTCACCTAACTCTGTAGGTGTCTAAAATCTCTAGGCACCTAAATGTCCACTGGTGAAGTCCCCTAGATGTCTAAAAATCTGAGCATCCACACAGCCATCTCAGTCTAGATGGCCAGGTGCCAATCACCTAAACCCCATGTCATCCTCAAACTAAGCATTTCCCCTACCTATCGATCCAGTAAGCTGTCTCAGAAGCCGCCTACCAGATTGTACTGCTCACAAAATGCCAGAGGAGGAGGTATCCCCTTTACAACTTTCAGGCCAGTCATTAGAGCTCTCACCCCAGATGTGGGAGACTCTGGTTCAATTCCCTTCTCTGCCTAGTGTGGCGAAAGAATATGAACTGGAGTCTTCCCACTCCCAGGAGAGTGCCTTGACCACTGGGTTGTGCAGATTTGCTCAGTCTCTTCTGTTGAAGCTGTTCCAATGTGTATAAATCTGGGGTCAGAAACCTTCGGCACATGGCCCAGCAGGGTAATCTGCTGGTGGGCCACAAGATGTTTTGTTTACATTGACCATCCACAGGCACAGCCCACTGCAGCTCCCAGTGGCCGCGGTTCGCCGTTCCCGGCCAATGGGAGCTGCAGGAGGTGGCGCGGGCTGCAGGGATGTGCTGGCCACTGCTTCCCGCAGCTTCCATTGGCCGGGAATGGCAAACTGCAGCCACTGGGAGCTGCGGGGGGACGTGCTTGCTGACGGTCAATGTAAACAAAATGTCTCGCAGCTCGCCAGTGAATTACCCTGATAGGCCGCGTGCTGAAGGTTGCCAACTCCTGGTATAAATACTTAAATGTGCATTGGGACAGAGAGAGTCAAAATGACTCTACAGCCCATTGGTTAGTGCACTTACCTGGGATGTAGGAGACACAGGCCTCCTACTCCAAAGCTTATTTAGTTATTTATGCATAGTGGAACAGCTTTAACAGGCGAGAATGAGAGCAACCTGAATAGCCCATAGGGTATTCTACTGGAAGTGGAGAAACCCAAGTTCAAGTCCCTTCTCTACATCAAGAAGAGAGGGGGAACTGAACCAGGGTCTTCCACATCCTGGATGTGTGCTCTAACCACTGGGCTAACAGTTAAAGGGGGACGCCACTGCTACCTCTTCTGGCAGTGTCATTGTTTGCAAGAAAGGGCTTAGGTACCTAACTCCAGGGGAGGGTTCTGGCTGTGAATCCCAAGCAGATGGAGGTGCCTAGCTCCGACCCAGAGTTAGGTGCCTACGTCCATAGGAGGGGCAGAGCTTAGATCACATCACTATTCTTGGCATTTCCTATTGGCCAGATTAGGTGGCTCCACACTGAGCATGCTGCCTTTTGTGGATCCCTTCGTAAGGTGCCTAACTATCCCCATGTACTGTACAGGGAGCCTACGTGCCTAACTCGGGGCCGTGAATTCCATTGGGTGGCAAGATGCATAAAAGTTAGGAACACTGCAAGTTACTATGTCTCTTTGTGGATACAGCCCCTACTCTATAAATGGTACTATTCAAGTCAATTGGGCCACTTGTGGAATAAAATGCTTCCTAACTTGAGTAAGAGTATCAGACTCTGGCCCTTAATATCAGTTACTTCCATGAGTTTTGCATTGAATAGGATCAGTCTTTTTCTTTTTCTTCTGTTTTCCGAAGAGCAGGTCTCCTTCTGAGATCATAGAATCATAGAATATCAGGGTTGGAAGGGACCTCAGGAGCTCATCTAGTCCAACCCCCTGCTCAAAGCAGGACCAACTCCCAACTAGATGTGAAGTCTCAGTTGCTTTCTCGTCATGCTTCCATTCTTTTCTCTCATCCTGTGTGGTGGAGAATATTCAGGTAACTTTGTCTGAATATTGCTGTTGAAGATGATACTTGCCAGGGACAGTCTGGTAATACTAGGAGACATAGCTCTATGGTGGTATAGAAATGTCTACACGTCCTGTCTCCAGTTCATCACAATGTGCAGATAGACTACCTTTCCTAATAGGCTTTTTGTGGTAAATCCTTTGACTTGCTCATTTGCCATAGGCTAGAATCTTATTGTGATGAAACGCTGCATATCTGGGAAAGTTCTTAAATTTCTGATCCTGAAAGGGAATGGTAGGTCATCTCCATTTTGTTAACCAGTTAACTCTGGGAAACTTTCCCGGGAAAGTGCATCAGCCACTTTGTTAGAAGCTCCCGAAATGTGTTGTATTTCAAAATCAAAATCTTGGAGAGCTAAACTCCACCGAAGAAGTTTTTTGTTATTTCCCTTGGCGGTATGAAGCCACTGTAGCGCAGCATGGTCTGTTTGTAGTTGGAAACGCCGTCCCCAAACATATGGGCGTAGCTTTTCCAGCGCGTACACAATGGCGTAGCATTCCTTTTCACTGATTGACCAATGGCTTTCCCTCTCAGACAGTTTCTTACTGAGAAACACGACAGGATGGAATTCTTGATCCGGTCCTTCCTGCATTAAAACTGCTCCCACGCCTCGCTCGGACGCATCTGTGGTTACTAGGAACGGTTTGTCAAAGTCTGGGGCCCTTAGCACAGGGTCAGACATGAGTGTTGCCTTAAGCTGGTTAAAGGCCTTTTGACACTTATCAGTCCACTGAACTGCATTTGGCTGTTTCTTTCTGGTTAGGTCTGTCAGCGGGGCGGCGATTTGGCTGTAGTGGGGTACAAATCGCCTATAATATCCAGCCAACCCTAAGAAGGATTGGACCTGTTTCTTAGACTTTGGAACCAGCCACTTTTGGATAGCATCCACTTTGGCCTGTAGGGGATTTATAGTTCCTTGACCCACCTGGTGCCCCAGGTAAGTCACTCTGTTTTGGCCTATTTGACACTTTTTAGCCTTAACAGTTAGTCCTGCCTGCTGGATGCGCTCGAAAACTTTTTCCAGGTGCTCCATGTGCTCTGCCCATGAATCAGAAAAAATGGCCACATCATCGAGGTAGGCAACTGCAGATTCTCCCAATCCCGCTAGGAGACCATCTACAAGTCTTTGGAAGGTGGCGGGTGCATTTCGCAACCCGAAAGGAAGTACATTGAATTCATACACCCCTGCCTGGGTGACGAAGGCTGACCTTTCCTTAGCGGGTTCATCTAGTGGTACTTGCCAGTACCCCTTGGTTAAGTCCAAAGTAGAGATGAATTGGGCATGTCCCAATTTCTCCAATAGCTCATCTGTGCGTGGCATTGGATAGTTGTCAGGACGAGTTACAGCATTTAGCTTACGGTAGTCCACGCAAAAGCGTATTTCCCCATCTGGTTTGGGAACTAGAACCACTGGAGATGCCCATGCACTCTTAGAGGGGCGGATTATACCCATCTGTAGCATGTCCTGGATCTCCCTTTGTATAGCCGTTTTGGCATGAGGTGACTCCCGGTAGGGTGGGGTTCTAATAGGGTGAGCATTACCTGTGTCAATGGAGTGGTATGCCCGTTCGGTCCATCCTGGAGTGGCTGAGAAAATTGGTGCAAAGCTTGTGCACAGCTCCTTGATCTGCTGTCGCTGCAGACGTCCAAGGGTCGTGGAGAGGTTCACCTCTTCCACGCCACCATCCTTTTTTCCTTCATAGTAGACACCTTCAGGCCACTCCGCATCATCTGTTTCCTGGGCTGTAAACTGGCAAACGTTTAATTCTCTGGAATAAAAGGGCTTAAGAGAATTAACATGGTATACCTTAGGCTTTATGTTGGAGGTGGGGGAGGCTATGAGATAGTTAACAGCTCCTAGGCGCTCCTGGATCGTGAATGGTCCTTCCCACGACGCTTCCATTTTATGGGCCTGGAGCGCCTTTAAGACCATGACTTGGTCTCCTACCTTGAAGGACCGTTCTCTGGAATGTTTATCATACCAGGCCTTTTGCTCTTCCTGAGCATCCTTTAGGTTTTCTTTAGCAAGGGCCAAAGAATGTCGGAGGGTGTTTTGTAGGTTGCTTACAAAGTCTAGAATGTTTGTTCCTGGAGAAGGCGTAAACCCCTCCCATTGCTGCTTCACCAACTGTAATGGCCCCTTAACCTCACGGCCATACACAAGTTCAAATGGTGAAAACCCTAAACTGGGATGTGGTACAGCCCTGTAGGCAAAAAGCAACTGCTGCAACACGAGGTCCCAATCATTGGAGTGTTCATTTACAAATTTACGTATCATGGCCCCCAAAGTTCCATTAAACCTCTCCACCAGGCCATTGGTTTCATGGTGGTAAGGGGTGGCAACCAAGTGATTCACCCCATGAGCTTCCCACAGGCTTTCCATGGTTCCTGCCAGGAAGTTAGTTCCCGAATCTGTAAGGATGTCGGAGGGCCAACCTACCCTGGCAAAAATGTCTGTTAATGCCTGGCACACACTTTTAGCCCTGGTGTTGCTTAAGGGTACTGCTTCCGGCCATCGGGTAGCAAAATCCATGAAAGTCAGTACGTACTGCTTTCCTCTGGGTGTCTTCTTTGGGAAAGGACCCAGAATATCCACAGCTACGCGCTGAAATGGGACCTCAATTATGGGTAGTGGCTGGAGAGGGGCTTTAACCTGGTCTTGGGGTTTTCCCACTCGTTGGCACACCTCACAAGACCGGACATAATTAGCAACGTCCTTGCCCATTCCCTCCCAGTGGAAGGACTTCCCCAACCGGTCTTTGGTTCTGTTCACCCCAGAATGGCCACTGGGATGATCATGGGCTAAGCTCAAGAGCTTTACCCGATACTTAGTGGGAACTACCAACTGCCTTTGAGGATGCCAGTCTTCCTGGTGCCCACCAGAAAGAGTCTCCTTGTATAAAAGTCCTTGTTCTACAACAAACCGGGATCGGTTAGAAGAGCTGAGAGGCGGTGGGGTGCTCCGCGCCGCCGCCCAAGCTTTTTGAAGGCTGTCATCTGCTTCCTGCTCGGCCTGGAACTGTTCCCTTGATGCTGGAGACATCAGTTCCTCCTTGGACTGTGGACTGGGGCTTAGTCCCTCTGGAAGTGATGCAGGTGCTGGGGCTGTTTCCATTGACTGTGAACCGCTGTCCGCTGGTGCACTATGTGGTAACTCAGGCTCTGGCTGAGCCTCTTGGGTAGGGTTATCTGCTGCTTCTGCCAGTTCAGGCTCGCTGGTGCCCTCTGGCATTGGAGTTGTAGACGGGTTTGCAAGCGCTGGACTCAGGGCTGGCAATGGTTCTGGTGCTGGTTGCGTTGCCAGTTCCGGTTCTGGGACTGGCTTTGGCTGGGTCTCTGGGATTGGATCCACTACGGCTGTTGCAGTCGTTGGCAGGGGATCCAGTTCCACCACCTTTGTCTGGGTCTCTGGTAACACAGACGGGGCCCTGGTGGACGGCTCAGGAACAGGGATGGGGGTGAAAGCTTGCTTAGCCTTTGCTAGTTCCAGTTCATGTTTCCTTTCTTTTTCTCTCTCCTCCATCTCTTTTTCTTTCAGCTCCATCTCTCTCTTGTGGGCCCTCTCTTTGGCTTTTTTCAGCTCCATCTCTCTTTCATGGGCCTCCTTTTTGGCTTTTTCTTCTCTTTCTTTTAGCTCCATCTCTCTCTTGTGGGCCCCCTCTTTGGCTTTCTCCTCTCTGTCTCTCAGCTCTATCTCTCTCTTGTGGGCCTCCTCTTTGGCTTTTTCTTCTTTGGTAGTCATTTTCCTGTTTTCTTGTGCTGGGTCACCCCCTTTGCAGTTGACAAACTGGGAAGCTCTCAGCTCTGGCTGCTGCAGAGTTAACAGTAACTTTCTAACTAGCTACTCCCGAGGATGTAAAAAGAAAAAAAAACAATTCAGCTTGTAAATACCTTTTACCAGTCATTTGCTAATTGAACCCTTCTCTTAACAAAGGACCTGTAAAAAAAACTTAACACCTCTGCCTTCAGGCAAGGAGAGATAAGATATGCATCTATCTACTTCCAGCTTGGCTTTCCAAGCAGCTAGAAGGAAAAAAAAATCTCACTGGCTTTTGGGTTTAAAATGATCCCACCGCTATTCACCATGTCAGGACTGAGATCCCCACTTTGAACTTTAGGGTACAAATGTAGGGGCCTGCATAAAAACTTCTAAGCTTAATTACCAGCTTAGCTCTGGTTCGGCTGCCACCATTTTCAATGGATTCCCTCCCTGGGAAACCTTGAAAAACCTTCACCAAATCCCTGGTGAAAACAAATCCAACCCCTTGGATTTAAAACAAGGGGAAATTAACCATTCCCCTCCTTCCTCCCACCAACTCCTGGTGAATCAAGATCCAAAACCCCTTTGGATCTAAAACAAGGAAAAAATCAATCAGGTTCTTAAAAAGAAGGTTTTTAATTAAAGAAAAAGGTAAAAATCATCTCTGTAAAATCAGTATGGAAATCAACCTTACAGGGTAATCAAACTTAAAGAGCTCAGAGGACTCCCCTCTAGTCTCAGGTTCAAAGTACAGCAAACAAAGAGAAACACTCTAGTAAAAGGTACATTTACAAGTTGAGAAAACAAAGGAAAACTAACACGCCTTGCCTGGCTATTTACTTACAAGTTTGAAATAGGAGAGGCTTGTTTAGAAAGATGTGGAGAACCTGGATTGATGTCTGGTCCCTCTCATTCCCGGAGAACGAACACCGTCCCAAAACAAAGAACACAAACAAAAGCCTTTCCCCCCCCAAGATTTGAAAGTATCTTGTCCCCTTATTGGTCCTTTAGGTCAGATGCCAGCCAGGTACCTGAGCTTCTTAACCCTTTACAGGGAAAAGGATTTTGGAGTCTCTGGCCAGGAGGGATTTATAGTACTGTACACAGGACAGCTATTACCCTTCCCTTTATAGTTATGACATAGGTCATCTCCATTTTCATTATCTCTGGAATTCTAAGTATGGAAAGTGTCTTATCCAACAGTTAGAACCTCATGTTGGCTGCTATAGAATGTACTATTTCTACTTCAAAGTATTGTGAACACTCACCAACTAGAATCCCTTTTGAGAAAGGGTTACACAATTTTGCACGTACTTCCATCGATTGCCTCTGGGATAGTTTGATCATTCTTATTTTTGTGACTCTAATTTTGTGTTTGTCATGGCAGCAAGACACAGAATCCAAACTTTATGCTACTTGTAAACTAATGCGTCCATCAGGGAAAACCAGATCCTTCACTTAAAAAAGGTTCTTTCTCTCTATAATCTCTTGGTGCTCACCTTGTGCATGTGGCACCATTTGATTTTGTGATGTAAGTGAAGGCAGGATTAGGCTCTGACTGTTCCACTGTAGCTGACAGCTCTGTAGCTTTCCACTATGTTGCAGAGTTAAGCTGTTTTTTCCTTTGTTTACACTGGCCAAGATTTTCAAAAGTGACTCACGATTTTGGGTGCCTCGATTTTGAGGTGTCCATGTTGAGACATCTCAGAGGGGGCTGATTTTTTAAAAGATGGGGGCTCAGCACTTTCTCGGGTTTCAGTTGGCTGCCTAAGAACTGAGGCACCCAAAATCACTAGTTATTTTTGAAAATCTTGGCCCTTTTGTGCTCTTCTGTTTTTTCCCCCTCTTATTTTGTTCACCCAAGCTGCTATTACACAGACATGGATGCTGCTGCAGCTACTGTATCAACTGAGCTTTATTCTTCAACCTGTTAACTCTGACCCCCACTTGCTGTACCTGCCTCATACCGTCAAAGCAGAAGTTTGACTTTCCTCAATTCTCATTTAAAAATAAAACAAACAAAACTTTTTTTCCCCCGTGAAGAAAGGCGAAAACCAGGCATTTCCCACACTTATAGACATTAAGTTATATTCCCACAGATCTCTTGGCAAACGGCATGAAAGGACATGATGAAAAATTTGAGGAGTCTTTACTGAGTTTTGGTAACGATATTATATACTTTAAAAAGTTTGCCTGAGAGTAGAAGTGATTCTGTAAAGGAGCTTCTTGCCTTAGATGTGGAACAGCTTGACAGGGAGAAACGGTGCTTTGAAGAATACTGCTTCAGGACAAAATGCTATCATGTGAGAGAGAGAGAGCCCATCAGACGGCTCTATTATGCCTCTTGCGAGGCTGAGGTACGCTGTGGAGGCGCTTGAGCAGCAGCGTCTTGAGGCATTATGTTTCCTGGGTATTGAGGGTAGAGCCCTGGGAACACTGCTTGCTCCCCAGTCCAGCTCTAGTGGTGCAATGGGGGATTCTCCTCACCCCAGCAAGCTGTCCCCTGCCCTTCATGCTCTTCTGGTCTATCTGTAGGTGGTGTACTGAGGCAGGATGGGCTTTCTGCACACACACACACACACACACACACACACGCACACCCCCATATGCATACAGGCAGGGGAGGTATAATTTAGCTCTATCTGTGGGGGGGATATGGCCCTGGGAAGCCATTCTCATGGAGCCTAGCTGTCCCCACTTGCAGCGGAAAGCACACTTGCGACACTCAGTGCTCAGTGCTGTGCACCAGAAGTCTGACAAGTTATACAAAATCTCACACACACACACACACACACATTTGTGAAGAATATTGACCATGCAGCCAGCACAGGCTAGAGCTTGGCATAGTCTACTCTGCCCCTCTAGGATCAGAAAAAAAGGGCACAGAATGTCTCAAAGGGAATAAAGGGCAAAGAAAATAACAAACAAACCCGGTAATCTGTTTAGCCAGAGACAGACCTCTGTGCATGGAAAATGGCCTGACGACATGAATATATCATAGCAAACACCAGTCACAGGCTACAGCCCTCAAGGATGAGTGTAATAAGCCTGTAAACAGCCTGGAGCAGAATAAGCAGGACAGGGGGATACCTACAGATACTGGAACTCGAACCAAACCCAGTGTGATATGGATGCTGGAAATAAATGATCTGCTGGGAATGGGTATGAGCCGAAGCAGGAATTTCTCTGTATGAATGAGAACCATCCACGCTTACTCACAATCCACATAAAGTGGAGAAACATGGCAGTGTACATCCGAGTGCATGTGCTGAATGAATACAGGCCTTGATCAAAATTCAAAAGGCACTGTAAAGATGTCAACACCAGCTAGATACAAAATGTCTCTTGATTTCCAAAGCAGTGGCCAAGTGGCCGAAATGTACCAGTGCCTGGTATGATTTCTCTCTTCAATAGGAGCAGGAAAGGAGGTACTTCAGAACTTTTAAACTGATAAAGCATTTTTGAAAGACTGCTTGTAGAGGAAAGATGCTATATAACATGATTTAGTATCACACTGAATGAAGAGTTTGCCACAGCAGATCTGAACATCGGTTCACCTAGTTCAACATAAGCAGTAGCCTTAGCCCTTTTGGCAGACCACTGTGGCACTCATTTGACAGGACTCCTTTGCAAGAAAGTCTTTGCCATGTTCATTTGGTGTCTGAAACTGTGATGCCCATGGTGAACTGCATCTTTAAATAGCTAACTCTTTCTCACTGTGTGATATGTTCTTAGGCTAACCCAGACGGTCAGAGAAGACACACACCATGAGTTTTCTCAAGGCAAAGTTACTTTTGATGTTCTATTAATCTAAAAATATGTTATTCAGTCCGAAAGGATCTGTTTGTTCTTTGCGCATGGTAAAACAACATGTTCTATATCCATCAACAAGTAAGAGGAATCTGCTTTAGTACTTTAGATGTTTCTTAAAGATTGCCAATGTTCCTTTAATAGCACTGCAACTTTAATTCACCACTGAACTTCAGAGCGTCTACAAGAGCATGCCAATAAAGCTGGATTTAGCTTGCCCCTAAGCAAAGTATAACCTTTATCCCAATACATTATCAGCAATGCGTACACATCAGGAGCTTGCAATGTATTTTTTGAAATCCAGTAACTCACTAGAGCTGCTACATAGATTATTTAGCAAAAGGAACCAAAGGAGATTGAATTTGTCAAATGATTTGTTGTCTACACAGAATCTGACATGTCAGGATCCTGTTGTTTTGCTGCCAAGTCATGTTCTTACAATATGTTTATCCTGAACATATAATTAAAATATAATTAGCCCTAGTTTTGCTTTTCCTCCAGTATCTTTATTCATATGCTATAAACATACGTGAAAGATTTTTTTTCACCCCCAGGCCACCCATTTTATAACCAAATCACAGTAGAAGTCACTGCATGAAAACTCTTGTGCTGGGTGTTAATCAATTGAAATCAACAGTGCTTCAGATGGTATAAAATTTGACACAGTAATAAACAGAAATGAACCATATCCCTAGATGCAAACATCCCCAAACATGGGGAAAATGTCTGGATCTGGAAGCCTCCAGATCTGAACCTTGTAGCAGCCTGTATAATAGACTGAACAGAGATCCCTTAACTGAAAATCTTCAAACTTTAGAAACTTTCATATCCTATCCAAACTTCATGTCTCTCACCCATCTCTAATAAAAATGCACAATAAGCTTCACTGTTAATTAGCTCAGTCTAACTAATCTTTAATGCCTTATCTGAATGACATTATGTTTGCATCCCAGTCATACGAGCATTCCACTGAAGATTGGTCTTTAGGATTTAAAATATTGAACATGACAGCACAGCACCATTGTCCCTGATTCGATTGCTATCTTTTTGTCTAGAGTGCTGCAGGCTCATTCATGCCTTTGATGCATTGTAATTAACAAAGTGGTTGTCTTGGTGAAAAAGATCACTGGTCTATTTTTCTGTATCTTTTGAATAACAGTTATTCTGCTCTATTTTTCCATAGAGTTTTTTTCCCCCCTAACATAAAGAGAGAGAGATCCCCACCCCACCCCCAGCAAGGTAAACACAGTCACAACATTTATCATAAAGAATTATTTCCTCCATTTTGCTTACCTGAAAACAATGAGCAAATGTATTCACTTACACCCGTGCAAAACCACTGCTATCAATTGAGGCACATGGATGAAATGTGGCCCAGTATCCCTGTTAAAAATCCAGTCTCCTCATTGCTGCATTCCCGTAAGTTTAAGACAAATCCTGCTCTTGGTTGAATTATTGTAATTTCAAAATGACACTATTGAAGTAAATGGAATTATTGAGTTCACACCAATTTGATGGACAGCAGACTGGACCATCAGTGCCCAATTTGTCTCTCACTTACACCGGTATAAGCTAGGAATAACTCCACAAACATCTATGACACTTCACTAGTGTAAAAACCTGTCAATATGAGTGGGGAAGAAGCAGACCCTTCAAGTTTAAAATGCACTCTGGATCCCATGTGAGCAGAGGTGTATCTCTCTCTGCAAAGTGAATTCAAAACCACAACAGAATTAAACATTCTTATTTAAACAGAAAAAAATTCAAATTGAAGCTACGTCCACAAATTAAATAATACATAACATTATTATTATTAATAGCAGTGTTGTAGTAGCACCTAGAGCAGAGGTGATGCATGAGGTGGGGGGCACGCAGGGTCACATGCCCCCTCAGATTCTGCTTTCTGCCTTCCTTTTCCCACTGCACCTAGAGACAGCAGGGGACTGGGTGGGCCTAGTCCTGCTTGTTTCTTAACAACTCAGCGCCTTCCACTCTCCACCGGCGCACAAAGCAACTGATTTAATGGAAGCACAGTCTGCACTGAACTCCCCTCCTCTTCCCCTCACTCCCTGGGTTGGGCTGTCTTCCACCACCGCTCCCAGGCTCACACCCTGCAGGCAAAACAGCTCCTGACCCGCAGCATTGCCTGCCTCCCCCAGCCAGCCCGCTGGCCAGGCACCTTGCAGGACAGGGCTTCTCACCTGTGAACGGCTCTGCTCCAGCTGCCAGCAAAAGTCCAGCCTAGTTTCAACTTTCCCCATGTCTCTTCCTCTCCCAGAGGCAACACCAACCTTTAAATTGTGCTCCTCCACATCAAGAGTTACTTGTCAACTCTGGCCTACAGGTTCTAATCAGGGATCAAGGTCTCCATTGTGCTAGCTGTTGTACATGCAAGACAAGCATTATCCATACAGTCTTACCATATGATCTGCGAACAGGTGGATATTTCAAACAAATAGGGGGAAAGGTGGGGAAAGGACAAAGTAAGAGAGAAGCAATCTTGTTTAGTATAGTAGACAGCGGTCAGAGCACACCAGCTACTTAGCTACTGCTGAGTGTTTTGAAGGCCTCGTGGCAGGGGATGGTTTTAAAGGAGGATAATGTGATGCCTTTATGGATTTTTACAGGGAGTGCTCCCATGTATGATGGGCAGCTTGGGAGAAATGCGAAGGCCTGGAAGGTAAATTGGATTAATGGGCAGAGAAGGCTGGCGTGTTTGGCACAGCAGTGGCAAGAGCTGATGGCTCAGTAACTAAAGAATTAAGTCAAGTAAAGTTTATATTAAATAAGCTTTAAAGTGGCAGCATAGGAGCTTGCACATGCACAGCTGCCATCTTGAGCTCATCCTCCAATTCTTCTCCCCAGTGGTAACTGCTGTATGACACCTTATGGAATCACAACTTTAGAAAGTATTCCTTCCCGCTGAACTCACAGGGCATCCTGACTCTAGAAGGAGAGGCCCCGGGTGTTGTCCTGACACCAAGGGGAGGAGAATGGATGCTCCCTCCTGCCCTCTTCAAGGAGCTCCAACCTAGCTCAAGCCCCGCTAGCATGAGTCTGTCTACCCACACTCCATACTCCAGGAAGAATTGGCACTGCTGTGTGATCGTATGAGGTTATGCACTGAGCAAAATTCACCCATATTAAGAGGGGCCGAGAAAGCCCACAACACAGACCAAGGGTCACAATTCTGCTGTACAGTGCATGGGTGGCTGCAGTGAGGGTATGCAGCGTATCTTTGCACACCCCCATTTGCTTGCTGCAAAGCTGAGCTTCACAGAGGCCACAGAGGGGGTAGTTAAGGGCAGGCCAGAGAACGCCATGTTCATGGACAGTGAGTCATTGGTCACCCAGAGCTGATAGCCATAGCCCTCAAATTAGGGAATATGCAGGTGTAACAATCCTTATTTCAGGCCAGGGGCTGGAGTAGTCGCTGTGGAGAGGCTGCCCCACAATCTATGGGAGTTGTAGGTGAAGTCTGTACCCACGGCTGTAGCATAGACTTCCCCCACCCAAAAGCCATTTCTTGATGCTCTGTATGGTGCCTGTGCAGGGGAGGGAGGAAATTTCACACTAAGATGCCAGTCAGTTCAAATGAGACACCACAGAACCAATTGGCTGGTGTTTTTCCATTTCCACAGTGTGTGTCCATTTCAAAAGGCTTTAAAGGGTTAATATTGTTCATGCTGAAATAAAAACATTTGCCATGCTCTGTCTAATCAACCACAATGAAAGCACCTTCAGCACTCTTCAAGGGAAACCGTGAAAGGCAGCCTGAAATAAATGCTTTCACACAAATAAATGCATTAACTAATTAATTTGAAGTGTTAGGATGTAAAATGGTTTGGGATAAAACTTGATCCTCACAGAGAACCCAAAAAAGGCCCTCCTTGCCTCTGGACCTTATCGCATCTCACAGTGGAGGTGCACACAGACCTGAGCCAACTTAGAATGAGCTGGCATGGATGGGACAGGATGGGGAGAATCTACGGTTAACACTAGAGTTGGCTGAAATTTTTTGGAAGGACCAGTTTTCTGTCAGAAAATACAATTTTGTCAAAATCTAAATGTTTTGAGGGAATGCATCAATTTTGATGAAATTTTCAATGAAAAAATTTCAGAACGGTTCAAAATCAACCTGGATGATTTTATTTTGTCCTGACTTTAGCATTTAGTTTTGTTTCAGCTCTTTCATTTCATTCCAATTTTCTCATTTCATTCTAACTTTCTCATTTCATTTTTGACTTTCTTTTTTCATTTCAACTTGATGTGGAAAAGTTTCCATTTCAGGGTGGTGATTCCTGTCAGATGTTGCCCTGGGTGTTCTTTCATTGGATGAGGGAATGCTGTTTCAGGCTGGTTCCGTTTAGTCACATGAACTCACAGTGTGAGTGGCAGCTCTCTGTTCCTGGCCGCGCTCCCTCTATTAGGGTTTGAACTGGATTCCCAGCAACAGGTACTGTGTCACTCTCTCTTACCCCACAGCTGATGGCTACTGCTGTGAAGCAAGACATAAACATTGATCCCACCTCACATAGCCTGCCCCCCTGTTTTGAATGATGAAAAGAGGGAACTCAGGTCAGACTCATAAACAAATAAAAGGAATTTGTCTAGTGCTGCTCCCAATGCAAGCAGTGTTGCCCCATCTCTCACACTCCCTATCTCAGAGCTGTGTTAGAGGAACCCGTAGACCTCAGCATGAGGCTGCTTGGAAGCAGAATTCTTCTCTGTAGCAACTTATGGTGGGGAAGAAGACCAACTCTTGAATCTTGAGGTTGCTCAGTGGAGAAGTTGTTGTGGGTGCTCTGCACCATGAACCCCAGGAAGCAAAGGGCAGGGAACTAGATTTCCTTGAGGAGGGGGAGCCAGCAGAATCCACTTGGCCTGAGGCACACAGCTCCCCCCGAGAGGAGTATTTCTCTGAGGCACCATCAATCACACAAAGTGCTGGAGGTGGTGATAGCAATGATAATGAGCAGGAGAAGGTCAGCTCAACTCCATTTAGTCCAGCACCACATGAGGCTGCTTCACTTCTAGAGGCTGATCCCGGCAGGCTAATGTCCAGAGACCATCATCTTCCTCTAAAATTTTACTCCACTAGTTCAGCTCTGGAGAGGATGCAGTTGTTAGACACAGCTCCTAGGTGAGGGGGAAGATCACTGCCTCCACCTCTGCTGGACAAGGTTTGGGTGGGAACACTTGGGGGGAAGCTCCCATTGTATACAGGGGAGCTCCTTTCAGAGTGGTGCCAGATGATCATCTGGCAGAGCTTCAGAGTCTCAATGCCTGGATGAGACTATGGTGTAGAGAGGAGGGGTTTACATTCATTAGGAACTGGGGAAACTTTTGGGATGAGGGAGCCTATACAGGAGAGATGGGCTCCACCTAAACCAAAGTGGAACCAGACTGCTGGCACTAAACATTAAAAAGGTTGTAGAGCAGTTTTTAAACTAGGAGATGGGGGAAAGCCGACTGCTGCAGAGGAGCATGTGGATCGGACAGAGACTTCTCTTAGGGGACAGTCTAATGATAGTTTAGATAGGTTATAGTCAGGAGCAGAGGATGGAGGAGGATAATGTAAGGGCCAGACCAGATGATAAACATTCACATAAAAAAGAATCTAACACATCAGAAAAGGGCAGACAAATAAACAGTGACAAGTTTTTAAAGTGCTTGTACACAAATGATTCTATGATTCTATGATTCTGTGAAATGCTAGAAGTCTAAATAAATAAGATGGGTGAACTAGAGTGCCTTATGATAAAGGAGGATATTGATATAATAGGCATCACAGAAACCTGGTGGACTGAGAGCAATCAATGGGACACTATCATTCCGGGGTACAAAATATATCGGAAGGACAGAACAGGTCATGCAGGGGGTGGAGTGGCACTATATGTGAAAGAAAATGTAGACTCAAATGAAGTAAAAATCTTAAATGAATCCACATGTTCCATAGAATCTCTATGGATAGAAATTTCATGCTGTAATAAGAATATAACATTAGGGATCTATTGTAGACCACCTGACCAGGACAGTGATAGTGATGTTGAAATGCTAAGGGAAATTAGAGAGGCTATCAAAATTAAGAACCCAATAATAGTGGGGGATTTCAATTATCCCCATATTGACTGGGAACATTTCACTTCAGGATGAAATGCAGAGATAAAATTTCTCGATACTTTAAATGACTGCTTCATGGAGCAGCTGGTACGGGAACCCTCAAGGGGAGAGGCAACTCTAGATTTAGTCCTGAGTGGAGTGCAGGAGCTGGTCCAAGAGATAACTATAACAGGACCACTTGGAAATAGTGACCATAATACAATGGCATTCAACATCCCTGTGGTGGGAAGAACATCTCAACAGCCCAACACTGTGGCATTTAATTTCAAAAGGGGGAACTATGCAAAAATGAGGGGTTAGTTAAACAGAAGTTAAAAAGTACAGTGGCTAAAATGAAATCCCTGCAAGCTGCATGGGTGCTTTTTAAAGACACCATAATAGAAGCCCAACTTCAATGTATACACCAAATTAAGAAACACAGTAAAAGAACTAAAAAGAGCCACCGGGGCTTAACAACATGTAAAAGAAGCAGTGAGAGATAAAAAGACTTCCTTTAAAAAGTGGAAGTCAAATCCTAGTGAGGCAAATAGAAAGGAGCATAAACACTGCCAAATTAAGTGCAAGAATGTAATAAGAAAAGCCAAAGAGGAGTCTGAAGAACAGCTAGCCAAAAACTCCAAAGGTAATAACAAAATGTTTTTTAAGTACACCAGAAGCAGGAAGCCTGCTAAACAACCAGTGGGGCCCCTTGATGATCGAGATACAAAAGGAGCGCTTAAAGACGATAAAGTCATTGTGGAGAAACTAAATGGATTCTTTGCTTCAGTCTTCACAGCTGAGGATGTTAGGGAGATTCCCAAACCTGAGCCGGCTTTTGTAGGTGACAAATCTGAGGAACTGTCACAGATTGAAGTGTCACTAGAGGAGATTTTGGAATTAATTGACAAACTTTACATTAACAAGTCACCGGGTCCAGATGGCATTCACCCAAGAGTTCTGAAAGAACTCAAATGTGAAGTTGCGGAACTATTAACTAAAGTTTGTAACCTGTCCTTTAAATCGGCTTCTGTACCCAATGACTGGAAGTTAGCTAATGTAACGCCAATATTTAAAAAGGGCTCTAGAGGTGATCCCGGCAATTACAGACCAGTAAGTCTAACGTCGGTACCGGGCAAATTAGTCGAAACAATAGTTAAGAATAAAATTGTCCGACACCTAGAAAAACATAAACTGTTGCGCAATAGTCAACATGGTTTCTGTAAAGGGAAATCGTGTCTTACTAATCTATTAGAATTCTTTGAAGGGGTCAACAAACATGTGGACAAGGGGGATCCAATGGACATAGTGTACTTAGATTTCCAGAAAGCCTTTGACAAGGTCCTTCACCAAAGGCTCTTATGTAAATTAAGCTGTCATGGGATAAAAGGGAAGGTCCTTTCATGGATTGAGAACTGGTTAAAAGACCAGGAACAAAGGGTAGGAATTAATGGTAAATTCTCAGAATGCAGAGGGGTAACTAGTGGTGTTCCCCACGGGTCAGTCCTCGGACCGATCCTATTCAACTTATTTATAAATGATCTGGAGAAAGGGGTAAACAGTGAGGTGGCAAAGTTTGCAGATGATACTAAACTGCTAAAGATAGTTATGTCCAAAGCAGACTTTGACGAACTTCAAAAAGATCTCACAAAACTAAGTGATTGGGCAACAAAATGGCAAATGAAATTTAATGTGGATAAATGTAAAGTAATGCACATTGGAAAAAATAACCCCAACTATACATACAATATGATGGGGGCTAATTTAGCTACAACAAGTCAGGAAAAAGATCTTGGAGTCATCGTGGATAGTTCTCTGAACATGTCCACGCAGTGTGCAGAGGCAGTCAAAAAAGCAAACAGGATGTTAGGGATCATTAAAAAGGGGACAGAGAATAAGACTGAGAATATATTATTGCCCTTATATAAATCGATGGTACGCCCACATCTCGAATACTGTGTACAGATGTGGTTTCCTCATCTCAAAAAAGCTATACTGGCACTAGAAAAGGTTCAGAAAAGGGCAACTAAAATGATTACGGGTTTGGAACGGGTCCCATATGAGGAGAGATTAAAGAGGCTAGGACTCTTCAGCTTGGAAAAGAGGAGACTAAGGGGGGATATGATAGAGGTATATAAAATCATGAGTGATGTGGAGAAAGTGGATAAGGAAAAGTTATTTACTTATTCCCATAATACAAGAACTAGGGTCACCAAATGAAATTAATAGGCAGCAGGTTTAAAACAAATACAAGGAAGTTCTTCTTCACACAGCACAGTCAACTTGTGGGACTCCTTACCTGAGGAGGTTGTGAAGGCTAGGGCTATAACAGTGTTTAAAAAAGAACTAGATAAATTCATGGTGGTTAAGTCCATTAATGGCTATTAGCCAGGATGGGTAAGGAATGGTGTCCCTAGCCTCTGTTTGTCAGAGGATGGAGATGGATGGCAGGAGACAGATCACTTGATCATCGCCTGTTAGGTCCACTCCCTCTGGGGCACCTGGCATTGGCCACTGTTGGTAGACAGGATACTGGGCTAGATGGACCTTTGGTCTGACCCAGTACGGCCGTTCTTATGTTCTTATGTTCTTATGCTGGTTGTCAGATGTTGGATCACCTCATGG
Organism: Chrysemys picta bellii; assembly: GCF_011386835.1. Lineage (NCBI taxonomy): Eukaryota > Metazoa > Chordata > Testudines > Emydidae > Chrysemys > Chrysemys picta. The sequence goes on along the minus strand of NC_088792.1, from coordinate 270,580,626 downwards.
AGTGGCAGGGGGTCCCTCAGGCTCTCCCTCCCTACCCCTTATCTCCCATTATAGGGGCGGGGAGGATTTATTTATTTGTTGTTTATTTAATTTTATTTATGTCAATCAGTCCTACCTAATCAACCCTCCTCTTGCACTTCCCCTGACTAACCGACACTTTAGAAATTGAAGCAAAATGGCCACTATTTGGCTTCCTGTTCCAAGTCAAATATGGTGGAAACATGTAGTTTTGATGTTACTGAAATGAAATAGTTTATTGTTTCTGAAGTGAATTATTTTGGAATATTTCATTTTGAGAAAAACTTTGAGCTTGTGGCTTTGTGTCCCAAAGGGACACCAAACAATATTTTAAAATCTCAAAACTTCTTGCAGGACAGAAATTCCATTTTCTGGCCAGCTCTAGTTATCATAGACCGAGCAGTTCCGAACTCATGAAGGGGCAGCATCCATTATTCCAGCTCAACCCATGGACCCAAAGCCTGAGCATAGTAGGCAGATGAATTGTCCTCTTCCTCTACCACCCAACCACCACTTAGTTCCCCAGATGAAGCTGCTTGGCAGATGGCTGTGCAGAGAATTTGGGGGTGCACTTAAAAAATCAGTTAAATCCATTTCGGATGGACAGCATTTTAAAATAATGTCCACTGCAGAATCTTTCCATCTCCTGCAAGAGTGAATGGACATACACATTTTTATAAACCATCCACCAAGTAGGTTCATGGGCTTTGTGTCTTTGGTGGTGATAAAATCCTGTTTCATCCCTATAGATGCTTCTCATGATTACCTATATTACAGTGGTACCCAAAGGCCCAATCAGGAATAGTCCCCCTTTTGATAGGTGCTGAACAAACACATGAGAAGACACAGTGCTTTATGTTTTATCATTTTTTAGTAATGACTTTGTGGGGCACAACTTCAAAAAACTGCTGGGCTCAAACCTTGAGGGGTAGAGAGGCAAAAGCAGTTCATGTGTAAATCCCAACATGGACTGCCTGACTGGGAATCTGAGGAGGAGCTGGAGACGTTGTTATCAACTGTTGAGAGGGTGTCCATGGTTGGCAGGTGGGTCAGGGAGGCTTCAGCTTCCAGATTGGCCTCTTTCCTAAGAGGGGAGCTCAGGCTTATTAGGGTGTAGATGAGGAGTTGGCACAGAACTACAGCCTCCTGAAAGCAACTATCTTTGGATGGGATTTTAAGAGGACAAAACCACTCAGTTTGAGGAGAAGACAGCAGCACCTGCAAGGTACCCCACAATAACGTGTTACAAGAAGGTAACGGGCGTTGTGAACTAATATTTTTTCCAGTTTGTAATTACAAATAGATACCAATACTGGAGAATAAAAAGGATTTGTGGACTGGATGATGATGGTCTGTATGACAGAGCAAGCCCTAGTAAAAATGATTAATATTTTTATCTCTGCTCCATGACATACCAAGATTTAATACCTGGAGCTATTATTTTTTTATCTTTTAAAAGAAATCCTAGTTAGGAGTTCCTGGTCAGACCTGACCTTCTGCAAACCACTGATCCTCTACACCAGTTCTGTGTGTGTGATGACATGTGGGACTAATGCATGGGGGGAAGTCATATATGAGGTGGACAGATCTATAGAGTGTCAGGGCCAACCTCTGAGATTAGGAATCTTTTCTCTCTCTCTCTCTCTCTCTCTCTCTCTCTTGTGTTCTCCAGCTACAGCAGTTCAAAATAAAGATGCTCAGGAAAAAGAAATTTTCAGCTAAAGCAATCCCAGGATTTCTACTTCAGTAAGGCTTGTGGCTAAGCGATATAGTCAGAAGGACCATAAAACCTCATTAGTTAAACAGGAAAATGGAGGATTTGATTAAGTGATTGGCATGCTCCAATACTCCCAAAGAGCTGCACAGTAGCAGTTCATGTGGTAACAGTAGCAAGCCAGTTGATGGTCCAAGAATCACAGCAGCAATAACATGAACAACTCCAGAGACTAGCTACTGGGGCAGCTTTAGGTGGGGCCCACGGGTGCACCCACAGAAATCAGGCTGTATCAGCTCAAACTTGAGTTGTGCCTTTTCAGTGGAGACAGTCTTCTAGAAACACACTTGACACAGCTGATCCCAGCACGGACTGCTTGATTTATGGCACTTCCTAATTGATGGAGAAGAGGAGCTAGCTACTACTGTGACACTCTATGCCCCAGAGCAACACCCTGGCCCTCCCATATTCATAAGTTTTGTACAAAGTATGCCTTCTGTGGTATCATGCTAAAAGTCTTGATCTGTTGAACATTAATATCCTGTTGGATTATATGTGCTGTCATTGCATGTGAAGTTATGGAGTTTTGTGTGTTACTGAAATATGTTATGAAGTTGGAAACACCCACAACTGGCCTTTCAGGTACAACAATGAAGAAGTTAGACAGTGCTAATGGCCCCATTAACGGGAATCCACATGCCCAATGACTATCACAGGGCTTATTTGCAATGCAGGCTTCCTAGAGGGAGGACGTAGGCAATGGAGGATGCTTGACCTAGAGGGTTGACCCCTGTGTCATATGCAAAGATCTTTCCAGCAAGCTGGAAGAAGCTATAAAAGAAAGGAAGTGACATCTTGGCCTCACTCCCCTTACAATTCAACACCTGGAAACACCTCACGAACAAAGACTGAACTGGGGAAAGAGGCACCAAGGGGGAAAGAAGGTGGTCCTGACTGTGTATGGAAGATTGGAGGACTGTTTGTACCGTCAGAGTAAAAACTGCTTAATTCATATCCAGTTTAGTTTATAGAATTTAGATTGTGTTTTGTTTTATTTCTTAGGTAATCTGCTTTGATCTGTATGCTCACTACTTATAATCACTTAAAATCTGTCATTCTGTAGTTAATAAATCTGTTTTATATTTTTCACCTAAAATAGTGAAGTGCATGGGAAATCTACTCAGTGAACAAAAACTGGTGCATGTCCTCTCCACATTGAGGGAAGAGTCAATTAGGTATTAATTTTATACTGGTCAGGCTTTTGATCAGGGCAGGATGGTACAGTCCAGGGATGCAAGGCTAGGGAGCTGTGAGGAATTGGCTGGAGTCTCTCTATTGTTAGGTTTCAGAGTGGTAGCCATGTTAGTCTGTATCAGCAAAAACAACGAGGAGTCTTTGTGGCACCTTAGAAACTAACAAATTTATTTGGGCATAAGCTTTCATGGGCTAGAACCCACTTCATCAGACGCATGGAATGGAAAATACAGGAGCAGGTATAAATACATGAAAAGATGTGAGTTGCCTTACCAAGTGTGAGGTTAGTCTAACGAGAGAATTCAATTGACAGCAAGATACCAAGGGAAGAAAAATAACTTTTGAAGTGGTAATGAGAGTGGCCCATTTCAGACAGTTGACAAGAAGGTGTGAGTAACAGTAGGGGGAAATTAGTATTGGGGAAATTACGTTTAGGTTTTGTTAGTTCATGAATGGCTGAGGAAAAGCATTCATGTAACTGCAGCTGGGTGTGTCCCTGCCTGTGTAAATGTTTGTGTGAGTGCAGAACCAGGAGCAGTCTGCAGCTTGTCACAGCATGAGAGAGGGCCCAGAGGGCTTAGCAGCACTCCAGTTCCAGGTTGTACCCTGCTCACTGCGCTTGCTCCTGCCTCACCTGCTCTTGTGCCTGCTTCAACTCCTGCCCTTCTCCATCCTTGACACCCCTGGGTCTGCTTCTCAATCACGTCTCTGGCTCACTCATTGGCTTGGGCATTCAGCTTCTGATTCCTGGTTCTGATACTTGGCTCTACTCTCAACTATGCCCCTGGGTGTCTTGTGGTCCTGATCCTTGACTCAGCTCATTTGGCTTGAGGGGGTGACTCCTAGGCTCAAGGAGAAGAGCAAATTGTCCACATTTTAAGGAGCCAGGGAATCATATGGCATATTTCTAATGTTATAACTTCAAAGACAAATATAAAAAGGGGAAATTCAATAGCACTAGTCATTTTCTGTTGGAAAATACTGTCTCAAAATCTTAACGTTTTGCAGGAAGGTGTTGATTTTGATGACATTTTTAATGGAAACATTTTTGAAACCGTTTGAATTAAAATGGAGTGTTTTGTTTTGACTTTCTCACTTTGATTTAGCTTAATTTGTTTAATTTGTAATTAATTTTAGTATAGCTTTAATAGATTATCTTTATGGCTTTATTTAATATTCAAATTTATTATAGTATAATGTTTAGACATTAAATGTTTCAGAAAGATTGTTTGAATGTTTCTGAAATGAAATATTTTGGAATTTCTGTTCCATGGTAAATGTCAACGTTTTGGCCTGATCGGGTATGAAAGGAAGTGTTTTTTTTCATAGATTCAAGGACTGGAAGGGACCTCGAGACGTCATTGAGTCCAGTCCCCTGCCCTCATGGCAGGACCAAATACTGTCTAGACCATCTCTGATAAACATTTATCTAACCTACTCTTAAATATCTCCAGAGATGGAGATTCCACAACCTCCCTAGGCAATTTATTCCAGTGTTTAACCACCCTGACAGTCAGGAACTTTTTCCTAATGTCCAACCTAAACCTCCCTTGCTGCAGTTTAAGCCCATTGCTTCTTGTTCTATCCTTAGAGACTAAAGTAAACAAGTTTTCTCCCTCCTCCTTATGACACCCTTTTAGATACCTGAAAACTGCTATCATGTCCCCTCTCAGTCTTCTCTTTTTCAAACTAAACAAACCCAATTCTTTCAGCCTTCCTTCATAGGTCATGTTCTCCAGACTTTTAATCTTTCTTGTTGCTCTTCTCTGGACCCTCTCCAATTTCTGTTGAAATTTTGTCCCGCAGAATCGAAATTCCATTTTCCCCCCAGCTCTAAAACATAATGATTCAGAGGAAGAAGAGAATCTGGGCAACAAAGCAGCCAGCAGCAGAAATAATAAATTATTTTATTTTCTGGTGCAATGATTTGATCTTCTACACATCTCCTGCATACATGGTGATGCTCCGTCTTAATCCAGAGCTGCAGTCCCAATGCAAATGAGGAATCAAGTCCTGAAGACAGTGAGATTGGCAGAAGTTGGGTGTCATGAGGGAAAATATGCTGCTCTGTAACCTATCACTTTTTTCTTGCATCCGGTGCTGGTGTTACAAATTTACCTTTCACATTTCAGTACTTCGAACGTTTAATACCCCCAAAAGAAAAGTAGCATAAATAAATAAATAAAATGAGGAGACAAGATGTGCTCTGAGAAAAAGCCTAAAACTTTAAAAATGAAAAATGCCAAGGAGTACACTGAAAGTGTTGAAATACATTGTGTGTATAATTGATACACCAAGACCCCACTTCAGGGGAAGAAAGTCTTGTGGAGCCTTTTCAAGTTCTCTGTGTCTGTTTTATCTGGGAGTTAAGTTATATAATTAGTGCCCACTTCAAAAACTAAACTTTCTGAATAATTTATATGACATGGCAACATGGGTCAAGGTTAGGGGAGCCTGCAGCTAATCTCTGCATATCAGAAAAAGACAGAGGAATCTATTAAATAAAAAGATGCCATTTTGGAAAAAAAACTCCTGAGGGAGAATAAAATACAGAGCTGGAAAAGGATAAAACTACAAGCAACTGGCATCACTCACAAATCGCTATTCTCTCAAGGATTTGATGTTACAGTCACTGGGAAAAAACTAACAAGTACAATTATTTTCAACTGGTCGCACATAATTTTTAATTGGTTGACATGGCTAAATCCTTGACAGAATAATGAATTGAAGCCAAAGGCAATCTTTATCTGTCATTCTGATTGAACAGCCTTAACAGTGAAGTGGGCCTGTTGCCACGGGGTCGGCAATACATAAAATCTTTGCTCCCGGGACAAGCCCAAACTTTTTTCAAAGTTAAAGCTTAACTGAATGTGAGGTGAATTTAGGTAGGCACATGTGGTGCTTATCCTACCAACATGCAGGCTGATAAGCTACATTTTCAGATAGAGTAGTCTGAGCACAGTTCTAGGAGCCAGGAAATCAATTCTCTTCTCTGCTTCCACACTGACTCACTCTGGCTTTAAGCAAATCATTCAGAACCTGATCTTCACTTCGGCTGAAACCAACTATTAACTTCAGTGGTGCAGAATCCAGCCCTTAACCACTCCACATTAATTGTCCTCATCTGCAAAATGGAGATAAAAATATGACCTTACAGGGCTGTTGAGAGGATTCACTAGTCAATGCTATATGTTATGTATTACGAAGTGATGATACTGATGCCATTATTAGATGCTGTCAGTCTTTTCTCTTTATCTTACTGTATCATTGTATTGTAAGAAAATTCTTTTATCACAAAGTGGGGATGTAGTGTAGTGTAGCAGAGGTAGCAAAATGGTGATGGAAAATCAGTGAGTTTTGTCATTTTAAGCATATGGCCTAGGTTCATTGTCGTGCTGTATTTTGCTGTGCATGTAATCCTATAACAACATAGACACACACTGCAGTCAGATAGCCTTAAAAACAAAGGTGAACTGTTTTAGTCCCCTCAGAGGAATACAACTGGTCAGAAGAATGCAGCGCTTCCAGACCTGACCACAGTGATCCACACATTTATGGCATCCAAACATGGGTATGGAAGCTCCTTAGTTTTAGGAATGAAGTCACACACATACATCTGCACCATGTTTTAACTGGTGCGAAACCAGAGCAGCACATGTGGTTAGTAATGCAGGTCTCTGCGAGCAGAGCAGCTTGGGACTCTGCCCTCTGTGCTGGCTCCCTATGGAATACACAGTCCAGTTTGAGGTCATTGTCTTGATATTCAAAGCCCTGCATTGCACTGGGCCTGAGAGATCACCTCTACCTCTTCAAAATATGACTTCTCATGACTGCTGTGTTCCAACAGAACCTTGACATTGTTGACCAATAACAGGAGACTTGTGCAAGCTGGAGACAGAACTGGGCCTGTACGATGGAACCTTGAAAGACTTAAGTTTCACCACATGCAGAACTAAGTGAAAAACTAATTTCTTTGATTTGGCTTCCCTTCAATAATCTCTTCTAATAGACACATGACACACCCACTCACCCACTTTAAAAGAATAATCCTAATCAAGCTATATCTCCTACAGGCTAAGAAGGGAGAATGAGTGAATAAGAGATTGTCATTGTTATTTCTACTTTTAAAATCTTTCAAGACACTCAGATATTACATTGGTGGAACTATGTAAGTACTTCTAGATTGACAGTTCTCCAGGAGACAGGCTGTTTTTCCATTATTTGTCTGTACCGTGCCTAGTACAATGGGACCCTGATTGGGGTCATTAGGAAGTAATGTAATAGCTAATAATAATAGATAGATTCCAATTTAAAGATCTTTCACTATGACATTTTAAAAAGGAAGAGAAAAGGAGATATTAGAGATGAGCCTGAGCCCCAGAATTTGGATTGGATTTTGAATGCCTAGTGTTTCAGGGATGGTTCAAGTATCATAAAGATAAAAGTTAGTTGTGAGGAGCCAGCTCATGCAGATCTGGATTGAAATTCGGACCTTCTCCAGTAACATCTGGCCAGGGGGATTTCTTTGGGCTTTTTTTTTCCAGGGCAAGGCAATTATTTTATCAGCTGAAGAGTGCTGGAAGAAAGTTGATGGCTGTCAGAACCTAGTAATTAGAAAGCCTATTACAGAGTTTATCATTGATGCTAATCCAAAATTACTTTCCTTCTCTATCATCATAGAACAAGAGATTCATCTCATGACAGTTTGGGAGATGAAGAAAATGTTAACTATGTCAGGATTCCAAAGGCACTGACAGAACAACTTTGGTCAAACTTTTAGTAAACATTCTGAAGTCTGAGTTGGTCATGTAACAGCATCAGGGCCGGCTCCAGGCACCAGCTCAGCAAGCGGGTGCTTGGGGCGGCCAATGGGGAAGAGGCGGCACGTCGGGCTCTTCGGCGGCGGGTCCCTCGGTCCCTCTCGGAGGGAAGGACCTGCTGCCGAATTGCCACCGAAGAAGAAAGCGGTGCGGTGGAGCTGCCGCCGATCGCGGCTTTTTTCTTTTCTTTTGTTTCCGCCGCTTGGGGCGGCAAAAACCCTGGAGCCGGCCCTGACCAGCATAACAGTTGCATATTTAGAGGGGAAACCAAATCATAAGACACATTCTTTACCAAGACTTCTCTTTAGCTTCATTTTCATGCTCTGTTGAAACAAGGACATGCAACCAAATGCATGCTGTCCTCATTGATTTTAATTATGTTTTAGCCATAGGAAACAGACAGCAATAGTGTCAGGAGTATGTACCACAGTGGTATATTTGATTGCTGTTGAAGTTCAGATGTAGCAGAGTGACTGTGTTCAATGTTAGGCTGGGGTGGTAGTCTCGGGCGCTAAAATTAAAATGTCTAAGGGAAAATAATAGACCTGTCCTTTTAAGACTTTAGCCTGTCAATTCGGAGGGGGAAATCCAGGCTTAACCTCAGTTCTCTAAGCCAGGGCAGCAAGTCTTCTGCCACAACCCTGGTGGGCTCTTTCAGTTCTTTCCAAAATAAAACAAGAAATAAAACAATTGCTTCCCCAGGCCTTTTTGGCAGAGTTCAGAGATTTAGGCAGATGAGCAGCATTGATGCTGCAGGCTCTATGCTGGATATACTTCCCTTTCTGTTCTTCTTTACACTGCAAGTAGATGAGAGAAAATTTGTTCTCCTTCGCTGCTGAGAATACACTCTCTGCTTCCTATTTCTCCTGGACCCAGGTGAAAGCATCCTCCCCCTAACTGTCAGAAAATCAAGGTGTGGCGGGGCAGGACCACAGCCTGGCTTTCCCAGCTGGGAATTGATCCCTTTGTCTCTCTTATTCCTTGTGTGGTATGTACACTGTAGTGCAGGCTGTTAGCAGGAAGAAGCTGACTGACAGTCATTTAGCCATATCCTGCTCTTGATCTTTGTATTTCAGCTCAGTACTAATGTGGACACAAGAACGAATGGATATAAACTGGCCGTGGGGAAGTTTAGGCTTGAAATTAGATGAAGGTTTCTAACCATCAGAGGGGTGAAATATTGGAACAGCCTTCCGAGGGAAACGGTGGGGGTGAAGGACCTGTCTGGCTTTAAGATTAAGCTAGATAAGTTTATGGAGGGAATGGTTTAATGGGATAACATGATTTTAGTCAAATGAACAGCGTGCCATCGCTGGTAAATAGTATCAATGGCCAATGAGGGTCTGGCTGGAGAATCTTGCCTACATGCTCGGGGTTCTACTGATCGCCATATTTGGGGTCGGGAAGGAATTTTCCTCCAGGGTAGATTGGCAGAGGCTCTGGAGGTTTTTCGCCTTCCTCCGCAGCATGGGGCAGGGGTCACTAGCTGGAGGATTCTCTGCTACTTGAAGTCTCTAAACCACAGGATTTGGGGACTTCAACAGCAGAGTCAAGGGAAAGGGGTTGGGACGGCTTTGTGGCCTGCATCATGCGGGAGGTCAGACTAGATGATCATAATGGTCCCTTCTGACCTTAAAGTCTATGAGTCTATGAGTATAAACCACCATTGATGTAATGGGAGTCCCACATGTGGCACATGTTTCTTAAGAGTGACAATGCTATTGGGGTTACGAGGACTGTCAAGTGGCATGGTAAAGGAAGAGTTGCTTTCTCCTCTGCCAGTGAACAAGGAACTTGATTAGAATAAGGAAAGTAGTATTATCCCCAAAGCTCCATCTCTCTTTGCTTCATGGAAGCACATATCCCTAGTACCTTCCCCAACTTCCCTTCCTGACTGGCTTCCTGTCATAGATATAAATAATGCACCCATTTCAGAGAGCCACACAGCCTTATTTCCTCAAGCCTTTTGGATCTCTGTGCATGAGTGTGTCTCATTTCCAATGTCAGTTTGCCAGCTCATTAGATCTAAATGTTGCAGATCTACCTGTGGATTCTAGATTTGTACTCCCCCCTTCACATAGCTACTGTGATTAGATCATTGTATATCTGACGTACCTTTTTTAATATGGTCTTAGCTGAAGGTCTCTTGTACTGGTTGGTTCACACTGGGGCTAACTCCTTAGTTGATCTTCTAGTGAAGGTCCATATGTATTCCGCCTCTGGTGCAAGATCAGATTCTTCTGGCCAGGGTGTCTGTTGGAGCCAGGCCTGTGCCCCACATGCCTTTGTGCCTCCACCCAAAGGCATAAAATGTTGAGTGGGCCAAACCATCCCTTCATTCCTTCATACCTCTTGGGGCTGTGAGACGGAACCCTTCTTGTGAGTGCTGTGTGATTTAAATCCCTTTTGTATGTAGTTAGTAGTAGTGTAAATAGCATCATTGTAGCTTGTGTAGTGTTAGAATTAGTTATTACTACCTATCCACTATTCAAAACACCCCCCCTCAGAGTTGGATTCTTCCCTGGTACTAGGTTTTAGCCCCTATGTCTGAAGCGAAGTCCCCAGGCTTCAAAACTTACTCCTCTTCTGGCTATCCAGCTGATAGATGGGCACTTGAGGTAGGCACTCCCCAATGGGCATTCAATGTATCATTCTCTCTCCAAAAGAACTCAGAAGGCTAGAGAAACCCAACATAAGCTTTTTCTCCTGGAGCGCTCAATGAGGGCATCCTCAGCTCCAGAGAAAAAAACCTGTAACAGACCCAAGCAGACTGCATCTCTGAGTGCTCCTATGAGCAGCAGCTTATCCCTGAACTCCTGGCCTCATTCATCCAAGAAGGTGTCATCTTCTGAGAGCAGCTAAGTCCTCTTCCACCCAGGGGTAGGAAGGAGCAGTGAGCACAGACTGAGGTCATCCTCTGAGGGCTCAAGTAGAGACAGGAATACATAGATGGTCTCAAACTGCTCAGTTAAAGACTTGGGGTACGTCTATACTTACCTCCGGGTTCAGCGGTAAGCAATCGATCTTCTGGGATCGATTTATTGCATCTTGTCTACACGCGATAAATCGATCCCGGAAGTGCTCACCGTCGACACCGGTACTCCTGCTCCACAAGAGGAGTACGCGGAGTCGACAGGGGAGCCTGCCTGCCGCGTGTGGACCCGCGGTAAGTACCTTTTAGTTCGAACTAAGATACTTCGACTTCAGCTACGTTATTCACGTAGCTGAATTTGCGTATATTAGTTCGAACTGGGGGGTTAGTGTGGACCAGCCCTTGTTCATGACACAAATCTGGTTCCTCTGGCACCTTCACAGAGATGGGTCACCTACCACTGTTAGTCTTGAATGGAGATCAGTCCTTCACCCAGTACCAACTGTTTAGTACCGTCATTGGTGCATAAGGTGCTGATGACCTCACTACCCATAATCCTGGTACCGGCTACTCAGAGCAATTGCTTTTGACATTGACCTTCTCACCACTGTTTTTGGCAGTGCGCGATTTAAAGATGACTGCACAGCCTGAGTCACTACTACTATCCACTGTGAGAGTGCTGTGCACAGTGCTACCTTGATACAAGAGGCTTTTAGCTGCATTTTCCTGTGTAAGAAAAGCAGCAGCACCAAGGAGAGCAATCAGCCACGCAGCTGTAAGCATGCAGAGACGGAGAAAACATCCTAACTTTCATCTGCCCCAATTAGCATAACAAAAGTTGTGACAGTATCATAATGCTTAAATATGCACAAAAATGTAGTTAGTTGGAGATTTAAGGCTTTTTAAAAATATTAAATAGTGGTAGTTTAAGGTAAGGTTAACTAGAAATCCAAAATGGTGGCTGCAATGATTTTACCTCAGAAAATCAAAATGGAGGATTTAGGCTGAACTGACCAATAGCCTACAGGTTACTGGAGTGAAGTAAAGTTCAGCAGGGTGAGATTAAATTCACTCCAAAATATCTGAAGGGAGGGGTCAGTCAAGTGAGAAGGAGTTTCTCCACGAGGTCTGGCTCAAATGACAAGTAAAGCTGATTGGCCAAACAGGTATCACCCCACCAGGAGGGGACTATGCTAATTGCTAACATTGAGAGAGCAACCATTCAAAAAGGGTCAAAAATCTTATATAAGGCAGAGAGCTGACAGGTGTCAGTGTGGGTGTGTGGGTGTTTAGCAGTTGGAGCAGATCAGGTGGAGCAGATCAGAAAGTGGAGATTGGAGAAACAGGCAAAAGAATCTATCAAAGAGCTGAAAGCATTTTGACAGAGCAGAAGGACCTAGACAAATCAGAGGGATTTGAAGAAGCGTAGGTGTAAGTATAATCATCTTGAATATAAAGATTCATAGATTCATAGATTCTAGGACTGGAAGAGACCTCGAGAGGTTATCGAGTCCAGTCCCCTGCCCTCATGGCAGGACCAAATACTGTCTAGACCATCCCTGATAGACATTTATCTAACCTACTCTTAAATATCTACAGAGATGGAGATTCCACAACCTCCCTAGGCAATTTATTCCAGTGTTTAACCACCCTGACAGTTAGGAACTTTTTCCTAATGTCCAACCTAAACCTCCCTTGCTGCAGTTTAAGCCCATTGCTTCTTGTTCTATCCTTAGAGGCTAAGGTGAACAAGTTTTCTCCCTCCTCCTTATGACACCCTTTTAGATACCTGAAAACTGCTATCACGTCCCTTCACAGTCTTCTCTTTTTCAAACTAAACAAACCCAATTCTTTCAGCCTTCCTTCATAGGTTATGTTCTCAAGACCTTTAATCATTCTTGTTGCTCTTCTCTGGACCCTCTCCAATTTCTCCACATCTTTCTTGAAGTGCGGTGCTCAGAACTGGACACAATATTCCAGTTGAGGCCTAACCAGCGCAGAGTAGAGCGGAAGAATGACTTCTCGTGTCTTGCTCACAACACACCTGTTAATACATCCCAGAATCACATTTGCTTTTTTTGCAACAGCATCACTGTTGACTCATATTTAGCTTGTGGTCCACTATAACCCCTAAATCCCTTTCTGCCGTACTCCTTCCTAGACAGTCTCTTCCCATTCTGTATGTGTGAAACTGACTTTTCCTTCCTAAGTGGAGCACTTTGCATTTGTCTTTATTAAACTTCATCCTGTTTCCCTCAGACCATTTCTCCAATTTGTCCAGATGATTTTGAATTATGACGCTGTCCTCCAAAGCAGTTGCAATCCCTCCCAGTTTGGTATCATCTGCAAACTTAATAAGCGTACTTAGAATGCATGGGTATGGTTGTAAATAAAGCGGGATGTCTACATCTGAATGGATTTTACCCCACCCATTCTATGATTGCCTGATCACCACTCATAGAATGCTATTTACTTAGTAATGTTATTTAATGTGTAATATTGTAATGTTGTCTTATATATATATGTATAAGGGATTTGTATGTTACATTTTAATAGGTTTTGTATTATATTCCAACATTGCATTGAGGCTTTATACGTACGTATATGGAGGGGTCATGTGTACATAAAATCTGCTATATGGGTCCTGTAGTTCAGTGGTTCTCAACCAGGGGTACGTGTACCCCTGGGGGTACTCAGAGGTCTTCCAACTCATCTACATATATGACTAGTTTTACAACAGGCTACATAAAAAGCACTAGCAAACTCAGTACAAACTAAAATTTCATAGACAGTGATTTGTTTATACTGCTCTGAATACTAGACACTGAAATGTAAGTACAATATTTATATTGCAACTGATGTATTTTATAATTATACGGTAAAATGAGAAAGTAAGCAAATTTTCAGTAATAGTGTGCTGTGACACTTTTGTATTTTTATGTCTGATTTTGTAAGTTTTTAAGTGAGGTAAAACTTAGGGGTACACAAGACAAATCAGACTCTTGAAAGGAGTACAGTGGTCTGGAAAGGTTGAGAGCCACTGGTGTAGTTCATTGCATCACCCTACTGCAGCTTGCACTATTGAATTATTCTGTTGATTATTGACTATATTGTAATTGATTTATGTGTTTAAATAACCATTAGTTTATTTTTGAAGAATTAATGCTTGAGTGGCAATCCTTGAGCGGAGGGCTGTATCCATATCCTCTCAAGGGTAAACAGAACTAGTCTGTTCTGGGGAGTCCTCTAAGGATCAGAGACAAACTCCCCAGTAAAGCCTGGGTAATTCCCCAAGGGCAGACCACCTCCTGTTATCCATTGCAATGGGCCAAATTGACAATTGGCTTCCAGTCATAGGCTGGCCATTATTGGGGTGCCTTGGGTCCAAATTTGGGGTAACAAACTAACCACACTGTGACAGGGCCAAGCACGTCTTTAGTACTGACAATAAAGGAGGACTTTAGCTCACCCTCAAACCCCTGTTAGAGTAGCCCTGCCACTAGAGGAATATTTTTTTGAACTTCTCCCTCAGAGCACAGCAGAGAGTCACCTCCTACCCACTCATCTCAGCCCCACTCTTTGACTCCTACTGGTCAGACAGGGAATCTAGGGCCAGACATTATAGACAGAGACCTAAGGTATCTAGGGAGGAGAATTCACCTTAGTACGCACCCTGAGGCCCTCAACCCCTTATTCCGATAACATTCAGCCCTGGTCCTACTCGGCACCTTGGGGCATGCAATCTACAAGGAAACCAACCCCTACTGCCCCTGAAAGGCTAGAACTGCCTCCCCTACAAAGTACTTCTCCCCAGGATGCGTTTCATCACAGTGCAGCAAGATGAGCAATAAAATGAGGAGGCCATTCAGATAGAGGACCAGTTATTTCCAGCAGCTATTTCCTTGTCATCCCTAGATGAGGCAGTAGTGCCCACCACTTCTTGTCACCCGATGAAGCCTTTCCAAGAATTACTACATCAAATGGTGTATACCCTTGAGATCCCAGTTGAAACTGCAGGGAAAATCACAGAAACTACTTGATCTTTTGCATCAGATAACGCCAGGGAGAATGGCCAGGCCAGTTAATGAGCAGCTATTGGAGCTTGCAAAACATTTTTTGCAAACCTCAGCATCTGCAGAGCCCATCTTAAAAAAGGCAAGGAAGCAATATCAAGTGGGTTCCAATACTGTTACACTCGCCCAGCCCAAGGATTCGTGGTGATAGTGGCTGTTCATGAGCAATCCAGACAGCAAAGGCCTCTGAAAGCAACTCCAAGGGCTAAAGATCCTCCCAACAATTTTGTTTTGAAGTTTAGAAATGTATATTGCTAATTATCAGTCCCTATTAGCAAAATACAATTACCTACATTGGGACAAAGTATCTAACTTTATTGAAAAATTTCCTCAAGAGCACAGGGAAGCACTAAAATTCATTATCAGTGAGGGTGGGTTAGTTTATAGCCGGTACTTCTTTTCAGGCAGCACTAGATGCATCAGACACAGCAGCAAGATCTATGGCCACATCCATTGTCATGCCCAGAGCTTCATGGTGACAGGGATATCAAAGGAAGTCCAGACAACTGTGACCTCTTTAACATCAAGACTGATGAAGTCCTGCACTTCTTGAAAGATGTGCATGCTACTCTTTCATCCTTGGGGGTTTATGCAACAGCATATAAAAGAAAATAACCCAGACTGCAGGGCTCTTGTAGACCAGGGATTGGCAACCTTTGGCACGTGGCTTGCCAGGGTAAGCACCCTGGCGGGCCGGGCCGGTTTGTTTACCTGTCACGTCCACAGGTTTGGCCGATCGCGGCTCCTACTGGCCACGGTTCGCCGCTCCAGGACAATGGGGGCGGCGGGAAGCGGTGGCCAGCACATCCCTTGGCCCACGCTACTTCCCGCAGCCCCCATTGGCCTGGGATGGTGAACCGCTGTCAGTGGGAGCCACGATGCAGCAGGTAAACAAACCGGCCCGGCCCACCAGGGTGCTTACTGTGGTGAGCCACGTGCCAAAGGTTGCTGATCCCTGTTGTAGACAGAGGTCCTCAACAAAGATCCTCTGAACAACCTAGGGAAATGCAGAAATTTCATTGGAGGAGACCCTCTTCTATGACTACTCATCCCGCATCCATCTGAAGACAGAAAATTTAATGCTTTGATCAAGAACTGTTTGGAAAATTTTGAGGTTCTATTTATTCTCAACCTGCAGAATGAATACTTTCACTTATCAATCCACCCAGTACACAGAGAATACCTGGGATCCCAAGTGGGAATATTCACCAAAAGCTTGGCAGTCATAGTGGCTTACCTGAGAAAGCAAGGGATCCAGGTACACCTGTAGCTTGATGATTGACTAATTTGAGGGAAATCACCACAACAAATGAATTACTCCATTCACATGTTCTTACAACTTTTCACTATCCTGGGTCTCAGAATCGACAGAAAAAAGTCAATTCTAGTATGACTCTGATAATAGAGTTCATAGGAGCAGTGCTAGATTCCACATGGCAAGAGTTTATCTGCCACAAGACAGATTAAATGCCACAGTAGACCTCATCAGCCAGCTTCAGGGTTACCCTCAAATGTCCATATGAGCCTGCTTCAGACTTCTCAGTCACATGCCCTCCTACACTTATGTCACACAGCATGCCAGACTTCACCTACACTGCCTGCAAGGGTGACTGAAATTTGTGTATCTACCAAAGAGACATCACATGGACATAAGTGTACAAGTTCCCCCAGAAGATCTCTCATTATTAAATTGGTGGAAAGACCCTCTCTGGGTATGCATAAGAGGATTGTTTGCTCCACCTCTTCTCATCAAGACACTGTTGAAGGATGCTTCTAGGCTTGGGTGGGGAGCACATCTGGACCATCTTCAAACCGAAGGCCTATTGACTCGTGAACTGATTTGCCTTCATGTAAATATACTAGAGCTCAGAGTTGTTTGATATCTAATCTCTTACATTCCTAAGTACAAATATGTCAAATCAAACAATGAACTCACAGGTACACTTGTCAGAGATGCCAAACTACAAGACCACTAGCCTGATTCCTAGTGGGAGTGTCAAGTGTCTGTGTGGGAAATCCATGTTGCTCAGTTTCATTCTAGGTCTCCTTTGAGGTGTTGCATAAAGTCCTTTACATTTTTGTCAATGGGATATGGATTTTGATGGCTCTGTGATATGCTATCTGGCAGAATCTCGACTGGATTCCATTTCTCTGCACTTTGATAATTCCCTGGGACTGGTCACTTAGTTTTGCAGATCTCTCCCAGGTTAATAGCAATCCCTGTCTCAGAGATTAGGTACAATATATATGAGAATTGATGCCCAAATAAACAATATTTAATAGGTTTTAGCTTTAATTTAGCAATAAATAAGTGTTGAAAAATTCACCAGAGCCTACTTAGCATTGCCTGTACACTTTTTCCAAGAACTATAGCATCATCCAAGAATAGCCCTGCTTGGACGCTGTCCAAAGGGAGTTGGAATGTTACCAGGGCATTGCAAAGTCCAAATAGCCTGATATTCCATTCAAGAAAGTCCTTGTGACTACAAGATTTGGCTGCTTTATGTACTCTTGGGGTCCCTGTGACCTATCAGTAACCAGATACCAAATTCAGGGTAGAAAACCAGTGACTGTTAATGTGTTGAAGGTGTATTGCATTTGTGGTGATGGACAGACATCTTTAACTGTGCCATCAATGAGAGCCTGGGTTTCGATACACAAGATGAAGATTTGGTCCTTTTTATCTACCATTCTATACTATTCTAGATAGATTCTTATGCCACCCTCAGCACGGTAGCATCTGAGCATCTTTAACTCCACACCATCACTAAGGCCCTTTGTTTTCAATTTTTATAGATTTCCCCACCACCCCCCTAAAAAAAACTTCCTGGGATTTAAAAAAGAAAACATTAATTTCACCAAATTTTGGATGCTCCAGAACTTCCTGGACTTTGCTCCCCATTCCAGAAGGAGAGATGATGGCTCAGACTCCACTCACAGTGTTCTTGCTCAGAGGAGGGTAACTGCTATGCTGCAGTGGGGGAGCGAGATGGGCAAGGTCACCTGACTGCTGCAGCAACAGACCCGCAAGGAGAAAAAGGTTTCTTCAACTGCTACATCACAGTGAATACCAGGCAACCCCTCCCCCCCAGTCCCATGTGCTCCCCCCATGAGTATTGGGCATCCCTTCACCAGCCGGGCACCTGCCACCTGCTGCTTTCCTTGAGTGCTGATTGAAACTTTCAGCCATCATATGAAGTGCAGAAGAAACGGGAATCCTGTTCTTCAACAGACAGAACATTCTCTAACAAAGGTGTGTTGCATTTTGATCAACAATGTCTCTGTGGAACTTTATCATAAAGCACATCTGGGGAAAGTCCAGAAAAAAAACAAATCTTTTCATGTCCATTTTGCCAGTCAGTGAGCAGGATATGCTCGGAAAGGCTTTCCAAAGACCTTAACGCAGAGCTGTCAAGGAAATGGAAAGCTACTGTCACTCATAAATGTCCCCTGAAATTCTTTAGAGCAAGCCATCATTCTGGAAAGTCGTTGTGCTATTTGATCTCCCATTGCAAAAGGGTGGCCTCTACTGATAAATGTCATGATTATTTTTGTATTAGATTCCCCATTGTGGCTCCTAATGAAAAAAGGGCTAAACTGGAAAGTGAATTCCATGTGCACATGGCAATGCTTTCTCCAGACAACAGTGACATCACTCCATTTGAAATATGGAAAATCCACTGCACCGAATTCCCAAAGCTGAGCCATGCAGCTTCTCACATCCGCACTGTCCTGCCTGGCTCAGCTAACGTGGAGAGAATATTTTTCTGAATTCGGCTACATCCAGGACTGCAGGAGGATGGACCTTGGAAAAGACACTGAAACAACTTGTTGTGAGCCTACACCACACAGGACTTTTGGAATTCACACTGAAGCCCCTTCTATCAAGAGTAAGAAACAGAAAACTGTTTTAAAAGGAAGCTTTATTTCTGCAATGGGGATTAGAAAAATTGTTTCATAAACTCTTACTTTTCTCTTATTGTTACTTTTTTTTTTGACCTTCTGTCCCCCAATATTTATCTATAAAACAGTAAAGTTAATTTGCTGCACTGAATACCACCCATTTTTTATTTGTTGTAATCAACACTGATAAACTCCTAGGAAATTTTAAACAAAATAAAAGCCAGTAACAAAGGGCCTTAACCATTGCAAATGAGGAAGCCCATAAGCTGTTGCTTCTCTGATTCTAAACTAAACTCAGTCTGATCAGCTCTATCTTTCTGTTTTTGCTTAGCCACTGTTTTACAGGGAGCTCTTATAGTTTGTATGCCATGCTGCACTAGTCAAACCTCAAGGTCCTGTAGAAAACATTTCAACGCATATTCTGGAGCACCTGAGTCAATCCCAACTGTTTCTAGCAGCATAGTTCTGTGGAACGGCTTTCCATCATTGTATTCACCAGTGCTCTGGGATAACAGAGGGATTATCCTTACCGTGTTGCTGAACAGTGCTGACAACTATCCCTTCATTGCACCTGTCAACAGAAATACTTTCCACTTGTTCTATCTCCCTAGCCATAGCAACCTTCATTAAAGTTTATATCATTGGTCACATCTTGTAAATTCTTAGAGGAACATTTTTTGCAGTCTATTTGCCAGAGTTCTGGTTTTTAGTACAGTCAAACTCTACATAAAACCTTAAGTAGTGCTGAAAAGAGCCTCATCATTTACTTGGCCCTGGTAGTAGACATTTTTAGATACTACCTATTCCTTCCACCCCCACAAATAAACCCAAAACTACAGTTCAGACTGTACAGAGTTGTGGCTTTTCCTTTGTAGCTAGTGTAAAATTACGATATTATCTTCCCATAAAGATTTATTCTGTGATCTCCAAAATCTAACCATATTGTGGACTATATTGTTTCTCTGCAGTAACAGTCACAAGGAAATGTATATTGGCTGTTTGTGTGCCAGTTTGCACTGGCAATTTAATCTCGCCATCACCTGAACTGTGGCATGGCTAATACGCTAAGGAGGTATCTCCAGAGATCTCTAGCTGACATTTTTGGTAAACTGCAGTAATTTTGGAGGGGCAGCATATTTCTCTCTGCATCACTATCAGCGCAGAGCATAAAGGAAAATATGAACCCAACTGGCTAAGCACTGCCCTCTCCATGTCAGGGCAGCATTATCAATCCAGATCTAGGTTTTCATTCTATTTTATTTTATTTCATCTCACTGACGTTTTTCGGTGAGGGTATTTGTGATAATGCCCTATCCCTGAGTTATGTGGCAAATAATCCTAGATCAGCCCTTGTTTCAGCTAAGCAATAATTAACATCCAAATATTTTGAGTCCTCTCTCTGACATTGTATTTACCTAGGAAAGGGTTTTGATTTTGGCCTACCCTTAACCAGTCTAAAATCAGTAGACACATGTTGCACCTTTGGCTAAAATCAGCAAGACAATTTGTCTCAAATTTTCTTTTCCTTTGAGGGGACTTTCTGGGCCTCACCATGGGAACTTTATGTTCTGACACACCCTTTCCACCCATGTGGATAAACCAGCTAATCCTTTTCTCATTTTACCTAGTAGCTTCAAACTTGTGACATACTTCACAGGCTTTGGCTAAAGTGCGTGGCTACATATCCTAATGTGTGTGTTAACTTCTGATCACCTAAAGTTTCCTGCTAATGTTCAGGCATGTCTCAATACACAATAGAGGCCTTCTGATAACTATCCCAGGGAAATTGAAGCACTCCATGAGACTGAGGAGCTCTCTAACACTCACACAATAATTCTATTGTTAGGGGCACAGCATGGTTAGAAAGTCAAAATTGGCTTCCAGCTCTGGAACCATCCATTGTAATCCCAAGCATCAGATTGAGAGGTGTAGAGCACACCAGCCCCTGCAGCCCCTCACAGACAGTTTTAACTACGTGGCCTTTGTACCAGTACCTGGCATTTACACAGCTTTCAAATCAATAAAGGTGTGATCCTGTGTCAGTAAGGATTCTTTCCTCAAAGGCTGAGTTCTCATCACTGCTATCTGGCGAGGTGTCACTATCATGATTAAGCCCATGTCCGTGCTTGATTTGGAACTTTGGTTGGGGATGCTCACAGATCCAGATTAAAGAGGCATGTGCATATTTACAAAACAATTGTGAAGTCTCCCACCAAAAAATACCCATGTGCTTCCAAAAATATTTTACTTCAGATCTTTTTACAACTAAAACTAAGGATGTATGGTTAAGCAACATTTATCAGAATTAAGTCTGGATAGAATCTAGCCCGACATGCCTCCTCCTTCTAGATCCCTAGCCCTCAACACTAGAGGGAGAGAAGAGAACCTAGAGCCCACTTCCTGATGTTCAGCAAATACATTCCCTTCCTACCCAAAAGGTGAACTCCCTCTACAGGCCCAATCAGGTAATATGTTGCAGGGTCCAGTCATCATCACTCTCTGTCCAGGGACCATGCACTCCCGTCTGTCTGGAGACATAGGTGCTGGAACTAGGGGTGCTAAGGGTGCGGCAGCACCCCCTGGCTTGAAGTGGTGTCCATCATATACAGGGTTTACAGTTTGGTTCAACAGCTTTCAGCACCCCCACTATACAAATTGTTCCAGCATCTATGCTGAATGAAGCCTGAGACCCAAACACACTTAGGTTCTGAAGTGGCTTGGCAGCTGCAAGTGAAGATAGAAAGACTGCTGTGGAGAGTTGCAAGGTAGAGCTTCTTCAGGCAGGTCTCCAGGACTAGGGTTGCCAACTTTGTTTGAACGAATTTCTGGAGATTTCATCACATGACATAATCTTTAATTAAAGATTAATTTTTAATTCCCGGAGACTCTAGGACAATCCTGGAGGATTGGTAACCCTACTCCAGGCATAGATGCTGGAACAAGGGTATGTGTGTCTGGAGCTCCACACAGAAGGACTGCAGCAATAGGGTGGCCAGGTGCCCAGTTTTCGACTGGAAAGTCTGGTTGAAAAGTGGACCTGAC
Source organism: Chrysemys picta bellii (assembly GCF_011386835.1). Taxonomy (NCBI): domain Eukaryota; kingdom Metazoa; phylum Chordata; order Testudines; family Emydidae; genus Chrysemys; species Chrysemys picta. The sequence continues at coordinate 270,558,930 of NC_088792.1, read as the reverse complement.
ATGTCCAGTCAGATCTACTGACTGGACACCCCAAGTACGGTTACCGCGAGCGGGGGTGGCAGGGAGGCGCTGGGTCATCACCCACTCCAGCTCCTACTCAGCCGAGGCTGCCTCCTACCTTTGTTGGGCAGCTGCAGCTCCCAGCCCCGGCTCTGCAGGCGAGCCCCTCCTGACCCAGGCAGCAGGGGGTGGGAGGGGAAAAGCAGTGAGCAACAGGGGGAGGAATAGGAGTGGATGGGGGTGAGGCCTCGGGGGGAAGAGGCAAGGCAGGTGATGTTCCAGCACACCTGCTGGAGTGTCCGGTTTTTAAATATTACCAAGTTGGCAAACCTACGCAGCAAGCAGGTCCTCACAAAGTAAATCATCCAAGAACCTGCCCGAAGCCTGGGAGGGACAGAGCGGCCGATTGGGGACACCCCACGACAGGAGCCAGGAGGAGCACTGTGCCAGGCAGGAAATTTCCCAAGAAGGACAAAGTACCACTGCTGCCCAGAGCTCTGAGTACTGGAGTGTGACACCTTGCATTAGGCATAAAGAGGGAGACTGTTAGCTATTAAGTGTGGAGGTTGTCGCTCTGTGCTGGTTTGCAGAAAGTGGCACAAGAGGGCACCGGAGGGGTTTGTTGGGGAAAGTTTACTGGTGCCCAAGATACCAGGAGCACCCAAGACTCACCACTGGAGTGCAAATTTGCCCAGGACTCCTAAACTCTGAGTGCAGACGCGTTGCTCTGTGTCTGCCCTTTCAGAGTCCACCACTGGACCTGTGTGGGCCTCGTGTTGAATGCAACCCAGTTTTACTGCTCCTCCTATCTTTCCCCCTGATGTTTTTCTCCATTCATCCCTCTATAAATACATATTTCCCTTTCCTATATTCATTGTTCTATTCCAGTGTGTGTGTTCACTCCCGGGGGGTGGGATTGTTGGAACAGGTGCCCTTGGGGTGGAAGGGACTTTCCCCGCTACATTCCTGTGCATGCCTTTTCTTGGTCAGAGCTGCCTGCAGAACAGACTCTATCTTGGTCATGCAGGCACTAAAGTTACACCTGCTTCTATTTAAACCAAGGAGAGGAACAGGAAGTTGTCTGTGCAACTGGGTTTTCCCCTGCTTAGGAGTGCTTCTGTTGTGCTCTCTGCTGTCTGCTCTGACCTACTGGTATCCTGACCCAGCCCCCTGTCTCAGACTTTGATCTCCTGGTACCTGACATCTGAGTCTGCCCTCTGGCACTGCTGCAGACTCTGATCCCCTGGTATCTGACCTAGCCTGGCTCCTGACTACAGCTTCAGCCATTAGGTCAGACTGCCTGCATCCTGGTAGTGACATGACATTTCTGCTGCGCTTTTAATTACATTAGCTATTCTTGGTGTTCTGTCATAAAACCTAACGCCTGACTTATGTTGTATTGTGCACAAGGCTGGCTGTGTCTCAGTGATGGGAGAAGTGGTTCTCTATATATAATCTGTAGAGCAGTTTAAATTTGTCAAGTGCTTTGTAATCCTCCAGGATGGAAAAATACCATATAAATGTAAAATACTCTGTTATTGTTTATTATTCCATGCATGGTAAGCACCCCTGGGATATTCTCTTTGCTGTGCATTAGATGTAGTGTGTTATGATGCTGATATGCTACCCAGCATTGCACCTTGCTACAGCAAAAGGAGCTTCACACATGAAGAAATTAGATAAATAAGCCAGCTCTCTACCAGCCAAGCATTTTGCATTTCTTATATCTTGTAGTTTTTGCTTCTTAAGGTGTCTGGAACTGACACTCTCATATTCAGTGAATGAAATTCCTCTGCTTTGTCTGTCTTCCTTCAGTCATTGCTGCTCAGTTCGACATGGATGAAAGTAGCCTGTGGGTCTAAATATTTGGGGTGTGCTAGCCTTGAAGCTCTGCTCTGAGAGTGACACTGATGAATTTTTGTTTCTTGCCACAGAAGGGACAAAGGAATGGCAGAGAAACAATATACATTTCAGTTTTAAAATGAGGTTCTATGATGTTTTGGAAAACATCTCTGGAACACTCAGTTTTGTTTTGCCATCCCTGGCCTGTGCACATAGGTGAAGCAGTCAGTCTCTACTTCATACAGGTATGTGTTTCAGATGTGGTCTTCTCACATGATGATCCAGGCTTTCATCACTACTAGCCTAGCCCAGCGAGCTCCACCCAGGGCTCAGAGTGAAGGTGGTGTGAAAGCTTCAGCTTGTTCAGCCGGCAGATGGCTACCTTTTAGGTCAAACATCCCATGAGATTAGAGTCTATCACATGCTGTGCTTTACAATGACTCAAATCAGTTCCAAGGTCCTTGTTCTTATCTTTAAAGTTCTCAATGAAATATTGTTGAGAGAGAATCTGAGAGAAACCTGTCCATGTCCCAGTGCAACAGGGAAGTTGCAGTTGATGGTCCACAGGGTTACAAAACCATGGGCAGGGCCGTCCCTAGCTATTTTGGTGCCCTATGCATCCCCCCCCTTGGGGGGGCTGTGTGGGGGCCCAGGCCTCCGTGGGGGGAGGGCTGGCCCCAGGCCTCCATGGGGTCGAGCGGGGGGCCTGGCCCCAGGCCTCCAAGGGGGGTACTGTGTGGGGCTCTGCCCCAGGCCTCTGCCGGGGGGGGGGGGGGGGGGGGAAGCTGGCCACTTCCTGTGGGAAGTGGAGTGACCCAGTCCCAGCCTGCTCTGCTCCCCTGGCTCCCAGGCTTTGGGGGAGGGAGGAACCGCCCCCCAGCACTCACAGGCGGCGTGGGTGGGAGCCAGGGGAGTGGAGCAGGTTGGGGGCAGGTTGCTCTACTTACCAGTGAGTGCAGGCCTGACTGCTTCTGGAGTCCTCAGGGGGGTGGGGCGGGGAAGGGGCGAGGAGGGGCTGGGGCGGGGGCCCTGGGGAAGAGCCAGAGCAGGGGCTGGAGCAGCACGCAGCTGTGCAGGGCACCAGGAAATTTGGTGCCCCAAATTTCCTGGTGCCCTACGCAGCTGCGTACTTTGCATATGGGTAAGAACGGCCCTGACCATGGGGCAGAGTGTTCTGGGTGGGGTACATAAGAACATAAGAAAGGCCATACTGGGTCAGACCCAGTATCCTATCTTCCAACAGTAGCCAATGCCAGGTGCCCCAGAGGGAATGAACGGAACAGGTAATCATCAAGTGATCCATCCCCTGTCACCAATTCCTAGCTTCTGGCAAACAGAGGCTAGGGACACCATCACTGTTCATCCTAGCTAATAGCCATTGCTGGATCTATCCTCCATGAACTTATCTAGTTCTTGGTTGAATGTTGGAATGGGTAATGTTGACTATAGAATACCCTGCCAGCAGGGAGCATAATGCACCCAACTCATGATGCCCTTTTAGGGAGCAATGTAATACTCCTCTCTCCAGGCCTGATCCATTGAAGTAATTGAAAAGATTCCGACTGACTCCAAATGGGCTTTGGATCAGGCCCGCTGTGGGGATCTTCACCCTGTTACTGTGAATGCAGCTGCTTGAAGCATTTATCTGGGAGACAAATAACAAATGGGCTCCCACTTAATTAATGATTGTAAAACAGGGGAAGGGGGGTAGGGGTATGGTCCATTTGGATGGAAACTATAATTATGAGAGTACCTAGAACTAACCGCAAAACTCACCTCTTTGACTCTGCTTTCCCTCAACAAGTTACACACACATACACACACACTTATAAAGGAATACAAAACCCACTGCTATTCAAGTTCTTTCTCCTGAAGGCTGAAAAGGAACACAGATTATTTCTACCATCAATAATATAATAACGATTGTTGTATGCAGTGTTGTTGTAGCTGTGTTGGTTACAGGATATTAGAGAGACAAGGTGGGTGAGGTCATATCTTTTATTGGGCCAACTTCTTTTGGTGAGAGAAGTAAGCTGTCAAGCTTAGATAGAGGTCTTCAGGTCTGGGAAATGTATTCAGAGTGTCACAGCTAAACCCAAAGTGCAACAGATTGTTTAGCATAAGTAGCTAGGACATATTTCAAAGGAACATACAAGGTGAAGTGACCTCTCCAATCACAAGGGGGTGGGGGAGGGGAATATGCCAATCTCTTCATGGGCCACATTGAAGAAGAATTTCTGGACAAATACACCACAAAACTAGTGATATATTTGAGACACATCTATGATATTTTCATCCTCTGGAGGGATGACCTGATTTCCACCACCACTTGAACAACCACCACCCATCCATTAAAGTGTCTCTGGAACACTCCCACACTAGCATCAACTTCTTGGACACCACAGTCAGCTTCAACAATGGAACCCTACAGACAACTATATACGAGAAACCCACAGATCACCACACCTACCTTCACAGATCCAGTAACACACCAAGAAATCTGTTATCTACAGCCAGCCACTCATACCACAGAATATGCTCTGAGGATAAAGTCCAGGATATACACCTTAACACACTTAAACTGCCTTCACCAAACAAGGACACTCCACCAGAGATGTAGATTGCATCGTGGAACAGACCACCCAAATACCCTAAGAGAACCTGCTTCAATATAGAAATAGAACTGCCTCCAATCGCACACTCCTAGTTGTCACCTACCATCCAACACTGGAACCCATATGGGGTATTATCAAACAATTACAACCCACACTCAATGGGGACCAGAGTCTGAAAGAAATCTTTTCTGGATCCCTCTTCTGGCCTTCAAACATCCCCCCAACTGCTCCAAGTTTATCATCAAAAGCAAGTTCCCCACAGATCAGGACACAGCAATTCAAAGCAGCACCAGGCGCTGCCAAAACAACAGATGCAAAACCTATAGTCATATCTCCTCAGCTAGGATGATAAACCCCCACATAACACACCTTTCAAGATTCATGGGTCCCACACATGCCTATCACAACATGTGATGTACCTCATCAAGTGCACTAAATTCCCCAATAACAACTATATGAGTGAAATGTATCACAACACTCTCATATGAACTCACACAGGAAAATGACAAAAGACAAAAACATCATATCACCTGTGGGTGAACCCTTTTTAACAAAGCTATCACTCTGTATCTGACTTCTCAGTCCTCATCCTCAAAGGAAACCTGCACAACACCTTCAAAAATTCATAACGTTGCTAGCCACTAAAAATCATGGACTGAATAGACAATGGATTTATGGTTTATTACAACAATCTATAGCCAACTACTCTCATACCCCACCTCCCACCCCCCATGACTAGAAAGCTAGTCTCTCTCGCCAACAGAAGTTGGTCCAATAAAATATATTTTCTCACCCACCTTGTCTCTAATAATATAATAACATAGATATAATCTGTTTTATAACTGGCAGGGAAGGAATATGTGCAAAAACAAGGGAATACAAAGAAGGGAGTGGTAGTCAAATATTACTCCTTCATGGTAGATTTTTATTCATATAGTCCAGCTTTGCTGTCTCTACGAAATGTGTTGGATTTGGATAGGGAGGCTGGGAAGAGAGGTGGTCTATAAGAGTAGTCCATTATATGAACATTTTTGCAGATTATTGACTTGGGAAGCAAACTCTAATTAATAAAGAAATAGAAGCAAGTAGCAGAAAATATAACGTGGAGATGAGCGAATCCCCTCACATAAGCTACTTGTTGGACAGATTTTTACTTAATACGGTTTTAAAAGTTGCAGCCTATTGATCTACAAAAGCTTCCCCCAGATGTAGTAAATAAGTAGGCACATCAGTTTTCACCCCGTCCAGCTGTTGGACCAGAGAGTGGTAATCATGCAGCATCTTAGTAAGATTAGTAGACCATGGTAAAGACAATTTTTTCTTTCAGGAAGCTGATACAAACAAGCAGATTTGACTTTCCTTTATTTTTATGCCCAAGTCACTAAAAGTTTGCACTAATAGTAGGGAATGCCATTAATCCTTAGGGCAATGTGGGCTCCGCTGTGACACTTAGGCATAGCCCTGAGTCAATGTGGCACAGCCCTGTATTGGGGTTGTGAGGAGCTGGCCGGCCCCTGGAGCAGCTCATAAAGGAATTCTCCACAGTGAACAAAAAAAAGCATGCCTTTGTGTGGGCTTTGCAAGTGAGGCAGACTCTCTGCACCATCCCCATCCCCATCCGAGCAAAAAACACACTGACTTTTTATGGCATCCAGATGGATGAATTTAGTATCCATAGAGCTAGAAATTGGTATCCAGAAGCGATGAGGTAGGCCTAGTTTAGGTGTCAGCAAATAGGCCCAAGGTGTTTAGGATGCTGAAGGCATCTTGGTCAACCTGAGAAATGTTCTGGATGAGTGCAGTGTTTAACTGACAGGGTTATGAGCACTTTATCCAAATGTAACACATTTATCCCAGGCTATCTATTTAAGGTATTTATATGGCCCCATTACCTGAGGATCTGAGTGTCTCACTACCTGCGAAGTAGTAATAATCCCCATTTTATAGATGGGGAACTGAGGAACAGAGAGACTAAATGACTTACCCAAGATCACTCAGGAAGTCCAGGGAATAGAATTCAGGTCTCTTAAAGCTAGGTTAGTGCACCTAATCACTAGGCCAGCCTTCCTCTCTAAAGGTACACCAATTTTTTCCCTCACTGCATAAGAACATAAGAACATAAGAAAGGCCGTACTGGGTCAGACCAAAGGTCCATCTAGCCCAGTATCCTGTCTACCGACAGTGGCCAATGCCAGGTGCCCCAGAGGGAGTGAACCTAACAGGCAATGATCAAATGATCTCTCTCCTGCCATCCATCTCCACCCTCTGACAGACAGAGGCTAGGGACACCATTCCTTACCCGTCCTGGCTAATAGCCATTAATGGACTTAACCACCATGAATTTATCCAGTTCTCTTTTAAACTCTGTTATAGTCCTAGCCTTCACAACTTGTGGAACTCAGGTACGGAGTTCCACAAGTTGACTGTGCGCTGCGTGAAGAAGAACTTCCTTTTATTTGTTTTAAACCTGCTGCCTATTAATTTCATTTGATGACCCCTAGTTCTTGGAATAATGGGAATAAGTAAATAATTTTTCCTTATCCACTTTCTCCACATCACTCATGATTTTATATACCTCTATCATATCCCCCCTTAGTCTCCTCTTTTCTAAGCGGAAGAGTCCTAGCCTCTTTAATCTCTCCTCATATGGGACCCGTTCCAAATCCTTAATCATTTTAGTTGCTCTTTTCTGAACCTTTTCTAGTGCCAGTATATCTTTTTTGAGATGAGGAGACCACATCTGTACGCAGTATTCGAGATGAGGGCATACCATCGATTTATATAAGGGCAATAATATATTCTCAGTCTTATTCTCTATCCCCTTTTTAATGATTCCTAACATCCTGTTTGCTTTTTTGACCGCCTCTGCACACTGCATGGACATTTTCAGAGAACTATCCACGATGACTCCAAGATCTTTTTCCTGACTTGTTGTAGCTAAATTAGCCCCCATCATATTGTATGCATAGTTGGGGTTATTTTTTCCAATGTGCATTACTTTACATTTATCCACATTAAATTTCATTTGCCATTTTGTTGCCCAATCACTTAGTTTTGTGAGATCTTTTTGAAGTTCTTCACAGTCTGCTTTGGACCTAACTATCTTTAGCAGTTTAGTATCATCTGCAAACTTTGCCACCTCACTTTTTACCTCTTTCTCCAGATCATTTATGAATAAGTTGAATAGGATCGGTCTGAGGACTGACCCTTGGGGAACACCACTAGTTACCCCTCTCCATTCTGAGAATTTACCATTAATTCCTATCCTTTGTTCCCTGTCTTTTAACCAGTTCTCAATCCATGAAAGGACCTTCCCTTTTATCCCATGGTAGCTTAATTTACATAAGAGCCTTTGGTGAGGGACCTTGTCAAAGTTTTCTGGAAATCTAAGTACACTATGTCCACTGGATCCCCCTTGTCCACATGTTTGTTGATCCCTTCAAAGAATTCTAATAGATTAGTAAGACACGATTTCCCTTTACAGAAACCATGTTGACTATTGCGCAACAGTTTATGTTTTTCTATGTGTCGGACAATTTTATTCTTAACTATTGTTTCGACTAATTTGCCCGGTACTGACGTTAGACTTACTGGTCTGTAATTGCCAGGATCACCTCTAGAGCCCTTTTTAAATATTGGCGTTACATTAGCTAACTTCCAGTCATTGGGTACAGAAGCCGATTTAAAGGACAGGTTACAAACCTTAGTTAACAGTTCCGCAACTTCACATTTGAGTTCTTTCAGAACTCTTGGGTGAATGCCATCTGGTCCCGGTGACTTGTTAATGTTAAGTTTATCAATTAATTCCAAAACCTCCTCTCGTGACACTTCAATCTGTGACAGTTCCTCAGATTTGTCACCTACAAAAGCCAGCTCAGGTTTGGGAATCTCCCTAACATCCTCAGCCGTGAAGACTGAAGCAAAAAATCCATTTAGTTTCTCCGCAATGACTTTATCGTCTTTAAGCGCTCCTTTTGTATCTCGATCATCAAGGGGCCCCACTGGTTGTTTAGCAGGCTTCCTGCTTCTGGTGTACTTAAAAAACATTTTGTTATTACCTTTGGAGTTTTTGGCTAGCCGTTCTTCAAACTCCTCTTTGGCTTTTCTTATTACATTCTTGCACTTAATTTGGCAGTGTTTATGCTCCTTTCTATTTGCCTCACTAGGATTTGACTTCCACTTTTTAAAGGAAGTCTTTTTATCTCTCACTGCTTCTTTTACATGGTTGTTAAGCCATGGTGGCTCTTTTTTAGTTCTTTTACAGTGTTTCTTAATTTTGGGGTATACATTGAAGTTGGGCCTCTATTATGGTGTCTTTAAAAAGTGCCTATGCAGCTTGCAGGGATTTCACTTTAGTCACTGTACCTTTTAACTTCTGTTTAACTAACCCCCTCATTTTTGCATAGTTCCCCCTTTTGAAATTAAATGCCACAGTGTTGGGCTGTTGAGATGTTCTTCCCACCACTGGGATGTTGAATGCTATTGTATTGTGGTCACTATTTCCAAGCGGTCCTGCTATAGTTACCTCTTGGACCAGCTCCTGCGCTCCACTCAGGACTAAATCTAGAGTTGCCCCTCCCCTTGTGGGTTCCCGTACCAGCTGCTCCATGAAGCAGTCATTTAAAGTATCGAGAAATTTTATCTCTGCATTTCGTCCTGAAGTGAAATGTTCCCAGTCAATATGAGGATAATTGAAATCCCCCACTATTATTGAGTTCTTAATTTTGATAGCCTCTCTAACTTCCCTTAGCATTTCCCTTAGCACTGCCAAAAGCTACATTTACTTTAATAACATTGAATACCCCAAACCTCTTTAAAATATATAAAACTACATGCAAGGTAAATCCCACCAGCCCTTTCCCAGAATTGATTTTCATTTTGGATCATGCAACAGCATTCCAACAGAAACATCCGTAGGGAACTCATTACAATAGTGACAGCAAAATCCTCCCATCAGAGCCAGTCCAGGTATGGCAAATTATCTCAGTCTTAGTGTGAAAATGCTTGTTTTCCAGATGCATCTGTGCTCTAAAATATAGATTTGAAGTGTCTGAGCTCTTGAGTATCTGCATTGATGACACTTCTGAAAGAGGGTGTGCTTTGTCTAAAAAAGAATGTTTTTACCTCCATTCCACCTCTGTCACAAGTTCTGCTGAAATGAATATCCTGGGAGGTGCAGAATTCACTGTGACTCTTCGTAGGTTCTTTTAGGGTGTCCATAAAAGATGAACAATAGATAGTCCAGATGTGGTGCTACTAGAGCAACAGAAGGGTGTGCTATATATATATATATATATATATATATATGCATGTACAGCACACATCTGTAATGCAGAGCTCATAAAGCAAACATAAGCCCATATGGTGTATGATAATAGGTAATTGCGGGGGGGGGGGGGAGGCGTGTTGGATCAATGTTTCCTGGGAGTTTCCTCTGCTGTCCAATGAAGCAGAGTCCATCCGTACTCTATACTTTGGCCTGCCACATCTTTGGCTTTCATGTTCCATAGCCTGATGTTTTAGAGTTGGTCTTGATAGGCATTTGGGAATCCAACTGGCTTTGTTGTATCAAAATAACTCATTGACTTCAGTGCCTGCTGGATAAGGCCCATAATGAGTGGAAAATATCAGTGCTGAGCAAACCACAGAGGTGGCAAAATGTCTTCTTCCAACCTTGAGCTCACTCAAAGCAGTCATTCTATTACACAGGAATAAATCACTCTGTTGTATTACTCCATTGCTGCCTGGCTTCTCAGAGCTCATGGACCAGCAGAAATTGATATTCAGAGCTGAGTGCATTTTGGTCTTACTGTGAACATCATACTTGGGGCTCTTTTCTCCCACTGCTGGACATGGGTAACTCCTCCCATTGAAGAACAGAAGTAACGCATGTCCTGCACTGGGAAAATCAGTCCCTCAGGAAATAACCACCACCTGAAACAGAACGAGCCCTGAACTTGAAAGGGAGGGGAGAATAAGAGCATGTACACTAGCCCTTTAAAGAAATATATAAGCCCGACATGGCCCCAGGTGGCTGCTGTGCACAACCAGGGCATTGTGGGGGATATAGTCCAAAGGAATGCTGGGAAATGTAGGCCAGGATCCATGTGCCTGGCCTCAGGTGACTGTATGATTACATAATGCAAGCTTTTGACTCTGTTTAGAGAAGTCCAAGATAAAGGGAAGGTCCTGAGTAGTGCCTCTTCACTGAGGGAGCTAGCCCGGCAGGACTGTGGTGAAAAGGGCCCATGCTGAGGCCTACAGAGAGGCAGGAGATAAGACAGGAACCCCAGGGAAGGGAAAAAACACATAAAGGAAAATTACTGGGGTAACAAGATGAGGTCTGTTGTTAGATCCTGGCTCGTGCTTGTTCAGGGGTCGCAGGCTGGAACTTACAAGATGTGTGGGACGAGGTCCCTACTCATTCCCTTGCATCAGCTTTGCCTGGGGCAGACCAAAGAAGGTTAGCCAAGAATAGATATAACCAAGAATAGGGTCAAAAAAGGACCCTGGAGGCTCCGGTCGGCACTGCTGACCAGGTCATTAAAAGTCCAGTCGGTGGAGCAGTGTGGGCCCGGAGCTAAGGCAGGCTCCCTGCCTGCCCTAACTCCGCGCAGCTCCCAAAAGCGTCCACCATGTCTCTGTGGCCCCGAGACGCATGGGTGGCCAGGGAGGCTCCGTGCACTGCCCCTGCCCCGAGGGATGGCTCCGCAGCTCCCATTGGCCAGGAACCGTGACCAATGGGAGCTGTGTGAGCAGCGCCTGCAAGCGCGAGGGCAGCGCGTGGAGCCTCCCTGGCTGCCCATGCATCTAGGGGCTGCAGGGACCTGGCGGCTGCTTCCCGAGAGCCGCAGTAAAGGCCACCAGGACCCTGCACCCCGAACCATCTCCTGCACCCCAATGCCCTGCCCCAGCCTGGATTTCCCTCCTGCACCCAAACTCCCTCCCAGAGCCCTCACACAGCCCAACACCCCAACACCCTGCCTCATCCCCCTCCTGCACCCCAAACCCCTCATCCCCGGCCCCACCCCAGAGCCCACACCCCCAGCCGGAGCCCTCACCCCCTCCCTGCACCCCAACCCCGTGCCCCAGTCAAGAGCCCTCTCCCTGAACCCCTCATTTCTGGCCCCTGGAGCCCGCATCCCCATCCAGAGCCCTCACCCCCCTCCCACACCCCAACGCCCTGCTCCAGCCCGGTGAAAGTGAGTGAGGATGGGGGAGAGTTAGCAATGGAGGGAGGGGAGATGGAGCATGTGGGGGCGTGGCCTGGGAGAAGGGGCGGGGCAGGTGGGGGGCAGGGGTGTTCGGTTTTGTGCGATTAGAAAGTTGGCAACCCTAGCCAAGAACCTATTTATCCCTGCATAACAGGTTTGGTAAGCCTGAAGGATTACTGCACTCTGTATCAATGGGATGAAAGACTGTTGAACCCAAGCGATTGACGGACCATTATGTGTTTATGTTTTGGTTTCCCTGGAAGAGGAAGACTTCTCCTTTGGCTCAAGAGTCAGAAATACTTTAAAAAAATCCAAATCAACCCTACCAGAAGAGGGAGTCAGCATACCAGAGGAGAAACTGAGTCACAGCCACACCTGATGCCAGAAAGGTAAGGAGGCCCACAACAGGGATAGACTCTAAACTCTGTATATTACTGTTATCTGGAAATGTTGCCTCCACCTCCTGCACTGGGAGGAAAACTCTCAAGACTATCCCTTCCCTCCCAGGCTTCAGGGCCTGAGCTGCTACATAGCCACACCTATTTCTAGAGCACTAGTGAGAGCCACGCTTATGTGAGTCTGTGGACCTGAGCTGGGAGACTCACTCCATGTTGCAGTGTAGACGTGCCCTGTAAGAGAGAAAGAGAGAGAGGGATAAAAAGTCACTGTAGAGACTATATTATCAAACTAAGGGAGAACACAACATTGAATATTCACCAAAAAAAACTTTTTTTTGCATAGTGTGTTTTCTCTGATGTTCATGTTCTTCACACAAGCCATCTTGGGCCCAAAACGGAGAACAAAGAGGCCCTATACATCAGAATCATACATGGGACAGAATGGTTTTGAGTGCCCGAGAGTCCATTTATTTCTAGTTACACTTGTGTGAAAAAGAGTCAAGCTCTTTGTTATGCAAATTCAGCTGCCACAGTCCAATCTGCCTTTGTGTTCAGGGGGACTCCTCCACCACCAAATGTAATGAACATCTGTCAATATGCTGTGATTAATAAGCAACGGTATGGTTGCAGACACATCTCTCTTGATTCCTGGCCAAATAGGCTAGTTAAGGCTTTGCCTAATAACCTTAGTTTAATTTGGCCAATGTGCTTACTAACTGCATTAATTGTTACAGTCCTTCCTATCTGACATCTGTACCAGTTAATCCAAGACATCTGAAGTTGGATCTCTCCAAGGTGCAAACCCTGCAAGTTTGCAACCAATTTATAATCTACCTTTTCATGAGGAGTTCTTGAAAAATGTGGTGTCTTGCAAAACTCTTTTCCTTTAGTAATATATTGTGCAAGTAAAATGTGCTTTTGGAATGACATGGGGTAAAAAGCAAACAGCTTTGATCTTCCTCCACCTCAAACGTCATGAAAGGCAGTTAAACCAGAGCCTTCAGAGTCCAAGCAACACACAACAAACTCATGAGAAACTCTCAGAAATATAATCCTTATCTTCTGGCTTCTCATCCTAGAATGATTTCTTTCTTTTCATGCTTCTTGAATTCAGGACTTCCCTTTGTGATAGAAAATAATTTCAGGGAGCATTTGTAGCTGAATTCCCTTTTAAAGGGACAGGCATCTGGCTATCTCCAGTCATTGTGCAAACACTTTTTCATTATTTCTCTGGGAACTCAGCTGCAGAAACATTTAACTGAGCTAATATTTTAGGAAAAAATATACTCTTGCTTTACTACTACCTGTACAGAGTGCAGTCATAGTACTTATTTTGTGGGTAGGAGCTGAGGGAGGGGAGGCCTCTAGATATTTCCAAATGCTGTCGAAGGATAACTACTGGGGTGACCAGATAGCAACTGTGAAAAACCATGACAGGTGGTGGGGGGGTAATAGGCGCCTATGAAAGAAAAAGTCCCCAAAAATGGGACATCTGGTCACCCTAATAACTACCCAATATCTATCTATGTGTGAGTGTGTGTGTGTGAGAGAGAGAGAGAGAGAGAGAGAGATGCACATAAAAATCCAAAAAATTACCACAGTAATTAAAAACCCATTGAAGATGCAGTAAATATATCATAAATTTCAATTCATATTGCAACATGAAACATTTATATACAGCTTGTAACTTGGTACACATTAAGAAATACAACAACCCACAGGAGTCTGGTAAGGTTAAAACCTGATAGCAAAACATGACTATTAAGCCAGGTGTATTACGATGTTATGAAAACATTTGAAAACTGAAAATAATCCCTTCCCCCAACTCATGTTAAGTCAATCGCCACTAGCAGAAGGTTGGGTTGTCTTTGTTAAGCTTGTTTGAAATCTGTTTTAACCACTGAACAAAGCACACAGTACATTCTGTAGATGGTGAGCCAGGCTTTCCTAGGCTTGGAGCGTTGTTGCTTGCATTACCTGGTTCTGGCTGTTTTTATGACAATACCCAAGTGAGTGTGTAAGTGTTTCCTCTGGATCCTGATGAGACAATATTTTGACTTTCTTCTTGCCTTATTGAGATAGCAGCCTGGTTGACTGTTAACTTTTTGAAGTGGAATGCTAGGGTTTTGGAGGGGTTATTTTTTTGTATTTTGTTTTGGGGGGGGATTTTCTTTTTGTCATCTCAAATTACTCTTTGGATCCTCTTCTCCACTTCACTGTCAGCTTCAGTGAGATCAACTTTATTCTAGTTATGAAAGACAAAGTTAATTTTTTTGTGTTTTCTTTAATCATAGAATCATAGAATCATAGAATATCAGGGTTGGAAGGGACCTCAGGAAATCATCTAGTCCAACCCCCTGCTCAAAGCAGGATCTAATCCCAACTAAATCATCCCAGCCAGGGCTTTGTCAAGCCTGACCTTAAAAACCTCTAAGGAAGGAGATTCCACCATCTCCCTAGGTAACCCATTCCAGTGTTTCACCACCCTTCTAGTGAAAAAGTTTTTCCTATATCCAACCTAAACCTCCCCCACTGCAACTTGAGACCATTACTCCTTGTTCTGTCATCTGGTACCACTGAGAACAGTCTAGATCCATCCTCTTTGGAACCCCCTTTCAGGTAGTTGAAAGCAGCTATCAAATCCCCCCTCATTCTTCTCTTCTGCTGACTAAATAATCCCAGTTCCCTCAGCCTCTCCTCATAAGTCATGTGCTCCAGCCCCCTAATCATTTTTGTTGCCCTCCACTGGACTCTTTCCAATTTTTCCACATCCTTCTTGTAGTGTGGGGCCCAAAACTGGACACAGTACTCCAGGTGATGCCTCACCAATGTCAAATAGAGGGGAACGATCACATCCCTCGATCTGCTGGCAATGCCCCTACTTATACAGCCCAAAATGCCGTTAGCCTTCTTGGCAACAAAGGCACACTGTTGACTCATATCCAGCTTCTCGTCCACTATAACCCGTAGGTCCTTTTCTGCAGAACTGCTGCCTAGCCACTTGGTCCCTAGTCTGTAACAGTGAATGGGATTCTTCCGTCCTAAGTGCAGGACTCTGCACTTGTCCTTGTTGAACCTCATCAGGTTTCTTTTGGCCCAATCCTCTAATTTGTCTAGGTCCCTCTGTATCCTATCCCTACCCTACAGCATATCTACCACTTCTCCCAGTTTAGTGTCATCTGCAAACTTGCTGAGAGTGCAGTCCACTCCATCCTCCAGATTATTAATGAAGATATTGAACAAAACCAGCCCCAGGACTGACCCTTGGGGCACTCCGCTTGAAACCAGCTGCCAACTAGATATGGAGCCGTTGCTCACTACCCGTTGAGCCCGACAATCTAGCCAGCTTTCTGTCCACCTTATAGTCCATTCATCCAACCCATACTTTTTTAACTTGGCGGCAAGAATACTGTGGGAGACCGTATCAAAAGCTTTGCTAAAGTCAAGGAATAACACATCCACTGCATTCCCCTCATCCACAGACTCGGTTATCTCCTCATAGAAGGCAATTAGGTTAGTCAGGCATGACTTGCCCTTGGTGAATCCATGCTGACTGTTCCTGATCACTTTCCTCTTCTCTAAGTGCTTCAGAATTGATTCCTTGAGGACCTGCTCCATGATTTTTCCAGGGACTGAGGTGAGGCTGACACTGGCCTGTAGTTCCCCGGATCCTCCTTCTTCCCTTTTTTAAAGATGGGCACTACATTAGCTTTTTTCCACTCATCTGGGACCTCCCCTGATTGCCATGAGTTTTCAAAGATAATGGCCAATGGCTCTGTAATCACATCCGCCAACTCCTTTAGCACCCTCGGATGCAGTGCATCTGGCCCCATGGACTTGTGCTCGTCCAGTTTTTCTAAATAGTCCCGAACCACTTCTTTCTCCATAGAGGGCTGGTCACCTTCTCTTTAAAAGGCTATTAGAGAAGCATGTGAATAGCAGCACTAAAGCATACCATATAAGTAGCTCTCCTAGTGCTTGCTACCGCTGAGGTGACCCTGGGCCATGCTTTTTCTTTTCTATAATAGATCATTACATGTAATGATTCGCTGCGCCTTCTCGTTTCATACATACTGTAAGTGGCACTCACCCATCGTACTTCTACTGGTACTAGTATTCAATCTTGTGCCACCGATATTTGACTGGCCATTCTTCCCATGTGTGGAAGTCTTTGCAACCTCCATTCCTCCTTTAATTATGAAATCATTTCTCAATTTCAATCTGAAAGAGAATTTTGCCTGACCAGTCTCATCTGATGTAGCATGAGCTGCAGCTTTTGGGTTAGAAATCCTGCAATTGGCAGATATCACACAGGGACTGCCACAGGGATCTGGCCGGTGCATCACAGGTCTTAATCTGATAAAGTAGCACAGTTGCCTAAAAGCCAAAGAATCACTGATCTGCACCTTCTATAAAATGTGACCATCGAACTTACAGGAGACTGAGCTGTCTCGTCACATCATCCATTAAAATGCATGTGTTACTGTATAGATGAATTGATGCCAAGATTAGGGGCAGGATGAGAGTGATCTGTTTGGAGTTCAGGCCTGATACGTCTCTGGTGATGTTGGGTGATGGATGAAAGAAAGCAGAAGTGATATCTGCTCCTTTGATTGAAAGGGTTTGCCTTTCTTTTGTTGCTTAAATTTACAATCTGATTGGGGTTCTAGGACCTAATAGGAGGTCAGATAATAGGAGAGACCAATAACACTTATTTCTTCCATCTGTAACTGACCAAGAAGGTATAACCTCTTTTTTTGGAGGCAGGCCTTGCCACAATCATTCATGCTCTAGACTGGATTATTGCAATGTGCTCTATACAAGGATACTACTGAAGACCATTAAAATACTTGAGCTGGAGCAAAATGCAGTAGCTCAACCTATTAGCACTGAATACAACTGTATTAACTGCTTTAGCTTTCAGTCCATTGAAGCATGCAACTCAAGCAGCTGGTTCTAACCTATAAAATCCTTTGAGTCCTGTGTCTCTCAGGCTATGTCTACATTTTCAGCTGGAGGTGTACATTCAAGTTGGAGGAGAAATCCCCACGCTAGCTCTGATTGAGCTAGCATGCTAGAAATAGAGTGTAGCCGAGATGTTGCGAGCAGCGGGAGGGCTAGCTGCCCCAAGTATATGCCCTAGTGAAGGGAAAGGGCTGAGAAATTTGTTTTAATAACAAAAGCTGAAATTCTCCTTAAATTCTAGGATTCCCAAATTAGGAGTCTCTGCAGCTGCGTTGGGTCCAATTGTCAGCTCCGATCTGTGAAGTATGTTTCTAAAATAGAATTTCTAAAGAATGTGCTCTCTAGATGTGTTATATAGCAGGTGAGCATTAACCAGATCTAATCATGCTTGGATAATTTGGAGATAATTGTAAATTTGGGAGACAAATGGGTGTAGTTTTTGCTCTTGGACAGAGAGGTGTTTGGAAAGAGCATTTTTTTATTGTTTCCCAGCTTTGGGTTGCACAGTTACAGAGCTAGCTGCATCTCCGTCCTTCTGCAGGTTTGAGTTTACCCCCTCAACGCCCAGGCCTCCTGCCTTTATCCCTCCAGGGATGGAATTCTGCAATTCTCCCACTCTTAGACCAGGCCCCATGCTACAGCGCGCTGTGTATCAGCCAGTGCTTACCCAGCAGGTCTGACTGGGTTCAATACCTGAGATCCTTTGCTTTGGGAGTCTGTGATCAGTTGTGTATACAGTGATCAAACATCCTTTTGAAAACAAAGTATTATTATTATTTTTAATGGTAGGAACAAACCATCAAAGGCACAAATGGAGCTAGGGTTCAAACTGACATTTGCACCTCTGAAAACCTCCCCCATAATCACTACAACACTCAAGCCTCTTGCTACGTAAACATCAGATACCTATAGACTTTTGATTACTAGTAACCTGGACTGGATTTGAATCAGCAATCTAGATTTTGGCAATAGCAAATTCCAACAAATCCCCTGAGTGCAAATACAACTGGGTAGAAAATAGAGATCATCAGTAGTTTCATTTGTTTTCCATTGTTCATAGATTAGGGTGAGAGCTTCACAAAACAACTAAACTACATATGGACACAGTATGTAATAGAATCCAGTCCAATTATTTGTTATATAAAGTCAATAAGGAAACAAAGATCAATAAGGAAAGACTATGAAGTCTTCAGTTAAATGGGTTCAGACTGATGTTTCAATAAGCTGGCCTTACCATGAGGCAAACTGAGGCAGCCACCTCAGGTGCCAGACTGGGGGGCGCCACTAGGACCCAGAGTGTAGAAAATTGTGTCTGCTGCTGGTGCATATGTATTCTCTCTGCTCTAGATGCACAGAGATGGTGGAGTGCTGTGCTGGAGGAAGGAGGGCACAAGAGACATAACAGGCAGGCAGGAGAAAAGGTGAGAGGGAATAACAGAAAGCAGCAGGAGCTGCAGGGAGAGAGAGGAGGACCCTCTTATGTACCTCTCTAGCACCCCCAGGAGCCTGGACTGATTAACACCAGCTTCTCAGGGAGCTTCCTGTTTCCTGCTACTTCCCTGAACCCACTTGAGGAGAACAGGCAGTCAACTGAAATAGTAGGAGCCAATTAGCCCTTAAGATGCTGATATCTTCCCTTACTCAGGCCCTGCTACCAGCCTGCTTATTTGTCCCCTTCAGTTGAGTGTTGAGAGCCACTATAGCTGGCACAGAACAGCAGTCATGAGTGAAAGAAGAAAACGCCCCTCTGGGGCAGCATTCAGAAAAGAAAGAAAGCAAAGGAAGCTTTTCTATCTAAGCAGGAAGGAGCTCTCCTGAGATACACAGACACAAATGTTCACGGTGAGCCTTCCAGCCCCAGTGAGGATGTGAGTGGTGAGGAGATGCCTGATCTTCCAGTTAGTCAGAGTGCAGGTGACCTGGCAGCTACAGCAGCATCCATATCTCCATCTCAAATGGACGTAACCATGCACATTCCTGAAGAAAAGTGTAGATCAGGGAAGAGTGTGGTGGAGGTGCAAGAAACAGCTGCTGCTGTGTTTAGTTCCTTAAGTCTAGATGATCCATGACTGTGGACCCACTTGAGCAGTAGCCTGAGGGACTTCCTTGTACTGCATGGGCCACAGCAAGTAAAAAACTTCATGTTCCCCAAAGATAATGAAAATAAAAGTTTCCATCCAACACATTACTGGCATGAAATCCCCAATGGTGACAAAGTGGAGAGGCCATGGCTTATGTACTCAAAAACCCAGAATACTGCATACTGTTTTTGTTGCAAACTCTTCCAGTCTAATGTTCCAGCCACATTGGGTTCTACAGGAACAAAGGACTGGAAAAATCTGGCTAGAAATCTGGCATGCCATTAGAAAGCAGGTTTCAGCCGTGTTAGTCTGTATCCGCAAAAAGAAGAACAGGAGTACTTGTGGCACCTTAGAGACTAACAAAGGCAGGAAATCACCAGAGAGCAGTACATAGTTGGAAGGAGCTTGAGATGAGACTAAGGTTAAAGGCCACCATAGGTGATCAGCATCAAGAGAAGATTGCATCAGAGTCTCTTTACTGGCAAAATGTTCTGAAAAGGCTCATTGCCATTGTGAGACTGCTTGCTACCCAAAACCTAGCACTGCGTGGCACTTCAGATCAGCTGTATGTGCCAAACAATGGAAACTTCCTTAAATTGTGGAGCTAATGGTTGAGTTTGATGCTGTACTCCAGGAGCATCTAAGAAGAGTCACCACCCAAGAAATGTACACACACCACTACCTTGGAAAAACAATTCAAAATGAGATCATACAAAAGTTACTGGCAACAAAAGTCAAACAGAAGATTGTGGCACATATGAATTCAGCAAGATATTACTCTGTTATTCTGGACTGCACACCTGACATCAGCCATATGGAACAAATGACTTTAATGGTGCGTTTTGTAACAACAACAGAACCTAGTGAAAATGTCCCTGCAATGGTGACTGTCAGAGCATTTTCTAGAATTTATTGACATTGATGATACTACAGGAGCTGGCATAACAAATGCGCTTCTTAAAAAGCTGGAAGATACGGGAATTGCGATAGCTGACATGAGAGGTCAGGGCTACGATAATGGTGCCAACATGAGAGGAAAGAACAGAGGAGTGCAGACATGGATCCAAGAGTTAAACCCTCGAGTTTTTTTTGTCCCATGCAGTTTTCATTCAGTGAACTTGGTGGTCAGTGATGCAGCATCACCTTCTAGTGAGGCTGCTGAATTTTTTAATGTAATTCAAAGCATCTATGTCTTTTTCTCTGCATCAACTCATCGATGGCAAATTTTGAAGCAACATCTGGGAACATCCTCTCTGACACTGAAACCACTGAGTGCCACATGATGGGAAAGTTGAGTAGAGGCGATAAAGCATATCAAATACCAAATTGGAAAGATAGATGATGTCATAGTTGCCATTATGGCGGATAATGCTGTGACAGGAACTGTTCGTGGGAGAACAGTGGCAGAGGGAAATGGAATCACCAGAAACATACATAATTTCAAATTTCTGTATAGATTAGTGTTGTGGCATGACATACTGTTTGAAATAAATGTTATAAGAAGAGACTCCAAGGTGATGACCTTAATATATCTGGAGCAATGGAACAACTGGACAAAGCAAAGTCATACCTACAGTCATACCGGTCAGATGAGGGATTTCAAAATGTTCTGAAGAGTGCACAGAAGTTGGCAGAGGAACTTCACACTGAAGCTATTTTCCCATCCATTCAAGAATACAAGAGTCACAGAAGAAGAAGACATTCTGATTATGAGGCACGGGATAATCCCATAAGAGACCCCAAACAACAATTCAAAGTTGAATGCTTTAACCAGGTGCTAGATTGTGCAATACAGTCAGTTGAAGAACGTTTCATGCAGCTCAAGGAACGCAGCAGTATATTTGGGATGTTGTATGATATTCCAAAACTCCTCACTATACTTGAAGAAGACTTACACCAGCAATGCAGGGCACTAGAGACAGTGTTGACACATGATGACATGCGGGATATTGATGCGGGTGATTTAGGTGATGAACTGAAAGCCCTTTCAAGATACATTTCAGCAGGATCAACTCCAAAGGCTGTTCTGGAATATATGTGCACAAATAAGATGACCACCCTCTTTCCAAATGCTTTTGTTGCTCTGCGCATACTTCTAATGCTTCCTGTAAGAGTTGCCAGTGGAGAACGCAGCTTCTCCAAGCTGAAGTTAATAAAAACACATCTACGCTCTACAATGACACAAGAGAGGCTGGTCAGCCTTGTAACCATCTCAATAGAGCATGAGCTGGCCCAGACTGTGGATTTTCAGCAGGAAGCAGTTCAAATCTTTGCAACCAAGAAGGCACGGAAAGCACCACTTTGTTTATTCAAACGGATAAAAATGCCAGTGTTTCCTATGCAGACAAGAAAAATTACATTTGCTGTTCAGGCTTTTGAAAGTTAAGTGTTACTTAAAATATTTGAACAAGGCATTTTAAGTTGTTAGTTCTCCTTTATTGGGGTAGGTAGCAGAGCAGTACCACGAGAGGAGTAGAACAGGAAGAAGGCAGAATTGAGACCTTTCAAAGTTTTGGCCCAAGCGAGGGGGTATGGGGGCATCATTTGAGCTCCCCGCCTCAGGTGCCAAAATGTTATGGGCCGGCCCTGCAATAAGTCTTCCCAATATTTCATGCAATTTATTTTTAAGAGGAAAAATAAACAATATAGTACTTCCTGTAACAATGGACATCCTGCACAATAATTAGAATAATCTGTTTCATTAGCTAAGCCTAGGAACAAATTACACAACTGAATTAGGCCATCTGGAATTAGTGCAATAAAATCCCAGCAAAACTAAGTCCTTGAAGATAGACAATCTGGCAACAGTAAGTCCTTCATTGTTCTACAGCAGTGACTATATCTGGGTCTTCTTTAAGGTAGCAAGGGATATGCTGCAAATAAAGAATCTTTTTTAGCCCAATCATCTTCATAAAAACTTAATTCAGTCCTACACTCAGTTTTGCTGGCTAGGACACCACCTTTTGAGTTCTAATTTGAGAAAATTCTGCTCTGAGGTGATTTAAGTGTTTTATCTTCTAATTTAGTTCTGCTAGGACAAGTCCTGGAACATGTTCACATGTTGGCCCTAATATATTTGGGATAGATTGTACCTTAGGCTCAGTTCTGAACAAAATGTGGTGTGTAAGCTGCACATCATGTCAAGGGCTGCTCTGGGAGGTATTGGGTACCGGAAGAGTGTCTGAAGTACAAATGCTTTCCTCTTTCCCCCCCCCCATTGTTCTTGGGCAAGGAGGGTGGGAGGCTAAGTGGGGTTCTCACTTCCTCTTCCTTCTCTGCATGACTATTAAAGGCTAGATTATGATTTAGTGATGGCTCTTTTACAATGCTAGGTATTTTCAAATCCATATGACCTTTTTTTAATAAGTGGTTCATTCAGTCATGATCACACCCCACAAAGGGTTTGATCCAAAGACTACTTAGGTCAATAGAAGTCTTTCTGTTAATTCAGTGGGCTATGGATCAGACCCAAACTAATGAAAACTATCTACAAATATCACTAGGAAGTTTCATTTGGTCTCATCTGCTTTAGGAGCACCAGCTGTCTTGCCAGCGATGATATATTTTTCCACTTAAAAGGATAGTTCAGTGTCAGGCAGAGTCTGCAACTTAAGGCTTTTAGTTCTTGCCTTGTTTTCCATGAAGTCTCTCTATGTGCCAAATAGAAAAACAACAACAACCTTACAGTAAGATGAAGCTAAGGTTGAAAGTACATATCAGTAATTGAAAGATTAAAAAGGCATTACAGAGATGTTGGAACTATCCCAAAACATTACCAACTCAGGAAATTCTAAATTAAGGTTACACTTAAAGGACATCCAAATGCGTTAGGATATGAAAATGCACAAATAAGGCACTCAAACTACCTTAACTCTGCTCTGTCATGACACTTTAGAATACCCATAGGACTAGGGGATTTTAGTGTGTCTGATGCAAGTAACTTTTAAAGACACATTAAGCTTTTTATCTTTCCCCACTCCAGGGTGAGCTAAGGTGGTTTAAGTGCCTTAACTGTATATTTTCATAGCTTAATGTGTTTATACTTTTTTAAATAGTAACCTGCTCTCTGAATTTACTTTTTAGCATCCCTGTCTGGCAATGAGATCTGCTTCTGTGCTTAGCCCCATTGACTTCAGGCTCGAGGCAGACACAGGGATCCCTCCTAACAAAGAATATTGTAGGATGTGGCCTTTCGCTGCAAGCTCTCCAGAGAAGGGGCTGTGGGACAGATCCCCAGATGGGGTAAATGTCAATGAGCTATGACCACTTACATTGGGTGGTGCATGTTCTTAGTAGTAATGAGAGAGAAAAATGTGTGTGTCTGCTGTGTAGCAGGCTGCTTATGAATGTGAAATTGCAGTCGCCAACATAGCAGAAAATAGGGCCTATTTAATTTTAAAGGTACAGCAGACAGGAAACCAGCCAAACAGGTACAAGGCACAGACACCACACGTATGTTTTGTTTGCTACCAAGAACACTGGTTGTCTCTAACTAGAAAGTTAAGCAAACATGATTCAAGACCCAATATCAGAGCTGCATCTTGGAGACTGTTTGATTTTCAGCACCTCAGTGACATGCAAAACTGTGTTCAGTGAAACTTTTGACGAAAATTGAACTGCAGCACTCACCGGCGGGGTGGGGCGGGGGCTGAGAGGCCTTGTCAGACAGACAATGGCACCCTTGACGTGCAAGAAGCAGGATTCTGAAATGTGTCAAGAGGGCTCTGCAGATGCTTTCAAATATTTCCTAGTCTGTAGGTGACAGGAAAGTTCAAATGAACTTCTCCCAGTAAAAACAGCAAAATACCAAGGATCCTGAAAGACATAGCAAGCTAACATGAAGGGAGACCAGTGGCCTTAGGGTCAGAGCCTACACCTTTGAGGCTGCTGGGAGCTTTAACATGGGATTCATTAGGAACAGAATTGTGTCCATAGTGCTTGCTCAGATTGACCCAACTGTGGCACTGCTGAGATACTTGGGTTGTCCCTGGTAACTCAGATGTATTGATCTAATTGAGTAAAACGTATATGGCTGTGACTCTTTTAATATCCTTCGGTCAGAATCTCTAGCACAGAATAACTGAGTTACCTCAAGCTATATTTCCTCTTTGAACAAGGAGTATTAATGGCTTCATAAAGATGAAATAAAACAATTCATGTAGTGTTTTGATGTTATTCAGCATTTGTTCAAACTCCTTGATGTAGAAATAAAAGATTTACATAATTATGAACTCCCCCCAAAGGGTTAAGACAGCAAAAAAAAAAAAAAGAGAACATTAAAGATTCTCTTCCTTAATCAGTATTCTTTTATCTGCCACCACACTGGATTATATGTATCTGTGGAGAATTACAGGAATTTATAGTGATTCTTGCATATTACTGGGTCTACTTCTGAATTCCTCAGGCACACCAGGAATTAAAGCAGACAGCAGTTCTTTTTAACTCTGCTTTTTATTCTGACCACGAAGAGAACAGAAATAGGTTAATGGTGGGGAAGCAAGCTACCCATTTTAAACAAAACATCATTAATGTGCTGACCCAAGCCAATAACTGCATTTTACTCTTTCACAGCTAATAGTGCAAGCTTTTAATGCCAACTGAAAATGAACATTAATATTGGATTATCAAAGTATTTGTAACACAACTTCAGGAGTCTTTCAAATACTGCATCATTATAATTTATATAAAACAGATACGTGCATTAAGGGCCAGACTGTGATACCTTTACTCACATTAAGTATGGAATAGATGACCTCTTGAGGTCCCTTCCAGCTCTACATTTCTATAACTATTTTCCTCTACAAATAGCCCCTATGGAAGTCAAATTGTGACGTAAGTAAGGGTGTTGCAGTCTTTGGCCCTAATTGTAATATATTAATAATATGTTTAGTGTCAAGTATCAGAGGGGTAGCCGTGTTACTCTGAATCTGTAAAAAGCAACAGAGGGTCCTGTGGCACCTTTAAGACTAACGGAAGTATTGGAGCATAAGCTTTCGTGGATGAATGCCCACTTCATAAGACGTCTTGCGTCTGATGAAGTGGGCATTCACCCACGAAAGCTTATGCTCCAATACTTCTGAATATATTTAGTGTTTAGGATACACTTCTCAAGAGTGGCCAACCCATGATCTCAAATGAGTGCTGATAAAAACTAACACCCTGTTACCCCACCATAAATTCTGTAGTTGTCATGTGTTACAGAAACTGTTTTAGCAACATTAACTCTTCTGTAAAGATTTTGTTAAAAATGTTATTGTGATTTGCATCCGTCGGCTTCTAAAGTCAGGTGTATTAGTTACAATCACAATTCAGGGCATGCCCATGAATCTGAATCATTCTTTTATCCAGTTTGGGCCTCTGGTCCAGTCCTCATGTAATAAGTGATCAGCAGACAAAGGCTTTCTTCGCAGGGCACAGCTTCAAAAGGATGGGTCCAGAGGTGAGAAGTTTGCTTCCTCCCAAGTATTTCCCGGGAATCCCACTTAATTTCTTTTGTCTGGCACATTGGTTCAAAGAGGCCTCTGAAGCTCTTAACATTTCCCAAGGTTTACGTTAGTCAGATCTCCTCCCTACAGACACTACATATAATCCCACCAGTAATTAAAAAAATGCATTTTTAATACAATGAGCTCCTAAGATACTTAAACTTAATTCAATAAGATTTTCCCAGAGTATTGCAGGAAATTGCCATATCTGTCACAACCACTACTAAACTTTCAACGTTACGTTCTTAAAGTTGGAAAATCTTGGCCTAGGCGTCCAAAGTAACCATTGATTTTTGGGGTGCCTCAACTTTTCGGTGTCTCTAGTTGGATATCTTATAGGGGCATGATTTTTAGAAAGCGCTGAGCATCCATCCCCTGAAAATTGGGCCCTTTCAAGGGGTCTCAATCAGGGGAACAAGCAAGGTGGTGCTTAATGAATGCAGATGGTCCCCTCTTCCCCTACCCATAACTCTCCCTGCCTGCCCCTACTGCTTAATCCCCCCTTCTGCTCCTGCCTCCTCTAGCCCTAATTGTCCCTCCTGCCCTACACGTATCTTCTCCCATCTCCTCTACTTGTTGCCCCCCCGCCTTCGCTCCCTGCCTCCTCCCCCACTTCTAATTCCCTCTTCGCCCCCCCACAGCACCCCTTCTACCCACCACTCCCCTTACACATCCTTCTGCCCTTACCCCCACCTACAGTTCCTACATCCTTGCCTCTCTCCAGCCCTCTGAATCCACCTAACACCCTCTAGCTCCCCTGCTCCACTCCTGCCTCCCCCTGCATCTAACACTTCCTCTGCCTGCCTAGCCCTGCCTCTGCCCCCATCTCTGTCCCTCCTTTCACTCTGACTCCCCCACACCCGACCCACAGACTCCTCGTCCCCTGGGTCTAGTGTGGTGATAGCTCCTGTTCTCTGCCCCTTTCCCCCCTTGTATGTTGTTCCCCAGACCCCAGCCCTCCAGCTTGCCCTGGATCCCCCAACCCCTGACCCATTTTCCCATCTTTTTCCCCAGCATGCTGCTAGAGGAGGAGCAGGCAGGATGGGACATAGCAGGCTTGAGCTGATCTCTGCAGAGTACAGGCGCCGACTTTCTATTTTCCTCCGGGATGCTCGATCCCCGCTCCACCCCAGGCCCCACTCTCACCACCCTGCCTCTTCCTGGCCCCTGCTCCACCTGTGCCCCACTTCTTCCCACCCCCGTCCCACCTCTTTCCGCCCTGTTATGCCCCCTCCTCCGAACACTCCCTGCCCTCGCTATGCCCCCTCCCACGCCATCGCCTCTTGCATGCCACTGAACAGCTGATTCGTGGTGGGTGGGAGGCACTTGGGGGAGGGGAAGGAGCTGATCGGTGTGGCCCTCTTGCGGGCAGGAGGTGCTGGGCAGGGAGAGGAAGGAGCTGATTGGTGTGGCCGCTGATGGGTGCTGAACACCCACTATTTTTTTCCCTTGGGTGCTCCAGCGACCGAGTCGGCGCCTATGTTGCAGAGCAACTGGCCAGGGCACTGGGCAGAGTCTCTTGCTTCCTGCTATAACGGGCTTCTCCAGACCGGGGTGTCGGAGCTTGGCTTCTGCCAGTGAAGCACCAAACCCAGACAGGAGGAGCTGGTGTGGTTGGGTGGACCTCACCCCAACAGAGCAGTAGCACTAAGGCTCTGATCACTTTGGAGGCCTCCACTTCTCTCCAGGGCCCATCCCCTCACTGTAACCTGATTATCCCTCCACCCCCATAGGGTGGTGGCACCTGCCTCTGCTGCTGGTCATGCAGGGAGAAGTAAGGGGTCCAAAGCCGGCGCCCCCAGTGCCTTTGAATGTCAAAAGTGGTATAGCCCCTTAAAATAGCATGGATCCTCTCCTGCTTCTCCTGTAATTTGAGCACAGGTCTCAAATTGACCACTAGTCCCTTTTGAAAATCTTGGTCTTATTTTTACTCAAGGTATCTAAATATAGATTTATCCTGATTTGTTCCCCGAGGTGATAAGCATACAAAATTGAGCTGCTTAGTAGCTCTGAAAATCAGGCTACTTCTAGTTTGAAAATTTTGGCCTTTGACTTCAACTGGCTAACTTCTTTAAAGAACCTAAAATAGCTTTCCTAGACTTAAAAATGTCACAGCTCTAATTTGCAATGGTATAAATGACTCCTGCAGAGCCATGAGCTACTGGACTTTGAAGCTGTAAGACTTTAATTTATAGAAAGTCTGTTATTGGTAGAGGAGCTGAATCTTATCTGACGTGAGCCTCCGGGGTAGGGTAATTTGGAAGCAAGTTCTGTATTTGTGGGGAGACGGAGAAAACATTTCAGTAGCAGGCTGGCTATATGAAGTTGCCCAAATTTTGAAATATTTGCAGAGAGAGAGCAGAAAATGATACATCTTATTAATCACAAGGCTCTTCTATTTTATTACATGCTTTCTCTATCAAATAGATACTATCTCAATGTACTTGATATATTTACTACATATAGTCTCACACTTTTATATTTAAAATAACTTTATGATATCACTTGTTGAAAATGCTAGTATACATTTCTGTTTGCAGTGGTGTTGTATCTTTATTGGTCCCAGGGTATTAGCAAGACAAGGAGGGTGAGGTAATGTCTTTTATTGGACCAATGCCCATTGATGAACAAGACAAGCTTTTGAGCTACACAGAGTTGGGCCAATGAAAGATATTACCTCACCCACTTGTCTCTCTAGTACATCTATCGATGATTGTTCTACATGTAGAACAGAAACGTGGCCAGTACATTTACTGACAATAAACCTGTGTAGTTCTTTTTTAAAAGATGTGGGGAATTAATACAGGGTGTACAGTAAGATTTGCATAATATAGTGTCACAGTTTCAGGGTAACTAACTTATATCCCCTCCGCTCTATGATCCACTCCAGGAATATCCAGTCAGGTCATAGGCCTCCAGTTGTCACAAGAGTGGGCAAGAACCCTTGTCTCTCTGGGCGGTTTAAGGCTCCACAGCTGCCTGCTTTACACTGTGATATTCCCATGGGGGCGGATGAAGCTTTCCCTGGGGGAAGCTACTTCCCTGTCCTGTCTCTTCCACCCTCAACCCCAGCCACACTCGACCCCGCCCCACCTTAGGCCCCGACACTGCTCAGGCCCCCGCTCCTGCCACTGCGTCCCTCCTCACCCCGCCCCCCTCCCAGGGTGAGACCCTCCCGCCTGCTGCTCGCTGCGTCCTTCCTCACCCCACTGCCACAAGCCCCCCCACCTGCTGTTCACCGCGTTCCTCCTCACTCCCCCACCAGCCCCCACCTGCCCGCCATGAGACCCCCGTGCACTACTCACCTCCTCACTCCCCTGTCAGATACCCCCTCCCTTGCCCACAGCAAGACCCCCACCAGTCCCGGCATCCCTTCTCACACACACCCCGCCCGCCACTGGACTCCTCACTCCCCTGCCAGATCCCCTCCCCCCCCACCCGCAGCAAGACCCCCGCCAGGTCTGGCATCCTTCCTCACACACACCCCGCCCGCCGCTGGCCTCCTCACTCCCCTGCCAGACCCCCCCACCTGCAGCAAGACCCCCACGCTCACCCGCCACTTGCCTCCTATCCAGCCACCAAACTCCCCCTACCCACAGCAAAAACCCCGCACGCCCGCTGCTCGCCTGCTCACCTCCCCACCTGCCATGGGACCCCCTCTGCTGGCTCGCTGCTCGCTACTTGCCTCATCATCCCCACGCCTGCCTGCCACTCATCTCCTCACTCCCCCACCAGACCTCCTGCCCGCAAAGGCCACAGAGAGCAGCGGGACATCCGGACGCGGGGGGTGGAGTGGAGGAAAACTTACTAGGCAGGCAGCAGCAGCAGCAGACGGTGGGGGCCTCGGGGAAGGGGTGGAGCAGGGAGGGGAAGAGGCAGGACCCCCATGGCCCAGGTGTCTGGCAGTGGGCCTATTATACACCTTGCCCATGGATATTCCTGACAAGCCACTCTGCATAAAGGACAGTGACTGTGCTTTGCTTTCTCACAGAGGGCTATGAACAGTATTGCCAGCAGTTGCAAGTTACCACACAGCTCTTTTTAAGCATGGACCTATATTCTACAAACATTACAGAGAAAACATAACAATAAAAGTTCCTATATCATGCTAATAGCTTCCCATCGGTGATATGGTGCCCTTGTAGGCCAAAGTCTTTCCAATTCCTTTGCAGGGGTTGGTGCCCTTGGACAGAAGGTCCTGTCTATTTGTGGATCAGAAAGAAGGCCCCACGTCAATTTAAACACAGACTTTTTATATCAAAACCTGTGTCTGTTGATCTCTGGAAAACCCAGTTTGAACCAGTATATGCAAGCCTCCTGGGGGTGATACTTCTCTGGAGGTGTGACAGTCCGATCCACCTTAATCACACACACATGCACATGCACAGACTGCTTTTGGTTCCTGGAGGAGCTGTAGTCACCCTCTGCCCTGGAGATGTATACAATCCCTGGCCCACAGCATTACATAAATGTAATACAATATGGTCCCCAAAGATATTGCCTGGGGTTGAAATATCTCTCACACCCAGTTCTTTAAATGCTTTTGTCAATAGTGTATAAGCTCTGCACTCCATTTTTCCTTGTCTTTCCCCTAGAAGTGTGTATGGTGTGGTTTTGCTGTTGGTTCAGCAAAGACGGAACACATTACTCAACAACATCTCTAATTCACAGTCAACGTACAATTAAAAAGGTTTAGCGGAAATAAGTAGTTGAGAGGACTGGTATTGTATTTCACTGTAGGTCACTGATTTGATCCATCCAGCTTGGTAGTGAATTGGAGTCATTGCCATCTGAAGCCTGTCCAGTGCTCCCCCTGAAGTGAGTTAAGGTACATCTACACAGCAAGCGGCAGCCTGTGGCAGGAAGTCTCCAAGCCTGGATTGACAGGCTCGGGCTTGTAGGGTTCATGGTATTGCGATGAAAATTGTTCTGTAGACATTGTGGCTCGGACTCTGAAGTCCAGGGAGGAGAGGTCACCAAGTGGTGACTATTGTGGAAATCAAACAGGACTTTTTTGTCCAAGGTCAGACTAGCCAGTGTGTCTATACAACCAACCAATACTATTCTCTTGGCACCAGTCTGCTCAACTGAAATTAACATGATGCTCTGAAGAGTATTAACCTTATCAAGCTTCAGAGTTTGCAACTTGCACTCCTACCCACTCTGCTCACTCCCCCACTCTGAGCTTGCAGAAGTGAAAGGAATTAAGTGAACCAGGGCTAATATGCTTCTGGTTCTCTTCGGCTTTGCTCCTGGAGCAGAGCAGTGTGTAGAGGAAAGTGTGGGGAGGGGTAGAACAGCGCCATGGGAAACGGGATAACAGAGGAGATGGGGCTAGAGGGAACAAAAGTCAGTGAACTGTAGAGAGAAAAGGGAAGTGTCCAAGGGGGCGGGAAGTATGGAGGTGGTCAGTGATCACTCACCGACTTCAGTGGGAGTTAGGCAGCTAAATAAGGTTTAGGTACTTGCAAGAACTCTTTGTTCTGTCTGAATTCTAATTGATTAGCATCACATAAGATGAACCGCTGCATAACATAACAACTGGTTCCAATTGGCTCATGCAGACTCTTACAGATACAGTTTTCCCAGAGAAGGTGAAGGGGCACTGAAGGAGGAGCCAGAAAACAGAAGAGAAGAAGAGGGAAAAGACACATGACCAAGAATGTAGATTTGGACATTGTCATTAGAACAGCACTTCCTCGGCTCTCATCCCCTTACGCCCCTACACTACTTACGCTACATTGATGACATCTTCATCATCTAGACCCATGGGAAGGAGGCCCTTGAGGAATTCCACCAAGATTTCAACAATTTCCACCCCACCATCAACCTCAGCCTGGACCAGTCCACACAAGAGGTCCACTTCTTAGACAGTACAGTGCTAATAAGCGATGGTCACATAAACCCACCCTAAAGCATAAACCTACTGACCATTATACTTACCTACATGGCTCCAGCTTTCATCCAGACCACATCACACAATCCATTGTCTACAGCCAAGCTCTAAGATACAACCGCATTTGGAGGGTGGTAAAGCACTGGAATGGGTTACCACGGGAGGTGGTGGAATCTCCTTCCTTAGAAGTTTTTAAGGTCAGGCTTGACAAAGCCCTGGCTGGTGATGATTTAGTTGGGAATTGGTCCTGCTTTGAGCAGGTGGTTGGACTAGATGACCTCCTGAGGTCCCTTCCAACCCTGATATTCTATGAATCTATGAATCTATGTTCTGATCCCTCAGACAGAGACAAACACCTACAGGATCTCTATCAAGCATTCTTAAAACTACAATACCCACCTGGTGAAGTGAAGAAACAGATTGACAGAGCCAGAAGGGTATCCAGAAGTCACCTACTACAAGACAGGCCCAACAAAGAAAGTAACAGAATGCCACTAGACGTCACCTACAGCCCCCAACTAAAACCTCTCCAGTGCATCATCAGGGATCTACAACCTATCCTGAAGGACAATCCCTCACTCTCACAGACCTTGGGAGATAGGCCAGTCCTCGCTTACAGACAGCCCCCCAACCTGAAGAAAATATTCACCAGCAAATACACACCACACAACAAAAACACCAACCCAGGAACCAAACCCTGCAACAAACCCCGGTGCCAACTCTGTCCACATATCTGTTCAAGGGACACCATCATAGGACCTAACCACATCAGCCACACCATCAGGGGATCATTCACCTGCACATCTACCAATGTGAGATATGACATCATGTGCCAGCGGTGCCCCTCTGCCATGTACATTGGCCAAACCGGACAGTCTCTACGCAAAAGAATAAATGAACACAAATCTGATATCAGGAATCATAACATTCAAAAACCAGTAGGAGAACACTTCAATCTCCCTGGTCACTCAATAACAGACCTAAAGGTGGCAATTCTTCAACAACAAAATTTCAAAGCAGACTCCATCGTGAAACTGCAGAACTGGAATTAATTTGCAAACTGGACACCATCAGATTAGGCCCGAATAAAGACTGGGAGTGGTTGGGTCATTACAAAACCTAAACCTAATTTCCCCGATACTAATTTCCCCCTACTGTTACTCATACCTTCTTGTCAACTGTCTGAAATGGGCCACTCTAATTACCACTTCAAAAGCTATTTTTCCTCCCTTCGTATCCTGCTGTTAATTGAATTGTCTCACGAGACTGACCTCACACTTGGTAAGGCAACGCACATCTTTTCATGTATTTATACCTGCTCCTGTATTTTCCACTCCATGCATCTGATGAAGTGGGCTCTAGCCCACGAAAGCTTATGCCCAAATAAATGTGTTAGTCTCTAAGGTGCCACAAGGACTCCTTGTTGTTACTGCATACCCTGTTATGTCTTCCCCAGAAGTCTTCTCTCATCCACGCACCTTTGCTTATTAATAAAATAGCAGTGCAATAAAATCTATAAGGCAATAGGGGACAGCACGGTCCAGGAAACAAAGCATGGAATGTGAAGTCAGGAGGCCTATATTCCTGGCTCTGACACTGACTTGCTTTGGGGACACTAAACGTCTTTGTGCCTCAGTTTCCCCATCTGTAAAAAGGGTAATGATTATACCTCTACTTGTAGAGTACTTGGGATCTATGGATGAGAGTTATTTAAGAGCTGGCACTGTACAAAGTAAACTGCCAGCAGTTTCTATGCTAACAAAACTTTAGATGAGCCAAAAGGGGGAGACTTTTTTTGTTTTTTAATCCAAAGGTCAGCTACCAGTATATGCTATTCAAGTCTTACTGTGATAAGGAAAAGGAAGAAGAGCAGGATATGAAACCACCTTGGAAGGCATCTATACAAATGAGCAAAGATAAAGGGACTGATTTTTCCACAATTTTTTTTAACTCCACTGCCTTTAAAGGAGTCACTCCTGATTTACACTGATGTAAATTAGATTAGAATCAGACCCAAAGGATCTATAAAGAAAATCTCATGAAGCCAAAAATGCTCTACATCCTCTTTTGCTGGGGAGAGAGAGCATGTAAGAAGGGAAGGGCAGTTTGGGTAAGTGTCCATCATGGTAGAGAAGAAAGAGGTGGCAATTAATGATAAATCAGATGATTTGATTGGGGCTGCTGGACATGGATAGGAATCTGTAGTTCTCTCTTGCTCTCTAGTTCCCACACTAACACTCTGCTGTCTAGATGCATCACAACTAGTATCATTCCTATATCTTGCATGGACTAAGCATTCATGAAGAAGGCTGCTGATTACACTACACTTTAGTGTAGGGG
Organism: Chrysemys picta bellii; assembly: GCF_011386835.1. Taxonomy (NCBI): domain Eukaryota; kingdom Metazoa; phylum Chordata; order Testudines; family Emydidae; genus Chrysemys; species Chrysemys picta. The sequence goes on along the minus strand of NC_088792.1, from coordinate 270,525,094 downwards.
TTTCCAAACGTGTGTCCCTGAAGCCCACCTATGTAGCAGCAATAGGCACGGTGGTCCACTATTAACATACGTCTGGCTGGGAGAGGGGGGTCCATTGGGCGTGCCCAGCCCCTCACCTCAGGAGGGACCAGGGTCAGCGAGAGGGCAAAGGGGCCAGGCAGGTGTTATAGCCAGTCCCTGCCAATACCCTCTGCCTCAGCAGCACACTGAGTGCCTTGAGTTGGTCACCCGGCAGACCTGCTCACCAACCCAGCACCCTGGCGTGCCTCACAGATACCCCCTACCTGGGAACAAGGGAAGGGTTCAGGGCCTGCCAAGGCCAGGAAGAGCCAGGTGCTGGAGCCGGAGCCGGGCGTTACCTTGACAGTCCCAATCACGGCATAGTCCAGGCAGAAACGGAGCAGCGCCACCGAGCCCCAGTCCCTGGTGAGGAGGAGGCAGGGCCGATACTCCAGGGGACCCAATAGCCCCAGGTTCCGGGATACAGTGGCTCAGAGTGGGAATGGCCGTGAACCCGCCAGCCTCCTCCAGCTGCAATGGGAGCACGTGCCTCTTGGGGCCAGCCCCTTCTCCTTGCCCAGCAGCTCCGCTTCGCACTCTGCTGCCCATTAAGGGTGCTGGGCTCCTCCGACGCTGGACAGGGGCTATTACAAGACACCACTCTGCCAACATACACAGTTTGGGGGGGGCAACAATGGTCCCTCAACTCCACCCGTGGCGGCCCAGTTTGGTGTTCTTTAGTGGATATGAAAATTCACTGTTTTGTTTAAAGGGACCCTGCTTAGTTCAAATTTTACCTTAAAATTTAGCTTTAAAAACATAGACAAAAGCTAATATTAATATCAACTTTTTCTTTCATTTCAATGAAAACTTAAAACAAAAAAAATTACCTTGGCTATCCAGCTAGTACCTAAGACAAAGAGTGAAAATAATTAGCAACTGAGTACACTCACTCACTCCATCACACCCCCTTCCCTGGCCGCACTCACCAGCCCTGCTGGGAGGTCTCTGGCTCCTAGGATCAGAGCGGCGAGGGGAGTCTCCAGACTCTCCACGTGCTGCGTCCACCACAAGCACGAGCTCTGTGGCTCCCATTGGCCGGGAAAAGTGCCAATGGGAGCTGCTGGAGCCACAGAGTGGGGCTTGCAGGCACCGGCAGCACACGGAGACCCCCCCCACCCTAAGAGCCAGAGGGACCTGCCAGGGGGCGAGGTGGGGAGTCCCGGCGGGGCTTACCTGGGGCGGCTCCCATCCTGGGAAGCATCCGGCAGGCTGGTCCCTCTGGCTCTTAGGGTTGCAGGTCAGGTCGGGTGGGATGGGGGGGCGGAGGGCTCTCTGCCCATTCCCGATGCCTGCAAGCCCCGCCCCTGCAGCACGCTGTGCTCCTGCCAGTGGGCGAGCGCCGTGAGCTGCCCCAGGAAGTAGTGAGCAGCGGTACCGCGGCTACGGTGCCGCGGCTGCGGTCCAGACAGTCCCCGATATCGGGACAAATGTAAGGTCGGGACGCGGAACAAGTCCCCTAAAATCGGGACTGTCCCAATAATATCGGGACGTCTGGTCACTGTATTATACCCTAAATTATTAATTCTAACAAAATAAATATGTATTTTTTAAAAATATCTTAATCCTGACATTTCTTCAATATATAAGCCACAACAACCATAAACTCTAGGGCAACCCGTATTTGTGAAACTGACCTCCCTAGAAAACCCCCAAATCTTTTCTCAAATACTGCAGCGAGTCTCCCTGCCGTGTGTTATAATCATTAGAGTCACTCATCAGCAAGTGTCCCCATGATTGAGGCTACATCCATTTTTACTGAGATGTCCAGAACTTATTTACGCTAATATAGTATCTAGCGTAACAGCCACAGGACAATCTTATTTCTTAGATGAAGCTGGCCCTTATTAAAGACCAAAAGTATGTGTTTTGGTCTTTATTAAATTCCACTCCCAGCTAGGGAAACCGGAGTTCTTCATTTATCCAGGAAACAGCTAAAGCCCAGGCAATGGCAGTTCCAGCTTCCCCATACCACACCACAAGGTGCTTAATTCTAAAGCAGGGTTGGATGGTTTCGGTGATGACAGGAAAGATTCTGCTGTTGCAGTGGCTGGGACCTTAGCCCATTCCGGGAAATGAGAAAGTAAAATAAATGTATCATTATCCCAATTCTCTGTGCCATTAGCAGCCGTTCTGTGTGAAGCAGCTGCCTCGGAGCCCCAGGATGTGTAACACACATGGGCACGCTCCAGTAGGAGACTCCAATGCAGCAGCAGCTTAACTGAACAACTTGGCAGCCACAGCAGGGCACAGATGGGCATTTTAAAAACTGCCCTTTAATTAACACGCACGTGTGCCGCAATGGCAAATTACAGCTAAAATGGTGACTTAGAGCCACCACTGGGCAGGAAGCTGAACCCACCCAAGCCAGCCACATATGTCCATGCTCAATAGCGTCAGAGTTTGGATTTGGCATTTGTAGGCAGAACGTGGTAGAGGGTGGAAGCACTGATGGAAAGGGGACACTGAAGTTTGTGCAGCCTCAGTGGACGTGTGTGGGGGAAGGGTCTGTTCTGTTCTATATAGTTTTTTATAACGTGTTCATCACCATAGTATCTGAGCATCTTCCTGCAGCGCATTAAGTAATGCAACTACAAATCTGTCACGTGTTTGTTCTCTCATCCTCTTCCCAGGGGGAGAAGGAAGGTTCTCTTGGCCTGCAATGCAGACTCAGCATAGGCTTGAAGCAATTTATGTTTCATCCTGTTTGAATCAGCCTTCATTTTCTGCCATCTGCGCTTGAGCCTCTGCCCCTCTCTTCATCTGTCACAGGGTGTCAGAAAACCAAGGAGATTTGTGTGGCCACTGAGGAAGAAGGGCCCATTGGAGGACAGGATGTGATGGCCAAAGACTACCATATAATGCTGATTCACCAGATCCTCAAGTCCTCATTCTGTGGATGGAGTGCTGCTGTCCATTAGCAGGCTCTGGAATTTGGTGAAGTCCACGAGTCTTCATAGTTGAAACAGGATCATGGGTCTGTCTTGTTGCCTGGAGCTGGAAAAGGTCTAACTGCTGCCTTAGTGAGGTGAAGGTCTGCACAACACAGTGGCTGGGTTTTGATGTCCTTGATATTGACACTTAGGCCAAAGATGAGGTCCAGGGTGTAACCAGCTGGACCAGAGATGACCTGTGAAAGTCTTAGGGAGGCAAATAAAGAGATGATTTTTTTTGGCATTTGCACGTGTGACCTTTTTGACATGCATGTTGAAGTCCCACCGGAAGAGCAAGTCTTTTGGAACTGTAATGTAGTTGAGTCCTGGGAGTCTTTGGAGCTGAAGCAGTGTGTTTCTGGAGTAGTGGTGGGTGTGCTGGAAGCATGGTGGCATAATAACACTGGAAATAATAGTGACAATAATAATAGGTAGTGACGGGCCCAGCGAAAAGGGAGGTGTCAATGGCATCAGACATCCATTTACTTAAAATACTCTGTCCATGTTGTCACGACATGTTTGTTGCTCTTACCGGCTTTGGGAGAAAGGTGGGTAGAAAATGGGAAGGGAGACTTCTCTTACTGTTTAGTAATGTCTGTTACAGGTGTAAAGTGATCCTTATGTCATTGCTGGTTGTGGGGAGGTGGGTGAGAGATGGCCAGGGAGTGGGAGGACTTAGTCATAGGTGATTTAAATCTCACCTAGGTGTAGTGACTTTTCAAGGAAGCTTCAGGCAAGTGCTTTAGCTTTGGAGAGACAAGTTTGTGAAACTCTCCTACAATGTTTTAGATTGACATGGAGCCACATTCAGAGGTCCCTGTAGCAGAGGTGGTGGGGAGGGAAGGTAAATGCCGCGTTGTTTTCCACCATTGAATTTTTCACAAATCCCTGTGTTGGGAGAGCAGGGTTTGTACCTCCATTTTCTGGGAATCTGTCAGAGGCACAAGGCCTTCCATATTGGAACTCTGCCTCAGCACCTGCCCCAGAGTTCCCTTTCTCTCAGTCTGCTCCCAGGCAGCTTGGCTCCCAGGGCTTCTCCTGCCAGCAGACACCCCTAAAACCCCCTGTAGTGGGGGAGTTTGTCCAGTGCAGAGGGGGATCTATGGAAAAATTAATGTAGTCTCAGTGCCAAGCATGTGTTGCACTGACCTAAAGGGGGATTTGTAATAATGGGCACACGCAGTGGGCAAACCAAGATGCAGGCCTAAAACTGCTAGCTATCTGTAGCTGTGGCAATGCTAGTCCCATTAACACAAACAATTCATCCACCCATGCATCCCTCTGAGATGCATAATAAGAAATAATTGGAAAGTACATTCACCTTAGGACAGAATTCATCTTTTTGTGGCTCCCTAGCCTGGCATCTTGAGTACTAAAAATGTATGAGAATCACTCAGAGAACAGATCTCACCTGGCTGGACAAAGAAGGACAGTTTTACTGTCTAGGCTATTAAAAAAAACACACTCCTATGCATGCATCATGGTTTTGGCCAATGCTGAGACTCATTTCACTCTACTATTGTACATGAAAACTGTATTGAAAATTAGGGGGTAGATGGGGGTGGAGTTTCACATGTAATCACTTGATCGTATTGAACAAGAAAATTATATATCTTTTAGATTTTATATTATTAAAAATAAAGCAATGCTTCACCATTACACAGCATTACAACAAAATAGTGCCTTATAAAACATACAAATCCTTGAGGCATCCTGTTCTGCCTCAATCTTCTGTGTCAAACTGCCCCCCAGAAAAACTGCCCCTAGAGATCCCTGCTGTATTAAAATGATTGTTGTCCTGAGTGTGATATAAATGAACATCTATATTTTTTTCTTTAGCCCTATATTGCAAGCTATCATGACATAGCATGTAGCAAGTCTCATCATGGTTTGAATTTTCAGTATCCCATATTAAACCAAATCAATCATACTGTCAGTAACGATCATCTGTAAATAGGGATTTAGAATTAGCATCACGATTTTTTAACATTACAATATTAGGTTCTGATGGTAATGTGAAGTAGTGTAATGATTAAAAAATATAGGCATCATGTTGAATGCAATAATCCAAAAGGTATAATTTCCTTGATCAATGTGTTTATGACCATATGTGACAAATTTTCCCTCCACGCACCTATTATTCACTCATTTACTTTTCATTACAGCCCTTTCAACTTGCATCAGCTGTTTTGTTTCAGAGTTCCAAATGTCTGAGGTCATTTTGCTAATTGTAGAAGGGACTAAATAAGAGGTGGAATCTTGGGATATGGCCAAATTTCGACCCTGACTATAGGGTCACACTCTTCAGTGCTGCTGTAGGCCAAGCTGAATGCACACAGCAGGGGGCTCTTGCCATCCTTCCATTCCCCCCACTCCCCATTCCACAAGCTATCTGTGTGTCACTCCCACAAGCCCCTCCATTTCAGGGACTCCCTATCACTTCCCATTCTCCTTCCACCCCCTTCCAGGGTCCCCCATTTGCCTCCCATGCCAGGGCTCTGTTTGCCCCCTACATTCCTCCCTCCATCACATACCATGGGTACTGCGTGCCCCCACATCTCCCTTCTCTCTCATACCATTGCTCCCCATTTCCCCCTATAGCTTTCTCCCTTCCAGGGTCTGTGTGCCTTCCATTACCTCCCTCCCCCTACACCAGGGTCCCTCATTTCCCTCCCCACATGCCAGGGGCTCTGTGTGCCCCTATTCCCCCCTTGTCCCCACATCAGGGTTCCCCATTTCCCCCATGTTAGGAAGTCTGTGTGCCCCCATTACCTTCTTCCCCCCATGCCAGGGGTTCTGTGCGTCTTCTTTTTCTCCCCCCTCCAAAGTACCTGCCCCCACACCCCGCACACACACACACCTGAAGTGGGCTGCAGAGAGCTAGTGTCCACTCTCTTTGTCTCTCTCCTGCCCCAGCAACCTGGGGATGACAGCCAGAGCCCTGTCACTGTCAGCCCTGGGGGGCTGAGGTTTGGTTAATACAGAGAGCTGGATAATAGAGGCTTGGATAAATGAGGATCTACTGGATAACAATAAAACATTGTTTTCAACTGATACTTATTTATACTGTGCTAGGGAAACTAAACTTCAGCATTTCATTTTAATCGCGCATTTTTACGATTTTTAATGGGGAAAAAAATGTTATCACAGGAAACAAACTAGGCTCCCTGGTCATCACCACCAAGAGTGGTGTAATGGCCAGGCCATATGCGGTGCCCTTCCAAACCTACAAAAGATCATTGTACCTGAGAGTTTGGGCTCTTTAGTTGACCCACCCTGATAACAGGTGGTCTCACCTTGCTGGGAGATGTTAATTGATTCCTTCTAACTGCAGCAGGTGCAGCTAGTTAACCACAGCATAGGGTGTGTCTACACTTCGAGCCGGGGCGTGTGCTTCCCCAATCAAGGACACATACCCACAGTAGCTCTCATCAAGCAAGCATGCTAATAAGAGAGCGTAGCTGTGGCAGCGCAAGCCACAGGAAGGACGAGCCGCCCTGAGCGTGTGCCCGTCAGAGACACACCTCGGTGCATGGCTATCCTCTCCCACTGCTCAAGCTGCTGTGAATATGCTTAATTTTTAGTGTACCCAGCCCACAGAGGGCTAGCAGAGGAATGTCTCCTCAAGCTGGGAAGCAAACCCCCACCTCAGAGCATAGATGTACCCATAGTGGGAATGACCCTGTAGGCAGAGCAGTGGTAGGGTTTGAGGCTTAGCATCCATATAGGAGGGAGTTTACATAGGGGGTTAGGCCTGGGTTATCAAAGGTCTGTAGGCGCCTCTCTCCTATTGAAATCAATATCTAAGTCACATAGGTGCTTTTGAACATTTTACCCATACTCTGATGGATGGGGCCCGTGTACTCCTTCACCCTACGATTTGGTTAAACACCTTTCCCCTTCTGTCTGGAATTAGTTTCCAAACTCCTTGGGGAAGGGAGTCATGGCTGTCTGTGTTGAGGTGCCTAGCACACGCATGGAGGCTGGAAAACAATAAATAAAAATGAACAATCATTGGAATTGTTTTACTGATAATAAAACCTCATCTTAACTCTATTGCATGCTGACATTTGCAAAGAATCATGGGCATTTCACACATCAGCCTAGGACATTTCAGTGTCTCAAGCCTACCACCGGCTGCATAAAAAGTGCACGTTCTCTACAATGTTTCTCTACAGATGGGTTCCCCCAGCGTGCACCTGGAGGAATCACAAAGGGCAATGACGGGGATTGTGAGGCATTAAAAATTTTATTATTGTCTAAAGCAAAGAAAATCTCACTCCCTGACTCCGCACACACCCTGGCTCTTCAAGGTCCTGTATTCTCTGTCAGCCTCTCAAATCTCACACAAATAAGTTATAGAGGTTTTATCATTGTTACCACTGATATTTTTTTACTCATTTATAGAAAATGTGAAGGAGTCATGGAATTTTTTTACTTTGCTAAGTAGTCACCAACCTGAAAAGGTTTAGAAACACTGCTCTGCGGGTGATTGTAATCCAAAGGGACATAGAGTTTGAAAAGATTGAATAGGTTGTTGTGTCAATTCCCCTCACAGGATAGGAGATTGTTCCCCAAGAAGAGGGACACATCATATGCTACAGTAATACCACACTTGACCTTAACCAAAAAATAATATAACCCTTCTGTCTGGAGCACCAGGGGTTCCTCTTAAAATTTGCAAATACTCTGGCTTGACCCCCTCCATCCCACAGAAACCAGAGCAAACAAAATACCTTCCCTTGGGCCTCCTTATCAGGCAATACTTCCCCTCCTGCAACCACTGAATCTGTGTATGTAACAAGGAAAATTATATTAAGGCAGAAAGGAACCAGCATTGATGTGGGCAAAACCAACAATAACAAATCAACAGTACATGTAAACAAATAATAAGTAAAACACCACCCCAAATCTTTAGCAGTAAACATTTGCCTCAGTTTTCCCCATCTGCTGATGTGAGTGTCTGATAGACAAAAGTTCCCTTTAACACACCACTTCCCTCCACTGCACCTCACTCATGGTTTGTTGTCAGTGTTCAGGGGAGCCCTAGAATCGCTGATTGCACTCAGGCAGGTCCACTTCTAGTCCCTAGAGATGCTGTCTGACTTCCATGACAAGATGCCGTGATGCCTCCTCTGTGCTCGCTTACCGTGGATGTTGCATCTACACCATCTCTTACCACAATGTTGGTTCTACAGTCAGTTCAGTCTAGAGACTCTACCACCTCACTTAGCTATAGCAACTGAATGTCTTGGGCCACCTCTGTATTACCTCTCACAACAACACCCCCTCAATGCTATCTCCTGCTATAATACCAATTGTAGGTTCGCACATACCATTTAACTTTGTTATAAGAACTTCTCTTTCAGTAACATGAGATAGGAGGATCCTTTCCAGAATTTGCTCAACTCTGCCATTATACCGTGGAAGAAGAAAGTTCACTAGTGCATAAAGCTCTCAAATAAACTCCCTATCATGAGGCAGGCAGAGACATAGGCACGCACACACTCTTTCTTCTCTCTGACTTGTGTCCAAGTTCCTTTACCAAGCCATGCAAGACTGAGACTTTAGTTATAGTGACTTCTCACTCAGGACCTATTCAGTACGTTTCTGCTGCCCTTTTGTCACACAATAAGATAACATTTCACTACCCCTACACCCAAAACTTAAATGATTAATTTTTTTAAAAAGGAACCATAATGTTCACACTGGGATAATAGGTAACAACCATGCAATAAGGTCTGACTCATTCTCTGACTCTTTGTCCAGTTCATCAAGGGATGACAGCAGAAAGCTCCTCCTCTCTAGAGATTTAGACTACATAGTGTTACAGTAAAATGGAAATGATTCTTTTAAAAATACTCCCCCCACCCATTTTCAGAAACACAAGTAGGGACAGAGAGCATATCCAGGTTCTTATATGCCCCCCCAACACCACTGTAATATCTGAGTCTCTGTTTGCAGCTGGGGTTTAATCTTTAATAGACACATAAGCATCACAAATGGCATTGTCTTAGAGTGGACTCCCTTGATTGTTTTTGCTAGTTCTCAAAGAGAAGTTCTCATCCTCACTGTAACTCATACAAAAGGAAAGAAAAAAGGATCCTCTTAATTAGCACTTAAACTTGTTTTGTCCCATATGGAACAGCCTCTGAACAGATATAATTAAAGCGGAGCTGTGACAATTAGTGCAATGCAAAACTTTTACAAGCAGAAATCAGAAGTCATACTTTATGATTCTTCTGAGCAAAGTTTGGTGAGACTTGCTTGTTCCCTTAGGGTGGCTAGTATGTATCATTTCACAGAGCTGTCCAGCCTCCTCTAATTTTATCTCAATAGCATTGTACCTAAGCCTTTAGGCGTATGATACCATTCTGACTTTAGCATAGCTTTTACTTTTTTTCCTCCCTTAGTATTTTAGAAAAAAAGCTGTACTATTTTCTGCTTTTATTAAATTGAATCCCTCCAGCCTGACTGTTGGAGAATATCTCCAGGCTCCTTTAACCATGCCCCGTATTGCTATGCCAATAAATAATTCAGGAATCTTAGTTTTTGAAGTGGGCACTAATTATAGAGCTTAGCTTTCATCTAAAAAAGTACACAGGGAAATTTGAATAGAATGACTTTCTTTTACTTGAGTTGAAAACTTGGGGATGAACTTTTAGAAGAGGAGAATGTGACTGAAGCCAAAGTACAGCTGTAAATGCTGATTTCAGAATATGAGCCTGATTTTTCAGTGCCTTCCCCTGTGTTTCATCATTTACTCCTGGGCAACTGCAGGGTAAAATGCTATCACTGATGTCAGCCAGGGTCTGAATGAACTCTCCCCTAACATCTAGTGACGAACTGGGGGGAAACGAGGGGGGACTTCAGGATCCGACTGCACAGGATAGAGCTGCTTTGCCAAACTGAACAATTTTGGCTGTTTTGGGTTAAAATTCACTTTAGTGCTGAATGCAGGGGTAATGACATGTATGAGTAAATGGCAGCAGACTATATTTAGCAGGCACTAATTGAGGGGGTCACCCTAATTTTAAATTCACTCACTAAGTAGGGGGTAGTGATGCCAAATCCAAGTAAGAATCAAGGGGTGGGGTTAGGGGTTCTCATCTGCTGGTGTGGCCTTGTTGAAAAGGCCCTGTAAAATATTTGATGCTTCCCCCATCCAATGTGAAAAAACAGAGCTGTTTAAATTCTTTGAAAGTCTTGGTTCTTTCTCAGTGATAATCTAGTGTAATGTGACTAAGCTTTAGACTGTGGCTGTGAAAAGACAATGCGGAAGAAGTAACCACAGAGATCATTAAAGAGCTGATATCACTGAGGACATGATTAAGTGATAGAACCTCTGAACTCAGCAAGGTAGCAAGAGGCAGCAGTGACAGTAGCATCTGTGAGAAGCTGAAGAGACACTGATGAGCACAAGTGGAGACATCACTCAACCACCTGCTCCCCTCAAGAATGGGAGGTGAACCCCCCAAAATGCATCCCCCGATTCTGGAGATGTTACTGACCTTGGATAACAAACTCTGAGTGGGGTGCAGCAGAAGGAAAAGAGAAGTCATGTCCCTTTGTTAAATTTTCACACCACAAGGTGGGAAACTGAGTCAAACACACGGTGGGGTGGATGTTTACTTGCGGTTTACATGCTTTTCAATCACTGTTGCAGTGTTTTCCCAAATTAATGCTGAGTTTCCTCTCCCTTTTAATCAATGTTTTATTTTGTTATACAGAGACTCAGGGCAATTCTACACTAGAGCGTTACAGCGCTCAGCTGTACCGATGCAGCTGCACTTCTGTAGCGCCTGGTTAAGACGCGCTATGCTGACGGGAGAGCACTCTCCCATCAGCAGAATTAATCCACCTCCACAAGAGGCGGAAGCTATAGCAGTAGGAGATAGCACCAGTGTGGCCAGTGCTTAGGTCACTCTAACTTGCATGACTTGGGTGGGTGTCTTTTTCACACCCGTAAGGGACGTAAATTACATCAACTTTAGCGGTAGTGTGGATCAATCCCCGATGCTCGTGAGTGGGGATGAATTGCCTTTTAGAGGTGCCCAGCGGCGGTGTTAAATTTTCTCAGATTATGGGGCCAGTTCTGTTTTGTATTGTTGAGAGGAACCCCTAGATAGTGAACCCAGCCCTTGTTGCTGCTGCTGACAAAGAAGGGTTACACTTAGATTTAGAGAGTTTCCCCCCACCTTCTACAGGTACAAATGACAACACGAGGCACTGAAGAATGAAATATTGTATGTCTGCATGATTTCACAAGGTCATCTTTAATGTAGTTGCCAGTCAGCCTTAGAGAGGCTCCTCTAACCTTTTGCATTTTTCCTTAGTCCATTGGTGTCTCTCTATATTCCATACGTAGCTCTTTGGATTGGAAAAGCTTGACTATCTCTGACTATAATGCTTTATGAAGCCATAGGCCAAATATCTTCAAACTCTGAGGGAAACTCAGAATTGAAATCTTGATCCAAGACCAGCTCTTGCAAATAGCCTCTCTTTTTACACTGTGCCAAACCAAAACCTCAGATCCAAATATTCCTTTAAAACTCTGAGGTGTTCAAATTAGGACATGAATTTTGCAGCCTGGGTTTGTCACTAAATGTACAGTTTAATGGGCATTTGGTTTTATGTTAGCATTCAGCAACTGCTTACTCTCCAGAATTATTAGCGCTTTCAGTGTTCAGCTATTGGCCTGTGCTTTTTATTTATAGAACATGCCAACATGCAGACTTTTATTCATTAGAAACTAGATTAGAGGACATACTGCACTGCATTACTAAGTAGGGTTATCTAAACTTAACTTGTGCTATAGGTGGGTGGAATTGTTATGCATAATTTCAATAAAAATGTGGGTAAATTAGATTAGCCCTAAAAGTCTCCTTTTCCATTACTGCCATTAAGACGTGAGTAACAGTGCATCACATAGTGTACACTGGTCATTTTCTATTACACCAAAGCAGTTTCCTCCTTCTCCCTGGCTTTCAGTCACGTTTGCTTCACTGTTAGTAACTCCCTAGTTTCTCTTGATGCATCTCAATTGCCTAAGGACTCAATAAACCCTGCATTGTGGGCAGTTTGTAGCTGCACAGTCACCATCTGATTCATAATCAGAATCCATAAGATGAATCTGAATTCATTAGCTACCAATCTTCCCCTGTACTGTGTGTGCAGGATCTGAAATGGCAGATGTAGCCAAGTTCAGGAGTGGGTTCTACTTGAGTCAGCTTTTCCACTGCTCCCACTCATTCATGTCTATTAACTGAACCTGTGAGAAACTACTGGCACCAGAAGAGCCTCTTCAGCCGTGAGCCACAATGTCTACCGAAGGGGTGTCTGCTACAGAAACATTGTCTCAAGAAGCCCAGCATGGAGCAGTGATTGCATGGGGTGGGTGCAGGTAAGCCCAGAATCTGGGCCTCTGGCCCTACCCTGTACTGTGTTGGATGATGTTAACAACAATTTCTCCGTTTGTCTGTGCTGAGAGCTGGGGATTTGCTTTGGGCCCCTCTCTAGTAAGAAAGTGGCTCAGAAAAGATACATGTGCTCACAGCCAAATTAATCTTCTCTCATTGCTGAAGACTGTGTATCAATTGACACAAGCCCCACAACAAAAGGGTATGTGTTTTGGAACCTTCTTTTCAAATAACAGAGTGGCAGACTGCCGAGCTAGCTCTTCTCTTGGAAAAATGCGTTAAAGGGCGCCTGCTGTCTGGAACCTGCGGATATAAAAATATCAATGTCCTTAGGCAAGGAAATACCACCTGACTAAAGCATGAGAAAGAATCAAATCAACTTTGTAATCACATAGCAATGCTGGAGATCAAGTGTCCAATGGACAAAAACTTTCCCGAGTGCAGATTATGGGTCAGACCATCAGCTATTAGCCTCAAACATCAAAGTAGAACTTAAAAAGATACAGTGTTGGATGGGTCCATTGTGTTTGGACTTGTCCAGAATCAACAAAAATTATGGAACTTCTCTCAAGAATGGATTTGAGGCATTGGCACAAGTGACAGAGCAGAATAACCTCAAGCACATATTCTGAAAAGTCTGTATCGGACCACACCATGATTAATGGGGAAGGTGTTTGAGCTAGCAGAAAAATGATGCAGAGTGGACGAGAACAGCGTAGAGACAGAAGAATGTAAGAGAGATTATAAGATGAGCAGACAGATTCAAAGGCAGACTAGACAAGAAAAGAGCAGATATATAAGGGCAAAATGTATGGAACTTGAGAATTATAAAGGGAGTAATAATACAAAATGTATGTTCAAATGGTTGGACTTCTTACAAAAGATTTTTCCTGGGATCAAACATAAGAAAAGAACATGAAGGTAGAGTGCCCACTGAGAATGATGATATTAAATTCAGGTGGCGAGCTTACTATGACAATATGTATGCCTCACCAGAGCCACTCGTACTACAGGACAACAGAAAAGAGAGCACGGAGCCAGAGCCATCAATCCTGTGACAGGAAGCGGAGCATGCTATTATGAAAATGAATCATCAGGGTAGATAATGTGCCAGCAATATTATCAAAAGCAGTTGGTAAATGCAGTACTGATCTTATGTGGAACATTTGTAATGATGTATAGATGACTAGATATTGGCCAGAGGACTGGACAAAGGGAATTTTTCTACCCTTACCAAAGAAAGGAGACAGATGTAGGAACTATCGTGCCATCTCCGTATCGCACTCAGATGAAGTTCTGCTCTACATAATCCAGAATCGCATGAAATGTAGGGTAGAAGCAGAACTACCATCACAACAAGCTGGTGTCAGAGAGGGCCGAGGCACATGTGACAACATCACAAATATCTGTCACATCATTGAAAAACCAGAGAGTACAATCACCCACTGATTATGTGCTTCATCGACTACTCAAAAGCATTTGATACCATCTGACACAACCTTCTTTGGAGGACTCTGGCAGACATGAGAATTCCAAAGCATCCCACTGAACTCATCATAAGCCTCTACCACCAACAGACCACAGTGCGGACAGTAGTAGGCAACAAGTAGTTTTCCACTGGGCAGGGTGTGAGAAAAGGGTGTATTTTGTCCCTAAGCCTCTTTAACATACACACAGAATTTATTACAAGACAAGCCTTGGAAGGTTTTGACAAGTGGAAGGAGCTGGGATTTCCATTGATGGTCACCTCTTAACCAGCCTCAGACATGCTGATGACATAATGCTCTTTGCTACAACGACCAGTGCAATGCAACAACTGTTGGAGTCTGTAAAAACAGTTAGTGAGGAATATGAACTATTCCAGAATCTAATGAAAACAAAATGAATATACGTTGACACAACTAACAAAAACAGGATGCAAGTGGACATCACAATTAATGGACAAGCTGTAAAGACAGTATATGAATTTAATTATCTGGGATCATATATGACCGACCAATGTGACTATTCCAAAAAAATTGGAAGACTAGGGATGGCTCTGGCCTCCCCTCAGAAACTGGAAAAAAACATGGCATCTCCCAAAGGATGAAGGTGTGATTGATGAAATGCCTAATTTTTTCTATAGCCATTTATGGATGTGAATAGTGAGAAGTTAATGCTGCTGAAAAGAAGAAAACTGAAGCTTTTGAAGTGTGGTGCTGGCAAACACTCTTGCATATCTCCTGTATGGAAAAAAAGGATGTATGCCTATGTGAGAAATGTGACTGGAGAGAAACAGACCTGGATAGTGGAAATCAACAGATGCAAAATTATGTCCTTTGGTCACATTAGTCATAGAGATGGAAATAACTTCGGAAATAACTTTGAGAAAGTTATCGTGGAAGGCATGGTGGAGGGTCATCATAGTACAGGGTGACCAGCAAGGAGATGGATGTGTGGATGGATGGATGGTGTGCAGAGAACACTGAAAGGTCACTGCTGAATGCTTGAAGCTAGTAATGGAGGCTGAAGACTTCTGAAAATTCTGCTATGATGTCACCGACCTTCAGACATGAATACATTGAGTTACACTTACTAAAGCAGTGCCTAGGAACATCCCCTCCATGTTCCTAACCAGGACTTTGGAACAACTGAGGGCCAGGTGGACTTACTTAAATGAGCAATTTAAATCATGATTTAAATCACCAAGTAGAAAGCCTAGATTTAAATCATCGATTTTAATCAACTTTTTCATTTGTACTTCAGTTATTTTCTTAAGAAAGGTGCATTCTCATAGGTTGATATAACCATTAAAACATTTATTTACAACTAAATAGAGCTTCTACTCTATATTTGAAAACAACAAGGAGTCTGGTGGCACCTTAAAGACTAACAGATTTATTTGGGCATAAGCTTTCGTGAGTAAAAACCTCACTTCTTCGGATGCATCCGAAGAAGTGAGGTTTTTACTCACGAAAGCTTATGCCCAAATAAATCTGTTAGTCTTTAAGGTGCCACCAGACTCCTTGTTGTTTTTGTAGATACAGACTAACATGGCTACCCCCTGATACTCTATATTTGGTACATCTTTTTGCTACATAGGAGGGTACACTATAACTATATAGATTTATTTAAGCAATTATATAGCTTAATATGATCAGATTCTTACTAATTGTAAATTTTTAGTATGTTAATAAATGGTGAATGATATATTGTTTATTTACTAGATAATTAACTTTTTGCTCATGATTTGTGTCAAGCAGCATTAGGATGGTAATTGGAATTTAATTAAACCCACAAAACAGCATATAAATTTTTATTTAAAAAATGACCTTAAATGTTATGGATATATAAACTTCTCTTCTCAAAACATATTTCAAATTTACAGCTAGATGATTTATTATAGGAACAGAAGGACTAACTGTAGTCAGTGAATTAAACCAGTGAATTCCAGGTCAGCCTAATAACATTTTCAAATATGCCTAAGTGAAAGTGACCAGAACTTAAGTTCCTACTCACCTAAGTCACGTGAAAATGAGACAACTACTAAGTTACTTAGGCTCTCCTTCAAACTTTTACTCATACACTGGAACAGAAAGACAAGTTTTCCTGGTTTTTCAATTCCCAATATTTTTTTCTGCAGATGAGGCTACTGTTGTCAAAAGCTTGCTTAGCTAGTGATTTCCAACAGTTCAGTGGTGTGACTTTCTGTAAAACATCAGCAAACACATAGTACTTGAATGATTCACCACCAGCCCTGAAATTTATTATGGTTGGCATGTTTGATGGGTGATTATTAAATGCCATGTCATAGCAGCATCTTCTTCTACAGCAGTTAGGCATTTCCCCTGGTACTTTTGGTTGAGAATATTGGCAAGAAAATGAAGGGGCGTAAGTGCTTGATCAATCTGCTTCTTTACAGCCTGCAATTTAACTTTGTTGTTGGGTATTTCTTTCTTCAATGTCTCTTGAAGTTCTTTCCTAATTTCAACTGCATCAGCAATACAGAAGTCATCTTCTTGTCTGTCCAAGGCTATGGAAATAATGTTTGAGTATATTCAGCATATCTTCTTTATTTCTCTTTATCTTGATGTTGACGACTTTGACTGTGATAGTTCCATCTATTTTCATGGGTGCCAGGTTTGTATAATTTTTGGTGGTGCCCAGAATGGGTCCAAGCAGAGCCGTCCCATCCATAGGACGGACCAGGGCAACCACCCGGGGTCCCACACTTTGGGGGGCCCTGCGCTTCAGGGGGATGCAGTGTCTAGGGTGGCCTGGCGAGTTAGTGGGGGGCCTGGCACCAGCAGCAGCGAGCAACCTAGCCCCAGCCCACCCTGCTCCACCGGCTCCCAGCGTTGCTCAGGGGAGGGGGCGGAAGCAGGAAAGAGGTGGGGAGGGGCCTTGGGGAAATGTGTGGAGTGGGGGTAGGGTGGAGGCAGAACAGGGGTGGGAAGAGGCGGGGGCTTGAGGGAAGGGGTGGAGTGGGGGTGGGGCGGAGCAGGGTGAGCTGGGGCCAGGTCGCTCACTGCTGTCGGCCCCAGGCCCCCTGCTAACCCCACAGGCTGCCCTGGACCCTGCATTCCCCTGAATCGCGGGGCCCCCCAAAGCGCAGGGCCCAGAGCGGTTGCCCCGTTCCATCCTATGGATGGGACGGCTCTGAAAATATAAGCCCAAACATTGGTGGAGCTGGGCCCATGTTCCTGAATATTGGCAGATCACGGGTACCATGGGCTCATATAACTCGCCGCCTATGTCTATTTTGTCACAATTTTCTTCACAAATTATCATCAGAATAGGTCAGTTCTCAATGAATAGCACAAAGCACTCAACCACTAAATTTCATTGTACGTCCTGGGGGAGAATTAGTTGGGATCCTCCTGCTCTCTTCAGTCAAGCTGAAGTAAAGTGATTGTTACCGAAGTATTTTGCAATTTCAGCAACATTTTCTTTTATTTCTGGAGTTGTACTTAAGTCTTTGGCTAAAAGATGCATCAAATGAACACTGTATCCATATGTTATAAGCTTCAGGTTCCCTTCCTTATGTTCTTCAAGGTTTCTTCTCATCTTTGCTACATTTGCAGCATTGTCTATGACAAAGATACACACATGACACTTGAATTTTTGTTCACAGTTTGTTATAGCTTTTACTGCTACTTCTTTAAAGTATTCTGCTGTACAGGCATTTCCTGATGTATCAGTTGTTTCTGTAAGATAGAGAGTCCCATCTTCTGTTGTCACACAAGCACATATTTTGGATCATTGTGTACATTGCATCAGCCATCAAGACTCAGATTAAAGAATTTCCCATCCATTTTTTTCCATGCACTATTCAATTTCCTTCTCACACACTGTATCCAACAGCCTTCCAGCTATGAGTGTGGCCTGGTCTTAATGACAGAACCATGTCAACGAAATGTTTGTTCTGAACAAGACAAAACGGAGAATTTGTTGCATAAGTGAACTGAGAAATCTTTTCATCTACTGAGTCTTGCTGGCATTTGCTTGTCCTGATTATTAACTAATCCATGGTTTTACTGCATGATGAAGAAAGTTTATTTTTATACAGATAATTTACTGTACAGTGAGGTGGCAAAATTTGGAGATGATACAAAATTACTCAGGATAGTTAAGTCCAAAGAAGTCTGCGAAGAGTTACAAGGGGACCTCACAAAACTGTGTGACTGGGCAACAAAATGGCAGATGAAATTCAATGTTGATAAATGCAAAGTAATGCACACTGGAAAACATAATCCCAACTATACATATAAAATGAGTTCTAAATTAGCTGTTATCACTTAAGAAAGAGCTCTTGGAGTCTTTGTGGATAGTTCTCTGAAAACATCTACTCAATGTGCAGTGGCAGTCAAAAAAGCTAACAGAATGTTGGGAATCATTAGAAAAGGGATAGATAATAAGACAGAAAATATATTCCCTGTATATAAATCCATGGTACGCCTACATCTTGAATACTGCATGCACATCTGGTCGCGCCATCTCACAAAAGATATATTGGAATTGGAAAAAAGCAACAAAAATTATTAGGGGTATGGAACAGCTTCCATATCAGGAGAGAGTAATATTTACTCTTTCCCATAACACAAGAACTAGGGGTCAGCAAATGAAATTAATAAGCACCAGGCTTAAAATTAACAAAAGGTAGCATTTCTTCACACAGAGTACAGTGGACCTGTGGAACTCTTTGCCAGAGGATGTTGTGAAGGCCAAAACTATAACAGGGTTCAAAAAAGAACTAAATAAGTTCATGGAGGATAGGTCCATAAATGGCCAGACTGGGCCGGGATGGTATCCCTAGCCTGTTTGCCAGAAGCTGGGAATGGGCGACAGGGGATGGATCACTGGATGATTACCTGTTATTTTCATTCCCTCTGAAGCACCTGGCATTGGCCACTGTTGGAAGACAGGATACTGGGCTAGATGGACCTTTGGTCTGACCCTGTAAGCGTGGGCCGGGCTACCACTTCCCGCAGCTCCCATTGGCCAGGAACGGCGAACCGCAGCCACTGGGAGCTGCGAGTGGCCGTACCTTCAGACACTCTGGGTAAACACAGTGTCTTGAGACCCGCCATGGGCTTATCCTGAACA
Source organism: Chrysemys picta bellii (assembly GCF_011386835.1). Classification (NCBI taxonomy): domain Eukaryota; kingdom Metazoa; phylum Chordata; order Testudines; family Emydidae; genus Chrysemys; species Chrysemys picta. Next base: position 270,506,097 of record NC_088792.1, on the reverse strand, counting down.
AACCGCGAACCAAGTTTGGGAACCACTGGCCTAGAGTGAACAGATTTCTAATGGCTGGGTACTTAAGAGTCAACTATCCTCTACTGCTGTTCTTTTGTCACCAGCCTTTTGAATTTCTAACACAACATGGAGGCAAACAGACCACAGGGAACTGAAAGCAAGAGGCTACTCCTTCACAATGGAGTTTGCAGCCTGTGACGGGGTATACAAATCCTGCACCAGTAAAGAAGGGGTTAAGCAGCTGCTCTGGGCCCAGGCAACCCCACCACACGTACAAAGCATGCATGGCTTGGAGAAAGAGCTCAAAAGGAGAGCAGCCCATTCAGGGGGGCAGCAGAGAGAAGATGGAGGTGAAGTCACCTGCACTTTGAGCTCCTGCTGCCTGAGTCCTGACTATAGGGACCATGCCAAACTCAAGGGGAAAAGATTTGTGAGTCTCAGAAGATCTGAGACTTTACCTTTAATTCCAGGTACTTTATCTGTTGGGGAAGAGGGGTCTGGTTGGAAATGATCCAGGGAGGCAGCAGTAGAGCACTTTGTTGGTGAAAGACTTAGCTGCTTACACAGGGCCCTGGATCATAGCCCAGAGGAGAGGGTGGGGCCTGGGTTCCCCAACTAACCTGGAGGGGTTACTGAAGGCAGAAGCTGACCATGATATGAGGATTCTAGGGGAGGTCAAGATCCCGAGGCCTCATTTCAGGGGGGAGACCCAGAGCCCCCTTGTGAAGGTTCTGTACTATTATGTTTACCAGTTTTACAAGACTATGATACATTGTGTACAAATTATACCTTGTGATGTATCATGTGAATTGTCATAATCTGCTGAATATCATTATCATTATGGAATATGTGTAGCAACACTATATCTAAAGTTACAAGAGTCTACTGTATGACTGTTACTGAAATGTGCTGTAATTCTGGGTAACACCCACAAGCCAGTTTTTCAGAGACAGACACATTGGTCCCAGACAGGTGTTAAAGGGCTATCACTTGTTTAAGTAGCCATTTTCCAGCTGGGGGAAGATGTGAATAAGAAATTTACATTTCATCACAGGGCCAGTTCAACTCTCACGTCCACAAGCTGGGGTTAATCCTCAAAGTGGAGAGAGGGATATAAGAATGAGAGACAGTGGCCTTCATCTCACTTCTCTGTCTCCTCCCATCTCCACTCACAGCAGCTACAACACTCAAAAGACAAAAAAAGCATCATTGACATGGGGGAGGGGTGGTTCTAGTTGGAAGGCTCTCCAGCTAGTACAGACTGCAGTATGCTTATGGTGAGACAAACCTTTTTCCTTTTAAATTCACTTAGCTTGTTAAGTTAAGTATTAACTTGCATTTTACTCTATTTTCTTTTGGAACCAATCCTGACTGTTATGCATCATCTCTTGTAATCACTTAAAATCTATCATTCTGTAGTTAACAAACTTACCTTATTGTTTTATCTTAACCAGTGTCTTTGGATAAAAGTGTGCAGGGAAACTCCATTTGAGATAGCAAGGCTTGTGCATTATCATTTTTCTTTGATGAAATGACGGACTTCCTATGAGCGTGTACTGTTCAGAAGGGCACTGAGCAGTACAAGATGCACATTTCTGCAGGGACAAGGCTGGGACTAGGAATTTGCGGGTGTTACCCTGTATGTAGTTCATGAGTGACTGGTCAGAGTGCTCATGTGTTTAGCCGGGAGTGAATTTGCATGCTGAAGGCTGTGTGAGCAGGCCAGGAATGGATGTTCTGACAGCATAGCAGTGTAAAAGGCACCCCCCGCTGTTCAACAGTCTAGATTGTACCCTGGGGAATGTCACATTCCTCACCTAAGCCAGGGGCCCATCCCCTTGCTGGACTCTTTATATATACTGAAAGGAGTGCGGATAAAACACATGACCTTGGAGGGGTGCTTAGTATCAGAAGGGGAACCATTGCAGGACCAGAGTGGTTGTCAGGAAAAAAAAGATCTGCCACACCCTGCCTGACCACTCTGCAGTGAGTGACCCCGTTCACACAGCCTGCCACAGACCCATTGAGTTCATAATCTCACACAGTTATTAACTGTCTAGACATAGTCCCAATTCATTGCAAAAGAACTAGCTGCTCAGCCTCCAGAAATATTATCCTACTCCCAGGCCTTCCCTTACATAATATTTTAGAACATGTTTTTTACTGTTGAGAGCTTTACACAGAGACATGTATCGGGGTAAGATTTCCCCTCCTCCGTCATACCAAGAATGGACACATTTTTCTCTTTCTGGATTGACAGACCACTGCATTGATATTTAGTTATATTGCAGCAGTGCCTAGTTGCCCCAGTCAATATCAGGGCCCCACCGTCTTAGGTACTGTACAAACATATTAAAACACAATCTCTTTCCCAAAAAGCTTTCAGCTTAAATAGAAAGGGTGTACAAAGGGAGTAGTATTATCTCCATTTTACAGATGAGAAACTGAGTCACAGAGAGATTAAATGCTGGGAGCAAAGTCACACAGAAATTTTATCACAGAGCCAGGGACTGAACCCAAGTTCCCCGAGTATCAGTTCAGGGGCTTAATCACAGGATCGTCCTCTTCCTCTGACCAGTTTTGATTCATTGCCCAAGCAGGACAAGGTGCAGAAAGTAAAGAAAATGTACCAAGAGTGAAAAGCTGGTTATGTCTGAATAAGGATTTCAGTTTTGTGGTCTAAACTGTTGTTAGTAACAGAGGAAGAACATTTGGTTGTGTTTGTAAAATAAGGTTTTGAACCTCATATACTCCCTGGACTAAATTGGCTTCCGTTTTGCTAGTTTTTTTTTTTTTCTTCCATTAGGTTAATGTTGAAGTTGTAGTGTATGTAGTATAGTGTAATGTATGTAGTGTAGTGTATGTAGTATAGTGCAGTGTATGTAGTGTAGTGTATGTAGAATAGTGTATGTAGTATAGAGTAGTGCAGGGGTCGGCAACCTTTCAAACGTGGTGTGCCACATCTTCATTTATTCACTCTAGTTTAAGGTTTTGCGTGCCAGTAATACATTTTAACGTTTTTAGAAGGTCTCTTTCTATAAGTCTATAATATATCTATTGTTGTATGTAAAGTAAATAAGGTTTTTTAAATGTTTAAGAAACTTCATTTAAAATTAAATTAAAATGCAGAGCCCCCCAGACCGCTGGCCAGGACCCGGGCAGTGTGAGTGCCACTGAAAATCAGCTCACGTGCCGCCTTCGGCACGCATGCCATAGGTTGCCTACCCCTGGTGTAGTGTATATAGTGTAGTGTAGTGTATGTAGTATAGTGCAGTGTATGTAGTGTATGCATATTCACAGCAATGGAGCTGTGTGGGGTATCCTACATTATAGTGACAAATGTCGACTGACAGAGTTATTAGATATAGCGTAGTCACCCAGACAGCTTGACAAAAGCATGTCAGCCCACCTGAATCTCAAGAACAATCACTTTGAAAGGATTCATGCACTTTGGCATTGAGCTAGAAGAGACAATGCTTGATGCTGCTGACTCTTTAGGTGCTTAGCAATGTCATTATCACCTGATGACTTCTGATCTCTCACAGCCTAGACACAGTATATGTTGACCTGGTTGAAGATTTCCGTCCAACTTTTCTGACTCTTCTGTGGATGTTTTTTTATCACGCATGGTGTTTTTGGCTCAGTTCAGGGAGGTGCAAGTCTTTTCTTTCTTCTTCCTTGTGATCAGCCAGTATCTTTCTATCAGGTGAGACAGACTGTAGTACGCAGCCTATAGTACGCCACAGATGCTAAGGGTTCAAGTAAACCCACCCAAAACAACATAGAGCAGAGATGAGTGAGGTTAGGTAGGAAGAATGAAATGATCCAAAAGGTGCCTTTGTCCAGGTTTTCTCTCTGGCTCTCACCCACAGCCCCAAGAAATTATCCAAGTGATGCCAAGCGCCAGAAGAATTCGACCGCACACGTTGCACACTGCTCCACTAGTCTTTCAGCAATTCTCTCAAATATCAGCATCGTTTTATTTCCTTTGGCAAAAAGCCATTTAAGAAAACAAGCCAAAGCCACTCGACTAGCACAGCAGCCGGCTCTCTGTAGGTCAGCACAAATGGCAGGACCAATGCTCTTTGACAGCTCCCTCACAATCCCTAGCTTGTTTCCCTTTCCCGTGGAGATGGCAGCTTCGTCTCCAGTGTTTGGGTCTCATATCCTCAAGTGTCTAACTCCTCCCCTGTTGCTTCTCCTCCCTCCAGTTAGAGCCATTATCCTGATTTCTCCCTTCACAACATAGGCTTTGTAACTCTCAGGAGATATATTTGCCCAGTTACTGCTGTGGAACCCCAGTCCAAGTTCCTCCGCAGCGCTTAAAGTCCCTCATTTGGGGACTCTGCTGGAGGCAGAGTAACCATGCAGGGGTGGCTTTGTGCCCTGTGTGATGCGGAAAGGGTCTCACTGCACAGGCCAACATGGAGGACAGTGATGGGGGTCTGGGGAAGGATCCATATTTACACAGATTCTGTGGCCCACACACTATGCCACTGCTGCACAGCAGCTCCAACTGCTACTCCAGCACATAGGCAGCCACATACTCCACCCCTGAATTTGGGGTGAGGGCTGGATTTCATCTTCCCCACTGCTCCTCCTGAAGCTTAAATCTTCCTTCTTATGCTCAGCAACTCGCAGTGTTATACAGACTGATTTGGAAAGGGGAACAATTCATTCCTTGTAAGCACAAGGTTAAAAATGCCCCACCTCACCCTGCTGCATGGTAGGAGCAGCAGAATCACTGTTGTTACCAAATCACTCTCTGCTTAGGGTTGCCAGGAATCCGTTTTCGACTGGAACATCAGGTTGAAAAGGGACCTTGGCAGCTCCGGTCAGCACAGCTGACCAGGCCACTAAAAGTCTGACTGGGTGCAGCAGCCAGCTCCGCACAGCTCCCGGAAGCAGCCAGCATGTCCCTTTGGCTCCTAGGCACAGGAGCAGCCAGGGGTCTCTGTACACTGGCCCCGGCTGCAGGCACCGCTCCTGTAGCTCCCACTGGCCACAGTTCCCAGCCAATGGGAGCTGCGGAGCCGGCGCTCACGGCAGCAACAGCAACGCGGGCAGGGGCAGCTTGTGGAGCCCTCCTGGCAACCCCTGTACCTAGGAGCTGCAGAGACATGCTGGCTGCTTCCGGGATCCTCCTGAGGTAAGCGCACCACGAACCTCTTCCCGTGCCCCAATCCGCTGTCCCAGCCCTTAGCGCCCTCCCGCACCCAAACTCCCTCCCAGAGCCCGCACCCTGCACCCCCTCCTGCACTCCAAACCCCTGCCCAGCCCTGAGCCCCCTCACGCACCCAAACTCCTTCCTGGAGCCCACCCCCCCTCCCATACCCCAGCCCCCTGCCCCAGTCCTGAGCCCCCTCCCACACTCTGAACCCCTTGGCCCCACCCTCCAGCCCAGATCCCCCTCCTGGACCCCAAACCTCTCATCCCCAGCACCACTCCAGAGCCTGCACTCCCAGCCGGAGTCTTCACCCCCACACTCCAACCCCCTATGCCAGCCTGGAACCCTCTCCTGCACCCTGAACCTCTCATTTCTGGCCCCACACTGAGCCCACGCCCCCAGCCGAAGCCCTCACCCCCTCCCGCACCCCACCCCCCTGCCCCAGCCAGCAGTGAATATGAGCGAGTAAGCAAGGGAGAGGGAGAGCAAGCAACTGAGGGAGGGGGGATGGAGTGAGTAAAGGCAGGGTGTGGTGGGGCCTCGGGGAAGGGGCAGAGAAGGAGGTGAGACAAAGGTGTTCGGTTTTCTGCGATCGGAAAGTTAGCAACCCTATCTCTGTTCCTCAGTGTGTAATTGCTACACTAAGGTTATTTCTCCATTGCAGGCAGGGGTGAGGAGTGCTGCTCATGTAGATGTACCTGCGCTAGCTTTAATCTGACTAGCATGCTAAAAATAGCAGCAAGGACATGGTGGTGCAGGCTGCAGCGCATGCTAGCAATGCAAGTATGTACCCGGGGGGCTGGACCTCCTGGCTGTTATTTTTAAAGCTAGCCCAGGTATGTCAAACAAGCTGCAAATTACACCTCCAGTTGCAGGATAGGGGTAGCCTAAAATGAGGACAAGGGAATCAATCAAGAGCTAGCTGCATAAACTCCTCAAAACAGACCACTCTGAGCAAGCCATAAAGTAACAATAAGATAGGATGCATATTAGTAGGTTACTGGTGTGCTTTGCAGGCAGTCTGCTTTTGACCTCGTGTCTCTACAGGTATGTCTACACTACAAAAAAAGATCTGTTCTTAACCCAGGTTACCTAACTTGCCAAAATCGCACTGAAGACACAGCAACTTTGCTTTTAACTCAGGTTAGCAGCTCAAGTTAATGCCTATATGGGAGCCTGGGGTTGAATTTGCACTGCTAATCCAAGATAAACTCAGTGTCTTCGCTGCTATTTTAATATGGGTTAGCTAACCTGAGTTAAGATCACACTTTTTCTTTTTATTTAAACCATTTATTAATTAATTAATTTGCTGTGTAGACATACTTTACAAGACACCCAAGACCTACCAGAGCACATCTTCTTCTGGCTGATTATGATGTTTACTCCCTGACTTTTTTTGCAGGAAGTGATGTATAAGACTCCTTTTAGCTGTCTCTGGACAGAATGCATTTACTGCAATAATCACGTTATTTTCAAATAAAAATACCATTTACAGCAGAACGCCTATTTTACAAATGAATGAGGGATTGAGAAGCTCATAAAATCAGAAGTCTCAGAATGACAGTAGATACGGTGCATAAGCGAAAGTATGGAGGCCTGCATGGCTTTCTTCTTGTTCTTCAAATCACCGCAAAGTGATTTCCAATGCACTGAAGGCATCGGAATGTGACAGGATGTTGATTTGTTCTCCATCAACATCACTTTTGGTATGTGATTTCTCCCCTCTCTTCCCCACACCCCCTGGGCAGGAAATTGGTTTGTACAACTGGCCATTTGTAAGACTGGTGTTCATAAAATCAAAGCTGTACTGTATCTCTATTCATGGTATAATAAATTAGAGGGGTTTCACTGTCAGACACCCGGATTTGGTCACTGACTTGCTGTATTATCCTGGAAAATCACTTAGGCCACATTTCAGCATTGACTTTAAACACTTCATTGACTTCTGAGTAGTCTCTTTGCAGTCAGTGGACTGCCCCTGAGCTTAAAGTTAAGCACGTGCTTAAGTGTTTTGCTGAATGTGAGCCTTAACCTCTCCATGTTTTAGTTTTCTCATTTGTAAAATGGGAACAATGATATCTTTGAATCTTTTCAAGGAGTGTGGCGATCCTCAGATGAAAAAGTGCTAGGTTAGCATATTATTGTAATAAACAGCCCCTGCAAACTCCAGCAAGCAGGATGGTCATGGATAGCCATAGTTGACAGATTATGACAGATCTATCACCGGGGTTAACACCACCAGCCCAAGTATCCAAACACAGAGTTTGAAGTCATTTTAAATGTCTCTGCCTCTTGTTTTTAATCTCTTTACAATATAGTTTATTCTATGAATACTGTCAGGCGCTCTGGAATGTGCATCCTCCCATAATCCAATTTCTCGGGTGGTTGAAGGCCCTCAAGCCTTGTATCCACACTGTAACAATACAGCACAATCTAGCAGTGCCTTACTGCTTAGTCATGCCATTTGGACCTCCTGATGCTACGTACTGAGAACCTGTGGGAAACCCAGCGGCTATCAGCATGGTGCTCAGAATGGTTCCAGAGGCAAGGAACTGATCGTTCTGGAATGACAAGCATACGCTCTTCTGGCACATGGCTGCTGGGACTCTATAGTTGAAGCTTGCTATGTTGGTTCTGTAGTCCTCTATCTCTGATAACAGCTGCTCAAATAACATTAAATGTCTGGCTGGCACTTTTAACTCAACCCTCTTATATGTAGGTATAATTGCACATATGGCGTCTATCACAGGCTTCCACAATGCTGGGAATTATGCACTGCAATAATTTACTTTTAGACAATTGTACAGGAAGGACCAGAATGTTAGAGAGATAAATTTGGATAGATCCTACATCAGAGGCTTCTGGCAACACCAGCCAATGTGCTATTCCTAGAGAATTATTTTAAGTGTAAATATTTTTGAGCTATAAGACCCATGTAAGAGACTTTGTTCTCTGCAAATTATAATTTAAGCCAACGTGCCCGATTCTGATCTCAGACAGGCTTTGCAGCAATGAAACTTCATTGCTGTAAGTGCATTTACTCCTGATTTACACCAGTTACTTCTTATTTGCACCAGTCTTAAAGAGCTCAGAATCTCTTCCAGTGCTTTTATCACTTGGAGTTTGAATTGGTGTGAGTGAATGGTTGTAAACTAATCAAAATTGCTCTGTTGGGTGTTTATATATATTTGTGGTGAATTTTTTTTTAACTGTCACTCAAGACACTGCTATTCCTGACATCAGATGAACAATGTAAGTGAGATCAGAATTAAGGCCCAGTTTTTTTAGGCACAGTCATAATGAAATTATACATTGCCTGCCTAGCACACAAATACTATAGCTGTCCCCATCTGGTGGTCTGATGTGCTCACCCCATCTCAAAAAAGATATATCGGAGTTGGAAAAGGTTCAGAAAAGGGCAACAAAAATGATTAGGGGTATGGAGCGGCTGCTGTATGAGGAGAGATTAATAAGACTGGGACTTTTCAGCTTGGAAAAGAGATGACTAAGGGGGGAGATGATAGAGGTCTATAAAATCATGCCTGGTGTGGAGAAAGTGAATAAGGAAGTGTTATTTACTCCTTCTCATAACACAAGAACTAGGGGTCACCAAATGAAATTAATAGGCAGCAGATTTAAAACAAACAAAAGGAAATATTTTTTCACACAACGCACAGTCAACCTGTGGAACTCTTTGCCAGAGGATGTTGTGAAGGCCAAGAATATAACAGGGTTCAAAAAAGAACTAGATAAGTTCATGGAGGATAGGTTCATCAATGGCTATTAGCCAAGATGGGCAGGGATGGTATCCCTAGCCGCTGTTTGCCAGAAGCTGAGAATGGGCGACAGGGGATGGATCACTTTATGATTATCTGTTCTGTTTGTTCCCTCTGGAGCACCTGGCATTGGTCACTGTCGGAAGACAGGATAGACCTAGATGGACCTTTAGTCTGACCTAGTATGGCCTTTCTTATGTTCCCATCAATGGATCTGAGTGCCTTATCCACACAACATTTGTATGAAGCAGGAAAGTATTATCCCCATTTCACAGATGAGGAACTGAGGTATGAAGTTTATCAAGGTACTTTTGAATCATATCACATCTAAAAGTTAAAGATAACTTTAAAGCTTTTCAAAACTCTTTTAAAAGCCACATATCAAGAGAAAGAACATAATTTCTGTTAATGGGTCAGATGGATACTGGATATACAAACCATAACTTTTTATCAGTGTCAATTACAGCACGCACAGGTCCATCTGTGCACCATTAGAACAGTGGCTCTCAACCTTTCCAGACTACTGTACCCCTTGCAGGAGTCTGATTTGTCTTGCATACCCCCAAGCTTACAAAATCAGACATAAAAATACAAAATTGTCACAGCACACTATAGCTGAAGAATTGCTTGCTTTCTAATTTTTACCATATAATTATAAAATAAATCAATTAGAATATAAATATTGTACTTATATTTCAGTGCATAATATAGAGAGCAGTATGAACAAGTCATTGTCTGTATGAAATTTTAATTTGTACTGGCTTTGCTAGTGCTTTTTATGTAGACTGTTGTAAAACTAGGCAAACATCTAGATGAGTTGATGTACCCTGTGGAAGACCTCTGCATACCCCTAGAGGTACGCATACTGGTAGTTGAGAACCACTGCATTAGAAGACTCCCCACTCCCACCCAAGCTGGAATTGCCTGTGAAATTGACCACAACAGGGTCTGCAGTTGGGTTACCATGCTTTTTGCTGTACTTGGGGAGCCCCATGGTAAAATCATTCCACATCAAAGAGAATTGTTTAGATTTCAAACTGCTACTTGACTTCAAATACTGACTATGTGCCAAAGCTACCTTGGGTATAAGCAACTGCCAGTGAAGTTTCTTGGTCTCTTTTTAGAACTCCTACTTAAAAACACAGAGCCCAGGTAAGCTTGAATGTACCTGAAAAAAAGATAACGGTGGTCTTATAGATGTCATTAGGGTACTACACAGATGCCCTCTAGGGAGCTTCCCCTCCACTGTCTGAAGACTACACGGAACTCGCTTTGAAGTTTGTAAATACAATAGGCCAAATACTCAGCTAGTGTCAATCAGCATTACTCCATTGAAGTCAATGAAGCACCATATGGTTACAAGACCAAGTCTGAGGATCTGGCTGTGACGTTATGAGTGTAAAATAGTATTTAATTGAAAGGTGACAGGGCCAGAAAGAGTTAATTAACTCAGACTGACCTGACCCATGGGTGAACTGTAGAAACTGGTTAGGAAGATATGTAAATGAATAGAGCTTTGAAATGCAAGTCTGCATTGTTAGAGGTAAAAGGGGAGCTGTTTGCTCAGGGCTTGTGATGAAGCAAACAAGTCTTGTCTATTGCTATAGTTTTAAATTCAACGATCAAAAAAGGAATATTAACATTTATGATGATACTTGAGTGAAATAGTATTATTGTCTATATGTCTCTTTGAAGGTTGTGGTAACCTGTATCTGAACTGTTTAATGGATAAATTATCCTGTGCTAATTGCCAGGATGTTTAGAAGGAGAGTTAGGCCTATTGTTTTCTCAGGCCAAAAGGCTGCTGGAAATGTATAAGAACCCTGGGACATGATCCTTCTTCATCGCAGTTCTGCTTTCGGTTTCAAGAGGGGGAAACCTTAAACCACAAGGATTGAGATCCCCAGGCAGTGACTGGAGCCACCCTGAATATGAATATTGGACTATAACCTATAGACTATTTCTAAAAGGACTTTTGGCAACTACAAGATCACCTCTGCTATGTATCTGAACCTCAAGAATTGAATTCAAATTTGTATGTATATTGATCTTTTAACCAACACTCTCTCTCTTTTCTTTTTTAATAAATTTTAGCTTAGTTAATAAGAATTGACTATAGTGGGTATTTTGGGCAAGATCTAAGTTATAATTGAACCTGGGTATGTGGCTGATCCTTTGGGATTGGAAGAACCTTTTCTTTTATATGATGAGATGAGATTTTCAGTAATCATCATCATATCTGACAGGTGTGTCTGGACGGAGGCCTGAGGCTGGGTACTTTAAGGGAACTATGTTGTTTGGACTTCTGAGTAACCAGTGAGGTACTATATAAGCTGTTTTGTGCTGGCTTGGTAAATCTAAGTATTGGAATATCCACCAGCGTTTGGGGCTTGCCTGCCCCATTTTGTTTGCAGTTCACCCTGATTGAGTGACCTCAGCTGGCTCCCACGGGCAGCACTGTCACACTGGCCAATGTCTCAAGGGATCAATGCTGAGTCCTGTCAAGCACTCACAGGGGCTGTTTGTACAGGGGTGTCCTAACTTTTGCAGGATTAGGAAGAGACTGATAGTAAGAATCCAAGTCTCGTCTCCTCTCACAGTACACGGGAGAACACACCCGTAGAGGAGACATTCAGGAGCGGATTGACAGGTCAGATGACAGGTTCTTGCTTGTTCACAAGCCTTGATGATTTTATCGTACAGCATAAAGGAATTATTTCCGTACAAGAGAATGGCTGGTTGTTTTGGACATGGCCCCGACCTTTCCACACACCTGAGACCCGGTGTGAAACTTAATCAGAAGTGCCTATTAGCAGGTGTCCAGGTCCACAGATTGCTATTTAGGGGGCAGATTCTTGATGGGAGATAGGGGCCTAGGCACTTCTGATCATCTTTAGGTGCCTAAATACCTTTAAAAAACTGGCTGTAGGTGACTAAGTGCAAATTTGAGAACTCAGGGACAGATTCTGAGCTGGAATAAGTCACCATTGCTCCACTGGACCCACCAGAGCCCATTTTCAGTCGATCTGACCCTCTGTGTGGAACTGGGTAACCTGATTTACAGCTGGTGTCTAAGTTTGACAATTGAGCCCACTGTGTTGAACTTCACCATGATTAACTCAAGTAACAGCATGTACTTTCCGTCTTCACATTGAAATGTTCTCAAACTCCTGGGCCAAATGATTTTATGATACTGGAAACTCATCCCAGTCTCATCACTGGTGGTAATGGGGGTAGCAGGTATATATAGTCTCATATACTGCCATTCAATAACCCATTATTAACAGTTGGAGGCAGTGATCTAGCCTTCTGATTTTTCACTTCTGAATAGAGCTAATTAGTCATGATAATTAGCAGAATTATAGTTCTCTATTCCCCATTTGGGAGTATAATAGTCATAATCTTATCACTGCCTACTTTACACTGTATCCCCACATCCTCAGAAACAGACACCAACACCTCAATTAGGACTGAAGACCCAGGAGATCTACAAAGGCAGAACAAAATAGTAATTTAGCGAGGCAGTTTTAACACAATTGCTGCCTCTGGTTTATAACTTGCTTAGAATGTTAAATAGGACGGGCTTGTAAGACATGGGCCCACTCCTGAAAGTACTACCAGCTGGAGTACTCCGGGTAGTAAGCACTCCGCTGGGTGCATTTTCAGGATCAGACCCATAGACGGCATCCTGCCATCATTAAAGTCAAGGGCAAAACTCCCCCTGACATCAGTGGCACTGGAAACAGGCCCTTTCAGAGATGAGAAAGTACCATGAAATCTCTAAGCACAGCCAGAACGATATTTTGTTTTGATGGATTTTGACTGCTGAGACATAGGGTTGCCAACTTTCTAATCGCACAAAACCGAACACCCATGCCCTGCCCCCTGTCCTGCCCCTCCCACGAGGCCCTGGCCCTGCCCACCCCTTCTGAGTCCCTGCACCCTACTCACTCCACTCCCCCTCTGTCAGTCGGGGCCAGGGATGAGGGGTTTGTGGTGCAGGAGGGGGCTCAGGGCTGGGGCAGGAGGTTGGGGTGTGGAAGGGGTGAGGGCTCCAGCTGGGGGTGAGGGCTCTGGGGTGGGGCCGGGGATGAGGGGTTGTGGTGCAGGAGGTGGCTCAGGGCTGGGGTAGGGGGTTGGGGTGTGGGCTCTGGGACGGAGTTAGGGTGTAAGAGGGAGTTCTGACCTGGGGCGCGGGGTTGAGGTGCTGGAGGGAGTTCGGGGTGTGGGCTCCAACTGGGTGTCGCTTACCTCAGGCAGCTCCCAGTCCACGGTGCAGTGGGGCTAAGGCAGGCTCCCTGCCTGCCCTGGCTCCACACAGCTCCCGGAAGCATCTGGCATTTTCCCGCGCCCCCTAGGTGGACGAGCCAGGGGGCTCTGCACACTGCTCGCGCCCGCAGGCGCCACCCCTGCAGCTGCCATTCACCGCGGTGCCCAGCCAATGGGAGCTGCGGAGACAGCGCTTGGGGCAGGAGCAACACGTGGAGCCCCCTGATCGCCCCTATGCCTAGGGGCCCCAGGGACATGCCGGATGCTTCCGGGAGCCACGCGGTGCCAGTGCAGGCAGGGAGCCTGCCTTAGTCCCGCTGCGCCGCTGACCGGACTTTGAACGGCTCAGTCAGCACCGCTGACCAGAGCCACCAGGGTCCCTTTTCGACCGTGCATTCCGGTCAAAAACTGGATACCTGGCAACACTACTGAGGTGCATTCCATAATATGAAGGCTTTGATTTCAAAGACCATTTTCCCCCTATGTTATTTAGCGCCACTGTAGGGTGAAGATGCATTAGCCCCATAATGCAGACACAACATAGACTAGCTCACTTTAAAGCAGCATGAAGATCCTGGAGTCCATTTCACAGGTAATCCACATTTCCGACATTGTTTTCTTCTTTATACCATCCCTCTGACCCCAACAAATTGGCAGATAGTTGCCCTCCCTGCCCCCCAACGTGAGATTCAGGCACAATCCACCATTGATGACAAAATAATAGTGTTAGTTGGGTTTTGCTTTTCCCAACACTGCTGGGTATTCCTCCACTAGCCCAAATGTTTCTTTGCTATTATGCACTGCTGGGGGTGAAGTGAACTTTTCAGTGTCTTAATTTTTAAAAGTTCCATAGGGGCCTCATAGAAAACTTAAAATTATTTTCCAAGCAATTTCTCATGTTTCATAAATGTGCTTTATTTCTTTTCCCTCTCTGTTTACCAAAAAGTAAGGATGTGTCTATTATAAACAGGATTGCTGATTCTTTGTAGCTTATTTGCTTCTGCCTCTGATGCTTCGCCGGATGGCATGCTATATCTCTCTCTGCTTGTGACATCATTGTTTCCACAGCCATCAGTGCTGATGTTACAAAGGATTATTATAAATGCAGATGCAAAATGAGGTGCAGGAGAAATTAAGAAATAAAAGAGGGCCAAATCCTGAAGGCCTGACTCAAGCAAAGCTCACACTGAGGTCCATGTGCAAGTAAGAATTGAGTGATAACGTGGGTCCAGACCACCCCTCCCTTGTGGGATCTTCTGTGCATAAATGTTGCCTGTCCCAGATTGGACAGACAGCCTCTGCTGTATGGTCCTTCCACCCCTTTCTTGGATCACTATAGAAGACTCTCTGCAGGGTGGAGATCAACTCCAGGGCAGGGTTTGGGGGGTCTGGGTTGGAAAGGTCGGTGTTCAAGTGGGAGATGCACACACCACCTCCCTACTAACCCCACAGAGAAGATCTGGGAAATTAATACAACCCTCACCAGGGAGCCCCTGCTTGCAGCCATAACCACTGGAAGCTCTGACAGCGTTACTCCATTGGTGCAGAGTAAATGGGCCAGTATGGTGGCTCATGCGGATCTGCAGGAAACCAATTCGGTCTGAGAGCAGGCCCCCTTAACTCAGCCCCTGGGTGGGAGGGCAGGCATGGCATGAGGGAACTCCTGTGAGATTTATATGGAAGGTTATCCCCTCCCCCGATCTCTCTACCCTTCAGTATTTCTTGGCAATAGGGGTGAAGGGTAGGGAGTGTGACTTATCCTGAGTAGGGAGGCAGGATTTGGCCAATGCTTCTCGGGAATTCGGCTGTGCTCAGGCTGAATAGAAATGTGAACCACACAAAGTTTAATAATGCGGTTCATGTTCCCCAAAGAGTCCATTAAGGAAAACTCACACACTGCAAAGCATGTAAGCTTCTCAGATAGGCACCTCCTAAAAACCAGCCACCCACCCACAAACTGCAATCAAATGGCAGCTGAAGCTACAAAATGAGTTACATTATTCAGCACCAACCATTCCATATAATTATGGAAGCACAATTACTTAAACATGTTTGTGATGTAAACAACTGTGCAAATTGCATTTCTAACTGCTATGACTGTACCCACAGCATAATTAGAAGTAGTAATTTATTACTCAGTGTAATAATTAGAAGTAATTAACTACTATAAGTCATTAGAAATAGTAATTCATTACTTAAAGTAATGAGCTGCTTTTCCTATGTGTGTTGTGTGTGAATATTTAATAGCTGATCGTTACTTCAAAAAGGCAACCGTAATTTATTCAGGACTTCCAAAGCTGTCTTGCAAATGTACTGCATCCCTCTCATGGAGGGGAGAGATTTGTCATAGCACTGAACATAGCAATTTCCATACTGAATCTCGCAGAATGGTGTTTGTTCAGGAGCCAGGCATCCTCCTCTTGCAGTTGTTTTTTCCCTTGTAGGCTCGAGGAGTGGTTTGGCAGCACCGCTGAAGGGATAGTGACAATGAAGATATCCCGCGTGTTAGCGCTGAATTGTCAATTTTAGCTACGGCCCTGAATTGGGTGTGAAGCAACAAGGGGAGTGTGACGGAATAGAAGCCACTATGTATTAATCTGTGGATACCTATATATAAAAATGGTCTGAATATTGAAAGTGATCTGGTCACTGAGCTAAGCATCCCAGTGGTGGGATATGATTAGGGGAAATTCTAACTTACAAGGGGCTCTGGGAAGAGCAAATAGGAAAGCAGCACAATAGATCTAGTTAAGGACACACTTGAAAGACTAAGGGCTGGTCTACACTGGGGGGGGATCGATCCAAGATACGCAACTTCAGCTACGCAAATAGCGTAGCTGAAGTCGAAGTATCTTGGATCGAATTACCTGGGGTCCAGACAGCACGGGATTGACGGCCGCGGCTCCCCCGTTGACTGTGCTACCGCCGCTCGCTCTGGTGGAGTTCCGGAATCGATGGTGAGCACGTTCGGGGATCGATATATCGTGTCTTAATAAGACGCGATATATCTATCCCGGATAAATCGATTGCTACCCGCTGATACGGCGGGTAGTGAAGACGTACCCAAAGGGAAAAGCTGTTTCCTTGAAGGATCCTGGCTCCAATAAGTTGTAAGACTTGTTTTGCCCCAGCAAGGAGCCTGAAGATCCGAAGGACACTACACAGTTATAAAGCCTTTCTCAAGGGAAGAAGTCGGGGGGTCACTTGTCAGCAGCTGTCTAGGGAAGACAGGCTGACATAAGGTATACCTACACTGCAGCTATGAGCACGCTTCCTAGGTTAGGTAGACCGACGCATGCAAACTTTGCTCAAGCTAGCATGCCAAAACAGCAGTGTAGCTGGGATAGCATGAGCAGAGGCTCAGACCAGCTGCCCAAGTACATATCCCAGAGGTCCAGGTGGGTTTGTACTCAGGCAGCTAGTCCAAGCTGCCACCCATGGTGCTCTGGCTACACTGCTGTGTTTAGTGCACTAGCTCAAGCAGTACTAGCATGCATAGGCACCATCTTTATGAGTTGCCGGGGGGTCCTTGACACCCTGCTCTGCCCCAGGCCCCGCCCCCACGCCACCCTATCCCCGAGCCCGCACCCCACCCTGCCTCTTCCCAGCCCCATCCCACCCCCACCAGCCTCTTCCCACCCCCACTCCGCCCCCTCTCCCGAGCATGCTCCACCCTCGCTGCTTCCCCCCCAGTGCCTCCTGCACAATGCTAAACAGGCAGAAGGCGCTGGGAGAAGGGGGAGGAGCTGATTGGTGGGGCCACCAGCAGGTCGGAGGTGCTGGGGGGGGGAGGGAGAGGCATACCCATCCATGACAGTGCTCCAGTCATGTGAGTTACCCCACCAAGTCTCTGTTATTCCAATCACATCATAGTTCCTTGACTGTGCCAGGACTTCCAATTCTTCCTGCTTGTTTCCCAGGCATCTTGCATTTGTGTACAGGCACCTAAGATAACTAGCTGATTGCCCTATTTTCTCAGTATGAATCAGGAGACCTCCCTCATTGCACCCTCCTCCTTGTGTTTCCTCCCAGTATCCCACTTCCCCACTTACCTCAGGGCTTAGGTCTCCATCCCCCAGCGAACCTAGTTTAAAGTGCTCCTCACCCCTGCCTGCGAAGATGCTCTTCCTGCTCTTCGTTAGGTGGATCCCATCTCTTCCTAGCAATCCTTCTTCCTGAAACAACATCCCATGGTCTAAGAATAAGCCCTTTCTCTGATACCACTTGCGCAATTTACTTCCACAATTCGATGGTCCCTACCTGGGCCTTTTCCTTCAACAGGAAGGATGGACGAGAACACGACTTGCGCCTCAAACTCCTTTATCCTTCTTCCCAGAGCCATATAGTCTGCAGTGACCTGCTCAAGGTCACTCTTGGCATATCATTGGTGCCGACGTGGAGAAGTAGGAAGGGGTAGCGGTCCAAGGGCTTGCTCAGTCTTGGCAGACACTCTGTCACATCCTGACTTCTAGCTCCAGGCAAGCAGCACACTTCACGAGTTTTCCAGTCTGGATGGCAGATGGATGACTCCATCCCCCTTAGGAGGGAGTCCCCGACCACCACTACCCGTCTTGGCTCTATATTTGATTACGCAGACCTAGCACTTCTCCATGCAATAGCCCCCATCCCCAGACAGACCTCCTCTGTTACACTTTCTCCCCCTTTGTTTCTCATTGGATAGGGCATAGCTGACATGGGTAAAGTCACCCCTGGGAACAGAACAGATGAAGCCCAGAAGGACACTGCCAGTGGCCCTAACTTTCTATTGGCGAGGGGTGTCTAGAGGGAGATAATGAAGATTGTCCCCTTTCCTCCAGCACCACAGCTCTGAAACCATGCCGCATTTGTGTTAAGTGACCAGTAAGATGTTTTGAAAACTGTGCTAAATTGTAGGCTGCCACTTTAAATTTCAGGGGGGTTCCTGGTCCTGCTTGCAGGCTAAGCAGTGCTATAGGGAAGTATGTGTTCTGGGCCTAACAGAAGTCAGTTTGCAGAGAAACAGCCTAGGGAAAAGTGGTGGGAGATGTGCCTATTTGTTTTAAGTGACAGCCTGCTTTGTCTGTCTGTCTCTGTCTGTGTCTTTGTTGTTGTGGTGGTGGTAAAGTTCTGGCTTTTAAGAAATAAAGTCATGTTATGTTGCAACCTTCCAGCAAGAGTATTTTATAGTTTTAATATAACTATATAGTATAGTATTTTATAGTTTTATAGTTTTACATCTCTGGTTGTAGGCCGGGCATAGGGTTGCCAACTTTCTAATTTCTGAAAACCGGACACTACAGCAGCAGAACTGGATCCTCCCCGGCCCCGCTATGCCTCTTCCCCAAAGCCCCGCCCTCTGTCCCACCTCTTCCCCCAAGAGTCTCCCACTTACTCCTCAGCCTCCCTTCCCTGCTGCTCTCCCCCCTTTCCCTTCCTTGTCGCTTGATCCTTACCACCTACCCCCTCCCACCCAGCTGGTCTTCCTCTGCTCTGGGGCTAGGACAGGAGCTGCAGCTCCTGATGCAGAGCTTGCCTGCCCAGGGAATGCAAGTAGGAGGCAGCTCCAGCTGGGGCTGGCACGGTAACTGGACTTTTGGTGTCCAGTCAGAACATCTGACTGGACACTGTATAGGTCCCCTTTTGACTGGACTTCCCAGGAAAAAAACAGGACACCCGGCAACCCTAGCCGGGCACATAACAATCAGGGAGGAAGATTGGAAGCTGTCACGGATCGTAAACAGGAATCTAGCTCTGAGGATGTAGGAACTTGAAACGCCATAGCTATTAACCAAGGGACTCCTAGGGAGGAGAAGGAAAACTCTAGCACGGCATGCTTCCTTTGTTTGCAGCCTCTTGCTGTCTGGCTAAGTATGATGCAGCATTCTCCCCCCGGTCCCCAAGAACGAGTTGCTCACATTCCACTCTCCACACAAGCTTTTTTGCATGACTGGCTGCTCATTCCATCCGTGACAATGAATACGGCTCAACAGGTTGTGATGTTAGGGAATGAGCCATTGTGGGAGGCGGGAGGGCATATGGTTAAAGGGGGAAATTTATCAGATTAAAAAAAACAGTTACCTTTACATTTAAAAAAAAAGAGAACAACAAATTCAAAGCCCTTCTAATGCTGAGAATCCTTTGGCAGCAGCTGGAGGACTGGGAGTTTGAAACAGAGCAACAACAATCTTGCTTGGAAGCATTGAAAGGAGAAACTAGGAAGCTGGTTGGCAGAAGAGATTTCTGTATCCCTTTAGAGGTCCTTCTTTTAGTTTAAATAAAAGAAATCATGTTTAAAGGCTTAGAGGGTAAAGAGAACATCAGCGGGAGGTAAAAGCATCCACCATGATGCTTATCTTTTCTTTTTAATTTCATTTTTACTCGTTTTTGGGTAACTGCAGAAAATTGGCATCTTTGCTAAAGATGCACTGGGATCTGGGAACGTTTACAATCAGAAAAAGAGCACGTGTCATTTAATGGTTATTCCTGATGCTCGGAACTGCAGCTGTGTTTATGTGGTTGGCTGACATTGAAACAGAACTGGAATTATTGCCAGATAACAGGAGGGCAAGCGTATAGATGAGTCAATATTTGTCTTATAGGAACACCCATAGTCTCCAGTTAGGATCACAGGTCCTGTGTAATCAGTCAGTTCCTGCTTCATCAGTGCAGACACTCCTGAGCTATTTGTGCTGCTCCTTACCTCTACCCTTATCTGTCTCTTACTGGCAAAGAGAAGCACTTTTATATTCCCATCTCCTTTCCCAGTGTGCATTGGTTCCAAGCCTACATCTTCCAAACCACCTTGGTTCTGTGCTGGGACAGTAGCCTGGTTTACAAGGAACATCATTTCCTGTACACCATACTTCTGCTGGTTTTGCAGACTACTTAACGAAGACCTGGTCTACACTTCAAAGTGAGATTGAAGTCAGTAGCCTTGTATCAACCTATTTGTACATGCGTTTACATTCCAATTTGTCCCTGACCAACACAAGCGCCCCATTAAGGCAACACAGTGAAAACATCTCCCTGAATGGTGTGGAGCCACAGTCAACTTACTGAGGTCAACCCAGTGCAAATGTAGACCCTGCGTGACCTGTATTGACCCATACAGACCTCTAGCAGCTGTCCCACAATGCCCCATTTGCTGTGACACTGACCATTCTGGTCACAATTTTAAACTCCACTGCCCAAGGGTCACTGGACCACATCCTTACAGAGCAGTGAGAAAAAGCCAGGAAAACACCAGCCATGAGTCTCACACATCAATGTACATGTAGCTACAATGGACTACGTTTGTGCACTGAAATGGACAAAAATGCTCGGAGCCTTTCCAATTTTAAAGTTCCACCCTTATTTTGTTAAAAATTTGCATTACATTGCCTGTATTTTTGCGCAGTCTTTCTGCACTGCTTTTCCCACTCAGCAAAGTTCCCATTATCTTTATTAGTTCACAACAAAAATTGCAGAATGCATAGCAGTACTCAAAGCAAACAGTACTTGTCCATGTACAGCAAGCACCACATAATTCAGACGTTCAAGAAAACACCCAGCCATGTTTACGCATGTTCAGCAACCACTACACAGTTCTCAGCAGCACCCAAAGCTCCAGCCCAGAGAACACTACTGTGACTGACTGTTACAATGCTCTTTCAAAGGCTCCCTCCATCACATAGCTCCACATTGGGCACTTGTAATGGCCCTTGTATCTAGCTGTTCAAAGTCAGCAGACAGCCACTCCACCTCTGCCCCCACCCTAGGGGCAGCTTTGCCTGACAGATATTATGCAGGACACAACAGGCAGCTATAACCATGGGGATATTTTTTCTTACTGAGACCCAATCGAGTGAATAATCACTGCCAGTGTCCGTTCAGTCTACCAAATGCACATTCCTCCATCATTCTGCACCAGCTGAGCTGTAGTTGGATATTTCCTTGGTGCTGTCCAGGTGGCTGGGGTACGGCTTCATTAGTCAGGGGAGCAAAGGGCGGGCTGGGGCCCCCAGAATCATTATTGGCATTTCAGTATCACCACAGGTAATTCACCAGTCGGGAAAAAATGTCCCTGCTTGCAGCTTTGTGAACAGTCCAGTGTTCTTGAAGATGCGAGTGTCATGCACCTTCTTTGACCAGTCCATGCTTATATCGGTGCAATGACCCCGGTGATCCACCAACACTTGCATAACTAAAGAAAAAGCCTTTTCTGTCGCTGGACTCTGTGGCAAGGTGGGCCGGTGCCAAAATAGGGATACGCATGCCATCCATCATCCCACCGCAGCTTGGGAATCCCACTGCTGCAAATCCATCCACTGTGTCCTGCACGTTGCCGAGAATCACAGTCCTGCCTACCAGGAGATGATTAACGAGCCTACACACTTCCATTACAACAGCCCACTGTGGATTGTCCAACTGCAAAATGGTTTCCCACGGATGGGTAGCAATCTGGCATTGCAATCACCACTCATTTCTCCAGTGTCAGTGCAGCTCTCATTCTGGTGTCCCCGTGCTGGAGGTCTGGGGCAAACTCAGCACACAGATCTAGGAATCAGAGTAGCAGCCGTGTTAGTCTGTATCCACAAAAAGAAGAACAGGAGTACTTGTGGCACCTTAGAGACTAACAAATTTATTAGAGCATAAGCTTTCGTGGACTACAGCCCACTTCTTCGGATGCATCCGAAGAAGTGGGCTGTAGTCCACGAAAGCTTATGCTCTAATAAATTTGTTAGTCTCTAAGGTGCCACAAGTACTCCTGTTCTTCTTTTTGCAGATCTAGGAATATGGCCTTTCACATCCAAAAGTTTTGCAGCCACTGCTCGTTGTCCCAATGCAATAGCACCAATCCGTGCTCATTTCTCAGGCTCCGAAGCAGTGCTACATCCTTGGCAGTTGCTCCAGGAACATGATCAACAACTTTGAAATGTCTTTTAGCAAACTGTCCTCGAACAAATCCTCATGTCTCCGTTGTTGTGGTACTTCCGGCAGGTCTGCAAATCCAGAACAATCATGAGTTCTGTATTTGCAGCATTCATGAAAGTAGTGCCGAGCTCTGTAGGCTCTGTGTATCTGTCAGATCTGCAAAAGTGCCGCGCAGGTTTGTGGGATATTTTTTAAAAGGCACAAAAATTATGGGATATGGATGGCATTAGGGGATGGTGAAAATTGCATGCTGGGAACTTGCCACTAGCTCCCAGCGAGCTCCTGGGCAAGTCATTTCTAGCCCACAACACATTGCGAAAATCTCCCAAAAAGCATTGTGCCCGACGGCGGCACGTGGCACACTGGAATACCTACCCATGGTGCACCACGGTTTGCAGCAACACAAGCACTCCTGGTGAGCATGCACAGTGCTGACGCAAGAAGCCAAGTATGCACACACATGAGCAGTATACAAACTCCGCTGGCTATCTGCTGATGTAACTGACGAAGACTCAAGTTTGTAGTTTGGACAAAGCCAAAGTGTCACCGTGATTAGCCACCTCCTCCAGGCTTTTAAAGGAATAAATCAAAGATCATCAATGTAGTTTTCACTTTGATGGAACTAGGCTCTTTCCCCTTCTGCCAGTGGCCTTGAGAGGGAAGGAACATGGCTGGATAAATAAAAACCATTAGCACCTGTGGTGCCAGCTAGAGCTTCTATTGCACCTGCTGCTTAGTTCTAACCAGACGTCCTGCAAGAGGCACAGCACAGAAGGTACAACATAAGAGAAGGGGAGGCTATGTGCCCCTCTTATCCTGGGATGCTCTGGGCACTCGAGGGTGCCCCTGTGTAGCTTAAGCAACCCTGGAGGCCTGTCTAAATTACAGCAGCCTCCCAGGTCTGCCTTATAGGAAGCTGTACTTAATGGAATCTCTGCCTCCAGCCTCGTGCCCCCAGCCCATTTTCTAAGCCAGCTTTTGTGAGGGGGTCTCAGAAGGCAACTTTAAAGCTGTCTTCCATGGGGCCTATACTAGGGGAATCTTCTTCAGCTGGATACAGGGATTTTAGGGCCCCTTTACACAACTCTGGTCTTTTTAACAGGCATAGAGAGGCTGACGCAGGGGTGAGGAGCTCACCCTCAGACTGCTTTTTCCCCCAACCTTCAGGCAAGTGTGGGTAATCATTCACTCTTCTAGCAAGCAAAGTGCGCTTTCCCCACCTACACACCTGGGTAGGAATCTGACTGGCAAATGTTGTGCCTGTACTGAAATTTTGACAGTAGCTTCTCTTGAATGTCAGAAGCCAACATGATATTTTTTCTTCTTTTCTTAAATAATGTGGTGTGAAGGGGTATGCTCACCACCAGCACCTCCTCATGGTCGGACAGGGAGGTGGCAGATTGTCTTCCTCCCAGGCATCTCCATTTCTGGCTGCCATATTGCCCTGTGGTGGTCTGTCTTTCCAGAGACTCTGTCCTCCAGCCAGGTCACATATTCAGGGCACATATAAAGAGTCCAGCAATGCGGGAGCTTTCGGGATTAAGTGGAAGGCCTCAGAGCTCCCCGTCTTGGGTTACGATCTTGCAGCCCAGACCTTTTTATCTCCAGGGTCTTCTACCCCAAACTGGGTTCTCCACATCAGGGATACGCCTCTGTAGTTGTACCTCTTTAGAAGTTGGTAGTGGAGCTTGGGCCCATCTTCTCCACCGGGCTTTGATCCAGGACACAATGGTAGGCAGCTACGTCCTGCACCCTAGGGTGCTATGCCCTGTCTCCCAGTATCACTCCTTACCAACCCCATCTCCTCTCCCAGGGTAAAGAACTAAAACACAAAAATAAAGTTGTAACCTTCTGAGAGTCACATGTCCCTTCTTTGTAGGCTTGGTCGGGTCATGACAGCCAGGCCTCAGGCAGCAAGTACTCTTGGGGTGCTCCTTCTCAGGAGCTCAGAGTGCAGGCTGCTACTGAGCTACTCTGCTCCCTTTTTAAGATCGTCCTCCAGCCTGTGCAGGCTTTGCAGGTGAGTTGGGGGCCATCTGGGCCCAGAGCAGCTCTTTAACCCCTTCCTTTCCAGTGTGGGGTTTGTCCACCCTATCGCATGTGATCAGGGGAAAATGGTTGTAAAAGGGTAGGTGGAAGTTGGCTAATGGTTTTAGTCAGATTAGTTGTGAAATTGCCTTTTCTACCACTGATGCCAGTCAACGGAACTATGAACTCCAAAACAAAAATCCAGCCAACTCTCATCTTCTTGGTAGTACAGTAGAAGACTGAAATTTAGCCCTGTGCAGAGGACTAACACAGGTCCACACACCGAACAAGTCCTACTCAAATCCTACTCAGAAGGATCAAAGAGTTCTTCTGTGCGGGAAGATACCCATCTCCCATTGGACTCGCCCCGCACTGGAGCAGAAGGAGTTAAAGCTGCGCTGTCAGCAGATGAAGCCACGCCCCCTTGACTCTGATCCATGGGCATGCTCCAACTGCTGCTGCAGTATAAAAGGGAGCAGCATAGCTCAACCTGGGCAGTCTGCCACGGAAGAAGGACATTTGGTAGGGGCTTCAGCCCAGGAGCCATTACAGCCCTTACCTCCGGGAGCCGAAGAGCTCGGGCCTGCTGCTATCGGAACCCCAGGGAACGTCCGGCGCTGAGGAACCTGGAGGCCCTGATACCCCATGAACCGCTGCTGCAGGAAAGCCGGTAGGAAGTGACCCAGGGAGGGTGAGGGAGTGGTAGCTCCCACCCTCATGAGGTCAGCATGTTTCGGTGGGATTCTCTGCTGACCCAGTGGCGGACCGCTCCGCTGCTGTTAGGGCCCTGGGTCGGGGCTCCCCTACCAGGGCCACCACCCCACTGGTGATGGCCCCAGGTACCAGCCACTGCCTCTGAGGGTGGCTATATTGACTCTGGCTGCTAGGCCACCCTACCCTGCCGCCAAGGGTGATTATATTGACTCCAGCCACTAGGCCATGCTACCCTACAGTCAAGGGTGGTTGTCTTGACTCTGGCCATTGGGCCACACTCCCCTGCAATTAAGGGGAGCCCTACTGACTCCAGCCATTGGGCCACATTCCCTGCGGACAAATGGAGCCCTTACTGACTCTGACCATGGGGCCATGCTTCTCTGCAGACAAGGGGAGTCCTGTTGACTCTGGCCACTGAACTACACAGCCCAGTGACTGAGCACAACCATATTGACTTAACTGCAAGGCTACCACTCACATACCCCACCCCAGGGTGACGGGGGGGTACTGGCCCCGTGACAGGAAGTTAAACAATTAACTCTCACTCACTTCTCTGAAACTCCCCCTCAGGGTGCAAATGTCTTGTGCTGTCCCTCTGCACAAGGCTGAATTTCACCCTAAGTACATTGGAGAATGGTTTTATGATCTGTAGTATTTAAATTTATGAAGCTACTCTGTTTAGAATTAGATTGAATTGTTTTCAGTCTACACTATCGCCTTCCACTTGAGATCTCTGCTTGTCAGCTAGATGGAGCTAAATTACTATTGTTATATCACATTTTGCCCATATTTTATGATTTTTTTGATTTATGTTCTTTGCCTGCGTTCTGCTTGGAAAATTAATTTTAAAAATAATGTATAACCAACCCACACATGCACAGAGATTATCCCAGGCAAGGTCAGTGAATACAAGTCATTTTATTTCAAAAACATATCTGAGAAGAATTAAAGTGTACACATGTATTAATGGTTTATAACAGAAGTAATATATTCCTTCATTTATTCAAATCAGAGTTTACATTCTGAAATTATAATATAATTAGGGACTCCAATGTTTGGTGTACATTTTTTGGTACTTCAATACAGGTTGCATATTAGGGGTTTAAATATTTCTTGCACTTAAATGAACAACAAAATCTATTTTAACCAGTCAATTCTTGTACCACAAAGGACAATAGGGTTAGAAATTAATATTACAAGATGACTCAGCTAGATATTGTGGGCCCAATTCTTGTCTCATTATATTCATGAAAGTCTTTGTATAAATGGGCTCTTACTACTACCCGGTGACTGTTTTGTTCATAACAGCGCCATCTGTTGGGGAGTTGAAGTTAATGGCATTCCACAGCTGGTGTAAAGAATTGGGCTCTCTGTTTTTCTGAGAAGGAGACTTTGAGTTTTATTTCTTGTAAATGAAGGAACAAATCCTGCAGGCCTAGTTCAGGCAATACTCTTTAGGTCCCAGTCCTGCTGCCGCTGAAGTCACTGGCAAGACCCCCATTGACTTCAATGACTGCAGGATCAGGCCCTCATTGAAGGCCCATTAGAACAGTAATTCAAAGCAATGGGCCTGATTCTGAAGTCACACTAGCATAAAGAAAAACAATCTCCATTATAGTCACTATAGTGTAAAACCAGCATAAGCAAGAGGAGAATCAGACACATTGTTTTTTTAGTTTTAATTATAAACTAGGTTATGAGTTTAATTACACCGGTGTAAATTTGGATTAATTCCATTAAAACTATAAACTCAGTGGAATCACTACATATTTATGCCGGTGTTACTGAAATTAGCATTGAATGTGAGTCTTCACTAGTCATAAAGCAATCAGCTCATAACGAACCGTCATGGGATTGGTAGCCATTGTAATGCACCAGGGAGTGAAACACATGTCTCAAAGACTCAATGACTAACATTACAAAAAGGGACCACATTCTGTTCTCGCCCTTAATAAGGCACCATCCTGCCAAGACATAGGGCTTGTCTACACTTGCAGTGCTGCACCAGTGCAATTGCGCCACTGTAGCGCTGAGTGAAGACGCCACCAGGAGAGCTTCTCCCATCGGTATAGTTACACCACTTCCCTGAGAAGTGGTAGCTATGTTGATGGAAGAAGCCCTCTCGTTCTGAAAACATCTATTCAGTCTGCAGTAGCAGTCAAAAAAGCTAACAGAACATTCGGCACCATTAGGAAAGGGATAGATAATAAAACACAAAATATCAAAATATACATCCATAGTGCATCCACGCCTTGAATACTGTGCAGTTCTGGTCGCCCAATCTCAAAGAAAACATATTAGAATTGGAAAAGGGGCAGAGAAGGGCAACAAAAATGATTAGGGCTATGGAACTGCTCCCAGATGAGGAGAGATTGAAAAGGCCGTCAGTGTTCCATTTAGAAAAAAAGAGAATTAAGGGGAGGGATATGATAGAGGTGTAGACAAAGTGAATAGGGAAGCATAACACAAGAACTAGAGGTCACAGTGATATCAAGCCCACAGTACAACCCTTTGGGGCCTCTGGGCATAAATTAAATTATCTTTCAGACAGCTCCAACTTTGTTCTTCAATTAGCTCCAGGACCAGGGAATTGCAAAACCAGCATAAAACCACCTTTGCCCCCAAGCTGCTTCAGGAAAAGAGTAACGTCAACTTTGCCATTGATTTCAGGAGGAACAGGGTCAGACTAAATCAGTGGTCCCCAAACTGTGGGGCATGCCCCTGAGGGGTGTGTAGAGGAACATTCAGCGGGGCATACACCATCCAGCCCCACTCTGCCCCCAGTCCAGCTCCACTCTGCCCCCCGCTCTGCCCCCAGACCAGCTCTGCCTCTAGCCCCAGCTCCTCCTCATCCCCAGTTCTGCCCCCAGCTCCACCTTCAGCCCAAGCTCCTCTGCTAAAACAACTATGCAGTTATGGGGGAGGGGCAGACAGATTCATTACTGGGCATTTTGTGTGTCCATTTTTAATTTCCAATTTATTTCCAATTCAAGTGGAATATTCCAAAATTGTCACATTTTCTAATCTGCCTAATTTCAGTAAGTTAAGACCCCACATCACATGGACATAAATGTTAATGCACTGCAGGTTGCGTCAGGAAACGGTGACTCATAGTGCCAGGCTTAAAAGCTGTAGAACAGAGAATCTGAGAGCGGAGCGTACACAGGTTTTTCCTAGTCCTCAAATAAGATCTAATTTATCTCAGTAGTTACATAAACCCAGAAGACAGAAGGGCTACAAATATCCCACATCACAGCAGCTGCTGAATATGCAGCACAGTCCCATTGCTGAGCATTTATGTTCAGCAGTCTGTTCTGATTTCAATATTTTAGCTGTTACTTTGCTTCTGCTTGTTACAGTCATAAAAAGGTTGCCGTGCAGTGTGAACCTAAGAGCCAGTTTGCAGGGACAACTGGCAATGTGGAATCCAGAAGTGAGAACATCTCAAGCTGTTCAAGTTCTTCTCTCTCTGAAGCCTACAGCTGCTTCTGTTAAGGACAGCAGAGCTCTCTGCGAGTGTTACAGCTGGAGTAGAGATGTTTCCAACTGCACCACCGCAGGTGGCTGTACAATTAACCGAGTGCATTTCCAGAGCTGTGAAGAGCCATCTAATAAGACCTCCAGCATTGCTACTGTACATCTGTTCAGACTACAATTAACTAGAAACAAATCTGTTTTCTTTAAACTAAGTATTTCAACTTGCAGGCACACCTGTTTTGAACAAAATTAATGTCATGCTTATATTAACAGTAAATTATTTGAGAGTGTGAACAAAATGCTGCACTGAACTACAGACCAATATCATTTCAGTGATACTCTGGTTGAAGTTCAGTGTTTCTTTTATAAATCCCTACTTTCAGTGCTTTGCAAAAGGGAAAGGGAAAATGGTTGTGATTAAATAAGGATAAACACAAATGTTTGCCCAAGATGCAAATGAGAACTTTCTTATTTTGAGGTTCAGAACAGCGAAGAATAAGCTACAGAACTCATGGTCTCTGTGACTAAGTATTTCCTCCATTTTCTGGAGTGCCATATAGCCATTTAATACTGGACTCTATAGTTACACAAGAGCAAATCTCACAACAGACCAGCACATCCTCAAGAGGACAGGACATGATAACATGAAGATTTATTTTTAGAGACTATCACAGGGTCCAGTTTATTAATCCATTGGCTTCAGTGGACATGTAAAGAGGATGGCTGCTCCACTGGTTAGAATGTTAACCTAGGCCTTGATAAATACAAGTTAAATTCCCTCCAGCACCAGATTTCCCAGGTACCTTTGAGCAAGTCACATAGTCTCTCTGTGCCTTAATTCCCCATCTGTGAAATGGGTATAATGGTACTTCTGTATGGGGGGTGGGCTTGGAATGATTAATACGTTAATGACTGTGAGATGCTCAGTTACTATGGTAATAAGGGCCTCCTAAGGAACTTGAGCCAATAAGCTTCACTTCCTGGCCTCAGGTGTCATTGCCGCCTGCATTTCCTTTTGTTTTACCAATCAGTACCTCACTGAGGAACTAGGGCTTGTGAGGCCTATCCATCACAGTGGGCTGCATAAACTGGCTGCCAACCAGGATGGAAGGGAGGCAAGAGGGAAATGCACCTGCACCACTGGGCGGGGTTGAAAAGCCAGCAATCCCAGCTTGTGTACTGCCCACCTGCAAGGACCTGGAGAGACAGCTGAGCCCTCTTTCCTTGCAGGAGGGGGAAGCCTCTGAACAGACGGTCGCCTGTGAGAGCCAAGACTGATAAATTACTCAGTGAAATCTGAATGAGCTATTGGGAACCGTTTGGAATTCCCTTGAAAGTAATCTCAATCCAAGAGTGCCGGAGGTATATTCAGACTGGAATTTTTATTTTTTTTAAAAGCTGTCACTCAGAACCCTCTCTTCTCTACCATTCATTTGACATCAGATGAAGGATGCAAATGACTGAAAGACAACTTTAAAGATGGAATGTTAAAATATTTACTTTTACATTATGTAACTGTTGAAACATTTTGCGCTCCCACTGACAAGTGGCAGCAACATGCGCTGTATTTGTCAGTAGCCTACATGGTAATTTTGCACCAAATGTTGTTGGGCATCTGTATCTTAGGGTGGCTCAGAGGCGTAAGACACATGCAAATTCAGCTCATGTGCTGAAGCTTCCCCATTGCACTCTGCTGCTGAAAACAGAAGGCCAAATTCAACCCTGCAGCAAGCACTCCTGTCATTAGTGGGAGATATACCTCCTTCCTCCAGGCCTTATAGCAAATTCCAAGAGGTGTGCACGAGACTTGCATGCTGTATTATATAACTGAGAATGATCAGTATCAATTGTCTCTGCCCCATTTCTATAAAGGCTGCTCTGTCTTCATGAGCACTCCTGTGTGTGAGATCAGCAGTGACAAGAGCAGGGAGGAAGGCAAAGCACCATTTGCCATCTGTCAGCACAGGCACTTCCCTAGCAGACTGTGGGGAAGAGGCAGTGAAGAATCCCCAACAAGGAAATGGTGCTTGTTGTCTTTTCTCAGAACACCTGTATGGAGTTGTATCAACTAAATCAGAGAAGAGCCCTGTTTTCATCACTGTGTTTCATCTATAGAAATTAATGTCCCTGGCGCTTAATTGTGCGGGTAGGATGGGACCCAAAACTGCAAAGAGAAACAAGGTGGTTCTGGCCTCAGACATATGCTCCTTTTACTTTAACAAGGGACTTCTACCAAAACCCCTCTCCCCCTTACAGTCCAATTGTGCAATGGTGTTGAGTGCCTGCTTAGAGGTGCTGAACACTCTTGACTCAGCACCTTGCACGCTTGGTCCATTCCTCTGTGCCAGACCTCGGGGATGCACGTTTATGGAGAGGAAAGGCAGTGAAGAATCTATTCACTTGTTTTCCCACTGGAAGAAAATACATTCTCTCCAAAACCAGAACCAAAGAGGGAAGCAGCACCACATGATAAAGGTAGATTAAATGTGCGCCTGCTGGGAACGCTGGGAGTGTTTATTCTTTATTGCTGAGAAAAGGTACAATGTATAATGAGTAATAATGTGTAATCAGAGTGTGAGATAGCGCAGGACTGACCTGTGTACTTGAAAGTGAATGAATGTGCACGCATGCACACACACACGCCTTGGAGAGCAGGTTAAGAGGCATCCGTCCCCAGGAATATGTTTTGCAGCTACTTGACGCTTGCTGCAATCTGCTGAATTCCAAACAAATTGCTCTTTGTAAGGTTTTATTTTCCTGATCCTGTGTGGCAGTATCTAGAGGGAGGGGATGAACTCCATCAGAGAGAGGGAAATGCTCATTCTTTCCTTGAGAATGCTGGGGGGATTTTTAACAAGCCCCTGAGAGCTCCCTCCAGTAGATCACTGCCACGCCCAAATTCTGAGGATGAGATGCTCCTTGGGTCCAGTCCTGCAAGGTCTTGAGGTTGCTCTCATGGACACTAGCTAATTCAATGGGAACTGAAGCTGCTCAGCACCTTGCAGAGTGACTTAAAGCCTGGCAGGATCAGTGCCTTAGACGTAACCCAAAATCATGCTGCAATTTCCTAGTTTTTCTACATCTGAAGAAGTGAGGTTTTTACCCAAGAAAGCTTATGCCCAAATAAATCTGTTAGTCTTTAAGGTGCCACCAGACTCCTTGTTGTTTTTCTAGTTTTTCTACAGTTTCATGGGATTTATTTGTTTTGAAGTTGTGAATGTCCCCTCATAGAGTTCAAGCCGTGGTTCACTGAACTGGAATTGCAGTTTAACACTACAATGCAAAACAACAATTGGGAGCTTTCATGCTACTTCACTATCTAGGTCGGAGTTCATTAAAGTGGATCCACTGTATTTGAAAACACTTCAGCCGTGCTCTACATTTTACCGGAATATTTTATAGATCTGGGGGCACAAAAATAACACCAAATCTACTACCGTAGCTCATTCCATGTACAACATAAACTTACACATGAATACCTGCGTTAAATACAAATGAAGGCTTCCGCCATCACTATCAGTGTTTGCAGGGCCGGATTAAGGCAGGGGCTTTAGGGGCTGCAGTCCAGGGCCCCAGCTCAAGGTGGGTCCTGCAAAAATAATTCACAGGCAGCGATCTCCAACTCCGGGCGGCTAAAAGTCCTGCAGCGCAGTGGGACGCTCAGGCAGGCTGCCTGGCTGCCGTAGCCCCGCGCCACTCCCGGAAGCGGCCAGCTGCTAGCACATCTCTGCGGTCTCTGGCGGGTAGCGCGGGGGGGGGGGGGGGGAGAGGTGACTCTGCACGCTGCCCCCACCCCCAGCACCGTCCCCTACGGGGGGGTGGCGCTTGCGGGCGCAGATAGCGCACTGAGACATGTTGTCCCCCTCTCCCCAGGGGCTGCAGAGACGTGCTAGCAGCTGGCCGCTTCCGGGAGCGGCGTGGGGCCAGGCAACGCAGGAAGCCTGCCTGAGCCGTGCTGCACCGCCAGCCGGGAGCCACCTGTGGTAAGGGCCTCTCGGCCAGAGCCTGCACCTCGTACCCTCTCCTGCACCCCAACCCCCTGCCCCAGATCAGAATCCCCCTCCTGCACCCAAACTGCCTCCCAGACCCCATCCCCTGCACCCCAATCCCCTGCCCCATCCCTCTCCTGCACCAAACGCCCTCCCAGGAAAAAGACTTTTATACAGGGGCCCCATAACATCTAATAGCCCCGGGCCTACAGGAGAGTAAATCCGGCCCTGGGTGTTTCCCTAGTTTATACACTATGCCTCTCTGCTTTTTCCTTCTGATTCAGCTGTGAACATGAAAACAATGCTACCATGTGCACGATACCATTGTGTTCTGACAATTTAGAGCTAATCAGACTATGATAATTTATCCTGACGCATTTCCTTTTTTGTACTTTTTTTTCCCTCCCTTCTCACTTTGTATTCTCAAAGTTGCAAGGAAGGCCTGGTATTTCCCGACCGCATGGGTGGATTTATCCTGACATAATGAGTAGGTCTCACAGAATACCGTGACCCTGGGGGAAGGCAGGCCTAACCTTTGAGATGTCTTGCCTTGTTTGGAGCCTGCAACAATTGCTCAAACAGTGTAGCAGCTCATTAAGCAACTAGTACAAGAGAGGTGAGAATATAACAAGTCCATCTTCATGCTGATTCTGGCTGTTTTAATCTCTTCCTATGGGGGTGGGTGGGGATGCCTGGGTCATTAAAACTGACTCTTTAGATCCTGTCTAATCAGAGTCCTTAGCATGAGATAGAAAGTAGTAAAACAGATTGTTTTGAACCAATGGGGAAATAACTCTTGGAAAGGCTTCAATACTGTTTCCTAAAGACAACTTAACACAGAAAAAATACACTATGTAGCCATGTAAAGGATTTAGTTGTGTACCAGGAAAGTACCATACCGCAGCTGCTGTTTACTTGGGAATGGCCTTGAAGTAAGCACACCATGCTCATCGGGGTGTATTTTTCTCAGCTGAGTCCATGAATAAAGTGACATGTTTTGCTTTTAAGTTCTACGTTAGCCCACTAAAGTGCCAAAATCACCTCCCATCACATGACAAACATGTCACTGAAAACATAGTCCAAAGCCCATTTGTTCTTGTCTTGATTTATTGGTTCTTAAATTTTAACCTGCAGTACAGGGCAAAGCCTCACACTAGTTCAGGGTAAAATTAATCGCAGGGCCAGCCAAAGGACTACGCACTGCCTAAATTCTACATGAACCGTATTTTGAGTTGTTTTGCAGTTGTGCATAGGCCTTTTTGCTGGCTGAATTCCACCCAAGAGAGGAGAGAGAAAAAAGATAGTGATGAGCAGAACACAATCCTTGGGCCCTGATCCTGCAATTGGCACTATGTAGGCAGGCCCTTGTGCCCGTATACAGAGCCTTACAGAATCATTAGAGTGCCATGCAGTGGATCACCTGCATGGAGCGCTGTGGGGGTTTCACCTTCCTCTGCAGTGTGGGGCACGGGTCACTTGCTGGAGGAGTCTCTGCACCTTGAAGTCTTCAAACCACAAGTTGAGGACTTCAACAGCTCAGACATAGGTCAGGGTTTGTTACAGGAGTGGGTGGGTGAGATTCTGGGCCTGCGTTGTGCAGGAGGTCAGACTAGAAGATCATAATGGTCCCTTCTGACCTTAAAGTCTATGAGTCTATCAGGGTCTTGATGAACTGCAGAAGTAAAGTTGGTTTAATACTAATCGGGTACATTACAATAACTCCACCTCCCCGAGAGCCAGTAAATATGTCAACAGCAGACACTCTCCCATTCACATAGTGTGTCTAAATTGGGAGTTTTGTCAATATAACTGCATCGCTCAGGGGTGTGGAAAATCCATAGCCCTGAGCAACTTACTTATACTGACATAAGTTTGTAGTGTAAACCAGGGATAAGTAAACACCAGGTTTCCTTTAGTGGATGCCACAAAACATGAGCTTGATCCAGGAATTACTGAGTAAAATCCCATGCCCTGTGTGATGCAGGAGGTCAGTCTAGATCAGGGGTCGGCAACCTTTCAGAAATGGTGTGCCGAGTCTTCATTTATTCACTCTAATTTAAGGTTTCGCGTGCCAATCATACATTTTAACCTTTTTAGAAGGTCTCTTTCTATAAGTCTATAATATATAACTAAACTATTGTTGTATGTAAAGTAAATAAGGTTTTTAAAATGTTTTAAAAGCTTCATTTAAAATTAAATTAAAATGCAGAGCCCCCCCCGGACTGGTGGCCAGGACTCGGGCAGTGTGAGTGCCATGGAAAATCAGCTCACGTGCCGCCTTCGGCACACGTGCCATAGGTTGCCTACCCCTGGTCTAGATAATCAGAATGGCCCCCATGGCTTTGAAATCTATGACGGCGTTGTTCTTAGGGTACGTCTACACTACCCACTGGATCGGCGGGTAGTGATCGATCTATGGGGGATCGATTTATCGTGTCTAGTGTAGACGCAATAAATCGATCCCCGATTGCTCTGCCGTCGACTCCGGAACTCCACTACGGCAAGAGGCGGAAGCAGAGTCTAAGTCGATCTAAGCTACGTCGACTTCAGCTATGATATTTGTAGATCAATCCTCCCCCCCCGTACGCCCCCCGCCCCCGCATTGTAGACCAGGCCTTAGTTTGACCAAAACCCCACCAGGATTTGGCATATGCCGGAAGAGCTTGACAGCTAATCAGAATACACAATTATCAGATAAGCCGCAGAATTGTTATGAACAAGTGGAGGATGGCTCATTCATTCTCTATAATTGATGGCTTAGCTTTTATGACCCCAGATAATTAAAGCATTAGCCATTTGTCCTTTATGGCCAATATAGTACAGTTTATTTTTCAAATGCTCAAAGCTATTAAAGATGATGAATGGGAGAAAGAAAGAAAGAAAATAAATAAGTTAAGCAGTGAAATAATTTTCTTGAGACAAGACACTGTACCTGGCTCTGGCGTTCGGTTCACTATCAATGGACAAACCTTGCTTGGGTTACTGACACGAATAGTCCCATTGATTTTAGTGTGATTACTGTCTTCAGGGAGTTCAACCCCTCAGGGAGTCATTTGTATAGAGCATAGAGTGTCAGAGGAATAGAGCTTTTCTTGCTCTCACTTTTATTTATACAGTAACAGCAATTGAGATTTACGTCCCTTGTGCTAGGTGTGTTGCATGCACAAAGGAAGAGACAGTCCTGTCCCAAAGAGCTTTCAAATTAAATAGGCAAGACAGAGACAAGTAATATTATCCCCATTTTACAGATGAGGAACTGAGGCACAGAGAGATTGCCCAGGGTCACACAAGTTCATGTCAGTGCTGGGAATTGAACCCAAAACTCCTGGGTCCCCATCAAGAGCTTTAATCACAGGATCATCCTTCCTGTCTAACATCTATGATCTATGCCATGAATACCGAATTATGAGTGATATCACTTATTTGTGATCCCAAACACCCTGCACCTGAAAAGCCAGGGTTACACATTTGGTCCCCTGGTAGGTTGAGAGCTATGCTGAAGCACAATCTAGGGGCTGGAACTTATGGACCTTAATTAATTAAAAGACATTAATAATTAATAACTTCACAGTTAATTACTTCATCCTTTACAGTTCTAAATTAAGTTATAAATAACAGCAATAAAATGCGCTATAATATGTTCATACTTGAAGGTGCCTTCCAGAAAAAGTATAGGCCATGCCCTTTGTGCATGTAATAAACACTGCCATTTTACACTCCGGTGCTGTTTTTTTATCCTATAATCCCATAAAAATATACAGATACAAACAAATACAACTACAAATACAAAGAAATATCCACTCACCCCTCCAGTACCTAAGGGGGGTGCGTAAGTGATCTTGGATGCATTTGGCAGGTAGGTGAAGTGAGAGCAGGTGACCAACTTTTCCAAACCTGGGGTCCTAAATGTAGGCACCTAAACAAGAGCGGCCAGCTGCTCAGAAATGCCGAGCACTTGCCATTCCCATTGACTTCACTGGGAGTTTATCTAACTAATAGATCTGAATCAGAAACCGAAAATCCAGGTCAGCAACTGGTGCTCCGAACAGAACTGCTTGCAGGGTAAGGCACTTTTTTCATTTGTGCAGCACCTAGCGCAGTGGGGTGCTGGTCTGTGAATAGGCCTCCGAGGTGTTACAATAACACAAATAATAAATAACAACAACAACAGAGAGGGGGATTGAGTCAGACCCTGAGCAAGGACCCTCAGGATATGGCCCAATTTTATTTACTGGTACCTATTTCTGTAGCACCGTAAGCCTGCCCAGCAATTTACAGACAGAGCGGGAATTCCTGCCTCAAAGGGTCCATGTACATTGCACGTGGCAGCAAGTCTCAGAGCCAAGGTCTGCAGACTCAGGCTTGCACTACAGCGCTAATAATAGCTGTGTAGACATTTGGGCTCAGGCGGAAACTCGGCCTCTGAAGCTCCCCCCTTCCCTAGGATTCAGGGCCCAAGGTCCATGGTGTATCACACTGTACAGCAACACAACCCCTCCTGGTGAGTACACGCTGCGCCGATGCAAAGAGCCAAGTATGCATGCACACAAGCGATATACTGACTGCGGCTGCTGTATGCCAATGTAACTTGTGGTGGCAAAACTTTCTAGTGTAGACATGGCCTTAGGAGTCAAAGTTGTACCTCTTTAACAATACCCACACGGGTAAACTGGTACAACCCCTCTAGTGTGTATGAAGTTGTACTGATGTACATAATTATTAATCATTATAATTTATATTATTGCAGCACCTAGGAACCCTAGTCATAGACCAGGACTTGTGTGCTTATATCTCTATAGCTTATTCCTGGGTGAACTGGCTGGCTCACCTTTGCACTAGTATTGTTCAAATAGGTATTAGAATTATAAGACCGTGTTTAGACTTTATGAAATGCTTGTAAATTGCTGTATGCATTAATCTCACTTGTAATATTTGTATCCTGTGTTAGAAGGCAATATGTAAGTGTATGACCTTTAACCGTAAATCACCAGATAGGAGAGAAGCATTAACAAATATCAAATACTACTTTCCAACAGGAAATGGTATCTCCTGCACAATAAAAAAGGCCCATCAACACCAGGCGAACTGTTGTGGAACATCAGGGGGGAAAAGACTTTGTTGATTGCTTCCCCCAACCCGCCCATGAAGAGGAGAGGTGCAAGTGAATTGCTCCCAACCGCTGAATTTGCAGCTTGAAACAGAACGGGGGAAGGAATAAAAAGCCCTAATGAGGAACTGTATCTTTTATGCTGCATAGACTCTGAGGGGCAATGATTACTAAGGGCTTGTCTTCACTATTGGGGTAAGTCGCCCTAAGTTATGCTACTCCAGCTATGTGAATAACTTGACTGGGACTGAATATTGCTGTGATCATTGGTGTAAGTCACCATCTGTCACAAAGGTAAGCTTACCTGGGTGGCGAGACAGATCGGAGTACCCAAGGGGGTTGTCTATGACTCCATGTTAAGGCTGGTGTACTGCCTAAGGAGTTACACTTGATAATTGATTGGTGAAATCTAAGTATAGAACTCACAGCCAATTTGGGGTTTGTGCCCTGCTTCTTAACAGTTTGCCCTGAGGCCGATACTCACTGTCTTAAGCCACTGTAGACAGTTTGACAGATGTAACCATTGTACTCCAGGGTATAAACCAACCACTGATTGACAGGAGTTAGGAGGAAATTTCTTCTCAGGGAAGGTTATGCATTATGGTACCCTATAGGGTGTCTTGCACCTTCCTCTGAAGTATCTGGTACTGACCGCTGTCAGATACAAGATACTGGATACACTGGACCAGTTATCTGATCCAGTATGACAATTTCGTCAAAACTATTTTATGAATGCTGAAAACTTTAAGGGATATTAGCTATTGCAGTCTATTTATTCAGACATACGAGTTGGCCACGTTCTGTTCTCGCTTGCACTGGCAAATGCCAGCAAAAAAAATCAACGGATTAAATATTAACAATCCCTTATTTTTGTACAAGTTATAACAATGATTTTTTTTTTAAATAAATTCGTCCCGTTTGGCCCATCTTTCTTCCAGCAGTTCAGATGTTAATCCAAGCGGCAGAAAACTGCGTAAACTGAAGTCAGTGGAGCTAGGTCCAATCACCAACTGATGATTTGTCCCGCTATGGTATACATACCATAACTCACAAGCTATGCTGGCTCAATGCCATGATTCTCAAGGATTCCCTTAAGTATTAATAGAGAAGATTGCAATAACTTTTCTTGCCTCCAATTTTCTTTGAAGAGAACATTAGAAGCTAAAACGCAACAACGTTAACATTTCAGGGTAAAATCCCCCCCAAATTCTTTTGAGTAAAGGCTCAAACTCTGATTCTGCAAGGCGCTGCAGACCTCTGCACTCACATATAGCCCCACTGAAATCAATGGGGCTCTGCAGGGTGACAGGTATCTGATTGCTCAGAGCTGCAGGACCTAAAGTATTCAAGTCTGTTCTGCCCATGCCCATCTATCCAAGGTACTTGACTGATCCCCATATCCAAGTATTGGACATCTCACAATATCCTGGTGAGGTAGGAAGTGCTATTATCCCATTTTACAAACAAGGAACTGAGACATAGAGATGAAGGCCCAGATCTCAAAGATTTTCAGGCACCTAACGCCCATTGATTTCAGTAGGAATTAGACACCTAAATACTTTGAAATTCTGGTCCCAAGTGACTTGCCCAAGGTAACAGAGCAGTCTAGTATCCCAGGCTAGTGACCTAATCCCTAGACAATCCCTTCTCTCTATGGAGAGTTTAAAGTCCATAATCTCCTGGCCCTCAGCCTCAACTACTATCAATATTATTTCCATGCAATAATGGAAAGTAGTGGGGGATAGAAATGACGTTTTTGGAGTGGACTTTTCAGTCTTACCCCAATTCCAGCAACAAATAACTTCCTGACTGCTTTGTTGACAAACTGAAGCTCCCTAGTTAGCCTCAGAAAAGTTGTAATACCCAATTTGGTTGAGCCTTCTGATCATTTGAAAATAGACGGTTCTTCTGCCTTGGTTCCTTTTGTCATCAGGAGACGATAACAAATGCTGCCGTCTGCATTCTGCCTTCAGGCTAATGGAGGGGGAGAAAACCAGCTGTCCTGGTTTTGGAGAGACAATGATTTGCTGTTCTAATTCTTTATTTTAGAATAAATCGCCTCCTCATTATTAATCTAGAGTAAAGTAGGGGGCATTTCCTCTGCCTTCTGCTTCTATTCAGAGAAGGAAAGTGAGTGAGGGGACAATGCATTTCATATTGTTCCCTAAAAACAAAAGAGTTTGCATTTGTTCCTAAAACAAATTTTTGTGCTGCATGTTCCCATTAGGGTACCCTTGCTATTATTATCAGTTACGCTTTTCTTC
Organism: Chrysemys picta bellii; assembly: GCF_011386835.1. Classification (NCBI taxonomy): domain Eukaryota; kingdom Metazoa; phylum Chordata; order Testudines; family Emydidae; genus Chrysemys; species Chrysemys picta. The sequence goes on along the minus strand of NC_088792.1, from coordinate 270,466,414 downwards.
AATGTCACCTAGCTTTGTGCTTCAGAGAAATCTGCCAGCCCCCTCTGTGGTCTCCCTATTTATAACCTCAAGCTACAAGGAGGCTGGCTGAGTTTAAGAACAATGGCTGGTTAGAAATTCTCCCTGCAGTCCTTATCAGTTCATGTGAAGTTGAGTTCCCACTGTTAAAAGAACCCTAATTGCAGGCCTGTGCTGGCAATCTCGCTGTGATCCCACCACAGCAGGTAGTTGACTAATTACTATAGTCCATCATATAGGATTTGAGTCGGAATGTTTTTAGAAGTAACTTCATGTTGCTGTGAATCTTGGAATTGTGATTGTGAAGTGAAACAGTTGTAAAATGAGTGTTTTTTCTACTCTGATCTGAAACTTTTGACATAGCTGCAGATTACTTCACTTAAGGCCGAAATCTGTCCTCAGGCATTTGATTTCCCTCTCACTTTGCTGGTGTAAATCCAAAGTCATTATTGAATTCAGTGGTGTTCATGTTACACTGTTGTAGAAGAGACTAAAATCAGGCCCAGTTTTTTCCAAATTTATACTGGTGTAACTGAGAAGAGAATTTGGCCCTTAGCACCTAACCCTCTCCCTGCCAGAGACCCCCTCCCTCGCAAGATTGTCTGGGTACTTTTACTGGTGCTTTCAGGACAAAACTTCACTAACTTAATCTTTTCAAAATGTATTGAAAAGGACAACCGATGTTCAATTTCTTCCTGGATCCAATACTCCATGCATCTTGAACGATTTCACATCATCATTTGAAAACAGCTCCTGGTTTATTATTCTTGTTTGAAAATAAATATTTAAGGCCAAGCCATGCAAAGATTTTCTTCAATACACATAGGTTTACAGAATACCCCAGATCATTAAAGCCCAATCCTGCAAGGTGCTGAGTTCCCTTGCCTCCCGTTATTACAGGATGAGATGCTAACAGTGCATGGACCAGATTTATTTGCTGATGAAACCAAGCCTGCTGGCCCCTAGTAGTCTATTGGGATGAAAGTGTGATGTGGTGGTGTATCCACCAGGCAAGGTATTAACAAACTTTAACAGAACTTTATTTACAGTGGAAATCTCTTTACCAAGCTGTAGCTGCACACTCTAACTCTCACCCAGTCTCCTCAACTCCTCCCCCCTCCTTCCTGTTTCCTGTCCTTTCAGACTCCCAACAGCCAGTGCTCCCAGTTCTAATAATCACATGCAGCATCTAAACACCACATGTGGTGAGTCAAAGCCCTGCAATCCACCCACAGCCTTGGTCTGCTAGAGGACTAGAGCCATCTGCCATAGCCCCATAAGTAGGCGAGGTAAGGGCACCTGGAATCTATGGTGATCCCCACCAGGAAACCAGGGGTGGTGAGAAATCGCCTTGGGTGTCCCTCCCCCTAAAAGGAGTAAATAAAGCCCCATGTGTCGATTTAATAATTACAAATACACGCTAAACAAAACCGTTGCAAAAAATCCAGCTCCTCTTGCGCCAAGCAGCCCAACAGTAAGAAACAAGGTGCTGTAAAAATAAAATGAAAATGTTTTGTCTCAGTATAATGCAGGGATCAGCAATGCTTCTTTCATGTTCATACGGTCAGAAAAAGGTTTCGTGGAAGTCAGGTCACTGAGCCTGACTGTGCTCTCAGACACTAACAAAGATCAGGGCCAACTCCAATGGAAGGTTTCAGAGTAGCAGCCGTGTTAGTCTGTATCCGCAAAAAGAAGAACAGGAGGACTTGTGGCACCTTAGAGACTAACAAATTTATTAGAGCATAAGCTTTCGTGGACTACAGCCCACTTCTTCGGATGCATATGAAGAAGTGGGCTGTAGTCCACGAAAGCTTATGCTCTAATAAATTTGTTAGTCTCTAAGGTGCCACAAGTCCTCCTGTTCTTCTTTTAACTCCAATGGAGTTACCTGGGGATAAAATCAGTATAAGCAAGGGGAAAGCCAGTCCATTCCCTTTCCTTTATAGAAAATTAAGTGTAACCCCTTTGGAAGAGGTGCTCCTGAAATATCACACTGAGCCTCTAGGACAGTGGTCTCCAAAGTGGGGTGCACGCAGTTTGGGCGGGAGTCCGAGCGGCTTTTTTTTTTTGCTTTGGCAAAAACGGTAGAGCCGGCGCGGCAGGGCGTGCGTGCTCAAATCTTTTTACTGATGGGGTGCGCGATCAAAAAAGTTTGGAGACCACTGCTCTAGGGGACTTGTCCCAGGACTACAGCACCAATGGCTACATAATTCCATTTCCCAGATTGCCTAGGGTCCAGCGTGGAGCTAGAACTGGCTAGCACCACTACCAGAACCAATCGTAAGCCAGAACTCAGAGACAAAAGTTTGGTTTAACTTTTGTGTTTGGAGGTAGCAGGGAGAGAAGTATCACAGCCAGGGAGGACCCTTCTAACCTCCACACTCCTACCTAAGGGAAGACTTTGAGTCCTTTGGGGACTACTGGGACATGAGCAGTGTCAGCTCAGCAGAAACCAGAAACCCAGGATTGCTGAGGAGAGAGTCCAGGTCAGGCTACCAAGAGCCAGCCCAGCTGCACATTTAAATTCAGACCAGAGAGCCACAAGAACAATCTTACCATCCTTGGTGTGGATGCTTTGTATGAACACCCACGTTTATTTATTTGAATGTTGTGTTTTAAGCCAGCCACCAATTTCAGCTCTGTAACACCTATTAAAGATGAGCCTAAACTCACTATTTGCCTCCGATGGTGCTGGGAAGGAGCCCAGCTAGTTTGTACTGGCTGTAAATGTTGGGTGGGGTAGAGTTTATGTATTGTTGCTTTTGTCTTTTATTATCCTAAACCCTTTTCCATTATCCCCTGTCCGGAGTTCCCCATACCTAATAAAGCCCCACTTACTGTTCTACTACTCTGGGATTGTGATAGCTATTTTATTATTTGTGCTCTAATGGACACTCCTCTGTATGATAATGGGTGTTAAATATTTTTCCAAGGGACAAGCCCTCTATGCTGTCTGCATTAGGAAAGATTTTCTTGGGTGAAGTCACCAAGTGCTCTTATAGGTGAATCCAGGACCCATACCCCTTAGGAGAAAAGGGAGAAAGTTGGTCATGCCTCAGGACCGAGTTACCTATGTATGCTTCATTTTCCTCATTTATCGAGCACCTTCCTTTTGCTTATTTGCATTCCTGTAGCTCTCCAGTGGCCCCAATCAAGACTGAGGCCTCACTGGGCAAGGCACTGTATAAATCACATATAAAACAACAGTCCCTACTTGGAAGAATTTATAATGTAAAGCTCTAGTTCTGCATCTTGTTGCATGTGGGTGGAGACCTGCATCATTGCAGAGCCCCACTGATTTCACCAGGACCCTATGCAGGTTGCAGGGATGTTCATGCAGTCACCTGGAGGATCAGGGCCTAAATGGCCAAGACAATGGGGTAGAGAAAGGAAGAACACCGAGTTCAGATCTAGAGCCAGTTGGGAAATATTTTTTCTCCCCTCCCTCCCAAAAAAAGTTTAAATGAAAATAAGTTTTTGTTTGTGTGAATTGTGAAGGGGTTCATTGACCCCCCACCCTTTGTTTTTCCAATTTTTGTTTTTCTGACAAAAACCTTAAGTTTTCCACCCAGTTATATTCATATCCAAATCCAGTCCTTTGAATCAATATTCACTGATTCTCCTCTCACTACTCTGGTGCAAAACTTGCTTTATTGTGGGGATCACCAGGTTTCCAATGAAGCATTTTACTAACATTAAGACACCGTACATTGCATTTTCTCCAAGAGCTTGTTTAGAGATTCTGTTAATACTAACAGTGCAAGGACTTCTGCACACTCCTAGTGGTTAGGTTCACCTAGGCCAAGATGGTGTGATGTCTTTGGCCACGCAAGGAGAGAATGGCAAGCAGGGACTTCCTCCTCTTGTGCTACTGCACTTGGACATCTCACATAGCAGCCCCTTGGCCTTTTCCCATCTCTGTCTCCTCTGATTCTCAGGAAAGAGCCAGCTAGCTATGTGCCCCTCTACTCAGAACTACTGCATTGTACAGGAACATATGAAAGTATTACATAAACCCTTCACATGCTTCCAGTTAGTAGGGGAGGGAAAATAGGATTATCATACGTCCGGTTTTTCCCGGACATGTCCGGCTTTTCGGCAATCAAACCCCCGTCCAGGGGGAATTGCCAAAAAGCCGAACATGTCCGGGAAAATGCCGGCCGGGCACTTCCCCTCCCGCGTCTGCTCTGCTCCTCCCCTGACTCTTCAGCTCTGTTTAAGAGCTGAGCTGCCCGAGCGCTATGGGCTTCAGGCAGCCCCCGTGCCTCCGGACCCCAGCCGCCGGCCGGGCACTTCCCCTCCCGGGCTCCGGCGGCGCAGGGTCCAGAGGCATGGGGGCTGCCCGAAGCCGGTAGCGCTCTGGCAGCTCGGCTCTTAAACAAAGCCGAAGAGTCAGGGGAGCAGCAGAGTCTCCGGCCGCAGCGGCTCTGCTCCTCCCCTGACTCTTCGGCTCTGTTTAAGAGCCAAGCGCTAAGGGCTTTGGGCAGCCCCCATGCCTCCGGACCCTGCGCCACCGGAGCCCGGGAGGGGAAGTGCCTGGCCGGGAGCGCAGGGTCCGGAGGCATAGGGGCTGCCCGAAGCCCAAGCGCTACCAGCTTCACGGTTTGCCGGGCAGCCTCCAGACCCTGCGCCCCCGGCTGGGCGCTTCCCCTCCTGGGCTCCAGCTGCACTGGGGAAGCGCCGGCCGGGGACACAGGATCTGGGGGCTGCCCGGCAAACCGTGAAGCCGGTAGCGCTCGGGCAGCCCTTTTCGCGTGGCTGGGAGTGGGAGGGAGGAGGGGGCGGAGTTGGGGCGGGGAAGGGGCAGAGTTGGGGCGGGGCTGGGGTGGGGAATGGGCGGTGCCAGGGCCCCGTGGAGGGTCCTCTTTTTTTATTTGTTAAATATGGTAACCCTAAGGGAAAAGAGGTCAATAGAGTGGTTTGAGCATTGGCCTGCTAAACCCAGGGTTGTGAGTTCAATCCTTGAGAGGGCTGCTTAGGGATCTGGGGCAAAATCAGTACTTGGTCCTGCTAGTGTAGGCAGGGGCTGGACTCGATGACCTTTCAGGGTCCCTTCCAGCTCTATGAGATAAACAAGAAGATATGAATTATCTTTGCTGCAGCCAGAGTGAGGCAGGGGAAGGGTCCAAGGCTCCTTGCAAGTTTACAAGGCACTAATTCTCTCCAGACTACGTGGTGATCTTTCATTATGCCTTTGCGTGCCCACAGTTCTGCATTCAGTTTCAGTTGGCCAGCATGAAGGGATTAGGAAAGTTGGAAGAAGTGAGGATTCATATTGAAGCTCTACCAAGGTTAAGACTAAGTACTCAGAAGATGAAAAGGCTTTAAAAAAAAGGTACCAAGCTGCCTTTTAGTCCCTCGGCACTGAATGTTCATGGGAGATACCTTCATAACTGCTGAAATGCCAGTCCCAACTCACATGCCTCTGTCATTTGGGCTGATTAGAGTGGTTTGCTTGTACACATATGTAGTTAAGGTGATGACAGGGTGTCTATTATAAACTCAGTATTTAGAATTTGACAGTGAAAAACTGCTTTGGGCTACAGCTTACGTGGTAAGAGTCTTTAAAAAAAAAACCACAACAGGATCTTACAGCCACCGGAAGCTATTTTGTGCTAGGGACAGTAAAATCAAACAATTTGGTGAATCACTTTGAGGATTTTGTTATTTTTTTAAAAGCTGATCACTCTAAAAAAATGGCTACTGAACTGTATCTACCGTGCTTTCCATAATGAGTTTTTATTACCCAAACCAATAAGTACATTGCAAAAAATGCATCCCTACATTTTCAAAGTCTTGACTGTAACAGCTCTAAAAAAAGCCAATTCATCCTAGGAGACAAATAGGTTATATTTTAAAAAAATGTTTCCGCTCATATAATGGTCCATTAATGCCTCAAAAGCTATTTTCCAGGTTTAGCTTTTGGACAATTTTAAAATCCATCCAAGGACTAATCTTTTTGTGCTTACAGGTGTTATATGTAAGTCAGCGTAATCCAAATATGACAAATAACCGTATGCATCGCACTTTCCAACACTGCTATCATTTTCCTTAAGTCAAAATCCACCAATTCAAACACCATTACCTAAAGCTATGCTGATGGCAGAGCTCTCTCAGTAGCAGGGCCCAGACTTGGCAACTCACTTTCTGTAGTAATACAGTAAAGCACAAACCCAGCCACTTTTAGAAAGAGCTTGCAAGACCCATTGCATTTACGTTGTGGTTGCTTAGATGACGTGGGCAGACAACGGGAGTCATGCTGAGTTTGGTCCTTCTGACTAAGCTCTTGCATGTCTCAAGCTGTGTGATGACCAGTCATAATGATGATGGGCGCTAAATAAATGCTTGTAAATTGTTTCTGTGAAGCATCAAGCCCCACATATTCCTATCGAGCAATCTAAGAAAACAATTCAGTGTAGCTTTTGTAAGGGGAGTGCTCAGTTCAACAAAAATAACAAAAATTTTACTCACAGGCCTGCAGGCTGGGAACTTGCTGCTTTACTCAACTGCATCACAACAGAGTCAGGGAAAAACTCCCACTTACAAAACAGAAAGTAAGTGTGGGGTGGAGCCTGGCTTCATCCCATAATACTGTAGGTAACCCATTTAACCAAAAATGTTATGCTATACAAAGCACACGAGATCTTTTATAGGGGAAAAGGCAAAAACGCCGCATTTATTGAGAATACAGCAGTTAGCATATGCTTTTTAATTACACACACACACACCATGCACACAGTCCCACCAGTTGTTGTTTATAGTTACCAGTCCAGAGTCTGGATCAATCTAGTGGCCAGCCAGATTGATTGCAGAGGGGAGCCGGACTCTGTCGGTCGCGATTCAATGCTCCTGGAGTAGTGTTAAGACGAACCCAAAGTCCCATGGCAAAGCACCCTGTTCTTATAGTCTTTTTTCTTTGTTGAAGTTTATGGATTTTGCTGTGTCAGTTTATGACCGGTTACTTTTTAATTGGTGTTATTTTTTGATGTAAACATTTCAAAACACCTCCGAGAGGGTCATCTTGTCCCGGATTTGATTTAATTGTATTTAGGGGTGCCGGCCTCCACCTCAGGGTCATCAATCTGCCCTTCCTCAAACATAAATGCAGCATTTTTGCCTTCTCCCGTCTAAAAGATCTCGTGTGCTTTATATAGCATAACAACACTGGCAGTGGCTACCAGTAGGTGAACACTTCAATCTCCCTGGACATTCTATAACAGATTTAAAAGTCACTATTCTTGAACAAAAAAAGTTCAGAAAACAGAGAAACAGCAGAACTAAAATTCATTTGCAAATTTAACATCATTATTTTGGGCTTGAATAGGGACTGGGAGTGGCTGACTCATTACAGAAGCAGCTTTGCCTCTCCTGGAATTGACACCTCCTCATCTATTATTGGGAGTGGACTACATCCACCCTGATTGAATTGGCCCTGTCAACAACACTGGTTCTCCACTTGTGAGGTAACTCCCTTCTCTTCATGTGCCATTATATAATGCCTGCATCTGTAACTTTCACTCCATGCATCTGAAGAAATGAGGTTCTTTACCCATGAAAGCTTATGTCCAAATAAATCTGTTAGTCTTTAAGATGCCACCGGACTCCTTGTTGTTTTTGTGGATACAGACTAACACGGCTACCCCCTGATACTAAAACTAAGTGGGTCATTGTGAGATGGCACATTACAAGGACTTGGCTAATTGCTCCTACTCAGACTATGTGCAGAAGGTCTTGTCCCATCAGTTGAATTGTGGAAGAAGGAAATAAAGATAGCTGACATGAAGATTTTTCATCTCTTTGCTGTTTGGACCTCTCACAGGGCTGGAGTTAGGAAACAAAAGCAGATATCCCAAGGGTCAACCTGGGTTAGCTCAAAAAGACATTCAGTGCTGACAGGTTACTGTATCACACTTACTTTTTGGAACCATAGACTGTAACTCATTTGTAATATATGTTGCCTGCTTTAACCCATAAATAACTCTAATTTATTTTTCCTAGTTAATAAACCTTTAGTTAGTTTATTACAGGATTGGCTACAAGCTTATCTTTGAAGTGAGATCTACAATACAAGTTGACCTGTGGTAAGTGACTGGTCTCTTGGGACTGGGAGTAACCTGAACATTTTGTGATCTTTGGTGTAAGTGACCATTTATCACTAAGTCCAGCTGGCCTGAGTGGCAAGATAGCCTGGAGTACCCAAGGGGACTGTCTGTGACTCCAGGGTGAGACTGTTACAGTACTTCAGGAGTTCACATTTGTTACTGAGTTGGTGGAATCTAATTATGGAACATATAACCAGTTTGGGGTTTCTGCCCTGCTTTTTGACAGTCTGCCCTGAGGTTGGCACTCACGATCGTGAGCCACTCCAGACAATGTGACACTTGTCATAATCACTTAACTACAGTAACTTTTTTTAAAATTTAAATTAAAAAGTGTTAGCTTACTCAGTAGGCCCCCGTTTATCTGACCCTCCATTACCCTGCTCTCCATAATAACCAGCACACACAGGTCCAGAAGCAGGTGATCTCTCCTGTGGCCACTAGATGGCGCTGCAGCCTCACACTCTCTAAATTATCCTAATTTTTGATCATCCGATCTGGTCCCAGTCCCAGTTAGATCGATCGACTAAATGGGGTTCTGCTGTATGGTTAAATGTCACTGCTGAGGGAGGCTCAATTATAAAATATTTACTATAAGTCTATATGCCCCGAAAGGATGTTTAATATATCTGTTATTTATCTGACTTTTCAATAAAAATATAAACATACAAAGCAAATGTATGTGTTCCATGTTCATTTAGTCAGAAATCTAATATGAATTTAGGCCCTGACTCTCAAAGACTTCTCTCTCTCTCTTCACCCCAAAGCATCTTTGCAGACACAGGATCAGTACTGAGTTGCTGTTAAATCCTGTTGCTTGTTCCTCCATTAAGCCCAGCCTGGTCACATCCCTACTTATGAAGTCCCGTCATCTAGTCAGTGATCAGTCTCTAGGTCTGACTGACCTTGGTTGTATTCGCATTATTTTCTTTGGCATCCTATCATCTGTTTGTCTTCTGCAGTGTCCCCATCATTGTAATCTTTTCTGTTCTAGCCAATCCTGTACCCTGACATCACATCATGCTCTCCTTCTAACTTCTTCATTTGTCTTAAAATCATACCACTGCCCAGCTGTCATCTTCCAAAGAACTCTCAGCTATACTGCATCCAGCCTCCTGATGTCTGTTTCATTTAATGCAGCTGCTTCCAGATCATAGAAGAATAGTGTTAGTACACTGGTTTGATACATTTTCACTCTGATACCAAACACGATGGTTTTATCAGTCAGCACGTCCTTCAAGTGCAGTACTTTTAATCTCATTCTTGATGGGACCATTGGCACTGTTCAAGATTTCTACGTACACATAAGATTCTACTTGTTCTATAACTTCACCTCTGCTGCATTCCAACATTGTCTCTATCGCTTCCTTTCCAAATTGTAACCACTCCATCTTTTTGGAATTTATTGTAAGTCTCGGTTGACTACACCAGTTTTCCAAGATCAAGAACAGTTATTATTCATTCAAATGTGTCTGCCAGTTGTACGATGACATCGGCATAAGCCAAGGTGTTTAGCTCTAGATCACCAATGTCACACTCTCCAACTCATCTAACATTCTTAGTGCCCAATTCAAGAACATGATGAAAAATGACAGTGATTCCATGTCCCCTGGTCTTACATCAAACTTTGACTTGAACCAGTTGCTTAATTTTCCACCAAGTCTTACAGTACAGCAGGAGTCTTTTTATATAGCTTTTATCATCGCAATTATCTTCTCGGGGACTCCATATGATTTTGTTGCTTCCCCTAATGTTTCCTTCCAATCTGAATCAAATGCCTTCATAAAGTCAATGAAAGCAGCAAGCATCTGTAATCCCCATTCTTGTCCGCCACCCCCTCTCAAATGGTCAGAGCATGAGTATCTGGTCAATGCAACATCCGCCTCATCTGAAACCTCATTGTTCCTCACCTTTTACTTCCTCAAAAACTAGACTTAATCTGTAGATAATTAGTTTCATCATGATTTTACCTGGTACTAACAATAACTTTATAACTATTCAGATTGGCACGATCTCCTTTCTTCAAGACTGGTAGAACTATAGCCTTTAGCCAGTCGTCCAGTACCTCCTCTTGCTCCCCTGCTTGCTTGTATATTTTTCTAATGCTTTGATAGCACTTGTCCCACCAGCTTTTAGCAGCTCCGTTATCTTATTTATTTCCTGAGCTTTCCCAGTTTGTAACTGCTTCACTGCTCTTTCTATTTCTTCTTCTGATGATGGTTCAGTGCTGATATCCATTCCACCTTGCAAGCTGCCCTGTTCATCCAGCATAGTGGTTCTCAACCAGGGGTACACGTACCCCGGGGGGTACGCAGATATCTTCCATGGGGTACATCATCTAGATATTTGCCTAATTTTACAACAGGCTACACAAAAAGCACTAGCAAAGTCAGTACAAACTAAAATTTTATACGACTTGTTTATACTGCTCTATGTAGTATACACTGAAATGCAAGTACAATATTTATATTCCAATTGATTTATTTTATAATGATATGGGGAAAATGACAAAGTATGTCATTTTTTAGTAAAAGCGTGCTGTGACACTTGTATTTTTATGTCTGATTTTGTAAGCAAGTAGTTTTTAAGCAAGGTGAAATTGGGGGTGTGCAAGAGAAATCTGACTCCTGAAAGGGGTGCAGTAGTCTGGAAAGGTTTAGAGCCTCTGATCTAGTATGTCTAGAATGCTTGCATCTGGATGAACTACGGGGTTCAGCACTTTGTCGAAACGCCCTTTCCATATTTCCAGCACTTCTTCGGCATTTGTTGTCAGTTCACCAGTAGCCTTTTACTGCATGTATCATTGACCTAATTGTGCGTTTCCACGCAACTTAACCTTTTTTGTATATTGTTTTCATATCATGCTTTCTGTGACAGTGTACCCCATAAGGCTTTATGGGGAGGGGGTGCTTATAAATGTATGGATGACATAGCTGGAATATGTTTTGTGCTGCCTGTGCCATGTAACATATCTCCGTAAAGGTTATGGTCTACTATATCGATTCATCCTATTTGTACATATATATCATTTTCTACTCGAGGTTAAGAATATGGGCTGTATGCTTGCTTGATTTCTAAGTAAGCTTTGTGAGGCATTTGGTCAGCTTCTTTAGGAAGGAATTCACCAGGTTAAGTACCTGATCAGGAGACACTTGGGGAACAATGCATCTTGGAATGCTCCAATCCACATGAGAAGTCTTCCTGGAGACATGCAAGATGCCATGTGGACAATGGCGTCGGCCTGCAAAGACTGAGTCATGCAGGGGCATGTGACTTGCCCAGGTGACTCCAAAACTCCATCTTGGAGCTGGACTTTGCATAGGAGGGAGGAGGGGGGTCTCCACCCACAAGAGTCTATTTAAACCTGTGGGAGACCCCTCCATTTTGTCTTCAACTGGCTAAAGAAGGAGCCTCTCCACACACCCCCCCCAGGATACTTGAAGGAGACTGAAACAAAGGACAGTAACTACAGGGGGTGTGAGTGATTGCTGGACCCAGGCTAAAAGGAGATTAGCCTGTAAAAAGGAGCACTCTGGAACTGGTGAGGAAATTATCTGTATTCAGTTTGATTAGGCATAGATTTGCACATTTTATTTTATTTTGCTTGGTGACTTACTTTGTTCTGTCTGTTACTACTTTGAACCACTTAAATCCTACTGTCTGTATTTAATAAAATCACTTTTTATTTAATAATTTACTCAGAGTATGTATTAATACCTGAGGGAGCAAACAACTGTGCATATCTCTCTATCAGTGTTATAGAGGGCGAACAATTTATGAGTTTGCCCTGCATAAGCTTTATGCAGGGTAAAACGGATTTATCTGGGTTTAGACCCCATTGGGAGTTGGGCATCTAAGTGCTAAAGACAAGCACACTACTGTGAGCTGTCTTCAGGTAAACCTGCAGCTTTGGGACAAGTGATTCAGACCCTGGATCTGTGTTAGAGCCAGATGGGAGTGTCTGGCTCAGCAAGACAGGGTGCTGGAGTCCTGAGCTGGCAGGGAAAACAGAAGCAGGGGTAGTCTTTGCACATCGGGTGGCAGCTCCCAAGGGGGTTTCTGTGATCCAACCCGTCACACTTTCTTGATGCCTCCTCTAGTTGATGAGCCTCTTCTTTTAAAAAACGTGTTCTTTTCCAGTCTTCACCCCTTTGCATAATGCTTTTACTTCTCCTGCATTCCCAGCAGTCTTGGCTTCTTTGCACTTTTCCTGTGTTTGTTTTGCTGCTTGTCCAGCTTTTCATGCTTTGCCTACATCTTTCAATAACTTCCTCCACTCTGCTTTGCATCGCTTCTTTGAATATTTCCCTTCCCTGCAAAGACTTACATAAAATACTTAATTTATGCATGTGAATAATTCCATTGACTTCAATGGAACTACACATGTGTGTAAAATTATGCACATACATAAGCCTTTGCATGGCACAGCCAACATAAAAAGTAAAGCGAAAGTGAGTGATTTGGCCAACAATTCATACGAAAGAAAATTAAGCATTCAGCTATGAAAATATGAAAATCAGGGTTTAACTTTTAATTTGAATGCTAGCTCAGAGTTCATGATAAGCCCTGCTACTGGGGCCAAGATCATTACCAAGGATGTTATGCATAAAACCCTGAAAAGCTGTTTCAAAGCTGTTTTTCTTCAACTGTTGCCCATTGTGTACAGTCAGAGAAAAAAAAATCTCCTGGGCTAGCAGCCCAAAGCAATGGATGAGGCATAAGGGGAGGTTACTCCCCTGTAACTGGAGGTTCTTTGAGATCTGTGGTCCTAGCTGTATTCCAAACATGGGTGCTGAGGCGCATGGTGTGCATGTGCACCCATGTTTGGAATACAGATAGGGACTATCACGTGAAGAAGCTGCACCTCTCCAGGAGGCATTGTACCTCCAAAACACCCCTCTGAGGCACAGTTCTCTCCCTGCTTTCCCCCTTGTCTCCAGCGGGCAGTGATTTGCTTCTGAATTATAGCAGCAGCTGATTAGCTCACCAGCTAGGCCGGGGTAGGCAACCTATGGCACGCGTGCTGAAGGCGGCACACGAGCTGATTTTCAGTGGCACTCACACTGCCCGGGTCCTGGTCACTGGTCTGGGGGACTCTGCATTTTAATTTAATTTTAAATGAAACTTCTTAAACATTTTAAAAACCTTATTTACTTTACATACAACAATAGTTTAGTTATATATTATAGACTTATAGAAAGAGACCTTCTAAAAACGTTAAAATGTATGACTGGCATGCAAAACCTTAAATTAGAGTGAATAAATGAAGACTCGGCACATCACTTCTGAAAGGTTGCCGACTCCTGAGCTAGGCCTTTATTTCCCCGTGCGAGAGCCGTCTCAGAGTCCCAGTCTAGCAGAGCTGGTAGAAGGTTTTCAGATGGAAAGTTTTTCCATCAGAAAATGCCATTGGTCAGAATCAAAACGTTGTGTGAGAATATGTTGATTTCAACAAAATTTTGTTCTGACAAAAAAAAATGAAAACATTATTTTCATAGATTCCAAGGCCAGACGGGACCAGTCTGACCTCCTGTACAGCACAGGCCATAGAACTTCCCCAAAATTATTCCTAGAGCAGATCTTTTACAAAAACATCCAATCTTGATTTTAAAACGGTCAGTGATGGAGAATCTACCATGAACCTTGGAAATTGTTCCAATAGTTAATTTACCCTCACTGTCAAAAACTTACACTTTATTTCTGGTGTTAATGCCTTATCTCCTGCCTATGATAAATACGCTCTTACTGCTCTCAAATTAACATGCTGCCAATGCTTTAGGTCAGCAACAGTGTGTGTTTTTCTCTGTTGATCTTGAGTCTCAGTATGTCAAAAATCTCTAGGATCACGCAAATTGAATTGTTCATCTGCTGTGGCGGACCTTTCTCAGATGAGCCAACACCATGATCCCTTGTCTCTAAAAAAGAGCTGCCGCAACCTCCAAGCACTTGATGAATATGGTTGGTACTTCTGGAAAGCAGGGATGTCTTGTATTTACCAGAAGTGGTTTTTACCAAGTAAAATAATGTTTTTATCACCCTGGGAGAAACTAATTGGTCCCAGTTTAAGGCATTTTCTATTTTTAAAACTGTTTAATTAATGCACACCACATTACAGGTCTGTCTCATCTTACGCGGGGATTCCGTTCCGCGGTTAGCGTGTAAAGCGAAAACCGCGTATAGCCAAAATTCCATTGAGTTCAATGGCAGGCGAAATTGCCCACACTATAGCTATAGCATTAAAATAGTTAGTTTTCTTTTTTTTTTCCTTTTTTTGCTGATCGCGTAAAGTTGAAATCGCGCATGTTAAATGCGCATAAGATGCGACAGACCTGTACACTTTGGTTACATATTCAGATTGCGGTTGCTTGAGGCTATTTTGATAAAGTTAAAGTCCTTAGTTTCTCTTTTGCCTTATTGGAACAGAATATTTCAATGTTTTCATTCCACACTGACCTGTTGTTTCAAAACTTATTTTATGTTTTAAAATTCTGCATTACACTTTATAAAGCCTGAACAGGAATGAAATATTTTTATTTTATCAAAACAGAACATTTTGATTGCCCCAAAATGATTTTTTTTTTTCAAAAATTTTGTTTCACAGGGAATTCTGAAATTTTTGTTTTCATTATGATTTGGGATGAAAGCAAAATTTCAAAATTGCAGAATTTCCTGCAAAATGGAAATTCTGGTTCCCAAATAGCTCTATAATCTGTGCCTTTGACAGAAGAACATACCTAGCCACTAGCAACATGTCTACCAAATGCCAACTGGATTGAATTCCTCAGTACTGCATTCCTTCTTCTTGTGGTAAATGCTGTAGGAAGTTCAGTATTAATCTGTGTTTTGTTTATTTGATATTTATCCTATGGTTGCACCCCAAGGCCCTAGTCAGGTTCAGGATCCCATTGTGCCAGATGTTGTATAAACACAGAAGATGATAGGTGTAAGTTCATCAGGGAAGGGACTAAGTAAAGACACATCTAGTGAGCATAACAAAGAAGAGAGAAGGAAAGGGTGATGAGAGCACCAGTAATCAGACCATGCAGATTCACGTTCCTAACATCATTGTTCCAAATCTGGGGGAGAGAGGCGGGGTGAGAAGGAAAGTGTGAATTCATAAGAGCATGGCAGGAAGAAAGGAAGAGAGACATTGAAGAGAAGGTAAATGGAAGTTGTTTCTGCCCACTCATGTCTGGTACAAGGAACACTCCTCCACTGCTGCTGTCTAAAACTCCTTTCGGCAGTAACCTTTGCTGTGCCAAATGCACCACTCTGATCAATTGCAGGCAGGAAGCAATGCCTTCAAAACAATCCCGCTGGCAAAGCTGGGTACCAGCCAGTTAGAGACAGAGGAAACTGCCATCTGAACTCTTTAAAAGTATGAATGATACAAGGAAGAGAGGATATAGGAGCATTGTAAGATGAATACAAACAGGAGAAAAGGCATATTGAAGGGAGAAGGACAGAGGGAAGTGGACAGGGCAGAGAGAAGACAAAAGGACCTGGTGTAAGTGGGTGAAGCTCCAGTGATTTGAGTGCCACCAGATCAGGAATGGACAGTAATGACAAAATCCCAAACACAATGTTTAGCCCTATTCTCGTTGGAGCCCATCTATCTCTCACACAGACCTGATGGGTCTATCTCTTTGGTAATATGCCAATAAAATATCATTGTACTGAAACTGAGTCGAGTTGCATCCAACTATACTAGTGCTCCGCTCCCCCCAAAAAATCACCAATTCTCCCCATTTCCTTCACTTTCTCCCCCATCCCTTTCTCCGCTCTCCTGGGAACTCCCCCAAGAACTCAAAAATATGGGATCAGAAGGGAAACCACCACATCATGTCTACTTCACCAGTTGACTGTGGGTAACCCACCGATGAATGTGTTTTGCAGGTACCGCACTGGGCCGGTCCACAGAGGATATGAATGGTTACAGCCGCCAGCTGCAGAGCATTGGCTCGTTAGCTCAAGCTGTAGCAGCTCCTGCCTTTAGCTCTAGAAGCCCCCAGTTCAATCCCATGTGTGTTAGCCAAGCAGCACAGCTGTCACATACCCATCTGCACTACATCACTGAACGCTTTGGCTAGCAATAACCCATCTGTGCATGTTAACTATGTAATTTAGTGTAACCAAATCCTGGTTCAATGTTTTAACTCCTTCCATACCACACAGGCATGTGGTAATGCATCAGCCAACAAAATTACAAAGCAGAAGGATGTAAAATGTCATACAGCTGCCATTACAGGTGGCACAAAGAATTGTTTCTTTAAAAAAAACAAAAAAAAACAATATTGTTTTCTGTGCAGTGATGAAAGTGCAAGTTTGATCTTGGTTAGGTATGTTCTGACTTGCCAAGGAAATAATCTTCTTAACTGCCACAAATCTTTACATGTTTTAACTTGCTTAAGTTTGGCTGCCAGATTGGACACAATATTCTAGCATACAAGTATTTTCCATTTGGATGTGCTCTGATTTTTATTTCATTTAGAGTTCCGATTACAAGAAACGGAGCTGTAACCACGGAAACCAGCACTAATTGTATGTATCGTTGAGTTTTAAATTTATTCAAATTTAACACATTACTTTGAAAATATTAAGGGTGGTTTTTCTCTTTCTATTTGTCATCTTAATACTTCTCATTTTGCCTTCTTACCTATAAGCAGCTATACTCATAAAAAGATAAAAGCATGTAGGTGAAAATTACATTCATTTTCTTTTATATAACCAAGAACAAAAGTCATAAATGTTTGATCACCCACTCCTTTCTGCTATGGTAATAGAAAGCAAGGAGGTACATTTCATGTTAAAGAGGTGTCATTCTCACCAGCAAGAACAATAAGGATGAGGGATTCCAACACCAATATTCTGAAAGAGATGACCTTTGTAGGATCCACACAAGTTAGCCTCAATTATGTGTATAAAATCGAAAGGAAATACAAATCTGTGAATTCCTTCTATTAGTAGTAGTGTTGTAGTAGCGTCCAGGAGTACCTGTCACGCACCAGAACTTTTGTGGTGTCCAGAGCAAAACTTGAACTGAATCTGCAGGTGGAATTATAGCCCCAAAGTCTGAAATTGTCCTATGTTTGTTTGTTTGTTTGATAGACTATCAAATCCCTAAATTGCTCACAAATGGAACTCACAAGTGACTTTGATAGACACTTCAGTATTGAACCTGCACACCCATATTCAGCTGATATTCCATTGAAATCAGTGGCATCTTAAGACATGTAGGTATTTTCTGCTGCCCAAAAGACATCTGCCAGACACCTGCCCCAGTCATTCAGAAGCACCAAGAACACATGGAAGCTGCTGGACTGCAAGCCTTTGCAACTGTCATCCCCGACTTAGCCATAAAAGGGGCTGAATAGAAAAAAAGTAATGCAAGTGTAATGAAGACGCATATGGTGGGGTAATCAGCAAGGTTTGAATCCAGAATCTCTGGGTCTGAAGACATGAGTCTCTACAATCTGAGCTAAATGATCAGGTCCATTAGCTCATAAGCAGTAGCAGACTTAAACCTCAGTGTTGTCCGGCTACTGAAGAAGAACGGAGCTACACTGGTATCAATATGCATTTCACAAGCTCCCTCACAGCAATATCCTTCAAGCCTGACCAGAAGTGATCACCTCTAGAGCTAAAAATGTAGTTTGTTCTCCACCCCATTAGCCTTTGACCTCTTTGCTAACTGTGCCAACAATGTACCTGTTGTGATGGCGGGTGTGTGACGTGGCCATCTCCTGCTCGTTCGCCCATATGGCCCACTCTCCCCATCCCTGCGCTGCTGCCGGCCAGCGGAGGACAGAGCTGGTGGGACTGTAGCTACAGAAGCAGCTGTCCGGGGACACATTGCACCCCGCAGCCCAGCCCAACCACCTGCTGCCTGCTAGGGGGGCCTTGCGCTGGGGAGCAGGTCGTGGTCCGCCTATTGACTCCCCCGAGCGAGAAGATAGACCTTTTCCTATCTCTGTCACTGACTTGCTGAAGGGCATTGAGAAAAGTCACTTTTCCTCTGTTTACCTGTGTTGAACAGGTGCTCACAAGTAAGTATAATAAAATAGATACCATAATACCAACCTCCCAGATGCTGTGAGGATTAATCACTATTTCTGTAGCAATTGGATATCCTGGAAGAAAGGCTCACTGGCATTGCAAAGGCTCATTATATTTATATCACATCCTCCTCCATGGTTAATAGATGTATCAAAGTTCTATGCTACATACCAAAGTCTGCTTTTAGTTAACTAAAAATTGTTGACCGTCAGGGCACTGCCTGTTTGTGTTACTGTCTGGAAATGAAGAGGAAGAAGACTCATCACGACATTTAGTTCTCTCGCTGCAGTTTTCAAACGGTGTTCTCCCTCCAACCTACAGCCCCTCATCCTGCCAACACTTACTCTCTTGGTTCATCTCAATGAGACTATGGTGTGAATACAGATTCCTTTATAGGTCAGGCTCCCTTTATACATGGGTTAAGTAGATCTGTGTCCAATTCCATCAAGGCAAATGGTTAATGATGAGCTACTTTCAAAGACTATTTGATCAATATATGCTTAGGCATGTAAATGGATGTGAGCAAAATCTTGTATCATCTTCAGAAGTGCAACAGAAGGGTCTCACCACCATAAAATATTGGTTATGTTTTGTGCATGCAACTCCACTCTGCATGCTGATGTGTCAAATTCCTTGAAGTGTGCAGATGCACTGACTGCATTTAGGATCGCAATGTGTACCTCCTATAAAATAAAAATGCACCTACACACTTAACAGATGGTTAAGCCCCAGGCTTGACTACTTCACTTTCCTTTTTACTCAGTAATTAAGGTACAGTACTAAGGGTCACCCATGGAAAAAATAACCCAGCATGCATTTATCCAGTTTACCCATTCAGCATGTGCATCTATTTGGAAATTAACCCAGTAAAGGTCTGATGACATAATCCATATAAAAAAGCTCTTATTTTTCAGAGATGGAAAAAGAAACTGATCTCCTAAAGACCTTGGCTTGGGGCTGGGATTGTCAAAGGAACAGGAATTCCTTATGTGCCATTGAAAATGTCAGTTTTAATTCTTATTTTTCACTTAGGCTGTAATGGTGGAATAGGTAACAGATTTCACCCCGTTAAATGATAGCCATCTATGAAGTTTAGGCAAGACGCTGAAAGGGTTTACCTCTATATCAGCATTATCCATGCAATGCATAGGGTATTTCTCAGTGCAGGTCCATTGATGTTAGCAGAAATCTTGCAGATGGCTTTAACAATTGACCCCTCAATATCTTGAACATATCTGACAACAGTGAATTTTGCACACCATGGACTATTTGACTCCAAAATAAAGGAAACAAATTCACTGAACTGGGCTTCATGTTTAAAGCACAGCAACTCTGCGTCTGCGTAATCTTATTTCCATCATTACAGAGCATACACTGCATTTGGGGCAGTAGAGGAGCGTGAGTATCTTGCAACGTAGTTAGGCGCTGCTGTCATCTGCAATATGTCCTACTATAAATGCAAGCGAGAGCTCGCACTTGCTTGAAACCCAATTTAGATAATGGAATCTTAGTATTCCATTCCAAAAACTTACCGAAATCTATTGCAACAAGAGACTGTTTCAAGGAGGAATTATAGGTAGCAGGTCTTTGGTGGGTGGCTGTGTTGCCCAT
Source organism: Chrysemys picta bellii (assembly GCF_011386835.1). NCBI lineage: Eukaryota > Metazoa > Chordata > Testudines > Emydidae > Chrysemys > Chrysemys picta. The sequence goes on along the minus strand of NC_088792.1, from coordinate 270,446,630 downwards.
CTGTGAATTCCCGTTGCTGTGCATAATTAGGAAGTATTTACATATGCTATCGCATCTTACTGTTCAGGGGCACTCTGAGCATGCCAAGCTACAGTATCATAAATTGTATTGTAAAAGCAGATGGAGGTACTTGCTCAGTTAAAACTTACAGTTAGGCATAATTAGAGCGGCCTGGGTAAAATACTCTGTAGTCCTCTAACAACTTACCAAGTTTTTTATATTGCACAGCAATTCAGCTGAGACCCCGTTTGAAATGTGTTACCAATAAGCATTTTTATGCTGTATTTCACAGGCGTCTCAGCCATGATACTTGTGAGCACAGCTTCCAACCTCTGTCCAAACGCAGCATACACCTTTCATTTTCCTCCCTTATTTGGACTTCTGTTATAATAATGATAATCATGTGCACTTCTACAGCATCTTTCATTCAAGGATCTCAAAGCACTTTCCTAACATTGATTATTTAATGAAGCATCACAAAGCTCCACTGAGATAATGTTACCCTCATTTTCTTTTGGGGGAAACTGAAGCACAGAGAGATTCAGGTCAAGGTATCCAAAAGCTTCCAGGAACTTGGAGTGTTTCCATTTTGTATTGTTGTTGCTCAACTTGACATCTATAGCCTGATTTTCAAAAGTGACGAGCAACCACAACTCCAAGTCACTGGAAGCTATGGGTGTTCACGCTCTGAACATAAGGGTCTAGGGCAGAGGTGGGTAAACTACGGGCCACATCGTCCCGCAGGACCGTCCTTCCCGGCCCCTGAGCTCCTAGCCGGACAGCTAGCCCCGGCCCCTCCCCTGCTGTCCCCCCTCCCCCGCAGCCACGCCGCCGTGCAGGCAGTGCTCTGGGTGGTGGGGCTGCGTGCTCATGCAGGGCAGTGCGGCAGCGTGTTTGGCTCTGGCCAGGAGGCGCAGCTCCAGACCTGGTGCTCTGAGTGGCATGGTAAGGGGGTCGGGGGGTTGGATATGGGGCAGGGGGTCCTGGGGGGAAGTCAGGAGACAGGGAGTGGTTGGATGGGGCAGAGGTTCGGGGGGGGAGGGGATGGGGAACGGGGGGGTTGGATAGGGGGTGGGATCCTGGGGGGCCTGTCGGGGGCAGGGGTGTGGATGGGGGCAGGGCAGTCAGGGACAGGGAGCAGGGGGGTTGGATAGGGGGTGGGGTCCCGGGGGGGCGGTTAGGGGCGGGGATCCCGGGAAGGGACAATCAGGGGACAAGGAGCAGGGGCGGGGTTGGATGGGTGGGGGGTTCTGAGGGGGGCAGTCAGGGGGTGGAAAGTGGGAGGGGTCGGATAGGAGGCAGGGGCCAGGCTGTTTGGGGGGCACAGCCTTCCCTACCCAGCCATCCATACAGTTTCGCATCCCGATGTGGCCCTCACCCCTGATCTAGGGGACTCAACTAAGGCACCCACATCTGGAGGTTCCCCAAATAAGTTGACACTTTTTGAAATTTTGATCTAATGTGACTTGCTCTAGTCAAGCAAATCCTTGGCAGAACTGGGTATAGAAGCCTAGAGTCTTGACTCCCAATCTCATCCTTTAACTAGTGGACACAGTCTCTTCCTTTAAAAAAAAAAAAAAAGCATCAGCTGTGTAAAACATTTCTAAAATTGCCAGGAAAACCAAGTAACTGAAATATATAGTAAGCCCGCATGGAGCGATCATCGCATCCTCCTGATAATCATGTGCTTCCTATGCCCCTGGGGTGATCACCTGTGACTTGTTAGGAAGTCACTTAGCACAGAATGGGAGAACTGCCAGGATCAAATCTAGCCTTGCATCTTTGTTTCCTGAATGTGACTTTTTCAGAAAGTTTTGTTAAACACTTTACTAAGCTATTAGCAGGTAAACACACATATTGTAACAGGTTCCTGTCCTGGCTGGGGCAGGACGAAAGACACAACTCTAAAAGGATCGTGGCTTTCCCCATTTGGGAAGTGCACAATGCAGTGGCAAAATCTGCAGATGACACAAAATGATCTCATTAACAATGGAGAGGGTTATGTGAAGAATTAGGCGGACACAGCAAAGCTAAGCAATTGGGCAAAACAACAGCAGCTGTAATTCACTGTAATCAAGAGTAAGGTGACACACACTGAAAGAAATAATTTGAACTTGCTATGTGGCAACTTGAAAGCATTCATCTACAGTATTTTCTGCGATTTCAAATCTGGCAATTATTCACTGAAATCACTCCCTTGGGATACCATCTTTACAGCTCCCAGGGAGTGCCCAGGGACGTGGCACTACAATCTGTAGATCTGAGTTCAAATTCTTGGCCCTCTCTTTCCAGTTCGTCTCCTTTATGCAACCGATTAATCTCTGGTTTCAGAGTAGCAGCCGTGTTAGTCTGTATCCGCAAAAAGAACAGGAGTACTTGTGGCACCTTAGAGACTAAGAAAACTAATGAAAGCTTATGCTCAAATAAATTTGTTAGTCTCTAAGGTGCCACAAGTACTCCTGTTCTTTTTGCGATTAATCTCTGTGATTCATAGACTTCAAATGTCTGTCAACTTTTCCATCATACGACAAGAGGCAAACTTGCCTTCCTTCAAAAAGTCTTACATCTCCTCTTACTCATCAGTCTTCCTCTTCAGGCAGAATCATCAGTGCAGATATAAATATCTATACTGTGAATTTCCATGACCCTATAGCCTCTGATACTGCCTGTGACTCTTTCAGCCAAGAAATCACCAGCTTAAGACACCTCTATAATGAATCTCTGACCTCATCATCAGCATTTCATTCTATCACATGCCCAATGGCCTCGCTGTTGGTAACCACTAACTAATTGCCTTTAATTTCTCTTTCCCTAGACATGGGATTTCTTCCTATTCTGACCCTCCTCATGAGTGTCAGAACTGGCAAACTATCAGCAAAAATCCCTCTGTTTTCTCTTCTTTTTCTGAAGAATTTACCTCCTTCCCCAGTGTAATTTGGTCTTCTCTTCTGTGCTTAACCAACTTATCCCTTCCTCTCACACTCTGCAGCCATCCTTCAGAAGCAAGCACGCCTCACTGAGCCAGGCATCAGCCTCAAGAGCTCGAAATGTCACCGAACCCTGCTGAAGGATTTACTTCCTCCTTAATGCTAAGAGTCAATGCTATGAGCTCATATTTGCCCAGTGTTGCCTATTGCTAAACGTACCCCAGTTGCCCCAGTTACCATGCTAAACTTTCTGCTCCCCCTTTCCCTCAAGACTGCTCTGTTTCTCCTCCTTCTCAGGAACTCCTGCTCCAAGCCTCCCTCCCTTTCCATCTCTAGTCATCCTTCCCTAGGGAAAGGTTGCCTCTCTGATTGATTTGTGGTTTGATTTTTTTTCGTAGCCAGTCTTCCAAAGTCCTGAAATTGTTCCTCCATGTGTTCTTCATCATCTCTCAGCCCTGAGCATGATCCCCTCTGCCTCCTCATCCCCTTCCAAACCACTGGCTGAGGCTGTCCACTGGAGGATCAGACACCTTGTTCTCACAGCTTTACTTACTTATCCACCAACCATTTTCTGGTGTCTGTAATCAACTAGGTAAAGAGGAAAGGGAGTTGTACTGAGCAGCAGATCAGCACTTCACAAGTTTTCTCTCTCTCCCCCACTTCTTCCAAAAAGCATCAGTGACCAAGCAAGAGAAGGGAGCCAAGAAGAAAGCCTCAGAGGAAAAGATGGAAGGTCTTCTTTAAATGCACAAGGATGATAGTTATGGACTGAGTGATAACATGTTTACAGAACACCCTCGCTTCACAGGCCACAAGCCATGTATCTCGTATCCTGCTTCATTTACATTCTTCATCCACAACATCAACAGGAACTTTATTATCATCACTCTGGTTGTTCATGGAGTTCAGCATTAAGGTTGGTGCTTCACCACTGTGCTAAGCCAGGTATTTCTTACTTCTAGGAAGCCCAGAAGATAATTAGAAGCTGCCTAGAGTAAGGCAATAGACAAAAGGAACAGCTAGCCTATTGCCTGGCAACAGGTAGTTTCAGAAAGTAAGGTCGGAATCTCATCATCTGGGAAGGGCATCTGGGTGGAAGAAAGGGGGCAAGATCTTGTCAGGCAATTGTCTTGGGAGGAGAGAAACTTTCTTAGCCGCCTGTTATTCAGTGATTGCACTTCAAGGTCTTGCTGTACAGTATATAACATTTAAATAATAGCAGACTGGTCTACTTGAGGGTTTCTCTGTTGCAGTAATTAAGACTGGTAGGGCTGACTCTGCTGATAGTTCCACTTACTGATGTGCTGCCAATAGTTTAACAAAGGACAGCCATGAAAAAAGCCCCCCTTAGTTTGCTGCTTAAGAATTCATACAAGTTAAGGCAACATCTAAACCTTATTACTTCTCCCTTGGGGAACATGGAGAACTTAACAAAATGAATCCATTCAAGTTCGCTCTGTTTTCTCCACATTCTCCCAGTGTTTAAACTAACGATAATGATACTAATCTCATTTGTAAAGAGCTTTGAGATCTACAGATGAAAAGTGCTACAGAAGGAGCTAGGTATTATTCTTATTATTAAAATTAATCTGATCAAAATTATATATGCTGGTGCTAGTCAGTGTAGGTCCATTGAAGACAATGGAGATATGCTGATTTACATCAGTTGACAGTCTGGTCCTCTGTTTTTATCTCCAGGTTTGATAGCCAAGACCGTCTGATTGTTTCTAGAATGAACAATTTTTTACCTGAAAACACTACCAGTTTTCTATGGCCATTACAGTAGCTTCAAAGCGGAATTTTACAGGAGCTGACACATTTGCAGAAACTTACTTTGTCATTTGTGGATCTTTGATCCTCTGTAAGATGTTTTAAACTAACATCTATTTATTTCATGTAGCTTTGTTGCTCAGGGAGTTAATTTAGAAATGTCATACACTAAAGGGTTACACTGCTTTGAGTTAGAAGACAGTGGGGATGCTATTTGTCTGGATCACAAAGATTAGCACTAATCACCAGAGGGAAAACATTTGGCCATGTATTTAAAACTGGGCTTCATTCAAAGGCAGCACTTCAGTCAGTCTGATTAAAACCATTACAATTCTTAGTATTGTGAATCAATCTGATACAGCCTGCACATGTTAATTGTAGCATGTCATGCAGAGACAACAGTAATAATGATGGGTTATGTCCAGGGAGGAGGAGGCTGTTGTATCACACATCTAAGCTACTTAAAGTGAGTTCACAGTGTGGACCTTTTAAGACAGCCCCATGCTGGGGGTGCAGCCCCCTTCTCCGCCCCTTACCCCAAAGCATTCTTACTGACTCACCCAGAATGCCTTGGGAGCTTTGAGTGTGGGAAATGTACGCCTTCCATAATCGGTGCTCCCTACAGCAGTGGTCCTGCTTTGTTGGCCAATGCAGACAGAAGGTGGGCCATGATAAGCAGGGAAGAAACTGACAAAAACAATAGAACAGATTAAGACTAACTTTGAGGGAACTGTAAGACTTGTTATTGTCCGTGTAAAGCCATCAGGACTGCGATCCATTTCCTAGACCACTTTTCAGATGTTATTCTGCCCAAGAAGAATGGAGGGGATTCAATCCTCGTCAGCTCTGAAAAGCAAATGATCCTTCTTTCTTAGTTAGGTCTATTCTTATGTAACATCTTCATTAAGGATCTGAAAAGGGGATGGGTTGTTAATCAGTCCTTTAATGAAATTCACTTGATGAACTGGTGTAAAGGGGGAGGTGTTTCTAGTCACAATGATTGCTTCTTGGAGCAGCTAGTCCTGGAACCCACAAGGCGAGAGGCAATTCTCAATTTAATCCTAAATGGCACCCAGGATCTCATCCGAGAGGTGAATATAGCTGAATCTCTCACTAACAGTGCCCATAATGTAATTAAATTTAACATCCTTGTAGGGGGGAAATATTAAAGAAATCCACCACAGTAGCATTTAACTTCAAAAAGAGGAACTTTACAAAAATGTGGAGGCTAGTTAATGGAAACCTAAAGGAATAGTAATGGAAACCTAAAGGAATTGTCACAAGAGTGAGATGCCTGCAAGCAGCATGGAAACTTTTTTAAAACCTCCATAATAGAGGTTCATACCATATATGTACCCCAAATAAAATTAAAAAAACAGCAAGAGGACAAAAAAAATGCTTCCATGGCTAAACAGAATAAGAGAGGCAGGTAGAGACAAAAAGGCATCCTTTAAACATTGGAAGTCAAATCCTGCTGAAAAAAATTGAAAAAGGAAATAGAAAGGAATAGAATACTCAAGAATAAAAATATACCTAATTAGGCACACCAAAAAAGAATGTTAAGAGCAACTAACAAAAGACAAAAGAAAGCAGCAAAAAAACATTGGCAGTATCGGAAGCAGGAAGCCTGCCAAACAATCACTGGGGCCACTGGATGATTGAGGTGCTAAAGGAACACTCAAGGAAGAGAAAACTTTTGCAGAGTAGCTAAATTAATTCTTTGCATCGGTCTTCACTGCAAAGAATGTGAGGGAGCTTCCCACACCTGAGCCATTCTTTTTAGGTGACAAATCTTTAAGAACTGTCCCAGAATGAGGTGTCAATAGAGGTGGTTTTGGAACAAATTGAGAAATTAAGTAGTAATAAGTTATCAGGAGCAGATGATATTCACCCAAGAGTTCTGAAGGAACTCAAATATGAAATTTCAGAACTACAAACTGTGGTATGTAATCTATTGCTTAGATCAGCCTCTGTGCCAGATAACTGGAGCAGACAGAGTTAATGTGATGCTGACTTTTAAAAAAGGCTCCCGAGGTGATCCTGATGATTACAGGCCAGTAAGTCTAATTTCAGTACCAAGCAAATTGTTTGAAACTATAGTAAAGAACAGAATTCTCACAGAGATGAATACGATATGTTAGAGAAGAGTGAACACAGCTTTTGTAAAGTGAAATTGTGCTTCACCAATCTATTAGAATTTTTGAATGTATTAATAAACATGCGGACAAGGGGGATCCAGTGGATATAGTGTATTTGGACTTTCAGACAGACTTTGACCAGGTCCCTCACGAAAGATTCTTAAGCCAAATAAGGAGTCATGGGATAAGAGGGAAGATCCTCTCCTGGATCAGTAACTGGTTGAAAGATAGGAAACAAAAGGTAGGAATAAATGGTCAGTTTTCACAGTGGAGAGAGGTATATAGCCAGGTCCCCCAAGGATCTGTACTGGGACCTGTGCTGCTCAACATATTTATAAATGATCTAGAAAATGGGGTGAACAGTGAGGTGGCAAAGTTTGAAAATACAAAATGATTCAAGGTAGTTAAGTCTAAAGCAGACTGTGAAGAACGACAAAGGAATCTCAAAGCAGTGCAAGAAAATGGCCGATGAAAGTCAATGTTAATAAATGTTGATAGTTGATAGTTACTCCCAGTCACTTACCCTAGGTCAATTGCACTTTAGATCCTACATCAAAGACAATGCTTGTAGCCAATCCTGTAATAAATTAACTAAAGATTTATTAACTAAGAAAAAGAAATGAGAGTTATTTACAAGATTAAAGTAAGTAAATAAACACATACAAATGAGTTACAAGCTTAGGTCCCAAAAGGTAGTAGAAGAAGTACTTCTTTTTGTTTATTTTAAACCTACTGTATATTAATTTCATTGGGTGACCACTGGTTCTTGTGGGATATAATACTAACACACGGGGGAGCCTGATTGGTTTCCAGCTATGTACTGGTCAGTGTTGAGGCCTAGGCATGAGCTGGCATCTGGTTTGCCAGCATCACAAAGTTCATGAAGGATAGGTCCAGAATGATCAGGGATGGAACCCCATGCTCTTGGTGTCCCTAAACCTCTGACTGCCAGAAGCTAGGATTGAACGACAGGAGGTGGATCACTCGACAAATTGTCCTGGTCTGTTCACACCCTCTGACACATTTGGCATTGATCACTGTCAGAAGACAAGATACTGAGCTAGGTGGACCATTGGTCTGATCCAGTATGGGCATTCTTATGTTGCAAAGGAATTTAGAGAGAGTAAAGAACTATAGGGTCTGATACTCATGCAAGTTGTCCTCTTGCACAAAAGGTCAAGGGATAGAGCCCGTCATTACACAATGGGCCTGATTCTCCTTTTGCTTACAAAATCAGGAGGAACTCTACTCAAATTAACTAAATTAGTGTGAAATCAAAATCAGGGCCAGAGTCACAACAAACAATCACAGTGGATGCTCGCAGAACATAAACAAGTTCTGTACCACAACAATGACATCACCGCAACCTTTTATGTACTTAAATACTATAGCAAGGTGTTTATAACAAACCTTTTCAATCGTATCAACTATAAAAGTCACAATAATGAAAATCCTTGGAAAGGTCAAAATGTCCAGCAATGGGACACTTAGGTAGGGTTTTTTGTTTTGTTTTGTTTTGTTTTGTAAAATAAAATACCCTAATTTTATAACTCCAACATTTGAGTGAGGAAAAGTTTTCTTTTTTCAGTTTCCTTGTAGAGATGCAGAGACACTAAAAATAATTAAGATTACTTATGGGCATATATTATCTGATCTGGGTGCTGGATTTATGCATTTGTGTATCAGTGCTTCCTACCCTGGTTAAAGCAGCTGCCCCAGTTAGGAAGGAAGATCATTTGAAAAGAAAGCTTGGAAAAGGCTTAAAAACTATTCAGATCTTATCCTGAATAAAAACCAAGAGCAATTATATGTTCTGCATTTCTGCTTCACATCTTATTTGGCAACCTCGATACAGCAGCATTGATTTAGCGGTTCTGGAGAAGACATGCTAAATTGATGGGAGAGCACTCTCCCATCGATTTCTGTACTCCATCTCCCAACTTGTATGAATTCTCCATCTCCCCGAGAAGCATAAGGTACGTTGGCGGGAGAGCATCTCCCATCAACACAGGGCAGTGTAGATACCACAGAAAGTGGTCTACCTATGTCAACTTCAGTTACGTTATTCACATAACTGAAGTAGCATAGCTTAGATTGATTTACCACATTAGTGTAGACCAGGCCTCAGTTACTAACGAGAATTCTTTCCCAAATATTTCCCTGGTGGGTCTTTCCCATATGCTCAGGGTCTAACTGACCACCATATTTGGGGTGGAGAAGGAATATTCCCCCAGGTCAGATTGGCAGAGCCCCTGGGGGTTTTTCGCCTTCCTGTGCAGCATGAGGCCTGGGTCACTTGCGGGTTTAAACACATGTAAATGGTGGATTCTCTGTAACTTGACATCTTTAAATCATGATTTGAGGACTTCAGTAACTCAGCCAGAGGTTATAGGTCTATTACAGGAGTGGGTGAGTGAGATTCTGTGGCCTGCAAAGTGCAGGAGGTCAGATTAAATGATCACTCTGGTTCCTTCTGACCTTAAAGTCTCTGTCTATGAAGGCAAAAAAAAAGTCAGCTGGGAGTGAGGGGGTCTTAGTCGGTTATATACTATAATAAGCCATAAATCCAGTGTCTCTGTTCAGTTCATGATTTTTAGTGTCTAGCAAAGTTATGAATGTAAGCTCCCAGGCTCATCTTTTGAAGTTGTGCAGATTTCCTTTGAGGTCAGATATAGTGATCGCTTTGTGAAAAGTGTTCACTCACAGCTGATATGGTGTTTTGGGCTTTTATCATTTTCCTGTGTGAATTCATTCAAGAGCATAGCGATTATCTGGTTTCACCCACATAGTTGTTATTGGGGCATTTAGTGCACTGGATGAGTTACACTACATGTTGGATCGGCATATGTAGGATCTGTGGAGCTTGCATTTAAGCTTAAATTCATAATTTTGGTAGATATTAAAAATCATGGCCTGAATAGAGACACTGAATTTATGACTTATTACACACAGGCGCCGACTTTCATTTTTCTGTGTGGGTGCTCCACCTCCGCTCCCCCCACTCTGCCCCTTCTCCCAAAGCCCCACCCTCATGCCGCCTCTTCCCACCTGCACTCTGCCCCCTCCCCCAAGCATGCCCCACCCTTGCTCTGCCTCTTCCTGCCCCTGCTCCACCCCCTTCCCCAAGCGCCTCCAGCCTGCCACTGAACTGCTGATCAGCAGGCGGCTGGTGGGTGCTGATCACCCACTATTTTTTTCCATGGATGCTCCCAACCCAATAACTCCTATGTTATTACAACAATCTATAACCCACTGACAACCCTCCCTGTAGGGGTATTAATGGGCCATTTCCCATGAATGGTCCCTTGAAATGTGTAACTATGTATGCTAAACAACTTGTTCTACCTTGTATTTAGCAGTGACTTTGGGTATGTCTACACTGCCATTAAAAACCAGTCTGTGGCCTGTGCCAGCTAGCTCAGTCTTGCGAGGCTTGGGCTAAGGAGCTGTTTAATTGTGGTGTAGATGTTCGGGCTTGGGCTGGAGCCCGGGCTCTAGGACCCTGTGAGATGGGAGGTTCCCAGAACTCAGGCTGCAGCACAAGTCCAAATGTCTACATTGCAATTAAATAGCCTCTTTGTCCGAGCCCCACAAGCCTGAGTCAGATGTCACAGACCAGCCTCAGGGTTTTAATTGCAGTGTAGACATATGTTCTGAATACATTTCCCAGACCTGAAAAGACCTCTGTGTAAGCTCGAAAGCTTGTCTCTCTCACCAACAGAAGTTGGTACAATAAAAGATGTTACCTCACCCACCTTGTCTCTCTAAAGAACATAAATTCCTGGTAAGAGCTGGTATTCCAATGCTATTTTCAGAACAGCATTTACCATACTAATTGCCAGTAAATAATAGAACCCCTCATCGTGAAGATAAATCTAGGCTATGGCTCTCAGAATATGCCAAGCAAAGTGCATGTGTGATTTAGCATTAAGCATATATTTGAATGGCAGCAATGTTTCCATTTCTCAACCAGCAATGGATTGACATAAGGCCCAATGAAAGAGCTCCATCATCTGCTGGTCAAGGATACCACCTGGTGGTTGAGAAGTATTGTAACCATGAGCAATGTTACAGATTTGCTATATAATATAAGTTGGCCAAAGAATAACACTACACATCTGAATTTTTGTACGGTGTTGCAAAGGATAACAGCACAAATAACCAGACATATGTGGTGTTCAATCTCCAAAGACCCTGGGGTATGTTGGGGAAAAAAGTGGATTCTCCCTGGTTTTGTTTGCAAACCTAACAAATTGTTTAAGCTTTTTTCTCCTCCCTTGTTTTAAGAAGCCTTACATCCTTTCATAGAAATCTCAGTGATGGAGGGCTACACCTAAGGAAGGGAGGACAGTTGTGGAGAGAGAGCAGCTTGCAAAAAAAGCTACAAGAGACGGGCTTCCCAGGAACAGCCCAAAAGGGCAGCTGGGCGAATGGAGAAAATCATGACATCATATCCACAAGTGACCAAGGAGTACTGAAGAAAGCCAGAAGCATCAGAAAGATGATCCAAGAATGTGGCAGGGAGCTGATGGAAAGACTATGAAAGTGCTCGAAGTAGCCAGGAAACTGCCCAAAGAGCAAGCAGATGATGAGAACTAGCAGCTCAGTAGAGAGATCAGAGATTGTGGAAAGGGCATCCGAGAGAGTCGCCTGCAGGATTCAGCAGGAATTGGAGAGAGTTCCAAAGTTCCAGATGAAATTGTAAAGAAGGCTAGATGTATAGATCCATAGATTATGAAGGCTGGAAGGGACCACTGTAATCATCTCATCTGACCTTCTGTGTAACAGACCACAGGACTTCTCTGAATTAATTACTGTTTCAACTAGAGCATATCTTTCCGAAAAACATCTGATCTTGATTTTAAAATTGCCAATGATGAAGACTCTACCACAATCCTTGGTAAATTTGTTCTAATGGTTAATTACCCTCACTGTTAAAAACATGCGCACCTTATTTCTAATCTGAATTTGTTTAGCTTCAACTTCCAGCCATTGGATCTTGTTATACCTTTGCCTGCTAAATAGAACAACCTATTATCAAATTTCTGTTCCCCACGTAGGTACTTATAGACTGTGATCAAGTCACCCCTTAATCTTCTCTTTGATAAGCTAAATATATCGAATTCCTTGAGTCTTTCCTGTTTTCCAATCCTTTAATCATTCTCAAGGCTCTTCTCTGAACCCTCTGCGATTTATCAACATTCTTCTTGAACCGTGGAACCAGAACTGTACATAGTATTCCAGTAATGATCACACCAGTGCCAAATGCTTATATAACCTCCCTACTCCTACTCAATATTCCTCTGTTCATAGGTCCAAGGATTGCATTATCTCTTTTGACTAAAGCATCACACTAGGTCCTCATGTTCAGATGAATATCCAAAATGACTCCCAAACCCTTTTTAGAGTCGCTGCTTTCCATGATAGAGTCCCACATTCTGTAAGTATGGCCTACGTTCTTTGTTCCTAGATGTATGACTTTACATTTGGCCTTACTAAGAGGCATATTGTTTACTTGTGACAGTTTACCAAGAGACCCACATTACTCTGTATCAGTGACCTCTCCTCTTTCTTATCTACCACTCCCCCCACCTGTGTGTCATCTGTAAACTAGAACAATGATGATTTTATGTTTTCGTCCAAGTCATTAATAAAAAATGTTAAATAGCTTAGGGCCAAGAACTGATCCCGATGGGATCAAGTAGAAATACACTTGCTCGATGACGATTCTCCATTTACAATTACATGTTGAGACCTATCAGTTAGCCAGTTTTAATCCATTGAATGGATTAAAGGTCACATACATACCTGTGCTATCTGCCATGAGACATGGGTTACTTCAAGTAGATCTCCATTATTGCTCTCCACCAATAGTCCAACTGATTATGAACAAATTAATAAAGTATTTGGCAGAACAGTCATTACCCCAGCACTCTAACTTATTTAAAGCAAGCTGAGTCCAGTGGTAAGCAGCAGAACCTTAATAAGCAGCATCCCATGGAGAAAATTGGCCTTCAGATGTAGGTTTCAGCCTGCAAATGTCCAAGCTTTGCCACAGTCTTCTTTAGAAGTGTAAGCGAAGAATGAAGGTACTGTGGCACCTTCACTCCCTGCTCTCCTTGTTAGAGTGCCGCATGGCATACACACTGACCTCTTTACCTGCTGGAAAAGGTGAGACTGCATAGGCTGTTCTGATGGAATCCACCAAACGGGAAGGGAAAGTTCCTCAACTGTCAAGAAATGGAAAGTTCTGGTGCAACAGAAATGTAAGTCTCCTCACACTTTCACAGATATTTGCTGAGTTATTGACAACATTCCAGATTTTCCCCTGGAACAGAGGCACTGGGGAGTGCGTAGCACAGCTTGGGGTAGGGGTGAAAATGTGGCACACAGTTCACCTTTGTGCTTATTGGATCCTGCACTGGCTACATATTGCAGGGAGTCCCCCATAATAAGTTACAACAGCCTGAAAGCTGCTCTAACTTACCCCAGTCATCAGTGCCCCATGGGTCCAAAAGGGTGTAAGTAAGCCACACCTCCTTTGCTCTGCCACAGCCCCTACATGATAGCAGGAATGGCAGTAGGAGGGTGTGTGTAAGCCACTACACAGGCTCCAAGCCCCTGTAAAATTACCCTGGGCTCCACATCACCATTCTGCCCAACCTCCCGTTCCCTCTCCCATTCCTCACCATGCCTTCTGGCCCACAAGCAGCACACATGCTGATCTTCAACCACAGATGCCCCTAGAGCCAGCCCCTCAAGGCATGAAGGGGAAATCAGCAAAATTACTGCAGATTCTGTCAACAGTAACTTGTGCCCAGCTTGCTTGAAAGTCTGGAGAAGGCAGAAGACCCTAGACTGCTCCTTCCTGCCCTACCCACAGTGAATTCATGGAGGGACATCCACAAGATCAGCAGGGGAAGGGAAATCATGGCCTGAGGCTGGCACTCCCCCACACTGTGATGTCTGCCAAACTTGGAGTCCTCGTCACATCATCTGTGGGGGGGAGCATGAGGATGATTAAATTGAAAACCTAATGCTGTATATCAATCAAAGTGTTATTCAAAAATATCTCTAACCTATTGTACAAATGTATGACCCTTATATTGATTGTTGGGTAAAACCCTGAAGCAAAGAGAGAGCTGATATATTGAATTTGCAGGTGATTTGCAAGGTTACCTAAGAGATGCATTTATTTCCCTAATTAAATAAAAGAAGAGAAATGAGGACGCTCCAGAAGCAGACACAATAGTTTGCACTGCTTAGTGTTTGATGACTGTTGATATCATGTATAACATTGAAGGGCTTTGCTTTCATTGTAATACCAGCTTCAGTTTGTATCAGCAGCCCGCGAGGAAGCTGCTCTTAGCAATTCAAGGGTCACCGCATTTGAAAAAAAAAAATTCTTCTCTGCCTGACAGTGGGTTCTAAACTAATATTTTATTTAACCCTTTCCCTGCAGATCTCCACTGCTGTCTTTGAAAACTGAAGTGTCAATACTGCAGTACTCGGCATCGTGCTCGAGTGGAAATGAAGGTACATTTGCCCTGTGGACTGGTGCTTCACACGGCAGCAAAATGGTGGAGTCAGTCACCAGTTCTCCTGAGTTACAAACTGGGCCAAAGCAGCTCTCAGCTAATTCTTCATTCAGCATATGACGGGGTCCACTCACCACAGTGGCACCTCCCGCTGGCCGTCCTGGGATTAGCTCTACCAGGTGGTGCGCCCTCTTCAGGTGGTGCCTCTCTCATCTTCCTCTCACCCGGTGGACCTGCTTCACTGCAGGAACCGCAGCACCCTCTTCATGAATTGGCTCTCTGGCCAGGTCATCATCCATATTTCCCCCTTCCTGGCTTGCCCTAACGTCCTTCTGTGCAAACAGCCCCAGTCTTCTCCTGTGCTGCCCTGATGATGCCACTTCCCCAGTGGCCAGTAGAGGACCCTGGGCTCACCCACTACTCCAGGTGCCAGTCCAGGGACCCTCAGCTTAGCAGTTCTGGGCTCTACCCTCTCAACCCTCATTGCTCCTTCCCTCGATTGCTTCCTATGCTCTCTGGTTCCCCCCCGCCTCTCCCCGGGAGTACCAGCTCCAAACCAACTCCCTTCTTCCAGGGAGTGGCCGCAGACTACCTCCCTGCAGCCCCCAAACACTCCTTCTGCTTCCCAAGGAGTGACTGCTACCTGCCTCCCTGCAGCTTTTCCCCGCAGCCTCTTTTCTGCCCTCAGCTCCTGAGTTTTATAGGCCCCACCTATTCCTGCCCAGCTGAGCCTCCTTTAATCAACTCCCTGCTCCCTGGCTCTTCCTCCAGCTGCAGCCAGGGCAGCTAATTGGCCTACCTGGCCAACTTACCCCCTTCTAATCCTGTGTGGGGTAGACACCTCATCACACAGCATGATAACTTTCCTTCCATGGTCTCTAGTTTGGGTGCCTCCATTTTTTTATGTGCTTAGCTGTCTCAGGCTAAAGCCTAATTTTCAGACATGCGCCTGCAGCTGTAATTGAAACCGTGGTGGGCATCGGACAGGTTAGCCATCTGAGAATCCAGTTCCCTGGGTCATGAGCTGGGCACCAAGGGCAGTGACCACTTTTCAAAGTTTGCTTCTAAATAGCTGAATAGCTGTGGCCATTAAGAAATTAACATTTACCATGTCCCTGCACTCTGCCACTGACTCAACAAGCGCAACTATACAACCAGGAGCGCCGCCAGCTTTTCTGCCGCCCTAGGCAGCGGAAGGTCCCGCCCCGAAATGTCGCCCCCCACAGAGGTGACAGAAGGTCCCGCCGCCGAAATACCGCCCCCCAAATTGTAGCACCCTAGGCGACCGCCTAGGTCGCCTAACGAGTTGCGCCGGCCCTGCATACAACCAGCCATCAGACACATAATTCACCATGGCTACCGCTTTCCTGGTTCCAGCAGTAGTGGAAGCACTAGTGCACACAGGATGAAGGTGCTTTTACTATTATATTAAAGATGCCTGGCCGCGCTTTGATTCTGCCTTCTAAACTGGAGCATAAATTCCTGCTTTTCTGAAGTAGGTGGCCTATTGATGTGAAATTTCACATGGGGTTAATGTTGCTGCCCTTTTAATATTCTAGGCAATTTTTGTTCAGTTTCTTTTCAGATTTCTTTAATAGACAATCCTTGAATTTGCGCTCCAAATGACATTTGTCTTTCACCATCCTACTTGTCATGATTGATTCATTTCTCAAAAAGATTGTCTGTCTGACAGAAGACTCTGTAGGGAGGTGGATCCTGACTACATCTGGTGCAATGGGACCTTTTTTTTTTTTAAAGTTTGGTTTAAGAGTCATTTTTAGCCGTTATTCAAATTAGTTGAAATCTTACGCCCTCTGCACACAACCCTGAGTAGCTGCTGGGCTAGGGATATGCAAGCTTGATTGGCTTATGAACTCTGCCCACATAAAACCTTGTTCATTTTGAGCTACACTTTTCTGTCAGATGTTACTTTACACCAGCCCAGGGCTCATGCACAACTGCTAACAGATAAAATATTCTCCAGCAGCGGGAGTAACCTCACCTCCTCTGGTCCATCCTCCACCCCTTTGTACAACTCCCTGCAGTTAAGCATTAACGCCGCCCCTGTCCCCATCCCCCTGGAAATGAATAAACAAAAAGCATCATTGTGAAGCAGTTAGGATTGCTATAGGCACAACATGCCTGATACAAACCCAGAAGTCAAGGAAGTGTAAAGTTAAGCCACCTAGCAGTACATTCCCTCTACTCCTCCATCCAAAACATATACCTTACTGTTACCACAACTATTGTGCACCACAGCTCAACACCAGTACACCAGGCTTCCATCAGCCCCTTTAACCACCTTTGTGTACACAATCCTTCACCAGACCACTCTCAGTCAACATAACTACCTACAACACCAAACAGCCACAGTTACCAGTGTTGGAGAAACCTGGGAGTTGTGCAGAAAGGCAAAAGGAGTCACAGAGGTGAGGTGCATGGTCTGTGGTGTACAGTAATTGTGATTCCATGTGGAAGGGATGTGCTGTGGGTGGAATGAACTGGGGAATGAACGCTTAGGGGGCTTAAAATTTGCATTTCCTTCTCTTCTGGGGTGTATGTTAGGCATTTTGTCAGCTGCGCAAAGTGAGGTCCTACCCTGAGCTTGACAGCATCTCTCTGGCTGGCTGAATGTAACACGATAACTTTTGAACCCTGCATCTGATCAACTCCAAAATTTCAGGGCACGTTTTAGGCATCAGTGAGAACAACCCTATTGATTTTAATGGAAATCAGAAAACCAGAAGGGGAAAAGTGGGGGACACACTACACCCCTGACATCTGATTAGCACACTGACCACACAGCTCTCCAATTGTCATTGCCATTAACACCTTCCACAAAATAACATCCCCCCCTCTCAGCTCTGCCCACTGGAATTTAAAAGATGGCTACCCTGAATGACTTCTCTCCAAACAGAAAGCAAGGAAATATTTTAACCAGTTACAAATGATACACACTGCACTCTTCCGTATGCCCTGAAATGGAGGGCGATAGGAGAGTAAGGTGGAATCGAGAAATGCCATGATCTTGGCCTAGAGAAGCAACAAAGTGGGTGACACTCTAGTGTGTGTAGAAACCCTATTTGGTTCCCAATGAAGTTGTGTGTGCATTAGTTGTCTAAGGGTTACATTCAGAAGACTGTCCTCATGGACATAAGGGCTAGACATTTTTACATTAAAGCTTGCTTTCTCCAGAATCTGAGCCATGTTCTGATCTCACTTCCAGCAATGTCAACCTGGAGTTTCCTCACTGAAGCCAATGGAATTACACCAGGGCAAGTTCAAAATCAAGCCCTGTGAATCTAACGGACAGACCAGGTTTCCAAGTAAGTGTGATTTACATGGAAGGATCCTTATGTTTGTCACACTGCACCAGGCTCTGCTGTACCACTTGGCATTTGTTAGCAAGGCAGAGAGACAATCCTTTTGGCATTCCACCTTCGTGAGCTAAAATAACAATCCTGTGTTCTTACATTCATCAGCTACGCTGCCCAGAACAACCGCCCACGCTCCAGGGCTGACCTTAAAAAGGCACCTATGGAGGAAGAGATTTTGGTTCTTGGTGACATGGAGACATTTGGCAAGACAGGAGTTTTACCTCTTTCAAAATGTCTGTGTTGAAATATCCATCTGTTCAATTTTAAATAGCTCCCAGACATAACTAATTCAACAAGGCTGGCACAACAGACGCCAGCGCTGGGGCTACAGCTGCCATTCTTTGCAAACACTAGAAGCTTAAGAGCCTGGCATCTCCAATTAATTTGTATTAATTTACTTTTATAATTTTCTTTTAAATCATTAAACACAGACACAAGTTGTTGCCAGAGTTCCTCTGACCAGCTCTAACAGGTAATATTAGAGTGGGGGAGTAAGCTTTGTAGAAGAACTCTTCTTTTTGGTCGCTTCCTCCACTTAAGGGGTCTAGTGAGTAGCCCCTTTCTTGCTGTAACCAGAACTTCAGTTTCCAGATCTGTTAGCCTCAGACTATTTATGAGTGAAACTCACTATATTTTGGAGAGGAGGGAGGGGAAAGTAACAAGGGTGTGATGCAATTCTCTCTACAGGGCTAGCTCTAGGCAAAAAACAGTTGCCTAGAACTGCAAAGCATTTATCAACTGCTGATATTCTGAGTGCTGTGTGTGGTGAGAGGTGTACATTTTCCAGTTTGTCCAGGGCTGCAAGAACCTTAAAGGTAGCACCGACACACCTGCAGATTCCATCAGAATCACGATGCAGACTTGTTCTTTACTCTATAGATAATAGCCATAGTAGAGCTGAGCGCAAATTTTCTGTCAAAACTGTTTTTCGACAGAAAACTGGCTGTTTGACAAAATGATGGGGGGAGGAGTTCTGAAAATTGTCTGCTTTACCATAAAAGATCTAATTTTTTCATCAAAAACAATGAAATATTTCAATCTGGAAATGCTGTTGTGGTGCCTCATGTTCCCATTATCTCTGTACTCTGTGCTCCCATCTCCCATGATGCACCAGGGCCAGATGCTCCCATGATCCATTGCCTCCTCTCTCCAAGATAGGTGTTCGTGGCACATTTTTAGGAGATGTAGCCTGACCAAGGAGCCTGTCCTTTAGGGGAGAATGAAAGCATGAGGCACCCAAACTCAAACTCACATGATGCACCACGGTGGCATTTCCAAATCAATAGTTTTCAGTATTTAAATGTATGGAAAAAGATAATAAATAAAATAAAATTTATGGAAAAGATAGATAAATAAATAAATAAATAAATAGTTTATTATTTTTATTTTTCAGTATTTAAATTTATGGAAAAAGTCAAAATTTTCCATAGGATAAATCCTCATTTTTTTGGCCAGCTCTAACTGATATGTACATGTTAATATGTTTGTTAATTCCCCATCACTGCCTTTCACATTTGGGAGTGATATGACTGGTGGCGGCGATGGGGAGGGTCAGTTATTGACAGAAGATTTTGGGGAGGGACAAGAATGGATTCAATGGTTATTCTTCAGTCCTTCAATGCTTACTCATGCGAGAAATTCTTACTATGGCAAGTAATCCTATTGACATCAATGGACCAGCTCACCTGCGGAAAGATACCAGGGTTGGTTCTTTAGTTAGCTTACATCCAATATGTAACATGAATGTGAACAAAGCTGAGTTCCTGCTGACTTTTTCCTTCCAGGAGCCAAGTACCAGATCTTCTCCTGCATCAGACTCAAAGTTCTTATAGTTTCATTCAGTGCTTCTATATCGTGATGCCAACTTTTCCCAACCTAGCGCTAAAAATTTCCCAAATCTGGTTAAAAATTCCCAAAGTGTTTTACAGTGCTTCTATATCCTGGAAAAAGAACAGGAGTACTTGTGGCACCTTAGAGACTAACAAATTTATTAGAGCATAAGCTTTCGTGGGCTACTGCCCACTTCTTCGGATGCTTATGCTCTAATAAATTTGTTAGTCTCTAAGGTGCCATAAGTACTCCTGTTCTTTTTGCAGATACAGACTAACACGGCTGCTACTCTGAAACGTGTCTATATCCTGGGAAATTTCCCAAAACCTGGGAATTTGTGAGTAAAATGTTTCAACTTGGGAAATTGGCAATTTTCATTCAAAACATTTTACTCAAAAATTCCCAGATTTTGGGAAATTTCCCAGGATATAGAAGCACTGGTTTCATTTGACTAAAACAGAAATGCTGCAGTAACTAAGGGGAGAGAGAGAGAGAGAGAGAGAGAGAGAGAGCTGTAAGCGTCTGATCAGAGCTGTATTGGTGACTAATTTCCTATATTGCTCTATATACTCTCCGCCCCTGTATTCCAATGTCCATCTCAAATCTGAGTTGCAGCATTATAGGAGATCATGATGGATCTATTCTTAGCCTTGCTTTAAGGAAAGCTTTTGCCTACCATTAACACTGAGTCAAATCATTGACTCCTTCTTCAGTTTTCACATATTCCTTACAAGACGACATAGGAGTTTTGCCTAAGGAAAAAATATTCTAAAAACTTTTTGAAATTTCAAATTGGTTTCTGTTTCGGGGGGTCTGAAATGGGCCCATTTTAATTTTTTTAGAAATGTTTTCTGGGTTTTTTTTTTAATGTCCTGTAGAACTCTTTTTCTCATTTACTGGAAATATTTTGATAAAAACTGTTATAGAAATGAAAACAATTGAAAAAGCCAAACATTTCCAAATGAAGTTTTTTTAAAAAAGGCTATTTTGGAGACGGGGGGACTAAGACAACTTATCTTTCAAAAACAAGTCACCCTCTCGCGTAGGGACAGAGTAAATCTTCCCTCCAGTGGGAAAGCCCATAGGAAAGTTGAGTGGGTCTTGAAGAAGAAACCTCTGTTGGGATTCCCATGGAAAGTTCATCTCTATTTGTTCCTCAAGGAACTTTAAAGATGGGGTTTGCATAGGGTTGGCAAATTTCTAATCGCACAAAACCAAACACCCCTTCCCCACTTCCTGTCCTGCCCCTTCTCTAAGGCCCCGCCCCCACTCACTCCATGCCCCCTCTCTCAATCACTCACTCTCCCCCACCTTCACTCACTTTCACCAGGCTGGGGCAAGGGGTTTGGGTGCAAGGAGTATGGGCTCTGGGCTGGGGATGCAGACTCCAGGTGAGGCCAGAAATGAGGGGTTCAGGGTGCGGAAGAGGCCTCCGGGCTAGGACAGGAGATTGGGGTACAGGGGGCTCCAGGAGGGAGTTTGGATGGGGGAAGGGACTCCGGACTGGGCCAGGGGTTGGGGTGCAGGAGAGGATTCAGGCTGCAGGGCTGGCCAGGGAGGCGCTGCATGCTGCCCCGGCCCTGAGGGCCAGATCCGCGGCTCCCATTGACCGGGAACCGCAACCAATGGGAGCTGTAGGGGTGGCCAGGGAGGCACACACACCCAGGGGCACGCAGTTGTTGTCAGCTAACTAAACACACCAGGTGCATAATGAGCCATGAAGTCCAAGCCAAGGGCTTCCACCACCAGATAGATGAGGTTATCTTGCAACCCCCATATGCGCTGGTGGCTGTTATTCCGCTTCCAGAGTGAGAGGCTACAGTGTTCCAGAAAGGAGACAATTAAAATAGCTCCTATTTTCTTTTTAATTAAAATGAAAAATAAAATAATGTTTGTTTGTTTGGAATGCAATATACAGCCAGTTTTTAAAAGCATGCACGTGGGCTTTTTAAACTATAGTTTAACTTCAAGAAAATGCTCAACAATGTAGCAATGCATTGAAATGCAACATCCAGAAAAAAGTATCACTCACAAAAGTACTGTGTAATGGAGTGGGGCTGATTCTGAGTTATCCTATTGTTGTGATTGGGGCACATGGGAAAGGAAGGAAAGTTGGCTTTCGTCTTTGTGATCACTACATCCTCCAGACTAATCAAGTTTAAGATTCAGATCTACAGACGTTTCTCTTCCTTTCTCCATCCATGGTGGGGAAACCCCTCTCGTGCCAAGAGATACAGGCATCAAGCAGCTCAGGCTTTCTGTCGCCAGCAGCAAAAGCCTGCTGCTACCAACACTGGAAAGGAGCTGGCAAAGGGCCAGTTCCTAACACAACACAAGCCTCAGAAAGTTCCAAGTCCCTTTCCCAAGTGGGTTCAAAATTAGGCAAAATGCATATGCCAGTGTGAATGCAAACAATATTTTCTGCACCCTTCAATATCAATTGCTACATAAAAACCACTATGGTGCTTTGTGGTAGTGGTCTAGTGCACTGCAGTTAACAATGGTGTAATTGTTAATTCATGGAGTACTGGGTATGCCTACAATGGACCATCCCATTCAGCGTGGTCTCTTGTGTGCTGAGCGTCCCCCAAGGGATACCAGTAGAAGAGCACAGGGGCTGTGATTATGTCTGGCCACTGCGTAGGGGGATTCATCAAGTTGGGGGAAGGTCCTTGAGAGCAAGGAGTAGGTGCCATGTGGGCCTAAATGGGCCCAATCATAAAGTGTTAATTTCAATGGGACTTCAGGCTCACAGCATCTTGCAGGATCTGTCCCGGTACGGTCTGTAACCATTGCTGTGAAATATTTATGTATGGCTTAAAGAGAATGTTATACTTCTCCCTCTGCTTCATGTGGCACCAAAGTCGGAGTGACAGGCTGGTCATCTAATCCCCATTCTGATATTATAGTGCAGTGCGGAAAAATAAAACATGAAGCTTCTCTATCTGCTGTGCATTCTGAGTAACTGGCAAATGATCCATTTCCTGCTATACTGTCTGGAACGCTAGCAAACTGAGCTTAGAACTCTGGCCGACTTAGCTTCGTCACCATCACAGCGTTATTCATAAGGTGTTTAGATTGCCAAAAAATACAATGTAACCCCAACTGTTTCATCCGTTACAGCCAGAAGGGACCATTAAATCATCTAGTCTGACCTCCTGCATAACACAGACCATAGAATTTCACCCCAGGCAGGCAATTATTCTTCCTTACTATGCATGTGGACACTATCACACCCCAAAATGTGAAATTTAACTCAACTAAATCATTTTGAAAGACATCCAAGCTCAATTTAAGGACTCCATGATGAGGAGGAGGAGGAATTTACTATTCCCCTTGGTAAACTGTCCCAATGGTTAGTTGCACTCTGTTAAAAAGTTGATTTTTTTTCTTCCCCAAACTGAGTTTGTCTAGCTTCAGCTTCCAGCCACTGGATCTTGCTATCCTTTTGCCTGCTAGATTAAAGGGGCCCCAAGACTAGATCACTTCCCTTGTATTTACTGGATAGTTAATTTGAAAAGGAGTTTGTCATGGAAAAATAATACAATTTTTATTTTTCTCTTCATTTGTCACCTCTGTCCATAAAGAAGCTCAATTCCACGGTCCAGATTTTTCCTCTCGGTTACATCCATCCATTTTGTCTCTAATAAAGCTGCATAGGTATAAATGATGCTGAATTTTGTCCTCCTTTTTATTACGGTCTAGGAAAGCCCTGTAGCCCATAACGTGACCATCTCCAAACCTGCTGCTTCATGCTGGAGAGGCTTGTCTATTGAAGTGATATATACTTAAAGTCTAAATGGTGCGTACAATGCTAGGATTCCTACTTCTTCCAACCATAGGCTTTCAAACACACCAACTTGTTTTCTGAGTTCATCTGATGTAAACAGACTCATTGCCCATCTCTAAAGTGCTTGTGATCAGAATGCCAAATATTCAAAGAAAAGACTGTTGCCTCCGGTGAAAATGGATGAAATTACTACAGGTACTTGCTTATTTATCACTGTTCAAGGCTTCTAGGATAAGGCGTCATGTTACTGTCCATGAGACACTTATAGCCAACTTCGACTCTGGGTGTAGCTCCCACTGAAATTGTATTCTATGGGCACTCCTCATGGCTGAAAAATGGAGTCAAATGGAAAGTAGGCCCACAGAGGATTATACCTATCTGACCAACAAAAGACAAGTTGAGCTCCACCAACTCTGCAATTTGACAGCAACAAATTTGCTGTAGAATCTAGTTTTTCATCTCCCTCTCATAGAGTGGTGTGGTGAAAAGGACTTGTAGGCTTACTAACAACATTAAAGAATGCTACTTCCCCAATCTCTATTCAAAACTAGATAAAATGTATGTCTACCTTAAGAAAAAATAACTTTACGTTAATGTCTTCCTCCAGTTTTCTCCATGGGTCTTGTCTTATTTGTCTTTTAGTTAGCAAGATCCTTGGGGAACAGCCTCTCTTTATCTATTTCCTGTATAGTCCCAAGTATACTGTTGCTCAAATAATATGGTTTCCCATTTACCAGCAGTATTGGTATTGCCTGTATACAAGGCATAATTAGCAGCATCACATTCTTTGACATGTTAATGTTATATTACATGATTTGTGTAGCTACAAATGTGAAACTGGCATTCATTTTGCAATGCGTATGTCATAACTCTAAAGGGAAGGGTAACAGCTCTCCTGTGTACAGTACTATAAAATCCCTCCTGGCCAGAGACTCCAAAATCCTTCTACCTGTAAAGGGTTAAGAAGATCAGGTAACCTGGCTGACACCTGACCCAAAGGACCAATAAGGGGACAAGATACTTTCAAATCTTGGGGTGGGGGGGAAGGCTTTTGTTTGTGCTCTTTGTTTTGGGAGGTTGTTCGCTCTTGGAACAAAGAGGGACCAGACATCAATCCAGGTTCTCCACATCTTTCTGAACAAGTCTCTCATATTTCAAACTTGTAAGTAAACAGCCAGGCAAGGCGTGTTAGTTTACCTTTGTTTTCTCAACTTGTAAATGTACCTTTTACTAGGGTGTTTACCTCTGTTGGTGGGAGGAAGGAGGGGGGATGGTTAATTTCTCCTTGTTTTAAGATCCAAGGGGTTTGGATCTGTATTCACCAGGGCATTGGTGAAGAGTCTCTCAAGGCTACCCAGGGAAGGGAATTAGCTTTGGGAGTGGTGGCAGCGACCAGATCTAAGCTGGTAGTTAAGCTTAGAAGTTTTCATGCAGGCCCCCACATTTGTACCCTAAAGTTCAAAGTGGGGAAGCAGCCTTGACAGCGTAGAAGTGTGAGTAGTATCTTCTGGAGAAGAAAGTACTAGAGTCCATAAGGAGGGAGTTTTGTCTAGTGGTTAGAACAATGGATTGGAATGAAGATTCTGAAATTCTGTTTCCAAAATCTTTCACAAGGCTCCCTATATCTTTTTAAGTGAGGGAAAACACAGGATTAATGTTACCATATAAAATGGAAATTAATTATTATTATTACTATGATAGCAAATAGAGTCCTGTTAAGAATTATCATATTTAAGTGAAATGCCTTCCATTAGTTCAGCCTGAAACTGGGCCCAATCAAAATGGGCCCAATCATAAAGTGTTGATTTCAATAGGGCTTCAGGCTCTCAGCATCTCTCAGACTCTGTTGCTTCAGTTAAGCAAAATACAATGGAGGAAATAATCACACTCACTCCCCTCACTCAATGAATAGATCCAGTAAAGTCAATGAGTATTATTATGTTGGTTCAACAAAAGGTTGGGATGACCCTTTTATGAAAACTTCATATTAAATTCAACAGATCTGTTCAAAGTCACACTCCAGTTCCTTATATAGAACTCCAGTTCTCCTTATATAGAAAAGACGGCTGGTCTTGCTGAAATGTTGATGTTTGCAATAACTATAATATGTATTAACTTCTAGTACTGAACAGGAACTGAAGTAAGTAATAAACCAGGTCTTCCAACAAATCTCCAGAGAATATATACTCTTGTGCAACTAGGACACTGCAACACCAGAGTAATTTATCCAAATAACAAAACGCTATATTAACCAAAGTGATAGATGGAGAAGTGAGCTAGATTTCAATTTCAATGGGACTTCAACTATACGGCATCTCCTAAATTAATGGAGAACCATGCGGTGCGGTCACATATTCTAAAGTGCTATTTCAATGATACTGATATGACTTGAGGGTATAGTTAATAGCCCTTTTATGTTGGGAGAAGTTAATCAAAAGGAAGTACATTACTTCTTCTGCAACAGCACACTTGGTAACATGAGTTACACTACAATACCATAGAGACTGGCAGACATTGGGCATGTAACTGAAAAGCTATTCTAGAAGGGAATCTATTCTACGTATGGCCCCCAGTCAACGGACCACTTAAGCACATGCTGAATTTTATGCATTTGCGTAAATGCCTTGCTGAATTTGAGTCTAAATGATGCCTGAAGCAATGTCAGTACTGTACTTAGAAGGCGAAGTAATCAATATAGCTCTGATTGTCATTGTGTGCCACAGAGACCCATTTGTGATTCAACACTCTGTCTCAGATGCTTTCATCAGTCTGGACATGCTCACTACACTTCACGCACTGTAGACATAATCTGTATCTAAAAGCAGGCATGTAAGATATCGTTGGAAAACTAATAACTCACGGATCATTCATTTTCTCGTATGATGTACACACAGTGTGAGTACAAAAAGGTCTGAATGTGTGCTAGAATTATATTCTTAAAATGTGTTTGGCAAGCAATGCATAAGCACAATGTGCATTAGAAAAAGGAATGTGGATTTACCTCAATTTACATATAAGCAATGAACAGAGCCATCAAGTTAACAAGGGGCACAGGGAAATGGCAGGAAACAGCAATTTGCATTTTAGCAAACACCAGCAAGGGTAGAAAGAGTGTGCAGCTTCTTTTGCCACCAAACTCCATGTCACCTTCCTCACAGCTTGAATAAACTTTACTTTGAGGGGTAACCTTCAGAAGAATCCATTTCAAAGGTTTACTGGGCTATAAAAACAGAGGGGACTGAAGATAAGCAATTGAATCAACTGATTGTAACAATATTACTGTACTAAAAAGTACATAGCATGAGGACTTTTCTAAAAGGTAATGACATGGGTGATTAATGTCATTGTGAAAAGTATGTATTAACACAACATGAGGAAATATGGATACTTAATGATATTATGATTTAAAGCCTGTGACCAAACAAGGAGAAACAGTTTCCTTCCCAGACAGGAAAGAAGGCAGCTATCTAGCTGTCTCCTATATAAATGTATCATGGTGGAATCAAAACAATGGAAGCCCCATTTTCGTACGGGGGTTGGGAAGCCCAGAGGAAGAGAGAAACAGCATGAGGTCATCCTACCTCTCGAAACAAAATTAATGAACTCTGGAAGATATAAGCAAAGAGAAAACATCTTTGCCTCCATCACTAGACAGACACAAGCTGAGAAAGATGGATCCTTCCTCTGGGGGGAGGGTGTAGTCTCAGCCCTGGTCTACACTGGGGGCGGTTGTCGACCTAAGATAAGCAACTTCAGCTACGCAAATAGCGTAGCTGAAGTTGGCGTATCTTAAGTCGATTTACCTGGCCACGAGGATGGCGGCGAGTCGACCGCTGCTGCTCCCCTGTCGACTCCGCTTCCGCCTCTCGCTGCGGTGGAGTTCCGGAGTCAACGGCAGAGTGATCGGGGATCGATTTTATTGTGTCTACACTAGAAGTAGGAGGTAGGCAGCAGCAAGGAGTTGGACAGTCATTAGCTGCTAGCTATAGGGTCCCTGGACTGGAACCCAGTATAGTGGTAGGGTTGCCAGGTGTCCGGTTTTCAACTGGAACACCCAGTTGAAAAAGGGCCCTGGTTGAAAAGGGACCTGTTAAAAGCAGGGCCAGCTCCAGCATTTCTGCCACCCCAAGCAAAAAAAAAAAAAAAAAGCTGCGATTGCGATTGCAACCGGCAGCAGCAATTGGAAAAAAAAGCTGCGATCGGCGGCGGCAGTTCAGCGGCAGGTCCTTCACTCCTAGAGGGAGTGAGGGACCTGCCGCCCCCGAATTGCCGCAGGTGCCACCCTTCTCCCTTGGCCGCCCCAAGCACCTGCTTGTTAAGCTGGTGCCTGGAGCCAGCCCTGTTTAAAAGTCCGGTTGGTGGCACAGTGGGGCTAAGGCAAGATCCCTGCCTGCAGTGGCTTTGCGTGGCTCCCAGAAGCAGTGGCATGTCCCCCCTCTGCTCCTAGGCTTAGGAGCAGCCAAGGGGCTCTGCACGCTGCTCCCTCCCCAAGAACCACCCCCACAGCTCCCATTGGCCGGGAACTGTGGCCAATGGGAGCTGCAGGGGCAGCGCCTGCAGACAGGGCAGGGTGCAGAGACGCCTGGACACTCCTTCACTTAGGAGCCAGAGGGGAGACATGCCACTGCTTCCGGGAGCTGCTTGAGGTAAACGCTACCCGGAGCCTGCACCCTGACCCCCTCCCGCATCCCAACCACCTGCCCCAGCCCTGATCCCCCTCCCGCCCTCCGAACCCCTCGGTCCCACCCGGCGCCCCTTCCTACACCCTGAACCCTTCATGCCTGGCCCCACACCAGAGCCTGCACCCCCAGCCAGAGCCCTCAGCCCCCTGCATCCCAGCCCAGAGCCCCCTCCTGCACCCTGAACCTCTCATTTCTGGCCCCACCATGGAACCCACACCCCCAGCCCAGAGCCCATGCCCCCTCCCATACCCCAACCACCTGCCTCAGCCCAGAGCCCCCTCCCATACTCCAAACCCTTTGGCTCCACCCCCCAGCCCAGAGCCTCCTCCTGCACCCCAAACACCTCATCCCTGGCCCCACCCCAGAGCCCACATCCCCAGCCAGAGCCCTCACCCGCTCCCACATCCCAACCCACTACCTCAGCCCGGAGCCCCATCCGCACCCTGAACTCTTCATTTCTGACCCCATCCCAGAGCCCGCACCCCCAGCTGGAGCCCTCACCACCTCCTGCACCCCAGCCCCTGAGCGAGCCCGGTGAAAATGAGCAAGGGAGTGAGGATGGGGAGAGCGATCTAGAAAGGAAGGGGGGATGGAATGAGCAGGGGATGGGGCTTCAGAGAAGGGGTGGGGCAGGGGCATGGCAGGGGTGAGGCAAGGGTGTTCAGTTTTGTGCAAGTAGAAAGTTGGCAGCCCTATGTAGTGGGCAAGCCCAGGTTCCCCTACCAGCCATGGTTATGGAGGCATGAGGCTAGAGAAAGGGACAAGGATGCCTGAGAAGCGGAAGAAGGACCACTGGGCCCAGAGTTGGGGCCAGAGACCTGATATAAGGACACTAGACTTATTTTGTTGGACTTCCTATTAATCAGGAAGGTGTGGACTTAAATCATGACCTGGCCAGATGGCTGTCAAGGGGAATCGGCAGACCACTGAAGGACCAGAGCGGCTGTCTGCAAGGGGTACCAAAAGGGGAGAGAACTGCTATGTTGTGCCAGGCCACTAGAAGCACTCTAGTGGGGTGGACACAACAGGGCACATAGGAGACTACTGTGCCAGAAGCAGATACAGCAGCAGTTGCAACAGGTAAAGCATCACCTTGGGTGAGGAAAGATGAGTCTTAGCCAAGGTTACCCCTCCCACACTGCACCCCTTGGAGCCAGTGCTGTGCAAGGAAACCTCGCCTCACTGGGGGCATCAAAACTATGTTTGAGGGAGAGAGCATGGGCAGAACCAGCCAAAAAGACTCAATAGGCAGCAAACTCAGAAGCAGCTTCTTTCTACAGTTTTGATGGCGGACACTCTCTCCCAATGCTGATTGAGTGTTTGCTCCAATTCCCCCACCAACCCACACGTTACCTCCGCAACTCGTTTCACTCTGCCTCCATGCTCCTCTCCTGCCTTCTCACCTCCCCATTCAATGGTTCCCCTCCCTTCCTTTATCTTTCCATTTAGTTAATCCCTTCCTGAACCCCACCTCTCCTGCCCCTCAAGAGAGGAAAGAAAACCACCACCAATTCCTCCATTTAAAAAGTGTCACTTAGATGACATTTGCAACCTTTCAATGTTCAATCTACTTGTGTGTTATGTCCTCTTCCCTTACCTTTTGTCTTTCTTGATTTCAAGATTACTTGATTCTTGATATTGGTTCTCTGTGTTTGTAAGTGCCTAGCACAATGGGGCCCTTATCTTGGTCCTGGCTTCTAGGCATTAGAGTAATACAAACTAGTAATAATAGAATCATTATTTTGGCTTGTATACCCTGATATTGCTTTACTTACTTCATTATAGTAAAACAACAGATACAAGGCAAAGCTAGAAGAGATTAAATAGGGCTGAAGTATTATCATCATTTTTTAACTCCTCAGTTACTATGGTAATTAAATACATAACCAAAATATCTTGGTGCCCAAACCCAGGATGGGCCAGTTTTGTTTTACTCATGTTGGCTATAATGGCAGATACAAGCTATTGTCATTCATATCCCCATAGTTCTATGCTAGCCACTTCTACTAGTGATTAGCAGTAAGCAACCCTTATGACCCTATCCAGCATTCGCTTCCCAAGGAAAAAGTCACAGTGAAGACAATGGAAGCATGATCCTGCCCAGTTAAGAAGGGGCTATGAAAGGACTTGACAGCTAGCATGATGTTTCTTCATTCCTTTTTCTGGCTGGGTAAAATTCTGTGGCTGTGGGATTTCAGGCTCTTCACGCTGCTGCTCAAGGAGGGTACAGGAGATGCTAGACAAATAATAAAGCACCCGCTTTGCCAGAGAGATTCTGGACACCCACAGTTGTAGGTAACTGAAGACAGCACAGGAAGCCTCTTAAGTGAGTTGAGCACTTCGCAACACACAGAGCATGACACACAGGCGGGACATTGGGGAATGCTCACTGGGCACTGCTTTACATGGAGTAAAAGCAACATGAAATCCATAGACACTTGGACACCACAGGAGCAAAAGTAGAGGAGGGAAGGACCAACATGCTTCCTCCATCCTCCAAACCAGTATCCACCAGGGCCCCACTCATTCCCTGCCATTATTCATCAGTCCCCATGCAAATCTGCCTACTGTTTCATGCTGAGATACAAAGGATTGTGGGATCTGCGAGAGTCCTGGAAAGCAACTACAGATGGATTTTGGTGCCGGGTGAAAAAGAGATTGAGAATTATCGCTTTAGTCATTGAGAGGGCAGGGCTAGGAAGTGGGAAGTACTGAGCTCTACCCTGGCTCTGTCACACTGTGATCTTGCAGTGATCCCTCTGTGTCTCCGTTTCCCCAGCTCCATAATGAGGATGACAATACTCACTTACCTACACTATTTTATGGGGTGGTGGCAAGGGTTAATTAGCATTTGTACACCACTTTGACAATGTAAAGCACTATTATGGTACTAAGCATATTCGATCCAAAGCCATCCCTGATGTAACACCACTGAGTTCAATGAAGCTATAACCGGGATGAATTTGGCCCATTATATCTAAGCAATATTACTTGCAGCATACACTACAACTATGGCAATGATTTCTTAGTAGTTCCATATGCTGAATGTATTGTGCGACCATTCCATGGATGGATTCTCCTGTCGCTTTGACAGATACAGTGTTCAGCTTGACTTGAATTCTGGGTTTATTTGTTTGGGCTTCCTACATGAGGAGTCCAATCTTGGATTTGAAAATGCAGTTGCATATTTTGCAAGTGCAGTCATTGCTGTGGGGAGAGTTTGAGACATTGGCCTTACAACATGCTCTCTTCTGCAGAGACCTCAAATGCCACTCCCCAAAAGTGGACACCGCCTCATGGCACAGTCCTATCCATCTGGATCTGCCCAGTGCAATGAAGGTTTTAATATCTATCTTGCATGCTTTGAGGTTGACTTTCAAGGTGTCTTTATATCTCAGGATGGGTCGATCCATAGAGTGGGTTCCACTGCTCAGTTGTCTGTAGAGCACTGCTTTCGGTATGTGGGAAACCTCCATACAGACCACATGTCTGACCCAGCGAAGTTGAGCCCTGATGAGCATGCTCTCGATAACCAAAATTTGGCACCCCTCAAGGACTCTAATGTTGGGGATCCTGTCCTGACACTTGATGTTGTACATGGATCTTAGGAAGAGAAGGTGGAAGCTCTCCAGCTTTTTGATGTGCTGTCGGTAGAGCATCCATGTCTCACAGATGTACAGGAGTGAGATGAGTATAAAACAAGCGCAGTAGATTTTTATCTTAGGTCTGAGGCAGACTCCATGCTCCCTCCAGAGCCTGTGGGTGAGCCTGCCAAATGCCAAACTGGCCTCTGCCAGATGCTGAATGATCTCATCATCCAACATGGCATTGCTAGAAAGCATGCTACCCAGATAACAGAATTTCCTGATCGAGTTCAGGGTGGGGTTGTCAGTTGCGATCATGGTGCATGTAATGCTGGTGGTCTGGTGCTGGCTGTTACAAGACCTCTGATTGTGAAACTGAAGCCTTTTGAGACATAGGCAAAGTGGTCCACGATAAGCTGAATGTCCTTGAGTGTGTGTGCAGTGAGGGCACAATTGTCAGCAAACAGGAGCTCTCTTCATAGCTGTTTGAGTACCTTGGTGTGGACCCTGAGTCGCTGTAGACTGAATAGACCCCCATCCAATCTAAGCCAGATGTGTACTTCTCTGTCAAAGTCCTGGAATGCAAACAAGAGCATGGCCGAAAAGACAATGGCAAAGAGGACTGGAGCCATTACGCATCCTTGTTTGGTGCTGTTGGTGACAGGGAAGGCTTCTGATGAGTCACCGCACTTCATCACCCTGGTCATCATGCTGTCGTGAAATGAGTGGATGACAGCAATTATCTTCTCTGGGCAACCACATTTATGAAGGGTTTTCCATAGGCCCTCACAATTCAAAGTGTCAAAGGCCTTGGTTAGGCCAACAAGCACCGTGTACAGGTCCTTGTTCTGTTCACCAGCCTTTTCTTGTATTTGTTGGGCTGCAAAAATCATGTCCTTGGTGCCACGGCCAGCACGAAAGTCACACTGTGACTCTGGATAGATCGAGTCAACTAGGTGAGCGATGACTAGTGCAAGGATCTTCCACACTATAGAGAACAGTAAGATCCTGCAATGGTTGTCACAGCTAGATATGCTTCCCTTCCTTTTGTATAGATGGACTATGAAATCATCCTTACAGTCCTGGGGCACAGTACCCTGTTCCCATATAGTCTTGAAACAGCTAGTGAGTTTCCTGACCAAGTGGGCACATCCACATTTGTATATGTCAGGCGGAATGTCGTCAGGGCATGGAGACTTGTGTGTGGACAGTACTTGATGGCCTCAGTAACCTCATCGAGAGAAGGGGCCACAGACAGTTCCTCCAGGACAGGACACAGCAGGAGTGAGTCAATGGCTTCATCAGACATAGTGGATTGACAGTTCAGGAGACTACCAAAGTTCTCTCCCCAGCAAGACAGAATATCACCTTTATCTGTGAGCAGCCAGTTACTATCTGCTGTGAGGACAGACAGGATGACCAGATGTCCCGCTTTTATAGGGACAGTCCTGATATTTGGGGCTTTTTCTTATATAGTCACCAATTACCTCCCATCCCCTGTCCTGATTTTTCACACTTGCTATCTGGTCACCCTACAGGGGCTATACCACTGGATTTCAGGACACCCACAGCACAGACATTCATAGAAAGCCTTCATGTCATGCTGGTCAGCCACTTCCTGCAGTTATACAGCCTTCTGCGCTCACCAATAGTTCTTCATTAGCCTTAATTGGGTTTGTAGTGTATGTTTGGCCTGATGGTACCTGGCCTTCTTCATTGCTGATTTCTTGTCCAAGAGGTAGGACTTGTGTGTGGTGTGCATGGTCTGTAGTAGCCGGTCTTGGTGTTTCCGCCTCACAAATCCAAGAACCTTGGATGCCGTATTATGTGCGACATGTCTGAGCTTCTGCCAGGTTGTCTCAATGTCTGTGGAGTTCTCTAGGACCTCAGCTAACGGAGTCTCCAATGCCTGTTATAGCTTTGCTTGTTTGCTGCGGTCTTTCATGGCAGCCACATTGATCTTCTTTGGCGGCAATTTGGTGAGAAGTGTAGTGCCATGATGCTTCTCACAAGCCAATGGTCTGACCAGCATTCGGTGCCTCTCAAAGAGTGAGTGATGTGCAGATCTTTAATATCTTTAGAACAGACAATTACATAGTCCAGCAGGTGGCACTGTTTTGACCTGGAATGCACCCATGGTGTCTTATATTTGTTGCCGTGTTGGAAGACTGTATTGGGAATAGTGAGATTGAACCCTGCACACTTGGAGAGAAGTAGTTGACTGTTAGAGTTTGATCTTCCAATGCCATGATGGCCTGGCACGCTGCTCCACAGGTCAGTGTCAGCTCTCAAATGAGTTTGTCCTGGTGTGGCACTCCACTGATGACCCTGCTGATATCTTCATGAAACATCTTCTTGATCTCATCTGTATGCGTCACTAGTGGTGCGTAGGCAATGATAATGGTGGTGTACTGATCGCTGGACAAGTTTATGCAGTGTACCGTAAACTTGGCTATTGATTCTGTTGTGGAGCAAGTCAAGTTTGCAGGCAATGTCAGACTGTCTGATGAACCCTAACCCTGACTGTCTCGGGTCATCCTTGCCCTTGCCACTCCACTAGTAGGTATAGCCTACTCCCACCTCCTCAGGAGGGGACTCATCAGCGAGTCTGGTTTCCTTGAGGGCAGCAATGTCTATGTTGTACCCCTTCAGTATTTTAGCAATAAGGGCTGTCCTTCATTCCAGTATTTGGTCATTGTCAAGAAGAGTTCTGACATTCCACGACCCAAAAGTCAGTCTGAGAATCTTTGTTTTATTTTGACTGCTGAGTTGGATGACCGGCCAGGAGCAGCAGCCTGAGAGACACAGAAAGGGCAGGCAGTGTTGAGTTTCTTTTCAGCCCCCCCTTCCCCAGACTGGGGAGATCAGTGCTGTGCTCCATCACCTTACGAGGATACAAGCTCCTTAACGTCACTGATCTGTGGAGAACAACCGTCACCCTAAGGCCACCTATGTGCAGAAGTTGTGACTAAGGACTGCCAACAGCATCCTCTGCCTGTCCCTGTCACTACTTCTGCATTGCCACAAGACTCTGGTGCATTGGCTGAGTTACCTGAGTTAGCAGAATGACCTGCACTATGAATGGATTTAAGTGAGAGAGATTTGTGCGGAGCTTTTCCCGCTGTCTTGCCCAGGCGGCTGTTGCCGTGCTGTGCAACAGATGCCACAAGCACAGCAGCTGGCCTGGGTTCAGGACTTGTGTTCAGAGTTGTCCTTCTCCTAGATGAGCGGCTGACCTGAGCTAAAGAGCCTCATCTACCCATGCGTGTAGTGAATGGCCAATGACTGCGTATATAATGCAGGTTGCCCTTGCCATCACAAGGCATATGCTTCATCGCCATCCCCTTTGTTGACACAAGTGTGTTCTTCTGCATTGTCTGCCGACGAAGACTTCGTCCTGACCTTAGCAGGAAGGCTTAGGGGTTATTCACACTTAACCAAGGTGACCCCAAGACTAGTGGAGGGCAGGAACATCTCACTCTTCCCATACAGACCCACCAGGTCTGCTCACTGCCCTCTGCCCCTTCTGTGAAACAGGAAATAAAACTGCTTTTGACCTTCCTCCAGGTTGTAGAAATATTTCCTTTAAGATTATATTTATAGTGTTTCAGTGTAACTCTTAAGAGCCATTCAGGCAGTGTTCCTGTTCAAATTAATTAATATATCAGCTGTTTTACACGGTCTCCCTATGGCATATATAAGAGTCTTTTTAAACAAAAACAAAACCCTCCATCTAAATTCTTTCTGGTTAAAAAAGGAAGAATTGTAACAAATCGCCTGTTGAGTTCTTCTTTGGCAGAACTTGAGCTCCCCCTGCTGTCTGCAAATAAAATCAATTTAATTATATATAAAAGTCCCACCACTGTATAAACAGGGTGGTTAGAACCTGAGGAACAGTGTTGAAAAGGCCTTTTCCATTAAATGGTCTAACAGTGGTCAGGGGTCTAGAACCACCAAAAATTCCATTTCCGTGGACAGCTTGATTTTCTAATCCCTGTCTCACAAACTGACTCTTATGCCTAACCCCTTTCACCTGAATAGGTGAGTCCTCCCGGTTGTCATGACACCCCCTAGTGCTGGGTTTTGACTTCCCCTTCCTACACCTCACAAACTCATGGACCCAGTTCTGACCTCAGACTTGTACCACAACTCCCCTGGGTTTCAACTAGAGTCACCTGTGTATATCCAAGGATAAAATTGGGCCACTCATTCTCTAGTGCAGTGTTTCCCAAACTTGGGACGCCGCTTGTGTAGGAAAAGCCCCTGGCGGGCCAGGCCGGTTTGTTTACCTGCTGCGTCCACAGGTTCAGCTGATCGTGGCTCCCACTGGCCGCGGTTCGCTGCTCCTGGCCAATGGGAGCTGCTGGAAGCGGCGCGGGCCGAGGGACGTACTGGCTGCCACTTCCAGCAGCTCCCATTGGACTGGAGCGGTGAACCGCGGCCAGTAGGAGCCGCCATTGGCCAAACCTGCGGACGCAGCAGGTAAACAAACCGGCCCGGCCCGCCAGGGACTTTCCCTACACAAGCGGCGTCCCAAGTTTGGGAAACACTGCTCTAGTGGAAAATCTAAAGCACAGGTTCCCCTGCAATAGCTTAGATCCCAAGGATCCTATCTGTCTTATTCCACCTCTGGCCTGAATGGATTTATAACCAGAAAATCCTACCTGGGATGGACAGACACACACCACCTTTGGGTGCCCATAAGTACTAGGGGGAAAGGCAACATTTAGCAAGTAATCAGCTTAGAAAGGATTTTTCTTTTTTTAGGTAGCTAAATATAAATAAGAAAAGGTTTGGTTTTGAGACTGAAGTGTAGACTTGTGAAGCTATTCAAAAAAGTTCCTAATATGAAGCCATGTTCTAGTCTTGATTTTTGTTTCAATGGGCCCATCTGTGGAGCAAGGGCACAACACTGTCCATTTTTAGCAGGCAGTGTCAGTGACTGCATGCTTAGGCCAACGGCAGAAATCAGAAGTGTCACATCCTGGTACTCGGGTTATATTTTAGTGCACAAAACTGTTAAGTAGGCTAATGGAATGATTGGTTTATTCTGTGAAGTAGTAGACTGAACTATGGCTGGGAAGAGAGAAGGAATTGACTCATCCCAAACTGCACTAAGATGATAATGGTCTAGGCTAAGATTTTCAGGAGCAACTAGTGATTTGGGGCACCCCAACAAGGTACCCAATTAGACACTCCCGAAAGGGGATTCCCAGAAAGTGCTGAGCACCCACTCTCTGAGAATCAGGCCCCTATTAAAGAATCTCAAGTTGGGCACCTAAAATCATCAGATGCTTTTGACTATCTTTGCAATGGGATGTAGGCTCCTAAGTCATTTTTGAAAATGGGACCTTAGGAGCCTAAGTCACTTAGATGCTTTAAAAAAAAAAACTAGTTATGGTTCCTCTAATATAGAGCCCCAATGGCGAACCTTTAGCCATTTTCCTAGCACTAAAGTGTGTATGTTTCTGCGTTTAGGTTGGAACAGCTGACATGGGATTAAGTACATCTCCCTGGTTAATTAGTTTCTGTGGTTTTGTCTAGCACGTTTGAAAGAAGGGGCTACATTTGGCAGGTTTCCTGGTTCGTTTAGCAGAGCAAACAAATGAATGGGAATGATGTTTAGAGGTAAGAGCAGGGGACTAGGAGCCAGGATGCCTGAGTTTTACTCTGAGATCTACCACATAGTCTGTAACAGTGGAAAAGAGTCACACGATTGCTCTTTCAAATCAGGAGACTGTACACTAGGCCTAAAACTTAGGACTTGTCTGCATGGAGAAATTGGCCAGCATAGTTATTCCAGAATAATTACTCCACTCAAACACAGAGTAATGATTCCAAAATAAAATCCCTTTTATTCCAGAACAGACTGTTCACACAGAGGAATTATTCTGGAATAGGTAAGGACTTGTCTATATGCAGAGTTAGTTTGGGGCAAGCCACAGTGTGACTCTACAGCGCATTAGCTTGCCATGCACTAACTGTGGACCCTGCTAATGCACACTAAAAGTTCCAGAGTACACTTTAATTTATTGCTATTTGAAACAGGACTACATCAAAGCGCACTATGGAATTTTAATTTGCGGTAGGAGGGACCACATGGCCAAGTAGTGCATGGCAAGCTAGAATCACACCTGGCTTGCCACACACTAACTCACCATGTAGACAAGCCCTAAATTATATCAGAAGCTATCGTTTAATAGCTGAAGGGTGGAGTTGTGCCTACTCATACAGATGTTGAATGCGCCCCCAGTGCTTTAATAGGGACCCACAATCCTGAAATGTGCTTAGTGCAATGGGAATTGAGGACACTGGAGGAAGGGCTCGTGCAGTAATCAGCCCTCAGTGGCCTAAAAGCTCGGCGTTTGTTGCTTACAAATATTATTGTGGGACAGATCTGCCTGTCAGGCACCAGTCTGACTAGGGAGCAATGCAATGCGGGAGCTGCACCATGCCAGAGTAATGGAGCTCAAATCCTCTCCAAGACCCTTGCTGCACACAGAGGCCTGTGCAGACTGCACCAGCTTTTAGTCACATTTCCCCCAGCTGTGCCTGGCCTGGCCTGGCCTAGGAGCCAGGAGGCTGCCTCCTCCTTTAAGGGAGAGTTGTGTCCAAATTTCCCAAAAACTACCAGGGTATTTGGTTTCTTCTAGATTTGCATTTTTTGCAGTTCATTACAGACTGCTCTTTCCCCTGGTTTTCTAAATTATCTGCAGCCTCTGCATTGCTTAGGCTAATGAGCCTTTAATAGGTCAGCAAAATTAAGATAATTAGCATAATCCTGTGAGGGATTACCTAGGATGCTGCTGAATACTCCAGGTGAAATACAATAAAAGAGAGAACCCTGCCTGGGAGTTGCTTAGTGAGGACAATTACATCCAGGCCTCAGCCCTAGGGCAAACCACAGATCTTGGATTAGCCTCTACAAACCTCAATTTACTTGAGTTAACCAGCAACTATTAACAGCTGGTGAAAGACCCCAGTGCAAACATATCCTTTCTGGATGAGATTGGAAGGCCAATGTTTTAGGCACTCAAGCTTTGGAAGTTAGGTATTTAACTAAGCACCCCCAACATGCATAAATACTATTGCTTGAGAGAGATGGGCAGGGTTGGCTCATAGTCCATCCTTTACAACGGCCAGTAAATACGGTCAGGTGGGGAACAGAACGCCCCACCCCGTCCATAGAATCCCCTGC
Source organism: Chrysemys picta bellii (assembly GCF_011386835.1). Classification (NCBI taxonomy): domain Eukaryota; kingdom Metazoa; phylum Chordata; order Testudines; family Emydidae; genus Chrysemys; species Chrysemys picta. The sequence goes on along the minus strand of NC_088792.1, from coordinate 270,407,796 downwards.
CTTGGCACTCTAGCCCCATTGTAGCCACTTAGCACCCCTTGGCACTCTAGCCCCATTGTAGCCACTTAGCACACCAACTTCTAGCAACTGAAAGCGCACAGAGCAAAAGGTCTCCCTACGTCATTAGATAAATCTAGTAGAACAGCACAGTCACAGTCCTGTGATTTCATAGAGATAGCCCATGAGTTATGACCTGTGAATTCTAGTGTATGAGAGTCTATCTACTGTGTGATTGTAAAGGCATAGTCTTGCTCAGATAATCAGCTTATTAAAGCAGCACAGCAGAAGTTTACATCATATAATCTAAATCTGAAATGGACCCATGTATGTTTTTTTGTTTTTGGTTAGGGTGCCAGTGTAATGCAAATGATGCACAGCAGTAATTAATACACCGGTATGGGGAGGAAAAGGTTGTTTCCAGGTTTGAACAAACAGGTTTGGATCAAGTTCTTCTAGGTTTGTTCCCACATTCAAAATGAAAAGTGATTGCATGTCGCTGGGTTTAGTTGCAAACATTTTACGCAGCCCTAAGCTATTTCTCTTATTTCAATGATGGCCAATAGAATGGCAATTCTGGGAGTGTTCCTCCTTTGCTTTATTCTGTCTTTTCTCTCCCAACGTCCCTATCATAGTGCAGAGGGCAATAATAAAAAGGTGTTGAGCATCTCCTCCACCTAGTGAGCTGTGTTTAGAACCTCTCCTTCCATTTGAGAAGTGGTAGGCAGTTGATTATGAGCATCCATCTCTGGGGCTAGCCAGTGTGCCCTGAACCTCAAACTTTTTCCTTGTGGGGTGTATGTTGGGGGGAGGGAGTGAATGTTTGTAGTTATTATATTAGTTTCACAAAAGCAGAGGTAAATATGATAACTGCATGACTCAGACTATGCCTCAAAGGTCATTCTCAATTCCTATCCCAAGCCAAAAAGGAAGAAGTAGAAGAAAAAAAAATCTCTTATGTTCTCGTTCTCAGTTTCTGTGCAAGGTGAGTCACCCTGCACAGGCAAAAGCTATAAAAATGACAAACATTGGTAAATAAGATAATACTAATGACATTGATGACTCAACTGAAATAAACACACACACATCAGTCACTGCTGAGCAGACTAAAAGCACCTTATCTGAGAAAAAAAAATCCTGCTTGAATTAAAGTCAGGATGATGAACGCAAATCTGCTCTTAATAAATATTTTTCTGTGACAAAGAGCATTCCACATGGTATTTATATTTCATTGTGTACTGCACAAGCCAAGTAACTGGAAACATTACTCATAAACAAGGCCACAAGCAATTGTGGAAAAGTTTGTCCAAAAAGTTGCTCTCATTTCTGCTAGCGTAGCGTAATTGCTTCTGATCTCTTTAAAAAAAGTAGAAACCCAGTCCTGTATACAAAGTAGGTTGTTATTCTCCCCCACCCAACACTCCCCCAGTTTATCCTGGAATTTTACATTCATTCCCAGGTTTGTGCCTACTTCTTAACACCAATTTTGAGTCCTAAACTGAATTATTAGGGACCAATTAGTCACCATGCCCCCAATTCAGCAAGGTACTGAAGCATGTGCCTAACTTTAAGGGTAACTCACACATCAGTTGTGTTACATATCCTCATCTGTGCCCAATACACAGAGGAGGGGAATCTGTGTCAGCTCTTAGTTTGGCAGAGTTGCTCTTTAATTAAAGCAGTAGAGATGCATCCTTTCTGCTCTGGAGATTCTCCAGTTCAATACTCAATGTCCGTGAAGATGGCAGCCATCATGAAAGCACATGAGTATTTCCACTGATATTGACATGACCACTCATGTTCAAAGCACAGAATGCATTCCATTTTTGCTTGTACAACTACCAGTTCTTCTTGTAATGCCCTATGGTTCAAACTCTGCCTTCAGATGCCTGCATGTGACTCCCACTGAGGTCATCGGGAGGTGTTTGGGCATGGAGAGTAGAATTTGCTCTTGTGGTATCTAGTTTCTAGAAACTATTATTTGCAATTCACTTCCAAAGCAATTAATCTATTATGTTGCGCTTACATGCACAGAATCACCTCACACTCACCTTTCTTTCCAAATGAAGGCAGGGGTGAACAAACTTTGATCTGATAAATAAGCTTCTATTTTATCACCCTGTCTGCCAGGCCTCCCAGAACATTTTACAGGGAATGTATAGTGTTAGAAAACTGGCACTGAAAAATGGAGTGCATGACATTTTGGGCCTGATCATTTGGAACCTGAGGGGGAAGTTCACCCTCAGGCATTAGAGGCCAGATTCTGCTCTCAGTCACAATTGCGTACATTTGGAGGAACTCTAATGTTTTCAGCTAAATTACTCTATATTGACACCCCAGGTAAGTGAGCGCAGAAGGTGGCCCAATACATGTGTTTTAACAAACACAGTACAAAGATCAATGAATCTAAAGAGGAAGGATGATCTTTTGTTTAGAACTGGACTCGACATTTGCCTTTGATTCCTGGCTGTGCCATAGATTCTGTCCCTGTTCTGCATCTCTTTTGATCTCATTGGCTCAGTTCTGTAAGAGAGATATTTCCCTTTCATTCACCCTTTCCATCTCCTGTAAGCTCTTCAGGACAGGGATTATCTCTTTCTATATATTTGTACAGAACCTAGCACAATGGGGCTCTGGTGTCTTAGGACCTTGAGGTGCTACTGTAATAAAAACAGTAATTAAGAAATCTAAGTAATCTTAAATGACTAATTTGTAATCTAATTTCATTTACTTGCCATAACTATCAAAATGTACCATGTAGTTTTAATCCTGAGGTAAGTAACATCACTCACATCAAACTATTTCAATTTATCAACATCCCTTTGCAACATGTCATTGAGATGAAACATAATACCACCAAGAAGCAGTGGAGATAACCAGACACTAATTAAAACTGTAAAATAAGTTTTTAAGAAGCATTTCAATGCCATCATATGTTCTCTCCATTGGTAAATCATGGACCAGAGTGAAAAATTAAGTGATTTATATGCATTCATATGCAGTACATCCATGCTAATCCTTGCATCTGACTTCTTCCTTGCAATAATCCCATCAAAAGGAGTCCACTCGACAAGTCCTCTCCCTCCAAAGTGCTCTGTTCACTGCCATATCCTCTATCATACCACATGCTAACAAGTCTTCTTCTATGATTTCCCACCACTTCCTATTGCGTCAGCCTCGCTATCTTTGCCCTTCAATCTTGATCCCTTTTACCCACACAGTTTTCAGCACTGCATTTTACATGAGCAAATCATCAGAGCCTGCACTCCTCATTTTTTTGTTTATAAGTGTTACTCTGAGCATTTCTCTAACATATACATTCCTCACGTGGTCTTTCCTGCTTATACCACTTATCCATCTCAATATTCATATTCCTGTGGAACAGATCATTTGCTCATGTTTCTTCCTTGTGACCCAACACTCAGTGCCTTACAATACAACTGGACAGGCCACCGTTTATAGGCTTTCCCTTTTAATCTTACTGGTATCCTCTTCTCACATACCATTTATCTCTCTGCATTTGAGCCAGGCGTTTATTATCCTAGCTCTCATTTCATCCTCTATTTCCCCGGATTCTGGAACCCAGATACTTGAATTGTGTTTTTGGTATTGTCTGCCCATCTAGTTTCTCTGCCATAGATGGTCCCAAGCCCAGTTGAAAGAGGAGGGTGGAATGGCATCAGGTTGGCAGCTGGCCATAAAAATGTGCCATAAACTGATAGTATGAGTCCCTTACGTGACATGACTGTGGCGTTAAAAAAATTAATCTGATCTCTCTGCTATTCTCAGCTTAGTCGGCCTAATTTATACGTGGAAGCTGTCAAGAGTACATTTACGGGTGAGAATTATGGGGTTTGTGACCTTCCTGCAATAAAACTCACATTTGGAGCCCTGGATGCCTTCCTAGGCAATTAAAATAACTTAGTTATCTCATCTCTGTTCCTCTGAACTCATGTGAAAACTACTCTCTCCCGAGAAGATGTGCAGCTACAGAACCTGAAGTCTTTCACTAGCTTTTTTACATGCTTTAATTAAAGCATCTTAATGTACAAAATCTGGATTTTTGAGTATTCTGGACTTTATTGCCCATAACTCCCATTCATTGATGCTAAGGGGAGTTACAGATAAAAATACTGGAGTCGCAGATGAGGTGTTATTTTAATATGGCTTTTTTATCTAGTCTCCTTTATACAGATGTAAAGATTTGCACATGTGAGAACCCAAGCTTGTTTATGCAGTGCCCAGGCTCCTTGGTGTTACAATAATACAAATAATATCGAATGATAAAGCCAGGCAATTCTGAATTCTCTCTGCCTCTTTCTCCTTGGGTTTTTGTGGCACAGATGCCGTTATTCCACTATGAACCCCTTTACATTTCTGTAGCCTTTTCAGCCTGCAGGGTGCCATCATACTTTACAGAACAGGGGCCAATTATGATCTCACTTACACCAATGTAAATCCAGAGTAACTCCATGGACTTGTGATCTCAGTTACGCTGGGGGTACAACATTTTCACTGAGCTTAGAATCTAGTCTAAAAAAAAGTCACACGTAGGCTTCACTGACCAACCATCCAAATGAAGCCATCTCTTGAATGACAGCCATTCTGCACTACCAGCCTCATGCAATGTTGGGGGGAGGGGTTTAAGAGGAAAAGAGGAGACTAACTTATCTAACTGAAACCAGGGGAGGAGTCTGGGGTACTGTGAGCAGAATGGAGTAACCGGAATTTTGACAGGGTAACTCTTCACTTCCAAGAAACATTATGGGATTTTAAAGACGCCATTTATTTATCTTGTCAAGTAAACACAGCTGCATATTAGAGCTGGTCAGAACATTTTTTACTGAATGAAATTGTTGAATCCAAAACGTTTTGCGGAGACATATCAATTTTGATGACGTTTTCACCTGGAAGGTTTTAGAGTTGGGTAGTTAGAGTACTGCTTTGGGATTTGAGAGACCCAGACTGAAGCCCCTTCTCTGCCTAACTCAAAATGATCTGGGATGAATGGCATTGATCAGACAGAGCAGGGACTTTAACCCAGGTCTCCCACTTCCCAGACCAGTCCCCTCTCACACACACACACACACAATTTTGTTTTCATTCCAATGCAGAATGACAACAAATTCATAAAACCTCAAAAGTTGCCACGAAACAGAATTGTCATTCTCCATTTAGCTCTACTGCATATGCAGTAGGCATAAGTAAACTGGTTGCATGCAGGCAACAGTAATTGAAAGCAGTCATTGAAGTGGAGAGAGCGTGACATTTATGCACAGTAAATGTTCACGTATTAAGGACTCACACCCTGCAGTGAATGTGCAATAGCTGTGTTGTGTTGCTGGGGTTTTTTAATAAAACATTTTGTTCCAGATCGTTCAAAAACACTGATCCCTCTTGGCACTGAAATCTCCAGTTCTCTACTGGAAACTAAAGATAATTTGTTCTAGGGCTAGAATTCTACAAAGTACAACCAAGTGGCTCACAAGCAAATGGTCTTTGTCAATAAATAATAATAAAGAAGGGGGCCAGGACCTTGGTTTTCACTTCTCATCTGAAAGAGAGCACCTCCAGCAACACAGGGCCCCTTAGCAACACGCTGGGGCATTGACTGGATACTGAGTCAGAGGGAAGAATGCCATGTAATGACTCACCAGCACCACTTCTTATACAGCATTGTTTGGGGCTAAATAATGTAATCGGTCTATCTACTTGAGTGCCTTTAAAGAGCCCTAGTGCACAGATGTAAAGAGCTTTCCACGGGATACACCAGAGCATTAAGGGCTGGATCCAACTCAGTGGAAAGACTCCATTGACTTCACTGGGAGTTGGACCCAGCCTTAAATGCAATGCAGAGTGCTGGAAAAGCTTGTCAGAATAGATAGTAGTTACCAGACATGGGATTTCTGGGCAAAATTCTGTACTCAAGGGATCTCTACTCAGATATTCTTTATTAGCTGCATGCACAGATCTCCCACCATCATCAGTGAGAATTCTGCTTATCCCCGGAGAGCAAAGTATTGACAGTAAAATCTGTTTTGCGGAGCCGAGAGCAAAGGTTTGCCCTCTGGGTGAATAGCTCACATGCACAGAGTTTCCTGCAGATGGCACTGCTAAATTTGAAAACAAAAATGAATTTTGCCCACTTTGACTGAATTCTAAGTTAATTAGTAATCTTATCTGAGTATCAGTGTTAAACCATTACCCTGTCACAGCAACATTCCTAAATTACACACAGGGGACTCCAGGCCTGATCCTGCGTTCCTTGTAGTCAGTGAAAGTTCTGGCTGTAAAAGAAATGCAAGATGAGGCCCTGTGTTCATTCATTTAATTCAAGTGTTTAATTCCTTTCCTTTAGGAAATTGAACAGAAATAAAATTCCGGGTCTCATTTCCTCTTGGGGCTTAGATTTTTTACCATCTTTACTTCCCTTTTACACTTCTATATGTAGATACATTAGACACACTCTGCAACCCCAGCATTTAGTATGTATCTCTTCGTTTGCATATGGCACACAAGAAGTCTTCACACTACATAGTATTTTCTTATGCCAGCAACATTGCAGCCTGTGATGCTGTGAATTGAGGGTAACATATGTCCACTGGTATTCAAGTCTGGATGCATCTCATTGAATTCTATGAGTCACATAGGCCTGGATTTAGGAAAGCTTGGCTTAAGTCCGTCCCTACTCAGGAACCTCTTAACCACGCGCGCGAAGTTAAAGGGACTTGTTTTGACTTCAATGGGGCTTAAGCATGTGCTTAAGTGTTTTCCTGATTTGGTTCATATGTGTCCCAAGAAGGGAATGTGATCCTGACGGAAGGGATATCCTATGTTCCTACCCACTGTACATTAAATTTGGCAATGGGGTTGTTTAGTTTATTTGGAAACTTTAGCTAAAGTGGTTTTACTATAATGAAAACCTTGTCTCCAAAGGAGCACTGGCTATTTACCTTTCAAACACCTTTAGATTAAAGCCCTGATTCATTACACTCAGGCATAACTAAACCAAGCTCCATTCAAGTTGTAAGACGTGGTCTAGTAAAACTCCTTACTTAGAGGGCCTAATTCTGATCTTTCTTACCGCGGTGTAAATCAGGAGCGACACCACTGAAATCAATGGAGTTACAACAGTGCAAAGTGAGATCATAGAGCTTGATCTTAGGAATAGGTGGCCTTAAAGAGACACAGGGTACATTATAGAAGAAGTTCAGGATGGTTTATCAGGAGTAAAGATTTAATTACAAAGATGACAGATCTAATATAGAACAGTTTCCAAATCACTCCTGGGGCAGCTTTCTATTCTCACAGGGGCAGATAGCCTGTGCTTAAAGACAGAATCTCATGTCACATAGGATTTGTTGTTTACTTAATTAAATAGTCGCAGTGTTTAATCTATAGCTCAGAACGAAATGGAAAAAGAACAAATTGCCCAGTGTCCTCAGAACCAGACTCCTGAAGCAAAATATCTGGATGTCAGAAGAAGGGAAGGGTAGAATTTGCCCTTTAAGACATTTAGTGGAGAGAGATCTCATCTCTCCCATACTTTAATGGCAAATCCCGATCTTAGCATCAAACCACAATACAAAGTTTTGGTGGAAAATGGATAAGAGAGTCAGAATCTCTTCCCAAGCTTTGGCAGTGTAACAGAGCCTTTGCCTTTGGTCAGGGTGGTTGGCCATTTTCCTTCTCCTCCTCCTCCTCCATAGGCAAGAGGTCCCAAGCCTCCCTGCACAGCAATGGAGATGAATCCATATAGCAAACTCTATGGCTTACAGGGATTGTTAATCCCCTATGCAGCCCCCAGGCATCCTGACTCCTAGCCCTTGCACAGTAGAACCATAATAGATCTCTACATGCATGGCAGTTGATGAGGGGATAAGATTTGCCCCTTAAAATCTCTTGAAACACCATTAGTAGGATGGCAACATCCCAGTCAGCAGGTAGACTGGCCAGCACTAGGACAGAACCAAGCAGTGGACAGGAGGACAGAACCATCCAGTCAGGTGACGGACTGGGCAACATGAGGGCCAAGTAATGCATTTGAATTGCTATTTTGGATCAGACCCATGAGCCCTCTAGCCCACTATCCTGTCTCCAACAGAGGCCAGTACCAGGTGCTTTAGAGCAGCAAAAAGCCCCAGAATTAACAAGATTTCAATAACATATTTACAGGGAAGCTTTCTTGCTCTTAACCCCACCTAGTTACTAGTTGATTTATATTCTGAAGCATGAGGGTTGTATATTTTTATCCAGATGTTCTTATTATCAAGAAGTGTTAACCCTTTTCTGAATCCTACTATGTTCTTGGTCTTTATAACATCTTGTGGCAGGGAGTTCCACAGATTAAGCATACATTATGTTAACAATAAGAGCGAGTCCTTTTCATCAATTTCTAATTGGTTGCCTTTAATTTTCATTGGATGTCCCCTTGTTCTTCAGAGACGAGGCAAGGTAAATAGCAAGCACCAGGGACACCTTTCACCTTGAGGGATGTCCCCTCCAGAATAAATTTAACTCTACAGACAGTTTAGAGAAGTGTGCACTGCTGCTGCTAATACTGTACCCGTTCTTTTGATAGATGGAGGACATCGGAATCCAACTGTCAAGCCAGCTCCTCCCACCAGCCACAAATTCACCTGAAGGGCAAGAAAAGAGCAAATTAATTTAAATCCATCTCTCCATGGATTCCAGTTGTGAGCACTTCAGTTTGACAGTCTTTAAAAACCAAGGACACCGCTAGTCTTTCAAGGTGAAAGCTCTCTAGGAATTGATTCTCGTGCATCTTGTCAACTCCTGTTTTTACTATCACCCGAGGACTCGACTATCCTGTGAAGAAATTTGACTTATGAAGTACAGCGGCATTAACAACTCGGAAGTTCATTCATTCTCAGGAGCATATACGTCAGCTGAAATGGGTTTCAAAGAGCTGCTCGTCTGAACTGATTTACTGATCACCAACAGACACAGAATCATTTCTGCTAGCAACTTAATTTTACAGGCCTGGAACACTTTGGCACTGCATCCAGGATTGGAGGGGCGGGTATGTCAGTGGTGAAGCTTTGTTACACATTTAGCTTCTGGAGCATTTAGTTGCCTGTTAGCATTGCCAAGAGAGGTTTTTGTTTATACACTGGAGAAGTTTGCATGACAATGTGTTCCCTTTCCCCAATGGGACTTGAAAATGCTGTTGCTGTCGCTGTCCCACGGTATGTTTAGCGCCAAACTAACCAGTGCAGGTGTGCTGGAAAGGCAAGAGAACACAGCACGCACTTTGCCACTGCTACTCCTGTGCAGGAAGCAGCCAGGACATGCTGCCATTGGAAAGTTTGGGTGGGGACGGAGGCAATTACTTAATATCCCTCTTCAGAGCCAACGCTTCAGGGAGGGAGAGAGGAGAAGGAACGAAAGAAAGAAAGGGGCCAATGTTTGGTTTTTCCAAAGACCTGTTTTTCCTTTGAAAGGGAAGATTTTCAACCACCGTGTTTTTTAGTTTCGCCTCAAAACCAAGTTTTGCTAAACAAAGTCTGAGGTCCCTACTCAGGCAAACTCCCATTGATTTCAGTGGGGGCTTTGCCTGAGTACCAAAAGACCATGTTCTGCAGTCAGCACCAGCCTCACATGACAAAGGAAATTAAGTCTTTGAAAAGTCACTTTAATTGACAGGCTATATTCTTCCCTGTGCATGGAATGTACCACCAAAGCCCACCCTTTTCAATTCCTTCCCAAGCACTCTGCCCCTGGCAGGCTCACCACCACTCTCCTAAGGGAATGTCAACCCTTGGCGCAAGGGGTGTTAGTCCCAGCTTGAGCTAGCATGCTAAAAAATAGTAGAATAGCCACGGGGCAGCAGCTTAGGATAGCCACCTAGGGTGACCAGATGTCCCGATTTTATAGGGACAGTCCCGTTTTTTGGGTCTTTTTCTTATATAGGCTCCTATTACCCCCCACACACACTGTCCCGATTTTTCACACTTGCTGTCTGGGCACCCTACAGCCACCTGAGTATGTACCGACAGGGTCCAGGAAGGTTTATATTCAGGACAGCTACCATCCGCTCGTCACTGCCCATGGAAGTGCAGCTACAATGCTGTTCTTAGCATGCTACCTCAATGAGAGCTAACGCAAGTCTGTCTCCGTGAGATGGGAGTCACACCCAGGGCCGGCGCTTCCATTTAGGTGACCTAGGCGGTCGCCTAGGGCACCAGGATTTGGGAGGCAGCATTTTGCCGCCCTCGGCAGCAATTCGGAGGCGGGGGGGGGGGGGTCCTTCCGCGCTCCGGGTCTTCGGTGGCAATTCTGTGGCGGGTCCTTCACTCGCTCCGGGACCCGCCGCCGAAGTGCCCCGAAGACCGGGAGCACGGAAGGACCCCCCGTCGCAGAATTGCCGACGACGACCGGGAGCGCGGAAGGACCCCCGCCTAGGGCGCCAAAAACCCTGGCGCCGCTCCTGGTCACACCCCAAGCTCCCAGTGTAGCTATGCCCTAACTCTGTCAATACTCAGTCTACTCCAAGCATGGGGAAGGGAGGAGGAGAGAAATGGAATGTTAGGCCATTAACTGTTCCTGGGTCTCATGTATGTTTTTGCATGCATCTGTGAGCAGAAACTGTCTTTATGGGTGTCTCCTACAACACTTAGGCCCAGATTCTCAAATCAATGGAAGTTAGGCACCTAAATACCTATGAGAATCTGAGCCTAAGCCCATAGTTGCAGCTTAATTAGTAACAATGGCTTAAAGTCATTACCCTCTTACTTAGGGTGACCAGATGTCCCGATTTTATAGGGACAGTCCCGATTTTGGGGTCTTTTTCTTATACAGGCTCCTATTACCCCCCACCCCCGTCCCGATTTTTCACATTTACTGTTTGGTCACCCTACTCTTACTAGGGTTGCCAACTTTCTAATTGCACAAAACCAAACAAGCTAACCCCATCCCTTCCCCGAGGCCCTGCCCCTGCCCAAGGCCCGGCCCACCACTCACTACATTCCCTCTCCCTCGATGGCTCGCTCTCCCCCACTTTCTCTCTCACTCAATTTCACTGGGCTGGGTCAGGGGGTTGGAGTGCGGGAGGGGGTGAGGGCTCTGTCTGGGGGTGTGGGCTCTGGGGAGAAGCCAGGGATGAGGAGTTTGGGGTGCAGGAGGGGGCTCCAGGATGCAGGGTGGGGTCGAGGGATTTGGAGTGGGGGGGGGGGCTGTGGGTTGAGGCAGGGGGTTGGGGTGCAGGAGGGGACACGGCCTCTGGGCTGGGGCTGGGGCTGCGGGCTCTGAGGTGGAACCTGGGATGAGGGGTTTGGGATGCAGGAAGGGGCTCTTGGTTTGGGGGGGGCTCAGGGCTGGGGCAGGGGGTTGGGGTTCAGGGTTGGAGTGCAGGCTTACCTTGGGTGGCTCCCAGTCAATGGTGCAGCAGGGCTAAGACAGGCTCCCTGCCTATCTTGGCACCACGCTGAGTCCCGGAAGAGGCCAGCAGGTCCGGCTGCTAGGGTGGGGGTCCAGGAGGCTCCACACGCTGCTCTTGCCCGCAGGCACCGCCCCCTCCACTCCCATTGGCCACGGTTCCCAGCCAATGAGAGTGCAAAGCCAGTGCTCGGGGCGGGGGCAGTGTGTGGAGCCCTGTGCCTCCCTGCCTAGGAGCCAGACTTGCTGGCCGCTTATGGGACGCAGAACAGGTAAGGACTAGCCTGCCTTAGCCCGGTCGGCGATGCTGACCAGAGCCGCCAGGGTCCCTTTTCGACTGGGCGTTCCGGTCGAAAACTGGACACATGGCAACCCTACTTCTTGCAGGACTTTCAGCTTACTATCACGCTAAATACATTTTAAATGAAATGTGTGTTTGAACAATAAAGCCTCTAGTTGGAGACAAACTAAGACTACGTCTACACAGGGAGAAAAATCCCATGGTAGGTCCAGGTCAGCTGGTTCAGGATCATGGGGTTTGGGCTCCGGGGCTGGGGAAAAAAATTGCTGTTTCGACATTTGAGCTCGGGATAGAGCCTCAGCTCTGGGACCCTGCAGGGATGAAAGGTCCCAGAGCTCATGCTCCAGCCTAAGCCTAGAAGTCTACACAATGACGTTTAGCTCCACAACCCGAGCCAAAGTTGTATTTTGTTTTTCCTCCTTCTGCCATTAGTATTTCATTATGGAAGGGTAGGTTAAAAAAATGAGTTCTTAATCAGAGTGACACGTGGCACATCTGTATCAACATGTGTCAGCTGCAGTGTAGAAAGGGAGGGGCGTGTGGGGAATCAGAGCTCTCAGCATTAGGAACCCTCACCTCTCAGGGCACCTTGAAAATGGAAGCTTTTCCCTGCAACCAGCCCGTAAACCTACACTGCACCTTCAGGATTAGTCTTGAGAACTTTTAATTGTGGAATCCCTGTCAGTGCTTGGATTGTTGTATAGCAAACGACAGTTAGGTAGTGTCGTGGCATAAAGCCACAACCACATCAGTAGCACTCCGAGGTGTAAGTTGTCACACCATAATTCATGCCCTCTTGTGCCTCATTGCTTAATTATACAGTTTGATTGCAACAGGATTTTTTTTTTATGGTAAATCCTAGGCTGACATCACTCTGATTAAGAACTCATTTATTTGATTACATAGTAACACAACAAGATTTTGAGTTGGAAGGAAACCAAGTCCTTTCATGCCCATTCAGCTGCCTAGCTAGTGTGCATACGTATACCCTATACTTTTGTAGTCTTTATTTATAGTGAACAAGATTGTGCTTTAATGACCTGGTCCTAGAGAACACAGCAAGCAGTAAGGTATATAGGTTTGCAGATAATATGAAACTTTAGATTGCATCTCTCTTCTCTGGTCCGTAAGGGACTTGTAGTATTATGGCAATTGGTATCATCTTCAGTCTTACATTTCTCTTGATAACTTACTTATTATGCTAGTGCTTACAGGCCTCAACCACGTTATAGCCCCATTGTGCTAGGCACTGGGCAGAGATAACTGCAGACAGTCCCTGTCCCAAAGAGTTCCCAGTATTAGGCCCTGATTCAGTGAAGGACTGTAATATGTGCTCCAGTGCTTTGTTGAACCAAGGCCTAAGCCTATTACTTTAGGCTTCATGACGGTGTACTGCCTGTTGCAACACTGGCTCTGATGTCTTGTGTTGACTTTTTTTTTTATTATTACTCCATGTGTTTCCCATAGTACTTAGTGGTTTAAATCTTCAAAGCACTTTAAAATGAAACTAAATTAAACCTTAAATCACCGTAGTGAAGCAGGGAATCAAGTACTACCACTATTTTTATAGTGGAGGGAAATAGAATTACAGAGAATTGACTTGCCCAGGGTTGCACAGTAAATTAGACAGAGCTGAGATTTTAAAAAAAAATAGGAGTTCCTGGTTCCCAAACCTATGGTCAGTCCATTAGACTATGATGTCTAATCTAGGTCCATCCACTTTTCTTTGTCTTTTTACATTGAGGGAGGCAGTGTTAAAGTCCTTGTGCAATTGTTCATCTTGTCATCCACGTTAGATAACCAGGAGAACTGAACATATTTTGCCAATGGAAGAGTTTTTCCATCAGAAAATGCTGATTTGATGGAACCTAAATGTTCCATGGGAACCCGTTTAATCTGTTGAAACTTTTGAAGGAGAACAGGCAGGCTGCCCAGACAGCCTGGTTTCCTGCACCCGCCTCTCCAGGCTCCTCAGAAACTCCCCTGGCAAGTTACTTGGGAGCCAGGGCTTCCAGGCTCCCCAGCTCTGCAGCTGCCAACTTGGCTCGCTGCTGGGTGCGTGGGGAGCCATAAAGCCCAGACCATTTTTTTTTTTTTTAGTTCCATTTTGGTGCATCTGAAACTGAATTTTTATTTAAATATAATGTGCCTCCTGTGGAAAAATTCACATATCTGACTTTTCTTTCCGATTCAGTAACTTGGGGTCTTGTCCAGCTCTAATAACTACATCATGCCTCTCTAGATTCCCCTTAAAGTTTTACTTGGCTAGGATAATCTTTACTATTGTTATCTTGCAATATCCCCCCAAGAGAGGCCTTATTTCCTTATTTGTAAAATTTCTAGCACACTTAGGTGCTATCTAGTAGATAATATTTCTCTTCCTAAACTCATCCAAGTTGTTGTATGCTCTGTTCTACTCCAAAGGATGGCTGAATTTCAGAAGAGAAGGAGCCAGCCTGCGTCTGACGAAAGCTTATGCTCCAATACATCTATTAGTCTATAAGGTGCCACGGGACTCTTTGTTCCTTGATGGATGTTTGCATACACACCTTTCCTATTTGGCAGGTATATTATGAGATTTCATGGTTAATATCTGCAAAGTGCTTTGAGGCCTAAGATGAAAGGAGCTTTAATATGATTAATTGATATTACAATCATGCCTAGAAACCTCACTCAAGGCCCCTGTGGTGCTAAGCACTGTACAGACATGTAACAAAGACAACATCTGCCACAAAGAGCTCACAACCTATATGAGAGACAAGGCGCAAAAGATGTAGTAATTTGGTAATTTTGCATCTATTTCCCATTATATTTCTATTTATTGATCTTCCTGCACTTAATCTGCAAGTACTTCCCATTTCTCTTCTCAGCTATGTGGACCACAGTATGACATCCATTGCAATAGAGATAATGATCATCAGGTGGAAGCTGTTATTTTACACAGAGCAGTGGGAAATGTTTTCCCAAGCACCATGGGAAATGAAATATTTTGTTTCCTATACACCAAGAGCAGCCAGAGACTTTCAGTCTAAGTGTCATTTAGTTTAGATTAAGAGAGCAAAAACAAGAACAAACGTGAGAGGGGCAGTGTATCTGACACACTGCAACTGAACCGAACTGGTGACTGATTTCAGGAAGTGGCGGTATACTAATAATTTAAAGGTGCAGCACACGGAAAATCATAACAAGCACATTCAGGCTTCCTTCAGGAGTGCAGGATGAGACACATAAAACCAGTCTTCAACTTTATTAGCAACAAGCATGGAGAATACACAAGAACATCCTGTAACCGCCTATAAATATAGAAACACCAGTAAGGGAACTCTACTGTATTACTCATTCTAGTAGCAGTTACATCCACCATATGAAGCCATCTGGCTTTGGTTTTCATCCAAAACCCAGCACACATTACTTGAAAGGTTGGCAATTCTTTTGGGCCAGTATTGATCTCATTTTGAGAAAATCTGGACAGATATAGAGAGTTGAGTCAAAACCATGTAAGGCTCAATTTGAGGCAACATCAATGTAAAACCAGGGGAAACAACTGTGTTTTGTTTCAAGATTTTGGGGGTTGTAGGACTCTGAAAAAAATCAAAGGGTGCAAGCCCATGCTAACTGAAATGAATCAACAGAACCCCTGTGAGCTGAAGCTACTGCATTAGCTCTCCTTATGCATCTCAGCTTTCTAATGGGGATAATAAAATGTAAATCATGATGCAAACATGACTGTAAAAACTGACTGCAGTACCCACCCTGCTTCATCTCTAGCCAGAGGGGGTAAATGTTATGGGAAGACAGCTATAAAGAAACCGTACATGATTATTCCATTATTGTAGTACACGCTGAGTGCGTGGGTGGGAATTCTTCATTTCCATCTCCATCACGCTGCCCTGCTTAGCTTTTCCCTCCCCCTCTCTCCTGCTCGTTCAATACAGTGCTGTTAACACAATCAAAGGACATTACAATTCCTTTAACAGAGGATAAAAAAAGCAGAACCAGAAATAATGTTTGAGGAACAGTTCAACAAACACACAGCTGATTTAAAACAAAACAAAAAACACTCACCCTCAATCCCCAGGCCCTTTGTTGCTGCTCTTTGCATTTCCAGCATTATCAGATGTGGATTATTTACGTTTTATTAATATTTTTAACGAACGCAATAATTAGGGGCTGTTTGAATACAGAAACACACTGCTTCTGGCCACAAGTTTCCCCAAACTCCTACTCCTCCCTGCAATCCAGGATTAGGGCCAGGGCAAAAAGGACTCTTGTAGCACAGTGCTGCAAAATTGTTATATTTGAGCCTTGATCTGGGCCTGATTCTTCACTCACACTACTGTAAATCAGAAGTCGCTGCATAATATTTATTATCATCAGTTGAAAACTACAGAACTAGTGGTCTTGCAGGAAACACAAGCTCTCTGGCTCCCTCTATAGGTAGAAAGGGAAACTGAAGGTGCTGTTACATGTGGATGGACCAGTTCAATTTGCACATTTGTCCCATGCTCCAGTGTAGTCTCAAAGTACTTGCAGTTTCTTTGTGTTCTTGACAGGAACGTGCTTTAAATTGGCTAAGTGGCTCTCTATGCAGAAGGGTGGACAAGTGTGTGAAATGGTGCCTGACATTCTCTATGGGATACTCTAATGGTCGAGTCGGTGGGCTCAGCTTGGGAAGTCAAGCCCACCGTGGACAAAGATTCTTATCTGACAATATTGATTCATAATGATACAGTCTAAGGCTGTGGTTAGGAGCTTTCTGGGGAAGTAATTCTAGCCTCCTAAAGAAGCTGGCATTAGTGGATTAGGCTGAAGCCGACTTGGTTGGGGGTAAGTAATAGTTTGGAGCTAGCCATGGGGAGCTGAAGCAGTTACCAGGTTGGGTTAACAATGAGGACTAGTCTAAACTGAGTTGGCAAACTTTGAGACGTGACCTGTGTTCTATATCAGAACGTGTCTGTATCAGTGATGTTCTTGCACAATCTGCCAGAGAGTCTGAGTTTTTCTTATTTTACTTTGTCATTACACCTGCTAGGGTAATTACTCAGTCCATAAGGGGTTTTGCAAATAAATTTGCCAGTCTGTTATATTTCATTTCCTTATTAGACATACTCATCTGTATTTATTGACAATCTGGCAACTGTCCAATTCCCTTCACTTTCAGCTCAGGCTAGATGCCCTCAGTAATGTGAACTCGTAGGACATCAGGGAGATGTGGAAGTACCTCTGAGGGAACATCACTCCATTCAGTCCTTG
Source organism: Chrysemys picta bellii (assembly GCF_011386835.1). Classification (NCBI taxonomy): domain Eukaryota; kingdom Metazoa; phylum Chordata; order Testudines; family Emydidae; genus Chrysemys; species Chrysemys picta. The sequence goes on along the minus strand of NC_088792.1, from coordinate 270,390,848 downwards.
GCTTCCTTTCCAAGACTGCTTACCTGCATGCCACCTGTGGTGGTGGGTTGGTCATTAACTTCATCAAGCATTGCTTTCCCCAACTTGCTAGCTTCCTGCCTATTATGTAATTTGCTTTTATTAATACCTATTTGTTTCAGAGTCACTTTCTTGAGTCTAGATCATTCCACATCTCTGTCTGACTCTCCATTTCCCTGCACCTCGTACAGTCATTACACCAGGGCCAAGTGATGTAAAATGTTTCCATTTTGCTAACACAGCCTTTTACAGCCACTTTGCCCTGCGATAAATGTTTGTACGTGGTGCAGAGAAATGGACAGTCAGGGACCTGGCTGTAAGTGCACCTTCTTCTTCCACTGAAGACACGTGACATATCAATATGTATCAGCTGCAGTGTAGAAGGGAGTGAGCGAAATCAGAGCTCCCATCATTAGGAACCCTCACCTCTCAGGGCTGCTTGAAAATGGAAGCTTCTCCCTGCAATCAAGGAGAAACCTACACTGCACCTTCAGTGTTAGTCTTGAGAACTTTTCATTTTACTCATAGTACTTCTCTAAGAGGGAATGTAGAGACTATCATCCTATCCCCTGCAACACGGCTATTTTTTTGATGTATAACACTGACAGACCCTGGTGGTCAGTAGGCAGGATCAAACCTGGGGCCTCTGCAACTTACTGCATGAGCCTCTATTGCATGAGCTAAAAACTACCTAGTTCTTAGCTAAGGCTCTAGAGCAGCGTTTCTCAAACTTGGGATGCCGCTGGTGTAGGGAAAGCCCCTGGCGGGCCGGTTTGTTTAGCTGCAGCGTCCGCAGGTCCAGCCAATCACGGCTCCCACTGGCCCCAGTTCGCTGTTCCAGTCCAATGAAAGCTGCTGGAAGCAGCGGCCAGTACGTCCCTCGGCCCGCGCAGCTTCCAGCAGCTCCCATTGGTCTGGAACAGCGAACCGTGGCCAGTGGGAGCCGCGATCGGCCGGACCTGCGGATGCGGCAGGTAAACAAACCGGCCCGGCCTGCCAGGGGCTTTCCCTACACAAGCAGCGTCCCAAGTTTGGGAAACACTGTTCTAGAGCAGACTCATTAATCTCTCTCTTTAAGTGGTCTCAGTGTCATTAGATAGAGCAGAACACCACAGCCAGGAGGTGTGTAGGTTACATATGGACGGCACATCATTTTATAACCACCTAGTTCAACTTTAAAACAGTGGTTTGGCCTTTAGCTTGAGCTATAAACTCTCTCTAAAAATTAGGGTGCTTTTAAATGTAACTTTAGCGCCTTCGTGGCCAAGATGGAGTCTGCTCTGCAGGCAGCTCTGGCCAAGAGAAGGCGTGCGCAGGAATGCAGCAGGAGAAATCCCTTCCACCCCAGGGGCACCTGTTCCAAACCCCCCAGAGTGAATACACACCCCCACAGGAAAAGTACAGTGGATATAACAAGGGAAATATTTATTTACAGAGGAATGAGAGGAGAAAAACAACAAGGGGAAATATAGGGGGAGCAGTAAGACAGGGCTGCATCCAAGCCAAGGCCCCACAGGCCCAGTGGTAGCGCTAGGGTGACCAGACGTCCCGATTTTATCGGGACTGTCCCGATATTTCCTTGTTTGTCCCGCGTCCCGACCGACATGCGGTCGGGACACTGGACAAACAAGGAAATGCCCCGGAGCCTGGAGCCCGGAAGTGCTCGCACACCCCCCGCCCCGACTCCGCCCCCTCCTCCCCCGATTGGCTCCCTCCCCGAATCCCCGCCTCTTCCCCGGGCTCACCATTCCCCCTCCCTCCACAAGCGCTGGAGGGAGGCCCGGGAGACGCAGGGGAAGCACGGGGGGCCGGGGTGAGTAACAGTCCGGCCTGGCCCCGAGCAGGCAGGGCTCAGTTGGGTGGTTGGGAGAGGAGGGGGGCGACCCGCGGGGCCAGGCGGCGGCTGTTGTTGTCCCCCCGGGCAGCGGGACTCGGGAGCAGCCGCTGCTGCAGCTCCCACTGCCGTGGGGGAGGAAGCGGCCATGGCACTCCGTGGCTGCGGCGCCTCCGAACCCCCCGAGCCGGGGCCTGCTGCGGGGACCCAGCAGCGCGCACGCTGGGCCCAGCCCCTGGCCAGTCGCGTCTGGGCTGCCCAGCTGGTGCTATCCCGCGGCGGCCCCGGGGTGGAGGCATCGGCCGCCCAGCCCCGTTCGTTCCCCTGCGGGACGGGGGGGCTGGGGCCTGCTGCCCCCACTCCGGGGCCGCCGCGGGATAGCACCAGCTGGGCAGCAGCCCAGACACGACTGGCCAGGGGCTGGGCGCAGCGTACGCGCTGCTGGGTCCCCGCAGCAGGCCCCAGCTCGGGGGGTTCGGGGGCGCCAGAGCTGCAGCCGCCAAGCACCATGGCCGCTTCCTCCCCCCGCGGCAGTGGGAGCTGCAGCAGCGGCTGCTCCCAAGTCCCGCTGGCCGGGGGTGAGAACAGCCCCACCGCCTGGCCCCGCGGGCCGCCCCCCTCCTCGCCCTACCACCCAACTGAGTCCTGCCTGCAAGGGACCAGGCCGGACTGTTACTCACCCCGGCCCCGCGCTTCCCCTGAGTCTCCTGGGCCTCCCTCCAGCACTTGCGGAGGAAGGGTTTTTTTTTTTTTTGGCCCCAGCCCCCGCCACGCCCCCCCCCCCCGCGTCACACCCCCGCCCCCCCGCATCCCGATATTTGTCTTGGGTGATCTGGTCACCCTAGGTAGCGCAGTCTGGAAGGGCAGACACGGAGCAATGTGTCTGCACACAGAGTTCAGGAGTCCTGAGCAAAGTTCCAGTCCAGTGCTGAGTCTTGGGTGCTCCTGGTCGTCTTTGGCGCCAGTGAACTTTCCCCCAACAAACCCCTCTGGTGCCCTCTTCTGCCGCTCTCTGCAAAGCCACACAGAGCAACCACCTCCCCACTTAACTAGCTACAGCCTCCCTCCTTGTCCCCAATGCAGAGTCCCAAGCCCCAGTACTCACAGCCCCATGCATCTCTGGGCAGCCGTGATACTGGGTCCAGCTCCGGCCTGTCCTTCTCGGCGATTCCTCCCTGGCACAGTGCTCCTCCTGGCTCCTGTCCTGGGGTGTCCCCGATCGGCCCCGTCCGTCCCAGGCCTCGGGCAGGTTCTCTCTGCTTCACTTTTCCAGGGCCTGCAGGCTGCCTCTCCCTCTCCCTGGAGCTCCAGTGCGGTCCCCTGGAGTTTCCCTCCTTTTTTCTTACTCTCCTCCTCCTCCTTAGGAAAAAGATTTAAAGGGCCATGCTCTCTAAACCCCAAAGGGGTTACATAAATTTCAGGGGAATTTTGCCAGATTGTGGTATTAATGATTCCATCCTTGGGAGTTTTCTGGTATCACATCAAAGTTTTATTTATTGTCTGCAGAGTGAATTAAGGTAGCAAGGACCATGGCAAAACTGGACTGGGAGGAGAAGGGAGGTTCAAGGCAAAAAGTGCCTCAGCGGTATTTCACAAACAAATGGAACAAACTCTCTAACCACTGCAACATATGCCAATACAAGCTGCAGAGACTGCTGGTTTTGAGAGGGAAACACTACTGGTGAACTTAAGCACTGGCAGCGTGGGCACTCTAATGACATCCATCTTGAGACAGCAACATTTTCATCTATAGACTAAAGATTTTACTGTAAACACTGTTAATTATCCTATCATGGGGAGGAAACGGCCTTGCTCATCACATACAGCTCTCTCATAGATAAACCCCTGTAATCATCAGGTAAAATCAGTAAAGCAGATTACTGACTGCTGGGTCGTTTCAAAATAATAAGCAATGACCTGTAGAGGCTGAAAGCAAGATGGTGTAGTGGGTAGGACACGGGGACCTATTCCTGTCTCTGATCTGCTGTAACACCTCAGGCAAGTCACTTCACCTCCATGCTGCCTCCATTTCTTTTCCCACCTTTTGTGGATCTTGTCTATTTCGAGTGTAGGTCTTTCAGGGCAGAAAGTGTCTCTCACTAGGTGAATGTCTAGAACGTAGCACAGTGGAACCCTGATCGCAGTTGGGAAGTTTTGGTGCTAGTGTAATAAAAATAGTTAATAATGATGTGGTTGCCTAATCGACAGAGTTTAAAGGGACCAAATATTAGTGATTGGCCGGAGCAGGATGCTCAGACTGGAACCTCTTTGAATTCTGGAGGAATCTCAAGATCTGAACTTGCTCCTACCATGTTGTTTGCAAGACTCAGTTTTCCAGTTCTGGCTTGAATGCAGCCAAAATCTTGCTTTGTTAAATTTCAGAAGAAGGTAGCAGATACAATTCACAGGACAGGTGATTTTGAGAGACTTATCATTCCACTTACAGGAGATGCTCATCACATTACAGAATTCGAGCCGCGTTAATGGTGTTTGAGCATACTTTTAACTCCCATTGATTTCAATGAGTTGAGGGGACTCTGCACGTACACGATATTTATATTAACAAGGACAACTTTGACGTAGAAATGCCTGCTGTAGATTGCTCTTAATGAGTGGAATAAGTTCTGATTTCCTCAGCAAAAAGCAGTTTAGATTCAGCGTCCCTCTTGTATAATGAGCCTCAAATTTAATGTATAGGGTCCTCCCATGCTTGTTATGTATTGCTGTAGTTACTACCACTCAGGGTAATACAAATAAGTATTGTCACTGAAAACCTCAGAGTGCAACACTGCATGCTTTCCTTTCATGGAGCAAGACAATGGTAGGTCTTGCTAAACCCATGAATAATTTTTACATCCTAGCTAGCTAAAGACTTAAACACACACACAGCACCCCCATTCTCAAGGTTAGCATTGTTTTACAGTCACGAATCCTGAAGGAAGCAACCTAATGTAGCAATAAAACACATTCATGACTCTTCTTCCATTGTGGTACCTATATCATGGAAGTGACTTAAAACACGATAAGCAGTTCCAATTGAGCTGAGGGTCAGTTTATAGTGCATGTACTTATTTTCAGGCCTTTTGTTCAATGGGTGTGATGCTTTGAAGAAATGGTGCCAGAGTCTGTAGAGTCAACAGATTAGGGTGGGCAAACTTTTTGGCCCAAGGGCCACATAGGGGTTCTGAAACTGTATGAAGGGCCAGGTAGGGAAGACTGTGCCTCCCCAAACAGCCTGCCCCCGCCCCCTATCCACCCCCTCAGAACCTCCAACCCATCCAACCCCTGCCTCCTTGTCCCCTGACTGCCCCCTCCGGGGACCCCCCGCCCCTAACCGCCCCCCTGGAATCCCACCCCCCATCCAACCCCCCCTACTCCCCATCCCCTATCCACATCCCCACGCCCTGACAGGCCCCCCAGGACTCCCACACCTATCTAACCACCCTCTGCTCTCTGTCCCCTGACTGCCCCCCGGGACCCTCTGCCCCTTATCCAACCCTCCCGCTCCCCACCCCCTTACCATGCCGCTCAGAGCACCAGGACTGGCAGCCGTGCCACCCAGCCACGCCACCACGATGCCCGGCAGGAGCTCACAGCCCCGCCTCCCACAGTGCTGGCAGCACGGCGAGCTAAGGCTGCGGGGGAGGGGGGACAACAGGGGAGGGGCGGGGGGCTAGCCTCCCCAGCTGGGAGCTCAAGGGCCGGGAAGGACGGCCCGCGGGCCATAGTTTGCCCACCTCTGCAACATATTAATAAATGTTGACATTTACAGAACAATTTAAAGAGTAACAATTGTCTAAAGAGTGACTGTATAAAACTGACGTGTTGGTGTCACTGGGTGGGCCCCAGGATAGGAGAGAGACACGGTAGGTGAGGTAATATCTTTTACTGGACCAACTTCTGTTGGTGAGAGAGACATGCTGAGGAAGAGCTCTGCGTAGCTCAAAAGCTGGTCTCTCTTGCCAACAGAAATTGGTCCAATAAAAGATATTACCTCATCCACCTTGTCTCTCTTGTACAACAATGACATCTTCCTCAATTAATCTGCTCCTGAAGTGTCTTTGCTAGGAGCGGAACTGGAGAAAGGGTCAGGAGGGACCTTGAGCAGTGCGACACCAGGGTCAGCAGTCCAAACTGGAGGTAGGCTACTAGATTTTGAACTCTTCCGCATGGGACTTGCCTACAACTCCCTTATTGCAAATTATTCCTGGGGACATTCTGTGCCAAAAAATTAAAAATTCTGCACACAATATTTTAAAATTCTGCAAATGTTATTTGTCAAAATAACACTACATAATCACACCAGTTTCAATTATTTTAGTAATTTATTTCAAAATACCTGTCAGTAAATATGTCTAATAATCCAGACAAACAAAAATTCCCCCAGGTGTAAAGAGCTAAAGAAACTCCTATGAAAACCCAGTTCCTGTTTCTCTGTTCTCTCCCCCACCCCCCACCCCAGAGCACAGCTAGGGGGCCAGACAACTACAACTCCTCCTCCCCAGAGCCCAGCCACGGTGCCCCCCAGCCAATACACCCAACACCCTTCCCCCCAGAGTCCAGTTGCAGGGCTCCCTTGGCCCATATAGCCACACCCTCTCTGACCCCCAGAGCCCAGGGATCCAGAGCAAGAAACAGCCTGATGCTCGGTCCTAGGCTCGCATGGAGTTTCCTGTGCACCACCATCGCCTTCCCTCAGGGCATGCTGGGAACTGCAGCTGTCAGGAACCCTCTACCTCCCTCCCACTCCCCCCAGCAGTGTCTTCTATGTGCGAGCTGGGCTCTGCTGGGTCCAGTGCCCCCCTAGTGGCAGCCCGCAGCACTACAGCCCATTTACGTGGGGGGAAAGAAAATTCTGCGCACACAACATTAATTTCTGCAAAATTCTGCATTGTGCAGTGGCGCAGAATTCCCCCAGGAGTAGCAAATGCGGGGGTGGATATAGCCTTCCAAATCAATGAGTCCACTGTGGGGTTGCTGCTCTCCCCAGGGGGCTGGGGAGGGGTTGGGAGGTCAGAGAGGGCCCAGGTCTGCTGGGTCATTGCCTTCCCCACAGAGACTGGGGTAGGGGTCTGCCCTTGCCTGCCTTTCCCTGAGCTCCAGCCCCACTGCCAATATCCCAACCCCAAACACGTTCTTACCTCTGGCCTAGTGGTTGGCCTGAGACCTGGTGCAATGATGGTAGTGGTGACAGTGGAATCTGGGCCCAGCTGAGGTTGGCGAGTTGCTCCCAACCCTACTGATGGCAGATGCCAAACCTGAGAAGCACTACGATCCTGTGTGCCAGGTCGCAACGCCACTTAGCCAGATTTGGCTGGGGACAGGCCAAATTTGAGATGGGAGCTCCATTCAAGTGCATTGAGCGCACATTGGTTGATCCGAGCCTGAATTCTGGGGGTGTAATTACAACCATGGACCTTAGCTAAAGCAGCTAAAGAAACAGTGCTTGCTACCAGCACAAGGATGTAGTGAGGATTCCTTAGATAGTGTTTTATAAAGTACTTTGAAGATTGAAAGTTATTATTGGTTACTATTATTGGAAAAAGGGTTTCCTGCCAGAGCTTGTTGATTACATTTTTCCTTAGATGATTTTTTTGGCTAGAGTTATAGAAGTTTATAATGGTGTGGACAAAAGTCCCAGAAAGGACTCTACTTCCGCCTTGATCTTGTAAGGTGCAGGGCACCCTCATGCTGATCCAGCAAAGCCCTTAAATAGGTGCTTTTCTAGAAGCACATGAGCATGCCCATTGACTTGTTATTTGGTGTTCCGGGATTTCCCAATTGGAGCCGCATGGCATCAGGAAGTTAGTCACTGTGGATGAAATTTACCCTTCTGTAGAGGACTGGCACAACACCTGTTCAACACCAAGTCCCTCATAAGCCTTGGCTAGTTACACAAGTTATGTGGTATTGCTTCTGTTCCTTGACTGAGTGTCTTAGGTAACTAACCAACTCAGTGTGAAGAGCGAATTGTGAAATCTACTGCCAAATATTGCAATTTGAAATTTGCTTTCGAAGAAGGTACCACACAAACCTCAAAAAAGTGGGTTAAGCAACATGTATGAAGAGCCCCCTGCACAGAATGAATTTCATCCCCACTGAGCATTCCTTCCCCCCCCCACCAAGACTAGCAGGTTGTGGGGTTGTCATCCCATCCTGTGTGTTCCCCACCCAAGAGCCTGATAGGAGGAATGGCTATATCCTACCTTCTTAAATCTGTGGGGGTCACTCAGCCCCAGAAGGGATCAGGCTGGCCTGAATACAGACTCCGCTGCCTCTCAGACAAATCAGGGGCAAGTAATGGGGTCTCATGGCTTCTGGCGCAGGGAGGGAAGTCAGATTGGGAGGAGAGGCTGTTTGAAAATATTTAGGAACCTCAGAACATGTTCACAGACCTGAACCCGGGCTGGCTTTGTGTGGGGCCAAGGCTTGATGCACCTAATTCCACACAATTCTAATCACTATTATAATTCTGCTTTTCTTGGCCTTGTAATTATGTCACATGCCATTCCTCCATGTCGTAGACTAAATCCATGAATGCATGCTTTCTAAGCAGCTTTGGAAATGATTGTATAGAATTAGTATTAACTAGTTTCACTATTATTAAATGGAGAATTAAAGCTTTCGACACTGAGCTATTCAGAGGTGGTTGCTACACGACTGCTCTGCAATGCTCTCATCAACAATAATAGCTGTCGTTACGAGTACACCTAAATAGTTGGAGAAAAATGCATAATCTGTTCTATTATAATCCACTTTCCTAAAGTAGCCCTGCATTTAAAATCTATTAAGAATGGCATGAATAGGAAGTGATTTCCTATATGATAATGCAATTCTTCAGTCATAAATGGAGAAAGCCCCAACAGTTAGATTGTAAAAGGCAACCAAGTACCGCTTGTTCTGGATTCGAGACATCAGATTGGCTATTTGGCTGACATAGCCTCATTGTAAGTATTATGCCTTTTACTTCCAATGCCTCAGGAAGACCATGAAGCATTTCAGAAAATGCTATTTTTCCATGTTTTGTGTCTTCTTGAACAGTGATATATATCCTTTGTGTGAACAAAGCACTGTACGGATATTAACTTTGCAACACCCCTATCAATTTGGTGAGTTAGTATTATTGTCCCTACTTCACAGATAAGAAAATGGAAACAGATCTATTCATGGCTACCCAGTGTCAAAACCAGGATTAGAACTGAGGGCCTTCTGAGCCATTCCTCCAGAACATCATATTCAATGTACAGCTCCCAAAACAAAAGTTGTATAGATCCCAAGAATGACAAAAAGGAAAGAAGAACACAGTCACTCTCCAGATATCTTGTCTGTTAAATCTCTTTTGGTTATTGTGCTGCCATATTCCTCAATAGTACCCAATAGAGACACAGCTAAATGCAAAAATCAAACAACAAAGACATAATGACCCCTAAGTACTTTTGCAGCAAGACCAGTACTGAAGCCCTAGTGGTTGAATTACTGCTTCAGATAAACCCAGAAACATCTGTTCATCAACCTTAACATTACAAGACAGACTGTCATTCATATTACCCTGTCTTTTATTTTACTGTCTGCACAGTAAGAACACACGTCCCAATGGTACAACAGCAACCTGTTCCAAACAGGGCCAATACTTACTAGCCTTCTTTATATGAATTCTTAAAAACCCCTTTCCCCCCCCCCCCCACCCTGAACCTTCCCAACACTGATCTCTTCACCAATTATCTTCCCATACTCTCCCTTTGCACATATTTTTTTCTTGTCTGCAATAGTCTTACCTGTCTACAAGGTTCAGTTCTAGATACATACTTAATTTTATACACTAAACCCAATGCCTTCAGCTGAGCACATTCTAAACTTGTATTCTTTTCTAATTATTTTGCTAGACTGGGGACAAAGATCATCACTTGGCAGAATCTAATTTTAAATGTGTATTAATAGTACCATGCTCCTGGCATTGGCCAGTGCCTGACGATTCAGAATGACAAAACAATCTTCATTGCATAATACTATCGGCCAGTGGAACAATGACACACCAGAGTGGAATGGGAAAGGTTACACCCCAGTCTAAACACAATACAATAGTACCTTAGTAGGACTCCAGTTAGGTTACACAATACTCCAGAAAAGCTCCCTCCAGACACACCGACCAACAGCAACATTCTTTTCATGTCAGATCATAAGACAAGCTGTGTTTCCAGGGTTTTCCAATACCGATTTTCTTCTAACTTCTTTAGCACATTCCTACACCTAATTTGATACAATGAACTTCGTATGAATCTACTGGGCTAGATTCTCCAATCAAATCCACCTGTGCCAATCCACCGATGGTGGAGTTTGGTCCATTCTTTTCTATAAAACTCTAAGGCCACATCTACATTATCAACTTACTTTGGGATAACGATGTCACTCAGGGGTGTCAAAAATCCACACCCCTGCGTGACAAAGTTATACCAATCTACCTGCTGGTGTAGACAGCAGTCCATCAATGGAAGGGCTTCTCCTGACAACATAGCTACCACCTCTCTCAGAAGTGGATTAACTACACTGAGGGAAGAAGCTCTCCCCTCAGTGTAGTAGTGTCTTCCCATGGCAGCGTTTTAAGTGTAGACCTGTCCTAAGTAAACTTGCATCTGAAGAAGTGAGGTTCTGACCCACGAAAGCTTATGCTCCCAGTACTTCTGTTAGTCTCAAAGGTGCCACAGGACCCTCTGTTGCTTTTTACAGATTCAGACTAATATGGCTACCCCTCTGATACCTGTCCTAAGTAAGACTCCCATGTCAAGTTTCAGGGCTCACAGAAGAGGCAGGTTAGGATTTTCAAAAACACTCAGCATTGGCCTAACTCTTCTCCCATTCGAATCAATGGTAAAGTTCCCCTTGAACATCAATGGGAACATTTAGGCCAATGCTGAGCAATTTTGAAAATCCTATCCCCTATTGATTGAAGTCTGGAATCTCTCCAAACATAGATGAGTTCTAAACAAGTGGTTAAAAAAAACCCACAGACTTTGAAAAATCCATAAGTTAGCTCACAGGCTATTCAGCTTTTCAAAGTCATTCCTGTTTGTTCCCTTGGAAATGAATAGCATGCAGCATAAAAGTCTTCAAGCTCATGAAAATGCTCCTTCTATACGAGGTACCTACAAAGGATTCAAGGGCTTAAGCGAATGACGAGTGCTAAGTAATAAGCTCTTCAGAATGTGTCCTCTGCACAAGTGTCCTTGATTGCTAGAGTCATAGTAGTTATAAAATCGTGCAGAGTGAAATTCACCCCTGCGCGAAGTGCCAGGTCTATATGCTACCAAAGTCCTTGTGCAAGGCTTTAAGTGAGACTCAAGTGATGCATAGATATCATGTTGGACCTTTTCACAGAGTGAAATTTACCCCCACTATAAACTGGGTAACCAGAGAATTATAAGACTGGTAGGAAAACCTGCCAAACTGTTTAAAACTAGTTTTCACTATAATGGGTTTTTACTCCTTAGAAACTGCAAAGAAGAGGGGACTGGATGATTTAGGGGATGGGTGAAGAATTGCACCCTGTTTCTTGAATTGAAAGCAGTCCAAGTCATAGGCTGTTACCATCAGATAACTGTTCAGTGATCTATGTGAAATGAGATGGTGGTAGAATTGCCAGCTTTTGCAGAAGGCTACCATGTGAGAACTACCTATTACACAAAGATTTAGAAAGACTGTGGGGAAGAGGGGCTAGCAAGGAACTTGATTTAGATTAGCTCTGGCCCAAGCTGACCTGTATTTCTCTCAACCACTCCTACACTTTACAGAGTTGATGCTATGATACCCAATCCCAGTTACTCTGTTAGGATTTAATTTCACAAGAAACCCAATAGACTTTGCAAAACCAAAAATGTTTTGTTTTGGAGATCTCTGTTTCAAATAGCAATGAGTAGAAATGGGAACCAGTTGGGCAAAGCCTCCCACCTCTTCAGCTTTAGGGGTTTGGATTAAATGGGATCTGCATCTGAACCACACCATGGTTTGCCTATCTCTGTTTTTATTGAAGATGCAACCAGAACAGTTTATATGGTTTTCCCCTCCCCGAAAGATCAGCTATTGGCACAGCCATTTTACAGGAAGGAAGCCGAATCGATGCTCAACAGCTCCAGGACTGTTGAGCAATTTTCCAGATAGGTAGCAATGCAGGATGCTGATCCCAGTCCATTTCCACAAACATCCACATAGCAGACTCTCAGGGCCGGCTTTATGACCTGCGGGGCCCGATTCCAATACCCGGCGGCAGTCCAGGGCTTCAGCGGCACTTCATGGCGGAGGGTCTGCTCCGGGTCTTCCGTGGCGCCGAAGGACCCCCCCGCCGCCAAAGTGCCACCGAAGACCCCTGGAGCGGACCCCCCACCACCAAAATGCCGAAGACCCCTGGAGTGGGGCCCTCTTAGGCGCAGGGCCTGATTTCGGGGAATCAAGTGAATCGGCTTAAAGCCAGCCCTGCAGACTCTTACCCCGTGGCCAGCAGTTCACTGCCTCAGTGTCCACCCCTGGTTGAGTAGCTAGGACCTCCTGCAAAGCTGTGAAATCTTCCCCTTTCAAGAGGGGACCAGAAGTCTGAACACATAATGGGTCTTCATCCTCCTCAGGCTACACAGCAGTGTTTAATGTGTAATGAAAGAGGTGCTGGGGCTCAAGCCATTTTTTTACTTTCATAACTGATGCAGCCAGCCCAGAGGTGCCAGGTCTCGGCTCTGGCAAGCCCTAGCACAAATTAAGCACTGCTAAGCAGTCTCTTACCTTGATAACACAGGACTAAACAGCTCCTACACCCACCCTTGGCTCTGTAGTTCCGGAGTCCTTCTCCGGGATCCACACTGACCCTTCCCATTTTGGTGTAGGGATTGAAGGGGCCTCCCTCACACCTTTGAACAACCTGGAGCCCATAAACAATAACTCACACTGAGCTTCTAATCATCATCAGTAGTATATTACCTCAGGCCCTCTTTCCTTCACCCCCTTCCCAAGGTGTTTTTTTTTTGCCTCCTTGCAACTCTTTCATCTGTTTTGAACAAGTGGCAGCTCCTTATATAATCTTACTCACTCCTTCCCAGCATACCTTGCAGCAGCCTACAATTCCCAGTGTGTCTCTGGTGACTACATCTCCCAGAGTTCCCTTGCTTTAAAGTACCAAACCCCAGTTACAGGCAGCCTGGTAGCTCTTAGAGGAGCCAGCATGCTCACTTATAGTCCACATCAAAAAAACTACTTCCACCATAGAAATTAACAGGCAACCTCTATGTAGCTGTAACCCTTCTGCCAGGGGCCAATAAGGGCTGGGTTCGGTCTGTCTAGAATTCTATTGATTTTGTTCTAAAATAAATAAAACTGTAGCTTGAGTCCCCATACTCATTTCTGGCTCCAGGAAATGAAAATAAAACCTCCTCGGTCAACTTTTGCAGGCAGTTTTCCCCCAATCACAGGAAGGCGCTTTGGTGAACATGAAACCACAAATATATTTTTTTATTTGGGGGGGAAAAGGGTAAAACAACCAAAGAAACAAAACAAGCCCTATCTACATAAAAGAAAACAAGCCACCCAAATCAGTGCATCAGGAGTTTGGTCAACACCACAGTTCAAAGTAATGAATGTTCATCTTTTAGAGGTCCAGAACTCTTAGTCCCACTGCAGATCCCACTCGTGGGTCAAATTAGTCTCAGTGGTAGTCAAAGGATATCATGGGGTGGCATTTCTCTGCTGATCTGCTCCAGCCCTGAGAGACATGATATTGCCAGGTCCGACTCCAGTGGGCAGTTGCCTAGTCCAGTTCTGTGATTTCAGCCCTACTTCTGCTGGCTTGGTATTTTGGGGTGTCATGAAGTCAGCTCAGCACTGCCACCATGTGTCAAGTCACTGAGCAGTCAGTTCTTTGTGTCTGCCAGTCCACTCAGGCCACATTGCAAAGTCAGCTCTGCACCACTGCTCTGGTCAGTGTTACAAAATCAGCTCTGAACTAGGGCAGCTGCTGGTTTGACCTGCTCAAGGCATGTTAATTCTCTCCACACAGAGTACAGAAACTCCAGAGAAGGATCCCAGAGCAAACCAGGACCCTGAGAGTACCTGCTCTTCAGAATCATAGAACTGGAAGGGACCTCGAGAGGTCATCTAGTCCAGTCCCCTGCAATTAAAGATATAACAGAATAGCAATCAAAGGTGTAACTGAAGCTCAGGAAGGCCTACCTAGGCTAGCTTTAATCTAGCTAACATGGCTAAAAACAGCCACAAAGATGCAGAAGTAAAACCATCCACACAGGCTAATAATACAAATGCATACCTTGTAATCTGTGCTACCACATCTTCACTACTATCTTTAGCCATGCTAGCTAGATTACAGCTAGCACAGATATGACAATTCAACTTGTAATCACCCCTTCAATTACCACAGAGAGAGACACACACCCTTGGTCTGGAAAACAAACGCTTTTCTATTAAACCTGGATTTTGTTACCAACCCAAAGTCCACGACCTGTAAACTCAGGAGGACCCAGTCCCTGCAGGGCATATCCTGCACAATTCCTACAGCCGTTCCTTTCAGAACATAAATAAATTCCAATTAAAGCAATATAACTCAGCAGGTGGAACTATGGGTAAGCAACATTATAATTCTTGGAAATGAAGCTGGCTTCCCCACACAGGGAACATCAGGGTTAGAAGGGACCTCAAGTCATCTAATCCAACCCCCTGCTCAAAGCAGGAGCCACCCCTAGACTGATTTTTGCCCTGATCCCTAAATGGCCTCCTTAAGGATTGAGCTCACAACCCTGGGTTTAACAGGCCAATGCGCAAACCACTGAGCTATCTCTCCCTCCCAATGCTTCTGTGAGCATTAAAAAAGAAAGGGATGTGGGTGGGAGGTAAAGGCACAAAAATAGCATCTCCTGTCTGCCTTTCTCCCCTCAATTTTCCTTGGCTGCCCAGGAAAGATCGAAATCAGCAATGCCAACCAAAGCTACAGAAAAGACCTACAAACAGCGATTGGGGCTAGAGGGCTGGTTTGGCATCTGTGACATTAACTCTGGGTGAAATGTTTCTTGCACCATGGGAAGGGTAGAAACAGGCTAAGTTTTGAAAGCAACCCTTTTTTGACCCAGGGTCTTGCGTTTTGTCTTGCTGTCACATTGCATTACCACATCATATTGTGTGACATAACCGACCAGCACTGTTGTAACCTGCTTCAATGTGTCACATCAGGGTAAACGTGGGAAATCATCTCTGCCCTTTGTTTTTAATGTGGTTGGTTTAGAAACTTTTAAAAAAAAAGAGGAGAATCATGATATTTTTCCCTCCCAGAAAATAAAAAGCAAGTGGCCCTGAAAGAACCAGTCAGTGTATCTTCATGCCCTGATCTTTGAGCAAATCTAAGCAACAGTCGGTTGGTCCTGAAGCATTTCAGAAGTTCCACAGTACATGGTGATATAAAGCAACTGAAATGGAGTAACGTCCACATTAAGAAAGAGGGCTGCCTGTTGAAACCTAACATTTCACATACAAGTAAGATGTGGTGAGAGAGAGTACACATCAGGGGCTCCCATCAGCAACAGATCAATGAAGGAAGATTACACTTCCAGCACTGGCATCAGGACTTTTCAACTCTATCTATTGCTAAAACTGGACGTCAAGGTAGCAGGGAAATCCCACCTGCCTCTTTCATAGTGTTACCAGGAAACTGTTCAGATGGTATCTGCAGACTTTACATTTGCCTTCCCATTGCAAAGGCCCAGAATCTCCTGTCTCTTCATTCTGCAGATGATCCCAACAAATCCCATTTAAACCGGCCCTTTCCAGCTCTCCACTGTTCCTAGGGAATTTCTTACCTGTAGGGATTGTGTCCGCAGATAGTGAAACATTTCCTGTCATGCCACACATTAAACGAAATGACCATCTTTCTCTGTCATAATCTGTGGACTACCAGACATGTCATTTCCACTCTCATGTTTAACAGCACAGAGCTGCCTGAAATTCAGAGAAATGGACACCGTCGCACGGCATTTCAGAAAAACAATTCCTGCACTGACAGAGGATGTAATTCACCCCTGTGCTGAACGCCAGCCAAAGGCCTATGCACCCTTAAAATAGGCCTGGACTTCATCCAGAAAAGAATTCCGCTGCCCGGCCCTGTCATATAAAAGATACTACTGCCCACAACATCCTGCGGAGCTGGGTTAGTGTCAGGGAAAGGGGATTCCTGCCCTAGAACATTAGAAGGACACCGAAGAAAGAGAAGGCAAGGCTGTGCTTGAACCCTGCATGAGTGTGCAAGGTGGGGGGCTGACAGAGGCATACTTCTCTTTCTCATCCAGGAGGGAGTAGCCTCGATGCACAAGCCCACCCAGAGCTCCCCCAGGAGTAGCGCAAGTCTGCACCATCTCGCATTTAGGGCTGCACTTCACAGGCATAGTTGTGTTCATTGTGTAATGCATGAATGCGGGAGAAGCTGGCAGGGTAGCAAACCCACAGCAGAAGACCCAATTATTCATGTATTTAAGCATTCCTAGTCTTGGGGAGAGAGATCTCAGCTGCAGGTCAAATTCCCCTCTCCAATCTGCACTGTGGATGGTGGTCTTGGTCCTGCAGGGTTCCCACCAGGCTAGATTCTGTGCTTCATAAAGCAAAGGGTTGGTCCTGCTTTGAGCAGGGGGTTCAACTAGATGACGTCCTGAGGTCTCTTCCAACCCTAATCTTCTATGATTCTATGATTCTAAGTCAGAGCCGGCGGTGGCTGCCAGATTCTCTGCACAGCGCTGGCACATGTGAGAACAACTGGAGCAGCACAAAAGGAGCTATGCCCCATTGATTTCCTCAGGTGTTGAGGGTGCTCAGGCACCAGAGGAGACATTTTGTCTCTCGCATGATTGGGCCCAGTGTGACATCCGTGCCAAGGGACAGGACTGGCGTGAGGAGCGTAGAATTTTACTCCGTGTGCTGGGGAGGCTTCATGGCTTGTAAAAGCAGGACTGTGCCCCTCTCTCTATGAGCACAGCAGATCAGATTGCTGCACGTTACACTTTTTGCATTTTCCTTCAGGGAGAGGGTGTAAAACATGCCTAAGGATATACCTTTCCAAGGACAGGTGACTACGCCTCCCACCTTCTGCTGTGAGTGCCAACGTCCCTATCGGTACAGGCTTAGGGACACTCAGCAGTCACCACACATAGGGAAGCAGTGAGATTGTGAAAGCAAAATGCCCCAAGGGCTGAAACTTCAATGGGTTTTTTGTCTAGGTAAGGACTGAACCAGGGCTGCAGGATTCAGCACTAGATTCAAAGCCATGTGGCCCTTGATTTTTAAGAACACGTTGGACAAACCCTTGTCAGTGATGGTCTAGGTTTATTTGCTCCTGCCTTGGCTCAAGGGGCTGGACTTGGTGACCTCTCGAGGTCTCTTCCAGTCCTACAGTTCTATGATTCTTGGTTCTAGCAAGATTGTGAATAACAGATTGTATGAAACCCTGAAACTCTCCTTTTGTTTACATTTCTCAAATACATACATGTGAATGGACATCAGCTGCTGTTTTCACAGGGCACAGCACTGATGGGTGGTTGCCTTCAGTAGGAAAAGGATTGGGCCCTTGGCCCTGCTTGAGCTGTGATTCTGGCAGGTCCCATAAAATAAAATGGATTGGTTTTTGGTTGGGAGACTTCCAAGGAACAACAAAGCACAAGTTGTGGTGATTCAACAGGTGGTACCAGGCGCTCTTCTCTTCAAGACTAATGACCAACCCTGGTCTTAGATGAGCACTATTCTGTCTTCCTGACATGTAAACCTGAAACCCTGATTGCCTGGGCTCATTAATGATGTTAATGGGTGTTAATCCCAGTGAACTGGCCAAATTCCAATGGGCCTATATTCCAGCTAGCTCAATCCTCTTGCAGTTTCATTTGAATATGGGATTCTTCTTTACTTCCTGTCCTAAAATGTTGTGCGGTGGGCAGTTCAGGATAATCAAATAGTCTGCCTTGGAGACATAGGTTCATACCCCATCCCAGAGCATGTCCTGCTTCCTTCACTTACGCTGTTAGCTCTTTGGAGCAAAGACTTTCTATTGTAATGTGTTTGGATACTGTCGAGCACAAGGGGCCCCTGCCTCTGCTGGGGCTTCTGGATGCTAATATTATAGGAGATTGATAAAATTGTGTTACTATGAGCTGTTCAATGGAGAATTTCTCAGAGATCCTGGAAGGAATGTATCTCAAACATTAAAATACGGTATATTTAACGCTTGTTATTCATTATGTCTTCATTATCTTTAATATTTCTGGATTTCATTATACAGCAAAGAAAATCACTGTCAGCAGCCAAGCATGGAACTGAATGAAAATACTTTTATTGAAACCTGTATAAAGCTTTGTGCCGGTGTGACATGTCATCGGATACACTACGATCTCATGGGCCTCTGTAAAAGCATCATAGCAATAACACTTAGCCTTTACATCATGCTTGTCATCTATAGATCTCAATTATCTCTGTATAAAATATCTCTTCTTCTCCTTTTTCTTTCTTGCTACTTCCCTATTCAGGGTTGGCACTTTGTATAGCCTTCTTTCAGAACTCATGATTGTGATCGTATGCCAGGCTGTCATGTAGATTGGGCTCTCTGCAATACACTGAGATATGGTCCATGGACCAAATCTTGGATCTCCCCCTTGGTCCTCTTCCATCCACAACCACTGCAAGATCAGTGCACTGTCCACATGTTAAAGATGAAGAAATTGAGCTACAGAGGACAGACTTGGTCAGGAAAAGTTTTGCCTCCTTCCCCTCCCCCTGTTATTTGCAATTTAAAATTTAGAATTCAGAAAATTGAGATGAGGTCTACCATCCGTTAAAAAAGGAGGAAAAATTGTGTTTGAATTTGAATTTTCCCCAAAAATTTCTATCATCCCTAACAGAGAAGTTAGGTGATTTGTGTAAAGTCACCCAGTGCATTTGTTGCAGAGCTGGTACTAGGACCAAATCACCTAAACCACATGCCCATGTTCTATATACTGAACCAGACTGCCTGATGCTTCAGAGGAAGGCAAAATTCCCCATCATGTTAATTGTACAGTCTTTATCTTGAGCTTTCTTTAAAATTCTTCCTGTATCCTGCTGCTATTAATTTGCATCTTGAAACATGAGATTTGATTAGCCTTATCTTGCAGTAGCTGGCAGAACTATAAATGTTATTATTAGACATGAAATATCTCACTCCATTTCAAATCCAGTCCCAGCCTCCGAATCTGGTTGTGCTGCATGGTTGCAATGCCATCAAAACGTCTCCGATTTTCACAAATAGAGCTACACATCTTATCTTTTTTGGAAAAGCAATCTGTCATCCTTTATGGCTAACTGTCACTCTACTAAGCCTAATAATAGGGTTAGAAGAGACAATTTTCAGCCTAGTTCAATCTTTTGGATTTAAGGGATTTCCATATGCTCCTTCCGTTGCTCTCCAGCACCAATGCAGACAGTAAACAAGACAGCAACAAGTTGCAATACTGATGGGCTAACCTCAGGCAGACTAGGCCATTCGAAACCAGGCCTGTCAGCTAGGAAACAGGAAACCCAGTCCAGTTTTAAGTGCAATAACTAACTATTACTCAAACTTGAGGAGTCTGTTTTGCACTTTCAGGGCTGGGTTTAAACCTTAGAAGGCTGGCATGTTCCAGACTGCTAGTCAAGGGGCCTGATCCTGAAAGGTGCGGAATGCAACATAGCAAGTGCCTTCCGCTTCATTGACTACAATGGGAAATCAATGAGTGATGAAAGTGATTGACAGATCATAGCTCTCAGGCCCTCAGAGGTGTTTAGGCACCTGACTTCCATTGATTTCAATGGCAGTTAGGCACCTAAATACCTCTGAGCATCTGAGCCACCGCAACTTGCAGGATTAGGCTCATAATGGGGGCCCAACCAAAAACCCATTGAAATCAATGAGACCCTAAATGCTTAGAAGGACATGCGTATAGAACATGTTATCTTCGTAAAGCATATTTAGTATGCACCTGAGTGCTTAACAAAATGCTCTGGGAGGGATGGGAACGTACATTGCAAAACTGTCTGGAAAACTGAGCAATCTCCATTTCCTGCTGAGCATTTCGACTATGACGCAAATGAGAGCAAAATTTGGTCCACTGAGGCACATCCTGCGCCCAGTAGTGTCTCCACGATGCCATAGAAATGTGGACAGTGCCACATGAAACTCTGGTATGGAAGCAACTGCCTCATCTCTCCCCACTTCTAGCTGTGCCAAATGCCCCTGCTAGGGTCATCTTCTGCACTTCCAATGCCAGCTACTTCACCTCTGTCCTTGACACACTCCATTGGCTCCCTGCCCTTTACTACATCCATTTCAAGACCTTCACATATAAGTCCCTGCTTATCTTTCCACAACCAGCATTTCTGATCTCATTTCCCTCTCCTCTTTACCTTCATGATTCTTGTATCAGTCCAGAGCTTTCACATGTCCTTTTCCCATTCTCAGGGACAGATCCTCAGCTGGAGCAAACCATCATAACTCCCTTGAAGTCAGTTTCATGCCTCTCCTCATCCAGTCCTCTTCCAAACCCATCTTCATGCAATCCTCCCTCCCTCTTTCTGACTGTCAGATAACGCCACACCTTCCTGTGCCTGAGCTGTTCTCCTACATCTGGTTATCTTGCCTTATCCGGATGGTAAGCTTGACAAGGCAAAGACTGCATTTTTAGCAATGGGCCTGATTACTATTATTTTCTTTTCTTTATTATTTCTATTGGTACCCCAGTTTGTGCAAATCTACTCCCTAAACAGAACCAAATTATGAACCCTATTGCAAGAAGTTTGCAAAGTAAGTTACACATGATAAAAGGAGGGTTGAAACTAGAGCAAGTTGATAATAAGAATAACCATCCCAGAGGAAATACCAATATTTCCATGTTGCCAACTCTCACAATTTTATTGCAAGTCTCACGATGCTTGGTGGTGTCTTAAAGCCCTAGTCCTGGAATCAAATGACTATGTGAGAATCTCAGCTTTTTTTTTTCTTTTCAATTCAGTTCTAGCCTCCATGGTTGCTGAGAAATGCTTGAACATGCAAAGGCCCAAAAAACAGAAGGTAATTATAAAGAACCCATTAAAAAAAAAAAAGTCTTAAAATCTCATGACTTCATAAGCCAGTCTCATGACTTCTGGGACCTGACTCATGATTTTTGACTATCTGGAGCTGGCAATACTGATATTTCAACATTTGTTTTCATCTCAAACCATGACCAAAAAAATCAAACTATTGACATTTTTCATGGAATGAAAAGTTCAGGGGAAAAAATTGCTCAGAAATGTCAAAACATGTTTTGGTTTGGATAGGTTTGACGTTAAACTGCATCTGCCTGAGCGGTTGCAGCACCTCAAGGGAGATGTTATTTGGGTGCCCCATGCCATCATTCTTCCTTACAGGCTTGGGTCCTAGGCCAAACTACATCTTCCATGATGCACTGCAGCCATTGGATCACACGAAGCACCATGGCAGTTCAGCCAAAGTGGAAACCACAGTGCATTGTGGGTGATATAGTCCAGTCAGAGAACTTGGCCCACACAGGAAAATGGGTGTATGAGGCACTTGAACTAAAACTCCCATGAGGCACTGCAGCAGCTCAGGTGCACACATATTAATGTTGACCCAGTCCAAAACAAAATATTTCATTTTGATTTTCCATTAGGAAAAGTATTCCAATAGAAAATTCCTGACCAGCTCTAGCTTGAAGAAGGAAGGGAGGAGAGGAGAGGAGAGGAGAGGAGAGGAGAGGAGAGGAGAGGGAAGTCGCCAATAAGATTATGTGATTACTTAGTGAAGGTGACTGCATGGCATGATGGAATAAAGAGGATGACTTTTCTTTTCCTCTTTCTTTTCTTTGTTTCCTTTTTCTTTTTTTGCTTTTTGAACTGAAGAAATATCTTAGACGGTTCATTTTGGAGCAAGTTTGCAGGAGGAGAAAAAGACTCTTTCTGAACAGATCAGGAGGGTATCCCACATGTAGAAAGTCCAAAGTTGTTGGCAGGAAAAGTAGACAAACAGGGCATCAAGCCTGGTGTTGTTGGTGGGCAGGCAGAAGCAGGGATGGACACCAGAAGAAACAAGGTTGGATAAGTAGGGAGGGGAAGAGATACGGAGGGACCTGAAGGTGAGGACAAGAAACTCATATTTGGTGTTTTAGCGCAGGGAAAGCAAGTGGAATGATATAAAGAGATGAGGCTTTGGTCAGATTGATGGCTATGGAGTGTGATCTCCTGGCTGTGGGATTTTTAGTGGACTGAAGGAGTGTTGTGGTTATCAAGAAGGCCATAAAAGAGGAGACTATAATAATCAGTAATCACTTGAGCTTTGCTCCAATGGGAGTTGTGGTTACATGGCACCTCTCTGGATCGGGCCCCACGTTTGTAATGCATCAAATTAACAGCACCATCTAACTGTGGTGGTTATTATTAGGACCCATGCAGTATCAATTTGCAAGCTTTGTCACAGTCAGACTAAAGTCAGATGCTAAACGGTCAGGCTCAGCCTTTGAGAAGAAATGGCCTGTCTTTAGCTGAATACATTTGCCATGATTCATAACATTGTCTGCAATCACTTTAAAAATAGCACTTACGCAATTCAGGAGCTACTACTGAAATCCTGACATTCTTGGGTCTTCCCCTCTTAGTCATACTCGTTTCAATTAATTTCCATGCTACCAAGACAGCTTCATACAGAAAGGCATAAACCTGAAAGAGGAACTGGGGGAATTAGGAAATGCAGCAAAAGGGGATCATCGTTTCTTTGCAATTGTGATGAGGCAAGATCGCAGCTGTTATTCCCCCTGTAGAAGTGAAATATGCAAACTCAACAAAAAAAGGGAGACAAAATCTGTGGAAAGTGTTTTCTTTTTTGCGGGGGAGCTGATATTTCTCTTTTCTTTTTCACCAGACAGGTAAATGGCTGTCAGGCACAGTGAAGCATGTGATCCGATTAAAAAGCATTTCCTCCAATGTTATATCAATGCTATTTGATCCCTCATTTGCTCCTTTTGGGCCCAGTTCAATTTTATACTCTGGAAACTAGCACTTGTCACTCTAGTAACCCCCTTTACTTCAATAGAACTAGTCAGGTGAGTGAGTTGTCTCTGTGTGTAAGGGCAGCAGAATCTGGCCCTTTGAATATAAATAGGCTTGGCAGGATTTTTTGTATTTATTTATTTTTTTATAATTTTGACCAATAATTTTCTATTTATATTTTAAGCTTTTTTTTTCAAAACGTATTGATTTAAATTTTCACAGTTACAAGAAGTTATGGGGGAAAGGTCAGACAATCAGGATGTCAGACAATAATTATTTAATGATAGAACTTGAGATTCAAAAAGTTGAAGCTTCATAATTGTTAAAACATAGTCAACATCGCATGTCATAATATGCAAAGTCAATATCCTTAAATCAAACTCTAATAAGTTCGCAAGCAGCTTTTTTCTTACCTGGCCTAGCTGTGAATTTTGATTATTAGCGATGGATATGTTTTTTGTACGTACAGTGAAATTGACATTTTCCAACATTTACCAGTAAAAATCTAATCCTTCAAGCCTATGTATAAGGGTGGAGGTTTTGATTAATGCATTGGGCTTTAACTACAGCATCCTTGAAAGGTGACTAGATTTAAAACAAAGTGCTTTATGGTCAAAGTGAACCCCTGGTTCATATTGGTGAACAGTTCCTCCCATGAATAGTCCCCATTGACACCAATGGGCTTATTTGTGAGAGTAACTGCTCCCCAATGTAAGGTGCTCACAAAATCGCCTGTAGGATACTCTTACATAATCAAGACAACAGCATATTCGTCTCTTGAACCTTATTGGGTCTGAGGGCACGTCTTCACTACCCGCCGGATCGGCGGGTAGCGATCGATCTATCGGGGATCAATTTATCGCATCTAGTGTAGACGTGATAAAAATCGATCCCCGATCGCTCTGCCATCAACTCCGGAACTCCACCACAGCGAGAGGCGGAAGCGGAGTCGATGGGGAAGCGGCAGTGGTCGACTCACCGCCATCCTCACAGCCAGGTAAGTCGACCCTAAAATACGCAACTTGTTGCATATCTTAGGTAGACCCCTCCACCCCCCGTAGTGTAGACCTAGCCTGAGTCACCATTGTATTACTCCAGTTTTACACTGTCTACTGGTGCAAAAGTGAACACAGCCATAAAGCTAGGTCCCCTTCTTCCCCGACTTCTTTTTCAAGTCAGCTGGAATTGTGATGAAACCAACAGGATCGCTGCATGCTCAGCACATTTGAAAAATAGGCCCTTGAGCTAAAGTGTTCCAAACTTCCCATGAACTAGGGTTGGGTACCCAATTTGAAAAATTAGTGGGCACAAAATTGGTCACTCTAAAATAGAGGCACACAAAATTAGAGGCTGCTTTAGAAAGTCAGGCCTAAATCAGTCAAATCAGGAGCAATATTAACAAACATCAAGATGGGAATGCAGAAAAAGAAACTCAGGGAACAAGCCCAACCAGCACAGTATATTACAACTTCACCTCTCACACATCTTAAAACAACTGTCAGCATGAGAGAACAGAATTACAGGGCCAAGTGTAATCAGCAGATATAATTCAACATAGCGCCATTGACTTCACTGAAGTTACATCAATTTACAAGAGCTGAGAAATTAGCCTACGGAGTTAAAATAACGAGTAATGGCAGAGGGAGCCAGCATACAAGGAGTGTAGGCTAGGGAGAAAAGAGACCTTCTCTGGTCAATTTGTTTGCCCTTTTATTGGAATTTGGTGCTCGTTAAGGGTGCTGGAAGGAGCTACCCCTGGACAATCAAGTTTGCTATTTATCCACAGAACACATACAAGACAGGCAGCGGTAGTGCAAACTTCTTCACATGCGACTGCTCATGTCTCTTGATAATGAAATGGAGGGATGACCATGGGTCAGCGACATGCCCATTCAGTCTTTGGCCTCTGCTCTGAGTGATTTGTATGATGTGGACACTTGATGTGGGAACTTGTCCTTTCACTTAGGCCACCGAACAGCCCTCAGATGGTAACATCTATAACCAACCTGGGCTTGAGGAAAGTAGCAGTACAGAGGTAACGGTTCTCCTATCCCATAACCAAACTCCTGCTGCAAGCAATCCCCCTCTTGGAGGAGATCCAAAGAAGATGTGCCTTAGAAAACCATGGAGAAAAAGAAAGAGAAGCAAGAGATATGGGCAGGATGTAAGGGAGAAACAAAGAGCCAGAAGTCCCTCTCTGAAGAGAGGGTGTAAAAACACAGCCATACATGAGACAAACTGATAGAGGAGGAGAGACCATATCTGTGTCCCATCAGATTCCATTTTAGCAAACAAGCAAATAAAACCAATGAAACAGTACAATGGAGATCTCCCCCAGATGACTCATAGAATCATAATCACTAGAGATGGAAAAGGCCAAGAACATCATCTGAGCCATGCCCCAGACTGTGGAGGAGGGTTGGGTAGGTTCCAATTCCAGTGCAGTTTAGCTGAGAATATACTGACTGAAGCACCCACTGCACTGGCTTCTTAGTCACTTCTGGTGACAGTCATGGTGCTGGCTCTGTTTTACTAAGGTCTGATCCTGAGCAATGCTTGGCTCCACACAACTCCCACTGATTCCAACACCTCTCAGGATCAGGGCATATGTTGCTATATGGTTTGGGCTCTGGCTGTCTGAGAGTCATTCCAGAGAGACATCTCACTGTCAGGAAGTTTTCCTCTGAAATCCAGCCTCATATTCCCTTTTCTTCATTGCATGCCATTCCTCCAGGGTGGCATGTTCTCTATTGTACTACCCTTTCCCCTGCCGTACAGATTAGCCTTTCTTTAAAATTAGTGTGAGTTTATAACACGTTAGCACGGGAGATGACAACTCAGTGGAGTGGAGGCAGGGACTAAAGGGCTCATGGAGTGAGCACAAAGTCACTCAGCTGTGCCACTGGGATTCAAGGGCTACCAGAATTCGCGAATGAAATAAGTTTGGTGTTATCAGTGTAAACCTTTGCCATTGGCATCACAAAATTGCTGTGTAGCAAAATTGCAGGGAATGCTCTTATATAGCACTTTTCAGCCAGTTATTTCAAAGAGCTCTACAAAGAGAGGCAAATATCATTACCATGATCAAAACGTGAGCTGATCAAGGTCCTACAACAGGCCACTGCTAGAGCCAGGACTAGACGCTTGTATGCCTGAGTCGCGGCCTCATGCCCTATCTACTGAACCACACTGCTTTTCTAGGAATGAGCTGGAAACTGCAGGCCTTGTCACATTAACCATCTGCAGGGCAGGGTTCAGCAGCAGCCAAACAGTGGAGATTTGCTTATACAGAGCTACCACTCTAAGGTCATGCTGCCTTGAGCTGTGCTGCAGTGATGTTCTACTTATGAGAAATAGTAAGAAAGCAAAAATATAAAAAGGTCAAGGCACAGAATTTGTTTCACAGAAACTGTCGTATGTGGGGCAGGTGAATCTTTGTGGATGCCCTGGCCCAGGAGCGCAGTGCTAATAAGCAGCCCATTCAAAGTTGTCAAAGCAGGAAACAAATCATTTGCCGGGTAAGATAAAAACTGCTGACTCTAGAGTTACATGTGGTTGGTGATCTTTCCGTGACCTTTCAGTTTTGTACCTTATCTTTTTTATTTCAGTGCCTAGCTAGGCAGGAGGGTTGAGTATAAAGCACATTTCTGTATCCATTTTATTTTAGCATTTGAAAATTAGAATGAGGTGTTATGGAGGCTGGAGTGTGAGCTTAGAATACCTTGCTAGTTTTCTGCTGATAAGCAGGGAGTGTTAACAAGAGGAGCTAGGAGAAACGCTGGGAGACAGGACTCTTGAATTCTCTTCCAAATTCAGCTACCAGTTTGCTGTATGGCCTGGGCAAGTCACATAGTCCCACATCTTCAAAGGTATTTAGGCACCTAATGCCCATTGATTTCAATATTTATCTCTGCATATCTCTGAGGAACATGGCATTAACCCCTCCCTGCCTGGGTTTATCCCTCAGTAAAATGGGTCTAATTCCTATTTACTGGACAGAGGTGCTGTGAAGCTTTAAACAGTTAAAGTCTCTGCAAGCACTTTGAGATCCTTAGAGGAGCGCACAGTGTCGTTTACCTGGGCTAAGCTTTACAAACATGGGTGCCTAAAGCTTGGATCCACATTCCAGTGCATGACTTGCAAAAAAGTGGCGAGCCCCAAACAGCTCCTCCCACTGACCTCCATGGAGGTCCTTTTGAAAATCAGGCCACTTACTTCGGTGTCTAAGAACAGACTCAGCAGCGTAACAGTAGGCACCATCTTTCAGCATCTTGGCCCAGTATGCCAGCCAACTGGTGTCTGCTCCATGGTGCTTACCACTCAGGGGTTGGCGTGACTCTGCCTCTTTGTTAGGGTCATAAACTCACCATATTCATCCTTCTGGGAACTGTTTCGCCATTAAAAATAAATGTAAATATTAGTAGCTGACAACATGTCACATAAAAAAAAGCTTTGAAGCTTGTTTACAAACAAAATACATTGGTTTCGTAAGCTCTCCCAGTCCTACTTCTAGTAAAATATTGACTTTTGGCGTGGTAAATACTAGTCCATTGCTCATTGCATGGAAACTCGTTTCTTTTGTTTATTCACATGCTGGAACCAGTGCAAACTGCTGCAATACACTTAATCCCCGTGTATAAACGCCTCTGTGGTGTAGCCCCAATCCTGCTACCATTGCAGTCAGTTTCAAGACTGCCATTGACTTCAATGTCATTCATCTGCCAATGGGCCCAATCCACACCTCCCACCCTGATCCAAAGCCCTCTGTAGGCAATGGAAAGATTCCCTCAGGGAACCATCGCCTGCTTTACCTTGTGTGCTGTGGTTGCTCCTCAATGCACTGCGCATGGCCTTCAACAAGTGAAAGCTATTTAGGCTTGGACTCATTTGACTGCATTTGTAATGATGTTTTGTGGGTCATAATCATGTTGGATAACACTGATTTTATAGTGCTCACTTGATTACAGTGGCAAACGAGAACACTAATTTGTGCGACTGCACCATACAGCCCCCCTCTGTGCTGTGCATTTTTAATATGACCAGTGAAAGTCCCCTCTTCCCCTCTGCCCCACCATTTATTTGGCTGGAGGGCGAAGTGTATCTGTCATTTATTTTGATGTATCTGACCTCAACTGAGAGCAGCTACCCCAAACTCTAGGCTCCCTTGACAATCAGGTAACATACAAAGTTCCACGGACAGAAAAACAACCTCCCTCAGCTGCTCAAAGGAAACAAATGCAGCAGTTTCCTGGCAACCGCAAAACTGAAGCCAAACTTTTATTTCTGACATTCCCTAACAGAGTCCCCCTGCGCCCCCACCTCCACCACCATTGCTCCCCAGCCTCCCAAACAGCCCCACTCTCTTCAAGGCAGGAAGGAAAAGCCGGTGGGTCACACCGAGGTTGAGTCACACCATGGGGAAACCAAATGCCAATCTGAAATGCACCGCTACTGACTGAAACCGAGAGCCAGGCTCTGCTGCCAGCACAGGAGTCGGGACTGAGATCACGGCCCTATTGTGCTAGGCTCTGTAACCCAAACAGGAGGAAACACTTGATGCACCTGAAGTGCCTACACTCTAACCAGGCAAGGCAGACCATGGGTGGTAGGGGAGACAGTGGCCCAGAGAGATGATGTGACTTGCCAGAGGTCACAGCAGGTCAGTGACAGAGATGGGAATAGAACCTGAATCTCACAGCCCTAGCCATCCAACCAGCAAGTCTTTCCTTCCCTTTTCTCACATCCCTCTCCAGCATTTTCCCCTCATTCAGTCCCTTGCCATCTCCTGTTCCTCCCTGCTCCCAGCCCCCTCTCAAAACAAGTCATATTTTTGCCCCTCTCCCACCGGTTCTGTGTTTACTGTCCTCCATGGTTACACGGTTGGCCCAGGTTCAGCCTGAGGCTTCTGGAGCAGGTTAGCAGGAGGGCTCTCTAGGCCAGAATGCTGAAGCCCCATGAGGACGCTTGGTTAACATTCCTTGCTGATCCATTTGAGCACAGACTTGAAGCAAATGCACTTCCTCAGCACTGCATGCCAGGACAGACACTGGACAGAGAGCAGTGGGATGGCCATGTCAAGGCTTGGCAGAGCTGTGAATGAGGAATTCAGTCCTCTTTTGCAAATTTCAGGTTCTCTCAGTCTCCACCCAAAGGGGCGGGGGGTAAGGAAAGAGGAGCTTAATCCTTCCTCAGGTCCCAAGAGCCTCAAGGACATCCTGGCTGTCAGGGGGGAAAACTGCTATGCCTTCCTGGCTGCCTACAGGTATCAAAACCTCCAGCTTCCCCTGATACATTGATGCATTTTCAATACAAAAATCTTGCAGGTAAAGTAAAATACCTTGAACTTAATATTACCCTAGGGCTCTTAGTATGACACGGGGAGAGAGCTTAAGGGCTGGGGTCGGGCAACAGTGTATAATTCTGGGTTTCTTGCCATCTAATTCAGGGCCTCTGAAGTATAATTCAGATGTGATGTACTGCACAGGACACAGGGCTTTGTGCTGCCTCCTCTGCTAGCACCATAACTTTGAACGTTACTTTCCACAGCCAGTCCTTGTGGGAATGGTCCAACCCTGACAGATTGATGACTCTTGTGTGGAGCAAGTATTTTATTAGCTTTACATCTTAGCTTTCCAGAACCAACACTTTCACAATAATCTATGCACCCTAACAGTATTTCCTTATGACGCGTCGGCTGATTACCTCTCAGGTTTATGGCTTTCTTGTCGAGAGGAAACTGATATCTTGTATCATAGGCCTTATAAAAAGCTTCATTTGTCAGATCCAGATTTTATGCAACCTGGTAAAAGTGTGTGTGACCTTTCAGGACAGACTGGTTTAAGCAATGATCAAATGAACCTTCAGGCCCTGTGCGCCTCTTCTCTCTCTCTCTCTCTCTCTCTCTCTCTCTCTCCCCCCCCCCCCCCCCTAGTGCTCCAGAAAGGACACTTAAAATTTGATTTCTCATCAACATTTAACTCTCCCTCAGCTTTGCCCCTTGCCTGCAGCTATTCCCTAGCAGTGTTACACCCGCTGCTTGTGGAGTTTTATTTCCAGCAGCACCTAGATCCCTCCTCTCCCCCCCAAAGACAGCATTTTTGTAGGGGCCCCTATGTTTATGATCGACCTGTGTCACATTTTGTTTTAATCCATGCCTAACCTTTTGCCTGCCGCCTTTTAGGTCAGTACCTGTTGCAATGGTGGTCTTGTAACGTTTGCTTGCAAACTTAAGTTAAGCAACCTGCTTGTGTTTGATGGAAGTATCTTGAGTAAACAGCATCTTATGTACACGGCCACTTGCTCAACAGGTTGAATGTTGCATTATTCATTTGCACATGGGGTGTTTTGAAAATAAAACCCAAAACAGTGACTTCTTATCAGATAATGTTTAACTCATTCAAGTTTGCAAGAGCAGATTCTGAAATTCCCTTTCTATAGTGCCATTCCTCTGAGGATTGCAGGGCTTATAAATAGGTAACTAAGCTACACAACAGCCCTGTGAGGTAGCCAAGTATTAACAAAATCCCAATATCGCTATCTACATCCTGCCCATTTAAAACTACCCTTTAGTTTCAGTTGGATAAGGGACTCTTCTCCACTTCCTGCTGCTATGGAATGTTAAATATTGGCCACAGATCACGCCAAAGCTGGCTGCACTTCAGTGGTAGATAAAGTGACCTCTGTGAACTGTTTGTTAATTTTAAAAGAGGCTTTGGGATCCTTCAAGGAAAAAAAGGCCTATATCCACATAAGATTTATTGCACTATTGTTAGCTGTTGTTAGCCTCATTGCACAGATAGGTATAACCAGGCACAGAGAGTTTGTGGCTCAAATTGAAAACCTGCACCTCAGTTGGGCACCCAAAACTAGAAGCAGCTAAAACTAAAACTTTCAGAAAATTGAGCCGGAAGTGACCAGACAAAAGACACAGTGAAAATCAGTGGAAGGGCCGAGTTTAGGATATTCCTAGGACTTTGTTCTAAGGATAATTACCTCTAAATTAGGTTGGCATAATTACGTCTCTCGGGGGTGTGAAAAATCCACACCTCTGAGCAGCGTAGTTAAGCTGACCTAAGTCCCCCCGTAGACACTAGATCAACAGAAGAATTCTGCCATTGACCTAGCTACCGCGTCTCGGGGAGATGGATTACCATCGGCATAGGTAGTGGCTGATGTGCTGTAGTGGCACAGCTGTACTGCTGTAGGCAAGCCCATAGCCAGTGGTTTTCCAACATTTTTTCTGGTGACCCGGTTGAAGAAAATTGTTCGTGCCTGTGACCCAACGGAGCTAGGGATGAGGGGTTTGGGGTGTGGGAGGGGCTCAGGGCTGGGGTAGAGGCTTGGGGTGCGGGGGTGAGGGCTGCGGGGTGGGGCCGGGAATGAGGGGTTCATGGTGTGGGAGGGGGCTCTGGGCTGGGGCAGGGAGTTGGGGTGCGGGAGGGAGTCAGGGCTTTGGGCTGGGGGTACAGGCTCTGGGCTGGGGCTGGGGATGAGGGGTTTGGGGTGCAAGAAGGGTTTGAGGGGAGATTTGAGGGGGGACTTCAGGGGGGGCTTAGGGCTGGGGCAGGGGCTTACCTGTGGCAGCTCCCGGTCTGCGGCATAGCTGAGGTGCAGAGGCAGGCTTCCCACCTGTCCTGGCACTGGAGATCGCGCTGTGCTCTGGAAGTGGCCAGCAGCGGGTTGGGCTTCTAGGTGGAGGCGCACAAGTGGATCCATGCAGCTCTCGCCCGCAGGCACCCCCCCGGTTCCCGGCCAAAGGGAATGCGGAGCCGGTGCTCAGGGCGGGGGCAGCAAGTGGAGCCTCATAGTGCCCCCCCCCCCCGCCCCGGCCTAGGAGCTGGACCTGCTGGATACTTCTGGGGCACAGCGCGGTGTCAGAACAGGTAGGGACTAGCCTGTCTTAGCCGGGCAGCACCGCCAAGGGGACTTTAATGGCTCGGTCTCTGCTTCCCTTTTCAGACCAGTGCCCGCAGTTTGAAAACCACTGCCCTAAGCTACACACAGTTCACTTACTTCCATTTAAATCCTTTTTCACCATAAACCCAAAGTGGAATAAACGAAATTGGGCAATACAGATTATTTGAGCAAGCAGTTTATTTTGCCAGATTATATTAAACAGGCATGATCTGGTCCTGGGGGAAAAAGTCATGATGTCCAATTAGAAAAGCCAGACTTCCATTGGTTTTATTAAATTGTCCTTTGTTCTGCAATAAAAACTATTCAAGCCATTTGTAACTTTAAAATACTAGTTTAAAGCCAGTTACCAGTGCTGTGGTCCCAGCCCCGCATGAGCACCAGTGACTCTGCCCCAACCCTTGGAATGCATGACCCCTGAGTGACCCAGTGACAAACCACTAACCTAAATTTATGGCAGTTTCTGCAGGCTTTCCCCCTCCCTCCCTCCCTCCCTCTCTCTCTCTCTCATCACACTGATGATATAGCCCAGGTTTTAACTTGGCAGCTCCCTTGGTTCTGGGTGAAAAATGGCAAATAGCAGAGCTGTTAACTATCACATCCACCTACCCATCCCCAAATGTCAAAAGCCACCCTGGAGACCAAAAAAAAAAAATCACACTTAAAAACATTAACGTCAGAATCCGTATGAACTCCGGGACAGCGATAACAAGAGATACACGGGACCAGGTTTTCAGAAGCCGTCAGGAGCAGATTTTCAAGTGCTCAGAACACGCAGCGGGGCTGTCTTTTCAAACAAGGTCCCATACAGGGTGCTGGGCTTTGGCTCATGCAACAGACACAAGCGAGTGTGTCTTTTTTTTACTGGTGTTTACCCCTTCGGCAACTGGCCCGAACCAAAGCATCCACCAGGGCATGTCACCTTTACATTTACTTATTTCCGTTATTTATTTATTTATGTATTAAAAATATAAAGAGCCTAATCATGGAATCATAGAATCATAGATTATAGGACTGGAAGGGACCTCGAGAGGTCATCGAGTCCAGTCCCCTGCCCGCATGGCAGGACCAAATACTGTCTAGACCATCCCTGATAGACATTTATCTAACCTACTCTTAAATATCTCCAGAGACGGAGATTCCACAACCTCCCTAGGCAATTTATTCCAGTGTTTAACCACCCTGACAGTTAGGAACTTTTTCCTAATGTCCAACCTAGACCTCCCTTGCTGCAGTTTAAACCCATTGTTTCTGGTTCTATCCTTAGAGGCTAAGGTGAACAAGTTCTCTCCCTCCTCCTCATGACACCCTTTTAGATACCTGTAAACTGCTATCATGTCCCCTCTCAGTCTTCTCTTCTCCAAACTAAACAAACCCAGTTCTTTCAGCCTTCCTTCATAGGTCATGTTCTCAAGACCTTTAATCATTCTTGTTGCTCTTCTTTGGACCCTTTCCAATTTCTCCACATCTTTTTTAAAATGCGGCGCCCAGAACTGGACACAATACTCCAGCTGAGGCCTAACCAGAGCAGAGTAGAGCGGAAGAATGACTTCTCGTGTCTTGCTCACAACACACCTGTTAATGCATCCCAGAATCATGTTTGCTTTTTTTGCAACAGCATCACACTGTTGACTCATATTTAGCTTGTGGTCCACTATAACCCCTAGATCCCTTTCTGCCGTACTTCTTCCTAGACAGTCTTTTCCCATTCTGTATGTGTGAAATTGATTTTTCCTTCCTAAGTGGAGCACTTTGCATTTGTCTTTGTTAAACTTCATCCTGTTTAACTCAGACCATTTCTCCAATTTGTCCAGATCATTTTGAATTATGACCCTGTCCTCCAAAGTACTTGCAATCCCTCCCAGTTTGGTATCATCCGCAAACTTAATAAGCGTACTTTCTATGCCAATATCTAAGTCGTTGATGAAGATATTGAACAGAGCCGGTCCCAAAACAGACCCCTGCGGAACCCCACTCGTTACGCCTTTCCAGCAGGATTGGGAACCATTAATAACAACTCTCTGAGTACGGTTATCCAGCCAGTTATGCACCCACCTTATAGTAGCCCCATCTAATTTGTATTTGCCTAGTTTATCGATAAGAATATCATGCGAGACCGTATCAAATGCCTTACTAAAGTCTAGGTATACCACATCCACCGCTTCACCCTTATCCACAAGGCTCGTTATTCTATCAAAGAAAGCTATCAGATTGGTTTGACATGATTTGTTCTTCACAAATCCATGCTGGCTGTTCCCTATCACCTTACCACCTTCCAAGTGTTTGCAGATGATTTCCTTAATTACTTGCTCCATTATCTTCCCTGGCACAGAAGTTAAACTAACTGGTCTGTAGTTACCTGGGTTGTTTTTATTTCCCTTTTTATAGATGGGCACTATATTTGCCCTTTTCCAGTCTTCTGGAATCTCTCCCATCTCCCATGACTTTCCAAAGATAATAGCTAGAGGCTCAGATACCTCCTCTATTAGCTCCTTGAGTATTCTAGGATGCATTTCATCAGGCCCGGGTGACTTGCAGGCATCTAACTTTTCTAAGTGATTTTTAACTTGTTCTTTTTTTATTTTATCCGCTAAACCTACCCCCTTCCCATTAGCATTCACTATGTTAGGCATTGCTTCAGACTTCTCGGTGAAGACCGAAACAAAGAAGTCATTAAGCATCTCTGCCATTTCCAAGTTTCCTGTTACTGTTTCTCCCTCTTCACTAAGCAGTGGGCCTACCCTGTCTTTGGTCTTCCTCTTGCTTCTAATGTATTGATAAAAAGTCTTCTTGTTTCCTTTTATTCCTGTAGCTAGTTTGAGCTCATTTTGGGCCTTTGCCTTTCTAATCTTGCCCCTGCATTCCTGTGTTGTTTGCCTATATTCCTCCTTTGTAATCTGTCCTAGTTTCCATTTTTTATATGACTCCTTTTTATTTTTTAGATCGTGCAAGATCTCATGGTTAAGCCAAGGTGGTCTTTTGCCACATTTTCTATCTTTCCTAACCAGCGGAATAGCTTGCTTTTGGGCCCTTAATAGTGTCCCTTTGAAAAACTGCCAACTCTCCTCAGTTGTTTTTCCCCTCAGTCTTGATTCCCATGGGACCTTACCTATCAGCTCTCTGAGCTTCCCAAAATCTGCCTTCCTGAAATCCATTGTCTCTATTTTGCTGTTCTCCCTTCTACCCTTCGTTAGAATTGCAAACTCTATGATTTCATGATCACTTTCACCCAGGCTGCCTTCTACTTTCACATTCTCAACAAGTTCCTCCCTATTTGTTAAAATCAAGTCTAGAACAGCTTCCCCCCTAGTAGCTTTTTCAACCTTCTGAAATAAAAAGTTGTCTCCAATGCAGTCCAAGAATTTGTTGGATAGTCTGTGCCCCGCTGTGTTATTTTCCCAACATATATCCGGATAGTTGAAGTCCCCCATCACCACCAAATCTTGGGCTTTGGATGATTTTGTTAGTTGCTTGAAAAAAGCCTCATCCACCTCTTCCCCCTGGTTAGGTGGCCTGTAGTAGACTCCTAGCATGACATCTCCCTTGTTTTTTGCCCCTTTAAGCCTAACCCAGAGACTCTCAACACTTCCGTCTCCTATGTCCATCTCTACCTCAGTCCAAGTGTGTACATTTTTAATATATAAGGCAACACCTCCTCCCTTTTTCCCGTCTATCCTTCCTGAGCAAGCTGTACCCATCCACACCAACATTCCAATCATGTGTATTATCCCACCAAGTTTCAGTGATGCCAACAATGTCATAGTTGTATTTATTTATTAGCACTTCCAGTTCTTCCTGCTTATTCCCCATACTTCTCGCATTTGTATATAGGCATCTAAGATACTGGTTTGATCTTTCCTCCCAGTTTTGTCCTGACTCTCCTTTCTCTCTGCCAATATAGCCCACACTCCCTCTTGTTTCCGACCCATCTCCCCGGTCTCCATATTCCCCACTTACCTGTGGGCTTTGCTCACCTGTCCCCGTCAAACCTAGTTTAAAGCCCTCCTCACTAGGTTAGCCAGTCTGTGGCCGAATAGGGTCTTTCCTCTCCTCGAAAGGTGAACGCCATCTCTGCCTAGCAGTCCTTCCTCAAATAGCATCCCGTGATCTAGGAAGCCAAAGCCCTCCTGGCGACACCATCTTCGCAGCCAGGCATTCACCTCCATGATGCATCTGTCTCTGCCCGGGCCCCTACCTTTGACAGGAAGAATTGAAGAGAATACCACCTGCGCTCCAAACTCCTTCACCCGTACTCCCAGAGCCCTGTAGTCACTCTTGATCCGCTCAGTGTCACACCGCGCAGTATCATTTGTGCCCACATGGATGAGTAGCATGGGGTAGTAGTCAGAGGGCTGGATAATCCTCGACAATGCCTCCGTAACGTCTCTGATACGGGCCCCCGGCAGGCAGCATACCTCCCGAGATGAAATGTCAGGGCGACAGATTGGCGCCTCCGTCCCCCTCAGCAGAGAGTCTCCGACCACCACTACCCTACGTTTCCTATTCGCAGTGGTGGCAGCAGACTTTCCAGCCTTAGGGGTACGAGGCTTCTCCTCCTTTACTGTAGGGAGTGATTCCTTCTTTCCTGTATCAAGAAGAGCATAACGGTTACCTATAACCACGGCAGGAGGGTTCGGAGCAAGGGTGGAGCGCTGCCTGCTGCCAGAAGTAACCAGCTGCCAGTGTCCACCCTGAGCCATCTCCTCCTCCACCAGTGGTGTATCAGCAGTCCTGTGTACTGGGACAGCTACCTCAGCTGTCTCCACATGGACACTGTCGAGGAATTGCTCGTGGATACGGATGCTCCTCAACCTAGCCACCTCCTCCTGTAGCTCTCCCACCTGCTGCCTGAGAGATTCCACCAGCAGGCACCTCTCACATTGGATGGTCCCCCCAGCCTGGATATCAGTAAGTGGAAATTGCAAGTTACAGTCTTTGCAAAACCACACCAGGATCTGGGTAGAGGCATCCATGCTTAGGCACTCTGTCTGGCTACAGGCACAGGTGGAGGAGACAGTAGCAGTGCTGGCACAGGTGTTGCGGGTCTTCCTAACCATCGTAAGCCTCCCTCTGTCAAACTCCCGTCTGCAACCCCCTGTCAGCTGAAAGGGTTGTTTAAGCAAAAAGTTATGAATGTAGTTGCTTTATAGGTATTAAGGGGAATCAAGAGAAAACAGATGGAACCAGCAAGGGACCCTCGCCCCCTTCCTAACTCCCTTGTGAAACTCCCTGTTAGCAGCCCCTGGTCGCAAAGCTCCCTGGTCGCTTGTGCGCTGCTTTATAAAGCCCTGGCCTGTATGAATGCCCCGCCCACTGATGAAGGCTCAGCCACTTACCAGAGGCTTCTAGCTTTCAAACCTTCCAACTGCCAGCCACAGCACACGGTCCTTCAAACAACCAAAACAAACAAACAGACTGACAAACACAAGCTCAGCACACAGCAAGTAACCCTCAAACACAAACAAACACACACTACAGACAGTCACTTACCCCAAAAGGGTGCTGTATTGCTCCTCCTTCACCTGGAGAACTCCCTTGTGAAACTCCCTGTTAGCAGCCCCTGTTCGCAAAAAATGGGAGCCTTTCCAGTGACTTTAATGGGCTTTGGGTCAGCCCCTAAAAATTGTGTCCTATACTCACAGGGGATATTATTTAATATTAATTATTTATACTGGAGTATCATCTAGGAGCTGCAGTCATGTACCAGGACCCCACTGTGATAAGTGCTGTACACAGAGAGAACAAAAAGACTGACCCTGGCCTATAGAGCTTACCATCTAAGTCAACTATTAAATCTAAAGTATACTATTGCAATCTAAGTATACTATTAAGTATACTAAGTATTGCTGTCAATTAATTGCAGTTAATTCACGCGATTAACTCAAAAAAATTAACTGTGATTAAAAAACTTAATCGCACTGTTAATAGAATACCAATTGAAATGTATTAAATACTTTTGGATGTTTTTCTACATTTTCAAATATATTGATTTCTATTACAACACAGAATACACAAAGTGTACAGTGCTCACTTTATATTATTATTTTTATTGCAAATATTTGCACTGTAAAAATGATAAACAAAAGAAATAGTATTTTTCAATTCACCTCATACAAGTACTGTAGTGCAATCTCTTTATCATGAAAGTGTAACTTACAAATGAAGATTTTTTTTTGTTCCATAACTGCACTCGAAAACAAAACAATGTAAAACTTTAGAGCCTACAAGTCCACTCAGTCCTACTTCTTGTTCAGACAGTACTAAGACAAACAAGTTTGTTTGCATTAACAGGAGATACTGCTGCCTGCTTCTTATTTACGATGTCACCTGAATGTGAGAACAGGTGTTCGCAAGGCACTTTTGTAGCCAGTGTTGCAAGGTATTTACATGCCAGATATACTAAACATTCATATGCCCCTTCATGCTTCGGCCACCATTCCAGAGGACATGCTTCCATGCTGATGATGCTCGTTAAAAAAATAATGTGTTAATTAAATTTGTGACTGACCACCTTGGAGGAGAATTGTATGTCTCCAGTTCTGTTTTACCCACATTCTGCCATATATGTCATGTTATAGCAGTCTCGGATGATGACCTAGCACTTGTTCGTTTTAAGAACACTTTCACAGTAGATTTGACAAAACGCAAAGACGGTACCAATGTGAGCTTTCTAAGGCTAGATACAGCACTCGACCCAAGTTTTAAGAATCTGAAGTGCCTTCCAAAATCTGAGAGGGATGAGGTGTGGAGCATGCTTCCAGAAGTCTTAAAAGAGCAACACTCCTAGAATCATAGAATCATAGCATATTAGGGTTGGAAGAGGCCTCAGGAGGTCATCTAGTCCAAGCCCCTGCTCAAAGCAGGACCAATTCCCAACTAAATCATCCCAGCCAAAACTTTGTTAAGCCAGGCCTTAAAAACCTCTAAGGATGAGATTCCATCACCTCCCTAGATAACCCATTCCAGTGCTTCACTACCTTCCTAGTGAAATAGTGTTTCCTAATATCCAACCTAGACCTACGCCACTGCAACTTGAGACCATTGCTCCTTGTTCTGTCATCTGCCACCACTGAGAACAGCCGAGCTCCATCCTCTTTGGAACCCCCCCTTCATGTAATTGAAAGCTGCTATCAAATCCCCCCCTCGCTCTTCTCTTCTGCAGACTAAATAACCCTATTTCCCTCAGCCTTTCCTCGTAAGTCATGTGCCCCAGGCCCCTAATCATTTTCGTTGCCTCCGCTGGACTCTCTCCAATTTGTCCACATCCCTTCTGTAGTGGGGGGACCAAAACTGGATGCAATACTCCAGATGAGGCCGCACCAGTGCCAAATAAAGGGGAATAATCACTTCCCTTGATCTGCTGGCAATGCTCCTATTAATACAGCCCAATATGCCATTGGCGTTCTTGGCAACAAGGGCACACTGCAGACTCATATCCAGCTTCTCGTCCACTGTAATCCCCAGGTCCTTTTCTGCAGAACTGCTGCTTAGCCAGTCGGTCCTCAGCCCGTAGCAGTGCATGGGATTCTTCCTTCCTAAGTGCAGAACTCTGCACTTGTCCTTGTTGAACATCATGAGATTTCTTTTGGCCCAATCCTCCAATTTGTCTTTGTCACTCGTGACCCTATCCCTACCCTCCATCTACCTCTCCCCCCAGCTTAGTCTCATCTGCGAATTTGCTGAGGGTGCAATTAATCCCACCATCCAGATCATTAATAAAGATGTTTAACAAAAAGGGCCCCAGGACTGACCCCTGGGGCACTCTTCTTGATACCAGCTGCCAACTAGACATCGAGACGTTGATCCCTACCCATTGAGCCCGACAATATAGCCAGCTTCCTATCCACCTTATAGTCCATTCATCCAATCCATACTTTTTTAACTTGCTGGCAAGAATACTGTGGGAGACCAAATCAAAAGCTTTGCTAAAGTCAAGATATATCACATCCACCTCTTTCCCCATATCCACAGAGCCAGTTATCTCATCATGGAAGGCAATCAGGTTGTTCAGGCATGACTTGCCCTTGGTGAATCCATGTTGACTGTTCCTGATCACCTTCCTCTCCTCCAAGTGCTTCAAAATGGATTCCTTGAGGACCTGCTCCATGATTTTGCTGGGGACTGAAGTAAGGCTGACTGGTCTGTAGTTCCCCGGGTTCTCTTTTTTCCCTTTTTTAAATATAGGCACTATATTTGCCTTTTTCCAATCATCCGGGATCTCCCCCGATCCCCATGAATTTTCAAAGATAATGGCCAATGGCTCTGCAGTCACATCAGCCAACTCCCTCAGCACTCTTGGATGCATTAAATCTGGACACATGGACTTGTGCATGGCCAGCTTTTCTAAATAGTCCTTAACCTGTTCTTTCACCACTGAGGGCTGCTCACCTCCTCCCCATGCTGTGTAGCCCAGTGCAGCAGTTTGGGAGCTGACCTTGTCTGTGAAGACTGAGGCAAAAAAAGCATTGAATACTTCAGCTTTTTCCACATCATCTGTCACTAGGTTGCGTCCCCCATTCAGTAAGGGTCCCACTTTCCCTGACCCTCTTCTTGTTGCTAACATACCTGTAGAAACCCTTCTTGTTACTCTTCACATCCCTTGCTAGCTGCATCTCCAATTGTGATTTGGCCTTTCTGATTACACCCCTGCATGCTCTAGCAATATTTTTATACTCCTCCCTAGTCATCTGTCCCAATTTCCACTTCTTGTAAACTTCCTTTTTGAGTTTAACCTCACTGCAGATTTCACTGTTAAGCCAAGCTGGTCGCCTGCCATATTTGCTATTCCTTCTGCACATCGGGATGGTTTGTTCCAGTGCCCTCAATAAGGCTTCTTTAAAATACACCCAGCTCTCCTGGACTCCTTGCCCCCTCATATTAGCCTCCCAGGGGATCCTGCCCATCAGTTCCCTAAGAGAGTCTAACTCTGCTTTTCTGAAGTCCAGGATCTGTATTTTGCTACTCTCCTTTCTTCCTTTTTTCAAGATCCTGAACTCAACCACCTCATGGTCATTGCTGCCTAGGTTGTCACGCAGTTCTACTTCCCCTACCAATTCTTCCCTGTTTGTAAGCAGCAGATCAAGAGGAGCATAGCCCCTAGCCGGTTCCTCCGGCACTTGTACCAGGAAGTTGTACCCAACACTCTCCAAAAACTTCCTGGATTGTCTGTGCATTGCTGTATTGCTCTCCCAGCAGATGTTAGGGTGATTGAAGTCCCCTATTAGAACCAGGGCTGGTGATCTGGAAACTTAAGTTAGTTGTCTGCAGAGAACCTCGTCTACCTCATCCTTCTGATCCGGTGGTCTATAGCACACGCCCACCACGACATCACCCTTGTTGCTCTCATCTCTAAACTTAACCCAAAGACTCTCAACAGGCTTTTCTCCGGTTTCAAACTTGAGCTCTGAGCAATCATACTCCTCTCTTACATACAATGCAACTCCTCCACCTTTCCTCCCATGCCTGTCCTTTCTGAACAGTTTATATCCATCCATGACAGTGCTCCAGTCATGTGAACTGCCCCACCAAGTTTCTGTTATTCCAATCACATCATAGTTCCTTGATTGTGCCAGGACTTCTAATTCTTCCTGCTTGTTTCCCAGGCTTCTTGCGTTCGTGTACATGTACCTAAGAAAACTAGCAGATTACCCTATTTTCTCAGAATGAATCAAGAGGCTTCCCATCTTGTACCCTCCTCCTTGTGTTTCCTCCTGGTATCCCACTTCCCCACTTACCTTTGGGTTTTGATCACCATCCCCCGGCGAACCTAGTTTAAAGCCCTCCTCACTAGGTTAGCAAACCTGCCTGCAAAGATGCTCTTCCCTCTCTTCATTAGGTGGATCCCATCTCTTCCTAGCAATCCTTCTTCCCGGAACAACATCCCATGGTCAAAAAATCCAAAGTCCTCTCTCCGACACCACCTGCGCAACCATGGATTCACTTCCACAATTCGACGGTCCCTACCTGGAAACTATGCGGAAACTACAGAACCTGTAAAAAGCTTTTTACAGATTCAGACTAACACGGCCACCCCTCTGATACAGAACCTGAACCACCAAAAAAGAAAATCAACCTTCTGCTGGTGGCATCTGACTGAGATGATGAAAATGAATGTGCATTGGTCCAGTCTACTTTGGATCGTTATCGAGCAGAACCCATCATCAACATGGACGCATGACTTCTGGAATGGTGGTGGAAGAATGAAGGGACATATGAATCTTTAGCGCATCTGTCATGTAAAAATCTTGCGATGCCGGCTACAACAGTGCCATGTGAACGCCTGTTTTCACTTTCCGATGATATTGTAAACAAGACGTGGGCAGCATTAGCTCCTGCAAATTGTAACCAAACTTATTTATCTGAGTGATTGGCTGAAGTAGGACTGAGTGGACTTGTAGGTTCTAAAGTTGTACATTGTTTTATTTTTGAATGCAGTTATTTTTTGTACATAATTCTACATTTGTAAGTTCAACTTTCATTATATAGAGGTTGCACTACTGTACTTGTATTAGGTGAATTGAAATATACTATTTCTTTTGTTTTTTACAGTGCAAATATTTGTAATCAAAAATAAAGTGAGCCCTGTACACTTTGTATTCTGTGTTGTAATTGAAATCAATATATTTGAAAATGTAGAAAACATCCAAAAATATTTAAATAAATGGTATTGTATTATTGTTTAACAGTGTGATTAACTGCGATTAATTGTGATTAATTTTTTTAATCGCACAATTATTTTTTTTAATTGCTTGACAGCCCTAATACTAAGGATACTATTGAAAGTTCAATATCTAGCAGTGTTACAATGGTACCACATTTTTCTCATTGTAAGTATCTGAAAGAGTCCACAGTTAATGCAGGTGTCTGGTAGCAAATGGTGAGTTTCCAATGCTGCGAGGCTGCATGCATATTTAAAGAGAGCTTGGGATCTTTGACATACTCACAAACTGCCATTCTTTCTGGCAGTGTCACACTAATGAATCAGGGCAGTCTTTTATTGCTAGTATTAGAAGTTTTTTAATATCACATGATGCATGTTCTTTATAAAGTGCTGTTTTTCCTTTGCCGAACCCACATCAAAGGTCTCAGTTGGTTTGTTTTCCAAAAAGACATTGTTGGAAGTTTTAGATTCTTATAGTTCTGGCTAGTCGAGATGGTCAGAACATATTTAATTGAAAATTCAACAAAAAATGGGTGGGGGAAGTCAGCAAAAACAAAACCTTTTGTCCCAAAGGGGGGCGGTGGGAGGACGTTTTTAGGCTCCATATAGGCACTTTGATTGGGTTTTATGTTTTCTCTGTAATGCTTTCACCTTAAGAATAAATGTGTTTACTGTGTGGCAACTTGTGACTGCTGGCAATACACTGTTCATAGCCTTCATAGATTAAGCACAGTGCAGACACTGTCCTGTTTGGGTAGTCTGGCTTGCTGGGAATATCACAGTGTTGGCAAAGAACTGAGAAGCCTGGAAAACACCCTGGTCAGAAGAGAGAAAGATGGGATTCACCAGAAACCGAAGAGCAGTGATGGCTGAGAAGACGGGAGCCTAGAGGGGGTGCTCATGAGTGACCACGGGGAGGAAATACAGGTGCAGTCACCCTGAACTGTAGCATACACATCCCTCACTCCAACGTTTCAACCAGCTCTATCATCCAGTTGTTACAGTGAGAGTCCAAACTTCTGGGTTCTATGCCTGCCTCTGACACAGGCTCATTCTGTAACCTTGGACAAATGACTTAACCTTTC
Source organism: Chrysemys picta bellii (assembly GCF_011386835.1). Classification (NCBI taxonomy): domain Eukaryota; kingdom Metazoa; phylum Chordata; order Testudines; family Emydidae; genus Chrysemys; species Chrysemys picta. The sequence continues at coordinate 270,347,269 of NC_088792.1, read as the reverse complement.
TGTGCCTCGGTTTCCCCATCTGTAAAATGGGGGTATTTAGTCCACAACCAGGCTCAGCAGGGTATTGTGAGAATGATTCTATGGCTACACTATGAGCTAGTAGTGTGATTTCCCTGCTCTTGTAGCCCCAAGTAACCATGAGTATAACTAGCAGAGTAGCCGCAGTAGCACAGGTAGCGGCAGTAGAGGCACGACTTAGCCGTGAGGAACACAAACCCACCGGAAACCAATGGGTGTGTATTTGGCACACTTAAACCACGCCTCCAATGCTGCTACCTATGCTAACACGGTGACGCTGCTATTTGTACTCTCAATGAGAGCTAATGTGAGTGTGTGTGCATGTTGTGTAGACATAGCCTGTATTTGTACACAGCTTTGAAATACTTGGCTGGAAGGTGCAATAGAAATGGAAAGTATTATCCATTCTGAGTGTGATTCTTCTCTCATTTACACAGGTTCTACGCCACTTATAATATTAGCATTGGCCTGCTAAACCCAGGGTTGTGAGTTCAATCCTTGAGAGGGCAATTTGGGGATTTAGTTGGGGATTGGCCCTGCTTTGAGCAGGGGGTTGGACTAGATGACCTCCTGAGGTCCCTTCCAACCCTGATATTCTATGTTTATGTTTAAGGTACTGACTGCTGTCAGCCCTCTGCCTCTGTTCTCTGCTGCCCAGGGACTGGTAAACCTGTGTCCTCCGTGCAAGGCTCTGCTTCCCAGCTGCCACTTCTGTGGGAAGGCCTCTTTCATGTTAGCTCTACCAGCAGCTCTATCTGAGCTCACATCTTGCCCCTTGAGGTCTTCTTCCTGCTCCCTAGCATTTTTGGGGTGGTTTGAGCCCAGGGCAGAGCTGTTTGCCCTGCCATTCCGGCTGCTTTTTTTCTGCTTCAAAGCTCTGTTCTGCTGCATTGTACCCTCCATTTATGTGCTCATGAATGCGGGTTAATTAATCCTGGATTACAGCATATCACAGTGAGAGCACAGGGTAACGCGCAAATTTGGTCATTACACCCTCTAATTCCAATGCTCTGAGGAAACTCAGCTTCATCAAAATGGCAATTATTATGAAATATGGCCGTGCACAGTCCAGCAAAACACGTGCCGTGACATACTTCGGATGTCTTTGCACTCAGGCAGAATCTGTCTTTCTGAACTAACACTCACCAGAAACCTGTGAATTCTTCTATGCTTCATGAGTTCCTGAAACCATGCTGAGATTCTTTCCAGTATTATCAGGCTAAGCTAGATGAATCCCAGGAGTGACCTTGCAAATGGTACACACACTGATTGGGCCTGGTGAGGTCCCCTGAAGCCCAATGGACCTATCTCCTGAAGCATGGCCCGTATATTTCTGTGCTGGTGTAAGAAACAAACGAATTATCCCCATTCCCAGATGGGAAAACCAATGCAGAGAGATAATAAAAGGGGGCTGTTTTTTCAAGAGCCTACAAGTCAATGGGAGTTACAGATGTCGAAAATCAGCCCACTTATTTAGGGGCACATTCAACTGTGAGACTTCTGGCCTAAGTAACTTGGTAAAGCCACACAGAGGCAGAGCTGGGATTAGAGCTCAAAAGTTCCTGGCCCCCACTCCAGAGCTCAGTTCACTGGACTATGTTGACTCATTTCTGTTGTATCTGGAACAGCTACTGACATCAGAGAGTAGAATTTTTCCCTCAGACCAATGTGTTCCCCTTATCCCAGTGTGTGTCTCAACCTCCATCATTCAGTAATAGAAGCAACACTTAATAAAAGAGCTCTCAATACTTAATAGGCTCTGCATTAAGCATTTAATAAAATAATAATGAAAGGAGTCATGTATGCTAATGCCCTCATTTTGTGTTTTCTCATAACATGTCACTTTACTTGCTTTGCTGTCTCTCCAGCTAAATTCACTGTTCACATAAAAATGCAACTTGCCTTGTAGATTTTCTCTGCCAATAAGATCTGATCTCACAGGAAATACTGTTGTCACTTGCGGTCTCATGAAATAGCCAGGGATGACGCATGTTATTATTATTAGTGGCCACAAAGGGCTAGGCACTGTGCAAAGAAGGCCTGGCCAGCCTGTGCCTTGAAGAGGTTGGGTAATCGGTTACCCACCAGTGGTGGCTGGTGCCCAAAATACATGCTAAGACTGGCGACGAGGCTGCCCTTTGTCATCCAGCAAAAAATTATATCTGACACCCTGTAAACAAGCTCTGGGCCCCCCCCGTCTCCCTCTTCCCACCTGAAAAAAATGTCAACATCTCTTTACTTCCCCACCCTTGCTAGGTAACAGGGATCTCGGCTTCCCTTTTCATCCCCCGACCCTTATATCTTTCATAAAGTCACAGCCCTTATCACTTCCAATCACCAGATTGCTACCTTCTTACGTGTTGCCTCCTTGAAATCACAGACAGGCCAATGCCTCACTCCCTCTGTCTCAGCTCTCTGCTCCTTTGGTACCTGGTGCAGTTCCTGAGGCGGGGGTGGAGCTCCACCTGTAATTCTGTTCCAAAGAGGACTTGAAAGCAGCATATGAACATGCTCTTATCTCAGCACTGCTCTGTTCTTTCAATAGAGGGAGCAGCTCTTGTCCAGACAGGAGGACATGTCCCTCTCTCCCCATCCCAGATTAGTGTTTTGGTGTGGCTCCTTTCTCTTCTTCCCTGTACTCAGGAGATAAGAACTTGACTGGGTCACTGGAGCAACCAGACAAAAGAAGCATTCTTGTGTGGAATGTATTAAAATGTTTTCCGTGCAGGTTTGTGAAAGGCCCGTATTGTCCATTCCTCAAAGAAGCAGCAATTAGATCATCAGATATGGGAGACCCGTGTTATGATGGTAATAGGGGATAAACATCTGCAACAGCCAGGGAGCCTGTTTGTCTGCAAAGGAGATTAAAAGGTTATCCTAGGTAATGGAATGCCGACAAAACAAACCTGTAGGCTTATTTCCAGAGATACTTGTCTAGATGTCGAAGCATCTTTTAGACGTTTCCATAGCCTCAGTGCAATGGATGGTTATAAATTGGTTGTAACAAATAGTCCCTCGCAGCAAAAATGGCTTTTTACTATACTGTGGGTACCTCAATGTTGAAAACAACATTGTTTAGTATGTTTGTAATTCTCTATTTATAAAGGATGAAGCCACTGAAATCTTTTTTATAAGTTAACCACTCTTGAGGAGATGAATATATGCTGTGTGCAATACTTACCGCACTGTTACCCCTAGTATCCTGTTGTCCTTTGCTCAGAGACTTACTTCCTTTGTGGATGCTTTGACATACGCTTATAAAACCTTTCCTCCCTTTGATTATTTTACCCCAGCTGGTACATACAAGACACCCATTTATGACACATTCCAATTCTCCTTGCCTTGGGGTAAAACTTTTTTTCAAAAGTAAAAAAACCTTTTTGTAAACTCCCGAATGTCTATTTATATTGTCTTCCATCAAAGGACTATGAACAGGCCATGTGGTCCCATGACTTGATCAAAGGGCTAGTAACTCAAAAGTTCCTGCGATCTAATCTGGGTTGAGCCAATGACTTAGTGGGTGGCTTTAGGCAAGTCTGCATGATCTTCTTATGCTTCAGTCAATTTAGCTGGGGAAAAAAATGGTGAGAAGCAAATGCTACATCCAATCCAAGTCATCCAGAACTCGTCCATTTACAAAAGAGGATTTGAACCCTAGTAAAATATCAATCTTGTTTCTGGTTAATTTTATGGTAACAAATACGCACGCTTGTCAATTATACACATTTATTAAGGGTCTGCAAACGTTTATACACATGGGTACATAGGACTGTGAGTTGTAGGATTGTCTGTAGGAAGTTGCACTGGTTCATGCTTCTGACTGTATTGTTCAGCTACTCAAATTCATGCTAAAACATTTCTTTTTCCCATAAGATACTTTTGATTACTTCATTACTTGACATTTTCAATGAGATTTTTAATCAGTCCATTAAGATGGAATGTGCAAATACATAATGTCAGCATGTGATGACATTTTTGCTTAGCACAGAGTTATGGCCCATAACAGTGCACCAGATATTGCTCGTTTGGACCATTCTCTGTTCAGCAGCTGTGTAATCCAGATTTCAGTTTCTAGCGTAGTTTTATCTGGTGAGTTCCTCCTTGAGGAATTTTCCTGTAGCATATAATTTCCTTCACGTGTTTTTCCCCTTACACCTGTTTTGAGATTTAGAGCATTGACGGGCTCTCCTGATCCTAATCTTTATTGTAATCTTTCTGCAGACTGCGGGATGGAGTGAGCAATCTATTTGCCTGACAGTAGTAATATCCTTTGCCAAGCTCATCCAAGAATTACATTGCTGGGTGGAGACAGTGCTGAGTCGTAGAAGAGGAGGGGAAAGGTCAAAGGCTAAAATAAAAAAGTTCCAGGATGAATTTGTAATTATTATTTTCATCATTAACCAGAACTATTATTTTTTCACACAGGACTGATCCAAAACCTAGAGAAGTCACCTGAAGGACACCCAGCTGATTTCAGTGGGTGCCCCAAAGTATGCTAGGTGCCATGCAAATGCACACAACATGACATGCCCCGAAGATCTTACAGTCTAAGGGTCTGAGACATAACTGGCTATTAGGACAGGAGACTGCAGTTAGCAAGTGCCCATTAGACTAAATTAATTTAGGTAATGATTAGAGCCATAACTGGCTGATTAGCACAGAGAGAACCAAAATTCTAATCAGGTGTGTAGCTGGAGACTTCACCTTTGTACACAAAGTGGCCAATATGTTACTCCCATTAAATGTGGGTCTGCTCAAGCTCCCAGCAAAGTCCGTGGGAGTCCTTCCATTAATGGTAGATGGAGCAGCCCCTAAATACTGATAGCTTCCCAAGGCAAGCATACCAGCGCACACAAAGGTAACACAATCCTTTAAGCACAACTATAAGACATTGCATCAATAGCGCGAGCTCAACAGGCCTGAGTTGTGCTCAGGCCAAAAGCTAAGACCCCCCCGTTAAACTTTTTTTTGCTTTTTTTATTGATTAAATCCTCAGTTGTTTTCAGCCTAGCTAAACATTGGCAGGGAAAAAGGTGCCATTTTCTAGAATAAATATTTGTTTAAAAAAAAACTTTTTTACAGATAAAAGCAAAATAAAAAACTCAGTGGGACTCCTCATGTGTGTAAGTGTTTGCAAGATTCAGGCCAAAAATTGCAGCTGTTTTGGAAAGACACCAGGAGAAGTTCTGCTCCAGTCAGACCAGTGTAAATCTGGAGTAATGCTATGAAAGTCTACAGAGTTACACTGGATTTTTGGTGTTGCCAAGGTGAGCAGAATTTTTGAAGCAGGTTGTCTGAGAATTAAGGCCCCGATTCAGCAAAGCGCTTAAGCACATATTTAAGTCCATCCCTCGTCAAGACCCTGGAATTGGCGTGTGAATGGGCCATTCTAATAAGAGTAAAAACAGTGATTAAAAACTTAAGATTTCTTTTAAACTCCATCAGAAATGGTGCTGGTACTTCCACAAAAGGAAAATAAAAATAATTTCCCTGCTCCATAAACATACACTTAGTTTTGTCTAACGGGTTTAGCAAGGTTGCTAAAGATGTCTTGGAGTTAGGTCTGTCTTGATTCCAGATGAAACTTGTTCTCACTATTCAGGAGATGACATTACAGCATGTCACATGGTATTCTGACACTCATGCATAGCAGATCCTGACCAGTCTAGTTCTAAACAGTGGAACTAGCTAGTGCAGGGGTTCTCATGACACATTTTTTGGTGGCCTCAGGGTGCTTCCACTAACTCATGCTGGTGGCCTCTCCGACAATTTTTCCTAAAATACTTAATTAACTTTAGGAGAAACAAATAAATATGCACACCAAAATCCTTGTAATTTATTTATGGCTAGCTAGTAAGTCTGCTGCCGTGAAAAGTGATTTTTGTACATTTGTTAATATCACTTTTCACAGCCTCCCAGCTAGCTAAGAAGTCTCTGCTGTGAAAAGGGATATTAACCCTTTTCACAGCAGACTTATTCAACCCCCGCAAGCCTGGGGACAAAGTAAGTCCTGGATGGGGTGGTGGATGGATAGGCAGCAGGGGCCGGGGCGATGAGTGGTGGAGGAGGCAGTGGGGAGTCAGAGCCTGAAACCTGAGAGATGGGGCCCCAGGAAGGAGGTTGAAGCCCTGGGGCCGTAGCCTGAAGCCCTCAGCCAGGAGATGAGGCCTTGCGGACAAGGGACGAGGCCAGAGCCCGAAGCCTGAAGCCCCGTGGCCAGAGCCTGCCACCCCACCATCCCAGGGCTAAAGCCCGAGCCCCACCACTCCTGGGAAGGTGGGGAACTCACAGGCTGCCTCCAGATTTGTGCCCCAGGTGTCTCCAGAGGGGGGCAGGGCCCAACCCCTGCTGGGAGCCCCAGCAACCAACACCAAGGTGGCACATCCAGAAGCAACAGGGAGGGGCAGCTGCTTGGAGGCTGTGGCCACAAGAAAACCCCCCAATGGCTGCATGCAGCCACAGTGGCCTCATTTGAGAAACGCTGAGTGCACAGTTACAGGTCAGAACACTATGCGAAACAAAATGTTATCATATTGGCATACCCATGTACTCTATTTACTAGACTAACAAATGATTACATATTCAATTGTGAAACTCAATTAAGTAATGCAAACAATAAAATCATTGAAACTAATTGGGTTTTTTTGCAGCTAATAGGTAATGTAAAAAACCGTGTATGTCTTTGAACTTTTGAAATAGTTTCCCAGAGAATTTTACAAAGATGAGGCAAAATAAATAGGCTTGCACCACCTAGGGTAAAATTCACCCCTCTGCAGAGGCCACTTAGTTTCCACTGAAGCCCTCAAAATAGGATTTAATTTGTACTTTAGTGGTGCTCTTTGGTGAATTTTACCCACAATAAGTAAAAATCTAATTTGATCCAGCAAAAGGAACTACTGAGGGGAACAGTCATCCTGGCTGCACTGGGCTCTTGCAAATCTCCATCCAATCGTGAGCATGTAGCAATGTTTTACTTTGCACAAAGTGCTGATGTTAACAAATACTGTAATAGTGGAAGTAACTTTAACAAAGCATTGCCAGCTAACGCAGCACTTCTGAACCAGCGCTGCTGTTTTCTAAAAACTGTTTTGAAAGTTAATTGTTGAGCCTCACAAAAGTTGGAGTTGGGCAACTGCTTCTGCCAAGGTTAAACTGGGTCAAATCTGGAGCTTCTGACTGGGAGCCAGGTTCTGTAGTCCACAGCTGAGCAAAATTCCCATTGAGTTAGACAGGAATTTTCCATGCTTAAGAACTATAGAATTTGTCCCTCAGTTGTTACACAGTCCCAGATCCACAAAGGTATATAGGTACCTAACTCCCACTGAAATCAATGAAAGTTAGGCACCTAAAGACCTTTGAGAATCTGGGTCTCTCTTTACTGAGTGAATCCTGAGTAAGGGCCTCCAGCTTTCACTCAGCCTGCATTAACCTAGATAGTAACGAGGGTGGTAAGAAATTTTCTGACAAAAGGCAATTTAGTCAGAAAATGCCAGTTCAGCAGAACAAAATGTTTTGTCGAATCTAGTACAGATTTGATGAAACTTTTGCACATCACCACCTCCTTCTCCCCAGCTCCAGAGGAGATTGCAAGGCACAGACACAGAGCTCTCTGCCTCCTGGCCTCCCCCTAGCTCCAGGAGACAGGCAGTGCCTTTCGGGGGCACTCGGTAAGTCTACATTGCACCTGGGAGGTGTAATTCCCAGCTCGGGTAGACATACATGCACTTGCTCTGCTCCAGCTAGCGTACTAAAAATAGCAGCGTGGCCAGGGTGGCGGATCAACCTCATCATCTGAGTACAATCCCATCCTAGGTATGTTCTCGGAGTGGCTAGCCCATGCTACCTCAGCCGCACGGCTATTTTTAGAGGGTTAGCTCAATCCCGCCCAGCTCCGGAAGATAGGTCCTTCCTCTTTGTTCCCTGGAGTTGAGGGGAGAGGGCGGGGAGAGACAGAGCATCTGAGCTCTCTGCCTAGAGGGGAAGAAAAGCATCCACAGACTAGAATTGCCAACCCTCCAGGATTGTCTTGGAGTCTCCTGGAATTAAAGATTAATCTTTAATTAAAGTTTATGTTATGTGATGAAACCTCCAGGAATACGTCCAACCAAAACTGGCAACCCTACAGAGACTCCAGCCAGTAGGAGCACCAGTAGCCAAAGCAGGGCCTGCTGGACGTTCAGAGACCTTTCTACAGTTGTGAATGGACTTAGTCTGCCCTGTGCTGATTGGCTGCTTGCTCCAACCCTCTCCCTTCCCCTCCCTCGCAGTCTCTTCACCTCAGCTTCACTCCTTACCTGCTCTTTCTATCCTCTTTCCCCCAGCCCTATACCCATCATCCCCCTTCCCTTTCCATTTAGCTGATCCCCTCCTAACTAAACCCAATCCCCCCCCCACAAATAAACTCATGTAATTAACATGAGTTTGCTGCCATCACATTATTCACTCTGCCTGTATGTTATATCCCTTCCCCCACCCTGTGTCTGTTTGGTCTATTTAGACAATATTGTCTCATTGATACAGACAGAGGGTGGAGTACACTCAAACAATCTGTTGTCTCTTGTCTCATTCTTAGATTGTAAGCTCTTTGGGGGCAAGGGCTGCGTTTGTACAGCACCTAGCGCAGTGGGGTCCTGGCCAAGACTAGGGCTCCAAGGCACTATGGGTAATACAAATAACAAATAATAATCATCTTGTCAGTTTCACAAGAAACTGAAGAAGAGCCTTCCCTGCAGGCAGCCAGGAATGGCGTTTTTCTTTATATCCCTTTCGGCAAAAACATTCAAGGTTTTCACGTTTCGTCCTGCTTTGGGACTAAACTTTGTCTCTAAATGACTAATATTTTCGTGGCAAGGGATCCCCGCCCCCTTTTGGGCCAGCTTCAACAGCAACACAGTGGGCCAAATTACTCCCTAATTAATACCATTGACTTCAATGGCGCTAAACCAGAGATGAGTTTGCCCCAATGTGCAGCAGTTACAGTACATTTTGTAGAAAACCAGAAAATTTGGACACCTACTGAGGATTTGCATGCAAATGTTCTTTGTCTGAGCCCTTAAAGGCCAGGTTCTCTCCTGCACAGAGATCTGCTAAGCACAGGAGGGATTGGGGGGACAGGGACAGATGGACTTCCAGGGATCTGATTACAGCTCCCTGTTTCTATGGGCTTGGCTGCACTGGCCAAGATCCCCAAGTGAGGCAGAACATGGTACGGTCCCTAAGGGACTATTTGCCAGACGAAAAACAGCAAAGCAGAGTGCCACCCTACCCCCTCTTTCTGTGTCTTTCCTTCTTCCAGCTCCTTTGTACTATCTGAGCAGTGCAAAGCCACCAGACCACTGATGAGAATCTGGCCTTGCCTGTGTTAAGTGCCTATATCTATGTTCACAGTAATATTTATTTTTCCTTACTCAGCCAGCCACTGCAGTAGCTTGACTCATAGTTGTATCGTTATCTGCAAACTTTATTTCTTTACTGCTTGTCGTTAACGTCTTAGGTATTTCACAGACTGTTAATACATGTTATCTTATAAACAGCCCTATTTCTCCTTTTGCTTTTGATGGTAGCACTCACTCACGCCTGGGCTGGGGGTGGGAGGGGGGGAGGCGCTCTGCAGACATATTGAAGGTACATAGCCTAGGGATCAATTTGTTTGATTGTAACATTGGAAGAAGCTGGGTCCTAATGGCTAATGTTCAGTATGTATGTAGGTGTGGCACCACAGGAAACATGTAGTACAAAGAAAGAATTCTGTCTGTTGGCGAGTCACTCTTACCTATTGCTCACCTATGCACTTTTAAAAACTACAGTAGCTAATTATGTATGGTCTGTATCTGATAGCCTACAGGCTATAAACCATTCATTTTTAAAAGGCTCTAAGGTCATATCAATATTCCTTACTTTATGCAAGTTGTCCCATTGACTTCAATGAGAGTTGTGGATGCTCAAGCACCTTGGAAAAAATCAGGCCACTTGTATATTTGGTGCCTAAATCTGAATGTAAGCTCTTAATACTAGTCACCCAGCTTTGAAACTGTTGGCTTGAAAGTCACAGCAGTTGTCATTACCATCCAACACAAACACAAAATTCTGTGAGCGCATTATAGCCCAAATGCTTTGCAAAACAGGTTATTTGGGTCTTTCAACCAAGTAAGACAAGCCACAGTTTCAAGGCAACTGCACCTGTATTCCCCCTGCATGGTCCGGCAAGGACACCCACTCTAGGCTCCTGGCTCCTCAGCCATCACTGTTCTTGGTCAGAGACCTGAAACTCTCTCCCTCCTGACCATGGCTTTTTCCAGACTGCACAGTACCCTACCTACACTGTGATAGTCCCAGCAAGCCAGACACCTAAACAGGCCAGTGTCTTTGCTTTGCTTTCTCTCCGAAGGCCAGGACCAGAGTAATACCAGCAGTTACGAGTTACCGCACATCTCTTTATAAGCAAGCACATTTATTCTTGAGGTGAAAACAGTATAGAAAAAACAATCTACACACATGCTAAAAAGCTTACCAGTGGTCATTCATCAGCCTCATGGAGCCCTGGGAAGTCAAGGCTTTCCCTGCCAACCTTTGTGCAAGGATTGGGACCCCCACCCCCTTGAACAGCAGGTCCTGTCTGTTTGTTTTATCAGACAGAAGGCCCTGAGTCAGTTTAAACGGAGGCAATTTATCCAGAGGTCCTTTCTTTGTCTGTTGGTCTCTGGAGACTGTAGTTTGAAATAATATATGCAAGCCTCCCCAGGTATCTTACGGGGTTGGGGGGATACAACCTGGCTGATTTACCTTCATCACCACCCACTGTTTTTAGTCCCTGGAGGTGCTATTGTAACTCTCGCCCATGGAGTAGAACACAATCATATATGAACCATTCATTTAAAGCAATGAACACCAAAGATGCTGCATGGGGTTGCAATATCTGTCACCTCTCCCCTCTAGACTGGTTACGTAGAATCCTGGCCCCTAATAACACATAAACTTCATACAATGAGGTCGTTCAAGGATATTGCAGGAAATTGCCATATTTGTCAAAGACATGTTATGATCTCTTCCAAAAGCGGACACTGCTTCCTGGAGGAATCTATCTGACAGTCCATATTAGTTGCAAATGTACAACAATGTCAAACAAAACCTTTTGCAGGGGTTACAAAGGCCACTGCTTTACCTGTAACCATCCCTGCGCTGTCCCCGGGCCCAAGAGAGACGAGCCCCTGGGCAGCGCAGCTGAGAGAAGCTGAAGCTAGACAAGATGGAGGTCACACAGGTGGGAAAAAAGGAAATATTTTAAAGAATGGGGGCTAATATAATATCACCCTTAACTGAAGGCCTCTGTCCTCCAAATGTGCATATCCGCTAGTCTTTTCAATACTTTTCCATTACTGTTTGCATTGCCTAGCGGCCCCAGCCAAGGTCAGGACCACATTGCGCTAGATACTGTACAAATATATCATAAGACAAGTAGAGACAGATTTTTAAAGGTATTGAGGTGCCTAAAGATGCAGACAGCCGTCTAGTGGGATTATCATAAGCACCTATGTACCCAGCTCCCATTCAAATCAACAGGAGTCAGGGGACCAGGTGCTTTTGAAAAGCCCACTGGCAACTATCTTCAACTCTAGGCACCTAAATACCTTGGTAAATCCGGCCTATGGAGCTCGCACTGAAGACCTGACAACCTAAATAGACAACGCAGGCCAAGGGTGGTGCTGGAGGAGATCCTCTGTCTAACAGTGAGTTGAAACCCACCCCCCTTGGAATAGAGATGCTTCCCACAGCCTTTGGGGAGGCAGGGCTTTACCCAGGAATCCCTCCACCACCATTATCTGTAAGAATCACTTGTATCAACAACAGTCATCTTTGTCAGCAAACAACTCAGCCCATCAGTCACCCACTTGGGGCCTCTTCTCTTTGGGTTAGGGTGAACATATTTCCCAAAGGGAAAATGGGCACCGTGTGGGGCTGGCCTGAGCATCTTGCCTGAGCCCCCACCCATGGGACTGGCCTGACTCACTTGCCCAAGCCCCTCTCCCCGCATGGGGGGCAGACAGGGCTTGGGCGAGCAGTGATGCACATACTAGATAGGGTGACCATATTTCTCAAAGGCTGGGACTGGTGTCGCTGCTCACCGGAGCCCTGCTCCCCCCGGCGCGGGGCTTGCATCACTGCTCACCCGCCCCACCTCTGCGTGTTCCTCCACATCCCACTTTTTTGACAAAAGCTCCTTGTGTTGATCTTGAGTGCCCCCCCCCCCGCAACTCCCTCCTCACCACACACACACACATCCATGATAACTACATTCATCCGGAACAACTGTCGAGAACTAGACTGAAACTGGTGAGAGCAGAAGGACTGCGCTTTCTCAGTGGCTTGCACACATATGTGAAATGCCCTTCCACAAGAGACTCGCATGAGAGCTCACCCTCTCAGGATGAAATGCAAATTCCAGCTCCTCCCCACAACCCCGGGGAAAGAAGAATAAGAAGAAGAAATGCTTGAGAAAAATGTTACTAAGTCAGTAAATAATTCTAGAGGAGAAGGCGAAGTTCCTCTAACACGTGCTGTGGAAAGAAGAACTATTTACTGACTTTCTCTCTCTCTCTCTCTCTCTCTCTTTTTTTTTTTGGTCCTCTGCACAGATGCAGGGACAGATCCTCAGCTGGTGTAAATAGGTGCCACCCCATTAACATCCAGGCAGCCATTTACGTCAGCTGAGGACCTGGCCTCTAATAAAGTAATGAGGAATAGATACATAGAGTTCACAGGCCTGCCAACCCCAAATGTTCAAAAAGCACGACCAGGCCCCCAGAATTATTAGACTGGCTTAAAAATCTCGAGCTTGTCAAAAAAATACATTTTGGGTTCTTTTTTATTTGCCTTCTGACTTTTGAGCCTTTAGGGTGCACTTGGGTCACATTTTTTCAAGCATCTCTTCACAACCAAGCAGACCCAAAACTTACTTTTTTCTGTTTTATAAATAAAAGTTGAGCTGCTCACAGAACGTTTGACCTCAGCAGCCGGGGTTTTAACTAAGACATCACTAAGCACAAGACTCAGGATAAAAATGCAGGAGTTGGCAACACTAGTTCGCAGTCCACAGGCCTGAATCTCCATTGCCCTGCACTTTGTGCAACCATTTACACCAGTGCCAAATGAGTGCAGAATATTCCCATGCCAATCTGGTCATGTTTTTCGCCCACACTTCCCTTGCAGTGCACGGGTACAAATGACTACACAAGATATAAGGTAAAGAGAATCAGGCCACCTTGTCTTCTGATAGTAAATGTGATTTAATTACAGTTTGCTTTCTATCCATAATTTTTCTGGGTGAAATCCTGGTCCCACTGAGTTTTGACATGGACTTCAGTGGGACCAAGATTTCACCCTCCATGTTTTACAGCCTACAATTTGCATTTAGCATCAAACTTGCCCCTAGATTATACCCTAAACTTTCATCTGGAAACTGAGCACCAAATCCTGCTTGCCTTATCCACACACGGTCTCTCTCTGACCTACTACTTCCTCAAAAGTATTTAAGCTCCTAACTTCCATTGAAATCCATTGAGAATCTGGGGCTCTGAGCCTTATTCTGCAACCGTGATCACAATGAATAGCATTTACCCACAGGAATAGTCCCACTAACTACTTGCAAAAGCAGGCCCTTTGACAGGAGTTAGGCAAGCAGGATTGGGCCCTGAGCTATTTTGATTTTTTTTTTCTACTGCCTGGTTGCACCGTGAAACCTTTTCACATTTAAACAGCGGCAGCTCTACAAACCTGACATGTTGAGACTTGACAAGAATATTGTTGTAAGGCCCAACAATGATTTTACACTCGGTTACATTTATGGTTTCTGTGACTCATCTACATGTTTACGGATTTGTCACTACTTAGAAGTAAAAAAAAAAAATCTCTTTAGCGAACACTTCGCTGCAGCAAGACACTGAGTAACCAAGTAGAAACGGACCTGCTACCTTAGGCGATGGCCAGAGTCATTTTCTATGATGACCAGAGCTATATTGGATTTGTTAGGCAATGTCAGCTTTTGCATGCTACATTCCTTGGCTAATAGCCAGTGTTATGTGTAATACTTTAGCCACGCTGTTGTTACTTAATCCTTTCCTAATCTGCAATTTGCGCAAGAGGAGTCAAATCTAAGCAAAGCCACTGAGAACATCTCCACTAATAATTTATCAAACTCAACTTTTGTTGTTGGCTCTGGTTAGTGGAGGTGAATGTTTTCCTGCAACAGAACTGTAAAATAAACAGAGGGTAGCTGATTCATGCTGTGTTTCCATCACCCGCACTCCATATCACCCTGATGGTTCCTTGAATGATAAACCCACATACATGCTCACAACAAGTTACTACAGTATAGTCTCATCTCCTTCTGCAAATTACACATTAATTAGCCATTAATAATAATAGGAGTTGCATGCAGAAATCCACACCCAGTGTGATGAGACTATGCCCTTGGTGTTCAGCAAAGATATTAATCATCCACATTTCAGTGTGAGAAGACAAACTCCATTTGTCTCTGTATAATCAGGCAAGACGAGTAAAAGTCCCTTGAGCTGAAAGTGCATTTGCACCCCTTTGGCCCATAACTTTAGTGTAAAGAAAAGTGTTACCTCTTGTTCTATGAATTTTATTTATTTTAGTCTTCTGTGCACTGCTTACTGTTGTTAGAAACATGATTGCTTCACACAGTTATGTTTATGTTTGTATGTAATTGATACCTCTGCTGCTCCTGCTTCAAAGCCAAATTTGGAAGTGGAGTGCTGCACATCAGCTTGGTTATCTGGTGAAATACTGTAAATAAATACATACAGAGTAGAGAAAACTATCAAGTTTTCATTAAGGCATTTTTTAAAGAGATGGTTCCATTATGTTTTTCTTGCTATAAACTCTAATCCTGAAGGATTCGAATTTTGTGGTAACAATTTGACGTAGGCTGAAATGTGGCATAGGGACTTCACTCTGAGAGCAAATATTTTGTAAGTTATGAACGTATTATAAAAAAATGTTGCAAATTTTGCAGCACTTTTACCATCAATAGGTCAAAAAGAGTTTTCATTTAACAACGAACTTTGGCCACAGATTAATCCGAATGTGACCTTATAAGGTAACTAGCAAAAAGAATTTAAATAGTCAAGATATTTTGCATGTGTGTGACATGATATTCGTTTAAAAAAGTATTTGCATAGCACATTTACACAGTACTGTATATACGCTGTGCCATGTTAAGCGATATTTTTTCTGATGGAACCTAACAGCATAAAAAAAGAAGTTGACAAATATATTCTTGTATAAAAAGAGAATCTGAATAGAAACTTGCGTAATAAAATACTGATTGAAATATGTATTTTTAAAATTCTCTCTCAGTCATGGACTTAATCCGCTAAAGCAGAGCTATAAAAGAGCACAATTACACAGCTTTAGTATTCAGTCAAGTGGAATGAATTTGAAACTTGTGCATCTTTATGAAATAACACCATTCTTTTCATTGACAACAAATTCGGGCAAAAATATATTTAATGAGCACTAAGGATCTCTCCTAAAAAAATCAGCACTTTTTTTTAAACAGATAAAACTGAAAATGTTTTAATATGTCCAACTATGTCTATGTATAGCCTGAGAAATATCACCTGCTGTACAAAGATCCAGGAACAGGTGGCTGGGATAAGCAATTTTACCCTTAACTCTGTGTTTGCCGCTCTTTGCCGGTTTTAGTCAAAGCACTTAGATTATTCTAATTTACACTTCTTTGCCATTGTTTATTTTTTTTAAATTACAAATAAGTTAAAATTGAAGATCAATTTAGATCTGAAAATAAGAATAATCTGTTTAAAGAACTGTATAATGGCAAACTCAATGGGAACAATGCTTTCGTTGCCAATGTTACAAGCTTCTGAGCAATCTCACCTCCACTTGTACTCTGTGGAAAATCAATAGCAATTGAAGGCTCTCAGCATAACCTAGGTTTCAGAGTAGCAGCCGTGTTAGTCTGTATTTGCAAAAAGAACAGGAGTACTTGTGGCACCTTAGAGACTAACAAATTTATTAGAGCATAAGCTTTCGTGGGCAACAGCCCACTTCTTCGGATGCATATAGAATGGAACATATATTGAGGAGATCTATATACACACATACAGAGAGCATGAACAGGTGGGAGTTGTCTTACCAACTCTGAGAGGCCAATTAAGTAAGAAAAAAAAAACTTTTGAAGTGATAATCAAGATAGCCCAGTACAGACAGTTTGATAAGAAATGTGAGAATACTTACAAGGGGAGATAGATTCAATGTTTGTAATGGCTCAGCCATTCCCAGTCCTTATTCAATCCTAAATTGATTGTATCTAGTTTGCATATCAATTCCAGCTCAGCAGTCTCTCGTTGGAGTCTGTTTTTGAAGTTTTTCTGTTGTAAAATAGCCACCCGCAGGTCTGACATTGAATGACCAGACAGGTTAAAGTGTTCTCCCACTGGTTTTTGAGTATTATGTCAGATTTGTGTCCATTAATTCTTTTGCATAGAGACTGTCTGGTTTGGCCAATGTACATGGCAGAGGGGCATTGCTGGCACATAATGGCATATATCACATTGGTAGATGCGCAGGTGAACGAGCCCCTGATGGTATGGCTGATGTGATTAGGTCCTATGATGATGTCACTTGAATAGATATGTGGACAGAGTTGGCATCGGGCTTTGTTACAAAGATAGGTTCCTGGGTCAGTGTTTTTGTTCAGTGATGTGTGGTTGCTGGTGAGTATTTGCTTTAGGTTGGGGGGTTGTCTGTAAGTGAGGACAGGTCTGTCTCCCAAGATCTGTGAGAGTGAGGGATCATCTTTCAGGATAGGTTGTAGATCTTTGATGATGTGCTGGAGAGGTTTTAGTTGGGGGCTGAAGTTGACAGCTAGTGGTGTTCTGTTATTTTCTTTGTTGGGCCTGTCTTGTAGGAGGTGACTTCTGGGTACTCGTCTGGCTCTGTCAATCTGTTTTTTCACTTCAGCAGGTGGGTATTGTAGTTTTAAGAATGCTTGATAGAGATCTTGTAGGTGCTTGTCTCTGTCTGAGGGATTGGAGCAAATGCGGTTATATCTTAGAGCTTGGCTGTAGACAATGGAACGTGTGGTGTGTCCTGGATGGAAGCTGGAGGCATGTAGGTAAGTGTAACGGTCAGTAGGTTTCTGGTATAGGGTGGTATTTATGTGACCATCGCTTATTAGCACAGTAGTGTCCAGGAAATGGACCGCTTGTGTGGATTGATCTAGGCTGAGGTTGATGGTGGGATGGCAATTATTGAAATCATGGTGGAATTCCTCAAGGGCTTCTTTTCCATGGGTCCAGAAGATGAAGATGTCATCAATGTAGCGCAAGTAGAGTAAGGGCGTTAGGGGACGCGAGCTAAGGAAGCATTGTTCTAAGTCAGCCATAAAAATGTTGGCATATTGTGGGGCCATGTGGGTACCCATAGCAGTGCCGCTGACTTGAAGGTATATATTGTCCCCAAATGTGAAATAGTTGTGGGTGAGGACAAAGTCACAAAGTTCAGCCACCAGCTTAGCTGTCACATTATCGGGGATACTGATACTTCAGCACAACCTAGGAGGCACTCATCATTTTGCAGGTTCAGGGTGAATGCAATGACTAGCTAAGAAAAAGAAAGAGACTCATCCAGTCCTTGCCCAAAAGGTCACATTGGGAAATGCATGAATTGTGGCGCTCTTAAAAAAAAATACTTCATGCCTCATCTAAATAAAAGTTTCTCACACACACCATGAAAGTTTTAGTTACTTAATATGAATTGTCTTTCAACATGCTCTGCAACTTCATGTACAGTAATTCATGAACTATGAGGTTACAAAGCAACAACAATTTATTCTGCTGTCAGAATGGATGTTATGTTATAATCCTTAAAGCAACACTCAGGTTGTTTGCAGACGTTGCTACCATTTGCGCTTATTCTAATTGCTCAACAGTGCAATGCATGTGAGAAAAAGTCACGGGGCAGCCCAGACACTGGCCTAATCAGGGTGATTTAATTGTAGGAGAAAAAGATGTTTTGAAAGCTTTCCAGCATTTATCAAAGCCCAAACCTCCTGCAATTATTTGATAAAGATGCATCAGGGCTTCTGTCCAAGATACAACTCATGGTAGGGTTGTGGGTAATTTAATCAGACTACCTAGGTAGTGTGTATATTTATACACGTCTTATGAGGATAACTTTAGCAAAGTAACTTGAGATATTTTGGTGCCTGACGTACACTCAGCAAGCACATGGAAAATATGCTGACTGCATATATAAGTATGTGGCATAGGGACTCTCGGAATGGGAGAGTAGGAGCAATGAAGGTAAAGATACTTTCCTTTGTATTGACCAATTACTTCACCTCTTCTTCCCTTCAATTCACTCTTTAAAAGGGAGATCTAGAAGGTATAGTTTGACACAGGCAAAGATTTTGCATAGAGTGGCTGCACTGGTAAACAGATTTAAACTCCAAGGACAACATTAACAATGGGGAAAGGTATAAATAAAAACTAAGAATGCCTTCTTCCTCTATACTTGATAATGACGACCTCACCATTCCTGGATGGGTCACAAGGACAGCTCTCTCTAAGGAAGGTGCATTCCATAGCTTGGAGATAGTTCTATTTATATTCCTCATCCTCGTGTGTCCAAGAAACACGTCTATCGGTATTTTCATTTCATTTTAATAGGCACACAAACCATCTTCTGCATTGACTAGTGGAAGTAGAAGCAAGATTCCCAGGTTTAATTCACAACTGACTTGGTATGTGCCTTTGGGCACATGATTAAACATTACATTTTCAAAAATCAGGTCCTACTTTCAGCTGCTCAGATCTGATTTTCTAGTGGCTTGCACCTCATATAGCCATGTCCACCTGTGCAAAAATTACAGCTTTCTGACATGGTGGTGCTTTACACCCGCAGTGCAGATGCAAATAGCCATGCAAAGTGCAAAGTAACGGCATTCAGATCCTTGTTTCTCCAGATGGGTATCCAAACACGCACACATCCAAATTAGAAGCTGCTTTTGAAAAATCTGAGCCTTAAACCTTTCTGTGCCTCAGTTTCTCCATCTGAAGAATAGGTCTAATACCACTTAACCTATTTCACAGGGCTCTTGTGAGATATACTGAATTACTGTTTCCCCAAAGGCCTTTGAAATCCTTGGAGAAAGGTGGTACGAGCCATATTCCGCAGTCCTTACTCAGGCACAGCTTACACTAGGGAAATTTGCTTGAGTGATGACTGCTGGATTTGGCACTAAGTGGAAAGCATTATCTCCCGTGTGACCAAACAGCCACACAACTGTAGGTTAACAAAGTATCTTCAAGACTAAAATATACTTTAGATTAATATGATAAGTCTAAATAAGTAGATAAACTTAACCTCAAGACATATAAAACATAAAATTGAGAACAAACATTTATGAAACCAGGTTTATTAAAACTTTTCTACAAGTCAGACTTTATCATCTAGGTTTCCACATATATACATATGTACAGGTTGGACATAGTGTTTTTAGCTTTTGTGGCAGCTTTTCCACCAATATATACAGATTTACTTTTTTTAGGTTTAAACTGTATCACAGATACAAATGTCAAGCAATCATGAGAGATTTAGTGCAATAGAGTTACTTCACCCTTCTCTAATGCTCATGATTCTGTCAAGTTAGTATTGCCAACAATAATTCACATTAAACTGCTCTTCGACACCTCGGTTATTAGGACACACAAACAACAGCAACTCCCTCCCCCCTCAAAACAGTAAGATATATGTACAAGGTACACAGTACATGAGGTATACATAGCATTCTCACAATGCATGGTGGTACTGTCGCTTGCCAGGGGTTAGTCCTTAAAATAACTGCATCATTATAGTGCCATTCTGTCAATGTACAGCATAGTCATTTACCCGTTTAACAAATTCCTTTTAGGAACTGTGTATATGTCATCATAGTGAACCACTTTTAATACAAGTTGATATTTCTGTACATCATCAACCAGGCACGCACATGAAACAAAGCAGAAATCTTAATCAGGACTAGGCTTTACTTATCCCTGACCCAGGAAAGTAATGATTATTTAGATGTATTCATTATCCACATAAATTTGAAATATTATGAATAATCATGCAAAAAAAAATTAAGAAAAACAAATGTAGCCAGAGGCAGATGATACACCTGAATAGTCAAGACGGATGTCTGGAGAATTTAAGTTTCAAGACCAACCAAGTTTTTGTACAGGATTTTAAACCTAAGAGACAGTGCTTTGTAGAACTGAGCCAACAGGAAAACAGAAGGGTTCACATATACTGTACAAGACCTTTCTCTCTCTTTTCCAAGACAAGGTGCTCCAACCTATGATGTTGTGTTTTGGTACACGGACATGTGCTGGCACCCTGAGCTTACAAGGGCATAGAATTATATATTCTTTGTCACAGTTAGGCTTAAATAAATTAAAAATGCATTTTATGTTCAGGGAGACGGTATTATATGAAATCCAACTGAGAGGCCAGATATCTTCTCCTCCTTAAAGGGTTACTGGACTAATCTGCCAAAAGCAGTAGAGGAAGACAACAGTGTACATTTAAATTATGGATGGATCTTTAATAGCTTCATATAATATACGTGCTAATAGCAGAATCTACCTGACAAGTGAGCAGGTTGTTGGACTTGGTGGGTCAAGACCTCCCTCCACCATTAAAGTGCACTTATAGTCAGAAAATTACTCTATAAAACTGGCAACAAGGTGCTCCTTACTGATTCCTCTCATTAATTTCCATGTCAGATTTGGTCTTCCCCCATTTAGTATTTTCACCATCAGGGCTACACATGCCACTTAATACCTATGGGGGAAAATGGGAGGCCTAGCTTCTTTTCGTCTGTCTCTTACATCACCAATAATAAGATTCTGCAATCAAAGATCACCCGGCAGTTGGGTGGTTGATGATGATGCACGAGGCAGAATAGATTCCAGCTGGCTCTTCCACAGCTGTACTGGCCCTGCCGTGCTAATAAGCACTTGCCAGCTAAGTAAGCAGCTATGACTCTGGATCCGCTGAGTAAGTAGTTGCCTGCCTTGTTTATTTACTTGTTTTTTAAACACAGTCACTTTTCTGATTATAATGACACTTTAGAATGCTGTGCATTTATAATGTGGAAAATGAAACCCTAAAAAGATGCCATGTGTGAGAACTGTATGAGGTTTTTGGAGATTTCAGGACTAACAGAAGAAGGAACTTATATCATCACTGTCTCCATGATGCTCTGGAACAATTTGATCAGAAGTTCCTATATCCTGGTCTACGTATCCAGGTTCCAAAACTGCTTCAAACCAAGGATGAAGCAAGATCTCTGGAGCAGTGAGTCTTTCTGAGGGTTCCCGTCTCAGCAGGCTACGAATGAGGCATCTGGCTTTGGGAGAGACATGATCAGGAATACAGAACTGTCCACGGCGGATTTTAGAAAACAGAGTACTAGGGTCTGAGTCATGGAAGGGATAGCGTCCTACTAGGAGGGTATACAGCATTACTCCTAAACTCCAAACGTCAGCTGATTTTCCAGAGTAGGTCCCTGTCGTGTTTAAGATCTCAGGGCTGACATATGCTGGGCAGCCATGTTTATCTGACAGAGCATCATCTTCCCCCTTGATGATGTGAGTGTCTTCTAGGCTTTCTAGTCTCAGCTGAGTCCTGAGGAAGAGAGAAACAGATGTATGGGTTACAAAACTGTTTTAATAATGAGCACAGAGATAATTTAACACACAAGGCTGTCTGCTGTTACAATCCCTACCGCAGTCCTGTGACCAAAGGGAGAAAAACTTAGCTGTGAAAATGAAGCAGAGAAACTCAGAGTGCTAGGCTAGACCTGACCCAGGTGCAAGAAAGATACAGCTAGAGTATCAATGTCATACAATACCGCATACTATGGGGAAAATAATGTTATTCATAGCCTCTCTATTGTTAAAACTCCACAATCGAGGAATACCACTGAGTGCCATTCTACCTAGGTTGTACTGTAACTGCGCTTGGTTAATTTACTACAGTGTTATTACTATTTCCAGTTTAACCATGAGAACGCACCATACAGCAGCACGCTTTTTTAAATCTCAAAGTCCAGATCCCTTTTGCACACACAATGGTGATTAATCCTCCTGCTCATTTATATTTTTTTCCAGATGACATCACATGTCATGCTTCAATGGCCATCTCTTCTGCAGGTATCGGCTCATCCTAGTTCCTAACTGCACAGGTTAAGTAGAAAGGTTTTACATTAGCTGAGCGGCCATTCCTTTGCTCTTGAATGGCTTTGTTCTGCCTTACAGTTTAATGGTGCGTAAATGCATTAACTGCAGTGTGTCCTCAATGTGACTTCCTATCGTAATGTAAAATACCCATTGGTTCTGTAAACGGAAAATATGACTCAGCCTCTGCTGTTGGCCTCCGATTGGCTGCTGTAGCACTAAAACACTGCACCTGTGCTTCTTAGACTAAGAGAGTCTCCTTACATTGCTTAACCCTCTTGTTACCAAATTTGACGCATATGACATTAGCCTGTGCAATGCTTATTTCCAAATTAGAAAGACTGTGTGCAATCTAACATTTCAGCAAGGGTTTTATCTTATCATAGGTGGGAAAAGCTGCAACAGTTTCCTTCACGGGTGTTACTATTTTGTAGGTTAACATATATATTTCCTGCTTTAAAACAAAAGAGGCAGTGTTGGAACAGCTATCTTGCTTTGTGCATTAATAAATTAAAACTTAAGAGATACTAGTCAAGTTCAAATTATTTTAAAAAGTAAATTTTCTTATGTTTTATTGGGACCTTAGTTATTACTAGTGAAAGAATTTTAAAAATGTTCTTCTCATAGTTAATGTTGTTTACTCACTGCAGTTTTCACTAGAATTAAAACTAGTTCCTTTCAGTTTTGCATTGGGCCATGTGGCAATGCCAGGGCAGCAGACACTGCACAGAAATGTTTGCTTAAACATCTTTTTCCTGTCTGAATAATTAAAAAAAAAATTAGAAATAGTTCTACCAACCTAGATTTTATAAATCTAGTTTTTACAAAGCCTATACTTTGGGCTAAATTTGACTAGACAGTGTCTCTTTAAGCCATACGTTCTACAAGGAGCTCATTTAACATTTGGGTTCTCAACATAAGATGTAAACCTCCTTCAAGATGCAACATTATTTACCCCATTTTAAACTCTTCATTTCTTTCTTTGTGTGTGTGGGGGGGGGAGGAGGGGGTTACCACATGCAAAGTACACCACATTATGTGGCACTTAGGTCTTAAAATAGGGAGCCTGTCCTCTGTAGAGGAGGAGAGATAAAAGCTTCTACTTTCACTGTAAGTATAACTTGGAGTAGATCGACTCCAACTATACTAACAAGAGTGACAGAAATGCGATTTTACAGATCCCTTCTGCAAAAGAAATTGAAAACTGAGGCCCTCATCCTGCTATGAGACCTGTGCTGGTAGATCCTTGCTCTGATTTCAGTGGGGCTTTGTAAAGGGACAAGAGTCCATCTGCAAAGATCCAATTACAGTACTGCAGCCTAGATTTTTTATACCTTTGTTTTTAAGACAAAGTTGTTTTCCCTTTGTTTTATAACGCCCCAGCCTCGTTTCATTTACTGTCTGTGCCTTTTTCTCATTTCACTTTGAATCTGATGTTCAAATGCAATTTATTTTGACATCTGGAGCTAATAAGTTCTCAAATCATTATCTGTTTGTACACCAAACAGTTTAATCTGAGCAGCTGCTGAATCAGACAGGAACCTACGCGAGGTAAGTTGTACACAGTCAAACTCGAAGGAAAAATAAATATTTACAAATCAGAGTCATGACATGTTAGGCGTGCACATGCACCCCCCGCCCTCCCCCGCACACCAAGTGGTGCACAGGACAATTTGCAGAGGACAGCTGGTTTAGAACCCTATTTCACTTCTCTACAGTGTTTTCCCCCCAAAGAAGCTGCCTTTCCTCTAGTCCGCTCAGAAGGTTTTGCAGAACTTTGATTCACTTGGATAGAGTTCTCCTCTAGAAGCTATTCCTCCCCGCCACCTCCACAAAGGACACTCAGTGAGCATTGCTTACCTTTCTTCAGTAGAAAAGACAAATTTCCTGAGCTTGAGGTCACCCAGCACAATGGCCGATTGGTGGCAGTGAGCTACAGCTGAGACGATCTGCTTGAACAGCTTGGCAGCCTCCTCTTCTCGCAGCCTTTTACAGCTCCTCACATAGGAGTGCATGTCCCCAAAGTCCTTCTCAAGGAAGACATAGGCCTTGGTGTCCCCCAGAATCACTTCCACTACCCCAGTGATATTTTTATGAGATGGCAGCTGAACATAAAGTCGAATTTTGTCCTGGTAGTGTTTGAGAGGGAACACCTGTAAAGACGAAATTTAAAAAAAGGATCTCCATTACCAGGAGTGCTAAAGCTGGTCTACCATACAACAAATTTCCATGGACAATGCTGAGACAACTTGATGGGAGCCAGCCCTCAATATCAACTATGTTAAAAGCCGCTACTGAGATACCTTCCAAAAATATTCAGATATTGTTAATCTGAAGGAGAAGAAAACTTTAAGAACAACTGATGTTTTTGCCTTTCAGTTACTCTGAGGTTTCACACAAGGGAGATCATGGTTACACTGTAAAGTCCTAGTATGCAAACTGCAATAGGCTAAAGGATTAAACCCACGGATGTTTAATTCAGGGAATGGCAGGCAGGCAGATGTTTTGTAAGGATCTGACAGTGTTCTTTTGATGATGTGCTAAGCTTGGTTAAAAGTTACTCATATCCTAGGCCTGACTGGAATCAGTGATACACATGGAATGTCATCATTTCTATTCATTTGATATCTCCATGGAGAAACTTGGATACACAATTTACAATTCCCACTCCTCTTCCTTTGTTACCCAATATTACAGTCATTAAAACCTCCCCCCTTGTCCCAAAGATGCCTTTAGGCCCATCTGCCAAGGAAGGATTAGAAAACGCTCCTGATCATCATTAGAGCCAGGCAGCAGGTGGCAGCAGTAAACTCAAGAGTCAGCAACTAGCCCATTCAGAAATAGGTCCAAGAGAACAGACAAGCATAGTGTGTTCTTTAAAAGCCCTGCTGACCTCTCATGGAAAACTCTGCAAGCAGGGTTAGTCAGGAACAATTCTGCTGTGTGTCATTGTCAGGGGACAGAAGGAGGGAGCAGTGCTGATGGGGCTCCATTTGGCCCTCTCTTTTAATCTACAGCATTTGCCTGGAAGACTGTTTGTTTCTCCTGAATCTGTGTCTGCTTCTGATCTTTTTATTTCTCACCTTACAAGCCACAGTCCTCTCCATATCTACTAACTATAGCGACAGTTCCTGTAATCCAATGAGATCTGAGTGGGGAGCCCGATATCGCCTAAGTGCGGATCTAGGCAGTGTAGGCAGCTCCACTTAAGAGAGCAGATCGAACTTTTCTCATCGGCGAAGCCCGGCTCGAAACTCACCAGAACTCCACCCTGCACCCCAGCCTGGCACCGCTTTACCTGACCTAAGCGCTCGGCTGGGCCAGTCCCTGACTGCCACCGCCTCCCCATCCCACCGGGCTGCCCATCCCCGAGCTCCGCGGCTGGCACAGATCAAGGGGAGGGCGGTGGCGGCAGAACACTGTGTATAGTGGGGGCGCTGAGAGCCACTGAACCAAACTGCAAACCCTGTATCTGATACAAACCCCTTCAAGCAGCACCCCCACACCCCGAGCTCCAGCACCTATGGGGGAGCCCAAAGCCTGCAGTGTCCGGGCTGGGCGAGGGAACAGTAGCTGGTCTCCAAACGCCCTTCCCCAGCAGGCGGATCCCCCCGGGGCAGCGGGCGCCTGGCGCTTACCTTGCAGCGCAGCTCCTGGCCCGTGTGGATGTTGAGCGCCCGGGACACATGCTCCCTGTCGGCCAGGGGCAGCAGCAGGTAGCCGGCAATGAGGCTGGGGCTCTGGGCGCTGCCCGGCGTGGGGCCGCTGCCCGGCGAGGCGGGGGCGCACGGCGAGCCCGGCGCGCTGAGACAGTCCTGGGGGCTGCTGGGGCACTCGGAGAGCCGGGGGCACTTGGCCGCTGGGGCGTCCTCGCTGGAGCCGTCCTGCAGCAGCAGCCGCTTGGAGGGGGCGCTCCGGCATCGGGCGGCCGGCAGCAGGAGTCCCGGGCTGCGGGGCTGCGTCTTGCGGCTCATGGAGACGGAGAGGCGGGGGGCGCTCCCAGCCGGGCGGGCAGAGGGCGGCGGCACACGGCGGAGAGCGGCCAGGCGAGCGGCTTCCCAGCGGGCTGTCCCCGGCCTGGGGCGCGCCCCAGGCACATATAAGGTAGGGGGGCTCCCGCGGCAGGTCCCCGCGGCAGGCGGCGGGAGCTGCTGCTGCTGCAGCGAAGGGCTCCGCGGCGCGTCCCCCAGAGTCGAGCGGGGCAGAGCTGCGGGCAGATCGGTGCCTCTCGCCTCCGGCTCGGCGAGTGTGTGCAGCGAGCGCAGCGCAGCCAGCCCGGGCTGTGCCCTCCCGGCGTGACTCACCCCGCACACTCACGCGCAGGTTATCTGTCAACAGGGCAGGGTTGTGCAACGGCGAGGATGGCACATCCCCCCCTCCCCTCCCCTCGCCCGGTCTCCCCCCGCGCCTGCCTCCAGCACCCAGCGCAACAGCGGCAGCCTGGAGCTTTTTCCACAGCCGCTGCCAAAGGCCGGAGTTGGAGATCTTAAAAGTTCCCTTGACGCAAGGGGAAGTGGGCAGGGGCCAGAGGAGCGAGGCCCGCTCTCATTGGTGCTCCCACCTCATTCAGAACACAAGGGATGACTGGGGAAGACTGGGATGGGCAAAAGCGGCTCTCGTGTATCACACAGCGTGCATGCAACGGGGGGTGCAGCTCTGGTGTGTCAAACTCCAGCAATGTAGGCGCGGGGGGGGGGGAGGTGTGCTTACAGCTCTGTGTCACCCTCCAGCAGTGCATGCAGTCGGGGGGGGGGGGGGTGTATGCAGCTATGTGTTACCTTCCAGCAGTGCATGCAGTGTGTGTGCAGGGTGCATGCAGCAGGGATGCATGCAGCTCTGTTGTGTCCCACTCCAGCAGTGAATGCAATTCCTTGTCAGACCCCAGCAGTGCATGCAGCTGGGCATTGCGAGAGGCTCTGAGCTGTCACACTCCAGTAATGCATATAATTGTGTGTCCAAGCCCCCCACCTATCTGAGAGCGTTTCAAACAGTAATGGATTTATCTTCACAAAACTCCGGTGAGGCAGGACAATGTTATTAATCCCGTTTTAATGGGGTATGTACCGAGAGGTCAAGTGACTTGCCCAAACACATGCATAAAGGCTGTAGGCAACGGAACTGTGAAGTGAATCCAGATCTCCTAAATCATTGGACACTGCCCTTAGCATAAGACCATCCACACCTTGGAATCACCCCTTGCATGACACCTTCCCTGCACAAACTAACGTTGCATGTGTAAAGCTCCAACACTGCACACAGCTGCATTGCATAGGATTCTGCTGTGTTACCTAGCAACAGTGTATGCAATGCAGCTTTGCATGCAGTTCAGGTATAATCTAGCAGTAAGGCATGTAGTTGGACATGGCTTTCTTGTCACATTCCTACAATGCGGGCAGCTAGGCACTTAAAGTGGTGGTGATATCTATGGCAATGCATTAAATAGGGATTACAGTATTGTTTTCTCACATCACTGTGGCATTCCGTGCAGCAGATACTTTTCATGCCAAAGTTCAGAATGCAGCAACAAGTCGATTAGAGAACTTTTGATACAAACTGAGACCTGATCTTCCATTTTTTAAAGGTTCAGTTTTTACATACAAAAATTGTGCCCACACAATGAATGTGTAAGCGCAAGTCTAAATACTTGTACCCCATACTACCTGATTATGAGTCCAAGTCTGGTAGTTAGTGGCACCCATAGCTAGATATGGAGGCAAAACTGGATCATGTGTTAAAAAGTTGCATGGAGACCACTCTTTTTGAAAACGTGTCCCTAAAAGTGGCATTAACATTTTTTCTACCAGCACTTTATGCAGCTGGGAAACTTCCAGAAATTTCAAAGGCTTATGCAGTGGCCATCAATCATCATTTTGTTCTTACATATCCAAACTTCAGCAGACATGCAACTCACTTGGCTGGTAGTGCTGGACTTGGTGGACTAGAACTGAGACCTTGCTGTTACTCAGTCCTTGGCCACTTGCTACTGGAAGATGAGACCTGCATCTCTGCCTCCAACAGGTGGCGTTTGAAACAGCTTTCTTGAGATCATGTTTATTTGGAGAAAGCCCGACCCTCAGGGCCTTTCTCCCTGGGGCAGAACAGGTGCTGAGTGGGTTTGTCTACTGCAGACATAACATGACAGGAGGGACATAGTTTGATGCTGGTGGATTTAGTTTGTGCTATCCTGAAGCACAATGAAAGACGGGGTCCTGCAACAAAGTCGATGAGGCTGAACAGAACTTAAAGGAAAGAAAGGCCTAGTGGGCCCACAAAGCAGCAAGACATCCCCCCAAAGTCTAACTCTCCTAAAACTGCTCTAACAAAATAAAAGATATACAGAGATTTCCCTAAAAATGGACTAATGGACACAGCTGAGTTCCTGCTCAGAGTGGATGCACAAGAGATGGACAGGACACACACAAATACCCTCTCCACAACAGACACAAATAGCCCCGTGATAAGCTTCACCAAGGATGGAGACCCATGCAGGCAGTAGAGAATTGTCACTTTTTCCTTCTGCAGCCCATGCCTCCCTCAGCTACCTCTGTTTTCTTTTTCCCCATTAATGGCTTTCTCCACCCATTCAATATATCGGAGGTAAGGATTTTGATTTTGATTTTTTTTTGCATTTGATAACCCAGCTGCACAACACTGTGAATTAGTGCATAGGTGGGATAGTAAAAAAAGGCTAACCCAGCCAGTGTGGATCTGTGATCACAGCTATACATACTATGGTGTAATACATGTCCCTCTCT
Source organism: Chrysemys picta bellii (assembly GCF_011386835.1). NCBI lineage: Eukaryota > Metazoa > Chordata > Testudines > Emydidae > Chrysemys > Chrysemys picta. The sequence goes on along the minus strand of NC_088792.1, from coordinate 270,318,231 downwards.
ATTCATTGTAACTATATTAGTGTCCCCTGCCTTTGTTATTCACTGTTTGCAAATATTCATTTGATCTTATTGTAGAATGGGTGTTTCATATGTTTACCAGAATTTACATGTGAACATGTGTCTTTGCGTAGGACCAAAAATATTCACTATTTGTCATGCTTCTATTTAAAAAAATTTCAATGATCCTGCCGGGTAGAAGAAATAGTACCTTGTGACTTAGGTGATCGATCATACCCTGTGAATTGCAGAGTCAAACTGAACAGCTTGCAAACCACCTGGCGGCTGAAAATGGTGGCTCCAAATTAATAACAAATCGATTGTCAGAAAGCAGGAGGAGCTCACAGATTATTTGCAAATGGAAAAAAAGAGCAACATAGCCAACAAATGTTCCCTACAGATAATTCAGCCAGCTCTAGTTTTGACAGAATTCTTCAGGAGGAAGAGAAACTAAAATGTGCTATTTGCATACACACAAATTCTCTGTAATACTTGGATAGCAGCACAATGGGCCTCTCGTCTACTAAACTGTATGTTCAATTAGTGTAACAGTCCAGATTCTACTCTGCTAATCTATTTTAACAAAATGATGCACACAAACTAGATGAGGTCTTTTCCATCAGGAAAGTCTACAGTTCAATGAATGTAGGTATTTGTGGCGATTCTTAATAGATAACCACTCTGCAGCTTCCTATATGCCTTCAGCTACTTTCAGTGTATTTAAAGAAACATGTGTAACTCTTGTGCTGGATGACTCATAGCATAGCAGGCCCATTAATGTGTTTGAACATAAGAAGCATATGTCAAAAAAGGATTTCCCAGGGGCTGCATTTTCTCTCTTTTCAGAAATACGGTTCTGTTAAAGGTCTGCAGATTGTTTCTGAAGCAGTTCTCTTCATCTCACAAAACATGCTATTTTATGTTCTCTCTCGTAGATGAAATATTCCTAAGTGAAAATCTGACCTTTGTCTTTTGTAATTCTGGGAACTTCGCAAGTTTCATTTGGCTTGTAGGATTTAGCTTAAACAAATAGGAGGTTATTTTCTACATCTGAAATAGTGTTGTTTTAGAATAGTTTTTTGGGCTGGGTTGTAATATGTATGGACACTCTGCACAAGACCAATAGCTCCTTTTCTATATATACCGTTTATTCTACTTACTACTCAGTGAAAGAAATTACTGTATCACCTACAAAAAGTGGATTAAAGCTTTTAATCAAAACCCTAACTATGCAGCCATGTGTACAAGATGTGTACTTGCCTTCAGTCCCAAGCCTGCAAAGGGATCCACCCATATGGCCCCTTTATGCCTGCACAGAGTAATACTGTGCTCAATATCCCTTTTAAGGAGAAGTGCCTCATTGAGCAACCATTTGATCTCATTATTAGATCTCTTCTCCTGCCTCTCCCCTACCTATTTGTAGCTTCTTGTGACCCATACTTGCTGCATGAGATCTCAAGTTAGACCAGAGTCCTGCACACAGCCCAGTTTTGCTTGCAGGATTGGAGGCTTAGGTCCTCATCCTGCAAAGACTTATGTATGTGCCGGACTTTATGCGCTGTGATTATTATCATAGTTGATTTGTGTTCCAGTAGTGCCAAGAGGCCCCATTGTGCTGATCACTGTGCAAACACATAGTAAGAGACAATCCCTATCCCAGAGTTTATAGTCACCTTGAATGGTCCCTTAAATTGGTGTTAGCTACTTATACTAAACAATCTGTTCCAGCTTGCATTTAGCTTTGACGCTGAAAGAACCTTTCCAGACCTGAAGAAGAGCTCTGTGTAAGCTCTGTGTCTCTCTCCTCAACAGCAGTTGGTCCAATGAAAGATATTACCTCACCCACCTTGTCTCTCTACAGTCTAGATAGACAGATAAAGGGTGTGAGAGGAAACTGAAGCACAGAAGAACTGCAAACAGAACCAATCCCTGCCTCCCAGTCTGGCACTCCGTCTACCCCAAATAGTCAATGAGATTACTCAATGCTGTGTAAAAGTTAATGCATATGGAAGGGTCTTTTCAGACTCAGGGTTTTAGATCTGTAAAGTGTTCAGGGCAGGGAATGTATCTTTCCTTGTTTCTGTGATCTACCTAGCATAGGTTTGGGCACTCAAACTATAATATTATTAACAAGCATACAGTAGCAGTAAGAGGACAGACATTAATAAACCCATTTAAAAAAACCCATCAGTAGCAGTATGAGTCATACGTGTTGGGTGTCGTAGAGTTGTCAGAGTCTATATTTTGACCCATAATGTTTCTTCCACATGCTGCACTGTAAAACTAGAAATGATTTTTGTACATTTGTGCTGTTTTGATTCAAGAAATGCCTGAAAAATGTATGCAAATCCTTGCTATTTACTGAACCTGCCTAGCAACGTGTTTTTCAGCCATAGCAGGCGAGTGTGCAATGGGTGACAGTTTGCCCTACTTAGCAATGGACTTGAATGGTAGGATGCATGCCTGACAGAGGGGGTCTGATAAGATGACTAAGCATAAGAGGAATTCAAATAAAAGACGCATGAAGAACTACATGCAACGTTTGAGTGTTACGCATTTGCAGAATGTGGGGCCAACAGGTTTTTCATAATACGGCCTTTCCTTTAGCTTTTGTGATTGATCTGTAGACATCATGTGACATGTTTTTAATCATTAGGTCATGTTCCCTTGCTTTAAAAATCAGAAGACATTAACAAGAGTTCTACTTCCTCTCCCTACATTCTCCTTAGTCAGCTCAGAATACTACAGCAAACAGATTTTTACCTGCTTAGTAAACACCAAAGGTGAAATTCACTCTTGCTCAGCGGGCCAGCATTCTGCCTAGGTGGCATTTAAGAGCTATTTGAGGACTTAGGAGGCGCACAGGCCTTTGGGCTATTTACCCCTGTGTCATGGACCCTTTGTGCAGGCTAATGCAGCAACAAAGTAGCTGCAAGCCCAGTTTGGCCCATGAGGCCCTACAGAAAGCCCTGGCATTGGGGCATGACAGGATGGGTCAGGTGTAGACAGGCGAGTGGCTGGGGTAGGCATTGGTGCCCCTCTGCGCCACTTCAGTGTCATAGCGGCACAAAATGAGCGTAGTTGGTGAGACTGCTCTAGTCTGCCAAATTGGCCCCTGGCAATGCCCAACTAGGCTAAGGATGCATCTGACCTGTGTGCTTGCACAGGGATGAATTTCACTCCCAATGCATCTATGAACATTCCCAAGGGATTTATTTAATCCTGTGAGCATCCAGGTGGGTAATGCTGTAAAACATACGTCAGTGCAAAAGAGAATTTACAAACTGAATGCACTGATGCCAGGAAGAAATATTCAATTTGTAGACTAGTTTTACTGTTCACAAACCATAGGAATTAAACATTATGAGCCAAATCCTCAAAAGGGTGCACCATCCTTGCACATACCCACGTTTGTGCACCTAACTTGGCATGCATGCCCTTTGTAAATGCACATCATTTTATCATTTATTTGTGGAAGCACCCACTGTGTGATAAGTGTTTGGAAACTGCCTCAGGTACCAGCTCCAAGGAGCTCACAGTCTGAGGACGTGACAAAACCTGGCTGTAAAGACTAAATGGAGATATCCTATCTCCTAGAACTGGAAGGGACCTTAAAAGGTCATCAAGTCCAGCCCCCTGCCTTCACTAGCAGGACCAAGTATTGATTTTTGCCCCAGATCCCTAAGTGGCCCCCTCAAGGATTGAACTCACAACCCTGGGTTTAGTAGGCCAATGCTCAAACCACTGAGCTATCCCTCCCCCCTGGGTGATAAAAGAAAGCACGCTGCCTGCTGTGTCCTCTGCTACTGGAATCCTGACTGCGAGGACAGGATTCTTCACTTGCAGCCGTGGTAATGTGCTATGGCATTCATGCTGAAGCTCTTTGGAGAAGAAGCACCCTACACCTCAACTAGTACTTTCTGCTGACCGTGGCATATGCGTTCTGAATGCTACAAAAGATCTAGTAGAATGCAGAAAGTTCAGGGCACGGGTGAAAGGCTCCACTCTTTTCCTCCCGTGAACACACCAACATGTATTTTTAACTGAAATAGATATTCTTCACTATTCTTGCTTGGCTTTTCTGGCTACATTTCCTGGATCTGCTAAGATTCACACTCTTAAAAAGCAGAGAGAGATTTCTCTGGTGAGTAGTGCTCTGTCTAGGGCTATGTCTACACTATGGGGGGGGATTGATTTCAGATACGCAAATTCAGCTACTGGAATAGCGTAGCTGAATTCGACGTATCTGATCCGACTTACCCCGCTGTGAGGATGGCGGCAAATTGACCACCGCGGCTCCCCCGTCGATGGCGATTACTCCTACCTGGGCTGGTGGAGTATGCGCGTCGATTCGGGGATCGATTATCGCATCCCGATGAGACGCGATAAATCGATCCCCGAGAGATCGATTTCTACCCGCTGATCTGGGCAGGTAGTGAAGACAAGCCCTAAAATTCTCTTACCTTGATTTGCTATTTTATTTATTTACAGTAACTTCTGTGGGCAGTCCTTTGTAGCACTTACTCTTGGTCTGCCCTCTCCCATTCATCACTATGGATCAGTCATGTTTCCTTAAACTCAGAAATTGTCTCAGCAAATCCAATTTCCAGCCCCCTTATCTTTAAGTAGTATTGCTTGAGACAACAAAATGACTATTGCATGACCAATCATGTCTCCCTTCTCAAATGCTTGGGACAGACATGTTTCATTCAATGATGTGTCTCATGTGATGGACAAAGTAAATGTAAATTAGACAGGTCACTTACAATTAAAGTGACTGTCATGGCAAAAAATGAAGTAATAATTTTAGTGATCAGCTAAAAAAGCCGTGGCACACAATTATTTTAGCTAATATTAAATTGCCATTCAAAATATGAAAAGTCAAATATCTTATTTTACACCAGAAATTGTCCCAAGCCATTAATGATATTTAAATTAGTACTGTAATAGCAAAATCTCCATATGCTACTAAGCTGGTCATATACAGAGCCACATTTGTAACAATGCATGGAGTTGGTTTATTCACAGTGATAAAGACCACGACTTCTTACAAAAGAGGAAAAAGACACTATAAGTCATGTTTTCTGCCATGGAAATCACAAACATACTAGAATTATAGATACTAGAACGGGGGTGGCCAACCTGTGGCTCTGGAGCCACATTCGGCTCTTCAGAAGTTAATATGCGGCTCGTTGTATAGGCACCGACTCCGGGGCTGGAACGACAGGTGCCAACTTTCCAATGTGCCGGGGGGTGCTCACTGCTCAACCCCTGGCTCTGCCACAGGCCCTGCCCCCACTCCACTCCTTCCTGCTCCCTCCCCTGAACCTGCCATGCCCTCGCTCCTCCCTCCTTCCCCCCAGCCTCCTGCACGCCGGGAAACAGCTGATTGGGAGGTGCGAGGAGGGAGGCGTTGATCGATGGGGCTGCTGGTGGGTGGAAGGTGCTGGACGTGGGTGGGGGGTTGAGGAGGTGATTGGGGGCTGCTGATGTATTACTGTGGCTCTTTGGCAATGTACATTGGTAAATTCTGGCTCCTTCTCAGGCTCAGGTTGGCCACCCCTGTACTAGAATTTAACAACAGATTTTATCCTAGAACAAGATTTAATACACACAACAGAAAAACAAAGTGAAATCAACAAACTTAAATGTAATGACATTCTTATGTACTGCCTTGATTTATGCAGGCGTTCTCAAGCTGGGGGTCGCAATCCCTCAGGGGGTCATGAGGTTATTACCTGGGGATCACAAGCTGTCAGCCCCATGCCTGGTGGGGCTCGGGCCGTCAGCCCCATGCCCACATTACATTTAAATTAATTTAAATTTTAAATCCCTGATTTTAATTTATAAGGGGGTGGGGGTCGCCCTCAGAGGCTTGCTGTGTGAAAGGGGTCATCAATACAAAAGTGTGAGAACCACTGATTTATAGCCTATCTGGAAATGTTGTTAGAGATGGCATTGGCAGGAAATATAAACAGTCCCCTTTGGGGACCAAATCACAACAATGCGGAGTCTCATGAACAGCATCTTCTGACTTTGTGCCTTTCCGATCTAGGGAGCATGAAAGCTTCTTCTGTTATTTGAGGTCTCTTTGAAATTCTCACATTGGAGGTTCAGATTTTAAACCTCACATCATCGTTTTGCTCCAGAAGTTGATTGCATAAGTTAGAACAGTGAGAGAGTGTCTTTCCATTTCCCTTCTGGTCAAGATGATATTATTCATACTGAGTTTACAAGCAGACCGTTCCTTTGATAAACTCCCTGCGCCATTCAGTTCACACGCATGTTTTCAACCTCTGTTTCATAATGGATTGGAATAAAATCAACATAATCTCTTAAAACAAACTGCCTATTTAGGCCCTGATCCTGGGAAGACTTAGGCAGAAGCTTAAGTTTGTACACTATGGCTGAAATCCTGGCCCCACTCAAGTCAGTGGCAAAATTCAGTGCAGCCAAGATTTCATCCCAGGAGTACTCCCATTGAAATCATTGAGGCTACTCAGACTGTATAAAGTTAAGCACATGCATTGTATTTTGGCTGCTTAATGATCAATTACTTTTCACCTGATATTTATTGATTAGCGACTCAGAGTCAGATAGCAGAATTTCCCATCTAGGCATGTGATTTTCCTATGAGAATTAATTTGGCAATATTTACTCCATTAATTATACCATTAAAAAGCTTTCCTCCCACTACAATTAGTATTTCATTGCCGGAAAAATAACTTGTTATCCATGCAAGCATTTGCCATCTTACTTGCAATCACAGAATTTATATCAACAGACATGGTATTTGATTCCTTTGCAGACTAAATCTGTATTTGCAATGGGGTGCCTTCTATTTAAAGCTACTGACTGTAAGGAGAAGAAAGTAGGAAGTTACTTACAATTACATAGCACTTTTCATTCAGAAGGACCTCAGCTCTAAGGTACTGGTACTTCCCTCTAAATTACTGCATTTTACCTATTATTGAAATGCAGCTACCCAGTATAGAACATAGTACAGCACAACATACAATCCGAGATCAGTATGCACAGATGTTTAATCAAAGAGGTGATGAACATCTAGTTAAAGCTTGAGTGGAATTTAGACAGGGAGTCACTAAATTCTCAAGTTAGAGCTTAGGCCATGATACCAAGTTTTAAACCCTCTACTCTTGAACAAAGTGACATGGAATATTAGTGACTACAGAAGTCAGAACCTCTGTTTGACATCTCCTCAGCAATAGGGTGACCAGACAGCAAGTAGCAAGCATTCTTCCAGGCTGGTTGAGCTCACAGCTCAGGAGTGGTAATGATGAACATATCTTTGAGTCAGATGCATGTTCTTATCAGCATAAATTTATGGTGCTGTTTTGTTCTTCCAAGAAATCCTGGCATAATTACTTTCCTAATCACACTGTGGGCACACTTCATTGATTACACCAATCTGGAAATGTCAGATATCCCCTAACTTTGAAATAGGGAATTCTATTAATTCAGAAGAACCTTTCCAAGTGAGAGAACTTTTCAAATGGCACCCACTCTAGGGCACTATTGAAAGCTCTAGGGTAGGGCTGCATGGATTCTTTTGCCTGTTCTTTCAACCAGCTACACTTTTAATCACTTATGGCCTGACCCCAAAAGGATCCTTAATTTTAGAGGGAGTGACAGGTGGTCTCAGTATCTCTTAGGAACAGGCCATTGATTTGTATACCTCCTGCTTCCTTCTTGAACCAGATTTAGGTATGCGTGACTTTTCTTACTTTTTTTAGGGCATCTCTTTACAGAAACATGCTAAATCCTGATTCTTCTTCCTATAATCTTGTTGCAAAATTACTTGACGTCAAACAGTGAGATAAAATATACTCTTTGATTCTTTAATGTATGCATGCTTCCATATGATAGTTTATAGCAAAAACACATGATGAGTTGAAACAAACTGTGTTTAAGGGTCCACTTCCATGAATCACAGTGATCAGTTTATTCATTGCCAATACTTCATTTCTGTGCTTTATTTCCTTGAAGTTTTCTTCTTCCAGAGCTGGGTTTCTGCATAACATGGACCACTCTGAATAGGGAGGTTGTCTCTTCTCCCCTGTTCAGCACTGCATAGACAAAACCAATGCTCAAGAAAGCTTTTTGCAAATGAACAATAAACACCCACTACCAAGAATAAACAACATTGGGTTCCTTGTGAACTCCTAGGCCTCAATTCCACCCCATGCTCCAGCCACTTTCCATTGCTCCACCAGTGCCGAGCAACTCTAAACCTTGTGGGCCTGGCTTCCCAGAGGATATTCCCTGTGTAGGGGGATTCTGAGACAGTACAGGAACTGCTGTAGGGACTCCTATGCTTCCTTGGCTCTCAGCCTGAGGGGGCATGACTGGGGCTTTCCCTTCCTCACATAGTTGTAACAGGCCCTTGGAGCTGTTGGCAGCTGGTGTATGTTAGAACACCTGTGTTGGGCACCAGCCCACTGCATAAAACCCCCAGATCGGGACAGTGCAAAAGGCACTCCACACACCCCACCCAGTGTGTCAAGTGCACAGCAATGGCAGCTGAGGATCTGACCCTCAATATTTCAGTATCAATTGGTAAATCATTTCTAGTAAAACTTATCAACAAAGAGCCATCCCCGTTCTATCGCAAAAAGGGCAAAGGTCTACTCTTGGCCCTGCTCAGCGGAACACTGAGGCTAATAGCTGTTCCATGCATGTAATGAAATGAATCAAGATTATCATAGATATTATCAGGGTTGGAAGGGACCTCAGAAGGTCATCTAGTCCAACCCCCTGCTCAAAGCAGAGCCAATCCCCAACTAAATCCCCAAATGGCTCCCTTAAGGATTGAACTCACAACCCTGGGTTTAGCAGGCCAACGCTCAAACCACTGAGCTGTTCCTCCCAAACAGATCAGAGAATAGAGTTTGTTCATGGACTGCAATCAATGCAGTTAATCTGCTGTAGGCAATTGAAAATCATATGCAATATATCAGTGATTTCTGAGTATTATCAAAAATATTCTAATGTATCTGAAAGGATTCCATAATTATTTAAGTCATGGCTTTATAGGGCAAGTCCTGGGCATTCTCAAAAAAGATCTCTCAGATTATAAAAGAAACCAACCTCAATTTAAATACAAATACTGCTTCAGACATCATATGTAATTGCTATTAAAGTAAGGCAGGTATCGTCTGCCAAACTGTTAAATTTCTTTCCTTCAAAGAGTAAAAGGATCTCAGAGTTTATAGGCTGAACTTGCTATTCAAGTTTCATGACTTCATAGACATTGCCTAACCCAGGCTAGGGAAGAAAGGAAGGAAAAATCATTTATTGTGAGACAGGAATGTGAACATTCAAAGAATACTTTCCACTTATTGCATAAGTGATATGGGTGCTGACCTACTTGCTTTCCTTTCCCTTATAATATTGCACTTCAGGTTTGCCTGGTATTTCTCATATCTTCACTGCCTTATCCAGGCACTTTAAATACTAGAGACTGGGTACATATATGCAAAGTGCCCGATTCAGAGATATGCTGAGCACCTGTACCTCCAATTAAAACCCTCCAACTTGATCTCAGGATCAAGCCCTAACTCTTAAAATCTGGTAAACAAACATATCCAAGAGAGCAATCTCTAGTCTAGCATCACTCATAGGAACGCAAGGATAATGAACTTCAGGAATATCCACATGTAGCTATCTGAGAATATATTAATATGAACACCACACTATAGCAAACTGGATCAGACTGCAGAGCACAATAGGGCTAGTCCAGTCTAGTAACTGTCTTCCATTTTGCAGGTACAAATCACGCTGCATACAATTTTGCACCTGTATTTATCTCCCTTATATGTCCAAATCCCTTATTTGCTGACACATTCAAGCACCCTGACATCTTAGTGATCAGAATTACTGGTCCCACAATTTTGCAGCTGAAAACACTGCAAAAACCCACAGCAGTGAGTCTCAGATCCCAGGTCAACCTACTTGGGCTCACAGGGCTTGCACTACGGGGCTAAAACTAGTAGTGTAAACCTTCCAGCCTTTGAGACCCTCCCCTCTCCCTGGGTTTCAAAGCCTGGGCTCCAGCCCGAGTGGGATCATCTGCATTGCTACTTGTAGCCCTGTAACGTGAGCCCAAGTCAGTTGACCTGGGCTTTGAGATTTGCTGCCTCCGGATGTGTTTTGCAGTGTGGACATACTGACAGAGTACACCTACACTGGAATAAAAGACCCACAATACTGATGCGGCTGACCCAGATCAGCTGACAGAGGCTTTCGGAGCTCAGACTGTGGGGCTAAAAATTGCTGTGTAGACGTTCAGGCTTGGGCTGAAGCGTGGGCTCTGGGACCCTCCCCCCCACATGCAGCGTCCCAGAGCTCAGGCTCCAACTTAAGCCCAAACATCTACACACCAATTTTACAGCCCCACAGCCCGAGTCAGCTGACACAGGCTAGCCACGGGTATTTAATTGCTGGGTAGACTTACCCGCAGAGGCCTGATTAAGCTCACGGTTAAAATTTGGCCCAGGAAGTGCATTATTAGTGCAACTGAACCAAAAGTTGCTAGAGATTTTTTCCAACAGTGTTTCTCAAAGGTTTGGGGGTTTTATTTCAAAGTGCTGGAGTAAATCTAAGCAGACTCGAAGGTGAAAGGAAAAACGTTCGGCAATTCAGGACATCCTCCTCCCCATGTTTTAAAAACTAAAACTATAGTTTAACAATTACAAAACTGCATGTTTAGTTTAATGTGGCCTATACTCCAAGTATAATTTGGGTTAATAAAGGTCTAATGAAGTAACGCTTATAGCAACAGAAACAGTGCATGCATGTATGAAACCTGTTATTATTACATGATATAGTCTTTGCAACTCAAGGTATGTAGGTATCCTATAATATTTTTATTGTTATTATACATAAGGTTAATGAACTGAAGAGGTTTACAAATAAGCCAATTCTTCTCACATAAAATATCAATGTGAACCCCCTTGGGAATTCCAAATACATAAAGTCTGAAATAAAAGATTTTGAATATAAGAAGTACAGTATGATTAAGGGCCAGGACCTGCGGTTAATAAAAGTGACTAATGATTTTGCATTCCCAAACATGAGATTCAGATGCTCAGCACTTTCTGAAAATCAGGCTCCCTTAAGAGGTCTTGTGCTGGGCATCCAAAAATAAGAGGCACCCCCAGATCACGTCCCTTTGAAAATCTTGGCCACGGTGCCTCCTACCATGAGTAGCCCCAGCAACAACAGAGACATCTCACTGGGATGGCTCACAGTAGGAAACAGTGCACCCAGTAGCAAGCATTTTGCAGGCTTGGACCTAAATTGATATCTTTAGAATGCTTTGAAAATGAGCACACTACTGACAAAGGAGGTTACATTTTTCACATACATTTTATTTATAAAACGCAACATTTTAGAGGTTTAGGAAGAAAAACAAACAAGTTAAACTGGAATGCTTCACACTTGGCAGTTTAAGAAATGCTTTCAGTTATAGCCGACACCTTCAACTTTGCCTTCAAATGAAACACTTCAAATAACAATCAGTTACACAACCTGCTTACAATCAGCAGCTTATCTCACAAGACCTCCAATAACAAATTTTCTTTGTGGTAACAGTGTGTCCAGCTGACTTCTACGGCATTGATCGGGCTTGTTTATTCTGACTGTCAATCGCTCTTTTAAGTGCTTCATCTGGCACAAGATCTGATCTCTTAACATCTAAATGGCTACAGCCAATTTTAGGGCAGCTGTTAAAAAGAAAAATAAATAAATCAGAAGAATTATATTAGTCATCTGAATGTAGCATTTGCTGTTTTATATTTTATTCCCGCCCTCCCCTCAGAGTAACTTTGTCAGTGACTTGCTGCAGCTTTTCCTTGATGGATAATAAATCTCTGTTGGGAAAAAAAGTCTAATTATCTTAATAGGTGGGAGTTGATGTCTCAAGGGAATGAGTAATGAGATATAAAGACTTTCACCTGTTGATCACTGTCTTAAATCCAACGAGAGTTGCTAGTGTTACTAATAATACAGTTACTTACTGTAATAATTGTATATTGCTTTACATCTTCAAAGCACTGTATTCTCCCCCCACCAATCTGTGGTGAATAAGTATTAGCCTTGTTATATAGATAGGGAAACAGATTAAAGAGGTTAAGTGACTTGCCCAGAGCCACAGAGTGAGTCAGTGGAAGAGCCAGGGTTATGAAAAGTGATGAGTCCTCACAAGAACGGAGGGGGAGAGGATTGTGTGTCATATTAGTGATCTCTAAAAGCAGAACAAATACAGAGTTTGATATTTGGCTGCAGGTAGTCAGGTAAAGTCAGATTACTTCTGCAGTGAAAGATATTCAGGGATGGGGTATCTTTTTCCATTGCTAGTGGAGCCAGATGTATATGGATAATGCCCACAGTTAAAACATTTGAGGACTCACTTTTTTTGGAACCTAGTTTCTTTTTGGGAAGGAATTTTGTCTAGGACTTGGAATATAGAGTCAGCTCTCATCCCTTCTATTCCAGGCTTTGTCACTGGCTTGCTGTGTCTGCCTTGGGCAAATCACTTAATCATGCTGTGCCTCAGTTTTTCAATCTACAAACTGGTTAGAATAATAATTATCTGTCTGATAGACGTGTTGCAAGGCTTAATTAAGATTTGTCAAGTGCCTTGAAAGTCTCATATAAAACACTTCCTGTAAGTATTAGCACTACTGTGACCAGTGCATGAAATTTTCCCAGGCTGTGGAAGGCACTTTGCAAGGTGTTGGGAAAGCCACCCAGCAGTATGCAGCAGTCCCTTAAGCTGCAGTGGAGCTGAGCTGCATAGCAGGTTTCTTTGTGGGAGCACAGAAGGTGGAGGCTGCGGGCAGGCCAGGTGAAATGGCTGAGAGACAGCCAATGGTCTGTGAAGTACACCCATCAACTCCACAGGCCTTGAGGAAAGAAGAGCATGCAGCTTGCTGTAGCCAGTACTACATTGCTTTGCCTATAGCAGTGGCTGTAGCTCTAGGATGAGGATGGGGAGAGGATTCCGTTCCTCACCCTGTTTCCCTCAGCTACTTATTGATCTCCCTGACAAAGTGCATTAACTTGGGCTTTGCCCGACAGATCAGGTTTTGCCTTTAAACCACGTTAGGAATGTTTGCTCCCACTGGAACACCGCTGTGAAGAATGCAATCATGTAGCAGCACCATAGAAAATGGTTTACTCCACCTGGGAGCTTGAGAAAGTAGGACTGAATGGTTTCTAGTATCAGAGGGGTAGCTGTGTTAGTCTGAATCTGTAAAAAGCAACAGAGGGTCCTGTGGCACCTTTGAGACTAACAGAAGTATTGGGAGCATAAGACAGAGACCAACACCTACAAGATCTTCACCAAGCATTCTCAAAACTACGATACCCACACAAGGAAATAAAGAAACAAATCAACAGAGCCAGACGTGTATCCAGAAGCCTCCTGCTACAAGACAGGCCCAGAAGAGAAACCAACAGAACTCCACTGGCCATCACCTACAGTCCTCAGCTTAAACCTCTCCAACGCATCATCAGTGATCTACAACCCATCCTGGACAATGATCCCTCACTTTCACAGACCTTGGGAGGCAGGCCAGTCCTCGCCCACAGACAACCTGCCAACCTTAAGCATATTCTCACCAGCAACCACGCACCGCACCATAACAACTCTAACTCAGGAACCAACCCATGCAACAAACCTCGATGCCAACTCTGCCCACATATCTACACCAGCAACACCATCGCAGGACCTAACCAGATCAGCTACAACATCACCGGCTCATTCACCTGCACGTCCACCAATGTTATATATGCCATCATATGCCATCAATGCCCCTCTGCTATGTACATTGGCCAAACTGGACAGTCACTACGCAAGAGGATAAATGGACACATGTCAGATATCAGGAATGGCAATATACAAAAACCTGTAGGAGAACACTTCAACCTCCCTGGCCACACAATAGCAGATGTAAAGGTAGCCATCTTACAGCAAAAAAACTTCAGGACCAGACTCCAAAGAGAAACTGCTGAGCTCCAGTTCATTTGCAAATTTGACACCATCAGATCAGGATTAAACAAAGACTGTGAATGGCTATCCAACTACAGAAGCAGTTTCTCCTCCCTTGGTGTTCACACCTCAACTGCTAGCAGAGCACCTCACCCTCCCTGATTGAACTAACCTCGTTATCTCCATACTGATTTATACCTGCCTCTGGAGATTTCCATTACTTGCATCTGAAGAAGTGAGATTCTTACCCACGAAAGCTTATGCTCCCAATACTTCTGTTAGTCTCAAAGGTGCCACAGGACCCTCTGTTGCTTTTGAATGGTTTCTATAGACCTACCAGGTTGTGGCATTTCAAAAGCCGATTCTGTATTTCCAGAACAAATGTTAATTACACAGCAACTCAGCTCATTTTAACAGACAGATATACGCAGAAGTGAGTTACATGTAGCATGCCTAACTGACCTTTCTAAATGTAATTAGAGCAAACCCCTGTTATTGCTGTCATGTGCACGTCTAACATACCATATGATTACATCAAAAATACCCCTATATTAAACAATGTTAAGGTTGCAGGTCCAGCACTCAAAAGTTTGTTAATTAATGTAGCATTTCCTATCAGGAATTTATCCCTAGGAAATATCAAAGGGACCATTCATTGTGGGTAGGCGCTGAGATTTCTCAATTCAGACAGCTGTTTCTGGGTCCTGATCTGAAGTCACACCAAGAGGTAGGTAATAATGTAAATTTGTTAGTCTCTAAGGTGCCACAAGTACTCCTGTTCTTCTTTTTGCGGATACAGACTAACACGGCTGCTACTCTGAAATGTAAATACAAAGGTCCCGTGTTTTCAGTATTTACAAGTCAAACATTTTATTGTGAAATCTGGACATGAGGAGACTCTCGAGACCTTTAACCACATTTGAGGAGTTGACCCAGGAGAAAGCTGGAAACAAAAGGTTTAAATTTATAAGATATACACAATTTTGATTGAAAAAGCTGTTGAGGGATTTGGACAAAGAAACTGACCTTGATGATTAGGGCTCTCTATGGGAAAGGGGATATACATCTTCAATTTGTGGAGCTCAAAGAAAAATGTATAAATTACTGTATAGATAGCATTTGACTCTAGTTAAGATCCATCATATTTTTGCTAGTAAGGAAGCATTCCATTGGAGGGTTGGCCGGAAAAGGGGAACATACTTGATCATGTGGTAGTGGTGTCCAGAAATTAGTTGTTTTTTTTAGAAGAAATTATTAAAGAGATTCATCTTATGACAAAATGCTGGCTTCCAAGAGATCCCCTGACCTGCTTACTTAATGCTTCAGCAAAGGATCTGCATTTTAAACAGCAATAAAAATAAATTAATGTATTGTTCTAACAGCTAGACTCTGTATTGCACAGTATTGGAAAAATGTGACCCCATCTCCTATGGAACGGGGTACAATAAAATATGAACTGTTCTTGTAATGGAAAAGCTTTCATACCAAATACATACACAAGAAGTGCCAAAAAGAAGATAGGTATTCAGAAATTTGGTCACTCTTTCTAGTGTACTCAGAGGAAGAGGGCTCCCTAGCCGGCAAGCCAGAATCTGTAGCCATGTTCTTTAAATAGTAATCTGATACTGAATAAGTAAGGTACAATGTAGTATGTTAACGTTTTATTTTAACTTTGCCTTAACAAAAAGTTCAAAAAGTTAGGAAATGCCAGAAGTGCAATTTGAATTCTGGCATTTTCTAAATTTTAAGTGCTTGACTTGGCAACCTTAATATAGGGATGTGTGTTTCCATGTAATTTCCTTAGTTTCTTAAAAAGTAAGCGGAAAAAACAGATTCTATCATGTGGAAGCATACTGACTCCCATGTGGGTCATCAGCAAGATTAGAACCTTTAGATTCACAGCAACAACCTCTGTGACTTGAGCTATCTGAGTAGCAGGGCTGTTATTGTCCATGTGGACCATCCTCTGGAGGAGGAAGAGACTCATTTTGCTAGTGGATTTCACTGCTGATTACTGACAGCAGAGGAACGTTGAGACTTGGTACTACTTTGTTCAACTCCAGGTTCTGGAGAGGAGTGTGTCTAGTGGTTATAGGCCGTTCTGCCCTTGTCCCCACAGCCTGTTCCCTTTTGCTCCCACCCTTTGGCTCCTGTTGCTACCTCTTTTGGCTCCTTTCCACCTCCCAACTGCTGTCCCACTTTGTCCTATCCCCTAACCCAGCTTCTGTGCCTCTGCCTCCCTGTCCCCCCTGCCTCCTATTGTTCCCAGAGCGCCTATCTCCCTTCACTCATTTGCATTCTAGTCAGATTGCTTTCTCCCTGTTATCCATTTGAGTGGCTAGCACAACAGCAACTTTCCTGAAGTCAGGAAGAACAATTTCAGGGAAAGTCCTACTCAGCTTTTGCAGTCCTGTGATGGTGCATGCACAGTCACTGTGGGCATGGTGCACGAGCAGCCAGTCATCCCACGGGAGCTGTGTGCAGCTTACATACGTTCAGTGCAGATAGAATCTTTGGAGAATAATACCATCAACCTCTTACAAACCTCTCCTGAGCATGTGCAAAACTGCAAATTTTTCAGAGGCTTATAACCTGGCCAAACATATGCTGCTTGGTGAAAATCAGTCTCTTTCCGACACCACGGTGACCCCACTGCCAAATATCATGGCCCTGCTTCTCACCAGAAGACCGAGAATATATGTTTTCAACATAGGCAAACTCACCCATATTTTCCCTGATCTCATTCTCAAATGGCTGAAACCTTTTTGCTGAAATTAAACAACAATAATAACAGCAGCAGCAGCCGCCTGAGCTAGACACCCAGCATGGAAAAATATATGCCCTAAATTTAACAAAGTTATAAGCAGCTGAAAATAGGGTCTTTTTATGGAACGTGTCAAGCAACCTTAACCATAGGCAGTACTACCAGCATTATCTATGTGTTTTCCTGAATTATGGAAGGGACTGTACAGCTTATTTTTCTGGCTGAACAGTCTTCCCTTCATCTAGGGGGTTATAATTGTCTGTATTAGTTCCTTTTTCTTATTGTAGTACCATATATCAGCTATAAAAGCACTATCTTTTCCCTTCCATTTGCAAAGGAGTTATATTATTTTTTACACCAACTTTGACAGTTTAAAAAAACACACGGTAAGAAAAAAAAATGAACTAGCAACTTTAAGATGTTAAAATTTCTCTGTATTGTTAAGGACTGTACTAGATCTCTGTTATTTTGTTGGGAATGGCTGTTACTTCCCCATACGCTTGCTGAATGTTTCATTAAATATATATATATATTTTTAAATAAAAACAAGAGGTATCCTCCATGTGCACAGTATTAATGAGGAGACTGATTTGGGGCAGACATTTAAATATTACTTCCTTCAGCCTTGCCAACACAAATAAATTTCATAGAACAAGTGGAATATGATTCCACATACACAGCAAGCCAAGTATTTCCGCCCCCCCCCCCACACACACACATTTTTGCTAACTTACCATGCCTTTTTCTTTTGATTTTCTCGACGCTGTATAATTTTTAGAATGGCTTCTTCTTCATAGGTATGGCCACAGACTTTATTTCGAACTGGCTTTTGCATTTCCATCTGCAATCAATATGACTGTACTTAACAGAACTAATGATGACCTTGAAAACATTCTCAGATCTGCCGTGGGATGTTGCTAACAGCCCCAGTTAGAGATGACTGGTAAATGGAAATCAACTACATGGAAAAAAAAAAACCTCATTTTTGGGGGGGGGGGGCAGGGGAGGGAATCATCCCAAGACAGGACAAAAACCACAATATTTTTGGTGGTAACGGATTTCCAGAAAAATTCTGCATTGGAAGAATCAACGTGGAATTTTTTGGATTGCTCCTTACTGCCTTGAAGGCTTGTGTCAGTTTCATTTTCTGTCTGAAAATGAAATTGGCAAGGACCTTCTGGATGGGCAGCTGTCATTTTGATTTTCCCAATGGAAAATTTTGGATTTTGCAAAAAGAGCATTTTTCAAACAGAAAATCATTCTGACAGAAAATCCCCAACTATCTTGCGCCCCTGTATAGAATACAGTTTGTAGGTATCACCCTTCTTTCTCTCTAGCTATTATTACAATCAACTTTGACTTTCACAACTATCCAGGCCCCCATATGTTAGGAAGGTATTATCTTGTGGCAGAAAGTACTGTCCCCTGGCAACAAAATATAATTAAACTCCAAGCCCCACACATGAGAGTCTCTTGCTTAAAGCGGCAGGAAGTCTCTGTGGTCCATATGCTGTACTACTCAAATTACAGGATCAGACCCCACGTGGTAAACTGCATTATTCCTGCGAGGTTTTATTTCAGCAACATGACCATTATCTGGTTTCTAAAAATCAATATACATATATAGCTAACAAGTATGTTATATAGGTAGGAATGTGAATAGGATTATAATGGCTATGAAGTTGCAGTGAAGTAATTGAAGATGGGAAATATTTATCTACTACAGTAATAGTAATAGCATACCTGTGTGATAGGACAAATAAAGTTCATCTGACTTTGAGTCACTGCTATATCTTCATCTATTTGTTCAATGGACTCATTTGCATCAGTATCTGACCGGGGACCAACTACAATGAGAAAAGACAAATTATTGATTTTCATCCAGCTTTTAATATCCAGTCACCATTAAAAAAAATCAGCATGTGTCAGTTACAGTGGTAATTGAGATGCCACAGTTTCCCCCTAAATAGGAAACAATTGTAATAACTGTGGGGTATCTGCTAGGAAATGTTGATTTTTAAATGGTGACCACTATAGACATGATTTTTATATAATACCAAGAGAGGGAAATGGAAGCCTGATTCAGCAAAATCCTACATGGTGGTGGGATTTGTTACTTCTATTAAAAAAATCTATGCATTTACCAAATCAGAAACACAAATTCTGTTCTTGCCCCAAAGTAAATCCAGAATAACACTGCTGACTTTAGTGGAGATCTGCTGGTTTTCACTGGTGTAAATGAAAGTAGAATACGGTCTAGGTTTTTTCCCATGAGCCAAAACAATCCTTACAAAACTATTAAAAAAAAAACACCAACCATTTTATTTAACCCTGTATCAGTGACAAAGAACCTCTACTAAGGTATGTGAAGAAGAGCCCATTTTCAAAGTTCAATCTGAACAGCTACCATATGTACTTGCACATAAGCTGACTTGTGTCTAGGCAGGCCCTTTTATTTGCCATGTATAGTCCCTGACCCACATATGAGATGAGCAGACCTATAAAACAAACAAACAAACAAAAAAATCACATCCTTGCAGCAGTGCCAGAGGAGAGGGGAAGCACCACCATCCTCCCATTTTTTAGTCACTTGGGGGCTTTAGTGACCCTGTGGCCCACGCAGCATGCACCTCTGGTGTCACTACTTTCCCAAGTGGTACCAGAGGACATCTGTTCTCAGGCAGCATCCACCCTTCATAGAGCCCAGGCTGTAGTCCAGATACTTAACCATAGGAGCAGGCTGGGTATAGAACTCCTGCTGTTGCTGCAGGTGGTGGTGGCCCCTTTCATCATTCCACCTCTTGCTACTGGTTATATTTTGTTTTTATACATTTCCTTCTTCCTCTTTCCCTGCTCAAATCTCCCACCTCCCTCCCCCTTCTAACAGCCAATCCACAAAGAAGTGTCAAAATGGCTGTGGGATGATTCCGACGTGAGTATGCCAGCCATCAGGCTAGTAACCAGGACAGGTCTATTTTTGGAGAACATCTTTGTTAAGAAGGCCTCACTCACTTAAATCCTGGAAAAGCAGCAAACAAGATTGAGACATACCAACAAAGCTTGATGAGTTTTATTTGCAAAACAGGCCCTTCAATAGAACCATTGGCAAGTCTGAAGAAAAAAAGACTGAAGGGGACACAATTTAGTTGTCTGTAAATACAGAAACAGGTACTATAAAGAAAGCAAGGACCAATTATCTGCATTATGCACCATTTTATGGGCCTTTTTTCTTAATCTCCTCTTGGAAATGCACACATGTAATCTTCAATGTATCATAAATACACTGAATTTCGTGTGAAATACAAACCGTCTTATGAAAACCAGTAGAAAAAAACCCAAGGTTTTTGCCATACAAAACAACATGGAAATTATGACTTAGGTTTCAAAGGAAACAGGCTGCTCTAGGAGTATCTAGAACTCCACCAACCGCAGGCTGCAATATGGAATGCTTTCTCTGAATACCATATGAATTCTTTTCTTACAAGCAAGGCCAATAAAGCACAAGGGGTACAGATTTTCCATACATTTACAGAATCTTTAAATATTGGCACTTTGTAGCTTTGATATTTCCTGCTGAAAACATCTGGAGAGTTACACTTTTGTAGGCTGCATTTTGTTCCAGTTCAGGAGCCTAGTACATGTTCCAGTGCTTTATGTCTGAAAGAATGTGGCAGCTACAGATAAGTTCTAGGTTAAATGACTGAGGTGGTCTACGTCTGTTACCAATGCTGGTGATGTTTGGACACCAAAGTAGTAGGCTCTAAAGCTTGAAATGTATAGATGCAATTTTAAACCAAACCGTTCTTTTAAATGTGGCACATATACAAACCTTTGGCCAATATTTTCAAATCTAGTTGTTTAAAGTTCGGCACTTAAGTAAAAGTGACACTGACACTTTAACTGCCATTGATTTCAGTGAGATCGATGGGCGCTCATCAGTTTTGAAAGCCAGGCTGCTTGTATTTAGGAGCTAAATTTAGGCATCCAGGTTTGAAAATGCCACCTAAATTCCAGTGCTATAATTGGATCTGCAGTTTTTCGTGGATTCAAGTGTTTTAAACCTTGCTCCTACTTTGAGCCTGACCTAACATAACAAGTGGGGTTCCGCAGGGGTCTGTTTTGGGACCGGCTCTGTTCAATATCTTCATTAACGACTTAGATATTGGCATAGAAAGTACGCTTATTAGGTTTGCAGATGATACCAAACTGGGAGGGATTGCAACTGCTTTGGAGGACAGGGTCATAATTCAAAATCATCTGGACAAATTGGAGAAATGGTCTGAGGTAAACAGGATGAAGTTTAACAAAGACAAATGCAAAGTGCTCCACTTAGGAAGGAAAAATCAGTTTCACACATACAGAATGGGAAGAGACTGTCTAGGAAGGAGTACAGCAGAAAGGGATCTAGGGGTTATAGTGGACCACAAGCTAAATATGAGTCAACAGTGTGATGCTGTTGCAAAAAAAAGCAAATGTGATTCTGGGATGTATTAACAGGTGTGTTGTGAGCAAGACACGAGAAGTCATTTTTCCGCTCTACTCTGCGCTGGTTAGGCCTCAGCTGGAGTATTGTGTCCAGTTCTGGGCACCGCATTTCAAGAAAGATGTGGAGAAATTGGAGAGGGTCCAGAGAAGAGCAACAAGAATGATTAAAGGTCTTGAGAACATGACCTATGAAGGAAGGCTGAAAGAATTGGGTTTGTTTAGTTTGGAAAAGAGAAGACTGAGAGGGGACATGATAACAGTTTTCAGGTATCTAAAAGGGTGTCATAAGGAGGAGGGAGAAAACTTGTTCACCTTAGCCTCTAAGGATAGAACAAGAAGCAATGGGCTTAAACTGCAGCAAGGGAAGTCTAGGTTGGACATTAGGAAAAAGTTCCTAACTGTCAGGATGGTTAAACACTGGAATAAATTGCCTAGGGAGGTTGTGGAATCTCCATCTCTGGAGATATTTAAGAGTAGGTTAGATAAATGTCTATCAGGGATGGTCTAGACAGTATTTGGTCCATGCGGGCAGGGGACTGGATTCGATGACCTCTCGAGGTCCCTTCCAGTCCTAGAATCTATGAATCTAAGTTCTTTTGGGCTTAGAATCATAGAATATCAGGGTTGGAAGGGACCTCAGGAGGTCATCTAGTCCAACCCCCTGCTCAAAGCAGGACCAATCCCCAGGCAGATTTTTGCCCCAGATCCCTAAATGGCCCCCTCAAGGATTGAGCTCACAACCTTGGGCTTAGCAGGCCAATGCTCAAACCACTGAGCTATCCCTCCCCCTAAACTTGGACTGTCCCTTTATTAAGTTTTTATGCTACCTAGCACAACAGGGCGCAGGCCTCTAAGTGCTATTGCAATACAAATAATTATAATAAAGAACTATTTATAATAGTTTCTGGAGGTGTATCTCCCCACATGCAATTAATATTATTAAGAGATATTGTAAGAGTGGGGGTAAGTAAACAGCACCTAAGAAAAAAAACAACCAATAGAAATTTAGCATACTTTGGATAAACCACCCACAGATTTGTTGCTGCTGCTTGATGCTTTGGATTATGGAGCTGGAGAGGGAAAGTACAGTTTTTCCAGTTACAGTATGCCCTGTAGAGATTACGTAGGAGAATAGGCACATAAGTCTTTGTGGTCTCAGTCACACACACACTTTGAATTAGTACACGCCCTAAGGCAGACGTTTTAAACTACAGACCTAATCCTGCAAATTCTTACTAACATGAACCCTTTCTTTCACATCAAGGGATTCCTCATATTACTAAGTGCAATGTGAATAAAGGTTTGTAAGATCAAGGCCTATGCTAATAAATTTGAGTTTTCTATGTGAAGAAGGAATAAAAATGCTGGGCCATGCATACTTCAGTTAACCATATTATATTTTTTCCTCATGAATTAGTACTGCACGAATAAAATACTGATTGTTCTAGTAGATGCAGCCGTGTGTTCCACATAGGTGTGTGCGTGCATGGTGCACTGGAGCCAGAGAAATTTGCCTAGTACTACCCGTAGAGGGACGACACTTGTTCCTAATGGCCATAGCCCCTCCCCTGGCTACATGAGGCAGCACTGCCCAACCCTCCTCCAGTTCGTCTTACTGCCTGTGCCTGGAGTTGGAGCTCTGCGTAGTCTCAACCTCAGAACTGGTTCAGTTTTTTCTCTTGTGTATAGTTAGTAGTACCCTTAGGGTTAGCTAGAGTAGTGTAAGTTTAGTAGTTTGTTTCCCTCTGTGATGCCCTCACCGGGGTTTAAACGTGGTCCTTTGTGTGGGGAGTGATCCCCAACAGCAATCCCCACACGTGGTGCTTGCTTTGTCTCGGCAAGGCCCACGTCAAGGAGAGGTATGCGATGTGCAGATTGTTTAAGAAATGGACTCAAGTGGCTTGAGACCTTCACCTGAAGCGGCTGGCACCTGCTCAAACTGGCCATGTGGCCTGCTTCGGTGCCGAGAACCTCATCGGGTTGGAGATCATCCTTGGGTTCCAAGAGCACAGCCGCTTCAGATTCCAGAGCGGGCGCCTCTCCGAAGAAACGGAGGAGCCGTTTGCCAGATTGGGTGCTGGTGCCCGGGACGGCACGGGTATTTCTAACTCTTCCCCGGTACCTAGTAGGGAGGTTAGAAAACCTCCACGGTTGACTCTAGTTCCAGCCTCCAGGCATACATTGAGTTCTGTATCGATGAGGGAGATGCCAATACTGAGTGTTTCCACATTGGTGGCGTGCCAGGCAGCTACAGACCTCCTCTACCTTTTGGTCCCAACCTCTCCTTTGGACCAGGACTTTGCCAGGGCTGCGTCAACTATAGCCCCTTTGACTGAATGAGCTGGTGAACACTCAGGTCAGTTGGCACTGCACCCCAATGTTTCCCTTCCACAGGTTGCGGATGTAGGGCTGGTACCGGGAACCTACTCGGCACCACTACAGTCAGAACCACAAATGCTTCCGTGGCGGCTTTTGCCACCCTTGATGTCAGTACCATCAGACACTCCCGTACTGCTGTTCACTTCAGGACCGAGACAGATTCTGGCACTGACATGCTCAGTACCGACGGTACCACTTCCCTCGGCAGTGCCGCTTCCTGCCTTGTTCTGGGCGATGGATAACTCAGACCGCCTGCTCGCTCCTTCTGGTCTCGCTCCACCCTTATCTTCGGGATCCCGAGGCTCCGCTGCATCTCAGTCGGGGTTGTCATTATCCTGTTCTCCATCATCCGACCAACACTGAGGGCTGCTGATGGACTGTTACAGATACCGGATTGGCGTGTGTCTCATGGTTGGGACAGAGGTCCCTAGCCCAGCACCTTCTAGCCACCAATGCCTTATCCATGACAGCGCCTCCATGGAGTCTGTGGAATGCTCCTAAGTTGTGACGGTCCCGCTCTTCATCTCGCTCAAAGGTGAGATAACTGGCCAGGTCTGCGGTGGTACCGTCTATCTGTTACAGGCCCAGGCACAAGCGGTCATTCTCCCTGCGGAGCCTCCATAGTCAGCCCGTCCAGATCCATCATCCCTGGACCAAGATTCAGCTTTGGCTCAGTTAAAAGCCTCGTCTTCATCTCCGGACAATGCTGTGCAGCCTGGCTCATTCTCCCCTTCGGTACCGGAGGATTTTAAGGCATACCAAGACCTTTTGCGGCATGTAGCTTCTTCCCTTGGGAATACCCACAAATTGGTGGATATTTTACAGCTATCTTCCCCTGGGAGAGTCATCCTCCCTATCAACAATGCGCTCCTTGAACCGGTCGAAGCCTCTGGAGCACACTTCCCTCACACTGTGCGGCTAAGCACATGGAGAAGCGCTATTTTGTTCCCATGCAGGGATTTGCGGGGTTTTACTCCCATCTGATCCCGAATCCCCTAGTCGTAACTGTGAATGATAGAGTCCAGCAGAAATGTTTAAGTCCAGCCCAAGGATAGGGACCTCATGGTCAGCAAGTTTTACACCTCCTCTGATGTGAACTGCTAACAGTTGTACAGATGTGAACTTCTAACCAACAAGTCTTGCTATCCAAGTACGATATTGTTAATTGGACAGCTATGTCAAAGTTCGCAGACCAGCTGCCCGAGGCCTCGTGGGAGGAATTTTCGGCATTTGTCCCTGAAGGCTGCTTGTTAGCTAAGACGTCCTTGCAGTCTGTGCTTGATATCGACACCTCGATCAGTGTGGTGGCCTCTGTGTTCACTAAGGGGAGAGCATCCTTGCTCCAGAATTTGGATAGTGTACCAATGTCCAGCAAGCCATTGATTATTTGCTCTTCAACCCTGCACTCCTTCAAGGGCTCAAGGGCTACCCTGCGGTCGGTGGGGGCGTACATGCCAGCAGCGCAGAAGCACCACTATAGCATCCAGCAGCAGCACCATTGTCTGTAGTGCACGTTTGGCCAGCCTTTCCTTCCTCCGAGGCAATGGGGCTGCCCCAGAAAGACTGATCGATCCTACAGGAGAAAGCAGGCGGGCTTGGGGTTCAGCCAATTCATGCACCCTCCCCCAGCGCCTTTCAAGTACCCATTTTGACTCCTTGGTCCACAGCACTGTTCCAGTCGTTGCTCCTCTCTCCTCATCCCCCTGCTTTGGGAACAGGCTGGCCTGCTTTCACAATGCTTGGGTCTCAGTCACTACAGACAGCTGGATCCTAAGCATGGTCAGATCATGTTATGCCATCCGGTTCCTCTCTCCCCCCCACCCCCATCCCTCTTCAGGGACCCCTCTCATGAGATACTGCTTTGGGAGTGGAGGAGGCGGTTCCGCCAGAACACCGGTCATAACTTCTATTCCTGGTACCCAAATCCAAGTGAGGTAAGATTCATCCTCGACCTTCACAGCCTCAATAAATATATCAGGTACATGAAGTTCCAAATCCTCACTCTTGACTATCCTCCCCATGTTGTCTCAGAATGACTGGTTTGCTGCTCTGGACCTTCAGCAGCATCTCCATACCTTAGATGTCAGGCAACGTCAGACCTTTTATCTGGACAGGACTAAACCGTTTCATGCTTTGCGTCGTTTGTTCGTGTCATATGCACACTGCACGCAGGGTCAAACGGTCTCTTTGCAGATGATCTCCAAATGGAGAACATCCTGCATCAAGATGGCATATGAAATAGCTTCAGCTGCACCCCCTCAGCAGGGCCTGACCTCATTCTACGAGGGTGCAAGCCACATCCATAGTGACATTTCCATATTGGATATCTGCAGGGCTGCTATATGGTCGCCAATACATATGTTCCTGAACCATTATGCCATAACTCCATCTTCCATGGCAGATGCAAGCTTCGGTAGAACGGTCCTGCAGTCCTTGTTTATGTAGACTCCAAGCCCTGCCTCTTGGGGGGTACTGCTTGTGAGTCACCTAAGTGGAAGACACAGCTGCATCTACTCAGGTACAGTGGGAAGGAACTGAAGGAGGGACAGGGCGGTGTTGCAATATGTAGCTGGGGGGAGGAAGAGGGTATTGCCAGGAGGTCCGAGTGCCATCCCTCCATGGGTACAGCTAGGCAAATTTCTCTGGCTCTGATGTGCTGGGCATGCACACACACTTAAGTGGAATACTTGTTAGCATCACATCTCAAAGAGCCACTGTTACAGCAAGTAGTCATTTCATCTAATCTTTGCCTATTGGTGCTGAACTTCAAATGTTGACAGAAGCAACTAAAACATATACATATATTTTACTTTTTGTGCTCTAAGTTATTGCATTTAAGAATCTTTCTGAGGTTAAACTTTTCCACATCCTGGCTCTCATCACTACTAAAATCTGTTAGGAGTCTCTCATTTGTAATACACATAATACCTTGTTATCGTCAGCTAATTAGTGCCCACTATTGTATTAAAGATGTGTTCCCATCACACCCTAAGGTAACTGTTTTTGGTAACATGCTATAATGAATTTTGCCACTGCACATCTGTTTTTGATTTACTCAATTTTCATTCAAAGCTGACATTTTATATTTCAATTTCTCATTTTATCTCAGGATCAAGCAGTAGTTAGCAAATATTAGCCAACTAAGCTTTACACAACTTTATTGAGAGGTGGGAAAGTGTTATAGTAATTTTTACACATGGGGAAACTGAGGCACAGAACCTTGGGCATATCAGTTAACATCTATATTAGGCATAGATAGTACCCAAGGGCAGAAAAAACACCCCAATGTCTGCCCTAACATTGGATCAGATTGTTAATAAATAGAATTAGATATTGTCAAAAGTTATTTTTTCACAGTACAGACCATTTTCTCTCTCTCCCTCCCTCTCTCTCTCTCTCTCTCACACACACACACACACACACACACACACAGTTTTCAATATCAATTATTTACCCTTTGCCCCTACCCTTATTATTCACATATTCCACCTATTCTGAGAAGGTACAACAGAAGAGTGCTGCAGTAATGTCTCATAAGACTTCATTATTTTGACACATTACAGAACATTTACTAGGAAATTAGTGCTCACATATCACAGAGATGCGTGCTCTAGAAAACCCTAATTTAGACAGACACCAAAATAAATCACATTTGTCAAATCAAGTAGCAAGCATATAGTTTGTGGTGCAATATCCTTGTTTATTTTTTGTGTTTGTTCACTTATATGCTAATTTGTAAAATTCAGTAATTTCCAACGAGTCTATCCCAGTCATTAGCATAAATTACATCATGTAATATAAATGCATAAAGGTGTGTATTTTTTTTTAAAAGTACAAGCAGGGTTAGATTAAGACATAGGCACACAGGTGTATGCCAGGGGCCCCAGCTCCCGCAGTCATACGAGTACATCAGAATCCATGCTTAAAAAGCAGCACCCCAAAAAAGAAAAAAAAAACAAACAGCAAGTTTCTAGCCTTTATGGTTGTGAAGGGAACTTAAAAATGTGACCCAAGTGTAACCAATGGAGTGATGACTGCCTTTACAGGTAGAGTGAAACAATAGCTCTAGAGGTGTGATCTGCAATGGTTATCTCAATGGGATGTTAACTCTACTGCTGCCCAAATAGAAAAGGCTGCGTGCAGCAGGAGGAAGAGAGAGCGGTGTGCCAGTTCCCCACCTAAGCAGATGCACCCTAACTGTGGGACTACATAATTGAGGGCCCCTTGCAGCCACTTCTGCCTCTCCAAGAGGAAAGGGGCACCTGCTCATTCTCCTAGGGGGAAAAGGTCCCCCATGCTGCTGCCCAATTCTGTCAGAGGGGATATTCCTGCTGCTGCTCCTGTCAGTCTTGGGAGGTTGGCCCTGCTCCCAGGAGGACAGAGGGTCCCTTACCATCACCCCTGCTTTCAACAGTGGAAAGGAGGTTCCCCCTGCTATTGCCTGGGGGTGATGCCATGAGAGGACCTATGCCACTGCGTGCCTTGGTCCCCAGTTAGCCTTAATCCAGCCCTAGGTACAATTTGTGGCGAAGTTTACAATGCTCTTTGATTTCTCTTGCATCCTTTCCCCATCCCTGTCTATTCTGGCTCCCATCCTAGATGTCAATGGGTAAAATTAAGCGTGTGTGCAAGTCTTTGCAGGATCTGGGCCTTAGGATGTAAACTTTTTAGAGCAGGGACCTTCTCTGAGTACTTGGCTACAAAGGGCATAGTGCATGGGGTTCCCAAACTGTGGACCGCAGCACAGTCCGAGGTGGACAGTTGCCGGGGGCGGAGTTTGGGGGGGGGGGCATGAGCGGGGACACCAAGTGCACTCTGCATCCAGATCAGTTTCCCCATATGGGCTGGGTAAGGGGAGGGCAGGAGAGCAGCTTCTGATGCCTCACAGCACAGCCCACATGGGGAAACTGACCTGGATGCCCAGAGTGCTTGGCATCACTGCTCAACCCCCCCTCCTCCCCCCAGGGACTGAGTGCATGGCTGGGTCCCGCAGCAGCAGCGCTCCCTTGGAGACAGCCCCTCCCCGCACTGTGAGCTAACCCCCTCCTGGCACGCAGCCCCTAGCTATTCCCTGAGCTACCCCCCGCCTGCACCCAGCCCCTAGCTACCCCCCCGAGCTATCCCCCTACCCGCACCCAGCCCTTAGCTATCCCCCTGAGCTACCCCCCGCCTGCACCCAGCCCCTAGCTACTCCTCTGCTGGCTCCCCCCACCCTCCGCTGCCTGCACATAGCCCCTAGCTATCCCCTGCCTGCACCCTGAGCTGGCTGAAAGGGTGAAAATTGAAGATGAGATCAGGTTGAGCCTCACTAATATATGTCCCCATCTAGAAAAACTGTGCGAGAAGAAGCAGGCACATTTATCCCATTAAGACGACCCCAAATCTGTAAGTTATTTTTATATTTTTATTTACAATATTTAATTCTGTTCTAATTAGTAGAGAATAGGGTTAGGTCTTTACTTACACAGCACAAAAATTCAGATTTTACACTAAAAAAACTGAAAAACAATATAGTGTTCAAAATTCAATCGCTATTTTGTTTTAAAATCAAACATGTGTTTAACAATTTTGTTAACATTATGCTGCTTATTGTTCAGTTTAATACAAAACTGTGTTTTCGCTGTTTGACTACCACATTTTGTTCTCAACATAATTTTTTTTTTAAAGTGTAGTTTTACTAAAATTGTTTGGTTTCAAAGATCTTGAAGCATTTCTTAGAGTGCCTACTGCTAGGGATTTCTGTCATTACAACTGTTTACATGAAAATGAAAAGGAAACGTACATTCTTTATTTACAGAGTTATAGTTTATATGTATGTAATAATGAAAATTAAATAATTTTCCTCAAGAAATGTCAATAGTGGGCCACAGGGCCTATTTCAGCTCCACAGGTGGGCCTTAGAGAAAACTGGCCAAGTGTACTGTTGGCTCTATAGAAATAGCAGCCAACGGTACTGTCTGGGAAAAATCCTGTCACTGAGAAGTCTGAGACAAGAAGTGGTATCTGTACAAATTGAATTATCAGCTTTTTCTGCCTGCTGGACAAAGAACAGTGGAAGATGGGGGTAGGTTGAGTGACATCAGGCACAGCAGCCTCTAGTCAGAGAGCAGGAGTTGGCTGAATGAGCAAGGTACAAAAGAGAGCTTTTGGGGCAGGGGGAGAAAAGCCAGAGCAGGGCAAAAGATCTGAGCCAGCAGTCAGAGGGGAGGGAAGAGGCTAGGGTTGCCAATTTTGGTTAGATGTATTCCTGGAGATTTCATTACATCACAATTTTTTAATTAAAGATTAATCTTTAATTCCTGGAGACTCCAGGCCAATCCTGGAGGGTTGGCAACCCTAGAAAAAATCCCGTTGAGGTCAGTCACACAAGTACATTTCTGTGGTGACTGGAGAGGTTTGGGCCTGGACTTTTCTTCAGCTACAGTCAGGTGCTGAAGAGCCAGTTGTCTTTACCAGAGAGGCTAGCAAGAGTTTAACTTTTCTTGCAAGTTTACTGGCAGCTGCTGCAGGACAGTTTGGTTTGATTTTTTAAGAGGGAGAACGAAGTCTGTAAGCTAGCTGCAGCAGATAGTTCAAATGCTTTTGACTTTTGCCACAAGACAAGTGATAACTGAATTTGCCAACCAAGCCAAAGTAGGCTTTGTAGCAAAATACGCTACAATTCCAGTACTTTCTTGTGTTGCAAAACATACTCTGATTTGAAGAAAGTGGCCTGTAATATGTTGTTACAGCCTGCAATTGCAAATTTAGTGCTGCTGCCAAAACCAAGCAATTCGTTGTTAATTTGTTAACATGTAAGTCAAGGACTGATTTGCAATTTTTAAAATGTTTGCATAAGAAGTATAGACACACAGAAGTGGTTGCTTTTTAAAACTTGAAGTGTCTGGAGCAGTGGTTCTCAACCTATTTACTATTGTGGGATGCATATGAGGCCCAGAATGTGTTATGTGGGCCGCATCCAATACTACCTGTATGGCCCTGAGGATGTCACATGGGCCGCAGCTCTGTGCTGATTGGGCCACAAGTGGCCCATGGGCCGCAGGTTGAGAACCACTGGTCTGGAGCATAAACCATCTAGGTTTTTCTCTGGGAGAGAGGGAAGGTGGAGGTACAAACTGATAAGCTGCTAAACCACTTTACATAGGAATGGGGAGGAGAAGAAGAATGCTCTACATCAGTGGCTACCTCTAAAGTTGCATTTAAATATAATTAAATCCACAAAAAGTGACAGCGCATATTTAACAAGGCTTTGAAACCACCTGGCCACAGGCCCTTTAGGATGCATTGCCAGGACCTGATGCAAATACAAGTGAAAGTGACACGAAGACACTTGAAGTTTGTTTAATCAGTAATTTGTATCTGTTAGTAAAATAATAAAAAAAAATCCATGCATGACCTATGGTAATTTCTACCAAAACATTAATGTATCTACTATTCAAAGTGAGTTATAAGATCTGATAATCTTTGTCTCTCATTTTCTGGAAAATTTCCATGGTCTTTATACAGTCTCCTCAGAAATGAAGATCGTTGTCCATGATTACAATTCTACTAGCCCGGCAAGCCAATACTGACAGACAGGTCCCTTGCTCTAGCACACTGTCATGGCCTACAAAAGCAAGTGTGAGAACTGAGCACTTCAAAAATCTGTGGGAGGGCATGGCAAACAATAATTCACTATTCAATAAATTCTGGACTCTTTGGATTGAGAAGTTTCTCTCAGAGGATGTAGGGCTTACCTACGAAGCTGCTGACTAAACACACAGGAATCACACTTCATGGAAAATCTGAGGAGATCAGATTCCTCCATTTTAATTACCAAACAAATTCAAACAAACAGGCCCGTGGAAAATAAACCTTACTGAAAATTACAATCCAGACCATTTAACTGGAAACAGTAGGTCTACATGAAACTGCAACAATTACATGACTACAGAGTAGAAGTCTCAGATATGCCACAGAAAGGACAAAGGAACACAAAGATTGGAAAGTTCATTTGAGGAGAAAAACTAACACAAGCCCAAGAAACTACACTACCAATATATCTGAGAAATGGATCCTTACTACTTTGCTCCACTCCTATTGTTCAAGCCACCCTACAGCTGTAAGTCTGACTACCCCCCCAAAAGCTAGTCCAAACATATACATTTTGAATAAGGAGCTCACAAATATAAAACCTTGCCCAACCTCAACAAAAATACTTTATAAATGTTGGAACTAATAGAACCAAAAATCACTTCTCCACCTTCAATGTACTATAATTGGACCCTTGTAGTCTACACTTGTCTCAAAACTAGAGCTGGCCAAAAGTTTTCCAACCAGAGTTTGTGTCGGAAAAATCCTGTTTCAACAGAATGACAATGTTCCCTGGGAATGCATGGAGTCCATCAAAACTTTAGACTGAGACCAGGCAGGAAGCTGACTGATGGATGGGCTGACAGGAAACAAGCCCAGCTCCCCAGCAAGTAGGCCTAGTAGACACATCCTGGCTGGCAGGCCCTGAAACAAATTGTTCTGTTTCACCAGAAATTCTGGGATGTTGATATTCCATTCTGATGCAGAATAAAATGAATCAGTAACAATCCAGAATTTCCCCCTAAATGGAAATTCGCTTTTCTGGGCAGCTCTACTCCAAAAAAGTAGTCTGGGATAATACTGCCAGGCCCAGCGTCGAGATAGTGGTTAAATGCATGAGTGTTTTGAGTTGTGGGGGTATATTGTGATTTCAGATGTAGGCTAGATGATTTCACATGTAATGAGGGAGTTTGGCATGGAGGAGGATAGGATGGAAAGTCTGAGACCTTAACTCTTTATTTTCTAAATGTTAAGATCTTGAACATGAGAATGGCTACACGGGGTCAGACCAATGTTCCATCTAACCCAGTATCCGGTCTTCCAACAGTGGCCAGTGCTAGATGCTTCAAAGGCAATTATCGAATGATTCATCCCCTGTTGTCCAGTCCCAGCATCTGGCAGTCAGAGGCTTAGGGGCATCCAGAGCATGGGGTTGCATTCCTGACCATTTTGGTTAATTCTTTTTTGAACCCAGTTATACTTTTGGCTTTCACAACGTTCCCTGGCAATGGGTTCCACAGGTTGAATGTGCGTTGTGTGAAGAAGTACTTCCTTTTGTTTCTTTTAAACCTGTTGCCTGTTCATTTCATCAGGTGACCTCTGGTTCTTGTGTTATGTGAAGGGGGTGGGCATTCACCCACGAAAGCTTATGCTCCAATACATCTGTTAGTCTTTAAGGTGCCACAGGACTCTTTGTTACTTCCTTGTTCAGTTGCTCCACAGCATTCATCATTTTATAGACCTCTATCATATTCCCCCTTAGTCGTCTCTTTTCCAAACTGAACAGGCCCAGTCTTTTTGATCTCTCCTTATATGGAAGCTGTTCCATACCCCTCATAATTTCTGTTGTCCTTTGTTGATGCTGTGATTGTTTAAATGTCAATGACTCAGCAACATGCAGCATACGGATATAGGTTAAAGGGTGGTAGGAAGAGGAGGTGCCCCACTTGGACAAAACACTGGGCTACCCACTGCAACAGAGGAATCAACCCCCTCTTCCCTTTCAGCCAAAGGAAGCTGAGGAAGCCATCACCCCCAGAAAAAGGCAATATCCCCACACCATCCTAGGAGACCCCATTCACTACAGCAGGGTCACTTAATGGGAAAGGGCCCCAGCAAAACTCACCAGCCAGTTGCGGTGGGGGTACCCACATAATGGCCCTCTTGCTTTCAGGACACTCCTCTTCTTCACTTCTCACTCCTAGATCAGAGGATGTTTCACTCCCCTCTTCTTGGGCCTCTCCACCAGTTGTCACAGGCAGCCGTGGGAGCAGCATGGTCAAAGCAGGCCCTGAAAGGGGTGCGACCTCCAACAGGAGGCTCAACATCTTCCCTGTGGTCAGCCGCAAAGCCTGAAATGCCACTGCCCTAAGAGCCTCCAGCCAGGCCTCTCTGGGCCCATCTGAGACCAGAACAGGGTAACCAGATGGCCCAGCCATTCCCACTGCCATTCCCACTGCTCCAGGCACCACCTGGGCCCTTGTTGCAGCTGCTGCTGCCGCCGTTGCTGCCAATGCGGCCAATGCTCCAGGAGCTGCCGGTGCCCCGGCGGCTACGGCCACTGCCATGACTGGCACTACAGCCAGGCTGTGACCATGACTCCGACTCCATTTTCGTCTTTGTCCACCAGCCTGTGGTCTAACCATGCTCCTCCTCACAGCCCTCCTGTAACTGGGCATTGCCTTTGCCCAGGAAGACCCTTTTAATCCTGCCTCCTTTGATAGAAAGATGGAATTGGCCAATAGGAGCCCTCACAGGCTTCAAAATGACTTAACCAATAGGGTCCTTCACAAGTTTCAGAAGGCTAAACAGGAGATGGGGAAGAGAAATACCTGTCTAAGCCCAGCCTATCTCTGACCCCTCCCCTACCAGAGTGTCTCTCCCCTGCTAGTCTGGTGTGGGGCTGCATTATTCTTCCATGCCTGGGGTACTATAGTTCTCTGTCTAGTTGGGTACTTACATAGCCCTCACCTCTGTAATACCTGAGTGCCTGTATAAATATCAATTACCATTTATAGAAATAATAATACCTAGCCCTTTTACCACTTTACAAGGGGTGGTGATGTCAGTTTTATTAACCCCCATTTTGTGGATGGGGAAACTGGGGCCCAGGGAGGGGTAATGACTTATCCAAGGTCATCAAGCAAACCAGCAGGAGAGCCAGGAATAGAACCTAGAGCATGGGAGTTCCATTCAAGTGCCCTATCCACTAACCACACTGACTCCCCACATAGTCACCAGTATTTTCAAATAAACTCTTAGCATATGCATCGATTCCAGGCCAAAAGAAACTGATGCAAGAGGGAAACTAGTGTGCTTTTGTAATAGCATAATAGCCAGTTCCCTCTTTCATGAAAATTTCATGGATTGTAATACCTTGAAGAACACGCAATTTTTCTTCTTTAGGCAGTTTTTTTTTTTAAATGGTGCTAAAATGTATGGGAAATGGAAAGAAATATTCACTTAATGTCATATTGAAACAAGTTAGGAAATAAACCTTCTGGCTCATTCAAAAAAAAAAAGAGGAACATGGCAGTTTTAAGACATGGCATTGCTCAATCTTAAAACTGCAAACTTTTCATTTAGGTTAAGACCAGAGCTGTGATTCTGCTTCTATCTGTGTAATACTGCACTGTGGTTCAGTTTGCACAAGCTTAATATAACAAACCCTTCACTATAGTCATCTTTATTAGGCTGTTTCCAGAAAGAAATACAAACCAGCACTCTCACCAATTTATATAGTGACCTTCACAACAATGTCACAGGGGCTGTGCAGAGAAACATATCAGCACCACTTAGGAACAGCTGAATGTACAGTACTGTTTTTTTAACCTTGCCTTACATCACAAGACAGATTAGGCACCCGGAGTGACAGTAGGTAGAAAACTCTATAGCTAAAACCCAGAGTTATAAATGTGCAGAGACTATTATTGCAGTAACCTGCTGATTCTGATGCTAATGGTTAACTTTAAATCTGATTGAAACAACTTATTTAAGATCGCTCTCTTTTTCTTAGACTGCACATTCTCCCTCCCCAGTGGTTCGGTAAAATGTTAATATTTCTACAGTTGCCACCTACATTGCAACACTGCCATTTTTGTCTAAGCCCTACAAGTCTCTGCAGGTGCAGTGCAAATTGATTGTGCTTGAGTGTTTCTGTGGAGGCTATGATTTGGCTCAAGTAAGGTTCAATACTAGGCCTAGTCTTCCAAAATCTCAAGGCCCTCATATACCAGTTCTCTTACTCTCCATACTGCAGGATTAAAAAGGTAGAGTAATGGGTGGAGAAAGAGCTTGATCCTTCACAGCACAGGTGCAGAGCATTGTGTGTGCATATGAGCACAGACACCAACTAATGAGCAAGAAAGGGGTGCAGGGGAAGCTAATGCTGCATTAATCAGAAATCAGCTGCAGTTACTCCTGCCTAGTAATAGAATTAAAACCAAAGAGGGGAACACATTGCTAAAAACCCCTGGGAACACATTGCTAAAAACCCCAATCATGCCAATAAGCCAGTTAGCGATGTGCTCCCATTTTACTCTAACTTCTGTATTGTGCAAGAGTAGCTTTTTAGAGTGAACTAAAAAAAAAAAGGAAAGCAAAAGACCACACCCTCCAAGGTATCAGCATTTCACAACAGGTGGCCCAGTGCTGATATCAAGTGAGGCATGACTGGCTTGTCAACACTCCTTCCAAATCAGTAACCCAGGCACCAAAATAAAGCCTTACAACCCAGTGTTGAGGCTAGGTCAATCAGGGGTCAGTGTCACTGGGCCTCCCTGGTTTGTACAGGTAACTTAGATTCATCCATTTGGTATGTGATCGATGAAGAGCTAATGCTAAATGTGTGGGGATAAAGCTACAAATTAAAGATGCACTACATATGGGGGGCGGGGGTGTCCCTAAGGAAGATACTGAATGAAGCTGAGCTAACCACACAGGTAATTCCAGTGCTTAACTATCCATATAGTTAGAAAGTTTTTTCTAATTTCTAACCTAAATTTTCCTTGCTGCAGATTTAAGCTGATTACTTCTCAAGCTACTTGCAGTGGACATGGACAACAATTGATCACAGTCCTCTTTATAATAGCCCTTAACATATTTGAAGACCGTTATCAGATTCCCCACCCCACTCAGTCTTCTTTGCGCAAGATTAAATGTACCCAGTTTTTTTAACCTTTCTTCATAGGTGCGTTTTTATCAACCTTTTATCATTTTTGGAGACTTTCCACAGGAGAGCAACAAATTTGTCCACATCTTTTTTAAAGTGTGGCGCGCAAAACTGGATACAGTACTCCAGCTGAGGCCTCACCAGTGTCGAATAGAGCCAAACTTTCCGTGTCTTACATACCAGAGACGCCAACTTCCCCAGT
The DNA here is from genome assembly GCF_011386835.1 of Chrysemys picta bellii. Taxonomy (NCBI): domain Eukaryota; kingdom Metazoa; phylum Chordata; order Testudines; family Emydidae; genus Chrysemys; species Chrysemys picta. The sequence continues at coordinate 270,281,648 of NC_088792.1, read as the reverse complement.
TCCCAGGGGGTGCTTGACTCCCACTCTGCCCCATGTCCCGCCCCCACTCCACCCCTTCTCCCAAGCCCCCATCCTACCTCTTCCTGCCCCCTGCTCTGCCCCATTTTGCACCCTTCCCCCACCTCTTCCTACTCCCGCTCCTCCCTCTCCCCCACAGCGCCTCCTGATCGCGGATGAACAGCTGATCCTGGTGGATGGAAGGCACTGGGAGGGAGGGGGAGGAGCTGATCAGTGGGGTCCACCGGTGAGCTGGAAGTGCTGGGGTGGAGAGGAAGGAGCTGATCGGCGGTGCTGCCAGTGGGTGCTCAGCACCCATTTTTTTTCCATGGGTGCTTCAGCCATGGAGCACCCACAGAGTTGGCATGAAGAGACATCTGATCTGATCTTGGAATCTGATGAGGAGTCCACTTCCTCAAACCCATGGTGGAGCAGATCCCATCAGTACCAGGGAGACCATCTCTGAGTCTGGAGATGGCAAGCTGCACTAGTACCAAATGGTGCTCTGGGACTGATGCTGGGACCATGGGAGCATGAATTTCCAATCCCGGTACCAGGCAAGATTCATGAACAGTAGGGGAAGCTGGCACCAACAGGGTAAGCAACTCTATGGCTGCCTCAAAAGCCTTGGATGTAGATGGCACTGAAGGATGTAGAAGGCTCCTGAGACTACAGTACCAAAAGGTTCACCAGTCCTTGAGGGACCAGTATCAATGGACTCTTCTTGGGCTCTGGTGTCAGCAGTCTCTCTTGGTTTACGGACTGTGTCTGGGGCTTCCTCTTCTTTGAGAGCACCTCCAAGTTCTTGCCTCCGCTCAGTGGCTTCACCATAGACTTCGAAGGCTCTGGTACTGAGTCCTTTGGAGACCTACATTGTCTCTTCCTAGGTACCGGCGATGAGGATCTGCCTCTGGACTCAGTCAGAACAGGGGTAGCACTCCTAACTAACTTGGATATGCTTGGTACCTGTTCCATTGGTGGGCAAAGCACAGACTCCATAGGCAAGTACTTGAGTCTGGCAGTCCTGTCCTTTTTCAATTGGAGTTTGAACCCTCTACAAATGTGACATCTGTCACTCATGTGCACCTGTACCAGACACTTAAGGCAGCTGGGATATGGATTGCTCACCGGCATAGACTTGTTACATGAGCAACAGCCCTTGAAGCCAGAAGAATGAGTCATTAATCCAGTACTGAGCCCAGTACCCAACTAGGAACCCCACTCTACAAATTTACTATCCTAAATTTATCCTTTTATCTAAATATGTACAAACACACTACACTAGACTAAAAACTCACTCTAGGGGTATTACATACACTAAAAGAGGAAAGACTTGCAGATACAAAAATAGGAGCTCCACCAGCCATCACTGGTGGTAGGAAGGAACTGAGAGAGGTTGGGAGCAATGCAGCCCTTTATATCTGTGTGCAGTGGCGTAAGGTATCAGCGGACCCTCACGCTGCCCAGACAGGTACTACTGAAGAAAAATCTCCCACAACCATGCACAAGGCAGGCATACACCTACAGTGGAATAGACATGTGCAATCACTTGAAGAAGAATAAAAAATTCCAGTGGGAGAGAATGGATGGGTCTGTAAAATGAGATTAAGTCGTGTCAGTTTTATATATTTGGAAAAATTTTCAGTTTAAGATTTCCTCCTGCCAAGGTGCTGTCCTACCAAATGGCTGACAGGGACACACACTCTCTGCCATTACCCACACCTGAAGATGTGAAGAAACACAAAGGAGAATCATTTACAAATAAGAGTTCCCTATGAAGTTGCACCATCTTCAGTTATGCATTCCTGGGTTACTACACTTGGCTTCTGGGTTGCGTAGCATAGAGCTTGAAATTGAGAGCTTGATTATCACTGATAATGGTGATTGGGAATTTCAGGAATGAGTTGTAGCTGATCTAGGGAAGGAAAAAAAAATTTTTTTTCTGTAGAGGAACTCCAGACCTCTGCCAGCAGGGAGTATTACATCACTCAGAGGTGTTGTAAGAACATGCCAAGCAGTGTGGGAGAAATGCAAGCAGCACTAGCAACCTGAGCTGGTGTTGGGAACTAGAGAGAGGATTGCATGGGCAGATTTGTGTGTGTATGTGATGTAGCCGGAGGAGGGCCTTCATGGAAGGATGCAAGGAGAGAGGCAGAGTGAGAATGAGTGCAGGACACAGCTAAGGTGATAAGGAGGCAGACATAACAGGGTCAAGTGGAGAATAGAGAAACAGGAATAAAGGAAAGAGAAAAAGAGAACTAGAAAAAAAGTGACGAGTACTCAAAAAAGAGAAAACTGGGAAAAGAAGAGAAAGGGCAGAGACAGAAGCAATAAATAAGATAGAGCAGTTCCATCCTACCAGAAACAGGCTCTCTGTCATTCGTAGGCAGGGGTTGTTGCACCAACACAAGCTAACTGACGCATTAGGAAGTGACCAGGTAGAATCAAATTACCAGAGTTGAAGTAAATATTGGAAACAGTTCACATACCAAGACAAAAGTGGAAGAAGAAATTGTCTTCTGACATTATGATGCTGCCAAGGTTATATTCATTTCCAGGGCAGGATCCCCACATCATCCCTCCTCACTAGATTTGAGAGATTGCACTTTATACGTTTCTTCTGTTCTGAGATATATCACTGGTTGTTATTACTATTATGATAGTGTCTAAAGGCCTTAAGTGAGATCAGGCACCACTGCCCTAAGCACTCGGAAAAGACAGTCCCTACCTTCAAGAGCTAGTCTAAATAAAGAGGACAGACAAAGGAAGTATTACTATCCCCATTTTTACAGATGAGGAACTGAGGCACAGAGAGAGTGAGGAGCTCAGCACATTTATTGCTGACCTCTTTTGAAAATATGGCCATAAGTGTCACCATGGGAGTCACTGGATACCAAGCACTTTTGAAAATCTAGCTCCAGATGTGGATACTGAGCACTTGAGAATATGGCCCTGAGCTTTGCATGGCTTTTAAATTCCTGCGAATCTGCTGCGGTATTTTCAGTTTCCTGCACCTGAGAGTCACAGATACTTTGCCACAGAATTTCGGCCCTGCTTCCAGCAGAGCGTACTGGGCCTTGACTGTTGTTTGCTGCCCTCTCAGCCAGAAATGCTTAACTATACAGTTTGGAAAAAAATGAGGCACTTGCGTTGTTAAATAGGTAGGGAATGAAGGGAAAAGAAAAGATATCTTCTACTTCACTGCCCAAAAATAGGTTTTCTGTAACTAGGCTTCAAGGACAAAAACAATTCAATATATCACAAATGAGCAGATGAAAGCAAACGTACTATTCACCTGACATCCCACTCCCTTCACAGATCTGAGTGCATTTATCATCTATCACAAATTCTCCTCCGATGACATCTGATTTTTTTTTTTAATTTTATCATTACTTTACACGCTTTTCAGAACTGCTTTATTTGAATCATTTCCTGGATGCCCAACCTTCATTACCAGGCATGATTTCAACACTTAGGCTGCTGATCCACCTCACTATTCCTCACACTCATGTTACCTGTCCTTGCAATCCACTTACATGTTAGCACCCTCCTTGCTCTTCTTTCTATTTTACCTAATTCTTTTCTCACAGCCCGAAGGCCTTACACATTTAATATTCCTCATCCTACTTTAGGGTCTGATTCTGTCACCATTTCTCATGTTGAGTAGTACCTACTCTTGAGTGGTCATTGATTTCAAGTGGTACTACTCAGTGTAAGTAAGGGTAACAGATACAGACCCTTAGTTTTCATGATATTTCCCTTCCATGCGATCCAAAATACCCTTATTAGTATCTTCCTCTTCTGCTTCTCACCCTTCTGGAATTCACTGGCTCTCTGTGTTTTACAATCAGTGTAAAATCCTCTTCTTCAAGGCCCTACATAATTTCATCTTCTTCCCACATCTTTGATCCCTACGCTCCTCTCAGTCCTCTCTCCTTAATCTTCCCTTCAAATCAACCTTCTACGTTTGGCTTCAGGCCTTCCATTATGCAGATCCTGATATTTGGAAGAATATCTCACTTCTCTGTCAAAGATCTCTTCTTCGTTCCTTATTATTTGTATTACTATAGCCCCAACCAGGTCGCGATAGATAGATCATCTCAGTCCCAAAGAGCTTACAAACTTTATTCAAGACGTAAAGATAGGTGAATCAAAAACAGAAGGGGGGAGGGAGAGGGAATATGTTCTTTCACAGACTAGCTATCTGCATGATTTGTAGCTATAGAGGGTTTTTTTGTTTTTCATTAATAAGCAGTTCCGTTCATTACCTGCCCAGTCTTTATTGGCTGGGATGTTCTATAGCTGCTATGGCAGAAGTGAATTAAGGAAGGATTTGGAGAAGGAGAGGGGGGAGTGACTTTACAATTTTTTTTTCTCCCAGAAGGGCATTCCTCACATAAGGGGCAGCACAGAAGAAAGTGCTAATGGGTGAAGCAGACCAGCAGATAATTAAGGCATGCAGCATTGCCAGAGTGCAGGGGGCAGCTGATGATGCAATGAATAGAGACGGTGGGGCAAAACTCTGAAGGGCCTAGAGGATAATTCCTCCCTGGAACTAACTCTTCTGGCAATCCTATCGATTTTGTTTTTTTCACACATAATCTCTCCATACCTTCCTTTGCATAAACATATGTCCCATTGTTTTGTCTATCTTAGATTGTAAGCACTTTGGGACAGGGAATGCGTCTGTCTTTATATCTGTAAAGAGTTGTATAATTTTATGGAAATATATAAGTTATCACTAATATTTACGCAGTAGATGAAGTGAGACCTCTTGGGCAACCATCAAATAGAGTTTGTCTGGGAGAGGGGTTCTTTATAAGAATAATAATTACTGGAAATCTTGGGGTTAATATAAAGTGGTTGCTTAAAATAAAAGTTCCCTAACAGAGGTGACCTTTAGTGCAGACTGCACAGTTCAGTGGAACTCCGATTTAACCAACACCTCCGGGAATATCTAAAACCTTTGTAAACCTGTGAATTTAGATAATCAGCCTATCCCTAACTAGACCCCACCAGAAAGGGGCCACGTAGGAGCTTCATTCCTAAGGGCTCCATAGGAGTAGGGCTTTAGTTAAGTGCAACCCTGGAGACATCTTTGGCTAACTGGGAGTTTGCTCATTAGGAGTTGGTAAACTGAGGCAACATTGGGTAAATCTGTGTTGCATTATATACATTGTTAAATGCCCTGTAGCTGATGTACTGACACAGCAGTAGTTCTTACATCATTCTTTATCTGACAACTCAGTATTTCATGTTTTGACAACTGTGATTGGGTGTAAACAAGCTTGCTTTTTCCCTGTATTTCTGCTGAGGTTCTGATGAAATGGTTGCTTCTCTGCCAATAAAATCAGAAAAGGAATGCCCATTTTTTCTTCGTTGGGGAATTTTAATGCGATTTACGGCCTTGATCCTGCAAGGAGTTACTCATGGGTTGACCTATGTGACCATGTGGATTGTTGCATTTAAAGGGTCTCCACACGGACAAAGAGCTTGCTGCAGGATGGAAGCCTATGTTTGCATGTGCTGCTTTCATGGTTCCTACATGACAGAAATTTTGTCTAGTCTGTTGATCTGAAAGAAATTCAGACAAACAGGATTTCAGGAATATCTACCTAGAGAAGGCCCATCTGTGCACCAAGAATCAGAGCTGAATGATTTTTTTTTTTGGAGAAATAGTTTATTCACCAAAATATGCATTTCAGCCAAACAAAACCCCCTAATACATTTCTTTTCTGAAGCTGAAATGTTTTGTTCTGATGTTTTTGAAATGAAACATTTCAACTTTTCATTTCAAAATGATGTTTCATTTTGACGTTTAGCTAGATTATTTTAAAGAAAATAAAAAAGACTCAAAATGAAAAAAAAAAAATTTCAGGGTCAGATGAAACCCAAAAGACTTTGGGGGGGGGAGGGGCTGTTCATTTCAGCAAGAAAAATTAAAACATTTTCAGTTCGGGTTGACCAAAAACAAAACAATCAATTATTAACTCATCTCAACTAAGAATCAACTAATATTGTTGTGGGATTGGCTAATGTAGTACCTTCAGAATGGTGGGTGACTTTCATGGGGGGTATGTTTATGGAATCCCAGAGTAAATACTATCGTGCTCAGGCTGTACTGATAGGCACCAATACAGAACCCTAAGGAAAGGTAGATAGAGACAGATAGATTTTAAGGCAGTTGTGAACAGGAATCAGATAGTGACAATGTATTAAGTTAGGTATGAACCTGTAACACTAAAAACACCACCACATTCAAGCATTAGTCCTGCAAGGCTCAACATGGGTGGACCACAGCCCACACAGGGCAACTTGCAGGATCAGGACATTTGCTGTTCAGAACTTTAAACTGAGTTATCAACATTATAACATTGCAAAAGGCAATTTTTAAACAAAATCCTAGTTAGCACTGAAAATATCACACAGTCCCACTGCAGGGAAACTAAGAGACGACACAGGACTCTAACTATGAATACAAAATATCCCAAGCAATGCTGCTGAACTAATTGCAACTAGCAATTTAAACAAACCAAAATATTATTTGAAATGATAAAACCCACTTTATCTGTGGCCAGATCAACATCAGACATAATGAGCTGTGCCTGTGGTGGTGATTATGACACAAGGAGATGTGTGGAAATGCAGAGTTATTAGCATTCGGAAAATTACATTTAGAAACCTTATAATCAAAACATTACTTTACAAGTTAGAATGAAATACTAAAAAGGAATATGTTCAGGCAGGTCTTACATTCAGGGCTTTTAATTTTCCCTTTGAAACTAAAAAAATAAATCAATTTCAATGGCTGAATGGGTGGGTGGATCCTTATGAGAAGAATCAGACTTTTCATTCAGTTTTATGAAAGTTTGGCTTCAAGCATGACATATAATCACTTTTTGCTGCAATCAATGTACAGTACAATGTCTATCATCCAATACAATTTACAAGGTTCTGCTAATTCATCAGTGATGTTGGCTCTTTTTGGGGACACAGATCACAACCTCGGGCTCTTTCCTGGAGTGTTTCTCTGTAGGGAGGGAGGGAGGTTAGTACAGAAGTGATGGTAAGTCTAGGTACAGGGGAAGCTGGAATGGTCTTTGCTGTGGACACCAAATCCTAATTGTTAATTGGAGGTATGTCCAGGAAATTTTTGGATAGTGTAGGGGACAATTTCCTGGTGCAAGTGCTGGAGGAACCAACTAGGGGCAAAGCTTTTCTTGACCTGCTACTCACAAACAGAGAAGAACTAGTAGGGGAAGCAAAAGTGGATGGGAACCTGGGAGGCAGTGACCATGAGATGGTCGAGTTCAGGATCCTGACACAAGGAAGAAAGGAGAGCAGCAGAATACGGACCCTGGACTTCAGAAGAGCAGACTTTGACTCCCTCAGGGAACAGATGGGCAGGATCCCCTGGGAGAATAACATGAAGGGCAAAGGGGTCCAGGAGAGCTGGCTGTATTTTAAAGAATCCTTATTGAGGTTGCAGGAACAAACCATCCCGATGTGTAGAAAGAATAGTAAATATGGCAGGCGACCAGCTTGGCTAAACAGTGAAATCCTTGCTGATCTTAAACGCAAAAAAGAAGCTTACAAGAAGTGGAAGATTGGACAAATGACCAGGGAGGAGTATAAAAATATTGCTCAGGCGTGCAGGAGTGAAATCAGGAAGGCCAAATCACACTTGGAGTTGCAGTTAGCAAGAGATGTTAAGAGTAACAAGAAGGGTTTCTTCAGGTATGTTAGCAACAAGAAGAAAATCAAGGAAAGTGTGGGCCCCTTACTGAATGAGGGAGGCAACCTAGTGACCGAGGATGTGGAAAAAGCTAATGTACTCAATGATTTTTTTGCCTCTGTCTTCACGAACAAGGTCAGCTCCCAGACTGCTGCACTGGGCAGTACAGCATGGGGAGAAGGTGACGAACCCTCTGTGGAGAAAGAAGTGGTTCGGGACTATTTAGAAAAACTGGACGTGCACAAGTCCATGGGGCCGGATGCGCTGCATCCGAGGGTGCTAAAGGAGTTGGCGGGTGAGATTGCAGAGCCATTAGCCATTATTTTTGAAAACTCATGGCGATCGGGGGAGGTTCCAGATGACTGGAAAAAGGCTAATGTAGTGCCCATCTTTAAAAAAGGGAAGAAGGAGGATCCGGGGAACTACAGGCCAGTCAGCCTCACCTTAGTCCCTGGAAAAATCATGGAGCAGGTCCTCAAGGAATCAATTATGAAACATTTAGAGGAGAGGAAAGTGATCAGGAACAGTCAGCATGGATTCACGAAGGGGAAGTCGTGCCTGACTAACCTAATTGCCTTCTATGATGAGATAACTGGCTCTGTGGATGAGGGGAAAGCAGTGGATGTGTTATTCCTTGACTTTAGCAAAGCTTTTGATACGGTCTCCCACAGTATTCTTGCCGCCAAGTTAAAGAAGTATGGGCTGGATGAATGGACTGTAAGGTGGATAGAAAGCTGGCTAGATCGTCGGGCTCAACGGGTAGTGATCAATGGTTCCATGTCTAGTTGGCAGCCGGTTTCAAGCGGAGTGCCCCAAGGGTCGGTCCTGGGGCCGGTTTTGTTTAATATCTTTATTAATGATCTGGAGGATGGTGTGGACTGCACTCTCAGCAAGTTTGCAGATGACACTAAACTAGGAGGCGTGGTAGATACACTAGAGGGTAGGGATCGGATACAGAGGGACCTAGACAAATTAGAAGATTGGGCCGAAAAAAACCTGATGAGGTTCAACAAGGACAAGTGCAGAGTCCTGCACTTAGGACGGAAGAATCCCATGCACTGCTACAGACTAGGGACCGAATGGCTAGGTAGCAGTTCTGCAGAAAAGGACCTAGGGGTCACAGTGGACGAGAAGCTGGATATGAGTCAACAGTGTGCTCTTGTTGCCAAGAAGGCTAACGGCATTTTGGGCTGTATAAGTAGGGGCATTGCCAGCAGATCGAGGGACGTGATCGCTCCCCTTTATTTGACATTGGTGAGGCCTCATCTGGAATACTGTGTCCAGTTTTGGGCCCCACACTACAAGAAGGATGTGGAAAAATTGGGAAGAGTCCAGCGGAGGGCAACAAAAATGATTAGGGGTCTGGAGCACATGACTTATGAGGAGAGGCTGAGGGAACTGGGATTGTTTAGTGTCCAGAAGAGAAGAATGAGGGGGGATTTGATAGCAGCCTTCAACTACCTGAAGGGGGGTTCCAAAGAGGATGGAGCTCGGCTGTTCTCAGTGGTGGCAGATGACAGAACAAGGAGCAATGGTCTCAAGTTGCAGTGGGGGAGGTCCAGGTTGGATATCAGGAAAAACTATTTCACTAGGAGGGTGGTGAAGCACTGGAATGCGTTACCTAGGGAGGTGGTGGAGTCTCCTTCCTTGGAGGTTTTTAAGGCCCGGCTTGACAAAGCCCTGGCTGGGATGATTTAGCTGGGAATTGGTCCTGCTTTGAGCAGGGGGTTGGACTAGATGACCTCTTGAGGTCCCTTCCAACTCTGATATTCTATGATTCTATGATTGCCAGTATCGTATATTTTTATAAACTGAACCAAATATTTGGATTTTGCTCGGTCGTCAGAGTTAGTTTCTCTCTGAGGTGCCCATTAGTGACTGTATCCAGTTAAGAAGATACACATCTTCTGCCTATCTGTCTTAGGGTTTATTTTGCCGTCCATCACCATCAAATCTGAGTAGCTGGCATGTAAAATTGAAATCAATAACTATGTCCTTAGTGGATTTCATGGAATTTCTGGCACTTCCCCTTTGGGGGTAAAAATTCTTCTTGGGACAGGGTTGGATTTATTTTATTTATGTATTTTTAGCAGGTTTTACAGGAAAAGCAGATTTTACAGACAGATAACAGAAACAGAGAAAAGCATGAAAAAAGCTAATTATCAAAACTGCTTGCTTAGTAGCTCATTGTGGAAAGCACCCAAAATTTAGCTACAGTGATGGCCTTCTTTGAATTGACTACATTAGAAAATTCTTATCTCCTTTCCTGTTTCATGATTACATGGATACTGGTATGCACATAATAAAATGTGTTGCCTTACTTTAAGGGTATTTTTTGATGTAAGTATGCAACGAGTATATTGTCAAGTGGTTCACAAAAGGCACAACCTTCAATCCTTTTGAGAGTGCTTCATTAGCACACAAATAGCCACTTTGGAGGTAGCTTGAGAGACATACAACTTTTACAAAGCTATCTATAGAACACTATTAATTAAGAATCAACTAATATCACAGGTACAATTCATATCTTCTCTTCTGTCTTCTTGCCTTCTTTCTCTGGTGACCTCAATCACTCACTTGGCTTCTGTATGCCTTTGACTTGCAAATCTTCCTTTTTACTTTTGACCTGGTTCTCTTCATTCAATCTCTGTCTCAGCCTATTTTTCTAGCTGATACCTCTATGTCCCAGACAGCTCACCATTAACATAAACTTAACATGGCCAAAATTGGATTCTTTGTGCCAGATTCTCTAGTCTGGCCAAGTTGTGCACAGCAGAAGGGAAGAGTAAGGAGACAAAGAAGGCTTTAAGCCACCTTTATATTCTCCCTATCTTGGGGCTAGTCAGGTGCCAGGCAAAAGTTAGAAAAGCCAAAAGGCTGCTCTGTCTTACACCTGGCTTCCCGTGTTCCCAGGGACTATTCCAAACAGCTGGGTATGGACAAAGCAAAGGGATTCCTCAGCCATGTGCACTCTGGATCTGGGAGGGAGGTGGGTTACAACACTACCCAAGGGATCCCTTATGCAGGGAGATCCTGAGGGCCCTGAACCCTTTGGCTTTTATGGCTGCTTTGTGCCACTAGAGTGGTAGCAAGGATCTGGTCCCTTATCATTCTTTTCAAATGTTCTCACTCCTTCCATTCTCTGTCACTGTTGACAAGGCCAACGTGCTGTCATTCAGGCCTATAATCTGGCTGTACTTTTTGACTCCTCCCTCTCAGTTGACCTTTGAGCTCAGCCAATGACAAAATTAATGGGGAGAGAGAAATAAGGGTGAGAGACACTGTCCAGCAAGCATATATGGAAGATAAAGTCAGCAGGCAAGCAAAACAAAGTGAGATGTGATAGTTCAGAAACAAAACTATGGAACTAAGGCCATCATTTAAAAATCTGTCTGCCTAAAGTTAACTGCCTAAATATTGGTTTAGGAGTGTAAAAAAATTAGTCTGAGTCTCTGAGTGCCAAACACCCACAAATTCCATTGGCTTGGGATCTCTGGGTGCACAGCACTTCCAAAAATCAGGTGGTTAAACATCGGTTTAGGAGCCAGTGAATGTCACTGTAGTGAATCTGCATCTCTGCTAAGAAATGGCCTTACCAATTACCTAATCTATTGAATGGGAGTGTAACAGGATGGCCTGCCCCTTTAAGACCCAAGGGTCCTGAAACAATTTATCAGACCCAGCTGGGAAGAGATCAGGTGTATTCTATAAAGGGCTGAGAGAGCTCGGGTGGAGGAGCTGCAGGAAGAACCTGGGCTCCTACAGTAGGCCCTGACATAGGAGGGAGTGAGGGAGGCAAAGGGCAAAAAGCCTCTGGGAGCTGTAGCTCAGGGTGGGCTGTGGAACTGTTTGTGTGTTTGATGTTTTGCCTAAGTTTTATTCTTGAAGAATAAAACTGCCTGGAAGGAGTCTTGGGTGTAGCAGTAAGTCCTTCCTAGGAAGGCTCAGAGATCCATCCTGGGTGAGAGGAAACTGAGGCAGCAGCTAACCTGAGAGGCACTGCAGTCAGGAGCTCATGTTAAAACTGTTAATCAAATTAAAACACTAGTTCACCATACTCTAAAAAATATCGTACCAGAATACTACCTTCCCAACATCCGAAGGAATTTGCCAACCGAAGCAGTATCATTTAATGCACACACATGCCCAGAAAGCCTATTATCAAACACATCTTTCTACTTTCACAAATCACCACATTTTTACAGGGACAATACACATCCCTTTGTGCTGAATGTTTTTAAAAGGCAGTCATGGCAAAAAATAAACACTCAAAATAGCAGTACCCTCTTCAAACATTATGAAGTCACACGTCATCTAAGTTTAGTTAATGAATCTTCTTCAGAATCCTCTGAGGTAATATGTTTGAGGTTAACACAGGCATTCTGCTCTCTGGCTGGTTATGTGACTTTGTCTCCACTGGAAAATGTAAACTTGACCTCCAAATTCTGCAGATAACTGTGAGTTTCAAACCAAGCACACATAGCTAGTTGTTGACTCCAAGAGAGCTTTTCTGCCATGTGGTCTCAAGTAAAATCCCACAATCCTTCTCTGTCTTCCTTTGAGAGTGGTTTTCTATTAAGTACGTAGCTTAAAGACAATTTAAAAGACAATTCCCTCAATGTTTATCCTTTCTCATTCCAAAAGATTGGAGATGCTGACCAGTTAAATCTGGATCTCATATCTTTTCTGGGCTAAAAACCATATTGTACCATAACTTACATTCTACTCCTTACACTGAACCTAATTTATGTAGACACCAACCTTGAGAATTAGACTGCAACATCTGGGCAAGTACTGGTTTCTGTTCTAAACAGTGCCAGATATTTCCTTTGTGTCCTTGGACAAGTCAATTAATCTCTCTTGGACTCCATTTTATATCTGTGACTGGGAATCACAATACTTCCCAACCTCACAGGTTGTTGTGAGCACTTGGAGAGAAGCATTGATGGTAATAGTAGTAAGAGAAGTAGCTCTGCATTAACAAGGAGATGTATTGGATTATATATATATAGTGTGTGTGTGTGTAATGTGTGTGATATATAAAATCATAGACACCAGAGACAAAAAAGTCCTATGTGTGGACACACACACACGTAGGACATTTTTGTCTCTGATGCCTATGATTCCAGAATCAGCGACAATATAACAAATAAAAGCTCTAAGAGAAAATAAGACTGACTGCTTTTGAAGAGAGAAGGGAATTTGACATTAATTAAGGAAAAGAAGCTTTTATCCAAAGCCCACTAAAGTCACTGGAAAGACTGCCACTGCTTTCAATGGGTTTTAGATCAGGCCCAAAGTTAGATGAAGAATTGCAAAGGAAAATGTATTCTTGCTATACTTTCAAAAGCTTAGTTAAAAATGTTTGAGTTTCTTCTTAGTTTTTAAATATTTTTGCTTGTAATATAAATTAGACATTAATTATTCTTACTGATTCTTCCTCAAAGGATCTGCTTTCTGCATTCAGCCAAATTTTTCTGACTAACCTCAGCAGGGCCATGGAATACTGTTTCTTTGCCAAGTGTGGATGCCTGCCAGAGAAAGCCAAATGGGAGTTCAGATTTTATTTAAACAAGCGTGTCAATTTCCGCAAGCTCCCTGAGTAGTTCTTTTTGACTTGACAATGACACTGTAAATCAGAGAATTGTGTGCTCTGTATGGGTTCAGTGTTTATTACTCAGCTATTTTAAATATTGTATTGAGCATGGGACCAACAGTGCATTCCCTTGCCCTGTAGTAACTGGGTAAAAAACAGGATCCTCCAAATCAAATAAACTAATCATATTAGTGTTTTTGCCCTCTAAAACTGTTTGTTTATATAATGGATGACCCTGTTAGGGTTCCTGGACTGATGGCACACCAGGGGTGAAGAGGAGGGAGGGGGCAACCATAATACTTTATATATTTCTTTAAATGTTTCATAAGGTTATTTCTGTGACATGCCAATGATTTTTCATTTCATTTCAATGATTCATTTTCTGACAGTGAAACTTAGTTACCTTTGTTTGACTTTTAAACATCAGAACTAAGGCTTCTTTTTAATGTTTCAAAATGTTTCCCTTTGCTGGTTAAAACAATGGAACCATTGCTGCCAGCCACCGCTTAATTCTTGTAGAAAACTTGGGAGAAACCCTGAATAATTCTGATAAGCCTCGGGTTTACAGAAGAGTGTCTAAATGTTGCTTACATGAAACATTACAGTTTACAGGAAAGAAAGGGAAATTCCCTTTGTTAGGATTGCACAATACATACCAATTATAAACTATAGCAGTATGATGTAAGGATATATTTTTATTTGGGTTTCTGCTGGCCAAATTAACCACAAAGACAAAACTTCAGCAGCTTATACTGTACATAGCACCAGTACCAGAAGTCAGTAACAAAGGCATCTCGTATTTACAGAAGTTTCTTAGTGTTATTATTATGAAATGAGGTGTATATACAAAAATAAAATAAAATGACCAGATCCATACATGTAAAGTACTAGGCACAAAGTAGGACATCAGTGAGGGCCAGGCAGGATTGTTTTCAGAGTTAGAAAACAATTTTATTTTTATGAAAACATGGTGACAAATGAAGTTTCATGCAATTGTATCTACATTCTTTAAAATATATTTGGTATATTTGTATATCAGTTTAGTTTGCTCTACACATTTCAGGGAACAGAAAACCAGAAAAGCAGGGAAATGGTAAGTTAAGCTGTGTAAATGTGTATAATGTCTACTCATGCAGACAGATCATAGAGGTCAGTACTTTTGTTCACTGTTATCTTTTCAACTCAACAGTAACATAAACATTACTTCAGATATCATCATGTGTAACACCGCCATAGTTGATTAACCTGGTCCAAATATCTGTCAGTTTATATTTATACATCTCTATATACTCGACTTTGGTAGAAAAGGCTTTCGCAACAGCAAGTGTCATTAAATATTTCTGTTTTCAGCTGCTGAAACTGCAATTTAATTCTAAAACATCACAAGTGTATGTCTGTCACCTGCTAAAATAAAGTACTCTTTGAGGATACCTCATGGTCGTCATTCTCCTCAAAAGCAATTTTTAAAAACAAATTCCCATAAACCTTCCAAATATTCTTTAAATGCCACCATATGTTCACTAGCAATGCCATTATTCAACCTCGGTGCAACCAATGGAAACTTTCTCCACCTGTACATGTTTCTCACCAGCGTAGGAGTTCCATCATCGTGCACTGTAAGCATATGAATACAATGTATCACACTTCCACAAATTTTGGAATCTAAACACACTAAAAAAAATCCAATAAGATGACAATATTCTTGAAGAGAACAACTGTATGATGCAGAGCCCCAAATAAATCACCTAATACAGTTTCACTGTGTTCTCCATGTGAGAGTCTTCCAAGAAGTCAGACTCACTAGAGACATAATGTATCCCTTGCCTCTCCGAGTATTTCACAATAGTTTTAAATAAATAAATGGGATACCTATTTAACTTTGATGAGTTTATTCTTATGTTTTTATTGAACAGTTTACTTTTTAAATAATTATATTTCATATTTTTGACCATCATAACTTTATAAATGAGTTGTTTGATCATTTTTTCTATTTTCGTTCCGCAACTTTTCTTTGAATATGCTTATATAAATTGTTGTAAATCATTCTTTCTAATCTGCCCATACAAGCTTTACTGTAACACTGTTTTTCATCTTTCTTTTAACTTCTCAGCCTCATTTTCAGTTACCTTTTCTTGGCCATTTTTTTTTTTCTACATATGTTCTCAGAAAACTTTTTTCTGTGTTGTTCTCCCTCTAAATGTACTTTTTTCTATAATCTTCTCTCAGCAGAAACCATAAAAAATAATCCGTACAAAATAGACTCCTTTAATGTCATGAAAGAAGAAAATTTCTGTTGATTTTATCATTATATTTACAGCATTTAAACTGAGGTTTATCGGCTTCGTCATTAACTTATAAAAAGGAGGAAGGTTTGAAGAATGGCTGTCACACATACTTTTACATCCCTGCTGCTATTTAAAAAAGTCTTTGACCTTTTGTATTTGTACCCGATTAATATCCTTCACAAAATATTCTTCTAATAATTTATTTTCAATCTCTCTCCATACAGTAATGAATATATCTTAGCAACACCCATCTGAGATAAAATGCTATTACTATCATCCCCCTTTTAAATACATGGAATTGAGGCATAGAGATTAAGACCAAATTGTTAAGTGTCCACTAATTTTGGGTGTCTAACTTGAGACACCTGTGCGCCTGAATTTTCAGAGTGCTTAGTATTTTTACAGTACTTTATATATTCAAAGCATAACTCCCACTGACTACAGTTGCAGCTGTGTGTGCTTAGCACAAGGGTGGGCAAACTACAGCCCGGGGGCCGCATCCAGCCTTTCAGACGTTTTAATCTGGCCCTCAAGCTCCTGCAGGGGAGCAAGGTTGGGGGCTTGCTTTGTGCGGCTCCCAGAAGCAGCGGCATGTCCTCCCCTCCGGCTCCTACTCGTACGGGCAGCCAGGGGGCTCTGCATGTTGCCCCAGCCCCAAGTGCCGCCCCCCAGGTGGCACCTGCAGATGGGGCAGTGTGCAGAACCGCCTGGCCATGCCTCCGCCAAGGAGCCAGAGGGGGGACATGCCACTGCTTCCGGGAGTTGCTTGAGGTAAGCATCGCCCGGAGCCTGCATCTCTGACCCCCTCCCATGCCCCAACCCCTTGCCCCAGCCCTGATCCCCCTCCTGGCCTCTGAACCCCTCGGTCCCACCCTCCTGCACCCCAGAGCTCACACCCCCAGCCAGAGTCCTCAGCCCCCTCCCCGCACCCTTGCCCCAGGCCGGAGCCCCCTCCTGCACCCCAACTCCCAATTTCATGAGCATTCATGGCCCACTATACAATTTCCATACCCAGATGTGGCCCTCGGGCCAAAAAGTTTGACCACCCCTGGCTTAGCACTTGTGCAAATCTGGCCCTGGCTATCTCAAATTGGGCAACCGGCAAATGAGGAGAACGCTCACTGGCCACCTGTGAAAAGTTTAGGTTAAGTATCACACAGGAGATCTGAAGCAGAGGTGGGGAGAGAATTCAGTTCTCCAGGACGATATTCAATGCCTTAACCTTGAATCCCCTGTCTCAGTCCCCGCACACCTTCCAATTTCTGCAACAAATGAGATAGGGACCGTACAACAGCCTCCTTCATTATACACCCTGATTTATTGCCTTAGCACACCATCCAACCTGTGCACTAAATGGGGGTGGACTACTTTTATTTTTCCCTTTCCCGCAAAAAAACATAATGTATTGCAGATTATTTAAAAAACATAAGCAGAAATTCCAAAATATATGAAATATACTTAATGGAGTTGACACATACAATCAATAGACAGCAAAAACTAATATCAAAACTAATAATATGAAAAAAATCAAACAGACAGAGCACATCAACCAGCAAATTAAGGAGCAGATTCTACCACCATTATGCCTGTTGAAGACTACAGTGCTGTCCCAGTAGTCTCACTGATGTCAATGGGATTACAGATGGAGTAAGATTATGCTAATTGTATACAAAAGAACATGGCTGGTAGTAAAGTCATTGAAGACTTTCTAGATATTTCCCTTAAAAGTCTGTAGCAAGTGCCTGAGTTAATCTTTTCTATTCAAAAATGTATCTGTGGTGCTAAAAGCTCCTGTATGGCCAAAGTGACAAAAGCGTTATGCGGACTGCTAGGATATTTTAGCTTAGTAACAAAGAGCCCGTACGGCAGTGGTGGGCAACCTGCAGCCCGTCAGGGTAATCGGCTGTCCGGCCGCCAGCCAGTTTGTTTACATTTGCATGGCCACCTGCAGCTCCCAGTGGCTGCGGTTCGCCATTCCCGGCCAATGGGAGCTGCGGGAGGCGGCGCGGGCTGCAGGTTGCCCACCACTGCCGAACGGTGTGTGTGTGTCTGTGTGGGGGAAAAAACACATCAGATTGATTCCGAAGAAAACCAATTTACTTTAAGTAGCTAAAAATACGAGTATTGTCCCAGAATGCTGACAAGATTTTCTAGATCCCCACTTAAAAGTCACTTAGCCACAAACCATTTCGAGTGCGTACTGAGAACACAGAAAGGACGTGAAACTCCACTTGAAAGTATTTGTGAAATGAGACTGTGCTGTGAGTTTAATGAAACTGTTGAAAATGAGTAAATGGAACATAATAGCACTTGGCTTCTCTATTTTCATCAAATCTTGTGAATCTAATAAATAAACTGAGAAATTATATTCACGGTTGAGTGTATTTACCTACAGAACATACAATCTGCTTTTTGCTCGATAAGCTGTAGATCTGGATCTTCCAGTCACCATTTTTTTTTTTTTACTAAATCCAAAACATTGCATCAAACTAACACTTAATCTGTATGGTCCTGATTCAGGCAGATACTTAAGCATATGTGAACTTTAAGCACATATGTAACTACACTCACTTTATGAATCAAGGCCCATTTTAATGAAGTATGTAATATCAAGTCGAAGTTGATTCCTTCAGGCAAATGAACAACAGGTTATTCATTTTTTCCCATTCTTTTTCTTTTCCAACCTTCAAACAACCAAAAGAAGAATGGGAAGAGGAGAAGTACATAGTGTCACCCATTTCACCAGGAGAAACACTAAAGCAAACTGTTGTGTTATGGTTAAGGCTCTGGATTGGGAGATCTGGTCTCAGCCACAGACTTCATGTGACCTTTGGGAAGTCACTTAAGCTCTCTGTGCCTCAGTTCCCTATCTGTAAAATTGGGATAACACCCTTTAACTTCTTTATTTAGACTGTAAGCATCTTGGGTCAGGG
This sequence comes from Chrysemys picta bellii, assembly GCF_011386835.1. Lineage (NCBI taxonomy): Eukaryota > Metazoa > Chordata > Testudines > Emydidae > Chrysemys > Chrysemys picta. Next base: position 270,263,102 of record NC_088792.1, on the reverse strand, counting down.
ACTGTCTCTTACTACATGCATGTGCATAGCCCAGCATGATGGGACTCCAGTCTGGGTTGAAGTCTCCCGGTACTACCAGAACACATATGTAAATAAGAATACTGCAATTGTAACTGCATATCTGGAGGGGAAAGGAACTTGACAAAAGACATAGTAAGAACAGCAACATAATCACACAGCAAAAAATACTGAAAACAATATTAAGGGTTTGTCAGAAAACTATAGGTTTTGGGGTTTTAAGAATACAGATATTAGCCAGAGTACTGAAGTATACAATACTGACAGCGTGACTAGGATTATTTCTAAATCCCAAAGCTTTTATATTGTTTCCAAATTTGAAAATAAAACTTAGGATGCTGAATAATTTTCTTGAGTGTATAGTTTAAAAAGCTTCACTCATAAGCCTTTAAAAAACAACATATTAAATGTTAACATTTCCCACTTTCAATCCCCCAAAGTCTCCCATAATGTAGTGAAGTTTTAAAAATGTCAGTTAAAGGTTCACTTATTTCTATGCTAATTTCCTTTAAAACTTGTGACTCAGCATGTCATTTCAACCAATTACTCAGTGTACTTTAAGTGCATCTAACCCTTTCATAACCAAGTCTTAACTGTACATTCTCTAGCTTACTTTCTGTCACCCATGGAAAAGCCATCACTGAATTGGAAGTGATCATTACCCTGTTCTCATCTCCGGCCTCCCCCCAAAACACAAAGCACCTATCTGCTCTAAAACACTGCACTCTCTCGTCCTTTATCTCCTACTCATATTTTAAAAATCATTATCAATAGTTCTGATGTTTGCTGTAATATGCCTTGTATATTACGTGCAGCTCCTCCAAACACTTTTTTGACTAATTTCTGATTTTTAATTTTTTTTAATATAACTCTCACAGGTCAAGATTTTCACAAATGACCCAACATCACTAGTGCCTCCATTCTTGGGTGCCAAACCTGAAACTCTTTAAGGGGGCCTGATCTTCAGATGCAATGCTGAGCATTCTTGCTCTGAGAATCAGGGCACGTAAGGTGTTTCAAGTTGGACATGCAAAAATGAGACATCCAAAACCACTAGTCACTTCTGAAAATCTGGCTCACAAACGTCTTCCTCTTCAGGCTCTTTTTTTTTTTAAAGGACTTGTTTCAATTTTTTAAACATTTTTTTCTGTTTCCCCACTTAATTGCACAGGTTTCTGTCATCTGTTTATCATTTTTTACTTGAGTAGGAAGATTTTAAAGTACATTTCTCAAGTTTACTTTTGGCCTCAAAATCATCTGGTAACAAATTTTTGAAGGGAAAAAGGGGTATTTATTTGCATCAATTTTAATTGTAATGTTCTTTAACTTAATTGTCCTAGAATTATTATGAGTAAGCACAAGCAGGAGTGCCCAATTTACATTCTCTACACAGTTCATTATTTCACAGCTCTCTCTTATGTCATCTTCTTCCTAAACTATATGGCCCTAATCTTAATTTCTCCTCATATGTCTCTAATAATTTTTGTTGCCCTTCCCTGGACCCTCTCCATTATGGCTATATTCTTCTGAAGCTGAGGATGCAATAAGGATGTACCATTTGTTTATTATTCTTGCTTTATTCATTTCTCAATACACTCTAACATCTTGTTTATTTTTTCTTCCAAGGCTGTGCTGGCAGGGCCGGCTCCAGGCACCAGCTTAACAAGCAGGTGCTTGGGGCAGCCAAGGGAGAGGGGCAGCACCTGCGGCAATTCGGGGGCAGCAGGTCCCTCACTCCCTCTAGGAGCGAAGGACCTGCCGCTGAACTGCCGCCGCCGATCGTGGCTTTTTTTTTTTTTTTTTTGCTTGGGGCAGCAGAAATGCTGGAGCCGGCCCTGTGTGCTGGGATCCATAAAGGGGATCTCATCTTGGTTATCCCCGCTCAGTTTCGCTAGCAAAGTGAGGCAACCTTTAGCTAGCAGGGGGAACCTTAAACCTCAGGAAAGCCTCTCAGGTGCCCAAGGGGAAAAAAAATTGTATCCAGTTAGCAGAGCCTTATATAAGACAGCCTGTATGGGACTACAGACAGCTTCTGGAAAAATCAGTTCTCCACTCACTAAGAGGGATTTTTCAGGAATGTGAGTGTAGTTTGATTTAATCCTTTGGATTGTAGACTCTATTTGACTAAACAGCCATAAAATGAAGACCCTGTTTTGAAGTTTATATTACACTGGTTGAAAATAAATCTCTATACGCTTTCATTTCAGTTCTGCGTGCACCCCTGACGCCCCTTCAATCTGACCCCCTCAAGTAGTTAACTTTGAACCCAGTAACATGTATATCAAATTGGTCTTTCCAATATGCATCAGCCCGCACTTAACTACTGTATATTGAATTTAATCTGCCACGATGCTACGCAGCTGCTTAGTGCTGTTCCTTGTCTTCTCTAGTCTTGCTTATCCTAAATAATTTCTTATGTTCTGTTTATCTTTCCAATTCCCACCAGATCATTAATAAAGATAGTAAGCACTTTTTCTGACTGGATCTTTGTAATATCAGATTTTGTGGTGTGTGACAAGAAAATAAATTAATTCCATATTTACTCAGTATGTCTATTGAAAACACCCTCTTATTTGTAATATTCAACAGCATCTAAGATATTCACTTCCTGAAGAGAAACATTTTAAAGGTTCCACTCTGAAATGTCTGACAAGGTGCCAACAATCTAATTTTTAGGAATCCAAATGAAGAAGGGATGAAATCTCTATTCATTGAAGGCCATATTCAGCCTTATTTGAGGAGAAAGATTTTAAAGGGGTTACCCATGGACTAATGTGCTACTCAGCATGAGTGAGGATGGCAGAATCTGGGTCTAGATATGTTTGCCTGTCTCCCGGGACATCAGGTCATAGACTGCCCAGGGAAAAAAGGATAAGGTACGTAAAGAAGAAGGATGGTTCAGTGATTAGGGCGCTAGCCTAGGACTCTGGAGATGTAGGTTTAATTCCCTGTTTTGCCACAGATTTCCTGAGAGACCCTAGGCAAGTTGCTTAGTCTCTTTGTGCCTCAGTTAACCATCTGTAAAATAGGAATAATAGCACTGCCCTACTTCACAGGCATGTTACGAGGATAAATACACTAAAGGTTGTGAGGGGCTCCGTTAGGATGGTGATGGGGGACATATAAGTACCTTAAACAGATAAGCACTGGTTTTAGGGGAAATTAGGCATAGAAAAATGACCTAGGGAAGACATACCAGCCCCAATATCTGGACTTTCTCCCTAAACAACCTCTGCATATTGTCTCATTGATTCACTGTTTCTATGACAGACTAATTATCATGAGTTAATATGACCCCGGAGTAGTTTTAAACTTGGTGGTATTGCTGATATGGGAAAAATAAAAAGATGACCAACAAGGGAATATTAGCATGGCATCCCTCTCAAAGATTAACAGAGATAAGCAGCATTTTTCCATTTGAAACAGAATCAAAGATTTTCTGCCAGAATATTACTGTCATTAAATTCCAAACACATTTGATTTATTATACTTCCTGCTGCTCCCATTGAAACTCCCCTTTCCAGCAGGCATGCAGTCAAAATTACACTAAGTCTTTCCAACAGCTTGCTGTGCTGGCTATTTATAGTAAATATTTACTGATAATTGAACAGAAAAATAAAATTGTATACATGAACATTATTTGGAAGCTATTGATCTAATCCAGTTGGGTCTACACTTCCATACAGTAGCTTCAGCACAATGCAGAATTAACTTATGAGTCATGTTTCCTTTATTTTTAGTATCTGTTCCACACTTCATCACTGACTGAGATGTGTGAATTTATTCTGCTCTTACTTCCTAGAATCTCACAGAGAAGTGAAGCCGAGTGATTCGGGTTCTGTAGTTTCTGCATCGGAGTGTTGCTCTTTTAAGACTTCTGAAAGCATGCTCCACACCTCGTCACTTTCAGATTTTGGAAGGCACTTCAGATTCTTAAACCTTGGGTCGAGTGCTCTAGCTATCTTTAGAAATCTCACATTGGTACCTTCTTTGTGTTTTATCAAATCTGCAGTGAAAGTGTTCTTAAAACGAACAACATGTGCTGGGGCAGCATCCGAGACTGCTAGAACATGAAATATATAACAGAATGTGGGTAAAACAGCAGGAAATATACAATTCTCTTCCAAGGAGATCAGTCACAAATTTAATTAACACTTTTTTTTTTTTTTTAACGAAAGTCACTTTCTGGTGACATTGTAAATAAGAACAGGGCAGCATTATCTCCCATAAAGATAAGCAAACTTGTTTGTCTTAGCAATTGGCTGAACAAGAAGTAGGACTGAGTGGGCATGTAGGCTCTAAAGTTTTACACTGTTTTGTTTTTGAGTGCGGTTATGTAATAAAAAAAAATCTACATTTGTAAGTTGCACTTTCACGATAAAGAGATTGCACTACGGTACCTGTATGAGGTGAATGGAAAAATACTGGTTCTTCTGTTTATCATTTTTACAGTGCAAATATTTGTAATAAAAAATAATATAAAGTGAGCACTTGACACTTTGTAAACTGTGTTGTAATTGTAATCAATATATTTGAAAATGTAGAAAAACATCCAAAAATATTTAATAAATTTCAATTGGTATTCTATTGTTTAACCATACAATGAAAACTGCGATTAATCGTGATTAATTTTTTAAATCCGATTAATTTTTTTGAATTAATTGCGTCAGTTAACTGCGATTAATCGACAACCCTAATATATATATATATGTATTATTTGGAAGCTCAACAACATACAATGGAATTTACTCTGCATGCTGTCAAATATCCTGCAGGATGGTTGGAATTTTAAGGCTTCAAGGCTATAAAGTAATTAGGATGTAATCGATCTTCAACAGCAGCAAATTAAGAGCGACAGTTTGCGATACTGTAACCCCCATTTTCATCATGGATTTTTAGCATTCTAACTTGCATCTCTTGTTTCCCTTATAAAATTGTTAGTTTAATGTATTTCATGCTAATTGTCCCAAAATAGTAAAATTGTGATCATTTGACAATTTAAGATGTCATAGTAGGTGTGACACCCTGACACCTCTTTAATCACCACTGTCATGTAATTAGGAATGTTTTTTCAGGCGGGCGCAGTGGTACCCCAATACACCAGGTGGCACCCCGAAAGGGGAGCAACCCATCACAGTAGGAACGCTAATTAGCAGGTGGTGCATGAATGCATACCTCTAGGATAAAGCTAAAAATGGTCTCAGGTATTTAGGTGTTCAGACACTGATCATAAGCATCAGTACAAAAGACAAAGAGAGATAAAAATACAGACAATGCCAACTTCATTACAGCCTTTTAGAAATCAACAGTGTAATCTTACAGTCAATCTTCATACACGCCTACTGTAAAGAGTCGGAGTAATATGCTCATAGGTGTGCTCAAACCAGTGAACAGCTGTGTTGCTGGATTCTGAACATACTGCAAGCAATGGAAAAGTCCTCCTGTGAGCACTGATAAGAGGAAATTACAATAATCAAGCCTTGTGGTTATGAGGAATATTCTGTTACTGTGATGTGATCGCAGGATAAATAAGAGGATAGGTATACAAATTGAGCAACTAGGAAAAATATTTCATAACACATCCAACACATGGGGTTTTCTGTGAGAAGGGCATGATTGAAAGAGATGATAAAACTCTTAACATAGCTTCATTACCTATGGACAAATCCTCTTAATAAACAGGGAGATAAATATGGAGCAAACCTCCTATGTCAAGAACCTTTACTCCAGCAGTAATACCTCAGTTTCCCTAGGATCAAGAAGAAGGAAGCTCCAACTCAGCCAGCGGGCAATAGCATCCCAGCATTTCTTCATGGTAGATGCTGAACTTGCAGGTTCTCCTGAGCACAGAGACACTGATGTATATCACCAGCCTACTGATGAGACTCTCTTCCATGTTCAGAAGCGATGTCTCCAAGAGGCATCATATTGAGCAACATGGGAGACAGAATAGAGCCTCAAGGGTTGCTGCATTTCATAACCTTTGCTGATGACACAAACTGTCTGTCATCACCTAATGAGCCATTTCTCAGGAATGACTACTACCACTAAGCAGCAATTCTTGACACAGCAGCAGTGACCCTTATTCGCCAAAGCAATAATCTTACGGTCAAATACTTTTTTTTAGATGTGCAGCATATCCACAGTGGCTAGCAGACCTAGATCTAAAAGTAAAATAAATGAATGTGTGACCCTAATACATGTGGGATCAAAACAAAAGGAAAGTCAGGATTTGGGCTGTAACCTTTCCAGAATGGCATTGCTGTCCAAGCGCACAAGGAACTGAAAAACCAAAATGTTCCCCATCTCCTGCCCCAAAAAGGGAAGGTTAGAGACAATGGTTGAAATCCTGGCTCCACCAAAGTCAATGGGAAAACTCCATTGACTTAAATGGGGCCAGGATTTCACTGTAGGTGTTTAACTGTCAGGAATCCTAATATCAAGTATGCTGGTGGCCCCTGGAAACCTGTGACAACAGTTGAGCATGACAAAGCAATCTTCAGATCACCAGTAATCGTCTCTATTCAGGACATGTAAGAGTACAGTAGCTCCCTGGAGGAATGACCTACCTACACATGAAGAAGCTCCCCTATTCTAGGTGGGGAGATTCCCCATATCATTGCTTCCACTTTTCCAGCCCTTTAGTTTTCCAGGGCTCCTCATTTGACAGCTGTTAGTGAGAAACATGCTTCAGGCCATCCAAATATTTTACAGTTTTTTGCTCAAGAAACATGCTTTTAGCAAGGGAAGAATCCACCATCAGGATATTATTTCACGGATGCACTTGGCATCTTCATTGTATGCCATTTTCATATGGTAATCGGGATTAATAGAACCTGGGACTCCAACCCTGGAAAGCAACAGTAAAGCAATACTGAAATCAACATTAACAGCACTTTAAGGGTACGCTACTTCCTTAGAATAGAGTGTACCCGCCCAACAGCAGCTTAGCCCTGGACACCCACAGACTTTGTATAGCAAAAAATAGGCTTGATAGTCTAAAATATTATATTATATAAAGTATCAACAACCCAGAGAGAGTGGCACAGTAAGTTCATAACCTTGATTCACCTACCAAACTCCAGGTTTTACAGTGCAATAAAAATACTTCCTCTATTACTCAACAGATAGACATTCAGCTTTGCTATTTATATCAATAATCTATTTAGTTTTGTTCAGTTAATAAATATGAGACTTAAAGGATTTAAAATAAGCGTGGAGAACACTGACAACTTGATGTGTTGAACATTCTATTATCCTGTCAACTGCTGGACTTCAAACCCGGGGTTATTTTGGTTACAGAAAGATAACATTTCCCACTGGAACGTTTATGAGCTGAAATATTTTCCACCTGTTTGGTGCAACTGGAAAGGAGTGAGTAGTTTTACTAGTTGTTATCATCCTCATTTATTTGTATTCTGGTAGCACTGACTGTGTGCAAGGTGCTTTCCACAGATTTTCACATAATCCCTGCCTGCAGAGCTCAGAATCAAAGAAAAAGCTGTAAAAAAAAATCCATTTGATAGAAAATTAAATTATGTTTTATTGCTTCAAATAACAGACTTATGCACAGCTTAATACATCAGTCTAAAGATGTGTGGATATTGAAGCCATAACTATCGTATATAAATGCACCAAAGAGAATATTCCAGCATTAACAAGCAATGTGAATGTTCTCTAGCACACCACATTCCAACAAGTATTAAAACTGTAAGCTGCTTGGAACAGGGACCTGTCATTTTTAACTAGTCCGTAAAGTACTATGTACACAAATGGAGCCATAGATATAAGTTGACTATCTGGCTAAGGATTTCTTTTCCTTATTTTACTATTTGCAAAGACTAGATTCAATCATATTTCTCCTAAGTTTTCAGTGAAAAGGACAAGTAAGAAATCTTCAATCCCATGACACTGACTTATTTGGCTTGATACCAATTTCACTTTCTCCATAAGTCTGTTCCTGATTTACATTGGTGTAAGTGAAAGGACAGTAAGGCCCAATGTCTCTTCTCTACAAGATATACTGATGCCATTTCCCTTGTACTACAGCTGTATGAACTGCACAACACCTACTCTAGCTCTCAGATATACTGCCCTTGCCCTACAACTTTAAAATCACGGTTAAATACTTCTGCAATGAGCAACATGTGAAAATATTTCTCAGCCCAGTAATTTGTATAATAAGATGTCTGTTTATAGGCTTCTATGCATCCAGTCACTGGAGGATCATGTATACATTTTGTTGAATTTTAGTCTAAATTTCTTCTTAGAAGGGCAAGATGAAAAAAAGGACCTACACCCCTAAAATTCAACAAAATGCCAATAAAATCCTCCAGCATCCTCAAACTCTTGGCTTATTTGAAAAATTCACCATTGTGGATAAAAAAAATTGCTCTCTTTTCTGTCTTTCTTGTTTCGCCATTTTGCCAACCACTTTGACTCTCCCACGATGAAAATAAAGAGGTGGTCAATCAAAAGGAAAGTGTCATTTACCTCATTTCAATACTTTTGAAATGTAATTTTAAAAAGAAAGAGGAACCGAAAAAACCTTCATACACACAATTCTGAAATTTTGTCCCTTTCTGCAAGAAAATGCTGCATTCTGCTTAAGACCTCTGAACTATAAATCATTGGCCCCTCTTCATACATTAATTACCTCAACTTCCAGAACACAAAGGCAACTAAAAATTCAAATTGCAATGTGTCCTGGGCAAAGATATGTTCTTCTGACCTTGGTAAGAAGCTAAAATAGTATGTATCAAGAGTAGGGATAGAGATAACTCTTTGATGTGCACGTAAACCCATTATTGCTTCTTGTGAAATCAGCTCCTGATGCAAGTTAGAGTCTCCACACTGATTTAGTCTCAGCAGATCAGATTCAATTCTAATTTATGGGAAGACAGACCTCCCACTCCTGGAGCACTAAGCATTACTCCCTCTCCTCCTCCTTTCTCAAGGAAATCTAGCATTTCATCTTCTGTCTGATGTTTCTGTGCCAGAATTGTTGTACCACTGATCAGAGTTGGACTCAAATCTGAGCACCCCCTGAAAGTCATGAATGCTCTCAACACCAATATATGTAGTTACGTCACTCAAGTTAATGCCATATATACAGCTTTCCTCCAAGGATTTGGGCCAGTGCTGTTGTGTGCAAATGCATTTTTAAAAAATAGCTAACCTGAAAGTGCATTCTACTCTGTCTAGAGCTATTTTGGTGGTAAATACTTTACTCAATGTGAATCTGTGCACATGGTGAGTTCAGACTTATCTGAGCCCTAGATAGTTAGCACAGATGGAGGTACAAGATGTACTGCCGTATGCCACTTTTCTTAAATTCCCATCCCTGACACAAACAATAAAATTTCAAACAATTTACCATAAATATAATAATAATTTTTTTACATAAAAAACTTTGTTATGCTCTGAAAAATATTCAGCTATTGTTTTGTAAAATTTATGATGGGAACCTACATTTTGCAGAATACAGTTTTTTTCAGTTGTTTTGATTTACAGTGGTGCACACACACACACTGCTCTGCAAATAATATAGAAAAAGACAACATGGCTGCCTTCGAGGGTTTCCAATGTAAGCCCCAATATGACAAACACGTATGTGAGTGAGTTTAGGTAGTGGACAGAGCATGCATAGAAAGTTACTCATAGAAAAATGCATGGTAGAAGGACTGGGTTCCTAGGCCCCAATCCTGCAACGAGCTGAGCGCCTCTCAAGAGGTTCCAAGTGCCCTCAATTCCCACTAATACTCTCCCCTTCACTTTTAACACCCTTCATATTTAGTCTCCCCCTCTATCAGCCCCAAAGCACCTCCATGCTTTCAGCCATGCTGCCCCTTTGTATGGGCCAAACTCCCCATCAAATTCCTCCTTAAAATCATGCTTACATTTCAATCTAATCTGGCATTAGTTAGGCAAGTGGCAAACAAATTTTCTGCCAAACTCTGTTCATTTTGTCACCTCTCACTCCCAGCACAAACTCAACACAGGCCAAGTCAACCTTTGAGGTCACAAGCCATGGAGCACTGTATTATAAGGGTCTGGAAGAAAAGGCTCTGATTTCTGAATATTTGGGGATAAAATGCCAGTCATCACTGTTAAAACCTGATTCTGTGTTCAACTTGTAATCAAAACAGAACCCTTAAAAGCAAACCTGTCAGTCACTTTGGGCATATCCTATCAACAAATAAGGTCACCACCAGTGAGCAAGGGAAATCCTCTTGTATTTCTCCTGTCCCACCTGCATTACCTCTGCTGAGGTTCAACCAGCCGCTCCTATCTACTCAGCAGTTGCAGTCAGACAGTAGTTTAGAGAAGGATGATCTAGTGATTAGGGCGCTAAACTGGAAATTGAGAGAAAAGAATTCCTTACTCCACCACAGAATTCTTGTGTGATGTGCAAGTCATTTAGTCTGTACTTCATCTCCAAAATGGAGATACACAGGAGCATTGTGAGGAGAAATACATTAAAGATTATGAAGTTCTAAGACACTACAGTAACGTGGGCCAGGTAAATACCTAAGAGTAGATTAAGATAGTGAAAAAACTTAAATATTGTGAAGCACTTCAGTACCTAGAATTATGAAAAGCACTATATATATAACTCACCCATTATTCTATTCCCAGAGTTCTTAATCATGAAAGTTTAAGAACGGTGCTTCAGGAAAACTAAATCTATCTAACATATCCAGACTGGGAGCTACTGAAAATGTATAGCTATGTTATGTTCTGCTCAATTAATTTAGCAGATGTTTTGTGCTTAATAAAAAGTTTATATTTACTGCATATAAAACCAGTGCATATACTCTACTATAGGTAAGGCAGGTAGCACCTCCTGTTATTAAGGTTCCTTGACACTTCCCCTTATAAGATCCTGTTTTCAGCTGCTTGTACCTTAGCCAAACTGTAACTGTTTGGCCTGAAATTTTCCATCCCGGGTGTCTGCCTGAGGCTGAATACTTTGAAAAAAATGTAGTCAAAACAGTTCAACGGTTTTTGAGAAAAGGCTAGCAAAAAATATATTGCTAGCCTTATTAATATATATATTAAATTCTGATGACCTTTTCTTTGAACAACTCCAGCACTCCGATGCTTTGAAGCAGGGACTTGATTTGGCCTTTGTGTCGGGGATGTGCTTTTTGCTGTCTCTGTGAAAATCTACCACAATTTGGCCAAGTTATAAGCATCTGAAAAACTGCAGTTTGCACGTGCTCTTTAGCACCTAAATTCCCCAAAGATTCTGTCTGCATTGGGCATGCTCTGGCCCAGGACTGAGCAGGATTTTCCCTGCAATTGCAGCTTCTGTGCTGCTGCATGTTGTGCTGAGTGCCTGAACTGAGAGCAGAAAGACTGCTCTCACTGATCTCCTGCTGGGCACAGGCAGAGTGGAGGAGGAAGCTGCCTGATAAGAATGCAGGGGGGGAAGGAGTTGAACCTGTGGGGGGAAGTAGATTGGGACAAGGAGCTTGGGGGGAGGAAACTGGGATTAGAGGCTGCTGGTGGTGGTGATTGTGATGGTGGAGGAAATTGGGACCTGGAATTACAGGAGGGGCAGGGTAGACTGGGACTGGCTGGGCAGTGGAGACTGGGAGTGGAAAGGGAAATAGGAGAGGGTAATGGAAGCCAGCAGTTTGGGGGAGACTGGGACTGGCTGGGTAAGGAGACTGAGACCCCATAGGGTGGCGGGGAAGGAGGTGAGGGGGGAGAGATGTGATGAGGAGAGCCCAAATGCTGGGGGGAGAACTGAGACTGGCTGGGCAAAGAAATTGGGACAAAGAACTGGCGGTGGGTCTGGGAATGGCTCAGCAAAGAGCTGGGAGATGGGTAGGGGTTGGGAATGACGACTGGGAGTCAGTAAGAGACTGAGGCAGGGAATCTGGAGGGATGAGCCTAGGATGTTTTGGGCAAGAAGACTGGAAATGGGATGAGAAGCCTGAGGTGTGGAGACTGGGATTGGTTAGGTGAGGAGAATGGGACTGGCATGAGGAGTCAGGTATGGGGAAGGGACAGGATTGGGACAAGGACAGGTTGGATGGAGGAGAAGGGGAAAACAAGATCATGCTTGAGGGGAAATGGGCAGAAGAGTCTGTGTTCACTAGAAGACATCCCTCCAGAACCTGAATGAAAGCCAAGATTCCCAAGTCTTGTCATTCCTCTGCTGTCAGCAAATATCTGTGAAACCCACTGGCAAAGTATCTCATCCCCCTTTAGTGCCAGTCCACATAGAGGATGACAACCAACTATTGCTATCAGGTACTCTGTTAGCTCAAGTGGCAGAGGTCTGTGTAGTGGATCTCAAGGTTCCAACCCTGATGATGAACCATGTAGGTGTCAGTAGGATGTCTCATGATGGAAGCTCTGTGTCTTCAGTTTGCTTTTTTTAAAACAGGAAATTACACACACATACACACAAGACGACCGGGCTCTGAGGATGAATCAGGGCTGTGTAGTAAATGAGACTGTTGCCTGTAGGATCCATGCATTTGAAAGGTAGGTAGTAAATAGGACAGGGGATTGCAAAATGAGAAAGGATGCTCTCATGGTTAAAGCAGTTGAATGCTAACAGGGGAACTGGATTCTATCTCTGCCTCTGCCACAGAATTCCTAAGTGATGCTAGGCAAATGAACAAAACTTAAACCACACTTTTCACAGGTGATCACTAATGGTGTGTTCATTTTCTGGGTGCTTGACTTGATCCTGGGGTCTGATTTGCAGAAGTGCTGAGCACTCATAGGTGCAACTGAGGTTAATGGGAGCTGTGCTTTGAACATAGAAAGTGTTATATAATGCTAAGGACTCTAAATAATCAGGTCCTAGGTGTCTCAAATCCAGCATCTAAAATTCATGGATATATCTGACTTTATCTGTGCCTCAGTTTGCCATCTATAAAATGAGGATAAAATCTACTCATCTCACAGGGGTGTTATGAAAACAAATTAATTCATGTTTATGAAGCACTTGGATACTATCGTGATAAGTGCCATAAAAAAGGCAAGGAGGAAATTAATAATACTCTCTTAAGAAAAAGGTTTAAATGGTGTTCAGTAAATGAGGCCCGTGGCCACACACTGAACAATGAAGATAAAGCAAAATATTAAATAGCTTCTTATTAAATTAGCACTGTCTATTCTATGCACTGAATGAAGCAGGAGTTTTGTGAAAAAAATAGGTTTCAGAGTAATAGTATGTGATCATGTAAATAAAGATTGTATCTTAATACATACACACAAGGGGACAAATTAAGTTTACAAAGCAACCATAATAATGGCATTTCCTAACTTGTGAGTGCTTGACTTTGCAACCTTAATAATGTTCTTTTAATGTAGTTTTGGTGTGTGCATATATATTATACACCAGACGTGGGCAAACTATGGCCCGTGGGCCACATCCGGCCTGCAGGACTGTCCTGCCCGGCCCCTGAGCTCCCGGCCGGGGAGGCTCGCCCCTGGCCCCTCTCCTACTGTCCCCCCTCCCCCGCAGAGCCACGCCGCCACACGGGCAGCGCTCTGGGTGGTGGAACTGCGCACTCCTGCCGAGCAGAGCAGCAGCGTGTCTGGCTCCGGCCGGCGCAGCAGCCAGACATACTGCTCTGCATGCTCTGCTCAGCGTGGTAAGTGGGCCAGGGCTGGGGGGTTGTATAAGGGGCAGGAGGTCCCAGGGGGGGCAGTCAGCGGGCAGGGGGCAGAGGTTCTGGGGGGAGCGGTCAGGGGACGGGGAACCAGGGGGGGGGTTGGATAGGAGTGGGGTCTGAGGGGGCCTGTCAGGGGGCGGGGGCCGGGGTGTGGATGGGGTCGGGGCAGTGAGGGGACTGGGAGCAGGGGGGTTGGATAGGGGGTGGGATCCCAGGGGGTGGTTAGGAGCGGGGGTCCTGAGAGGGGGCAGTTAGGGGACAAGGAGCAGGGGGGGTTGGATGGGTCGGGGGTACTGAGAGGGGCGGTCAGGGGGTGGGAAGTGGGAGGGGGCGGATAGGGGGGAGGGGCCAGGCTGTTTGGGGAGGCACAGCCTTCCCTACCCGGCCCTCCATCCAGTTTTGCAACCCCAATGTGGCCCTCCGGCCAAATAGTTTGCCCACCCCTGTTATACACCTACACACTCATACAGTATTTTCTGTACAGGCATATATACACACTGAGAAGTAATTTAGAGTTAAAACAAATACATTTTTCAAAACTACTCAATGTATTCAGCATTGCTGACTAATCAATTTAACAAATTCATTAACAATGTATGTTATATTCCACGTATAACAGCACTTTGAAAAAACATTTTCCAATCCTTTTGAACTTAAAACCAAGCTAAGAACAACGAATGATGAAATTTCAAACAAAAGCTAATTTTGTTTAATGAACTAACCATGGAGGTATTGTGAAAGTATTGTGCAACCAAATGCTTAGCTAATTATTGTGAGATCAAATAACTGTTGCCATAGATACTGCACAGTGTTTTCCATAACCATTTTTATCTCTTCAATAAATCTTTGTGACGCAACAAATATAAAAAGTTTACTGTAACATGACTATATGTTTTGGATGGCATTTAGTTATGACTGACCTGTCATTCTGATAATGTTCCCATATTTGACAAAGGACAATAAAAAGCTAGTATCTGCTTTGCGTAACAGCTGTGCTTACAGCTTCTTTGCTGTAGTATAGTAACTCAAGTAGTTAAAGTTATCATAGTTCTTTCCAATATGTATCAGTAAACTGAGACGGACATATTTGTGTTGCTTTGTTTCTCCTCAGAATAAAAACTTTTTTTTAAAACAATTTGTCTTGTCCCCTCCCTCCCCGCCCCTATTTGTACTACGGATATGCTTCTGTGTTGTGCAGCACATCAAGAATACAGTGAGCTACTAAGCAATTGAAAACCAACAAACAAAAATCTGGGTTCTGAATTGTTAAATTAAAAATAAAGGTCAATATTAAAAGGATGGAATATTATCATATAATATAAAATAGAGCATTCTTTACTCATCGAAGCTGGTAGGTTTAGTACTCCTTGAAAGTGGAGTCCGATACATATCTAGGTCATAGTGTCAACAAGCAGCTTTTGCAAGAATTGTTTTGAAGGGCAGGTTCCAAATGTCACAATCTCCCTGATGCTATATGGTGCACATAACTTTTATTTATACAGTTAGATAGAGTGAATGTAGATAAGGGGGTTTTACAGGTTGGATCTAGTCTTTGAATGAATCTAAATTTGGAAGGGCTTAGGATTGCTCATGTAACATGGGCAATTTGAGATTGTGCTGACCCATGAACTCTCTCTCAATACAATCTCTAAGATTTGAGTTTTGTCTTCTAAGCCACTCTCATTCTAGTAATGAACCAATCTACCACGCAACTGCATGAAGCTAGTGGTGGCTCGGTGAATAACTATAACAGACTCTTCTTGGCCTTGCAATTCTTGGCCTTCAGAGACTTAACCTGGTGAAATGTTCTTAGAGAGCACAGTGGTTTACAGATGAACTCCTGGAAATGAAGATATAGGAATGAAGATTGGAGCACAGAACACTACAACTCCCCATTGGAGTTCCTCAAACTTCAATATTTGGTTTGGCTTTATTACAGAGCAAAACCTAAAAACCAGGAACGGTACTTTGCCACCATGACAGATCAGTTGGATGCTAGCTGTGTGGAAAAAGGAAAATGAAATTTTATACAAACCTTTCCATGCTCCAGCAATATCCTGTAATTTCACATAAATCCTATCAACTCTCACAGGGCTCAGCAGAATGTCCTACAAACTGCCCCATGGGTCTGGATATGCTCAGTAGGAGACGACCTATCAACTACATTGTGAGCAAGATTGTGGGCTTTATGAACCCAAGAAAGTTTAACTATCAACACTGTACCTTAAGCTGAGTTAAATAAACAAACAATTATGTAGGTTTTTTCAAGGAGTTCAATTCAGGAAGACTCTCTGGTGCTCTTTTTTTTATTGTTAACTTAGCTACAATGCCACTCCTTTTAGCAGTGCATCTTTTCTACAGCAGAGCCATCCAGCTGAAGATCTCACTGGGTATGGGGAAATTCCCTTCCCAGACCCCAGCATGAGAAGCAGGGATGGGAGCAGGGAGGGTTAGGATCACCATTGCACTCCAATGATTCGTGGTTGCTGGAATGGGCTCTGGGGATAGTCAGCAACTGGTATAGTTTAGAGCGGACTCAGAGGATCTGGGCTGTGCAGAATTGAGTCCAGGATTGGAGATTTACAAATAACTTGCTTTTCCTCCCCCCCTTCTCAGCTGCTACCAGTGCTTATTCACCACAGTGAAGAATCTGACCGTATTTTCAATATTCTCTATAGTTAAATGAGACATGACAACAGATAGTATGTATTAAACTAAAGCATTCAGTCATATGCCTAACAAGAGAGGGAGAGAACTGAAACATCATAGGCTAGAGAAATAACAACTTTTAAGATGAGATTGGAAAACAAATGAAGAGTGATGAGGAAGTCTGCTCCACACAATAGAGGCTACAGAACAGAACCTTTGGTTCTGTACCATTATCATCAGGCTTGGGTGTTGATTTCTGGACCAAAGTTAATGATTAATTGGTGTGGTATCTCTCATTCTCATTTTCCCAAGCCAATGCAGTTTCATTATTAAGTTAGGTAAGTCCAAAATGCACAGGTCAGGCAAGTTGTTAGCACGTTCCCATATTAGAATGGCTGTCTGGAAGTGATATGTCTACAGTATAAATGATCACCTTTTGAAAACTCTTCTTCAGAAAGAAGATAAAACTCCAGCTGCATCCGAAGGGTAAATGTTAAAGTTGAGAGATAACTGGTTAGTTGCACTCAGGCAACCCTGGATCCAGGAACTTTTACAATTTTCCAAAACTATCTATAGGACAAAATCTGCAGTCCTCATTCAGAACAAATAAGTGTTTTGCCTCAGTAAGGGCTGCCGGATTTGGTTCTACACGAATAGAAACACCATTTAAATTTTAATACAAATCTATAAATAAGATTGAGCATATTCATACTGTCATCATCTTCATAGACACACACTGCCCATGCTGCATATTATGGGAAAAAAGAGGATTTCCTGGGCAAATGTCACCTACCTCTGCAAGCTCTAAGCTGTCAATAAAAAAAGAAGGAAAGAAAAATAAATACATAACATTGGCACACAGGCTGAGGGGGCTGCCTGACTTTACTCATGTTCTCTGTCAGTCGTGAATCCTGTTGGATTCCTAATCTAGGCTCAGATACCGGGGTAACTGCACTGGTCAAGAGCACTTGTTATCTATCATCTGCTCTCAACCACAAGGTTGTGCCCTTTTTTATCAGATGTGGACCTAGCCACTGAAATCCATCCCTAGCTCCCTTGAGGATAGATTGCAGCATGCTCAGTGGATCTCCCAGAAATTTCAACTAGTGCTGAATGTGGATGCCCATTTGTTAAGGGCTGCTTGCTGCTGGGAACACATTTTGATCTGTGATCTGCACTGAATGTTATTGTTGTGGGGGTTTTTTTTCCAGGTGCAGTTTAAGGTATAATTTTATGAAGCCTTAAATGAGTTACCCACAGAGATAGACTCTCTTTTTCTGTGATACCGTAGTAGTGGAGAATAGCTGATAAGCTGAACAGACACTGATTTAATTGGGACAGATTAAGTGGAGGGCATTTGTGGAATTTGCTTCCCCCAGTAGTGTGCCAGAGCACAAATTTGTGAACTCAGGCACTGAGATTTTGTGTGCAAAGTATGTCATAAGAAGCTAGACAGATAGCCTTGGACAACAGACAGAGGCTGTTTTAGGGATAGGGAGGAGGGGTGAGTAGGAGATTGGAAACTTGAGTTTAGTTTTAGTTGGCGTGGGAGAGTCTTGGCTTTAGGACATTGGTCCTAATTGTTATTCTGAAGTTTTTATAAAATCATAAAGTTTATGTAAGTGCCCATCACAGGCTAGGTATGAAACAAATACATATGTGTACATGTGCATACGCACACACACAGTGCTCTTGATTCTCCTCTCACTTGCACCATTTTTACAAGTGTGACTTCTGTGCAGTTGCTCTCAATTTATACCCTCTGTCTGTTATATCAATAGAAAATATTCTTCATACCATTACATAAAACTCATTTGCAAAAGCCTTTCTGAAAAGCTTTTATACTACTTTACTTATTTCCTCACCTGATTAGCTTTTAACCAAATATAGATGTTTTCCCTGACCTATTTTCAAAGCTAACTAATCCCTAAATCCTCCAGTTATGCAATCTTGAAGGATTAAGCATTTGTCAGGAGAAAGTCTTCATTTGTTTAGACTGAATAAAATTCAGTGGTTTAAACACAGTTCATTGATTAAATTACATTAATAAAATACTGGCTCTTGTCACAAGGAGACTGCCAAAGTAACTCAGTTGGATGTATGTGATATAAGCTTTTGCCCACAGCTAAGACCACAAAATATTTTCATGTGATTTGTTTTGGAGAAGAATAAGGCTTTTTATATTTAAAATATTTGTTAAATGTCTACAAAAGTATTATTACAATTATAGTTATATTTCAGTAGAAC
Source organism: Chrysemys picta bellii (assembly GCF_011386835.1). Lineage (NCBI taxonomy): Eukaryota > Metazoa > Chordata > Testudines > Emydidae > Chrysemys > Chrysemys picta. The sequence goes on along the minus strand of NC_088792.1, from coordinate 270,244,545 downwards.
CTAGAAGCAAACCAGACTGGGGCTCCACTGTAATAGTGTTTTACAAGCACAGAAAATGAGTAGAGCCCTGCAAATTTGTGGATATCCGCTTTTTGTCTGTGGTAGATGAGTCAAACTGGGGTGGGTTGGTTTTGGGGGTATTGGCAAAGACAGGGTAACATAAATAATAGGATGTATATAATTCTTAGCCAATCAGGAGCAGTAAGCACAACTCAGTACCTGCCTAGGCATTATTAGCTTGCAGTGCTCTGTAGGCATTACGGCAGTTTTAGGAGAGACTTGGAGGACAATAAGGTGGTAGTTTTAGGAACTTTGTTTTGGAGCTGTTCCTATGCCTGAGAAGTGCCATGGCAGAAAGTATGAAGGCACTTGTGGGAGAAATGAGCAATCGAGAATGGCAACATTGTCGGAAGGAAAGAGGATGAAAAGAAGAGCCAAAGAAGGGACTTAAAAAGGACTAGAAGACTTATGGTAGAATTATGTTAACACAACAAACATATTCCTTTACAGGAACTGGTGAATAGAAAATAAAACCCCATGCTTCAGAGCATAAGCCACCCACTAAATGAGGATGTTAGGAAGAAACTCCTCCTATGAGCAGGTTATTTCGTAATTGTCCATGCTGAAGTTCTTGTACCTTCCTCAGGTGCATTTGGTTGTGGCCTCAGCCAGAGACAGATACTAGACTAGATGGACTATTGGTTAGCGAGTAAATGCAAAATTTGCTGGTTCTTAAATTGCTTCATTGGAAGTTTGAATTTTTAAATGTAGAAAAAGCTATTTTAAACAGACATCAAAGAAAATGCACTGGAGCTGTAGTGTCCAAAAAAGCATTCATGGTAGACACTTTATAAAGGAATCTTAACCTTCAGTGTTAGATTGGATTAAGGGCATGAAGGCATGTGTTCCACTGGAATATAATACCTATTAATTCAGAGTCCATCCAGAGACGTTTAAGAATGGGAAATATGGGAGCTCAGATATGGTATAATTTCCTTTTTAAATGTTATGTTTGTGGTTCTTTTATAAGGTTTTAATTTGATTAATATAAGTCTATTTAACACTTTTAAAATACACTGTACAGGTTACAATGTGCATATATGTATATACGTCCACCCCTCTAGCCATATATAATAGTACAACTTTATATGAGCCCAGCTTCATGCCAAGTTCTGCAGCTGGGCTGGTGATGATAGATGGGCTGTGGGGGTATAACAATTTCCAGCTGCCTTACATGAGCCCAGCTGACCTTCCAGCAGTGCGCTGTGCCCCCTTGTTATTATTAGTGTTCTCTTTCTGTTATAATACCTACACTGGGATCCATTTAACGCTCCCAGCTTAGTTTGTGTAATGGGAAGTGAATTAAAAAAGCTGGTCACTGGACCTCAGACTGTTTTGAAAGTATGTCTTTGTACATTGGCTATAGTGTGCAGGACAAGGGAGAAGGGTTCCAAAGGACTCATTAAATAAACACTTAGAAAAGGTAATTATGGTAGTAAATCAAGAACAAAATTAGAGAAAACTATTTTCCTAGTGGGAGTATGTACACCTCTACTCCAATACAACGTGACCCGATATAACATGAATTCGGATATAACGCGGTAAAGCAGAGCTCTGGGGGGGAGAGGGGGCGGGGCTGTGCACTCCAGCGGATCAAAACAAGTTCGATATAACACGGTTTCACCTATAACGCGGTAAGATTTTTTGGTTCCCGAGGACAGCGTTATATCAGGGTAGAGGTGTATTATATAAAATCCCTTTCCCCATCATTGTTTATTTTTAATGGCTTTTTGATCCCGTTAAGTTTAATGTGCGTGAGCCATGCCCTGACAGCCATTAGCTGTGCTAGGTTGTGCATAGACAGGCTACCAATGAGCATCTACACTAGTGCACTCCCTGCTATCTCTTAAAGTTGTTCTAGGCCATTTTCTAGTCCTTCTCTGTGCAGGACTGATCCCTGCAATTGATTTTCCAGGTAGAGCTGGGCAAAGGTTTTCTACCAAACCCTTTTTTCTTTTCTTTTTCTTCTTTTTTTTGGAGGTGGGTGGGGGGCAAAAAAATGCAGATTCAGTGTCACTGTAATCCAATCTAACCCTGAAGGTTAAGATTCCTTTATAGAGTGTCTACCATGAATGCATTTTCTTTGATGTCTGTTTAAAATAACTTTTTCTAAATTTAAAAATTCAAACCTCCAATGAAGCATTCTAAGAACCAGCAAATTTTTCATTTACTCGCTAACCTCTACCCACAACACTGCAATGTTTCTAGTAACAGGGCAAGGAAGCTCCCAGTAAAGCTTTTTGAAGTAAAGCTCAATTCTAAGCCCACACATCCTTAACAACTATTGATGGTCACAACTGGCCTGGAAGGGAAATATGATTTTATCCTCAGATGTTCAATCACCGAGTTGGAAGATGTTCACTTCAGAAAGAATGTACCAAGTTTCCATGCTATTTTGGGATAATCATTTATATTGAGGACAGTCTAGCTGGCACCATAGAAGGATTTTGAATGCTTCCCTCTGTTGTGGACATAGCAGTGGTGACCCATAGCACCATTTCCCTCTGAAACCGAGCTTTCCTCTCAGCTAGGGACTTCACTACAGCTATGGGTGCCGCTGGAGACGTCAGCTGGTACAGAACGCAGCAGTTCCCTTTCCAAATGGAATGTGTTCCTATGAGTAGAGTTGGGTAAAACAATGTCTAAATAAGCCTAACTTTTTGTGCAACATAGCCATTGAAATAATTCTACTATTCAGTAGGGGTGAAATTTACCTCAGTGCAGAGGGCCTGCATAAGGATCTATGTGTGACAGATATGGCAATTTTCTGCAAAATCCTTGAAAGAACATAATGTATTAAGTTTATGTGTATGTAACCTCTCTAAGAGGGCAATGTGACAGATGTTGCAAACCACACCATATCTTTAAGAGTCCATTGTTTTATATGAATGGTTTATGTATAATTGTGTTCTACTCCATGGAGGAAAGCTATCATAGTCCTCTGGTGGGTGGTGATTAAGGCCAGGTCTACAATATAAATTTACATCGCTATAACTATGTCACTCAGGGGTGTGAAACATCCACACCCTTGAGTGATGCAGTTATACTGACCTAACCCCAAGTATAAGACAACGCTTCTCCCATTGACATAGCTACCGCCTATTGTGCAGGTGGATTGACTATGCTGACGGGAGAAGTTCTCTGTTGGTGTAGTAGCATCTTCACTGAAGAGCTACAGAGGCACAGCTGCACCAGTGCAGCGTTTTAAGTATAGACCTACCCTATGGCAAATCAGCCAGGCTGTAACCCCTCCCCTGCAAGAGGTATAACCTCCTGGGGAGGTTCACATGTACTGGTTCAAACTAGAGTCTCCAGATATCAATAGACAAAGAAAGTACTTTTGGATAAATAGCCTCAGTTTAAACTGAGTCAGGGCTTGCTTTCTGATACAGCAAATGGATGGGACCTTCTGTTCAAGGGGGGCCCAATCCTTGAGGAAGGGTTGGAAGGTTTGACCTACTAGGACTCCATAAAACTGATGGGTGATAGCTGGTAAATTTTTTAGCAGGTGTGCAGCAACTTTTATTGTTTGCACATATTTTTTCTGTACTGCTTAAGAATAAATGTGCTTGCTTAGAAGGAGCTGTGTGGTAACTTATCACTGCAGGCAATACACTGGTTATTGCCCTCAAAGAGAAAAGGAAGCACAGGCACTGGCCTGTTTAGGCAGTCTGGCTTGCTGGGGATATTGCAATGTAATCCAGGGAGCTGTGTACCCTTAAAACCCTGGTCTGGAAGGAGACAGACACAGGACATTGCCCAAGAGATGTGACAGCTAAGAGCTGGGAGTCTAAAGTGAGTGCCCTAGGTTGATCACAGAGAGGGAATACAGGTGCAGTTACCCTGAAACTGTGACACTATGCACCACTTAATCCCAGCGTTAAATGCCTTATGTGGCACCTAGTTTCTATAATAGGTCCCTGCCCTGGGGCTTGTTCTACCCTATGTGAATTTAAATTCTTTGTCATTTGAACTCTAGTCCTATGTTTAATTTATAATAATAATCACTAGTGCAAGGATCTCAAAGCACCACTGGTTTAAATATAAATATCTGAGAACTCCTTGACAGAACAAGGAGTAATGGTCTCAAGTTGCAGTGGGGGAGGTTTAGGTTGGATATTAGGAAAAACTTTTTCACTAGGAGAGTGGTGAAGCACTGGAATGGGTTACCTAGGGAGGTGGTGGAATCTTCTTCCTTAGAGGTTTTTAAGGTAAGGCTTGACAAAGCCCTGGCTGGGATGATTTAGTTGGTGTTGGTCCTGCTTTGAGCAGGGGGTTGGACTAGATGACTTCCTGAGGTCCCTTCCAATCCTGATATTCTATGATTAACAAAGCAGAAGGAACTATAGTAATTCAGTTTGCCTTTTTGTTAGGTAAGTGCCCGTTTTTTTAAACAGTGTGTAACCTGAATGATTTCCCCCCAAAGATATGTATCGTTACTTTAAATCTAACACACTACATTCCTGGTACTGTCTGGAAAAGTGTGTATAATCAAAACTGCTGTCTTTTACCATAATTCCCAGAACAAAATGTAAGCTCCATTAGCTATAACAGAGATTTTTGTAGTTATTACAACAAAGAGTTCATTTAAATACACCGATGCCCCGTTTTTATTTTCCCAACAGTATTAAACACCTAGAATTCATCTTACTACCTGTGACAAACCAAATGTCATGAATATTTTTGTTATAGTGAAAAGGAGAGAGAAAACATGCCAAAATAGAGAATATCAACTAAAATTACAACAACATTTTACATTAAAAATACCTGTATATTCTTTCCATTTCCATTTAGGTCACCCCTGGTTCCATTACATTGTGAAGTAAATACCAAATGTTTCATCACATGTTTGGATGGTCCACTCTCTGGGCCCAGACAAACATCTGTGAGGGCTGTATTACTCAGTCATTGGACCACTCTTCTAATGTTTAATGAGAAACGTTCCTACACTCATATCCACAATCGTCAACAGACTGGCTCACAATTACACCTTCTCAATGCATCATCCACACAGCTCAACATGGCATACAGATGGTCTGAGAATGACAATGCAGGAAAGGATGGAGCATGAAAGCAGTAATCTCATCAGATGCAAAGTGAATACTTTTTGTGTCCCTATGCCATTGCTCTGATGGAGGCTAAGAAAATTGTATTTAGCATTTACCAGGTTTCCTCCAGGGGAATTATTCAGCTTATGAACAGGCTGAAAAATCCAGAATGTCTTGAACAATTGTGTTTCTTGCTTTGGCGTTTTCATGCTCTTTTGGGATAATCACTTATATTGAGGACAGTCTAACTGGTACCATAGAAGGATTCAGAATGCTTCCCTCAAGTGTGGGCATAGCAGTGGTGACCCATAGCACCACCTCCCTCTGCAATTAAGCTTTCCTCTCAGCTAGGGACCTCACTATAGCTCTGGGTGCCGCTGGAGACGTCAGCTGGTACAGAATGCAGCAGCCCCCCTTCCAAATGGAATGTGTTACTATGAGCAGAGTTGGGTACAAAATTTTGGCCAAAACATTTTTTCATTGAAAAATACAAATTCAGATCAACTCAAACATTTGGAGAAGTGTAGATTTTAGCAAATTGTTTCAGTTGAATGGAAAAAATATTTTTTTTCGGGTGGTTAGGGCATTCACCTAGAGGGGAGTGTGTGGGGACAGGGCATGCTGGATCCAGACCCTGCTTCTATGATTTTATAATAATAATACTGTATAATAGTAATAATAACGACTGCCACTTGGATTCAAGTAGGACTCCGACTGGAAATCAGTTTCCACATGTAGGGCTCAGGAAATGTGCCAGGGCACGTTGGTGTCTATGTTCCCTCCTACTGTCTGCCGAGGTGGCGCAACAATATTTGGTTGCACATTCTGCTTCCTTCGTAGCAGAGTGCCAAGCTCGCCTGTCATGGGCCATATCCTCCAAGGTCGTTAAGTCCTGCCCACAGACCGTATGTGCCGCTTCATGCAACCCTTATAGCATTGTTTGGGACAGCCAACCTTCCTACTGCCTTTTTAAAATTCACTGTACAGAACTCTCTTAGGCAGTCAATTGTTATCCATACATAGGAGGTGGCCGACCCAGGTCATTTGCCTCCGCACCAGCATGGCTTCCAGGCTTAGCATGGCCGCCGGCCATAGGACTTCATTGTTCGTGATTTTGTCAGACCATTTGATTTCCATTATGCTGCTTAGGTGGCATTGTTGCAGGCAATTAAGTTTTTGGATATGGCGACGATAAAAGGGACAGGTCTCGAATGAGTGTAGAAGACAAGGGAGCACAATGACTGTAAATCTGGCATTTTGTGGACACTTTGATCCCGAGTCCTGTCCAAAGTCTTCAATGAATATTTAGTTATTTATACAAAGTGGACCAGTTTTAACAACAGAGATTGAGAGAGACTCACCACAGAATAATTTATAGCCCAGTGGCTAGGGTGCTCTCCTCAAATCTGTGCTTCAGAATAGAGATTTAAACCTGAGTCTCCCAAATCATAGGGGCGTGCCCTAAGCATTGAGCTACTGGGTATAAAAGCAGTAGTGGCAGCACCACCACCATTTTGTTACTTTAGCCCAGGGGTCGGCAACCTTTCAGAAGTGCTGTGCTGAGTCTTCATTTATTCATTCTAATTTAAGGTTTCGCGTGCCAGTCATGCATTTAAACGTTTTTAGAAGGTCTCCTTCTATAAGTCTATAATATATATCTAAACTATTGTTGTATGTAAAGTAAATAAGGTTTTTAAACTGTTTAAGAAGCTTCATTTAAAATTAAATTAAAATGCAGAGCCCCCTGGACCGGTGGCCAGGACCCGGGCAGTGTGAGTGCCACTGAAAATCAGCTCGCGTGCTGCCTTTGGCACACGTGCCATAGGTTGCCTATCCCTGCTTTAGCCCTTCATTACTTTCACATTTACTAAAAACAGTTAAAAATGAGAAACAAAATTGTTCCAATTCTTTCAATTCATTCAAAATTCTGAAAATATTCAGTTTCAGTTTGACCAAACAGATTTTTTTTGTCAATTTTTCAGAATTGCTAGAGTACTGAAAAATCAGTTATTCACACAGCTCTCACTGTGAGCACTATGGACCCAATCTAATACCTGCTGAATTCAGTGGAAAGACTCCTGTTGGCTTCAGCAGGCATTGGATAAGTCTTAGTCCTAGCCATGTAATAACTGATCAGTTATGAATGCAGTAGCGATCATCTTTAAAGCCCTAGGTTGCTGGGACCAAAAAACCATCTCCCTTCTGATATTCCATTGGGACGTTTTTTTTATTGGTGCCTTGAACTCATCTTTACAGAGTCAGTGACAGAATAGTCTCAGTTGCAGGTACTCATCTTTTCCCCCAGGATTGTTTGCTACTGCTGTAATATGGTAGTGTTAGATTAATTTTTTCCACCAGGCTGTTCTGAACAGTATCTAGCTGTTTTGCACACACGCAGGTAAGCAGCATGCTTCATGCAGTGCTTCCCAAATTACTAAAATTTCTGATCAGAAAATAACTTACTGTATAGTAGGCAGTGTGACTAGGACATGATTTATAATGGACAGGAAGTATCTAGTACTTGGATGTCTCTTTAAAGGAATATTACCATTTTCTTTTTTAATTTGTATTTATTTCTTAAAAAACTAATTATTTTTTAAAAAAATACTATTGATGTGGCATGCAAAAATGCTTTCTGCTTGAAATGAAAACTAGAAATCCTGACACATAACCTGGGCAATGTATAAATTTGTTCTAACATTGTGCCAGAAAAATGCTATCTAAAATTTAAAATTAAGAAAGAATATTGTTTTTATTTTTAAAATGTCTACATCCAAGATGTTACCAAAGTTACTTTCCAGTATTGCCACTGTAAATACATATCATCAGTAGATCAGTATCTACTAAGATAAATGAAAGATAAAAAACCTATTTCTACATAAGATAAATTTCTCATATTTCATGAAGGGAGTTAGCTAAAAAAGACAAACAAAATAAATTGATACAAATAAAAGCCTTTAAACATACATTGTTAACACTGTTCCCAAGGTGAGTTCTAGTCTCATGAATAGGTTGCCAGATTTTTTTTTAAAAGCTGACAATATGTTAACATTATGGCTTACACTCCTGAAGCAATATTAATATTTTTAAGTTTCCTGACATGCTTGTAGTAAAAGTTTTAATCATCTAAAGGTTCTCAGACACACCAACCAAAGACAAGAATTTTGTTATTTAAAACTCAGGCATTACTCTAGTGACATCCAACTTTAAGTTTAAAAAGCAATCTTCTCCCTTCTTCACTTAAAGGTCACTGTACTACAATATGGCATATTAAGCAATTGTGAAATTAAGCGTTTCAGAACCTGGTTGCAACTTTGGAATGTGACCATTGTTGTGCAATGGAGTTTGTCACCATCATATGAAAAAGCCATTGGGAAATAAATCTCTTGTTTACCTGCTAGCCGCTGATAAAAATCAACTGATTCACATACTGTAGTACATTTCTACACTAAAGAACTATGCTTGAACTGATGACAAATCATTAATTTTCCTTTAAAATATTCTCTTTAAGCAATTTTGTAATAACCCTTGAACATCCTACGTAGATCACATTTTCTATTTTTGACCTTTGTTCATGATCGCAAAGAAGCTTAACATATTTATAGATTTTGTTTCTTAAGAGTTGTCAGTTTTTGCTGCTTATTTTCCACCTGAAAGTACAGTAATGATGCTGTTTTGAATATCAGACATAATGTTAATTATATCCATGTCTCACACAGAAGCTTGACTTCAAATCAGCAAGAAGCAACAGAAGCAAATTAATGTATATATAAGCACAGGAAAGAGCACATTGTCTCAAACACTGAAAAATGTAATTAAAACAAACCAGTCCCTGGAATCCGGAGAAATGAGCTACAGATTTACCCTGTTATTCCGTGAGTGACATTACAACACTATAGCCAAGATTTTCAACAATGGGAACCAAGATTTGGGCTCCTAAGTCCTTATTTAGGTACTAAAAATAAGTGTCTACCTAATAGTCATCGATGACAATTCTTTAAAAGCCAGGCCTTGTATTTAAGTACCTCTCCAGGGCATTAGTGCCTAAGGCCTGGCCTACACTACGAATTTACAGCAGTAGAGCTACATCTCTCAGGGGTACAAAAAATCCACACCCAAAAGACATAGTTTTACCGACCTAACTCCACGTGTAGACAGCGCTAGGTCGAGGGAAGAATTCTTCCATTAACCTAGCTACTGCCTCTTGGGGAGGTGGATTACTATGCTGATGGGAGAATACCTCCTATCAGTGTAGGTAGTGTCTACACTGAAGCGCTACCGCTGCACAGCTGTGCCACAGCAGTATTTTAAGTGTTGATAAGCCCAAACTATAGGATGAAAATCTCCAGTCTTGAAAGAGCTCTTCCATTTGAAATCTCTTATTTTCACTCCTTTTTAACTTCTTCAATATCAGCAGGTAGAGAATCAGCTACCTATACTTGAGAGCACACATTTTGCAAAATAGCAGCATTCTCACAGTTCATTTGCCAAAAAGACCCAAGGTTTCTATCTAGTAGCTTAAAATGTGTACTTAATAGCACATTTTTTTTCAATACTCTTGTGATCAAGTTATATGAAAGCTCCAAATCTCTTCCTCTCAAAAGGGAAGGACTTCACGATATGGTAGGTCTTTTCCATCTCTAATTTTTATGACCAATCTCTGGTCTCTGAGAAATACCTGTCCCAGATGGATTTGTCTGCCAAGTCTTCCCTTACAAAGAGGCCTCTGACTAAAAATATAAAAGGCCTTCCACAGGCTAGAGTGTACCAGCATACAAGGAGGAGGGCAACCTGGTAAGGTAACAGGGTGGCTTAGCTCCTGAACAGAAAAAAGAAACTGACAACCACCCAGGAACCAGCAATTGGACATTTTCTCTCCTTACTTTCAGTGTCTCACGGTAGGGAAAGTGATCAACACTCATTCCAACAATTATGCTACTCAATGCTGTAAATCTTTGCTCATGTAAGCAGTACCATTGACTTCAAGCAAACCCTAATGAACAGGGACTACTTGTGTGATTAAAGGCTTGCAGGTTCAAGTCTTTAATCAGCAAGAAGGTACCATAAGTTCACCAATGTGCCACAACCCTGACTTTATTGGTTCTTACATTGCAAAACATTGGTTTGATTTATACTACTACTTTGAACACTGTATATGTGGCTTTCCTGCTTTGCCTTATGTGTTTGTCTTTCCTTCACAAGTTGATACTATAAAAAAAAAAAATCCACATCTGGATTCAAGACTGGTCAAGTAAGCGAAGGGACTAATTTTATAATGTTTTGATTGGGAAAGGTTTCCCTTTGTAATGTTAAAATATACATGTACCTGTAAGTGCTGGTTTATGTTCAACAATGTATTCCTTAAGTATTTATGGAAAAGCTTTGTCACTGGGTTCACATTTAGTGCCAGACAATGTAACTTATGTTTGGCTGCCAAGGGATAGATTGGTAAACACACAGCTTTTTGTGCCTCTGCACAAGGGGCGTACACCACAAGAGTCCCTGCTCATCCTGTGATCTGGTGTGCTCACGTCTGCTTCCCCCTGGGGAGCAGGACTCCCTGATCCTGTCCCACTCCTTATTGTGCGTGGAAGCAATCTGCTCCAACTGAATGTACCATGTGTATGGAGAGACCATTTCTCAGGAAGGCCCAATCCTTCTGGGGATCCTCTCAGAGCTGCAAGGCTTTGCACTGCCTCCTACATATAGCTGTGTCTTAAAAGCCACATCTCGTCCTTAATATGAATTAGCACATTTCTGTATTCTGCATGAGTCTGGAGGTGTGACTGGGGTACAGTATATACATTAACTTTGAAAAGATTGCTAAAGAGCATGCAATGTGACTAACTACCAAAACTTCAGTGTTCACCATTTTGCCATTAACATTTGCAGTGCCCACTCCACACTACCTGAGACAGCACAATTGTTTCTTATTTTAGAGATAGGGAAATACTGTAGACTGCTACAGCTAATCACGGTCTTGGAAACAGGCTCTGTATGGATTTCAGTTGAATCCACTGCACCACCATTTGTAAAGTTATACTACAAGTTAAGGATAATTAAGTCCTGGAATACGTTAACAAGGCAGGTAGTGGAAGCATCATTATTGGAGGTTGCTAAGAACAACGTGGACAAACACCTATCAGAGGTCATCTAGGTATACTTGGTCCTGCCTCAGTTTGGAGAGATGAAGTCTCGAGGTCCCGCCCTACATTTCTCTGATGCTATGATAAGTTTTAAGCAAGTTTACAGAGACCCTCCAGCACTGTTATGTGAGGCCAGTATTTATAATGTAGTATTTTTATGGTAAATCTACTGCATAACAACACATTTTTATCAAGACACTGGTTATGATGTCTCGGTTAAGTTTTAAAGACCTTTTCTATCTCCGTCTTCTGATTCATTCTGAGAGATTTCTAAGGGGAAATACTTTCAACAGAAATCATGGTCAGCGTAGTTAGGGTGACACAGTGTCTGTGTAAACACTGGGTTACCTACATCAGCTGTTGGCTGAAAGCTGTGCAGCTAGAGCCCAGGTGCCCCCGGCTCCCAAGTAGGCTGTGCCCGCTCAGCTCCCTGCTCCCCACTCAGGGAGTCGAGAAGCCCAGGCAGCTGCCCCCACTCCCAGAGGCAGAGGTGAAAGTAAGCTAGTATGGTACGGCATGGCATTCTGGCAAGAGCCAGTACGCCGTGCCAGACTGGACCGGCTTCCCCAGGCTGGCGATTTAAAGGGCCCCGGGCTCACCGCAGCGGCCAGGGCCCCTGGCCCTTTAAATCATGGCTGGAGCCCTGCCGCCACTACCCCGGGGCTTCGACAGCCGGGCTCGGGTGGCGATTTAAATGGCCCAGGGCTCCCTGCTGTGGCCAGAGCCCAGGGCCCTTTAAATCGCCGCCCGAGCCTCACTGCCAGAGTCCCAGGGTAGCGGCGGCAGGGCTCCATCGGCAATTTAAAGGGCCCGGAGCTCAGTTGCGGTAGCAGCGGCCGGAGCCACGGGCCCTTTAAATCGCCCCTGAGCCCCGGGGCTCCCAGCTGCCTCTGCTCCGGGGGGTGATTTAAAGGCCCCGGGGCTTCCAGCTGCAGTCTGAGCCCGTGGGCCTTTAAATCTTGATTTAAAAGCCCCGGGTATTTAAAGGCCCCGCCTCTTCTGATTGAGCCCACGCCCCCTGCTCAGGACTCCAGAGTACCGGTAAGTCCTTTAAGTTATTTTCATCCCTGCCCAGAGGGAATGAGGAGGCAAGAAGCCTGGGCAGCTGCCCCCACTCTCTACTGGCAGGAGGGAGCCGAAAGCCCAGAGGGCAGCTGGGCTCCCGGCGGGGAGCGGCGCAGAGCTGAGAGCCCTGGTTCTTAGCCCCCAGCGTTTCCCCCTTCAGTGGGTGGAAGTGCACCTGGTGACGACACGCACCACCGACAGAAGGAGGGTAGTGTGCACATCAGCCACTGTGGTGGCTGTAAGTCCGCCTAACATAGGTCAATTAACTCTGTAATGTAGACATGCCCTTACTTTTGTACCCTAATAGGACTTTATTTCTATTTTAACATGGTTTCTGGTGTCTACTTTAAAAAAGTTGCAAAGGATTATGTGACAATAATAAGAAGTGATTTTTCCATGAGGAAATTCCCTCCCACCAAAAAAAAAAAATCAAAACCCAGTAATGTTTTTAAGAACTTGCTTTGTGAAAATTATTCATTAGTTTGACATTTTATTATCCATTTCCATGTAAAATGACCTTTAAAGCACCTAAATCTGGTGTAACTGAGAGCAGAATTTGGCTTTTCCAGTATGTTTCAGGATATCGTGTCATCGTTGCCTCAGCAAAGTTTCTTTTGCTTTCAGCCAGCAATCATCACCCCTACCCATCTGACTGACATCAGCTGATCGTTTGTAGGCTTTCCCACAGTTAGGGAGCAAGCTATTCACTTTCCTGCTGTCAGATACCAACTGTCCTACTTAGGGTGTGCCTATGAAATACAGAGGCCAATAGGAATACTGTTGACTGGTTTTGTCAGCCTCTTAGAGTTGACAAACTTCCCATTATAAACCCTTTGCCAGCAAAAGAAAAGAGGTTCTTAAGCTACACAGTTAATCAGTCTCAAAAAAATATTCTGGGGGAAAAAAAAAAGCATAGTTTGGACAGTACCTTCAACAGATGTTAAAAATGTTGAAAGTATATGTTACACATAACCTGGGCAAAGTGATATTAACCTTTAACATACACGCAATCATTTTGTTCTTGTAGCGAAAGGATAATTCTCAGAATCCAACTTTTCGAGAATCGCCAAGAAAAATACTCTTTTGTTTCACCATCTTCTGATTCATTTGACTTTGAAAGGAAAACAAACACATTTCTGTATTTAATATTGTTGCACAAGAGAATTCACAAGAATGAAATGTGTTCAGAGTTCCTAGAAAAAAAATTTAGCAATGCAGGCTGCCAACTTGTTCAATGTCAAGCTCTAGGCAATATAGCAGGGCTAGCAGTAAATGACTCATAGTGAGTCACGCTTAAGCTATTTTTGCTTTTAAAGTACTGCCAGGCACTGTGTTAATATTCAACCCAGAGTAAATTTAGCAACGCAAGAAAACAAGTGTTTCCATGGTTGCTCCTTCACAATGTTTATGGTATATATGCAGCCATTAGGCACAAGAATTAAGCCAAATAAATTATATGGAAAAGCTCCTCTTTCATTTACAACTGAAGTTTGAAACATTGGGTGTCATGACTCACTCAGCTACTAGTTTTTCCATCTCTAGCAAAAATGTAAAGCAATAGCCAGCATACCACTAACAGTACTTTTTACAGCACCATTAAAATACTGTTAGTCTTGTATAACTACTACTTTCTTCCAGATTGCTGCTCTTCCTACGTGTAATAATCAGACCTGCCTAGCTTACTGTCACATCAATGATTCTGCACCAAAAAGCAAGTGAAATTAATAAAGAATATATCACTTCAGACCCAGACAACTGTGTTATGTATTTGCCTTCAAAAATGCCGTCTTTTCAGTACAGAGCAAGGATTGCCAAGAAGGACTCATTGGATGAGACTAAATACATCTGTCACAGGTAACATATATTCTATGGCATAAGTTTTCCCTAAGGAGGGGCTACCAGAGAGAAAGCTGAAGAGAAGATTAGGAGGCGGGCTGGTCATCTGAAAAGGAAAAGCAGCTGTAGAGAGACCAGGAAGGATGCTGATTCAGACTGGGGAGCAGGTGGGTAAAATGAGGGAAGTGGTAAAGGGAGTACACAGGGTCTGGAAAATGTCTTCACAAACCACAGCCCAGATACTACACTTACGAAGGTGAGTAACTTCAGTAGGACTACTCACATGCATGACATTACTCAGTCAGTGTTTGCAGGATCTGAGCCCAGCTGTATGGGACTTATATGATAGAACATATCACACTAAAAGCTTGTTTGGATGGGTGGAGGGGAGGTTTTATCTGAGTTGCAGGGATAAGCAAGAACTGTAGTGATGGGTGCTACAGAAAACCGTAAGGTAGGCAGATAGTTTACTTTGCCAACAGTAATAACGGAGTTGCTGAACAATTACCTAGACTGTGTCTTGAAAAACCTTCTTGTTTTGCCTTTTAATACAGTGCTTTATTCATTAGACTTCAGCTATAGCAATTATTATTTGATGGGTTGAGTCTGATAAAGCAATCAGTCTGGCATTGGTCTTCCCTCAGTGAAAAGCTCCTCTTTCTGTTCCTGAAGCCTGGCACACATGTGGTATGCAGACACACAGGGAATTCTTTTCCTAGTTCCTTGTTTGATTTAAATCAGTACAAAAATTTACTTTTTACCAGAACTTGGCATATAGGGTCTGATCACAACCCTACTGAAGTCAATGGAAAGACTCCTGTTGACTTCAGTGTGTTCTGGATTAGGTCTATAAAGCCTCAGATTGTGAGTTTGGGGAAGGAGGGGCATATTTAATCATATATTAAGAGAAAAAAAGTAACCAAATTATAGCAAAGAAAAATAACTTCACTGATCTTAGATGCATTTCACCTTTGATAAAATATTAAGTTGGAAAGAAAGCATTCTTTACTATATTTTACTCATTTCTGACACTTTCAAGAAGGAAATGAAACCACTGAAATATTAAAAACGACATTAAATGGCCAATGCAAATGCAGGGTAACTATTTCTCATAAGGAATTAAAGGACATTTATTAAGCTTACGGTGTGTTCTAAATATAGTGGGCCAAATCTTTAGCTGGTGTAAATCAGTGAAGTTCCAGTGACTTCAGTGGAACTACACCAATTTACACTAGCTGAGCATCGAGCCCAACGTGCATTGGCTGAACAGCTTGGAATTGTTCTGAAAGATAGTATCTTCCTTATAGACCAGAGTGTATGTTTAATGTACCGTAAGTATATACATATTTTCCTTTCAGTAAACTCAGTTTCTGTGAAATTGCCACAGGGAGTGCTGCTGACACATGCCGATGGATCATCGTTTGCTCTGCTTGGCCTTAGATTCACTTCCCCGTTCTGTCTGATAAAACCTGGGTCTTGATGCTCAACACAAATGCTTGGCTGCAATGGAGCTCCTGCATCTTCTTCACACTCCCTTGCCAGACTGGGAGCATAGAGCCCCAAAACGTAAGGTGTCAAAGTGATCACACAGCCATAAGAGGGGTAAAAAGAAAGCCAAGACCCCTTCCGGGAAGAGAGGCATCTCTCCAAGCAGCCAAAGAAATGAAATAAATAAATAAAAGTTCATTAACCCTACAGCTGCATGGATGTTTTCCTGATTTTCCACCATCGTCGTCAACTTCTTTAGTCCTTATCTGAACTGCTAAGAAGTGCACATCTAAACTGAGTAAAACATGACTGAGGTATTGTGTCGCTATTCTTCTCTGGCCCATTCTCTCCTTACAGTTTGTCACCCATGTACATTTCATCGTGTCTAAAGTTCTTTAGGTAGGGAATGCATCATTCTAAATTTGCTGTGAAGCCTCTAGCACACTTTTGAGCGCTACAAAATAATTAATATTAAACTGGTTATTTCTTTCTATCAGTCACTCACTTCTCCTCTTCTCTCGTTTTCTCTCCCTTCTACTATTTTCTCTCTCTTTTTTTTTTTTTTTACCTCTGTGCATCTCAACCTCTCTCTCCCTTTGCTATCATCAAGGCCCCCCATTTCTCTTTCTCTCTGCCTTTGAGATTGGAATACAAAATTATACTGATTAGGCAGAAAGGGCCAAAATATTTTCATCAACGACTTTGAATTTGATCAAAATGAAAATGTTTAATTCTCCAGAAAAAGAGTAAAAAAAACCCAAACACCTCAAGAGTGAACAGAAAATCTTTTTGATATAGTTTGTCATGCTTTTGAGGACCAGAAATCACATGTTCCTTGTGCTTTATGTGAAACATGATATTACCCAAATGGTCAGTCTTTGCAATGTCCTAAAGTTTTCAGAAATTTAGATGTAAACTGCAGTGATCATTTATATGTATATTACTTATCTGAAATTTATAAGAAATGATGTGATTTTTGTAATTCTATGAGTTGCTTACATGGATTACTGTATCATCAAGAAATAGGAGAACAGATCGAAATGATGAGCAAAAATACTGTTTAATGCAGGGGTGAGCAAACTATGGGCCGCAGGCCACATTCAGCCCGCCGGCCTTTTAAGCCAGCCCTCAAGCTCCCACTGGGGAATGGGGTCTGAGGCTTGCCCTGCTCCGGCGCTCCAACCGGGGAGCAGGGTCGGGGGCTGCTTAGGGTGACCAGACAGCAAATGTGAAAAATCGGGACGGGGGGAATAGGATCCTATATAAGAAAAAGACCCAAAAATGGGGACTGTCCCTATAAAATCAGGACATCTGGTCACCCTAGGGCCGCTCCATGCAGCTCCCGGGAGCCGCAGCATGGCCCCCCTCCAGTACTCCAGCCAGGGAGCAGGGTCCGGGGGCCGCTCCAGGCAGCTCCCGGGAGCCGTGGCATGGCCTCCCTCCAGCTCCTATGCACTCTTATGGCCCCGCTCCAGTGGCCCCTCTGGAGCTCCAATGGGAGCTGCAGGGGCGGTGCCTGTGGACGGGGCAGTGCATAGAGCCACCTAGCCATGCCTCCACATAGGAGCTGGAGAAGGGACATGCTGCTGCTTCCAGGAGCCGATTGAGGTAAGCGCCGCCTGGAGTCTGCGCCCCTGAGCCTCTCCCCACGCTCCAACTCCCTGCCTCAGCCCTGATCCCGCCCTCTGAACCCCTCGATCCCAGCCCGGAGCACCCTCCTACACCCCAAACTCCTCATCTCCAGCCCCACCCCAGACCCCACACCCCCAGCTGAAGCCCTTCCCCGCACCCAACTCCCATGCCCCAGCCCAGAGCCCCCTCCCACAGCCTGAACTCATTTCTGGCCCCACCCCAGAGCCTGCACCCCCAACCAGAGCCCACAACCCCTATTTTGTGAGCATTCATGCCCTATCATACATTTTCTAATTCCCAGATGTGGTCCTTGGGCCAAAAAGTTTGCCCACCCCTGGTTTAATGCCACGATGGTCACCAGCAGTTACCGAACTTCTAAAGAAAAGCTAAGGCCCACAAAGGACAGAAAAGCTTCCAAGAACTTCATAAACATGACATTTTTATTGTACATTTAAGGCTGAACCATTTATTCTCAGTACAAAAAACCTACTCACTCAAATGCTCTTTTTCCTCTTCATATGTATTCAGTGCTGGTTTGACAATCCTGAGACTGAAGTTTTCTGTTAATCCACCAAGTATGCAGAGTATGGGTAAACTCACTGAAAGCTTTCCTGAGAAATCCTGCCAATGTACTTCAGCTGTGACCTGGAAGGACCACCTCAGAGGGTAGCAGGAGAGTTTAGAGTCCATAGTTTATTCTGTCTTTGGCCTTTCAGCTGAGATTGCCAACTATGATGATAATTTTGTGATTTAGGTATCTTAGATACCTCCATGCCCCTGTTACTATAGTATCTGAGCATCTCATAATCTTTAATGTATTTACCCCAACAACAACCCTGTGAGGTAAGAAGTACTATTATCCCCATTTTACAGATGGGGAACTGAGGCACTGAAAGACTAAATGACTTACCCAAAGTCATACAGGAGGTCTGTGGCAGAGCAAGCAATTGAACCTGGGTGTCTCAGGCTAGCTCTCTAACCACTACACCATTCTTTCTCTCTTTGATATATTATGATGACCTGCCACTAGGAATTTTACTGAGACCAAAAACTCAGGTCACGTACAGTACTGACTGTCATAGCAGTATCCATTCTAAGCCCATTTTCAACCACTCATAACTTTCACCTTTTGAGCTGAAACTTCCCATAATTGGTCTCCGTGTAATTAATTAAAATGATACTTTCCCCATTGTAAGAATAAACATTTTTTTTAAAAAAGATTGCAACCTTCTTTTTGAACTGCTTTAATGCCAAGATGGCTGAGACTAAAAAGAAGAGAAATAAGCACAGGTCTGGAAGTTAAGAACTGCCAAAATGCAATCCCAGGTCTGCCAGTGAGGAGTTGTATGGCTTTGGGCAAGCAGCTTCACCCATGTGCTTCAAGTCTCTCATTGGCTACATTGAGATAATAATAGTTATCTACCTATCCCACTAGAGTGTTGTGAGGATTATTTAGACGATATTTGTCAATCTGCAGTATATCATGTTAGTGCTTGTTTCCTTATCAGATGAGAGGCAAATCCATTTACTTCCTGCTTTATTAATCTAAAGGGAGTTCCGTACATAGCATTATTTTACTATCCAAAATTGAATTTAAAAGAAAAAAATTTAAATTACAAATCCTGCTAAATGCAGGATTTGGAAATAAGAACATCAGACAACTTTATTTCTTGGCAACTTTCTTTGAACAGCTACAATTAAAACTAAATGCCTCCTTGTTTATATTGGTCATGAGTCTATCTTAGCAAAATGTCAACTCTGATATCAACTCTTTCCTTCCAAAGCTTCCGAAGCAGATTTCTGCCTGTGGAGAGGGCAGGGAGGTTCATTACAAATGCTATGTTGCTGCATTCCAGACTATATCCCATTGCTTATTTTGCTAGGAGAAAAGAATGCCAAAACCAATAGTGCATCTAAAAATGATTTGTTACCCTATCAACAACATTTTATCTCTCCCATCCTTCCAAATGCACTCCTTAAATTGGCTGGCAGCTCCAGCAGTATTTTGTCATTCACTTCAGTCTTAATGTTTTCTACAAAATGAGTACGGAAGTTTTGTTTTTGTTTTGTGCGAGTGTGAAATGCTGTGGCTAGAATTCCAAAGTGCATGCTACCAGCTACTATAAAACACCTATGAAACTTGGCATCTTTTGAACCAGGGCCAGCTCTAGGTTTTTTGCTGCCCCAAGCAAAAAAAAATTTTGGCTGCCCCCCACCCCAGCCCTGGGCTTCCTCCTGCACCCTCCTGCTGCCCCAGTCCTGGGCTCTTCCCCCCCCACCCATGCCCCCTGCTGCCCCAGCTCTGGGTTCCACCCCACCAGTGCCCCCCCCCGCATCCCTCTGCCGCCCCAGCCCTGGGCTCTCACCCACCCCATCCGCACCCCCTGCCACCCCAGCCCTGGGCTCTCCCCCGCACCTGCACCCTCCTGCTGCCCCAGCCCTGGGTCACTGGTAACTCTCTCCCAGGGCGGGTCATCAGCATCCCGCTCATGACACTAGCAGGGGCAGAGGTTGCATCCACCCGACTCCTTCCTGGCGCCCAGGGGGGCCCTGACTCCGCCCGCTCACCCCTCACCTCCAGCCGGTCTGGCGCTGGCAGGGTCGGGGTAAGCAGCGGGGCTCCCGGGCCACGCCTCAGCCCAGGGTCCCTCCAGCCGGGACTCCTGCCTCCAGGACCGGCTGGGAATTGGGAGGGCAGAGCTGGGGGGACCGCCCCGGCAGAGGGCTGAAGAGCCAGGGCAGGGCAGCCTCAGAGGGAGTGGCCAGCGGGGAACAGCGCCCTGGAGAGCAGGAAGTGGGCCCTGCATGGCAGTGCCCTGGGCACTGGTCCCCTCTATCGCCCCGCTGCTGCTTCCCGCCACCCTGCCGCAGCCCCTGGGCTGCTCAGGCCGCTTCGCCCAGCCCCAGCTGTAGTGCTGGGGGGCGGCCGCCCTACGGCACTTGCAGGTGGCTCCGTGTGCCCCGCGGGGCGGCCCCCAGCCCAAATGTCCCATGCTCCACGTGTCAGAGCCCGCTGGATGGCCCGCCCAGGCCCGGCAGCACAAACCACAGCAGCCCCAGGACACCTCCTGCGCGCGACGCGCTGCTGCTGCTGCTGGACCCTAGTCTCAGAGCCAGCTTTGGCCACCCGCTGCAGCTCTTCCACCTGGACTTCGACGTCAGCTTGGAGGCCGGGACAGCATCTACCTGGGTGAGCGCCCGCAGGGCCGGCCCCCAAACAAACAAACAACAAAAAAAAACAACAAAAAAAGGATGGCCTGAAAGCCGCCCCTGCAAATATGCCACCGCAAGCACCTGCTTGCTTTGCTGGTGCATAGAGCCGGCCCTGTTTTGAACATTAAATGGCACACTAAATAACCTTAGATCGATAAAAGTTAATAACACGAGTAACATAGGTCACAGAGGTAGAGATTGTACCTCCTGATTAGCCCTTCTAGTAACTATCAGAATTACACTAACCCTCTCAATTAAAAAGAAGAACAGGAGGACTTGTGGCACCTTAGAGACTAACAAATTTATTAGAGCATAAGCTTTCGTGGACTATAGCCCACTTCTTCGGATGGTCCACGAAAGCTTATGCTCTAATAAATTTGTTAGTCTCTAAGGTGCCACAAGTCCTCCTGTTCTTCTTTTTGCGGATACAGACTAACACGGCTGCTACTCTGAAACCTCTCAATTAAATAAGGTCTTCATTTTTATCTTCCTTAAAGGAAGGTAAAATCACATATTTCATTCCAGAGGGTGCCTTTGATATACACTGGCATCAAATGAAAAGGCTTTTTTAGTGCAATATTATACAGCAGTTGAGATTTTAAGAACATACAAGAGACATAAAATGCAAAGTTATGATTCCAAAGTAACCATGACATAACCTCCTTGGGCTCAATCCTGCTGAGCTCACATCACAAACAAGCAAAACATTTAAGCACATGCGTAATCCCATTTATTTCAAGGTGTCTACTCGTGTGCTTAAAGTTAAGCATGTGCTTAAGCATTTCACTGAATCAGGGACAGATCACCCACTCAGCACTTTGAAGAACTGAGACCCTTATGCATTATAGTGGGAGTGTCAGCCATATCTATAGTTAAGGTTGTAGAGCAGTTTCCTTTCTAACCCCATTTGCAGTCATTTAGAACCTCCTGAAATTTCCATACTTTATTAGTACATTTTCCACAATTCATCTGTGTCCAAAAGGTGACTTCTTTTAAATATTTGAATACTGACAGCTCAGCCATTTTTGAGAGCGGCGGGGGAGGGGGGGGGGAAGAGGAGGGAATAGTAAAAAATGTAATTTTGCCATAATACAAGAAATAATTGCACTTCTTAAACTGCTCGACAACCTAAGCAGCTATGAATAGAAAGACGAAATAGTCTTCAGTGATGGAAGTGCTTAGCAGTGCTCCAATTACAATTGATTTGGATTTAACTTCAGGTGCATTTTTCAAAAATGCATACGTGACTGAGGAGACTAAGTCATGATTGAGTGACTTAAGAATCTAAGGGACCTAAGGAAGAACTCTGTGTAGCTCAAAAGTTTATTCCTTAAACCATCAGAAGGTGGTCCATATCTACCTTTCTCTCTTAAGAATCTAAGTCAATTTTGAAAATGGGACTTAGGTGTCTTTGAAAATCACTCGTCATGCATGCACAGTATATTTTGCACAGTTTTTTCATTAAGCTTATGCAACGTGCAGCTAAGGAATGCATCCTTGTGCACCTGTTCATCACGCCTAACCTAGCTGCACAGTGCTGAACAAGGGGTTGAGGGAGAATACCTGCAGTCTTAAAGATATGCAGGAAGGAACCCTGCTCTGGGGCATCCTATCACCTCTGCTGCTGTGAAGGGTGTATTATGTTTTACCCATCTGATCAGCTCCAAAGGTTCACAGGAGAGGGTCTCTTTCTTGCAGAATTTTCTGAAGTGCATGGTACATTGTGGTCCAGTGATGCCTAGCCAAATAGTTCTGGAGTTTTTGAAAACCCAACAGAAATTATCTCCTTTTTATGCTTTTCTTGCTTTCTTCTTTCTTTCTTTTTTATAATCCAGGAAATTCCATACCAAAAGCTGTATTGAAAGTGTTGAACAAGTTGCATGGCTAAGCAATCAGCAGTGAAACTGCAGTTCAGGATGCATGTACAACCTTAACACTACCCTTTTGCAAATGCAAAGTCATTTATATTACAAGTACATGTTAAAGAATGCTTACACATCGTACTACAGATTCAGTATCAGATCATACCTTAGAACAAGAGAGAATTCACCAGATCTTCTAATTTGTAGCTAAATTAACATAAGAACATAAGAGCATAAGAATGGCCATACTGGGTCAGACCAAAGGTCCATCTAGCCCAGTATCCTGTCTTCCGACAGTGGCCAAAGTTAGGTGCCCCAGAGGGAATGAACAGAACAGGTACTCATCAAGTGATCCTCGTTATCTCCAGACTGATTCTTGCCAGCATATTTATACCTGCCCCTGGAAATTTCCATTACATGTATCCGACGAAGTGGGCATTCACCCACGAAAGCTTATGCTCCAATACATCTGTTAGTCTTAAAGGTGCCACAGTACTCTCTGTCGCTTTTTACAGATCCAGACTAAGGCTACATCTACACTACAGTGGGGGGTCGATTTAAGATATGCAAATCCAGCTACGTGAATAGCATAGCTGAATTCGACGTATCGCAGCCAACTTACCCCGCTGTAGGGATGGCGGCAAAATCGACCTCTGCGGCTTCCTGTCGACGGCGCTTACTCCCACCTGTGCTGGTGGAGTAAGAGCGTCGATTCGGGGATCGATTGTCGCGTCCCAACGGGACGCGATAAATCGATCCCCGAGAGGTCGATTTCTACTCGCCGATTCAGGCGGGTAGTGTAGACCTAACCTAACACGGCTACCCCTCTGATACTTGATCCATTCCCTCTTGCTCATTCCCAGCTTCTGGCAAACAGAGGCTAGGGACACCATTCCTCCAATCCTGGCTAATAGCCACTGATGGACCTATCCTCCATGTATTTATTTAGTTCTTTTTTGAACCCTATTATAGTCTTGGCCTTCACGGCATCCTCTGGCAAAGAGTTCCACAGGTTGACTGTGCGTTGTGTGAAGAAATACTTCCTTTTGTTTGTTTTAAACCTGCTGCCTATTAATTTCATTTGGTGACCCCTAGTTCTTGTGTTTTGAGAAGGAATAAATAATACTTCCTTATTTACTTTCTCCACACTAGTTATGATTTTATAGACCTCTAGCATATCTCCCCTTATTTGTCTCTTTTCCAAGCTGAAAAGTCCCAGTCTTATTAATCTCTCCTCATGTAGCAGCCGTTCCATACCCCTAATCATTTTTGTTGCCCTTTTCTGAACTTTTTCCAATTCCAATATATCTTTTTTGAGATGGGGCAACCACATCTGCATGCAGTATTCAAGATGTGGGTGTACCATGGATTTATATAGAGGCAATATGATATTTTCTGTCTTACTATCTATCCCTTTCTTAATGAAGCCAAAAATTTTGACTGCCGCTGCACATTGAGTGAATGTTTTCAGAGAACTATCCACAATGACTCAAAGATCTTTCTTAAGTGACAACAGCTAATTTAGACCCAATCATTTTATATTGTGACAAAGTTCCTCTTCTATCTTGGTGGGTCCTGCGCTTATTGGCAGATTTTCTTGCCTCAGAGATTCACCATATGGGTTGGGGAACAGCCCAGAGACCTTCCCCTCTGGAAGAACCCACAGTCCAGGTCAATTGGGAGGTTTGGGGGGAACCCGGGCCCACCCTCTACTCCAGGTTCCAGCCCAGGGCCCTGTGGACTGCAGCTGTCTATAGTGCCTCCTGTAACAGCTGCAACTCCCTGGGCTACTTCCCCATGGCCTTCTCCAAAGACCTTCCTTATTCTCACCACAGGACCTTCCTCCTGGTGTCTGATAACACTTGTGCTCCTCAGTCCTCCAGCAGCACACCCTCTCCCTCAGCTCCTTGCGCCTCTTGTTCCCAGCTCCTCACTCTTGCACCACAGACTAAAGTGAGCTCCTTTTAAAACCCAGGTGCCCTGATTAGCCTGCCTTAATTGATTCTAGAAGCTTCTTCTTAATTGGCTCCAGGTGTCCTAATTAGCCTGCCTGCCTTAACTGATTCTAACAGGTTCCTGATTACTCTAGTGCAGCCCCTTCTCTGGTCACTCAGGGAACAGAAAACTACTCATCCAGTGACCAGTATATTTGCCCTCTTCCAGACTCCTGTACCCCACTGGTCTGGGTCTGTCACAATATGTATAGTTGGCATTATGTTTTCCAATGTGCATTACTTTGCATTTATCAACATTGAATTTCATCTGCCATTTGGTTGCCTAGTCACCCAGTTTTGAGGGATCCTTTTGTAGCTCTTCGCAGTCTGAGCTTGAGTAGTTTTGTATCATCTGCAAATTTTGCCACCTCCTTTTTCCAGATCATTTATGAATATGTTGAATAGGACTGGTCCCCGTACAGATCCTTGAGGGGGGACACCACTATTTGCCTCGCTCCATTCTGAAAACTGACTATTTATTCTTACCGTTTCCTATCTTTTAACCAGTTACCAATCTATGAAAGGACCTTCCCTCTTATCCCATGAAGCTTACTTTGCTTAAGAGCCTTTGGTGAAGAACCTTGTCAAAGGGTTTCTGAAAATCTAAGTACACTATATACACTGGATCCCCCTTGTCCACATGCTTGTTGACCCCCTCAAAGAATTCTAACAACAATACTTAATATGTCCAGGGTGCTCAATGGGCCTGATCTAACGTCCTAGTGAAATCAATGATTTTTGAATTAGGCCCCAAATGGGCAGCAGAGCTGGGATTATATAACCCATTTCCACCTTGATTGAATTGATTCGTTAGCACTGACCCCCCACTTGGTAAGGCAACTCCCATCTTTTTATATGCTGTGTATTTATACCTCTCTACTGTATTTTCCACTCCATGCATCTGATGAAGTGGGTTTTAGCCCACGAAAGCTTATGCCCAAATACATTTGTTAGTCTCTAAGGTGCCACAAGGACTCCTCGTTGTTTTTACAGAATTTCTTGACTCCCACCCCTCTGCTCATTCCTTCTCTAGACACACTGGCTTAGGTACCAGTGCACAGGTACCTTCACTTAGGTAGATTCTGATACTATTCTATAAGTGTTCAATCTTATGTCTTAGCATACTATTAACATTTATTGATTATAATCCAGTCGTGCCCAGAGGCCCTATCAGGATCAAGACCTGATTGTGCTAGGTACTGTACAAACACATAGGCAAACACAGTCTCTGCCTCAAAGAGCTTACACTTTTAGCCTCTGACCCTACAAAAACCTAGACATGTGCGTAACTTTAAGCACATGAGTAGTCTCAACGAGTTCAACTCATGTGCTTGCAGATTCAGGGTTTTTTTTTGGGGGGGGGGAGGGTTAAGATAAGCGACATGTGAGGCTAACAAACATAGAAGAGAAGGAGTGTGAAGGACAAGGGTATCAGGAATAAGATTGCATGGCTACACAGTTAGCTAGTGCACAGTTTGATGGTTCCAAATCATTATTAAATTAAATTATATACATTCTATATATCAATTGAATATGAACAATCCCTGGTAGCTCTCTACCTAACCATTATCATTTGGCAACGTCCTGTAGGCTTCATGGTAAAAGTGGTTCTAAAGGAGACACTGAAGCAAGAAGGAATATTGGCTTTACAGTTCATTTCAGGGAGGGTGTTCATGAACAAGAGATGGCATGGATATGTGCATGGTATGGACAAGTGCACAAGGCAGCAGAGTTGTGGTTGCTTTGTGGAGTATAACTTGCATTTCCCATCTCTGATACACTTATATTCTCAGCCATAAAGAGGCATTTCGTTTTCCTTTTGATAACAGAGAGAGAGAGAGAGCGCAAGCAAGAGAGAGGTTCCAGTGTGTTTATTTTAATGTAGGATTATTAGAGTGTACTCAAGTTTGCTTGTAAAGTTCATCTAATGTTTTTCCGTTCAACCTTTCGGATTATTCTAAGCATTGTGATAGGCTCAAACGTGATGGAACACCGGATCAAAAACATGTGTGTGACTGCTCCCAAACTAGCACAACTGATCAATAGTCCATGTACAGAGCATACTGGTCCATCCAAAATCACCATCCGCATTCTGCTGGCACCCTCTCAATTTGTCTTCAGGGAACAACCAAAACAAAAATCCTAATGGCTATTAAGAGAAATATCAGCTGGGTTTCAGCCATCAGCAACAATAAAATACTCCCCTCCTATAAAAAAACCCAGTCATTCCTATTATGCTTGATTAATTTGGGTGATGTTTAATAATTCTACTGGTTAATACTTGGTCACTTGGCCATAGATAAAATATATTTAGGGCAGGCAATCTACAGCCAAGTACAGGGTGGGAAACAAATCCAGTTTCTGTTATCAAGCTCTTTGTAATTCAGAAACGAACACCTAGAAATCTGGAATTACAACATAATGATTGGCAGCAATAATTTTATGACTATGCAGGAACTGAAGGTTACACTGGTTGTGGTCTTCATCTTGCTATATTCAGTCCCAAGAACACAGTTAGGCTGATAGACCAATGATCATTCTGAAGCTCAGTATCTTGTAAACCATAAAGGATGGGAAACAAATGCCACACACCACTGGAGAACTTGGGTTCTCAATTTTCAAATGATGCACAGCATTCATCTCTACTGACAAGTCTTGAGGCATCAGACCTAAAAATCAGTATCATTATCCTCTCACTCCAGGAGTCTTTCTAGAGGACTGACCCAAAGCCCATAGAAGTCAATAGGAGAGTCTTTCCACTGATTTCAGCGGGCTTTGGATCAGCGACCAAGATTGCAAGTAAAAAAACACTGCTTTATGAAAGCACCCAGCATTTCAGTTTCCAATTGTGTAAATCATTAATCTATGATTCCCGCAATACATGAGCTATCAGTTTATGTTGAAATCCAAATGTGTGTGTGTTGTGGGAGAATGACACAGGGACAGGGGTCAAGGGATGGAAAGCGGAACAATGTGATTCTAAAGTGTAATCATGATCGGACAGGGTGAGAACAATACATATGATTTTAGGACCCATGAATTTTCCCAGCATAGCTGCTCAGAATGATTTTTTAATAGCTATTACAGTCACTGTGCAATAAAAAAACCAAACACACAATTTTGTTGTCTTGTATAAACATAGAACTGCTAACTTCCTAACTTCTCTGACAGCTCGAGCACAATAACTTACAATTTTACCACTTGGTGAATCAACATGAATTAAGCCAGACAGATTTTAATAAGCTACACAGTTACACGGTGCGTGTGTAGAAGCAGTAAACCTGAGAACACACACAGTAAGCATTTT
This sequence comes from Chrysemys picta bellii, assembly GCF_011386835.1. Lineage (NCBI taxonomy): Eukaryota > Metazoa > Chordata > Testudines > Emydidae > Chrysemys > Chrysemys picta. Next base: position 270,216,894 of record NC_088792.1, on the reverse strand, counting down.
CCAGCAATATAGTTCTACGATTAAAGCAAAGGTCTTTTTAGGGTTGCAACATATCCTAAGTTGTGAAATAGGGGCAATTTGTTAAAACGACAAATGAAAACAGCTTACCTAGGATCTCCTTTTGGGAGATCCTACCAATTAAGAGAAAAGAGTATCTCTAAAAGAAAAAAAATCTTCAAACCGAAAAAAGGGATATGAAAGAAGCTTTATATTGCATATGTATGCAAATAAGACAAGCACTATGACAGATTAAATAAAATCATAAGATTGTTACTTACTGTGCTATTTACTTAACTATGTGAATGATAAATTTAAATAAGTCCTGTATGAGGAATGCACATAAATAATATATGGAGCTATACCTATCTCATAGAACTGGGGGACCTTGAAAGGTCATCAAGTCCAGCCCCCTGTCTTCACTAGCAGGACCAAGTACTGATTTTTGCCCCAGATCCCTAAGTGGCCCCCTCAAAGATTGAACTCACAACCCTGGGTTTAGCAGGCCAATGCTCAAACCACTAAGCTATCCCTCCCCCCTGTTTAAGCGCTCTTTGGCTGGTTTGTATTTTAAAACATTTTAGTAATAAACCAACATATGATATACGTATATAGAACCATATTGTATTGCCAGGAAACCATTATTTTAAAAAATGAAGACTTACACTGTTTTCTCATTCTTTTAAGCTGTTCCATAAAATGTATATATTTTTCATTTCTTTTCAAATCTGAGTCATCGTTTTTGCTTTCCAATGCAGTGAATTTTTTTTTTACTAAATCTTTTAGATCTGGTATATTTTCTGGTTTGTCTCGTTTTATCTGAAAAGAAAAATAAATGCAACTTTGTTACTCGCTATAACATAGTCCCCCAACCCAAAGCAAAGAGAGTAGGTGCAATAATATGAATTTAACGAGATCTTCTCCAGTCTCCCATTAAACCAAAGACTATAACAATCTGGAACCATAACCCCATGGCAATTATTTATATATCCAATGGTCACCATTAAAATCTAGACAATTAATGCACAGAGACATTTACCTGTGCTGTTGTACAGACAGTATTCCCTCTACTCAGAATAGAGAAAACTGCATATCTCATACTAAACAACTCTAAGTGTAAAGTTTTTAATGGCACCCAGGGTAATGTTGCGTGCAAACACACCTTACTACTATTACTATCTAGCTCTTATATAGCATTTTACAAATGAGGTAAGTACCATTATCACCACTTTACAGATTGGGAATTTGAGAAACAGAGGTGAAGGGATTTCCCCAAAGTCTCTGAGTAAGCCAAAATCAGGAATATAACCAGGTCTCCTGAGCCCCAATCCAGTGTTCTATCCACTAGGCCAGACTTAAAATATGTGAAATTCACCAAAGAATAAGTCCCTGCCCCCAAAGAGCTGGCTGGAAAATTTCCCGAACAATGACATTTCTACAAAAAATGGAGATGAAATTTCATGAAAATTTTTGTCTATGTTTTCCTAGCATTTTCCAACCAGCTCTGCTGAGGAGCTTGGAATCATGAATAGGCACAGTACCAAATAAAATAATACAAAAAACTAATATATAAGGAAACACAGCTTCTTATTTATTTGCATAGCACCAACAGTGAACAATGTGCTTTGCAGGCTGGCAAAGAGTCGTGATCTTTACCCTTCAGAGTATTTGCATGTGGCATGATGGAAGAAGAGAATTTTGGAGGCTGCAAGTGAGGGAACTCACTGTATGAGGAGTGAGAGGCACACTGTCCCAACCATAGGAAAAGCATTTTGAGAATCCAAAAAGAGAGACTTCGATTTTTTTCTTTCATTTTTTAACACTGTGCCGTGTGATTACTGCCCCAGCCAATCGCAAACAGGGATAGACAGACCAAAAGGTTGCATATCTAAAAGTGGAAGGGAGAGACACAACATTTCACTTGAGCCAACCTTACTCTACCTCCCATGATAGACCAACTAGTCCAAAACTAGGGTTACCATATTTTGAGTGTCCAAAAAGAGGACATTCCACGGGGCCCCGGCCCCGCCCCAACTCCACCCCTTCCCCAAAGTCCCCGCCCCAACTCCGCCCCCTCCCCTGCTTCCCACGAACATTTGATTCGCGGGAAGCCTGAAGCAGGCAGCAGGTAAGCTGGGGGTGGGGGGGGAAGAGGAGGTGTGGCCCAGTCTGGCCCCCTCAACCGAGCGGCTCCCTCCGGCCCCGGCATCTCCAGCCTGGCTCGGCTTGGGCCCTGGGGTGCCGGCCCCAGGCCAGCCCCCAGCCGAGCACCCCCGGCCCGGCCCAGCACCGCCGGCCTGGCCCTGGCCCCCGGTCCCCGGCCAAGCACTGCCGGCCCCGGCCCAGTGCCCCCAGCCCCGCACAGCCGGGCCCAGCCTGGCCCTATTTTCCCAGACATGTTCGGCCTTTTGGGATTTCCCCCCAGACGGGGATTTGAGGCCCAAAAAGCCAGACATGTCCGGGAAAATCCGGATGTATGGTAACCCTACCAAAACAAACCCCATGCATGCAGCAGGGCTGCAAAAGAGAAAACAGAGGCTTGTCAAGGAAGGTTACTGGGTGCATCAGCCAGGTCAAGCCATTACACCATATTCCCTACTGGTTCCAAGAGGTACAAAGCGGCTAGAGACCCCCCGGTGTAATTAGAGTTGCCAACTTTCTAATTGCACAAAATCGAACACCCTTGCCCCGCAACCTGCCCCATTCCTTTCCCAAGGCCCCGCCCCTTCTCCAAGGCCCTGTCACCCACTCACTCCAGCCCCTCTCCCTCCATCGCTTGCTCTCCCCCACCTTCACTCACTTTCACTGGGCTGGGGCAGGGGGTTGGGATGCAGGAGAGGGTGAGGGTTCCAGCTGGGGGTGCAGGCTCCGGGGAGGGACCAAAAATGAGGGGTTCAGTGTGTGGGCTGGGGGAGGGAATTGGGGTTCAGGCTCTGACCGGGCAGTGCTTATCTCAGGCGGCTCCCAGTCGGCGGCGCAGTGGGGCTAAGGTAGGCTTCTTGCCTGCCCTGGCTCCGTGCAGCTCCTGGAAGCGGCCACCATGTCCGGCCCTTAGGTAGAGGCACAGCCAGGCGGCTCTGCATGGTGTGCACTGCCTGTGCCTGGAGGCACCACCCTCGCATCTCCCATTGGCCACGGTTCCCGACCAATGGGAGATGTGGAGGTGGCACTTGGGGCGGGGGCAGCATGCAGAGCTTCCCTAATCGCACCTGTGCCTAGGGGCCGCAGGGACATGCCGGTCGCTTCTGGGAGCTGCGCGGAGCCAGGACAGGCAGGGAGCCTACCTTAGCCCCGCTGCGCTGCCGACCAGACTTTTAATGGCCCGGTCAGCAGAGAGTCCCTTTTCGATCGGGCGTACCAGTCAAAAACCAGACACCTGGCAGCCCCAGGTGTAATACTCAATTTTGAGAGCTGAAGAAGCCAGGTCTATGCAGCAGCAGGCTCTTGTGTGGAAGTGGGTTGTGTGAGAATACTCAAAAGGCTACACAGGCCCAGAGAAACTCGGTTGTCCATGAAGGCAGGGCAAATTCATCCACTGAAATAGCAGGTCTGTCAAGGGCAAAGCCAGTTTGGCAGAGAGAGCGCAAGGAGGTGCAGGTTGCCTCTCATGACAATGGGCCAGGCAGAGAAATAGTAGAAAACCATGTAGTCTTAAAGCCAGAAAATACTTGCTGCAAGAAAAGCATGACAACAGTTGTACTTGGTGGCCAGCCACAATTACTACCAAGGGTATGTCTACACAGGGATAAAAAACCCACGTCTGGCCCAGGTCAGGTGACTCAGGTTTGTGAGGCTCAGGTTCCGGGGCTGAAAATCTGCTGTGCAGACATTCGGGCTCCAGCTGGGACCTGAGCTCTGGATCCCTGCAGGGGTGGAGGGTCTCAGAGCTCAGGCTCCAGCCCAAGCCCGAACGTCTACACTACAACTTTTAGCCCCGCAGCCCTAGTCCCACAAACCCAAGACAGCTGACCCGGGCCAGACGCAGCCATGCCACAGGCCTTTTATCCCTGTGTAACATACCCCACGAGAGCATAGTGACTGCACCCACGGGCAGGACACGATATGAAGAAGGCTGGAAAAACCAACAGCAGACCAATGGTCAGCAGCAGGGCTCACAGATAGCTACAGAACAGCCAAGCAGTAGGTGACTGTGCTCCTAGCACCTGCTCTTTGAGGCAAAGGAGCCAACCAGAAATAGCCATCCCATGCCCAGGGCAAGCAGTGCTAATCGGCAGTATGCAAGTGCTGCATTAACGGACAAATTTAGGACTCAGCACAGCAAATCGCTCCAGGAGAGGCTCCGTCACAAAAGAAAGCATCATTGTTCCACACTCAGTTGCAAACTCATGGCCTTCAGAAACAGTAAGCACAAGAAAACAGTTACCAAGTTGAAACACATGTAAAAACCAGCACAATAGGACACACTATTCAGACAGTGTATGCTTCACACATACGCCTCTCTACAGCAACTTCACCAGACTGCTATCACAGTCGTTGCTTGATATGTAACTAATGGATGTGTGCCTGCACCCCTGAGTCATATCCTAAGAGCAGTCAATCACTAGGACCCACACCCTAGCAATAACGATAGCACATTGACTAAATAACTTATGTAACAGCAGCTGCTTCTGCCGATACTGTCATGCAGACCACAAGCCATGCCCACATTTGTGATCCCAAAGTTGCTAGGGCTCATGCAAGGAGTAAGCTTCAGACAGCTATGTGCCACAGAGACAATGCCAGCCACTCTACACAAACACTTGTACCTCTCTACAGAGCATCCCACAAGTGAACAGGAGCTCACCACGCACACTGATGCAGTTATGACAGAAAAAAAGAGTCAGAGGTAAGGCACCGAGGACCAGGCTGTTCACTTTCTGATCTGCTTGAGACTCATGGGAGTCGACAGCACAGCTCTACGCTCAGGGCACCGTCAGCCTATTGTCCTTAAACAATACACCAGAACCGTAAGTGAGATGTATGGCATGGTCAAATGCAGTCGTGATAGTGTAACAGTACCTATCTCACCTCTCCCACCCACAACTTCCAGCACTGGAAGCACTTCAGACATGGCATTCAACAAAGGCATGACATTCACGTGAGCAAGAAAACCACAGAAACTAAGGGCCAGAACTTGCATCATTACATTACCAAGGACTGGTGTATGTTCTAAGAGATTGCATTTAGATGACCTCCAGCAAGCATGGACTTTACAGCTGACAGAGGTAAATGACCACAGAATTAGCATGTATACAACACAGGAGCGGCAGAAGGTCCCTAAAAGTGGGTGGGCCACAGGCGCTCAAACTGTGGCCCCACCCCCTGCTGCCCCTTCTTCCTGAACCCTTGCCCTCACACCACCCCAACACCTCTTCCCCCCAACACCCTGCCCCTGCTCACTCCTCTCCACCTCCCCCCCATCGTTTGCCCTTACAACTGGTAAAAGGTGGGAGGCCATAGCCTCCTGGCCCCCCTGATACAACACCTTTATCACCTGTATCAACCAAAGGACAATAGCTCAGTTCCCTCACCTGGTGACGTAGCAAAACCACACTCCGGTAAATCTTGCAAACCAGCAAGAACTAAGCAACTACTTTCTAAAGAGAATGTGAGCAATTCTAGAGATCTTCAAAAGCAGCAATATAATTCCACTCACAAGAGCCATTTCATGAGCGAGATACATTAATTCGTGCTGTGGGCTGAAATCACCTTACTAGCAGGACACATATGGTTGGGAAACGACAGGTGCTCAGATAACACGCATAATATATAAACCTAGTGTCCAGGGCTTTGCCTGCAGCAGAACCCCTCTCTTGGCAACTTAATGAGCACAGCGGGCCCTGACCGAAGCTGTCTGATTGACCGCACCACCTGGCTGGCTGAAGGAGTCAGCAGGTTGATACTTCAGCTCAGTAGCAGCAGCAATCCAGCGGTTGCTCAGTGCATTTCTAGCCTGCTGCTGTGCCTGGTCCTATCCCTGCCTGCGTCTAGCTCCCAGCTTCTTCCTGATTTATGACTCCTGGCTCAGACCCTCGGATCCATCTTCTGACTGTAACTCCAGGTAACCTTTTGGCTTAGGCTTTGGTTTCTGACACCCAGCTCTGGCCCTCTGCTACACCTCGCGGCTGTGACTCCGGTCACACCTTCAGCTTAGGCTTTGGAGTCTGACAATCCTGACTTTGCTCCTGGATTCCCCTCGTGTGGATTCAGCTCTAACTGGTAGGATGGACTCTTGCTCCAATCACTAGGCCAGACTGCCTGTGATTCAGTGGTTGACACCTACAGGGCCAGATTAGACAGACCTCGAAAGGACATTCCTTTATGTGTAGATCAACAATCACTTAGTTCACACATCCGAAAGGTGAAATTCAAGTCCGGTTCCTGTACAAAAGGAGGGAGATCCCTCTCATCACTTGAGTATCAGTGGAACACAATGTTTTATTGATATACAGTAGAATCCCATTTATCCAAGCCTCTATTATCTGGCTCCTCATATTAACTGAACCACCAGCCATCCCAGGGCTGACAGCAGCTGGGGCTCAGGTGGTCAACCCCAGGCAGCTGGTGGTTCAGTTAATACAGAGGGCTGGATAATGGAGGCTCGGATAAACCAGGTTCTACTGTATAGGTTTTTATTTTTTCACAAAATGTAAAAACTAAAGATTCTCTGTAAAAACACGAATTCCGTGTTTTTCCATGACAAACTGATTTCTAGGCCCTGATAATAACAAAGTAAACAGGCTTGCTGTGCACACGCAGTTTCTTTCTTGTGATGCTTATGCTGTCGGTGGAAAGCGGTGTAATACAGAGACACACAAAAGTACAAATGCACATAAACCTTGTTATCAGTCCCAATTCGCCTTGGTAGGACAGGACTGCAATACAACATATATTGTGTCAGCAGTACACCACAATAGGTACGTACTGGCTCACGGTAGTACTCCTAACCCACTCCTTATTCATAGGGATGTAAGGTGTCAAGAACTATCAACACAACAAAAAGAAGAATGGGGACTACAGGAACACTGGGGATGGCAAAGTGACACCCATTCTGTGATGTATTTGCTTCTCAGTCTGTGCAGCATGTCAGATAAATGACCCCAGAAAAATCTAGAGCCACTGACACCTTGTAACTGTTGGCACCAGTTACTTCAGACAGGAACCACGCAAAGTATGCTAGGTGAATGACCTTGTAGTAGTGCTGTCAGCCACGAAGAGCATAAGGAGAGATTAATAAAACTGGGACTTTTCAGCTTAGAAAAGAGATGAATAAGGGGGGATATGATAGAGGTCTATAAAATCATGATTGGTGTGGAGAAAGTAAATAAGAAAATGTTGTTTACTCCTTCTCATAACACAAGAACTAGGGGTCACAAAATGAAATTAATAGGCAGCAGGTTTAAAACAAACAGAAGGAAGTATTTCTTCACACAATTCACAGTCAACCTGTGGAACTCTTTGCCAGAGGATGTTGTGAAGGCCAAGACTATAACAGAGTTCAAAAAAGTACTAGGTAAATTCATGGAGGATAGGTCCATCAATGGCTACTAGCCAAGATGGGCAGGGTTGGTGTCCCTAGCCTCTGTTTGCCAGAAGCTGGGAATGGGCGACATGGGATGGCACGGGATGGGATGGGATGTTTGCATGTTCTGTTCATTCCCTCTGGAGCACTTGGCATTGGCCATTGTCAGAAGACAGGATACTGGGCTACATGGCCTTTGGTCTGATCCAGTATGGTCATTCTTATGTTCTTACGTAAGAGCATGCTAAGCAACACTTTGCATAGCCATTAGTCAATGCATTGAGAGATGCATTTGATTTTGAAATGGGGGGTGGAGGCAAGTACACCCTCCAAAACAACCTGGAAATTGACATATAATGATGGACTGGGAGCAGTCAGGACACTTGTGAGCAGAGGTGTCGGTTACAACAGCTTGTTTACAGCAGTACCAAAGGCAACAGTGATAGTCCCCAAAAGAGAAAAGCCACATTTGTATTTCTCATTGGCTTTGGGTTACAAGAAGAAGACGACACGAATCATACATTGGCCTATGTGGCTATTAATGATCTAGTCACTGTACCCTCATGCATATTGTACCAGCATTGCTATTGGGTATGTATATTTAGAAACACAATGCAGTTTTATTATGACTGTTGCAACAAAATATTGTGATTACACATGCTACCTAGGTACGCCTCACATGCCAGCAGACCCAGTCCCCCTTGGTGACAGACCATACCTCCTGACTCTATTGTTGGTAGATTAAATTGTGGTGTGGCAAAACAGCTGCTATGAATAATAATGGCCAGTGCTTGTTTATTGTGAGGTTTCCAAGATATGCCAATGCTGCATGTTACGTGCCTGGTTTCTCTGGCTGCATTTTAACAAAGCAGCTTGGCCCAATAGTGGGTCTTGCTATGGACCCTCTCCTTGCTCTTGTGAGTATCCCATGAAAGGCAGTTGAGCTCTGCCCCCAGAAACCAGCATATCCCACCGACGTAGTGCATATGCATTTATGTACCATGCCTGTGCCAGACATTGTATCAGGTAGTACTGTAAATGGACAGTTTTTATTTCCCTGAATAGCATAATCAAAGGACAAGGAAGTCAACTGATTAAGACCAAATCCTGATGCCAGTAAAGTCAATGCAAGTTTGCCATTGACTTAAATCAAGCCAGCTTTAAGAACTGGCTGCACAGTGTATGGGACCAGGATCTAAAAGGGCACTAACTAGTGAAATCCCATGTGGACCAGTTTTTTGTACCTTGCCTTTTCCCTTTAAGCATCTCAAAGCACTTGACAAATATTAATGAATTTAGCCCCAAACTAGCTTCATGCAACCACAATCAACCCTATTTTACAGATAAGGAGACTGAAGCATGAAGAGATGAAGGCTCTGATCTAAGGCTCAAAGGGAGATTGGAAGAGCCAAGAATAAACAGGCCAGTCCTGTGCTTTAAGCTCAAAACCAACTTTCTGCTTTCTCCTTTAGGTTAACTGACGGAAAGGTAGCCATAAACAGTGAGCAGATTAGGACATGGACCTATGGGACTTCTACATTGTAGAGAGAGAGACACACACACACACAGAATAGGCAGGTGTGACATGCTGAACCACTGCAAAGTGGAGAGCAATGTGGCATTTTTGTGGTAGGTAGAATGCAGTTCTTTTATCACAAGCTATTTTATGCCTGTTTCAGAGAGTGAACAATCTGCAAATGTTAACTTTAATTTTCCCTCAATTACCCTAAAGGAGAAAGCAGATAATTAGTATTTGTTCCCATTAGTCTGGGAGCTTTTTCCAATAAAAGTTGGATTTTTATTTTTTTAAAAGACACTGTTTAGAAGTTTAATAGAAATCATTGGTGCCTGGGATGTACAAAGCAGAGTGACATTTATTATCATTTTAATGACATTTATTAGTCCAAGCCTGCTGATGGGCAGAACTTCTCCATTTTCCAGATCCTTTGTTACTTCGTTGAAAAAAATGAGGATGACTACAGAGTGATACAAAGCTCAGAGATATGCAGATACCCAGGTATTCATATCCCTCTGGGGCAATGTGAAAAAGGAGTCTCCTGCTAAGTCTGAACTCAGAACTAGCAGAGAAGATTCGTGCTATAGTTACATTACAGCCAGCCACCACAGGTGGTTTGGGGAAAGTTGGAAGCAGTTCTAAGACTGACTCTGTGACTAACAGCATACTTAATGAATGCCCACCCACCGTCATGCAGAGCTACCAACTGGGCAGGACCTCTGACCTCAGTGGGTTTGGTATTGTTATGTGGCTCAACCAAGAGTTTCAAAAGTGCCAACTGATACTGGGTTCCTCAGTTTTTGGGGTGCCCAAACTGAGACACCTTAAAGGGGCCTAATTTTCGGGGGGGAGGGGGGGGGGTATTCAGCATTTTCTGCACTACGGCCCTTTTAAAGTGTCTCAAGTTAAGCACCCAAAAACTGAGGCATCCACTTTTGCACTTCTGAAAATCTTGGCCAAGAGACTGTTAGGCCAGAATAAATTAATAATGGTCAGAGTTGGGGCAGCCTTGCTAAGTCCTTCTACCAGGTCTAGGTGACTGTTCTTCTATTACTTAGCAATGCTACAGGGTCAAACAAGTTATAAAGTTTACAGCCCATTTTTTTCCCTACTACGTGCTCTAATGTCAGCCTTTAACTTGCTAAACGATATTTTAGAAATGTGCACTCACTCTGCATGTGCATTTATTTTACCCCAGGGCAAAGTTAAACACTCCTGCTGCAAATTTTATTTATTTTTTTGATAAGCATTTTTTCACTGCGAGGAAAATAGCATGGGAGCTAAGTAAATTTGTTGGTTGAGTCACCCGTATACTTTCTGAATCATGTGAGAACCAACTCTAAGTGAGTCACCACTGTAACTGAATCAGGCTGCTAAGTTTCAGATCAACTTAAACAGTATTCTTCAATAGCTGGCTTTAAATCCTCAGTTATCATATCGTTTGTTGTTATACAAATAAAACACAGCTCTTGGAAACTTTCACAAGGGCAACCTCAAAGAATATTGTCACTCTCCAACTGGATTTGCACTAGTTTGAACATTCTCTGTCTCAGTCAAAACTGCCCCAGGGCCCACATCTGACTCAGGAGATTGAACACCTCTCTACATCACGGCTCCAGGGTTGGGACTCAGATTGAGCAACACCTTCCCCAATGATTGTGAAACGCCAAGAGAGGCACATTTATAGAAGCTGACCCACACTTATGACACACAACTTAATAAACTGGGCCTGCACAACAGAAAATTAATGTTCACGTGTTAACAATATCCCAGCAGCCTTGATGGGGAGACAGCTTAGGGGAGAAAAGTCCAGATGTAGCATTTCAAAGGTCTGGTTCTTGATAGTTGCCACTAAACCCATAATTAAATGGTTCAGTATCTGCCCACATGGTTACTTTTCCCTACTCCACACACAGTTGGAGATGTTTAACCTCAAAACTAAGTTAAGGACGCTAGGCCAAATCCAGAGTAATTCCACTGAAGTCAATAGAGTTACTCTGGATTCACACTGGTGTAAATACAAGCCAATTCTCGTCCATTGTCTTTCCTGCCTTTGTCTGATGTAAAAGGGGACCATGTATACTGATTTTGAGCAAGGCGGATTGTGCCCCTTCAGGTCGGGCCCATTTTTTGGGTGCAAATGCAAAAGTTATTTTTTGAACTATACTAGATTAAATGAGCTTTTTTCTTGGTGCTCTTATGCGATGGGAAGAGCACTCAGACAAAAAGCTTATGCTGCAGATCAGGGGTCGGCAACCTTTCAGAAGTGGGGTGCCGAGTCTTCATTTATTTACTCTAATTTAAGGTTTTGCGTGCCAGTAATACATTTTAACATTTTTAGAAGGTCGCTTTCTATAAGTCTATAATATATAACGAAACTATTGTTGCACGTAAAGTAAATAAGGTTTTTAAAATGTTTAAGAAGCTTCATTTAAAATTAAATTAAAATGCAGAGCCCCCCCGGACTGGTGGCCAGGACCCAGGCAGTGTGAGTGACACTGAAAATCACATGCCGCCTCCAACACGCGTGCTATAGGTTGCCTACCCCTGCTGTAGATTGTACTTCCCTACTGCACATATTTTAACATGCCAAGTGGTCTTTAGTTCACAGGGCATCTGGGGAAACTATGCCGTCTATTCCTGTGAACATCATTTTTCATCTTCCTTGTCTCTTTGGGCACTGTTTTGGGAAGGATGGAAGGCTGACAAGGAGGAAAGGAAGTGGGATCAAAGTTAAATACTTGTATTGGATATAGTTGCCACCAGTGGGACAGTGCCTGATTACAAGAAACTGCAATAAACACAGGCATTACAGGTGGGGTTTTCTAAAGTGCAGAAACGAGGAAAGTCAATGAGAATCATGCATCTAACTCCCTTTGAAAACCGCACCCCTACCTGTTTACAAAAAGTGTCGGACTGGGTTTCTCTTCTGGCAGCATCCAAATGACGGTTTCTTCTGAGCTTGCTTAAGACTCTTGTATATATATACACAAGCCAAAACAAAAAATCCCACAAAACAATGGTCTTAAATATTTAATTGTGCTTCATGACAGGTAGGTGGGGTTGGTGAATGAAATGCTCATTCATACTATTCCTCCTCTATATCCTCTGTACAAGGCCGCTAACAATCTACCCCAAACACATTTAATATCCAGCTTAATTTCAGCAGATTGTGGTATATCGTGTTTTGTTCAAAGTAGTTTTGTTTAAACATATGTAATGCCCTATCACAGCAAAAATAACTATTACGTATCAGAAATGTTGTTTGCTTTAACAGCATGCAAGAAATGGTAACACAAAGGAGCATCTCCTAGCAAGGTTGATTCAGCAAAGGCATCGGGCTGTTCAACCAGTTTACCAAGCTGCTGATTAATGTATTTTCAAAACCCTATGAATTAACACAGATATATTGGAGTTAGTGTCTTTAAGGCCCCACTGAAGTTAATGAGAGTTTTGGCATTGATTTCAAAGGGAACAGAAGCAGGCCTTAAGGTAGCAATATCAGACCTTTAGTATGGTAGTAATATCAGACCTTTCAGATTCAGCAACCTGTTTGCTCTTGTATGGTTTTCTTTGGTTTGTTGAGCTGACGAAATGAAACCAAATGTTTTGCACAATATAGGGATAGAAATCCAGATCCTAAGCTGGTGTATGTCGACTTACTTTCATTGATTTCAATAGAGTTATGCTGATTTATACCAGCTGCAAATATAGTCCATACTGTTATGCTAATGTTTTATTGATTTTAACAAACTATAAAAATGCTTTAAATATTTCAAGGATCGCTTTTCCATCTTTCCCTGTTATACCTCAACTAAAAGTCAACAGGACCCTTTCATTTGCCACTCTGGTTGAACTTTTTTGTTTCATTTGATGAGGTTCTTTTTCCCAGGCAATTCTTCATCACTGACAGCATTTCTTCTCTGCACTTTCCAAACAGGCAGTGTGACTCATGTTGTCATTCTTCATTAAAACCAAACATAACCTTTAAAGTTTTTTTTGGAAGCTACACTAGGATTGCTAAGAACAGACTCATGCTTTATTTGAATTGACATTAGTTAAAATGCATACACCCTCAACTGACACTTGCAGCCCAAACTAACGGAGGTAATACATATATGTATATCAGCATGACAATTCTCAACTCGTGCTTAGCTGTGCTTTTAAAGCACAATCCTGCATTGGGGGTGATGCCAACCAGCCCTGCCCAGGGGGAACACCACAAGGCATTTTAGGATAGAGCACTTCCACAAGCTCCTGTCAAGGCTGATTCCCTACTCTGGCACTTCAAGTGCAGAAGGTGGGGACCCACAAGGATTTTAAAAATTAATACTGGCCACTCCAGGCTGGTATTAAACTCCCAAGGTCACAGCTTCTCTCTGACCTTGGATGGGTAGATGCTGCCACCACTCAAGTGCAAAACCCCCTCCCCTTTTGAGAACCCAGGAAGGAACACTTGGGAATTCCTTCTGGTGGAGTACTCAAGCCCTTCCCCTCTCCCCTGGGGAAGAGCTGAGAAAAAAACAAAGGAAATCAGCTTTTGCCATCAGCTAATTAAACAGCATGTGCACAAACCCCTTAGGAACACAAAAATCCAATCAGGTTCTTAAAAAACATAAAATTTATTAAAAACAAAAAGAAAGGAAATCAATTTAGAACTTAGGCTTTTTGCCAGATCTTAAAAGAAAATTACAAAAATTAAGCATCAAGATAGCTCTCTTGAGGTTCAGCTTAAAGGTTACAAGCAAAACAAAAGCATCTGGGGCTAGCACAGAGAGTCCACAAGCCAAGAAATAAACAGAAATAAACCGAATTGAGTCTTTCTTAGGGTTACCATACGTCTGGTTTTTCCCGGACATGTCCGGCTTTTCGGCAATCAAACCCCCGTCCGGGGGGAATTGCCAAAAAGCCGAACATGTCTGGGAAAAATACCGGCCGGGCACTTCCTCTCCCACGGCTGCTCTGCTCCTCCCCGGACTCAGACTTCGGCTCTGTTTAAGAGCCAAGCTGCCCGAGCCAGCGCTACCGGCTTCGGGCAGCCCTCGTGCCTCCGGACCCTGCGCCGCCGGAGCAGAGCAGCAGGAGCCGGGGAGGAGAAGTGCCCAGCCGACGGCTGGGGTCCGGAGTCAAGGAAGCTGCCCGAAGCCGGTAGCGCTGGCTCGGGCAGCTTGGCTCTTAAACAGAGCCGAAGTCTGAGTCCGGGGAGGAGCAGAGCAGCTGGAGCCGGGGAGGAGAAGTGCCCGGCCGGGGGCGCAGGGTCTGGAGGCATAGGGGCTGCCCAAAGCTCGAGTGCTACCGGCTTCATGGTTTGCCAGGCAGCCTCCAGACCCTGCGCCCCCAGCTGGGCGCTTCGCCTCCCTGGCTCCAGCTGCGCTGAGGAAGCGCCGGCCGGGGGCGCAGGGTCTGGAGGCTGCCCGGCAAACCGTAAAGCCGGTAGCGCTCGGGCAGCCCTTTTCACGTGGCTAGGAGGGAGGAGGGGGAGTTAGGGCGACGACTTTGGGGAAGGGGCGGGAAAGGGCGGAGTTGGGGTGAGGCCGGGGGCAGGAAAGGGGCGGGGCTAGGGCCCGTGGAGTGTCCTCTTTTTTTATTTTTTAAATATGGTAACCCTAGTCTTTCTAAACATTCCTAATCTATTTACAGATTTGGGAGTTCCAAATAAGTAATTCCACATATGATCTGATGATTTTTGATAATACCTGGCTTAAAGCTTCTGATAGCATAACTGCTCCTTGTGCCCTCTTTCCCAGAGAACACAATAGACAGAAAAGGGATGTTTTTTCCCCATTTTAAAAAGTTCTAGCCCTCCGATTGGCTCTTTTGGTCAGGTGCCGACTCCTTTCCTTTTACCTGTGGGCTTGTTAACCCTTTACAGGTAAAGCAAGTAAAGACCAGCACCAAGAGGGATTTTATAGCTAACTGGCTGGCTCGGTGTCCATAAAAGGAAGCTCCCCCGCCCCCTTCATTTATCACAGCTCCCCTACAAGACCAGGGAGCACACCTATAACTACACACCTTTAGTGGGTGCATAGTCCCCATTGCATGCCAGTCCCACTCTGTGGACTGGTGCAGGGTTCGGGCAGGACTAGGGATTCACTTCCTCCGTGCCTCCTTGGAAGCACTAGGTATGTCTTAGGGAATAATCATCTCTTTGAGCGTTCCCACACATTATACGCGTCTACCAGGCGTCTCATACAATGTTACAAATTCTTCCTTACCTATTGTTCCTACTTTTCCAATCCCATTTTCTACCATGACATCCATGACTAGAATTATTAGCAACTATATTCCAAAGGTCTCACTTCTATTTTCACCCTCCTCAATTTATCAGCTCTTCCTGTCACTGCGGATCTTTCTCTTCTCGCCTTGGTTGGTGTGCACGTGGTAGTTTTCCCAGTCTGTATGCCAGTGACTTTCTTCTATAGCAGGGGTCAGCAACCCACGGCACGCGAGCCGATTTTGAGTGGCACGCTGCCTGCCCGGTGAGAGGAGGAGGAGGGGCCGGAAAGCGCCACGCTGGGGGAAGAAGCGGGGGAGGAGGGAAGCTTGGCTGCCGCAGGACCAAGCTTCTGCCTCCTGCCCCCGCAGGGGAGAGCAGTTGGGGGGGACACCCCCCCCCCACTGCTCTCCCCTGCAGGGGCAGGAGGCAGAAGCTTGGTCCTGCGGTAGCCAAGCTTCCCCCCTCTCCCGCTTCTTCCCCCAGCGTGGCGCTTTCCGGCCCCTCCTCCTCCCCCTCCCTCTCCCTGCTGGCGATGGCCCTTACGAGGGGGAGGAGGAGCGGAGCACAGCCGAGCAGCAGTGTGCTCGCTGCTCCGTAGAGCAGGCAGAGAGATGTAGGGACAGGCCTTGGGGAAGGGGGTGGAACAGGGCATATAGAATCATAGAATATCAGGGTTCATAGAAGGGGGGACCTCAGGAGGTCATCTAGTCCAACCCCCTGCTCAAAGCAGGACCAATTCCCAACTAAATCATCCCAGCCAGGGCTTTGTCAAGCCGGGCCTTAAAAACCTCCAAGGAAGGAGACTCCACCACCTCCCTAGGTAACGCATTCCAGTGCTTCACCACCCTCCTAGTGAAATAGTGTTTCCTAATATCCAACCTAAACCTCCCCCACTGCAACTTGAGACCATTGCTCCTTGTTCTGTCATCTACCACCACTGAGAACAGCCGAGCTCCATCCTCTTTGGAACCCCCCTTCAGGTAGTTGAAGGCTGCTATCAAATCCCCCCTCATTCTTCTCTTCTGGAGACTAAACAATCCCAGTTCCCTCAGCCTCGCCTCATAAGTCATGTGCTCCAGACCCCTAATCATTTTTGTTGCCCTCTGCTGGACTCTTTCCAATTTTTCCACATCCTTCTTGTAGTGTGGGGCCCAAAACTGGACACAGTACTCCAAATGAGGCCTCACCAATGTCGAATAAAGGGGAACGATCACGTTCCTCGATCTACTGGCAATGCCCCTACTTATACAGCCCAAAATGCCGTTAGCCTTCTTGGCAACGAGAGCACACTGTTGACTCATATCCAGCTTCTCATCCACTGTGACCCCTAGGTCCTTTTCTGCAGAACTGCTACCTAGCCATTCAGTCCCTAATCTGTAGCAGTGCATGGGATTCTTCCGTCCTAAGTGCAGGACTCTGCACTTGTCCTTGTTGAACCTCATCAGGTTTTTTTTGGCCCAATCCTCTAATTTGTCTAGGTCCCTCTGTATCCTATCCCTACCCTCTAGTGTATCTACCACGCCTCCTAGTTTAGTGTCATCCGCAAACTTGCTGAGAGTGCAGTCCACACCATCCTCCAGATCATTAATAAAGATATTAAACAAAACCGGCCCCAGGACCAACCCTTGGGGCACTCAGCTCCATGTCTAGTTGGCAGCCGGTTTCAAGCGATTGATCACTACCCGTTGAGCCCGACGATCTAGCCAGCTTTCTATCCACCTTACAGTCCATTCATCCAACCCATACTTCTTTAACTTGCTGGCAAGAATACTGTGGGAGACGTATCAAAAGCTTTGCTAAAGTCAAGGAATAACACATCCACTCCTTTCCCCACATCCACAGAGCCAGTTATCTCATCATAGAAGGCAATTAGGTTAGTCAGGCATGACTTCCCCTTGGTGAATCCATGCTGACTGTTCCTGATCACTTTCCTCTCCTCTAAGTGTTTCATAATTGATTCCTTGAGGACCTGCTCTATGAAGGCTGGGAGCACCCCCACAAGCTGAGCACCCCAGCCTTCTGCCCTGCACCCCACACACCCCCAGCCCTCTGCCCTGACCTCCCCCCATCACCCAGCCTTTTGCCCTGCACCCCCCACACACCCTCCAGCCCTCTGCCCTGACCTCCCCCCAACACCCAGCCTTCTGCCCTGCACCCCCACACCTCCCCCAGCCTTCTGCCCTGACCTCCCCCCAACACCCAGCCTTCTGCCCTGCACCTCCCCCCAACACCCAGCCTTCTGCCCTGCACCTCCACACACCCCCAGTCCTCTGCCCTGAACCCCCCCCACACCCAGCCTTCTGCCCTGCACCTCCACACACCCCCAGCCCTCTGCCTTGACCTCGAGTCCCCCTGACACCCAGCCTTCTGCCCTGCACCTCCACACACACCCCAGACTTATAGAGAGAGATCTTCTAAAAAACGTTAACATGTATTACCGGCACGCGAAACCTTAAATTAAAGTGAATAAATGAAGACTCGGCACACCACTTCTGAAAGGTTGCCTATCCCTGTCCTATAGGATACTCAAAGATATTATCATCTTTTTTGCTTCACAAAGATCGCCTGGGGTCCTTATGGCAATCCCCTATTCTTTGCACTCTCCCTATAGGCATAATATTGGCTCATGGGAGGACAATACCATTTGTACACAGATGACTCAGTTGCATACCTTCTCTCCTTCCCCTTTTATACATATTTCCCAGCTATGTTATTTATAAGATGCCAGCCACAGTATCTAGGTGCCAAAAACAGAATTAAGATTAACAAAACATTTAAATTAGAAGTGGCCTTGCTCTTGCTATACTAGCTTCAGCTGTTTATACTTTGTCTTTTCTCCTTTCCCCTCTAGTCTTCTGATTATTTTGAAGACTACATATGTTGTGTAATGGG
The DNA here is from genome assembly GCF_011386835.1 of Chrysemys picta bellii. NCBI lineage: Eukaryota > Metazoa > Chordata > Testudines > Emydidae > Chrysemys > Chrysemys picta. Next base: position 270,198,750 of record NC_088792.1, on the reverse strand, counting down.
CTCTGAAAACAATCAAACTAAGGCTCACTCTTAGCTTCTGCATTATGTCTTCTACACCTGAGCCTCTTCACTGAAAATGCTTTGACTGCAGCTCTTGAAAGTTTTGTGCTGGGCACTGACAGCTTCAGTGTCCCTCATGAGTGCAGTCATCTCAGCAGCTTGTGACTGGAGAGGTTGTCTCTGAAGTAGCCTGGTTCCAGACCATTTACAGCCTTAAAGACAAGGACCAGGATCTTGAACTCTACCCAGAAGCAAACCAAAGGAGGGGGCTGAGCACTGGTGTGATGTGCTTTTAATGGCTAGACCCACTCAAAAAAGCCAGCTGCTGCACATTGTGCATGCTGGAGTTTCTAACTCTTCTTAGCATGTGTGTAACGTGCCTCAAGTGGCATGTGACCAGGATTCATCACCAAATTTGGTCCGCTGGTTGGATCATTAGCTTCCCCGCTTGGGCCGGGTACTGACAGGAAGTGCGATGTGAACGTTGATCCATGCCCCCCCGTTTCTGACTGACCTCTATTGACAGCCTTGCTTAGAACAGTGACTTACAATAGTGCAGTCCTGAATTAAAATTGTTAGATTGTTATCTGGGGGAAATGAGTTTGATCAAAGTTTTTTTTTCTGAAAAGTGAGAAGAAATTTTTTCACTTACACGTCATTAGAAATTATCCTGAAGTTGACTAGTGTCCAATATTTCTTAGCTTTCTTTGTAACCAAAAATGACTGGTTATTATCCCTTCAAACTCTCTACACTCAGATCTCCTCCAAAATGTATGTAACAGGTTGTAATTAAGCAAGATTTACCAACAGTAGTAGTACTTAATTATAATGCAGATAATGTGTGCCTGAACAGTTTGCCCTCTGATAGCTTATTGCAGCTTAAAAAGCACATAAGTAGAACTGGTCAAAACTTAAGTAAAAATGTGTTTCCTATAATTTTGCAGGAAAAGTATTTTTGTTGTTATTTTCAAGATACTATACATATTTTGTTATGGTTGAAGGCAATTGGTCAAATAACTTTTTAGGTTACGGAGGAATAAAAATGACACTTTTTGAAATGTTATTCAAAACCTAACCGTTTTGGCTCCCTCTAATCTAAACAACAGTTTAATTTTTACATACTGTTAGAGGACATTAAAATCCAGGGCAAGGTTAATGACAATTTTAGAAGAGGAATTTGTAAAAACTGAGCTTGTTTATTATAGCAATGCAAGCTTTGTAATGGCCACAGAACTTAACGAAGTCTATGAAAGGCAAGAAGAAGTGGAAGAGAAATGGGTATCCTGCAAATTACTCTTAAACTCTTGAAGAAAGTCCAAGGTATGAGGAGCTCGGGACTTTGGGAGTCTGCAGAGTTTCAAAGCACTGCAGGGCCAGGAGAACAGAGCTCCTGTGCTCCTCCCCCTGGAGTACAGAAGTCTTGGTCCATGAGAACGCAGCCTTTTAAATTCTAATGCACAGTACAAGCTGGGGGAGGACAATCATTTGTGATTGGAAGGCAAATTACTACTCCCACACCTTGCTGAGCTCCTCCCCTCCCAAGGGAAACCAAGACAATGGGGGTATGAGGAGGCTCATCTAGTGAAAAGATGCTTGAAAAACCCTGTGATAACTATGCACTGAGTAAACACCAGTCTGAGGTGCAGGAAGGGGCTTGTACGTGAGGCTGTGCAGAATGGATCGGGTTGTTAGCTTATTTTGGCTGGTGTAATGCTGCAATAGAGACATTTCCCTCCGATGAACCCGTACTTATAGAGCTAAACCAACTCTTCTTGTTGAGTAGGGAGCCACCTCTACGCTAGAATATCTGCCATGCTGGGGGTATGGATAACCCTGGTAGCCGCTGACACACCTTTGTCCCTCAGCATTCATGAGACTGAGACGTGTCCCCAAATCATGATGCAGCCTTCAGTGTTGCAGGGCTGCAATCCGGTCTGTTAAATGGGAGAATCTAAAGGCAGTTCCACTGAGCTCCATGTCCTAACTGGGGCCTCAAGACAAGGCATTAGTGCAGGAGGGAGCTTAACTCCCCTCTTCAGCCCATGTCTGAATTACTAGACTATGCCTTAAATGGCTTTGTGTGTTCATCTCTGTCCTTGCATACCAGTCCCTCTCAAGCACATCAGTCAGTGCAGAATTCTTCCAGTCAGATGGGTGTTTCATGGACCCACAGACTGGCTACAATGTGAGTGCACCAGTCACTCACTGGAGGAACTGAACACTCATTACAGATTCCTGAATGGGGGAAATGGTTCAACTTTGGAATTTCTTCTCTCTCTCTCCATATCTTCCCTCAAGTGGGCCTGGGGAGTGCAGCTCAGGTGCTGAGATGAGCAGAGCCAGCTCTGGGATGGAATCCTACTTGCCCCAAATGGTCCATGCTTCATGAAATGTGCACATCGCACTCTGAACCGAGGCTTGCCTGTCTCCTCTGTCCTCCCTGACAGGAACTGGAATGCATTTAACTCCACTCTTGCTGGAATGATTTAAGGGCAGGACACCAGGGCTTATTCTATCATGTCTCACCACCACCACCATCCTGGCTCTGTGGAAGAGAGATTTCCCTTCCTAGCATGGAGCACAGCAGCTCTTCACAGGGAGGGGAAGGAGCAACTCCAGCTGCATGGATTCCTTAATGTGACTAAGGCTCACAAAGCATTCTCCTCTACCTAGAGATGTTTAACAATGTGCATGCAATATTCATTTCACTGCCAAGCATGTGCCTGGGCTTAACAACAGCTTAGCCGATGCTGTCTCAATTCCAAGTCAACAGATTCAGTGCTCTAGCAGCGGAGGCCAAGGAAGTGCCAGAACAAATGCCGGCAGCCTATGGAATCTTGGTTCCTAAAAGCAGTATCTACAGCCAAGGGAGCAGTTGCACCACACACCTTTTTAGCTTACACAGCCGTGTTTGAGGAGTTTCAGGGGAGGCTGAGGGTCTACTCAGGGCCTTGGGCATTTGGCGGTTCATGGTCTTGCTACAGATAACCGGTTGTCTGGAGTGGCCTTTACTGAAGGTCTGCGGGTTATCCGGACCCCTATCAGGGATTCATGATCTGCAGGATGCAGGAGAGTTGGGCCCAGGCTGCCAGGACGATGTGCAATATCAAGAAGCCAGTGACCTTGCAGGTCCTTAGGCAATTAGTTGAGGTTCTTCCTTGGGTCTGCTGTTCAGGTAGTGAGGCTGTACTCTTCAAGGCAGCCTTTCTGTTGGCTTTCTTTGGGGCCATCCAGGTCAGTGAGTTGTTCCCTTTAGCCAAGGGAGACTCTTCAGGGTGGGTTTTTGAACTCTAGCATGTGCAGTGGGATGGTGACTTTCTATAGCTAGGGCCCTACCAAATTCACAGCCATGAAAAACATGTCCCAGACCGTGAAATCTGGTCTCCCCTCATGAAATCTGGTCTTCTGTGTGCTTTTACCCTACACTATACAGATTTCATAGGGGAGACCAGTGTTTCTCAAATTGGGGGTCCTGACCCAAAGGGGAGTTACGGGGGCAATCACAAGGTCACGGTATTGCCACCCTTACTTCTGCGCTGCCTTCAGAGCTGGGCGGCCGGAGAGCGGCAGCTGTTGACCGGGTGCCCAGCTCTGAAGACAGCACCCCGCCAGCAGCAGTGCAGAAGTAAGCGTGGCAATACCATACCATGCCATCCTTCCTTCTGTGCTGCTGCCTTCAGAGCTGGGCAGCCAGAGAGTGGCAGCTGCTGACTGAGGGCCCAACTCTGCAGGCAGCAGGGCCGAACTAACAGTGGCAATATCATACCAGGCCATGCGCTGCTGCTGATGGCGGCTCTGCCTTCAGACCTGGGATCCCGGCCAGCCGCCACTCTCCAGCTGCCCAGCTCTGAAGGCAGCACCACCACTAGCAGCAGCGCAGAAGTAAGGGTAGCAGTACAACCCCGCCCCCTACAATAACCTTGCAACCCTCCCACAACTCCTTTTTTGGGTCAGGACCCCTACAATTACAACAGGGTGAAATTTCAGATTTAAATAGCTGAAATCATGAAATTAACGATTTTTAAAATCCTAGGACTGTGAAATTGACCAAAATAGGGCCCTACCAAATTCACGGTCCATTTATAGCTCAAGGTCCACACATCAGAAACTGATAAAATTGGGGTGGGCGAGGTTGCACCACTCTGGTAGGAGGAACCTGTGTCCTGTAGGGGCACCGCAGGCATATGTGACTCAATGGCCATCCAGTGAGGTCCCCTGGGCCTGCATGGGGGACTGTGCCTTCCTAACCAATTACAATTTGCGGGAGTGTTTATGAAGGGGCTGCCACCAGGAGAGTATGGCTCCCACTCATTCCATATGAGAGGCTGCAACAGCGCCTATCTAGTTGGGTCTGGGCGCCAGAGGTCCAGGCTATAGGGTGCAGGTGATCCAGGGCCTATAAGCAGGGCTGGCTCTAGGATTTTTGCTGCCCCAAGCGAAAACAATTTTGGCCGCCCCCCCGCCCCTCCTGTTTTTTTCTTACCCCACCCCCGGCCCCGCCTCAACTCCGCCCCTTCCCCAAATCCCCAGCCCTGCCTCCTCCCCCCAGGCTCTCAAGCCTGGAAGGGAGGGAGGGAGAGGGAGAAGCAGCGCGTGCGCCGCGGCCACTCGGGGTCTCCCCCTCCCTCCCAGGCTCTCAAACCCTAATTCACCTCTGCTGCTGCTGCTCGCGCACTGCTGCTCCCCCTCCCTCCCAGGCTCTCAAACCCCGGAGGGAGGGGGAGATCCCAAGCGGCCGCGGCGCGCGAATCAGCTATTTCGCGCGCCGCGGCCGCTGGGGATCTCCCCCTCCCTCCCGGGTTTGAGAGCCTGGGAGGGAGGGCGAGCAGCGGTGCGCGAGTGGCAGCAGCGGAGGTGAGTTAGGGCGGCCGGGGCACATTTTTAGGGGCGGCATTGCCTGCGCCAGAATGCCGCCCCTAAAAATGTGCTGCCCCAAGCACCAGCTTGTTTTGCTGGTGCCTACAGCCGGCCCTGCCTATAAGACCTATGTGCGGATGCCTGAGAGCAGGCCGATGCAGGTGGCGGTCAGTAAGCACCATGGGTTTTAATCAGGTTGGCTTCCTTCCCCATGTCTATCATATAGAATAGATCAGATCACGTCTATGGCTGGGGATATGGATTGATGGGCACAGCATTGTGTACTGGGCTCACAGGAGAGCATGTAATTCAGCAAGGGCCTCGCAGCCGAGCCTCAGACTCTACGCAAATTTTGTCTTGGTGCAGCACATGGGCCATGTGCTGGGACCAGCTCATGCCTCTTTTGCCTGGGCTGGTGCCCCATGAGGCCACACCAGACATCACTTTTATCCACCTAGGGGAGAACAACCTGGGAAGGTGCTCCAGGCTACAACTGATATGGAAGGTTAAGCAGGATACTGGCAGCTGATGGACGTTTCCTGGCGTAGAGATAGCATGGTTGGAGATACTAGCCTGCAGGGTTTGGCAGACTATAGCCCCCCCCATGAAAAAGGTGGATAGGGACCAGAAGAAGGCCAGCTGGGAAGTACTGACATGGCTGGAGTCCCAAGGTGGTTCGGTTATCAGCCCAGCATGTGAAAAGACAGAGTGCAGCGCTGTGATAAAGGTGCTGATTTGTTCCTGTATGATCTTGGTATTGGGTTGAACTTTTATTGAACTTTTAAGTAGCCTGTGATGGGTGGGGAGGAAGCAGCCAAGCTGATGCTGGTGCCTCTATGTGGCAGGTGCGTAGTGCAGGAACTTGTTCATTTAGGTTTCCAGTCCAGGAAGGTAACATAAGGAGATACCCTTGGGATGCACACAGAGTGGGGAATCGCGTCTAACTACCTGGGGGGCAAATGCAAACCAGGGGCCAGGGCATTACCTCGGGGAGACTGCCCTGCGAATTCGCTTGAATGCAGTGCTGGCTGGGGATAGAGGTCCCCTCTCGCCTCAACCCCACAAGGGGGAAGAGATGCTAGCAGGTGAATAGAGCCACCCAGATACCCTCCTAGCATGATGATTGGCTCCCCGTGTGGTGGAAATCCCCAATAATTGCCAAAGGATCAATGGGGTGGAAGAGACTGTGCCGTGCTGTCCACTGATAGGAACCTTGGATATAGTTTGACTATTAAAGTTGTGACCTGGTTAAAACCCATACCAGGTGTCCTTGCCTTCTTCCACGCAGTGAGCTCACCAATCTCAGCTTGACATTTCACAGCATTACCTGCCTACATTTGGTGTCACATGCTCTTGTTTCTCTCTTCTACCATGGAGTAAAGTTCAGCCACACATTAATATCACACAACCACTTTTTCCTGGCATTACCTTCAGCCTCTTCCCCCCAGCCCACTCTCTTCCTGCATCCTCTTCTCCAGATGGTCTCAGTTTTACCAGCAAAAACAACCCTGTCCACAGAGCTTTGATATCTAGCCACTGGTCTCTGAATCCATGGCAGATTTGCAGGATTGGGCATGAATCTCTAGTTGTAAAACACCAGAGTATGCAGAAGGATTTAAGCATGTGCCAGATGATTCCCTCCCTGAGGAAGTTATGGATCACGATCAGTAAAACAACAAGTTACAGGCCGCCCATGGCTGTATCCAGTCACTCCACTACTCATGCTACAGCCAGCATGAGAGGTGCTGCCTACAGAGCTGGGAGACCAGAATCAGTGTGTTTAAAAAACACCCAACTCACAAGCAAAGGGGAAAAAAAGACTTTAGCAGATTCATTAACTCATATGGAATAATTACAACTCCCACTTCAGAAGCTGCTGCTCTGAAATAGTATTGTAGCTACCATCGGGACAGGCACCTTAGAAGAGACTGTATAGATTTCCAAACCCAAACTGCAGAGGAAATTACAGATTAGGATGACATGGCTCCCAATTAGGATGAATCAAGTGGACACAGGCTCACTAAATCCTGTTGAGATAATTAGCAGTCTATGAAGTAAATGCAATTATTGTATTAGCGTGGTTTGCTCCTTTAGCACTCAAATGTGTGTGCTTTTGAGTGTGCTGTGTACTATGCTGGCCATGCTTGAGTCTTTTCTGCCTTTTCACCGGACCTGCCCACCCAGGGGGTCATTGCCACTTGGGGGGTGTATCTCATGAGAGGACTTCAGGGTATATCTACACAGCGTTTTGGAGCCTGTGGGAACAAGCCTCCCAGCCTGGGTCAACAGACTCAGGCTAACGGGGCTCATGACAGTGCTCTATAAACAGCTCCGCAGACACCACTTTGAAGTTGCAACTTACGTTGGAACTCCGGCTCTGCACCCAACCCCTCCCTATGCTTCAGAGCCCAAACTCCAGCCTGAGCTGCAACTTCAAAGTGGTGTCTATGGAGCTATTTTTAGCGTTAACCTGAGTCTGTTGACCCAGGCTGGAGGCTCGCTCCCACAGGCTCCAAAACACTCAGTAGACATACCCGGAAGCACAAGCTTTTCCGAACTCTTATCTATTCTATATTACATTGTGATTGCTAAGTTTTGTCTTAGGAGACTGTTCCTTGCAGTCCATGTTGAATGATTTGAGGAGTAAATTACTTCTGGGGAGATCTACAACCTCTCTCGATTTTGCATTACCTTCTTTGCCGTTCCTGGTTTCATTTGTTCGCTCTTTTCTTACCTAGAGCAGATCATTGTATATCTTTTCCTGAAAAGTCTTCAGACTCCATTTCCTCTCTCCCTCCAAACCACGTTGTGTTCTCTACCTTGTCCCCTATATGTTCTGTCTCTTCTTTTCTGGCTTCTCCCCATCTTCTTTATTCTTCTCTTTTCTAACTAATCCCATCAATCTATTGCGTTCCTTCTCCCCTCCCCCACACTCATCCAAGAACTTACTCATGTCCACCTGTGGTTGAGGATGAATGCTTTTCTTCTCACTTACTGTATGTAGATTTACCCAGTTTTGTGACAGACTATATTATTCAGTCTGTGATTATCCAAATAATGTAATACCGGACCAACATAAACTCAGGGTGGGATTTTCAAAAGCACCTCAGTGACTTAGAAACCCAAGTGCCAGTGAAAAGTCAATGGGACTTGCGCTCCTAAGTTATGTAGGCATTTTTGAAAAATGCACTTAATATTTACAAATATTCCTAAAGCATAAGTTGCATTTATTTGAGAAGCACTGAATTAAATGCCAGTGCTTCTGTTATATAGCGTCAGTTTTATTTTCTAGAAGTGAAGAACAGGGCTGGGCTTTTGTTTTGCTTTTGCAAAACCTTTGTCATCCTATTTCAATTTTGCCAGTATAAAACCAAAACCACTTATGCTTTTTGTTTTTGATTTGTGGCTTTAGGAAGCAGTGAAAGGCCCCAAACCCTTTACGCAGATACTAGAATGAACAAACATTGGCCTTCCAAGATTGTTTACAATCATTTCATGGAGCCCACAAGTATGGAAGGTTCGTCAGAGTACACATGCTGCACAAGAGCTCCCTGCCCTGAAGAACTCACAATGAAAATGATGGATCAGGCAGACAAATGAGGATGCCAGGTACACCAGACAGCAGAAAGAAGATAGGTTACAGATCTAGGAGAGTGAAGCACAAGCAAAAGCTTGTCGGACATTTCAAATGTAAGGGGCAGCATGATTGAAGAGATATTTGTGCACGGACTAAGCAGGAATTGGTGTCCAAAATAGTGATGATGAGGGTGAAGCAAAAGGATAGGTCAGAGAATAAATTCAAGAAGCAGTAGATATAAAAATGTAATTCAAGGAAGAGTATAAAGGCCTGTCTACATAGGAATGTCACACCAGTATAAAGTAAGGTGTGAATTTAAACTGATATCATTATACTGATAATGTGTAAACACTTTTATTCTGGTATAAGTGTGCTTTTTTTCAGTTTAGCTTGTGTCACTTGTGAAGGGGCTTAACCTAAATTTTAAAAAGCCTCTCTTATACTGGAATAAGAGTGTTCACACAAGGGCAGGGGGAAGGGTACACTGGAAAGAGATGTCACTCACTTTGTACAGTAACTGGAGTTTTTTGAGGTGTGTCCCCCAATGGGTGCTCCACTTCAGGTGTGCCTTGATCACAGATATTTGGTAGCAGTGCCCATTTAGCCCATGCATGCACTCAATACATCCTTATGCCCCATACCGAGGATATATAGGGCTCCATGGGTGAACCACCCTCAGTTTCGTCTCTACCGCCAAGTCCCAGAAGGAAAACTTCAAAGCAGAGGGGAAGAAGGGCAGATAGTGGAGCATCTGTAGGGGGACACATGTCAAAGAACTCCACAAAGTGAGTAAGCTCTCCTCTTTCCTCAAGTGGTGTCCCGATGGCTGCCCAGCTTCTGGTGACTCCCGAGCAGTATCCCCTAAGGAGCGGGGAGCTTCAGAACAGAGTCTGTTACTGAAAACAGAACTGCATTGCCAACTGAAGCTTTGATCTACAGGCAGGAACCACAGCATATAGGCTGAAGAAAGTATGTTCAGAGGATCAGGTTGCAGCTTTGCAGATTTCAGTCACTGTAACATCCAAATAGCGGAGGTCAATCACTGACTGGGATTACCTCCCAGCAGGAAAGACAACTCTTAAAACTCAGGGATCCTGGCATATACCAAAACCATGTTCAGAATAACACCTCACAGACAAAAAACAAAAAGGAACCAACAGTTCCCAATACCTACTAAGAGGCTAAATTAACTAACACTAAAAATATTAACTATACCGGAAACGAATATGTGAAGAGAACAGGCACACTCTATACCAGAAGTGGGCAAACTACAGCCTGCAGGTCCATCCTGCCTGGCCCCCAAGCTCCTGGTCCGGGAGGCTAGCCCCCGGACCTCCCCTGCTGTCCCCCCTTCCCCGCAGCCTCAGCTCGCTCGCTCCGCCGCCAGCTCAGTGCTCTGGGCGGCAGGGCTGTGAGCTCCTGGGGCAGCGCAGCTGCAGAGCCCGGCCTGACCGGCCACCGGTGCTCCAGACAGCGGTAAGGGGGCAGGGAGCAGGGGGGGTTGGATAGAGGGCAGGGGAGTTCGGGGTGGTGGTCAGGGAACGGGGGGCGGGGGATGGATAGGGGTCAGGGTGGTCGGGGGGGGGGGGAGGAGCAGGGGTTGAATGGTGGCAGTGGTCCCGGGGAGGGAGGCAGTCAGGAAGGAGGGGGGTTGGATGGGGCGGCAGGGGGCAGTCAGGGGCAGGGATTCTAGGGGCAGTCAGGGGACAGGGAGCGGGGGTGTGTGGATGGGGCAGGGGTCCCAGAGGGGCCATCAGGGAACGGGGGGGTTGGATGGGGCAGGAGTCCCGGGGGGGCAGATAGGAGGTGGGGGTTGGGCCACGACCCCCTCCCTTAACTGGCCCTCCATACAATTTATGAAACCTGATGCGGCCCTCAGACCAAAAAGTTCGCCCGCCCCTGCTCTATATTCAGTCTGAGGTCAAAGTGGGTTGAGAGGGAACTGAGGGCAGTTCACCTGTGCAGACCTCTATTTCCTTGATACCAGCCACAAGAATGTGTAGAGTGTATGTGCAGGTCTAACAGGCACTGCTAACAAAAATCTCTGATCAATGACACAGGGGCACATGCACATCTGAAGTGAAGCACATATAGGGGCACTACTCGAAGAAGAATAAAAGTATCCACATGGGTCGGGGTAGAGTATACTGGTATAAGTACATCACTATAACTGGTAGACAAGGCCTGCCTTAGCTTCAAAGTGTGAATTAACTGCAGCCAAAAAACAGAAGAAGGGAAAACCAAAAGTTCATTCTATGGGTGTTGGTGAACAATGGCTCAGAAAAATGAAAAGATCAGTTCAGCTGTTAGCAATGTTTCTGATGCCGGTGAAAAACCCCACCAAAACACACCTGTTGCTCATCTCATCTCTATTTTCTAGATACGTTTTGTGAAACAGTAGCTTGGTAATCTTCATCAGTCAAAAGATTTTCTCCATAGCACAGGCTGTGCTGACACAAATGACACACACAAACATACCCAGAACAAAAGGTTAAAGCCCTTTGCAATATTTCATTTCCACAGAGATTTAAACATTTAAATATATAATAAAACAAAGAAGTGATTCATACAGATCTACTAGATGCATTAGTCATTCAATAAAAACAATGCACTGAGGATTACAGAAAATACCTTACAGAAGGAAAATAAAAATAAATTTACTTAACTGAAGGGTTGGGGTGGAAAGCACATACAGTACCGTACTTCATAGTTCTTCATTTTTCCAGCCATAAATAATAAATATTGGTAATCCTGATTTAACATGCCCCAAGGATTTCCAAAAACATTACTTCTGTTGTCAGCGGCTCTCAAAACTAGTATATTAAGGCTATAATCCTGCAATCAGTACCAATAGGACAGCCCCCCTAATCTCATAGAAAACCCATATCAGTTATTGCTGCTCCACATGGGCACAGAGTCCACATTAGTAGATCCAGTTATAGGACTGGGACCTAAAACGGTAGCACTGGCTGTAGTTTAAATGGCAGTAGAAATAGGGTTGCCAACTTTCCAATTGCAGAAAACTGAATACCCTTGCCCTGCCCTGTTCCTTCCCAAGGCCCCGCCCCTACCCCGCCCCTTCTCTAAAGCCCCGCCACCCGCTCACTCCATCCCCCCTCCCTCTGTCGCTCGCTATCCCCCAGCCTCATTCACTTGCTCATTTTCACCGGGCTAGTCGGGTTTGGGGTGCGGGAGGAGGTGAGGGCTCTGGCTGGGGGTGCGGGCTCTGGGTTGGAGCCAAAAATGAGCGGTTTGGAGTGTGGGAAGGGGATCCGGGCTGGGGGGGTGCAGGCTCCGGGGGTAGGACCATAAATGAGGGTTCAGGGTGCGGGGGGGGTCCCCAGGATGAGACAGGGAATTGGGTCACAGGGAGTGGGTCAGGGCTCCAGCTGGGGGTGTGGGCTCTGGTGTGGGGCCAGGGATGAGGAGTTAGGTGTGCAGGAGGGGGCTCCGGACTGGGACCAAGGAGTTTGGAGTGCAAAAGAGGGTTCAGGGCATGGGCTGCACTTACATCAGACAGCTACCGGAAGCGGCCAGCATGTCCCTTCGGCTCCTAGGCAGAGGCACAGCCAGGCAGCTCTGCATGGTGCGCGCAGCCCCTATCTGCAGGAGCTGCCCCCACAGCTTCTATTGGCCACAGTTCCCAGCCAATGGGAGACGTGGAGCTGACGCTTAGGGCTGGGGCAGCGCACAGAGCCCCCCACCCACTCCTCCGCCTAGGAGCTGGACATGCCGTCCACTTCTGGAAGCCGTGCAGAGCTAGGGCAGGTAGCGAGCCTGCCTTAGCCGCCGACAGGACTTTTAACGGCCTGGTTAGCAGTGCTGACCGGAGCCACCAGGATCCCTTTTTGACCAGGGGTTCTGGTCAAAAACTGGATGCCTGGCGACCCTAAGTAGAAAGCAGCTGAGAGGAAGGTGACTGTAGTGTAGGTATTTTGCTTATTTCCTGAGGAGGGAGTCTTCCTGTTAACATTGGTCAACAAGTCATATGCATTGTTTTTAAATATTATACATTCCCCTGGAGATTATGTGATGAGTGCATTTTGTAAAACTAAATAAATGGAATAAAAAAAGAGGCACAACTCATAGCTGTAAACACATTAAGATTCCAAAATCAGGGCAACATATTCTGACAACTTGTGACCACTGTAGTCAATGAGAGTCCAAACGCTATATATACCTCCATCACAGAAATTTTCTCTAGGCTGAAATTTGGGATGCAAATACTTTGTGTAGATTTTTAAAAAATACTTCAGTTATGTATAAATTATAGCAGTGCAAAAGAGGAAGTTTACCCTTTTAGAGATTTGGCACTCCTAAAATGCTCAAGTAAACTGGATTTCAAAAATGAAATGCATTATCCATGTCTCAGGGTGCAAGATGCTACTGCAAAACATATAAGAAAAGTAATAATCATAACAATTTTTCACTATAGTGTCTTTTGAAATATGCCTGCTGACCAAGCGCTATAAACATTTCACTGCACCATGAATACTTTTGAAAATTATTTAATGTGTTTTTAAATACACTTACTAAATTCTTCCTATGTTTTATAACCTTCCACAAAATGTTTCTTTGAAAAATAATTAAAAAAAAACATGAAAAAAAAATCCAACACTGTTATGATTCGAACATGAGCCTTAATGAACTAAGAAACTGAAAGTTCAACCATGGAAATTCAGAAAGCAAACATGACTGGAATAAGGAGAGGGTGTTGCAGTCTGTAACTTACAGATCCTTGCCTGTCAGATGGCTGCCCAAGTGGAGTATAAAAGTTAATGGAAACTGGGTCAAAAGAAAACTAAGGGGAAGGATGTGTCCTCTGATCTCCCAGCTGGTTAAAGCAAGGAAAGCCTATGGCGATTACTGCCCAGTGTTTTCCAGCTGATTTGCTTTAGTTCTGTGGACAGTAAAACAAGGTCTGAGGAAAAAGCCTTAAAAGACTAATTCCTGAAACTTAATTTTCATTCCCTGGCTGGTGAAACCACCCTCCATCTTACAATGACATTGGGTCCACATTAAATGAGTGTCACAGAAAGTTTGCTCAGTGTATCTGTGTTTGTTCCTCCTGTTTCGTTATCACCAGTAATAAGGAACTAAAGCTGACCATGCAACTGATTCTACTGGAGGCAGCTCACTCTTCCATAGCTCTGTTGTATCAGCTATAAACTGCCCCCATTGGATTTCTGCTCTAGGAATTTATGGGGATGGTGTTGAACTTTAAGGCTCTGGTCCAACTTCCATTAAAGTCAGTAGAAATCTCTGTTCAGTTTGGGACCTGGGTACCAGGGTACCTTTCATCCCATCTGCTGTGGCTGTGATCTGCACAGGTGCTCAAGCTGGAGTTTCATTGTCTTAAAAAGGAGGGGGTTGCTGGCAAGATGTTTTCAAGGAGGCCCAGCCAAATCAGGAATTAACTTCCTCCCTCCATGCACGATAGCCCAGATTAGATATCCTTCTAGACATATTACAAAGCCTCTCTTTATTCTTGAGCATTTAAAGAAGAGGTGAGTTGGAAGACAAGGAGCTGGCCCCAAATCTGGGTATTAGTGTGTTGACTCCAGCAACCATTTTTGCGTGTCTGCTGGTGCATGGTTATTAACTCTGACCCCTAGAGATACCAACCTTCCATCACTCCCTTTAACCACCCTTCTGCATGCAACTCTTTATCAAAGCATTGGAACGACTTATCTAGGGTTATGACGGAGTCTCCATCTGTGGCAATTTTAAAATCAAGATTGGATGTGTTTCTAAAAGATCTGCTTTAGGAATTATTTTGGGGGAAGTTCTGTGGCCTCTATAATGTAGGAGGTCAGACTAGATGATAATAATGGCCTTGAAATTTATGAATCTATAAACTGCCCTCTCCAAGTGCAACTAGCTCCTATACCAAACATCCACAATTAGTAGTGCTGGGATGAAAATAAGCTGGTAAAAACCAATGACAGAAAAAACATTCCACTGATGTAGGAAGCATCTACACTATAGCACTACAGCAGCACAAATGCCATGCTGTAGTTGTGCTGCTATAGTGTAGACATACCCTAAGACAATGCCATTTATATCAAGTACATAAGGTAAGGTCCTCAAAATGAGGCCAATCTGGCAACACTTAATACCAAGGTGTAAGGTTTATTACTAAGAGTAGAGTACAATCAATTGGACTACAAATGATACTAAGCATAACACCTGTTATGAATCTTCGCAGAATCAGGCCCTGTTTTATAATCTTGGGCCCCAATTCAGCAAAATAATTACATACATGCCTAACTTTAAGTCCATGCAATCCTGCTAACTTCACTGGGACTATCCATTAAGTTAGGCACATGTTTAAGAACCTTGCTGAATCAGGCTCAAAGTAAAAAAAAGAACTATTAAGTCATCCTTAACAAGCAGAACTTGTTATAAATAGAATGATTTAAATAGGAAGAAACACAGTAAATCTATGTGGAGAGGATCGATTGCGAGTGTTCAAAGTAATTAATTAAACAAAGGGAAGAGTACGAGTAAAATGGAGAAACGTACTTTAGTGTTGAGGCTTTCAGAGCAAATTAAAGTGCTCCATAAAACAACTCTGCACATACTCTGCTGACAAAACCCAGGTGTTAAGAGGTGGTAGTATACAGATTTAAAGGTGATTAACAATACATTACATTATTAAGTCTCAAGGAAAATAAATACACCTTAAGTATAACATATAACAAATGTTACATCCTCATGACTGTTTAGCTCCAGGACTAGGTTGTTAACCAAAATAACCAGGAAGTGTATTTAAGAAGCATCTGTGAACAATAGTGCTAATCTCAGCTCTACTGTAGTACATTCTTTTTGCCATCATTAATTTAATATAACAATTTCATAGCAATAGCCACCAAAACAAAAAAAGTGGAACCTAGTTAATTTTGCAATAGAATATTGTTTAACTGTGCCTACTGCAAAATATTACCAATCCTATTTTAAAAAAATAAGTAAGTAAACTGAAGATCAGAACATGTCTATCAAACTGGATCATTCATTGCACTTTGGTGGAGTCATGCTGACTGAACTGGGCTCTGAGTTAATGTAAGAGCCCATCAATGTGGATCAGGGCCATCTACTATAAATTAAAACTTCTCATTGTACTTAAAAGACACCATCAAGTAGTTGCTTACACCAAGTGCTTAGTGCTTCATTCTGCCATGTTAGTAAAAGAGGTTTAATTATAGCACAAATTAAATTAGTTATCAATAATGTTTTGCTATTTTAATCTGAGCTTGACTGACAGAATAAAGAAAATGATGATGAGGAGGACAGTCTTGTTATTACAGTCCTGGACTGGGACTCCGGCGATCTCGGTTCCATTCCTGGCTCTGCCACAGATTTCCTGTGTGATCACGGGCAAGTCACTTAGATCTCCAATTCCTCTGGCCCAAATCACATGCTTAATTTTAAGCACATGAGTAATCACAGTCAAATCAATGACGTGACTTACATGCTTAAATGCTATGGGGGATTGGGACAGAATGCTTGACACTATGCAGAATGGAGCCCTTAATTATTTTGGCTCATATTCTCAAAGGTATTTAGCTCAATGGGAGTTAGGCACTTAAATACCTTTGAGAATCTGGGATTTTGTATCTCAGTTCTCCATCTGTAAAATGGAGATATTATTCCTCCCTTCCTCTCACCCTTTGTCTAATCTATAAAGATTTTAAGATCTTCAGGACAGAGACTGTCTTTTACTATGTGCCTAGAACAATGGGGCCTCATTCTAACCTTAATACAAGTAATACATAATAATAATGGAGTATGACTGTGGTTTGGGAGACTATATTAAAGAGTTCAAAATAATGTTCTCCTTGTTCAGCCATTGTTCTAAGCCATAAGCGTGTCTACAGGCAAAATTAGTGATTTTTGCTGGCCATAAATAAGGCAGATTTTAAAAATTCTTAGTACTAGCAGAAAAAAACAAAACTACTCCTAAGAATGACTGGATTAAAGACGGGTTTATAAAAACACACCCATCACGATCTTTGGAAATGTTTACACTAATTAAAACAATATACTGCATACAGTAGCATAGCGGGGGGGGGGGGGAGGGGGGGAGGAAAGGAGAGCGGGGCAGTGGCCACTTCCTCACTGAGCACAAGTGGCGCCTTGTCAATTTCTTGGCGCCTTTTTAATTTTTACTCACCCGCTGGCCTCCGGGTCTTCAGCAGCACTTCGGCGGCGGGCCCTTCACTCGCTCTGGGTGTCTTCGGCGGCACTGCAGGACCCGTCGCCGAAATGCCACCGAAGACCGGCTGAGTGAGTGAAGGTCCTGACGCCAAGGTGCTGCCAAAGACCCAGAACACTGCTGGGTGAGTAAAAGCGCCGCCGTGGATGGCGCCCTTTTTTTCTGATCGCTCCCCCGTTCCCTCCACCTGGCTGCACCACTGACTGCGTATTTGGAGATAATCATATTAACCACTCAACCCCAAAACTGTTCCTAACAGGAAAAAACAAGAAAAAAAACAGAACTCACCACGATAAATTACTCAGGAAAAATGCCAGTGAACAGATATGCCTTAACTCAGGGTGTGTTCAATAAATGGGGGAGTGAATTCCAGAATCAAGAGCCCAACTGCTGAGAATGCCCTGGCTTCCCACCCCCAAAGTTTAAATCCATATGAGAGAAGCCACTAAGTCACTAAGAGCCTTGTTCTTGGGGATATCTAGGAATCCAAAAGCAGCTGCAGAACCCAAAAGACTCCCAATTATAATTCCCAGTAATAAAATAAAATAAAACAAAACCTACTCATATAGCACTTTCTATTGGTAGGGCTCAAAGCATTTTACAAAGGAGGTAAGCTTCATTATCCTCATTTTATAGATAGGGAAACTGAGGCACATAGCCGTAAGGTGACTCACCCACAGTTACCCAAGCAGACCAATGGCAAAGCTGCAAATGGAATCCAGGTTTCTGAGTCCCAGTCCATCTCTCTATCCACTAGGACTCATTATTTTACAAAGTAACAAACAACAACAAGATTTCTGAAATAGAGGGAGTAGATATGAGCTTCACCTTTTCTTCTGGAGGTTCTCCCAGTGTATCAACATCACCTCTTTCTTGTCTGGACCCAAAGCCCTGACATGACTAAGCCCTGGGAAAGCAGAGATACTATGCCTCTTGCTCTGATAAATTCCCTCTTACCTACAGTGCTGATTCTGCAAACACTTAGGCACATGCTTAATTTTACAAATGCAAATAGCCCTACTGAAGTCAAAGTACATAAAGACAAGTGCGGGAATAAGAATTTGCAGGATCTAGACCACTGGCTATGTCTACATATTCCACACCCTGAGCAACATAAGCTACACCGACATAAGTGCTCGTGTGCTCAGCACTATGTCAATGGGAGAGCTTCTCCTACCGACATAGCTTCTGCCACTCGTGGAGGTGGCTTTTTTATGCTGACGGGAGAGCTCTCTCCCGTTGGCACAGAGCGTCTTCACCAGATGTGCTTCAGAAGCACAGCTGTATCGGCACAGCTGCACCACCATTCATATAGACATACCCTTAATCTCTACAAACGAGAGAGATTATTTTCCTCACAGTAAGACACTCAGAAATCATGTTGAGAATGTGTTCTACTATGAACCTAGATAAATCCAGCAAGAACAATGCTCTTGTATTTCTTTACACACAGTATTTGATAAATGCAGCTTCTATTGCATTGCATGAAACATGGCCTCCAACATATTACGAAAGTGAACCACATGGGTAGGAGCTAACTAATTCACAGAAAACATGCCTGGCTATGTTACAAACATAACGGACGCCTCTATATGCTGTTTAGCACAAAACACACACACACAAAAGGGAAGTAAATATTAAAAATGTGTTGAAATGCCTCCTCAACCCAGCTTTTGTAGGGAAGTGAGGACAGAACCTTAACACTGTAATCCTGTTTAAAGTATAGTTTGGAGATTGCAGTCAGCACAGAACATCATTCATTCTAAATTACATCCAAAAAGCTATGGTAGAAGACCATTAAGGTTGCAGAGTCAAGCACTCCAAAGTTAGCAAATGCAAGAATTTAGGTTGCCCGTGCAACCTTAATTTGCCCCCTTTGCACACATGTATTATGATAGTCTCTTAATTACATGGTCACATGCTCTTTTTCCAAGGGTCCCCTGCCTCCTTCAGTACACTAAATGGACCCACTCTGGGAATGAATCAGGGTGTGTAGTGAAGGAGGCTCATTCACTGAATGTGTAGCTATTCAACATTTCTTTATTTTTCTTATTCACTGTGTGGCCTCAGGGCTTAATTTACACTATCCAAACCCTGCATAGAGTGAAAGTGTAACTTTCACTCTATGCATCTGAAGAAGTGAGGTTTTTACCCACGAAAGCTTATGCCCAAATAAATCTGTTTGTTAGTCTTTAAGGTGCCACCAGACTCCTTGTTGTTTTTGTAGATAAAGACTAACACGGCTACCCCCTGATGCAGGGAATAAAATATTATGAATTTCCTCTGGGCTTTTCTCTAGTGCTTTCACCAAAGCATACAAATGTTTCACAAACATTAATTAATTGATCCTCATGACACCCATGTCAGATTATCCCTATTTTACAGTTGGGTAACTGAGGCACAGAGAGATTAAGAGCTAAACTGCCCACTAATTTTGGGTGTCCAAAATGAGACACTTGGGGCCTGTCTTTTCAGAGAACTTCATATTTTTACTGCACTTCAAAAAAAAAAAAAAAAAACACATAGCTCCCATTGACTTCAGTTACAGAACTTGAGCCAATCTGTCTTTAGTTTGGGCACCCAGAAAAAGAAGAACACACAATTAGTGATCACCTGTGAACAATTTGGTTTAAGTGCCTTGTTCAGCATCCCTGTGGCAGCAAAGGCAGGACTAGAATCCAATTATCCAGCAAGGCATTCATCTACCTTAACCATGACACCATCCTCTCCCTTCCTACAGTCCCATGCCTCATTCACTACACATATTCCCACTTCTGCAACTGATCCAACCTCCCAACCCCCTCGCCAGCTCATAGCCCCCTCCCCTTCTGCTCTGATCACCTTGGTCCAGCTCCTTTGCCCTCTACCCTCTCTTCTCCTGTCCAACCTCTTCCTTCTTTGTGCCCATATGGGTCCTCAGCCACTCCACCTTTCTTAAGCTCCTATCCAATCCTTCTAGCTTCTGTCCACCACCCCATCCAATTGCCTCATCCTTTACATATATATATCTCCCCAATCCTTCCCCCTCCCCTTTCCTCCTGCCAATGGCCCCACACACACTCCTCCCCAGTCTCTGGCTCCTACAACCACCTGACTGACTGCCCCCCATAGAATATTAGGGTTGGAAGAGACCTCAGGAGGTCATCTAGTCCAGGGGTCAGCAACCTTTCAGAAGTGCTGTGCCGAGTCTTCATTTATTCACTCTAATTTAAGGTTTTGCGTGCCAGTAATACATTTTAACATTTTTAGAATGTCTCTTTCTATAAGTCTATAATATATAACTGAACTATTGTTGTATGTAAAGTAAATAAGGTTTTTAAAATGTTTAAGAAGCTTCATTTAAAATTAAATTAAAATGTAGAGCCCCCCAGACCGGTGGCCAGGACCTGGGCAGTGTGAGTGCCACTGAAAATCAGCTCGCGTGCCGCCTTCAGCACGCGTACCATAGGTTGCCTACTCCGATCTAGTCCAATCCCCTGCTCAAAGCAGGACCAACACCAACTAAATCACCCCAGCCAGGGCTTTGTCAAGCTGGGCCTTAAAAACCTCTAAGGATGGAGATTCCCACCTCCACTCTTCTTCACCACTCTGCATTAGTCAAGCTCAGGGGTAGGCAACCTATGGCACGTGTGCCAAAGGCAGCACGCAAGCTGATTTTCAGTGGCACTCACACTGCCCGGGTCCTGGCCACCGGTCCAGGGGGCTCTGCATTTTAATTTAATTTTAAATGAAGCTTCTTAAACATTTTTAAAACCTTATTTACTTTACATACAACAATAGATATATTATAGACTTATAGAAAGAGACCTTCTAAAAATGTTAAAATGTATTACTGGCACGCGAAACCTTAAATTAGAGTGAATAAATGAAGAATCGGCACGCCACTTCTGAAAGGTTGCCTACCCCTGGTCAAGCTGATTCTTCCTTCACCTGCATGCTGCCTGTGCTCAGCAACAGTTGCAGTGAGAGCACAAGAGAGATAAATGGTTAAAATTTGGCAAAGTTATAAGCAACTGAAAACAGAGTCTTATAATGGGAAATGTTGGGCAACCTTAAGTATAGGCAGCACTATCAGCCCCACCTTAATATCTTCCTTCCACTGGCACAATAAATGCCCAGATTCTCTGCTGTGCAGCAGATGGTCTGAGGTGCAGAGCCATCAGGGAGCTGGTTATGGTTTCCTGATTCTCAGGGCAGATCTGCGCTACCCTGAGATCTGCCTTGGTTGGAATCGTCCAGAGACTGCTCTAAATTACACCAACTGGACACAGCCCCTAATGAACCATATGCCAAAAGGGCATAGATGAAAAGCCGAGTACTTCAGCCACTCCCCTGTCCTGCCCATAGCACTCGCCTATGACAGGGCTGAGAGGGGGCAAAGTGGTGTCACAGGAGCTGCATACACTATCTCTCTGTCCGATAAGAGCTCCTCAAGGCAAGAAATTCTCAACTGGCCAGTCCAGCTTGGTTCCCAGCCTCTTTGTTCCACTTAACGAGCATAAAGGGGCCAGAACAGAACAATCTGTTTTTTAACTTTATTTTAAGTGAAAACAAACAAACGATATCACTGTTTAGGCTTCTTCTGCATGGAGAGTAACCTGGGCGGTGTTTACTTTACAGGAAACAGACTCTTTTAAAAAAAGGAGAAGTGGCACAGGGCAAGTCATTACACAGGTGAGCTAAATTCAGTGTCAGAGGGAATTTCCACGGACAAAGGATTTCCCACAGTCTATTGTTGGAAACAGCACTGCATTTGCTCATTTCTTACTCAACAGGCTGCTGATTCAACCAGAAGAGGATGCGGCTAAGTTTCACCTTGTGTGTTGCTCCAACTGCAGATTAAGTCAACAAAAACTTGGCTTTTGGAAACCTCTATACTTCATACTACTTCCTTGTTATTTTCATTGTGAGCTTCTGTCGTCTTATACTGGCATGTAAGTGCAACTGGCAAGGGTTACATAAGGTGAAATATCAGGAGTTTGAACTCCAGACAACTGCAGCAGAACAGATCCTGCCTGCAGGCAGAGGGCAAGCTCTCCCTATCCTATCAGCTTCAAGCTTTCATACTGCTTGATGGACACTTATTTTTAAAGTGTGGTTCATAAGAAGAAAGCAAGGCATACAGAATGCATCATGTGTTTGGAATCACTGTGCTCTTCCATTTACACACACACACACACACACACACACACACACACACACACAGAGTGAACAACGGACACACACTTAGTAAGATCAGATTGATGAAAGGTGGTTTTTTACCTTCAGGTTGAGTATGTTAATAAATGAAAAATGGTAATCTCTGTCTGCACAAATTAATAGCCTGGTGCTTTGTCCCTGGGAAAAAACTGGACCCTCTCTGGGCCTTTCCCAAGTCAGCAGGGAGCCTGGCCACCAGAGGCTGCTTTAACATGTGGTTCTGTCTGTTCTGCTTCCAATAGCAGCCACCCTAACTTTGGCAAGGATGAAGGAGAAATAGCACCAGTCTCTCATTCACCTTAACTATTACATAGATTTTAGGGGAAAGTGCCCCACTTCCTAAGGTAGATTGACAGCTGGCCATAGATACGGGCAGAAGAGATGCTGTATAGTTTGGAGGCCACCTGCATGCTTTGAAATTATCCCACTTGATGGGTGCAGAATAAGTAATAAATAGAAGAGTAGAGCTGTAGAAGCTCCCACTTCCCATGAACAGCTACAGAAAAAAAACACCTGCTGTCCTCCCCTGATTTCTTTGTTCTGCTGCAAGGCTGTAACCTGTATTACACTTCTTCTCCTTGATTGAAGGCACCTGCTCAGGTGACTTTTTTCCCCATGTGACTTTTTCCCAAAACACCTGTCAAAGCTCTAGGGCTTCTGTGCTTTAAAGAAGAGATGTGATATTTGACAGGGAGAACGCTATGGTGGCAGGAATGTGTCTTTTGCTCTCTGTGAAAATCTGCCCACAACTGGCCAGGTTATGAGCCCCTGATAATCTCAGTTTGCATATACTCAGTAGAGATTTAGCAGCTAAATTCTCAGAAGACTCCCACTCTGTACTGAGCAATGGGACAGGGGCTGAGAGCAGGGCTTTCCCTGCAATTGCTTCTCCTGGCAGCTGGGGGCTGCTCTGGGGCCAGTCACAGGAGTGAAAGCAGGAACATTCTCTTCTATGCTTTCAATGCTCCCCCTGCTGGTGGCAAGACAGTTGATGAAAACAATCAGCTTGCCAGGAAGGCAGACAGGTTGAAGAGCTGAGCTGGGAGAGAGCTGATGGGGGAGTCTGAGATGAGGAACTGAACCAGGATAGGGGACTGGGCCTGGAAGAAAGTGCTGATGGTGAGGACTTGGGGATCAGGATGGGAAGCTGAGGGGGGTGAAATGGGGAGGGGAGATTAGGACACAGACTTGAAGGGGCAGGAAAAGAAGGGGACATGTGCAAAAGGAGCTGTAACTACTACAGCACACTTGTCTCTAGAATAGAACTCAAGATTACAGAGTCTCAACATTCCTCTGCGGTCAGCAGATAGCTGTGAAAGCCCTGCAAAATGTGTGTCTCGTCTCCCTCTAGTGGCTGGCTCCACAGAAGATGACAACTTTCTACTGCTATTACTTACTCTGTTAGCTCAAGTGGCAGAGGTCTGGGCTATAGATTTGAAGGTTCTAACCTTGATGATGAATCCATATGAGAGTCAATATGGTTCAAGATCATGGCATTTCTGATTACCAGTTTGCTTTTTTAAAAACAAAAATACTATTTGCTCAGCATCACATAGGAACTTTGTGATGGGGCAGAGATAGACTCCAGTTCCTAAAGGTGGCATTTAACTGCCTGAACCAGGGGATCATCTTTTTTATTCCCACAGTCACCTGCTTTGTTCACTATACATC
Source organism: Chrysemys picta bellii (assembly GCF_011386835.1). NCBI lineage: Eukaryota > Metazoa > Chordata > Testudines > Emydidae > Chrysemys > Chrysemys picta. The sequence goes on along the minus strand of NC_088792.1, from coordinate 270,175,231 downwards.
TTCCAACTTCTGCAACAAATGAGGTGCATTTCCTACAAAACTATTTATTAACTACACAATCCTGGTTCATTCCCAGAGTGCCTTCCATCCTCTACACTGAAGGAAATAGGAGTCCTGTGGAAAAAATAGTATGTGATCATGTTATTAAAACACTGTATCACAATGCATGTGCAAAGGGGGCTGAATTAAGGTTGCATGGGCAACCTTGATTCTGGCATTTCCTAACTTTGCAGCCTTTGACTCTGAAGACTAAATGTTCTTTTAATGTAATTTTTGTAAGAATTAAAAGTGTTTTAGAAAATCTCGTCCATATTTGGCATGGCTATGATCATTTACCTGATGTACTGTAGCTTCAACTGCTTGCATATAATGGTTTAGCTCTCTGTCCATCGCAGCATATTCTAACATCACACTTTCCATTCTGTTAACCTCCTCTACATCATCTGCAAAACAAAGTACATAGGCATTCATCACTCCTCCATGCAAATGGGAACATGACTGGATAGGAGGTAGCTAAATTCATCTGCAATCATTTTAAAACATAAATTATTAAAAGACAGTGAACATTTAATTACTCAAATCCCAATTAATTTAAATTCTGTTATCTGAAAGGTAGATATAGCCTCCCAAAGTTGAATTACAGGCTTAATGGGTGAAACCTTCATAGTTTATAAACTCCGGAGAAAACGTTTCTACTGCAGAATTTAAAAAGTCTATAGTCTTTCCAACGTTTGGAGGTCAATTTATCCAAACTCTCAATTATTGGATGTCTTTCTAAAACATGCTCTAGGTTAACCATAAATTGTTGGAGCATTAATGAAGTAGGGCCAAGGACAGAATCCAAATGAAAGCTAGGGCATGTGTTATTCACAAGATCAGACCAGATGATATTATAATGGTTCTTTCTGAACTTAAAAATCTATGATGGAAAGTGAATTTCATGTCCCTCTGAGAAGAAATTGTGTTTGAACTGTAAGTCAGTGGAGCAAGTGTTTAATGTACTCTGCACCATACTATGTTGTGGCAATCCTTATTATAAAGATTTTGTGCTAAAGGTATTTAATTTTGTTACTTTCATCTGGTGATTCAATGCTTTTCTTTCTTTACAGTTGATCAGTGCTTGACCTTTGTTACTTAATAAGGAAGATACATTATTATCTTTAAAATATGGAAAGTACTTCCTATGTTGTGAATGAAAATACAGTAATAATATTTCACTATATGTATTGTACAGCAGGTGTTTGTCATGTTCCTCAAATTTCAGTTATATTTTTTTACCTATCTTGCAATCATAAGCCCTTTTGCATTTCTTGGGTAACTTCAATAAACAACTTACTCAGAGACAGACACTTCCTGGGTTTCATGAGAGTGTGAGAGACAGAGTGTGTAATTTCAGTTACCAACATCTAGTCATTAGGCAATCAGGATATTTTCTGAAGAAGTTGCATGTCATGACTCATCAGACTGCCTGAGAAATATTTAATAGAAACCCTGTCTCATTGTAGTGGAGTTCAAAGCTATAATTAGTCCCCTTTCTTTCCCCTCTCCCCCAAAATAAACATTAGTATTGTAAAATCCAAATGGAGTCAGCATTTTATAATACAGGAAATAATGGAAGACTTAGCCATATGGATGAATCAAACAGTGCTTTAATCCAGTTAGTAGTCATTGCCTACTCAAATGTAGTGAATACAGAACAGTTGTTCTGTAAGACATTGCTATTTTTACTCCCCTCTGCATCACTCCAAACACCTTCTTCCACCTTCAGTTATGTCTCTGCTTTTCCATTCTAAACTCGCTTTTTCTTTATTCGGACATTACCTTTCAGGGAGAGACACTTGTCATATACAGTACAAAAGTGTGTATAGTTTCCTCCAGTTGTGCAATTTTTTTTCAGCTGTGCCCTTACTTATCCCATGACAACACTGCAACAGGAACACAGCCCCTGGTGACCCTGGTGTTCAATTATTGTAACTTCTTCCTTGCAGTGCTTCTACATCACTAGCAGCTTGCGCAGAACGCAGAAAAACGTTGCTTAACTGGTTTGAGCAATCAGGTCATATTGTGGCTGCCTTGAATTGGCAGCCTGTGAAGCAGAGGATTGGCCGCAAGAGTCAGACCTCAGCTGGTATAAGTCACCATAGCCCCACTGACTCCAATGGCGCTACATCAATTCACACTAGATGCGGGCCTGTAAGACTTCCAAAAGCCCTCGCTATATTAGAGACCTCTCTTGTTCTGGCAGACACTTGCATTCTGACACCACTCATTTTCTAGTAATTCAATCATCACGTCTTGTGTTGCAGGTAATCATCCCTTTGTACTGGTGGCTGTGAGAGGTTCATCTTCCTTCTCTGTCATCCATCCCAGGACCACCCTCTCTCCCTTTCAAAACAATGCTGAATGACTGTTTTCCAGAGTGGTGTTTTCTTAAAACCACACAATCTCATGTAATGGCATGCTGGTTCCTGGGCACATGCCCATGTCCTAACATCCTGCTTCTAGGCTCTGTCCAGCAGCTGAGTCAGGTGACCAAGGATCATGTGCCAGCAGCCCAGAGGTGGCACTTCCTAATAAAAAAGAACCTGAGCAGACAAAGGCGGGAGGCTCAGAGTCAGGAGAAAGACCTGGGAGGTGGCTGTCCATGCCAGCCAGGTGGAATATACCTACAATAGTAGAACCCTCCCCTGAGAAAAGCTTCAGGAAGGAGATGGGTTTAGCCAGGAACTGTCAAACCTAAGGGGAAGGGCTGGCAGATTAGTGCTGGAGTTGATGTTCAACTATTATGATTTGTCAATAAGCAAGACCCCAAGACGAGAATGTTTCTTGAACCATGTGGGTCTACATACATTTAACATGGAGACAAGGTGGTGTAAGCAGACCATGCCCATACCCCCACATGTAACACCTTTCCCTTCCCTTATTCATCCCTCTTTTTGGCTATATCTATAGTTTTATGAAGGTGTCTTGATTGGTAAGGTTGGGTGAAACTATAGGTATAACATGTAGTACTTTGCCTTAAAGCTACTGAGCCCCCCACCCATCTATGTGAAAGATTGAGTTTAGCTATGGAGTACCATCACAAATTGTTCTGTGTAGCCATTTTTTTCTAGATAATTCCCTTGTATGAGAAAATCCTCCTTATTCCACTCCAGCACATCATGCAGCCTTGAGGCTGGTAGAAACGCCTCCATGTAATACATGAAGCTGAGACTAAATCCTGGCTTTTGAGATACTGAATCATCATGTTGACTTTCAATGATAATTTTGTTAGGTCTGCAGCAGCTGAAACCATTATCCCAACTCAACCCCTCCTTGACCCTGGTTGGGAAGGCTGGAAACCTCCATGAGGAATACACTTATGGAGTCCCTCACCTATCATTCCCATGAGTGGGGAGGCAGGATTTGTTCAGTCCCACACAACAGACCCTGAGGCAGGTCTCCAGGGACATACTAGAGGTTCATTGGAGCAGTACTACTAGGGATTCCTCATGGATGCTTCTGGGTCCTTGGGTGAGATGGGGGCAGGGGGATTGTGGGATGGCTGAGGCTCTATAGAAAAGATAATACAACCCCAGGTTAAATGATAATACAGGTCCCCAGCTCTCCCAGTCTTCATCTACTCTATGTGGATCCTAGACTGAGAGAGTGACCTCCACAGAGTCTGGAAGAAAAGATCAACAGTGCCACAGAAACAGCTGAGCCATCTTCCATACCGAATTGAGGTCCTTTGTAGGGTGTATTTCTTTCATGAGCAAATCTAGCTAGGATGATCTGGGTCATTGACTTTGACAAGGAAGTTACACTTAATGTTTTTATTCAACTTTTCGGTGGACCAGGGAAAATGCCTTCCTATGGGGAGGCTAACAGAATTTGGTAAACTGTCTTTACTGTACCAGTAAACAGCAGAGTGCAAGCATACAACACTGTATTTGACCTCCCAGCTCTTACCAGCAGAAACTGAAAGTTTTGCTGAGACAAAGTTCAGCAATAAGGGCCTTCTCCTATGTGAAACAACAGTGGATTCAGCCAACCAGAAGGTAAAGTGCAAAGACATTTTTACACAAAGTTAGAAAAAAAATTAAAACACGATGAAAAGCAACATTCTTTTGTATTTTTGGCTATTGTAGCAGTGCTGTTCTCCTTAAAGACATCTATGCTTGATACACATCAGTCTTTCATTAAGTACATCAATAAGTATTGCACACAGAGCCCCAGCGTTCCTGCTACTTTCTTCTGTCTAACCACCATTTTTCCCATGCCCATCTGACAGCAGCGATGCCAGTGTTTTTCCCTCCTACTAGGAGGCAGATGAACTGCCTCCTACAAGGCTGACACAAATGATGTTTCATGAATCACAGGAAAGATTTGTGTAGCAAGTAACTGTCACCCTCCTCCCATGGCCCAAATGAATCATATCCACAACATACAGAAACTTCACTGGCCTAAATATTCTGAAACTTTGAAAGGGAAGAGGAGGACATTGTTAAACATAGCATCAGAGCCACGTCAATTTTGCACAGAACATTCCCTGAACTGAAAACTCAAACTAACTGTACCTACTAAATAATGAGACTTTAGCTGATTTTACACTATAATACTTGAAAGTTGCCCTAAAAACAAAACACTGAGCACAAACGAAGAGGTGGAACCCAGCTGGGGGAAGAAGGATATTAACTTTAACTACCTCTTGCCTACAGTCCTCTGATCCCAAGGGTTCCACCCACCCATCGGCTTGTTTCTAGTCTCAAATGATGCGAAGAGCTGTCTTTCTGCTGCTGTTCTTTCATGCAAGTGTGGCTGCAGATGTTTCAAGATAAATGCCAATATGTATCACACATCCAAGATTACAGCCTGCCCTTGAAGAATTTATTGCAGGCACAAAGATACACTAGGATGGAGTGAACTACAGCTCCACGAAGCCCATCTGTTTTATGGCAACCACAACTCCAGTGGAGCCCCCAGTATGTCTTTGGATAGCCTGTTTCCACAAACTGATGACTAAGAGGAAAAATCCTTTGGTCTTTTTGTTCCCCCAAGGGGAAGGGAATGGTCAAGGAGATTTCAAGGGGTCACTCCCATTTCACCCTGTTTCCATTGTTTGACTTTCAGTTTTAAACAAACAAACAAACAAAATAACTTACTCCCAGATCTTGTACTGCAGAAAGGGACCTTCCCTCCCATGAAAAGGACTAAAGGAAACTCACTCTCTACTACTAGTAATTCAGCTGGGAGTAAAGGCTCATACTCGGGACCGTTGCTGCCATTCCTGCTAGGTCCCCTCTACCCAAACCCCAAATGCTAGGTCAGCTACCTCCATAGCATTCAAACCTTCCACTCTAGAAGCAAATGGCCAAGCTTGGGGCCCAGTTCTGCAACTGCAGGATCAGTGCCTTTCTGGTATCTCACCCAAATGTCTCCTAACCCAACTTTTAATTCATAACCACAGAGTTCATTCCAAGCTCTATGAGTAACACCATGCTCCTAGCTATTACAGTAATAATAGTACTGTAAAATACACTAGCATTTGCATATGCTAATTGTGTCTCCTTGTATCTAAACTGAATATGTTAAGTTCACTAAGTATTTCCCCACAAAATCTTAACCTCACTGCCTTAAGATTTTATTCTTTGCAATATTTTACATGCTTTTTTCCCCACATACATAGTCCGGTTGAAGGGCATTGTCCTCCTTTTCAAAGCCCTGGCTACATGACATTGGAATTAGCCACCTGAATGTCCATTCTTCTCCATATCCATGGCCTGCAGCTTATGTGACCCTCTGATAACTTTTTATATCAGTAGTAGGGGGATAATTTTGAAAAACCTCTCTCTCTACATATATTGCATTCAAAAATGTTAAAAGAACATTATTAGAGTTGCAAAGTCAAGAACCTCAAAGTTAGAAAATACCAGATTGAAGATTGCCTGTGCAATCTTAATTTGCCCCCTTGTGCCTATGCATTATAATACACAGTCTTTAATTGCATGATCACATACTATTTTTTCCACAGAGACCATGGCTCACTGAGGATGGACATTTGACCCCTAACTTGGGTCATCAGCAGACCTTTAAATGCACAGCTCAGATCTCTACCATATTAGCTGATGGAATAACTAGTAGAAGTACACCTCTACCCCGATAGAACGCAACCCAATATAACACAAATTCGGATATAATGCAGTAAAGCAGCAGGGAGCCCCGGGGCCCTTTAAAGCCCCACCCGAGCCCCGCTGCTTTACCACGTTATAGCCAAATTCGTGTGGAGCCCCAGGCCCTTTAAATCACCACCCGAGCCCGGCTGCCGGGCTCGGGCGGTGATTTAAAGGGCCAGAGGCTCCAGCCGCTGCCAGAGCTCCGGCGATGATTTAAAGGGCCCTTTAAATCACCGCGGGGGAAGCCGGTCCAGTCCGGCACAGCGTACTGGACCGAACCCAATATAACGCGGTCTCACCTATAAGGCGGTGAGATTTTTTGGCTCCCGAGGACCGCGTTATATCGGGTAGAGGTGTAGTAGTTTGTTATCCTCTGTTCAGTTCAGCCACTAAATCAGTGGTCCCCAAACATTTCAGGGTCATCATACACCCTTACACCTGTCCATGCCCTCCCCCGGAGCCAGAGCGGACACGGACAGAGGTAAGGGGGCCGAGTTTGGGGCCAGAGCTGGGGGCAGGTCTAGGGCTGGGAACAGAGCAGCAATCAAGGGCCGAGGGTGAGGGCAGGCCCGAGGTCAGGGCCGGGTGCCAGGCCGAGAGCCAGGGCCATGGCTGAGGCGGGGCCGAAGCAGAGCTGGGAGCGGGCACCACGGTTTGGGGACCTCTGCACTAAATGGAGTGAAACACACACTTCGCTATCAGCAAGTGGCTTGAAACCCACTGGCAGAGGTATGTAAAAACCCTGGACTCTTGGGTTCAGTTTAAGGTTCCGGAGGAGAGTGTTCTCTAGCAGTTCTTCTCCTGTGCCCTCAGCCTGTCCACCCCCAGAACTGGATTTTTTTCAAATTAAAATTGTATTTCACACAAAAGTATTAACTACCTAAATAAATGATGAAAATCTAGTCTTTCCACAGCAACTACCATTGTCTCTGAGTGAGCAGCAAGCCCTCTTAACCAAGATGGATTACAGTTGAAAGAGTACTCTATTTGGAATGATTTTTGTGGTAAGAGTCAATGTGTATTTAAACATCTGTATTTGTGGAAGGTATTTGTGTGTGAGGGGAGATTAAGGGAGAGATTTTCAAAAGTGCTCAGCATTGGCCTAACTGTTCATAGACTATCAGGGTTGGAAGGGACCTCAGGAGGTCATCTAGTCCAACCCCCTGCTCAAAGCAGGGCCAATCCCCAACTAAATCATCCCAGCCAGGGCTTTGTCTAGCCTGACCTTAAAAATCTCTAAGGAAGGAGATTCCACCACCTCCCTAGATTACCCATTCCAGTCAATAATAAAACTCCGTTTGACTTCAATGGGAGCAGAGTTAAACCAACGCACTTTTGAAAATCACAGCCTAATGGTACTTGTTTTTAACTACCTTGTTTTTACTTTATGGACAGGTGGGGTTTGGAAAGTCACAATGAGCTCAGATCTTCTCCACCTTCAGAGCAGAAACTAAAAACCATCTTGTCGGATGTTCCTCCCCACAGCATCTGAGTGGCCAGATCAGGCGCCACTGGAGATAAAGGGCAGATTCTCCCTCCATTACTCACAGTGAATAATACTTACTCTCTAAGTAGCCCCACTGAAATATATGAGAGTGCTTACAGAGGCCATGATTGAACAAAGCACTTAATCATATGTTTAAGCATGTTGACTTAAAGTTAAGTACGTGCTGCAGTGCTGGGCTGAATCAGGAACAGAGTAAAATACTATTCAACACAAATGAGGATGGCATAATATTGCCAAAAATAATTAAATAAATAAATGAGAAGTTTGTCTTTCATACACCCAAATGATGTAATCAACAGGAGAGATGGGAAACACGTGTCCTTCTTAATGAATGAGGTCTACATCATTTTTACTACTATGATGTATCTTTGTGTTGGGTGCAATATAAAAAATACCTAGAGAGAAACACATAAAGATAGTTATTGTGCATCCTTCACCTCCTTGGGAATTGAAGCTTGCCTGATCTGATGTTGATGCCCATCCTACACAAATGCCACCTCACTCCCTCCAGGCCATGGGTGGGAGAGAGTTTTCCTTCCAGGTAGCTCCTCTTTCTTTATTAAAACTTCCAAGTCACATTCTAATAAGAGCAGGTAAAGTAGCCTCTTCATTATATTACTTAACAGCTATGTACTGTTGCAGAAAGACCAATTTAAGAATTAACAAGAGCTGTTTAACTAGTAGGGAGGAGTATTGTAAACAAGTTAAGTGCTTGAATGTGATACCTTTGCTGTTTCAATGTTATATTCCAAGTCTTTTGGGGATCTTACTTTGCATCTATCACCATGGTATCTGCACATCAGAGGGCCTTCAGAGTGGGATTAAACCGAGTGAGGAGCAGACAGGTGAGGAAATCCTCGCTTACTACCATCCCAGTCCCCAGCCCCCAAGCAGAACAGGGAAAGCAGGCCAGGGATGGGGAGAGGACAACAAGCAAACATTCGTTCTCTGAAAGACTAAGCGGCATACAGTATCTTCGCATCTAAATCCAAGATCAGTCTCCCATAAATAAAACAAGCCTCATCCTAACAATATGTATCCTTCCTCAATCAGTTATTACAATGTATGCTGTTTTCCAGCTTAGTTTCAACATTTACAGTAGGGTACATTTACCATTGATTGTAATGGGAGCTTCCTGCTTGGAGAAACGGAATGGTCTTCACTAAGTAATGAATATATACCAACCACTATCTAAGCCACTGCATTATTTCCTATATTTTGTCTTCTAAATCCCCTATAGTTTCGTCATTATTTTTAAACATTATTCCTTTATAACTTTTTAAAGTAAAAATGTTTCCTTTATCAGTTGAGAGAAGCTTTAGCTAAAACCACATTGATCCTCCTTCCGTGTTTCCTGACTGAAGTGACATAATAGTTAAAATTCCCAACTCCTCTCAAGATTTCCTCTCTCTATATTTCTAGGGTTACCATATTTTCATTTTAAAAAAGGAAGACACTCCACGGGGCGCCGGCCCCGCCCCAACTCTGCCCCCTCCCCTGAACGCTCCGCCCTCTGCTCCTCCCCCTCCCCTGCTTCCCGCGAATCAAATGTTCGCGGGAAGCCTGAAACGGGGAGGCAACAGGGAGACAGCAGGTAAGCTGGGGGTGGGGCGGGGCACGGCCGAGTGGCCCAGGCCAAGAGGCTCTAGCCCCGGCGTCTCCCGCCCAGCTTGGCTTGGCTCGGGCCCTGGGGCGCCGGCCCCCGGCCCAACACCCCTGGCCGAGCACCGCCAGCTCCCGGCTGAGCACCGCCGGCCCAACACCCCCGGCCGAGCACCGCCGGCCCCGGCTCCCGGGCGAGCACCCCTGGCCCCAGGCCAGCGCCGGCCCCCGGCCCAACACCCCCAGCCGAGCACCGCCGGCCCCGGCCCGGCCCCCAGCTTCCGGCTGAGCGGCTCCAGGCACCGCCGGCCCCGGCCGAGCACCCCCGGCTCCGCACTCCTGGCCCCGGCCCCCGGCCGAGCACCGCCGGGCCCTCCCTATTTTCCCGGACATGTCCGGCTTTTTGGGATTTCCCCCCGGATGGGGATTTGAGGCCCAAAAAGCCAGACATGTCTGGGAAAATCCGGACGTATGGTAACCCTATATATTTCTGCCTGTTCTTTTGCAACCATGTGATTTCTATATGATAGTCCTTATCAAAGTCTTATCATTTCTGTCTTTCCGATAAATAACGTTACTCCTTTTAACCCCCCTCACGCCTCCACAGATGTCTACCAATCCATGTTGCTTGTTCAATCATTCCACTATATTTTAACTAACACAATTTGGTCATATTCCTCCACTTGGTTTATTCTACCATAGTATTTGTATTTCTGAACACATTTCAGTACATATATCTTTTTCCTTTTCCACCCCTACCGCCTAACTTGATTTAAAGTATTTGACACATCTGGAACAGATCAGATTCCTCAAAAGTTGACTCTCAGAAGATGGTTTAAAAATCTGTTTAACCATCTGTTTACTGCTTAAAAATATCATACCCACAGTACGGTACTTTATCTACATGCAGAAAAAGCATGTGATAATGTTGGAGTCACATGTGTATTTCATATGCGACAAGCATTGGTTTGTGGCAAGAAATTTCTCTTGCGGGGGAAATGTATGTAATTTTGTCTCTTCTAAAGACCCACCATTTCGATAACTGCCTCAAAAAGTGAACTAAACAAAAGGTATTTTTTTACACACACACACACACACACACACACACACGTAAATCCCATTAGAGTTGGGTGGGTATTTTCAATTTAAAAAAAAAAAAAAAAAAAATCAAGATTTTTCGGTGGGAAAATGTTGATTATGCAGAAATTTTTCAATGTTTTGTTTCTGGTTAGTTGGACAATGATCTCTACATCTGCCTGAGCCACCATAGCGTCTCATGGAAACTGCAGTTTGGATACCTCATGCCCTCCATTCTCTCTTATGAGTCAAGCTCCTTAGCCAGACTATATCTCCCATGATGCAATGCAGTGGCTCAGCCAGAGGAAGAAACCATGGTATATCATGGGAGATGTAGTTCAGCTGGATAGCTCAACCCACAGGGGATAATGGGGACACGAGGAACCCAAACTACTACTCCCATAAATCAGCATGCAACTCATTTAGATACAGATTAACGTTGACTGACCCAACACGACTGTTTCATTTTCACAGATTGAATGAATCATTTCATTCTGGGAATGTTGAAACATTTTGTTTTGATTGAAAACATCTCACCACATTTTTTTTTCTGAACTTTCAGGCAGCAAAGTTTCAATCATTTTGACTTTTCAACCCAATTCGGAATGAAAATAAAAGGTCTAATAATCAGAAATTCCCTTGGGGTGAAAATTCCATTTTTCAATTAGCTCTACTCATTATACACACATACACACCATTTCAAGTTATTCCTTCCTCTGGGCTTCCCATTTGCGTCCTTTTTCTCTATTTCTTATTAAATTGCGGGGGTAGTTTCTTTGTTTTGTGTCTAGTATAGCACAAAGCATATTGTAAGCACATAAAGGTAGTAAATGATAACATAACAATGGCTTCTGTGGTAACTAAGTGTACTATTCTCAACGCATTTAATATTGGTAAACAGGTGGGACTGCCCTCCCCAAATTATTATTCATTATAGCAATGAAGCCTTTGGTACTTGAGGTACAAGTAGATAATAAATGGGATGCATGTTAATAGGATTCATCAAAAATTCAGGCTACAGGCTGATGACATCCTGCTCATGCATTCCAATTCTTCTGTTCCTGCTTTTAGGATTTCTAGCACTACTGGCTTCCACATCATCTGGAGGAAATCAGAAACAATGTCAGTATTGCAGTCTTGTCCACAAGCTTTAATTCACCAGTCTTCCTTCCCTCTGCAAAGAGAGAAAATATGACATATTCAGGAATAGGATTGACAATTTACAGGAAAAAATGGAAAGTAACTTCCTAGTAGTGAAATTCAGTCTTTTAGGTAGATGGAAATTGCTTCATCGTGCGAAAGTTGCTACAGTAAAAACGAATATCAGATCCAAACTAAACTATTTGGTGAGCATATGACCCTTGGATATTTCTGAGTGTATGTTCAAAGGAACTGACTGATTGACTCTGGATTTCCAGGTAGTACTTAACCTAGACTAGCTTAAAGGAAGTTAGAACAGTGTTTCTCAACAACCAGTCAGTGGACTGGTGCCAGTCCCCAAGATCTCCCTGACACAGTTTAGGAAGGCAGTAAGCCGGTCCCTGGTATCAAAAAGGTTGAGAAATACTGAGCTAGAACACCAGTTCCTGCCTTGATCAAAGGACAAATTAATTACCTAGCCCCATGTATGAAACATCCTATTCAGTGTGAATCATGTATTGATGTGGCACTCCTCAAATGTTACTTATGTGGCGATATAAAAGCTGAAACTTTCAGAGCCCATAATTTCCTAAGATGTAAAATTAGATCATACCAATCCTCTTACACAGAAAAGGCAAAGACTGGACATAAATTGCAAGCATAATGAAAAACATCACCCCATTCTGCCTCTAGCAGGCCTTCATTTGGCTAAATCCTCTTCTGTGGATTGGCAAATCTCTCTTTTTTTGACATAAATTGCTGGTATATGGTATTCATTCTCTTGCTTGTACATTGGTAAGTGATGAGGCTAAATCCATAGCAGGAACTTCATTTACCCCAGACCTAATACAAAAACTTCTCCAACTATGAGGCGTTGCTACCTGGTTATCTTGTGGAAAATGCACTCTCTACATCCCTTAGTTCTAGAATGGACCATAGTTCACTGCTTTGCATGGGTCCCTTATTTGTGTGCAAAAACTTATGGTTTTGAGAGGACACTAACAACTGTTTAAAGTCTTTAAGTACACTGTAGATTGCTACAGATGCCGATTTCTCAGCCTGCCTTTTGGATAACACTGTTTGTCTATGTTCTTTGAGACAGTGGGAAAAGAGATGGCTTTTAATGGGCTCCCTGACGGTCAAAAGGGTAATTTGGTGGAATTGGAAACCTAAGTTGAGCCCAAGTTTGGCAACATGAGTTTTTATTCGGACACTGGGGAAGTTTCCCTCTGTATAGTACATCAGGACAAACTGGATTATTATCACATAATATGAGTATCAGGAACTGTATTGTTAGTAATTAATTCAGTCCAGAACCACACTGCTGTATTTGGTATTTATGTCGTTGTCAAGGACATATGCTGGAGTCCAGAGAACAGTGTGTCCTAGTCTAGAACATTTGTCCTCATGTTGTTGGGAAATTTTTATTTAGTTTTACTTTGGTATTATGTAGAAGTGCCCATGCCAATTTTGCATGTACAGTATAAAGGGATATTCCTGAACTTGGATATGTTCCACTAGAGAAAAGTCTTCAGTAATAATCAGTTTAATGGTAGAAAGAGGAGTTATCTTAAGACATCAGAAGGATAATCCACCTCCAATGAAAGCTGAATAGAAATTTGGACCCCAAAAAATCAGTCTATGAGAAAGTAACTAGCAGACTTCGAGTAACAGATGGTATATCTGATTTCATTTGGATTACATTCATTTCAATTAGAGCCACACTGACAACAATTTATAAACTAAAAATTTAACTCAATGTTGCAAAATTGTCATAATCCATCCACCCAGGCACTAAATCTACTCACCTACAATTTACCACAATGACTGATATGGAAATCACAAATTATAATTTACTCATCTGATTTTTTTTTAAAGAAGGCTCGCCCATGGCAGAAGCAACTAGAGTTTTGCAACGCTGCTTTAACTACAAGGAATTCTAGACACTTGACATTTATGTGTAATATATGATTTTGAGCCCACTTACAGTCTGGGAAAAGCATGTTAAAATACTTCCTTAATGTGTTCACACTTTCTGAATTGTGTTCTTTTCATCCCCCCACCTCCACTAGCTTTCTCTGTAAGTCTTTTCTGAGTAATGCATTTTAACTCATGACTGGTTTGTTCAGGTTGACACTATTGAGGACTAAAATATATACGTATTTCAAAATATCACTGCTACTGCAAAATAAAGAATACAAAGGGATCATATATTTTTGATATTCTGCACCAAATGTCATGAGGACACTTCCCCTCCGACATCTTCTTGTGGATATGTAGTCATCAATTCAAGCTCAACATGGCTAAAACAGAGCTCTTGATCTCCCCACCCAACCCTTCCCATTATCTCTTTTCTGTATCACTATGGATACCACAACCATCCTGCCTGTCACTCAGCCCTATAACCTGGGCTTCATCTTCAACTCAGACCTCTCTCAAGGTCCTCACATCCAGACTGCCTAAATCTTGCTGATCTTTCTGCATAACATCTCTAGGATATGGCCTTTCCTATCCATCCACACAGCTAGAACTCTTGTCCAAGTTCTCATTATCATGCCTCTTAATTACTGCAATATCCTTCTCTCTGACCTTGACAAATACACTCTTGCCCCTGCTCATATCCATTCAGAATGCTGCTGCAAAGATCATTTTCCAAGCCTACTGCTTTGACCATGTTGCCCCTCTCTTTGCATCCCTCCACTGACTCCTCCTCCTCTACCACACCAAACATAAGTTAATTGTTTTTACTTTCAAAGCCCTTCATGGCCTATCCCAACGCTACCTATTGTCTCTCATTTGCTATTAAGATGTTGACTGGTGCCTCAAATTGGCCCATGATGTTTTCTTCCATCCTTCTCATCACACTTAGGGCAAGCTCCTTGTAAATATCCACAAAACTAATCCATTATCCTCCTTCAAATACCTCTTTAAAACTTGACAATGGTGGCTGCTGGTGTGCTGAACCCACAGTCTATCACGCTGACCAAAATTGTCTGATTGTTTCCTTATACTCACCTGTTAGTCTATCTATCTGTTATCTCTTGTCTTACACTTAGATTGTAAGCTCTGTGGGGCAGGGACAGTCTTTTTGTTCAGTGTTTGCACAGCATCTCGCACAATGGGGTCCTAGTTTATAGCTGGGGCTCCTAGGTGCTATGCTACTACAAACAGTAAATAATCATCATATGCAGTCAGGTGGACCAGCCCTCCTCCCATTCATTTATGAATGCCTGAAACACCTTCCCTTCCATTTGCAACAGTATAATATCCCCATGATAACTACAGCAATTGCCTACATGGAAAAGTAGCATTAGGAAAGTGTTTAGTTATTTTCAAATGTCTTGAATGCACTAAGTGAAAAGGTCAATCACACTTTATCTTGTTGTTCTTCGTTTTTCATTTGCTCCCATCCATTCTGTTCTTTCCTCTCTCCCTGCTCCCTTGCACATGCTTCTCTGCCATCTGCCTTTTGCCTCCTCTCTCCTGCACATGCTATCCAGCTGCTTGGTTCCCTTCTCCCACTGGCAACTCCAGTCCTTCTGGTGGCAACTCCTGTTTCCTCAAGTAGCCCCAATAGAGGTAGTAGGATCAGGGTTCCTTTTTGTTTCCTGAACATCTGTAGAAACAGCTGGAACTAAGAGGAAGAGTCAGCCTCATCATGTGAGCTACCAGCTCTCCAGGGATCATAACAAGTGCACCACAGACTGCAGTTTGGGAACAAGAGACCTAATAAAAATTCAGTGATATACATAAAAAGCCCATGAAGTTCACCTCATTTGTCTGAGCCATTATTTTGCACTCTAGCTGTCCAGTTTTGCCAGAGGATGAAGCCCACTTTCAAGAACATACTCTCAGACCCTTGTTCAATGTCCAAAGGACAGAGGCAGCTTTTTCTAAGGTCCTGCTCCTGCACTAAGGACTGTGCAGGTTCACCGCTAGCCCTACATGGTTCTCAGTGCAGGACCAGGGGCCTAAGGCTTTTCCAAGCCAACAAGAACAAGATGACTCATTCCTACTCATCTGACATTTTCCTCAATCTTTTTAAAGGGTTCGAAAGAGAGCTATAAGAATGCTTCGAAGTCTTCCCTAGAGTGAAAGAAAGTAAAGGAGCTCAACCTGTTTATCCAAAAGAAAGGTGAGTTGACCATAGCCTGTGAGTACCTACTGGAGAGAAGATTTCTGATATTACTGGGCTCTTTAATTTAGCAGACAAAGGCATAACAAGATCTAATGGCTAGAAAATGGAGCTAGACAAATTAAGAAATTAGGTGCACATTTTTATCAGTGACAATAATGATTGAAAAACTTACCTAGGGATTTGCTGGATTCTCTGATACATGAAGTCATTAGATAAAGATTAGATGTCTTTCTAAAACAGATACTTTAGCTAAACCAGAATTTATGGCTTGATGCCGCAATTACTGGGTGAGGTTCTCTGGCCTGTGTTATGCTGGAAGTCAGAATAGATGAACATGATGATCCCTTTTGACCTTAAAGGTCTATGACTTTACTTTTTCCTGGACCATTAGTTCCTACATAGTTTACACTAGTAATTCAATTCTTAATGCTATAGGCAGTCTCAATATTATATCTGTTACACCCCTCACTCCTGCTCCATTGATGCAACACACCATCCTATTTCCAGAGTGTATTATTAACCTTACCTCTATTAAAATCAAAGCACACAGGCATGGCTGCCCATTTAAAAAAGTTCTCGAAGTGGAAACTTGTCCCATATCTTTTTCTTACCTTGCATCAGGGAATTCAGCCCTTCCTCTATTGCTCCTACCATTTCCTGAATGCCCAACTTGACTCTCCACGGAGCACCACACTTCTTGTATGTGACTAAAAAGAGTTACCGTCTCCAGTAAGGAACATTATTTTATATCTTTTTTTCTTCTTCTGCCATCTCTCGCCTCTTCTTTCTCCCATCCTTCCCTTCCAACCCTCCCTTTTCCCACCACAGTGCTTCTGATATGAAGGGTTAGAAATACTTCTAGCATGCAGCTGTGAATTCTACCAGCAAGACACATCAGACATTAGCAATCATAAGACTTAGTACCTACATAGGAGCTTTTCATTTTCAAACTGCTGTACAAATGTTAGTTAATAAATCCTCACAAAGCACTGCTGTGAAGCAGGCATCTCCATTTGCAAAAGGGAAACTGAGGCTCAGAGAACTTAAGTGGCTTTCCTAAAGCCACCCAAGCAGCAGAGCTAGAATGAGAACACAAGAGTTCCTGGCTTCCAGCCATGAGCTCAATCCATCAGCCTAATAACATCTCACTTGTCATGCCTCTCACATACAAGAGATCCTTGCAGAGAAAAGTGGAGGAGGGGGAGTCTGGCTAATCAAAGTTATACTGCACAATTAGAGTGAAATTTGCCCTACGCCAGCATAAGCCTATGCACCGCTGATGTCCTAAAAATGGGGCTTAACAGGGACTTAAGTGGTGCATAGGCATCAATGCCAGTCCTCTGCATGGGGTGAATTTCATCCCAATGTGTAATCCTAACTGATAAAATGAACACTGCTCTTCAAGTTGCAGTTGGGTCAGTGTATACTTTTTCAGCAGAGTATAGTTCAAATACACTCTTTTGGTGTGAACTGAAACCTGGCACAAAGCCTCAATTTAGCAACAAAATTTATCATTGAGGGAAGAAAAAGGAAAAAAGGCCAGGAGTGACAGAGCTAAATATGCACTGGTTTGAAAATTCAGTGGTCAATGTAAAAACTGGGGAGGGACAAGGGACAGAACAGTAATGAACACATCATTTGACCCCACTCTCTCTCTCTCTCTCTCACACACACACACACACACAGGTAGTGATGGTCATTTTGTGTCTATTAATACCAGTTTGCAGTGCTCCCTTTCTGCAAGTATTTATAAGGAGCAGGATGGTAAATTTTAAAAAGGCCCCAGAGTGCTAATGTTTATGTAAGGGAGTCTTCTCTGCTTTTACCCAACAATGACAAAACGCCAGCTGTGCTTACTTTTAAACCAGTTAATTCTTTCCATAACGGAAAGCTTTAAGAAAAATAGCACAGCCGCTCTAGTTTCTTAATCTTGTTGAACATCTCCAAGTCATTTTTTTTTCTCATTAGTCATCTTCACCAGGGCCGGATTAACGTAGGTGCTTTAGGGGCTGCAGCCCAGGGCCCTGGCGCAGCAGGGCTCAGGCAGGCTGCCTGCATGCCGTGGCCCCACGCTGCTCCCGGAAGTGGCTGACCTGTCTCTGTGGTCCCTGGCGGCGGGTGGGGGAGGGGGAGAAGATGGCCCGCCATACAATTTCCATACCCAGATGTGGCCCTTGGGCTAAAAAGTTTGCCCAGCCCTGTTCTAAAGCCCAGATGCTTTTCATGTGCCCGAGATATCTGTACATTTAAACAGGAGTCGGTTGTACTTTCTTACAGCCACATTTCTATGGAAATGAAATAGATTAACACTCTCTGACCTATAGTGCAATTTTTTAATATATAATGAATTGTGCAAAGAAAATATTTCACTTGTTTTTGTTCAAAGAGGTTAAAATTTACACCTGTGCTAAAGGGCCCACACAAGACCCATGAAGATCTGTCATAGATTTTAAGATCAGAAGGGACCATTACCATCATCTAGTCTGATCTCGTGCACAACACAGGCCAAAAAACTTCACCCAATAATTTCAAGCCCATAACTTTCAACAGTCAAACATCTCCAGTTTCTAGTTCTCTCTGGGTAAATTTTACCCTTGTGCAGAGAGTCTGCAAAAAGGCCTATGTAGCACTTAAGCCCCATTTAAAACTTATTTTGAGGTTTTCTAGGAATCTATGAGGTCTAGAACACAAGGGAATCTACACTAGGTAACCCATAAGCCAGCTACAAACCTCTCTAACTCTCAATAGCTCTTGACAGGGGAGTTATCTGTATTTCATGCTGAGGAAGGTGACAGGAAGAGAAAACACATATTTGAAATCAACCAAGCATTTCATGAGCCTCAAGGTTAACCATGAAACATAAAAATCACATGGCTCATTTGAACGATTACAAAAGTTCTTTTCAGTACACACTGAGTCAAAAGGTCATTATGATGTCTGTATCATGAAACTTTCTTCAGGAACAAAGTGTGAGTGGAAAACAGTTCTAGGATGAATGACAGAGAAATTGGTCTTCTTCAAATTAGCTTAAAATCAAGGCTGGATTTCTTTCAAAAGTTGCTCTCTAGTTCAACCACAAATTATCGGGCTTTATGCAGATATAACTGGGTGACATTCTATGGCTTGTGTTATGCAGGAGGGCAAACTAGTTGACATTGTTCCCTTCTGGGCTTAAACAGATCTATGAATCTGTGACCCATAATATTAATTCTCTCTGACTCAGCCATGAATCTTAATCCTTATTTACATTTTAATACTACTAAAATTCCAAGGGTCTGGTGATAGATCAGTGAAATTTCTAAATCCATTCGAATAGTGAATTTTCATTCCATAGATTATTGTAACAGGTGAATAATAATGGGATGACTGCAACAAAAAGTCTTTGCTGCCATCTACTGGATTTTGTTTTTCTCTCAATATTTAGTTATTTTCAATTTACAGAGGAAAAAACCATCTAACACAAAAAACAAAGGATAGTTTTGTCTTAACTAGCAAGACAAAAAAAAAAGTATCTCTATTTTTCTTTCGCTGTACCTTATTCTACTTTCACTGGATTCTTCTTGCACTGGGAGTAAAACTTACCAGTAGAAAATTCAACAGCATAAATTCATCAAGCTCATAACTTCTGAGTTAGTGATGGTATATTTTTAGAAAGACAAAACACTTCAAGTGATGAATAATCCATTGCAACCCCCGGTAAATTGTTCCAATGGTTAATTATCCTCACTGTCAAAAAGTTGCACCTTATTTCTAATCTTGAATTTGCCTAGCTTCAGCTTCCAGTCTTCAGATCTTGTTATACCTTTTTCTGTTAGACTGAAGAAAAATCTACAATCAGAAATCTCTTGTATAGACTGTAATCACGTCAACTTCCTGCAATCAACATCCATGGTGGGGAAGGGAACGTTGGAGTCATTTTTATTTAATACATGTAAAAACAATACTTTAGAGCACATGAGCTTGACTACAGCAAGGCAGTAAAACGTATAATTCAACTGGAAAACTTCCATATGATGCTGGTTTTACCTATGTATCCAGTACAAACGGCAATGGCTTGTCTCCAGAAAGGCATTTCATTAAGATCAGCCTAGTCTTTTTGTTTGAAAAGAATAAACCGTTTTAAAAAATTAATGTGTTTTTAATACTTCACTATCCATTCCTAGGAAAAACAGATATTGAACTTTTCAGATACCAAACAAAGCAGGCAATTCATACTTGCATTACGTAAGCCCCTGCAATGATTTTCCATGTAATAATTATAAAATATTTACACAGCAGCATAAAATGATGTGTTTTACAGAACACACAATACACACTCCCTGCCCCCAAAAGCATCTATGAAACAGGCAAACAAAGAACACATGATATAGGACAACAACATGGGTCTTTGTGTTACTAATGATGAGAATAACGGAGAAGAGATGTCCTGATATTAAAGGAAAGATTTTAAGGGGGGGGGGGGGTACGCAGGGCACATGTTGGTGGGGGGTGAAGGCACATTGTCAAAAGCAATAGGGAGAACCTTATCTCGGTTACCCTGACAATAGAAGAGTTTCCTTTGATAACAGGAGAGGAATTCTAGATTTGGTGGCTCTACTAAGCTTGTGCATGCCACTGATTAGGGGCACACATTGGTTTGGCAACAGAGGGTCTGTTAGCAAACAGTTCCTAGAAGCTAACCACTAACTGCCTGGGGTTAGGAAGAAACTTCCCCTGTGGATGTTAGTCCACTGCAAGGACTCTTGCAGCTTCTTCTGAAGCATCTGGTAGTGACCAATATTGGAGAGGGGATACTGGACTACATAGAGCTGATCCGAATGCATAAAGCAATTCCTAATTTCTGGTCAGCAGGCATCAATGATTTGGCTCCGCTGAGCTAGGATTAGGGTGTAAACGACTGGGGAAAACACTGTTCATAAAAAGAGATGTGTCAGGTTTTAGCAAAAATTCACGTCTCTAAAAGCTGGAGTGAGACACGCTGCAGTTGTATTCTCCACCAGGAATAGTGGGATAAAAAAAAAATCTCACTTGGCGTTTACTCCCCAGAGACAATGGGCTTGTCTTCACTACCGGGGAGATCCACGCTGCTGCAATTGCAGTGGGTATGGATTTAGCGGGACTAGTGAAGACCTGCTATATCGATGGCAGAGTCAACTCTGGTACTATAGCTTTCCCAGAAGAGTAAGTTATTCGACCAGAGACTGTCTCCCATCGATGCAACGCAGTGAAGACACCGGGGTAAGTCAACCTAAACTACGTAGCTGGAGTAGCGTAACTTAGGTTGACTTACCCCGGTAGTGAAGACAAGCCCAATGACTCTTGAGGATTTTAATTTGGACAAGAGCTCCCCCTTGTGTTCCAGTAAATGTAGTTTCTTTCCCATTTCTAAATACAGTATAACCTCAGAGTTACGAACACCTCAGAAATGGAGGTTGTTCATAACTCTGAACAAAACATTGACATAATACAGCTTTGAAACTTTACTTGCAGAAGAAAAATGCTGCTTTTAACCATCTTAATTTAAATGAAACAAGCACAGAAACAGTTTCCTTATCTTGTCAAATCTTTTTTTAAACTTTCCCTTTATTTTGTTTAGTAGTTTACATTTAATACAGTACTGTACTGTATCTACTTTGTGCGTGCGTGCGTGCGTGTCTCTCTCTCTCTCTCCTGCTGCCTCATTGTGTACTTCTGGTTCCAAATGAGGTGTGTGGTTGACTGCTCAGTTCGTAACTCTGGTGTTCGTAACTCTCAGGTTTTACTGTAAGTAGGAAACAGCGTTAGAATACCACTGGTAAGTCTCGGGGAGAGCTACCCCTGCATAGCCCACTCTACCTGTGCAATGCAAGGATCCCACAGTTTGTCATCATTAATACCACGTGCAGTGCACTATCTGGGCCTAACTAGATGAACAGCAGATTGAGTATCAGCCTGGGTTGATTTTTCTTGATTTTGTAAAAAAAAAAAAAAAAAAAAATTATAGCTTATTTTTTAAACGCACCAGTTATTAAAGGAACTAGACTGAAAGCCTTTGGGACTGAAGTCGGTTCAACACAAGGGGTCACAAAAGGGCTGGGAGTGGGCAGAGCCAGGCACAAATACGCTCATGTACAGGGTGAATTAAGATGTGCCAGGAAATGGGCTGACACAGTTTACATCCTCCTGGAGCAAGAACATAAGGGAGAGAGTCACAATTCACAATGCTGTGCTCCTTGGGCAACACAACTACGTACAGCCCCTTTCTAAGGGAAAACAATCAAGTACCAGTCTAGCCCTTATACTGCAGCCTCCCTTCAGGGCAGCAACCTTGCCTTTTTTATATCTTAGCAGAAAATGATACACACAAGCAATATGAATAATAGAGCAGGATGATCTGTACTTCCTAACATTCTGCACTGTTGCAATGCACGTGTTAAAAGCACAAGTCAGAAAATTCTGTTATAGTCCCCAGAGTAACCATATCGTGGGCCATTTCATGCACACGCAGTAGTTTACTTGAATGTCTATGGTGTTAAGTTACATGCCATGTAATAGGTGTTGTGGGAACAATCAATTTGAATTTCCAATTAAAAAAACAAATTAGAAAAAGAAAATTAGAAATTAGAAAAAGAAAAATTATCTGCATTCAGAGGTACAGGTGGTCACCATTCCCATTTCACATGCATTGGGCTCTGCTTCTTACAGAGCAAAAGGAATTTAAAACGAGTGACATTGCAGAGCCCCAGAAAGGCCACCAAAAGGGCCAGTGACATTTGAAATAGCCCCCTTCCAACATCACCTTAAAATGGCAATGAAGGAAAGCCACATGTTCTTACAAAAAAAAAAATAAAAAAGCGCCAATTGGACTTGCATCTAAATCTAAATCCACATTTAAAACATCCTTGGGAAAGATGCAGTGTGAAACATGAGGGAAATCACAAGGACACCGTGGGAGAAAGACAAATGGGGTGGGGAGCGACGATGGAGGTAGGTATTACTGGCAGAGTGGAAAAGCAGGGAGAGCCAGAGCTGTCCAGGCCAGTTAAGTCTTGGGTGTATGCCAAAGAATCGTTCCACTAACATTCTGGAACACCCACAAGCTTGTACGTAGTGGTGAGCCAGAAAGTCCTTTAGGACCTGGAAAGCAACAACAGAAATATTTTCACAAGCCCAGCTATTGACAGAGAGGATTGCCCTGATTCAGCTGACCAGTAGCCAACTGCAGAAGATGATAGTGCAAGCTTGCTGTCAATTTCACCAGCTCAGATGGCTGGCAGCTCCTACAAGTGGTCAGACTGTTGAAGCTGACAAAAACATTATTTCTGTAAATCCAAGAGGGACTGAAAAAAAGGACATTCCTGATTTTCAGCTGCACACAATGACCTTATTTATTTATAAATCAAAGTGGGGGGGGGGGGGTTATTCACATGATGGTGGACAGTACATGATCATGGTGGAGCAGCAACAGTTAAAAAAAACATTAATTTTGACACTTTAGGTATTGCTGCCAGCTCTGCCTATAATTACAGTTAAGCATGCCTATCACTTCCCATTGTTAGCTCCTGTTTTCAGTTGTTTGTAACTTTGCCAAACTAATAATTTGGGCTGAAATTTGCCACGGGTTTGTGCTTCAGGATGAATTTTTTGGAAAGTTACAGCACAAATGGTTGAGTCATTTCCAAGAACACGTTTAGGGAAAAACAGAATTTTTGATAACAGTTTTTTGTTTAGTATTTTATCCCACCATTTTTTGAAGACTTCTAGTTCTTTCACATTTTGGGACAGGAATACGGCATTTGGCAGGAGGAGAGTCCTAGAGCTTCCGGAGGTGCCTTTTACTGTCCCCATGAAATTCCATCTAGATTTGGTCAGGTGATGAAATCTCCATTTACAAATGCTCAGTGGAGCTGTTTAGAGACTTGCTGCTAAAATCTCCAAACACTTTATCTGCACTGACCTATCTGCACTGAGCATGTTCCCCAGCAGCACACTGCTTAAGCTCCAGATGTAATATGGCAGGAACAGCTGCCCCTTTAGTCTAAAACAGTGATTCTCAACCTATTTACCATTGTGGGCCACATATGCAGCTCTCTCTGTGTTATGTGGGCTGCATGTACACAAAATCTATACTCTGTGTATGGCTCTGAGAATGTCACTGCTGTAGAATGGGCTGCAGCTGTGTGCTGATTGGGCAGCAAGCGGCCTGAGAACCATTGGTCTAAGGGATGAAATGCTGGGTTGGAAGCCAAGAGTAGACCGAGAATTCTAGTCTCAGCTGTTCTGATGGCTGTTAGTAATTCTGTGTACTTCACAGCCCTTATTATTGAGCAAGGCCTCCTACCCTCACCTTGGGAGTCAGACAAGCGTATTTCCCTCAGTGAGGTAAGAGAGTTGGCACAGCTGGGTATAGACCCCTGTCTCACAATATGCAGACCCAAGTCCGGCCAATTACAGTACACCATTATCAAGGTGCTTGATCAAGGTTTAAGGCAGGTTTGCACCAGTGGAGTGACCTAAATTGATTTTAGCATATCAGAGAACCTGATCTAGTCTGCAAATATTTCATGTAGATGTGCTGCAGTGCTTTCTACCTACAGATGAACATGCTGAGTTTAAGGAAAAATTGTTAAGAAACAGGAAACAGCAGTTAAGCAATAGTTGTAGGGAACAGTATCTTCTCAGAGTGCAGAGAGGTTAACAGTAGTTCATATAATTGGGACCAGTGTTAAGACAATGTCAAGTAAAAAAATGAAGCAAATTCTGCTTTCAATTACACTGGTGAAACGCAAAGTAAATCAGTTTACATGAACAGAATTACTCTAGATTTATGCTGACATAAATGACGGAAGAACCTAGACCCATATTTAAAAAAGTAAGCTTCTTTATCTGATACTCAAATATATTAGAGAGACAAGGTTGGTGATGTAATATATTTTATTGAACCAACTTCTACTGGTGAAAGAGACAAGCTTTTGAGCTATCCAGAGCGCTTCCTCAGGTCTGCTCCGTGTAGCTCAAAAGCTTGTCGCTTTCACCAACAGAAGTTGGTCCAATAAAAGGTATTACCTTACGCACTTTGTCTCTCTATCATCCTGGGACTGACATAGCTACAACAACACTGCATACTCAAAACATATTACATTATTAAAATGGAAATAGGTGTGTGTAAGATTTATGGAGTTTACATTTGCATAGCACTGAGCCAAAGCAATGAAAATACCATAGACTAGTTGGCTTCATGCTTATTCATAATTAGTTTCTGGCAAATTTCACTTCCAGATACTTTGCCTACTAAGGCCCCAATCGAGCCAAGCACTTGAATATGTGCTCAACTTTAAATGCTTGAGTGGTCCACGATCTTCAATGGAAGCTTAAAATTTAGCACATGCTTAAATGTTTCGCTGGACTGAAGCTAGAGTCCATATGACAGCACTATGACTGTACCGAGGAAACCGTGGAATTAACTATACATAGTTTTCCATTGTGTTTGTGTGGGTCTTCTATACAGCAACAGAAGAGCAAAAAGAGCATTAAAAAACAAAAGAGAGGAAAATGTGACTTTTGAACAATAAAAATTGGCAGGAGGATCAGGGGTGGGTGTAGAACTTGACACTACTTTTAACTCTCACACACAAGATTTCAAAGTGATGTGTCCTTTTAATATTCAATTTGATGGAAACTTACTTTTACCAGTCTAAATATGTTGTCTGAACTAGCTGACAGTGACTGTCTATTTTTTCTGTTTAACAACATCAAGGACGTTGCCAGTGCTATGAGACCAAACCTGCCAACACACACACGCGTGAGTAGTCTCTAATCACAGAAGCAGCTTCACTGAAGTCAATGGTGCTATTCACATAAGCAGAAGGTTTGCAAAATCAGGTGCTTTAGTATTATTCTTTACTCGTGTTAGAGTAGCTCTAATAAGGCTCAGTGCCCCATTCGTTAGGCACCACACAAATTCATAAATGGCAATAAATGCCCTGAATAATTAATAAGAGTGAGTTGTTTCTCTCAGTAAACATTTATGTAGGATTGAAAGAAAGTTCAGATGGATTTAAATGCACTGGGGGACTGAGCAGCAGAATGGCTAATGAAATTTTACATGGCTGATGTAATGCTCATTGCCAAAAATGGTCTAAACATCTAATGTATCAGATGGACTCAGAAACTGTGGGCTTCTCAGAGGAAACAGGCTGGGGAGTCCTCATGGACATAGCTTAATGAAGCGCTCCCAGAGTGCAGCAGGAAAGCAAAGCGATGCTCAGATGCACCACGAAAAAAAGATTCAAAATCTGTAATCCTGAATGTTAAAATCCTTGAATGGCTCATGAAGATTTTATATGTTGTTTTGATACTATTATTCTTTTCCTTCTGACTACTGGGTGTATGCAGAGCTCTTTACTATAACCTAATAAATAATGATACTGAAAAAATACGAAGTATCTTCCACTGAGATTCCTGAAGTGATTCACAAACATTAAAAAATTAGGCTCAAACCTACAAAGAGCTATGCACATGCTTAACTTTAAACTGTGCGTAGTTCCTAGTTCCACTTAGCCCAACAGAACCAGTCAGGTGAAGCTGGTGTCTTTGCACGATTGAGGTCTTTATCTTCACAATCAGGGATTTCCCGTGTACACCCCCCCCTAAACTCCCCCATCCGCCCCGCCCCGGCTACGTGCAGTGTCAACTAGTTACATCACTGCAGTGTTGCCAGTTTAGTCATTTTCCAACTTCCCCCCATAGAGTGACCAGACAGCAAATGTGAAAAATCGGGACGGGGGTGGGGGTAATAGGAGCCTATATAAGAAAAAGACCCAAAAATCGGGACTGTCCCTATAAGTCGGAAGATCTGGTCACCCTATCCCCCCCTCAAATTCAAACACCCCCTCTAATTTCAGTTCCTGGGGAAGACTCTGCTCACAATACACATGTGATGAAGCTGAAATATTATTCTATTCCGCACATAAGGTAACTGAATCACAGAAAAATAAAGTGAACTTTCCAAAGGTTATACAGAAATAGATCTTCTAAATCACACTTTTCCTGTACACAAGATCATCCTTCCCTGCATATGGGGCCAGATTATCAGCAAGTGTATATCACCATAGCTTCAAAGAAACTGCTCCAATATATGCCAGTGAATCTGGCCCTCGCTCTTTCCCAGATTGCGCATTCCAATATATAGTGCAGTGTGTACTGTGCTTAAATTTCAATAAAGTTATATATTGTAAGAGATATAAAAAAAGGATATATAACAATGGAAAACACCCCCACTGGAATCCAGTGACCAATCAGGCTACTTCAATTTGTGAAAGACTTAGCGGAGAATAAAAGATGGATAAAGATGGACAAAACTTTGGTATGGAACTTACATATGCAAAGAGGTTACAACAACTCAAAATGTCTAGCCTAAAACCCTCAAGCATGTGTCCTTGTAAGGTTACAGCCCCATACCAGTTAATTCTGAACAGCGCAAAATGTTTGTTATTAAGGAGACTGTACTGAAGAATCTTAAAGACAGATTTTGCAAAGAGCCTCAGAGGGAATAAAGTAAACTATGGCACCTTAGCCCGATATTTGTGCTGACCAGCAGCCATGTTCCCTTGTCCCATGAACCTGTTATATCTCACAAGCTATGCAGAGGTGGGCTAGGTCAGTATTTGGATGAGACATACCTAAAAGGAAATGTAGTTGCTATGGGGAAGTAGCAATTTCAATTCAGCAGGTGGCAACCTCCCCTTTAAATCAATATCGAAGTGATACCACAGTATGGGATTAGACAGCTCTGTATTGCTCTGGTGCCATCCTTCAGATGAGACATCAAACCAAAGCTCTGACCGCTCATGGTCATGAAAGAAACAGGGCATCCTATTATAAGAGCAAGCACTGCTGTCCTGGCTGAAATTCCAAACTCAGGTAACTACACTCTACCTATCTAGAATGTCTTCTGTTGTTCCAATCGGGCATGGTACTTTACTTTGTTTTCTACCTTAAATTGTTGTGTAGTTATTGTGTGTTGTTAAGCAACAGCCACGATGCACCCAAAAAATGGCTTCATTTCAGTGGTGGAATAAGTAATTCCTACATCTCTTATCTACCTCACAGGGGAGTTGTGAGGCTAACTAATATTTGTGAAGTGCTTGAGGTCCTCTGAAGACTGTCAAAAACAAAGTACTATTAAGATTAGTACAATCTGTTGAATATGCTGTCAGCTCATACTCCCTAGTCTGGCACCTTTCCCTATCAGCAGCTTTCTTGATCCAACAAATAGTTACACTCCCATTTCATTCAAAATAAGGTCACTACTATCTATTTATATAGCTGCTAACTCCACTTCATGTAGTGTGGTTACCATAGCTCCCATATCCAACCTGGAAAAGCTCTTTATTCTTTGTATGGATTTTTTCCAAAAAGCTATGGCAGGTCAGAGGTGAGGGCCATCACAGAGGCATGGGGAGGGGCTGGTTTCTTTCCATTTTATTTTGTAACAATATTGCTTACACCTTGCCCACTCCTTCCCCCTGGCAAGTTATTTTTGTTTGTTTGTTTTTTACTCCACTTGAACATTGACATTACAGCTGTTTCACAATTTCCATTCATGAGAAAAGAAAAAAAAGGAAAATAGAAAAAGGAACAAAGCTGTCTGGTTTCCGACATTCCGTGGGGAAAGGAGGGAGAACACTGCAAATGCAACTAACATATGTAAAAAAGAAATAGTTCAGAATGTTAATCTGCAGTAATTGACACTACTTGGTTGGGGGAGGAGGAAATGCTCAAGACTGGCACAGGATAAAAGCATTTTTAGATCCATCAAAGACAATTTACACTTTTAAGATTGCTAACACGCTCTGGAGTTGGAAACATATGCTTGTTCCCATGTTCTTTTGCAAATCACTGCTTTATCTTTAAACAAACAAACAAACAAAAACACACACACCATGAACTCAAAGTAACAACAGTCATATTTCTACAGAAAATATGCCCAGTACATCCCTAGCATTAATGTCTTAAACTAGTTATAATACATTTATTGCTGTGAAATTAGAAGTCAGTATGTGTTATTGTTTTAGTGCCCGGTTCGAAAAATAGTACTGGGTATAGTATAAACAGTGTGCCTGGTAGTAAATATTTGCAGAGTCAGGCCCGTAAAAGCATTTTATTCCTGAAAGTTGTCAGCACCAAACACCCTTTATATATCAAATTCTGCACTCAGACAGTGCGCAATGCAATGCCCTGTTGAAACAAACTGACAACTTACTCTCATGTATCTCAGGATAGTACTTGGCCTTTGGTACATGTGTGCTATTTCTAAAAACCAAACTGCTGTCAACATCAAAACAAGATGTTCTAATAAAACCAAACACACACATGCACACACACATTTCTGCTTGGTTGGGAAGAATCACAGGGGACTGAAACTATTTTTTCAATATAGGAAATAAAACTTACTAAACCAACTCCGCTCTAACAAAAAGACTGTTTCAATAAAACATCCCTTTTATGCATGAAACAATGCTGGCTACATAGAATAGCACAATTTATTGTCCAAACAAGGTCCAGAATAGTTTATTACATTTGTTACTTCTCTGAGGTGCATAAAATTCAAAGCCTACCCAAGCTGCAACTTCAGCAAAGAATCAACACTCTACTGAACAAGTTGACTTCCATAGTCACACCAAGTTCTGAGAGCAGAAAATACAGGTAGAAGCTCTAAGGGCATAAATTACTCTCCTAGAAATAGCACTTCCCAGTAGTACTGTTACATTGGAAATTAATTTTATTTTCTTCCTCAATTTGACTTTTTGATACTGTAGCCAAGGGGAACTCGGCTATACACTTGTTCATTTTATATTTATGTAGATGTCAATCAAAAAAGGGGAAAAAGCTGTCTTTCAAGATCCTTTGTTCATTGGAACGTGCCCTATTCTGACCCAACAGAGGCGAAGCACACTTCCCTTAATACACTTGGAAATTTAACTCTGCCCTTCACCACATCCCACATCTTCCCTTGAACCTTTCAGAGTGATCTTCAGCCCAACAAACCATTCCACAATCTTTAAGTGAAATATTAATGCAACTGAACATCTTACCATTACATTCAAGTCTGCAGAAAATGACCCCAAGTCAGGAATGAAATGCACAGAAAATACTTGCACAGGTGTATCATAAGCTAAATTAACAGTAACCATGTTATATTTTCATCATGTAAATGGCCTTGTGTGATAGATCAGGGTTAATGATAATAATACCTAGCTCTTATACAGGACTTTTCATCTGTAGATCTCAAAGCATTTTACAAAGGAGGTCAGTGTCAACAGCCCCATGTCACAGATGAGGAAGCTGCAGCACACATAATTAACATGACTTGCCCAAGATCACACACCAGGCCAGTGGCAGAGCCAGGAGTAGAACTCCGGAGTCCCAGCCCAGAATGTTACATATAATTCATAATCATAGAATCATAGGACTGGAAGGGACCATCTAGTCCAGTCCCCGGCACGCATGGCAGGACCAAGTATTATCCAGACCATTCCTAACAAGTATTTGTCTAATCTGCTCTTAAAAATCTCCAATGATGGAGATTCCACAACCTCCCTAGGCAATTTATTCCAGTGCTTAACCACCCTGACAGTTAGGAAGTTTTTCCTAATGTCCAAATTAAACCTCCCTTGCAGCAATTTAAGCCCATTGATTCTTGTCCTATCCTCAGAGGTTAAGAACAATTCTTCTTCCTCCTCCTTGTAACAGTTTTCAAGTACATAAAAGGTTGTTATGTCCCTTCTCGGTCTGCTCTTTTCCAGACTAAACAAATCCAATTTTTTCAATCTTCCCTCATAGGTCATGTTTTCTAGACTTTTAATCATTTTTGTTGCTCCTCTCTGGACTTTTTCCAATTTGTCCACATCTTTCCTGAAATGTGGCACCCAGAACTGGACATACACAATACTCCAGTTGAGGCCTAATCAGCGTGGAGTAGAGCAGAATAATTACTTCTTGTGTCTTACTTACAACACTCCTGCGAATACATCCCAGAATGATGTTCACTTTTTTTGCGTTACAGTGAGTGTTGACTCATATTTAGCTTGTGGTCCACTATGATCCCCAGATCCCTTTCCGCAGTACTCCTTCCTAGACAGTCATTTCCCATTTTCCCATTCATATTTCACATTGTGGAGCCTCAGGGCTGTTTTAACTTATGCTGGCAATAACGGACTACTAGGGGTCATTCTGAGTGTCTGGGATTGCTGGAATGCCATGCTCTCTGGCACATTCACTCATACCCCAGCATGCCCCTAAGATGCGGAGAGATGGGGTGACACGACGAGCAGGGGAATATAGGGCTGGTTATACCAGTTTTACTCCAGCCAAGGATTCCCATATGCAAGGGGAATCCCTAACTGTCTGTTTAAGCCAGCTTTCTGCTTCCTTTGCACTGCCAAGGTAATGGGAATGGTACACAGCTAAGAATCCTGTCCATTGTCTCTGACATGGTGGCTGGTTGAAAGGGTCAGAGGGGAGAAAGGTAACTCTCTAGAAATAGAAAGTTGTTCTTCATTGTAACTAAACCCAACTGATGCCTATCCAGTCTAGTTGTTGTTGAATGTCAGATTAGATATGCCATGAATATTCTTTTTGTTGTTGTTGTCATGGGATTTTCAGTCTCCATTCTTATTAAAAGATAGATTCATTCATTATTATTATTTGAATTTTTGACTGTTTGGAGATAAAGCCACTGTGGTACATCCCGGAAGGAAAAGCAACCTTCTGACCTTTTGTGGAGCTATTGTTTCTCCAAGACTATTTGAGAACACTCATTTTAGGCAGCCCTGTAATGAATACAATCCAGATCCTGGCTGTGGTCAGTAACAGCACAGGAAAAGTTGACTGAGTGGTGGTAGGAATAAGGGATCTCACATTTTACTTTCCCCTTGAAAAGCAGATTTGCATGCATCTGACATTAGAAAACATGAAGGTCAAAATTTTCAGAAGTAACTATGGATTTTGGGTACCTCCATTTTTGGATGCCTAGCATGAGGCACCTTTGAGAAGTGGGAACTCAGCATTTTGTGAAAACGAGGCCTCTTAAATGTGCAATAAGTTGAGCACCCAAAATCAATAGTCACTTTTGAAAATATTAGAACAAAAACAAAGGAGCTGCATTAGAACTAAGAGTCATTTTTTAATCAGTTTAGGGTGTTTTGGATCCGTCTCCCTCTCCCCACTTTCTGCACTGCTAAATCTTCTGCAAAGCTGCAGAATAGTGAACACTGATATATAATTGGCCTTCTGTGGTACAAGAAACTAAAGCATTATTTTCTTGCTATTTATATTTCCATTCAATTTATCTTTCAAGACAGGGATGTGATTTAAATGATACCCCCTGAAGTAGACCAGACAGGAGAAGCTGCTACTCTCTGTAAAGAAGGTGGATTTGTAGTGCTTCCAGGTCCACATATGCATGCTTAGGACTGTCTATAAGGTTCAAAGGTGATAATAAACAAGATCATGTACTCAAAACAGTTACTTACTGCGATTTTCCACAAGGTCAAGAGCAACATTAGTAGCAATATCCATCCCAGTGTTTATGTATGACTGGCAGTTTTTCAGAGACGATAGAGAAGAATCCACACAGTTGAACGAAATCACTGAACCCCCAGGCATCTTGAAATAATTACCTTGGAAATAACAGAAAAGGGGTTTTAGAGATAAAGTGTTTGGAAAAAGAAATAGAAGTACAAATAACCAACTGAGAGTCCCAACAGCTCTGATCACATGTTGAAGAGCGAGGGTGAAATCCTGGCCGCACTGAAGTAAATGGAAGCTTTGTAATTGACTCCACTAGAGCCAGAATTTCACCCCAGGTATACCAAACATCTACGGTGCAATGCCGAACAGCACTACACCGCAGAAAGTGGCTTGTGGCTTTCACATTCTCATGCACACTGTTTCACTGAAGGTAAAATGCCCACTGATTATAAGGGCTGTTTTGACAAACAGGCAGCCCTCAGAAGAAATAAACTAACAATTGTCACTTATATAGAGACCATCAAACAAAGGACACGACTCTGTCCCAAGAATGCATTCACCAGTAAAATTACCCAATTCCGACACTGAAAAAGAGTGATGTGTCTATATTACCAAAAAGTTCACAAAATTAACAGTCAGTGCCAGTAGCACATTGTGGCTGCTGACAGAGACACACAAGAGTAATATCTAGTTTTTGCCACCCAATGAACTTTTTTATTTGCATTGCCATAGTTACTGCAGCTCTACCACCAGCAGCCTAGCTCTTCACTGCCTTCCCTCTGTTGGTACATTGGCTGCCACATAAGCTCCTAAGTGACTTTTCCCACCTGTAATGGGATTGCTTGCTCCTACAGTTATGCTCCATTGCTCGTCTATATTTTAGTCGTCTGTTTTCCAACCTGAAAAGTTCCAGTCTTTTTAATCTCTCCTCATACGGAAGCTGTTTCATACCCCTAATTATTTTTATTGTCCTTTTTTGTACCTTTTCCAATTCTAATATATCTTTTTTGAGATGGGGTGACCAGATCTGCATGCAGTATTCAAGTTGCGGGTATGCCATGGATTTATATAGAAGCATGATGATATTTTTGTCTTATTATTAAGCGTAAGATTTTGTCACAGAAATTTTTCATCAAAGTCACAGACAGATCACAGGCAATAAACTTGTGGCACCTTAGAGACAAGTACTCCTGTTCTTTTTTGCAGATACAGACTAACACGGCTGCTACTCTGAAACCAGGCAATAAACAAAAATTCACGGAAGCCCATGACCTGTCCATAGGGGAGGAGAACCGGACAGTCCAAGCCCCACCAGGGGGCCAGGGGTGACTGAGAGCTGCTCCAGCCCTGCCAAAGCCGAAGACGTCTCGGAGGTCCATTAAAGTCACGGAACCTGTGACCTCCATGACAAAAATCATATCCTTACTTATTATCTATCCCTTTTCTAATGGTTTCCCAGTTCCCCAATTTGTGTGTCATCTGCAGGGCCCTACCAAATTTACGGCCATGAAAAACACATCACAGACCATGAAATCTGAGATCTCCCCTCGTGAAATCTGGTCTTTTGTGTACTTTTACCCTACACTATACAGATTTCACAGGGGAGACCAGTGTTTCTCAAATTGGGGGTCTTGACCCAAAACAGAGTTGCAGGGGGGTTGCAAGGTTATTTTAGGGGGGGTCATGTTATTGCCACCCTTATTTCGGTGCTGCCTTCAGAGCTGGGCAACCGGAGAGCGGCGGCTATTGGCCAGGTGCCCAGCTCTGAAGACAGCACCCAGCCAGCAGCAGCACAGAAGTAAGGGTGGCAATACCATGCCATGCCATCCCTCCTTCTGTGCTGCTGCCTTCAAAGCTGGGTGGCTGGAGAATGGGGCTACTGACTGAGGGCCCAGCTCTGCAGGCACCAGTGCAGCAGTAAGGGTGGCAATATCATACCAGGCCATCCTTACTTCTGCACTGCTACTGGTAGCGGCTCTGCCTTCAGAGCTGGACGCTCAACCAGCAGCCGCCGCTCTCCAGGTGCCCAGCTCTGAAGGCAGCACCACCACCAGCAGTAGTGCAGAAATAAGGGTAGCAGTACTGCAACCCCTCTACAATCACCTTGTGACTCCCCC
Source organism: Chrysemys picta bellii (assembly GCF_011386835.1). NCBI lineage: Eukaryota > Metazoa > Chordata > Testudines > Emydidae > Chrysemys > Chrysemys picta. The sequence continues at coordinate 270,140,983 of NC_088792.1, read as the reverse complement.
CCAACTCATTTTTGGGTCAGGACCCCTACAATTACAACACGATGAAATTTCAGATTTAAATAGCTGAAATCATGAAATTTATGATTTTTTAAATCCTATGACCGTGAAATTTACCAAAATCGACTATAAACTTTATCAGTGATGATTTTATGTTTTCTTCCATGTCACTGATAAAAATGTTAAATAGCACAGAGCCAAGAACCAGTCCCAGAGGGACCCCACTGGAAACATAACTGCTTGATGACAATTCCCCAGTTACAGTTACATTTTGAGACCTATCAGTTGGCCAAATTTTAATCAATTTAATATTTGCTATGGAAATTTTATATCCTTCTAGTTTTTTAATCAAAATGTTGTGTGGTGCCAAGTCAAACGCCTTACAAAAGTCTAAGTATATTACATCAGCTCTATTACCTTTATCAACCATAAACCCATCAAAAAAAGATATCAAGTTAGTTTGAGAGGATCTATTCTCCATAAACCCATTTTAGCACCTTATGACAAGAAACTTCTTTATTTTACATGAACATTTAGATTCTGCAGAATGTGTCAGTGTCCGTCTGCCCCGTGACTCAGTTTCCCCATCTTTAAAACAGAGATTAAAAAAAAAAAAGACCTTTGCAACACACTTTGAGATCGATGGATGAAAAATGCCAACTATCCCGGATACTCCCAAGGCTACCCTTCCAGACACTCAGTGCTCCCCTTTGTCAGGGCCAGAGGTTGCCTGTCAGTTATTGTCCTAGTGCTGATCCCCCATCCCCTCCCACCCCAGGTCGGTTTCTGGGTGCAACATGCCAAGCAAAGAGCTCTGCTATCTCGGCCTTCACTTCACATCTTGGGGCCACACCACAGCATCTCCCTGGCAGGCATAGAGGTGGCAGTAGTGCCACCACTAGCCTGAGCCATGCCAGAGGGAGCTGCAAATGCCTCAGGGGCAACATATGCACCATGCTTTGGGAGCACCCACACTGAGACTAACCTCACTGGGTAACAGAACATCACACACACACCCCAGCCACCCAGGCTTGAGGGGAGGCGTACCAGCCTCTCGCCCATTGCGGGCAGCTTCTCCCTCCCCCTAAGAGAACTTCACCGCCCCCCCCCCCCAGCAACAGCCCCCCGCCAATCCCAGCTCTGCCCCGTAGCTCGGCCGGGGCGTCCGCAAGACATCGGCCCCGCTACCTGGTGCCAGGGGCCCAGGCCCTGAGGCGGCTCCGCCGGCAGCAGGCCGCGCTCGCCTCCGTCCCTATAGGAACCGCAGCCGCCAAGGGAGGCGAGGACTCTCCGCGGCGCAGGCGGGCACCGAGCAGGAACCGACTCATCAGCCGGCGCCTGTGCACATGACCCAGGGCCGCTGGCGTGGGGTGGGCGGGCGCTGCACCGAGGGCTTCCAGCGAGCGGCCTCCGGGCTTCCTGAAATCGCCTGCGAGTGCCCGCCAGGCCTGGCCCGGGGGAAGCCCGGCTCCTTCCTGGGCAGAGAGGCAGCCCGGCCAGCAGCTGGGCGCGGCGGGCACAGTAAGTGTGGGGTGGCTTGGCAGGCCCATGTAGGGTGACCAGATGTCCCGATTTCATAGGGACAGTCCCGGTTTTGGGGTCTTTTTCTTAAATAGGCTCCTATTACCCCCCCACCCCCGTCCCGACTTTTCACATTTGCTGTCTGGTCACCCTAGCAGGGCATTCTTGGGGTGCTCATATTTAGGCTCTGCCCCACCCCTTTGGAGGGGGGTGTTGTGATTTTGGAGGGTGAATAATAGAGGGTTAATTCTGGGGCGAGGGGGTGCTGGAGCTGTGTCCTCGTCCAGGGAACTCCCTGGGCGGGGGGGCTGACTGTGATGGTGGGAGGGTGACAGTGTCATTTTGTGGGTATTGTTTCCTGGGTTTGGGGGGTAGGTAGTTGTGTTTGTGAGGCACTGGGGGCATTTCTCTGGTGGGGAGGAGAGAGCTCGAGTACCTGGGACTCATAGGTTACCAACCCTCCAGGTAGGGTGACCAGATGTCCTGATTTTATAGGGACAGTCCTGATTTTGGGGTCTTTTTCTTATATAGGCTCCTATTACCCCCCACTCCCTGTCCTGATTTTTCACATTTGCTGTCTGGTTACCCTACCTCCAGGATTGCCCAGAGTCTCCAGGAATTAAAGATTATGTCATGTAATGATAACCTCCAGGAATACGTCCAACCAAAATTGGCAACCCTGCCTGGGAGATGCAGGTTTGGTGCAAAGGGAAATTGCTAAATGCCAGTGAAGGTAGAGGGGGGGGAGGGGAGATGTTTGTTTCAGTGCACAAGCTGGAGGTGACTGGTGGGATGAAAGCCAGTGAGTTCTTCAGTATCTCCTTGAAACATACTGTACAAAAGTCATTGAGTGCTAAAAGGAGTCTTTAATATTAATCCAAAATGAGGGTCTATCTCTGTCCCAGTGAGTAAGACTTAACCACTCTGCAAGTTACTTGTTTTGGACCATCAACCGTCTTGTTGATTTTGAAATATTTTAATGTGACATTCATTTAAAATCAAGAAGCCATGTTAGACTGATGAGTCGCATTTTTGGAGGGTAGGGTGATGCATAATTTAAGGCCCAGTCCTGCTGTCCTTGATTTAGGTCCCGATCCTGCAATAAGCACTGCATGAGCAAACTTCTGCACCCAGGCAAAACTCATTCCAGGGCTGTGTACTTAAACAGGAGAAAGATTGGGCCCTTATTAGGTATGCTGTGGTAGAGTGGATTTAAAGGGGAAGCTGTCAACTTAAATTTAGCTCAACACTTTTTTAAAAACAAGCTTTTACGAAATCTAAAATCAATACAAAAGTTTCCACAGATGTTTTTTAAAAATGAAAACAGTTGTCTTTAACATTGCTGCACTAAATATCTCATAGGGAAAGTGACCATAAATAAAAGTGAAACTGACTGTTGATTTCCCTTGGCCAAGCTGAGAGACTTGCAAAAATTAAACAAATTGTTTGTCTCAAGCTTGCAAACAATTAATTTTGATTTCTTATTCATACTTTACATATGATTGTAGTGTCTGAAACTATATGAAAAAGGAAGTGATTGGACAGTTGTGATTTAAGAGGCTTTGTTTGAACTCCTATAGCTCATTCTCCAGTGACTGTTGTAGCCTACAAGATTGTGCTCAGACTGGGTTTCTGGACACCTATGTTTGCTTCCCATCTCTGTCACTAACTTGCTCTGTCATCTTGGGCAAGGAATATAACCTTTCTGTGGCTCAGTTAACTTATCTATAACATAGAGATAATTATGTTTACCCCTTTTGTAAAAGTGGACTACATATTAGATATATCTCTATCGACTATATTGGAGAGAGATTGTTACTGGTTTACATTAGTATTAAAATACACTGTGCAGTACAGGACAGTGAAATATACTGACACCATCATGGAGCTATATTTATACCCCATATGTAAAATGCAGCAACATATATGTTTGATTTCTTATAATGTTCTCTCTGGTACAGGGATTTGGCAAATATAAACACTTCATCTGGTTAAGGTGATTTTGTGTTTTGGGGTCTTTTTAACGGGATAAAATTAAGATTCCTGACTTGGAGAGAGAGCACTGTGACCTAGAAATGTGAACACAATAGAAAAGGTGTCTGTGTAGCAATGAATAAATGATTGGCCCTGAGCTGCAATTAACTCCCATTCATGTAAATCATCAGAGGGGTAGCCATGTTAGTCTGAATCTGTAAAAAGCAACAGAGGGTCCTGTGGCACCTTTGAGACTAACAGAAGTGTTGGGAGCATAAGCTTTCATGGGTAAGAACCTCACTTCTTCAGATGCAGTCATCTTGCATCTGAAGAAGTGAGGTTCTTACCCACGAAAGCGTAAGCTCCCAATACTTCTGTTAGTCTCAAAGGTGCCACAGGACCCTCTGTTGCTTCATTCATGTAAATGTTTATCCACATTTGCTGTAGCACTTTTTTTTTAGTTGTATTGAGTTATAGATCTAAGGTGGCTGTGCTATTCTTAACTCATTTTATAAAGTACTAGCTTGTGTCAGTATCTTGCTTCTGCTGCATGGCTTGTCATCTGCTTTGATCATTTTGCCCTTTAGCAGCTGTCCAGAAATCTTTTGGTAAAGGAGATGGTGCTACAATTTCTCATCTGATCTCGGAGTTGACTTAGCTAAGTGCTGTATATATGCAGAAGATACACTACAGTGCTTACGTACTTCAGAAATTGTGAGTAGATAGCAAATGAAAAATAGAGTTCTATTACTATAGTTTTTTCAGAGTTGCTTTAATATCTATAGATTGAGCCATTTAAAACATGCTGAATGTGCGGATTTTTTTTTTTACAGGTAATTTAAATGGAGCATGTAGTTTTCCAGTTAGACGTCTTTCTCCCAATGACTTGAAGATTGAAACTCAAAAACAGACTGCAATATCACTACTCTGTGACAGTCATCTTCATGATGGTTGATTTTCTAGCTGAAAACAATCACTGTGGACAGGCAATTCTTCGGATTGTCTCTTGTGGAAATGCCATCATTGCGGAACTTTTGAGACTATCTGAGTTTATTCCTGGTGTTTTTAGGCTCAAAGACAAGGTTGATCAACAGAAGTATGGGGATATCATATTTGATTTCAGTTACTTTAAGGTAAATATTACTCTGCAATTGTTAAATCTCTCTCTTGAACCATCATTTTCTTACTGGAGCACTATTTTTCTAGGGCACTGTTTCTCAAACTGGGGTCCGTGGACCCCCACTCATCAACTCCTCCCCCTCCCTCCCTCCCAGCGCCTCCTGCATTCTAGGGAACAGCTGTTCAGCGGCATGCAGGAGGCTCTGGGAGGGAGGGGGAGGAGTTGGGGATTGGGCACACTCATGGGAAGAGGCAGGAAAGAGGATGGGCAGGGGTGGGGCGGGAAGAGGTGGGGTTGGGGTGGGCCTTGGGGGAAGGAGTGGCGTGGAGTGGGGGCGGGGCCTGGGGCTGTGCCAGGGCTTGGGGATCTGCAAAAAATTTTAAATCGAAATGGGAGTCCTCAGGTTGCTGAAGTTTGAGAACCACTGCTTTAGGGTGTTTTAGCCTTTTGGTATGCATGTGTTAAATCTGCCATTCTTGAGTAATTAATTGTGTTAATTACTATCAAATGTAAGAGTTTAATAAAATTTATTTTATGCTGAATTTGGTATTGGCAATAAATTCACCCAAAGTGAGCTTACAATTTGGATATGCCTGCACATTAGCTCTTTATTGCTTGAGTGAACTAAATCCAAAAACTTCATATCACACCTTTTCCCCTGCCTTGCTTATGCCTGTGAGTCAGAAACAGAGTATAGTCTAGATCTTGTATTTGGACAACAGGAATTTGATTTTTAATTCCATTGGATCCATCAGATCATTTGAAAGGAGGATGTGAGGGGAGAAAAGGGGCATGGTATAAAATACATACTTACATAAGAAATCCCCAAAAACACTAGTTTTGAAAAGTTGTTGGGTTTGCCCAGCTGAAAAAGTGGAATTAGGCCTTTTTAATTATCTGAGGGATAGTTTAATACTTAAAATCTCACTTTAGACAGAACAAGTAAATTCTGAGCATGTCAACAATGACTGTGTTCCTTCAGGTAGTATCAGGAGATTCTTGATGCATTTCTGGTTGCCTTAACCCTGTTCTCTATCTTCTGCTGCATTGAAAGCTACCTTTATATAACTTCCTTTTAATAAGAATTCTGCGATGGTTCTTTCTCCATTAGGTCTGTTCACGTGTGCTGAACTAACAAGCATATGCAGGATCCGTGGCCAAGAAGGATCCCTTGTTTCCCTTCCTGGGTTTAACTTCTTAAAGTGCTTTCACTTTGCTGTTTTTCAGGACAGTTTGGGAAGGGATCTTCACAGTGACTAATTTGCCTTTCTGTTTCTGAGAATTGTACAGTAAGAGACCTCTGATCACATAACGGTATTTTATAGAAAGAGTGACGAGCTCTGAGCATTGGATGGGGAATCGGGAGCTCCAGTTCTAATCCCGATTATGACCTGAGGCACAAATAGATTTAAAGTCACATCATCAATTTGGAAATCCTACTTTTGTCTAAAATCCTCACTATACAAGTAACATCTAAAATCATTATATCTGAGATAAAAAATGATTTGTTTCCGTTTGTTTACTTTGTGCAATTGGCAGCACTTATATGCTGTCAATTTCATTGCTTTACCTGTATTATCAGTCAGTCCTTGTGTCCTGCATGTGTGGATCTTTCACACAGCACCAAGAGAAAAATAAATATTTTTAAAACTCACAAATTTTGCCATGAGGACCTAGGCTGCTGTTAGACTTCAAATATCTTTTTAAGTTACTTATTTTATAAAGTTCAAATTGACAGCACCCTTTGCACTGTTTCCTCTCTTCCCCGCCATCTGTAAACAAGTACCTACTCTACAGGTTTATTTTGAGGAATAACATGAGGCCTGGGCCTGCCAACACACCCATAGTTCTGCTGCCTTCAAAGAGACAATATGGATTAGAAAAGACTAATTATGTGAGCTGCTGTTTGAAGAATCTTGCACTTAAGGTCATAGAATCCAGCCTTAATATGGGAGGATCAAAAGTATTAAGAGTGGAATTGTGGCTCCACTGACGCCAATGGCAAAGGTCTTCCTGACTTCAATAGGACCGTGTTTTCACCCAAAGTGTTAATTACTGTGTTTGCAGTATCCATATAAGAATTCCTAATAAAATGTAAAATCCATCAACCTTTCATTATAGAATTGATTTATAAGTACAAATGTCCAAAATATCTTTTGGGGGATGATCTAATTGTGAAACCAAAGTTAGTTGAACACACCTTGGCAATGGTATTTTTTGGTAGTTAAGGTGGATGCAATTGCTCAATACATAATTATTTCATGTACTGTTTCCTACAGCAAACAGTCATAATTCTGATCAATGTTCTTTAATAATTTTTAAATCCATTTCCTCTTCTTAGGGGCCTGAGATCTGTGAAGGCAAGTTGGAAGCCAAACCTGAGTTACTGGATTTAGATGAAGAATTTCGTGAAAACAACATAGAAATTTTGACAAGATTTTATCTAGCATTTCAAAGTGTCCATAAATATATTGTAGATTTAAACAGGTATGTGTGTAAGATTTGTTAATGTAGTGACTCCAGTAACTGTATAATCTTAATTGTGTTTTTTTTTTCTGCCAAAATATTTCTGTGTTACTTAACAGCATGACCTGCTGTAATGAACACTGTATTATGCTTCTGTCACTGTGTCCAACATGTTGATGGACCTTAGGCAAGTTACTTCACCTGTGCCTCCCTTTCCTTATGAATTAACTGGAAATGATGATTCTTGCCCATCTTTGTAAAATGTTTTTGACATCTGTGGATGAAGGGAGACCTATTATTATAAAATCAATTTTTTGGTGTTGCAAAAGAGTCTGAGGATTAAGATAAAAAAAATTTAGCTTGTGCCTCTCTATCTCTGACCTCCAATGGCACTGCTTTCCTAAATTATTTTTTTCAGAGTAACTACCTTACCCCAGGGTTACTGTTTTAAAAGGCTCATAAAATCATGTAAGCGAGAATTGCCAGAGACTCCATAAAGTCCAGTAGGGACTTTGCTGTAGCTATTGATTTTATGTGGAAGCTGCTCAGCTGCTGTGGTGATGGACAGGTACTAGAAAACCTTTTTTAGATAGATATATCCCACTTAACAGTTAAGATGAAATCATTCCACTTCCAACTTTGCCCTTGCAAAACGGAATGGAGATATATTAGAGAAATTTACAATAACTTATATTTGTGAGGTGACTTCTGGGCCTCCTGTCAAACTGTCAATGCCCTCTAGACTCCAGTGATGAAGCTCTGATTAACCTTCTGCATAATATTCCAGTCTTTCATCCAAGTCTGACTAGTTCCTAATTTTTCCTTTCCATGCTCTGCTCTTTAGATTACCTCCAGCCATACAGAGGTGAGGGGATGGTTTACAAAGGAGCTGTTCTCCTCACTTAAATACAGGCCTCAAATCTGCAAGATACTGAATACTCTTCAATCCATTGACATTAACTGAACCAGAGCATGATCAGTATGTTGCAGGAGACACTCTGCATCTAGTGAGCTCAGGCCTCCAGTGCCTTCCTCAGATTATTAAGACCTTTGTATTTTTTCTGTGCTTGAGAAATTTGTGCTTGTTGAACCTATGCTAAGTGAACTTCTTTATACCTTGGGAGGTGTTGTCATAATCTTATAAGCAGGGCTTCTACACTCTTCTGTTGACCTTCAGGGGAAACTGCCCCACTTGCTTGTAAGGGCACATCAGTTGAGAAGCAGAGAGCAGACTCCTTGTGGTGAATGACCTACTCTTGGTTACTGTTTGTAGATATTTGGATGATCTCAATGAAGGAATTTACATTCAACAAACATTAGAAACTGTGCTCCTTAATGAAGATGGCAAGCAACTTCTAGTAAGTATTTACCAGTTAGTAACCGGTAATGTAAACTACATCAACTATGTTAGCGTCAGATATAGTTTGGCATCTACCCTTTCTAAATTTAACTTAAAAATATTATCTTTTGTCTATATTTTAACTTCACAAAATGCATTCAAGATCTGTGGCTCATTTTTTGTTAGGAATCCATTGTAGGAAATGGTAAGAGGATAAGGAAACATTTTCGTTTTCACTTCATTGTGGTTCAAATCTGATTCAGGTCATTAGTGATCCAAAACTCACTGCCATCTGATGACCATTTAATGGCCACTGTGAAATAAGCTGGTCATCTCAGACCATTTTAGCAGACAGTTGCCCTCGTCCCATACACAGATCACTCCGCTAGTAGGACAAGGGGGTATTTCTGCAAAGCTAATAAATAAATTGGTGGGGAGACTGATACTTTCTCATGCTTAGCCTTGTTCTCAAGCAGCCATTTCTAATAAACTTTGGCAAGCCCAGGTGTGGAAGTGATGCCTGAGCTACCTCTGTTTAATGGATGAGACGAAACATTGAAGCACTATAATCTGGCACTTTTCACATGATGTAAAAACACTTAATTCACTTTAAAATATTAATTAAATGGTAAAAGTATGTTAGTGTTAGATAACATGAATTAACAAATTAATGCTATTTCTCAACAGTGTGAAGCTCTTTATTTGTACGGAGTCATGTTGCTGGTCATTGACCAGAAGATTGAAGGGGAGGTCAGAGAGAGAATCTTGGTTTCCTACTATAGATACAGGTATGCTTGTGCTAGGAAGTATTTGAATGTGGTTTGTATAGTAAAAATGTAGCATGCAGCATATATAGCTAAGGTTTTTCTTTGTATAGGCATTAATTTAATATGGGATGTGGAGGTTGTCACGGAGTATTGGGGGACTCAGGGCCCTGCACCCCCGGCTTCCTGCGATTCACCATGACTCTCAGCCAGCCAGTAAAGCAGAAGGTTTATTTGGATGACAGGAATACAGTCCAAGACAGGTCTTGCAGGCACAGACAGCCGGACCCCCTCAGTTAAGTCCAGCTCGGGGTCCCAGGGCATCCCAGCCCACCCCCCTTTGGGGGGGGGGGTCAGAGCCATCTCTGCCTCCCAGCCATCTCTCCAGCCCGCTTCCAGCACACTCCCTTCAGCGACCCCTCCCACAGCCTTTGTTCAGTTTCCCGGGCTAAGGAGTCACCTGGCCTCCAACCCCTTCCTGGGTTCTCATGTTACAAGCTCAGGTATGTTCCCTCGGGCAGACTCAGACTCCCATCCCCCAACGCAGACTATCCCAGCCACACTCGCCTGTCAGCATTCACACACCCCAGTAAGAACAGACCCAGTTCGTCACATCTCTCCCCCCTTCGAGACCGAACTGAGCAGGGTCACTTTAGCCAGTGACCCGGGGAAGTTCGAACCTACCCCCGTTCCCATGGATGCCCCCGCATCCCTTCCATTCCTTGGTGAAAATTACACCAGGCCCCTCCAGTTTCACGCCCCTCCCTTAGGTCGGGGTGCTTGATGGCACTCGCAGTTCGCACGTGGGGAGGTTTAGGCGGCCTGTGCCCTTCTCCCACCCCCATACCTCTGGGGCTCCAACTGGGCTGTGGTCTCCTCCCAGCGCTCCAGTCTGGAGGTCTGTGCTTTGGGCTCTGTTGGTTTAGAGCCGCCCTTTTAACCTTGGCCACCCTCCGGAAAGGATCCTTTATGCTGGGCAAGGGTCCTAAAGCTGTTTTCCCCTTGTCCCAGGCCTTCCTCCCCCTCTGACAGGGGTCACAGGATCTGCAGTACTGTCGGACAGTAACAAAGACCCCAGGCCAGTAAAAGCTCCGTAGCAGCCTCTGCTGGGTACGCCAGGTTCCTTGGTGCCCTGAGAGAGGAATGTCATGGGCCCGGCACAGCAGCTGGCGGCGATACTTCTGGGGTACCACCAGCTGCCTCCTGATCCCCCCCTGACTCCATTTTCCCTGGGGGAGCCCATTCTCGGTACAGGAACCCCTTCTCCCACAGGAACCTTTTCCGGCCACCTCGTCCCATGGTCTGTACCGCATTGAGGTCGGCCAGGTCCCTTATCTTCCGCAAGGAGGGATCTCTCTGTAACTCGGCCTGGAACTCAGCAGCTGGGACAGGGATGGCCACCTGCTCTTTCTCGCCCGCTGGGTCCGAAGCTGCAGCCTCCCTGAGCCGTGTCCCTGGGCGTTCCCTCCCCACCAGGTTAGGGTCCTGCGCCTCAGGCAAGGCACCCCCCCCCGAGGCCAGGGCGCAGTGCCCCTCGCCGGCTCTGACTGCGGGTCACAACTAAGGCGGTCTGGGGGCTGCTTGGCCAGTCCTTTAGGTCCGCCCCCATCAACACCTCAGTGGGCAAATGGTGGTGCACTCCCACGTCCTTGGGGCCCTCCTTGGCCCCCCATTTCAGGTGTACCCTCGCTACGGGAACCTTGAATGGGGTCCCGCCCACCCCGGTCAGGGTCAGGAAGGTGTTGGGCACCACCCGATCTGGGGCCACCACCTCGGGCCGGGCCAGTGTCACCTCTGCGCCCGTGTCCCAGTATCCATAAACTTTCTTCCCATCCACCTCCAGGGGAACAAGGCACTCGCTCCGCAGGGACAGCCCCGCGCCAACCCTGTAAACGGAGAACTTTGAATCCGGAGCATCTGGCCCCCCAGAGAAGCTGGCCTGGGGCCCTTCTCTTTCTTGAGCAGTTGATAAGCTGCCAGCCCCTCTTGCGTGAGAAGCCTGCCCCTCGTCCGTCTGGGCCTCTACCAAGTTAACCCGGTGCGGGTTCGGTCTGCTCAGTCTGTCCTTGAGCTTGGGGCACTGGGCCCGAACGTGGCCTCTTCGGCCGCAGTAATAGCAGCTCATGTCCCGTGGGTCCCCTCGAGCCGGTCGGTTGTCCCTGACGCTGGGCATTCCCCGTGGGAGGGGATTCCCCATATTCCCCCTTTGGGAGGTCCCAGGGTGACTCTCTCTCTGCATCGTGGCGGGCCTGTTCCTTTGGGGCTCCTCCCTGCCACCCCCTGACCGGCTCTTTACAAACTCATCAGCCAGCTGCCCGGCGTGTCGCGGGTTCTCTGGCTTTCTGTCCACCAACCACAGCCTCAGGTTGGATGGGCACCGCTCATACAGTTGCTCCAGTACCAGCAGTTTAATCAGGTCCTCCTTCGTCTGGGCCCCACCAGCCCACTTGCTGGCGTATCTTTCCATGCGGACGGCTAGTTGCAGATATGAGATCTCAGGGGTTTTATCTTGACTCCGGAACCTTTCCCGGTACATCTCAGGAGTCAGCCCAAACTCACGTAGCAGGGCCTTTTTGAATAGTTCGTAGTCCCCTTTCTCTGCCTCTCCCAGTTGGCGGTACAATGCCACGGCTTTGGGGTCCAGTAAGGGGGTAAGGACCCGGAGTCTGTCCGCGGGATCAACCCGGTGCAGCTCGCAGGCCGTCTCAAAGGCCTCCAGGAAGTCATCCATGTCCTCCCCCTCCTTGTATGGGGCCATGATGCACTTATCAAAGCTCCGTGCAGTCCTGGGTCCCCCCTCACTCACCGCAGCCGGGGGTTCGCTGCCCTTCAATCTCGCCAGTTCCAGGTCATGCTGACGCTGTCTCTCATTCTCCTCCCGTTCATGCTGTCTCTGTCTCTCTTCACGCTGATGCTGTCTCTCTTTCTCCTCCCGTTCATGCTGTCTCTGTCGTTCACGATCCTCCAACTCTCTCAGTTTTAGCTCTTTCTCCCATTCCAGCCAATTCCGCTCCACGGATGCCGAACGTCGCCGGGAGGATCCTCTGCTGGCCGGCGGGCTTCGCCGGGGGGATCCCCTGCTGGCCGGGGGGGTCACGGCGCCCTCGGTATTTGCTGGGCTCCTCCCCACCCTTCCCCTAGGCATAGGAAGGAGGGGTCTCGGGAAGCCCTCAGCAGCCGGCTGACCACTCCCAGCTGGGACAGACACTGGTGCCTGCGCTGCATTTGCCAGGCTGCTTCCCTGAGACACAGGGATCAGTTCATTCGCGCGATCTTCCGCCTCCAGCTGGGCAATGAGCTGTTCTTTGGTGAGCCTCCCAATGCGCAGCCGCCTCTGCTTGCACAGCTCCACCAGGTCGCTCTTAAGCCGCTTGGCATACATCTTCCTGCTGGCCACTCACCGGCCTGCGTGCTCACAGCTCCCCACAGTTCCCAGGGGGACCCCTAGTGTGCCAGCCCTTCTCGAGGTCACCGCCTCTCTGCCAGGGTCGAGCTGCAGACTCCTCCGCCCCTGGGACCACTCGCTGCGATCCCCCCGGGGGACCCTGTTACTGCAAAAGTCCTTCTCGCTGGTCACACACTCCCAGGGGTAATAACCGTCTCTCTCCCACTCTTCCGCAGGCCTGGTCCCCGTCAATCCCCCTTCGTTTTACTGCTCCCCAGTCACTTACTGCAGGAAGCGCCGTCCACGGGGTGCAGTAGATCCCGCCGCTGCCACCAGTTGTCACGGAGTATTGGGGGACTCAGGGCCCTGCACCCCCGGCTTCCTGCGATTCACCATGACTCTCAGCCAGCCAGTAAAGTAGAAGGTTTATTTCGATGACAGGAATACAGTCCAAGACAGGTCTTGCAGGCACAGACAGCCGGACCCCCTCAGTTAAGTCCAGCTCGGGGTCCCAGGGCATCCCAGCCCACCCCCCTTTGGGGGGGGGGGGTCAGAGCCATCTCTGCCTCCCAGCCATCTCTCCAGCCCGCTTCCAGCACACTCCCTTCAGCGACCCCTCCCACAGCCTTTGTTCAGTTTCCCGGGCTAAGGAGTCACCTGGCCTCCAACCCCTTCCTGGGTTCTCATGTTACAAGCTCAGGTATGTTCCCTCGGGCAGACTCAGACTCCCATCCCCCAACGCAGACTATCCCAGCCACACTCGCCTGTCAGCATTCACACACCCCAGTAAGAACAGACCCAGTTCGTCACAGAGGTATTGGCTCCTGTCCTGCAATCAGATCCACCTGGGTGGATGCTGGTGCCCCTGAAGAGCCTCATGGACATTAGGGTTACCTCTTTCATGCACCAAGGTCTGTCTGCACAGATCCAGCTGCTTGGTGCGTAGATCCAGTTGCATAAGCAGTGCTATAGACTTGTTCTGATTCTGATCTTATGAGGACTTGGACACCTTGGCTACAATATTTCTGCCTAGAGCTTCAGTACTGTAACCCTCAGCTAACAAAATATAACAAGCTTCCAAAGGCACAAGAAAATTTTTGTGAAATGTGCTGAGTTCCAGCTACTACATTTATCCCCGAATGTACTTCCTACAGTTATAGCACACTTCTGAATAGTCCAATCAATAAATAGAGCTGCTAGCTGAACTCAGGAATCTTTGATATTCTTGGAGGATTTTGTGTGATTTAACAATCTAACCCCTTTCACCAGTAATATGTTTGCTAAAAGGAAAAACAATATGATTGTTTAGTCCTTAAATGAATCCTCACACTTCAACTGGTATCTCTTCTAACTTTCAGACGTAAGAAAGTAGAGTGGAAATTCCTCATTTCCAAAATATGAGGGTGGGGCAAGGAAGGGAATTCAGAAGTAAAAGAAAATGTCAGATTCATCTTCTGAATTGAATGCTTTCTGTTTCTATCCTCTGTGAACTATGAATAAGGTTCTTTGTTTCATTCATGCTTTGTATCCTTAGTTAGGATTCCAGTATAGGCATCTATAGCTGCCCTTCCTTGGCAAGGGGAAAATAATGTTTGGTTGTTTTTTGTTTGTTTGTTTTGTTTTGTTTTGTTTTTAATGGATCAGTTCATGTAGATACACTTTCTTTTTTCTTTTATAACCTAGTGCTGCTCGATCTGCTGATTCCAATATGGATGATATATGTAAGCTGCTTCGAAGCACTGGGTACTCAAGCCAACCAGGAGCTAAAAGGCCTCTAAACTATCCTGAAAGTTACTTCAGTAGGGTACCCATAAGTGAAACATTCATCAGCATGGTTATTGGCCGCTTGAGATCTGATGACATCTATAACCAGGTGAGTTAACCAGTGGGTTTTGGTGCTCTTAAGGGGTTTCAGTTAATAAAAAGGCACTTTCTTGACCCTCTCGGTATATTCGGAATTTGTTCAATTTATCAATGTAGTAGTGAAGGAATACACTTCTCCATACTCCAGTTCAGTGGTTCTCAACCTCTTTTTTTTTTGCGGACCACTTGAAAATTGCTGAGGGTTTTGGTGGACCACTTAATGATCTTTCCAAATGTTCTTTGTACCGTTAGTTAACTATTGTAAAGTGCTTTGGATAAAAGCACTGTATATAAAAAAACTTAATAATAATTAACGTTATTTTGTTCTACAAATAAAAGCACACAACTCATATTTTAATATCAGTAGTCTTACCTTTCTAATGCGATGGATGTGCCTTCTTTCCCCTACCGCAGCATCTCCCAAGCTGGGGCTGGGAAGGAGGGGGGTCTCTCCCCCACCACAGCAGCCACAGAGCTGGGGCTGGGAAGGAGGGCCATCTCTCCCCGGCAGCTGCAGTCCTGGAGCTGAGGAAAGTCACCTCTTTCTCTGGCCGCCGGAGCCCTGCACATCCCAAATTCCCCCCTCATCTCACTCCACTGCCCCCTCCCACCTACCC
Source organism: Chrysemys picta bellii (assembly GCF_011386835.1). NCBI lineage: Eukaryota > Metazoa > Chordata > Testudines > Emydidae > Chrysemys > Chrysemys picta. Next base: position 270,125,937 of record NC_088792.1, on the reverse strand, counting down.
CCTATTCCCCCCCAAGGCCACCACCTCACCTTACATGTGTGTATTCTCCAGGATCCAGGCACCTAATGAGTGGAGCCACGCAGGCGTGGCTCCACTCATTAGGTGGGTGGCCCTTCATTCTCTCATGTGCAGCCGCCCAGGCGCGCACCTTACAGGGAACTATCTGCAGACCACCTGAATGGAGCTCGCGGACCACTGGTCTAGTTATCTTGTGCTTGGATTATTGCAGTCTCTGCCTCTCTCTGAAGCCTCCCACCAACTCCCAGTCCCTCCAAAATGCTTCCCTCCTGGTCCACTCCTTCCAGTCCATCTTTAGCACTTTGCTTCAGGCATGCTCTCCCCTGCCTTTGAATCATTTACAACGAGGTAATATTTTTATAAAATCTGGATAGCATCTGTAAATTAGCTTGCATATTCTAGTAAGATGCAGGATGTAAAGGGCTCAGTATAACGGATGGATGGATTTGAGACTTACATGCCCAAGATACCCAGCTGACAGATGATAGCCTTATGGTATGAATGTACTGTACTCTTAAGTGCACCATGCTAATATTTGCATATGCTTTGTTTTTTCCACATTTTAGGTTTCTGCATATCCATTACCAGAGCATCGCAGCACTGCTCTGGCTACTCAAGCTGCCATGCTGTATGTGATTCTCTATTTTGACCCTTCTATTCTTCACACACAACAAGCAAAAATGAGAGAGATAGTGGATAAATATTTTCCAGATAACTGGGTAAATACTGTTGTTGTTCTTACACTGCATGCTGGATTTAAACCTGCAGTGCAACTTTTATTTGAAGTACCTTTTTGAAGTGTGCCTTGCAGAAAATACTGTCTTAGAGAATAGAATAGAATAGAATAGAATAGAATAGAATAGAATAGGAACTCCTTTAGGGAGATTAGATTATGCTTTGTTTGGAGCATGTTGATTGAGTAAAGGACCCAGTAAAATATCCCTTGTGAATATTAGTCACTATGAACATATAGTTCACTTCATTTATGATGAAGTGCAGATGGAATAGAAGCTGCCACCTGTTACCTTTTATGGAGATCTCTGTCCTTATAGCTGTACTTACAACTAAGAAGAGAGTCGTACTAAACAAAGAAAAGTGGAAACAAGTGATCTTACAAATGTCCAGTCGCTTCCAATTGTGTTTTGCATGAGCAGGATAGAAAAAGACAAGGGGAAGTGGAAAAACTAATACAGCAGGCACTGTAAGAAAGAATAGGAACTGTTGCTTCTAGACACATGTATACTACTTCCATTGTCTTTGTGAAAACTGCACACTAATATCTGAAGGGAGAATTTAGCATTATAGGTTTTTAAGGATGCTACCATCTTTCACTCCACAATGATACAAATATTTAAATGGCTGACTGTGTGATGGAACGATCAGTTATAATAGAGCCTTCCACTTCTAGGCTGGATTCAAATCAGCACTTAGTTGTTAGTGAATGAAAATCTTAATCTTTAAGGGACATTCAGTAATTTGTGAAATTAGTAATCCAGTGGTTTTAGGCAGGTCCCCGCTTCACACAAAACACAATCACAATGGGCCCTAATGAACTCTTTGTTTATATTCTTGGAACGGGACCGAGGATTGATGGGGAAAATACATAGAGCTGTCCACTCACTCCTACAGGTGATCTCACCAGGTCAGAGTGGAGGTGTTTTGGAGGAACGGTGTAGTGAAGTTTCACTGCTGCTGCCCTGTTCTGTCTATAACATGGGATTTCCACCTCCAGTCAAGCACCTTACACGAGCCTAAAAATGAAAAGCTCCCAGTGAACTTAATCACACTTCAGCGTCTCAGATTTTTAAAGGAGCCTAAATGAGTTAGGCACCCAACTCCCTTGGCTCCTTTTGAAGTCCCATCCTCTGTCTGAAACCATTGTGTCTACTGCTGTTACAAGTAACAGCTCACATTAAACTTAAAGAGCATGAGTAAAAGAGAGGTGCTATCAGCTTGTCTGCTTTATGCATTTGACAGCCCTTTGTGTATGGTCCAGTCCTCTGTCGCTTGTATGGAACTTTCACACAGCAACAAGGGGGATAGGGGTGGGGAGAGGGAGGAAAAACAGGAAAAGGTGATTGCAAAATCATAGAAAATGGTAGAAACACTTTGTCCTTGATATTAATATTAAATGAAATTGCTATAAATTCACTTTTAAAAAACTGACTAGATTTCAAATTGACATTGTCCTTTCAAATGAAAGGAAGAGTCTAAGAATCATGGATTTCCAATGAAGGTGAAGGGAAGAAGGATGTAGCCTAGAAATTTGTTTTGTCTGTAGCTCATCTGTACATGAGGTTGGGTACAGATTAATTATTTCTAGCACTCTAACCCATGAACTACCTTGTTCTGTTCACGCTTCTAGGTGGAGAACATTTCTCTTTCATAATAAGAATGACTACAACTTAAATTTTGTTTCTGCTTCCATCCTTAGGTTATTAGTATTTATATGGGAATCACTGTAAATCTAGCTGATGCATGGGAACCTTACAAGGCTGCAAAAACTGCCCTCAACTACACATTAGATCTTTCAAACATCAAAGAGCAGGTGAGTAAATACAAGTTTTATATTCATGGTAAGATTCAAGCTGTGTGGGTATTTCACATGTATTCCATGTGTTTACTAGCACATGGATCGTCTTTCTCTAATGCATAACTCGGGTGAGTCAACATTGAGAATGGCTTCAAGTCTCAAAGTCTGAACCCTCTGTAGTAAATATTTTGTGTCTCCTTCCTCATAGTTCCAGTGCTCTGAGTTGAGTTCATAGCTGCCGACAGCCAACATCATGTTATGCAGTACTCGAGATGCTTTTCTCACTAAGGAATTTAGTCTCTTGCTGGGAGCTGAGCAACTATGCTGATTAGAGAATCTGTCCCTTTGCTAGACAGAAATTATCTTCATGAAATGTTTATAACCATTAGTCTGCAGAATGGTTACAAAATATAAAAGTATACCATAGCACAAAAAAGTTGGTTGCTCGTTTATGTTAAACTACTTTCATGTGACTCTGACTTCAATGGGACTATCCATACCCTTAAAACTAATCACATGCCGGATTTAAATCGACGGCAGTGAGGTTCCTAGTGGGATGTTCAAAAGCGCCTACGCACCTGTCTGCATGTTTAGATACCTACATATAAACATCTGTCCCAAGATGGAGCCCCCAACTATCATGTGCAAGAAATAATCACCTTGATATTAAATGAAACTGCTATAAATTCACTTTAAAAAACTGACTGAATAAATATTTGCAAACATATTTTTCCTTAATCTGTTAATACAGCCAACAACTGATTTATAGCAAATATTTCCAATTCTAGAGTGTATTTTATTACTGCTTTGTTCTTTCTAGTGGATGCACAGTAAACTTTTCATTGTCAGCTGGGTGGTTCTACCATTTTTTAGGTAAAATTTTTGAAAGCGTGTAAGTAACTTAGGAGCCAAAGATCCAGGTTCCTAAATCACTTAGGCATTCTGAAAACGTTGTCCTTCATGTATAGGTCCTCAGCTCTAGATGCTAGATTACATTCTCTCACCACTCAATTACAAAGTCTGCCTTGAACTGTGTTCCCTGGCCATCCCCAGAGAAACTATGTGGATAGTGAATTTACAGCATGTTACTTGACTCATACTCACTCTGTGCTCATGCAGTGCTGCACATAGTAGATAAATGATCTTTCCTTGTTCCATATTGATGAAAGAATTGTATGTTCAAAGGCAAGCCGGTATGCTGCTGTCACAGAGCGTGTGCACGCTCAAGTTCAGCAGTTTCTCAAAGAGGGCTGTCTGAGGGAGGAGCTAGTGCTGGATAATATTCCCAAGCTGCTCAACTGCTTAAGAGACTGCAATGTTGCAATCCGTTGGCTGATGCTTCACACTGCTGACTCGGGTAAGGCTATTCACTGGGCTTTTAGTACAGAATTCTGTATGTTAGATGATGACTGGAGCTTTTTTTTTTTTAATTTAATTTTTCTTTTCTTTTTTTGCATCATGGAAGCCAGTGGAGTTTCAACCATTGCTTTCAATCATTTGCAGAAGTGCTCTTTTACTAACCCATTTCTTGAAATTTCACCTCAGAATAGCATCCATGCCACATGTTTATTCTTACAACCAGACACAGACATAAAAACTTTAATGTGAAATCATGATTCTATGGAACTAGCCCATGCAGGTTGAACTATATGAGCAGGGAGACTGGCTTATTTCTTCTGTTTGTTATTTAACAAAGTACCATTTTCAGGGTGTTGCGTCTAACTTTTTAATGTCATGGTATCGCACATCCTTTGAAACCAAAACTTTTGGTTATGTTTGCAGTGTCTAGCACCAGAGGGCTTACGCTCTAGGTATTTAAAAGAAAACAAACACCTAATAATAGTAAGGTGTCTGCATCAAAAAAACTATCACAGCCAAAAAATGTGCCTTTGCAATCTCAGCAGAGCAAACAAAAACTGAATGTACCTTGAGACTCAGCTATATTCTCAACTACAGATAGTCCCTCCAAGTCAGAGGTGAGGTACATCGGTAGAGCACCAGGGGAGCTTCCACTGCCACTACTCATATCATTCTTGTTTGGTGGAGGATATCAGTCCCTTCCACGAACAGAAGTTGGTCCAATAAGATATTACCTCACCTACCCCGTCTCTCTCAATCTTTTCAGAAACTAATATTTGTAAATAGGCTCATTTCTAATAGCATAATGCATTCTCCAGTGGTACAGAATTTTTGTCCTTCCATTTGCAGCTTGTGACCCAAATAACAAGCGTCTCCGTCAAATAAAGGATCAAATTCTAACGGATTCCAAATACAATGCCAAGATCCTTTTCCAGCTTCTCCTGGATACAGCACAGTTTGAGTTCATCTTGAAAGAGGTAACATGTCAGTGACAGCTATTTTTTAAAAAGTTATTTCCCCTCAACTGTGACACAGTGCTGAGGAACGGGCATTGAATGCTGATAGAACAATTACAACTGTATGATCCACTAATATCAGCAAATGAGTCTCCTTCTTGTTGACCTGGGTTTTCAATCAGAGAGAGGCAGATTCTGCACCTTGGAATTGCCTTGTACATGTCTTTCTCGGTGGTTGCCTAATTTCATTCTCAGCCAACACACATTTGCTAAGCATATTGGTTTATCTTACTGATAACTGGCAAACTAGAAACTGACTAGGAGAAGCTGCATAATTCTTATCTTAGTATATTTTCTTCTTTTAGGCTTTATTTTAACCAAAGGACAGTTGGGGCTGATTATGCAAAGAGCACTCTAGTGGGAAGTCACTTACACCTATATAAAGTGGGTATAAAATACAACTACACCGCTACCTCGATATAACGCGACCCGATATAACACGAGTTTGGATATAATGCGGTAAAGCAGTGCTCCAGGGGGGCAGGGCTGCGCACTCCGGTGGATCAAAGCAAATTCAATATAACGCGGTTTCACCTATAAAGCGGTAAGATTTTTTGGCTCCCGAGGACAGCGTTATATCGAGGTAGAGGTGTATTTTTATTTGGTAGTATTTTACACTCCCAGCACTGATTCAGGAAAGCATTTAAGTGCATGCTTAACTTTAAGCACATGCTTTCCTGAACCACAGTTTCTCTTTACACAGTCACGAATCTTTACACAAGATGTAGAGCAATGGAGAATCAGGCTCTCACAGTATCTCTGCAAATAAAAAATTAGTAGATCTTTCTGTTAGTGACCAAAAAATCAACAGTACATCTGACATAAGCACACTTTAACATACAGTATATCCAGCATTCTCCCACTAGACATGGGCCTTGATAGCTGTATTTTTTTTTCCTCACAAGTCTCTTAAGTTTTGTATTTAGTATACTAGCGAGATCTTATTTGGATTCAAAACATGCACCAATACCTTAAATGTATGTTCTTGTGTTCATTGTGAATCAGTTCCAGCCAACTGAGTATTTTCAGCATTATTTAAAATTAGGGCTGTCAATTAATCGCAGTTAACTCACGCAATTAACTCAAAAAAATTAATCGCGATTAAAAAGATTAATCGCCGTTTTAATTGCACTATTAAACAATAGAATACCAATTGAAATTTATTAAATATTTTGGATGTTTTTCTACATTTTTATATATTGTATTCCGTGTTGTAATTGAAATCAAAGTGTATATTATTTTTGATTATAAATATTTGCACTGCAAAAATGATAAAATAGTATTTTTCAACTCACCTCATGCAAGTACTGTCGTGCAATCTCTTTGTCATGAAAGTGCAACTTACAAACGTAGATTTTGTTTGTTTTGTTTTTGAGTGCAGTTATGGAACAAACAATGTAAAACATCAGAGCCTACAAATCCACTCAGTCCTACTTCTTGTTCAGGCAATCGCTAAGACAAACAAGTCCATTTACATTTACGGAAGATAATGTTGCCCTCTTCTTATTTACAAAGTCACCAGAAAGTGAGAACAAGCATTTGCATGGCACTTTTGTAGCCAGCATGGCAAGGTAATTATGTGCCAGATATGCTAAACATTCATATGCCCCTTCATGCTTTAGCCACCATTCCGGGGGACATGCTTCCATACTGATGACACTTGTTAAAAAAATAATGCATTAATTATATTTGTGACTGAACTCCTTGGGAGAGAATTATATGTCCTCTGCTCTGTTTTATGAGCATTCTGTCATATACACCTCTACCTCGATATAATGCTGTCCTCAGGAGCCAAAAAATCTTACCGCGTTATAGGTGAAACCGCGTTATATCGAACTTGCTTTGATTCACCAGAGTGCGCAGCCCCGCCCCCCAGGAGCACTGCTTTACCGCATTATATCCGAATTCGTGTTATATCGGGTCGCGTTATATCGGGGTAAAGGTGTATTTCATGTTATAGCAGTCTCGGATGATGACCCAGCACCTGTTGTTCATTTTAAGAACACTTTCACTGCAGATTTCACAAAACTCAAAGAACAATAGAATTGTTTACAATGTCATCTGAAAATGAGAACAGGCATTCTCGTGGCACTGCTGTAGCCGGCGTAGTAAGATATTTACATGCCATATGCGCTCAAGATTCAGATGTCCCTTCATGCTTCAACCACCATTCCAGGTGAGATTTCTAAAGATAGCTACAGCACTCAACCCAAGGTTTAAGAATCTGAAGTGCCTTCCAAAATCTGAGAGGGACGAGGCGTGGAGCATGCTTTCAGAAGTCTTAAAAGAGTAACGCTGGCACATAAATATCTTGCGACGCCGGCTACAACAGTGCCATTAGAATACCTGTTCTCACTTTCAGGTGACATTGTAAATAAGAAGTGGGCAGCATTATCTCCAGCAAATGTAAACAAACTTGTTTGTCAGAGCAATTGGCTGAACAACAAGTAGGACTGAGTGGACTTGCAGACTCTAAAATTTTACATTGTTTTATTTTTGAATGCAGTTTTTTTGTACATAATTCTACATTTGTAAGGTTCAACTTTCATGATAAAGAGATTGCACTACAGTACTTGCATTAGGTGAATTGAAGAATACTATTTATTTTGTTTCTTTACAGTGAAAATACCTGTAATCAAAAATAAATATAAAGTGAGCACTGTACACTGTATTCTGTGTTGTAATTGAAATCAATATATTTGAAAACACCCAAAAATATTTAAATAAATGGTATTCTATTCTTGTTTAACAGTGTGATTAATCGCTTGCCAGCCCTATATAAAATGGAATGATATTGCAGTTCGCATTAGTGCCAAATTCATAAACTGAAGGTTTCATTTTTCAATAGATGTTCAAGCAGATGCTGTCAGAAAAGCAGGCTAAATGGGAGAGCTATAAAAAGGAAGGGTCTGAAAGGATGACTGAACTTGCTGATGTCTTTTCAGGAGTTAAACCTCTTACAAGAGTGGAGAAAAATGGTAATTTAAATGAAGTGAACAAATGGAATAAGCAAGTTTTGTATTTTGGTGGTGAGGGGAGAGAGAATACTGAAAATAAATGTTTATGGGATATTAATCACAGGAAAAACTTTCCCCTTCGTTGTTGTGAACCCAACACCATCTAACCAGAAACTGAAACAGCCCTGGCTACTTTCACGGTAAAAACATAGCATAAAGCAAAACCTAAACAAGCAGCATCACTGATGGTAAATGTGTGTGGGGGTTTTTTTTTGTTTTTTTTTAATTATTTCAGGTTTTACAATCTACATTGGTAGTGGTGCTGCAGCTTAGAAATTATTTTAAAATATTACGTGAGACTTTTATGTTGACCATACCCCTTTAAAATCACATGTTGAGAGGTTGGGATTTTAAAAGCAACATTTAGAATCTTAGTTTATTTACTATATGTTTTAGGAAAGATTAATATTTTTAGTATTAAAGGCAAGTCATGCATTTTATTAATCAGATCTTCAATTGTGTTTGTGGGGATTGAGTCACTAACTTAAAATTTTCCTTTTTCCTGGTTAAACAGAGAACCTGCAGGCTTGGTTCAGAGAGATCTCCAAGCAAATAATGTCTCTAAACTATGACGACTCCACTGCAGCGGGCAGAAAAACTGTACAACTGATACAGGCATTGGAGGAGGTAAAGACAGGGACTTGGAGCCATAGTGTATAGCATCTTTGGAAAACACATTTGATACACTTATGTTGGCCTTTCAACCAGATGGATCACAACGTGTTTTTCTAACTTAAACCCCTTATACGAATACAGGCCCCAATTCTGTAATCCACTCCATATGATCATAAGAGTTCACCTATAAAGATCTGTTTGCAGGATAAGGGCTATAAAGGAATCAATTTTCCCCCCATTAAGTTCAATAGCCTTTAAGACAAAATGAAACTAATGTTAAACAGAACTTGGTAAGTGCTATACATCAGTTTAGGAAAGGATGTGAAAAGAAAACCCAAATCTATTTGAAACTGCATAGGGAAATTTAGGAGGCAAAAGAGAAATATCCATATTAGAATTTGGCCAGGACACAAGAGCAAACACCTTTACCCATTTTTCCAGGCGGTAAAAGACAGTTCAGCATGGTGTCTCAGAGTACTCCCAAGGTATGTAGGCACTTGGTTAGATTAAATTGCTTCCTTAGGCCTGGACTACACTGGGGTGGGGGGGGGGGATCAATCTAAGATACGTCGACTTCAGCTACACTATTCTCGTAGCTGAAGTTGCGTATCTTAGATCGACTTAGAATCACTTCGCCTCCTCACAGCGCGGGATCAACGGCCGCCGCTCCCCTGTCGACTGCGCTTCTGCCTCTCGCCATAGTGGCGTTCTGGAGTCGATAGCAGAGCGATCGGGGATCGATTCATCACGTCTACAGTAGACGCGATAAATCGATCCCCGATAGATAGTGTAGACGTACCCTTAGTGACATTCCAAAGTAAGAGAGGGTTTTGATGAATGTTGTGTTTATTTTATCAAGAAAAATATTGTAAACTTAGTGAATCTTTTTTGTCAAATCGTCCGAGGAGGAAAGAAAAAAAAAAAAAAGACAAATGGAGACTTTGTTTTAATACAGGTCCAAGAATTTCACCAGCTGGAATCTAATCTGCAAGTTTGTCAGTTTCTTGCTGATACCCGCAAGTTTCTCCATCAGATGATACGAACAATCAACATTAAAGAAGAGGTCTTGATCACCATGCAGATAGTTGGTGATCTTTCTTACGCTTGGCAGTTAATTGACAGGTATGTCACCAGGGTTTGTTTGTTTTAATTCAATCTTGTGTTCCTTTTATTTAATTTTCTCCCATTTATCATTGTTGAAGTAGGACTACTTCCGTTCAAGAGAAATTGTATGCATGTCAGTTCCTAACTTTGCACAAATCTTGCAAATGCTGTTAACTCTTGCAACTTGTTCTAAGTAGCAATGCCTAGGGCCATATTGTGAGATTCTGAGCAGTCAACTCCCATTGCCTTGAATGGGAATTATGGGCCCTTGTTGGGCTTGTTTCTAGGAGAGGGTTATATGATACTACAATTTTGCTATCTATTCTTAACCCAATTATAACAGCTTTGAAGATTAAAATGGACCAAGGTTTAGCCTGTTAAGTGGTTTCCAGGTAACAAGGATCCAGATTTTTTCCTGGGTTGTTTTGACCAAAAACAAATGGACAAACCATTGCCACAAGAGTATAAATGGCACATCGCAGCATTGGGTATTACTGAGTGTCTGACACTCTCTTATCTTGTTGCACCACTTACCTTACATTGACTGAACTGTTGTCCCAAAAGGCATCTCTGTTGGCCAAGTTCATTCGTGGTGTAACTCCACTGACTCCATGTGCAGTTTCTGCATCAGACTGTGGTACAAGAGAGAAATAGTTCAAGATGACGGACCTGATATTTTTACTTTTTTTTCAGCTTCACATCTATCATGCAAGAAAGCATAAGAGCCAGCCCATCAATGGTAACTAAACTCAGAGCTACTTTCCTAAAGGTAAGCATGAATTAAATGAATGGCTCCTACTTTATCATTGAAGGTATGCCAACAATACGATTCCATGTTTAACTCCTCTGTTAATTAGACCTTAGTGTTTATCCATCTACATGACCACTCGTACGTGACCATATGTGTTTAGACGTGAATAGTTCTGATTACCATTACTTTTCATAGATTAATAAAATGACTTAAATGTGTTTTTTTAAATACAGGTTGTACATAATTGTAAATATGGAACACCACCCAGTCATATTAATAATTAATTATTCATATTAATAATACCCAGTACTTTCATCAGTAGATTTGAAAATGAGGTCAGTCTCATTATTCCCATTTTGCAGGTGGGGAAGCTGAGCCCCATAGAAATGAAGTGATTTGTCCTAAGTCACCCAACAGGCCAATGGCACAGCCAGGAATAGAACCCTGCTCTTCTGAGGTCAAGTCTAGCATTCTACCCTCTAAGCCTGGGTTCCCCAATGCTGTGCCCGCGGGCATCATGGCGCCCACCGGGGCATCCATGTGCGGCTGCCGGAAAAGCAGCCGCCGAAATGCCGCCGAGAAGTGGCAACGTCAAGAAACGCTTCCGCTGAATTTCGGCGGCGACGCCTCTTGATGATGATGCTTCACGGCGGCATTTCGGCAGCTGCTTGTCCGGCGGCCACGGTCCTCGGCAGCTAGTCGTCCGGCGCCCGCCCCATGGAAAAGGTTGGGGACCACTGCTCTAAGCCACACTCTTTCCCTAATAATTAGTCCAGTTATCTAATAGCATTAGCTGGAGACATTGGTGTGTTTAGTGAACAAAGATGTGACTCTCTGTGCAGGAACTAGAGGAGGCTGAATGTATGATGGAAGCGATGTTGCTGAGGCACTTAATCTGCCATAAGGCAGATCTGCCATTGGTTTAAAAGGATACATTTTCACTGCAATATTAAGAATGGGAAATGTTTTTGATTGAGGGAAATGAGTACATGGGTCAGGAAGATGAGACCATAAGAAAATAAAATGATTTCTTCTGCTGCCTGTGATCTGCAAACCACCAAAGCAAGAACAAAATGAATGTAGGGTCATCAGCTTCAGAAGTGTTTTTTCTTAAAAGATATTTTAGCAGGAGAAAATGACGGTGGTGTATCATTGCTCTTTAGCAGGAGAATGACAGCTTGAATTCTGGGTTTTAGAGGCTCATGAGGAATTAGAGATTTTTAAATTGTATATTTGGTAACAGAATCTCCAAATGAGGCAGTTAAAGTATTATACATTTTATTTCTAGCTTGCATCTGCTCTTGACTTGCCACTGCTTCGTATTAATCAAGCAAACAGCCCTGACCTTCTCAGTGTATCGCAGTATTACTCTGGCGAGTTGGTTTCCTATGTAAGAAAGGTAGGCGTTTACCGAGATATATTTGTTTCATTCCTGAATTGCTTTTGCTAACACTTAAAAATTATCCACTGAGTCTGTGTTGCTTTCTTCTGTGAAGGTTCTGCAGATCATTCCAGAAAGCATGTTTACCTCCCTTCTCAAAATTATAAAGCTTCAGACTCATGATATTATTGAAGTACCTACTCGTCTCGACAAAGACAAACTACGAGATTATGCTCAGCTTGGGCCACGATATGAGGTGCAGTTGAACTTCAGAATACTGAAAAGTACAATTTATAGTGGCTAAACTTAGCCCCGGTGTAAGTAGATGCAACTCTGTTGAAGTCACCTGTTCCTACTAGAGCTGGACTTGTCCACTGAGTAAGAATTTAAGTTGACTAGTGTTGGAATGAGTGAATCCCAGATTTCCTGGCAACTAACTAGTCATTTTTGTTCTACTGAAAACTCATAATAGAAAGGTTAAAAGTATGGATCTCTGTAGACGAGGGGAATAAATTAAACTGTGGAGGTTTAAAACATCTCAGACACTCAAGTTAATTTTTCCAGACCCAAGGAAGAGCTCCGTGGAGCTCAAAAGCTTATCCCTTCCATAAACAGAAGTTGGTCCAGTAAAAGATATTACCTCACCCACTTTCTCTCAGTTTTCAGTTAATAGAATCACCAGCATGAAAAACCCCATCACTACAGTGCCCTTATTCAAATTCACAACAGAGAGGTTAAGAACTGAATGGGCCATCAAGACTAAGCTACCCTCTGGCCCTCAGATGTGGAGTCAAGATTGAGGCATGTGGACGATGGGACATAGAGAAACTTATATTGCTGTTTGGATTGAAACAGTTCTGTGGATAGAGGACTTAATTCTCCACTGCCGACAGTCTGGCAACTTTCACAAACACTAAAATCACTTTCTTTAAAATATAACTATAAATAAGTACTGTAATATACACTGTGTCCTTCCTGCAGTTTTTACCAAAACTCCCACTGACCTCAGCGGGAGTTCCATGTGCAACATGACAGCATGTGGCCTAAAGTATAAATATCTCACATAGTCATTGCATCTGATTGATGCTCTCAGTCAGAGTCTGCCCTGACATCTGAAATCTGCTTTATTTTCGTCTAACTGATACAAACGCCTGGTGCATTCACGTTAAACTGAAATTCAGATTGACGTACTGGGTTTAGTCATCATCTTTAAACCTTAAGATAGAGGAGGTTTGGGGTTTTTTTTTTTTGTTTTCAAGTAGTAATTCCTCTGCCATCCGGCCTCAAAATGCTCTTCTTCCGCAAAGCCTTCAGTAATGACTTCTTTGCAACCCTGTTGTCTCTACTAGCTTCTAAGCTCTCTCAGGAAAAAGTCTGTCTTACTTGATCATGCAGTGCTAAGCACATGCATACTCTATATATATTAATAGTAGACAAGGACACTAGAAATGTAAAAATTAGACTGTTGACCAAAATCACTAAATTCTATTAAGTCAAGAGGCATGTTGTCTGAATAAGGACTGCTGGATTGGGCCTGTTGCTGGCAACCATCACTACTGTGAAATGACTTTTAAAAACAATTTATTTAAAGCAGTGCCACCATTTGACTCCCAAACAATTATTTCCGTTTTACACAACTTTTGAATTGTGTACCTAGACAGAGCAAGGCACCTTCCTGTCATTTGTGCCTTTTGAAAATCTCCTTCATAGTTATTAAGCCTCTAAGAAACACCTTTGTTTCTTGGTTTGCTCTTAAAAGACCCACCTGAATTTACATGAAAGGAAAAACTATTCCATTTTGAGTAAATCACATCTATTAAAAAGAGCAAAAATGACTTTGCTGTAAAATCGGAAGTTTGCACTTAACAAGAATTGATTTGATTATTTATTGTATTTTGCAGTGATTTGTACCTGAATTATTGTTACATTTTAATGAGTAGTTTCCTTTCCTCTCATTAAAGGTTGCCAAGCTAACCCAAGCTATTTCCATTTTCACCGAAGGTATCCTTATGATGAAAACTACTTTGGTTGGTATCATCAAGGTAATGTCACCGTGGATGTAACTCTTTGAAGGCAATTAACCCTTAACCATAACAGTCTCCAAAATCAGCACTCAAACAAGCTTACAAGCAAAAACAAAGAGAAACAGGAAATAATTTGACAGTAGTTTTCAAACCTGAGTGCCTAAAGTTGGACACCTAAATAAATGGCCTGCTTTTTAGAGGTGCTGAATGCCCACAACTACAATTGAGCACAGACTTGCCAAGGGCTTTAGTATTTGGTGTACTTATTCTACATTTAATGTTACTGTAAAGCTTTTTTAAAGAGCAGTTTCTTCATCTGAATGGGATCCACTCTTCCTACATATAAAAAACATGTCTACTGCTAGCGGTGTCGAGACAGTAGAAACTTCTTACGTGTGCTCTGCTCTGCCACGCCGCATGTATAACACCCCCTTCCCAAGGGTCATCAGAAATGTTTAAAGTTAGGATGTTGAGCACAAATACCTTGACTTAAAGAAGTAACTCTATTAGCTAGAACAGGGGTAGGCAACCTATGGCACGCGAGCTGATTTTCAGTGGCACTCACATTGTCCGGGTCCTGGCCACAGGTCCGGGGGGCTCTGCATTTTAATTTAATTTTAAATGAAGCTTCTTAAACCTTTTAAAAACCTTATTTACTTTACATAGAACAATAGTTTAGTTATATATTATAGACTTATAGAAAGATCTTCTAAAAACGTTAAAATGTGTGACTGGCACGCGAAACCTTAAATCAGAGTGAATAAATGAAGACTCGGCACACCACTTCTGAAAGGTTGCCGAGCCCTGAGCTAGAAGTATTAGAAGTTATTCTCTTGTGGACCAGCCACTAGAGGGGGCTCGTAATACTCTGAAACCTGTCATAATACACAGTTCACCACTGCTTGATAAGTTCACTTGCTGCCACACTTCACACCATTATTTAAAAGTAAGGTGTTTCTTAGATTAAATACTTATATGTATGTTTAGAAATCCTTTTTTCTGACTTTCAGCAAAATCTTGTGTTTCTTTTTACCCAGGTGGATCCAAAGCAGTTGTTAGAGGATGGAATAAGGAAGGAGCTAGTCAAACGAGTAGCTCTGGCTCTTCACAGGGGACTCACCTTTAACCCTAGAGCCAAGGTGCTGTACAAGTAGAGTTGGTTTTGTTACTTTCTTTCTGTATGTGAACTTGACTGGAACTTGCTGTACTGGACCTTTTCAAATAGCTTCTAGCATTTCGTATTATCTTTAAGAAGTTGAATATGAAATTGAAATACAGTTAACTGAAATCACAAATCATGAAGGGAATCAGTACAAGTAGGTATAACTTTTGTAACAAATTTGTTTTAAATTCCTTTCTTCACTTACCTACCAGCCCAGAGTTCTTTGTTTTCCCACAACAGTTGATAATACACCTCAGCCCACATAAAGGGTCTCTCTAAGAAATACAGTTCCCTGCGCTGCTTCAGGTGGTGGTGAAGCACTCAACTGTTCCTGGAACGGGAGATTTAGTAATCTGGACATGACTCTTGGAAGTTGTGAACATTTCCGTTCATACTATGATTATGTTAATAAATTGAATTTTCAACTAACCTTTGATAAGTTTCTTAAAACAGTTCAATTCTGGTGCCCATATGCCCTTTAGATTGGCACAGTATAAAAGCCGAAATAGATCACATTTTGAACTTTTGTTAGGTTGTTTTCCACTGTAACACTTACAAACAAGTCATTATCCATCCCTTTCGTATACTGCCTCTTTGGGGGGGGGTTAATTCATCTCCTTTTCTACAGCCAAGTGAACTGATGCCAAAACTGAAAGACATGGCAGCTACCATGGACGGATTCCATCGATCTTTTGAGTACATCCAGGATTATGTCAACATTTATGGTTTAAAGATTTGGCAGGAAGAAGTGTCCCGCATTATCAACTATAACGTGGAACAGGAGTGCAATAACTTCCTAAGAACAAAGGTACAGTGATGCTGGTTGATCAAGATTGTTACAGTTCATAAATGTCTTTAAATTTGGACGTTCATACCACAGGAGTGAATGTGTAATTAATTATGCATGCTCCATCCAGACAAAATTGAGATTTGATTATCAACTTCATATGCTGGACATGTAAAGGGAAAAAAATTGGTGCTTTTTTTGGCTTGTTCAGAGATCCGGATACCATTGTGCTAAGCACTGTACACACACGAAGCAAAATAATGGTCCCTTCCCCAAAGATCTTATAGTTTAGGACTATATTTTAAAATACAGTCATAAAACAATACAATCAACAATAACCCTTCCTCTCCTCCCTAAACCCGGCCCAAAACAACAAGAAATACTAATTGAAATGTAACAGAAAATGAACCAAACAAGAGCCTAGCCCTTATTTAACCCCCATATCCTGGAAGAATAGATAGACTGCACTGGATATGGCTGCTACCTGATCATCATGACAAAAGCCGGAGAGCTGCCCAGACCTCCACTTGTGAACGTAGCTAGCAAAAGGGCAAATGCATAGTCTGTACAAAAGCAAAAGATACAATCCTCTAGTGTTACTTGTCCTTATTCATGTTAGCCCCATTCTTCCTTACCACTTCTCTTCGATCTCTCTTGTACAGATTCCTGTTCACTGTTGTTTTTCAAGAAAAGCAAAATAATTCTCTGAAGCCAAATTGAAAGGGACCAAGGACAGAGTTGAAAAATTATTCTAAAATGTGTTTTTCAGATTCAAGACTGGCAAAGTATATACCAGTCCACTCATATTCCAATACCCAAATTCACACCTGTGGATGAATCTATAACATTTATTGGTCGGCTTTGCAGAGAAATACTGAGGATTACAGACCCGAAGTGAGTACCATTTGTCTCAAACTGCATTATAATTCATGCACTGCATTATTTGAATCCCCTTTTTGTAATGCTGACATATTTGCTCCCTTGTAACCAGTATAAATTTTCCTTGGTGGTGGTCTCTGCTGTTTAAATATTCAGAACAAAGAACTTTCCCAAATCTATCCTGTACTTTTAAGATTTAGTCCAGGAAAAATCTTTAAAGTGTTAGCAAAAAAAAAATCAGATGACATGGACCCAGGACATGGACCCCACTAACTCAGGGGTTCTCAAACTGGGGGTCGGGACCCCTCGGGGTCGCAAGGTTATTACATGGGGGGTCACGAGCTGTCAGCCTTCACTCCAAACCCCGCTTTGCCTTCTGCATTTATAATGGTGTTAAATATATTTAAAAGCCTTTTTAATTTATAAAGGGGGTTGCACTCAGAGGCTTGCTATGTGAAAGGGGTCACCAGTACTAAAGTTTGAGAACCATTGCACTAACTCCTTATCTATCATTCATCCATACATTTCACAATGATGGAGGATCAGTGTGACACAGGCTTTCACTAGAGACCTTACATGACACGCTTTGGCAAACTAGTATATAGATACCAGCCCCAGGGGATCCATGTAACCCTTATGCACTTCTGTGCCCTCTACTAGTTGGCACCAAGAGGTCCCGGGACACAAGAGCCTCTTAGAAACTCCACCTAGCACTTCTAAAAGAGTTGTTTTGTTTCTGAATTTTCCTTTAGAGTCACCTGTTACATTGACCAAATGAACACATGG
The DNA here is from genome assembly GCF_011386835.1 of Chrysemys picta bellii. Classification (NCBI taxonomy): domain Eukaryota; kingdom Metazoa; phylum Chordata; order Testudines; family Emydidae; genus Chrysemys; species Chrysemys picta. Next base: position 270,108,505 of record NC_088792.1, on the reverse strand, counting down.
TATGATATGAAAACTCATCAGGAAGTAACTAACAGTCGCCTCTTCTCAGAGATCCAAGACACTTTAGGCACTTTTGGTCTGAATGGTCTAGACAGACTGCTCTGTTTCATGATTGTGAAGGAGCTGCAGGTAACTTTTGAGCTTCCATTTTTAAGGAACATTCTGTCTTTCTGCTCAGTAATTTGTTTCAGTGGCTATTTGCCATTTAAAAACAAATATTGTAATGTTTGATCACTCTTGCCAGCCGTTTATAAGAAGAGTTTTTGTGTCAAACACATTTGAATCCAAACAGGTATTCGTCACAAAGATAAAATCCTAGATATCCGATGAAGGAAATGTCAGAGATGTTGCTCTGGTGTAAGTGCTGTTACAGTAGTTTACAGGTTAAATGGGTGATGTGTGGGGAGAAAGTACTAGAGGGGTATAGTTTTGGTGTCCTGGTATAATTTCATGTTGACCTTGCATCAGCCTCCTTTCCTCCCCACCCCCCCACCCCCCAAAAAATTGGATTGGTTGTGCTTAAATGTATATTGTTTTTACTGAAATAAATAAGGATGTGTCAATTCTACATAATCTTTTTCTGACCACATCCATACTTGAAACCAAGTCCTTTTTTTTCCAAATAACTCCAAAGCAGCTTAAATTAATACTATGATCTGGCAAAAAAATTAATGAAACACTTTAATGTATAAGTGAAATGGGTACTTCCTTAAAAGTTAAGTAATGTAAGCAAAAGGTTGGTTCTTCAAGTGTTATTCACTAATGGGAGCAGCAGGTTGGTGTAGTAATACCAGTGAAGTAGAAAGATTAACCATGGAATTCTTTAGCCTTGTGTCCTGGAGAATTTTTCTACTCTACTCTCCCTATAACAACACAATTGCTGTTAGAAAACGTTGATCTCATTGCTATAATGCCTATATTGTGCTACTAAGATAAAGCATATTTTGTGTGTGTGTGTGTGTAATGTCTGCTAATTTGTTTTTAGAATTTCCTCAGTATGTTTCAGAAAAATATACAAAGAGACAGAACTGTACAGGAAACATTAAAATCTCTTATGAATGTGGTCAGCCCTCTCAAAGGAATTGTAGGTAAGTGCCTCAGATGCAGGCTCCTGGAAAGTTAGTTAGTTATAGGATTTCTGAATGTACTTACTCGTCATTTCTTTGTTGCAGCAAATTCTAGCAAAATTTATTCTGCAGCAGTTGCCAAAACTCAGAAAATCTGGGCTGCATATCTTGATGCCATAATGAAGGTACATTTGTTATGTGGGTTTTGTTTGTTTGTTTGTTTTTTACTGCTGAGCACAGTGCATTTCAGGAACTGTGGTATTTGTTACTGGGACATTACCCAAGGTACAATCTGGACTGAAGAACAGCTGTGTCCCCTCAGTTCTCCAACCTGGGGTGCCTTTTACACTGCTTCGCTGTGAGAGCTACTATTCCTGGTCTGCTCACACACAGCCGCCAGTATGTAAGTTACTCCCAGTTATACTCTGAGTGCTATAACCAGCCACTTATGTATTACACTGCAGAGCAACACCAGCAAATTCCCAATCCCAGACTTCCCCCATAATTTTGTATTGCCCGGCTCTCTCCTTGTTACAATACAAGTTCATATAAAGTCCACATTTTCTTAATAAAAATTATATGCACAAATCCTGTTATCCCAAATGGAGTTCCTCAAACACTTCAGTCCCAAACACACTGGTTTAGATAAAACAATAAAACAAGTTTATTAATTACTTAAAAATCTATCTTTTGTGATTACAAGTAATGAGGCATAAAAATCAAAATTGATTTCAAGAAAATAAAAGTAAAACACGGCTAATCCCCAATTTAACAAGGTAAGTGAATTCAAAGCAAAGGGGTCTGTCACCACTGTGGAAGCAGAGAAAGAACTGACAGGAAGGGGATGCAATGCATGACAGTTCGTTATTAGGGTTACAGTTAGCCTAACTCTTACTGGCTGAATTCCTTTCATTCAGGATCCTTCCCCCAGTCCAGTGCTGCTTCCTTTGTTCTTCAAGTGTTGTCGATGCCATGAGTGGAGAGAAAGGGAGGAATCATTTGGGGCATTTGCTCCCCTTTCTTGTAGCTTTTTTCTATTCTTTGAGAATCATCTCCAGCTGAGGTTCAGGAGACAGAAAGTCTGTGTGGACGGAAACCCTCAGCTGTCTTTTTGTCAAGATGTAGATTTTCACCCACATCCTCTTTCCTGCCAAAGAATGGCCACTTAACCAGGCGATGGTCCATTTGATTTTGTTGACACATGGCTGATGCGTTGGCTAACCTTTGTCTTTGGGGAACTGATATGTGGCTGCTCCCTCCAGACTTGGAACAAGTCTTGGTAATACCGTACAGAGGAATCTTATAACTTTACATGCAGTGTTGCCGCACATATTTTACCAGGACAATAATGATCAGCAGATTATGAGTTTTCAAATCATAAAACATACTTGGTACATACTTGTAAAAGTGGTGAACATAGGGGTACAGACTGTCACAGTTGCATATTTTAATCTAATTATCTTAGAAAAGTAGAATCAGCAATCGTTCTGTCTCTTCCAGTGATCCTGTAGTGTATTACACATTAAGCAGGACTGAGCCAAGTCAGTTATGGGATTGGGAGTTCTCTAAGGAAAACCCAAGGTGCTGCCTAAAGTGATGCTGGTGAATCTTTTCTTTGTTAGTATTTCCAAATCACATAGCTGCATTGCTAGAGATGCTGTGTTTCTGAAAAGACAAAACCTATATCTTGGCCGCTTGCGGTCATTAATGATCCCATGGTATTTTCTGCAAGAGGAGGGGTACTCATCTCTGGTGTCTGGGCCAAATACCAACTTGAGCAATAACACTTTCTGGCTTAAAATGACTTCTTCAGCTTCAGGCATAAAACAGGATTTCTCAGAGCTGCTTTCATCACAATGGTGAAGCATTTGACAGTATTCAAGCACTTATACTAGTAGTTTGTTGTAGCTCTATCCAGGGATCTCTTGAGGGCATCCAAAAGCTTTTATTTTTGATCTGCTAAGCTCTAACAAATACCTCTCTTTTCCATGTCTTGCTGACTTATATGTCTGGTGGGTGTTTCATTAGTGTACATTTTACCATAATCAGTGACCCTATGACTCTATTATTAAACACATGTGAGACTCAAACTGCAAAGTGACTTAGAGATCAATGAAGACTGCAGGCAACTAGAGGAGATTAAGTATTTGGGAGAGAGAATAAACAGCACAGATACAAAATCACATGACATAAGCAACTAGTTGCATCCCTCACATCACGGGTCTTTTCATCTTGTCCCCTTAATACTTTCTTTTGTCATATATCCAAGCAGTATACATGGCACAGGCTAAAGAGGGATCAGGATGAAGAGTACAGGAGGGGAGATGTGCTTTGAAACTCTTGCTATATTGAGAAATGGCCCACAGTATGAAAACACTTGAGAATCACTAGTTCAAATTTCTGTCTTAAACTACACTCTCATGCAGCTGCTCTGGCCTATAGAAAGGCTGCTACATTTCACCTAGATGTAGGGTGCAACTTCATTGGTGGGCAGATGCTTGATATATAAAATAGTTTATCAGTTTGTAAAGGAATTAAGTTTCTCTGGATATAAGGCTTTCTATAAATGTAAGTTGCTACTGTTAAACATGTTTTCTCTCTGGTTTTTGAAAAATTAAACGTTGTTTTCACTACTTTCTTTACAGGTTGGTCAGATGCAGATTTTAAGACGGCAAATTACCAATGAATTGAATTACTCCTGCAGGTTCGACTCCAAGCATTTGGCAGCTGCTTTGGAAAATCTCAATAAGTAAGAAGCAGAATGCTTTGATAGCATTCTATGTAGTGGTGATTGCTGTTGTGAATTGAGCCAAATTAAAAAAAAAAAAAATTGGGCAAAGTTTTGACAGTTTCGGATTCAGATAACCCCTTGCAAATTCAGGAACAATTTGACGCAACTAGCTGTTGATTTAAATGCCAATGAAAAGATACAATTTTTGAATATATTCAATATTTGGATATATCTGAAATGCAGGTCAAATTTAGATAAGAGATAAAAACAGTGACATTGTAAAAATGTCACCATATCCTGTGCTTTTTCTCACTTCTACTAATTGTGCAGATCCTGGCTGACGCTAACACTGAAATACATGCCCTTAGTAAAAGGGGCATCTGAAAAACTGAGAGCAGTTTGTTACAAACAATAATCAAAAGAAAAATAATTTCCAGAGATTCTATATCTGCAACTTTTTACTTTGTTAATATGACCTATGTTTTTCAATTGCAGTATGACTTCAGGCTTGCCTGTTATTATTTATTATTATTTATTTTAACTGAACTATCCATTTATAATGAACTATATAAAGTTGATCTCCATCTTTTTATCGCTTTAGAGCAATCTTGGCTGACATTGAAGCCCATTATCAGAATCCGTCATTGCCATACCCTAAAGAAGACAACACACTTTTGTATGAAATCACAGCCTACCTGGAAGCAGCTGGCATTCATAACCCATTGAATAAGGTCTGATACATGCTATTGTGTGATATTAGCCAATACATACATTGAGTCGCAAGCAGACATTTTATTTTTGTCTAATTTGCTATAAATATAGCTAGCAATGTTCTTATATTCTTAAGTTCTGATACAAATAAGCTCTGTGTTATTTTGGTTTCCTCATGTGAAGCTTCTGTTAATAAGCATGTAAACATTGTGTGTTCCTTTTTCTTCCCAGATATATATAACTACGAAACGACTTCCATATTTCCCCACAGTCAACTTCCTATTTCTGATAGCCCAACTGCCAAAACTTCAGTACAACAAAAATCTAGGTATTATATAAATTATTACATAAATACAGTTGGACTCTGGGTAAATGTAGATGTAGTCAAGATATTCAGCTCTAGACTTAAAATGGATGGGCTAGATTTTTTTATTTTTATATATAGCACAAACTAGACCCTCTCTGGCCTCTCTATGTACAACTCCATTTATAACTTACTGTTTAACTGCAATATGTCAGTTATTGTGATGTGACAGAGGACCTCTTTGTAAATACTTAAGTGATAATTGAATGTCCAAGGCCAAACACAATATAGGTAATATGCACAACCAACTGCTTCACCTAACGTGAGTACAGTAATGCAGAAAATGTTTCACTATCCATTAGCTGTGGGGTTCTGCTAATGTGGCAGAGAACTTAGATACTAGAAGAACATCTTAACTAGATTGGGAGGTAAGTTTTGAGATTTCATCTTGACCTTTGTAACTCAGGAAAGCTTTGGAGCTGTGAGCCTGATCCAAACCCCATTTTTGTCAATGGAAAGACTTCAGTTGACTTAACTGGGTTTTGGATTGGGCCCTACAGGATGGGGGGAAGAGTGCAAGAGAAAATAAGGATATGGCTCCTCATTCTTTAGATTTAGGTGGCCATAAGCCCTGTATCTCCCCTTCTCCCAACCCCATTTCTCTAAAAAGCTACACCCCAGTTAGAAACGTACCTCTTTCAGGCTCTTCGTATTGGTTAGTTTAAAACTACCTAACTTGGGATCTAGTTCTTTGGTGTTGTATGACTGTTAACTAGAGTGAAAAGCCATGTCGCCAGCCCCGTATGAGTTACAAGGTGGAGAGGGCCCTTCAGGATTTGGAGTGGCTGGGGTTGGATTTGACAAGGTTGATCTGATGCCCCCAAGCCAGGGGACCAACATATGAAAAGTAAAAACAGGAATAGCATGAAACCTCTTGAGAATAACTCTTGTTTGGCTGTGATTATAAAGGATGTTTTTGTGACCATAGAGGGGAAAATGTGGTGTTTTCCTTTCAGGAATGGTGTGCAAAAAGCCAGCAGATCCAATTGACTGGCCCCCTTTAGTGCTTGGGCTCCTCACTCTGTTGAAACAGTTTCATTCACGATACACTGAACAATTTCTGGCTCTGATTGGTCAATTTATTCGCTCAACAATGGAGCAGTGCACAAGGTATCTCTTTTCACATTTATTTTAATGTCCCCTTTCGTGTAAGACTTTGTTTATTTGAACATTCTTCTTTTTTTTTTTTTTTTTTTTTAAGTCTGTAATTTGATTAGAATATGTTTAATAATATATTTAGGTGTCGTGTCCAAGTGGCTTTTTTTTGTGGTGATATCCCACAGCACACTGACCTACATGAATAAATATTATGTGGGAGGTTGGCATTTTCTAACAAAACTTACCTTAGCTAGTCAAAAAGACAATATCCAGCTGCATGAGTTTCATTTGTGTGTATGTATATTATAGCCAGAAGATACCAGAAATGCCTGCTGATGTAGTGGGTGCCCTTATGTTCCTGGAAGATTATGTTCGTTATACAAAGTTACCAAGAAGGGTAAGTAAGAAAACTTGGATTCAGCATGGTGTTGGAATAGCATTAAAATACACCATATCCTCAACTAATGTAAACTGGCATCAAAACCGAAGGAAGTACATGGGTTTACACCAGCTGGGGATCTGGCCCATTATTTTCAAAGTATTCTACTGTAGTTAAAAGCCCTGGCTGTAGATTTTTCCTGCTTACATTTTCCAACCATTAGTTGTAATGGGAGTCTGGAATTGGGCGGTCAATACAATAGATGCTTTTCCTGTTATTGGGGACTAGCCTTCATGTGCGTTTTCATCTGTTCTTTTTAAAAGGTTACTTAATCCTCAGAGCCCTTTATTAAAAGAGCTAATTTTGGTTTATGCTGATGTTATGAATAGTGGGGGTCATGCCTAGCAGTTTCACCACATCTGTTCACTCAGGACCAGGGCATCTCTGTCAAGACTGACCAGTTAGGCATGTCAAACAAGTGTATCAAGTCCTTATCAGTGCTCAGCATAAGGAACCTGAAAGGACATATAAAAGTGAAAAAAATCTGTCTGCGAATAGGTTACTGTGAATGAAGCCTTTGTCCATACAATCCACAAATTGCTTTATTAGCAACATTGTGTGTCAGTCTGATTGCTTTATACCATTGCTCCCATCTCTGTCACATCATCCCCACCTTGAAGGGTCATTTAGCTATTATTTCAACTTTCTGTGAAATTCGGGACAAGAATTCGCTTTCTGCTCATCCCATCTTCTAGTGATTGCGTTTGTGAGGGATGTGTAACGTTAAAAAAACAAAAACAAAAAAACAAAAAAAACAGTGATGGTCATGGATATTTTGCGCTCTGAAATGAGGACTGATAAATTGGGTTCTAAATCGAGAGCCATGGATTTGGGTTGTTTCTAAATTTGGCAAAACAAATTCTGCAGTAACAAATTTTACCTAAGGCAATGAAGCCTCTTTCTCAGCCTCTTGATACCAATAAACTAAAGTTTGCCATGGAAGGCAGCCATGACAATTTGGGATTATAAAGTTAACTTTGCAGTTTACTATGACTCCAATAATTTATTCATCGCATGATGCACTTCTGCATCTGACTACAAGTTGAGTGTCTAATACCATTTGCTATAAACTGTAACACAAATAACAAATTGAAAAGTGCGGGTAAGTGTCTGGGAAAGGGCATTGCTAAGCAGTGTTCCTGAGTCAAAGATATAGAATATTTTGCTCCAGATTTTCTCTTATGGTTCCAGCCACTTTGCACCGCCTGGCTTGCTTAGCCTGTCCTAGATCTCCCTGATGTTGGGGCATGAGGTTGCAGAGCAGAGTGCGCCAGTGCTCTGCCAATTCTCAACTAGTGTATATGTTCCATAGGGACAACAGACAGTTGGTGTAAGTTCGAGCATCCCAGGGGATGTTCTAACTTAAGCTGGAGCTAGTTACAGCTCCCTGAAACTTTACCCAAACTCATGTGCCAAGCAGATGTCTGTGTAGGACAGAATCTGGGTCTCCGTGTGTGTAGTAGAAACCTAGCTAGTCCACATTGATAACATTGAGCATTTACGTAGTGGGGAAACATACACACCTACATGTAATATCCATGGGCAATGCTATTTGCTGTGTTCATGGCTGAATGTTGCTATGGAATACTTAACAAAGTTTCTGTTCTCTGTTTCTTTAGGTGGTTGAAGCGCATGTGCCTAATTTCATTTTTGATGAATTCAGAACAGTTCTGTAAATGCGGAAATAAGAATGAGCCTTCTTGCAATTACAAAACCAGTGAACTTGGGGAGGGCAGAGGAAGGTAAAAACAGCACTTCAGAACTGTGCGTTTTTTGTGTCTTGGGGAATAACCACAAAGCTCTGGATAAAATGTAACCGTCAGCACTAATCTATGTAACTAACCTTGTTTAAATCATATCATATGCAATTTCTATCACATCCAAGCAGCACACATTTTGTACTGCACATTATAAATGCTGTATGTAATTGTTTATGTACAAAATCATTTAGTTTTATGTTCTAAAGAACTATTTGTGGAAGTTTGACTTTTGTATCACAAATAAAATAATATAGAAAGCAGTGGATTTGGATTATTTCACGGATGACGATTTCCCTACTCAGTACCATCTAGAAGATGAACACACACTGGAAGAGGATTTAGGCCCTGGTCTCTCTCTCTACCTGCACATCAGCTCTGGGAAGACTCAGCTTGCTCCAGAGGGACTTGCTCCAGAACTCGGATGTCCACCTCCCTTGGAGTGCAGACCCAACGATATATTATGAAATTCGCCCCCTCCCTCAATGTGGAGAGAGGTGTGCACACTTCTTGCCCCCCCAGTTAGAAATTACAGAAACTGGGTTCAATAATAAACAAAACAAATTTTATTAACTATAAAAGGTAGATTTTAAGTCGTAAAAGGGGTAACAAACAGAACAAAGCAGATTATTAAGCAAATGAAATCAAACACTCAACCTAAGCTAGTTTCACTAAAGAAATTGGTTACAAAATAGTATTTCTCACCGTAGATATTGTTGCAGGCAATTTGCAAAGTTTCTGGGGGTTAGAGTTCCAGTTATATTCCTTTTCAGACTGGACCCCTGTCTCAGGCTAAACTCCCCCCTTTGCCTTCCCTCTTGCAGTCTCTCTTCTTGGGCAGACAGGCCATGGAGAGGAGAAGTCTGTTTGCCTCCCCCCACCCTTAAATAGCATTTACGTAAGGCGGGAATCCTTTGTTTCCCAGACTTGACCCCCGTTCCCTTACAGTGGAAAGCTACAAGAAGTCCTAGGTAATGTTTTAGTGTTAGGTGACGTGCCTGGCTGCACCTCTGCCAGCAACAGCAGAGACAGGGAACTGCTTGCGGGAAGCCACCAGAGGTGAGCGCCTGAGCCCCTGCTGCACCTCAACCCCCTTCCCCAAACTCCCTCCCAGAGCACACCCCGCAGCCCCTCCCACGCCCCAGCCCCCTGCTGGCCCCGCACCAACCGCACTATAAACCAGACTTTCAGTGCAGATCAGAAATGGCATTTTATAGAACTTGCCGGTTGGTGAAGTGCCAGATAAAAGAGCTTTTACTGTAGCTGTTAAGTACTGTAATAGAAAGACCCCAGTTGATGATAATGTAGGAAATAATTTTAACAAAAAACATAAGACTTCGAAATCAACACTGGATGTGAAAATAATATGTTTATAAAATTTGGATTGTTTCTAGGTGGCCTCATTCTACTTTCATTTATTCCTGGATTATGCTAATACAATATGATTGAAATCAGTGCAGTTAAACTGGTGCAAAACTGCTACAAGTGAGATCAAAATCAGTCCCAAGATATTTAAAATACTTGCCACATTGAACAATTATTTTTAAATGTGTAAAGAACCAGTTGCAGTTATGCAGTTATAGACACACATCAGGGAGCGTATAGATAGAGGGTCTTTGGAACTAGTGTCAGTTCCGTGAATAAGAAGTTTTTTGTTCTTGTTTCAATAAACTTGAGGAATTAGGTTTATATTCATTAGAACTGATTTAACAAAATACTATTTTAAATGCCATGTCAAAAGCTGAGAAATTTGCTTAGTTTATAGTCTACATACACTTCCTCAATAAAATTGTTCATAAAAAGAAAGTCAATAGTTCTCACTCCGGGCTACCTCAGCTATTGCAGTAATTTCCTAAATATAAGGGAAAAACTCTGGTATTCCAGACACCTGTTTGTGGCCACTGCTAACAAGTGTTGAGTTTTTAAGTGCCAACTGAGTTTAGGCACCTAGAGTGTTAGGTGGTAGCTGAGTGGAGAATTGTGAATTCCAGTGAGGTTTGATTGTGGCATTTAGGCACTGAAGTCCTTTTGTGAATCTAGTTCATTGTGACTTATGAATTGAATACAAAGCACTTGCATACGCTCGAGAGACGGGATTAATTCAGTGACCATCCCTTAGTATTGTCATTGTGTTCTAGAATTAAACTACCAATTCCATAAAGAGAGTGCTGTAGCTGGTATTTGTGATATTTCGTAAATGTTTTGTACGTTAATTAATAGGGGCAGGATAGGCCTAGTGTGTAGGAACAAAACTGCTTACATTTTCCAGTCATTAGTACTCTCACTCTGGTGCAGCTGAGACTGATGTCCTCCTCACAATAATATCCAGCTGCTAGAGGCCAAGCTTCTTGTGATGTATGTCTGTGTAAGTGCAGTACCTGCCAGAGGTTTGTGGCTTGACAGCATTGCAGTGTGAGAGGGATACCCCAGGTTGGTGGGATAGAGGGCTCAGTGGTCCCATAGTCCAGGTTGCACCCTGAAGACCCTGTCATACCCACCCAAACGGGGGCAGCGGAACGGGGGAGCCAAGGGGCATGGCCCATCCACTTTTTACCACAGGCTCAGCCCACCTGCCCCTTCTCTTCCCCGCGAGCCCAGCAGAGCCCAGCCTGGGGAGCTTGGGAAGCTGTGGGGAGCCGTGAACCCTCCACCTGCCCAGGGTGGGTGGGGGCCTGAGAGCAGCCCCCTTAGGAGCTTAAATGCCACAATCAAACCCTCCTGGAATTCACAATCCTCCACTCAGCTACTGCCAAACACTGTAGGTGCCTAAGTGCCAAGCAAGTTTAAATTTTTACAGTAAAAGTTCCCAAGGCATCTATGTTCTGCCTCTGGGCATGCCCACTGCAGCCCCATGCCAGGCATCCAGCTGTCTAAGCTCCAGAATGATGCACAACCTGGGGGGAGGTAAATATTCCTTTGTCTGTGGGGCCCAATCCAGGAAGCATAACTGTGTTACGTGAATGATCCCTCAACCACTCATGAACCATCAATAGGGAAGCTCCAGCCAATTCCCCACAGCTCCCCAGCCTTGCACCCCAGAACTGTACCATCTAACACTGGTTAGAAGCCAGACCAGTGTATGTTCATTATCCAGTCCGCCCCTCCCTCAATGTGGAGAGAACACACAGTAGCCTTTGTAAACTGAGCTGAGATTTCCCAAGCACTTCAGCCAAAACACACTGTTTTAGGTAAGCTATAAAACAGATTTATTAACTACAGAAAGACAGATGTTAAGTGATTATAAGTAGCAGGCATAGAAGTCAGAGTTGATTATCTAAGAGATAGGTAGATTGATGAGATGGGATGGAATGGATTTCCAATTGAAAGATTAGTCTTCACTCAGATTACATTGCTAGGAAGAATTTCTTAATATTTAACCTACGATTTCTTTTTGTTCAGGTTCATCCCATTATTCCTACTTAAATGCCCTTGTAACACCCTATCAAATTTCTTTCCCTTCTTGGTGTTTGCACCTTTCATAAATTAGTGCACAGTTGCCATATGCCTCATCAGTTTTTGTGCTAATTACACACACTGAATACTGAACCAGCTTTGTGATATAAATATATGACATCACAGTTAACGCATGAAAATTCTCATTTCCTGCACAGTGTGGCATAAACACTTCCTACTGCAAGAGGGCGAGACCATGATAGAATTTCTGTTCAGGTGAGATCTATATTCTCTCATACTCAGAATTCTCCTATTTATGTTCATAGTATCATCTCTAGGATTGTGCCTAATTTCAAGCCCCCCTACCCCCAAAACCCATGAGAGATTCAGAAGTTCAACTCAAACTCAAAATTGATTTTTCTTTTCTCATATTCAGTATTCCTTTAAAGATCATTTATCACCGTCCCTGATCTCACCTCTGACCCTTTCCATGTTATTATTGTTATGGTTGGGTCTGAGACCCTAACTAGTCTTTACCACTCTGACAGCCATAGCCTTTTCTATGAGTTGGGAGAAACTCCCCCTGGTGAGCTTGGACATTTTAATTGGCAAAGGCTGTTAGTCTGCCCTAAGTCTGAGACTGATCCGCTGCTCAATGAAGTCAATAGAAGAATTTCCATTGATCTCACTGGGCAATCATAGAATCATAGGACTGGAAGGGACCTCGAGAGGTCATCTAGTCTAGTCCCCTGCACTCAAGGCAGGACTAAGTATTATCTAGACCATCCCCGACAGGTATTTGTCCTCTGGATCTGGCTGATTGTTAAAATATGCTTCCTAGTCTCTACACACATCTACACACACCTATGTCCCCTCTCCCCCAGACTGGCCCCACTCACTAATCCTACAAACTCCTAAGGTTGAAGATAATATAACAGAGACTCGTGAAAATGCACTCCAGCTGTTAAGCAAAGGTTTATGTTTAAGACATCGCAAGAAGCTTGGCCTCTAGCAGCTGGCAAGCTGGATACTATTGTGAGGAGAAGATTAGTATCAGCTACACTAGCAGGTGAGTACTTTTCTATCCCAGTCTCTCACTCAGGAATGGGTGGTTGGGGAAGAGGTCTCCTCAAGCACTCTTACAAGGTTATGGCAGTTCCAGGGCACAGACTCAGCTTCACCCCACAAATGTTGAGCTAGGCAAAATATATGATGTTGAAGAGAAAAAAGAACATTCCAGAACCTTCCGAAGAGTCACTCTGGGCTCATTTCCAGAACAGCACTGGATTGAGGAGGACTTTCAGGTTAAACTGTTCTGATTCATTCCTCCCTGGTATGAATCTGTATTTGCTAACACACAGTGAATTCTGTTTTCTTGGCAATACCTGGAAAGGACAGAAATTGTAGTGAGTAGCTGTCTCTAAGAATTTAGTCGATGCTGTCATGGAAACCACCTTTGCTGTGTTTTGGAGAAAACCTCCTAACTTCCCTTTTCCTGTTTTCATCTTTGGCCTTCCTGACATGTACCACAGTCTCCTCCAGCATCCAATGCCTTCCCCAGATTCTACAACCAACCATGTCCCTATATCCAATGCTGGCTCCTTCAGGCTTTCTTCCCACTTCCCATACCCAACACTTACCCATTCCAATGGCAGCCATCTTGCCTTAGACACCACTAGAATTAATAAGACTGGGAACAGTCCTCCTATGGACTCTTGGAGTTGGGAGAATTTAGGGAAACTCCTACCTCTGGAGTTTCATTCAGCTGAGCAATGACTGTGTCTCTTGGAGTCCCTAGCATTGTTAATACGCGCCCCTATGCCCAACCAGGGTCCCAGCAACACAAACACAGCAACCTTCTCTTGCTTCTTACAGACTGTGTCTGCCCTCCTTTAGCTAATTTTTTTAAACATTTCTTGTTTTTGCATTTAGGTGGATGCTTTGAATACAAACAGGGATACCAGGCCCTTTGGGAGGAAACCAAGTGCTTGGTCTATCAGTGCCAATCACTCAGTAATAGAACTGGTTCTATTTCCTATGCAACGTTTGTGAGAAAAATTCCTCTTTGAAATTTGTCAGATGGAAAATTTCCCACAAGAATTTTTCTAAATCAAATGAAACAAATATTTTCATTTTGTTTGGACTGCAAATGATTTCTTTCCATTTTGAAAACCAAAAAATAGTTTTCCATTTTCAGGATTCTGCACCCCCACTTTTTCTTTCCCATTTTTTTCTCTCCCTCTTTTTCCCCCCTCATCGGAAAAGGTTAAAAACGGTGAATGTGACATGAAGCCCCATCTTCACACAGTTGTTCTCAACTGGGAAACGTTGTGACAGTGAGAACGTTTTGGAAAAATAGGAAACAAGAATATTATTTCCGGCAAGGGAGAAACAAGAACAGTTTTTTATAAAAAAAAAAAAACAATCCTACTCTCTTTGAAAGTGTCCTGCATGGAATTTCTGGCACTGAAGGCAGAGAGCATCCCCTCTGAAAGTCTCTAGTGTGACAGTGTGTGGGGGAGGATATTTTTTTAAGACACAATCACACCATCTTCTTATTTGCACTTCCCCTGAGCCAAATGCCTCCAGCCCAGTTTCTCTCTGTCCTTAAAGTCTTTTGTTTTGTTAACAATTACTATTTTATCTAAGCAGGATCAATGTTTTGCTAATAGGCAGTGCAGTTGTAGCCATGTTGTCCCAGGATATTAGCACAAGTTGGGTGAGAGGATATCTTTTATTGAGCCAACGTCTGTTGGTCAGACAGACAAGCTTTTGAGCCACACAGAGCTCTTCTTGGTGTCTGGGAATGGTACTCCGAGCATCCGAGCTAAATGCAAGGTGGAACAGATTGTTTAGCATAAGTAGTTAGCATATATTCTAAGGGATCATTCCAGTCTATATATGGAAGAACACTTAGGAAAAGGAAGGGATTCTGTAACCCTTCTGCCAAGTGGAGCCGGCAGCAACTAGGGCCGGGTTCAATGTCTAGGGTTCCTTTTCAACAATAAAACACAGAAAATGGCTCGAGCCCCCCATCCAGTAACCTGGGACAATTATACACCACCTCTTGGGTGCCTCTAGAGGCAATTCTTCCCCTCTCACAGGCACAGAGTCTGAGTGTAGAAAAGAAACTTTTAATAGAAGGAGCGAATTTGGGAAAATGCCGCAAGCAGGCATCATAAGCATAAAACCATAAACAGAAGACTCAGGGTCTTAAATCCAGCAACCAAAAGTTTCTTTAACACGCCCCTCCCTTCGTTGCACCCCACTCACAGTTGTTGTCCTCTGTCAGTGCAGACCCAGAGTTCAGAGATGTAGCTGCAGAGTTCACCTCCCACCCTTGCTGGGGTGAGAAGCACCTGGCTTGCTCTGCTGTCAGAGCCCTTACTCACCACTCCGCTTGCTGACCTGCTCTGCCTGCCACTCTGGGATATCTTGAGGTCCCACTGCTTAACACAGCTCTCACTGATTTCAGCTGTTAGCATCTCACTCCTAATGCACAGTTTCTTGTATCAGAGACACTGTCCCAAGGCAGGTTACTGATTATTGGTGATTTCAGCTCTATGACATATAACAAAATTCTTAATCTGCTCTGTTATTTCACAGGGAGAAGAGAAGGGTCAGATGGTGTCTAGTCCCTTCACGCAGGAGAGCTCATGCAGACCCTGTTTACATATCTGAGTGAGTAGTGTTCACTCATCCTTACTGGTGTCTGTATCAGCAAAGAGACTGAATCCTCTTTTCTAGAGACTTCTGAATGAGGTACACAACATAGCGAGTATAGATGCCCTAAAAATAGATCATTAATAAGGTTAATTACGCTGTCTGTTTCCTACATGTTTCTTATAACTATTGCCAAAGAAGAGCTTCATGAAAACACTATGCGGTAGGAATTAGCGGGCCCTAGAAATTCTCAGGAATGCTGGCAAAATCCCTGGGAATAAAAGTAAGTATCTGAAAGCCAATGACAATGCTTTCATAGATAAATGATGGAAAGAGTTAATGGAGCTCTGATGTCTAGTCTGATATTTGAGGAGTCTCCTGATGCTTTGGACGTTCCAAATCTTGGCCATTGGTTTTTGTATGTTGATTTCAAAGTGACTAAAGCCTCATTCTTTTGTAGCTCAGCAATGTGTAACCTAGAGTTGGGGACATAGTCTAGGCCTCTCAGAGAGCAAGAATGGTGGGAATACTGGCTACTATCCTGCCGATCTCAGCTTTGCCACGCAGGAAGAGACAAAATCTTCCCAAGCGCCAGTGGCCCCGGCAGTGTTAGCAGGGAAGCGTCATCCATTTGTTCCAGTGTGGAGGACAATTGGCAGGTGCCATGGGGAGCAGGACCAGTGCTTCCGTTTAGGCGACCTAGGTGGTCACCTAGGGCAGCAGGATTTGGGGGGGGTAGCATTTTGCTGCCCTCGGCGGCAATTCGGCGGCAGGGGATCCTTCCGTGCTTCGGGTCTTCGGCGGCAATTCTGCAGCGGGTCCTTCACTCGCTCCAGGACCCGCCGCCGAAGTGCCCCGAAGACTGGGAGCACGGAAGGACCCCCCCTGTACCCCAAACAGCCACTTTAAACCCAGATGCACTCAAATTTGTGCCTCAAGGACCCATCATCTTGTCTCCATGTTCAGTGGTATCACATCAGCCAGTACTCGACAGTCAGCCTAGACGTTCCTCTAGGGAAGGGAAGCCCAGATGTGTGCTGACATATGATCGTTTAGGGGAACCCAGTGACCTACATATCCCTGGGGTGCCACGGGGGGCGAACTGCCTCATGGGAAACCTGTTCCATCCCTCAGGGTCCTGTGGGATGGATGATGGGAATGCTTCTGATGAATGGGGGCCCTGGGTCTCCTGCTGGGGATCCATGGTTTAGAGTTGCCTACCTTGATGGGGACATCAAGGATTATTTCTTTTGGGAGAGGGAGAGTGTAACCCCTTTGGGGTTTAGAGAGCATGGCCCTTTAAATCTTTTTCCTAAGGGGGAGGGGGAGAGTAAGAAAAAAGGAGGGAATCTCCAGGGGGCAGTGCTGGAGCTCCAGGGAGAGGGAGAGGCAGCCTGCAGGCCCTGGAAACGTGAAGCAGAGAGAACCTGCCCGAGGCCTGGGACGGACAGGCCGATCGGGGACACCCCAGGACAGGAGCCAGGAGGAGCACTATGCCAGGGAGGAATCGCCGAGAAGGACAGACCGGAGCTGGACCCAGTATCACGGCTGCTGCCCAGAGTTGCATGGGGCTGTGAGTAGTGGGGCTTGTGACTCTGCATTGGGGACAAGGAGGGAGGCTGCTAGCTACTTAAGTGGGGAGGTGGTCGCTCTGTGAGGCTTTGCAGAGAGCGGCAGAAGAGGGCACCAGAGGGGTTTGCTGGGGTAAAGTTCACTGGCGCTGAAGACAACCAGGAGCACCCAAGACTCAGCACTGAACTGGAACTTTGCTCAGGACTCCTGAACTCTGTGTACAGACACAAGTCCATGGGGCCGGATGCGCTGCATCCAAGGGTGCTAAAGGAGTTGGCGGGTGAGATTGCAGAGCCATTAGCCATTATTTTTGAAAACTCATGGCGATTGGGGGAGGTCCCAGATGACTGGAAAAAGGCTAATGTAGCGCCCATCTTTAAAAAAGGGAAGAAGGAGGATCCGGGGAACTACAGGCCAGTCAGCCTCACCTCAGTCCCTGGAAAAATCATGGAGCAGGTCCTCAAGGAATCAATTATGAAACATTTAGAGGAGAGGAAAGTGATCAGGAACAGTCAGCATGGATTCACCAAGGGGAAGTCGTGCCTGACTAACCTAATTGCCTTCTATGAGGAGATAACTGGCTCTGTGGATGAGGGGAAAGCAGTGGATGTGTTATTCCTTGACTTTAGCAAAGCTTTTGATACGGTCTCCCACAGTATTCTTGCTGCCAAGTTAAAGAAGTATGGGCTGGATGAATGGACTGTAAGGTGGATAGAAAGCTGGCTAGATCGTCGGGCTCAACGGGTCGTGATCAATGGCTCCATGTCTAGTTGGCAGCCGGTTTCAAGCGGAGTGCCCCAAGGGTCGGTCCTGGGGCCGGTTTTGTTTAATATCTTTATTAATGATCTGGAGGATGGTGTGGACTGCACTCTCAGCAAGTTTGCAGATGACACTAAACTAGGAGGCGTGGTAGATACACTAGAGGGTAGGGATCGGATACAGAGGGACCTAGACAAATTAGAGGATTGGGCCAAAAAAAACCTGATGAGGTTCAACAAGGACAAGTGCAGAGTCCTGCACTTAGGACGGAAGAATCCCATGCACTGCTACAGACTAGGGACCGAATGGCGGGGTAGCAGTTCTGCAGAAAAGGACCTAGGGGTCACAGTGGACGAGAAGCTGGATATGAGTCAACAGTGTGCTCTTGTTGCCAAGAAGGCTAACGGCATTTGGGGCTGTATAAGTAAGGGCATTGCCAGCAGATCGAGGAACGTGATCGTTCCCCTTTATTCGACATTGGTGAGGCCTCATCTGGAATACTGTGTCCAGTTTTGGGCCCCACACTACAAGAAGGATGTGGAAAAATTGGAAAGAGTCCAACGGAGGGCAACAAAAATGATTAAGGGTCTGGAGCACATGACTTATGAGGCGAGGCTGAGGGAACTAGGATTGTTTAGTCTCCAGAAGAGAAGACTGAGGGGGGATTTGATAGCAGCCTTCAACTACCTGAAGGGGGGTTCCAAAGAGGATGGAGCTCGCCTGGTCTCAGTGGTGGCAGATGACAGAACAAGAAGCAATGGTCTCAAGTTGCAGTGGGGGAGGTCAAGGATGGATATTAGGAAAAACTATTTCACTAGGAGGGTGGTGAAACACTGGAATGGGTTACCTAGGGAGGTGGTGGAGTCTCCTTCCTTGGAGGTTTTTAAGGCTTGACAAAGCCCTGGCTGGGATGATTTAGTTGGGAATTGGTCCTGCTTGGAGCAGTGGGTTGGACTAGATAACCTCTTGAGGTCCCTTCCAACCCTGATATTCTATGATTCTATGATTCTACATCGCTCCGTGTCTGCCCTTCCAGACTGTGCTACCACTGGGCCTGTGGGGCCTTGGCTTGGATGCAGCTCTGTCTTACTGCTCCCCCTATATTTCCCCTTGTTGTTTTTCTCCTCTCATTCCTCTGTAAATAAATATTTCCCTTGTTATATCCACTGTACTTTTCCTGTGGGTGTGTGTGTTCACTCTGGGGGGTTTGCAACAGGTGCCCCTGGGGTGGAAGGCACTACTCCTGCTGCATTCCTGCACATGCCTTCTCTTGGCCAGAGCTGCCTACAGAGCAGACTCCATCTTGGCCATGAGGTCGCTAAACTTACATACATTAAAAGAAAGATTCTATTATACTGTAATAAAATGTTTGTATTGCAAAAGGTTTTCCTTCCCCGCCCCCCACAATTTTTCACAATGTTTTAATTTTTTCATATTTATCCTGATTCCATGCTGGTTTGAAGGTTTGGAAAATAAACATTGAAAAATCCCCAGATTTTCTTTTTACAAATAAAAACACAGACCACTGCTTAAAAACAAGGTTGTCATAAACATACAGCTATGGATAGCATAAAATCCCTCCTTTACCTGTAAAGGATTGAGAAACTCCGACAACCTGGTTGGCACCTGACCGGAAGGACCAATGGGGAAAGAAGATACTTTCAAATCTGGGGCGGGGCACGGGGGAAGCTTTGTTTTGTGCTCTGTGGGTGTTCTCTCAGGAGACAAAGGGAGAGACCAAGCAAATAATCCAGCTCCTACTAAAATGTTACATCTAATATTACAGAAATAGTAAGTAATAGCAAGGAAATGCGTTAGAGTATCTTTTTGTTTTAGCTTGTGAATTTTCCCTATGCTAAGAGGGAGGTTTATTCCTGGTTTTTTGTAACTTTAAAGTTTTGCCTAGAGGGAAATCCTCTGTCTTTTAACTCTTATTACCCTGTAAACTTACCTTCCATCCTGATTTTACAGAGCTGTTTCTTTTACTTTGTTTCCTTATAATAAAAGTTCTGTTTTTAAGAATCTGATTGGGTTTTTAGTGTCCCAAAAACCCAAGGGTCTGGTCTGTGCTCACTCTCAAGCCTCCCCAGGAAAGGGGGTGAAGGAGTTTGGGGGGATATTTGGGGGAAACAGAAACTCCAAGTGGTCCTTTTCCTGAATCTTTGTCTAACTCACTTGGTGGTGGCAGCATACTGTCCAAGGACAAGGAAGAATGTGTGCCTTGGAGAAGTTTTTAACCTAAGTTGGTAGAAATAAGCTTAGGGGGTCTTTCATGCGGGTCCCCACATTTGTACCCTAGCGTTCAGAGTGTGGAGGGAACCCTGACATAGTGGCAGTACTGTGGGATCATTTTGCACCAGAAGCACAGAAGGTTTAAAAGGACTCTTTTTTTTCTTTTGGCTGCTTGGAAAGCAGGGAGGTTCTTTTTTAAAGGGACATTTTTTTTCTTTTAGCTGAGAGCAGCTAGAGTTCCCCCCCCCCTTGCCTTAGGGCAGAGTAGTTAAGTCCTGCAAGGGAATTCACAAGCTGGATGTATTTTTTTTCTTTCCAGGTCTCGGGTTAAGCTAGGTTAAGTGCAGAAAGGCTAGGATGACAGAAAGTGACGACCAGAAAAAACTGGAATTAGCCAGATTTGAAGCTGAGGAAAGACAGAAGGAACATGAAAGACAGCTGGAACTCAGACAGATGGAGATTGATGCACAAGTGGCCAGAGAAGAGGCTGCCCACAAGAGAGCTATGGAGGAACAGAAGCATGCTCAGGAGGAGAGGGAAAGAGAGAGGAAGCATGACCTCGCTGTTACGGAGTTGAAAAGACAGAACCCTTCAGCAGCTGGGGAATGTGTGCCTTGGGGAAGTTCTAAACCTAAGCTTAGGGGGTCTTTCATGCGGGTCCCTATATCTGTACCCTAGAGTTCAGAATGGGGAGGGAACTCTAACAAAAATTATAGAGCCATAGGCTTTTCTTTGAACTGGACCAGAGTCCAGATAATCCCTGTTACAATTTCTAATGGCTATTCACTTGGATGAAAGTCACTCAGCAGTGTGTAACCTAGAGTTGGGGACATGTTCTAGGATTCTCTGAGAGCAAAAATGGTGGGAATACTGGTTACGATCCTGGCAATCTCAGCTTTGCCATGCGGGAACAGACAAAATCTTCCCAAGCCCCAGTGGCGTTAGCAGTGGTGAAGCATCATCCATTTCTTCCAGCGTGTAGGACAACTGGCAGGTGCCATGGGGAGAAGCATTGTCAGACTCAGTGAAGGAAGGAGAAAGAGCTATTCAGATGAAGTAGAACAAGTAAGAGATCAAAGGCACTCTTTTATGTTAAACTTGCTGATTGCAGAGACTAGGAGCAAGGACTTAATAGAGACACAGTAACACAGACAAAGGAAGCCCTTCTTTAAAGCCTGCTGATAGATACAGCCCAGTCATGAAACACCTGAAAGCAGATGGAACATTTTACTGCTGAAAACTCAGCACACCAAACCACCAAGGAGTACAGCTCCCAGTAACCACACCGAAACTTTTTTTCACATCCAACAGAACAAGTTCAAAGCTAACCACTCAGACTGTGTTTCTTTTCCTTGTTCTTACCAGGAAGAGCAAGACACTTCTACAGCAGAAAACAGTTATCACAGAATAGCACTCTGCCATTATCATGCTCAGAAAGAAACACTACAGTTCCTCATCGTGGTCAGCAAGGCCAAGCTTTTACAACCACAATAACAAATTTTTAAGGTTTTTTTAATCCTACTGTTTCTAGGATATGAGGGAGCAAGGAGGGTGAGGCAATAGTGTTTATTGTACCAGCCTCTTCTGGATGAAAGGAATGATTTTTTTAGCTGCACAGAGCTCTTCTTAAGTTCTGGAGTGGGCAGGAGAGGTTTGAGCTAAATACAAATTTAGACATATTTTTAACCAAAAGTGGTAAGGCTTCTTGGAGGCAGTCACTTGTAATGAATTGGTTGATTGAGGGTTAATTGTTTAAGCCTAAAGGGCTTGAACTGAGCATTTCAGGGTATCAGTCAGTGTGGTGTGTTACACATTTTTGCAAACAGCCATTAAAAGAGTGTTCCTGTTATGTCCATGGTTTTTGGTGTCTAACAGTGCTATTAATTTTAGTTCCCAGGCTTGCCTTTTGAAGGTGTTGTGCAGATTTTCTTTGAAGAAAAGTATTGAAAGATGACATATGGAATGTTGCTTTGTAAAAAGTGTTTGCCCCTTTATACCAACGCTCTGAGTGCGCAACTCCAGGGGGCAGCAGGACTGACCCACGGATACCACTGAGGGAAAACTTTCTGCCGGCAGTGCTTGGGGCAAGCCCACCCCTACATTGGAATGGAATAAGCAAGCACCCAAAGAATAATAATTTATTATCCCTTTGCATTAATAGTAATAAAATGCATTTGAACCTATAATCAAATGATACCATTGCCATAAACAAAAGGTTTCTTAAAAAATCACTCAAGGGTAAAGCACACCCTCACAAACCCATAAAGGGAAATAATGACAATAAGAGAACCACACCACAGACTCCCTCCTCTGCAGGGACCTCCTTTCCACCTCTGGCTCCAATAGACACAGCAACACACCCCATCCCCCAAATTCAACCAACTCCTACTGCCCACACAAAGAGCTCATCCTGCACATATCCAGGGCACAGATATCAACAGCAAATATATTTTGTCACTGCTGAGTTTGGCATTAAAGTTTTCTGTAACCCAAAGCCTTAATGCCAATCTCAGCAGCCTTTACATATATTTACTGTTGACATATGGGCACTGGGTATGTGGCTCTTCGTTGGTGTGGAAAGTATAAGGAATAGCTCTACACAGGCTCAGAAGTGTGGATGAAAATCCCCTACCCAGGGCACCATGCTGCCCTTCCCATACCCCAGCCATATGGGCTCAGAGAAGTAAGAAGGAGAGGTTTAGGGGCAGAATCTCAGCAGCACACCGTAGCTGCCACGTGGACAGATCCTGGCACATATCTTTGGCAGTTTTGACTATGGAGGCTTGTCAGAATGGCACTGTCAACAAGAAGAGGAAGCATATTCCAGGTTCACCCAGGGACTTTAAGAGAGGAGGAAGAAAGACATTAACTCTGGAAGCTGCATCCCCATGTCCAGTTCCAACAAGCTTTTACAACCACCCTTCTCCAATCACCAACTAAAGAAATGATTCCCTGAAAGCACAGCCTTAACCAACCCTTACCCTGCCAGTCACAGCCCATTCCGGGGCATTGTCCTCTAACTGGTGGTTGCTACAATTTGGCCTTCATGAGAGAAAGAGCACTATGAGAAGCCCCACGTGAACAGATCCTGGTTCTCAATTCTGTCCTCCATGGCCCCTTTCCCTAGGCTGCCTATCAAAGCAAAGATGCTCAAAGTAGCCATCCCCTTTCATTTGCATAAACTGAAGACACAGACAGGCCACTCCACCAATCTTCTCCCTGCTCCCTTCCCTGTGATGCCTAAGACAACAATCCTCTAGCTGGACAAGCCAAGAGCTCTCTAGAAACGACAGCCGATGCAGTTTTGGACACCCAGAGCATGTTTCTTTGGCACCAGAGACCAAATTGGAGAAAGTCAGCAGTGGGGAGTCAGGCTCTCCAACGAGGGGTGTTTCATAAACTTGGGGGCCAGTCGTACCATTCTTCAGTGAGCAGGAGCGTTGACATAAAATATGTTTGGGAACCACGCGGGAAGGGTTGACATAACCAGTATTCTGCATTTTTAAGGGTGTTTTGGGTTTTTTAACCAATTTTCACTGATAAATTACCAGGCTTCTTAATTAAAGGAGTTCAGGTTTTATTGATTTACACCCGTTTATCAAACCACTCAATATTTTTTTTCAGGTACTTATTTTTGTTAACCACTCACACTTTATGCAATTGTGTCCTGAAGTTCTGAGATTGAAGGAGTCTCGCAGTGTAAAACACAAAACACGCACACACGGTGGAGATTGGAAAATCAAATAATGTTAATATTCACGGTATAATTAGCCCACAAGGAGACGCTGCCCGCCTATTTCTTTGCGTCCCTTTAGCACGGTGCTGAATTGAATCAATCAATCAACCAGTCACCCATCCACCCACCCACTGGTAAAGATAAGAAAGTAAACATGGGGCGAAAACACAAATCTATGCCTGAGTACCAACAAGAAAATCCATGCTTAGAACTTTTCAAGACAAGTAAAGACAGGAGTGAAGAGGATGCATGGCGCTGCAAGTACGGCAGCATTGAGGTCAGCGCTCGCGATGACAGAATAAAGAAGCATGTCAAAAGCAAGCAACACAAAAAACTTAAAGAAGAAAGTGAGCTTTGGGATAAACAGTCAATATCAGGAGCTTTCAGTGGGGCTTTAATGAAAGAGAGGACATAGCAGGAGTGTGTCAATAAATTTGTGCATGCTCTTTGTTATGTCGGAAAATCACTGTTAATTGCTGGGGGGGCCTTTTGGTGACTTTGTGCAGCAATAGTGTCCAGCAGCAAAAACCCTCCCTAATGCGGACAACCTGATTCGTAAATATCTGAAAGATAATGATGATGCTTTAATAGCAAAACTGATGCAACGAATGGGTGGAGATGTGGTATCGAATCTGATTTTTGAGGAGTCCCCTGATGCTTTAGACCTTCCAATTCTTGGCCGTTGGTTATTGTTTGTTGATTTCAAAGTGAAGGAAGGAGAAATAGCTATTCAGATGAAGTAGAACACACAAAAGATAAAAGACAATCTTTTTATGGTAAACCTGCTGATTGCAGAGATGAGGAGCAAGGACCTAACAAAGACACAGTAATGTACACAAAGAAAGCCCTTTTCTAAAGCCTGCTGATAGATACTACCCACTCACACAACACCTGAAAGCAGATAGAACATTTCACTGCTGAGAATTTAGCACATCAAACCCACACTGAGTACAGCTCCCAGTAGCCCAATACCCCAAGCTTTTTTTCCCCCCACACCCAACAGAACATGATCAAAGCTAACCACTCAGACTGTGTTTCTTTCACTTGCTCTTGTGAGAAAGAACAAGACACTCTTCTACAGCAGAAAGCAGCTGTCATAGAACAGCACTCTCTACCATTGTCATGCTCAGAAAAAAACACTACAGTTCCTCATTGTGGTTAGCAAGGCCAGGCTTTTACAACCACCCTTCTCCAGTCACCAACTAGAGAAATGATCTCTAAAAGCATAGCCTTAACTAACACCAACCCTGCAAGTCACAGACCATTCTGGGGCATTGTCCTCTAACTGGTGGTTGCTACAATTTGGCCTTCACAAGAGAGCGAGCACTACGAGAAGCCCCACGTGAACAGATCCTGGCTCTCAACTCTGCTCTCCATGGCTCCCTTCCTTAGGCTGCCTATCAAAGCAAAGATGCTCAAAGTAGCCATCCCCTTTCATTTGCATAAACTGAAGACAAGACAGGCCACTCAACCAATCTTCTCCCCACTCCCTTCTCTGCAATGCCTAAGACAACAATCCTCTAGCTGGACAAGCCAAGAGCTCTCTAGAAACAACAGCCTATGCAGTTTTGGACACCCAGAGCATGTTTCTTTGGTACCAGAGACCAAACTGGAGAAAGTCAGCAGGGGGAAGCCGGGCTCTCCAATGAGGGGTGTTTCCTGAACCCGAGGGCCAGTCTTACTATTCTTCAGGGAGCAGGAGCATTGATATAAAACCACTCAATATTTTATCAAACCTCTCAATATTTTTTTCAGGTACTTATTTTTGGTAAACACTAACACTTATGCAATTGCATCTTGAAGTTCTGAGACTGAAGGAGTCTCGCAGTGTAAAACACAAAAGACCCACATAGGGTGGAGATTGGAAAAATCAAAGAATGTTAATATCATGGTATGATTGGCCCACAAGGAGACGCTGCCCGCCTATTTCTTTGCGTCCCTTTAGCACGGCGCTGAATTTAATCAATCAATCAATCACCCACTGATAAAGACAAGCTAAGAAGGTAAATTTGGGATCAAAAACGCAAATCTATACCTGAGTACCAACAAGAAAACCCGTGCTTAGAACTTTTCAAGACAAGTAAAGACAGGAGTGAAGAGGATGCATTGCACTGCAAGTACGGCAGCATTGAGATCAGCGCTCGCGATGACAAAATAAAGGAGCATGTCAAAAGCAAGCAACACCAGAAGCTTAAAGAAGAAAGTGAGCTTTGGGATAAACAGTCAATATCAGGAGCTTTCAGTGGGGCTTTAATGAAAGAGAGGACATAGCACGAGCGTGTCGATGAATTTGTGCATGCTCTTTGTTTCGTTGGACAATCACTGTTAATTGCTGGGGGGGCCTACTGGTGACTTTGTGCAGCAATTGTGTCCAGCAGCAAAAACCCTCCCTAATGCGGACAACCTGATTCGTAAGTATCTGAAAGATAATGATGATGCTTTAGTAGCAAAACTGATGCAACGAATGGATGGAGATGTGGTATCTAGTCTGATTTTTAGGGGTCTCCTGATCTTTGGACCTTCCAATTCTTGGCCGTTGGTTTTTGTTTATTGATTTCAAAGTGAATAAACTCTCATTCTTTTGTGCTGAGGTGACATTTGTCCCCTTTGCTCACAACTGTTTTCTCGCCGCAGCCATAACTAACATGTTTGAAAGGTACCAGCTATATTGGCCACAACTAACACAAATTCTGCATCCTACATGGATAAGTTTGTCTGGGATGCTAAACTCAATCAGAAGCTGGAGCTGCTGCCTGTTATCTGTCCTGCTCATCTGATTAATGTTGCACTGTCAGCAACTACTGCTATAAAGGAAATGAAAGAAATTACATCTTGCATCATTGGATTCAGGGCCATTTTCAAGCATGCGAACAATTTGAAGGCCTTGTTTTACACAGTGCGAGATGAGTGCAGAGGCCCCCCTATTGTGCCACATGGGTAGAGGAGCTTGTATTTTCCTGCCCGTCAAGTAAATAACACCTCGACTGTGCTAATGCATCTCCGAGATCATCCTGAGTTTGTTGGTTCTCAAGCAGAAACTCTGAAGAGACTGGAAAGTAATCAGAATGACTGCCAGATTCTGCGCACCAAGGTAATGTTCATTGTTGAAAACTTGGAATCGCTGTGTGACACACAGAAAACACTGGTGTTTTCTCTTTCTACTGAGAGAGACAAAATACACCTTTGTACATTAAAAGAAAGTTTCCATTATACTGTAATAAAATGTTTGTATTGCAAAAGGTTTTCCTTCCCCGCCCCCCACAATTTTTCACAATGTTTTAATTTTTTCATATTTATCCTGATTCCATGATGGTTTGAAGGTTTGGAAAATAAACATTGAAAAATCCCCAGATTTTCTTTTTACAAATAAAAACACAGACCACTGCTTAAAAACAAGGTTGTCATAAACATACAGCTATGGATAGCATAAAATCCCTCCTTTACCTGTAAAGGATTGAGAAACTCCGACAACCTGGTTGGCACCTGACCGGAAGGACCAATGGGGAAAGAAGATACTTTCAAATCTGGGGCGGGGCACGGGGGAAGCTTTGTTTTGTGCTCTGTGGGTGTTCTCTCAGGAGACAAAGGGAGAGACCAAGCAAATAATCCAGCTCCTACTAAAATGTTACATCTAATATTACAGAAATAGTAAGTAATAGCAAGGAAATGCGTTAGAGTATCTTTTTGTTTTAGCTTGTGAATTTTCCCTATGCTAAGAGGGAGGTTTATTCCTGGTTTTTTGTAACTTTAAAGTTTTGCCTAGAGGGAAATCCTCTGTCTTTTAACTCTTATTACCCTGTAAACTTACCTTCCATCCTGATTTTACAGAGCTGTTTCTTTTACTTTGTTTCCTTATAATAAAAGTTCTGTTTTTAAGAATCTGATTGGGTTTTTAGTGTCCCAAAAACCCAAGGGTCTGGTCGGTGCTCACCTTGGTTACTCTCAAGCCAGGAAAGGGGGTGAAGGAGTTTGGGGGGATATTTGGGGGAAACAGAAACTCCAAGTGGTCCTTTTCCTGAATCTTTGTCTAACTCACTTGGTGGTGGCAGCATACTGTCCAAGGACAAGGAAGAATGTGTGCTTTGGAGAAGTTTTTAACCTAAGTTGGTAGAAATAAGCTTAGGGGGTCTTTCATGCGGGTCCCCACATTTGTACCCTAGCGTTCAGAGTGTGGAGGGAACCCTGACATGGTGGCAGTACTGTGGGATCATTTTGCACCAGAAGCACAGAAGATTTAAAAGGACTCTCTTTTTTCTTTTGGCTGCTTGGAAAGCAGGGAAGTTCTTTTTTAAAGGGACATTTTTTTTCTTTTAGCTGAGAGCAGCTAGAGTTCCCCCCCCCACCTTGCCTTAGGGCAGAGTAGTTAAGTCCTGCAACGGAATTCACAAGCTGGGTGTATTTTTTTTTCTTTCCAGATCTCGGGTTAAGCTAGGTTAAGTGCAGAAAGGCTAGGATGACAGAAAGTGACGACCAGAAAAAACTGGAATTAGCCAGATTTGAAGCTGAGGAAAGACAGAAGGAACATGAAAGACAGCTGGAACTCAGACAGATGGAGATTGATGCACAAGTGGCCAGAGAAGAGGCTGCCCACAAGAGAGCTATGGAGGAACAGAAGCATGCTCAGGAGGAGAGGGAAAGAGAGAGGAAGCATGACCTCGCTGTTATGGAGTTGAAAAGACAGAACCCTTCAGCAGCTGGGGAATGTGTGCCTTGGGGAAGTTCTAAACCTAAGCTTAGGGGGTCTTTCATGCGGGTCCCCAGATCTGTACCCTAGAGTTCAGAATGGGGAGGGAACTCTAACAAAGATTATAGAGCCATAGGCTTTTCTTTGAACTGGACCAGAGTCCAGATAATCCCTGTTACAATTTCTAATGGCTATTCACTTGGATGAAAGTCGCTCAGCAGTGTGTAACCTAGAGTTGGGGACATGTTCTAGGATTCTCTGAGAGCAAAAATGGTGGGAATACTGGTTACAATCCTGGCAATCTCAGCTTTGGCATGCGGGAACAGACAAAATCTTCCCAAGCCCCAGTGGCTCCAGTGGTGTTAGCAGTGGTGAAGCATCATCCATTTCTTCCAGCGTGGAGGACAACTGGCAGGTGCCGTGGGGAGAAGCATTGTCAGACTCAGTGAAGGAAGGAGAAAGAGCTATTCAGATGAAGTAGAACAAGTAAAAGATCAAAGGCACTCTCTTTATGTTAAACTTGCTGATTGCAGAGACCAGGAGCAAGGACTTAATAGAGACACAGTAACACAGACAAAGGAAGCCCTTCTCTAAAGCCTGCTGATAGATACAGCCCAGGCATGCAACACCTGAAAGCAGATGGAACATTTTACTGCTGAGAACTCAGCACACCAAACCACCAAGGAGTACAGCTCTCAGTAACCACACCCAAACTTTTTTTCACATCCAACAGAACAAGTTCAAAGCTAACCACTCAGACTGTGTTTCTTTCCCTTGCTCTTACCAGGAAGAACAAGACACTCTTCCACAGCAGAAAACAGCTATCACAGAATAGCACTCTGCCATTATCATGCTCAGAAAGAAACACTACAGTTCCTCATTGTGGTTAGCAAGGCCAGGCTTTTACAACCATCCTTCTCCAGTCACTAACTAGAGAAATGATCCCTAAAAGCATAGCCTTAACTAACACCCACCCTGCCAGTCACAGCCCATTCCGGGGCATTGTCCTCTAACTGGTGGTTGCTACAATTTGGCCTTCATGAGAGAAAGAGCACTATGAGACGCCCCATCTGAACAGATCCTGGCTCTCAATTCTGTTCTCTGTGGCCCCTTTCCCTAGGTTGCTTAACAAAGCAAAGATGCTCAAAGTAGCCATCCCCTTTCATTTGCATAATTGAAGACACAGACAGGCCACTCCACCAATCTTCTCCCTGCTCCCTTCCCTGTGATGCCTAAGACAACAATCCTCTAAATGGACAAGCCAAGAGCTCTCTAGAAACGACAGCCGATGCAGTTTTGGACACCCAGAGCACGTTTCTTTGGCTCCAGGGACCATACTGGAGAAAGTCAGCAGTGGGGAGCCAGGTTCTCCAATGAGTGGTCTTTCGTGAAGCAGTGAGCCATTATTACCGTTCTCCAGGGAGCAGGAGCTCCCACTTTTTCTGGCAACCATGCCAGAGCTTTGACTTAAAAGCAAGCATACATAGCCATAGGCTTTCTTTTGAACCAGACCAGAGTCCAGATAAACCCTGTCAATATTTTTCATAAGAAAGAGGAGAACAATAACAAATTTTTAAGGTTTTTTTTAATCCTACTGTTTCTAGGATATGAGGGAGCAAGGAGGGTGAGGTAATAGTGTTTATTGTACCAGCCTCTTCTGGATGAAAGGAATGATTTTTTTAGCTGCACAGAGCTCTTCTTAAGTTCTGGAGTGGGCAGGAGAGGTTTGAGCTAAATACACATTTAGACATATTTTTAACCAAAAGTGGTAAGGCTTCTTGGAGGCAGTCACTTGTAATGAATTGGTTGATTGAGGGTTAATTGTTTAAGCATAAAGGGCTTGAAGTGAGCATTTCAGGGTATCAGTCAGTGTGGTGTGTTACACATTTTTGCAAACAGCCATTAAAAGAGTGTTCCTGTTATGTCCATGGTTTTTGGTGTCTAACAGTGCTATTAATTTTAGTTCCCAGGCTTGCCTTTTGAAGGTGTTGTGCAGATTTTCTTTGAAGAAAAGTATTGAAAGATGACATATGGAATGTTGCTTTGTAAAAAGTGTTTGCCCCTTTATACCAACGCTCTGAGTGCGCAACTCCAGGGGGCAGCAGGACTGACCCACGGATACCACTGAGGGAAAACTTTCTGCCGGCAGTGCTTGGGGCAAGCCCACCCCTACATTGGAATGGAATAAGCAAGCACCCAAAGAATAATAATTTATTATCCCTTTGCATTAATAGTAATAAAATGCATTTGAACCTATAATCAAATGATACCATTGCCATAAACAAAAGGTTTCTTAAAAAAATCACTCAAGGGTAAAGCACACCCTCACAAACCCATAAAGGGAAATAATGACAATAAGAGAACCACACCACAGACTCCCTCCTCTGCAGGGACCTCCTTTCCACCTCTGGCTCCAATAGACACAGCAACACACCCCATCCCCCAAATTCAAGCAACTCCTACTGCCCACACAAAGAGCTCATCCTGCACATATCCAGGGCACAGATATCAACAGCAAATATATTTTGTCACTGCTGAGTTTGACATTAAAGTTTTCTGTAACCCAAAGCCTTAATGCCAATCTCAGCAGCCTTTACATATATTTACTGTTGACATATGGGCACTGGGTATGTGGCTCTTCGTTGGTGTGGAAAGTATAAGGAATAGCTCTACACAGGCTCAGAAGTGTGGATGAAAATCCCCTACCCAGGGCACCATGCTGCCCTTCCCATACCCCAGCCATATGGGCTCAGAGAAGTAAGAAAGGGAGGTTTAGGGGCAGAATCTCAGCAGCACACCGTAGCTGCCACGTGGACAGATCCTGGCACATATCTTTGGCAGTTTTGACTATGGAGGCTTGTCAGAATGGCACTGTCAACAAGAAGAGGAAGCATATTCCAGGTTCACCCGGGGACTTTAAGAGAGGAGGAAAGACATTAATTCTGGAAGCTGCGTCCCCATGTCCAGTTCCGATAGCAAAGACTTCTTGGCAACTTGTCTGTGACTTTGATTATAGTCTCAAAGTATGATTTTGTGAATGGGGAGATCAGCACCTGCTGATTTGCAATGCTCATTTGTAAGGATGAGATCAAATACATTTTTCTCCCCATCCAATCCAACCTCTTTGACTCTTGGCCTTAGGTATGGACTTATACCTCCCATGAAACAATCTCTCTTTAGTTGCCATTACAGCAAGGGAGTTGGAGGCTGGATGAGAATAGAAGCACTCAGAACTTTGCACAGGAACATGGTTTCATTTGTCAGTACACTTCCCTGTTGGCGGTAAGGAAGTTGGGGTATCCCACGATCTTTGCAGGTGTGACGGTGCCACCCATAAGGCTTTATAGAAATATGCTTTTGGATGTATATATATATAACATAACTAGAATGTGTTTTATGCTACATATGCCATGTAACATCTCTGTAAAGGTTATGATCTACTGAATCTATTAATCCTATTTGTATGCATGTATCATTTTTGCATTCGAAGTTATAAATATTGGCTGCATACTTGTTTGATTCTAAGTAGGCTGTAGTGAAGCAGTTGGTCAGCTTCCTGAGAAAAGACTATTCTTTCCCAATCAAGAAACACTTAAGCCAACAATGAACTTGAAGACACCAATCCACATCTAGGCTTTCCCAGGAATGTGGCTTGGCTGGTAAGGAACTCAGTCATGCGTGGATATGTGACTTGCCCAGGGGACTCCAAAACTCCATTTTGTAGCTGGATTTTGCATAGGAGGGAGGAAGGGGTCTCCACCCACAAGAGAAAGTCTATTTAAGCCCATGAGAGACCCCTCCATTTTGTCTTCAGCTGGCTAAAGAGAGAACCTCTCCACCCCCAAAGATACCTGAAAGAAACTGGAACAAAGGACAGTGACTGCAAGGGGTGTGAGTGATTGCTGGACCCAGACTAAAAGGAGATTAGTCTGTAAAAGGAAGCATTCTGGAACTGGTGAGGATCTTATCTGTATTCAGTTTCTTACTGTATTCGACATAGATTTGCATTTTTTATTTTATTTTACTTAGTAATTCACTTTGTTCTGTCTGTTAATACTTGGAACCACTTAAATCTTACTTTCTGTATTTAATAAAATCACTTTTTACTTATTAACTCAGAGTATGTGTTAATACCTGGGTGGGCAAACAGCTGTGCCTATCTCTCTATCAGTGTTATAGAGGGCAAACAATTTATACAGGGTAAAACAGATTTATTTGGGGTTTGGACCCCATTGGGAGTTGGGCATCTGAGTGTTAAAGACAAGAACACTTCCGTTAGCTGCTTTTAGGTAAGCCTACAGCTGTTAGGGGACGTGATTCAGACCTGGGTCTGAGTTTGCAGCAGGCTGGTGAGTCTGGCTCAAACCAGGCAGGGCACTGAAGTCCCAAGCTGACAGGGCAGGAAAGCAGGGGCAGAAGTGGTCTTGGCACATCAGGTGGCAGCTCCCAAGGGGGGTTCTGTGATCCAACCCATCACAGCGGGTTCCAATAGTACTTTATTTATAGGGAGAGCTACCTTTCCTGGGGCCAAGGACTGCAGAATGTTCAACTTGTGTGTATTTTCCTGCACAAACTCAGCCTGAATGCCCAAGATTGAAGCCATTTGCCTCAGAAGATCCTGATGTGATTTAAAATCCTCAGGCCCGAGAGAAAGATGCTGGTATGAGTTTCAGCCTGATACCCCTCAGGTGCTTTGGCAATTCTGAAAGGATTTTGGTTAAACCTACAGGTTGAAAAATCCTGATCCTGTTGGAGACAATGGCAAAACTCATATTGCCTTCAATGGGGCCAGGATTTCACCCAACAAGTTGGATTTTCCAAAGTGCTCAGGAGAAGGAGGGGTAGGGCAGTATGGGTCCCTGGTGCCCCTTGATGGGGGATACCATGCTTAAAGGGGAGTTTCCTGTGCACGGGTTTGAGTGTGGGTGGAGCTCATCCTTGTAGTAAAACTTCCATTTACTTCAATGGGAGAAAAGTTAAGCCATGAGTGACTGCTTAAATCCAACACGTAGCTTCAAAAAGGGGAGCTGAAAGTGCAGAGTTATGCCCTTTCTGTATCAAGTCAAAATTGCATGCAAAACTGAAATCACTCTTGCATTTTGAAATCTAGATAAGACCTCTTCCACTTTTCTCATAGGATAGTTCTAGTATTTGATGATCTAACTCAAAACCTTTTATTTATTCGAATCTTTACTGTAGCAACTACATTGTTTAGCCTGAATTTGCTGAACTCTTTATTTTAGGGAGAGGAATAGCTCAGTGGTTTGCGCATTGGCCTGCTAAATACAGGGTTATGAGTTCAATCCTTAAGGGGGCCACTTAGGGATCTGGGGCAAAATTGGTCCTGCTAGTGAAGGCAGGGGGCTGGACTCAATGACCTTTCAGGGTCCCTTCCAGCTCGATGAGATAGGTATAGCTCTATATATTATTATTTAATATAACCATGCAAATAAGTTCAGCTTTTACTTTCAGGTGGCAGCGGGATGCTATGTGGTGCTTGTAGTTTTAGTAGCACACTGGAGTCTATGTCACTGTTATGTATTTTAAAAAGATCCCAGTTCAACACCTCATCATGTTTGTTGAGAAATGTTTTGTATCTTGTTCTGTAGACAAATTATATGTCCATTTAATCAAGTTACATTTGCAAGTTGCTCTTCAACACAAGCACACACAGGATTTACTGTTCCCCTATTACAAACTCTAATAAGTAGTATTTGTCCTTCAGTATCCGTCCTTAGACCCAGACTCAGAAAGGTACTTAAACACATGTGTAACTTTAAGCATGTTAGTGGTGCCTGCTAAATCAGGGCCTTACAACATTCATTACCCAGAGAAAGTGACAAATCTACAACTGAACAATAAGTATCATAACTTTATTTAAGTTAGTTAGCTGGGGGTGGATATTTGGCTCAGGCTCTTTAACCCCTGGTTTACAGGAGACTTATATTTAAATATTATTTGCAATCAAACATACATTAATACATTAAACTAATCCATAACATTTCAAAAATTAGACTCCACAAATTATGAAAACACTTTAAATATAAATGCTGCAAACTTTGAATACCCTTAAAGTGGCATTGTTTAATGTTTATATATAATGGTATTTGAAAATATTACTGTTTTCCCTTTGAGTAAAGTTATCAGTAATTAAAGTAGCAATGTTTAATTTCAATAGGGTATGAAGAGTGATATTGGTTAGAAAAATATACATATTTCTGTTTTCACTGGAAAAAAGGTCATTTGAAATATTTATCAAGTAAAGTATTAAAAGTCTCTACATAAATATTTTTCACAGTCCAACAGAAAAGTTGATTATGTTTATATACAGCTATGTAAGCTATCATTTTTTTAAAGATACATACTCAAAGTTTTGTAAACTGTAGAGGAAAAAAAAAAGTGATCTGTCATTACTTTCCATCCTGTTGGCTGTGGGGATATAAGGGGTTTTGGGTGAGCCAAAAGGAAAGAGCCATCCAGTATTACATAATACAATCAAAGGAAAGGTAGGGACAAAACAAAAATACACAGAAGAGGAAAGGACATTATTAAAGGTAACATTGAGAGGAATATTGTCAGTAAAAGGCATTAAATTTTTTTGGTCACATGCAATATCTTGTAGAGGAAAAACAAAAACCAAGCATTAAAAAGGACACTTTTGAAGTCTTTTTCATGAGTTTTTAAATAATCTTTACTACTATTTTTAATATCCACTTGGAATAGCTCCCGACTGAATTTTTTTTGGTGTGTACAACTTGTGGCTATACTTCTGTTAAATGGTTGGTATCTGTTAACTTCTGTTGCACAAGCAAAATGAAAGGTAAGTCTTTTAAATAAAGTGAGACTGTGGAACTGGAAGAAGGTAGCTTGAATGAAATACAGAGTTGTTAAACAAATTCTGATCTGGAACCTCTTGTATAAAGTAATTCTGGTGAGGAGAATGATTTTTTAAATTAGCTACTTAATAGAGGATGACATTTGCAACAGTAATGAAGTTTAAATATATGGTCATTTTTTAACCCAAAACCCCTTGACAGTGTCCTTTTAAGTGTCAGCAGATTGCTATTTGAATTGCAACTGAAATAAAATAGAGGCAAAGACTTTTAATGAAATAAATGAAAATTTTCTTACAATATTTCACAGTAATAAAGAAAACAAACAATTCATGGAAACATTGAAGGATGCAGCAGCAAATGACTTAAACTGTTCACTCTTCATTTTATTAACATCATCAACATTATTGGTGCATTCTATGCAATGGATAAAGTAAGGAAATTGTCCTCTGCCAGAAATGGCACTTTTCTACCATATGTTAACAGTTAATTATGGTCCTTGTAAACAGTTAAGTCATTTTTAAATTTACATGGTAAAGGAACATATATTTACATATGTACATATACCCACAAGAATAAAATTAAGCCAAATCCTGAACAGGGGGTTGCACTTTAAACAGAGGTGAACATCATACAGTGTTGAACAGTACCTGTCCAAAAGACTGTAAAGGCTTGGTGAGTTTCACATATTCTTCCTCCATTCATTTCCCTCTAATATTTAATAGACTATATACTTCATTTCAGAGCAAATGAGTGGAAATATTACAGAGCAAGCCCGGTAAAGTACAGCACCGCTACTGAAAAATGCGCGTGGCTTCATGACCCAGGACTCTGATTTAAAGCAAAAATAAACAGCATATAGCGCAACAGCAAAGAAGTGGCCAATCAGTACCATTGGTTTAGGAGATAAGCTGTACAGACAGAAGAGAAAACACATTAATAAAGAGAAATTTGAAGCGCTATAGAATTTTCAGTCTTACATATTAATTTAATAGATTTTTGTGAGCACACTACTAACATCTGTTTGATCTAAACAATCCCAGCCCCGCTGTCTACAGTGGAAGAATTTGGCATAACTTGGAGCTGCTGTGTGCTAAGTAATTCCTCCTACATCATTACCCTGATACACCATTGCCTCAGCTCCATTTCTGCTGCAGTCCTCATCCCTGCCTTTATCACTTCCCATCTGGATTATTTCAACTCCCTTCTCGATAGCCTCCATAGGTCCAGTTCTCTTGACTCCACTGAGTGAGGAATGCAGCAGCCCTCTTTCTCACATGCTCAAAGAAGCACGGTCTATTGTTTTATCCATTTCAGGGTACAGTTCAAAACTGTCCCATTTTTAAAAACCATCCAGACTCACACCAACCTTCTTCAAAGAACTTGCCTCTCTCTGCTCCCATCCCTGTTCCCTCCACTCATCTAGAACTGGCATCTTCTGTAGCTTTACATAAACTCAGCTCTTGGTGAATGAATTGTGTCAGCTATCATCAAGTCTTCAGCCATCCTGAACCTCTTTGTCTCACTGAAACTCTCGTGCCCACATATCTTACTTCCTCTCCAAACTGTTTCAGTGGAATCTTCTAACTGTTCAGCATTTTGGGACACACTTTATATGAAAGGCATAAAACAAAATAAGGACCAATCCTAAGGAGGTTCGCTAGTGTGGACCCTTCTGCCCATGCAGTTGCCGACTCAAGGGTCAAGGGTCTGCATTAGTGGACCGCAATCCATTAACTATGGTATATGCTAGTTCCTGATACAGTACAGTAGGTGTTTTGATATTTTATATAACTTACACAGATAGCAATCCAACTGGACCCGAGACACACTCTCCCCCAAGTTTGAAGTAATGGAAACATGCTTGCCTTAGCTGATGCAAGGAATCTAGAAAAGGAATTTAAAATATCTTCAGTAACTACTAAAATCACCTAAAACCAAATAAAGCTTTGATCCAAAGTCCACTGAAGTTAATGGGAGTCATTCCATTGATTTCAATGGGCTTTGGATGGGGCCTCATAAGAATAATCTTACAAAACACTTACTAGTCTGTGAGTACTACATTCAGGCACCACAAATATGTTTTTTTAAATGGAATTCCTTATACCAATTGTCCCTGGGCTGTTTGCTGAGATATTATCAGCAAAATGTCAGCTCACATGTGATACCAGCACTACTCACAGTTTTGGAGGCATAGTCTAACACTGACAAGTATGCAATACATGCTCATGCATGAAAACACACAGAGAGTGTACTTATTTAATAAGTTGCAATTAATTACAAAAGGTCTCTTAAATGTACTTACCATCTTTGGCAGCAAACAGTTCATAAAGGGCCTGAGCAAGAACATTCACTACAAAAGAATGAGACTTTTTTCTTGACCAGTAAAATGTCTTTTTTGCCTGTAAAGGTAAAAAAAAAAAAATCTTTATATCAGGGCACAAGAAAATACTCTTTTCCTTCTAAAAAGGTATAGGAATGACTTCCTTTTCAAAGTTATACTGGTGCTGCTGTATTATCTTCCTACAGATTTTGTACACTTTTTCTATTTAAAGATCAAAATCTGTCTCAACTATAATATTGACATCAGCCTGTTTAAAAGCCAATTAGATCTCCTCTTCCCCCATTCTTCTGTAGCCATTAGGATAATAAAATCATGGAACTTTGATATGGAAGAGACCTGTTACATCATAAAGACCATCCCCCTGCCAGCCCTTATGGTATCTCTTAAAAATAGAGAAGAAACAGGAAGAATGTTCTAACTCAGGGGTCGGCAACCTACGGCACCCATGCCAAACACGGCACGCGTGCCGATTTTGAGTGGCACGCTGCCTGCCCAGTGAGAGGAGGAGGAGGAGGAGAAGGAGGAGCAGCAGAGGGGCCGGAAAGCGCCACGCTGGGGGAAGAAGCAGGGGAGGAGGGAAGCTTGGCTGCCACAGGACCAAGCTTCTGCCTCCTGCCCCGGCAGGGGAGAGCGGTGGGGGGGGTGTCCCGACCCCCCGCCCCTCTCAGCCCCCACTCCCATTGCTCTCCCCTGCGGGGGCAGGAGGCAGAAGCTTGGTCCTGCGGCAGCCAAGTTTCCCTCCTTCCCTGCTTCTTCCCACAGGTTGGTGCACTCCGGCCCCTCTGCCCCCTCCTCCTCCCTCTCTCTGCCCACGATGGCCCTTACGAGGGGGAGGGGCAGAAGGAGCGGAGCAGAGCCGAGCCGAGCGGCAGCGTGCTCACTGCTCCGTAGAGCAGGCAGAGAGAGGTAGGGACAGAGCCTGGGGGAAGGGGGTGGAACAGGGCATATCCCTTCCAGCCCCCTGCCATGAGCCGCTCAGGGCAGGGGGCTGGGAGCACCCCCACAAGCCGAGCACCCCAGCCTTCTCCCCTGCACCTCCACACACCCCCAGCCCTCTGCCCTGACCTCCCCCCAACACCCAGCCTTCTGCCCTGCACCTCCACACACCCCCAGCCCTCTGCCCTGACCTCCCCCCAACACCCAGCTTTCTGCCCTGCACCCCCAAACACCCCCAGCCCTCTGCCCTGACCTCCCCCCAACACCCAGCCTTCTGCCCTGCACCTCCACACACCCCCAGACTTATAGAGACCTTCTAAAAAACGTTACATGTATTACCGGCATGCGAAACCTTAAATTAAAGTGAATAAATGAAGACTCGGCACACCACTTCTGAAAGGTTGCCTACCCCTGTTCTAACTAATGGGGCTGTCATTATTTCCTTGGAAGACTATATCGTATAGTATACACACGTTTTTTTAAGATATTCATCCATTCCTCCCAGTGATACCCCCTTTTTCCATCTAAATAATTGCTCTCCATCTTGGGTATTTACACCCTCCAAATATTTGTAAACTCTTATTCTTCCCTCTTTTACACATTGATTTGCCAAACTAAACATTGTTTAATTGGCCACTCTAAAAATTTTGTACTGTTTTGAATGAGTCTACTATTTTTAATATAATTTCCCTCTTATAAACCTATTTCAGAGCCCACTGAAATCAATGGAGTCTTTCAATTGACTTCAATAGGCTTTGGATTAGTCTTTATATAGATAGGGAATGTATAGCTTAAAATGGTAGACTCTTTCAAAATAGTAGAACTATGCCCACCATCATTTTTTGATTCTTTCCTCTAAAGGTACTCTTTTACTCTTTCTGGACCCAATTTGTGTACATTTTTCTGAACTGAAAACAATATTGTGCATAACAGTAGTTTAGGAACAAGTGAAGAAGAATATCACATTCAACTGATACTGAAGAGCGTATTTAGAGATGTAGGGTAAAAGTTTCAAAAGCACCTTGGTAACTGGCGACTTTGAAAATCAATGGGATTTAAGCTCTGAAGTACCTGTCACTTTTGAAAAAATACACCCATGAACACTTTGAAAAATATACCCCTTACATGTGGGGTAAGACCTTCTACAGGGGTGTGATTGTTAAAGCACACAAATAGGTCTGTGTAGATTCTGCTGGTGTGGTTAACCATACTGCTGCCTGAAACAGTACTATGTTAAAGCACACTTGGGGACCTTTAGTGTGCACCAATAGGGTCTACAGAGACCAATTAATGTGCAACACCTTAGTGTGCTTTACTCCTGTGGAGCTCATTACCCCACCATATACACAAGCCCTTAGCTTGTGAGATCTGACTGGATCACAGCATAAAGTGGCAAATAAAGGATGCTGGCAAAACGAATTATTAATCATGTTTATTACAGCAGTGCCTAAAGACCAATCCCAAATGAGGCTCAATTGTGCAAGGCACTGTACAAACACAGACAATCCCTGCCCCCAAGGAGCTTGCAATCTAAATAGACAAGACAAAAACAGGATGGAGAAATGGGATACAACACATGCGTCTGATTAAGTGGGCATTCACCCACGAAAGCTTATGCTCCAATACATCTGTTAGTCTTTAAGGTGCCACAGGAATCTTTGTTGCTTTTCACATAAGCAGAGTGAACAATGTGATGGCGGCAAACTTCAAGTTAGTGCCCCAATTGTTTTGCGGTGGGTTTGGTTAGGAGGGGAGAAGCTAAAAATGGAAAAAATGAAGGGAGAGGAGATGCTGAAGGAAGAAGGGTGAAGGGCAAAGGAAAACCATAAGAGGAGCAGGTACAGAGCATTGCTGAGGTGAAGAGACTGAGGAAGGGGAAAGGGAAGGGATGGAGCAAACAGCCAATTACCACAGGGCAGAAAAAGTCCAGTCAAAATTTTAGAAACTTCTCTAAGTGTTCAAAAGGTCCTTGATTTGGCTTCTTCTGCAACTACTCCTACCAGCTAGAGTCTCTGGCTGGTTCCTCTCTGCAGTTTCTTCCCCACTCCCACCCAAATCCCACATAGCAAGAAGCAAGAGCGGGGAACAGAGGCACCACCTGGGTCTCAATTTCCTCAGAGTGGATGGGGGAGGGAGTGTCTGCCCTGCATGGTTCTGAATCTAGACAGGGAGGGAGGGATGGCCCCAGTTGGGCCCCATTTTACCCCTCCCGCCATCCACAGCAGTTTAATGATTCACAATAGCATGTAAAAACAGCTTTGACTAGGTGGGCCAAGAACTACTAACTGCCCTACCTCCAAGTTGGAAGAAATATTAAGTAACTGACAGAAATTGCATAAACACAAGCCTAGGCATGTCCCGGAAATAGGGTTGCCAACAGTCCCTTATTAGAAGGGCCATCCTTTATTTCTTCATGTCTGTACAACAAAAGCAGCAAGAAATACCTCAGGAGAATGTGGGTGAGTACTGCTTATTTATTAATTATTATTATTATTAACGACAGCAACATTAGGAGAAGAGGTGGGGCAGAGCAATTTGCAACATTAGGAGAAGAGGTGGGGCAGATATGCTAAGAAAACAGTCCCTTATTTTTGAAATACGTTGCCAACCCTACCCAAAAAGCACAATTATAATTCTAACGTCAAAATAATGTCTCACCTGAAGAATAGCAAAATCCTCATAAAGATCTGGAATATCCTGGAGCAAGCTTCTCCATATTTTAATATCATTCAAAACAACACTCATTCCTCCACCTGTCAGAGGGTGCCTCATATTATATGCATCTCCCAAAAGAAGAACGCCTAGATGGGAGAAAAAAAAATAATGGCATAGAACACGTGCCAAGTATTCCATTTTAGAAATCAAAACTTTTCTTTCTCTATCAAATTTGCTAAGCCTTAGCAAAGAAAGCATTGCAGCTTGAAAACTACATAAATTCCACACAGCAGCTTAAAATCACAGTGTAAAATGCATCTGAACAACTTAAAGCTTGGAAATGTTTTGTTTTTAAACACAGCTCAAGAAGAGGTTATAAAAATTTCTTTATACTTTCCTTTAAAAAATAAGCCACTTTTGACAGATAACAAGCATGAAAAACTATCAGCCGGAAACAGACTTTAAAAAAAAAAATGCATGTTTTAAAATAAGGGTTTAAAATGGACCAACCAACAACCTTAATTCTAGGGTCACTAACAATATGCTGTTTATAGGCGCCAAACACACACCACAGGAATGTTTTTTTAAAGTACCATTTTCACAAAAGATAAAACAAACTTGACAGGGACAGTAGCACTGACAACACACAAAAATATTTCTAAATTTGTTTAATGGTCATTAATCCTATACTTTTAAATATTTTTGTTCTTACTCTACCTTGTTTGTTAACAGGTGATGGAGGTAGGAAGCTTGCTGGCATGGTCCTCAAACGATCATTTTGAACTGCTATTAGGAATGGTTCCTTTAGGTGCTCTGCAGTAAGGAAACTCTATTTAGTTATATTACATATATGAAAATCAAGTCAAATAATTTGCACAGAACTACTCATAACCAGTTCTCAGAGATGTAACCCTTCGGAATTGCCTGTTACATATGTAAACGGAAC
The DNA here is from genome assembly GCF_011386835.1 of Chrysemys picta bellii. Taxonomy (NCBI): domain Eukaryota; kingdom Metazoa; phylum Chordata; order Testudines; family Emydidae; genus Chrysemys; species Chrysemys picta. The sequence goes on along the minus strand of NC_088792.1, from coordinate 270,066,585 downwards.
AAACTACTGTTTGATGTTATGGTATCTATCAGTAACATAAAATGAGGGTTCAATGCTGCAAACTCTACAATGGCTCAATCCTGCGATATGCTGAGTGCCCTCAATTGCAGCTGACTTTTATTGGGAGTACAGGATGCTCGGCACGTCGGAGGATCCGTACCCAAGTGTGAACGTAAATTGGAGCTCCTCACATATAATGCTTGCAGCATCAGACACTTAGTTTGCAGAGGGGAGGAAAATTGAAAAGAACAAACAATAATTCTGGCATTTTAATCAGAATGAGCACACTAAACTTGCACATTTAGCTGTTGTTTTCAAATGACCTTACCACGTTCCCATTAAAAATCAGTGGCAAAACTCACAATAACTTTGGTAATGCAGGATCAGGACCTAGAACAGGTACCATGGCAAAACATCAGTGCAACTCTAGGACAGGCAAAGAAAGGGCACGGTGAGTTGCCTCCTTCAATGTGGTCACTCAAAATAGTTTTCAAATCAGATAAAAAAAGGGAGACTGATAAAATTATTCCTGCTCTACCTTCCCCAGCAGCAGCCTAATCTGTCTCTAGATATATGTGACAGAGAGTCCTGTAGCACCTTTAAGACTAACAGATGTATTGGAGCATACGTTTTCGTGGGTGAATGCCCACTTCGTTGGATGCATGCATTCACCCACGAAAGCTTATGCTCCAATACATCTGTTAGTCTTAAAGGTGCAACAGGACTCTGTTGCTTTTTACAGATCCAGTCTAACACGGTTACCCCTCTGATACTAGATATATGTGGTCCATTTCTGCATATTTTAGGATTTCCCCAACTATTTAAATGAGAAAACCACTTAAATCTGCACCCTTAATACATTTCAATTCCACATTGAACGTAAGAACATAAGAACGGCCATACTGGGTCAGACCAAAGGTCCATCTAGCCCAGTATCCTGTCTTCTGACAGTGGGCAATGCCAGGTGCCCCAGAGAAAATGTACAGAACAGGTAATCATCAAGTGATCCATCCCCTGTCGCCCATTCCCAGCTTCTGGCAAACAGAGGCTAGGGACACCATCCCTCCCATCCTGGTTAATAGCCACTGATGGACCTATCCTCCATGAATTTATCTAGTTCTTTTTGGACCCTGTTATAGTCTTGGCCTTCACAACATCCTCTGGCAAAGAGTTCCAAAAGTTGACTGTGCGTTGTGTGGAAAAAATACTTCCTTTTGTTTGTTTTAAATCTGCTGCCTATTAATTTCATTTGGTGACCCCTAGATCTTGTGTTATGAGAAGGAGTAAATAACACTTCCTTATTTACTTTCTCCACACCTGTCATGATTTTATAGACCTCTATCATATCCCCCCATTAGTCATCTCTTTTCCAAGCTGAAAAGTCCCAGTCTTATTAATCTCTCCTCATACAGCAGCTGCTCCATATCCCTAATCATTTTTGTTGTCCTTTTCTGAACCTTTTCCAACTACAATATATCTTTTTTGAGATGGGGCAACCACATCTGCATACAGTATTTAAGATGTGGGCATACCATGGATTTATATAGAAGCAATATGATATTTTCTGTCTTATTATCTATCCCTTTCTTAATGATTCCCAACATTCTGTTTGCTTTTTTGACTGCCACTGCACATTGAGTGGATGTTTTCAGAGAATTATCCACAATGACTCCAAGATCTCTTTCTTGAGTGGTAACAGCTAATTTAGCCCCCATCCTTTTAGATGTATAGTTGGGATTATGTTTTCCAATGTGCACTACTTTGCATTGATCAACATTGAATTTTATCTGCCATTTTGTTGCCCAGTCACTCAGTTTTGAGAGATCCTTTTGTAGCTTTTCACAGTCTGCCTGGGACTTCACTATCTTGAGTAGTTTTGTATCATCTGCACATTTTGCCACCGCACTGTTTACCCCTTTTTCCAGATCATTTATGAATATGTTGAATAGGACTGGTCCCAGTACAGACCCTTGGGGGACACCACTATTTACCTCTCTCCATTTTGAAAACTGACCATTTATTCCTACCCTTTGTTTCCTATCTTTTAACCAGTTACCAATCCATGAGAGAACCTTCCCTCTTATTCCAGAACTGCTTACTTTGCTTAAGAGCTTTTGGTGAGAGACCTTTTCAAAGGCTCTCTAAAAATCTAAATACACTATATCCACTGGATCCCTCTTGTCCACATGCTTGTTAACCCCCTCAAAGAATTCTAGTAGATTGTTGAGGCATGATTTCCCTTTACAAAAAAACATGTTGACTCTTACCCAAGAAATTATGTTCATCTCTGTGTCTGACAATTTTGTTCTTTACTGTACTTTCAACCAGTTTGCCCGGTACTGAAGTCAGGCTTACCTGCCTGTAATTGCCGGGGTCACCTCTGAAGTCCTTTTTAAAAATTGGTGTCACATTAGCTATCCTCCAGTCATTTGGTACAGAAGCTGATTTAAATGATAGGTTACAGACTACAGTTAGTAGTCCTGCAATTTCACCAAAAACGTAAAAGGAAATAAAATGTTTTTTAAGTACATCAGAAGCAGGAAGCTGACTAAACAACCAGTGGGGCCTCTGGATGATCAAGATACAAAAGGAGCACTTAAAGACGATGACGACATTGTGGAGAAACTAAATGAATTCTTTGCTTCAGTCTTCACAGCTGAGGATGTTAGGGAGATTCCCAAACCTGAGCCGTCCTTTGTAGGTGACAAATCTGAGGAATTGTCACAGACTGAAGTGTCATTAGAGGAGGTTTTGGAATTATTTGATAAGCTTAACAAGTCACGGGGACCAGATGGCATTCACCCAAGAGTTCTGAAAGAACTCAAATGTGAAATTGCGGAACTATTAACTATGGTTTGTAACCTGTCCTTTAAAATCAGCTTCTGTACCCAATGACTGGAAGATAGCTAATGTAACGCCAATATTTAAAAAGGGCTCTAGAGATGATCCTGGCAATTACAGACCAGTAAGTCTAACATCAGTACTGGGCAAATTAGTTGAAACAATAGTAAAGAATAAAATTGTCAGACACCTAGAAGAACATAAATTGTTGGGCAAAAGTCAACCTGGTTTCTGTAAACGGAAATCATGTCTTACTAATCTATTAGAGTTCTTTGAAGGGGTCAAAATATGTGGACAAGGGGGATCCAGTGGACATAGTGTACTTAGATTTCCAGAAAGCCTTGACAAGGTCCCTCACCAAAGGCTCTTACGTAAATTAAGTTGTCATGGGATAAGAGGGAAGATCCTTTCATGGATTGAGAACTCTTTAAAAAAAAAAGACAGGGAACAAAGGGTAGGAATAAATGGTAAATTTTCAGAATGGAGAGGGGTTACTAGTGGTGTTCCACAAGGGTCAGTCCTAGGACCAATCCTATTTAAGAGTTGTAGCCATATTAGTCTGTATCAGCAAAAACAACGAGGAGTCCTTGTGGCACCTTAGAGACTAACAAATTTATTTGGGCATAAGCTTTCATGGGCTAGAACCCACTTCATCGGATGCATGAAGTGAAAAATACAGGAGCAGGTATAAATACATGAAAGGATGGGGGTTGCTTTAACAAGTGTGAGGTCAGTCTAATGGGAAACCAATTAACCAAGGGAGGAAAAATAACTTTTGAAGTGGTAGGAGAGTGGCACATTACAGACAGTTGACAAGAAGGTGTGAGTAACTGTAGAGAGAAATTAGAATTGGGGAAATTAAGATTAGGTTTTGTAATGACCCAACCACTACCAGTCTTTATTCAGGCCTAATCTGATGGTATCAAGTTTGCACATTAATTCTTCAGAAGCTGCAGAACTGGAATTAATTTGAAAACTTGATACCATCAGATGTCTACCATCAGATGTCTGACTTTCCAAATGGACAATTCAGTAACAAATTGAAAACAAAGCCAAAACCAACCCAAACCCTCCCCCCACACCCGTGCCCCAGACCCTGTGGGATAATACATTATAATTCTAAAGAGTACATACACAAATCTTCATAGTCTTACCAGGTAGTTGTGGATAAATTTTCTCAGTCATGTATTCTTTGATGTTTTTTGGCATTTCCCCTCGAATATCAACAAGTACTCGAGTCTCATTTGAAGAAATCTGGTAGATAAGGACTGGACTAGGATTAGCTAAAACAAGTTCAGCATGATTGGCTTTAAACTGTGGCGAGTCCTTTTTAAAAAAAGGAAGGAAAAAACTGATTAGTAAAAAGGTCAAAAGTTGCTCTTTTGCTGAATCATTTCCTGACATCCTTTAAAGTGTATTAAATGCAAAATAAGTCACATTAATTTAACATTAAGATTGCATGTTGGGCAATGAAAGTGCTAAGGTTCCAAAAACAATGATAATTTGACTTCTTTGCACATTCTGAATATTTTATTACAATACATTTTAATTTGTATATTAAGCTACACACTTCATTAAATCCTTCATTAATTCTTATGTGTAAAGAGGCCAATTTAGGATTTTGTTTAAATGAACAAAAGAGATGAGGAGATGAAATGCTCATAGGTGTAATTTCGCTTTCTACTCCATATGGGCACCAATTCAGCAAAGCACTTAAATATGTATTTAACGTTAAAGCATGTGAGTAGTCAATGGGACTAATTATATTTTAAAGTTAAGTATGTTCTTATGTACCTTGCTGAATCAGGGTTATAATCAGTAGTACATTTTAAGTGATTTTAGTATTGTTAAATAAAAACCAGTGGTGTTTTTTTTCCCCCCCAAACCAAGTAAGGGCACTAGTCCTCAGTATGGACTATGGGCCCAATCTTTCTTTCACTGAACTCAATTAAATATTTATCATTGATTTCAATAGGGTTAATGTTTTGAGAACTTTGAAAATTTAGGCTGGTATGAATTTGTACATCGTATTATATTTGACATTACACCTATAATATCCCCAGATAAGAAATGGTGTTAAGTCTAGGTACACATCAGTGTGATTGTCTATACAGAAAGTTAATGCATGGTAACCCAAGGTGTGAATCGACAGCACACTAGCTTGCCACACACTAACTGGCCATGTGGACCCTGCAACTGTGCACTAAAAGTTCTGCAGTACATTTAAAATGAGAGTGCATCAAAGCGCACTGCAGAACTCTTAGTGCACAGTAGCGCGGTCCACATGGCCAGTTAATGTGCAGCAAGCTAGAGCTAGAGATTCACACTTAGGTTGCCGTGAACTAAATTTTTCATGTAGACAAATCCAGTAATTTAAGAGTAAAAACACACAATCCAATTTTTAATGTCACTATTCTTACTATGGTCCAATAATTCCCAAAGCCAAAATGAAAAAAGTTAATAAACTCCTGTTAAAATATTTAAAAGCATGTTGTTCTTCCAATAGATGCTTTGGAGGCCATTTAATAATATAATTTAAGAGACTGCTGTCAGTACTTACTGAATAACAAAAAATAATAAAGCATAAGGATAAATTCTCATGTCATACACATAACTCTCATTACAGCTACTGGGAGATATGGTTGAATTTGGAGAGAAAAATATACATCAGCTACTAGGCATCAGTCTTTCTGTACTATACATACAAGGTCCTTACTTTCAAAATGCAGCCAACAAAATGGGATGAAACAGAAACTTTGTTGGAAACCAATTTTTTCCTAAACTTGGAGAAAAGTCCATCAGCAACAACAGTCAGAGGTGCATGTAATTCCTGCAACATAAAAATGTGATATTTATCTCACTTTATCCTTTTTATCTTTATCTTGTTAATCATATGTCGATCCTATATAATTTTAGATCTGATATTAAGATATAAATAGCTGAATTAATTTATCTCAATTTTAAAGGGAAAAAACACAATAAATCACTCTTGGAATTGGAGAAAGTATGGAAGAGCTCCACCCCTTAAGAACTTTGAGACATTATGAGCAATTTAAGAAGAAGAGGAGCTTATAGAAGAAAATGCTTCTCGACTTTTAATTTATTTTTTATTGAAGAATCTGAAAGTCTATATATAAATAAATAAGCAAAACAAAAATGGAACATCTTTTACAACAGTAACACACCGATAAATAAATAAAAGATTTCTGCTGAGATCCCTCAGTTCCTTTTTCTTTTAAAGGAACAAAAAATAAGATGAGAACGTAATTTCCAGATAACACACCACCACCACTTTTATTTAATTCTGGAATTACTGACCAAATCACTGGCAATCTATCAAAATGAGTTACGTAGAATCTCCTACTTGCTTTAGGATACCACATTATTTAATATCAACAAACCACCCCAAGCCCTATATTTTTCAATCACTTACTGGTTTTGAGGTTAAAATAATCATGGAAGAGTGACTGTGATACTAAGCATCCCTGTATTCAGACCCTATACATTACTGTAAAAATATGTCCTGTGAGGTACATTTGAAAACTCACTGATCATTAATATTCTTGGGTGTTGTATGTACACAATGTGTATTAAGAGTTATGGACATCTGCTGGAATGATAATTAAAATGTGTTCAAGCTAGGCATGTCAGGGAGAGTTGGTAAACGAAGTATAAAGGAATGTGGTTTTGAATTTCTGACCACCTGATATTCAGGCAAAGACAATGAAGGTCCATTTTTACATATTAAAAAGCTATTAAACTAACAAGTGGTGGAAGAAAGAGCACGGAGCTTCCTTCACCACCAGACTTCAGGTTGCCTACCTCACAGCTTGAATACGCTTTACTTTGAGAGCGAACCCTCAGACGAATCCATTTCAAAGGTTTAGTGGTCTATAAAAGTAGACCAATAACCAGGCTAATACTATTCGATATTTTATTATTGCATAGGAATGTCTTCTTTTACTATGAATAATGAACCAGCACATACCCCCTAGATCTGTGCATGGAGGATCCCCTCTAGGTTCCAGTCTCCCCCCTCCCACAGAGAAGTGGGACTCAGCTACCTTTGTAGCATCATCTCCCCACCCGGAGATGGTTCACGCTGGAGAGAGAAGAGTGGGCAGGCCAGAGGGAGAAATGGGTGGGCCAGAAAGATGCACATCACCCACTATCTGGACCCCTGGATATTAGTCCAAAGAAGAGACATGGATTGGAGCTTTACCTTTTTTGTGACCTCTGAAAATTACTGTGGGCCGTCGCAGACAAAAGCTCGGGCAGGTACAGTAAAGCCTGCTCCCAAGGAGCAGAAAGGTTTTACATGGGAAGCCAGAAACTATGCAGAGACTGACAGGACTTCCATGCAGACAGCCATAGTCTCCTGATATCCACCAGATTTAGTGGTGACTCCTGTAGCCTTTTCTCTATGGGGAACATCCTGCCTCCTAACAGAATGTGTGTGAGGGAGGGTAGATGGGGGGCGTTTGGACTACTAATAAATAAACAACATAGGTATATAACACTTTCCACCCACAGATACTAAAACACTTAAAAGTTAAATATTCACCTCTCTAAGCATAGAGGGGGATAAGGAGTGACTCCCAGTCCAGTGGAACACATTTAAAACCCTCTACAGCAAAACTTAAAAAGTTGTAAAGCACAAAAATCCCATAATAAAATGTACAATACACAGTCTGAAAATACATCAATGATTTTCTGAAATTGAAACTTCAGGAATGTTAAATGGATTGTATTTGAAGAAAAAGAAAATCTTCAGCACTAGAAAGTGACCGAAACTGTTCCCTCCCGCCCCCCCCCAATAAAGAGACTGTACAAATTTCTTAATGTAATGTACTGTACTATCTTGTACTGCTGTATATGCAAAAAGAACAAAGAACAGGAGTACTTGTGGCACCTTAGAGACTAACAAATTTATTAGAGCATAAGCTTTCGTGGACTACAGCCCACTTCTTCGGATGCATATAGAATGGAACATATATTGAGGAGATATATATACACACATATACAGAGAGCATAAACAGGTGGGAGTTGTCTTACCAACTCTGAGAGGCCAATTAAGTAAGAGAAAAAAAACTTTTGAAGTGATAATCAAGATAGCCCAGTACAGACAGTTTGATAAAAAGTGTGAGAATACTTACAAGGGGAGATAGATTCAATGTTTGTAATGGCTCAGCCATTCCCAGTCCTTATTCAATCATGCTCTCTGTATGTGTGTATATATATCTCCTCAATATATGTTCCATTCTATATGCATCCGAAGAAATGGGCTGTAGTCCACGAAAGCTTATGCTCTAATAAATTTGTTAGTCTCTAAGGTGCCACAAGTACTCCTGTTCTTTGTTCTTTTTGCGGATACAGACTAACACGGCTGCTACTCTGAAACCTGCCGTATATGGAAGTCACTACTTCCTTGTTTAAAAGAATAAAAATAGCTAGCCTGTATATAGCACTTTTCAATGATAGATCAAAATGCTTTACAAATCACCATATATTCCCACTTTACAGATCGGGACATAGATGCACAGGGAGTGAAGTGACTTGGCCAAGATCACCCAGCAGGCCGGTGGCAGAACCAGAAATTGAAACCATGACCCAGTCCAGCCCTCTATCCACATGGCCACAAAACCTCCCTTTATTTTTCCAATGCTTGATGCACATTTTTTTTAATGTTCTGAGATATCCAAATCTTCTTAAATGCTGTATCTGTGACCATACAATAGAATAATTAAACACAAAGAACAATGAAATCTGTTGTCTCACCTTAATATCTCCAGTTTCTTTATCCTTGTACTGAACACCCACCACACAGTCATCTTCCTCGAGCAGTTGTAACACAGTCCCTTCAATGAATTTTGTGCTGAAATAAACCAGAACTTTTAAAAGTACAGGAAAAAATAAAAGGATATTTAGGGCCATAGTTTCAAACTGACTTATGACATAGAGAATGCAAGTTGTTCATGATCCCATTACTGCATATAAAAATCATTCATTTACACATATAAAATTGTTCTGCCTAGTTTCAGACACAGTATTAAATGGTTCCTATTTTCTCGAAATCAATGGCCAAGACCAAGTGTCACTGAACGCTATGGTCCTGATCCTGCGAAGACATCCACATAGGTTTAACTTTATACACTGTGATTAGTCCCATTGACTTCATAGTCTATCACTTAAAATACACATGGAAGCCTTTACAAGACTGGGGTCTGTGGGCTTGCCTACACCAGTGGTTCTCAATCAGGGGTCCAAGCCCCCTGGGGAGCCGAGAGCAGGTTTCAGGAGGGTCGCCAAGCAGGGCTGCCGCGTGGAGTTGAAGCCCAGGCCCTGTGTCCCACCACCTGAGGCTGAAGCCAAAGCCTGAGCAATGTAGCTTTGCAGGGGCCCCTACGGCATGAGGCCCCAGCCAACTGTCCTGCTGGTACCCCCTAATGCCGGTCCTGGTTTTTATATCCAGAAAACCAGTTATTGTGACACAGGTGGGCTGTGGAGTTTTTATAGCATGGGGGGTGGGGGGGTGGGAGGGAGAGACTTGAAAAGAAAAAGGTTGAGAACCCCTGGTCTACACTACAGAGCCTTGGCCTCTATAGCCATGCAGGCAGAACCCCCTAGTGTACGCGGTGTAAGCTGCCATAAGGAGTTCTATTGACAGCATAGCCACACTATGACATTAGCTAAGCCAACAGGTGCACTGCTCTGTTGGTATAGTTGCATCTACATTAGAGTGTTTTCAGGCATAGCTAAGTCAGCTAGGGGTTGTGATTGTTTCACTGTTGGAATAATTGGGGCCTAATAGGCTAACCACTAAAGTAGGCCTAACTAGTGAAAAATGAGTAAAGGTTCATGAATTGCCACAGTGACCCATTATATAAAATTGTTTAAGAAAAGATGTAAGGCGGAGACAGAAAGACTGAATTAATTTAAACAAAGAGATCCTGATACCACCCAAGGGCTGTGTTAAGATCATGTGTGGCAAAAAAGAGGAATGTAGGACCAGAAATTAGGCCTACCTGGTGGACAAAATAATGATGGGGGTTGAGCTATTCCATCCATCATCTGTTTTTGGGGCCCTACAAAAAGAGATGGGGGAGGAAGGATGACTATTGCCACTACCGTGGCTGCAGCAGAAGGATTTTTATAGTGAAACGCAGACCTTGACACACCAGTAGAAACACCTGACCATCACTGCTGCACCAGGTAGGACCCCAGCCTGATACCTTTGAGATCTTGCTCTGTCTTCCCCTCCCTCGTGTCTCTTTCTGATCCCCACTAATTTTCCTTCTCTTGGTTTTTCGCCATATCCTGAAACCACCTACACTGCATGGCACCCGCAAGAGATGAGATGGCCCATCCAGCTCTCCTCAGCCTGAGAAAGACCAGTGAAGGAGAGGGACCTAACCAGACCATCCAGATGATGTCCTGACTGCAGAGGTGAGCTAGGGTCTAGGGCAACAGCTGTCGTGGTTGTCCATGACTGACTAGCTATCGTGCATTCTGAGAACACCAACAAAAGCCAAATATCCCCCATTTTTAATTATGTTGTCTCTTCTCTCCCAACTTACTGTGCTCTTCACAATCTTTGTAAAGCAAAATGTGAGCCAGTTACCCCTCAATGGATCCATGACAGCGACAGACTGCTGACCAAGAACACTCAGCCAAATGTGCAACTACCGCAGCCTGGACTTAATCAATATTCTCTCTCTTTAAAGAGAGATTTTAGTAGGTTTTGATTATGTTCATTTTACATAATCGCTCAATTTCAATTTGAATGCTTGTGTAGACCAGGTCGCTATGTTACCACATGGCTTTCCTTCTCCATTATCTCACACACAACTGTATGCTCCTTATAAGTATGGGGGAAGAAGGGGAAAAAACACCACATTTTCATGGTGCTAGAGTTTCAGATTAGGAAGATTAAAAAAAAGTCTGGCTTTTCTTTTTTTTAATTCTTTCATCTCTTTTAATAAAATTACTAAAATAAATTTTATTTCCTAGAAAAAGATTTTCAATACCATTTTCTTTAACAATATATCTTGCAAATATTCTTTTAGTTTTATAAAAGGTGTGTACATTACCAAAATTAATACATATTTGCATGACTTGGTCTCCTCTGTTGTTCATAAACCTACTAAAGTAAGTCCTTATGACAGTAAAAGGAGCTCCTCAAATGAACTGCCAACAACTGGATTGTCAGAGGGATTTCATATGGGTGCAAGGATCCACCTAGACAGATTCAATTACAGACTTGTCTATTAGGTTAAACTCTTCAGGACAGGGAGTGTCTATCTTTGAGTCTAATGAAGCACTAAGCATATTGTTAGAACTAAACAAATAAACAGTAATAATACTGATAAAGGACCACCCCTTTACCCTGTGTGTAATTTTACTTTTATTCATCTGCAAATAAATAGTTATTGCTAGTGACACTAACCTTTGACTTCCCAGGACACATTTTTTAAGAATTCTGAGAGAAAAAGTAAGACTCCATGGCACTCAAAATTACAAATGTTTGAAATCTCCCAACTATAATTAAATATTCAACTTCCTCTTCCCTGGTACATGGAGAGGTGGAACATATTCAAAATGAACCAAGAAAGGAAGAAATGAACTCGTTACAAATACTGGCTTTTCTAAATTTCTGCTAGAAAAATGTGTAAAGCAGATATAACAGAATTTTCAAGGATTTTAAGAAGAGTTAGGTGCCCAAATCCCATTGAAATTAAAGGTATGCCCAGGCAGCTTAAACTTTCGTAATTATCACAAATGCAGCAGATCACCTCAGCTTGCACCAAACTTAGCAGTATTGCAGGGTTGATATTTTAAAAATGATTTGGAAATAATTAATTCAGCCAATCTAATAGATTTAATGGAAACAAACAGGTTTTCAGTAAAGAACAAAGATTCATACCATACCTGTGTACTTATTTTTAAAAATATATAGCTTATTGTGGTATGTTGCATGATAAAGCAATAAGACCTTACTTTCCTTTAACATTTGGGTTTCTTGACACCCCTTTTACATAAAGGCAGTGATCATATAAAGAAGTTTGTTACAAATGTTTTTAGGGAAGAAGGGGTTGCCTTCAAGACTCTAGAATACCAAAACTACTGGAGGTGTTCATCGCTCTTTTCCAACAATTTTACTTGTATATATAGTATTGGAAAAGGTGGAGGAGTAGAGAAAAGAGGATCATGATTATCCTCATTCTTGCTAAGGCAAGTTTCTTTTCCAGCATCATGAATCATATCAGCAGGAAGATCAACATGCTTAGGGTCTGTCTATACTTGAAAGACAATGAAGATTAAGGCGGGGTGTGAATTTAAAGCACAGTGGCTATTCCTGAATAACTCCATGTATTTACAATTCCTGATCATGAAATGAGTCAGCTCTACCACTTGCTTCTCTGATCAATCAGGTAGTTCTGTGCATTATTCACTGATAGAGCATGGCTGTTTTTGGCAAATAGCCCAGATCAGCACTGGTGTACACAAGTGCAACTCCATTCAAGTTACTACCATTTGTTGCAGGGCTCATTTTGACCCAATTTATTGAAGTATACATTATGCATTACAAGCCTGTTTCTCCATTGAATCAGAATCAATCGGTGGGGCAAGATCCGCCTCACAGACTGCCAGTTGGACCACATTTTTTAATTCTGTGGCACGTATTTGGGGAACACTGGTGTTCCCATAAATCCAAGACCAAATTATGTCCCAAAGACCAATACACAGTTGCTTAGTTACATGCTCTTTTAATTGATTATGGTGTAATTAATATACCTCTTATAAACATCTACAAAAATATGTTATGTGCATAGTGAAGCAAAAAAAATTATTAACGCTCAGTTCCTGCATCAGGATTGTCTAGTGCAGACCTTTGCACCCTGGCAGAGTTCCACTGAACTGACTGGAGCATCTCAGAGGCGCAGGGAACTGTGCTATTGGATCCTGATGCAGGAACAGGACCTAAAATTGTTATACTATGTTGATTAAAATTTTAAGCCAGCTGTCTTACTTGGGTTCTGCCATGGCTGCCTTTCGGAGACCCATGATGAAGCGCCCATGATGAAATGCTCTTCCACTCTGCACCAGACCATCTGCAGAGTTTGGATAAGGAATTTCAACCTCTGACTTGCTCTCTAGATCATGAATTATGTAACCATTTACTATGTGAGCATCAAGACCTTCCACTGAATCTGGAAAACAAATCCCAATATATTAGTGAAAGAATAAAGAACAACAAGGAATACGCATTAGTCTGTAAAAATTGACCTCTACACCAAGAATATTCTATTTCTTTAGCAAACGATCACATGCATACAACACAGAAGGGGACATTTTCAAAATGGTGGACAGGAAACATAAGAACAAGCAGCTTTAATCCAAATATGTCCAGAATATGTTGTATTTTTAAATGTTCTTTGTAAGCATGCTTTTCTTTGATACAAGGGGGTTTTGTCCTTGTCAAGTAAATACCTTTGCAACAAAATATCTGAGTTTTAAAGATTTACTTACCTTCAAGACCCAGTTCTTTAAGAGCATTATATCCTCCAGGTTGTAACAATTCTCCAACTATCCTGTCAGGTTCCTTCAGATCCCTCTCTACTACTGTCACATTTCTTCCGTCTCGTGACAGCACTGCAGCCAAAGCAGAACCAAGTACACCTGAACCCACGATGATAACCTCTGGATCAGACTGAGGAGCTAATATTGTATTTGTGGCAGTCTCTGTCACAGTGTTTGAGTTTACCCCTCTTTTACCCTATGTAGAAATTAAAACCAACAAAAATGCAAGTGACATATCTAGCATTTATACTCTTTATTTTACAAACAATAATAGACAATATAATATAAAAATTTAATGATTGTGAATTATCTTTTGGCTTTAAAAATTAGACTTTTTCTAGGTCTAGGTCTGAATATCAACTCCCCTAATCCTGCAAACCATTATTATTGAGCCTAGTGATGTGAGTAGTCCCATTGGAATTCAATGGGGTACTCAACAGTAATAAGTGTCATGTTCATGGTAGTAGGCATTAAGCTCAGTATAAAGGGTTTGCAGGAGTGGGTCCTGAGCCATATTAGGGCCATGGATGATAGGACAGCACTGGTCTGGAGACAGAGATTTTTCTGAGGCCAATTATAAACGTGGTCAGATCTGGGAGAATTTTCACAGGGATGGCAAAAAGCACGTTCCTGACACGAAGGCAACCTCCCTGCCACATTTCAAGTCCCTGCTGCAAAGCAGAGGCTTTAGAACTTCAACAGTTGAAAAAAATTCTTTTAACATGGTCAAGATACATTTCTGCGCAACCTTGTTCTGAGAATGGCAGAACCATTTTAGCTGAAATCTCCCCTCAAAAAAACCAAACAAATACCCCAAGGCAGGCACCCAAAATGGAAAATTTCAGCCCAGTTACAATTTGACAAAGTTATAAATAACTGAAAACAGAGTTTTATCATGAAAAGTGTTAGGTAACTGTAAATGTATGCTGTGCTATCATTTGACTATTTATATTGCTTACAATTGAAACCCAAAGTACTGTCATTCATCAAATTATATATATGCTGGTTAATCAATTTCTGTGGTGTATGAAAAGGTCTAATAGGTTCCAGTCCTTCCTGGCAATTACCAATCAATTATACCTCACATTGCACAAAAATGACAAATGTGATAGTAGAGTTTCTTATTTATTCTCTGTCAACAACTCGCTTGGCAAACCTGCAAAATATTTTTTGACTACCAGAGCTGCAGTTTGTACCTGCAATTTTCAAAATCGCAAGTATTTTCTGCTTTTTACATCACTCCCAGCAATAAACACTCTAAAGTCAGAATTTAAATGACAACTGTCAATGGCGTACAAAGTAGAATGGAATCCAGCTCATTTTGACACAGCTCCATTAGCTCTGCAGTGCTTACTGTAGTAAAAGCTAGATTGTATCAGCACAACTACCTAGAAGTGAAACAGGATTGTTAGGTAACAAGGGTGCCATGTTTATAGCTACTTTAAATGATTATAAAACCTGGAAAGTAAATATAAAATAAATTAACTGGGGCTCAGGGTATAGTCTTTATAAGAAACAATACAGTAGCTGAAAGTCCCAGGGGAACTGCTGCAGCAGCAATGAGGTCATGATCTCTAGTGCAGGGGATCAGACAGAGTCAGCTCTGCTCCAAAGTGCATATGGAAGGGGGTCCAACTATTGTAGTTCAAAGGATACACTGAATCTGTACATCTGCTTGAGACCACGGTGGAGCTCCTACTGAGCTCCTTCCACTAACTAAAGCTTTCAGCTATCATACCACTGGCAGACAAGGAAAAGCTGGCAGTCTGCTTCAGAGATTCTGCCCAATGTTCTAAAAGCCTTTGAAGATGTAAAGCCCTATATATGTGATATTTCATTACTATTACTATTACCTATAGAATTATTTGGATTTCATCAGATGTATCTGCAAAAACATTTTCTAGTCTGCCACATAAATGGTTTTCTTTCAAATGTAGAGATGCTGAAAGCTGATGTATGTCAGAGCACTAACAATTTAAGATGTTTCCTATGTGGGAAAAATACTTTACTGGAAATTACACAAACACAGAAACTGCAAATCAACTTAATAACGGAGATTTCGCCCAAGGTTTACCTTTAAACTTAATTTGAAACCCAAGAACCTAGTGTCTTGATTAAACAGGCTCCATCTATGAGTTTGTCACCCAAAACGGAAATAAAAATCTAACAAATCCCTAGGTGGGGACCACAAAGATAAATCCTCTCCAACCTTCATTAGCTGCTTTTCCCTCAAACTGACAGAGGAGCCCTAATATAAAAACAACGGTGAAAGGACTCCATTCTATTTCCCAGGTTTGAACTGAACTTACCTTTCTGGATTTGGGTTGCTCTGCCTGTGGAGATCCAGGGGTGGATTTGGCCCAGAAAAAACCAATGAGTGGCAAAGCGGAGAGAGCACTACAGAGCATCCCAAAGTGGGACTGTTTCTGCTGCCCCCACTGCTGTTGTTTTAGCCACCCAGAACGATACCGATAAGACAGGAGCAAACCAAGAGAGAAAAACATCAACATAGTCAGCAGCACCTCTTTGTTGACATAAGTCATCAAGTCTCCACATTTCTTATACACATAGATGAAGGAGGCGATGCCCAGAAAAGTCCACATTATGACGAGAGCAAGTAACTATCGCCGTTGGTTCCCTTTAACACTTGTACTGTGATTGAAGTTCTCTGAAAAAGGGATTTTGCACAAGCTATAAAAATCATAAAAATACAAATATCCTCTTAAAAATATATATGTGGTAACAGAGAAGCAAGACTTTCTCACAAAGCCCTGCAAAAGGTAGCAACTGCAGCTTTACTGGGGCATGGCAGCCCAGAGACAAGGATGCTCCAAAAAGTGGTATGAATTCAATACAAATCTCCTCTTAAAATAACCAGAGAGAGATTTACAGCAGCTCAAATGACTTCAATTCGACAAACTGACTACAACATTGGCCTCAGCTATTGTCGCCTGATGCTCCTGAGGGTCAAAGTCATTGCTGGGGTGGGGTTTTTTTGCGACTATATCTCCTTTGGGGATCACAGTCTCTTTTCTCCAGCAGCAGGTGCTCTCCCCCACAAAAATAATTAGACCGACATATTATTACAGGTGGCCTGACATGAGGCTTCTAGCGGGAGCCACAAGAGGGGATTTATAAGAGGGGGAGACCCTTCTCGTTAACTAGCCAATCTTATTAAATCTCAGGTTGAACACGGGCTCCTCCCCGAAATCCAGAGACGAAAGAAATATGCTGGTGCCGCCCTTTAGAAATCCTCTGGCCGTTCTCTCTTCGCCCTCACCAGAAGCCCCCAGCAGATCCCAATAAGCTGCTCCCTGGCATGGGGCGCCCGGCAATGGACCCTGGCTGGGCTGTGGCTCCCCTGCCCCTCCCTGGGTGGCGGCTCCCGCTCAGCCCGGTCAAGCCCCTCTCCCCGCGGCTCAGCCGGTCCTCGCCCGGGCTGATGAGGATGGAGCCAGGCCTCCCGCTCGCGCTCGCCCTCGCCCTCGCCCTCGCCCTCTCCCCCGGGCGCCGCCGCTGCCTAGGCTACGGACTTCACGGCTCGCAGCCAAGCAGCATTGGTACAAGGAGGAGGGGCGGGGTTTATGCTAATGAGCGGCTCCCTCCATCCTCTGGCAAGCGCCGCGCGCCCGGTGCCCCAGCAGCTCCGGGCCAATCGGCGGTGCTAGGCCGAGATGGCGCTATCGAGGACTGGCCAATGGCAGGGAGCGGAGGGCGGGGCTTGACGCCTTCCGGGCCCCTAGTGCGATGTGACGAAATGAGCGGGCGGGGCTAGGGGAAGGGGTTGCGCCCTGCGGTTGCCATGGGCACGGGGAGGGAAGATGCTGCGCCCTGGCGGGGGCGGTAGGGAGCAGTTTTCCGCCTCCGACCGCGTTGGCGCAGCCGGGGCTCTCGGTGCTGCGTCCTGCTCCCCAGGAGAGCCTGTTCCCGGGCTCTCCGTCTGCATAGCCGAGACCCTCTGGCAGCAGCCGGGCCACCTCCCTGCCTCTGGGCTCAGGGTCTGTTCCCCCAATGGGGAGAAATGGGGCACCTGGGCAGGCCGACCGAGGGCGGGAGAGATGGGGCATGGGGCGGGAACAAGGTGGGAAGAGAGATGGGGCAGGAATGAGGTGAGATGGGGCACAGGGGCAGGGAGGAAGCGGGAAAGTGAGGTGGGGCAGGACATAATTCTTCATTGCTCTGGATTGCACTTTGTATTTTACACCGTGACTTATTATCGGATAAGCCCCGGGGACAGCCCTGACCCCGGTTACATCATATTTAGGCACTTAAATAAGTGGCCTGATTTACAGAATTGATGAGTTCACAATAACAAAGTAGGAGCTGCCGAGTGCTCACCAAATCCGAAAATAACGCCAAAGGTGCCTAACTATAGATTTATGAGATTAACGTCAGGCCTCCAATTTCGAAAGTTTTAACCTGAGGGCAAAGGATAAGAAAAAAAACGTGGGGCTCTGAAAAGTTGAATGGGGTCTCTGTCAACACACAGCACTGGGCAATATCAGGGTTTAAATCAGGACTGCAAAATTTGGCTCAATAATGTATGAAATCGAACCACTGCTTCATTTTTCTCTCTTGAATGCAGACATGGGGCCAAATTCTACTGCCAGGAGCAGCTGTGTTATCCTATTGATTCAGAATCTGGATCTTAGTGACTTTCAAATAGAAGTGAGTGATATTATGCTATTTTCAAGTATTACTTCACCAAAATAGTAATGATTAAACAGATTGCAGCTAGTGTATAAACAATAACACACCTGTCTCCTAGTACAGCTAAGTGAGCTATAGAAGCAGCATACTTACTGCTTCTCAAAAAAGTCGCTTTGCTATATAGTTTTCATTGCAAAACTCTGTACAGACCAGTTGACTTGGCTAATCTTTGCTGCTACCTTTTTAAAACAATATTTGCTGGTAGTGAGTAGCTCTTGAGTAATTATGTTAAAGAATACTCCAACAATACTTCACGATTTAGTGAACAGAAGTCCTGATTCACAAGTCTGCCATTGCCTTTATGCACTGCTCTGTAGTGGCAAAGGGGCTGTAAACTGGCCTGTAATCTGGACAGATCTTGTCCTCAGGGAATTGCAGCACAGACGTATTATTTTAATTACTTTCAATTTAGTGTATTCTGGAATTGCCGAAATAATATCTTGCATATAATACCTAATAGGCTTCTTTCTGCTACTACACTGTAATGATATTTAGTTTCATTTCAACTTCCCCCA
This sequence comes from Chrysemys picta bellii, assembly GCF_011386835.1. Taxonomy (NCBI): domain Eukaryota; kingdom Metazoa; phylum Chordata; order Testudines; family Emydidae; genus Chrysemys; species Chrysemys picta. Next base: position 270,047,938 of record NC_088792.1, on the reverse strand, counting down.
GCTGCCAGCTGGGAGCAGAGTCTAAAGCCGACCCAGCTTCTCGCTCCGGTTCCCAGCTGGGAGGGAGATCCAAAGCCGCCCCGGCTTTAGCTCCCAGCTATGAGCCGGGAAAGCTGTACGCCTCTCATCGGGGTGATTTTTTTACAGCACTGCATCTGCGCAGTTTCTCCGCACTAAGTGGCTTGGCAGTGTGTACACCTCGGGAGTTACACCGCAGAACGCTGCTTTGCTGCAGAAACTTGCCAGTGTAGAGATGGCCTTAGAAAGAGCATAGAGGGGGACTCAGAAAAAATACACAAAGCACTGAGCCTAGGTTACATTCAGAAAAGGGGGAGATTTGGGGGCATAGGTGAAAAGAAGGGGTCAAACCCAGGGAAGGGCTAGCAGTGTATACAGAAGTTCCACTCTACATGTGGTACTTATGTGGCCCCACCACCATGGTATTCGAGGCTGCGTTTCACAATGTCAAACCTAGTTCTCCTCTTAGCCCCTCGGTGAGGTGGAGCAATGCTCTTATCCCCATTGTACAAATGGGGCACTGAGGCACACACAGACTAAGGGCCAGATTTTCAAAGGTATTTAGGCACTTAGTGAGATTTTCAAATGCACTTAAAAGGTTTGGTGCTTTGTAAGCCCCACTAGATATCTAGCTTCAGAGGGGTAGCCGTGTTAGTCTGAATCTGTAAAAAGCAACAGAGGGTCCTGTGGCACCTTTAAGACTAACAGAAGTATTGGGAGCATAAGCTTTCGTGGGTAAGAACCTCACTTCTTCAGATGCAAGTCTTGCATCTGAAGAAGTGAGGTTCTTACCCACGAAAGCTTATGCTCCCAATACTTCTGTTAGATATCTAGCTGCATCTTTGGGTGCCTAAAAACCTTTGAAATTCTGTCCTTAAAGCACTAGCCTGGGGTCAGACAGGAAGTCCATGGGAGGGGTGGGGGTAGAACCCAGGTCTTTCATAGCTAGCTCCTTATCAAGCAGACCAGCCATTCTCTCTCTGCTGTATGCTGCGAAAAAAAGAGGACCCTGGTAGACTGGAGCAAAACCAAGGCAGCCAGTACTCTGAGACGCCAGCAAATGGTCCTGGGATGGATGTCATAGTTAACAGCATGCAAAGCAGCACAGAAGTTAGGGAGAATGAGCGTCAGACAAGAGAAGCTCACTTAACTCCCATGGGATGGTAGGTTCTGCCCCATGCTGGGTTGTACAGCAATGGCTTCTGTGCAATCTTACATTTTAACTGAAAACGTTTTTGTTCAGTCATTTTTTGTTCTGAGTTTGAGAAAAGGAAGGAATGAGAAAATGTCATATAAGTATCAGATGTGTTTATGCCTCAAATTCTTAGGGTTTCAGGTGTATTCAGGCCAATTCCAGAACAAAGAATAGAATCTGCATCCACAGAGTCCATAAAGTCGACAATTATTGTCATGATTTGCATTATTCACTGGGCACCGTTCAGCACTGTTCAGAATATGCCAGAAAATACAGTCTCTGAGCCAATGCCTATAAGATGTGTAACTCTGGATAAGATGACTCAGATATTTAAGTATGAAGTGTATAGTTATTGACCACACAGGTTATCACATGGTCACTGTGATGTTAATATCTCTGAGTGGAGGCACTGACGGCAATAGAAGTTTTAGTTGACTAAGGATTAGAAGGTTTGACCCTCCAATGTTCTTTCTAAAGGAAAAGCTGTCCAGAGCTCCTGTGCCTGTTTATTTTCCTTTCCTGCCTGCAGTGACCCTGGTATATCTCAGAAGTCTACGTTTTTTTCTCAGCTTTAAAATATAGAAGTTTCTTGGTGTTTGGTTTTAAATATTCTGTGAGAACTGCAACTCAGTCACTGTAGTGTTGTGTTTAAGAGCCTTCTGGGAAGTAACTAGCCTTTAAACACAAGTAAAAGCAGTGTTGCCAACTCTCATGATTTTGTCATGAGTCTCATGATAATTGTTTTCCTTAAAGCCCCAGCTCCTGGAGTCAAGTGGAGATGGGATGATTTCAGCCTTCATTCTTAAAGAAAAATGAAGTTTCTAGTCCTCATGCCTGTGGAAAAAGCTTCAAAATGTGACCCCAATGCACCCTAAAGGGCAGGGGTGAAAGTAATAATAAATTCTTACCAGTACAGGGGCTGACTCCAGCCCCCAGAAGGGGTGGAGCCTTGGGCAGAAGGGGCAGGGCTAGAGATCAGTAATCTAGATTTTTCTACAATTGTTTAAATTGTTGTATTCAAGAGTTAGTAACAAAGAATATACATTAAAATTTTAAACCTAACCAGTGTTACTTAAGTGACTTGACACAAGATGTGAGAACATGTTAGTATTAGAGCTGAGTGGGTCTAATATTTATTAAATCCTTTTTTTATATATAGGAATTAGATACAGTGCTCCTATCAGCTAATTTCTAAGTTATCTGAAAAAAAAACCCTAGAATTTTCAGGTGCCTAAGTAGCCCTTGGAATCACGGTTAAAGTTGTCCCCTGCAAAAAATCTGAAATGGCGCCCCTGGTAAGGGGGCCGGGAACAGAGCCGCAGCCAGGGGCTGAGGCTAGGGCTGGGAGGGGAGCCCTGGGCAGGGGTCGAGAGCAAGGACCGCTGCTGGAGGGTGAGTGGGGCTGGGTGGCACTCCCTCGCCCACCATGGGAGCTGGCCCCAAGCTTTCCTCCCCACAATTTGGGGACCATTGGTCTACACAGACACTGCGTTGACCTAACTACACTGACATAAGCCTTATGCCTCTCGTGGAGGTGGAATTATTATGTCGGTGTAGATGGGCACTTACATCGGTGGGAGGAAGGCTGTAGTGTCTAAGATGCCTTATGTTGACCTAACTGGGTAGTGTAGACCGTCCCTGAGACACTTAACTCCAGGAGAAGGTTCGCAGCTGAGGCGGTGGAGTTAGGTGAGGAACACTCTGAGGGACTTGGGGCTTAGGAAAGCCTCCTCCCCACTTATTTAAGTGCATGCTGGCTTTTGTGAATCCCATTCTTAGGTGCCTATCTCTAGTCATTGTGTAGGAAGCCTGAGCCCCTCACTCGGCTTTTTGAATTCCAGGGATCTTCTAGGTGATAAATGTTAGGCAATGCAATGCTGAGCGTCAAAAAGCCTAAGTTCTTTTGTGGATTTAGCCCTTAATGTCTAAACTGTCTCTGTGGCTTTGATGCTGTATAACAGGGTGAGGAGGATGCTTCCAGCTTTCTTGACAGAAATTCCTTTATGGCAGAATATCTTCAAGGGTTATATCTCCATATTATTTCTAATTAAAATAAATAAAAATAATTCTTTACATTTAGGGCCTGATCCAAAATACAGTGTAGTTAATAGAAAAATTGCCATTCACTTCAGGATATAAATTGAATAAATCCTATCTCCTAGAACTGGAAGGGACCTTGAAAGGTCATGGAGTTCAGCCCCCTGCCTTCACTAGGAGGACCAAGTACTGATTTTGCCCCAGACCACTAAGTGGCCCCCTCAAGGATTGAACACACAACACTAGGTTTAGCAGCCTAATGCTCAAACCACTGAGCTATCCCTCCTCCTACACACATAGAAGTTGTGAGTCCCAGTTCGGGTGGGTAGACAGATGCTAGCTCTGCTTCAGCTAACATGCTAAAAATAGCAGCGTGGCCAGGGTTTAGCCACCCTAATATGTACTCAAGGTGTTGGGTAGGATTGTACTTGGGTGGTTAGCCCAAGCTGCCACCATAGCCACATTGTTATTTTTAGCATGTTAGCTCCAGCAGAGTTAATGTGTTTATGTCCCCCTGGGCTGGGAATCACACCTATCCGCTGCGCTGTAGACATACCCTCAGTGGGCTTTGGATCAGACCCTTATCTTCCAACCCATTCAAATAATGTTTGTCTCACAAATACCCGTGTGAGATAGATATGTATCATTACCTTCTTTTTTTACAGATGAGAGAAATGAGACCGAGAGTACAGGAGGCTGGGGAAACTAACATCACTTTACACAAGTTCCACCTCTATATCTGATCATTTCTCTTTTAAAATTGCTTAATGAGAAAGGCATGATCTAGTGTTCTGAGCACCAGACTAGGAGATGGGAATTTGGCATTCTAATCCTGGATCTAATGCTGAGACCTTGAGAAAGTCACTTAACCTTCTTGCCTTACTATGAGAATAATACTTCATAAGGGTGTTTGCAAGCATTAACTGATGTTTGTGAAATGGTTTGAAAACAAGTGTTATGTAAAGGAAGATTATTATTATCTATTATTCATACTCCGCTATGATTGTATCATATATAGCACCTCTGGTGGAAAAATGGGGTTTGATATGTAAAACGATATGGCAGAGTGTAGGGAGAATAAAATTTCTGAACCACCAGTTATCCACAACTGAAAGCATCAATTTTGTGCCTGTAGAGAAAAGTTATAACAGGGAGAATTGGGGTGTCTTACTGTGGAGATCATTTCTACAAAAACCATTGGAGTGCCATGGTTTTTGTCCAAATGCAATTTAAAAGGTACCGCTGAAGCAAATGATCAGAATACATTAGATACACTAGTTCCTGAGATAGTTTAATATACAGAAAAATAATTGACAATTAACAAGTCTTAACTAGCTTACCAACATCATTTCCCCACATCAGTTACTAATTTGTGTGAATTCTTTACCCTTAAAGTAATTACCTAATTATTAGACAAAGAGAAATTACATTAATAGCTTCTTCTATAACTACCAATACATGTGACTGCTAGTACAGTATATTTCAGCTAATGCTTCAGTACTCAACACTTCAGTTATTCTATTTACTTAATATTGAATATAACTTACTCTATATCTTGTAACCCAGTGTTCACAAGTGGACATTTAAACGGAACCCCTACTTTTAAATGTGAGTCTCTAATTACTGGTGCAGTGGATCCCCCTTTCATTAGTAAGTGCAAACAAAGCATAGGCTCAAATGGCCAGCAAAGTAAAGGATCATTAGACTTAAAGGTCCAGATCCACAAAGGGACTGAAGCGCCTAAATCTCATTGTGAGGCACCACAAAATCCCCACTGTGCTGCCATCTAACTCTGTAGGTACCTAAACTCACTTGGCACCTAAACTTTTGCAGTAAAAATTCCCTAGACACCTATGCTTCTGCTTTTGGACATGTGCATTGCTGCCTCACACTAGGCACCCAGGCACCTATCTCCGATCCACAAACTGGAGGAAGATGGCAAAGGAGTCCCTATCTTGAATGCTTGGCTTGATCTGGTATGGTTGCTCAGAGGGCACCTAACTCCACACAACAGCTCGGGTGGGGGGAGAAGGGGGAGTCCCTTATAATCTAGAGCCCAGTTGCTAGATAGTCTCCCAGACTTTGGGAAACCATGGTTCAATTCTCTCCTCTGTCTGATGTAGAGAAGGGATTTGAACAAGGATTCCCCACCTCTCAGGTGACTGCCCTTGACTACAGAGCGTTTCTCATTCTCTGGCCCAATTGATACTTCATTATTCAATCATTTAATTGGAGAGATGGATAAAGACCATGAGCAGAACAACCCATAGTCCAGTGACAACATCACAATACGCAAGTCCCTTTGTGGATTTGGGCCAAAGTCCTCTGATTTCTAAGGCCTCAGATTCCTCATGGAACTGGAATGTAGCTAGCTGCTGTTGCTCAATATGCTGGCTAACTATGGCCCCCCAGGACCATTACACCACTCAAGAAAAGCCAGAGCTTATTATTCTGGTCACACTTCTAATGTGCCTTACACACTCCCTATGTTGGGAATTGCTGCCCTAACACAATGCCTATATGCTTGCTACCTATGCCAGGAACTGTAATGGGGAGGCAGGGGATGCAAGAGCTGGCTATGGCAGTGGGGGTCTCCCCTACACCAGGGAAATACAAGACTGGGGAGATCTAGCTCCTTTTGATGCAACCAGAGCAGCACAAAGGATCTGGATCCCAGAGTAGAACCTCGCCTTCTGAGTAATATTATTATTTGCCTCCTCCAAGTCAGAATACCTGTTCCAGATACAGGTGAATGATTTATGAATAAAGACAAACTAATCCCTTTGTAGTACTTTGTGGAAACTTGATTACACCCACAAACTTGTCTAACCACATCAGCTGCTGCAACTGTGCTGTATTGTTTTTTCAGTGTAGCTGTCTTGCTTGTGTCTTAAACATGGTGTTTTCCTCACAGATGCTCTCGTCCAGAGACATTTCTTGACTGACTATTCTTCTTCTTTGAGAGCTGGAGATTCCTTCTTGGAGTCTATTTTGCAGATGCAAGAGACAAAATACAAAAGAATCCTAGCTCACTGACTTCTATAAAAGCTGCACATCGGTACTTCTTGGGTGGAATGACCTAAGAGATGTCCCAATTTGTTAGCGCCATGCTTTTCTCTAAGAAAAATTGTTTTCTCTATCAGGATTTAGGGCATGTGAAATTTGTTCACAATTGGTGATGGTAATTCAGTAATTTGTTTTCCTGAAACTTACTCTTCGAATTTAAATTTGTAAGAGTTAAAACTGCATAAGGTCCTTTACATATCAGTACTGTAAATACTTCTCTTTTTTTAGTCCATTTTCAAACTGCCCAAGGATTTTTATTAGTCTCTTGATCACAACTTTTTCAATTTCTTTGATTATTTTGGGTACTCAAGTTTGCACAAAATTAATTTATCCCCAGATTTTCACATCATTGATTGAGCAATTTTCCTTTGTTTCCTGATATACTATAACATGTTTATAATCACACATTGTGACGGTCTATACTATTGTGCTCACCACTTTTCCGAAGTGTGATTTTGTACAAAGTATGTCTTGTGAGATATCATTTGAAAACTCATAAAGTGCTGAATATTGTCCTCCTGGTAAAATGTGTATCTTAAAATTGTATGAGAAGTTATTAGATTCCACTACATATCATTGTTATAACATGCTCCAAAGTTAAGACACACAGTCATTCTCCAGCAATGGGAAGATGTGAATAAGAAATTTACATTGCATCGCAGCAACATTTCAAACCTCACATCCACAACAGACTATGTGTTACCATGACTCAGCAAAGATGTTTCTAGCACAAGAAATGGAATTATAGAGGGGCAAGAAAACACTTGACTTCACCTGCCCTCCTCCTGTCTCTCTGCTCATGACATTAACAACTCTCAAAGAACTGAAGTAAGTGGGGAGTGGTCCCAGGCTGAAAGGAGATGCAGCCTGTGAAAATTACAGCAGCATATGGTAAGATAAAACCTTTGCTTTTAAGGCTTGTTAACTTAGGTATTAGCTTGCATATTACTCTTTTATTTTCTTCCATAACCAATTCTGACTTCTATGCATTAGTACTTGTAATCACTTAAAATCTATCCTTCTGTAGTTAATAAACTTCTCTTATTGTTTTATATTAACAAGTGTGTTTGGATTAGTGTGTGGGAATCTCCATTTGGGACAAGCAAAGCTGGTGAATATATCATTTTCCTTTGATGAAATGACAAACTTTCTATGAGCTTGCAATGTTCAGTAGTGTGCAAGACAGTACAAGATGCACATTTCTAGGGGAAAGTCTGGAAATAAGAATTTGTGGGTGTCCCCCATGTGCAATTCATGAGTGACTGGCTAAAGTGCTTGTGTGTTTAGCTGGGAGTGAATGTGTATGATGAAGGTTGTGTGAGCAGGCCAGGTGTGGATATTCTGACAGCATAGTCATGTAAGAGACACCCCAGGCTAGACAATTAAGGGGACAACAGTCCAGATTGTACCCTGGGGAATGCCACAAACATGTTATTAACAATCAATCCATGATTAGTTTTGACTACGGAATAATAGAATGTAAGGGAAATTTAATATTTCACTTCAGTTTGTGACTGTTGTAGAAACAAAAACTTTAAAAATTAATCAACGCATTAAAATGTTTCAGAATGCATTCAAATAGATTCTCCTTTTATCTTATTTAAGTGCCAGCCCTTCTAGCTCAAGTGTTTAGCCAAAATTCTGGGCCTAGTAGATTTTTCCACTGGGATGAGAAATCGGTGATGCAAATCATGAATTTTCTTGGTGTAATCTTATTTACCAAAAATGTACACAACGGCCTGGAACTCAGTAGAAACAAACAGCGGGCAGTTTCCTAGCACAAAAATCCGCAGGTCTGCCACTCTAAAGTTCTGTGCCCCGGAAGCTGTGTCTTTCTGCTCCTTCTCAGGATCAGTCACATGTTTTCTCCTGGCTTTCTGCCTACAATCAATATCCTGGCCCTTGGGTTTGCACCAGGAAAGTCCCTGGCTTGATTGTTCCTTCTGCTCTACCTAAAAGAGGGTGTGGCAGATGCAGGCACTTTAATGAGATCCGTGATTGTTTTTGGATACCAGGCCTCCATGAGGACAGCCATTACCACTTTTCTGCATAACAATATAAAACCTTCCTTTGAAGCCTTATAGAAATAATATGTAGGTTTAACATGTATTTGGAATTATAAGTACAAAATAAATGTTCTAAACCGGACAAATATTTTATATGATTTACCTGGTAAAACCGCAAAGTAATATAAAGCAGTTTGTAATAGTTTATAGTAGGAAAACCTTTGGAGGATTAGGACTTTCATGAATGAATTCAGACCTAAACAATAGCAAGATTAAAGCGGGCCAAGAAAGGGAAGCCCATCCCCTGCATGGCTGCTGCTGTAGACATAGGCACCAACTTTCCCCGGCGCCGGTGGGTGCTCACGCCCCCCGCCCCTTTCCCCCCCATTCCAACTCCTTCCCCAAAGTCCCTGCCCCAACTCCGCCCCCTCCCTGCCACTATCGGACCCCTTCCCCAAATCTCCACCCCATCCCCGCCTCTTCCCCGAGCGCACCACATTCCCCCTCCTTCCCCCTCCCTCCCAGCGCTTGCTGCGTGAAACAGCTGTTTCGCGGCACAAGCACTGGGAGCTAGAGGGAAAAAGCGGGCATGCGGCGCTTTCAGGGGAGGAGGCGTAGGTGAGCTGGGGCGGGGGGGGCAGGGCGGGGAGCTGCCGGTGCATGCAGAGCACGCACCAATTTTTCCCCATGGGTGCTCCAGCCCCGGAGCACCCACGGAGTCAGTGCCTATGGGTGGAGATGATTTATGCTAGGAGCATAAATAATTGCAACAAAGGAACTTGCAAAAGAGATTTGGGGAGCATAGGTACAGGTTCATAAACCACACCTCCTGTGTGCCCTGTCTCCAGGTGCACACAACCCATGGAGTATGAACACTGCAGGTTTTGGTGCTGAAGAAAATAGGGCATACATTTCTGGTCCTTCATGGCCATCTCTTCTTGTGCATGAACCATGTTGTGTTTAATTGTGGCTAATGGTAAACACTCCGAGTCTAGGGCTTAGGAAATGTAGGGGCCTTGTCTATGGTTGAGAGTTTAACTCCTTAAAGGATCATTGATATTTGTTGTTTTCTCTTCCGTTACACATACAAGGAAAATAGCAGGAAGGGTGGAAAGCAAAAGTAATTTTCATTATATGATGAAACAAAATTCTAAACTTACTCAGAAGATTTAAAGGAGGAGAAGGAAAGCCAAGAATATTCCTGTATATTTAGGAGGCTGGACTGGTTGATATGGCCACCATCAGTTCAGGTAGGAAATCTGGCTCCTTCCTCAGCTGAAGTAGTGCCTGTTGTATTAACTGGGCCCATATGCTGCATTTAAAAGAGTCAAGGGTGTTAACATAACCGAGTTACTGTCCCACATTAAATAGTATTAAACAAAGTTTCGTGTTTGGTATACAGAGACCTTGCCAGCTTAGTACCAGGGTAAACACACAAATAAACATCTTTTTAACCTGTTATTAAAGATTCAGTAAAAGCAGAAAAAGTGGTTAAAGCATTTGAAATGTAAAATATAAAGTGAGGCTTTCATTTGAACAACATCTTCTTTTTCCTTTAGCTGGAGAGAATCTCTTAGATGTTACTAACGATGGTAATACCTGTCCTTTTGGGGAAAACAGAAGAAGTTAGTTGACACAGGCTGGAGCTGTTATTGCTGTTGTTAAAAGTCCAAGCCAATTTCCTAAGAAAAGATAAACACACAAAAAAGGAGAGGAAAAAGAACAGCAAAGATAAGAAATGCAAATTATGTCTCTGGTGTTGACTTTCATTGCTGGAAAAACACAGGCACAGCATATGATCTTGTCAGCCACTCCAAAACCTGACAAACTTGCACCGGGCTGTTTAGGTCATTGCATTTAGCTACCTCTTTCTAGTCACAGATTTACAGCAGTGTTGCAATATATACAGTCTTGGCTGGCTGAACAAGACTCTTACCAGACAGGAGGAAAAAGGAGAGGGATAGTAAAGAAAGGAAATGTAGGGAAGGAAAAGAACACACAGGAGGGGGTGGGGTATGACCAACTCTCACATCTCAGGTGGAATTTGAAATTTAGCTGCAGCTGGTGGAGGTGGCAATGTAATCTGACTCCCTCTAGCTGGCCTGGGTCTGGTCAGGACATCTTTCAGGAATAGGATGAAGAAGGTCCAGGGTCCCAGGCAATGGTGGTGGTGGCAGCCATGACGGTGAAGCCCACTTTGATAGCCAATTTTTCTCCCAAAGTCTTTAAGGACCCCAAAATGAAGTGATGGGTGGAATAGCCCATTCCCTCATTATTTTTGTCCATCAGTTAGACCTAATCTGATGCACCAATTTTAATTCATTAATTTCCGGTCCCACATTTTTCTTGTTTACCAGGCATGTTTTTAACACGGTCCTTGAATTATGTCAACAGGCCTTTTCCTTTGAACCTTTTCTTTCGTTCTTTCTTCACCTTTTCCCATTAACATTTCTTGTTGTGAGATATTGTGACATCTTATGAACTCCCTCTCACTTTTTACAGTTGAGCTCACGATTAGGGTAAACGTGTAGGCCCACTTCTTATAAGAGACCAAAGGCAAGAATAGTAAGACAAGGCTTAGGCCATGTCTACACTACAAACTTTGGCTGACACAAGTTATGTCAGCATAAAGCTGACACAGTATATCACTTGTGCACGTGCATACTTGGCTCCTTGTGTCGGCGCTGCATGTGTTCACCAGGAGTGCTTAGTGCACAGTATGGTGCAACATTACATCTGACTGTAGCTTTCTGGATGAAACTGTCCCTGGTATGGTCTTGATGCACGTTAAGGACAGCTACATTATTGTCTTATCATCTCTCCGTGTCTTAATGATTCCCAACATTCTGTTAGCTTTTTTGATTGCCACTGCACATTGAGCAGATGTTTTCAGAGAACTGTCCCCAATGACTCCAAGATCTCTTTTTTGACAGGTAACAGCTAATTTAGATCCCATTATTTTGTATGTATAGCTGGGATTATATTTTGCCATGTGCATTACTTTGCATTTATCAACATTGAATTTCATCTGCCATTTTGTTGCCCAGTAACCCAGTTTTGTCAGATTCCTTTGTAACTCTTTGCAGTCAGCTTTGGACTTAACTATCTTAAGTAATTTTGGATCATCTGCAAATTTTCCCATCTCACTATTTACCTCTTTTTCCAGATCGTTTATGAATAGGGTGACCAGATGTCCTGTTTTTAAAGGGACAGTCCAGTTTTTTAGGACCTTTTCTTATATAGGCACCTATTACCCCCCCTCTACCCCACCCTCTGTCCTGGTTTTTCACAGTTGCTATCTGGTCACCCTATTTATGAATATGTTGAAGTTGGCACAGATCCCGGTGCACCACTATTTACTTCTCTCCATTCTGAAAACTGACCATTTATTCCTATCCTTTGTTTCCTATCTTTTAATTGGAGTGCCTGGCGATGTTTTCTAACGATCCTTAATTTAATTTAATAACAAGCCCTTTGTTAGCTTAATCATCCTGCCTCTGTTTAGAAACAAACTCCCCGCTCCAAAGGCAGAAGCTGGGAGTAGCACAGAACTCATCTCACATTCCACACACTCAAACTGTGCTGCGTTTAAGAGTTTGGTCTGGGGCTAGGGCATGTGCTGTGAGCAGATCTCCGCTGGTAGGAAACTCAAGGGGAGGCCGGGAGCCCCCCCGCCCAATGGTGCCCCAGAGGACAGACCCCTGCCCCTAGGCAGAGCAGAGCAGCTCCTCATTCACAGAAGTGGGGGAGCAGTGGCAGTGACTCCCGCATGCACCTTACCCACACACACCATGCCTTGCCTCTGTTTGGAGGGGGGGGGCAATGCCCTCCCCATCCCCGAAACTGCACCCATGGACTCCCCTCTCCCGACACTGCAGCAGGCCCCACTCCTAACCCAGCTCTCTCTGTCTGGAATGGGACGCACCTGCTGCCTGCGGTTGGAGCCGGGCTGGGAGCTGCAGCCACGCAGGGAGCCTGCCTAGGAGATGCAGATGGGGGGTGGGGTGGCCCCAGATGAGCAGGGTCTCATGCTGCTAATCACTCTTGGGTTCTGCAGAGCAGAGCGAGCCCTGTGCTCCCCGCCCTCGCTCGCCCCTAAGCTCAACCTGGCTGGAGCAGGCCCCACCCCCATTGAGGGCTGAAGCAGGGCTGGGTCAGTCCATGCCACAGCAGCTGCTGCCAGCTCAGGGGCTTCAAAACAGCTGATGTGGGGGGGCTGCTAAACAGTTGATCGGTGGAGCCTGCCAAACAGCTGATAAGCTCAGATGCCTAACAGCTGATGGGTGGGGGCTGGGCCACCCCAGAACAACTGATCCGTGGCCAGGGCTGCAAAACCACTCTGGCTGGTAGATGCTGAGCATCCACTTTTTTTTTCTGTGGGTGCTCCAGGGCTGGAGTACCCACAGAGTCGGCACCTATGGTGGAGGCCACTGTCATGCAAGTGCCATTAATTACTCTTGGGGGAATTCTGTGCCAAAATACTAAAAATTCTGCACACAATATTTTAAAATTCTGCAAAATTTTGCACATTTTATTTGTCAAAATAAGACTATTTCAATTATTTTGGTAATTTATTTCAGAATACCTGTCAGCAAGTACATCTGTAACAATACAGACACATGAAAAAATCCCCTCAGGAGTAGAGAGTTAAAGAAACCCCTACGACAACCCAGTTCCTGCTTTTCTGCTCCATTTCCCCCAGAGCCCAGCCAGGGGGCCAGACACTCACACCTCTACCCCCCCAAAGACCAGCTGCAGCCTCCCGATGCCCCCCCGGCCCAGACACTCACAGACCCTATCCTCCTAGAGCCCAAGGATCCAGAAGGAGAAACAGCCTCGTGCTGAGTCCTGGCTCCGCCTCCTTTCTTCAGGAAGTGCTGGCAACTGCAGCTGCTGGGAACCCTCCAGTTCCCTCCCCCTCTCCCCGGCCTCATCTTCTATTTGTGAGCTGGGCTCTGCTGGGTCCTGCAGCCCATAATGGCAGCCAAAATCTCCGCAGCCCATTTCTGTGAGGAAAAAAGGAAATTCTGCGCACCCAACATTAATTTCTGCCAAATTCAGTATTGCACAGTGGCACAGAACTCCCCCAGGAGTAATTAAATGAATCATCTCCTGCTGCACAGGACTGTGACTCTCAGCAATGTAGAGAACATAGTGGATGGATTTGCAGCAATGGGGTTCCCAAACTGCAGTAAAACAATAGAGGGCATGCATATCCCTATTTTGTCAGCAGCCCACCCAGCGTGTGTCAGCAGAAAGGGCTACTTTTCTATAGTTATGCAAGCACAGGACTGTTCTGAAAGCTGCAAATAGGGACTTTCTTTCCCGATCTGTGGATTACCATTGGCGATGACGAAAGACCCATAGTCATCCTGGGGGACCCAGCCTAGCCCTGGGTCCCCTGAAATTTTAAACAAGATATGCTTATTGTCACTTCTATGCTTGTGCGCAGCCCCACTCTCAGCATCAGCCATGGTGTGCATGGTCCACCAGGGGTGAGGGAAATGAGGAGGGAATTCTTTGGTTGCATGAAATGCAGTCTAGGACAATGGCACTGAATATTGGCATCATTTTCCACAGGTGGTGGCAATTTTAGCTGATATCTCACTCCTGAGGGTAACAAAGGCTGCAGGTGTCCTGAAGCTGCCCGGGTCCATATGCCAATATCTTGTCTACTGCAGTGGTGCCTCCTGAAGTTATTACAGATTGGGGTGGGAAAGTATTCTCCCGCGGGGAAAGAAATAAGCTGCCATCCCTTGGGAAAGGATGGCAGAGTACCTCCATGAAAGTTGCATTGAGATATCTCCGCAGGATACAAGGGCCATCCCTGCATGCATAAACAAAGTGCCCCATATGCTCCCCACCCACCTGGCCTCACTCTACAAGGGAATGCAAACCAGATAGCAACTCTACCTCTCTTTGTTGTACTGCTACCTCTTCTAGTACAAGACTCCCTGCCCCCCTCACCCCCTGCCCGGAGAAGTCCCGAGCACCGGCCCCAAACCCCTCAGGCTGGCTGAAGCCTGAGCCCCTCCCCCACCTGCCCAGAGGTGCCCCAAGTTTCCCTCCAACACCTGCCCGGAGGAGCCCCGGGCCAGCCACAAGCCACCCCAGGGACAAGCATCTCTTCCCAAAGATGCTTTTGATACACCCCATGAAGGTTCCGGGGCGGCTGAGGAGATGGTATTTGCTACTCAGCTTCCTGGGTTCATCAGTAATCTCTCTGGAGTCCAGGGAAACTACGGGTGAACCCAGGAAGCTGAATATCACATACCGTCTCCTTAGCCAACCTAGAACCTGCATGGGGGCATAATAAAGCAAAAACTTCACTGCCAAAGCCTGCAACTGGGAGACCAGCAGAGCCTCCTCTGGCCTATTATACCTGCCACCCATGGGCTTTTCCCACATCATAGGGTTACCTCATAGGCTTTTTAAACACTTTTTACAGTCACTTTTCTTTTTGTATAGGTAAGCAGAATCCACTGGTCACATTGTAGGCAGGCACCCTGAAGTTGACCCAAAGGCTTTATAGCCTAATTCAATATCCATTGAAATCAATGGCAGTGCTCCCAGATCTGTGGTGAGTTGAAGTGGCTGCATGGCTGTAAGGATCTGATCCAAAGCCCACTGAAGTCAGTGGGGGTCTTCCCATGAACTTTAATGGGCTCTTGACATGGGCAGCAGGTATGATAGGCCGGGGGAGGATGAGCCTCCCCAAACAGCCAGGCGTGACCCCGCCCATGCTCTGCCCCCAGGCTCCCTCCTGCTTCCTGCTCTGCGGCTCTCGTCTTGTGTTCCCCTGTGCCATGGCCCGGGCTTGGGCTGGGGCTGAGGCCACGCTAGGGTCAGGGCCGGCTCTAGGCACCAGCGTCCCAAGCATGCGCTTGGGGTGGCACTTCTGAAGGGGCGGCATTCTGGCCCTTTGGGGCGGCACCTTTGCTTTGGCGGTGGCACTCCAGGTTTTTTTTTTGCTTGGGGCGGCAAAAAACCAAGAGTCGGCCCTGGCTAGGGTGACCAGGTGTCCGGTTTTTGACCAGAACACCTGGTTGAAAACCGACCCTGGCGGCTCCAGTGAGCACCGCCAACCAGACCTTTAAAAGTCCGGTTGGTGGTGCTGCAGAGCTAAAGCAAGCTAGTCCCTACCTATCCTGGCTCCGCGCTGCTCCCCGAAAGCGGGCAGCAGGTCCGACTTTTAGGTGGGGGAAAGGCAGGGGGCACGGGGCTCCACGTGCTGCCCCCGCCCCGAGCACCAGCTCCGCACTCCCATCAGCTGGGAACTGTGGCCAATGGGAGCTGCGGGGGTGGTGCCTGCGGGTGACAGCAGAGCCCAGAGCCACCTGCCGCACCTCTGCCTAGGAGCTGGACCTGCTGCTGGCCACTTCTGGGGTGCAGCGCGGAGTCAGGACAGGCAGGAAACCTGCTTTAGCGCCCCCCCCCCCCGCTGCACCACTGACCGGGAACCACTGGAGGTAAACCTGTGCCCCAACCCCCTGCCTCAGCCCTGAGCCCCCCCCAACCCAGAGCCCCCTCCTGTACCCCAAGCCCCTCATCCCTGGCCCCATCTCAGAGCCTGCACCCCCAGCTGGAGTCCTCACCTCCTCCCACACCCCCATACCCTGCCCCAGCCCAGAGCCCCCTCCCACACCCTGAACCCCTCATTTCTGGCCCCACTCTGCACCCCCAGTTAGAGCCCTCACCCCCTCCCACATGCTAACCACCTGTCCCAGCCCACTGAAAGTGAGTGAGGGTGAGGGAGAACGAACCACTGAGGGAGGGGAAATGTAGTGAGTTGGAGGCAGGTCCTTGGGGAAGGGGTGGGGTAGGGGGTGTGGCCTCAAGGAAGGGACAGGGCTAGGGTGTTTGGTTTTGTGAGGTTAGAAAGTTGGCAAACCTAGGCCACGCTGCTTGCCCAGAGCTCCAGGGCTGGGGCGGGGAGTTTGGGCTGTGCCGCACACTCACCCAGCACTCAGGGGCTGGGGGTACTGGGGCGGCCTGGGGTAGGGGGACCGGTGGTTCCGGTGGGGAGCTCTGGGTTCTGGTGGGGGGGGGGGCGTGGAACAGGCGGGGCTCGGGGCTAGCATTCCTGAATGGATGCATCATGCACTGCCCACGGTTCTGGATTATGCCCTGAAGAAAGGATTCATAACCTAGAAAACAAGTGTAATTCTAGAAAAATCTCAGAGCAGCTTATAAATAACAGTGTAACTTAACACTGAATGGCAATTGGTTTGTTGGCAGGAATGGCAACTTATTTCATGCATGCAGTGTTGCTGTAGATGTGTTGGTCCCAGAATATTAGAGAGAAAGTGGATGAGGTAATATCTTTTATTGGACCAATTTCTGATAAGCTTTCCTGTTCCACAGAGCTCTTTTTCAGACCTAGGAAAGGTACTCAGTGTCACAGCTACATACAAGATCAAAACAGAGAGCTACTTATGCAAAACTATCTGTTTGATCATGTATTTAGTTGTGACATTCTGCCAATCTTTCCCAGACCTGAAGGACAGGTCTGTGTAGCAGGAAAGCGTGTCTCTCTCACCAGCAGATGCTGGTCCAATAAAAGATATTACCTCACTCACCTTGTCTCTCTCATATATTTCATGTGTGCCAAATCAACTACAAAAATCTATTTTAAGCTCTATTTTTAAGAAGTGTTCTATTCGAGTTCCTGACTGAGTATTTCTGAGGGGCTAAAAAAGGCGTCTCCCCTTCACAGGCAACAGGAAAGCTTTGTTGCACAAAAATGGAATAACTATAAAAAAAGAAAAGGGAGCATGTTCAGCAGTCATTCATCAAAATCATTCACCAGTCAAAAAGCTTTTTTTGAACCAGGCCATTAGCATATGCCATTATACTTTCTACCAGTTTGCATCTAGGTCCCTGATTCCAGGGCCGCCCAGAGGATTCAGAGGCCCTGGGGCAAAGCAATTTTGGGGGCCCCTTCCATAAAAAAAAGTTGCAATACTAGAGACTATTGTATTCTCATGGGGGCCCCTGTGGGGCCCTGGGGAAAATAAACATTTAAAAACCTTCCGCAGCTCAGCACAAACCCAGTTTTGAGAAAACTTCTTTTCAAGTCACCTTTACAAGGTATCACTGGTTCTCAGCATCAGCTAGTGCTAAAAGGCACTAAAGCTCATTAAAAGGGTTGGACAAATATTTTCCGTCAAAACTTTTTTTGGATCGAAAACTAGGGGTTTTTAAAAAGCAGAAAAAATCACGGACAATGTCTGCTTTCCTTCAAAATTTGTTGTGTTTTTTTTAATTGAAAAGCTGAAATTAGTCTGCCAAAACCTGAACATGATTTGGGATTTCAGAAGTGTGTGGCCAAATATTTGCTGCTTGCTGTGTTTGATTGTTTAAAGAAACAATAAAAAAATTCTGCTTAAAAAAAATCCAAAACTTTTGAACCACCTCAGCTTGTGACCAAACGCCTGAGCCCATCCAATCAGAGATTTTTCCAGGTTTCTGATACTCTGCTGGCTTCCTTGACTCATATCTGTCTCCATAACTTTGGGTTCATTTAGGTTAGAACATAAGAATGGCTGTACTGGGTCAGACCAAAGGTCCATTCAGCCCAGTATCCTGTCTACCGACAGTGGCCAATGCCAAGTACCCCAGAGGGAGTGAACCTAACAGGTAATGATCAAGTGATCTCTCTCCTGCCATCCATCTCCACTGTCTGACAAACAGAGGCTAGGGACACCATTCCTTACCCATCCTGGCTAATAGCCATTAATGGACTTAACCATCCATGAATTCATCTGTTTCCTAGAGACTGGTTCCATGAGGTCCCTCACAAACTGGAGACGGTTACTGTGGGTTTGTCTTTAGTATAGCTTATGTACATACTCCACGAACTGAGCATTTGAGCTTGTTCCAGAATCTGGGATGAGCCTATGTTGTGAAAACTGAAATGCTCAAAATAGCACATGCCTGTGAATGGACACAGGGTGCTAAAGTTAAATTAACCCAGGAGTTCTCAAACTGGGGGTCGGGACCCCTCAGGGGGTCACGAGGTTATTACTGGGGGTCGCAAGCTGTCAGCCTCCACCTCAAACCCCGCTTTGCCTCCAACATTTATAATGGTGTTAAATATATTTAAAAGTGTTTTTAATTTATAAGGGAGGGGGTCGCACTCAGAGGTTTGCTATGTGAAAGGGGTCACCAGTACAAAAGTTTGAGAACCACTGAATTAACCCCTCTGGAGCCTCGGGGAATGCAGGGGAGGGGGGTCTCCCTTGGTAGGGTTGGGAAGGAGATAGGTGGTGTAGATATTGCTCTTCTCATATGATCCCTCCCACATGGCTCTCTTGGCTCTATCACTGTTAATCTAAAGTGGCTAATTTTAAATTAAACTACCCTCCCCTGACATGAATCTCCCTATGGCACTGAAATTAAATGTAGGGAAAAGGGAAAGGATAACAGCTTGGCTCTTGGTGTTAAATAGCTGTCTGCAAGCCTCAAACTGCTGAATGAGCTTTAGGGTAGGGAAGGCTGTGCCTCCCCAAGCAGTCTGGCCCTGACCCCTATCCGACCCCCATCCACTTCCTGCCCCCTGACGGCCCCCCTCAGAATCCCAACCCATCCTACTCCTTGTCCCCTGACCGCCCCTTGAGACTCCCCTACCAGCCCCCCCGCTCCATCCCCTGAGTGCCCCGACCCCTATCCGCCCCCGGCGAGTCCTGACAGACCCCTGAATGCCCACAATCCAACCCCCCCTTCCCCGTCCCCTGACCGCCCCCCCCAAACCTCTGCCCCTTCCCTGTCCCCTGACTGTCCCCGGGACTCCCTGCCCCTTATTCAACCCCCCCACCCCGGTCCCTTGTTGAGCTGTGTGAAGAAGGACATTCTATTTTGCAGAGGATTTCAATAGGGAGGATGGAGCCCTGGATTCTGAGCCAGTCTGGCAGGTGGGTTGCTAGGAGCCAAGCAGGTGACCTGGCACAAAACCAGGCAGGTTTAACTGAAACCAAACCAACTCCACAAAACACTTGTATTTCAACAAATGCTAAACTTCAAAGAAACACTTCACCGGAATATTTCTGACCAGCTCTAGGTCCTAGGACTGAGTGGGTTGTTGTGTTTAAACTCCAAATGCTTGGTCCAATCTGCTCCATTCCACAAGCAAAGTATTTGATCTTGAGAAGTATTTTATGAGCCCCAGGGTTGAGTCATCTCTGGCAGGAATGCTTTATCACATGCAGAGAGAGAGAGAGAGTAAATGTCTGCAGTGGCAGGGAAAAGCACTTCAGCTTTGTTTTGGATTGGGAATATTAACAGAGAGCCCCCAGAAAGAAAGCATGGTTTTGTGGTTAAGGAGCTGGTTTGGAGTTTGCGCGATGTGTGCTCAATTCTGGCTGTCACCGACTTTCTGGCTCACCTGAGGCAAGTCATTTTATAGCCCAGGCCTCAGTTGCCCATCTCTAAAATGGAAATAAATCTTTTTTTGTTGGTCTTGTCCATTCAGATAAGAAGTGTTGTGGGGCAGGGTGTCTGTACAGTGCCTAGCATCATGGGGCCCTGATCTTACCTGAGGTTTCTAGGTTCTGTTGCAACATCCCCCAAGAATGTACTCCTGCGCACCAGCTGGTCCTGGATCTCAAGAGATAAAAAGGCAAGTCCAGCAACCTCCATGGCTATCTAGTCCCTATATCTTTTCATACCAAATTTCAAGGCAGAGAAATTCTATTAACACCCTCATTGAAACCTTGATTGTGATGGAAACACTGACTGGGCATTAGCTACATTGGTGCAAACCTCAACAGTGTAACTATAGTACAGAGGGAAAAGAACTCTTCAGTCCCCGGGACTCCCTGCCCCTTATCCAACCCCCACTCCCCCCCGGCACCAGTCGCTTACCCCCTCTCCTGGAGCCTCAGCGCACACGTCCAGGAGCATCCCTGGACAGCGCTGCAGCCGCGTGCTTCTGGCGGGGCCTGAGCTTCTCCCTGCTCAGAGCCACGTGGTAAGGGGGCGGGGCTGTGAGCTCCAGCGGGACTGGAGCTCGCAGCCCCACCCCCTTATCACGCGGCTCTGAGCGGGGAGGAGCTCAGGCCCCGCCGGAGGCACGCGGCTGCAGCGGTGTCCAGGACTCGTGCGCTGAGGTGCCGGGAGGAGCCTCAGCCATTCTCGTGGGGGCCTCTGCGGGGCCCGGGGCCTGGGGCAAATTGCCCCACTTGCCCCCCCACCCCACCCCACCCCCCCCGGGCGGCCCTGCCTGATTCTGGAAATAATTAAGCACATACATAACTTTAGTCATACGAATAACCGCATACTGCTCAATGGAGCAATATACATGAGTAAAGTTATGCGTATACTTATGTGTTTGCAGGATTGGGTCCTAAAAATAACTTTTTCATAGCAAGCAGGCAACCTTGATGTAAATCATCAGTTTTAATTTTGTTTTGCATTTGTACTTTTTAGTTATTTTCCTAAAGAAAGGCTGATACTTGTTGGTTGGTAAACATAAAAACATGTTAATATGCAACTAAATATAGCCTTTAGGCTATATTTCCTGCTTCATTTTGCTGATGTAAGCAGGGTGTGAATGAGCTTTCCCCTGACATCTAGTGATGCACTGGGGAGGGAGGGAAAGACTTCAAGAGCAGAATGTGTTTGCATAGACATGCAGCATAATGGAGCTGCTTTGCCAAAATGATTAATATTGGCTGGTTTGGGTTACAAATCACTTTAATATTTGAAAGCAGGGGTAATGAAATGTCATCCTTACTGTAGGAGTAAAGGGCAACAGAACTGGGCTTAGCATGCCCTAATGGAGTGGGTCACCCTAAACTGAACTTCTCTTGCTAAATGGTGGTGGGGTAGGGATGTCAAATGCTAGTGAAGAGGGGTTGTGTTCTCTTGCAAGAAGTTTTGATTTGAGTCCCTGTTTCTAATTTGTGGCTTTTGGAACTGGCCTTACTGCTGAGCAAGTCTAGGACCTAAGCCTTGGACCTCCCATGAGAACAGTGAAAGGCAATACAAAAACTGTACTAGTACTGAGAGGTAAATTAAGCATCAGAATAGGATATCATAGCAATAGAGAGGAGCAGCAGCTGTGAGCTAGTTGTGGAAGTGGTAGTAATAGAGTTATTGATCAATTATTTCCCTCCTCCTATGAATGAACCTCTGAACTGTGGGTCTTTGCTAACCAAGGACTGCTAGTTGTGAGTGGGTACTACAGAGGGGGAAAGGAGAGTGGTATGTTATAGGACATTCATTTATTGGACTTTCACACTAAAAGGTGAGAAACTGAGGTAAAGACCATTGCTCAATGCACTGTGGAGTGGGTATTTCCTTAATGTCACATGCTTGGACACTGCCCAATGCATTGTGGTGCTTTTGAATTATGGTTGTGATGTATTCCCCAAATTATTGTTGGGTCTCCTTTGCCCTTTTAATAAAAGTTGTATTTTGTTGTACACAGCATCTCAGTGCTTGTGGTAGGGGAAGTATTGCCTCTTAGAGGCACCCAGGGGTGATGTTTTGTTTTCCCAGATTACTGGGTCAGGGCTCAAGTTGGTTCTATTTTCTGTTGTTAGGAGAAACCCCAACTCCTGTTGCTGCCAACTCCGCCTGGCAGAAGGGTTACACTAACTAGAAGGATACACTATATCTATGCACATTTATTTAAACAATTACATAGCTTAATTCACATTTATTCAGAGTCTTAATTTTTACATTTTTTATGTTAAAAATGGAGAATGATGCATTTCTTATTTACTAGATTAATTTTTTTCCTTGCAATTTATATCAAGCTCTATTTGGATAGAAATTTAAAATTCAATTTAAACACATAAAAACAGCATTTTAAAATGGTTTTATTAGTTAAATGAAACTATCTTTTGGGCTGGATACATAAGAAAATTTAAAACTAACTGAACTGTTAAACCCAAGAAGTACTATCTGTAGTTAGTGATTGTTTCTGGTCACCATGACCTTCAAGATTTTTGAACTGATAGATCCTTCACTTGTTTTTATTCAAAGATTGGAAGAGAACAACATGCTTTCCTACTTATGGTTTCTTAATTCTGAACAAACTAGTCATTGAACTGAACTAGGTGAATACATTAAAATAAACAAAATATTCTCTGTGCACCTGTAGAAAGGCTACTGATGTCAAAAGCTGGTTTTGCATGTTGTCAAAAGCTAATTTCAGGTGCTTAGCCAGTGACTTCTAGCAGTTCAGTGGTCTAACTTTCTTTAAAATTTTACAATCAACTACTTAATATTTTTAATTAATTTAAATTATTAATAGATTATAGTAAATTTAGGCCTTAACATAAGTTGTCATAATTTCAAATGTAATCCTTCTGCCAGGTGGAGCCAGCAGCAACCAGGGCTGGGTTCGATATCTAGAGGTTCCTTTGCAACAAAACAACACAGAACTGGCTCAAGTCCCCACCCAGTAACCTGGAAAAATTACACACCATCCTTGGGTGCATCTGAAAAGCAATACTTCCCCACTTGCAAGCACAGTGTCTGAGTGTAGAAAAGAAACTTTTAATGAAAGAAGAGAAGTCACCCAACATTAATTAGGGAAAATGCCAGATGCAGGATTCATAATCATAAACTTATGACCAGGATACCCACCCCAGAAGGCATGGGGCAGTACCTTTTGCCTCATGTTCTTGAGTTCTACAACTAAAAGTTCCTTTTCTGTGCCCCTCTTTACTCCCTCACCATACCCCACTCACAGTGGTTGTCCTTTATCAGTGAGACCCCAGGGTTCCAAGATGCATCTGTGTGAGTTCACCTCCCACCCGGGGAAGAAGGCACCTTGCTTGCTCTGCCATCTGAGCACTCGCTCTGGCTGGCTACCACCCCACCAGCCATGGTCCGTCTCAACTGGCCACTCCCCAAATCACCTGTTCCACTTACCAGCCACCTGCCTCTCTGCTGTGATCTCAGCATATCACTCAGTGATTTTCAGCTCTTTGCAGACTGGGTAGAAATACCACCCCACCACAGATCATCTCAGCATGTTAACATAACAAAATGCTCTTAATAAACTGTATTTAGCTCTGTCTTTGAACAGTAGGGAGGAACAGGTTAAACCAGACTGGAAAGGCTTAGAAGGATACTGCAACTTCTAGCTAAAACACTTATCTCTCCTCTCTCTTACTTTCACAGCTGTTTGGCATTCGAGATCCTGGCTTAGTGAGTTCCTTTCAGCTGTGGGTGACACCTCAGTCTGCACAAGCTCAGCACAGTTCTGCTCCTTTAGTCATACAATGAAAATAACAACACTTCACTACCCCTGCATTCAATACTAAAGTGATTTGTAACCCAACACCCACCAAAGCTGATCACTTGGAGCTACACAACTCCTGTCTGTTAGATACCTATGCAGAGTAGGTATGTTCATGTAAATACTGTTTGCTCCTGAAGTCTCTCTCCCTCCTGAACTAGCTGTCAGGGGATAGTTCATTCAGACCCTGCTTACACAAATTTAATTATAAAAGGTTTGTTTTTAAAAAATAAACTTGTAACTTTAAAAAAATCCAATTTAAATCAAAATAGGATTTTAAAAAAAATCCTTGAGTTTTATCCACCCTGACGCCTGTTAAATATTTGGCAGTCCTTAGAAGGACTACTCATAGAAAACCCAGTCATGCGAAAGACAGAAAAAATTGTCAATAAAGAGCAGTACAAGCCTACAAAGAAAGACAGCTTCCCAGATTTCAAAGTCAAAATGTTATGATTGCTTAATGAAAATGTAGAAAATGTCACAGTTTAAGATGTAATTTTCTTAATCTTTTAACTGCCTTAGTACTGTACAACCCATTGAAAATATCCAAGTAAACCAGCAGGTGGCCCCACAAACAAGCATCTGAAAAGATCAGATTGGTTCCTGAGTGAGTGGCCAGGATATGATTTGTTACACTGGTGTACACTTGCGGTAGCTCCATTGAAGTAAATGGAGTTACATGTGTGTAAAAGCAGTGTCAGATCAGAATCTGACCCTTAGTTTCTAGTACCAAAAATCTAAATGAAACAGTGTACAGATAATCCAATACCTGCCCCAAATATTGTCAGCCAAAATTCTGTTTTTACTATATATAATCATTTAGACCTGTGCAAAATGATTGGAAAACACTACCACTGGTGTAAGTTAGGAGGGAATTCTGTTTTGGCAGCATTTATTCCCAGTGTGCCAAGGCTGTGGCAAATCAGAGCGTAAAGGTACTCAAGTGAATAGCCCCTGCTAATCCTAAAAGATGATATATCAATCCTGGAAGAGCTGGGACTTGCGTGCCTAACACACTGCTACACATATTAGTGTAAAGTTACTCCTGTTCTGAAGCCTCACCTTGAACCCAAATCTGCACAGAGCCATTTTTATGGTATGCAAGGCTAGCCCCTGCAGTCAACCAACCCATCAACCAAAGGACTCCTGTTACGATGGGTGGGTCTTTTGCAGGGCCAGCTCCAGGCACCAGCTGAGCAAGCTGGTTTACTGCACGGCCGCTTTTTTTTTTTTTTGTGGTGGTGTTCCGCTCTGGCCACCCTGTAGGGGCCGGCGGTGCAGAGGACGGGAGCGCCCTGCAGCAAGCCCGGTAGGGCAGCCCGCGTCCTTCCTTCCCAGCTGATCGGAGCAGCGCAGAGCCCTCCCGGCAGGCGGCGCGGCGGGAGGGGCCGCGTGGCAGCGCCCCGCTGAAGCCCTGGCTGCCCCCCTTCTCTCTCTCTCCCCTCCCCACCGCTAGCCGGGGCACATCTGCAGTGCAGGGAGTCCCCCTGCACCCTGGCTCCGGCCGCGCCGCAGGTTTTTGTTTTGCTTTGCCATTCTGGCCGCCCCGTTTTTTTTTTTTTTTTTTGCTTGGGGCGGCCAAAAAGCCAGAGCCGACCCTGGTCTTTAGGGACAGGGAGTTAATTGTACAACCCACTCTCTCCCTGCTCCACAAGGGTAACTAGGGACCTAGCAGCTGATTTCAGCAACAGACTTCCTTTAGATTAGGAAATGACTGTGCAAGGACCTCTTCTCTTTCCCCACATCTTAGCACTGGTCTTAGTCTCATCTCTTCCCCTCTGGGGATGGAGTGAGAAGAGTGATCTTCCATATTCATAATTCAGTGATTCTGTCATATATTTACACCCCAGATTGCTGCTGTGTTAGAAAGTGAGGAAATCATCAGGACCCAGTGAAGCTATTACTGGGTCTTGCTAAACCAGAGAAGGGACAAAGCTGCCACTGATGTTGGTCATAGTTTATGCACCTAAAAAGTTGTTTCATGTTGTCATAGGTTTCCTTCATTTGGACTGCATGACCAACTGGAATTGATGGCAAAACATTGCCATTATGCAGTAAAACAGCTTTAAGACTCGTCTTCAATGAATCAATGAACAGTCTCCACTCATCTGGATCGTGAACGATGTTGAGGGCTGCCATCACACCATCGATGTTGTTGCAGGCTACAAGATCACCTTCCATGAAGAAGAATGGGACAAGATCCTTTTGACGGTCATGGAACATGGAAACCCTAACATCACCTGCCAGGAGATTCCACTGCTGTAGTCTGGAGCCCAACAGGTCTGCCTTACTCTTGGGTAATTCCAAATCCCTAACAAGGTCATTCAGTTCACCTTGTGTTATGAGGTGTGGTTCAGAGGAAGAGGATGGGAGAAAATGTAGGTCCTGTGACATTGATGGTTCAGGACCAGAAGTTTCATCCTCTTCCTCTTCCTCGTCTGACTCAAGTGAGAATGATTCTGGTGCATCAGGAACCGGCAGTCCTTCTCCGTGGAGTACTGGGCGTATAGCTGATGGAATGTTTGGATAATGCACAGTCCACTTTTTCTTCTTTGACATACCTTTCCCAACAGGAGGCACCATGCAGAAGTAACAATTGCCGGTATGATCTGTTGGCTCTCTCCAAATCATTGGCACTGCAAAAGACGTAGATTTCCTTTTCCTGTTCAACCACTGGCAAAGATTTGTTGCACAAGTGTTGCAGCATATGTGTGGGGCCCACCTCTTGTCCTGATCTCCAATTTTGCAGCCAAAATAAAGGTGATAGGCTTTCTTAACCATAGTGGTTATACTGCGCTTTTGTGATGCAAAAGTCACTTCACCACAAACATAGCAGAAGTTATCTGCACTGTTCACAAAGTACGAGGCATCTCTGCTCACTTTGGCTAAACAGAAATGTGTCCCTTTGCAAAATCAAACACTGACAAATAAGAGAGCACGACACTGTATGGTTTCTAGAGCTGATATAGGGCAATTTGTTCAGCAGAGTGATGTAAGCTTCGTTATGATTGCATCATCCATGACTTGTAGGAATAACATGATGCAATTCATATCCTGTATGACGCAATACCAGCTTCAGATTGCATCATTCATTGTTTGGCCTAAAAAGCAAGTACTGTCCAAACCAGGTCATAGATTTATTCATAGATCCAGTCAAAGATGTATTTTAGTCATTTCTGGTTTAAATTGAGATCTCTTCCCTTTATAACTCACTTATCCTCCGCCATTCCCAAGTCACCCTGGCTCCGGCCGCGCTGCAGGTTTTTGTTTTGCTTTGCCATTCTGGCCGCCCCATTTTTTTTTATTTTTTTTTTTGCTTGGGGCGGCCAAAAAGCCAGAGCCGACCCTGATCTTTAGGGACAGGGAGTTAATTGTACAACCCACTCTCTCCATGCTCCACAAGGGTAACTAGGGACCTAGCAGCTGATTTCAGCAACAGACTTCCTTTAGATTAGGAAATGACTGTGCAAGGACCTCTTCTCTTTCCCCACATCTTAGCACTGGTCTTAGTCTCATCTCTTCCCCTCTGGGGATGGAGTGAGAAGAGTGATCTTCTATATTCATAATTCAGTGATTCTGTCACATATTTACACCCCAGATTGCTGTTGTGTTAGAAAGTGAGGAAATCATTAGGACCCAGTGAAGATATTACTGGGTCTTGCTAAACCAGAGAAGGAGAACAGGCTGAAGTCTTTCCTATCTGCACATACTAGCACTAAAATAAAGGAACTGAAAATCAGAATTGCACAAGGGAGGCAGGAATGAAAAGACTGCCTCTGGCGTACATTGCCTTTAAGCCTTTATAAAACTTTAAATATAATTAATAATTAACCACAACTCTCAAGCAAATCTCTGACCCTTGCATGAACTATACTGTTATTTTAGCGCTTGATTTAAAGGTACAGCATATCACAGTATACCTATGTAATGGGAGCAAAGGGTCTCAGTTCTATAGAGCTGCCAGGTGAGGTCACTAAGACCAGGCAGGCTCGACTGTATTAGGGAAATGTAAATCCAGGCTGTGACACTCGCAGACCTGGTGCCAGCTCATGCCAAGGCCCCAGGTCTCACTGAACACTGACAAATGCCTAGCTGGAAACCAGTCTGGCTCACCTTTGTACTAGTATTGCTAAAATTGATATTAGAGTTATAAGAATGTGTTTAGACTTCATGGAATGCTTGTAGGATGCTGCATGTATTAATCCTACTTATAATATCTGTATCCTATGTTATAAGGTCATGTTTAAATGTATGTTCTGTAACTATAAAAATGTTTGCTAAGGCTATGTCTACACTACAATTTATGCTGCCATAATTTATGTTGCTCGGGTGTGAATATTCCACCCCCCTCAGTGACATAAATTAGGCCAGCATAAGAGCTCGTGTGGTTTGTTGGCGGGAGAGCTTCTCCCGCCAACATAGCTTCTGCCTACTCGTGGAGGTTATTTTTTTATGTCGACGGGAGAGCTCTTTCCCATTGGCATACAGCGTCTTCACCACACATGCTGCAGTGGCGCAGCTGTATCGGTATAGCTGCACCGCTGCTGTGCTGTATGTAGAGACATGGCCGGGGACTGTAAATCCCCCAGAGTCAGGGGAGAAGCACTGCCAAGTGTGAAATATTAGCTTACCACAAGAGGTGTTATCTGCTCCCTAACAAAAGAAGGACATCAGACAAGCCACTGTGGACAGCTGAGTGCTTCCCCCACGCCCCTGAAGAGGGTACTGCACAAGCCCTCGTCCCATCACAGTTTGGACATTGAGGGAAGGAAATAAAAATGCCTATTAAGGAGAAACTGGTGGTCCTATGCTGCTTGAAGGGATGAAGATTTCTAAGCATAAGCAAGGGGTCCCCAACTGTTTAGCTTGGGTTAGCCCTATGGAGCTGGCATGTTACAGCAGTTTCTATTACCTTTTGAAACCGGATTGTAACTCATTTGTGTGTGTATGTTTACCTGCTTTAACATTATGAATAACTCTTATATTTCTTTTTCCTAGTTAATAAACCTTTCATTAGTTTATTACAGGACTGGCTACAAGCACTGTCTTTGGTGAGAGATCTAAGGTACAATTGACCTGGGGGTAAGTGACTGGTCTTTTGGGACTGGGAGTAACCTGAATATTGATGTGATTTTTGGTGTAAGAGACCATCTATCACAAAGGCATGCTTGCTTGGGTGGCAAGATAGACCAGAGTGCCCAAGGGGACTGTCTGTGACTTTATGGTAAGGCTGTTACAGCACTTCAGGAGTTCATATTTGATATTTGGTTGGTGAAATCTAAGTACAGAACACACAACCAATTTAGGGTTTATGCCCTGTTTCTTGACAGTCTGCCCTGAGATTGGCACGCATGGTCGTGAACCACACTAGACACCATGACACAGGCAGATAATGCAGCGTGCATGAATGGGGTACCAGAGGTGAGCTAAAACACATAGCTAATCTGGTGTTGGGGTTGCTGGATAAATGCTCTTGTTGGGGGCTGCTAGTTGTCAGAAGTTGGGCAGAGGTTAGAGGAAGTTGCTTCTTTCTCCTGCTGCTACCCTGCCCCACCCCATTCTTCTTCACTCCTCTCCCCATCCCAGAAACACCACCATGCTATGTTCTGGAGGAGGTACCTTTTAAGAGCTGGTTGAGTGCTCTAAGCATCAGAGGCCTGGGGATCAAAAAGGCATATTCCTCCTCTCGCTGAGCACAATGTAGGTGGAAGGAGGGGCAAGGAAAGGCCAAGGTGTCAGGGATAATTCTCCTCTTCTCCTTTTCTCTCCAGTAGGGTCCTCTTGGCTACCCTCTGAGGGAAAAATCTGTCACACTTAATAGAGAATTCCATTTTTTCATTAGAATTTAACCAAACTCTAGAATTCTAAAGGTTGGTTCAAAAAATCTTCAAGGCGGGTAACATTTGTTATTAAATTTTGTAGGTGGTTAGAGTAAATTCTACAGAGCCCTATTACATTTTTACGGAATTGCCATTTCTAGCCCCCAAAGAAAAAAATAACAATTTTAATACTGTACCTGTAGTGTGGGTGATTCCACCCGCCATTACACGCAATGTAATTTTGACTATACGTGATTTTTGCTTTACGCGCTGACTGTGGAACGTAACCCCAGCGTAAGATGCGACAGACCTGTATTACCCTGTAGCCACCCCTTGGTGACCTAGTTGGAGTCTCAACCCCAAAGCTAAGAGCTGCTGGTTTACTGTAATATGATGTGTGAAAAGAGCTTCTGGGCCAAATTCAGCCATGGTGTAAGCAGGTACCACCCACCACAATGACACAAGGGCTAGACGTAGCCCATTGATTCTATTTGCCACTCATGGATCTTAATGATTTTCATTCATTGACTTTTATCGGTGGCTAGCATTTCTGAAAATCAGGTCACTTTTATTTAGCACCATTAACATGTATTTAGGAGCCTAACTCAACATTGAAAAAAATGGTTATTGTTGCTAGCCTGGAGTTGAGCGCACACTCACTCAGCATCTTATTGTCATGACCCTACAGGTCTCAAACCTGGGTCACTGGGGTTTACCAGTCAGTTGCTGCCTCCTTATTCACATTCAGTGGCTTGCTACTCGCTGACCAAGGAGAGAGCCTGTGAAACCTGAAATTACATCTGGGAAGCTTCCTCTGGGCGCTGACTGAAAGAACACTGGGACCTCTGATTGGTCAGGGCTTCCTATTTAAAACCACAGGAAGTTGTCCACACAACTAGGCCTTACCTGACTGCTGTGCTTCAAGCTCTGACATGCCTCATTCCTGATGACCCATCTGGTGTCCAAAGCCATCTGAATTAGTTCGACTGGCTCCTGCCTGGTTCCCAGTAACCTGAACACAATCCTCAGGAATTAGGTTGCTAATCGCTTGGCCTGGCTACCTGTGTCCCAGCCCTGACACTCACAGGGTTGGGGAAATGTGTGTGCTGTCATATCACGTAGCACTTAAAGAATTAATATCATAATTACATGTTTTATATTCTTAGTGTTTCTTGGATTAAGTACAGTAAGAGACTAATAAA
Source organism: Chrysemys picta bellii (assembly GCF_011386835.1). Lineage (NCBI taxonomy): Eukaryota > Metazoa > Chordata > Testudines > Emydidae > Chrysemys > Chrysemys picta. Next base: position 270,017,342 of record NC_088792.1, on the reverse strand, counting down.
TGCAGAATAAGGAGAGAAAAAGACACAGTTTAAGCACCAAATATACAGCAGCGAGAAGGTTACAGGTACAGAAGAAGAACAGCGATGTCATTGCAACATTTTCTAAAGTGTCCAACTGCTGCGAAATAATAAAAATATAGTAACAAGAATGGTTTGGACTCATGAATTAATGACACATGACAAATTAAGCAGTGAATACCCTCAAATTAAATGTAAAACATATTCCAGGATTAATACAGAAGATAAAACCCATCATGGTTGGCCAATCTGTGGACCATGGACTTCTGCACTGCCATCCATGGCAACATATTATCATTAATAATTTATTATTTTACAGTGCCCAGATGTGTGAAAGACCTCTTACAGTACAGAAAAGATGGTGTTGTCCATGACCTATGAGTTTACAAACTATGGCCTGGATCTTGGAAACATTTTTGCATACATGAGTAACTTCATGCATGTGAGAAGACCCATTGGAATTTCAAACTTGACTCAACAAGGAAGAGTAAGAAGGGGTGGGGAAAGAAGGGCAGGGCTTACAGAAAGATGATTGCAGTTACTCAGGTAAGGCACATACACATCCTGTTAAAACAAAGTTGTTGTTTGTTGAGTTTTTTTCTTCTTTTAAATATATATAAACTGAATATCATGGTTGATTTGTGTCTTGTGGGCATCACGGAAGAAGCCAGTTTGAAGGAAGGATACAAATGAGAAGAGAATAGTGGCCCAGCGTAACACTTTCATCTTTTAAACAGTGCCCGAACAAGCTCTAGGTATCTATCCTAGGGTTTTTTAGCATTCAATACTCTAGCATCTAAGCACTCTGAAGGAAAAATAGCTTGGATAGTGATGTCCCTAGTGGACTGCATGAAGTTCTCTGCTCTCTTCCCTGATAATAGGAAGCTCTGTTTGGAAAGCATGGCTAGCTAGAAGGGTTACACATCTATCTACCTGCCAGGTTGTGTAGGCAGCAACAAGGGCTGGGTCCTATATGTAAGAGTTCCTCTTAACAAAACAAAACAGAAGCAGCTGGAGCTCCCACCCAGGAAGCTGGGAAAACTAAACACCCACACAGACACCTCTAAGAGCAATACTTCCACATTTGCAAGCACTGAGTCTGTGTATAACAAGAGAAACCTTTTATTAAAGGAAGAAAACACAGCATTAATTTGGGAAAACACTGCAACAATTACTTGAAAATATGTAACCAATAAGTAAAATACCTGCCCCACAGTATTTTGGGCAGTGTCCTTTTTTCATGGTTTCCCACCTGGTGTGTGAAAGTCCAAGGGAGGAATATCTCTTTAACATGACACTCCCTTTTTCCCTTCTCTGTGCCCCACTCACAGTTTGTTGTCCAAGGTCAGCAAAATCCCCAGTGTCCAGAGACACATTTGGGTGAGTTCCCTTCCACCCCTGAGAGAGGAGAGGGTTTGAGTGATGCTTCTGCCTCTGCTACTACTGGTCACTGCTGTGATCCATCACTTAACCCCCTTCTCAGTGATTTCAGTGGGGGGGGACTGCTTTGGTGCTGCCTCTTCTGTGTTACCTTTCCCCACACTGTTGACTCCATATCAGGTGTAAAGTTCAGCCCCTTTGAGGTGAACTCTAATGATCCTTGAAAAAGGTCTAGTACTCTTACATGAGTAAAGTCAGCTTTATTTAAAATACTAGAGAAAAAGAAGGATCAGATTGTTCTTTGGTTGTGTTTGTAAACAGAACAACCCCAGCACCCCCAAACTATTTAACCCTGTTCTCTATAACTCTTGCTTGGCTTTGGCATTGCTATCCCCTGCTTAGCAAATGAGGTATTGATCAGGATGACACCCCACCTCCCGCCTCAGCTGGCACACTAAGGAGAGTCCTGGTGCCCTTTTTTCATACCATAAGGATAACAACATTTCATTACCCCTGCATTCAGGACTAAAGTGAATTTTAACCCAAAACAGCCAAAACTGATCACTTTGGCAACACAGGTCTGTCTGCTGATCCCTTTGGCAGAGTAAGTGTAACTATGCAAATATTCTGCTCCTGAAGTTTATTTCTGCGGTTCATCGCTAGATGTCAGGGGAGAATTCATTCAGACTCTGCTTACGGAGAGAGAGAGAGAGGGGTTTGGATGCCCTTGACATATCCATGTCAAAACTTTACAGAGGCTTTGTAGTGATACTACTATTCCCAGAAAGGTCCAGGAAAGTTGAAAGAAAATATATATTTAAAATTATTGCTATGTTCGTCCTAAAAAGAAACACACAATGTTTAGTGACACAACTGAGTGAAAAGAAAATCTCTTGAAACCACATGCAGCAGCCCTGTAACAATGACAGTCTTCTTGAGGGTGCAGCTAACTTATAGTTTGGGGGGCCCAGGCTGGCCATTCCCTCTTTGTATTTGTTAGCAGCTACTTGCTTGGGGCGGCCGCTCCGGAGAGGGACGGCACGTCCAGGTATTCGGCGGCAATTCGGCGGATGGTCCCTCACTCTGCCTGGGAGTGAAGGACCTCCCGCCGAATTGCCGCCGCAGATCACGATCGCGGCTTTTTTTAGATTGCGAAAGCGGCTTTTTGTTGTTGTTGTTTGTTGTTGTTTTGGCTGCTTGGGGCGGCCAAAACCCTGGAGCCGGCCCTGACTCTGACTGCATGCTAAACTATGCTAGTTGAATCAGCTTGCTGCTAAAGCTATTCCATGGGAGTACTTTCCACAGAGCCTCTATGTTAACAGAGTCAAATGCTTTCTTAAAGTCAATCAATGTATGTACAAAACAGGGATTGTTGAACTCTGTGTCTCTCCAAGAGTTGACAAAAAGTAAATATCTGATCTACAGTGGAACGTCCAAATCTAAAGCCAGCTTCTGACTCGAAGAATTTCCTCTGCCCTCCTTTTCATTTGGCCCAGAACCACTGTACAGAATACCTTGCAAGGAATGCTTATGAGACTTATTCCTCTGTAGTTATTGCAGACCATGCAATGCCAAAAATGTTTGAGCATGGGGCTGACACTTCCAAAATCCCAATTTAGCTACACTGAAGGCTCCACCACTCATTTTCTTGTGGTCTACCTTGCAGAAGGTAGGTGACTATATAAAACTTTCCACCTATTGCTCAATGTGCACATCCAATTGGATGAGATTCAGAGATCTGATGCAAGGAAGGGTTGAAAACGTAGCATACACGGCAATAAAGACACATGCTCATTTTCACAGAGAACAAGAGAAAAATGAAAATGAATTTGCCATGTTCTTTAAATGTTTCTTAGAAGTGATTTGTACATATGGAGAATATATATATTCAGTATATATATGTACTAAGGCCTTTCCAAAGCACCTGTTAAATAAACTGTGAGGAGAAACAGAAACATTGTGCAAGATGGATGGGGAGAGTTTGGGGGATCAAGGCAATGGGGGGAGGCTAAAGAAGGAGGCAGATTTAGGAGTTGCAGGGGGATGAGGTGTGAGGCTCAGGGGGCCAGAGGACAGTGATGAGGTGGGAGATGAAGAGGAAAGAATGGAGTCCCCCAGCTTGGAGGCAGTGGTGAAGAAGGGGAGTCCCCTCCCAGCAGCCAGGGGAACTAAGAAGTTGCTGTACATGATCATTATAAAGTTGCACTTTAACATACATAACCCCTGGATAGGGGATAAATGAAATTACACAGGCAGGTATCCATAACATTTATTCCAAATTAGAGGGACATAATCCAATGACAGACTTCAATAAAATTAGTTCCCTTGTAGTGTTGTACTAGTTTAGTAGGATGCTCCTTAAGAATCTCTATCTGTATCATTTTGGATCTGTCTCTACTGTGTTATATCTGAAATAAATGAAACACAGGCCTGCAAACATTTTAGCATTCTCTCCCACCCTATGTGCAGTATTGCACAAACAGGATGGATATTATGGGATTATTTTTTTTAACTTCTTGAGCATCGAGTGTTGAGTCACTGCAAGAAGCAGGATACCGGACATGATGGGCCAATAATCTTACCTGGCATTGTGCTTTCTTCTGACAGCACCTGAGCTCATCAACTAATTACAGACACTTGCAATTGATCCTGTGTGAAGACAAACAACAATTGGTAAACTCAAGCCTGCATGAATTGATCCACACATGAGTAATGAATAAAAATGACTACAGGGACGATGGCTGAAAACAGGAAGGTGTGGCAGGGGCTGTGCTCATTTAGGGCTCAGTCAAGCCCGTAAGGCACTGGCCTATGTTGGGGAAAGGCAGAACCGCACTCCACCAGCAGGAACGCCAGGTTCAACTGCTCCTGGCTGTGCAGGCAGAGGATGAGCACTGCTATGACTCTTGAGAGAGCAATGTACATACCTCTCCACAACAGGCAGCAATGCTGGTAGGTCCAGGTTGGAAATGGCCTCCTGCTGCCTCTTCTCTGTTCCTTTTAGTTTCTTTTGGGTTGGGCAGCATCCATGGGGGCATCAGCAGGGAAAGTACAAAGGAAAGTCCAAAGACTGTAAATGTGGCTGCCCCTTGCGTGGTGGCGTGGACACACATAGTGTAGAGGGAAGCTCTTTGCTCTCTCACTGGAAAGAGAAGCTAGGCAGGGTCAGTCTACAGACCTACCTGTAATTTGTAGCTCAGAACTGTACAATTTGTCATTATATCAGTATCTGAAAACACTGCGCTCTGCTTATGTTATCAGGCATCAATTTATGGCAGCCTTATTGTGCACTGCCAACTCTCAGCCCTGACGAAATCCTGTAATGATGATAAAGGGAACATACAGTGCTTTACACACTAGCCCAGTTTTATCTGTAAGCAGGGTCTGAATGAACTCTCCCCTGACATCTAGCGATGAGCCAGGAGGAAAAGGCTTCAGGACTAGCCCATATTTACATAAACACACCTACTCTGGTTCAGCAGACAGGCTATGTTACCAATATGGTCAATTCTGGCTAGTGTTGGGTTACAAATTGCTTTGGTATTTGAATGCAGGAGTAATGAAATGTTGTTATCCTTATTGTATGGGTAAAGGGCAGCAGACCTGTGCTTAGCCTACCTTGATTGAGAGGGTCACCCTCATCTGAAGTGCACTCACTAAGCAGGGATTAGGGATGCTAAATGCCCTCTGAAAGGGGTGGCAGGATATGAAAGAAGAATGTACATCTATAGTAATAACTAGTTTTTACCTAGCAGTGTGGGCTTTGCCTACAAATTTTGGATTTTTTTTTAATTAATTAATGGCAATATCCTGTTTCTTAGAAGTGGCAGGGACCTTAAAAGGTCATCAAGTCCAGCCCCCTGCCTTCAATACCAGGACCAAGTACTGTTTTTGCCCCAGATTCCTAAGTGGCCCCCTCAAGGATTGAACTCAAAACCCTCGGTTTAGCAGGCCAGTGCTCAAACCACTGAACTATCCCTCCTCCAGGATGTTATTTAGCTACCTTCCTCTTTGCTGTTTGCTGATTAGACTCAACTAAGCATCTTCTGTTTTATTAAGTGATCACTAGAGTTGATATCACTGATAACCAGCTGTAAGTGCTAAGCCTTAGGCCTGCTGTGTGGTGGAGTTTCAGGGCAAGAGGTTGCACAGTCTGTGATAGTGGTGAAGTTCCGCACTAACTGCTGAAATCACTGAGAGGTGGGACCTTAAGATGGGGCATTGAAGTAGAGAGGCATGTAGAAGCAGAGAAAGTGACTGCATAGCAGCCAGTGGTGGTGGAGTGAATGATGGCACTAGGGGCGGTGGGTGTAAGAGGCCAGTGGAGCCTAAGCCTCACCGAACAGCCAGCCCGCCCCCTTTGGAGTGCACCGCCACTGAAAGGAAACCCCAGCCATGGCGCTGCCCGTGCTCCGACGTGAGGCCTCGCTCCCACTTGTCCTCTTCCCCCGAGGCCTTGCCCTTCCTCCGCCTCTTCCCATCCCTGATCTGCCCACAGGGGCTCTCGGGGGAGTGGGCAAAGAGGTGCGCAGGAGCAGTGAGTGGCCAGCCGGCTGGCCAGCGAGCAAGGAGTCTGGGAGAGGGGGTGAAGAGGCACGAGCAGCGGGCGGGTGGGTCGGCCGGGGGAGGGGGCAAAGAGGTGAGCAGTGAGCAGCCGGGCAGCAGGCAGGTGGGGAGGGGGGGCAGAGGAGGTGCAAAGAGATGTGTGCAGCGGACGGGCAGGCAGGGGGGATCTGGGGGAGGGGGAGGAAGAGGCATGAGCTGCAGGCGGGAGGCTGAGGGGGATGAGACGAACAGGGGTGGGGGCTGAGGGGGGCTGAGGATGGAATGTGGGTAGGGCTTCAGGGGGATGAGACCAAGTGGGAGCGGGCCCCGGGGCGGGGCCACAGTCCAGGCATGCCCATAGAATCATAGAATATCAGGGTTGGGAGGGACCTCAGGAGGTCATCTAGTCGAAACCCCTGCTCAAAGCAGGACCAATTCCCAGCTAAATCATCCCAGCCAAGGCTTTGTCAAGCATAACCTTAAAAACCTCTAAGAAAGGAGATTCCACAACCTCCCTAGGTAACCCATTCACCACCCTCCTAATGAAAAAGTTTTTCCTAATATCCAACCTAAACCTCCCCGACTGCAACTTGAGACCATTACTCCTTGTTCTGTCATCTGGTACCACTGAGAACAGTCTAGATCCATCCTCTTTGGAACCCCCTTTCAGGTAGTTGAAAGCAGCTATCAAATCCCCCCCTCATTCTTCTCTTCTGCAGACTCAACTATCCCAGTTCCCTCAGCCTCTCCTCATAAGTCATGTGCTCCAGCCCCCTAATCATTTTTGTTGCCCTCCACTGGACTCTTTCCAATTTTTCCACATCCTTCTTGTAGTGTGGGGCCCAAAACTGGACACAGTACTCCAGATGAGGCCTCACCAATGCCGAATAGAGGGGAATGATCACGTCCCTCAATCTGCTGGCAATACCCCTACTTATACAGCCCAAAATGCCGTTAGCCTTTTTGGCAACAAGGGCACACTGCAGACTCATATCCAGCTTCTCGTCCACTGTAAACCCTAGGTCCTTTTCTGCAGAACTGCTACATAAACAGTCAGTCCCCAGCCTGTAGCAGTGCATGGGATTCTTCTGTCCTAATTGCAGGACTCTGCACTTGTTCTTGTTGAACCTCATCAGATTACTTTTGGCCCAATCCTCTAATTTGTCTAGGTCCCTCTGTATCCTATCTCTACCCTCCAGCGTATCTACTACTCCTCCCAGTTTAGTGTCATCTGCAAACTTGCTGAGGGTGCAATCCATGCCATCCTCCAGATCATTAATGAAGATATTGAACAAAACCAGCCCCAGGACCAACCCTTGGGGCACTCCACTTGATACCGGCTGCCAACTAGACATGGAGCCATTGATCACTACCCGTTGAGCCCGACGATCTAGCCAGCTTTCTATCCACTTTAAAGTCCATTCATCCAGCCCATATGTCTTTAACTTGTTGGCAAGAATACTGTGGGAGACCATATCAAAAGCTTTGCTAAAGTCAAGGAATAACACATCCACTGCTTTCCCCTCATCCACAGACCCAGTTATCTCCTCATAGAAGGCAATTAGGTTAGTCAGGCATGACTTGCCCTTGGTGAATCCATGCTGACTGTTCCTGATCACTTTCCTCTCCTCTAAGTGCTTCAGAATTGATTCCTTGAGGACCTGCTCCATGATTTTTCCAGGGACTGAGGTGAGGCTGACTGGCCTGTAGTTCCCCGGCTCCTCCTTCTTCCCTTTTTTAAAGATGGGCACTACATTAGCCTTTTTCCAGTCATCCTGGACCTCCCCCAATTGCCATGATTTTTCAAAGATAATGGCCAATGGCTCTGCAATCACATCTGCCAACTCCTTTAGCACCCTCGGATGCAGCGCATCCGGCCCCATGGACTTGTGCTCGTCCAGCTTTTCTAAATAGTCCCGAACCACTTCTTTCTCCACAGAGGGCTGGTCACCTTCTCCCCATGCTGTACTGCCCAGTGCAGCAGTCTGGGAGCTGACTTTATTCGGAAGACAGAGGCAAAAAAAGCATTGAGTACATTAGCTTTTTCCACATCCTTCAGTAAGGGACCCACACTTTCCTTGACTTTCTTCTTGTTGCTAATGTACCTGAAGAAACCCTTCTTGTTACTCTTAACATCTCTTGCTAGCTGCAACTCCAAGTGTGATTTAGCCTTCCTGATTTCACTCCTGCATGCCTGAGCAATATTTTTATACTCCTCCCTGATCATTTGTCCAATCTTTCACTTCTTATAAGCTTCTTTTTTGTGTTTAAGATCAGCAAGGATTTCACTGTTAAGCCAAGCTGGTAGCCTGCCATATTTACTATTCTTTCTACACATCGGGATTTACTATTCTTTCTACACAGTCTCCCAAAATTGGAGGAGTCACGCACTGCCCATAGATGCTCGGTGGCAGCAGTGGACAGCAGTGCGGAGTGAATGGTGGCAACTATGAGCCAGCTGCAGCAGCAGAGGAATCACTCGAGGCCTTCCCTTCCCCAGGGTGGGAGGTGAACTCATGTGACTGCACCTCTGTATTCTGGGTCTTTGCTGACCAAGGGAAGCAACTGCAATATTGCCAACCCAAAACATTGAAAAATCATGAGTCAGGCTCATCAACAATCACGAGATTGGCTTTAAAATCATGAGATGATGCAAAAATAACAGATTTGGGGTTCTTTTTATTTGCCTTCTGCTTTTTGAGACTTTAGGGTGAACTGGCGTCACATTTTGAAGCTTTCTCCACAGCCATAAGGGCTAGAAACTTACTTTTTCTTTAAAAATGAAGGTTGAAATCACCACCTATCCACTTGACTCCAGGAGCTGGGGCTTTAAGAACATAAGAACATAAGAAAGGCCGTACCGGGTCAAACCAAAGGTCCATCTAGCCCAGTATCCTGTCTACCGACAGTGGCCAATGCCAGGTGCCCCAGAGGGAGTGAACCTAACAGGCAATGATCAAGTGATCTCTCTCCTGCCATCCATCTCCATCCTCTGACAGACAGAGGTTAGGGACACCATTCCTTACCCTTCCTCGCTAATAGCCATTAATGGACTTAACCACCATGAATTTATCCAGTTCTCTTTTAAACTCTGTTATAGTCCTAGCCTTCACAACCTTCTCAGGTAAGGAGTTCCACAAGTTGACTGTACGCTGCGTGAAGAACTTCCTTGTATTTGTTTTAAACCTGCTGCCTATTAATTTCATTTGATGACCCCTAGTTCTTGTATTATGGGAATAAGTAAATAACTTTTCCTTATCCACTTTCTCCACATCACTCATGATTTTATATACCTCTATCATATCCCCCCTTAGTCTCCTCTTTTCCAAGCTGAAGAGTCCTAACCTCTTTAATCTCTCCTCATATGGGACCCGTTCCAAACCCTTAATCATTTTAGTTGCCCTTTTCTGAACCTTTTCTAGTGCCAGTATATCTTTTTTGCGATGAGGAGACCACATCTGTACGCAGTATTCGAGATGAGGGCTACCATCGATTTATATAAGGGCAATAATATATTCTCAGTCTTATTCTCTATCCCCTTTTTAATGATTCCTAACATCCTGTTTGCTTTTTTGACCGCCTCTGCACACTGCGTGGACATTTTCAGAGAACTATCCACGATGACTCCAAGATCTTTTTCCTGACTTGTTATAGCTAAATTAGCCCCCATCATATTGTATGTATAGTTGGGGTTATTTTTTCCAATGTGCATTACTTTACATTTATCCACATTAAATTTCATTTGCCATTTTGTTGCCCAATCACTTAGTTTTGTGAGATCTTTTTGAAGTTCTTCACAGTCTGCTTTGGACTTAACTATCTTTAGCAGTTTAAAAAGAACAGGAGTACTTGTGGCACCTTAGAGACTAACAAATTTATTAGAGCATAAGCTTTCGTGGGCTACAACCCACTTCTTCGGATGCATATCATCTGCAAACTTTGACACCTCACTGTTTACCCCTTTCTCCAGATCATTTATAAATAAGTTGAATAGGATCGGTCCGAGGACTGACCTTTGGGGAACACCACTAGTTACCCCTCTCCATTCTGAGAATTTACCATTTATTCCTACCCTTTGTTCCCTGTCTTTTAACCAGTTCTCAATCCATGAAAGGACCTTCCCTTTTATCCCATGGCAGCTTAATTTACATAAGAGCCTTTGGTGAGGGACCTTGTCAAAGGCTTTCTGGAAATCTAAGTACACTATGTCCACTGGGTCCCCCTTGTCTACATGTTTGTTGACCCCTTCAAAGAATTCTAATAGACACGATTTCCCTTTACAGAAACCATGTTGACTGTTGCTCAACAGTTTATGTTTTTCTATGTGTCGGACAATTTTATTCTTAACTATTGTTTCGACTAATTTGCCTGGTACAGACGTTAGACTTACCGGTCTGTAATTGCCGGGATCACCTCTAGAGCCCTTTTTAAATATTGGCGTTACATTAGCTAACTTCCAGTCATTGGGTACAGAAGCCGATTTAAAGGACAGTTACAAACCTTAGTTAACAGTTCCGCAACTTCACATTTGAGTTCTTTCAGAACTCTTGGGTGAATGCCATCTGGTCCCGGTGACTTGTTAATGTTAAATTCATCAATTAATTCCAAAACCTCCTCTCGTGACACTTCAATCCGTGACAGTTCCTCAGATTTGTCACCTACAAAAGCCAGCTCAGGTTTGGGAATCTCCCTAACATCCTCAGCCGTGAAGACTGAAGCAAAGAATCCATTTAGTTTCTCCGCAATGACTTTATCGTCTTTAAGCGCTCCTTTTGTATCTCGATCATCAAGGGGCCCCACTGGTTGTTTAGCAGGCTTCCTGCTTCTGATGTACTTAAAAAACATTTTGTTATTACCTTTGGAGTTTTTGGCTAGCCGTTCTTCAAACTCCTCTTTAGCTTTTCTTATTACATTTTTGCACTTAATTTGGCAGCGTTTATGCTCCTTTTTATTTGCCTCACTAGGATTTGACTTCCACTTTTTAAAGGAAGTCTTTTTATCTCTCACTGGAGAAAACAATAATTATCATGAAACTCATGACAAAATCATGAGAGTTGGCAAGACTGCAATTCTGAGTGTCGTGCAGTGGAGGGAGAGGGGAGTTGTGTGTTAAGGGAATATTTGTTTGTTGGAGTTTCACACCCCAGGTGAAAAACTAAGGCAAAGGATACTGCCCAGCATACTCTGGGGCGGATGTTTTACTCATGATCTCTTGTTTTTGAATGTGGTTGTGGTGTTTTCCCAGAATAATACTTGGTTCCCTTTCCCTTTTAATAAAAGTTCTCATTTGTTCTATACACACATACAGTGCTTGTAAGTGAGGAAGTATTGCCTCTTAGAGGTGCTGAGGGGTGGTGTTACATTTTCCGATTACTGGGTGGGAGCTCGAACCAGTTCCGTTTTGTAGTGTTAAAAGAAACCCCTAGATAGCGAACCAAGCCCTTGTTGCTGCTGACTTCACCTGACAGAAGGGTTACAAACCATGCAACCCCATTGCCCTCACAGCAAGATTCATCCGTGTAAGTGAGAGCAGAATTTGTCCCCTTAGCCATTAGTACAAAAAAAAGAGAGGGGGAAGTAGCAAATCAAGTTTAACCTACAATGTCTTGCAAATTCTTTTTGGGGGGAGGGTGTGGGGGGGAAAGCAAACTGAAAGAAAATCCACTAAGGGCCAGATTTTTAAAGGTATTGAGGTGCCTAAAGATGCAGATAGGGGCCTAGTTTTCAAAAATACCTAGGTACTAGGGCCCAGATCCTCAAAGATATTTAGTCTCCTAACTTCCTTTGATTGCAGTGGAAGTTAGGAGCCTAAATACTTTTGAGGCCCTGGTGCCTATTTGCACCTTTTGGGTGCCTATATACCTTTAAAAATATCTGTCTCTCTAAGTCACTAGAATCTCTCAAAGGTGAATCTGTAGCTTTGACTTTGAGTTCCATTTGCTTTGTTGTTTTGTGCCATACCCTTAACACAAAATACCAGCTGCCTGTATGGTGATTGTTCCTGTGTAGATGAAAAAGCTTAAACATTTACTAGGGGTGTTTAAACAGAATTGACTGTTTCTGGTTAAAGGCATGTACAAGAACATTTATTTTATAAATGTCTTTAGAAATAAATTAAAAAGATATTAACTTATTTTTACAAAGCAGTACAGTTGTCCATGTATATGTTGAGTTCATGGTGAAGTACTTTATATGCAATATATAATAACATGTTCAACATTAACACAAATCTCAACTCCATGGAAAAACCCCTGTCTTATATAAGAAACAGTGGAACAAAAAGAGCTATTGGGTCTAGTGTAGTCTATTAAAGTTCATTCCCTCTGGGTCAGAATCTAATTGCTTTCTGAATAACCATTATGTCTTTGCCCACTGGGCCATTCCAAACATATCATTCCTCAGAGAAAAAATGATTTCCCAGTGTCTGTTTTGAATTTCCTTTTCACTAACTTATATTTATTTTACAAAAATAGTATGTTAACAGAACATTGAGGTTGCAAGCCCTTTTAGGAAATGTCAAAATTTTGGTTGTCTGTGCTATCTTCTTTCAACCCTCTTGTGCATATGCATTATGACACAGTCTCTAATTCCATGACCACATGCTTCTTTTTTCCACAGGACCCCTGCCTCTTTCAGCGCACAGAATGGACAGTGCTCACTTAAGAAGCAGCTATTCAATATTTTGTATTGTCCTCATTGTTTAATACGTGTCCGCGTACATTATTTACTATGCACTATTCAAATACTGCTCTGAAGACAGAATTATTAGTTTCCTCATGGGCTTTTCTATGGCATTCATTACTAGACTGACTACTTCACAAACATTAATGAATTTATTTTCACCATACTCCTCCAAGATGAAGGGGTAGTAGTATCCTCATTTTACAGATAAGGAGAAAAGGCACAGAAATTGAAGTTAAATGTATCCACTAATTTTTGGTGCCCGCTATGAGACACCTAGAGTCTGATTTGTCAGAGGACTTTGCATTATGTAACACTCCATATGTTCAAAGTTCAGGTCCAATTGACTTCAGTTTGCAGCTGTGAATGCTCAAATCAGTCCCCAGGGTCTCAAGATGGCCACTCATAAAATGAAGAACCCAGAATTAGTGATTACCTGTGAAAGGCTTGGTTTAGGTGACTTCTCCAGCATGACAAAGGAATTCTGTGGCAAAGGCAATGATAGAATCCAGTTCTCCAGGACAACTTTCAAGTGTTTTAACCATGAGGCCATCCTTTCTCTTTCTGCCATCCCTTGCCTCACTCACTACACAATTTCCTACTTTTGCAACAAATGAGACAGACAGGGTCCTACAGACAAGACTTCTTTAGTATACTACTCTGATACATGCCCCAAGCTTAGTCCATCCTATGAACTAAATGAGGCAGAGTCCTAGGGGAAAAATATGTGATCATGGAATTAAAGTCTGCATCATAATGCTTACAAACAAGAAGGCCAAATTAATATTGCACAGTCAACATTAATTCTGGAATTTCCTAATTAATGAGTGCTTGATTTTGCAAACTTAATGTTCCTTTAATGCATTTTTTGTGTGTAATTTCCTATGTTTTAAAAAAAAAACTGAAAAAAAAGATTGATACTCACATGGTTCAACAGCAGGAATGGAACTGTTAGATCCAGCACACTGACCTCTTCCATTTGAGCTAAAGGATTAACTGATAGCCATAGTTTGCAGCCATCCTCTATATGGACCAGCACTAGTAGGAGATGAGACACACACTTTGCAAGAGGGTTTCATAAATATTTGCTGACAGCAGAGGAATGGTGAGACTTGGGAATCTTGGATTGCATTCCAGGTTCTAGAAGGCTGTGTGCTCTAGTGGTCACAGACCCTTCTGCATCTGTGTCTCCCCAAGACTGATTCCCCTTAGATTCATAGACTTTAAGGCTGGACCATCACGTCATCTACACATTGCAGGCCACAGAACCTCACCCACCCACTCTGATTGACCAATATATCCAGGCCTTTCTCCTCTTTGTTGCTTCCAACTGATATGTCCCCAGCTTAAAGCAAAAATTCTTGTTGTTAGTCCGTAAGTGCATGACCTTGCACTTTGCACTATTAAATGTCACCCCATTTCTAATACTCCAGTTTTCAAGGTCATCTATATCTTCTTGTATGATATTCCGGTCCACTTCCGTATTGGCAATATCTCCTCACTTTGTGTCATCTGCAAATTTTATTAGCACACGCCCACTTTTTGTGCCAAGGTTATTTATGAAAATATTAAGTAAGATTGGACCCAAGACCGATCCTTGAGGAACTCCACTGGTAACCTCCCTCAATCCTGACGCTTCTGCTTTCAGTCTCCCCTTTAACCAGTTCCATGCCCACCTATAGATTCTCATATTGATCTCCTTCTTCTCCAGTTTTACTAATAATTTCCCATGTGGGACTCTATTGAATGCTTTACTGAACTCCAGGTAGATAAGAGCTACAGCATTTCCTTTGTCTAGAAAATTGGTTATCTTCTCAAAGAAAAAGATCAAGTTGGTCTGGCATGATCTACCTTTTGTACAATTATGTTGTATTTTATCCCAGTTACTGTTTACCTCTGTACTTAACTTCGCTTGCTTTCAAAATTTGTTCTAAGACCTTGCTTACAATTGAGGTCAAACTAAGGGGCTTGTAATTTCCCAGATCACTTTTTTTTCCTTTCTTAAATATAGGTACTGTATTTGCAATTCTCCAGTCATAGGGTGTGACCCCTGAGTTTACGGATTCATTAAAAATCCTGGCTATTGATCTTGTAATTTCTTGTGCCAGTTCCTTTAATATTTTTGGATGGAGACATCTGGAACACATGATTCGGTCCAATTAAGGTGTTTGAGTTTGGCTTCACCTTGGATGTGGTAATTTCTACTTAAGTATCCTTGTTCCCATTAGCCACCCTGCCACTGCCCACAACTCCTCATGACACTTATTAAAAACTGTTGAGCCATACCTAGATTATTTTTAATCTCCACCCCCATCTTCAGTGTTTAGCAATCCCACTTCTTTTCTTGTTTTTTTTTTTTATCTATATGGTAAAGAACCTTTTACTATTGGTTTAATCTCCTTTGCAAGGTCCAGCTCTGCTTGGCTTTTAGCAGTTCTCACTTTATCCCTACATTTTCTGACCTCCAAGAGGTAGCTTTCTTTGTTGATCCATCCCTTCGTCCATTCCTTGTAGGCTTTCTCCTTTCTTTTAATCCCGTTCGGTCTGCATCCTTTCCCTACAATTTTTCCTCCTTTCTAGTGATCCAGGCTTCAGATAGTGTCTGCAACTTTGACTTAAAGTAATTCAAAGTATCTTTCAAATTCAGATTTTTGAGTTCTTCAGTCCCATCCACTTTCCTAATTCCCTCATCACACAATTCTCAGTAGTATTTATTTTATTAAAATATTAAAGAGATCTATAATCCCAACTATACATACAAAATGATGGGGTCTAAATTAGCTGTTACCACTCAAGAAAGAGATCGTGGAGTCATTGTGGATAGTTCTCTGAAAACATCCAGTCAATATGCAGCGGCAGTCAAAAAAGCAAACAGAATGTTCGGAATCATTAGGAAAGGAATAGATAATAAGACAGAAAATAATGCCACTATATAAATCCATAGTACACCCACATCTTGAATACTGCATGCACATATGGTCGCCCCATCTCAAAAAAGATATATTAGAACTGGAAAGGGTATAGAGAAGAGCAACAAAAATGATTAAGGGTATGGAACAGCTTCTGTATAAAAAAACTGGGATGGGTCAGCTTGGAAAGAGAGGACTTGAAGGGGAGATATGATAGAAATCTACAAAATCATGACTGGTGTGGAGAAAGTAAATAGGGAAGTGTTATTTACTCCTTCTCATAACACAAGAACTAGGGTCCACCAAATGAAATTAATAGGCACCAGGTTAAAACAAACAAAATGAAGTACTTCTTCACACAACGCACAGTCAACTTGTGGAACCCATTGCCAGGGGATGCTGTGAAGGCCAAAAGTATAACAAGGTTCAAGAAAGAACTAGATCATGGAGGATAGGTCCATCAATGACTATTAGCCAAAATGGTCAGGAATGCACCCACTATGCTACTCCACTGTCTTTACCTTTATTTCTGTCTTTCCTGATCAGCGCATATCCTTTAATAACTGTTTTCCCATCTGCCACTATCACCTCAAGCTTGTCTCTGTCCTAGTCCTCTCTCTTCTGCTTGCTACCCCTCAGCTCCTCATTCCAGTGTCCCCTCTTTCATACACACATACCTCGCTTCTTGTCCCAGTCCCAGTCTCCTTGCCTAATCTGTCCCATTCTCCACCCTCTGGGCTCTTCACCCTTGTCCTGTTATTTTTGCCCAGCCAGTTCCATGCTCTCTCTCCAGACTTGTTGTCCACGTCTCAGCCTTTCCCCCTACCCCATCCCTCAACTATCCTCTGATTTAGAGTCAGAGGGCATGTCAGATCTATATTAGGTATCAAAGTTAGCTTGTTGGTAGGAAGGAGTGAAGACTCTAATATGCAGACTGAGGTACCGCTGTTTGAATGATATCTGGGGTTATTTATCGTTGGAGGGGAAATGCCATTTGAAACTGTAGGGGTAGAACTGAGAGGTGACTGGCAGATCAGTGAGGGAAGCAGTTGGTTAAATTCTCCCCAGGTGGCTTTGTTTGCATATTGTGTCACATGCTTAGTATTTTTATGGGCCAAATTCTCTCAGTTACATTAGTGCATCCCCATTAATCTGTATATTATGGAATATGTTTGTTTAATATACTATTTTGCTGATAAGATTTTAATAGCTTGTGTAACATCTTTAGTTTTTTGGCATTCAGTCCCTGGGATTTTTCTAAGGAATGGGCCCATCTCTCATCTGAACTATAAATGGTTTCAAACATAGTTAATGGGACCCAGGTTCATAAAGGTATTAGATATTTCAATGGGAGTTAGGAGCCTAAATACCTTTGATGATCTGGACCTGGGAGCTTAGTTTTTTTGAAAAGCAGGCCACTTATTTAGGTGCCTAAATATGGACTTGGGAGCCTAACTTTAGGTGTCCATTTCTGAAAATCATGGCCCAAGTTTGATATACCTATCTCATAGAACTGGAAGGGACCTCAAAAGGTCATTGAGTCCAGCCCCCTGCCTTCACTAGCAGGACCAAGTACTGATTTTTGCCCTAGATTTCCTAAATGGCCCCTTCAAGGATTGAACTCACAACCCTGGGTTTAGGAGATCAATGCTCAAACCACTGAGCTATCCTGCTCTAGAACAGTGGTGGGCTATCAGTGGCCCACAGGCCACATGCGGCCCATCAGGGTAATCAGATGATGGACTGCGAGACATTTTACTGACGTACTAACAATAGCTGTGGGCCGCAGGGACGTGCTGGCCACCACTTCCCGCAGCTCCCATTGGCTGGGAACAGAGAACTACGGCCACTGGGAGCTGCGGGGGGCGGAGCCTGCGGACAGTCAATGTCAGCAAAATGTCTCGCGGCCCGCCATCTGATTACCCGGCGGGCCGCAGGTTGCCCACCACTGCTCTAGACAAACTGAACTATTCAAATATCTAAAACTGTACTTAAAAGCTACAGGTGGCGAGACAAGACACTGATGCAGCCCCAAATGAAAAGGCAGAATGTCACGGCCTTTGGGATACCACAGCACAAAGAACTCACGGATGTAGCTCCTTTTCAAAGAAGCCCTCATATCCTCATGCCTCAGTACAGATTTCTATGTGGAAAGAGGCTGCTGAATTCTTCCAGGAAAGTTATATAAGCAGAATGAAGCCAAAAGTACAGCTTTGATCATTATCCATTTGTGACCATCAGACCTAAAGGCATCAGAGGCCAAAAAGGACATACAATGTAAGGATTAGAGAACCCATTTCACTCCAGACTATATCCCTAGTAAGCAGGCCACGGGCAAGGAGATCTTGCTGGTGAAACAGCCTTTAACTACGGAAGCACATGTTAGTACGTTATTGTTTCCCTGCACATTTAGGGTAGTGTGCAGTAACACGACTTTCATTTTCTAGGACGTTAAGTCTGCCAGGCCATTAACTGAGGAAGATAAAAGCAGAAAATCATTTCTGTGAGCCAGAGAGCAAGGCAGATGAAATGGACACTTGAATTTTATTCTCTAAGGCGATGCAGCTTTTGAGAGGCAAGTCACCTGATTCTACACTCCATGCAATCTCTTTTCATTCAGTCACAGACACATGGAGGACTCTGAGATGCGGCTTATGCTTCTTTATAAATGTCTTTGAAAGATTTCTACTCTGCCTTTAATTGGGTTACTGCCCAGGCTTTCCCTACTGTTCCAGGTGAAATGTTGCTTGGCGACATATATTTCTTTTTTCTTTTCATACAGAATGTACTTATGAAAAGATGAAGATTGAGGGAATTCTGAAAAACAATGTCTAGACTTTATCATTGTACTTCCCACCCAAAATATTCAACAGGCCAGATCCTCAGCTAGCATAAACTGGAAAAGCTCCATTGGCTTCAGTGGCGTTTGCTGATTTACACCAGGTGAAGGTGTGGCCCATTGTTTGCCCATTCCTCTATTAACCTACATGCCCTTACAGGTGATCTTTCTGATCTTTGTGCTAAATTATTCATTTTAGGGTACATACAGTGACAATTTGATATCATAAATTACATAGGCTGTTAATTCCATTAATCATTGTCTAGACTACAGGTTGCATCTTATCTGCTGACTCTCATTTAAACCTTGTTTTTATACCTCTGTATTTTACTCCTGTTCTTACGTGTGAATGCTGTTCGCTGTGTCAGATGTGTTTGAATATGCCTTTTTAGACTGCATGTAGTAACAATTCAAGATCACAGAGGAATTTGCTGTAACTGGGAATAGCAAAGCTTATTCACTTACCTTCGTTTTCCTCCTCCTTCTTTCTTCCTCCCTCCCTTCTCTGCCCCAGATAAAAAAACCACTATGAGAATATAGTAGAAGCAGCAGGGAGTCTTTGAGTGATCTGGGGAAAATATTTCATTTGCTTTTCCTAGTCACCTATTCTCTCATCACTAACTGCAAGGGGAACACCAAACTGCCAAGATTGACTTCTCTATAGTTACTTGTATATGATCTGTTACCAGTGTTTTTCCTCTGTTGAAATCATTTTATATATCAAATATAAAAATCAGACTGCAGTCTGTTGGCCCAACCTAGCCCTCAGTGTTCTACAATGGCTGCTGTCATCTTTACACATTTGTGACCAGTAGAATACACGTCTCAGCATGAGATGCTCTATTTCAATCTGAGAAGCCTGGCAAACTCCACAGCTGATTAGGGGAAAGCCTTTCCTTGTTCATTTTGGAAGGTGGGTTTTTTTAACTGGAAGTAAATTTAATGTTTTTGAAAAATACCAGATTAATCACCCTCAAGGCCTCCATTTATCCACAGGACTGTTTACCTCTGTACTTAACTTCGCTTGCTTTCAAAATTTGTTCTAAGACCTTGCTTACAATTGAGGTCAAACTAACGGGCTTGTAATTTCCCAGATCACTTTTTTTTCCTTTCTTAAATATAGGTACTGTATTTGCAACTGTATTTCCCTACCGTGCGCCAACCTTGTTCTGAAAGGGACGAGCTCCAAGAACTTGATTCAGTGCCCAGTGAAGTCCGTGGAAAGCATGTCATTTATTTCACTGTGCATTGAATCAGGCCCTAAGAATAATAGCATGGTTCAGCCCTGGCATTCTGTTCCAAATTTCAACTAGGATGTCAACTGAGAATGTGCCCAACAAATGGGTTATGGCCATCAATTCATTTCACAGAGGCCAATGACAACAGATGTAAAATGGTAATTGTTGAGTAATCTATAATGAATTACTTTTTCAACAAGATTGCCTTCTTTTTTTCTATTTGCAAATTGTCCCTAAAAAGATCATAATTTTATCTGGTTTAACACTTTTTGTTTAATATTTTCTGCAAATTATTCTTGATTTGCACAAATAGCTTATTTTTGAACAGTGTGCTGCAAGTATTTCATAGTCAACATTTGAGCTGTTTGGGCTGGGCAGTTTCTGTTAGGGTGACTAGACGTCCTGATAAAATTGGGACCATCCCGATTTTTAGCTGTTTGACCCGCGTCCCGACCGATCTCTGGTTGGGACACAATTTGTCCCTATATTTTGCTCTGCCGGCAGTTTTGGGGTTTTTTGCTCGTCCGGTAGCACTCAGCTTTTTTTTTTTTTTTGCCCCCCCCCCCCCCCCCCCCGGTGTCCCAATATTTTCTTCCTCTCATCTGGTCACCCTAGTTTCTGTGCCTGAATTTGTGAGCAAAACTCATGGAATTGGGCTTTTGGTGCAAACCCTCACACTTATAAATGCAGAACTCCTTTCCTTTGGATGTTCTGCAACTTTTGCCGAAAAAATTGCTATTTCTGTGACTATCCCTGGCAATAAACTCATTTGCAAGAATATTCACAAAGTAGAAAAAAATTACTAAAATAGTCAACACAAGTTTCTTTAAATACCAAAAACATGTGCATAGAAACATTATTGTAGTATTTCTCTAACTATAGTAGTGATTTTTAACCATTACTGGCTAGGACTTAGTTGGAAAAAATGATCTAGAGGTATAAGGCATTCCTAGACTGCTCAGCCATGCATCTTCACATTTCCTTATTTTTAATGGATAAATGAAGTCCCCAATTCTGCACCTCATATTCACAAAGCAAACACCTGTCTCTTTTGAGCTGCTGGTATGGTTTAGGTAAAGATTAAGGTTGGCATTTTCTTGGTAGGAAGATAAGCACTGAGTAGTGAACAGTAGGAAATACCTTTTATATCAAAAGAATTACATGAATGAACTTCTTTGACACATAAACAATTGGACCATTCTATTACCAGAAGGCCAAAACATGGCTGGATTAATCTCAAGCAACATGCCTCTTTCAGGTGAAAAAACAATTTTAGAATCTAGCACTGAAGTAAAGCTTTTCTATTATTGATCAAGCATTATTTCTCAATATTTGGGGCATTATTTAGGGCCTAATTTTTTAATTAGGTGTGTACATTTAATATGGATAGTTGCACATAAAGTAATGCAATTCTAGTCAGGTATTAACACGCACACTCAGATAGCTAGGCAGCTAACTGGCAACGCATATATGCAAATACCTTATAAGCATGCATAGATTGGTATTTGTGCCATACATTAGGGTTATGTAAATATGTGTTTAACTTAGAAAATTTGACATTTAGGGAAAGATTCTAATGCTGATTAGAGACAGTCATAGTGCAGGGCAGGTGCTGTGCAAACTTCTCCATGTGCTCTAGTTTTGCCAGTGAATCTCACCCCTGACTGCAACACTTTGCTAATTGTATTGATATGTGCATACATGGAAGAAACAAAGGGAGCTGTAACTTGGAAAGCTTGACATTCTTATGGAAAAATCCTAAAGAATTCACCAGAAAATAAGCATCTTTCTCTAGATTATTTGAACTATCCTATATAACTTATGTAACCCTTCTGCCAGGTGAAGCCAGCAGCAACAAGGGCTGGGTTCAGTATCTAGGAGTTCCTTTTCAACAATACAACACAAAACCGGCCCAGGCACCCCACCCAGTGACCTGTGACAATTACACACCACAACCCCAGGCGCCTCTAAGACGCAATACTTCCCCTCTCGCAAGCACAAAGTCCAAGTGTAGCAAAAACTTTTAATAAAAGGAGGGAATTAACTCAGCATTAATTTGGGAAAACACTGCAACCAGGGCTCATAAACACAAACCATGAGCAAAAGACCCACCCCCAAGTAAGCTGGGCAGTGTCCTTTTCCCCTCAGGGTCTTAAGTCCAGCAACCCAAAAGTCCCTCCCTTTAACGTGCCTGTCCCCAGGGCCGGTGCAAGGAAGTTTTGCGCCCTAGGCAAAACTTCCACCTTGCGCCCCCCCCCCCCCCCCCCAGCCCTGCGGCAGCTCTCCTCCTCCCCTCCAACCTGAGGCACCCCACCCCCCGTGGCAGCTCCCTCCCCCTCTACCCTGAGGCATCCCCACGGAAGCTCCTGCCCCCTGGGGAGCCGTGCGGCAACTCCCCACCCCAGCTCACCTCTGCTCCGCCTCCTCCCAGAGCACGCCGCTCCCACTCTAATTCTCCTCCCCTCCCAGGCTTGCGGCACCAAATAGCTGATTGGCCCTGTTTGCCTAAATGGTAGCACCGGCCCTGCCTGTCCCTTCTCTGTACTCCACTCACAGTTGCTGTCCTTAGCCAGAGCAGCCCCAGAGTTCAGAGGTTCATCCACAGAGTTCACCTCCCACCCTGTGTGGAAGGCAGGGGTGGGGGTAAGGAAACACCTTACACTGCTCAGGCACTTGCTCATTGCCCTAACAGCCAATTGCCACTCCTCTGCAGGGGTCTGCTCTAGCTCACTCCACCAGCCACCCAAGACGTTTTCAGAGCCCCTCCTGCATTTAACACAGCTCTCAATGTTAGTGGAGGAACCTCACTGCTCATGCACACAGGACAAGCAATTTCAGCTCTGTAGCATATAACCAGGCACTCAATTGAGTCTAAATTAGCTCTTTTATTCTAACACAGAAAGCAGCAGACTGCTGCTCTCTAGATACAGAATCAATCATCTCTCTCAACTTATTGGGCTTTGGAACCCATATCCCCTGCCTAGCAAGTGCTGTTCAGTTGAAGGCGCCAGGTACAGTGCTGCTGCCCTTGGTTCACACAACAGGGATAGCAACCCTTTATTACTCATGCCCCAATAACAAGGAGACTGGGGATCCAACACCAGCCACAAGGGATCATTTGGGCAAGCAGTCCCATCATGCTGCGCGCCTAGGCAGGGTGGGTGTGTCCATGCAAACGAGATCAGCTTTTGAAGTCTTTTTCCACAGCTCACCACTAGATGTCAAGGGAGAGTGCATCCCGAGTCTGCTTACAAATATATCCTTTGTATAGAATTCTATAGGATGATTCAAAATAAAAATTCTAATATATCTTATTCAGCTTCTTAAACTGCACCCCTTGCCAGAATACCTGAGCAGTTTCCCTGTCCATTAAATTCAGTGGGCTTTTCTAGTAATGTTCAGAGAACCCCACTGATTTAGGACCAGATATTTTAAAGGTATTTAGGTGCTTAAAGATGCAGATTGAAAATCCTACTAGAAACTTATCTTCATCTTTTGACACGTATATATTTTTACAAATCTGGTCTCTTCATCCCTATTGAATTCCAAAGGGCTCCTACATAATGATATTTTCGCTTGTGACCAAGGAGGATTTAGAGCCGACCCAAAGTCCATTAATGTCAATGTAAGCTTTTTCTGCACTTACAATCTAACATATCGATTATGCTGTTTCTATACCTTTAATTTCCAGGATGAAATATGGTCAAATCTCTCTCTGAAGCTTAGTCTGTGCATGTTGATGATGAGGTTTAATCAGGAAAATAGTGTTAGGGCTAGCTTGTGACTAGTCAGAAGCATTCCCTCCATCCCCTGCACAGACGCACTGGAGCTATTCACAAAGGCAGCCCTTTTGCTCTCTGAATGCTTAAGGCTAGCAGCAACTCAAATGCTAGCTTCCCCAAAGGGGAAAGATGGGAGGCCATGGTCATACCCCCTGTCCTCACTCTGGCCAGCTGGGCTGACAGTGTGGAGAGTGGAGACCATGCTGCACTCTTCCAAAGAGATGGCAGGTGCAGCTCTGGAACTTGCTCTCTAGAATCTTTCACTGCACCCCTTCTACAGCAAATAAAGGCTGACGAACTACACAGAAGCCCCTGGTTTGTCGCTGTATTCAGGCTAGAGTGCAATTTTATTTTGCTCTGACCTAGAGTAAACACACCTGCATTTTCTCCCCTTAGAATATTATCGTTTGTCATGGTGAATAACAGTGCAACAGATCAGATAGCTTTGTGGTTCAGGAAGCTGGAAGTTATTAAAAGCAAATTTTACATGAGGGCAAGATCGAGGAGAGGGAATTCCAGCTAATCCCTAAAATTTATGGAATGTTTTTGCATGAGAGTAGAACACAGAGTTCAGGAATGCTTTAAAATCAGGTCTTCAGAGTTTTATTATACGAAAATCATCATTTTTTTTTCCAAGCTGGAGAGGTTTTGTTTTTCACAACATCTTGTCTTACCAGGGTTGTGCTGGTTTGGTGAGGCATGGTGTGCTGGCTGATTATACTAGTGATTTTATCTTTGGTTTCAATATAGTTATGAGAAATTCTCACCTGACATGTGGACTAGCACATCCCTGGGCCTGGAATAGGGCTGCTGTGCTGTGCGCCTGCAGTATGTTCCCTAGCGCCTCCCAGTGGCGCCAGAGAAAGCAGCAGTTCTGAGCCATGGCTGGCCCCCTCCCAGCTATCAAGTAGGAGCAGAAATAATGTCCAGCCCCACAGAAAACATTTGCACCAGGAATAAAGCAACAGAAAAGCCAGACCAGATTCAGCCTTGGTGAAAATAGGTGTCACTCCATTGATGTCAAGTGAGTTTCACCCATTTACACCAAGCCTGAATTCAATCCCTTTTGTCTAAAAGCTCCTGTAACTTTCATATGAGAATTGTGCAGGTAGATTCTGTTACCTCTGGGCAAATGTATATGAATGAAAGTACCAACTCAGTTATTTTTTATATTACCTATATTTATAACTATAACCTGGAAAGCCTCTTTTCCCTCAGTTTAGATGCCTCTAGGGTTTTGGATTAGAAGCACCCTTTGAAGGATCAAAAAGCAATATCCCACTGGAGGCAAATTAATATTTAACATTCCTGTTTGTACCTAGGTGTAGATAAACATGTGACAAATTGGCCATTTTGGGTCCCTGCGTGAAAAGTAGAAAAGACAAGCACACAGAAACCATACACTAACCTTTATAGCAATTGGGTTATTACAAATTAGCAACAAGTTGTGATGTTCTTCTAAGGAGAACTGCTCCCTAAAGACAAAATTCTGTGCTCAGTTACACCTGTGTAATTGTACTGAAGACAATGTGTAAGTTCTTCGGGACCGGAATGCTCACTTAATATAGGTTTGTACAGTTCCTAGTAAGGTGGGGTCCTGACCTAATGGAGACCTCCTAGGCACTACTGCTATGCAAATTAACAATTACATGGGTGTAACTGAGAGCAGGACTGTCCTTTATAATTGTTTAGCTTTAGATCATTTTTCTAATAGCTATAGAGTTGGGGTAAAATCTTCAGAAGCATCTATGGGTCAGATTTGTAAAAAGATTTAGATGCCTAAAGATGTAGATGGGCATCTCACAACTTTTATCAAAAGCACCAAGGTGCCAGTGGTGACTTAAGTGGCTCGGACTAGCTTCACTTGGGGAATTTAAGAACTGCAATGCTCAAGGCTTGTCTACACTTACAACACTTCAGCAGCATGGCTGCACCGGTGCAGCTGTGCCATTGTAGTGCTTAGTGAAGATGCTACCTACACAGATGAGAGAGCTTCTCCCGTCAACACAGCACTGTCTACACTGGGAGAGTTAGACTGGTATAACTCAGGGGTAATCCACACCCCCAGTGATGTAGTTATACCAACATAAGGCCAGGGTTCAGCATTACAGCACTTAATTTTTAGGTGCCCAGTAGAATTCACTACCCTGAATTAGGTGCCGAGGCTCCTTGTCCAGTGCATGGAACATGGTAGGCTTCTGAGGATAGGTCTACATAACACTTAGAGATGTGACTGCAGTTCAAGTAGGTGTACCCAAAATAGCTTTGAATTTAGTATGTATGCAGGGTAGTGTTGAACTCAGGAGGCTAGCCCAGGCTGCTGCAGCAGCTACACTGCTATTGTTACCCAAGCTAGCTTTGATCTAAGGTTTTAACTAGATCAAAGCTAGGTTCAGTGTATGCTTACGTGAGCTGCAATCAGACCTCCTCATTGTGCTAACCACTAGGCTGCATAGTCAATCTCTCTGGCCCCGTGAATATGTTAGTGACTCTATAGCTCAGCACACACTCCAGGGAGACCCAGTCTCTGCACCAATGAATATTTGAGTATTTCGTACAAAGTGGAACAGCTTCATCAGAACAACTGAGAGAAGTCTTCCCCGCAACCCCTCTCAATACCCTACAGTGCAGTAGTTAGGGCATGTGCCTGGCAGCTGGGAAACACGAGTTCAAGTTCCTAGTCTAACTCTCAGGGAGAATGGGGATTTGAACTTGGGTCTCACATGTCCTGGATGAGCGCT
Source organism: Chrysemys picta bellii (assembly GCF_011386835.1). Taxonomy (NCBI): domain Eukaryota; kingdom Metazoa; phylum Chordata; order Testudines; family Emydidae; genus Chrysemys; species Chrysemys picta. The sequence continues at coordinate 269,991,209 of NC_088792.1, read as the reverse complement.
CTAACCCACTGGGCTATTGAGTGCAGAGGGCAACACTAGCCCTGCCTTGGCAGTGTTTTTTCCAGGGCCCAATTCGGTAGGCATGCTCTTAGGCAGCCTCTGAGCATGCTCACTGGATCAGGTGAGATAGCCAGCAGAACAGCTAGTTTGTGAATCCTTCCTTCGCTTAGGTGGGAGCCGAAGTGCACAGTGGCATTAGGACTGAGGTGGCTGTGCACATGCCCAGCAGCAGCAATTGAAGTGCCTAAGGGACTTTCCCAGTGGAAACTTAGGTGCCTTGGGACTTTAGGTGCCTACAGGGTTAGGCGGCAGCTGATCAATGGTTTTGTGAATGGCAGTGGTGCCTAAACGTTGGACTTAAGCATTAACATCCACCAGAAAAATCTAGGTCTGTAAGTCCCGCTAGTGAATCTAGCCCCTAGGCACTTTTGAAAATCCCAGTAGGCCCTTATGTGCCATGTTAGGCACCTAAATAACCTTTAAAAATCTGCCTCCAAATACCTACAGTCCCTTGACTTTCAGCCTCCTAAGTCATTTTTGAAAATGGGACATAGGCTCCTAAGTCATTTACATGCTTTTGAATATTTTCCCCTTTATCCATAGAGATCCTTGGCTCAACTTCCAAATTTAAAATCATTCACAGAAAAGCATTTAGTTCCTTAATAATGCGAATACAGAGTCAGAATATGATATTCTTACTCTAGCAGCCACCGGCCTGAAGACACACACCACTGATTGTTGTCCCTTGAAAGCTTTGTCCAGCACAGGTTGGATTTAAAGAGTAAGCTAATTGTAATAAAATTTAAAACAATTCCAAGACACTCATATTTGCATACAGTCTGCAGGGACTATGCTTTCTAAATCCAATATTTTTAACAGAACATATGGCTATTTATACCAGAAACTAAGAGACATATTGCCAACATCAGCCATCAAAACAATCTTTCAGTGTTAGAAAGGTGGTGTGCAACATCACATCAAGCACTGGATTCATTCCCGCGGACATGTGAAAGATGTGCTCTGAAACACAGAGTCATTCCTTACTGTTTGGAGTCATGGAGTTGATTCTCTCTCTTTATAAGTGCTAGAGTGTAAGCTCACTACAGAGACCAGTTCTTAACACAGTGATGATGGTCAATAAATAACAAATAATACACAGTACTAATAGGGAAAGTGCTAAAACTCTACAACTTGGATTTCCTTTAATGGGAGCTATAGATGCTCATCAGGTGCTCAGGAATTAGACCCCTAGTAAATTTCTCATATGTACTTATTTAATGGGATCAAATGTGGATGTTTTTATTCCATTTTTGCTTAGATCTAACTCAGGCAAAATCCTCATGGAAGTCACAGGGAAGTCTACCTAAAATGAAGACTAAGAACTTCAGGATTTGGCCCTTTCTGTCTGAGCAACCACTTTCTCATGTTCTGTGTGGATCTCATACACCCTTGGTGTTTCCTTGGTCTAACAATAATACTCAGCACTTATCTATTCCTTACATCCAAGGATTTCAAAGAGCTTTACCAAAGCTTCACATAACACAGCTGGGTGGTAGGGAAGTACTATTATCCCTATTTTACAGATGGGGAAACTGAGGCACAGAGAGCACAATTTCTGTTTTCTATATGCAAAAAATATTTTATTAATACTCAAGGATAGCCATGAACAGACTGCGTGACTTAACACACATGTAAATGTGTTTACATGCATGAAACATATCACATGATGCTTAGCTGGAATCACACCTTTTTGCATTTTTCTCCAAGCCACTGTATGTTGCAGTATTCAGTTTCTACGACTTGTGTTCTGCAGAGGCTCAGACTAGAGACTCATGACTGAAAACCTACAAATGCATTAATTGTGTTTTGATATGAATCCCTCAACAATAAGAAAACAAATTAAATACCAGTATTTTATTAAATTAAATACCAGTAGCATATAGTGTGCAAGGCAGATTTGAGAGGCCGTGTGCATAGGGCACTGGACCAAGATTCTTGGGTTCTGTTTTTAGCTCAGTCAGTGGCCTGCTCTGTGACTCTTGGGCAGGTCACTGTGCCCCTGTTCTGTCTATGTAGATTGCCTTTTACTCTCTCTCTCTCTCTCTCTCGTTTTTTTACAGTGGCTAGCACACTCTAGATGCTATTATAGATAAATATGTGGATTTTTTTGAAATCTGTTATATCCAGAATCATCATCTGATGTCCTTGCAGTGCTATCATTAAAAACACAGCATTATCTTCCTTTGCCCGTGAAGCGTATTGCACCAGTTTTTAACACAGACCTTTTTGCCCATTCTTCCCTCTGTCTCCGACACATACATTTTGTAAAACGTGCCGGATACTCAGAAGTGAAGCGCACGTGAAAGGATGGATGGGTTATAGACTGGTATGGTCAGAGGTTTTATTATACTACCAAGAAATGGCTCAACCAAGTTATGAAATCCAGCTAATCCTTTATTTTAATGTAGCACCTTGGAGGTTGTCCATATGATTCTTTAAAGATTTTTCGATCAGGTGTCTACAACTATGATGCAAAGCACATGCAGAGCATGATCAAAACAGGTGGCATATTATTTCATTGTTTGTAACGAGGGGGGTCCAGTCTTAAGATTCTGAAATCTTTGTCCCTATGGGCTTAAATCATATCTGTACTTACTGAGGATAACTGGAGGATGCTTCCTGGTTATCTGGTAATAACTTTATCAAGGGATAAATAAACTCTGAGGTTGAAGGAGCAATAGTATAAAAGAACTGTTGGCAGCAGGAATGATGTGAGGGGACAGCACAGTCTTCACACCTTTTCAGACGGAACCTTTGCCCCCCCTGCTTCCTACAGTGCTGCTGCCAATTATTGGGAGGAGTTTGGGTTTTGAAAATAGCCTTGTCTCAGACCTGTCAGTGGGTGCACATTGCATCTGAGTTACAGCCAAAGGTGGAGAGGTGTTGAGCACTTGCTAGTTCCTACTGTCTTCCCTGAGAGTCACTGGGGCTCAGCTGCAATTAGGATTTAGGGCCCTGATTAAGGAAAGCAGTTGAGTATATGCTCAAATTCATCCCTAGTCAGGAAGTCACTTAAGTTCATGCTTAAAATTAAGCACATGCTTAAGTGCTTTCCTGAATAGTAATGCTTTTCTGAGTCAGGGCTTAGAGCCTGATCCGAAGTCAATGGAAAGGATCCTATTGATTGCAGCAGACTTTGGAGCAAACCCTTAGTGACATCAACAAATGCAGAAGTGAGATTCTGTGCTGAGTGCTGTACACAGGGCCGGCTCCAGGCACCAGCCCACTAAGCATGTGCTTGGGGCGGCACCTGGAGGGGGGCGGCACGGCGCTCTGGCTGAGAGCTGGGCCGCGACTGGGCTCGCCACCCTCCCCCCGTGCTCTGGCCACCGGGGAGAGCGGAGCCCCAGCCGGGCGCATCGCCCTCCCCCCGCGCTCTGGCCGCCAGGGAGAGCGGAGCCCCAGCTGGCACTCCGCCCTCCCCCCGGTGTTCTGGCCACCGGGGAGAGCGGAGCCACAGCGGGCTCGCCGCCGGGGAGAGCAGAGCCCCGGCCGGGCTCGCCACCCTCCCCCCGGCGCTCTGGCTGCTGGGGAGAGCGGAGCCGCAGCGGGCTCGCCGCTGGGGAGAGCAGAGCCCCGGCCGGGCTCGCCACCCTCCCCCCGGCGCTCTGGCTGCTGGGGAGAGCGGAGCCGCAGCGGGCTTGCCGCTGGGGAGAGCAGAGCCCCAGCCGGGCTCTCCGCCCTCCCCCCGGCGCTGGGGGGGGGCGGCGCCTGGCTTTTTTGCCTGGGGTGGCAAAAAAGCCAGAGCCAGCGATGGCTGTACACAACCTGCAGCCTAGACGAAGGGGATGTGATAGTGGTGTTAAGTAACTGTTGTGCTCTCCTGATCCTCAGGGTTACTCAGAATCTCTGTAAAGCTCATGCTGTGTCCTTGTCCTGCCACACCCCACACATCCCCACCCCTGACCCTGGCATTGTCCCATACACCAAGGCTTTGTAGGAGGTGCTCAGAAGACAGTTCCACAGTGCCTGCATCTGGGGAATCCTTTTATGCCATTGTGGCCCTTTTCCCTAGTGGACAGGGGGCTGAAGTGGGAGCACAAAATGCAGAGACAGCTATCAGTCAGCACCTTCCTGCAGAACCCCTTCCCAGGGCTGGGAGCTGGAGCCTGGGTGGGTGGGATCCAGCAGCTGTGGCTTGCAGGGGAATGGACCAAACCGCTGTGGATGCAGGGGAGGGACCATTTGGGAAGCAGACCAATCAGGCCTCTTTCTGAGCTGCAGCTTGTTTGCTCTGCAAAAACTCCGGACATTTCCTGTTATCTGAAAAATCCATCTGGACAGAGAAAGGAAACTCAAAAAAAAGGCAATGTCCGGGAAAACCCGGACATATGGTAACCCTACCTGATAGGTCAGATACAGAATGATGTTGTGAAAAGTGTTCACCCACAGGTGATAGGGGTTTTGTCTTTTATCATTTTCCTGTGTGAATTCGTTCGAGAACATAATTATTATCTGGTTTCACCCATATAATTGTTATTGGGGTATTTAGTGCACTGGATGTGGTACACCACATGTTGCGATAGGCATGTGTAGAACACATGGATCTTGAAAGGTGTGTTGTGGGGGGTGTTGATCATTGTAGCAGTGAAGATATGTCTGCAGGTTTTGCAATTGCCTCAAACATTTACAAGACCGTGGACAACCCTCAGATATCCACCCCAAACAGCCAAATTCATCCATTTCATCCTCATCCATAACAATTTTACATACAACAATAAACACTTTGCCCAAACCACAGGAACACCCCTGGGTAGCAGGATGGCTCCTCATATGCCAAACTCTTCATGGGCCACCTTGACGAAGAATTTCTGGACAAATGCACCACGAAACCAATGATATACCTGAGATACATCCATGATATTTTCATAGGGTTGCCAACTTTCTGAGTGCAGAAAACCGAACACCCTTGCCCTGCCCCCTGCCCCGCCCCTGCCCTGCTCCTTCTCTGAGGCCCTACCCCCACTCACTCCATTCCCCCTCCCTCCATCGCCGCTCTTCCCCACCCTCACTCACTTGCTCATTTTCACTGGCCTGGGGCAGGGGGTTGGGGTGCGGGAGGGGGTGAGGGCTCTGGCTGGGGGTGCAGGCTCTGGGGTGGGGCCAGAAATGAAGGGTTCGTAGTGCGGAAGAGGATTCCAGGCTGGGTAGGCAGTTGGGGTGCAGGAGGGGATGCAGTTTCCGGGAGGGACTTTGGGTACAGGAGGGGACTCAGGGCTGGGACAGGCTGGGAAGTGGGAGTGGGTGACGGGTGCAGGCTCCGGTTGGCACCAACCTCAGGTGGGTCCCGGAAGTGATGGCATGTCCAGCTCCTAGGCAGAGGCGCAGCCAGCCAGCTCCGTGCGCTGCCCCATCCGCAGGCGCTAACCTGCTGGTCCCATTGGCTGTGGTTCCCAGACAATGGGAGCTGCGGAGACTCACTCGGAGCAGGGGCAGCGTGTGGAGCCCCCGTGGCCGCCCCTGTGCCTAGGAGCCGGAGAGATATGTCACCACTTTCAGGACCCGCATGGAACCAGGGCAGGCTGAGAGCCCGCCTTAGCCCTGCTGTGCTGCCAACTGGACTTTTAACAGCCCGGTCAGCGGTGCTGACTGGAGCCGTCAGGGTCCCTTTTCGACCGGGTGTTCCAGTCAAAAACCAGATGCCTGGCAACCCTATATTTTCATCATCTGGACAGATGGTTTAAACTCCCTCACAGATTTTCACCACAACTTCAGCAACCACCACCCATCCATTAAACTGTCTCTGGAACACTCCCACACTAGCATCAACTTCCTGGATACCACAGTCAGCTTCATCAATGGAAACCTACAGACAACTATATACAAGAAACCCACAGATCACCACACCTACCTTCACAGATCCAGTAACACACCAAGAAATCTGTTATCTACAGCCAGCTACTCAGATACCACAGAATATGCTCTGAGGAGAAAGTTCAGAATATACATCTTAGAATCATAGAATATCAGGGTTGGAAGGGACATCAGGAGGTCATCTAGTCCAACCCCCTGCTCAAAGCAGGACCTAATCCCAACTAAATCATCCCAGCCAGGGCTTTGTCAAGCCTGACCTTAAAAACCTCTAAGGAAGGAGATTCCACCACCTCCCTAGGTAACCCATTCCAGTGCTTCACCACCCTCCTAGTGAAAAAGTTTTTCCTAATATCCAACCTAAACCTCCCCCACTGCAACTTGAGACCATTACTCCTTGTTCTGTCATCTGGTACCACTGAGAACACACTCTTAAAACACTCAAAACTGCCTTCACCAGACAAGGACACTTCACTTGAGAAGTAGATCATATCACAGAATGGGCTACCCAAATACCTCAAAAGAACCTGCTTCGGTATAGAAATAAAACCCTCTCTGACTGCACACTCCTAGTACTCACCTACCACCCCACACTGGAAACTGTATAGGGTATTCTCAAACAACTACAACCCAAATTTGATGGGGACTCCATCCTGAAAGAAATCTTTCCTGAACCCCCATTTATGGCTTTCAACAACCTCTCCAAGCTCATCATCAGAAGCAACCTCCCCACAGACCAGTACACCGCAACTCAAAGTGGCTCCAAACTCTGCCAGAACGACATATGAAAAACTCGCAGACATAGCTCCACTTCTACAATGATCAGCACCTCCCACAACACACCTTTCAGGATCCATGGATCCTACACATGCCATCACAACACAGGGGTGGCAGAGCCTTCCCAAAAGTGGGGGGTCCGGAGGCCCTCTTCCCACCTCTTCCCCCCAAGGCCATGCCCCCATCCTGCCCCTTCGCCCCAAGGCCCCTCCTCTTCCCCCAAGGCCCCCCTACCTTTTCCCGAAGCCCCGGCCCACCCCTCCTCTCCCCCAAGAGGCAGCCATGGCGTGAACTCTCCACCTGCCCGGGGTCAGAGGTCCAGGGGTGGGCACAGGGGCTGCTTGGGCCCCCTGCACTGCAGGCAGGTGGAGAGTCCACCACAGTTCCTGCACAGCTTACCATGGCCAGGTTGCAGCTCCGAGGCCCCGTCCCTTGGCTGGAGCTGGCTTGGGGTAAGAGCCGCGCAGGCAGCTGTGGGGAGCTGGTGCGAAATCCAGACCCTCCACCTCCATCTATCCTGGGCGGAGAGCCCCGGGAGCAGGTACACAGGAGGAACAGGCGGGGAAGGAGGCAGGGTCCACCACAGCAAAAAGTGGACAGACCAGGCCCATCCACTTTCAAAAAGTGGGAGGGCCATGGCTCCCTGGTTCCCTCTGTTCCAGCACCACTGTCATCCAGTGCACTAAATGCCCCAGTAATAACTATGTGGGTGAAACCAAGCAATCATTACACTCTTGAATGAACTCACACCAGAAAATGATAAAAGACAAAAACACCCTACCACTCGTGATGAACACTTTTCGCAATGCAATCACTCTTTATCTGACCTAGCAGGCTCCATCCTCAAAGGAAACCTGGGGAACACATTCAAAAGATAAGCCTGGGAGCTTAAATTAATCACTCTGCTAGACACCAAAAATCATGGACTGAACAGAGACAACAATCTGTAACCCACTAACCCCCTCTTTGTGTCCTATAACAGCAGAGGTGTTAACGGGTCACTCTGCCTTGAATGGTCCCTTACAATATGTGCTAACTTCTTATGCTAAACTATCTGTTCCATCTGGCATTCTGCTGTGATGCTTGGAATTCCTTTCCCAGACCTGAAGAACAGTTCTATGTGGCCTGAAAGCTTGTCTCTCTCACCAACAGGAGTTGGTCCACTAAAAGATAAAAAGAACAGGAGTACTTGTGGCACCTTAGAGACTAACAAATTTATTAGAGCATAAGCTTTGGTGGACTACAGCCCACTTCTTCGGATGCATACAGAGTGGAATAAATATTGAGGAGATATATATACACACATACAGAGAGCATAAACAGTTGGGAGTTGTCTTACCAACTCTGAGAGGCCAATTCAGTAAGAGAAAAAAACTTTTGAAGTGATAATCAAGCTAGCCCAGTACAGAGTTTGATAAGAAGTGTGAGAATACTTACAAGGGGAGATAGATTCAATGTTTGTAATGGCTCAGCCATTCCCAGTCCTTATTCAATCCGGAGTTGATTGTGTCTAGTTTGCATATCAATTCCAGCTCAGCAGTCTCTCGTTGGAGTCTGTTTTTGAAGTTTTTCTGTTGTAATATAGCCACCTGCAGGTCTGTCATTGAATGACCAGACAGGTTAAAGTGTTCTCCCACTGGTTTTTGAGTATTATGATTCCTGATGTCAGATTTGTGTCCATTAATTCTTCTGCGTAGAGACTGTCTGGTTTGGCCAATGTACATGGCAGAGGGGCATTGCTGGCACATAATGGCATATATCACATTGGTAGATGTGCAGGTGAACGAGCCCCTGATGGTATGGCTGATGTGATTAGGTCCTATGATGATGTCACTTGAATACATATGTGGACAGAGTTGGCATCGGGCTTTGTTACAAGGATAGGTTCCTGGGTCAGTGGTTTTGTTCAGTGATGTGTGGTTGCTGGTGAGTATTTGCTTTAGGTTGGGGGGTTGTCTGTAAGCGAGGACAGGTCTGTCTCCCAAGATCTGTGAGAGTAAAGGATCATCTTTCAGGATAGGTTGTAGATCTCTGATGATGCGCTGGAGAGGTTTTAGTTGGGGGCTGAAGGTGACAGCTAGTGGTGTTCTGTTATTTTCTTTGTTGGGCCTGTCTTGTAGGAGGTGACTTCTGGGTACTCGTCTGGCTCTGTCAATCTGTTTTTTCACTTCAGCAGGTGGGTATTGTAGTTTTAAGAATGCTTGATAGAGATCTTGTAGGTGCTTGTCTCTATCTGAGGGATTGGAGCAAATGCGGTTATATCTTAGAGCTTGGCTGTAGACAATGGATCGTGTGGTGTGTCCTGGATGGAAGCTGGAGGCATGTAGGTAAGTGTAGCGGTCAGTAGGTTTCCGGTATAGGGTGGTATTTATGTGACCATCGCTTATTAGCACAGTAGTGTCCAGGAAATGGACCGCTTGTGTGGATTGATCTAGGCTGAGGTTGATGGTGGAACAGCGCTTCCTTAGCTCTCGTCCCCTAACGCTCCTACTCTACTTGCGCTACATTGATGACATCTTCATCATCATCTTCATCATCTGGACCCATGGAAAAGAAGCCCTTGAGGAATTTCACCATTATTTCAATAATTTCCATCCCACCATCAACCTCAGCCTAGTACATTGGCCAAACCGGACAGTCTCTCCGCAAAAGAATTAATGGACACAAATCTGACATCAGGAATCATAATACTCAAAAACCAGTGGGAGAACACTTTAACCTGTCTGGTCATTCAATGACAGACCTGCGGGTGGCTATATTACAACAGAAAAACTTCAAAAACAGACTCCAACGAGAGACTGCTGAGCTGGAATTGATATGCAAACTAGACACAATCAACTCAGGATTGAATAAGGACTGGGAATGGCTGAGCCATTACAAACATTGAATCTATCTCCCCTTGTAAGTATTCTCACACTTCTTATCAAACTGTCTGTACTGGGCTAGCTTGATTATCACTTCAAAAGTTTTTTTTCTCTTACTGAATTGGCCTCTCAGAGTTGGTAAGACAACTCCCACCTGTTTATGCTCTCTGTATGTGTGTATATATATCTCCTCAATATTTATTCCACTCTGTATGCATCCGAAGAAGTGGGCTGTAGTCCACGAAAGCTTATGCTCTAATAAATTTGTTAGTCTCTAAGGTGCCACAAGTACTCCTGTTCTTTTTACGGATACAGACTAACACGGCTGCTACTCTGAAACCTGTCACTAAAAGATATTCTCTCACACACCTTGTCATGGTAAAATATGTATATTTAAAATTGCGTCTGTAGCTTTTTTTACATGTTATATGCTTGAGGGAGGAAATCTGCAACAAGGGTCAATTTGTGTCAGTCTTTTATGGCAGGAGCCTTTTGTTATGTCCTAATGGTTTGATGATAAAATATTCTTCCAAATACAATTTGGATTGCTAAATCAGCACCACTTTTTCATGCACAGCTTTAAAGTTGATCTATTTCAAGCAGCTTTTGGTGCTTAGCTAATTTTTTTGTTGGTGTATAAAGAGCTCTGCATTACTTGGACAATGAGCAATAGATGCATACCTCTTTTAATATAAACAGCAAAGTTTATAGAATTTCATGTCATTTCTCATTGTTAGAAAGTCTTGAACTATTAGGTTACCAAAATGATCAAAACATTTGTATAATAGGGAATCCCCAATTTGGAGGGAGAAACATGGCAGCCATTTAATTATTATCATTTATATTTGTGTGCCCTCAAACTAGGCGTTCCCTCACCTGTCTCGCCTGTGGGTCCCAATCCAGTAAGAGTACTCAGAGACCAGGCCTTGCACACCACACTACTGCCTCAGGAAGAGGTGGCAGTGCCCTCTTTATAACCTTTAGCCCAGTAGATTAAAGCACCTACCCAGCAGTGGCAACATGGGTGGTGAATAAGGGTTTGGGGGGCATTGCCCCCCCCAAAACTGAATATGTTGCAGAGGCAACACGTGGTGGTGGTGGGGCGCTCAGATTTCTCACTCACTTCCTGCTTCCTCCCCGCAGACGAACGTTGGGGTGTGGAGAGGGCAGGGCGAGCTGTGATGCCAGGAGCCCTGTGTCTACTGGGCAGTTTCCTCACGCGTAAGGGGAGGCAGTGCTGGGTTTACAATGGCGCTAGTGGTGCCATGGAGCCGGGCCCATGCTCAAAAGGGGCCCCAGCCTGTTCCGCTAGCACTGTGCCAAGACCCCACCAGCCCACTGGCTCCCCCCGCCCATCACTTGCTCCTCTCCGCCTGCCTGCCAGCTGGCTGAGTACTCCTCTCTGCCTCCTGGACGGACCCCAGTGCACCTCCGGCTCCAGGCAGTCTCTGCTTCCCACCACCTGTGGGGCCCCGCCTGTCTCCCCAGAGCTGAGCCGCCAGGGACAGGTGCAGAAGCCTGGCCAGTATCACCAGTTGGGGGGGGAGGGGAACAGTGTGGGGGGCTTGGCTGGACCCCGCCAGGCAAGTGGGTCCTGAGGGAGCCCGGCCTGGGCAGGCCCTGGCCTGGCTGATTGTGCCACTCCAGAGGGGCCGGAGCAATTCCTGGCCCTGGGACCAGCCCTGGCTGCGCTGCCAGTTCAGCCTGACACACAGTCAACTCCCAGCAGGGCCGGTGAGTGCGGCTGGGAGGCAGGGCGAGGGTCTCTGAGGGACCTGGGGGGGTGCTGGGCTGTGAGGTGGTAGGGAAGATCTGTGTGCGTTGGGGCAGTAGGGAGTGGGGGTTCTGTGTGGCGTGCTGGGCAGTTGTGGTGGGGCTGTGGGCAGGGGGGCACTGGACAGGGGTTGTGTTGTGCAGTGCGCTGTGCATTTGTGGCAGGGTCTGGCGGGGGTGCTGGGCATAGCGAGTCCAGGGGGTCTCTGGCCATAGGAAGTCGGGTGGGTATTGGGCGGGGCAGTTGTGTGGTGCAGCATGGGCCCACCCCCAAGGGGAAGGGGCAGGCTGGCAGCACAGGACCGGGCAGGACACGGTGTGTCTGGCAACTGCCGGTTTCTAAATAATGCCCTCACACTGGGCGGAGCGGGGCCTGCCATGCCATGCCTCTGGCCGGTCCCTGGCTCCGGGGACTGATCTCCCTGCGCCATGTGCCATTGTCCTCATGGGGGCCCACAAATACATTTTTCACCAGGCCCACAAAAGGTTAATCCAGCCCTGAGGGGAGTGCAGGAGAGCTGAGAGGTGCTAAGGCTCCCACAGATTTTTGGATCAGACTGTTTGAACAAATTATAAAGTGTGAAAATTAAAGTCCAGATTAGTGAGGTATTTCTCTCTAGTTATAGCCCCCACATGTTCTGTCTTAAATTATTCAGCAACTATGTCTATAGATGACAGTGAGCAGCAATAGCATTTAGACCCAGATCCACAAAGATAGTCACCTGAAGCCCAGATTTAGACACTTAAGTCCCAGTTTTAGACACCACTTTGACCCATAACACTCCCTTTTTTAGCCCAGCTCTTTATCTGCCTTGGATAAATATGTAGCATCACTGAGCCAGAGAAAGCTTGTGAGAAAGACTCTATAGGATAGCGGTCTTAGGAATCACAGAGCATGGAGAAGAAGAAGATTGGTGGAGTGGCCTGTCTGTGTCTTCAGTTTATGCAAATGAAAGGGGATGGCTACTTTGAGCAGCTTTGCTTTGATAGGCAGCCTAGGGAAGCGGGCCATGGAGGGCAGAGTTGAGACCCAGGTTCTATTCACATGGGGCTTCTCATAGTGCTCTCTGTCTCGTGAAGGCCAAATTCTAGGAACCACCAGTTAGAGGGCAATGCGCTAGAATGGCCTGTGACTGGCAGGGGACAAGCTAGTTAAGACTATGCTTTTAGGGATCATTTCTCTAGTTGGTGACTGGAGAAGGATGGCTGTGAAAAGCTGATCTTGCTAACCACAATGAAGAGTTGTAGTGTTTCCTTCTGAGCATGACAATAGCAGAAAGTGCTGTTCTATGACAGTTGCTTTCTGCTGTAGAAGAATGCCCTGTTTTTCCTGAGAAGAACAGGGGAAGGTTACGCAGTCTGAGTGGCTAGCTTTGAGCCTGTTTTGCTGGGTGTGAAAAAGAGAGTGTATAGCTCTCAAAAGCTATATTGTTTGTGGGTTTGGTGTGCTGAGCAACTTTCTTCTAGTCTGTGATGCTGTATGGAATGTAGATGACCATTTATAATATTATTGATACCAATTTTACAAAACTGCAATGAGTCTTACAAGATATGCCATGTAAGGTATCAGTGGAAAAGTTATGGTTTGCTAAGTATGATAATCTTGTTTATATGCATATATCATCTTTGTATCATGAGCAGGGGTGGCTCCAGGCACCAATGCAGCAAACGTGTGCCTAGGGTGGCAAGCTGCAGGGGGCGGCCTGCCAGTCGCTGTGAGGGCAGCAGGCAGGCGGCTTTCGGCGGCGTGTCTGCGGGAGGTCCACTGGTCCCATGGCTTTGGTGGCAATTCGGCAGTGGGGACACCGATGGCATGGCACCGGCGGACCTCCCGCAGGCATGCTGCTGAATCCGCGTGGCCAGCGGACCGCCCACATGCGCGCCACCAAAAGCCGCCTGCCTGCCATGCTTGGGGCAGCAAAAAACATAGAGCCGCCCCTGATCATGAGTTATAAATATGTGTAATATATCTGTGACGTTGCACTCCATATGTTTAATAAAAATGTGTTTATAAGTGTGGATATGATGTAACTGGAATATGCTTTATGCAAACGGTCTCTTGTAAGGTATCATTACAAAGGTTATGATCTACTAAATGTATTCATCCTATTTGTATGCATGTATCAGTTTTATATCTGAAGTTATGAGCATTAGCTCTATGCTTGTATTTGAAGTGTTTGCTGTAGGAAACACATAAGGGAGGTTTGGCTAACATATCGTGAAGGGACCATTCAAGTAACTGGAAGTACTTAACTAACAATGAACTTTGGGAGACACCAATCCACATCTGAGTTTTCCTGGGAACGTTCAAACTAACATGTAAACAATGGCGTTGGCCTGCAAAAAGCCCATTCATGGACATGTGTCTTGCCCATGTGGCTACAAACTTTATCTTGTTGCTGTGATTTTGCACTGAAGAACAAATGGCTTTCCACCCACAATAGAGAGAATATAAAAGGCCCTGGAAGCCTCTCCATTTAAGCCCCAGTCATGTGGAATCCCCTGCTTTTCACCTAAGATGCCTGCTGGAAATAACAAGATCTGTACCAGAGGAAAAGATTGGGCCCAGACTAGAAAGAAGCTTATTGGAACATCTCTGAAGGTGAGATTTACTTGTACTCAGTTTCTTAATGTATTAGGCTTAGACTTGCATGTTTTGTTTTATTTTGCTTGGTAACTTACTTTGTTCTATCTGTTATTACTTGAAACCACTTAAATCCTACTTTTTATACTTAATCAAATCACTTTTGTTTATTAATTAACCTAGAGAAAGTGATTAATACCTGGGGAGCAAACAGCAGTGCATGTCTCTCTATCAGTGTTATAGAGGGCAGACAATTTATGAGTTTATCCTGTATAACCTTCATACAGAATAAAATGGACTTATTTGGGGTTTGGGTCCCATTGGGAACTGGGTGTCTGGGTGCTGGAGACAGGTGACCTGCTGAGCAGTTTTTGGTTAAAGTCTGCAGTTTTGGGGGTGTGGACTGTCTGTGTCTTCAGTTTATGCAAATGAAAGAGGATGACTACTTAGAGCAGCTTTGCTTTGGTAGGCAGCCTATGGAAGAGAGCGGTGGATGGTAGAGCTGAGAGCTAGAATCTGCTCACATGGGGCTTCTCGTAGTGCTCTCTGTCTTGTAAAGGCCAAATTGTAGCAACCACCAGTGTGAGGGCAATGCGCTAGAATGGCCTTTGACTGGCAGGCAATATGCTAGTTAGGGCCAGGCCCTCTCAGAACTCTAGAGAGGGCTAGGCTATTTTCAGTTTTTAAGGCCCTTAGCCATAATGAAAATAAAAATTGACAACACATGAAAACAATTAGACCACCAAAAAAAAGTGAGATTTTATTTGAATAATTTTTTATTTAACCACTGTTTTTCTAGCCTTTTTCTGTGCAAATACTCTAATTATTGAAAAAAAGAATCTAGTTTTCATGCAATATCACAGTTGGTATTAAGCATGGCAAGCCCATTCAGATGCTTTTGTTCCATAGTTGAACAGTATAGTTCTTTACCTACTTCAACATGTTGAAGGTGCGTTCATCTGAAGCCACTGATGCAGGCAAATTGACAAAAATGCGCAGTGCAATTGTGACATTAGGAAACACCCTCAAGAGTCCAAGTCTGAGTATTTCTTGAAGCAAATTCTTTTGTCTTACAATCCAATTTAAAGTTCATGGAATATATTTGTTTGAGAAAGATGACTTCGTCACTGAGATCTTTTGAGATTTCTTTGTTGTACTGTTGCTGAAATTGTTCAGTTGCAGAAAGTAGATCCTCATTACTCAGTCTGTTGAACTGCCAAAGAAACCCCAAAAGGGTACAAATTAGTCTCAGTGACTCAAATCGATATGTAAGACCTGATTGAATACAGTCAGTGATGACAAGGAAGACACTGACCCTATAATGCTGCTCGGCATCAGATTCAGTAGATAAGTTGCAATTGGTGGAGAACTTAGAAGAAATGCCAATATTCTGTGCTACTGATTTGGACTCAGTCAGGATCGCATCCCATTGTTCACAAATCTGTTGAATGCCATTGATAAGACTTTCAATGTTATCCCTCTCAACATCAAGTGTAGCATTGTGTGCTTCAATTACCAGATTAGTTTGGTGGATCATTGTAAGTAGCTTCATCCACAAAAATGACATCAGAATTCATTCAAATTTGAACATGTGTTTCTGAATAGACTGAAGTTCAGTTGGAGCCTGTGCAGTGAGATTGAGAGATTCAAGCTCATTTAAAGCCTTTCTCACTGAATTCAAATGCTGCGCAACTGGTTGAACACCATCAATCCATGCAGACCATCTAGTTTTGGACATCCCATGCAGTGAAACAGGAAGATATTGCTTCAGAATTCCCCACCTTTGGGGACTGCTACTGAAGAGATGGTACATTTGCTGAACAGTTCCAAAGTAAGTAATTGCCTCCTCGCATGATTCAGCACAGTCAACACCTACAAGGTTAGTGTGTGGTTTCCACAGCTGATGAAAATACAGTTTGAATTATGCTCAAGCAGAACTGCTTGTACACCTTTGTACTTCCCAGCCATATTAGATCCGTTGTTATAGGCTTGACCAATGCAGACTTGAAAATCTAACTTAAAACCTTCTAGAATTGCTAGTACTCAAGCAGTAATTTCTTTTTCAGTTTTTCTCGTGAAATTATCAAACAAAATAAACCTTTCCTCAATTGAAAATTTTGAGCTGTCTACAATCTTAATATATTGAATAACCATAGTAGTTTGTTCCTTGTGAGAACAACAGGGAGTGGCATCAACAATGATTGAAAAATACTTGGCATTTCGAATCTCATCAAGAATTGTTTGTACAAATGACCCACATAGGTCAATAAACTCGTTTTGTATGTGTGGAGAGAGAATCAGTTTGCATGCGCTTTTGACTCTCTTGCGATTCTCGAACACATTCAACATGCTCTGATAAAAGTGGGTCATATTTGCTGAGGAGCTCAACTATGCCTAGAAGGTTTCCATTTGCACAATCACCAATATGTTGACTGGAACCAAAGAAAACCAATCCCTACTCAGAAAGAAAAAGGATGACATTCAGGATGTACTCAAGACGTTTTTTCCAGTTATTAGTTTCTGTAGAGAGTTCAGTCAAGAGTAAATTCTCAACAAACTTTCAGCTGATGCTGCCCTACTGGCTGATTTCTATGCAACATAGTTTTCTTTGTGTGACGTTGAACTCTCATGTGAAGGTATTTGGTCTTTCAACTTCCTCCAACCTCTGTTGATGCTCCATCCTGATTGATCAGAGAGAACTGATGCATTTGCAGCACTTTTGTTCAAAATGAAGTAGGGTGCACAGTACAGAGATTGTTTTTCTGTACTCCAGCATAATCAGTCTCTTATGCAGATCTCACCATTTGGAAGAGTTTTTTTCAGCAGACGAGTAGGTAAAGCATGATTATCAGCATCTCGTGGAATGTTACTTGGAATTTCAAAACAATTAATTGGAAGAAAAGATTGCATTTGGGCAGCATTGCTCTTGTCAATAATTCCAATGTCAGTCACAGTCAAACCTGTAGTACACATGAATTACTCTTGCTGCATAAGATCTACATCTTCCTGTTGCTGTTGAGTTTCTTGATCGTACACAGGATCTTCTGCTGCATCTGTTATAGTTCGCACATCTCCTTCTTGACTACTGTCCTCATGTTCAAGTATTGGCATTGAAATATCTCCTGTTGCAGTTGTGGAGTTTTCATTATCTGTAGCATTGTTTGTTGGGGAAGGTATGTTTTCTAGTGGTTTGAGAAATGAAGTTATTGGCTTTGAGCACTTAGGTGCTGCTTCACTCAGTTGTTTTCACCGTCTCTTGTTTGCACCAATTTCAAATCTCCTCTTCATAGTGATCTAGCTGGTCAGTATGTAGCCTAGCCACACTTGAAATATTTTGCTGTAAATAAGTAGCTTATCTACACTTGAAATTTTCTACTGTAAACATGTACACAAATGCTGAATGGTACACAAATGCTGAAAAGACTTAAAACGAAGGAATACTAATTAAGAACACAAAATGAAACAGTCAGACAGGTTATTATCCGTATCACTGAATTAAAACTCAAGCATGCAAGGTATAATATAACAGGCTGAGCTGAAGACAAAGGGATGACATATATATAGTAAACACAGACATGGATACAGACAGAGGGATAATGTCAAAAAATTTCAAACATGTGTCCTCACGAAACTCACTGTACGAGATTATCCTCACAAATGTTCACCTTGAATCTGGGCCTATAGACTATGAAAGTCTATGATGATAGCCAAACTACCAAGCTAGGGCTCAACCAACAAACCAGTCACTACTTTTAGCTACCATATGAGATAATAATGATGAATTCTCACACACAAATAATTCCTTAGTCAACTAGACATAAAACTATGAAGACATTAAAATGTAACAATTCTGTACCTTTCAACACGCACTTGATCCAGCACCAGCCACTAATTCTCTATAATCAGCTGCTCTGAGAGGATACGTTCATCATGGTCTAATCTTGTGCCATCAGAACCGATATTTTTTTTTAATATTTATGAACATTTTTAAATCTTTAATATGACAAAATCTATATCAGTTAACAAAAAAAATATGTCTTTTACCAAATCACATCTCTTATTTGCTTAAACTTGCAGTTCTAAGCTGAGAGAGTGTGTCACATTTTGGGCCGATAGGGATGCACATAAAAACAAGTTGTGAAACTTATCAAATGCCAAAAAATTAACAAGTGTCTAAATTTGGGGCCCCTTTTGAGCTTGAGGCCCAGGGCAAATGGCTCTCCTGGCCCCCCTGTCTGATTGGCCCTGGTTAAGACTATGCTTTCAGGGGTCATTTCTCTAGTTGGCGACTGGAGGAGGGTGGCTGTGAAAAGCTGATCTTGCTAATCACGATGAGGAGTTATAGCACTTCCTTCTGAACATGAAAATGGCAGAGACTGCTGTTCCATGTCAGCTGCTTTCTGCTGTGGAAGAGTGTCTTGCTCTTCCGGAGAAGAGTGGGGGAAGGGTGCATAGTCTGAGTGGTTAGCTATGAGCTTGTTTTGCTGGGTGTGTGTCATGGAGTGTGGGGGAGTCAGGGCTCTGGACCCCTCCCCCCCACACACACTTCCTGCGATTCATCGTGACTCTCAGCCAGCCAGTAAAACAGAAGGTTTATTAGACGATAGGAAAACAGTAAAAAACAGAGCTTGTAGGTACAGAGAACAGGACCCCTCCGTCAGGTCCATCTTGGGGGTAGGAAGCCCAGACTCCTGTTCAGGACCTCCCTTCATTTCCCCAGCCAGCTCTAAACTGAAACCCCCTTCAGCCCGTCCTCTGGCCTTTCATACAGCAGCTCGAAAGGGAAGAACCCTTTGGATTCCTGGGGCACTTCCCTGTACCGCGGGGGGGCAGGTACTTGTCCCAGTCCTGCGGATGCTGATTCATCAAGGGAGGCTGCACATAGGAGAGCAGATTCTCCTAAAAATGGTGGTTAACACTGTAGTTAGATTCACCATCCAGTCACAAACTGTGCTCGTGATCCCCCACACTGGTTATCAAGAAGCTAAAAAAATAATAATCACACAACCCCCTTTATTGCAGCCCAGTCTCTGCCTCCAAATCAGCAAATAGACCCGGGACTGTGAGAAGTTATTTAAAACTCTATTCACTACACAAAATGGATCTCAAAAGGACCAGCCACATTACCAGATCAACATTCATCTGGATCTTACCCAAAATATCATGCTGCCAGTCAATCCTTTAGTATCTGAAAGTAAAGGTTTTATTATAAACAAAAAGAGAAGAGAGTTGTTAAATGGTGAAAGCAATCAGATACCTACAGATGACTTCACAGTCCAGATATCAGGTTCTAAGCAACATTGGTGAGTTTGCTGGCTTGTAAAGTCCCTCTGGAACACTTCCGAAGCTTGGATGGACCATTGAGTGCTTTGTTCAAAGCTTCAGTTTGTAGAGAAGTTACTCCAGAGGTGAGAAGCAGGACTGAAGACAAAATGGAGAAGATGCGGCTGCCTTTTTATATCCTTTGCCATGTGACTTGTACATAGAATCATAGAATTGGAAGGAACCTCAAGAGGTCATCTAGTCCAGGCCCCTGCACTCATGGCAGGACTAAGTATTATCTAGACAAGGGGGTCTCAAACTCTGGGTCAGCACCCCAAAGTGGGTCACAAACAGATTTTAATAGGGTCACCAGGACTGGTGTTAGAATTGCTGGGGTCCAGGGCCAAGGCCAAGGCCAAGGCCCTTCAGCCCTGTGCAGGTGGGCTAAAATTATATGCTCCCTGCCCAGGGCAGAAATAGACATAGCATTTCACTGCTGGGGGCTCAACACACCAAACCCACAAACAGCACAGCTCCTAAAAATCCTACTTCACCTCTTTTTCATACTAAGCAAAACAAGCTCAAAGCTAACTACTCAGACTGTGCATCCTTCTCCTGCTCTTCTCAGGAAGAAGAACAAGACACTCTTCCACAGCAGAAAACAACTGTCATAGGACAGCACTCTCTACTATTTTCATGCTCAGAAGGAAACACTACAACTCCTTATTGTGGTTAGCAAGATCAGCTTTTCACAGCCACCCTTCTCTAGTCACCAACTAGAGAAATGATCCCTAAAAGCATAATCTTAACCAGCTTGTCCCCTGCCAGTCACAGGCCATTCTAGCGCATTGCCCTCTAACTGGTGGTTCCTAGAATTTGGCCTTCATGAGACAGAGAGCACTACGAGAAGCCCCGCATAAGCAGAACCTGTCTCTCAACTCTGCCCTCCATGGCCCCCTTCCCTAGGCTGCCCATCAAAGCAAAGCTGCTCAAAGCAGCCATCTCCTTTCATTTGCATAAACTGAAGACACAGACAGGCCACTCCACCAATCTTCCCCTTCTCCCTGCTCTGGGATGCCTAAGACAACAATCCTCTAGCTAGCCAAGGCAAGAGCTCTCTAGAAACGCCTGCCTTTGCAGTTTTGGACACCCACGTCATGTTTCTTTGGCACCACAGACCAAAATTGTGAAAGCAGTGGGGAGCCAGGCTGACCAACAAGGGGTGTTTCCTGAACCTGAGGATCAGTCTCACTGTTCCCAGGGAGCAGGAACTCCCAACTTTTCTGGAAACCACTCTAGAAGCTTTGACTTAAAAGCAATTATACATGGCCGTAGGCTTTCCTTTGAACCAGGCCAGAGTCCAGAGAAACCCTATCAAAATTTCAAACATATCTCCCCTCAGCCTTCTTTTGGTTAGGCTACACAAGCCAAGCTCTTTGAGTCTCCTTTTATAAAACAGGTTTTCCATTCCTTGGATCATCCTATTAGCACTTCTCTGTACATGTTCCTATTTGAATTCATCCTTCTTAAACAAGGGAGACCAGAACTGCACACAGTATTCCAGATAAGGTCTTACCAGTGCCTTGTATAATGATATTAACACCTCCTTATCTCTACTGGAAATACCTCGGCTAATGCATCCCAAGACCGCATTAGCTTTTTTCATGGCCATATCACACTGGCAGCTCATAGTCATCCTGTAATCAACCAATACTCCGAGGTCCTTCTCCTCCTCTGTTACTTCCAACTGATGAGTCCCCAGCTTATAACAAAAATTCTTGTTATTGATCCCTAAATGCATGACCTTGCACTTTTCACTATTAAATTTCATCCTATTACTATTACTCCAGTTTACAAGGTCATCCAGATCTTCCTGTATGATATCCCAGTCCTTCTCTGTATTGGCAATACCTCCCAGCTTTGTGTCATCCGCAAACTTTATTAGCATACTCCCACTTATTGTGCCACGGTCAGTAATAAAAAGATTAAATAAGATTGGTCCAAAAACCAATCCCTGAGGAACTCCACTAGTAATCTCCCTCCAGCCTGACAGTAGTGTTTCCTTCTGAGCATGAAAATGGCAGAGACTGGTGTTCTATGGCAGCTGCTTTCTTCTGTAGAAGAGTGTCTTGTTCTCAGGAGTGCCGCCAGCTTTTCTGCCGCTCTAGGGTGGCAGAAAGTCCCGCCCTGAAATGCCGCCCCCCACAGAGGCGGCGGAAGGTCCCGCCGCCGAAATACCGCCGCGGTCACCGCCCCCCAAATTGTAGCACCCTATGTGACCGCCGAGGTCGCCTAATGGGTTGCGCCGGCCCTGCTTGTTCTTCCTGAGAAAAGCAGGGAAAGGGTGCACAGTCTGAGTAGTTAGCTTTGAGCTTGTTTTGCTGGGTGTGAAAAAGAGCGAGGGTATGGTTCTTAGGAGCTGTGTTGTTTGTGGGTTTGGTATGCTGAACCCCCAGCAGTGAAATGCTATGTCCACTTTCAGTTGCTCTCGTGACGGAGCTGCACTTTTCCAAAGACTTTAGAGAAGGGTTTTCTTTGTGAGTGCTGTGTTTTTGTTAGTTTTTTGCTCCTGATCTTTGTAGTCAGAAGATTTACCATAAAAGGATTGTCTTTTTTCTCTTGCTTATTCTGCCTTATCTTCAGAGCTATTTCTGTTCCTCCATTAAGTCGGACAGTTCCTTTCTCTATGACACCTGTCTGTTCTCCTGCACATTGGGATGAATGGATGATGCTTCCCTATTAACACCACTGGAGCCACTGATGCTTGGGAAGATTTTGTCTGTTCCCACCTGGCATTTTGGAGATCAGGAGGACAGCAGCCTGTATTCCCACCATTCATGCTTTGTGAGGAGCCTAGAACACGCTACCAACTCTAGGTGACGTGCAGCCGAGCAACTTTCTTCCAGTCTGTGATGCTGTATGGAATGTGGGTAACCATTTATAATATTATTGATACCAATTTTACAAAATTGCAATGAATCTTACAACATATGCCATGTAAGGTATCAGTGGAAAAGTTATGATTTGCTAAGTATGACAATCTTGTTTATATCTGCAAAAAGAACAGGAGTATTTGTGGCACTTTAGAGACTAACAAATTTATTTGAGCATAAGCTTTCATGGGCTAAAACCCACTTCATCGGATGCATGCAGTGGAAAATACAGTAGGAAGATGTATGTATAGACAGAGAACATGAAACATGAAACATGAGACTTGCGTCTGATGAAGTGGGCATTCACCCACGAAAGCTTATGCTCCAATACTTCTGTTAGTCTTAAAGGTGCCACAGGACCCATGTTGCTTTTTACAGATTCAGACTAACACAGCTACCCCTCTGATACTAGTCTGTGAAAGAAGCTTATTGGAACATCTCTGAGGGTGAGATTTACTTGTACTCAGATGCTTAATGTATTAGACTTGTGTGTTTTATTTTGTTTTGGTTGGTAACTTACTTTGTTCTGTCTCTTATTACTTGAAACCACTTAAATCCTATTTTTTATACTTAATAAAATCACTTTTGTTTATTAATTAACCCAGAGTAAGTGATTAATACCTGGGGGATCAAACAGCTGTTCATATCTGTCTATCAGTGTTATAGAGGGCAGATAGTTTATGAGTTTACCCTGGATAAGCTTTATACAGAGTAAAATGGATTTATTTGGGGTTTGGATCCCATTGGGAACTGGGTGTCTGGGTGCTGGAGATAGGAGACCTGCTGAGCAGTTTTTGGTTAAAATCTACATTTTTGGGGGCATGGACCAGTCCTGGGTCTGTGTTTGCAGCTGGCTAGCATGTCTGGCTCAACAAGGCAGGGTTTTGGAGTCCCAAGCTGGCAGGGAAAACATGCTCAGAGGCAAATTCAGCAAGGGGGTCTCTGTGACCGAACCCATCACAATATCTGCATCTCAAACTTGTGGTGTTACCCTCAGACAGATTGGCATCAGCACTATCTATTCCAGGGGTTCTCAAACTGAGGGGCATGACCCCTCAGGAGGCTACAAGGTGGTTACATGGCGGTAGGGTAGGATCAGAAGAACATTTTGTGAGTGAATAGAGTTTTAAATAACTTCTTACATCACTGGATCTATTTGCTGATTTGGAGTCAGAGACCGGGCTGTAATAAAGGGGGTTGTGTGATTATTATTATTTTTTAGCTTCTTGATAACCAATGGGGGGATCACAAGCACAGTTTGTGACTGGATAGTGATTCTAACTATAGTGTCAACCACCAGTTTTGGGAGAATCTGCTCTCCTTTGTACAACCTGCCCTGACCTTGGTATTTTCAGCATTAGCTTCTCTAGGCACCGCGGGTCATACAGATGAATAGTAATTTGAAATTTTGACAGGGTTTCTCTGGTCTGGTTCAAAAGAAAGCCTACGGCCATGTATACTTGCTTTGAAGTTAAAGCTTCTGGAGTGGTTTCCAGAAAAACTGAGAAGTCCTGCTCCCTAGAGAATGGTGAGACTAACCCTTAGGTTCAGGAAATACCCCTTGTTGGAGAGTCTGGCTCCCCACTGCTGACTTTCTCCATTATGGTCTGTGGTGCCAAAGAAACATTACTAGGATGTCCAAAACTGAATAGGCAGGCGTTTCTAGAGAGCTCTTGCCTTGGCCAGCCAGAGGATTGTTGTCTTAGGCATCACAGAGTAGGGAGAAGGGGAAGATTGGTGGAGTGGCCTGTCTGTGTCTTCAGTTTATGCAAATGAAAGGGGATGGCTGCTTTGAGCAGCTTTGCTTTGATAGGCAGCCCACGGAAGGGGGCCATGGCAGGCAGAGTTGAGAGACAGGTTCTGCTCACGTGGGGCTTCTCCTAATGCTCTCTGTCTCATGAAGGCCAAATTCTAGCAACCACCAGTTAGAGGGTAATGCTCTAGAATGACCTGTGACTGACAGGGGCTATGCTGGTTAAAGCTATGCTTTCAGGGATCATTTTTCTAGTTGGTGAGTGGAGATGGGTGATTATGAATAGTTGATCTTGCTAATCCTAATGAGGAGTTGTAGTGTTTCCTTCTGAGCATAAAAATGGTAGAGAGCACTGTTCTGTGACAGCTGTTTTCTGCTGTGGAAGAGTGTCTTGTTCTTCCTGAGAAAAGCAGGGGAAGGGTGCACAGTCTGAGTGGTTAGCTTTGAGCTTGTCTTGCTAGGTGTGAAAAAGAGTTTAGATGTGATGGCTTAGAGCTGTACTGTCTGTGGGTTTGGTGTGCTGATTATTTCTCAATGAAATGCTTTGTCTGCTTTTAATTGCCATGTGATTAGGCTGCCTTTTTCCAAAGGGTTTAGACAAGGGCTTTCTTTATGTATATACTGTGTTTTCATTATGTCTGTGCTCCTAATCTGTGCACCGAACAGATTTACTTTAAGAAGATTGTTCTTTTTTTTCCTTTTGCTTGTTCTGTTTCATCATAAGAGTGGCCATATTGGTCAGACCAAAGGTCCCTCTAGCTTAGTATTCTTTTCTTCCGATAGTGGTCAGTGACCAGTGCTTCGGAGGGAATGAACAGAACAGGTAATCATCAAGTGATCCATACCCTGGTTCCTATTCCCAGCTTCTGGAAAACAGAGGCTTGAGACACCATCCCTGCCCATCCTGGCTAATAGCCATTGATGGACCTACACTTCATGAATTTATCTACTTCTTTTTTGAACCCTGTTATAGTCTTGGCCTTCACAAGGCAGAGTTAGAATCATAGAATCATAGAATCATAGAATATCAGAGTTGGAAGGGACCTCAAGAGGTCATCTAGTCCAACCCCCTGCTCAAAGCAGGACCAATTCCCAGCTAAATCATCCCAGCCAGGGCTTTGTCAAGCCGGGCCTTAAAAACCTCCAAGGAAGGAGACTCCACCACCTCCCTAGGTAACGCATTCCAGTGTTTCACCACCCTCCTAGTGAAATAGTTTTTCCTGATATCCAACCTGGACCTCCCCCACTGCAACTTGAGACCATTGCTCCTTGTTCTGTCATCTGCCACCACTGAGAACAGCCGAGCTCCATCCTCTTTGGAACCCCCCTTCAGGTAGTTGAAGGCTGCTATCAAATCCCCCCTCATTCTTCTCTTCTGGAGACTAAACAATCCCAGTTCTCTCAGCCTCTCCTCATAAGTCATGTGCTCCAGACCCCTAATCATTTTTGTTGCCCTCCGCTGGACTCTTTCCAATTTTTCCACATCCTTCTTGTAGTGTGGGGCCCAAAACTGGACACAGTATTCCAGATGAGGCCTCACCAATGTCGAATAAAGGGGAACGATCACGTTCCTCGATCTGCTGGCAATGCCCCTACTTATACAGCCCAAAATGCCGTTAGCCTTCTTGGCAACAAGAGCACACTGTTGACTCATATCCAGCTTCTCGTCCACTGTGACCCCTAGGTCCTTTTCAGCAGAACTGCTACCTAGCCATTCGGTCCCTAGTCTGTAGCAGTGCATGGGATTCTTCCGTCCTAAGTGCAGGACTCTGCACTTGTCCTTGTTGAACCTCATCAGGTTTTTTTCTGCCCAATCCTCTACAGGTTGACTGTGCATTGTGTGAAGAAATGCTTCCTTTTGTTCCTTTTAAAACTGCTGTCTATTAATTTCATTTGGTGATACCCAGTTCTTGTGTTATGAGGAGTAAATAACACTTCCTTATTTACTTTCTCCACACCAGTCATGATTTTATAGACCTCTATCATATCTCCCCTTAGTTGTCTTTTTTCCAAGCTGAAAAGTCCCAGTCTTATTAATACAACAAGGAGTCTGGTGGCACCTTAAAGACTAACAGATTTATTTGGGCATAAGCTTTCGTGAGTAAAAACCTCACTTCTTCGCTGCTGGAGAGGGCAGGGAGGGGAAGGGGAGACAAGGAGGGGGAATTACCTGAGCAAATCCGCGTCTGAATCCAACGAGAATCCGAGAGAGGGGGAGAGGAGTCTTATTAATCTCTCCTCATATGGCAACCGTTCCATACCCCTTATCATTTTTGTTGCCCTTTTCTGAACCTTTTGCAATTCCAATATATCTTTTTTGAGATGGGGCGATCACATCTGCATGCAGTATTCAAGATGTGGGCGTGCCATGGATTTATATAGAGGCAACATGATATTGTCTATCTTATTATCTATCCCTTTCTTAATGATTCCCAACATTCTGTTCGCTTTTGGCTGCCGCTGCACACTGAGTGAATGTTTTCAGAGAACTAGCCACAATGATTCCAAGATCGCTTTCTTGAGTGGTAACAGCTAATTTAGACCCCATCATTTTATATGTATAGTGGGATTATAGTGTTCATAGCTATTTCTGTTCCTCCACTAAGTATGACAGTTCCTGTCCTCATGGCACTTGTTGATTGTCCTCCACATTGGGAGGAATGGATGATGCTTCTCTAAAGCACCACTGGAGCCACTGGTACCTAGGAAGATTTTGTCTGTTACCACCCGGCATTTTGGAGATCAGGACAACCGTGGCTAGTAGTCCCATGATTCAGGTAGCCCCCTCCTCCTGTTCACTGGCCCAGTATAAGGTTGTTCAAGATAGGAGAAGCCTGCCTTGTGACTTTTTACACAACTTTGGGAAACTTGGCCTGAGGCTCCTTTTGTGCTCTGCGTTGTATGTCAGTGTGTGTTCACCTCAGACCACACCCACTCAGACAAACCACCAGGAACAAGGCTTTATTCTGTAAAGAACATGATTACAGTCCAGCAGCCTCCTCTCTGCTTGCCTACTATGTGCTCCTAGCTCAGTCAGTTCTGAAACCTCCTGCTGGGGGAGCAGAGGGAACATCCTGGGAGGAACCAGGAAGTTCTCCCAACATGCCGCAGTTTGTAGCCACAACTTGTAGTTCCCAGGGCTGCTGTTGAAGCACACTCGACCTTGGGCTACACTCTCTGAGAAGCCTAGGACACATCACTCTAGGTTACATACTGCTGGGCGACTTTCTTCAAGGCAAAAAGCAATTACACATTTTGAAGGGGTTATCTGAACGCTAGTCTGGTTCAAAGGAAAGACTATGGCTCTATATCCTTGCTTTTAAGTAGTGCTCTGCATTTTCAGTTTTTATTTGTTAAAAAAAAATCTGGGAATTTTTCAGTGTTTATTTTCCAAATATTAAAACCGAGATGAAATCAGGTTAAAAATTTAAAAAATCAGGAGAAAAACAAAAATCTTTTGTAATATATACATTTTACTACAGTATAACTGAAACCTTTTTTTTTAATGTACAAAGGTATATTGTGTCTCTCTCAGAGCTAGTAGTTTTTCCAGAAATCCTGGTTTGCATTCGCTCACATAATTTTGTTTAAAGGATTCTCACTCATGTTGAGCCTCGTGCTGGCTTGGAGGTAGTCCAACTTTGAAAATACACACTCTGCATCAGCAGATCCAAGGATACATTCAAGGCTCACCATGCCACTTTGCTGAAGTTGGGAAGTGTGTCTTGATGACTCTTCCAAAAAGCCAGCACATCCAGTTTTGCATTGTCAGGGGTAGGCACGTTCATGTAAGTAGTAAATTCCCCTTTCAGATTTGAAAGTTCATCTTTAGTGGCAAATAGTTGAAACACTCTGGTATAACGGTCATAGTCTGCTGCAAAATTCACCTTGAAGAAGGGGGTGAAAACCTGGAGGATGACATTCCAAAAAGAATCTTCAGCACCAAACATTTGGGGTTCAGATTATGGGTCACGGTCATCTCTCATTTCTCTCTGAGCATTGTGTTGAAGGGTTTGAACGCTTTTTTGGTTTTTCTCGTATTCCAGGGTCAAAAGGATTTCCAGAAACAGCTGGGTTTTCTCGCCATATATTTCTCCTTCAGCTTTTGTGCTCAATTCAGCTGTGAGTTTGGTTGTCAGGATCCAGTGAACATCTGTGTTGGCAAACGTGTTGGCAATAGTTGGAGAAAACCCCAGTGTTTTCTGTGTGTCACACAGTGATTCCAAGTTTTCAACAATTTCTAATACCTTGGTGCGCAGACTGTGGTGATCATTCTGGTTATTTGCTAGCCTCTTCAGAGTTTCTGCTTTAGAACCAACAGTCACAGACTCCCAGGACCCATGCTCTCTTGGTTCCATGTGGTCTCTGGGAGTAACCTCTTTCAGTGTGACAGCCCTCTGCAATAGTTGCACTCTCTCTCTGGGGTTAGGTCCTGCCACCTCCTGAGACTGTACCTCTGAGCCATCAGCACACCTGTCTCTCTCCATGAGCCCCCTCAGTGAGTCCACTCACTCTGGACCCCTGAGGCATCCACACCCATAGTGAGCAATATGACCCTGATCTCTAGTCTGCAGTGACTGTCAGCCAGAGTAAAACAGAAGTGTTTATTGTACATCTGAACACATCACAGGAAGTTCTCAGGGCCCTCAAATCTAGAAAGTCTCAACATAGTCCATGTGGGTCTGTCCCAGTCCAGGTGGGCTCAGGCTGCTGATTTCCCTACACCATCCCCCAGTGGGTGTTTACACCACCGCCCCCTGAATTTCCCCAACACCGCCCCAGTCCCGGCCATGGTCACGCAGTTACATGCAGTGTTGTCAATTTAGTCATTGGTTGGAAATTTGAATGGAAATTGAAATATTAATACACACTTTAAAAGCATATACAGTGTATGATAAAACACTTCTACCTGAAAAAGCATAATGGGTTTGAAAAGTATGAACAAAGATTAGCTTCCTCATATAGCTGTTGTTTATGACAATATTGTCACATTTGTTTCAGCTATATTGGCCAACCTAATAATTTCAAGTTATGATTTGTAAGCAAGGTCTGAGTGAGCTCGCCCCTGTCAGCTAGTGATGAACCAGGGGGTGGGTGGAAAGGCTTCAGTACCAGACTGTATTTACATGAACACACTTACTCTGCCTAGGTATTCAGCAGACAGCTGTGTTGCCCAAGTGATCAATTTTGGCAGGTGCTGGGTTACAAATCACTTTAGTATTGAATGTGGGGATAATGAAATGCTGTTATCCTTAGTGCATGAGTAAAGGGCAGCAGAACTTTGCTTAGCCTGCCTGAATGAGGGGGTCTCCCTCAGTGCTTAATTTGTGCTAGGACTTTCCAGGGCTGATTTCCAGCACCTCTAGGCTTGGCAGTTCATAGCCCTGGGACCTCTGGACTTGCCACATCAGTTATGAAAGTAACGAACTTGCTTGAGCCCTGACACCTCTTTCATTACAAATTAAGCACTGGTCACTCTCACCTAGGGTGACCAAATGTCCTGATTTAATAGGGACAGTCCCGATTTTTGGGTCTTTTTCTTATATAGGCTCCTATTACCCCCCACCCCCGGCCCGATTTTTCACATTTGCTGTCTGGTCACCCTACTCTCACCTGAACTGCACTCCCTAATCAGGATGTTTGGATGCCATAGCCTAGTGGGAAGACAGAGAGTGGGGAGGAGTACGCCATGGTTCGGCACGGCACAGGTGTTTTGCTTGGTGGTGTGGGCTCTGCCTAAGAGTCACAGGCACTATTTGATCTGCCCCTTTCCCCTGTTAAAAGATAGAGCTGATTAGGCTCCATAGAGAGTCCTTTGGTTTGTTAAGTGACCACTAGAGCTGAAATCACTGATAATCAGGTCTCAGTGCTTAAACCTGTTGCAGGACAGTGTTTCTGTGGAAGAGACTGCCCAGCCTGCACTAGCAGTGAGGTTCCCCCACTGACAGCTGAAATCACTGAGAGCCAGGTGAAACCTTGAGAGACCGACTCACAGAGGTCACAGTGGCAAGTGGCAGCAGAAGGTGATGGTACAGGGCTATTGGGGATGGAGCGGTGGAGTGAACAGCGGCACGACGAACAACAGCGGTCAGAGGGAGCGGCCAGAGTGAGCAGTGAGCGGTTGGGGGAATGAGCAAGGTGCCTTTTCCCCGCTCCCCCCCACGCTC
Organism: Chrysemys picta bellii; assembly: GCF_011386835.1. Classification (NCBI taxonomy): domain Eukaryota; kingdom Metazoa; phylum Chordata; order Testudines; family Emydidae; genus Chrysemys; species Chrysemys picta. Next base: position 269,961,225 of record NC_088792.1, on the reverse strand, counting down.
CAGGTGGGAGGTAAACTCATGTGAAAGCACCTCTGTACTCTGGGTCTCCACTGACCAAGAACAACAACTACGAGTGGGGTGCGGTGGAAGGAGAAGAATCATAGAATCATAGAATATCAGGTTTGGAAGGGACCTCAGGGGACCTATCCCTACTCTCCAACGTATCTACCACTCCTCCCAGTTTAGTGTCACCTGCAAACTTGCTGAGGGTGCAGTCTACGCCATCCTCCAGATCATTAATTAGAGAGGGACATGTTAAAGGAACATTTGTTTGTTGGACTATATTTTAGTGAATTAGGAAACTTATATAAATATATGTTTCCTAGTAGGCCAACATTTTTAAAATGTATTATTTGCCAAGGTCATTGCTATCTCAAAAGATTGTTATCTTGGGGAGTTTCTGTACTAAACTTTTTTATTATTATAAGTAATTTTTATGTAAGAACAGCCATATTGGGTCAGACCAATGGTCCATCTACACAGTATCCTGTCTTCCAACAGTGGCCAATGCCAGGTACTACAGAGGGAATGAACGGAACAGGCAATCATCGAGTGATCCATTCCCTTTCATCAACTCCCAGCTTCTAGAGAACAGAGGCTAGGCACACTCAGAGCTTGGGGTTGCATCCCTGCCCATCCTGGCTAATAGTCATTGATGGACCTAACTTCTATGAATTTATCTGGTTCTTTTTTGAACCCTGTTATAATTTTGGCCTTCATGACATCCCTGGAAAAAAGTCCCACGGGTTGACTGTGTGTTGTGTGAAGAAGTACTTCCTTTTGTCTGTTTTAAACTTGCTGCCTATTAATTTCATTGTGTGACCCCTAGTTCTTGTGTTAAGTGAAGGGATAAATAACACTTCCTTATTCACTTTCTCCACACCAGTCAAGATTTTATAGGCCTCTATCATATCCCATCTTAGTTGTCTGTTTTCCCAGCTGAAAAGTCCCAGTCTTTTTAATTTCCAATAATATGAAATCTGTTCCATAGCCCTAATAATTTTTGTTACCCTTCTCTGTACTGTTTCCAACTCCAATATATCTCTTTTGAGATGAGGCGACCAGACTGCCCGCAGTATTCAAGATGTGGGCGTATCATGGATTTATATAGTAAAAGTGGAGGAGCTTGGTTTGCCAGAATGATCAGTCAAGCCAATACTGACAATCTACATGAAAAGGCTGCAAAACATCATGCCTCTGGACTGCATTGACATGAAGAACGCCTTATAAGTTAGTCATGGTCAAAGCCAATTTTAGAAGTTCTTGATGAGGCTGTTAAGAATGCTGGAGACACAACACAGTTTATGTGAACCAACATGGTTGTTGCATCATACTTTCTATTTAAGCAAGAGATACCACACACATACACATACCATACAAACTGTAGGCCAATGTTAAGTGCATTGTCACTTGTTAATCCTGAAGTTGGACACTGGTTCCAAACAGGACTGGCAAATGCTCACTATCTTTCTGCAAAAAAACTCAACTGACTGGCTGGAAGCATGCGGTGCAACAGTGACTCAGCAGTTGAAAAAGCAAAGAACTCTCTCACCACATTCAAAAAATGTGCATACATGGCTAATGAATGCACCGATGCAAATAGGCATCAAGTATTAAGTCATTGTGTACATTATCTTAATGTCTGTGGTAAGCCAGAAGATGCATTCTAGATGTTCAGGTTATAGAAGACATATCAGCTGCATCTTTGACATCTTAGAAGAGTTAAATGCTTGTAAATTGAACCCTGAAGAGATGACTGCTTGTGCATTTGATGGAGCTGCAAACTTCTCTGGAAGACATAGTGGAGTACAAGCTTTGCTCAGAGAAAAGTATAACCTAATCTCTCCTATACACACTGCAGAGGCATCTACTCCAACTAGTTTTAGTATGAGCTGCAGACTCTTCAAAATACATTAAAAAGCCATAAATGTAATGGCTTTGTTACACTCTTTTTTCAGCAAGAGTCCAAAAGGTCTGAACCTCTTGGAAAAAAATAGAAGATCCACTGGAATTGAAGTTCAAATTAGTCCAACCTGGGAAAACCTGCTGGCTAACATAGGACAGATCTAAGTAGTGCAGCTAGCAGACTACTTTTGCTACTGAGTTCAGAGAAGACTATCACCATTCTCTTTCTTGTAAGTCTACTGCTGAAACCACTTGGGTCATTAAATAATGCCATCCAGGCATCTGCTACAACAGTAGTATATCTTTGTCCAGCAATAGAAGCTACCCCTGGATCAATCAGAGAGCTATCCATTGAAAATGTACTGGAAGAAGCAAAGACTTCAGTCCAGAAGTTGACTAAAGAAGGCACTTATATTGAATCCTTAAGTGAAGAGGACAAGAAGTGTTTGTTAAGCCAGCTGAAAAAGTACACAGACTTGATTCTTACAAATCAATAATAGTGATTTCTGGATTCTACTCAACATCTACGTAGCTTTTACAGATGCCTGTCTTATAAAACACCTACAGTTGAGTGGAGTGAGGCACTACCAGCAATGGGGCTGCCATTTGATCAGGACAGAATAGAGAATTTTGAACAGAATGGAATATCATACGACGAACGAATGATGATTTAACTGCAACTTCTTCTTTATCATCACTAGAGGTTCAACCCATTTTTGTGCTATGTTTCCTGGGATGAAAGAAGTAGGAATTCATCTCGTCCCAGTCACAACGGCTACAGTTCTTTTTTCTCATTGAATAGAATTTTGTGTTCTGAAAGAAGTCACCCTCTGCCTGATCATGAGCATATCATGAAGGACTGGAAGTTATGGACATACAAGAAGCCACCAAAGATGAACGCATTGCATTTGAGAAGTTCATTAACAGAGGTGTACAAAATTACAAGAAGAAACCAAGAAGGCTACAGATGTAGTGCTTCATAGTACTTTTGTGTAGCCAATTTTAATTTCTGTGATGATTTAAAAACATGAGTTAAATCTAATAAAATGGTTATGAAACATTTTTCAGTTTTTACTATGATGCCATACAGCCCACCTTCGCCCTCATTGTCTCACCCCTCATCAGCCCTCACCCCCACCCCCTGCATATTCAAACACCCCCCTAATTTCAATTCCTGGGTAAAACACTGGCTTTGTCCCCAGTCCAGAAGCATCCTCCTTCCAGACGACCATCCTATATCTCCTTCCCAAAAGCCCCTTCTCTGTCCTTTCTCTTCTTTCCTGGGCAAAAAGATCACCAGGGCCCCCTCTCTCCTCTCCTTTGTCCTCTCATTGGCCAGAACCGGCTAACTCACAAGATGGGATGAGCCTCCAGGTCACCAGTTGTTAAGTTCCACAGGGTCAGGGCCATTGTCTGGGGTCCAGGCAGCGAGGCAAGGTCACACCTGGCCATCTGCAACAACAAATATCTTCTCCCACCCCCTCATTAAACATACAACACAATAGGAAACTGACACACACACATTATTCACACAAACCATTAAGAAAATCCCCCACTTCGTCACACCAACAAACTCAGGCTGATCTAGGAGATGCATTAGCACAGTCCACGCATTATTTACATGGCAGGCAGCAACGTAAAAGCGCATCCACCGATGTGGCACAACAGGAGTAGGTAATCAGCAGTTGGCTCTGTACTCGTCTTGCACTGTGTGAAACAAAACCTTCATCTTGTTTGCACGCTTGAAAATGGCCCTGAATCCAATGATGCAAGATTTAACTTCTTTCATTTCTTCTGTAACAGTAGCTGCTGATAGCGCAATGTTAATCAGATGAGCAGGACAGGTAATGCGTAGCAGCTCCAGTTTCTGATTGAGTTTAATCTCCTGGGCAAACTTAGCTATGTAGGAAGCAGAATTTGTGTTAGTTGTGGCCAAGTTAGTTAGTACATCTCCAACATGTCAGTTATTGCTGCATTGACAAAACGGGTGTCAGCAAAGGGGACGAATGTCACCTCAGCACAAAAGAATGAGGCTTTATTCACTTTGAAATAAAAAAACAAAAACAAAAGGCCAAGAATCGGATGGTCCAAAGCATCAGGAGACTCATCAAAAATCAGACTAGACACCACATTTCCAGCAATTCAGTCCATCAATTTAGAACTAAAGCATCTTCATTGTCTTTCAGATACTTACAAGTGAGGTTGTGTGCATTAGGAAGGGTTTTTCCTGCTGTCACACAAAGTCACCAATAGGACCCTCTGCAATTAACAGTGGTTGTCCGGTGAAACAAAGAGCATGCACAAATTCATTGACACACTCGTGCTATGTTCTCTTTGTCATGAAAGCCCTAGTGAAAGCTCCTGATATTGACTGTTTAGCCCAAAGCTCACTTTCTTCTTTAAGCTTCTTGTGTTGCTTGCTTTTGACATGCTTCTTTATTCTGTCATATTGAGCGCTGACCTCAATGCTACCGTACTTCCATGCAATGCATCCTCTTCTCTCCTGTCTTTACTTTCTTGAAAAGTTCTAAACACTGATTTTCTTGTTGATATTCAGGAATAGATTTGTGTTGTCACCCCATGTTTACCTTTTTACCTTATCTTTATCTGTGGAGGATTGATTGATTAAATTCAGTGCCGCACTAAATGGACTCAAAGAAATAGGCGGGCAGCGTCTCCTTGTGAGCCAATCATAGCGCGCTATTAACACTGTGTGATTTTTCTGACCTCCACAGTGTGTGTGTTCTGTGTTTTACACCGAGACACTGCTTCAATCTCAGCGCTGCAGGACACAACAATTGCCTAAAAGCATTAATGTGTAACAAAAATAAGTACCAGAAAAAAAATATTCAGTGGCTTGATAAATAGGTGTAAATCAGTAAAAACGGAAGTCCTTTAATTAAAAAAACCCTGGTAACTTATCAGTGAAAATCAGTAAAAACTGAAAACATGGAACACTACTTGTACAGTATTTTCAATAATAAAGACAAATACATGATACGGCACAACTGGGAAGCTGTCTCCAAATACAATTTCTCCATACATCTATTTATACCAGTCCATGATGAAAACCCACATTTCTTGCCACACAGTGCACCTACCCCCATTTCATACACAGTCTTCTCATCCATAATTAAAAATCATAACTATCAACCCCTCCATTCATTGCATACAGTGACAGTACCTTATTTACTGTTCACTTGTTTGTAAAAACACATTCATAAATGTACTATCATCCCTCTTCTATTGGTCCAGGCAAGGCCATAATGGATAGAGCATCCCTAATTTCCATTAGCTGGATGCATTCTGCTCCAGCTGTGATAGGTGCGCTTTCTGGGTGAGTGTACCAGTTCAGCGATCCATTACTGTCATAGCTCGGGGAAAATGGCTCACCTTTGGCTTCATAAAGATTGTGAAGAGCACAGCAAGCTACAATAATGCAGACAGCATTGACAACACTGGAGTTCAAACAGTTCTGTAAACAGCACCATTGGGATTTATCTGCCAAACACACATTCAACCACCATTCTACGCCAACTGAGGGTGTAATTAAACCTTCTTTTGTCAAGTTCTCTGAGATCAGGAGGTTTCACAAGCCAAGGGAAAAGGGGGTGTGCAACTCCCTTAGAATAGTAGTGGAGCAGTAACTCCAGTTGTCATTTGATGGGAAGAGTGTCCCAGACTGACAATGAAGGTGGACTCCTGATCAGTGGAAAACCATAGCATCATAAACTTTTCTAATACAGCCCATGTTGGTGTCCATAACTTGGCCTCTGGTCCATGAGGGCCTGCATAACAATGGAATAGTACTCTTTGTGGTTTATGCACTCATTTGATCCTCGAGGGGGGCAAACTATAGGCACATGAATCCTATCAATGGGCCCAGAGCAGTTTGGAAACTCCATTCTCTCAAAACCAGCATTTACTTCAGGAATATGGTTTATGCCCCCCACCTTTGGGTCAATCACACACCTGATTGCATCAGACACTTTTCCCACAGTCGACTTTCCAACACCAAACTGGTTAGCAACATACCTGTAGCAGTCCAGGGTAGCCAGCTTGAAGCTGGTTATAGCAACCTGTTTCTGGACTAGCAAGCCTGCCCTCATGCATATGTTGTGATGCTAGAGGGCCAGGGAAAGCAGCTTACAAAGCTTCAGAAATGTAGCTTTCTTCGTGCAAAAGTTATGGACCCACTGATGGGCTACCCAAGGCTACATGATGATGTGAGCCCACCAGTCTGTGCCTGTGACTCTGAACCAGATATGCTGGTCTACATAGGGAGCATCAGCAGCTATACCAGGAGTTGTGAGCAGCCTCAGCCAGATCAAGTCTGCCATGTCTTTATCATTCTCAACCTCCTCCTCCGACAGGTGCCTTCGGTGGGTCAGAAAATGCCACTGAAACATCCACCTGCATCTCATGGAGGTTCTGCCCGTTTCCTGAAATAGAAGTGAAAGCTCTAGCAAGACAAGTTCTTCAAATGGTGACTCCGCCATGTTGCTGGCTCCAGTTGCAGGGAGCACGGAGACCCAAAAGACAGCTCAGCTGCATATGTTGGTGGCCTGCAACAACTTCCTGTAACATGCAGAGTGGAAAGGCACGTTTTCCCACACTGCACCACAAACAAAGAGCTAGAGAGACTACAGCTGGGGAGGGTGCTCAGAAGCTTGTGATAGGCTGGTTTGACTCCAGTTTTCAGAATGCAGTGTAGTCTGAGCATGGCTGAGAGACCCAGGTCCAGAAATTCTAAAGTGGGGGTTAATATTCATTGTTTGCAAGCCTGGGCTTGCAAACACTGGGCCAGGGGGTGTAAGTCCCATTGACCCTGGGTGTACATTGCAAACCTCAGGCTTTGTGAATCCCAATATTGTTCCAGTGATTTTCTAGGTGCATAAAAGTTAGGCTCTACAACACTGATCATTGCAATGCCTAAGTCCCTTTTTTGGATTTGAGCCTTAGGCACTACAGTGATGAGTTACTCTAGGTAACCCTAAGATAGAATACAGTGTCTAGGTTAAATAGAATAGAATCACAGGGCTAAAAGAGACCTCAAGGGTCATCTAGAATACAGATTATCATTGTCACATTGTGCTAGGGTGACTAGACAGCAAATGTGAAAAATTGGTACGGGGGTGGGGGGTAATAGGAGCCTATATAAGAAAAAGCCCCAAAAATCAGGACTGTCCCTATAAAATCGGGACATCTGGTCACCCTACATTGTGCTCACCCTGTCTGTCTGTTGTATCCATCTGTTGTCTCATCTTATCCTTAGATTGCAAATTCTTTGAGGCCGAGGCCATCATCACAAAAGGGACACTATTAAGGGCCCAAAAGCAAGCTATTCCGCTGGTTAGGAAAGATAGAAAATGTGGCAAAAGACCACCTTGGCTTAACCACGAGATCTTGCATGATCTAAAAAATAAAAAGGAGTCATATAAAAAATGGAAACTAGGACAGATTACAAAGGATGAATATAGGCAAACAACACAGGAATGCAGGGGCAAGATTAGAAAGGCAAAGGCACAAAATGAGCTCAAACTAGCTACAGGAATAAAGGGAAACAAGAAGACTTTTTATTAATACATTAGAAGCAAGAGGAAGACCAAAGACAGGGTAGGCCCACTGCTTAGTGAAGAGGAGGAAACAGTAACAGGAAACTTGGAAATGGCAGAGATGCTTAATGACTTCTTTGTTTCGGTCTTCACCGAGAAGTCTGAAGGAATGCCTAATATAGTGAATGCTAATGGGAGGGGGTAGGTTTAGCAGATAAAATAAAAAAAGAACAAGTTAAAAATCACTTAGAAAAGTTAGATGCCTGCAAGTCACCAGGGCCTGATGAAATGCATCCTAGAATACTCAAGGAGCTAATAGAGGAGGTATCTGAGCCTCTAGCTATTATCTTTGGAAAATCATGGGAGACGGGAGAGATCCCAGAAGACTGGAAAAGGGCAAATATAGTGCCCATCTATAAAAAGGGAAATAAAAACAACCCAGGAAATTACAGACCAGTTAGTTTAACTTCTGTGCCAGGGAAGATAATGGAGCAAGTAATTAAGGAAATCATCTGCAAACACTTGGAAGGTAGTAAGGTGATAGGAAATAGCCAGCACGGATTTGTAAAGAACAAATCATGTCAAACCAATCTGATAGCTTTCTTTGATAGGATAACGAGCCTTGTGGATAAGGGTGAAGCTGTGGATGTGGTATACCTAGACTTTAGTAAGGCATTTGATACGGTCTCGCATGATATTCTTATCGATAAACTAGGCAAATACAATTTAGATGGGGCTACTATAAGGTGGGTGCATAACTGGCTGGATAACCGTACTCAGAGAGTTGTTATTAATGGTTCCCAATCCTGCTGGAAAGGCATAACGAGTGGGGTACCGCAGGGGTCTGTTTTGGGACCAGCTCTGTTCAATATCTTCATCAACGACTTAGATATTGGCATAGAAAGTACGCTTATTAAGTTTGCGGATGATACCAAACTGGGAGGGATTGCAACTGCTTTGGAGGACAGGGTCATAATTCAAAATGATCTGGACAAATTGGAGAAATGGTCTGAGTTAAACAGGATGAAGTTTAACAAAGACAAATGCAAAGTGCTCCACTTAGGAAGAAAAAATCAGTTTCACACATACAAAATGGGAAGAGACTGTCTAGGAAGGAGTACGGCAGAAAGGGATCTAGGGGTTATAGTGGACCACAAGCTAAATATGAGTCAACAGTGTGATGCTGTTGCAAAAAAAGCAAACATGATTCTGGGATGTATTAACAGGTGTTGTGAGCAAGACACGGGAAGTCATTCTTCCGCTCTACTCTGCTCTGGTTAGGCCTCAGCTGGAGTATTGTGTCCAGTTCTGGGCACCGCATTTTAAAAAAGATGTGGAGAAATTGGAAAGGGTCCAGAGAAGAGCAACAAGAATGATTAAAGGTCTTGAGAACATGACCTATGAAGGAAGGCTGAAAGAACTGGGTTTGTTTAGTTTGGAAAAGAGAAGACTGAGAGGGGACATGATAGCAGTTTTCAGGTATTTAAAAGGGTGTCATAAGGAGGAGGGAGAAAACTTGTTCACCTTAGCCTCTAAAGATAGAACAAGAAGCAATGGGTTTAAACTGCAGCAAGGGAGGTTTAGGTTGGACATTAGTAAAAAGTTCCTAACTGTCAGGGTGGTTAAACACTGGAATAAATTGCCGAGGGAGGTTGTGGAATCTCCATCTCTGGAGATATTTAGGAGTAGGTTAGATAAATGTCTATCAGGGATGGTCTAGACAGTATTTGGTCCTGCCATGCGGGCAGGGGACTGGACTCGATGACCTCTCGAGGTCCCTTCCAGTCCTAGAATCTATGAATCTATGAATTTTGTTATGTGCTTGTACAGTACCTAGCACAATGGTGCTTGGACAAGTAGGTATTAGCACACAGCTAATATTAATTTATAAATTAAGAGTGTTCACGGCATCTTAACTATGAAGCCTATCCTGACTTCCAAGCATTGTTTTATTTTAAGACTCAGCTTTATATTTTTCTTAACTTTCAAACCTTTGTGTACCTCATCTCATAAACTGGTGTTTTTGTTTGGTTGTGGGGGTGATATTTAGTTACAAGCATAAATCTGTCTTTACTTTTTTATGGGAGGGAAGATCTATCTAAACAAAAAAGGCCATATTTCGGCTCCAATTTGCATCACTGCCCAACATTTCCTTTCTTCCAGAAGTTTATGTCTACATAGCTAAGGTGTTCGGTACCATGGTTTTACATCTCATACAAAACATGGCAGCTTGATTAGCACTGTGTCCTCTACCCTCCATGGATGAAGAAAGCACCACTGGTTCAGCTCTGACTCAGAGTGAGGCATATAGAATCATCTGCATCACTTCCTGCAATGTCTAGGTGTTCCTGGAATTTTCTCACCCATCTGTTAGCCTTCTTATTTAAAAATTCAGATGAGATTGCAGCCAAAAGAGAGCAGAGTTGGGAAAACCCAAGTCTATCTCCGTAACAACAGATGATTTACAATGACCAAGTTCAGAGAAATGGAAACCACAAGGGTGAGAAATATTATATGATTGCCATGGCAAATTCAGACAATGTAAACAGTGCTGTAAACCCCAGGGTTTATGAGGCTAGACCTGCAGCCAGACATTTCTCAGCTTCTTTTTATAGTCTGACTATTCAGTGTCTGGTACTTACATGAGTGTGCAGTGAGGAAGGGTGGGGCTCAAGATGACAGCCTCTCCCTTGCACTGTCTATGCAAGGGCTAGGCAGAACTGCAGCTTTTGCATTCAGGAAACCGTAGAGATTTTTCCATGCCTACTGCCCCCCAAGGCACATAGTGCCCAGCAGGGGATGGGGTTATGCAGGGAGAATATGGAGCCATGGACCTGCCCATGGAGTGGGCCCTCGGCACAGAAGTCAACAGGCTGTCCCTTATTCAAATGTTATTGAGGAGCATGTTTCCGCACGATTCCAGGGAGCTCCAGAAGTCAAGAACCACTTGCATGCATTCTGCAAGGTGTCTGGCACCTACTGTAACACCTTCAAGGAACATTTAAGGTGCTCAGCATTGAATCGGATCGGGCACTTGTTTTCCCTACTTTTCTTTCTACAAAGGAAAAATAAATAGGCACACAATGTGACCATGGATTTTGGGTGCCTCAAGTTTTGGAGGCCCAACTTGAAACCCCTTGGGCCTGGTTTTCAGAGAAGTTCAACACCTGCCACTTCAGGTGACCTTAAAAGTAGCTGGCAGGGCTCACCAAAAAAAAAAAACACACTCAAAAGTGTCTCAGGTTGGACACCCAAATGTGTTGGGTCCCTTTGGGACATGGTGTAAGCATGACAAACTGGCCTCTTCAATTAAATCTGTTAAACCTGGGGGGAAGACTAACCATGTCCATTCTTTTCTTTTCACTGCACCTTTAAAGCGAACCATTCACTGCACCTTCTTTTCACTTATGAAGCTGAATAAGGCTTGAGCTTCTGCTGTCCTCTTTCCATTCAGGAACAGTGGTTCTTTCATGTTTATTTCCCTGTGCAAATTGAAATTATAAAGAGGAAGACAGTTTATTGTGGTGGGTTTGAAATGAATTGCTGGTGAAATTACCCCCAAAGCCATCCATTACGTGAGTGACATTGTCAATCTTTGGTTTTGTTTGTTTTTTAATGCGTGGCCTGTGGCTGTCCAAACCACCCCCCTTTTCCCTCTGCAGCACCCCACTCACAGTTTGTTGTCTGAATCAGCAACATCCCCAGAGTCTGCAGATGCATTTGGGTGGGTTTGTCTCCAGAGTGGGTTTGCCTCCCGCCCTTGATGGTTAAGTGATGCCTCTGCTCATCAGTGTCACTGCAATCTCTGCCACTGTTTGTTTCTGTCATTGCTGTCATCACTACTGCTGCACACAGCTACCACCATCACCATCTCCTCTTTCTTCTGAGGTTCCACCTCTTAGCCTAGTTATCAGTGATCTCACTGGATGAGTGGGGGGGACCGCTCTATTCTACATTGTCTTTTCACAACAGTGCTATCTCCATACCAGGTTTACAGCTCAGCCCCCTTAAATCAGCCTATCAGCAAACTCAGCTCCAACTGTCACTGAGAAAGGACCAGAATGCTCAAATGAAATTAGCCAGCTCTGTCTTCAAACACTAGAGAAGAAGATCAAATAGTTTTAGGGGGAGTCAAAGCCCAAGTCTCCCTTGGCATTGGCATCTCTGCCCCATGCTTAGCAAAGGAGATTAAAAGTTAGGATGAACCCTTCAATCTGCGCATGCTGAGTACAGTCCTGCTTTCCTTTACTCATATCATCAGGATAATAACATTTCATTACGCATGCTTTCAAATTTAAAATATTTATTAAAGCTAATGTTAAAAAAAAATGTAATGCATAGGTTGAGCAAAGAGTGTCTGTACCTCTGGGTATAGTGCTTAGATTATCCTCAAATACAGAGTTTGTTTTTAAAAGTCATATGATTCATACAGTAAAATGAATTTTAACCCAAAACAGCCAACCTTGATCACTTCGGCAACACAAGTCTATCTGCTGATACCTTAGACCAGGGGTCCCCAATTCGGTTCCTGCGGGCGCCATTGCACCTGCCGGGGCATCTATGTGTGCCCGCCTACTGGCCGCTGGACAAGCAGCCGCCGAAATGCCGCCGAGAAGTGGCAATGTCAAGAAGCGTTGCCACCGAAATGCCGCAGATTTTCGGCGGCATTTCGGCGGCGACACCTCTTGATGATGCTACTTCTTGGCGGCATTTTGGTGGCAATGCTTCTAGGCATTGCCGCTTCTCGGTGGCTAGTCATCCGGCGCCCACCACACGGAAAGGTTGGGGACCACTGCCCTAGACATAGTAGATGTGTCTATGCAGATACAGTCTGCTCCTGAGGTCTTTTCTCCCAGTTCATCACTAGATGTCAGGGGAAAGCTCAATCAGACCTTGCTTATACCTGTCTGGATGTCCTAATCCAGCCTACAAATCTACCATGTAGGGAAGAATTTTAAAGGGTCTGCATCCTAAAAGATATTTGGGCCAGACTCCAAGCTGGCATGAATTGATAAAGTTAGGATCTGGTCCATTTGATTCTTGTGGGATGAAAACTCCATTTAATAAGTCACAACAGCTAGGGGAAAGAAGACGAAGATTGCGCAGTTCAAAGATTATCCTTCACTTTGTCCCAACTCTCTCACCCAGAACACAAAGGCAAAGGCAATCAGAAGTGGGAAGCAATTTTATTTATTTATGGTAGTGCCCATAGTGTCCAAAACAGAGAAGAAAGCAAGTTCTCAACCCTGAGGTCTCCACAACCTAAAGATGAACCAGTAAATGAACAGACAGGGGGTAGGTGAGGAGGAGCAAAATACATACAATTATGTTAACAAATATATAGCTATACTGTATTATGTTGGTTATGTAAACTGTACACAAGTTACTTCTCAAATGTGTCACTGTGAGCAAACATCTCATAGACATGATACGGTGGACTTTCAGGAGGAACTTGATTGTGAAGAAAGTAATTGAGGATGAGTTCAGGAAGGTCCTTCCTTGCATAAGGACAGCATGGGAGAAAGCCCCCAGATGTTTGTGTGGGACCGTGTCAAATGGGTGCGCAAGGCTAACACCGCTGACAGAGCAGAAGGGCTGGTGAGGACATGGAATATAACAGCAAAGATGGAGTGAAGTCCCCTTCAACATCTCTGGATAAGAGAGCAGACACAGCACGGAAGGAAAGAGAACCCAACAATTAGACAAATCAGAATGTTACTTTTCCTTTGAAAAGACCATTTTGATATTACACAAACAAAACCCCAACCACGTGACTTTCCTATGAAACGGAGTTTATCTGCTGATCGTTACTAGGCTCCCACTCCTTGCTTGTGTTTTCAGATGAAAGTCGTGTCCACTCAGGGGTGACTCATTAACCACAAGACAAGAATAAAACACAAGTAATCACCATGGAACAGAAAGAAACCAACAAACAAAAACAACAGAAAATGTTGCCAGTTAACCAAAAGCTCCAGACAGTTGAAAGAATGATTCTGCATATGCTCGGCCACTCTCCACATCCTGTGGCGTATGGCACTTGGCAATAAGCCTGAATTACAGTAACTTTCTTTGCTATGTGCATTCTTGAAAAGGGAGAGGAAGGATGATATTGTGCATAGAGCACTGGACTGGGACTTTGGATTTGCCGGATTTCCCCTGTGTCCTTGGGCAAGTTACTTTGGCCCAGATCATTAAAGAGATGTAAGTGCCTAACTCCCATTGGCACCCACATCCCTTTAAAGTCTGGGCTTAATCTCTCTGTGCCTCAGGCCCCAGTCTGTAAAATGGGGGTAATACTATCCTTTATCAATTTAGATTGTAATAGCTTCAAAGGAGGGACTGTTTCTTCCTCCGTTTTTGTACAGTGCCTAGCACAATGGAGCCTGATCTTAGTTAGGTCCTATAAATGCTACTGTAATACAAATAATAATGCTTATCATAAAAATATTTTAAGCACTTACCTTAGAACTTGAACAGTGTTACCTGATCTATTGCTTGTGTATTTATTATAGTTACTTAAGAATTCCCAATTAACATTCTGAGGTTCCAGTTCCAAGATCAGGCCTAGAGTTATTAGAATTCTGGTTACATTGGAAACCCCAATGAGCACGGCTGCAACACTCACACTTAGGAAAAAGCTTCTGAATTGTTAAGAGTTTTATTAAAAAGGTTAGTAAACACACAAAGGTTCTGATCCAAAGAAGACTGTAGAAATCATGCAATATTAATTTTATGGCCAGAGTCATGTCATATGCATACTTACACAATCCTTGGGGAGACCAAGGAGTAGGGAGGCAGGTGGTGGTCCACGGGGGTGCCAAATGAGTCCAACAGTTAAGGTCTAGACCAGAGGTGGACAAACTACGACCTGTCAGGGGGCAGGAGTGTGGATAGGGGTTGGGGCAGTCAGGGGACACGGAGCAGGTGGGGTTGGATAGGCAGTGGGGTCCCAGGGGGTAGTTAGGGGTGGGGGTCCCGGGAGGGGGCAGTCAGGGGACAAGGAGCAGGGGGAGTTGGATGGGTCAGGGGTTCTGAGGGGGGCAGTCAGGGGGCGGGAAGTGGGAGGGGGAGGATGGGGCGGGGGCCAGGCTATTTGGGGAGGCACAGCCTTCCCTACTCAGCCCTCCATACAGTTTTGCAACCCCGATGTGGCCCTCGGGCCAAAAAGTTTGCCCACCCCTGGTCTAGATGGTCTAAGCCGTGGTTAGCTCTATTATAGGATCTGATGGCTGCCAGAATAGTCACAAGAGTGTTCAGCCTCCTTTGCCCATAACTAGCATCCTCAGCCTGATATTGTTGGGATGTCTTTATTCTATAGGTTAGTATATTAATTATCTCAAACTTATTAGCATACACATCAAGTGGTTACTATAACAATTGTGCAGTTGAACATCTGCTGTTGTTCCTATCATAAAATACCCAAACTGGCATCAACTGACATTTTGTGGTTACCTGTCAGCATTGTATGCACAATTTCAGCAGAATTATTTATTGCAAAATTATATTTTGTGCCATCTTGCGACTCAAGCTCATTGTTGGTCAGCTTATTTATGCTAAGTTTTAACAGGCCTAATTTCCTTAAATGCTTAAACTAATGTCTTCCAGGCTTTTGGGCCCATAGGCTTCTTGCATTCCTGCCTTATAGCTGTATCTTATCTTTAGACTTGTAAGCTAATTTTGAACACATAATTTGACCCATAGGCTACAACAATGCACTTAGAGCTGGGCCTGATTGTTGTATCCTGCTATGTAGATCTCTTGGCAGTCAGTGAGAAATTACTGTCTTGCTCTAGGTAATTTATTCATAAAATTTGGCCAATATCTTCATGTAGGCAAAGTAAAAAACAAGGTTGCTTTTAAAGTAAGCACCCTGGTGGGCCGGGCCGGTTTGTTTACCTGCCGTGTCCGCAGGTTCAGCCGATGGCGGCTCCCACTGGCCATGGTTCGCAGCTCCAGGCCAATGGGGGCTGTGGGAAGCGGCAGCCAGCACATCTCTCGGCCCGCGCTGCTTCCCGCAGCCCCCATTGGCCTGGAGCAGCGAACCGTGGCCAGTGGGAGCCGCCATCGGCCGAACCTGCAGACACAGCAGGTAAACAAACTGGCCCGGCCCTCCAGGGTGCTTACCCTGGTGGGCCGCGTGCCAAAGGTTGCCAATCCCTGGCCTAGATGCACAGTTGTGGGGGGTGTTCATCTTCCACTGACGCATCAGATGTTGGTCGCTCAGGCTACTTCTACACTGCAAGTTAGAGGTGTGATTTCCCTGCTTGTGTACACATACTTGCACTAGTATCCAAGGTGCACTGAATTTCTGTGAGATGTGACTACCTGACTCCCTTCAATTCCTTTGAAAATCTCAGCCTCAGAGAACAGCTGAAGAGCGAACTTAGGGTATGTCCAGACTACCCGCCGTATCGGCGGGTAGCGATAGATTTATCGGGGATCGATATATCGCGTCTCGTTAAGACTCAATATATCGATCCCCGAACGTGCTCCCCGTCAACTCCGGAACTCCACCGGAGCGAGTGGCAGTAGCGGAGTCGACAGGGGAACCGCGGCCGTCGATCCCGCGCCGTGAGGACCCAAGGTAAATCGATCTAAGATACTTCGACTTCAGCTACGCTATTCACGTAGCTGAAGTAGGGTATCTTAGATCAATCCCCCCCGCCAGTGTAGACCAGCTCTTAGTTAATATAGCATACAGGTTGGTGTGTGACTTTCAGTATTCTGCGCTGCGTGCCTCTGCAAACATTCTTATGCATTTCAACCTCTCCATGTTTGTTTTTAAAACAAAACAAGCCATATTTACAGAGCATATTCATACAAATTCTGCAAATTATTAGCATTATGTGAATGACCTACGCTAGGAAGAGGTGTATATCCCAAGGTGGAACTGATTTGTGCTCCAAGAGCCCATAGTCATAAATCATAACACTGTAATTTACATTCTAGATCTTGTATTATATCAAATCACCGAGGTGCCATGTTACCATGCTACGTTCCTCAGACTGCTGAAAGACAATGGCAATCAAGACAAAAAGGACACAAATATTAAACCAATGTACTTTCAATAGACAGCCTCTAGAGTCTTAAACTGTGGGTCAAATCATGCAAGGACCTCAGAACATTTTACAGACATTCAGTCACCCAGTTTCCTCGTCAGAGAGGAGAACACTTTCTTTTGCAGCCAGGGAAACCGAGGGACAGAATGGTTAGGTGACTCCATCAAGGCCACCATTTCAATCAGTGGCAGAGCCAGGAATAGAAGCCAGGAGCTTGCCAGTCCCCTGTTTCAACCACTAGAGGCATCCTCTCTTTTTTTTTTGCTATTGCTTCAGTAGATTACAAAGGCATGTTGATAGCAACATGAAATCTGTCTTTAACAATCCTTGCATCATCATAGTTGGATCAAGATGTTGGACTGGTATGTTTTCAAGTTAACTACTTTTAACTGTGGTTACTAGAGCAGATAGGTGGATTAAGTGACACCAGAACTACCCCCACATATCCAATCAACACCTTGAGCACTCACCTTGTATGGTGCAGCACTTTCCCTACCCTTTGTCTGTTTGTCTTCTTTAATTGTAAGCTCTTTGGGGCAGGGAACATGCTTTCCTAGATGTCGGTACAACACCAAATACACTTTGGGTGCTGCTGCAATGTAAATAATAAACAGTAATAAGAGTGCAAGCCATAATCATACTCATTGCCCAAAGAGACACAGAAGGAACTGCCACAGTGCTCTCCAAGCAAAGTCTGATTCCACGAGGTCATCCTCAAGGTACAGATTTTGAGACAGTATTTCATAGAATAAAAATTTCAAAACAGTGGAACCTGTCCAGTCTGAGGTGACACGATCCCAAATGCACATGGGCCTCCAAATAACCCCAGGCTTTGAAGAATGGAAAAAAAGAGATGACAATGTTCCTTCAGAGTGCAGCATAAAAGAGAAAATGCTGGAATTATTATTTATGTAGGGTATTACTATGACAACTAATTTAACCATAAATTCTTTATTAACTCCAAAGGTGAACTGGTATGTATACAATTGCTCTAAACATGCTTTAAAAGCCTGAATAATAAGCAATTTACCACATCCAATGAGTAACAAAACATTTATAAGCCTTCGATCAAGATACTTACAAACAGGCTATGCCCAGAGGTGCTTAGACCCATATTAGATGGCTCCAAGGTGTCCAGACAGGTATTAGCAATGAAGCCTTTAAGAGCTTATCTTTATAGCCTTTAACAAACAAGTGATGTCACTGCCAATTATTGACTTCAGCTAAAAACCAATCTTAGACAGTTCACCCTTATTTCCAGTCTTAATACATATAAGAGTTAAAACCTCTTTCCTTCCCATTGCTTTTTCCTCCCCTTCTTCTTGCTGACCAACAGTTTTCCCTTTGCACCTGGGTTCACATAGGCCCTAATTTTTGAGTATGTGGGGTGGGGAAGGGCCATGTTGGCTCATTTTATGACAGATTCTCTATGTCTTATTTACAACAACCCGCAGTCACCCCTATCGGTCAGAGGCGTTCTTTTTAGAAACTTCCCCTTATTTCATTAGTTATTCTTTGAACCAGACATCCTCCATACTTCATTCCTTCTGGCCTTATAACTTATTATTTTCAAGCCCTTCCTTCTACTTGCTAGTCGGGGCCTTTCTTTACTACACTTATTTCCTTAAGCAAACATGAGCTAACCCTAATTCTTAAATTTCATATTTATCCTACAGAAAATCTAAACAAAAGTCACAACATTGAACATGAGGGTGGCTAGGTATCAAATGTGGCCCTACTGTAAGCCAAGCTGTGTTTATAAAACAAACCTCTTTTTGGAGAGACTCATGTAATCCACTGTTAAGCCTTTCCAACCTCACACAGCTACCGTTTGGCTTCCACTCCCCACATATGAGTTGGGTGAGAAACTGTGATCTGGAAGGAGCGAACTGCCCAATGACCACAAAATCTGTTAAGGTGCGAAGGCACCCGGCCAGGCTTATTGTCGACGAAGCACGGTAACAGCACCTGGAAGACTCTACAAGGATACTAAGACATGTATGCCCATGACAAGGAACACAGCTTAGTCAGTGGCAGGACTTTCCACTGCTCCCTAGGCTGGACGAAGACACTCCCTCTGAGATACATCTTTATACACCAATACAAACAAGTTACATATCACCCTTGATGTATCCGGGTGCCACCTCTGACATATTAGGGTGCCAGCCATTGCCTTGTACCTGTAGCTTCGATCAAAACATCTCTATCCATCATGCTGTCATCCCGACCTTATCTTTAGGATGGGTCAGTGGATTCCTGTTATGTTTGGGGAATGTGCTTGTATCGAGGTGTTCTGGTACCACCTTTCTGGAATGTGTTTGAGTATATATTCTTATGTCTTGCACTACTTAGGAATGTGTGTTTCTGTAATATCAGTCCTGTTCTTGCCAGATTCTGTGAGCAGGGCCTGCCTCTTGCTCACAGCTTGACTTTGCTTTATATTAGCAAGTTTTGACCATTACTTTAGCCCAGGCCTCATACCAGGCTCTCTTCCTACTACAGGCCTCATGCATTCATACAATTCATGTGTGCCTGTAGGGCAGAAAATGTCAAAGGGTAACCAGGTCTCATCATCTAGTAAATGAGAAAGGAAATATGGTATAGTGGTTAAGCTCTAGGCTTGGAAGATATGATTTCAAGTCCCTGTTCCACCAGAGATTTCCTGTGTATGACCTTGGGCAAGTCACTTAGTCTCTCTGTCCCTCAGTTGCCCATCAGTCAAATGGGGATAATAGCACTTCCCTACCTCATCACAGCATGGAATGGAATGTTAAACTGTATTATAATGTTTAGCCAGTAGATAGTGTCATATGTAGCATATTTTACCATACCTGGCAGCATAATATATCATAGCTGGCAGCATGTTAAAGTGTCTAAAATAGAATGCATCTTCATGTGTGTCTCTGGGATAGAAGATCTGTAACGGATCCATATGTGGTACATGACATGGTGTCAGAAGCGAATGCAGCCTAATCGGTGCCAAAGGAGAACAGAAAAAGAAGGGATGCAGCAGTAAAGTTTGCAAACAAACATTAAAAAAAAAGCAACAAAGGTTCCAGGAGCACTCATGCCACTCTTTGGTGCCCCAGAGAACTTCATCTTTGACAGACTGGAAGCAGAATTTTGCATTGAAACCAAACTCCTCAAGGAAACTGGAGATATTCAGGTATTATCTTTAATTTATGCCAATGAGGAGCAGGCAGAGCATATCTTTAAACCTTTTACCTTCACTGAAGACAGTAACAAAGATGACCGTGAAAGGGTTCTGGCTCCGTTTGATGCATACTTTATGCCTCAGAGAAATATGATTTATAAAAGGGCATATAGTGCAGTACAACTCCTGATGAGAGGAGAATTCAGAACTATTGTTCCAACTTTGGAAAGGAAGCTATTTCCAACATGGCCAGACATGAAGAAAGCAGACAAGTCTGATAAAAAGGCTAAAAGAACTTATGAACACTTACAACAGATGTCACTCACTTAGAGAACTACTGAGTCTAGAACCTGGCGACCATGTTCATGACAAATTGGATGGAGAAAAAGGATGGACAATTCCAGCTCTCATAAAAAAAAAGAATTAATCGCCCAGCTCAACAGAAACTGTCGACACCCATAGTTTGTTCCTCTGAAAGACCAATCAATAGAGCAAACTCTACAGATGGTAGATACAGAACAAAAAGAAGAAGACTCAAAGATTTGAAACTGACCATTTGCAACTAATCGGCCATTGCAACTAATGGGCAGCCAGATGACCAAGTTATTATGCATTTGGCTGTGTAGTTAGAATATCAGGATGATTCAGAGATGCTTAACAGAGTGGTACATACTGAACTTTAAAGATAGTGTGATAGTGTATATTTTGTAAAAGTTTGTAAATGGAAGGAATGTAAAACTTATAGGGGAAGTTGTAATGGAATGTTAAACTGTATTATAATGTTTAGCCACTAGGGGAGCACCATGTGTGACATACCTTATGCTGAGAACTGTCAAAGCTGGCAATGCATTAAAATGTCTTAAGGAAAACACATCTTTATGTATCCCTCTGGAGTAAAAGCTCTGTAATCAGTCCATATCTGTTAGATGGCACAGGGGTGGTGTGAGCACAATACATTACAGATTGAGAGGCACTCATATACTACGGTGATGGGGTCCATATAGGTACCAAAGATAGATAGGAATCACCCAAATAGGCATTACAAATCCTAAGGAAAATACCCAACAGCACAAATAATTCCTCAAAACACAAACTGAAAGGGGGGGGGGAATCTCCTCAACCTCTACAGAAAAATGCTGCCAAGGCACTGAGCAAGTCAGCATTTGCTCAGCACCTGTCAGGGGCCTAGCCCAGCACAGTCAGTCTCCTGGCAGCCTAGTGAGTGTGGCGGGCCCTGATAGAAGCTGTCTGATTGACTGCACCACCTGGCTGGTTGAAGGAATCAGCAGGCTGATACTTCAGCTCAGTAGCAGCAGCAGTTCAGTGGGTGCTCAGTGCATTTCTAGCCTGCTGCTGTGCCTGGTCCTATCCCTGCCTGCGCTGTCTCTGGCCTTGCTTCTGCCCCAACCCCAGCTTCTTTATCACTCCTGGCTCAGACCCTGAGTTCTGCCTTCTGACTGTGACTCTAGTTAGCCCTTTGCCTTAGGTTCTGGTTCCTGACTCCCAGCTCTGACGCTCCCCCACGCCTTCTGACTGTGACTCTGGTTAACTCTTCGGCTTAGGCATTGGTTTCTGACACCCGTTTATGACCCTTGGCTTTGCTTCTGGACCCACCCCCTCTGGATTCAGCTCTCACTGATAAGATGGACTCTTGCTGCCACCACTGGGTACGATGGCCCATGACTTGGTTGCTGATACTGCCTGTATGGAAAGGCTAGCTGATATGGCCAAGAAACATTCCCAATCCTCAACAATTTGACGAGACTGTTGGGTTTTTACAGAACACAGATGTGCGCAAGGTGCTTTGTAGAGTATATAAAATATAGGTCCTGCCCCAAAGAGCTTCCATTTGAGTCTGTAGGGGTAAAAGCAGTAGACAAACAAAAGGGGGAAGGGGGAAGAGGTGAGGGAGAACAGGAGCTGAAATAAGATGTTCAGGTTGAACATGAAATAAACTCAGTTCAGGTTGGGTCCATCGTGATCCTTGTTCTAGATGTGACTTCAGATGGTCAGGGCATAGATACATAAAAGCAATTCAGCAAATGCGATGCTGTGCTTAGCTGCCATTTTTAAGTCTCTCTTACTCCTGCTGCCAATGAGGCATAGTGGCTACTCAAGTGTGCTTACAAGCTGCGTTTAATAGACACCGATAGCAAGGGCAACCTGAGTGCCAGCAGCCAACCCAGCAGTATGTCAGAGGAAAGAGTATCCCTCATGACCAGCTGTTCAGTGCCCCACAATGTACACAGGGCACAGTGTTTTGCTGGTGCACCAGCACATTCCCTTCAAATTACTTCACCCTTTGGATGCTGGGTAATAAAGTTCAGGTTTGATAGTACATGATGGCAACCTCCAGAAAAACTCACCTAGTTGCCACACAAGCAAGCTCAGTTTAACCTGCATCATTTGTACCACTGCAGGGTCAAACCATGCAAGCATCACTGATATCACCATGACATCAATGGTAGCCAGTCAGAAAGCACTAAAGCCACAATTTGGCAAAGAACTTAAGCATGTGCTTTTCTTTAAAGATATGAATAGTTTCATTGAAACCAACAGGGCTTAAAATGAAGTGCATGCTTTAGTTAGCCTAATGTTTTCTACTTGGGGCCTGGATTCCAAAGCAATTTCATAATTAGGGTTAAGTTCTCCTTTCATATCTATATGCAACTCCTACTGATTTCAGCTTTAAGACTTGATCCTGTAGCTGGTAAGCACTTCTCTGAGATGCTGGATGCCCCATCCCACACCAGGGGGATCAGCACTTTGCAAGACTGAGTCTTTAGTTTGCTAGTAGATGAGAGTTCAGCAACACTAAACTTGATGTAGATGAAGCCTCCATCATGAGAATGCAGTTAGATATGCAGAGGATTGGCAATGAGACGCTTCTTGGAGCCCATTATCCCTTCTACAATGAGACACTTGTCAATAGACTATTGTCTAGCAGTACAAGAATATAGCCTGGAGGCAAAAAAGTTATGAAAGAATGTATGTAGTATTTGAAACCTCTGGCCTAGTTGTGCTTACAGTAACTGTCAGGCTGTCTCAGGTGAAGGTTTTGCTTGGTTAAGTCAATGTGATTGTTCCTGTATCACTGGCTTGTCTTTTCCACTGGAAAAAAAAATGCAGACAGGCATGCATCACTGTCAAGTGTTAGAGACAAGAAGCAAGATGACACCCATAACTGAAGGATAATGGGGAAAGGAAAGTCTTAACATGGCGATACAAGAGATACTACCATGCTTGCTTGGCTCCGTTCCCAATTGATTCCTGTTTCAGAGTTGTTATTTTTATCAAGTAAAGGTTTCACAATGTGGAGACGGAATCTATCAGACATGTTGTAACTAAGTTTTTTAAAATTTAAGTGCCATTCTGTCCTATATGTAGTGTACGAATTTTCAAACTTAGAGCTGATATTCGGGCACTAATTGCAGCTTTCCTTTGTTCTCATTAGTGAGATAAGCGTAATATGACAAAACACAATTTGTACAAAGCGTTAACTGTCCTTCATTTCAGAATATGCTGAAGATGACCATGAGCACTGTGACTTTGATGTTCATATTGAAATAATGCTACCCAGAAATTAAGAAATACCAAAAAACAAACAAACAAAAACTTCCAGTTCTCTGCCTGGATGTGGAACCGTATTATATTTTATAGATGAATGAATCAATATGTTTCCACTTAAATGCCAGCCTTAAAAGCTGTGGAGCTGTATTTTCACTCTATCTTGAATCGATGTAGGTTCATCCCATTTATGTTACAATTCTCTACAAACTGAGAGATGCATTAATGGAGTCACATAGAAGAAGAGTGAACAGAAATCAGTGAATTCATCAGAACAAACAATTGTACAGCTGAAGATGGTATCAGCACTTCTGTCGGATGCACAATGGCTTGCACTCCCTTCAAGCTGAACTTGCGCGCAGTTTACATAGCCTTACTAAATTCTTACTTGCAAAGTGCTTTGAGATTTTCATATGAAAGGAATGTAAAGTGGCAAGCATTACTATTTATAGTTAGCCAATATTGTATAAAAAAAAATCCCGGAATAAGAGGGTTTTTTTTGTCTTGCACCTTCAAGATTCTTTTCTTTATGATCCCGTTTCAAAGCGTCTGAGCTATAACTCGGTTTATAGATTTTCGAGCTGGAAGGAGCCTACTGAGGCTGAGACTGAATGTAGCTGAGGGTTTTGTTAGGGGTGTTGCTAGATTAAATCAGGGTATGGAGAGAAAGGATTAAAACTAGGCAATGAGTTGCTGAGGGTTGGAGGGAAAACATGGGATGGAATCAACTGGAGGATGGCGGGGGGGGGGGGAGAGAGAGAAAAAACACTATTTTAATAAAAAGTGGGGCCAAGATGACATGTGCCAAACATGACTTTAATTATTTGTTTATTTCTTGCATCCCTGCGCCCAGTTCACTCCTGTTCTTATCTACTTAGGCCGTGATCCCAGAAAGATTTATCTGCCTAACTTTAAACACATCAGTCATCCCACTAAACCCAATGGGATAATGAATGAAGCTTAAAGTTGGGCACTTGCACAAGTGTTTCCTGGATAGGGGCCTTCGTTTGTAAGTGCTTTGTGGCAGGCTCCTGTCTGGTTATCATATGTCTCTGGGAAGCGCCTAACACACTTTTGGGCACTGAAAAACAAATAATAATAAATATTCTGAGACATTTCAATTGTTTAGACACATCCCCAAATGGGGTTATGTTTTGTTTTTGGACCCGCATCTCCTTGCTCATTCATGTCTAATTTCTCAACCTCTGATTGCTTTCCACACTAAAATTCTCTACCCAACTGTCTCCCACTTTGATATTGCAGTAAACTGGCTAGTGCATATTAGTATCATTACCCCGTACTGGATGGACTCAGAACTGTTCAATTGTTTGTCCCAGGCCTTATTAGCAGAGGCTGCTAATAGCCAAGAGATTCTCCTGTGCTCTAAGAGGCAGGGGCCTGTGTGTTTTGCAGCAGGAGAAGTTCTGCTCTGTCCCCACTGGCTGTTGCCATGACGCTCTGAGAGGCCACAGTGTGCAGCCATAGTGACAAAAGGGAAATGTGAGAGGGCGATGGATTTGTTAGAAGATTATTTTCCCCACGAAAGTGAAACTGTCTAGTTACCTTGTGGACCAGTATTCTGTCTCTTCGTAGCATGGAAGTACCCAGAATAGGTACAGCACAGGATATGGCAGTGCCACCTCTCCACTTCTTCCCACCAGTGCTCACTATAGCTGTGAATGTCTTAAATTCAGCCTCTGTGGCCATTGGCTACCTAGCCTCTTTGGTGAGTCCCTCATACTCAGCCAGTTGAGGCATAGTGGTTTTAGTGACATCCACTACGAACTGAACAGAGACCACTCAGCCACTCCTTTTGATCTTGGTGTAGCCGACCAGCTCAGAAAAGCTTGTTTGTTTCACTCTACAGCTCAGGTAGAAAAGACAGGACCGCCTGTAATCACCAAGGCCTTGTCTAGGCTAGGAAAGAGCATTCCTTACACAATTGAGTTAGCTAACATGATTTGAAATACCACTTAGCACCTAGTGTAGACGTAGCTTAGCATCTTTAGCTGGTCATGGTTTGCCTGTGACCTCATAGCAATCTCCAATCCTTTCACCGCCTTCCTACAGGGCTTCCCCTGACAGTGGGTGTTTGGGCCCTGCAAAATGAATAACTCTAGGCCCACTCTAGCTCTCACTGAAGACAATTGAAGCTGGGCCATTGACGTCCAAGTGAGCAAGACCAGTCCCTTTCTGTGTTAAGGTCTGATTTATTCTCTCCTTTGTGGATTGCAAATATTTTTAACCATGCTTATTTTTAGCAGCAGCCACCTGCCAGGATTTCCTATGCATTTCCTCAGAACTGTGTCTCTTGGTGCATGGAAGAGCTCCCAGGACAAGCCACTAATACAGATTTTTGCTTATGCTAGTAAGACACTAGGGCTTTTGAAAGTATTTAGGCCTCAGGGACTGTGGGAATTAGAGGGCAATTATACTCAGAGTTGCCAAGTTCTAAGTAGCTTCCCATGTGACATTTTTGCAGACAGAGCATTTGAGATGAATGACTTTTTACTGATTCAGCCTGTCCCCCCTTTCTAACTACAGTTAATAAGACATCCATCACGGTATCTTCCGGGGCTTCACCTACTTGTGAGGTAGGTCAGTACTGCTGTCTTACTCTTACAGATGGGTAAACTGAGGCACTAAGAGGTGACATGACTTTCTCAAGGTCATGCAGCCAGTCAGCGGTAGATCTGGGAGTAAAACCCAGAAGTCCTGATTCTCACTCCTGTGCAGTAGCCACCATACCCATCCTTCCCTTGTTTGTCCTGCAGCGTTTCCTTTCTTCCCTTGCCTTGGCTTGGTCCCAATCTCTCTTTCATCTCTCTCTTTTTTTCTTCCTCTTCTTCTCCATTGTGTCTCTCTGTGTCTACCACCTGGCCCTTTCTCTACATTTTCAGCTGGACCATTTCCCACAACGGTCAGTCTCCCCAAGTCTTTTATTTCCCTGAATTTCTTGGTAGGCTGTCTGGTCCTGTCTCCCTCAGCCCTTGGCTATCTCCTGGGGCATAGGAAATGCTGCTGGTCACTGCCAGGAAGCCACAATGCTAGCTACCCATTCCTCCCCACGTGTGCTGCACTGAGAGGCAGAATGGGAGTGAGGCACCAGCGGAAGAAGCGGTGAGATGGGGAGAACGAGGAAGCCTTAGCTGCTTGCTTAGAAGCCCCGACTCTAGGAGGAGAATCTTAAGGGGATCTTGCTCATTGCCTGCAGGCCTGTTTATGAGTGATATTGCAGCGGGCATCAGCGGGGAAGTGACAGCAGGGGCACAAGTGTGGCAGGAATGTGTGGAGCTGTTTGAATGAAGACCAGTTGCCATTTTATCACGCCTACCCTAAAATAAAGCTGAATATATGCAAAGGCTGATTACTCACCCCTCGGTATTCTGGTGGGTGGCGCTGCTGTACTTAGAAACCATTTCCCTCTGCTGATTCACTCTCATGTCCTAGTTCATTTGTGGGTTAGTGAAGGTGGAGGCACTGCAAGGTGCTCTTAAACTTCCTTGGGAAGAGAAAGGAGTGAGAGGAAAGAAATCATGCTCCATTCCACACAAATACTACCCACAAGCATAGCCACCTAAATCCTTTGGTTTAGATGCCTCAGTCTTCAGGTCTGATTGCTGTGAGACCATGGGCTTGATTTGCAGATGTGCCAAGTACCCTCAGCTTGAGAGCCGTAGATGTTCAACACCTCTGAAATCGATGTCTCGGATCAAAATCTTGGTGTATTTTTGAAGATGTGGGCACTAAGTCCCAGATCCTCACAGGTATTTAGGCACCTGGCCTAGCATAGTATGAGATAGGACTATAGTATGAGAAGAAGCTTGTACTTGGCACGTTGTTGTGTGCCCCGGCATTACACTTGCAAATGGTTGTATAAGACACTGGCCTGAATGAGCTCTTCCCTGCCATCTATTGATGGGGAAAGACTTTAGGAGCAGACAGTATTTGCATAGACTCACCTATTCTGCCTGGATGACCAACAGGGCCGGCTCCAGGCACCAGCCCTCCAAGCATGTGCTTGGGGCGGCACCTGAAGGGGGGCGGCGCTCACCCAGGGAGCGCGGGGCCCAGCTGGGCTCTCCGCCCTCCCCCCGGCGCTCCAGCCGGCCAGAGAGAGCAGGGCCGCGGCCGGGTGCTCCAGCCGGTCGGGGAGAGCGGGGCCCCGGCCGGGCTCGCCGCCCTCCCCTCCGGCGCTCCGGCTGGCCAGGAAGAGCAGGGCCGCCCTCCCCCTGGCGCTCCGGCCAGCCAGGGAGAGCGGGGCCGTGGCCGGGCTCGCCGCCCTCCCCCCGGCGCTCCGGCCGGCCCTCCCGCCGGCGCTCCCTGCTGGGGGGGGGGGTGGCGGGAGGCTTTTTTGCCTGGGGCGGCAAAAAAGCCAGAGCCGGCCCTGATGACCAAGAAATATACCTACTTTGCCAAAGTGATAAATTCTGGCTGTTTTGAGTTAAGATTCACTTAAGCCTTAGCTGCAGAGGTAAGGAAATGTTGTTATCCTTATTGTAAGATTAAAGGGGGGCAGAACTGTATTTAATATGTGTCCTAATTGGGAGTGAGGATCACCCTACATTTAACCTCACTCACTAAGCGGGACAGGGGGAGTGATGCCAAATCCTAGTGAAAGTCAGAGGAGGTGGGGGGTAGATGTTCCTCCTTAGTGTTCTAGTTGCTATTTAAAGGGTATTATGTGCTATTTGACCCTTCCCCTCCAGTGTTTACAAGACAGGGCTGATTAGACTTGGTGAAAGTCCTTGTTTCTTTTCAGTGATTACTAGAGTTGAAAGAACTGATAAGCTGCTCTAGGGGGCTGAGTCTTTGACTTGGCATGGGGAGAGTGTTGGGGTGAATGACAATATAAAAGGTGGCAGCAGGGAATTTCTCCATTATCCAGTGAAATCACTAGGGAGGGGGTTAGGTAGAGTCACCTCAGAACATGATAGCACAACTAGTGGCAGCAATGAGTGGTGGCTGAGATAGCATCAGCAGTGGTGGGCAGTGACAGCAGCAGCAGCAACAGTGGTGATCAGCAGAAGAGGCGGAGACATTATTTCACCATCACCACCCCTCCATAGTGAGCGGTGAGCCCACCTGAATGCCCAGCTGGATTCTGGAACTTCATTGACTTTGGACAATGAACCAGGATGCAGGGGAGGGAAAAAGAGGTGTGACATATTAAAAGGACTTTCAAACTGCAAGGTGGGAAGCTGAGGCAAAGGACTATTGCATCAGATACAGTGGGGCAGGTGTTTACTTATTGTTTGCATTTTTTAATCATTGCTGCTATGTTTTTACAAATTAATTCTGTGTTCCCTCTTCTCTTAATATGTTTTTGTTGTTGATATGTGTAACCCACACACCTCCTGGGTGTGGTTCTCTGTCCCTGTAGTGGGACTGAGACCACTTGCAGAGAAAGAGATTAATGAGTCTGCTCTACAGCCTTAGCTAATAGCCATATGGCTTTTAGCTCATGCAGTAGAGGCTCATGTACTAAGCTCCAGAGACCCCCAGGTTCAATCCCGTCTGACGATAACTGGGGTCTGTCGGCGTTACATATGCACAGATTCAGTGCTTGCGAGTGGGGAACGATTGCCTTTTAGAGGTGCCCAGAAGTGATGTTCCGTTTTCTCACATCTCTGTGTGGAGGTTCAAGCTGGTTTCGCTTTGTAATGTGAAGAGGAGCCCCTAGATATTGAACCTGGCCCTTGTAGCTGCCGACACCACCTGGCAGAAGAGGTATATATGTCCAAATAGTAGCAGCTGGAACTGGCCACAGGGTAAAGGATTAGATGGACACTGGTCTGATTCTGTATGGCATCTCCTGTGTTCCCAAAAAGTAGTTTTGAAGTCCTCCATGCCAGCAATAAAACTGCCAAAGATAGGAAAGAGAAAGAACACAGGGCAAAATGAAGTTGTGGGCAGAAGCACAAGTCTCATTTACGTGGACTGTGGCATAGTTGTGTCTGCTACTCAGAGCACGACATTGTTTCTAAAATATATTCAGCATAACTCCAATGGACCTAAACGTTAATAGCTAGTCACAAACCCAGAATTTAAATAGGTTGCCAGTTCCCCATGGAAAGGCAACCCAAAAATAACTAAATCTGGAACGCAGAAAGATATGAATTTTGCTGTCGTATAAACAGAACTTCTGCAAGAACATTTAATTTCCAGTCGCTTCCCTCTGAAAATACTAACATCTGTTTTTCATGATGCACAATGATAGATGAAACTGTTGATACAGCTCATGAGGTTTTTGATCTATAATGCTGTGTTTTTTTTCCAGGGGGAGAAAAACGCACTTTATAGTGGGAAAAAAATGGCAAATTTCATAGGACAACATCAACTTTCATAAAAATGTGATGTAAGTCAGTATCAAACAGTGTTTTGTAAGGTGCTGGAAATGTTTCAATGTTTCAAACTCAGAGAACTGGTATGGAAGGTCCAATGGGAAGAAAATCTAAGGGGAAAATTATTTCCGAAGAGCTAGCAGTTTCTCAAAGAGACAATATTGAAGGCACAACAGCAAACTATCCCAATGCAAATGAAAGATAGGAAGAATAGTAAAAGGCTAACCTGGCTCCATCAGGATCTTTTTAATGACCTTAAAATCAAAAAGGAATCCTACAAAAAATGGAAACATGGAAAAATTGCTAAGGATGAATAGAAAAGAATAGCATAAGCAAAATCAGAAAGGCTAAGGCACAAAATGAGTTACACCTAGCAAGGGACATAAAAGCAATAAGAAAAGTTTCTATAAATACCTTAGGAGCAAGAGAAAGACAAAAGAAAAAGTAGGTCCTCTACTTAGCGTGGAAGGAGAGCTAATAATGGATGACAACAAGAAGGTTGAGTTGTTTAATGACTATTTTGCTTCAGTCTTCACTAAAAAGGTTAACTGCGACTGGATGCTTAACACAATTAATATTAACAACACGGGGGAAGGAACACAACCCAGAATAGGAAAAGAACAGGTTAAAGAATATTACATAAGGTAGATGTATTCAAGTCAGCAGGACCTGATGACATTAATCCTAGGGTACTTAAGGAACTATCTGAAGCAATCTTGGAACCTTTAGCAACTATTTTTGAGAACTCATGGAGGACTGGTGAGGTCTCAGCTAACTGGAGAAGGGCAAATGTATCTATCTTTAAAAAGGAGAACAAAGACAGCCCAGAGAATTATAGTCCAGTCAGACTAACTTCAATACCTGGAATTATACTAGAACAAATTATTAATCAATCAATTTCTAAGCATCTAGAGCAGGGGTTCCCAAACTTGGCTTGCGGTTTGTTCAGGCTAAGCCCCTGGCGACCACGAGACACTTTGTTTACCTGACCTTCCACAGGTACGGCCACTTGCAGCTCCCAGTGGCCACGGTTCGCCGTTCCTGGCCAATGGGAGCTGTGGGAAGCAGTGACCCGGCCCACGCCACTTCCCTCAGCTCCCATTGGCCAGGAACGGTGAACCGCAGCCACTGGGAGCTGCAAGCAGCCGTACCTGCGGACGGTCAGGTAAACAAAAGCGTCTCATGGCCCGCCAGGGGCTTACCCTGAACAACCCACAAACCAAGTTTGGGAGCCCCTGATCTAGAGGATAATAAGGTAATAAGGAATAGCTAATGTGGATTTGCAACAACAAATCATGCCAGACCAACCTCATTTCCTTCTTTGACAAGGTTACTAGCCTATTGGATTGGGGGGTAGATGTGATATATGTTGATTTTAGTAAGACTTTTGATGCAGTCTCACATGACATTCTCATCAGCTAACTAGGGAAATGTGGTCTAGATGAAATTGCTATAAGGTGGATGCACACGTGGTTGAAAGACCATACCAAAAGAGTAATTATCAATAGTTCACAGTCACACAGGGTGGGAGAATCTAGTGAGTTCCTGGAGGGGTCTGTTCTGGGTATGGTGGTAATCAACATTTTCATTAATGACTTGGCTAATGGAGGGGAGAGTATGCTTATGACATTTGCAGATGACACCAAGCTGGGAGGAGTTGCAAGCACTTTGAAAGACCGGATTAGAATTCAAAGTTACCTAGACAAATTGGAGAACTGGTCTGAAGTCAACAAGATGACATTCAGTGTCACAAATGCAAGTACTTCACTTAGGAAGGAAAAATCACATGTACAGCTACAAAATGGGGAATAATTATCCAGGGAGTAGTACTGCTGAAAAGGATGTGGGGCTTATAGTGGATCACAAATTGAATATGAGCCAACAATGTGATGCAGTTGCGAAAAAAGGTCAATATAATTCTGGAGTCTGTTAACAGAAGTGTTGTATGTAAGACATGGGAAATAATTGTCTCCCAGTGAGGCCTCAGCTGGAGTATTATCCAGTATTGGGTGCCACACTTAAAGAAAGATGAGGACAAATTGGAAAGAGTCCAGAGGAGAGGAAAAACTGATAAAAGGTTTAGAAACCAGCCCTATGAGGAAAGGTTAAAAAACAGAGCATGTTTAGTCTTGAGAAAATAAGACTGAGCAGCTGAGAAGAGTCTTAAAATATGAACTAATCTGCTTAATTTGGAGCAAAGGAGACTTGATTTAGACATTAAGGAAATCTTTCTAACTATAAGGATTAAGTACCATACTGGAATAGGCTGCAAAGGGAAATTGTGAAATCCCAGTCATCGGAGGTTTTTAAGAATGAGTTAGACAAACACCTATCAGGGATGGTAGTCTTGGTCTTAACTTATTGAGGGGGAAAGCACTAACTGATCTCTCAAGGTCCCTTCCAGCCCTACATGTCTGTAATCCTATGATTCAATACAGATCTAAAAAAAAGCACAAAGGGTGAAATCCTGGCTCCGCAGAAGTCAATGGCAACAACCTTCCTTGACATTAACTGAGCCAGGACTTCATGCAAAGAATGCCTATTACTTTTTAGCTTGTAGGAGCTTGTTTTAACAGTAATGTTTTCCCTGGAGGACTGGGGGGCTAAAGGGGGGAATGGTAGTGATGAAAGGGCCATAGGAAACAGATGGAAAAAGCAAAAGAAAACAGAGGTGTTTAGGAGAAAGGATGCAGCACTATCCGTCCCCTTGTTTTTTGAGGGGGGAGAGTCTGGTTTCTTTTCTCCTCAGCTCCCACATTTCTGTTCCCTTCTTTCCCTCTTTCTCATAGTGATCTGGTCTGAAGGCTCAGCCTGAGGAAGCCCTAGACAGGCCTTCTGGCTCCAGCCAAGGCCCCATCCTCACCTGCCATCTGCACTCTCCTCCCTCTCTCAGTGAGATCAATCATATTCACATCTCACTGCTTTTTCTTTACCTAAGTTTCAGATTTAACCAGAAAAGGCTGACCGGTTGGCACTTACCTGCTTCATTTCTTTGCTCCTCCTCCAAAAAAAAATGTTTTAACAATGACTTTTCCCCTAACAAGTCCTGTTTAAGGACCAATTCAGTAAAGCACTTAAGCATATGCTTAGCATAGGCACATAGGAATTGCAATACTGAATTAGACCCATGGGTCAATCTAGTCCTGTCTCTGACTGCAGCCAGCACCAGTTGCTTCAGAGGAAAGTGCAAGAAACCCCATAGTAGGCAAGGTGGGATGCCCTGTCCCCCAGGAAGGTCTCATCCTAATCCCTATAGTTTGAGACTAGTTTAAAGCCTGAAGGAGTTTTTGTTTCCCTTGCAAAACTTTTCTTTTTAGTATGAACTATTATAACTGGATATTTTTGTTATGTTGAATCTTGCTAAATTCTTGGCCTCAACAACATCTTGTGACCATGAGTTCCACAGTCTGTGTGCATTGAGTGAAAAAGTATTTCCTTTTATCAGTTATGAAAGTTACTTCTTATTTATGTTAAACACACGCTTCAGTGCTTTGCTGAAACAGAGCATAAGAGCTGGGTTTTCAGTATATGAATATGAAAACTTTTAGACTGTCTGATTTCCTTTCAAAAGTAAAACAGAAAAGGGATATGATCAACGTCAATCCAGGGAAACTATAGTACAGGGATCGGCAACCTTTGGCACACAGCCCATCGGGGAATCTACTGACGGGTCAGGATGGTTTGTTTACCTGCAGCGTCCGCAGGTTCGGCCAATCGCAGCTCCCACTGGCTGCTGTTTGCCATTCCAGGCCAATGGGGGCTGCGGGAAGCAGTGCAGGCTGAAGAATGTGCTGGCCGCCACTTCCTGCAGCCCCTGTTGGCCTGGAACTGTGAACCGCGGCCAGTGGGAGCCGCGATCGGCCGAACCTGCAGACACTGCAGGTAAACATTTGTCCCAGCGCATCAGCAGATTTCCCTAACAGACCGCAAGCCAAAGGTTGCCAATCCCTGCTATAGTAGATCAACCAAAGCAGTGGGTTACCGTAGCCACAACATTTAGTCACATTGCATG
This sequence comes from Chrysemys picta bellii, assembly GCF_011386835.1. Lineage (NCBI taxonomy): Eukaryota > Metazoa > Chordata > Testudines > Emydidae > Chrysemys > Chrysemys picta. The sequence continues at coordinate 269,927,629 of NC_088792.1, read as the reverse complement.
TACGATATGCTGCTATCACAAAGGGCCTGCTCCTCCTCTCAGTGACATCAGTGAGTGTTTTGCTATTGACTTCAGTGCAAGCAGCATTGAGCCCTAAAAGAGTTAGATAATAATCAACTAGAACAAGCCGCAGGCCTTACACTGGCATCAGGTTAAGCAACCATCTTTGTCTTGAAAAATTAATGCTCTAGAAGTTGTGGTTTATTAGGATATCACCAGGACAAGCTGTTCTAAAGAGATTATCCTGTGATAGCTGTGCATGTAATGTACCCTGTCTGTATGATCTACTATGGGAGCAGAAGGGCCAGCTTCCATAGAACAGATGAATTCTAAAGCACTGTTCCTGTGTGTCATTGTCAGCTCCTTGTCTGTTGTGTAGAGATGGGATGGGCAAGGGAAACAGATCCACTGAGTGATCACAGGATGACAGACGTAAACAAAATCTGGAAGTTTGCTTCCTATTTGTTCTTTGTTATCAATATTTTAAAATATATTGGTAATCAATGCATGAGTAGTGAATACTAAGCCACTATACATTTGCTTCATCCTGCAGTATTTTAAGTAAATACATAAATAAGAACGGGGAAATGGCAAGTTAAGTGCACATGTACCAATGAATATTTAACATGTGTGGCTTGGAGTCTCAAAACATTTATTTATTGTTTGGAAAGCTCGGTATCTATGAGAACAGAGATGCTGATTCAAATTGAGACGTTAAACAATTGGCAGGTGATAGAAGAAATCTTCCAATTCAGTGACTCTTTTATTTACATATTTGTTATTTTGCTGATGCCGCTACAGATCTCCAGACAACTCCCCAAATTTAATACACAACACTAGAACATCTAGTTTTCAACGTGACACTTTGCTTAATCAAAGATTAACTAAAAGCGTCTCTTTGCAGACAAGAAAACTGAAGGCACTCTACCCAGTTGTAACACAAGAGGCCACTTAAATCATCCTGCAGTTGCCAGTCCCTTACCTACCATCATAGTACCCAGGTGGCCAGGCCTGAGAAAAAAAGAAGGGCTTTGCAATATGCCCAGAAGATTAATAGAGGGAAGTGAATTCCAGAGTTGAGAACCCCTTGTGAAAGAAGGCCAGACAGCAGCTCGCTCTCTAGAGAAGGAGCTCTGGCTCCACTGCAGCAGAGTGGCCCAAAGAGCGAAGCAGTCTCTCAGGTAAGCAGGTTCCAAAGTATTTAGGGTTTTGTAGGTTAAAACTGGCACCTCATAGCCCACCCAGAAACTTATCAGAAGCTAGAGCAGCTCGGATCTTTCAGGTTTCTTAGTTCTTTGATGGTGAAAACAGTCCTTTCTCCCCATTCTCACTCATCCTCCTCTGGAGAACACTGTGACGACTTCAGGCAGAGTGAGCCCTACCCTGTCCACGTTAGTCAAAAGAATACTGGCATTCAATATACAAATAGTTTTACTCATGTTATGAACCAAAATGCAAGATACAATGTGTCCAAACTTAGCATATTTAAAGTGATGCTTACAAGCAACCTACATGTATTTAAAATCTTATTCTGGGGTGTGTATACTTTTAGCCTCAGTTCTCAGTTCTCAGCCCTCCATCTTGCAGCCATCACAATCCCCATAATTTACTATTCTCCCTCCCTATTTTATTTCACACAGCACACAGTTACAACTATTTGTTGGGCTGATGATTTAATAAATTCATGTATATCCTAGTCTAAGGGTTTAAAGGCTAGAAGGTACCATGTGTATTTTTGTGCATGATTTAGACTAATCAACATGTATACACTCGGAAGAAAGAATACTGCGCAGCACATGCAAAGTTTGTTCATATACAATTAAGAATCCTTTATAATAAAAAAGAACATTGGTACAAGGGCTTCCCAAATTATATATGCAGGAGAAGATAATGTAATTTAGTTATATCATTTTACATTTCAGTAAGCTAAGCAAAGCAACTGCTAAGAGGTTTGCTAGCAATTTCTTCATCTGACAATATTTTCCGTCACCTATAGAAAAGTGCAATGACCTGGGTACCACATGCATTTTCTCATGCAAAAGACTGAGGGCAGCACTCAAAAATGCATGATTATATGAAACTGGAAATAGGTTATGCCCCTCACTGGTGTAGGTGCCCATAAGCTACAAGCAGATGACCCTCCAGTTCACCTTCATTGTGTGTATGTGGCAGGAGACCACAGAGAAGTGATGCAAGGGGATTTGTCATGCTAGCTGAACTCTACTTCTGTGCAGAAGACCAGCACACAGCCCTATGCCGAAGGTTTATTTGGTGCCTATGCCTTGTGCTGGTCCTCTGCACAGGGATGAATTTCACCCCTCATACCCAAGGAGCAGAATTCTGAGGCAACTCTTTCCATATCAAACTGGAGAGAGGGGGTATCATGTACCAGATATGGACTGGTTACAGAGCTTCCACTCCAGAGAGACATAGAAGAAATGTGTTCTCTTTAAGACACTTCAGTGCATTGGTGGCTCTAGCTATTACCAGCTCAGGTAAAGTATGTCACCACCTTATGGCTGAACTTTATAATACACTGTGATGAAGCGGAGAAACTGCCTTCCGGTACAGAAGAGGTTAAAGGAGCCTTTGGGCTCAGCTAGTCCCACCCTGTTACACCTGCAGCCAATGCCAGGCCTGGAGGGGGGAGAAAAGGATAGAGCCTGGCTCAGTTTGGGACTGACTAGTGACAAGGCAGGCGGTAGCTGCCTGTCTACCTGAGGGGAAGGGTCACTAGCCTGTCAGCCAAGGCAGCCACCAGGAAATAAGTACTGTCTCCCTGGCTAAAGGAGACTGTGGAAGAGACTTAGGAGCACCCGGCTTAAGAGATAACTGGGTGACCAAAACACAGAGACCTTGTAGGATTCTAGTCCCGCCGAACTTACGGCTGCCCTGCCCAGAGGAACCTGGGACCACAGCAGGACACTGTCCAAGGTCCACGAGGGGGCACTATTAGAGACGAGCCACCACAGAGACTTAGATTATAGGGGCCATGCCCCAAACTGAAAGGACAGCAGTAGGAAGTAGCCCAGGGCAACGGACATAGACTCCCCTCTGGGAGGTCCCTTATTCAGGGGTGGACTCACACAGGGCCCTGAGCAGGGACCTGGTGGACTTGGAGGGCCTAGATCCCCCTCCCCACTGCCTTAAAGACTGAGGCACCTCAACCAGGGAAGCAAGGGGCCGGAAGATAACTGTTCCAACCACTAGGCTGCCCAGCGCTCCAAGCTCCCTGTTACATACACTTTACATTCCATTCCAGCTTCCTCTTTGTTTTACATTCCTACCATTTACAAAATGTACACGATCCCCTTTAAAGTTAAATATGAATCATTTTGTTAACTGTCTCTGAATCATACTGGTTTTCTAAATACACAACCTTAACATGTAACAACTTGATCATCTGGCTGTCCATTAGTTACAATGACTGGCTGTGGTCAAGTTGGAATCCTTGAGTCAATGTCATCTTGTTCTACAACTGCCATTTGAGAGTTTACTCTGTTGATCGTTTTTTCGAAGGAACAAACTGTAGATATTGACTGTTACAGTTAAACTCTCCTCTGTTGATCTGGATCACATATAATCTGGGCAATGAATTCTTTTGCTTTACGACAGCTGGAGTTGTTCATCATTTTTCTCCATCTAGTTTGACATAAACACAGTTACCAGGTTCTAGACGCAGCAGTCCTCTGACTGAGTGACATCGGTTGTAAGTGTTCATAAGCCCTTTTTTGCCTTTTCATCTGATGTGGTTACTCCTTCATGTCTGGCCATTTTGGAGATAGATTCTTTTCAAAAGTTGAAACACTAGTTCTGAGTTGTCTTCCTATCAGGTGCTGGACTATATCCAATAGCTGCTATTAATGTTGATCTGTAACTCTGAAGAGCAAAGAATGGATCTTCCAGCTGTAGGATTTTCTTGGCTGTATGTACAGCTCTCTCAGCCTCTCCATTAGTTTGTGGGTAATGTGGGCTGCTAGTAATATGATCAAAATCATATTTAGTATGAATGACAAATTCTGCTGCAGTGAATTGTGACTGTTGTACTTCACTAGTTGTTCTGGAATACTGTAATGAGCAAAAATGGACTTCAGTTTCTCTATAACACAGCAATAGGGAAGAAAGACTGCTAAGCAGAGATGGGGTCCACCTATCAAGGAAGGGGAAGAGCATATTTGGATAATGAGGAAGGCTTGGCTCGACAGGAGCAGGAGACAAAATCCCATAGGTAAATCCAAAACATGGAGACCTGGGAGAAGGGTCAGAGTCTGGAGGGAGCATGGGCTGTTATAGCAGGGATAAGGGAGAGACAAGAGAGAACATAGGAAGGAAATCAAATCAGTATCTTAGATGACTGTATATTAATGCAAGACGTATGGGGAATAATCAGGAAGAACTTGAAATGCTAGTTAATAAACACAACTATGACATAGTTGGCATCACAGAGACTTGGTGGGATAATACATGTGACTGGAATATTGGTATAGAAGGGGACAGCTTGCTCAGGAAGGACAGGCGGGGGAAAAAGGGAGGAGGTGTTGCCTTATATATTAAAAATGTATACACTTGGACTGAGATTGAGATGGGAATAGGAGACAGACTTGTTGAAAGTATATGGGTAAGGATAAAAGGGGTAAAAAACCAAGGGTGATGTCATGGTAGGGGGTTGCTACAGACCTCCTACCCAGGAAGAAGAGGTGGATGAGGCTTTAAAAAAAAAAAAAAAACCTAACAAAATCATTCAAAGCACAGGACTTGGTGGTGATGAGGGACTTCAACTACCCAGACATCTGTTGGGAAAACAATACTGTAGGGCACAGATTATCCAAGAAGTTATCAAAACGTATTGGAAACCATTTTTTTAGTTCAGAGGGTGGAGAAAGCTACTGGTGGGGAGGCTGCTCTAGATTTGACTTTGACAAATAGGGAGGAACTGGTTGAGAATTTGAAAGTGGAAGGCAGCTTAGGTGAAAGTGATCATGAAATGGTAGAATTCATGATTCTAAGGAATGGTAGGAGAGAAAACAGCAAAATAAAAATAATGAATTTCAAGAAGGCAGACTTAGCTAACTCAGGGAATTGGTAGGTAAGACCTCATGGGAAGTAAGTCTAGGGGGAAAAACAGTTCAAGAGAGTTGGCAGTTGTCAGGACTGAGATCCCCACTTTGAACTTTAGGGTACAAATGTAGGGGCCTGCATAAAAACTTCTAAGCTTAATTACCAGCTTAGCTCTGGTTCGGCTGCCACCATTTTCAATGGATTCCCTCCCTGGGAAACCTTGAAAAACCTTCACCAAATCCCTGGTGAAAACAAATCCAACCCCTTGGATTTAAAACAAGGGGAAATTAACCATTCCCCTCCTTCCTCCCACCAACTCCTGGTGAATCAAGATCCAAAACCCCTTTGGATCTAAAACAAGGAAAAAATCAATCAGGTTCTTAAAAAGAAGGTTTTTAATTAAAGAAAAAGGTAAAAATCATCTCTGTAAAATCAGTATGGAAATCAACCTTACAGGGTAATCAAACTTAAAGAGCTCAGAGGACTCCCCTCTAGTCTCAGGTTCAAAGTACAGCAAACAAAGAGAAACACTCTAGTAAAAGGTACATTTACAAGTTGAGAAAACAAAGGAAAACTAACACGCCTTGCCTGGCTATTTACTTACAAGTTTGAAATAGGAGAGGCTTGTTTAGAAAGATGTGGAGAACCTGGATTGATGTCTGGTCCCTCTCATTCCTGGAGAACGAACACCGTCCCAAAAGAAAGAACACAAACAAAAGCCTTCCCCCCCCCAAGATTTGAAAGTATCTTGTCCCCTTATTGGTCCTTTAGGTCAGATGCCAGCCAGGTTACCTGAGCTTCTTAACCCTTTACAGGGAAAAGGATTTTGGAGTCTCTGGCCAGGAGGGATTTATAGTACTGTACACAGGACAGCTATTACCCTTCCCTTTATAGTTATGACACGCCCCCCAAATCACAGATAGTGTTGGATGTTCGGTTCCACACTGGCTGTGATTTCTTCCTGGAGTTCTAGGAGAAAACAGAGTTAATAAGACACATGTACCTTTAGACATACTACTGATTATATAAAAACTAACAATATGTTTCATTCCAAGAACAATTGTTAACCAGTTAACTCTGGGAAACTTTCCCGGGAAAGTGCATCAGCCACTTTGTTAGAAGCTCCCGAAATGTGTTGTATTTCAAAATCAAAATCTTGGAGAGCTAAACTCCACCGAAGAAGTTTTTTGTTATTTCCCTTGGCGGTATGAAGCCACTGTAGCGCAGCATGGTCTGTTTGTAGTTGGAAACGCCGTCCCCAAACATATGGGCGTAGCTTTTCCAGCGCGTACACAATGGCGTAGCATTCCTTTTCACTGATTGACCAATGGCTTTCCCTCTCAGACAGTTTCTTACTGAGAAACACGACAGGATGGAATTCTTGATCCGGTCCTTCCTGCATTAAAACTGCTCCCACGCCTCGCTCGGACGCATCTGTGGTTACTAGGAACGGTTTGTCAAAGTCTGGGGCCCTTAGCACAGGGTCAGACATGAGTGTTGCCTTAAGCTGGTTAAAGGCCTTTTGACACTTATCAGTCCACTGAACTGCATTTGGCTGTTTCTTTCTGGTTAGGTCTGTCAGCGGGGCGGCGATTTGGCTGTAGTGGGGTACAAATCGCCTATAATATCCAGCCAACCCTAAGAAGGATTGGACCTGTTTCTTAGACTTTGGAACCGGCCACTTTTGGATAGCATCCACTTTGGCCTGTAGGGGATTTATAGTTCCTTGACCCACCTGGTGCCCCAGGTAAGTCACTCTGTTTTGGCCTATTTGACACTTTTTAGCCTTAACAGTTAGTCCTGCCTGCTGGATGCGCTCGAAAACTTTTTCCAGGTGCTCCATGTGCTCTGCCCATGAATCAGAAAAAATGGCCACATCATCGAGGTAGGCAACTGCAGATTCTCCCAATCCCGCTAGGAGACCATCTACAAGTCTTTGGAAGGTGGCGGGTGCATTTCGCAACCCGAAAGGAAGTACATTGAATTCATACACCCCTGCCTGGGTGACGAAGGCTGACCTTTCCTTAGCGGGTTCATCTAGTGGTACTTGCCAGTACCCCTTGGTTAAGTCCAAAGTAGAGATGAATTGGGCATGTCCCAATTTCTCCAATAGCTTATCTGTGCGTGGCATTGGATAGTTGTCAGGACGAGTTACAGCATTTAGCTTACGGTAGTCCACGCAAAAGCGTATTTCCCCATCTGGTTTGGGAACTAGAACCACTGGAGATGCCCATGCACTCTTAGAGGGGCGGATTATACCCATCTGTAGCATGTCCTGGATCTCCCTTTGTATAGCCGTTTTGGCATGAGGTGACTCCCGGTAGGGTGGGGTTCTAATAGGGTGAGCATTACCTGTGTCAATGGAGTGGTATGCCCGTTCGGTCCATCCTGGAGTGGCTGAGAAAATTGGTGCAAAGCTTGTGCACAGCTCCTTGATCTGCTGTCGCTGCAGACGTCCAAGGGTCGTGGAGAGGTTCACCTCTTCCACGCCACCATCCTTTTTTCCTTCATAGTAGACACCTTCAGGCCACTCCGCATCATCTGTTTCCTGGGCTGTAAACTGGCAAATGTTTAATTCTCTGGAATAAAAGGGCTTAAGAGAATTAACATGGTATACCTTAGGCTTTATGTTGGAGGTGGGGGAGGCTATGAGATAGTTAACAGCTCCTAGGCGCTCCTGGACCGTGAATGGTCCTTCCCACGACGCTTCCATTTTATGGGCCTGGATTGCCTTTAAGACCATGACTTGGTCTCCTACTTTGAAGGACCGTTCTCTGGAATGCTTATCATACCAGGCCTTTTGCTCTTCCTGAGCATCCTTTAGGTTTTCTTTAGCAAGGGCCAAAGAATGTCGGAGGGTGTTTTGTAGGTTGCTTACAAAGTCTAGAATGTTTGTTCCTGGAGAAGGCGTAAACCCCTCCCATTGCTGCTTCACCAACTGTAATGGCCCCTTAACCTCACGGCCATACACAAGTTCAAATGGTGAAAACCCTAAACTGGGATGTGGTACAGCCCTGTAGGCAAAAAGCAACTGCTGCAACACGAGGTCCCAATCATTGGAGTGTTCATTTACAAATTTACGTATCATGGCCCCCAAAGTTCCATTAAACCTCTCCACCAGGCCATTGGTTTCATGGTGGTAAGGGGTGGCAACCAAGTGATTCACCCCATGAGCTTCCCACAGGCTTTCCATGGTTCCTGCCAGGAAGTTAGTTCCCGAATCTGTAAGGATGTCGGAGGGCCAACCTACCCTGGCAAAAATGTCTGTTAATGCCTGGCACACACTTTTAGCCCTGGTGTTGCTTAAGGGTACTGCTTCCGGCCATCGGGTAGCAAAATCCATGAAAGTCAGTACGTACTGCTTTCCTCTGGGTGTCTTCTTTGGGAAAGGACCCAGAATATCCACAGCTACGCGCTGAAATGGGACCTCAATTATGGGTAGTGGCTGGAGAGGGGCTTTAACCTGGTCTTGGGGTTTTCCCACTCGTTGGCACACCTCACAAGACCGGACATAATTAGCAACGTCCTTGCCCATTCCCTCCCAGTGGAAGGACTTCCCCAACCGGTCTTTGGTTCTGTTCACCCCAGAATGGCCACTGGGATGATCATGGGCTAAGCTCAAGAGCTTTACCCGATACTTAGTGGGAACTACCAACTGCCTTTGAGGATGCCAGTCTTCCTGGTGCCCACCAGAAAGAGTCTCCTTGTATAAAAGTCCTTGTTCTACAACAAACCGGGATCGGTTAGAAGAGCTGAGAGGCGGTGGGGTGCTCCGCGCCGCCGCCCAAGCTTTCTGAAGGCTGTCATCTGCTTCCTGCTCGGCCTGGAACTGTTCCCTTGATGCTGGAGACATCAGTTCCTCCTTGGACTGTGGACTGGGGCTTGGTCCCTCTGGAAGCGATGCAGGTGCTGGGGCTGTTTCCATTGACTGTGAACCGCTGTCCGCTGGAGCACTAGGTGGTAACTCAGGCTCTGGCTGAGCCTCTTGGGTAGGGTTATCTGCTGCTTCTGCCAATTCAGGCTCGCTGGTGCCCTCTGGCGTTGGAGTTGTAGACGGGTTTGCAAGCGCTGGACTCAGGGCTGGCAATGGTTCTGGTGCTGGTTGCGTTGCCAGTTCCGGTTCTGGGACTGGCTTTGGCTGGGTCTCTGGGATTGGATCCACTACGGCTGTTGCAGTCGTTGGCAGGGGATCCAGTTCCACCACCTTTGTCTGGGTCTCCGGTAACACAGACGGGGCCCTGGTGGACGGCTCAGGAACAGGGATGGGGGTGAAAGCTTGCTTAGCCTTTGCTAGTTCCAGTTCATGTTTCCTTTCTTTTTCTCTCTCCTCCATCTCTTTTTCTTTCAGCTCCATCTCTCTCTTGTGGGCCCTCTCTTTGGCTTTTTTCAGCTCCATCTCTCTTTCATGGGCCTCCTTTTTGGCTTTTTCTTCTCTTTCTTTTAGCTCCATCTCTCTCCTGTGGGCCTCCTCTTTGGCTTTCTCCTCTCTGTCTCTCAGCTCTATCTCTCTCTTGTGGGCCTCCTCTTTGGCTTTTTCTTCTTTGGTAGTCATTTTCCTGTTTTCTTGTGCTGGGTCACCCCCTTTGCAGTTGACAAACTGGGAAGCTCTCAGCTCTGGCTGCTGCAGAGTTAACAGTAACTTTCTAACTAGCTACTCCCGAGGATGTAAAAAGAAAAAAAAAAAACAATTCAGCTTGTAAATACCTTTTACCAGTCATTTGCTAATTGAACCTTTCTCTTAACAAAGGACCTGTAAAAAAAACTTAACACCTCTGCCTTCAGGCAAGGAGAGATAAGATATGCATCTATCTACTTCCAGCTCGGCTTTCCAAGCAGCTAGAAGGAAAAAAAAATCTCACTGGCTTTTGGGTTTAAAATGATCCCACCGCTATTCACCATGTCAGGACTGAGATCCCCACTTTGAACTTTAGGGTACAAATGTAGGGGCCTGCATAAAAACTTCTAAGCTTAATTACCAGCTTAGCTCTGGTTCGGCTGCCACCATTTTCAATGGATTCCCTCCCTGGGAAACCTTGAAAAACCTTCACCAAATCCCTGGTGAAAACAAATCCAACCCCTTGGATTTAAAACAAGGGGAAATTAACCATTCCCCTCCTTCCTCCCACCAACTCCTGGTGAATCAAGATCCAAAACCCCTTTGGATCTAAAACAAGGAAAAAATCAATCAGGTTCTTAAAAAGAAGGTTTTTAATTAAAGAAAAAGGTAAAAATCATCTCTGTAAAATCAGTATGGAAATCAACCTTACAGGGTAATCAAACTTAAAGAGCTCAGAGGACTCCCCTCTAGTCTCAGGTTCAAAGTACAGCAAACAAAGAGAAACACTCTAGTAAAAGGTACATTTACAAGTTGAGAAAACAAAGGAAAACTAACACGCCTTGCCTGGCTATTTACTTACAAGTTTGAAATAGGAGAGGCTTGTTTAGAAAGATGTGGAGAACCTGGATTGATGTCTGGTCCCTCTCATTCCTGGAGAACGAACACCGTCCCAAAAGAAAGAACACAAACAAAAGCCTTCCCCCCCCCAAGATTTGAAAGTATCTTGTCCCCTTATTGGTCCTTTAGGTCAGATGCCAGCCAGGTTACCTGAGCTTCTTAACCCTTTACAGGGAAAAGGATTTTGGAGTCTCTGGCCAGGAGGGATTTATAGTACTGTACACAGGACAGCTATTACCCTTCCCTTTATAGTTATGACACGCCCCCCAAATCACAGATAGTGTTGGATGTTCGGTTCCACACTGGCTGTGATTTCTTCCTGGAGTTCTAGGAGAAAACAGAGTTAATAAGACACATGTACCTTTAGACATACTACTGATTATATAAAAACTAACAATATGTTTCATTCCAAGAACAATTGTTAACCAGTTAACTCTGGGAAACTTTCCCGGGAAAGTGCATCAGCCACTTTGTTAGAAGCTCCCGAAATGTGTTGTATTTCAAAATCAAAATCTATTACCCTTCCCTTTATAGTTATGACAGCAGTTTTTCAGAGAGACATTATTAAAGGCACAAGAGCAAACTACCCCACTGCGTAGGAAACATAGGAAGTATGGCAAGAGACCTCCCTGGCTTAACCAGGAGATCTTCAATGATCTGAAACTCAAAAAAGATTCCTAACAAAAAGTGGAAACTATGTCAAAGTACAAAGTATAATATAAACAAATAACACAAGTATGTAGGGAGAAAATTTAAAAAGCCAAGGCACAAAACAAGATTAAACTAGCTAGAGACATAACAAGAAAACATTCTATAAATACATTAGAAGCAAGAGGAAGACCAAGGACAGGGTAGACCCATTACTCAATGAGGGAGGAAAAACAATAAAAGAAAATGTGGAAATGGCAGAAGTATTAAGTGACTTTTTTGTTTTAATCAAAAAGGTTAGTAGTGATTGGACATGTAACATAGTCAATGCTAGTGAAAATGAGGTAGGATCAGAGGCTAAAATAGGGAAAAAACAAGTTAAAAATTACTTAGATAAGTTAGATGTCTTTAAGTCACCAGGTCCTGATGAAATACATCCTAGAATACTCAAGGAACTGACTGAGGAGGTATCTGAGCCATTAGCAATTATCTTCAAAAAGTCATGGAAGATGGGAGAGATTCTAGAGGACTGGAAAAGGGAAAATATAGTGCCCGTCTATAAAAAGGGAAATAAGGACAACCTGGGGAATTACAGACCAGTCAGCTTAACTTCAGTACCCGGAAAGATAATGGAGCAAATAATTAAGCAATCAATTTACAAATACCTATAAGATAATAAGGTGATAATTAACAGTCTGCATGGATTTGTCAAGAACAAATTGTGTCAAACCAACTTAATAGCTTTCACTGAAAGATTAACAAGCTTTGTGGATGGGGGGAAGCGGTAGATGTGGTATATCTTGACTTTAGTAAGGCTTTTTATACTGTCTCACATGACCTTCTCATAAACAAACTAGGGAAATATAACCTAGATGGAGCTACTATAAGGTGGGTGTGTAACTGATTGGAAAATCATTTCCTGAGAGTAGTTATCAGTGGTTCACAGTCAAGCTAGAAGGGCATGTTGAGTGGGGTCCCACAGGGATGAGTTCTGGGTCTGTTCAATATCTTCATCAATGATTTAGATAATGGCATAAAGAGTACACTTATCAAGTTTGGCAACGGTACCAAGCTGCAAGGGGTTGCAAATGCTTTGGAGGACAGGGTTAAAATTCAAAATGACCTGGACAAACTGGAGAAATGGTCTGAAGAAAATAGGATGAAATCTGATAAGGACAAATGCAAAGTACTCCACATAGAAAGGAACAATCAGTTGCACACATACAAAAAGGGAAATGACTGCCTAGTAAGGAGTATTGCAAAAGGGGATCTGGGAGTCATAGTGGATTACAAGCTAAATATCAGTGAACAGTGTAACACCATTGCAAAAAAAGCAAACGTCATTCTGGGATGTATTAGCAGGAGTGTTGTAAGAAAGACACGAGAAGTAATTTTTCCACTCTACTCTGCACTGATTAGGCCTCAACTGGAGTACTGTGTCCAGTTCTGGGTGCCACATTTCAGGAAAGATGTGGAGAAATTGGAGAAAGTCCAGAGAAGAGCAACAAAAATGATTAAAGGTCTAGAATCCATGACCTATGAGGGAAGATTGAAAAAACTGGGCTTGTTTAGTCTGGAGAAGAGAAGACTAAGAAGTGACATAACAGTTTTCAAGTATATAAAAGGTTGTTACAAGGAGAAGGGAGAAAATTTATTCTCTTCTCTTTAACCTCTGAGGATCGGACAAGAAGCAATGGGCTTAAGTTGCAGCAAGGGCAGTTTAGGTTGGATATTAGGAAAATCTTCCTAACTGTCAGGGTGGTTAAGCATGGGAATAAATTGCCCAAGGAAGTTGTGGAATCTCCATCACTGGAGATTTTTAAGAGCAGGTTAGACAAACACCTGTCAGGGATGGTCTAGATAACACTTAGTCCTGCCATGAGTGCAGGGGACTGGACTAGATGACCTCTCAAGGTCCCTTCCAGTCCTACGATTCTATGATTCTATGAACATAGTATGTCTTTAATGTACTTTATTTCTATATACCTGGGAAAATAGTCCATTATGACAAGGTAATGATGTCTTCTGAATTTACATAAATCTGCAGCTAGTCTTTTCCAAGGTCTGTATAGTAGAGGTGGTTATGTTCTACACAGTTGGTTCAGCATGGTCTCTTAAGGTTATTTTTACTGGATCTCCTTTCAAAAATTAAATATAATCAACTACTACGTGTTTGTGCACTTTTCTCACTAGCTGCATCATGGCTACCACACTGTGGTTGAGAATAGTGTTGGTCTTTGATCACATGCAGTTAGAATGCAAAGCTTTTGTCTTTGTAAGTTGTTTCTGTGGCGAACTGACCCATGTAGTTCAGAATGCCTCCATGGCTAGTCAGAGCTGTGTCAGGTGACTTCAGCTCTGGGAGGGGTTGAAGGTGATTGTAAATCCTTTCTGATATGACTGTTACCTCTGCTCCTAAGTCAATTTTAAAGTCAATAGTCTTTCCATGAATATTCAGTTTCACGTTCCAGGCAGGCTGTGTGTCATCACATGTGATAAATCCCAGAAACAATGGCTCTTGATTGTAATATTAGTCAACTCCCTGACTGCTTTGGCACGGCAAACAGTTGGAAAATGACTGTATTTTGTGCCTTTATTACGTCTTGAGCCTTTAACTAGCTATACATCTCTTGGGTTATGATTTTTTCAACATCTTATGCATTTAGTCTGAAATGCTTTGTGATTATCCTAAAATTTGTCCCTCTTAGCCTCAGGGATCTTATGATAATGACTTTTAGCACTCGTGCTGTGTTTATTTACAGCTTCTAAACTAGTTTCTTGTTTTTCAAGTTCAGCAAGTTTGTTTTGCTGCTTCACAAGTTTAGACCGCTTTGCTAATTGAATAAATGTGTGTTTGGTTAAGTCTGCTTTTCATGATAGCTGCTGTAAAAGACATTTGTCTGTAAGCCTTATGACCAATCTATCACTAATATTTTCATGTTTTACAAGCCCCAAATCAGATTTTTTTGCTAATGCATGTAAACCTCTAATAAAAGATTTAACATTTTCTTCTGGCTGTTGAATTCTCTGGTGAAAACACATCTTATCAGAAATGACACTTCTCTGAAGTATAAAGTATGTATCAAACATCAGCAGAACTGTTTAATAGTCATCTTTGTGATTATGTCTTCAGTGAATGTAAAAGATTTAAAGGTATACCCTCCTTGCTTCCCCATAGCATGAATTAAAGACGATACCTGAATATCTCCAGTTTCCTTTTGGTTGCAGTGTGAAATCTTGTAGAATGTTGCTTCCAGTCTGTCCATTCTGAAGCTTTGAGAATCTTGAATGGTATATTTATGCCTCTAAAGATCTCTAGACAACTCCCCAAATTTAAAACACAACACTAGAACATCTATAGTTTTCAATGACACAGCTGGAGTTAACTGGGGGCATTTAAGAATGGCATATTGATGCACTCCTTGCATCGGAAGAAGTGAGGTTCTTACCCACGTATTGGGAGCATAAGCTTTCTTCTGTTAGTCTTAAAGGTGCCACAGGACCCTCTGTTGCTTTATATATATGAAATCCTTCAACCTTTGTTGCTTTTTTAAAATTATTTTCTTCTTCTGCTTGCAACCTTTGCTAGTTTCCTTCTGTTTCTGTTCTCCTCTGGCAGTTAGATTGCTATTACTTCTGACGCCATGTCATGTACCGGATATGGGCTGTTTACACTCCAGAGAGAGATACAAGAGATGTGTTCTCTTTAAGACATTTTAATGCACTCATTGCTCTAGCTATGACCAGATCAGGTAAATGATGTTAGACATGTCGCCTCCTAGTGACTAAACATTATAAAATAGTTGTACATTCCATTACGGGGGAATTAGCAGTGTACCAAGAAAATGGCCAATACAGCCAAAAACTGAATGTATCCATTGGCTAAGCACCTGTGAAGAGGGTTCTTAGCAGGCTGCAACTCTTACTATAACTCAGAGGCTTTGGCAATGAATGCTGGGTAACCGTATGGCTGCTCCATGCCTGGGTTTGAGTTAGGGCAAGTGTCTGCTACTTTGTTCTCTACCTAGCTTTCCCACAATCCCCTCCTCCTCTGAGCCCAATTATTCAGGCTTTGCACAGGGGATGAGAATTTGGCCCTAGTCATACTACACATACAAAATACAGTTACCATTCTGCTGGGTAAGGGGAAAGCTGATGTATTGACATGAAATGGAAAGTGGGACTGACAGACTTCTCATCTCCCTAAACCTGCCCTGAGATTTTCAGTGAGTATGGCACAGACAGTGTCACAGTCACTCTGTCAGTAAGGGCATATTTGAATTTTTGTATTATTATTACAAAGAGAAAAGGCACAGACTGAGAAATAAGGTGCAGGGATGTCAGCTCTTATTTCTTTTTTGCCATAGTGTTAAAACTGCCTCCTGATACCAAGGAGACACTTGCCTCTCTTATGAGCCTATTTTCTGGCAGTGGTTTTTTTTATTCTGATAAATTAGCAACTGGCTCTGAAGTTGTTTTTATTCTTCTGGGGAATAATGCCACATTGCTTTTCTACTTTTGTGTTATTCACCTTGCTTTGCATATGATGTCAGGTGAATAATGATTTTTATTATTTTGCCCTCCAATTATTTTGTTTTTATCTGATTAAACTGCTAGGGTATTTGTAAACAATAAGCATTCTTTCTCTCATCTTCTCTTGGTGAGTGTCCGATGGGGCTCTTCTCTCAGTCTCAATGAATACAAAGTCTAATTCAAGGTCTCTGTAATGATAGTCAAATCTTCCATGGGACTACCCTGCTACCTGAGAGATCACCTTTCCGTCTGTGACCACGGCCTCTCATGAGACTTGCATTCCACTGGCACAAACTGTCCGCCCAGGGTGAAGATTGATGGGTGTGAGTGACAGGAGCTGGATCTAGACTATGGAGTCCACTCCCTTGGGAGATGAGGATCATCATATGCTTCACTGCATTTAGAATTAAATGCAAACTAAGTTTCTTTGATTTAGCTTTCCCTCAATTAGTTCTTAACAGACACACACAACCCACTCATTCACTCACAAACAATTAAAAAGTGCTATATTCCAACTATTTCTCCTACAGACTAAGAAGAAAGAAGGAGAGAAACACAGAGAGAGATTGGAGCTATTTCTAAATAACTGGGCACTAAAGACAGCAAATATGATTCCAAATAGCCAAAACAAGTAGATGGGATGAGTATGAAGGTGCAGTTTTTTACAGTTACTTTATTTATCTGTGGTACTTAAATGGCCCCCATCATCTTAAAATCTGAGCAGCTCATTCATTATTATTTTATTTATTAACAGTTCATTTATTTTAGAATGGAAATCTCATAAAAAAACTACAACTTAAAATGGAGATAAACTTAAAAGATAGACAATTATAAATTAGCCTATATAAGTCCTTAAAGCTGTAGTGACGAGACCTGCTACCAGTCACTTTCTTCAACTTTGTGGTATTGATCATATATTGTGGTTGATGCATTTCTACTCTTTGTCTTCCTCTTCTGTCTTGTGAGTTGGTAGTTTTAAAGTCTTTCAGCATCTCATGTTTAGGTCCAAACTTCTGGTTTTTCTTACATTTAGATGTCTAACCTGTTTATTAGTTGTCCTATCAAACACTGCATGATACGAAGCCTTTCTCTTTTTTCCTCCTATTTTCATCTTGTTAAAGTCTTCATTTTGAGTTTACATTTGACTATTGTTGAAGGGGTTTCTCCCATCCTATTTTATTATACTGTCAGGTTTGGTGGCGAGTGAGGATCCTCTTCCAGCAAACATCAAAAAGTTCCACCAGACTTCTAAGTAGTTGTCTTTTTTCCTTCTCCTTGTAGAATTCTGACAGTTTTAATCTTTCTAATACCAGAATTTCGCACACTTTTTGATACCATATTTTGCATTATAATGTGCCTGCAAAAAAGGTGCAGAGTATAACCCCCCGTATTTACTGATGGCTTGGTACTCTATTATTTTTGTTTGGAGCACATGGAAAGAGGGAGTCAGATAACTAGCTATTGTCATTAGATGAGGGGGTGCAGGCACAAATCCTGTTACGGAATTCTGTTCTCAGACTTGTCCATGAGTATTTCTCATGCCCCATAAAAATAACCCCATAATACTGTTGCATAGACAAGTGCAGAGAAACAGCTGTTGTGCTAAGTCTGTGTGATGCTAACAGAGACATTTTCTGAACAGCACCCAATGCAGTTTTGATTAAATAAAGTACTCTTAAGTGGCAGTGGTTGGAAAAATGCTGCTTCTGCTACTTTTTAAATCTAGCTTGCAGACATATTACTCTGATTCACTCCCTTTCTGTAATTGTCTTTTGCAGAGGAATTTAATCGATTTCCACAGCAAATAATTAATAAAAAGGGAGGATGGATTATGAGTAATTGTGATGAAATGTTAAATTGTTATACTGTGCAGCCGCTAGGTAGCACTGTGTGTAAAATACAATGGAACCCCATTTATCCAATATAATTGGAACCAGGGCCCTCAGATCGGATCATCAAAAATTCAAACAACAAAGCAAATGGGTGGAACTTGGGCTGTCAGTCCCAAAGGTGGCAGGGCTCTGTCTGTCAGCCCAGGCAGCAGGACTGACAGCTCAAGCCCTACCGACTAGTTTGGTTAATACGGAGAGCTGGATAATGGAGGATCAGATAAATTGAGTTCTACTGTACCTGATTTAAAGGAATCTCAGCCACACCTGGAAGACCATTAAAGGATCTTATGATGAACACATCTGGTGTGTATAAGCAAGCACTGTGATCGGTCCATATCTGGTACAGAAGAACATGGCATGGTGCTAGAAGTAAACTAAGAACAGAAACAGAAGGAAAACTGCAACAAAGGTTGCAGACAGAAGGAACAAAGCAACAAAGGTTACAGGATCTCATCTAAATTCCACTCTTCAATGCCCCAGAGCACTTCAACTTTGACAAAGCTTCAGAATGGACAGAGTGGAAACAATATTTTGCAAAATTTCGCATTGCATACAAACTCCACAATGAAACTGGAGATATACGGGTATCTTCTTTAATGTATGCTATGGAGAAGCAGGCAGAACATATCTTTAATCTTTTGACATTAGTGAAGACAGTCACAAAGATGACTATGAAAGGGTTCTGGCTATGTTTGATGAATACTTTATACCCCATGGAAATGTGGCTTATGAAAGAGAATGTTTTCACCAGAGAATTCAAGAACCCAGGGGGAAATGCTGAATGTTTTATAAGACTCCTCATACATTGGCTGAAAACTGTGATTTTGGGGATGCAAAACATGAAAATATCAGAGACAGGCTGGTTATTGGGTTAACAAATCAAAACCTCTCACAGCAGCTACAATGGAAGAGAGATTAACCCCAGACACAGCTATACAGATAGCAAGGCAGTCAGAATTAATCAAACAACAGAGCAAAAGGCAGGAGCAACTTGAAAAACCTGAAACTAGCTGAGAAGCTCTAAACAGATACTTGAGTGTTCAAAGTCATTATCATAAAATAAGGAAAGAGAACTCCCAGACTAAGAGGGACAAATTCCAGCCTACATGCACATGGTGTGGAAAAAGTCATATCCCAAGAGATGATGCACGTCCAGCCAGTGGTAGACAGCATAATACATGCACAAAGTACGGCTATTTTCCAGCTGATTGCAGTACCAAAGCAGTCAGAGTTGCCTTGCACTGCAGACAACCAAAACACTTGTGATGACATACCGCCTGCCCGAAGAGTGAAATTGAATATTCATTGCAAGAGCGTTGACTTTAATATTGACTCAGGAGCTGACATCACAGTCATCTCAGAAAGGACTTACAATCAATCACCTTCAACCCCTCCCAGAGCTGAAGTCACCTGACACAGCTCTGACTAGCCCTGGAGGCATAAATGACTGGTGCCCCCCAGCTGAAGGGGAAGACACGTGACCTCCCTACGTGACCTCCCCATGTGTCTCTGCCCCACCCCCAGCTCGGGGTCCCCATGTTCTCCCCACCCTAAGTTACCTGTGGAGGGGGTGGTATCTCTGTATTCCCACTGTGCTGGCTCCTCCCCTGGCACGTTTGGCAGCTCTTCCTGGCAGCCAGAGCCATAGGCACCGACGCCGTGGGTGCTCTGGGGCTGGAGCACCCATGGGGAAAAATTGGTGGGTGCTCTGCACCCACCAGCAGCCAAGCTCTCCGCCCCAACTCACCTCACCTCCGCCTCTTCCCGTGAGCACCCCGCATGCTCTCGTTTCCTCCCAGCGCCTGCTGCTGCAAAACAGCTGTTTCGCAGTGTAACAAGCTCTGGGAGGGAGGGGGAGGAGCGGGAACGTGGCGCGCTCTGGGGAAGAGGCAGGGCTGGGGGCGGATTTGGGGAAGGGGTTGGAATAGGGGCAGGGAGGGGACGGAGTTGGAGCTGGGACTTTGGGGAAGGTGTTGGAATGGGGGCAGGGCAGGGGTGGAGTCTGGGCGGGGCCGGGGGGGGGGTCGAGCACCCACTGGCACCAGCAAAAGTCGGTGCCTATGGCCAGAGCTCGGCAGGGAGCGGGACAGAGCCACTCCTGGATGCTGCGTGGTGCAACGCAGCAGCTGCCTGGGAGAGCGCCTGGCTGTGGCAGCAGTGGGCTGTCTCCCGCCAGGGCTTGGCTTCTGGGATAACAGCTGAGCAAGTCGGAGTCCCCCCCCCACCCCCTCCCCCAGCATGCTCAGAGTTGGCTCCTGTCCCCAGAAGCTGAGCCTGGGCCAGGGCTGCCCGGGGGGGGCAAGTGGGGGAATTTGCCCCAGGCCCCGCAGGGGCCCTGCGAGCCCTGGCCGAGAATCCCTTTCCTGGCTTAGAGGTGCCTCACCCAGTGGCAGTCCGGGTCTTTGGTGGTCCTTCAGTGCTGCCGAAGACGCGGAGCGACTGAAGGACCCGCTGCCGCCGCCGCAGACTCACCGCCCAGTAAGTACAAGCGCTGCAGCGGGTGGCATCTTTTTTTTGGTCCACTCCCCCGCTTTGCCCCAGGCCCCCTGAATCCTCTGTGCGGCCCTGGCCTGGGCAGGGAGCGGCCGCTGTTGCCCGTCCCCAGCCAGGCGGCAGGTTTTCTCACAGCCAGCATGCTCTTTGCTCCAGACGTGATGGCTCCAGCTCGCTCGGCCGCTGTCCCGAGAAGCTGAACCTGGGCGGAGAGAAGCCTGCTGCTGCCACAGCCAGGCGTTCTCCCAGTCAGCCCGAACACTGCGCTGCACTGGGCAGAGTCCCAGGCAGCATGGCTGGAAGAGGCTCTGGCTCCACCCCTTCACATCTGGCTCTGGCCCCACCACTTCCTCTCCCCACCCAGGCTGGCTGCTGGGGGGGGGGGGCACTTGACCCTTTGTGCCCCTCCAACAAATCGCGTATGCCTGGAGGTATTCTGAGCTGCAAGGGCCAGTTCATGTATGCAGTGTTGGTGTAGCACAGTGTTGCATGGGCCAGTTCACCATAGAAATAACTAACACTCTGAATGCATAGCTTTTGTCTTTGTATGTGACCAAAGGACCACAGACCAACTGCCTTCTCGTCCACAGCATGGAGGCCATGGTGGGCCGAGTGAGAAAGGTGGAAGAACTCGTTGGAAAATTGGGTGATCCTGAATTTCTGAAAGGAGATCCAGTACAAATAGCCTTAAGATACAATACTGATCCATATATTGTACATACACCTCACGGAATTCCTATCCCATTACTTCGTAAAGTGAAAAATGAGTTAGAGAATGGTGCAGATTGGCATAACTGAGAAAATCTGAGCCGACAGCATGGTGTGCTCTAACAGTACCAGTTATAAAGAAAAATGGAAAAATATAAATCTATGTGGATCTTAAAAGACTTAATGAAGCAGCTGTAAGAGAAAAATATCCTCCGATCACAGAATGACTTCCTTCCCAAGATGAAAGGAGCTACAGTCTTTTCCTCGAGCAGATTCTGGCAAATTCCTTTAACCCAAGAAAGTGCTAAACTGACTAAATTTATCACACCCTTTGGGAGATTTTGCTTTTGAAGATTACCTTTTGGAACTACCAGTCAGGGGCGCTGGAACAGCGGCAGGGGGGCAGAGGGGGATGGGGGGGGGGAAAGGGGCCATGGCCCTCTCACTTTCGAAAGTGGACAGGCCTGGCCCATCCACTTTTTGCCACGGGCCCAGTCCCCTACCCCTCCTCTTCCCCCCAGAGGCCTTGCCCCCTGGCCAGGCTACAAGCTGGAGCCCAAGCTGGGTAAGAGAGGCCCGGGGAGCTCGGGCAGCTGTGGGCAGCCACAGACCCTCCACCTGCCCAGGGTGGGGAGGACAAGAGCAGCCCCTGGCTCATGTCCCCGCCTTCTGGGCCCCCCACCCAGGGCAGATGGCGAGTCCGCAGCTCCCCACAACTGACCATGGGCTCTTACAATGGCCCATCT
This sequence comes from Chrysemys picta bellii, assembly GCF_011386835.1. Lineage (NCBI taxonomy): Eukaryota > Metazoa > Chordata > Testudines > Emydidae > Chrysemys > Chrysemys picta. The sequence goes on along the minus strand of NC_088792.1, from coordinate 269,906,096 downwards.
GTGGCTCTTCAGCCCCAGAGGCCCCGCACCCAGGCCAGGCCGGAAGCCAGAGCCGGGTCAGGGTAAGAGCCATGCAGGCAGTTGTGGGGAGCCCACGGACCCTCCACCTGCCCTGGGCGGGGGCACAGGGGGCAGGGACATGAGCCGGGGCTGCTCTTGGGCCCCCCCCCACCCTGGGCAGGTGGAAGGGACCGGGCTTCCCAGCTGGGCTCTGGCTTCCGGCTTGGCTGGGGCCTCGGAGGAAAGAGATGGGGCACAGGCAAGGCCTCATGCGCCCCACACACACACACACACACTTTTAGGAAAAATCCATCGCCCCTGCCAGCAGTACACCTAAAATTTTCCAAAGGAATGTGGTAGAACTGTTAATAAACAAAAATGCAGTTGTAGTTTTAATGGATGATATTCTGATATATGGATCTTCGATGAAAAAACACAGAAAAAACCTCAACGAAGCTCTAAGCCTAATCAGTCAGTCTGGACTGAAGTTAAACAAGGAAAATGCGTTTTCTGTCTACCCCAAACTGAGACAATAAACAAAGATGGAATCAGTCCTAGCCCTAAGTAAGTACAAGCAATTTAAGAATTGAATGCACCACCTAATATACCAGAACTGTGATGTATGCTGGGGATGGTAACTTACCTTGGTCAATACCTATGAGACCTTTCTACAGTGACAAAACCACTGAATGAATTGTTAAAATTCAGCACATTTTGGCTATGATGGCCAAATCAAGAAATTGCCTTCAAAAGGGTAAAAGAAATTATTTCAACAGCTCCAGTTCTTAGGTACTATACTACAATGTGCACAAACCTACAATGGGGGTCAGGGTGGATGCAAGCAGCTATGGCCTAGGTAGTGCATTGTTCCAACAGTGTGGTGCTACGTGGAAGACAGTTACATTTTGCTCTCACACACTTACAGAAGCTGAAAAATTATATGCACAGATTAAAAAGGAGGGCCTGGCAAGCATATTGGCATCTGAGAAGTCTTACAGATATCTGTGTGGACTGGATTTGTTTACACTGATAATAGACCAAAACTGCTTGTAACCTTCATCAACAGAAAAGCCCTGGATCAACCACTGCTGAGATGCCAACGTCTATTGCTAAGGTTAATGAGATTTAACCCACTTGCTAAATATGTTCCTGGGGAAAATCTGGTAGTAGCACTGTAGCAGACACTCTGTTACAGATCTTAGCATCACACTCAACTACCCATGAGCTCAAAGATGATGTAAAGATGTACATGGCTGCTGTGGACACATACAGATCAGTGTCAGAAAAGAGCCTACTCCAGCTACAAAAAGCAAACTTCACAGACTTGCAATTTCAGGAAGTTTTAAGTTTACACTGGGGCAGCTGACCCAAGTATCTAAAGGACAATAAGGACAAGAGCAGGGGTGGGCAAACTACAGCCCGCGGGCCACATCCGGCCCACCGGTCGATTTAATCCAGCCCTTGAGGTCCCACTGGGGAGCAGGGTTTGGGGCTTGCCCTGCTCCCGGCTGCTCCGCACAGCTCCCAGAAGCAGCAGCATGTCCCCTCTCCAGCTCCTACATTTAGGGCAAGCCAGGGGGCTCTGCACACTGCCCCCGCCCCAAGCACTGCCTCCGCAGCTACCACTGCAGGAACTGCGGCCAATAGGAGCTGCAGGAGTGGCGCCTGAGGACGGGGCAGCACACAGAGCCGCCTGGACGCACCTCCATGTAGAACCCAGAGTGGGGACATGCTGCTGTTTCTGAGAGCTGCTTCAGGTAAGCGCTGCCCGGAGCCTGCAGCCCTGAGCTCCGTCTCCCCCCCACCAACCCCCTGCCCCAGCCCTGATCCCCCTCCCACCCTCCAAACCCCTCGATACCAGCCCGGAGCACCCTCCTGCACCCGAAACCCCTCATCCCCAGCCCCACCACAGAGCCTGCACCCACAGGCAGAGCCCCCCACGCACACACACCAACATCTTGCCCCAGCCCAGAGCCCCCTCCCGTACCCTGAATCCCTCATTTCTGGCTCCACCCAAGAGCCCTCACCCCGCCCCGTGTCCCAACCCCCGACCCAGCCCTGATCCCCCGCCCGCCCTCCAAACCCCTTGGTCCCAGCCTGGAGCACCCTCCTACACTCCAAATCCCTCATCCCCAGAGCCCGCACCTCCAGCCGGAACCCTCACCCCCACCCCGACCCCAACCCCCTGCCCCAGCCCAGAGCCCCCTCCTGCACCATGAACTCCTCATTTCTGGCCCCACCCCAGAGCCCACACCCCCAGCCAGAGCCATCACTCCCTCCTGCAACCCAACCTCAATTTTGTGAGCATTCATGGCCTGCCATACAATTTCCATATCCACATGTAGCCATGGGGCCAAAAAGCTTGCCTATCCCTGGACAAGAGACTACTTTGTGGTTTGTGGAAAATTAAGCAAGTCAAATGGACTAATGATTAAAGGCAATTGTATCATATTTCCATATGAATTGAGAGAAGAAATCCTAAGCCTCATCAATGAAGGACATCAAGGATTAACTAAATGCTATGAACAGGCCGACTGATCAGTGTGGTGACCAGGCATCGGGAAGGCCTTAAAGAATGAAGTATCTGCATGGGAACACTGCAGAACTAACAGACCAACACAACACAAACAACATTTAATAACAAAACCTCTACCAGACAGACCTTGGAAGAGACTGGCTGCAGATTTATGCCAATTCTGAGGACATCATTACCTGGTCATAATGGACTATTTTTCCAGGTATACAGAAAAAATGTACTTGAGAGACATAACATGTCACAGTGTTAATGAGAACTGAGGTGCAGTTTTGCTCTCTTTGGTATTCCAGAACAACTAGTAACGGACAACAGACCACAATTCACTGCAGCAGAATTTAAGTCGTTCTGAATTATCTTGATCATATTACTATCAGCCCACATTACCCACAAGCTAATGAAGAGGCTGAGAGAGCTGTACAGCCAACCAAGAAAATCCTACAGTAGGAAGATCCATTCCTTGCTCTTCTGAGTTACAGATCGACACCAATAGCAGGCAGGGCCGGCTCCAGGCACCAGCTCAGCAAGCAGGTGCTTGGGGAGGCCAAGGGGAAGGGGCGGCACGTCCGGCTCTTCGGTGGCAATTTGGTGGTGGGTCCCTCGGTCCCTCTCAGAGGGAAGGACCTGCCACCGAAGTGCTGCCGAAGAAGAAAGCGGCGTGGTGGAGCTGCCGCCGAAGTGCCATTGATCTTGATTGCAGCTTTTTTTTTTTTCCCCACCACTTGGGGTGGCAAAAACCCTGGAGCCGGCCCTGATAGCAGCTATTGGATATAGTCCAGCACTGCTTCTGATGGGAAGACAACTCAGAACTACTGTTCAAATTTGTTCATGTCAAATGGGATGGAGAAAAAGGATGGAGAACTCCAGCCATAGTGAAGAAAAAGAATTCAGCACCCAAATCATATGTGATTGAGACTGACAGGGGAGAGTTAAATAGAAACAATCAATATCTACAGTTTGTTCCTCCAAAAGAATAATCACAGGCCCAGGCATGCTTGGTTTGGAATCTCATGAGCTAGTCATTTTTTGTCTTCATGGTATACAGACATCAACTGATACAAACCTTAGCTAATCATCACTGGAGGTTTCTAAGAACAGGTTGGACAAATACCTGTCAGGGATGGCCTAAGTTTATTTGGTCCTGACTCAGTGCAGGGGTCTGGAATTGAAGACTTCTTGAGGACCTTTCTAGCTCTACATTTCTATGATTTCTATGAAACTATAATTGGGGAGTAGAGAGAGAACATTAAACGTACATTATTAATTATTTTAGCATTTGGTACCGTTCAAAGTAATACAACAGACTTATCAGCCCAGTTGCAATAATGAGTGACAACTGGCTGCTTGACAACTAGATTTTCTTCTCCACCTCTGAAATTATGGGAATAACCTTTTGTATTTACTTTTGGGATGTGGTAAATTAGTACTTTGGCTTCATTACAAAAAATAATTAAAGCAGTCACACAATAGCACCATTCATTGCTGTACTTCTCTTTCCCTGCAGAACGTCCCCATGTCAGTTCTCTTTAGTTTGGGTCCCAAATTCCACTACGTGCTGGACTGCCCGTGTTTTTTTCTTTTGTCCATCTTCCATGTCTCATTGGAAAGGCTCCTGTTATTTAATTCCAAAGTGTTTCTACTGTCGCTTTTGTTGTAGAAACTATGTGCTGGCAGACTCATGGTTTGATCTTATTTACTTTCAAATGTTTTCTCTTATAGAATTTGCTGTAGAACATCTACTTGAATTGTCAGGTGTAACTTATGGATAACAATCTGCCCTACTGACATCTTAAGTGTACAGCTTTGTAGAAAAGGATTCATGATCCACGTGTTTTAATCAGCCTAAAAAAAAAGTATAACCCTGTTTATTCCAAAATTATGCATATTAATTATTATTATTTGCATTACATGTATAGTATAGTAGGATTTCTGCCCACAGAAATATATTTACCTTTTTTTTTTTCTAAAATGTTTCCATATGAATGTAATGCTCATGAAAGGTGCTGGATTTGCAGGCCTGGAGAATAAAGCCCTCTCTTTATAGGAGGAAGCATTCTATAATGCTTCACATCACCAGGTACAGTAGTGGATGAACATGTTAATTTCAGCGCATACCAATAAATATGGGTCGCAAAAGAGAGCTCTAGAAACAATTAATGCAGTTGTAAAGGAAAAATGACCTTCTAAAAATTGTTGCCTGCTGAGAAGTACAGAAGAAATTCAGTTCAAGCTGATATCATCCCAAATAATTAATATTTGTAGGAAACGGCATCCAGAGGTTGAAGAGGAAGAAGAGGTTATATGAAAAGTGCTCGACTGATAGATGTATTGGAGAGGTAAAGTCATCATTTAAAAAGAAAATATTAATATTGCTTGAAAAAAGAACACACTGACTGTTTGGGAAAGTGACACCCATTACAGGCACCCCTTCTGCAGGATGCCTAACTTTAAGCACCTGCGTAGTCTGGAACTACTTAAGTGTTTAATGCAATGGTGGGCAATCTGATTGCAGGCCGCAAGACATTTTGCTGACATTTATTGTCCGCAGGCACAGCCCCCCGCAGCTCCCAGTGGCTGCGGTTCACTGTTCCCGGTCAACGGGAGCTACGGGTCGCAGGGACGTGCTGGCCGCTGCTTTCCGCAGCTCCCTTTGGCCAGGAATGGTGAACCGCAGCCACTGGGAGCTGCAAAGGGCTGTACCTGTGGACAGTCAACATCGGCAAAATGTCTTGCGGCCTGCAATCAGATTACCCTAATGGGCCACCATGGACCACAGGTTGCCCACCCCTAGTTTAATGTCAGGCACCTGCTAAGTACCTTGCTGAACTGGGGTCTTAACAATCTTCCCTCTGCTTTTGTTGGCTAAGAGATGGACAAACTCTTTATAGCAAAAAATATAGTCAACAAATTTAGCCTTTTTTCTCACTTTGCAAATTTCCCATGACCAGAGTTTGGTTTTTTCCCCAGGCGTAGACTGAGTAGACTGTCGGTCCTTCATCAGTTAAGACTGAGCCGATCACAACACGTCTTCCAATCTTCTCTCGCTCTGGCCATCCTTCACCATGCTTGTCCATATCTCCTTGTTAGGAAATCATCCCACCTCTTTGGAGGCCGACTGTGTGGCCATTTCAGTTCTCGCGGATACCACTCAGATATAGCTGCAGTCCATCTGTGTCACTGAGTCGGGCCACATGTCCTGCCCACCACATTTTGCTGAGCCTGCTTTCAACAACATCTCGCACTCCAGACTGCTGCCTAATTATTTCATTGGGGATGTGATCGTGGAGCGAAATGTCCAAAAATGTTCGTTCCATCGCCCTCTGTGTGACAGACAGTTGATGTTCTTCAGTCTTTGTCAGCGACCATGTTTCGCTGCCATATAGCATCGCTGGAAGCACGGTCGAGTTAAAAAGATTCGCACGAGTTGTTTTGCTGATCTTTCCTTGGAGGATGTCCCTGATGTCGTTGAATGTGCACCATCCAGCTTTTTTTCTGCGCAACAGTTCGCCTTTATGATCGTGGCGCATGTTGACTTCCTGGCCCAAATAAACGTATTCGTCGACCTCTTGGATCTGCTCTCCTCCAAGAGTTATTTGGGTTCTTGGCAGATCATCTGATCTCATATATTTCGTTTTCGACTTGTTCGTTTTTAATCTGACTTGACTACTTTTCGCGTTCAGTTCTTTAAGCATTCTCTCAAGCTGGACTGTATTTTCGGCTATCAACACTATAACATCTGCGAACCTGAGATGGTTTAGCCACTCGCCGTTGACATTAATCCCACCTTTCAGGTCTGCTCATCGAAAGACCAATTCAAGACAAGCTGTGAATAATTTTGGTGAAACTGTATCTCCTTGTTTCACACCTTTCTCAATGGGAATTCGGAGGGGAGTATCGAACAGCGATATATCCGTGCTGCAGTCAGAGTTCACTTCCTTTAATAATGTGATATTTTGCGCTAATGCCCTGTTCTGAAAGAGCTTCAAGAACGGCGTTAGTCTCCACGCTATCAAACGCCTTCTCGTAGTCAATGAAGGCAATGCACAAAGGGAACTTGTATTCCCTCAAACACTCTAGTAGTTGGTTTAGAGTGAAGATGTGGTCTATCGTGCTGTAATTTCTTTGAAAACCAGCCTGCTCTCTAGGTTGCTGTTCATCCAGGTTTCGCGACAGTCGATTTGTTATTATTTTGGTGAACAACTTAGACATGCGAAAGCAGGCAGATCGGGCAATAGTTCTTTAGATTTTCTCAATCGCCTTTCTTATTCATAGATTCATAGATTATAGGACTGGAAGGGACCTCGAGAGGTCATCGAGTCCAGTCCCCTGCCCGCATGGCAGGACCAAATACTGTCTAGACCATCCCTGATGCAGCAAGATGGTATTGGACTCTTTCCAACTGGCCGGTATCTTCTGGATTTCCAGGTAATGGCTGAACCTTTGGGCGAGAGCTTTCCAGAGTTCCTGACCTCCCACCTTAAGCACTTCTGCTGTCAGAGTGTCCTTGCCTGGAGCCTTCCCCTCTTTCATTTGATGGACTGTGTGACAGACTTCGCTGGTGAGAACCGGGAGTATGTGTTCATTGGTTTGTTGAAGTGATGGCATTGGGACGTATATACGGAATGCAAACAGCTGGGTATAGAAATCCCTGCAGATTGCCTCCATCTCTGTTTGACTGGTTACTGATTCTCCATCCTTGTTCTTCAAAGCCGATAATGATGACCTATACAACGCCAGTTCCCGTTTGCTTTTTTTGAGACTTTTACGATCTTCAGCAGCCTTTAGGAGCTTTTCAGTTCGAAATTTCTCAAAGTCTTTCTTCAGCTTCATTCGTATGAGCTTGCAGAGAAGGGAGTCCTCAAGCCTGTCACTGCCATTTATTTTCATTTTCCTCCTCTTCTTCAATAAGGTGTTTGTATTCTCACAGATTCTTCTGCTAGCTCTTTTTGGTCTTTCATGCTTAGCTAATTTCATGCACCATTTCAGTCTCTTGCTAAAGTTCTCATAATCATCATCGGAGGCTCCAGTCTTCCCTGGAAATGTTTTCCTTCAGGATTGCCTCGTCGAAAGTTACCGGTCGGTGCTTTCTGTTCACCATACACAGCGCCTTTTTCTCCACTTTCACAGTGAACGTGAGTCTGGCTCTCAGTAGGCGATGATCACTGCCGATGTTAAATGATGGTACTACTGAAATATCCTGCACAATGTGTCATCTATCGATCAGAAATTAATCAATTTCATTCTGTGTCTTCATGTTCGGTGTGATCCAAGTCCATCTCCTGTTGGCCTTCTTTCAGAACCAGGTGTTACCACTGAACATTCTCCTCTTCTCTGCCAATATAGCTAGTCGTTCTCCTCGCGCGTTTCATTCTCCGATACCGTACCTTCCTATGAAATTTTCACCCTCTCTCCCTCTTCCAACCTTGGCATTAAAATCTCCCATCGCAATTGTATATGCGGAACTCTGAGTGAGAGTTTCCTCCAGCTCCTGATGGAATCCTTCCACATCGTCATCTTCGCATGCACTTGTGGGAGCGTAGATCTGGATGATTTTGAGAGTGCTGTTTCAGTTCAATTGGAGGTATAGCACCCCGATACACGATGACTTCAAATGGCATGAGACGATTTTCGAAGACCATTCCTCGTTTATGATGAATCTGTCTCCTCCAACTGTCCTTGTGCCTTCTCCTTTTCCTAGAAGGACGGTGCTTCCATCCCTCCAGCTGACCTCCATCTCCTTTTTTCGTCATGTTTCGCAAATACCCAGCACATCGCAGGCTGTTTTTGCCTTTTCCTTCATGAGATGGTTTATCGATTCCTCCCTCATCAGTGTTCTGCAGTTATAAGTGCACACTGAGAGAGTTGTCCGGTTTCTTTTTGGCAACCTGGCACCTGAGATTCTTTTCAGCCTCTCGTCGATCGAATGCCTCACTGCCTCCGGAGTGGGGATTGAGGGACGTGCAGAGAACTGAGACTTGGTTTTCTGTGTTGTTTTAGCCATTATTTTCAGCCACCCGCTGGCTGGGCTGTCAGTGGCGTGTTTACCTCCTCAACTTAGCTAGTTTACAGCCTCAGAAAGAGGGATTATACACCCCTCCGCAGAGGAAGCAACCCTCTCACTGGGCTGACAGTCCGACACCTTGATAGCATGGTTAGACCTGCAGAGAATACATTCTGCTACCATCGCTGTCGAACAGCCAGGGTCACCGCTGCGCCACATTGAGGTGTCGAGGTAGGATTTGCAGCATTTCCCCCTTATTTTTAATAAATAACACACAAGTCTTTTTGATCCTGTTTTGCATTTTGATAGATAAAATACAGTGAATTGTTTAATGGGAAACAAATACATCATGCTTGTATAGGTCTGGGAATATGTAACAGCTGTTTCTAGAGGCCCAACTTGCAATCCTTACTCAGGCAAAACTCCCATTGAGAATAATGGGAGTTTTGCTTGAAAGTGTGCTGCAGGCCTGGGCCCATTTTCTAAATCCGTTAGCCTAAGAAGAATCTTGGCAAGCAACAATTTAATTTCCACTGATGTAAAATAAAAATAGCCAATAGCTGATTAGGATCACTTGATGATTACCTGTTCTGTTCATTCTCTCTGAAGCACCTGGCATTAGCCACTGTCGGAAGACAGGATACTGGGCTAGATGGACCATTGGTCTGACCCAGTATGGCTGTTCTTATGGAAGGCCGTCCCTACCCATACGCAAAGTACGCAGCTGCATAGGGCACCAGGAAATTTGGGGCACCACATTTCCTGGTGCCCTGTGCAGCTGTGTGCTACTCCAGCCCCGGCCCGCCTCTTCCACATGGCCCTGCCCCAGCCCTGCCTCTTCCTGCCCCTGCTCTGCCCCCGCCCCGCCCCCACTTCACCCCTTCCCCAAAGGCTCCACCCTGCTCCATCCCAGCCCCACCCCTACTCCACCCCTTCCCCAAAGCCTCCACCCCGCCCCTTCCCACCCCTGCTCTGCCCCAGCCCCGCCCCCACTCCCCTGAGGACTGCAGCGGGGCCGAGCCTGCACTCACTGGCAGCGGGAACTGCAGCAACCCGGCCCCAGCCGGGGTAACGGTGAGTGCTGGGTGGGTAGTTCCCCCCGTTCCCCAAGCCAGTCCCGCCCCCCTTGCAGAGGCCTGCCCCCCCGCTGCGGGGTGGGGGGGCTGCGTAGGGCCCCAGAATAGCTAGGGACACAAACAGCAATATTTTTGCTGTCTTTTTAGTAGGGAGAAAGGTTAAAAGTAGAATCCTGATTAATTTATACCATTTAGAAAAGAGAGGATCATCCTTGATGTGCTCTGGTTGAATGACATACTGTGTTTGATTTTGCTGAGACTGTACTTTTCACCAATATAATGTATTTAAAAGTTTATAACTAAAAATGGGGCTGATGCAGTGCAGAGGTATTTTACTGTGGAGTTGTTGCCTGTGGGTAGTCTTTAGACAGAGTTGCTGCACAGATATCAACCCTTCTATGAAGGAACAGCAGCTCAGTTACTTTGCCCACAAGCACTAAATTCAAACTACTGCAGGGATATTTGAACTGAAACGGCACTTGGGAATATGGTTGGGGGGTGGGGGAGAACACAATACAAAGCACAAAAATAATTGTGGTAAACCACAAATGCACCATTTCTGGGTTGACACTGGTGGTTTAGGGACCAGATTGAAAACACCTGTTTCAGGAAAATGTGACATTTCCACCTCGCCTGCTTCCCAGCTGCAGATATGACAATGAATAATTTATGTACCTTACAAATAACCTAAATCCTTCACTGGTGTTAAGGAGCAATTATTATTTAATATTTATATTGCAGTCTGGATCCCAGGCTTTCAAAAGTCTACTACTGATCTTTGTTCTGTTTTTCTCCCATTCCTTTTGTCCCCTTTTCAGTAATGCTGCCAGCCATCCAATTACCCGCTGGATCAACGGACAGAGATTGATCCAGTGGGGGTAGATTTATCGTGTCTAGCATAGACATGATAAATCGACCGCCGAGCGCTCTCCCGTCGACTCCAGTACTCCACCAGGGCGAGAGGCACAAGCGGAGTCAACAGGAGAGCGTCAGCCGTCGACTTACCACAGTGAAGACACCACAGTAAGTAGATCTAAGTACATCAACTTCTGTTACGTTATTCACGTAGCTGAAGTTGCATAACTTAGATCATTTCAAACCTCCCCCCACCCCCACTGTAGACCAGGCCTTACATTCTCATCCAATTAGCCCTTATACCGTGATCCCACCAGCTCAGAAAAGCCAAGCAGGGTTGTACCAGGTAGACCCTGGGATATAAGATCTCCAAGGAACAGCTTGAGGATGTAGGAAGTGGTGTTGGGGATTTATTAAGTGCCACTTTCTCCCCAAGTCAGTACTGAGTCAATGTGGAGAAAAATACGGACCTTCCTTTTAACTTCATTGAAATGCAAAAGTCTATCAGACAGCTTTAGGGAGACAGATTGGGAAAACAATAGCTATTATGCTCCTCTCCTAAGAATACTGTGCATATAAGGAGAAACGTGTGTGCTTGTTTGTTAAGCTTACATAAGTGTTTTAGGAAAGCTTGAGGGTGAAAGACTCAATAGAAAAGTAATAGAGTGTTATAATATTAATGGCATCAATTTCTTAACGAGATATCTCAGGTAATCGTTACACGCTGTGGCTATCATATTTAACCACATCTACTTTTTGAACCATCAGCCACCTGGAGGTGCAGGTTCCTCCTGCATTGTATCATGGATGGAGCAATTTTTTCCTGGGGACCAACATTACATGGAATTAGTAACACCGTAATTTAAAGGTGAATAACCATTTTTTGGTAACCATTGGTCAGACTCTAATCCTGATCATGAAAACACTCAAACACATGCGTAATCTACAGTCTAGACCAAGGGTCAGCAACCTTTCAGAAGTGGTGTGACGAGTCTTCATTTATTCACTCTAATTTAAGGTTTCGTGTGCCAGTAATACATTTTAACGTTCTTAGAAGGTCGCTTTCTATAAGTCTATAATATATAACTAAACTATTGTTGTATGTAAAGTAAATAAGGTTTTTTAAATGTTTAAGAAGCTTCATTTAAAATTAAATAAAATGCAGAGCCCTCCGGACCAGTGGCCAGGACCCAGGCAGTGTGAGTGCCACTGAAAATCAGCTCGCGTGCCACCTTTGGCACTCGTGCCATAGGTTGCCTACTCCTGGTCTAGACTTCAATGGGACTACTCACATGAGTACAGTTACATACATGGCTAAATGTTTTTAGGATCAGGGTCAAAATCACTGCTGAGGTTAAACACTTTTAGGGGATACTGATGAAATAACTATTTTAATTGCAATAATGTTTTTCACTTATAATAGTTTTCATTAGTAGATCTGAGTGTTTGCAATCCTTGGCAAAAATCATATCCCTATTTTACAGATGGAGAATATGAGGCACAAGGAGGTGAAGAGATTTTCCCATGGTCATGTGGCAAGTCAGAGGCAGAGCTGACCATGGAATTCAAGAGGACTAGTAGCACTGGCGCAAAGCAAGTATAGTGACAACAGACATTGTCCAGAGTTCCTTACATATTTCTGACAATGTAACTTCATTCTTGACCAGGAGCAGCCCTGCAGCTTTAGTAGAATAGGCCTCTTATCAGTGGACTGCCAAAAGTGTTGAAGCATGCCAGAATGTGTGGTGGTATTGTGATGCTGACAAATTTTAGGGTTCTCGCCTCTTTGAGAGTTGTCAAATAGACAGACTCAGCCATTACGATATTGTGATGTCGTGGTGGCATGTTGCTATGCAGCGTGTTTCATGGTAATGTCAGCACTTGGTGATCCAGTGTTGCAATGTAATGATGTTTCATAAGTTCTGTAATAGCCTTTGGATGTAATAATGTGTTGCAATCAATGCTTGCAGAAGTGGTTTCCCATAAGTAAATCAGGATGATTCCGGAAATACTGTGAGAGGTGGTTAGCCCTAGATTATGATGACACCACCAAACTCACTTTTAGTTATGCTTTAAACCACCATTTGGATTCAGCACGCCAAGTGAAAACGCTAGTACTGACAGAAATTCAGAATATCTATTCTGCAGGAAATTCTGTCATTTTGAAAAAATAAATCAATAAATAAAATTAATTCCAGAGTGGAACAAAAAGGTGAAATTTCCAAACTTCCTGTGAAACAAATTTTATGAAAAATATTTGTTTCAGGTGAATCAAAACATTTAATTTTGATAAAATAAAAATGTATTTTGATTTTGACGTTTATATAGAATATTTTATTAATGTTTATATTGTTTTAAAATTACTTTAATAATTTTAAAAGTATAATATAAAATATAATAAAAATATAAAAATAAAATTTGAAACAATAAACATTAAATATAAAATCAAAAATATAAAAATGAAAAAAATTGAAATGAAAAGTTGTTTTGAAACATTGCTTTGTTTTTTTTCCAAACAAAAATACATCAAAATTCACACATGCCTATGGAACATTTCAATTGTGATGAATTAATTAGTGCAGGGTTGATGTCACTGATTTATATATGGCCTGGGCTACACATAAAACTTAGGTCAAGCTAGCTACATCCCTCAAGGATGTGAAAAATTCACACCCCTGAGAGATGTAGTTAATCCTACATAACCCCAATACAGACACTGCTAGGTTGATGGAAGAATTCTTCCATCATCTGAGATACCACTTCTCAAGGGAGTGGATTGACCCTTGTGGTCCCTTCTAACCCTGTGATTCTATAATTCTATGAGTTACTACAGCCGCAGAAAAAAACTTTCTGTCGCTGTACCACAGGAGCAGTGGCACAGGAGCCAGCAAACAGAGCTGAAAACAGGAGTAGGAGTTTGGGGGAGTATATGTGTATGGTGAGTTTTTTGTTTGTTTGTTTTTTGTTTGTTTTTTCCTTGACATGAGCTTAGGAAGGAAGGCTATCACAGATACGGGGTAACAGTGGTAGTGACCCAAAGAATGGAAGAGACAATGCAGGTGACTTCAAGTGGAAGATGCAAGATGTACATTATTCTGGAGAGGGTACCTGAAAGGTGCTTAGTTTGTATGAAGTGTCACCTGATAGAACTAATGGAAGAGAAGATCCAAGGTTTGGAGATGCAGCTAGAAATTATATTTTTTAGAGGGGGATTCGAGCAGATGATGGAGGGAAGGAGAGAAGAAGCTGAAGGGAAAACTGAAGACTTGCAGATGCATGCCGAACAAGAGAAATGTGAGGGTAGACTGCTGGATGAAGAAAGTGGCCTGTGGCAGCATGTGATTACAAGAGCAAGGCAGAAGGCTAGCAAAGGAGAAATATTGCTGAGGAACAGGTTCACTGTGTTGGAAAATGAAGAAGGGCAAGGAAGAAGAGAAGAGCAGCTAGACCTACAAGAAGAGGGGAAGAGACAATGGAGATAGCCATAGTTCAGAGTCCCAGGAGGACAGAGGATGACTCTCAGAACACTGCAGGTGAGAACAAAAGACAAAAAGACTTGCACCCAGAAAGAACAAATGGGGAAAGGCCTGAGAATTGAACCAACACCAGGCGTAGGCAGGTCTACTTAACTGAAGGCAGAACTACTGATGCAGGAAGTAAAACCAGATATTATAGGGATAGTGGAAAGATGGTGGAATATTGTCATGACTGGAATACAGGTACTGAAGGGTGTGTGCTGTTCAGGAATGAGAGAAATAAAAGTAAAGGTGGTAGAGCAGAACGGTATATTAACAATGAGGTAGACTGTAAAGAAATTTAGAATGGAGTAGATGGAATGGGTAAAACAGAAGCTGTTTCAGTCAAAATCACTTTGTGGAAGAATGGCAACAGAGGCTGCGCAGTGATAGTGCTTGGGGTCTGCTAGTGCAGATGCTCTAAGCTGACAGAAGAGAGCTCTCCTGTTGACTTAATTACTCCAGCTCTTGCAAGTGGCGGTAGCTATGTCAGTGGGAAGCTCTCCCACCGACATAACACTGTCCACACCGGCACTTAGTTCGGTGTAACTTAAGTTGCTTAGTAGGGTGGCTTATTCTCACCCCTGAGCGACATAATTTATACCAACTTAAGCTGTAGTGTGTGTAGCCTTATTAATAACGGTAGGGCCTAGATATTCCTGGGTGTGAGAACTAACAGATTTCTTCACCAAATAGTCACCGAACCAACAGGAGGTGATGCCATTTTAGATTTAGTTTTGGTAAGTAGCGAGCTCATAGTAGAACTGGGTGTAGAGGAGAACCTTGGTTCGAGTGATCATGAGTTAATCCAGTTTAAATTCAATTAAAGGATAAACAAAAATAGGTCTGCAACTAAGGTGCTTGGTTTCAAAAGAGCAAACTTTAAATAATTAAGGAAATTAATTAGGGAGGTGGACTGGACTGACGAACTCAAGAATCTGAATGTGGAGGAGGCTTGGAATTATTTTAAGTCAAAGTTTCAGAAGCGATATGAAGCCTGCATCCCAAGCAAAGGGGAAAACTCATAGGGAAGGGTTGCAGATCAAACTGGATGAATTGGCATCTCATACAGGTATTAAGAGAAAGCAGAAAGCCTACAAGGGATGGAAGAAGGGATGGATCAACAAGGAAAGCTACTTGTTGGAGGTCAGAAAGTGTAGGGATAAAGTGAGAACTGGCAAAAGCCAGGCAGAGTTGGACTTTGTAAAGGAAATTAAAACCAATAGTAAAAGGTTCTTTAGCCATATTAGTAAAAAGAAAACAAGGAAAAAAAGAAGTGTGTCTGCTAAGCAGTGAGGATGGAGATTAAAAATAATCCAGGTATGGCCCAACACCTAAATGAATACTTTGCCTCAGTTCTTAATAAGGGTAATAAAGAGCTTGGGGGCAGTGACAGGGTGGATAATGGGAACAAGGATGTGGAAGTAGAAATTACCACATCTGAGGTGGAAGCCAAACTTAAACAGGACCAATTCAGGAGGGCTGGATAATCTTCATCCCAGAATATTAAAGGAACTGGAATATTAAATTGTTAGCCCAATAAGAAAGATTTTTAATGAATCCATAAACTTGAGGTCATACCCTATGACTGGAGAACTGCAAATATAGTACCTATATTTAAGAAAGAAAAAAAATGTGATCTAGCTAACTATAGGCCCTTTAGTTTGACCTCACTTGTGGGCAAGTTCTTAGAACAAATTTTGAAAGAAAATTATTAAAGACATAGAGGCAAATGGTATTTGGAATAAAATAAAACATGGTTTTAGAAAAAGTAGATCATGCTAGACCAACCTGATCTTTCTTTCAAAAGATAACTGATTTTCTAGACAAATGAAATGCAGTAGATCTAATCTACACAGTAAATGTTTTAGTAAAACATTCAGTATAGTTCCACATAGGAAATTATTAGTTAAATTGGGCAAAATGGGAATTAATATGAGAATCTAGAGGTGGGTAGGGAGCTGGTTAAAGCAGGGACTACAACAGGTCATACTGAAAGGTGAACTGTCAGGCTGGAGGGAGGTTACTAGTGGAGTATCTCAAGGATCTGTCTTGGGACCAATTTTATTTAACATTTGCTTTAATGACCTTGGCACAATAAGTGGGAGTACGCTAATAAAATTTGCAGATGACACAAAGTTAGGAGGTATTGCCAATATGGAGGAGGACCAGAATACCAAACCAGAAGATTTGGATGACCTTGAAAACTGGAGTGTTAGAAATGGGATGAAATTTTATAGTGCAAAGTGCTAGGTCATTCACTCAGGGCATGGCTACACTTGCAAGTTAGAGCGCATTAAAGCAGCCCAGTGCACTCTAACTCACAACACCTTCACACTGGCAAGGCACGTAGAGTGCTCTGACTCCGCGGCTAGAGCGCTCCTAGTACTCCACCTCGGTGAGTGGAATAACATTTGCTGCGCCCCCGCTGGAGCGTTGCAGCGCCAGTGTGGATGCCCTGGTCTGTTAATGCACTCTGATCGGCCTCCAGAAGTGTCCCACAATGCCTGTTCTAACCACTCTGGTCATCAGTTTGAACTCTACTGCCCTGCCCTCAGGTGACCAACCGTCAGACCCTCCCTTTAAATTCTCTGGGAATTTTGAAAATCCCCTTCCTGTTTGCTCAGCCAAGTGTGGAGTGCTCTCAGCGAATCTTTCCAGGTGACCATGCCTCCACGCGCCAGGCGATCCCCAGTATGGAGAAATGGCAAGGTGCTGGACCTCATCAGTGTTTGGGGGGAGGAAGCTATCCAGTCCCAGCTGCGCTCCAGCTGTAGGAATTACGATACCTTCAGGCAGATATCAAAGGACATGATGGAAAGGGGCCATGACCAGGATGCACTGCAGTGCAGGGTTAAAGTGAAGGAGCTACTGCAAAGCCCGCGAGGCAAACCGCCGCTCCAGTGCTGCCCCTGCGACCTGCCGTTTCTACAAAGAGCTGGATGTGATACTTGGGGGTGACCCCACCTCCACTCCAAGTACCACCATGGACACTTCAGAGCCCAGTTCAACAAGGCAGGAGGAGGAGGAGGAGCAAAGTGGGAGCGAGTGTGCTGAGGCGGAGGAAAACACCCTGGAATCCCTAGATGCATGCAGCCAGGAGTTGTTCTCAAGCCAGGAGGAAGATAGCCAGTAGCGGCGGTCGGTGCTTGGGGAAGGACAAACACCAGAGGAGGTTCCCGGTAAGCGGCTTTTATTTTGGGAAGGAAGTTATTTGGTGTGGACTCCTGGGGTGAGGAGGGTGAGGGCTGCATGCATGCCTAGATGCAGAATAGGGCGTTGATGTGCTCTCTCACATCGAGGTAATCCGCCTCAGTGATCTCTTCAAAGGTCTCATCCAGAACTTGGGCAATGCGCTTGTGCAGATTTCTTGGGAGAGCCACTGTGGTCCTTATCCCAGTCAGGCTAACATGTCCGCGCCTCTGTGCTGTGAGGGGTGGGGGGACCATTGCTGCACACAGGCAAGCTGCATATGGGCCAGGGCGGAAGCCGCATTGTAGTAGAAGACCCTCCCTTGCTTCCCAGGTCACCCTCAGCAGCGAGATATCTTCCAGGATGAACTCCTGTGGAAAATGTGGGGACATTGTTCAGTATAGGGGCCCCCTGATGCTGTTGGCTCTCCCCAAGGCTCAGAAACCCAGAGGACAGTACAGCCATGAAACAATCATTCCCCCTGGACCTTGTGCTTACTCACCATTTTGGAGCTCCCGTGGGTTATGTGTGCTCGCTTTGGGATGGCCAAATTATGCTATTGTGTAGACTGTGCTTGCCCTCCTTAAGTACGGGGGAATCATTGCTCTTTTTGGTGTGAAAAATGCTGCCTCTGTTAAGTGTTGCATTTTGCCTTTATGGTTGCAACCTTGATATCTCAGCCGTCTGTGTTATTACCGGCCGAGAGACTGCAAAGACTCAGGAAGAGGCCATGTAGAAGCAAGGAAGACATGCTGCATGAAGTAATGCAGCAGTCACTTAACAAGGATCTAAAAGCGCAGGAGTGGAGGGAGAGTGAAAGGAGGATCTGCCAGCAGAATGCAGATCACCAGCACAAAAGCGTGGAGCTCTGGCAGCAAAACACAGATTGGCTGATAAGCATCATGGAGCGCCAAGCGGACTCGATCCAAGCACTCGTAGCCATGCAGGTGAAGCACTACCGCCACCCCCACCCCCGCAGCCCTTGTCCCAAAACTCTTTCCCTTGTGCCCCCATGTCACCTCCAACCCACTTTCCCCAACATCCTCCAACACCTGTAGCTTCACCACCCAGCCCATAAAACTACAACCCTTACCCACTGCACTCAACCCCCATCACCATGCAGTATAGCCATCCTGAAGTGCAGCACTCATTGCACAGCACTCCAGACAAGAAGGCCGAGTATGATAACAGGACATACGCAAATCTGTGATTGTATCGTTCCCCACTCCACCCCCTTACCCTTTCTGTTTCCCAAGCAGTTGTGTTTCTTTTCAATAAATGATTTTTATTTTCAATAAATGGATATTTTGGCTTTGAAAACATTCTTTATTATTGCATGAAGTAAAAGATATCTTAGCCTAGGAAAGCAACAGACCCTGCAAGTCAGCGTAGCAAACACAGATTCCTACTAACATTGGAACCACTGCACTTCACTCCGTTGCAGGGCACCAGACATTACTGGTGGCTTTCAGCCTCAAATTGCTCCATCAAGGCATCCCTAATCCTTGCAGCCCCATGCTGGGCCCCTTTAATAGCCCTGCTCTCTGGCTGTGCAAATTCAGCTCCAGGTGTTGAACTTCCGAGGTCCATGCCTGAGTGAAGCTTTCACCCTTACCTTCACAAATGTTATGGAGGGTACAGCATGTGGATATAACCGTGGGGATGTTGTCATCAGCCAGGTCCAGCTTCCCATACAGAGAGTGCCAGCGGCCCTTTAAACAGCCAAAAGCACACTCCACAGTCATTCTGCACCGGCTCAGCCTGTTGTTGAACCACTCTTTGCTGCTGTCAAGGCTCCCTGTGTAGGGTTTCATGAGCCATGGCATTAAAGGGTAAGCGGTGTCTCCAAGGATCACAATGGGCATTTCGACTTCACCTCCGGTGATCTTCTGGTCTGGGAAGAAAATCCCAGCTTACAGCTTCCTGAACAGGCCAGTGTTCCGAAAGATGCATGCATCATGCACCTTTCTGGTCCAGCCTGCGTTAATGTCAATGAAACGCCCACAGTGATCCACAAGTGCCTGGAGAACCATAGAGAAATAACCCTTCCGATTATCGTACTCGGGGCTAGGTTGGCTGGTACCAGAATTGGAATATGCATCCCATTTATCGCCCCTCCACAGTTAGGGAAACCCATTTGTGCAAAGCCAGCCACAATGTCATGCATGTTACTCAGAGTCATGGTTCTTCTGAGTAGGATGCGATTAATGGCCCTGCAAACTTGCATCAACACTATTCCAATAGTAGACTTTCCCACTCCAAACTGGTTAGCAACTGATTGGTAGCTGTCTGGAGTTGCCACAGCTTCCAGATTGCAATAGTCACCCGCTTCTCCACCGTCAGGGCAGCTCTCAATCTCATGTCCTTGTGCCGCAGGGTGCGGGCGAGCTCATCACAGTCTCATGAAAGTGGCTATTCTCATCCGAAAGTTCTGCAGCCACTGCTCGTCATCCCAGACTTGCATGACAATGTGATCCCACCACTCAGTGCTTGTTTCCCGAACTCAAAAGTAGCATTCCATGGTGGTGAGCATGTCCGTGAATGCCACAAGCAATCTCGTGTCATATGCATTACTCGAGTCGATATCATCGTCAGAGTCCTCACTGTCAGATTGGATCTTAAGGAGTAACTCGACTCCCAAATGTGACATGCTGGGGAGACTCGGGCTCCATTCCCGCAGACCGAAAGGGAAGACACGGGGCGTTGGCACAGGACCCAGAATGGGTAGGGCCCTACCAAATTCACAGCCATGAAAAATGCATCATGGATTGATCTCCCCAGTGAAATCTGGCTAGTGTAGGGGAGGGGCAGGACTGTGCGGATCTCTTACTGTGCGGATCTCCAGATGCTAGTCCCACTCCTGGGGCTCGGTCAGACCCATCTCCAGGAACCTCCCCCAAATGCAGGGAGCCCACTTCTGAAGGCAGCACCGCTGCCAGCAGCAGTACAGAAGTAAGGGTGGCAATACTGTTGTACTTAAAGTACTGCACAGGATCTTTTTAGGGTGAATAAGGCAAAATGCCACATTTATTAGTAATACATGTATTCATTAACACTGTATTATATGCATATAATATATTACACTTACACTCACACGCACACACACAAACACACTCCATCTTGTTGTTACCAATTAGTTGCTCCCCTTAACTTCACTGGCCAGGTGAGTTAGATGGGGGAGGGGGTGGAGCCGGGCTTCTGCCAATCCGGCTCGATGCTCCCATGTTGACAAGACGAGACCCGGGGTTCTCTGCAAGACACCTCAGTTTTATAGCAGCTTCCCTCTCATGCAAATCTATACCAGATTCAAACTCTGTGTCTGTGTCCATTGGTCCTTTGTGCTGCTTTCTTTTGAGTGTTGTCCCAATGCTGCAAAGAGGGTATTTCCAAAAGAAGGTGCTTGCTTCTAACCCCCGAGGCGGTCCGTATGTCTGCTTGTCTTTAATGAGCCCACTTGACACGTTTTATTGTCCTTGGGTCTGGCTCCCAGCCCCTCTCCAACAGTTGAGGCTGTCTGGAGGTGCTGCCTTCCATGCCTTCCTCATTCACACCTCATTCATTCAACAGGGCAATTGATTAAGGGGGGGGGGGGGAAGAGCTCTTGTTCTACTGCTAGCAAACAGAAATTTTTCTTCTATCTTATTCTATCCTTAGGGGCTATAATATTATACCAAGGGCAATGCAAAGTTTTTAAATGAGGCTTTGATACAAAGTTCCATGAAAACAGAGGTCACACGTGGGTAGACCCACCACAAGGTTATATGAAGAGGCACAATGTAAAGTCATATGAAAATTATCAGAGATTGATCTACAATACTGCAACCCCCCCTACAATAGCCTTGCGACCCTCCATGGTCCCCTTTTGGGTTGCGACCCCCATGGTTACACCACCATGACATTTCAGATTTAAATATCTGAAACTGTGAAATTTAAGATTTTAAAAAGCCTATGACCATGAAATTGACCAAAATGGAATGTGAATTTGGTAGGGCCCTATTTATGGGATAACATGCACACGCACCACCTATTATTAAGGTTGCTCTACACTTTCAATTATAAGATGCTGTTTTCAGTTGCTTATAACTTTTAACTATTTGGGCTGAAATTTTCCATGCCAGGCATCTGCCTCAGGCTGATTTGTCTTGGGGGGAGGAGGGTGGGAATTTCAGCCAAAATGGTTCAGCTGTTTTCAGTAACAAGGATATTATTAATTATCAAATTGCCCATGTTAAAAAAATATTGGTGACTTTTTCTTTGAACATGTCTCGCACCCTCATGCTTTTGAGCAGGGACTTGACATTTAGCAGGTGGATGGCTTTTGTGTCAGGGATGTGCCTTTTGCCAACCCTGTTAAAGTCTGCCCAACTTTGGGGAAGTTATAAGCCATTTAAAAATTGCTGTTTGCACATGCTCATTAGAAACTTGCAAGACTTTTGCAGTTAAATTCCCAGGTTAAATTGCATCTTTGGGGTGCTACAAGCTGGGACCTGGAATGGAGAGCAGGGAGGCCGTCTCTCCTGTATTCTCAATACCCTCTCCTCACCACCACTTGGCCCATGCAGTGTGGAGCAGATAGCTACCTGATTCAAATGCAGAGGGGACAAGAGCCACACCTGAAATGTGGGGGATAGGGATTTGATTGGGACAAGGAGCCTGGGGGAAGGAGACTTGGACTAGAGGCTTCTGGGAGGGAGAAAGGGAAGCTGGGACTGGCTGGGGAGGGAGAATGGGACTGGGACCAGCCGGACAAGGAGATGTGGGGTGGGGTCCCAGAGGGGTGAGATCAGGACTTGCTGGGCAAGGAGACTATGACTAGGATGAGAAGCCTAAGGAGTGGAGACTGAGACTAGGTAGGTGAGGAGAATGGGACTGGGATGGGTAACCAGGGAGAGGGAAGAGACAGAAGTAGACAGGGAGAGAATGGAGGGAACAGGATAGAAGGGGGTCAAGTTAGGGAGTAATGGGCAGAAGAGGCTGTGCCTAGGAGAACACAGTCTTCTACAGTGCCTGAGATGGAACCCAAGTTTCACAAATCTCATCATGCCTTTGCTGCCAGCAAATATCTATGAAACCCTCTCATGAAGCATTCCAGCCCCTTTTAGTGCTAGTCCACATAGAGGATGACAGCCTACTATTGCTACCAGTCACTCCATTAGCTTACCTGGTAAAAGTCTGTGCAGTAGACCTAATGATGAACCATGTGAATATCAGCATGATGCCCATGATGGAATTTATTTTTTCAGTTTGCTTTTTTAAAAACTTAGGACATTAGACACTCTTTCTCTCTCAAAGAACATTATTAAGGTTAGAAAGTCAAGCTCTAAAGTTAGCAAATGCCAGAATTACAGGTGCCTGTGCAGCATTAATTTGGCCAGCTTGCTTGAGTGCATTGTGATAATGTTTAATTAAATGATCTTGCAACTAGTTTTTCCTAGGACCCCTGCACAGACAGCCTTAACTCTGGCATTTCCTAGTGTGCTTGACTTTACCACCTTAATAATATTCTTCTAACATGGTTTTTGTTGTGTGCACTATATTTAAAATTACATGACAATTGGGCAGCTTGTGGGGAGTACAAACACCAGCCTGACAGAGGGTAGAAAAGGCTGTTGATTGCAACACCACACAGCCTTGGTTAGGTCATTAACCCCTCTGGATATAGGCCCTTTGCACCTCAGGATCTCCTCACAGGCCATCTCTCATGGCTGGGGGAATGGAGGGGCAAAGCCACTGAAAATCAGTAGCACCCCATCCCCTCCCGCGCTGGGAACAGAACCCAGGATCCTAGCGCTGCCTTATGCTAGAAGACGCAGCCTACTCTCCCATAGCCTGACGCGTAGCCACACCAGTCACTCCCACAGTAGCAGAGTAGGGACTCGAACCCAGCTCCCACGCATTCCTCCGCCAGCATCCCGCTCCCACACCCGCGCGCGCTCTGGAGCCGGCAGCTACCTTCTACCCACCCGCCTCTTCTCCCTTTGACCAATCAGCAGCGGCGGGGCGGGGCGGGGCGGGCACTCTGCGCTCGTGACGCGCCCGCGCGCCCGCTCCCGGGGAGGTGAGATAGTAGGGCCTGGGCACTGGCGCGCGCTCGCGAGGCGAGCTAGAGGAGCTGTGTGAGAGCCCAGTCACAGCGCAGCACAGGGGCACGAGAGGGGCAGCTCTGCCGGCCGGGTGGCTCGCGGGGGTTGCAAATAGCAGATGAATCCCGTGCATTGGGGCTTTCTGGAAACACTAGATTGGTAGTTGGCTCCCCTCCCGCCGTGGCGACCAGCCGGCCGAGTGCATTAATAAATGCAGTGGGGCTTTTAAAATTGAAATATTAATTTGTTGCTCTAAATGCATTAGGCTTTTTTTTTGGCAAGCCGTTGATTTGTTTTGTTAAACGCGCTTTACTTTTTTTTTTAAGTGCAAGCAGTAGCGTGGGTGTATTAAATGCTTTTCTTTGCGATCAGATTTGTTGCCTTAAATGAATAGTTATTTTGTTGGGTTTTTTTGGTAGGCAGCAGGTCTGGTGCATTACATTCATTTTTAAACAGCTGATGCTGTTTTAGATTGAAATACCAGGTTTGATCCTACTTGTGGGCATGACCCATTATGCACAAGGATGGATTTTGTTGTTGCCCTTGTGTGGGGGGATAGTAGCAGCTTGGTTTTAAATCTCAGGATATTTTTTGGGGGTTGTTGGGGACTGTATGTAGAAAATAGACACCAATAACATTGGGATTTTTTTTTCAAAATAGAGAGATAAGGATTTCACTTATTTTCCCTGCTGCCTTTAGGTTCGCCCTTTTTTTTTTTAAGAGCTGCTCCGGTTTTGTTGAGAGGTGGGAGATTGGGGCGATTTTTTTTTTTAGGGTTGTGAAATTGCAGCAGTGTCTGTGTCCTCCTGTGTGATCGAGCCGGGAAAATGGAGGCTGTGATAGAGAAGGAATGTAGTGCGCTTGGAGGGCTCTTCCAGACCATCATAAGCGACATGAAGGTAAGTGATTGAGAGGGAATTGGGGGACCAGGTGCTGGGAAGTCATCTAGTAACCTTTGCTGGGTAAACTTTACAAGCACCACATGATTGCACCATAAATTCCAGCTGCATTGAAGGATCATTGCATTAACTCCCTACCCCACCCAAAGCCCCTTTACACTAGTTTATAGATGAGACAGAGACCCCGTGTTTAATCTTCTGGATGTGTATTGGCATCAGTTATAAATGCTCTTTGCAGTATGTTAGTTAATTGTTGATGTTTTTGACTCCTGAGTTGCTTGCAGGACACCACCTCCTTCTCCTGCAGTGCCCATCCGTGAACATTTAAGTTTGGATCTCTTTACCTTACGCCAACATTTCCTATACCATTTTTTTAAAACTGTTTTAGGCTGTGCAATTCCTAACAATAAATGCAACAAGGCCAGAAGTGATTCAGTGTAGGACACCTATTATAGTGTGTTGGAAAGCTCTAGGGTGGGGCTGAAAGGGGCAATATAGGCATCAATATACCACCATGATGAGTGCCGTATGAAAATCTAGACCTACAGATACTAAAAAGTATATTTATTTTTCTGGGTTGAAACTGTATCTTAATCTGTGATTAATTTTTTTATATATGGTACGTTCATATGGATGGTAACTGCCCTTTCCTGAGTCCCTTTAAATGTAAAGTGCATCAGTTCTCATAGCTTTGCCCCCTTGCAAACTGAAATCACAATCTGCAAAGATCTTTCTTGTGAGGGAGCCATCAATTAAGGGGTGTTGACTGGTATCCTTGACTGCAAAGGGCCTCTCTGCAGGATATATATCTATATCTATCTATATATATATGTGTATATATAAATATATATAAGGATGGGGAGGATCTTCTAGCCTAGTCTTGTTTAAAAACAAACAAACTACGGTATCTCTGCAAATGGTCCCAAACCACTACAGCTTAAAATAACGTTACTACAGTGTTTGCAGCTCTTCTTGCGGAATACTGTAATGTTCTCCTTAACAAGGACAAGATGCCTTTCTCGGATGGGGCATAGATGAGGGTCTAGATTTGAGGGAATCCAGCTATAGTCTAAATACAGCCAGTAGTGAAGTGTTACACTGTTTAGAATCATTGCTGTAGAATACTGTAATGTATTTTTAATTTGTACAGGACTCTTCCCAGAAGGGCTGGGAAATGAGGGTTCCAGTTGGAGGTAGTTCTCAGCGATGAGGGATTCACTGGTGGGTGTGGATGTACTTTGGATGGGAGCTCAGTTTTACTAGCTAAAATATAATTTACAGTGAGGCATACATAAATGAATGGTTTTTTGTGTGTACGAGGTGGGTGGGAGGGGAGGTGTCTGGTCCAGGAATTATTTTTTAGGTTGGATTCACATGCACTTTCATCTAAACAGATCTATGGAGATACTTTCTTTACAAGCGGTGCTTTTAATTGTAGGCAGGTTTGGGGGAGAGGTGTGTGTATCAGAAGAATGTTGCAATTATTGCTGTCACGTTCTTCAAGTGTGATTTTTCCAAATTTTGCCTTTTTTTTTTTTTTTTTTACATTAAGTGTAGGTTTCATTAAAAAGACAAAACAAAAACCAACCTCCACCCCTGTAATAATTTTCATTACATATACTTCAAAAAAAACATTTAGCAGATGTTTTGTTCTGCCAGATTAAATCTGTTGTTTTTTTATTTAAATAGAGAAGAGCAGAACATGTCTTTACTTCTCTCCTATAAAAATGATGCATCTTGTTTTGCTGCTGCTGTTGTGTGTGTTTATGCACTGTTACATGTACAGAAACCCTGCTCACTGGAAAGATTTTAACACAGCTGCTTTACAGAAATGGGAACAGGTGTGGATTTAAAAAAATCTTTAATAGTAGTGGAACCTGTTTTCTAGACTGAACTCTAGGAGGGGTGTATAGATTTAGAGAAAAAGAACACTGCACCAATTCTTACCTCTGATTATCACTGTTTAGATAAACAAGCACAATGTTCCTTATTGTTTAGTCTAAACAAAGCAATTAAATTACATCAATGCAATTAATGAAACATTAGCTGTTTTTACTAATTATGTGCAAGGATAATGACAGTTTACAAAAATAATTAATTTTTTCAGAGATTAATGGGTGCTTTCAGCTAGCTGTACCGCTGCAGTAAAATGGAACTTAGCTTTCTAAGGACCATTTCGTACAAGTGGAACTGTGGGGGTGGACTCCTTGCAAAGCTGTTGGGATCTGAGCAGGGGTCTGCCCGCCTGTCCTGTTGCAGGATCTGTCCGTAATTCCCATAATGGAAAGGCTATAGCCAGAGCCCCGTGTACTCTGCAATGGTGTGGAATTTGCAACAGAATCCAGCCTTTTCATTTTATTAATTTTTATTCTTTGTGATTGTGATGAAACTCCCCCAAATATAAACAGTGTGAACAGAGGCTCTGGGAGGGGTCAGGTGTGCGCGCTTACCTAGGGCTCCAAGTTGGGACAGGCCCGGGGGCCTCCGTGCGCTTCTGCCCCCAGGCACTGCCCCCCCGCAGCATCCCATTGGCCACAGGGGCGCTCGGGGCGGGGGCAGTGCAGAGGCACAGCCCCGCCCTGCCCTGGGCCTCAGGGAGGGGCCGGTAGCAACTGGAGCGAGCAGGCAGCCGCCGCTCAGCTCCCCTGCACTGCTGGGGCCCCTGAGGGGGGGAGCACCTGGAGGCGGCAGGTTGGGCCAAGGGAGAGACCAGGCCCCAAAACTGCTGAAGCCCTGGGGGCCAGGAGTTTGAGACCCCTGATTTAAACTGTTTAGCACCAGTTCAGCTGTCCTGTTGTTGATGCCCACCTTTCCTTAGAGTGGACAAGGCTTCTGAGCCTATAAACAATAGCTCCAAAGTGTGATCTCCTCCAATAGACTCAATGGTGAGTTAACATTGAAACCTAATGATGACTATGTTAGCATGCTTAACCAGTCTTGTGCTGGTCTTCTTAGCAGAAACATTGAACTAGTTTGCTTCTAGTCCACAATCATAAACTGCTTCTCTCAATTTCCGAAGGGCCAAAAGTACCAAATCTTCTTCCAACATCTTCTACAATGCAGGTTGGTTTCAGTGCAAAGTTTGGCAGCTATGTGTAAATTAAAAAAATTGCAGCATTAAGAACATAAGAACTGTCATACTGGGTCTGACCAAAGGTCCATCTAGCCCAGTATCCTGTCTTACGACAGTGGCCAAGGCCAGGTGCCCCAGAGGAAATGAACAGTACAGATAATCATCAAGTGATCCATCCCGTCATCCATTCCCAGCTTCTGGCAAACAGAAGCTAGGGACACCGTCCCTGTCCATCCTGGCTAATAGCCATTGATGGACCTATCCTCCATGAACTTATCTAGTTCTTTTTTGAACCCTGTTATAGTCTTGGCCTTCACAACATCCTCTGGCAAAGAGTTCCACAGGTTGACTGTGCGTTGTGTGGAAAAAATACTTCTTTTTGTTTGTTTTAAATCTGCTGCCTATTAATTTAATTTGGTGACCCCTAGTTCTTGTGTTATGAGAAGGAGTAAATAGCACTTCCTTGTTAATAATTATATAATATAATATATGGAGATATACCTATCTCATAAAACTGGAAGGGACCTTGAAAGGTCATAGAGTCCAGCCTCCTGCCTTCACTAGCAGGACCAAGTACTGATTTTGCCCCAAATCCCTAAATGGCCCCCTCAAGGTTTGAGCTCACAACCCTGGGTTTAGCAGGCCAATACTCAAACCACTGAGCTATTCCCCCTGGAATATTGTATTGTTCATTTTAATATATAATTCAGTAACCCCTCCCCCTTCCATTTTTTATTTTATCTTATTCTGCTGTGGAATTTACAGTTTGCTGTGTAGGCAAAATCCAGGCCCTCTGCTGCAAAGTTTAGGTCAGATTTATCATGGTGTACACAGGGTCTTCATTATGAGAGGCTCATGTTTGACGTGTTCACATTTGGTGCCATGCTTGGTATTTTTGCTCCAGAATCAGGATTTGGCAATTTCAGAATTCAAGAGAATCATAGAAATTTAGCTGTACATATTGTCCATTCTTGATGAACTATTGTTCCCTACAATCTATTCTTGAGGTGATAACGTACAGATGTTATATGTAAGATCTTTTTCAAAGTGGTCCAAATTAAAAAATAAACACTTGCTTTGTGCCCTCTGAGGAGTAGATTTGTATGCTGTGCTAACATTGTACAGGTTTCCCCGTGAATGTAATGTGCTTTCTGTAGCTCTCTGTGGGAAGATAGCATTTGATCTGAATGGATTGTAACTCCTTTCTGGAAACAAAATACTGAGAAGCTCTGTACAGTAGTATGCTGTTAATTTCTCGTAGCATACAGCAAATGTATGGAGATCATTTTGGGGTGAGGTTTTAAAGAGCATGTTTCAAACAATCCTGTCTTTTGATGCAGAGCATGCTCCCCCTTTTCAGTGTTGCTCTTCCTTTCCTTCTTATTCCTAATTCTGTGCTTTTCTTAACTTATTCCCTCCCGCTCCCCTTTATTCCACACTATCATTACTCTCTTCTCCCCCACCCCAAAAAGGAACTAAGATACTGTGGGCCACTCATCACTCTTGCTTGTATGTTGCATCCTTTTTCACCAACACACCCTTCATCTGTTTTGTCTGTTTAGGCTGTAAGCTTGTTGGAGCCGTTGCTCTGTACAGCACCTGGTTGAATGGGGCCCTGATCCTGATTGTGGTCTCCAGGCATTCCTAGCATACAAATAAATGATAACAGGCAGGCCTACATTGATTATATCCATGAGTTTGCTTGGGCTTAAAGATACAAGAAGGGGATATAAATTTTCTCTTTGGAGAATAAAAACACGTTTCTAAGGCAGGATCAGTGCCCACCTCCCTAATAAGGGATGGAAATCCGGAGGCCTAGTGATAAGAGAATATAAATTTTTATAGTCTTTTAATTGAAGTCTCCATAAAGTAATTGAGAGCAAAGCATTGATTTGACTTTTATTTTAATGCTAAGTTGGAGAGGTATCATTAACTTCATTCTGCCCTGTTGTGGCTAGAAGAGCTCTTTTGGATGGGAATGTGGAATCATTGCTGTCAAATGTTCAAGGCTGTTGCTGATAGAGATATAGAAAGGATAGAAATCTGAGTGGGCCCAAAAGGAGAATAGATAAGAGATTGTATCTGAGTGGCTGAGAGATGAGAAATATTAAGTACTGAGTATTTTTCCAATTCTCAATGTATTTTCAGTATGGGCAGGGTGAAGAGTAGTTAAACCGTGTACATGGCAAAACTTGGCACAAGATGCACAAGGGAAATGGCTATAATTCTTGAAGCAATTTGGTAGTTAGGTCCTTACACTGATTCAGTGGTTAGGGATAGCCGGTGGCATTTTTGTGTGTGTGTTTGATATGAACACAAGGAAATGCACATTTGAAAAACAGATGAAAATATTTGTGATGTGACTCAAACAATGCTAAGCCATTGTTGGGATAAGCAAAGTGCTGAGCCAGTTACCACACAAATATGGCGTTAAATGGTCCTGGTACTGTGATCAGATTTGTGCAAACACAAGAGGCTGCCCGCATGTATCTGCTTCCAGGACCCTGACTTTATTTTGTATAGCATCTCTCAAACAAGCGGTCTCTAAATGCTTTGGAGTAAGCTGGTAGTAACAAAATTGATGTAAAATATAGATATTACAGCTGAATTTTAAGGTCTGGTTGCCATCCAGTTTCTAATATGGCTAGCATTATTTTCTTTTAATGGTTAACTTAAACAAATGTGCAAAGCACAGGTGTAGACTTTGGGGGAGGAGAGGGGGAGATGAAAGAGGGACATCTTCCATTATCCCAATGCATACTACATTTGAATTTACATGTCTCTCTCACACGATTCCTGAAGACAAGCTCTGTTTCAAGCATAGGGACTCTGGTATTTATACTATACAGTGTGTTTCTTTTTTCTCCCTGCAGCTTCTTTTTTTAGAATAGGTGTTTTGCTGTCAACACTTCTGTGGATGGCAAATATAGCTGATTGTTTGCAATTTGTGCAAGCAGCTAGCTTGCTTTCTCTGAAATTCTTTGCTCTTTATAAACAGCTGCAGAATCTTTCTGTAAGCGTCTTAAGGAAGGAAAAATTCTCATGAATTTATCACGAAGCTTGAGGGATGGTCTAGGAGAAGAAATACTGAATGCTTATCAATGTATTGGGCCTACCTGTGTGTTCCATACTATTGTGGCAGAGCTATGAAAATGCGTAACTACAACCTCTTTTTAGCAGCAGTTCCTCAGCTGGTGTAAATCATCTGCAGTGGAGTGATGACAACTTACAGCAGCTGAGGATCTGCCCCTCAAGTCTTTAGAGGACAGTTTTGTTTCCTGCTATAGGAGGGAAAAAATACTTTAAAAAATCCTTTCAAATCAGGCAGAATGCCATGTGCTACATAGTAAGGTTTCCAGTGTTGTAGCCTAGAAGAAATCATGCAGCTTTCCATAAAAAATACAACTGACTGAGCAAAAGTTTGAGAATAACGAGACTGTGTAATTACGGACCCAGAACTGGTTAATACATAACAAACAGTGATGTTTTTCAGAGTTCATCGCTTCCTCGGTTCTGAACCTGGAAAAGATGCATTAAAACCAGCAGTATACAATAGCAAGTGCTGTACTGTGTATGGATGTCTCTTGGGCACATATTTGTTGCTCTAAGTGATGGAGCGCTTTTGTGTATCTGTATAGAATATCTTCCAGAAGCACCACTGTCATTGTCTTGATGTTTTCAGCTTTTCAGTTACAAATCCCCATTTTTAATCAGGAGGGAAGTAGCGATCTGTCCATGGAAATGTCCATACAAGATATTCGATGGAGGAGGGGGGGGGGAAGAATCCCATGACCCAGAGCAGAATAATAAAATGACAGCTGTACTTAAAAGGCGTATCAGTCTACTTTGAACCCACAAAATCAGGAGGGCTCTGAATTAGTAAGGAGGAGTCCCTCAAAAGGGCCTCTCAGCAGGATGGATTTATTTTCTGTGTGTTTAGGTTTATCAGTTTAGCATTATATACCATCCCCAGTCCAGCAGAGCACTAAAATGTATAGATTGTGTTGAATGTTAAGCACATAAAAAGTCCCCGTAGAGTCAGTGGGACTGCTCATGCGCTGAAGTGCTTTGCTGGATTGAAGCAATGATTGAAGGAAAGCTTGGCACTAGGGTTGAGCCCATAGTGCATTTCATCTTCAAAGTGCTCCACAAACACTAGTACCCGGCTTCACAGGAACCTTAGGAATATTTATCCCCTCTTTAACCGAAGGGCAAGGTGAGGCTTGGAGCTTTGGTGACGTTTTCCCCAAGGCTGTAAATGGAACAGGCCTTAGAAGAAGGATTTGAGTTCAGGAGTTTCTGGCTTTCACTACTGTGCTCTCTGTACTTTTGTCAGTGCCTCAGACTTCACTGATGTTTCCCATTGTTTGAAGGTGGAGAAGAGGCTCTCTACAGTTGCTCATCCAAGTCTGATCATGATGGTTCCCCCCCAGATGTACATGAGGCCAAAAACATTGGGCACAATGTTGTTTTTTAAAGGAAGGGGCTGACTGGAACACTTTAACCTGTAGGATTATAGTGTATGAAGGATCCATAGCTGGCTATTCTGTGAGTGGCTGTTTTATCTCTGTCTGTCGCCCCCTCATTAGCCAACAACAAGCTGTTGAAGAGGCGAAAGTGGAGCAGTGCTGTGCTATTTGTGTTAATCTTAGGATGCAGGCTGAGATACCAGCTAGTGCATAACAATCGAGGCCAGCGGTTCTCAAACTTCAGCAACTCGAGGACCCCCATTTTGATTTAATTTTTTTCGTGGACCCTTAAGTCTCCTGCTCAGCCCCACGCCCTGCCCCCACTACACCCCTTTCCCCAAAGCCCCACCCCTGACTAGGCTGACCAGATAGCAAGTGTGAAAAATCAGGACAGGGGATGGGGGGGAGGAGGGGGGTAATAGGAGCCTATATAAGAAAAAAAATAAATATCGTGACTGTCCCTGTAAAATCAGGACATCTGGTCATCCTACCCCTGACCCACCTCTTCCCGCCCTGCTCCACCCCTGCCCCTCTTCTTCCCTGCCTCTTTCTGCCCCCTCCCTGCCCTTCTCTCCCCCCCCCCCCCCCCCCAGTGCCTCCTGCACGCTGGGGAATAGGTGATCCCCCGGCATTCAGGAGGTACTGGGAGGGAGGGAGAGGAGTTGATCAGCGGGGCTGGAGGACCCCAGTTTGAGAAACTCTGATCTAGGCTATGTCTGCACTAGGACTTTTGTCAGTAGAACTTTTGTTGGTCAGGGGTGTGAAAAAAGCACATCCCTGACCGACATAAGTTTCACAGACAGACACTCCAGTGTGGACCGTGCTGTGACGGTGGGAGATGCTCTCCTGCTGACATAGCTACCGCCGCTTGTTGGGGGTGGTTTAAATATGCCGACGGAAGAGAGCTCTCCCGTCGGCATAGAGCAGCTACACAGGAGACCTTACAGCTGCGCAGTTGCACAGGTATAGCTGTGCTGATGTAAGGTCTATAGTGTAGACATAGCCCCGTGTCTATTATACGTAAAGTTAAGTGAGTTAACTTGTTGTTGTTGATATGTTTGGTGCTAGTAATGATTATTCTACCTGAGAAATTCAATTTATGCTACCAAAAAGAAAGGGGGGGGGGGGGTGGCGGCGTGATATCACCTGTCAGACTGAGTCCTCTTTCTCTGTAAACTAGCAGTGCCACCACGTTTGCGTGTTGAACCCTGAATGTTGTTGTGAAATAGCTTTTGCGTAGTAGCTCTGTAGTTGAGGGTGAATTAGCCCGTCAATTTTGAGTAGGTAATAACTGTAGCCCCCACCCTTTCCAATTCTTCTTTGCAGAAACTTGGCATAGGTGCTTAGCTTGGGGCTAGGAAATGACTATTTTTCTCCTCTGAGCTAGTAATAAACATGTAATAAACCGGATACATACAAGTGAATTTTGAAGCTACCAAAAGGGTAAAACCCTGTATAGTTTGGGCCTGGCTGCCCAAGAGAACTCTTTCTCCCTGTGTGCTGCCTTGACAGCTGTGATCAGCTGAGGCATTTCTCAACATCTTGGGAAAAGATCTTTGGCTCTGGTAATCATTTCATCTGCTGGCCTGAGGGAGCTTGTGTTAGACTTAACCATGGGCATTGAAACCATGGGCATCTCTTCTATGTGGGTTTTGCCGAAGCAATCGTGTGTACTTGGTGGTGCATACTTTGCGTGGTGTGACTCTTGTAAAGGAGACGCTGGTTAGCACATAAGATGCATAAAATATTGTACAGTGCACAGAGACCGTGTGGTGAGGGGCACGGTTACACTTTTTTTCTCTAAAAGGGCTATGTGAAATTTTAGCCGATCAAATTCCAGTGCTGTTAATGGAGTTACCTGGCCATGGGAAGGCCCTGGCATTGCTTTGAGAATTTACCCCGTATGCCAGAGTGAATGCCTCTTGAAATTTTAATAATCTTAGTTTTGATCCAACTGAAATATTGTGGGTTTAAGTGTCTGCTGTGCATACACAGGAGCTGATTCATAGTGTTAGAGTGGATGAAAGGCTTCTATTGATGAGTCTCTGTGGAGAAATCCTCTCTTCAGAGTTTCTCACGAATTTGTCATTCTAATCTGAATTGAAGAACGTGTAACTAAACATTTCCCCTTGCATACTTCTTTAGAATCATCTTCGTGTGTATATAACTCTTTTTGCAGAATATGCCATCGGATACTAGGTCAGGTTCTCCCATAGCTGAGGCTGGGTAGTTTTTTCCCCTCCTACAGATGACTTTCTCTATTTAGAGAGAGAGTCCAGTTAGACATCTCATCTTAATGGAGGTCTGCACATGTTTGAGAGGGACTTTCAGAGTGGAAAAAACGTAAAGGTATCCAGTGGGTGTGTATCCTCTCACACGGTAATAATACATTTTCTCAACATGTTTGCTAATTTTCCAATCTGTTTGTATTTAAACTTACTTTCTCAAAGCTAAGTTTGCTAGGTCTTAACCTGTAGTGAATGATGTAGTTGTGACATCACACTTGTTGGCAGCTGGTGAGTGGCCTGACTTGGTTTCAAGCCAGGATGTTATGCTCAAAGAAAGGAGAGGATGCTTTTAGAGCCTAAATATCTTGGGCCATTCCATCCTTGACATCTCACAGACTGATGCGATTATGACAATACAGTGTGTGTACTTCACTACTGGATCCATTTAGTCGTGGGCTATTGGATGTGGACTTTATTCCAATAAGAACAAAGCGAAGAAAATGGCTCTCTAATAACAAAATTACACCTAATTCATATTCCTCACCTCCTTCCCTTGAATTTTTTATAGTTGCTATGCTCATTAAATTGCCATATTCCAAGAGGTGGCTGCACTTCAGTGCTCTGGAATTAGTTATTGTTTGGTGTTCAGAAAGTGCTTTGGGAGTATCTAAATCAATAGTGGGCAACCTGCGGGCTGCACGCAGCCAGTTGGTTGCCCACCACTGATTTAAATAGTAGAGCTACTTTTTCCTGTGTAGTGGTTCTTTTCTAGAGTTTTCCATAGACTTCCACCCTGATCAGTTTCTTGAGTTGATCAAGCTGTTACAAAAACCCTAGACTAATAGACGTGGTACCATGAAATTTATAACAAATTTAACCCATACAAGCTTTCCATGGAAGTCTTTAGATTGCGTACATTGCAGCATTGTGCTATTGCACAAGACTCTGAAAGTAAAACTGGCAAGTCTCTTTAGGTTGTCTAGGCTGAGAGAAATAGAAAAGAAAACAGTAGCATAAGTAGTGGAAAAATAGGTTAGACTTATATTTTCTTTTTAATCATCTGTTGCAGTGGTTTTTAACCTATGGTCCATGGATGCCTGGGGGTCTGCAGACTGGCTAAGATGTCCAAAGGGGTCCGCACCTCCATTTGAAATTTTTTAGTGATCCGCAAATGAAAAAAGGTTGAAAACCTCTGATCTATAGTCTTTTGATCCTGAAACGCAACACAGGCTAAACCACGTTTTTAACTTGATTTCCTATGATTGGTCACTGCTTTTAGTTGTTTGCAGTACAGCCTCTTAAACTTGATGCTTTTCCATTTCATGAAGTTGGATTTGAGATGCCTTAGTTTTGAAAGGAGATGAAATTAATGTCATTCTCTTCTTTAACTGTTAACTACAACCTATCAGTCCTGGCCCTGCAGGGGTTCTGGGTGAGTAAAGAGTTTCTTTGGCTGCAAAACCATTGCATCCTAAATCCTTGCTCTATGTATAGAATTCTCTTTTTCTTCAGTTGTAGAACTCTTCATGAGATTATGGGCTTGCCCTTACCACTTGTGAGAGGTTCTGTGCACACTTGCTTCTCTTTTGAACAAAGTTGCATTCCGTGTACCCACGGTTCTCTAAATGAAACTAAGTGGGGAAGTTATTTTTCACTTCCCTTTCAAAAATAAAATAAAACAGTGCAGTGTTGCTTAGTAGGGGAGTGCTGCCCTCTTTGATCCCACGGGTGCATGTATATTAGTGTTGGGTGAATGGGCATGCCAATTGGCTTCACTCTCAAAGGAACTGAGCACATGTAGTCATGAAGATACATGTGCTCACCACCTTTGTAAATCAGGCCATGAATATAGTTTGTAAAGAATCCGTCAGAGTGAAAAGATGTTCATATAAACATGAAGAGGCCTTGCATTTGCTTTATTCTAATTATCTATCAACAAATTAAGGGTAGATGTATTTTCATCTAATACAAAAATATTCTAAGATACTGGTTATGAATGATATAGAGAAGGTAGATTGAAACTTCTGTTTGTCCTTTCTCATACTATAAGAACAAAAGGATGCTCAATGAAATTGAAAGATGGCAAATTTAAAAGCTGCTAAAAAGAAATATTTTTTTTCAATGCAGTGCACAGTTAGACTGTACCTAAGATACCATTGAAGGGAAGAGATGTTCAGGATTCCAAAAAAAAAAATGAGATGCTTATATGGTTATCAAGAAAATCCATAATGGTGACTATTAAACGAGTTTTGGAAGGGATATAAATCTTCATGCTTCGTGGCATAAATCAGCCTCTAAGTTTGAGGGGTAGGAGGAAGCTTTTTTATGGTGGCAGGCTATCTTGTTAATTACCTTTAGCTGGTTTTCTCATCCCTTCCTCTGAAGCATCTGGTATTGGCCACTGTCAGAGATAAGATACTGGTCTAGATGGACCTCTGGTCTGGTCTGGTGTTGGAAATTCTAACATTACACAGATTTTGAAAACTTGGCTTAAATTACATTGAGATTTCTCATGTTTATGCTATACGATTAACAAGATACGTTTTGGCTGGCATATCAACCAATGGAGTAACTTTTCTTTTAAGAAAAGTTTGAAATGGAGTATTTTAATCTTATTTTTAGACCTTAGAATTGAAACACTATTTTAAATGCTTGGTTTTAAACAAACTGGAAATGCTCAAGATCTTGTATGATGGAGCGTATGGTGCATTTGGTGTTGCAGAAACTTCACGGGTTGATTCACTTAACTGGAATATTAATATTGAGGGATAGGAAAGGGAAGTGTGTGGGAAATGAATATGTCAAAATCATTTGCACCAAAGCAAGATACAATGAAGGCAGCAGTAATGAAGTGCTGTTCATTAAGAGACAAATAAAATAACATCCTAGAACACATGTGCTATTGTTCTAGATCTGCATGAAGAATGAAATAGAATGAACTATTTCTGGACCCTGCCTGAGTTTACATTTCAGCTCACTGTAAGATGGTAGTTAACCTGACATTTTGTTGGGAAACACATTCAGCTGAAGATACTTCATCAAGTAGGTTCTTTAATTATTTTTAATGTCAACTTTCTGACCTGAAGAGTGTAGGAACCAGCCAGCTTAGAGGGAATGCTACCAATGGGAAAGAAAATTATTACTATTAAGATAGTAGGAAAGCTTGGAAAAGGTGGTCATAAACTTTAAATTGGATTGTCTGTTGTGTGTCAAAGATGATCTTTTTGTTTTTGGAAGAGCTTTTATGGTCTTGTGAGTGGCTACACAGTCTAACTTTTGAGTTACGTAAACCCATCCATGGATTGAGCAGAGAAATGCAATACTGTTTGCTAGTGTTTTGTAACTTCTGCTCTCATGGCTTGCCAAGTGCCCTTTTCCCTTGTTGACTGATTTAAAAAAAAACCACACAAACTGTTTGAAGCAGATGTTGTTCTGGTTTAGCGAACTGATTTTTCAGCCACTATATCTCCCCCCCACATGTTGACATTTGTCAGTGGTTAAGGTCCATTTTAAGGCCATTGTTGTATTGCTTCCCCTAGGTATTTCTTGCTCTGTTGTCCATTGAAGTTTCTTCGGAAGACTTGGTGTCCTTCATGTCCAGTCTAGTGAAGTAGTGCGTTGTGTGTAACCTTTGTATGTTTGTACAGCACCTAGCACAATAGGCTCTCTGTTTGGGTACGTGGTGTTGTGCTCATATTACTGTACTAATCATTCTAATGGTTGTGGTAACCAATGAGAGGGAAGTTTTGTTGTGGGTGGATAAGATTTTAGAGTTGGGTATTTTATTTTATCAGGGCCGGCTCTAGATTTTTTGCTGCCCCAAGCAAAAAACAAGCAAACAAAAAACCACACACCTCCGAGAGCGCAACTCCCGAAGCAAAAAAACCCACAACTCCCTGAATGCCGCCCCTGGAATTGTGCCGCCCTAAGCACGTGCTTGGTTTGCTGTTGCCTAGAGCTGGTCCTGTATTTTATATTTTCAGGGCATGTGTTCAGAGTTAATACTGTTTTATTGTCGCGAGGACAGATGTGCAGTCTGTGGATGTGTTACTAGTGTGTGAAATTTGGTGACAGAATTGCAAACTGCAGTTTAGTTGTACAATTATGCTAAAAAAACCAAGAAGGAAATCACCAGTTAACTTCGAGACGTGCTAACGCAGTGGTTTTCAAACTTTTTGTATTGGTGATCCCTTTCACACAGCAAGCCTCTGAGTGTTACCTCACTTATAAATTAAAAGCGGGGGGGGGGGGGGGGACACGGACAATTTAATGTGGGGCTGACAACCCGGAGCTGACAGCTCATGACCCCCATGTAATCACCTTGCAACCCCCTGGGGGGTAATGACCCCCATTTTGAGAATCCCTGTGCTAATGCCCATGATTTTTGTATTAATGTCTCTAAACAGTGAGCTGTTAATGTGATAAATGTGGGTTGCAGGGAGGGAAGCTGAGGCTTGAGGTGAGGAAGTGGAGATTTCTGGCTTTGATGAGTAACATTACTGCTCTGCCCGCTGCCCTCATCCTGCTTCCTTCCCATTTTCTTCTTTTTTTTCTTCCTCACACCCCAGTGGGACTGTCAAACTACCATCTCAATTTTTTCCCTAAAATAGGTAGTACATCCAGGTCATCCTGTGACGTTCAGATGGTTCTGTCAAAGGTTGTGTATGTGAGGGATGTTAGCACAAGCAAAGAATCAAACTTTTTTGCTGCCTCTTTTGCAGTAATTGTCATTGGTGAATGTCATGGGGGGAACTGACACCAGGACTGGAGTCACCTAACACCAGTTTTAGTAGCAATTTGGAGTGTGCTTCATAGCTTCATCAAAGTCTTTCCTTCACCTTTATTAGTCTCCGTACATGAATATAGACTGTTAAGGAAAGCCAATCTTTTTTCCTTGAAGTAGAAAAAGAATCATCATAAACTGTTCACTAATTTCTTTTGTCAAGACCCTTACATTTATTTTGGATTGCACAGTCAGCACCATCAATTTGGTGCTTTCTCATCCTTGCCATTAGCCATAATCCATGTAGGTATGGCCCTCTTCATCAAGTGTAGCCTTACTTTGCGCATCTGTATCTGTGTGGTATTGGTTTCTTGAGAAACCAGCGCAATATCCTTTTCTGAACAGAGTGAATCTTTACTCTTCTGAAGCTTGATGTTCTCAGACCTCAGGGTGATTGTTGTACAGTTGTTTCAGTTCATATATTAACTACCTTCGCAGGTTTGCTGGCCTGAAAGAAGGAAGAGAGCCATTTTTAGATCACCTCTTTTAGCAGCTTCCTTTCATAGGATTTGCAGTGTAATCCTAGAGTGGGCTGTTTGGTTCCTCAGGATATGTCAAACGCTGATTCTCCCAAATCCGCCAGGGAGTGACCATTCCACACTCGTTCCTGTGTGAAGAGTCATGACCTAAGTTCCCTGTAAGCTGCGCAGCTGCGCAGCAGCCTATTTAGTGCTACGCAGGCACTCAGGGAACCCGCCTGGGGACCTGCTGCGGCAAGGGGAGGGGAGCCCCTCCCCTAACCCCAACCTGCCACTGCCATGGCGACCCCCCGGCCCCAACTATGCCGCAGCCCGGACCTGCTGTGGTGGCCCCCCGACCCCAACTATGCCGTGGTCCTGATCTGCTGTGGCCGGGGCGGCCCAGGGCACCCCTTTCTAAACCCGGCTGACGGGCGCCTCTCCCCAAACCCAGCCCTGGCCCAGACCTGCAGGGGCCAGGGAGGGTCACCTATTCTGCGGCCGCAGCCCTGGAGCCATGGCAGGGAGCTGCTGTGGGGAAAGAGAGCTGGGGGGAGTCCTCTCTCCCCCCTGTAGTCCTAGAGCACCCTCCTGTACTCCCAAACCACTCATCCCCAGCCCCATCCCAGAGCCCACACCCCAAGCCGGAGTCCTCATACCCCTGCACTCCAACCCTCTGCCCCAGCCCTGATCCCCTCATCCCTGGCCCCACCCCAGAGCCCGCACCCCCAGCCGAAGTCCTCACACTCCTGCACCCCAACCCTCTGCCACAGCCCTGATCCCCCTCACACATTCCGAACACCGCTGGCCCATCCCCACACGTGCACAGGATCCAAAATGTTCTCCTCTGGTCAGAAAAAGCCATGACCCTACCACTAAGTCTGACTGGGGCATGGTTAGTATGTGACAGGATTTGTCCAGATGCTAGTAGGCCTGGGTACTGCACTTTGAGGCTTGAAAGAGCATCTTGGGCTCCAACAGCTCAGCCTAATACCTTTAGGGGAACCAGCTACTGTATGTGCCCTTGAGGGGACACGGTTTGGCTTTTTAATTGTGAACTGGCTAAATACTGACAGGGCAGGACACGCTGTTTCCTTTGTCAGCCCGCAGGCTAGTCAGTCAGGGGGGAGAGGTAAAAGCAGAAAGACAGTGCCCTGCCCACTTTTGCAGTATATGAGTCGCCTGATCTGAGCAGAGGACTCACCCACGCTACAATTAATCACCCATCAACTAACTAATTAAGCAATAAGATATGACGAAGGTATATTATTATGGCCTAATAATGACACGCCTTGGTGGTTGGTAGGCAAGCAGCCAAAAACAGAGCGCTGCTAAACACCAAGGTGTGTCACTGTAGATACTTTGGAGTGTCTTACTGTGACAAAATGTAAATTCCAAAGAAAACCACAGTAGTTGACATTTAAAAAACTAACTTCTTCAATAGGCATAAGGTTAGTTCTGGGAAAATAATCATTTATCATTTGGGATCTAACATTAAGAAACCTCCCAAAAACCCAACCTACAAATTACTGACTTGTCCTGTAAACTGTGAAGTTGCTCAATAGATGGCCCCAGGACTTATGTCCTGAAGCTGATCTTCTGCCCAGCACTCCCTTCACACTGTGAACAGAGTTTGAAAGATAAAGGAAGCCTGCCCCTTTTACAGATAACACTTGAGCTCAAATGACTCTGACATTTAAAGAAAAAAATTGATTTCCTTTATCAGCTGTTTTGAAATCAGAAATTTCAGACTGAACAGAGGTAGCTGTGTGAAACATTACACTTAAAAACACTTTGTTGTTGTTCTTCCAAAGTAGTCTTAAATCACACTAGGATTTTTAGTCAAAGCAAGTATATAGTTGCTTTTCCAATTAATTAAAAAAGTAATGTTGCATTAAATATTTCTTAGGGTGAAATCTTACAAATTTAATGGACATTCTGTCTATAAAGGACTTCCATGGCCCCCTGTTGTTGTATAGTATTTGAGCACCTTTCAATCTTTTATCCTCACAACACCCCTTTGAAGTAGGTATTATCCCCATTTTATAGATGGGGGAACACAAAGAAACCAAGTGACGTGTCAAAGGTCACACACAAAGTCTGTGGCAGAGAAGGGGCTTGAGCCCAGGTCTCCCAAGTCCTAGGCTAGTGTTTTAAATAGTGGACCATCTCTTCCTCCCCATTTGCTTTCCATAAACCTCACCCAGGTGGTCCTGCATAAATTATTTCCCCAGCTGGAGGAGACAGGATAAATACCTACCATCCGATCTTGTGACCCAATGAGCATCCTCAACTCCTCCTGCTTTGACTGGGAGTTCAGGGCATTCGGTACCTCACAAGATTAGGTTGACAAGACGTATTTGGTTGAAGGGTTCAAAGGGACACCATAATTAATACACATTAATTAAATTCCAGAAAAGAGAGAGAGGGGGGTGAGGAAACAAACTGCTGATTTGACTTCAGATGGGGCTGATCCTGAGGGTTAAAAGGAAAAAGAGTTTCTACTGGAATAGGAATAATTGGAAATCTACAGAATGAGTTTATATAGAAGATTTGTGGGTGAGAGATCAGAGCTGTGGAAAAGCAGAGTGAGTTATTGCTAGCCAAAGGGGTTATACTATATTAATTAATGCTATAAATGCAGTACAGATAAAAACCACAACACACGCATGCTGCTAGAAGGTGGGATTGTTGCTAGATTGCAGGTGCACAAATATTCAGGGATTCAATTAGGGTTGAACTAATAAATTGCTATTTTGGTATCAAATTAAGCTAAATCGTGATCAGCCACTCTTAGATCAGTTTAAGAATGTCCACGTGAGAGGATTTGTACTGATTTAACTAAATCAATTTCGAAACCAATGTAATTACATTGATGCCGCTTCTGTGGGTAGGCTTAAAAACAAACAACCAAGATTTGTGGAAGTGGTAGATGATGATTTGAATTTGATTTCTGTGTGGCACGGTGGTACCACAAAATCTTCCCTTCCCAAGTTATGTTTTGTCTATACTGTCTCCCTGTGACACGATTAAATTTGTGACTGGTGTCAGTATTCTCTGTACCATTAGGCACAGTTAGCAGTGTAATGCTGCCACTGAAATGGCAGCATAAATAGACTGCTTTGGTAAGCTTAGTTGTCAGCTTGTATTTTGCTTGAGAATCCAGTAAAGCCGTAGGCCCTGCTGTTAATTGTCAGTGCTTCGAAGGTTCCTGGCATATACATACATAATGCATACGTTGCATGTAGACAGACTAGCCAGCTTACTGTTGAGAGAAAAGGGTTCAAAGTAGTAGATTTCAGTAATACTGTTATGTTTAAGGAAATGGCAATGATTAACTCATCAGTGGGTGTCTTGCATTGACATGGCTGACAATTCTGTCTTAACATAAAA
This sequence comes from Chrysemys picta bellii, assembly GCF_011386835.1. NCBI lineage: Eukaryota > Metazoa > Chordata > Testudines > Emydidae > Chrysemys > Chrysemys picta. Next base: position 269,863,538 of record NC_088792.1, on the reverse strand, counting down.
CATTTTATTCAGGGTCTTATAATCCTGAATAAGATTTTAACATTCCAGGAGGTGTAGACATACTTAGGTTCAGGTTCATGGCAACCTGATTGATTTACTCAGTTCGTTAAAATAAATGTGTGTGAGAGGTGTCATATTGATAGCCCTAGAGACTGCAATTTTCTCCACCCACAGAACAGTCACAGCTAGGACAATAGCAGGGTATGCTTCTCCTATCTCGGTATGGTGTTTTAATTCTGGACAAGGACTTCTAGGGATAAGAGGGAAGGGCCTCCTTCATATGTATTCACCCCTGGGCCTTTCTTTTAGAGGTTGCCAGCTGTGGAGTGACTTCTTGTTCATGAGAGATGTGGTCACTGGACAAGAATTTCCCATTTCACACACAGGTAGGGTTACCATATGTCCGTTTTTTCCCGGACACGTCCGGCTTTTTGGTAATCAAACCCCCGTCCGGGGGGAATTGCCAAAAAAGCCAAACATGTCCGGGAAAAATACCAGCCGGGCACTTCCCCTCCCGGGCTCCGGGGGCGCAGGGTCCAGAGGCATGGGGGCTGCCCGAAGCCAGTAGCGCTCGGGCAGCTCGACGCTTACAGAGCCCAGGAGTTCAGGGAGCACAGCAGCCGCTGGAGCCCGGGAGGGGAAGTGCCCGGCCGGGGGCGCAGGGTCCGGAGGCATGGGGGCTGCCCGAAGCCCGAGTGCTACCGGCTTCACGGTTTGCCGGGCAGCCTCCAGACCCTGCGCCCCCGGCTGGGTGCTTCCCCTCCCAGGCTCCAGCTGCGCTGGGGAAGCGCCGGCTCGGGTCACAGGGTCTGGAGGCTGCCCGGCAAACCGTGAAGCCGGTAGCGCTCGGTCAGCCCTTTTCGCATGGCTGGGAGGGAGGGGGGGAGTTAGGGTGGGGAATTTGGGGAAGGGGCGGGGAAGGGGTGGGGAAGGGGCGGAGTTGGGGCGAGGCCAGGGCCCCGTGGAGTGTCCTCTTTTTTTATTTTTTAAATATGGTAACCCTACACACAGGCCATTCATGGCTCTCTAAAGATAGCAAATTGTTGCTACTGACCTTGGCCAGACTTGAATCAGAAATTTAGGGCTTGTTTTCCCTCTCCCCCCACATCTCTAGTTTGAGGTAAATGATGTTTTAAACTCAAGCTAGCTGGCCTATTAGGGGTATGGCTGGAAGTCCAGTTGCTATTGATGCTTGAGCTAGTAATGCAGTGAGGATGCAGCTACAGACTACCTTTTGAATTAGCGCAGTTCATAATCTCCTAATCCAAACACTGTATAGCTCAAGTCTTTTACCATGTGGCTGCTCTCACTCAAGCGAGGCTGGCTCAACAAGGACCTGGAGCTAACTGCTGCAGTGAAGACAAGCCCTTAGACGGGTGAGGCTGTGTAATTCATTATCAGCCCTCTGATTCATTCTGTTCTTCTCTGGGTATTTGCTGTTAATGATGGAAAGTTCAGTGTAGTGTTCTGGCATTTCTCGAGTTAAGGAGTCTTCATTTCTCATGTCTAATAGGTAGTGTATTAAATTAATTACATTGTGAGGTTGCTGGTGTTCGGAAGGCAGCGGATAGCCTAACTGTAAATGCTCTAGTAGTCCAGATTTGAGTTTCCTTCACAATTCCAGATGACGGTATGGAGGGCAAATGTAAAAATTGTCTTTGTATACTGCCATCCTGTGCGTTTCATAAATACCGAGTATTCATGGGCTGAAATTTCAATATGTACTTAGGCCCTGATTCAGCAAGGTACTTCTGTGACCAGTGTTACAGAAACAACAAGAACAATCCAATTCTGCAAGTGCAGAGCCACTGGCTGTAAAACTGGTTTCTAAAGGAATTGTGAATGTGGTAATTACAAAGATGCCTTCTCACTTCCTGGTGTTCATTAAGAGTGGGCCTTGCTGATTTAGGGATGTCACCTGGAAAAAACCTCAGGGTAAAATCATGGCCATATTGAAGTCGATAGCAAAATTTTCATTGATTTCAGTAGAGTCAAGATTTCAGCCTTATACTTCAGTGTCTGCATCTTCTGAAGCTGACCTTAATTACATGTGGTAAGCTTCATGCTGGGGTTTGTGTCTGCTGACATTTCTCAAAGGGGGAGGGAAGGGAGGGGATGCATTCCAATCAATTAGCTCTGAACTCGATTAAGGAAAAGCACTGTAAAAATGAGGCTTCTAAGACTTGTCAGCGAGCTGAGTTGAAATAATATTAGGAAACAGGGAATCTGAGAATAGTAGGTACCAAATTTACATGAAATTGAATATGTTGTATGAAACTTTTGTTGGAGAAACTGGTGCATCCTTTTGAACCTGCTGCTTTCTCTTTTGCTCTGAAGGTATCCCTTTGATTTAAACCTGCAAAGTACAATGCTATTCTTTTCAAATATACTTTGTTTTGGTTTAGCAAATCAATACAAGATTGGTAAAATAGAGTTAGTCTCTTCCATTAGGCGAAAAGATTTTTTGGGGCATTTAATATCTTGTCTTACTTATTGACAATGATACTCTGGATACACTACCATCACTAGCAATTTTAGGGTGTGAACTTGAGTCACTGATTTCAGTGGGAGTTACGAGTAGGCTTGCAGGGACAGGCTCTTATTTTTATAATCCACTGGATTATAGTTGATAAACACATTGTGATCTGACATTCTGATTTGCTGCCGAATAGAGTAGTAAGCAAAAGAAGCCAATACTGGTGCAGAATTCCTGTAAGATTGGAGTGTTACCAGATACTGTATTGCATGATACTTACAAAATCTGAAGGGTAGATAATGTCTACAAAAAACTTGACAACGGCTAGTACACTGATAACAGTGCCTATCATGCTGACCACTGTTGTCTTGTTTCCTTGTATTCCCCAATCTGTATGACTGTATCCATCTGTTTTTTCTCTTGACTTCTATTTAGATCGTAAGCTCTTTGTGGCAGAGACTGTCTTTTTGTTCTGTTTGTACAGCACCTAGCACAATAGGGCCCTGGTCCATGCCTAGTGCTTTTAGGCATTGTGGTAATATAAATAATTAATAGGCGATCTTCTGTCTCATTTGATAGAAGCAGAGATGACACCTGTTGGGGCAGATATACCTTCCTACAAACAATTGTATTTGCATACAATAACTTCCCGTTTGGAATGCATATTCTCAGCTGTGGGCATCTGTTTTATCTAGGCTTGTATCATGCCCATTGCTGCAGTAACTGAGTATCTTACACATTTATTAAAGTCAACACGGTCTCTTTTTCTCTCTAACCCCTAGTCAGTTGGAATTATTTGTGGGGGGGCATGGACAGCTGATTGTACTGTGGCAGGGGGGTGGGGAGAAGCTAGGTCAAAGGGGGACTCAACACTTATTCTGAATAGAGCTGTTGTGGTAACGGGGCCTATCAATTTATCCTAATTGTGAGCTCAGCTGAGAAAAGTGAGTGAAAGTCCGTAAGATGTCACAATAACCTATACCAATAAATGTTGATGGGAAAAGGTGCAAAAGGGAGACAGACTGAATTAGCCCTAACAAAAAGGCCTACTGATATAATTCAAGAACAGTGTTAAGATAATGCTTGGTAACCAAGAAAAGCCTGGGGACAGGAAAACAATGAACCAAAATTAGAGTATTGGAAACTAGGCCTAATTGGTGACAAAATAATGAGGACCAGGAGTCCTCAGAAGGAGATTTTCGGGGATGACGGCAATGCTGGCTGATTAAAAGAAGGGGTGCCACCCCCACTGTCTACTGAGCAGACTGGGCCAGAGAGGAAGTTAGATGACATTGTCACCTCTACTGGCTCTGGCTAAATCCCGAATACCACCTGGGATGTGAGACTTTGTCCCCTCCTCCCACTCCACACAGTATGTCGTTTTCCGTCCACACCCCATTTCTTACCTTTGCTATCCTTCTCCGTTTGCCTTTTGTCTAATTAGAGTCTGGCTTAGCCAGCCAAAAGTGTATATTTTGCTACACTGCTGTGAGCCTGTGATCAGAAAGAGGCTGTTAAAAGCAATGCCCTAAACAGTGCATCGCTGCTACACCTCTACCCCTATATAACGTGACCCGATATAACACGAATTCGGCTATAACATGGTAAAGCAGCGCTCCGGGGGGGCGGGGCTGCGCACTCCGGCGGATCAAAGCAAGTTCGATATAACGCGGTTTCACCTATAATGCGGTAAGATTTTTTGGCTCCCAAGGACAACGTTCTATCGGGGTAGAGGTGTATAAGTTTGCCAGATCTCAGAGTGGCCGACAAAACCATGTGCTGTGCCTGTGATTTTTCTAGCAGAGAGATTGCAAGTGAAAGTCAACACCAGAGACAAAAGCTGCACTTTGTCTTTGCTGTTCTTTCTTCTCCCTTCTTGTGTATGTCTTGTTTTATCTAAACAGGGTCAAACTTCAACCGCATTTATAACCGCTTCAGCCCATCTTAACTAAGTTCCCCTCCAAAAAGGACAGTTGTTATCTTTGATACCATCTGAAAGACTGTCAAACAAGGTGTTTTACTCATAAAAGTTCTCCCCAGGTAGAGTGGAAAAAGGAACGAGTGATGTTGTTCAAATGAAAGCCTTATTCTACATTTCAAATGCATTAAATATTAACTGTTTCCCCTTTTTTCTTTATCTGTAATAAAAGGTTAAAAAGATGTTTAATTGTGTTTGCCATGTACTAAGCAGGGCTAAGGGCTCTGCATACCAAACCTTATTTGACACAGTTTAATGTTAGACAGTTTGGGGGGAGATCGATCTAAGTTGTGCAACTTAAGCTATGTGACTAACGTAGCTGAAGTTGACGTACTTAGATCTACTTATCGTGGGGTCCACACTACGCGATGTCCCCTTGCTCTTCTGGTTCAGGTGGAGTACAGGAGTCGACGGCAGAGCAATCTGCGGTCGATTTAGCAGGTCTTCACTAGACCCGCTAAATCGACTGCCAATGCATCGATCGCCATGTGTCGATCATCCGGTAAGTGTAGACAAGCCCTAAGTGGCTTGCCCAAGGTCACACAGGAAGTCTGTGGCAGAGTAGGTATTTGAACTTAGGTCTCAAGTCCTGGGATATAGTGTTCTCTGCTGCTTATGTTCAGCAAACAGGCAGCCTGAATTCAGAACCAGTGGGAGTTTTTTTTGTTTAATGACAATGTAGTTCTAAAGGAACAGCAGATAAATTGTTAGAAAAATGTTACACGGCTCAAGGGATGGTCATTTATTAAACAAAAAGTAGGCTTTATTGCTTTACTTTGATCATTCGTATTATCTCAAACACTGAATTCTGAATGTCAAAATTGAATGGCCACTAAAATTCTCATTATTAGTTGTTGTTTTTTTCTTTCAGGGAAGTTACCCAGTTTGGGAAGATTTTATAAACAAAGCTGGGAAACTGCAGTCTCAGCTAAGGTAAGTTTCTTATCGCACAGCCCATCCCCTTGGCATGTGTGGACATGCTAGGCATCCTGTGTAGTTCAAATGGTGCTTCATCCTTGATAGTCTATTTAGCATGTTTTTAGTTTAGTTTTTCTTTTAAATATTTCATATTCAAAACTCATCAATGTAATTTCTGTGTGCCACCTTTTACAGCTTTAGTATATTTCAGAAAAAATAGCTAATTTTCCACACAGGACAGTAAGTTCTTTTCACATTTTCATTGTTTCATGATGTGGCCCCATCTGGAATATTATTGTAAGACAGTTGATTTAATTAACCCATAGCTTTGGGGTTGAAAGTCCTTACATTATTTTTATAAATGTAAGATAAAGAAGGCTTATTAAGTTACAGGAGTACTTTAAATATTGGGTAAATTCTATGATAACCTAAATACTAGGACAGAAGATCTGCCTGCCAAGGGAATCACAGTTCTGGGTCATTCGGCAGCAGTTAATAACATGTAACTGATTGGGTTTTAGTATACCAAGTGCATTCTGGATAACTTTTCATAGCCTTCCATTAATAAAATATTATTCAAGCAGCTTCTATATCCGTCATGACTTGGTATCAGTAACAGAATCAACAGACTCATAAAATGCCTTTCTATTCACATAGAGAGAGGGGAGAAATTAAATTGAATATTTCTATGAACTGAACCTTGTTTCCTAAACTAATGGGATGTACACGTCTCATGTGTCCTGTCAAAAACCCCACAAAATCCTGTCTGTGGTTGGTTGCCTGCATGTGTCCTTCCCTTTCCATGCAGACCTATCCCATTGGGTATCCCATGTGGGATTTGCCTGTCTTACTGAAGAAGTAAAAGGAGGAAAAGCGGAACCATGCTTTCTCTGACTCCTATTAGGTTGTGTAGTTATCTATTTTTAAAGATTTTCAGTTCTCTTTTTTTCTCCATGTCCTTCTCTCCTCCACCAGCAGTCCTGCAGTATGGGATTTGAAGCGTACCCCTGGGGCTAGGAAGGCACTGTTTTGGCCAATGTGAGCTTGCTTGTCCCCACCCTATCCAGCCACCACCTGCCCTTTTTCAATATGTGATGCCAGTAAGGCAATTGCCACATATTGGGAGTACTTAAGTGCCAGGAAGGTTTTACAAGACTGTGCCACAGCATCACTCCAAGTTGCAGATCATTATGAAATCCACTTTGGATTTTGGAAGGCACCACTGGAAAGAGTCTGCCTTAGATGTTCAAACGTCTGGCCAGTTTCCAGGTTTTCCCTGAAGTCTTGTCCTGAATGGGATGGACTGGAAAGCGGAGCCATATTGGTACTCTTGAAAGGAGCTAGGCCTACTTCCTTATCTCCAGGAGCTTCTCTGTACACCCAACACCCCAAGTCTTATCTGGCTTCCTGCTTCTGCCACGTTTTGCAGCTTGGGAAGCTGTAGGGGTAGGTGAAATACAAATGCAGCTATGGCCAAGTGTGCACAGCCAGTTTGAGGATTCACTCACTCACTCACTTCCAGCAAATGTTAATCTTTTGCCTCTGCTGCTTCCTCTGACAAAGGGGAGTATATGTAATCTAACCTGGAGTCAGGGCCCCTAGTGTTTTCTTATCAGAGAAGTGGAGCCTCCTTATTAACAATCTGGATAAGATAATGTAGCGTATGATTTTGGAAGAGTCTAATAATAGGAAAACAATGCTGGAAAAATCCAGATGTGGAAATAGCCAGGTCCATGAATAAGTATTAACAATTAGCTAGAGAAGCTGTGCTCCTCCCCCTATCCCAGGGGCTGACCTACAAATGACAGTATGTAGAGATTCCTCCTCCCATCCATTTGAGATCATCATCCCTTTCAAATCCATATCTTGGATCAGAAGATGGAGAAGCCTCTTAGGAGGCATTCTGCATCGTCTGTAGCCCAAGTGTGCACTACCATTTATGTCTCCTGTATTTTGAGGGTGTGCGTGAAGTGAGGGTTGGATAACATCCAAGTAGTCCGGTTCCAGCTCTCCCAGGAAAACCATTCTTTATCTACAATTATGGTCTTTACTGACTGCGGACAAGCTTCCCTGCAGCTTTCTGCTCACGTTTTTGGTTCGGTGAGTGTGGTGAGGATAGACTTCTGCCTTTAGGCCGTAATGAGGAGACTTCTGAGGCAAAGTAAAACTGATGGATCTCTTTAAGGGGATCTTGATTATTTGGGACTCATTTGGAGTGATCTCTTCGACTGTTGTGGGGAGGAGGGAATTCACTATATTCGCCTATGTTTCTCCATACCTCATTGTCCATGAGGACTAAATATTGCTGTGCCACTGTTCTCATTTAATCCCTAAAGTCCTGTCCTAATTTCATTTAAATCAGGATACCCAGACTGAAAGACAGAAAAAGAAAAGTTCTGGCACAAAGCTGTGATGCGTAGGGCCCTCAAGACCTACTTATTTAGAAAACTGGAATCTACGTTTGTCCTCTCTGAGGATAAGAATCAAGGGATGCCAGCGGCTAGATTTGCTATCTAAATAGATAAAACTGTTTATCTGTAGTATGCAATTAGCAGGCCATCCTTGCCCTTTGAACCTGAAAGGCCAATCCAGTTCACTTCCTAGACAGAACAGGTGAGCAGCTGTAGCTGAAGAAGTGCAAATCTCCCAGTTGGTGGTCCCTGCAGAAGTGTTCTCAACATACTGCCTCTATGCTTTCATCCTCAGATGCTGCCTATGGACAATGTGCCCTTTGGGCATTCCTCATAGCTTGGTGGGCCTTCCTTCTGTCAAGGATGTGGGGGGAGGGGGAAGGTATTCTGTATCTTGTGCATTAGTTTTGATGGAATTTTCTTCAGTTGGCTCTTCTGCCTTTGCCATCTTTTCTCTTCTGTCTCTTGGGGGTGTGTTTGTCTCCTCCTCGTGGTGAGACTGCCTCCGGTACAGAAGAGACTTCTTACTCGTAACTCCTTTCTTTGGCCTGGTTCTATTTGCACAGGCACCCACGATTAATCAGCAGGTGCAATTTTGTTGTTCATGTTTATATATAGCACTAAGACATTTGGTTTAGCTCTTCTAGAGGCAAAGGTGGGGGTGGGTCTAGCTGGCTCGGCAACTAAGGCTGAAGGTGCTGACCTACCTGTCAAGAGGTGAATGATATAACCATTTGTCATGCCCTGGTGTAACTGTAGAACAGAGAGAAATCTCTGGGTAGTGAATATTTTCCTTTTCCCACTGGTCCCACTCCCAAACAGGATCAGCAGATGTCTTGGAATGTACCCTCTTATGCTCTCACAATTATCAGGGAGGCAGGTACACGTCAAATGAGAACTCAAATGATGTGCTTAGGATAGGATTTGACTAGGACTGCAGAGAACTCCCTTATATAGGGATGTATCCTGCAAGGTACAGGTGCCCCCTGAAAATAGTAGTGGCTTTAATTTGTTTAGATTCTTTTTCATGTTTGGTTGCTTTAATATTGATTCATCGGATGAAATCCGCTCGAAGGGTCTGGCTGCAACCTTTTGAAATAACACCTGTCCTATGCAGTTCACAGCACAGCATTAGCATGGCTGCAACACGGTCCATAGTACCAGCACAAAGCAAGGAAGAGATTAAGAAATGAAGGCAGAAGAGGGCTAAATTCAAACACAAAATAGAGGGGGGTTTGTTATATTGTTGCCCCTGCAAGTTCCCACTGGTTTCTTAATAAGCCTAAAGATTTTTGACAATAATTAAACAGGCAGCAATGAGACATAGCTAATGTTTTGTCTTCTGTATGCATTTCAGGACTACAGTAGTAGCAGCTGCTGCCTTTTTGGATGCCTTTCAGAAAGTGGCTGACATGGCTACTAACACACGTGGTAAGCAGATGTGTCAATATTTAGTTTAACAGAATGCTGTGTCCAGTTTATACTATTTGTGGTGGTAAAAAAAAAAAAAAAAAAAAAAAAAGCTTAACTTGTTACCACTGACAGGCATATCTGGTAGACCTCTGTTTGATGAGCTCTTACTTTGAATATGCCGAATATGAGATGGTTTGGAAAGATTTTTTGAAAAATGATGGAGACCCATAATCTTGATTTGTTTGACATAAATCATTTTGAGTATTTCTTAATTGCCCTCTGAATTACATGCTTGGAAAGAATATTCTGACTGTAGATTTATTGAAATCTGTATCTGTTCTCACTCTGACACTTTATCCCATAAATAAGTTTAAAAGAGATGTAAAGTCAGATCCTCAGCTGGCGTCTATCGGTGTAGATTTATTGAAGACAATAGAGCTGTGCTGACTTGCACCAACTGAGGATTTGGTCTGTAGTTTTGTTGTTGTTTGTTTTAAGCCACAGTCCCTGGATATCTGAGACAGTTGCCTGTACCTTCATTTTAGAGGAATCTTCCTCTATTCTCCCCACCCTCCTGTACCCTGTAATTTCTCCTTAACCTGCTAATTAGTGGCCAAACTAGTTCTCCTTGCCTCTAGCAGGAAATGAGGGATGTCCAGGTTCATATGGGGTGACTGTGCAAGTTTGTCCGTGAATAGACAAGTAGAAACAGTGCAGCTGACAATCCTGCCAGACCCCTGGGTGAGTGGGGAGCAAAAGGCTGATTTTCTGCGGTGTGCTAAATGAACACGGACCCAGGCAACAAGAGTTCTGATGTCTCTGCAGAGGCTGGTCTGCCCGGTCCAGCAGGGCTCTATTGAAGAGATATTCCAAAGTGAATGTACAGCTGTTCATCAAGTTGTTTTCAGTAGTTTCTAGCTTTGGGTTTTTGGGATATTTATTTATTTATTTATTTATTGTTGGTCCTAATAAATCCTTGCTGGTTTCTAGCTCTGAGTAATACTGCATCCCTAATGTTGAAAATTGTGAGGTTTAATTAGCAATGTGCTAACTATCTAAGCCACACCTTTCCTTCTGAGAGCAGTAGTAGCAGCTGGAACAAGAGTTAAATAAGGGCACTGTGACAACTTTGAGGAACCAGATATTTTTTTTTGAAAGCTAATATTTGCATTCTGCTAAGCTTATCTGAAGGAATTTTTTAAAAAATGCCAGCATACATGTTGGACATCAGACCATGATTGACAGACTTGGCTTCTGGCGTACATAGCAGGAAAGGGGCAAAACTAGAGATGAGACTGTCAGAGGGACCCAAGGTGAAAAATTTTGGGTTTGGATTCTGAAACACCTCTTTTTTCCACCCACAAAGTTTGGGCTTGACTGAGCTCTGCTTCAGTGCTGGGTCACTAAAAGTGCTTTGAGATAATTAAAAAAAATGTTGTTTAGAAGTGTTTTGAATTCTTGAATGACAAAAAAACAACAACTAAGTAATGTGGGTCTATGCAAATTATTGCGGAATATTTTATACATCTGTTCCATGTATTTGGACTATATCCAACATGCATTGCATCTCTCACGACTGCGGCCTTCAGAAAAGAAGCTCTGTAAATTCAGTCCTATTAAATTTCTATAACCCCCACTGTTCTTCCTCCCTCACTTCCCCCAATTGAAATGATAGAAGGGAATTTTGACATATTTTTAGAAACTGACATTCTGACAAAATAATTGAAATTTCAGGCTAGTGGCTCTTCCATTTTCCCCTGAGTATGTATTACTAAGAATTAGCATCTTGCATTGTACCCAAGAAGAAACCTCCTTGAGGTTCTTAAACTAATATGACTCCTTATCTCTTTTTTGCTGTAGACTCGATGAAATCCTGGCCCCATTGAAGTCAATAGTAAAACTCCTGTGACTTCTCTGGGGTCAGGATTTCATCCAACATCTTCATAAAAGTAATAGCTTAAGTGAAATCTGGCTTAAAAATACTGACCCTCCCCTCCCTTTTGTGATGTGGGGATTCTTTTCCTGTCTGTGGGTTTGCCCCTTGAGAAGTTGTTAATTAGATATGTAGGACTTAAGATAATACTGTACTAAATGTTGCCATTTTTGTTTGTTTGTGTATTTTATCCTTTATTAATTGTGTGTTTCTTTGACCTGTTGTGGTTGCTGTTGATATAGATTATGCTTAATACCGCAAAACCCAGGGTAGTTTTTAAAACAGTTTTGTCCCATGTTTGTTTACATTAACAGAAGTTAGCCAAGTTTGCTTTTGTGTTAACTGTCTGTGCAGAGAGTATACAAAATGTTTGTTTTTAATATGTATGCAAATGTTTGAGGGAAAACTACAAAGCAGGAAATACACATGCATCCTGTGTACCACTTGACAGAAGGTTTAGCAACTTGGCACGGTGTGAATTATAGGTATACATTATCATTGTATGAACAAGTACTTCTTTGGTAACTTTAAGTAAAAATGCTGATCCACCTGCCTATTTCAGAGAGACAGTGTTATTCCCTAATGGGAAGTAATGTGATTAAATTGTTGTAAAGCTGTGTGCTGGGTTTTTTTTGTAGTTGCTTACTGTTTTACTGGAAGTGGTGTGTTATTTTAAGGCCCAGTGTTCTAGCTGATGAAAGCATTTTATCACAGTCAGTCAGCAGTAGCCCTCTCTGGCTACTTGTCAATCTGCTTGCATCAGCATTTGCTTCAGAGGGAGAAAATACTGCCTATGTCTATGTATATAATATGTAAATATTTACAACTATACATACCCACGTATACAGGGGAAACCCTAATACCTTTGCAGATACCTGAGGATGATGGGTTGTACGTAGCGTCTCATTTCATTTCCATGAAGTACAACACTGAAGCCAGGCTTTTCTAGCTGGCACTAACCTCTGCATGGTACTTGAGGTCTGCCACCCCGAAGTGCTGGCTATTCCCTTCCTATCTCACCGGTTCTCAAACGTCATTTCATTGTGACCCCCTTCTGATGACAAAAATTACTACACAACCCCAGGAAGGGAGACTGAAGCCTGAGCCCACCCAACCCCTGCCACCCTGGGTGGGGGTGGTGTGGGGTGGGGGAAACCCAAGCCCCACCGCCCTGGGTGGGGTGGGGGTGGGGGCAAAGCTGAAACCCAAGGGTTTCAGCCCCGGGCGTGGGGCCTGTACCTGAGCCCCACTGCCCAGGACTGAAGCTGAAGCCTGAGCCCTACCTCCCAGGGCTGAAGCCCTTGGGCTTTGGCTTCAGCCCTGGGCAATGGAACTCTGGCTTTGGCTTTGGCCCCGGGCCCCAGCAAGTCTAATGCCAGTCCTGGAGACCCCATTAAAATGGGGTTGTGACTGAGTTTGGTGTCGTGACCCCAGTTTGAGACCCGCTGGTCTCCCTTGGTCATTTGCCTCCTCTTGACTTTAAATTTGCAGGTTTTGCTTGTTGCGCAGTTTTTATATTCCTGTTGGGATTGGAGTCTTTGCGGTGGAAGGTTCTAAGGGGAGAGTGTAAAGCAATAGACTCACAGGGTGGAATGTGCCAGTACGCTGTGCTGTGTCATGCCATCATTCCGCACAGGCTACCTTTGAGGTAGCAAAGACCCACTCAGTGTGACGCAGTGCATTGTTGTACTGAGCTGGTCTATAGAAACAATAGCTCAGAGTGGTCTGAGCTGCTCTGTTCATTTCAAGGTGGAGGGCTAACTCTGAAGGATTTCAATACTGATGATGCTTACTCCTGATGTGTGTGAGCAGAAACATTCAGCTGTTCCAGGATGGTGAGTGGAGGATAAGTCTTATCACTTCTTTTTTCCAGTCTGATCCCTAAATAAGAAGAGCTGTTATATGAGTCAACTAATGAAAGAACATTGTCCCTCTAACACATGCAGTAAAAGTGGTGCGTTGCCATATATTAGTTATATCTATATACCGGATACAGAATTTGTTACACTACTTGAGTTCACATGCTTTTATAACAGTGTTGTATTGGAGGATTTATCTCAGTTTAAGGAGACAGTGTGGTCTGGTGGATTGATCGCAGGCAGGGAGCCAAGTACATGTGAGTCTCAGTTCTGCTCTGTATTCGTTTCAGAGCTGGCCTTCCTCAGGTCATGGGGCTTGCAAAGACTAGGATAAAAGGTATATTCAAAGAGTGCTGGCTAAATTGGTTCAACTATGCATTTTTAAATATCCACCTTTTATTCTAGTCTAGATACACCTGCTGTGGGGCCATCTTGGGATATGTGCTGAGTGCCCCCAACTTCTAATGACTTCAGTGGAAGTGCACTGTCTTCAGAAACTCCCAGGATCAGGCCCTATACTTTTCTCCCTCTCTCCTCCCCGTCCATACCAGAAGATAATTCTTATCCAGAGTTCATGGGAGGATTAGTTCATGTGTAAAATCTATGGCCCCAGTTCAGCAAGGTGCCTGAGCTCATGCCTAATATAAAGCATATGAGTTGTCCCACTGACTACAGTGAAGTTATTCATTGGCTGAGAGTTATTTTATGTCCCAATTTAAAAAACAAAAAAAAGAACAAGTACCATGTGCCCTTAGAATTATTAAATGTACAATAAAATTGCAGTAAATACGAATACATTACATTTCGTTAGCCACTGGCATTAAGGATGGGATTTTCAGAAGCACTCAACGTTGGCATAACTGCTCCTGTTGAAGTCCATGGTAGAGATCCTATTGGCTGCAAATGGAGATAAGTTTACCTTGGCCAGCAATAGATTAATAAAACAAAACAACCCCTCACTCTGAGAAGCCATTTTTCTCCCACTTCCCCAAAATACTCTCATTCTGCCCCATCAACCCTCTCCAATAGATGGCTTTTGCCAGTTAGGCATACGTTTCAATACCTTGCTGAACCGAGGTCTGTATAATGGTATAAGTATTTTTATTTTATTAAAACCCCCATCAAAAAAATTTTGGCGGAAAAATTACCTCAGACCCAGTCAGAATTTTTTGATTTATAAAGAACAATATCTTTCACTGGGTTCAATAGTCTACTCTGCCACAAAGTTCCTGTGTGACCTTGGGCAAGTCATTTAGCCCCTCTATGCTGCAGTACCCCATCTTTAAACTAGAGATAATAGTACTGCCTTACCTCGCGATGGGCGTTGTGAGGATAAATGCATTAAAAGATGGCAAAACACTTTTAGATCTACTCATGCAAAGCACTACATAAGTGCATTTTTAGGCATTATTATTATTTTAATTATTGGCTTAGTCTGCATTTTGCTGAGGATGGAGAAAGGAAAAACTAGATTGGTCTAGTCATTTTCTCATTTTGGCAGAACAGGAGTCACCACTGGAGGACTCCCACCCTTTCCCATAAGGCAGCTCTACATCCCATCGCCCAGCTGTTCTGAGAAACTGTGCATGGCCTTCCTGAACAAGTCCACTCCACTCCCCCCTTAAACTCTTCATAGCTGCACACAGAGTGCCCATTCAGCTGCAGCAGTCCCGGCCTGGGTTGGACGCTAGCCAGGGACCCTCTTACTGCACCAGCAAAACTCTGCACCCTGACACCTCTGGGCATGAGCACCATAGTAACTGGTAACTGCATTTGGAGTCTGCTAGATCCCTCCAGTTTTGGACCTTCATGTCCCAAATCCCCTGGCATGAATAGAGAACAAGTTTAGGTCTTCTTCCTACTGAAGCAAAAAATCTAATTTTCTCTTTGTCTTCACTATATTTTGATGTCCTTCCGGACTGGCACTGGATTAAAAAACTTGAAAATGTAGGTTGGAGAGGAGTAGTGACATTAGCCTAATGTTTTTAGCTTCAGAGTTAATATTGATGTTATCCTTTAAATCTACTTTATTGAATATTCATAGGGGAGCCTGAATATATTAAGTGGCAATGTCTCCCCACCTTCTCCTTCATTTTCATGGGTGTAAATTTAGAAGACTTATGGGAAGAGAAATTGGAAGCTTTGTGATTACGTGGGAGCTAACAATTGATCTTCAAAGTACAATTGTTAATGAGTCTTTCAGTATCCACTTCACATTTAGCTTTTTTTTTTTTTTTTTTGAACTGTGTTGAAGTGGTTTTTAATACACATAGCAGGAGTATTTGCCATTGGCAGATAAGTGTGCCTCAGAATGGTTTAATTATATAGTAACTCAGAGAGCTTTTCTGTGGACAGTCTGATTCAGTGTGTGATGATGCAACTCATGGAACTTGCTTCAACTTGACATGTCCTGCAAGCGATACACCTTCCCTCCATGTACAGTGCAATATACTTCAAGATGTCAGTGCTAGTTATGCTCTCAATCCCCTTCATTCTACAGCAGTCCATGAGGAGCGAAAGATGATCTGCACATTAGAGTGCTAGTGAGATGTGTGTCGGAAATGGTTTCCTGACGGTAGGATAGGACTTGGGGTTAGAGGGTGTCAAGGCCCATGAGGAATAGCCAAGATAGCGCATTGGAGAGCAGCCAAAACGGATGCTTATGTCTATGCTCAGCTGAGAGCGTGCCTCCCAGCCCAGATAGACGGAGACCCATTAGCTCTGCTCATGCTAGCGTGCTAAAAATAGCAGTGTGGATGTTGTGGCGTGGATGACAGCATGGGTTAGATGCCTGAGTACAAGCCCACCTACTCCCTAGGTCAGAGCTCAGGTGGCTACCTGTGCCTCTGCCTGTGCTGCTATGTCCACAATGCTGTTTTTTAGTGCACTAGTTCAAGTCTGACTGGACTGGGAGATATGCTTCTAGCGGCAACGTAGACATACTCCCAGGGACCCAGGGTGCATACTGTAGCTGCTAGCCAGTGCTGAATTTTGTGAAGTATCTATGCAGCTATTATTAACCGTGATAACTAAGTTAAAGTTAATATGGGTATGCCTACCTGTGCTCCAATCACACCTTCGCTTTGCAGCGTAGAAGTACCCCTGGTGTTCCCAGGCTGGGGAAAGGCATCTGAGGGCTATGGGCAGAAGATGAGTCTCTGCCATCCGGTCTTGCGAAAATGAATTATTTATTTGTATTTCAGTAGTGCCTGGAGGCCCCACTGTGCCAGGCACTGTGTAAACGTGAAATAAGATGATCCTTGCCCCAAACGTTTTGCGATCTAACTAAACAAGATAAGTGATATGTGGGGAAAAATCGAGGGGAAGTGATTTGCCCAAGGCCACACAGCAAATCACTAGCAGAGCTGGGAATAGAGTCCAGGTCTCCTGAGTAAATATTTTAATTCTCCTAACCTGGTGTTTGACTTAATAAAAATTACCATAACTTTTGTTCGCAGGACAAAATTCATGACAATGCAGCGCAATAGCATGGGAAATATTGAAAGAAGTGTCCCTTGGCTGTCAAAAAAACTTCAAAGTTAAACTTTGAACCAGCTGTAGAGATGGGCGCAGAAAAGAAACGTAATTTTCCCAAAAAACTTGTCCCTGTTTTTGCCCGGCTCTAGGGCAGTCTCCAATGACTGGAGACCTACTATAAATGATGACATCACAAGAAGCATGGGAGTAAAAGTGGAGCTGATGAGGGGAAGGGAATGTAGTCACTATGAAACTATTTTTTTCATTAACAGCTATTTAAGTGATATTAGAATAAAGGAAACCTTTGTTCATTTAAGGACATAGGAACTTACAATAAACATCCCTGTCCTTCCCCTGGTCCTCCCAAAATAAATAAAACCCAGGGATGAACAGACTTTACACACATGGTACTTGTAAGGTGTAAATCAAGCAGGAGAAAAAGCAGTATTTAAATAAACCTTTCATGCTACCAGTACTGCAATAAAGGGGTCAATTTAAAATCCTTTGCAGGTAGCTTTTAAATTGCTTGAATACATATTTACATACAATCTGTGGTCTATAATATCAACTCATGCATTACAGATAATAGTTTTAAAATTATCTTTTTAATATTAAATCTGCAGAATCAAGGAAGTACATAGTTGAAGGCAGGTAGTATTATCCATGTCTTCTCATCTCTGTCTTCTTGCGCATAGATAGAGCGCAGTGTTAGTCACTGAGCTGCATGCCTACCTTGAGAGTTCTGTGGTACTCAGTAGAATGGGGTCAGAATGGAATGAGACCTGAGTCTTGTCTTTTTTAGATGTAGTTTAATCTTAAATGCATAAATGCAAGAGATTTAAAGCTATGTTCTAATAATTTTTTGTTGCTGTTTCTAGCTAGATTTGTGTGTGTGTGTTTCTCTCCCCTCCCCCCAAGGTTAAGTCTAAAGCTAGCTCAGGATTCATGGTAATCAAAATTAGTGCTGCCTTGCTACTTCACACTGAGGGGAAATTTCCAGTTTGATAGATAAAATAATCACTATGGCAACCTACATGGCCACCTAGTCCACGGTGCTTTGCGCAATATGGTGTATAAATAGACGATGATGTCTCTTTCCCTAAATCGAAGCGTTTTTTTATGAAGCCGTCTGTCTTTTGTAAAGAGATTGAAATGCAGTTTGGAGATGGATTAGGCTGCTGCAACAATTTGTATTCAGGCAGCAGAAATGAACAAATTTAATTGCAAGGGTTTCTTTAAAAATCAAAAACAAAAAACCACCCACCACCAAACCAACGTTTGGGAGGGAGTGCAAATAAGAAATGGCAGGTGTATAGTATGGAAGAGCTTGACACCCCTTTTCTGAATAGATTTGCATTTTTAATCGGGAACATTGAGTCAGAAACCTTGTTGGGGGAGGTATGGGGGTAGAGGAAGAGTGAGCATTAGGTATGTATTGCTATTTAATCAATAACAGCAGCTTTTTTTCTGACTTACGTATTTCTTAGCACTGTAGTATCTAAGGCTCTATGGACCGACCCCTGTGTCCATGTGGTGCCCTTTATTGGACTCCATGTAGGTGTCTGCCCACATGTTGTTCCTTGCAGGACTGGGAACGAAATGCCTGTTTTTGGAATTGGTCTTGAGTTACAAGCGTTTAAAACCTTTAAAAATCCAATTTCTTGGGGAGCTGTGAAGATGAGTGTAAACCACAAGCTGTTTAAGGATTATTTCATTTCACTAATTTACTGGAGGGAGAGAGCGAGAATGACTTTTAAAACAGTGGCGGCTGAGGTTTTGGTTGATGGTTACTTGTCAATACAGCCCCTCTTCCTATGGTTGGAGATCCCCTTTCAGTCTAATTCAGTCATGATGTGATAAACTGGTACTAGTTGGTGCATAACCATACTTCTGTAGTAATCACAACAGAGCTTTTTTTCCCCTCTGTAAATCTGTTGGTTAGCAACAGTTGCTAAAGAGATGTTTCCTTTGTAGTTTACCAATATTTGTTTTATTTTAATCTATTTGTCATAAGGCATCTATAGGAAAAATAAGTTTTAAGGCCATTAAGTTAGAATTGAGTTGCTCACCCTTTATTTAAAGTGCATAAGAATGGCCATACTGGGTCAGACCAAAGGTCCATCTAGCCCAGTATCCTGTCTTCTGACAGTGGCCAATGACAGGTGCCCCAGCGGAAATGAACAGAACAGGTAATCATCAAGTGATCCATCTCCTGTTGCCCATTCCCAGCTTCTGGCAAACAGAGCCTAGGGACATCATCCCTGCCTGCCCATCCTGGCTAAAAGCTATTGATGGACCTATCCTCCATGAATTTATCTAGGTAGACTCATCCTGGTGGCCCTGGAGATGTTGCCCAAATAAAAGTACTGTATAGACAGCTGGCGATGCTTGCCCAACTGCCTTTCCATGTCCCACCCAAGGCTGCTTAGGCTACCTCTCGAGATGAAAGGCAGCTGAGTCTCTACATGCCAGTTCACTCCTTGGCCTCTCTGGGTATGTCTACACTGCAATTAAACACCTGTGGCTGGCCTGTGCTAGGTGACTTTGGCTCTCAAGGCTTGGGCTAAAGATGCTGTTTAATTGCAGTGTAGAGATTTGAGCTTGGGCGGCAGCCCAGGCTCTAGGACCTTGAGAGGTGGGAGGGTCCCAGAGCCCAGGCTGTGGCCCTAGCCTGAACCTCTACACTGCAATTAAACAGCCCCTTAGCCTGAGCCCTGCGAGCTCGAGTCAGCTGGCACCGGCCAGCTGCGGCTGTCTAATTGCAGTGTAGACATACCTCTGCTGAGATTGAGGGTGACAGTTGTGATGGTAGCTTTAGTGGACAGGGGAATGTGCCCACCAGAAGTCGGATTAGCAAGGTCAGCTTGCTTCCTGCAAGTCACACCAGATCTTTGTGCTGGCAACTTCATTTAGCTGTAGTATCAACCCAGGCAAGATTCAGACCACTGACACAGGAGTATGTCCTGTTATCACGTCTTTAAGCCATTTGTCCCTCTCTTCATTCCTTTACATCAGTCCTGAGTGATGCAAGGCAGTGTGTTTGTGGCACATTATAAAGATACACCCTTTGGACTGGAATACAGGTTTTGTTCTTAGGTTTTCCCCTCTGACAAAATTCTGTTTCTGACAACATAAAGGACACAAGCAAATGTGAGATTATAAACCTTGGAAGTCTAGAATTGAGAATTGCACATCCAGAACAATGGAGCTCTGCTTAATCCTTGAACAAAAGACCCAGCGGCATTTGCATTGTCTAACAGGCTTTCCCTGCTCTGTGATATAAAGTCTGTCTCTCAGAAGGATGCTTGAGCTACTGTTTCTGATGTTGTTTTAATTATTCCCTGGAGGCTAAACTCCGGCATGTCAATTCTTTTTATGCACCCTTACTGCAGAGGTGTCCGCAATTTCTGTTGTGTTGTGTTGTGGTGGTGTGTGTGTACACAAGCAAACTAGTTAGGGCTGTTCTCATTGCCAGGCAGTTTGCTTAGTGATATGATTCATCCCACATTTGTATACTTGCTGCTCAGAGGAAGGTTATACATTTGTATGGTAATAATGAGGTCTTGCTTAAAATAGATCGACTTCCTGTATTTTCTTGTCCTTCTGTTTGCTTGTGAGCTGTTAGGTGTTGCTAGCTCAATTATTTGCCCCTGTTACTATGTGCAAGTGTCAGTTTGTTTTAAAACGAGGCATCTCCTAGAGCTAGAGCCTAGGCAGTTTTCTGGTCTTGTTTGGCCAATGTTGGGGTAGAAATACCCTCTGTATGCAGAATTCTGAGCCCCTTGAGAGGGGAGCCCTTTTGGTTGTCAGATTGTACTAGAAAACTAGTATCAGCCTAGGACAAGTGACTTATTGTTCTGTGCCCTTCCCTCTCACTCCACTCCCTTACTTAATGAAGTCCAACCTGTAAAACTGCATGAAAGTTAAAATAGTGTGATCGTCCTGCTGTTTCAATTCAGTGTTAGAACCTCTCTTATCTTATTTTCTAGGAAGAGCGGGTGTAAAAAGGGCAAACTTCTGTAGTGAATGATTCTCCCCTTTTCCCCCCTTCCCCCCGATTGTTTCATTTGGCCTTTAGCGGGCAAGTTCTGGTTCAAAAATGACCCAATCTCAGTGAATGGTTGGGTTACCCTCGGTTAAATCTCATTGTGTTTGGCACTGGTTGATACATGAGAGGGAGCACGTTTCTTATTCTCATAAAGACCTTGGTGAAAAATGCTGCCATTTTGTAGCAGTGGCCCTAGCACAGGTTGCAGATAACCATGTGAAAAATAATAGGGAACGTTCTGTTGGATTGCAGTGTAGCAGAATCATGGGATAATTGTACGGGGTGGTTCTGTTTGCTATGCCAGTGCTTACAATTACTATGCAACTGTGTCTTTCTGAAGCATTTACTGCTATGTAAAATTGAAATCTGCATTATCCCCCGCTGTGAGTGCCTGGGCCTAGGGACTGGTTACTATAGAAACTAATATCAAGGAGCTGGCTGGTGCTTTTCTTCGGAGTTGTATAAGAGCGTATTTCACAGTTCCATGCAGTCCTGTGCAAATGTTTGATTACAACCAAGAAGATAGGGAATGTGGCTCTCCTTGCTACAACTGAAGTGCATGCAGCTCAAATGGGTACTGCGATCTGAACATGGGCATTCTGAAGAATGCCCGCATCAGAGGTGGACAGCGTGTAGGTTTCTAATGTTGCCAAAAGAGCCATAGATTTGAAGGATTGAAGAATACAGTGAGAATTGATGGTAGAATATTCTTATATTCTGGGCATCACTTCAAACCATCTCAGTGAAATGTAAGGCTAGGAATGGGTGCTGTTTCTCCACAGGATAACAGCTGTCACAAAAATATTTATCCCATACTGATACTGAACTGGAGTCTATTTTGCTGTGTATAGTGAATAGCATCGTTAACAAAGTTACATTTGCAGGGCCAGATTCTGCTCTCATTTGTAATGGGGTTGCACAGCAGAATGAAAAGAGACCAGAACAAAGGTGACTTTCACAATCCAGGTTTTGTGGTGCTGGCAGTCTGGAAAATATCCTGGTTCTTCTTGAACAATTATTATGTTGTGGTCTGAAGATGGAATCCCATGATATGTTTGTATATTTTTCAGAGTAGAACCCCATTTTCATGAGAAGGGGAATACAACATAGAAATAGCCACCTGCGGTAGAGTAACAATCCCTGAGCAGAGAATATTTCATACAGTCAGAAGAATGCCTCAAAGAAGTGAGCAGAATGCAGAATGGTACCTAGACTGTGGTCAGTTCCCCAGATATTGTGAATTAAAGTCAAGGGCAGTCTTATTGCCAGCCAAGTTTGTAGCATCAGCAACATAGTCTGAGGTGTGAACATGTATTCTAATGTATAATTGAAAGTTAGTTGAACATATTTGAGTATAAAAATATGGATAATCACACTTTTTAGAATAAGATTTCATAAGAATGGCCATCTAGCCAAAGGACCATCTAGCCCAGTATCCTGTCTTACGACAGTGGCCAATGGCAGGTGCCCCAGAGGGAATGAACAGAACAATCCTCAAATGATCCGTTCCCTGTCGCCCATTCCCAGCTTCCGGCAAACAGAGACTAGGGACACCATCCCTCCCATCCTGGCTAATAGCCATTGATGGACCTATCCTCCATGAATTTATCTATTTTTTTTTTGAACCCTGTTATAGTCTTAGCCTTCACAACATCCACAGGTTGACTGTGCAGTGTGTGGAAAAAATACTTCCTTTTGTTTTTTTTGTTTAATTGACATTGTTATCCATAATACAAAATTTTAACCCTCCTGTTCACATGATGCCATTGGTTTAGTGCAGTCATGATGTTGAGTATTTTTGGACAACAATAAAATGTTTCCAGGTAACTTGTTAGTGCCACCTCTCAGAAGGAGGTAGTGTCAGAACTGAACAGCATGTGTTGGTTGATATTGCTGAGAAACCTTGTTAATCAAGGGGTCAGTCCTGGGGCCAGTTTTGTTCAACATCTTCATTAATGATTTGGATGATGGCATGGACTGCACCCTCAGCAAGTTTGCAGATGACACTAAGCTGGGGGAAGAGGTAGATACGCTGGAGGGTAGGGATAGGGTCCAGAGTGACCTAGACGAATTGGAGGATTGGGCCAAAAGAACTCTGCTGAGGTTCAACGAGGACAAGTGCAGAGTCCTGCACTTAGAATGGAAGAATCCCATGCACTGCTACAGACTGGGGACCAACTGGCTAAGCAGCAGTTCTGCATAAAAGGACCTGGGGATTATAGTGGATGAGAAGCTGGTTATGAGTCAACAGTGTGCCCTTGTTGCCAAGAAAGCTAAAGACATATTGGGCTACATTAGTGGGACCATTGCCAGCAGATGGACAGAAGTGATTATTCCCCTCTATTTGGCACTGCTGAGGCCACATCTGGAGTATTGCGTCCAGTTTTGGGAAAAGTGATATTGATGAATATCACTTTTCACGTTGCCACCCTTACTTCTGTGCTGCTGCTGGTGCAGCACTGCCTTCAGAGCTGGGTGGCGGTATACGTACTTGTATGTGTGGGGAGCGTAAAGGATTATAGACACAAAGAAGGGGGGCCCGATCAAATAAGTTTGTGAACCACTGTGCTAGATAAATAGTAGCTAAGTGTGGGCTTCAGACATGCTGGTTCAGAGGTAAAGAGTTCACATGTTGTACTTCATGGCTGTGCAACCAGGAGCCTGAGTGAGGAGTGGAATTGGGAATGGCATGTGTGATTAAACAAACGACAGTTTAGCCTGCAGTTGGGGAAATGAAAGCTGTCTTTGAAAGGACAGCGTAATACTCTGCCCATTCCAGACTACTTGATAGAAGGGCACCGTACAGATTTGCCTGGTTAATTGATAAAGCCTGTAAGAGGGTGGCTTGCCCCTAAAGGCTGGAGGGCCTGGGTCTAGCCAACCCTGGTTACTAAAGAGGCACATCTGGGTTGGTTTAGATACTTCCCTATAAAGGGCAGCAGCTGGCTACAGTTAAGGAAGAAGCTCAGGAGACTGCAGGAAGTAAGAAAGACTTCTGCAGGAAAGAGGCTCGTACCCAGGGGGTTTGGAAGCTAGAGCCAGTTAGGGTCTGGAAATGGCCTGCCAAAGCAGGAAAGACCCCAGGTAGGAAGACCCAGCAGTAGGGTGAATTGGCTCCAGCAGAAACACCTGGAGCATGGGTTTCCCTCCTGAGACTACAGACGGGAAAAGCCTGGGATTGACCTGTTGAGAGTAAAACCTATGGATTGTGTTTTGGAGCTTTGTTTATGTGAATAAACTCGCACTCCTGAAAAGGGGTGGTGAATGGACAAGAAAGGTCTGTGTGGAGCTTAAGAAGCTCCTTGAATGGGGGAAACTGAGGCAGGCTGCCTGCAAAGCAACCCAGAGCCACAAGTGGGCACATGGGAAGCAGCCGGCTTGTGAGTGCAACGTAGTTTTCAAAATGGGAGTGGGGAGGTGGGGGAAGGGTTTTTTAAATAAGCAGGGTGGTGCCGAACACTGTTTTTGTGAGTAAATTATTAAAGTGGAGAAGAAAAATGTTGATGGTACTGTAATATGACTTGAAATTTCATGTACAGCATAAGCGAACAGGAACCTGCTCTGAAAATTGAGAGAAGAGTAATGTTTCGAAGCAATTGTTGCCTGGTCAGAACAAAGCCTGCCTGTTCAAGCATGGTACTAGAGTACATAAACTTCCTTACAGTAGAACTTGAATGGGTGTGTGTTTTAAGAAAATGTATCTGCCTGTCCTGAGTGCTGCTGGCGGATATTGGACAGAGCTGGCAGGAAGATCTAGCATTTCCTTTGCTTGTGGAAGGACTGATTCATTAAGACTAAAGTAGGAAAACCTCACTGCTCCTTTCACTTCAATACGTGCACTGTTGATACATTACTGCATTCAGATCAGAGTGTACTATTAAAAAAAAACCCAAACAGTGCTTCAAAACCTAATTTTTATGCCACCTTTTGTATGGGAAATATTCAAGCCCGACTTTCAAAATAGGCCTCCATTTTTTGTGTGCACCGTTTTGCAGATGCAATAAATAATGATACCCACAATTGTTTTTGTTCATGTCTAATTCATACTTTCCTCTAGTAATTCACCAGGAGTTAAAGTCTTGGTAGATAAATTGCACTTGCAAAAATGGGAAGCCTGGCTTGCAAAGTGGGTTCTACAGGTGTTCCTAGGTAGTGTAGCTTTATTGCTTAAAGAATGTCATCAAACTTTAGGAAATCTGTTGTGGAAAATAAGGCAAGGAGGTGCTATTAGCATCATTCTTTACAATTATTTCCTCTAATATGTAAATGTTTCCCTTTTTAAATGAAGTGCGTTCCCCATGTAAAAAGCTTTCCCATGACCAATGGGAGTAAACATTAAATATTAACGCTGTGGTTTTAAGTTGCATGGAAATGAAATGGGGCAAGTCAGTTCAGTTTACCTTTGATTCATTGCTTCCAGGAGCTCCAAAGAGAAAAGGTCGAAAGGACATGAGGAATATATGAACCTTTTCCTTAGCTGTTTCACATAATGGCTAGCCAACAACCTAGCTAAGGAGATATGTTGAGTTTAGCTTTCAAGTGTGATTTGTTTGCAATTTTTTTTTAATTGTATGCCAACAGTATTCGACAGTGGAACATCCATTTATATGATCACAGTAATTTCTAGTTAAGGGTATTTCAGGTCTTTCTCAAAAGGGGAAACAGCCTAACAAAATGCTCAACGCCCGGCAAGCTAAGACTGTCTCTGGCGCCTCTTGGATAGAGGAGTGAACGGATTGGTTTAAACACAAGGCTGGATGCCAGGAAATTCTAAATTCTAATCCCATCTTTGACATTTTTCTCTCTCTCTGACCTAGCTGATTAGTGTGGTTCCTCCTGGCCTTAAAATCTATTAACTCTGGGCAAGTCACTTAGTTTATTTTCCTCCATCTGTTAAAAGAGTGAGTATTTTCTTACTTGGTGTTGTGGATTAATTAATGAGATGGATAAGAGTATTTTTTTTATAAACGCTCAGTGTCTTCCCCTCAGTCACCTGTAGGATGTATGTTGGACTGGGGATTTTTCCATCAATGCCCCACAAGGCTGGCAACCATGCTCTGCTTTATCTTTAAAGCTCTCCCCATTTTCTTTTGCTTCATTTAAATTATTTGTAAATTTTACCACTCCTGAGAACACAATGAGAACATACGATTTTCTAACATTTTTTGAGGGTGAGGTAAACATTGGTAATTGTTCCTCATTTCTGGCCAGATTTCTAATGCCTGGTTCATGTCGCTCTACTAAGCAAATGGTAGAGCTCACATTTTATTCAGCAAAGGCTTTATGTGCTGTTTTTCTGTCCTTTACCTGGATCTGTGGGTAACTTTCTTTTTTGGAAGCACAAACGTCCTATGGTAAGAAGCAGCATCGTCCATATATTTGCATTAAACTAGATGACTCATAAATATACAACCTGAAAAATAATCTGGTTGTTATTGGTCACATTTGTGAAAAGCAAGGTGTTTTGGACCCTGATTGTTCTAGCTCTGGATAATGGGGTTAGGGCTAGCCACAAATAAGTGCACCACAGTCTTGAGCGCTAACAAGCCCAGGTGTTATGCCTAGTAGAGGCAGACCTTTCTGATAGCCAAATCTATTTTGCAGTGTAAAGCAGGTGTAAAACTAGACAACTTTGAATGCCTTGTTAATGTTCCACTTCCCTATCTTAGTTCCTTTCACTCCAGGTTTTTATTACAAGATACTAATGAAAACAATATGTTAAGACACTGAAACTTCCATGCAATAAATGTAGAGAACACTTCAGTTCTCTAATTTACCTCCTGTTTAGAACTCCCATCTACTCTTTTAGATTTCATTTCAGCAACTAAAGATGTTATCTCTAATTAATGACATTTTTAAAAAAACCCAGTCTACAGGGAGTCTGGTTTCTTGGGATTTTTTTTTTTTTTTTGAGAAATCTCAAATTACTTTTAACTCAGATGAAAACCTTCTAATGTTTTTTATTTATAAGTTTTAGACCTGATCATGCTGACAGGAGAGTGGGAGTAGAATTGTTTTGGCAGGAACATAAGGGACTGCATCTCTAGTTTGAATGAAAGCTTTCTAGACGTGGCTTATCAATTAATTAGGCCTCTACTTTGGCAGGCTTCAGTGGGAGTGCTAAACAGTGATGGCATAAAGAACGCCCCGTATGACATAAATATTAATGATTGTCAGTTAATTCCTATGTGACTCAGATGAGTAGATCTGGGATCAAAAGGACTGCTGTCTTTCGACTTCATGGAATGTAGAATGCCTTTTGGGGCATTGCATTGTATATCTATCTGTAGTAACGTGTGGATGAACTCTTTGCAGTGCTAAGTGGGAAACATCCTTGTACATTTCCCAGTGATCAGCCCAGAGTGAGGAGGATAGGTCTTGCTTTACTTGAGAAAGATTGAGATGCCTGGGTGGGATAGGGAATACCAAGTGGACTAGGAAGCACAGGTGACTGCCATGTTAGCACCTTCAATATGCAAAATATTATTTCCCCTTTCTCCTGAATCTTCCTGCTCCATACCTTTGAAATAATCATCTTTTTTTAACTCCTCTTGCTTGTTTGAAAATGTTAATATCCTTTGTATCTTTCCTAGATTGATAGATTAAAAGGCCAGAAGGGACCACTGCGATCATCTAGTCTGATCTCCTGAATAACACAGGCCATAGAACTCCCCCAAAATAATTCTTAGAGCATATCTTTTAGATTGGATGTTTTTCTATCTTGATTTAAAAATAGCCAGAGACGGGAAAGCCACTACATCCTTGGTAAATTGTTCCAGTGGTTAATTACTCTACTCTCACTGTTAAAAAGGTACGTCTTATTTCCAGTTTGATTTTGTCTAGCTTCAGCTTCCAGCCATTGGATCATGTTATAATTTTCTCTGCTACACTGAAGAGTCCATTATTAACTATTTGTTCCCCGTGTAGAAACTGATAGGCTGTAATCAACTCACCCCTTAACCTTCTCTTTCTTAAGCTATCACTATAAGGCATGTTTTCTAATCCTTTAATCACTCTCATGGCTCTTCTCTGAACCCTCTCCAATTTACCAGCATCCTTCTTGAATTATGGACACCATTGAAATATGGACACACTATTCCAGCAGCAGTTGCGCCACTGCCAAATACAGAGGTAAAATAACCTCTCTACTACTTCTTGAGATTCCCCGTTTATACATCCAAGGATTGCGTCAGCCCTTTTGGCCACAGTTTTGCACCAAGAGCTCGTGCTCAGCGGATTCTCCACCGCATCCCTCCAAATCTTTTTCAGAGTCACCAGTTCCTAGGATAAGAGTCCCCCATCCTGTAAATATGGCCTACATCCCTAACAAGCCCAGAGTAGCCCTTTTAGCTGTGCTCCTCTCCCCTGGCTAATTACCTGTTTCATCTCATTCTGCACCTCAAATAAAACTGGGCCATGATTTAAGCAAGTTGCAGTTTGCAGTTGCTGGTGTGAGCCTGTGGGAGGAACTGTGCAAGGGCTCTGAAGCACAGCGGTGATTCATAGATTTTTAAACTCCGAGGACACTGGTGACTTTCCATAGGATCAAGCAAACTATTGCTGTCCTACAGCAGAGCTAGACACAGGAGTGTG
Organism: Chrysemys picta bellii; assembly: GCF_011386835.1. Taxonomy (NCBI): domain Eukaryota; kingdom Metazoa; phylum Chordata; order Testudines; family Emydidae; genus Chrysemys; species Chrysemys picta. The sequence continues at coordinate 269,835,432 of NC_088792.1, read as the reverse complement.
CGGACTTCACGGTACTGAAGACCTTGACGGGAAAATGTGCTAGTGCCTGAGCTGCCTCTCCTTTGTATAAAATTGACGTGATTTGACCAAACAAGTACAAGCGGATTTGTTGAGACTTGTCCTTGTTGATAACAGAAAGAGACTTTTACGATGGAAAAAAAATTGCTGTGTATGACTCCTTTCATGTGAGGACCTCACAGCACTGATTGGCACTAAGGGATTGATTCTCACATACGCCTATGAGGCGCACATTTCCCCCCTTTATACTTGAACCTCATGCAGACATGGTACATAAAGAGCGGTGTCGCACTGAGGCGCACAGATTAAATGGCTTGCCCAGGAACAAACAGCACCTTGACGGAGGTGGGAACAGAACCCATGAATCTTGTTCCCCTGCTTTAATCACTAGTATAAACTTAGGATAAAAGGTGGTGTGTAGGTTTTTATTCAACAGGCACTGACAGGTTCTGTTTAGCAGTGGGCAGTATTTTGAGCTCACTTACTTTAGCATTAGCAGTGGAGCAGTGCTGACATGGCCGCCGGTCTTACTTTCTAATTTCATTTCTTCCTACGCCAAATTGTAGTGTATTTTGAGATTTTAGAAACTCCAGCAGCACATGGGACTTACTGGCATTTCTCTTAAAGTCTCTCACTGTTGCTCTAGTATTGGTGCAGCTTCATTGCTGGTGTTGGCAGTCAGTGTTCATGCAATTATATTGTGTAGAGTGGGGTTAGCTGACATGGTGGTTAAGTAGGTAGTGGCCTTTCTTTATTCACACTTTCATTCTTGTTGTCACTGGTGGTAGTGCAGTTGCTGGAGATCTTACGAAAAATGCCCCATAGTGGACATGGATTGGTTTGGAAACACAAAATAGCATTCCTACCAGTGATGTCAGTCATATGCAGAAATAAGCAAGATAGCACAGAATAATATTGTGTACCTGTTATTCTGGAGATAGTTTTATTTTAGTTCTACACAACAGGCCAACTTTTAATCACTGTTAACCAAAAGACTTTTTAAAAAGGACATGTAGAAATAGAAGTCTAGTCATTTTCAATAAAAAAAAAGATGCAATTATTTTTGGGTACTATGCTTGCCTGAAGTCCCTTGCCAGAGTTTATGGTTTTACAGCTACGCATTCCTATGTTTCTATCCTCTGTTGTTGTGTGAAAAACCCATAGAAACAGAGGAAAGAGATTACAGATCAACAGACTAGACAAACAGTTGAATGCACAAATCATCTTTCGTCTGTATTTATTTTGATTTACATACAAAAGGGTGCCTATCTCAACCTCTAGGCATCTTTGACATAAAATTAAAACCAAACAAAAAGCACTGAATAGTACAGTGATCTTCAGTCATAGAGTTTAAGGCCAGAAGGGACCACCAGATCATCGAGTCTGACTTCCTGTACGTCAGAGACCACCAGCACCCACACACTAAACCCCACAACTGAAATGAGACCAAAGTATTACAGCTCACAGCAGACTAGACTATTATATGCCACAGGCAGAGAACAGGAGGGATCAAGGTATGCCAGTGCCTGAGGCCCTGCAATAGCAGGTTGTGTTACAAATAACAATAAAACATTTTTTTATGTTCTTTTAAACTCTCCTTCCCAGAAAGGTGCTGGCAGTTTCTCTGGCTGGTGTACTTCAGACCTAATGGCTTGTAAAATGCCTAAGAACAGTGCCTATTTCGCGAAGTGGTTTGTAACAACACAGGTAGCACTGCTGTACTTTGGCTGGGGCTTGTTCTGTAGAGAGTTCCTCTTTGCTGATGAGTGTGCACTTGTAGCGCATACTGTTGAAGACATGCAGCATCAAATGGACTTCTTTTCTGGGTCGGCAAAGTGATTTGGACTCTGTCAGCTGCAAGAAAACTGATATGTGACTCCCAAAGCCATATTTTATGGGCAGTTGAAAATGGGAGCACATACCCTGGGAAGCCAATGAAAACAATATAAGGACACTCTCAAAGATCACTTAAAAGCTGACAAAGTTGACCCGAACACATGGGAAGCTGCTGCTGCCGCCGCCAATAGATCAGGATGGCGGCAGGCCTGTTGGTCTGCGGTTAAAGCCTTCGAGAATAGCAGAACAGAAAATGCCAAAGAGAAGTGTGAGTGAAGAAAGCAGGCTGTGGTAAAAACATGAGGCCACGTCTGCCCAACGTGCAGATGCATTTGCGGATCCCTCGCTGGTTTACTTTCGTACAATAAGACGCACTGAAACAAACTAATTCTCCTACTTCTTATCGGAGACCTCAGAGGTCTGTTGTACTTTGGCCAGTACTCTGGATAAGAGTTTTCCTGTAGCATCAAGGGAGACGAATAAGAGGCGTGAACAGATGTAGAGATGCTGCATTTCGATTTGAGACAAGGTTGCCCGTAACGACGATAATTATGACATTTTAAAGTGCTTTGAGGTATATTACTTGGTAGGATTGTCGCCCAAGCAGCTTTTTGAAATACTATAAGGGGGACTACCTTTGAACCTCAATATGCTCTTCTACTCCTCTTCCCACCATTTACACTGCAGGAAGGGGCTGGACAATAGGGAGGCTTGTTTCCTTCTATGTAAGCACAGTTATCTCTGAGTAACAGTCCCATTTTCAAAACCTGTACGTTGCTGCTTTAAAGCTGGAATAACTAAAAATAAGTCAAAGTGTATTCTAAGATATATTTTAAACTGTAAGCCTGGCAGATTTATTTTAATTTGATAATTTGGGTGAAGAAAGAATTATCTTAATTTTTTATTAGCTTCTTTAGAGCCCTGGGTTGTACGGAATATAGTGTCCTGCAACTTGGAATTACCCTGGAAAATTGCCGACTAACTGACACATTTTTGCTCTAGTTGAAAACAAATTGTCCAACAGCTTGTAATATGTGGTTTCGAATCATCCCAGAAATCTTTAATTGGATACGTCCACCATATGTGGATAAAATTGCCTCTCACTTCACAATTTCTCCAGCACTTCTACGCAGACTGACAGATTGAGATGGGAATATATATAAAAATACCTTTGAAATAATACCTTAAAGATTATTTTCTTCTGGTACATATTTAAGCAGCTGGGCCATTTCTCCAAATTAGAGCCCCATCCTCTAGAGCAGTGGTTTTCAAACTTTTGTACTGGTGACCCCTTTCACATAGCAAACCTCTGAGTGAACCTCCCCTTATAAATATATAAAAAAGTGTTTTTAATTTAACACCATTATAAATGCTGGAGGCAAAGTGGGGTTTGGGGTGGAGGTTGACAGCTCGCAAACCCCCCCCCCTTGTAATAACCTTACGACCCCCTGAGGGGTCCCGACCCCCAGGTTGAGAACCCCGGCTCTAGAGTAACTATGCCCTTTGTTTTCTAAACAGTAACACCTTTAATAGCTAGGTCCCTGGTTTATGTTCTCTGGCAGTATGGTTTGTACGTTCGTCTATTCACACCGAGGACCATGAACCTTGCACTGTTGTAGCACATACACGTATTGCCCCTCCCCCTATGGTTTTGTGGCACTTGGTTTGAAAAGGGGATAAATTAGCTGTGCTGGACTCTTTCATTCAAATCTTGCACTTTACAAGATGGAAGGTATTGGCAAACAGTTTAGTACATCTTGCTTTGCATTACTTTTTCTTAATCCAGTAGAAAATCCCGGGCCAAACAAGGTATGCAAAGCTCGTGGATCCTTGTTCCATAGGAGGGTGGTCTATTTGGAGGAAAGACTGATCTGCATGGAAGAATTTGGAACACTTTTTTTTTTTCTCCATGGACAAGGTTGGGGAGCTAAATAAGAAGTCAGAAAGTTTGGGAATGAGTCTCCTCTCCCACAGTGCATGCTGAATCCTCCTTTCTTTGCCAGTAAATAGCAGTTACCCGAACTACAGTCGAGTACCTCCTACACCGTGGCTGGTTGGAGAGAGGAGCTGACAAACAGGGTTGGCGGTCTGTCTTCTAGAATTGTGAGGGTTTTCTTTTTGAAGTGCTTTGAGGGGCGGTTAAGAAAGGATGATTAATACTGGGCTTGTGCATTACTGCTTTTTTTTTGGTCACGTGGGTCTTTCCGGTAGTTTGCCAATCAATACAGGGGCGGTAGAGGATAGATGAAAGGGGACAGTCAACTAGGGAGAAGCCCCCAATAAAATCTGTCTGTAGCCATTCCAAAGTTCTTCCTTTGCTGAAGGACAGATGGTTGGCCTTTGGGAAAATACTACCTGGACTGTCACGTGTGTAGGAACATATGGCAGTGAGGCCAAGCGAAGTTAGAGAATGCTCTTTCTCCAGAGAATGAGAACTTGGGGAATACCTGAAGAAGTCTTCTGTGATTGTCCCCTCAGAATTGCAGTAAACCCACAATGGCAAAGGTAGCAAAAGATCTGTGAGAGGATGATTTCAGTTGGTGGAGCCCTACCTCTATGTAAACATACATGCAGGCTCAGTTCAACTCTGACTCCACAAATATTACTTACCTTAATATAACTGTAAAACAAGCAACAACAGATTTATAAAACAATATTTTGTATATATTAGAGAGGATTAGAGTTCATATAAAAATGTTGCTGCTTGTTTTACTGCAGTCTTATCTACATTTGGTGTGTGTAAATTTACATAAAAGATGTAGTTATGAAAACCTAGGTTACATCAAAGTGTTCTTTTATGCTTCTTGAGTTGTGATAGTGGGGGCTAATAGCTATTCTAGTATATTTGTATATTTTTTGTAAAAACTCCTGCTTTTCTGATTGAAAAACCTTTTGATGCCCCGTTTATCTCTGCATGCTCAGCATCATTTGAAAAACTGATTTAATGTTACCTCAGTTTCCTCATCTCACAGGAGCCGAGATGCTTGGATGAAAGGGATTATACTCATGGAAATTAAAGGTCCTCTAAATCTCGGGGCAATTATTTTGGCATTGTACACTGTGGTGTACATTTGTGTACAGAGACCTACTTGCTTTGCATTTGTAGGTCTGAAGATTTTTTAAATTTAACAATAATTTTATTTGGAGTAAGCTAATGTGAAACACAACTCGTTGCATTTCTCTTGTAAGCCTTTAATGAAACATACATCTTTGATTAGTAGTTCAGACAAGATCCATCCTGATTATAAAATATAGTGGGCCTGTTTGTAGACCTCCAGCACAGACTTAAAGGAAGGGCACTATAACTGAAGCTTCTGGCTGATCGCAAAAGTTTTTGTTTAGTGTCTAATTCTGAAAGTCCTAGGTAGCCTAGTACTACATTTTTTTGGGGATGGGGGTGGGGGATTGTTTGCGCTTGTAAGCACTTGTGAATTCAAACGTTTTTTTATAAGTGAGACGTTATGGCATGTAATTCACGGCAAGTAACACAATTGTCATTCTATAATGTCACCTTAAGCAGCTAGTGGAATAAAAACCAAACATGACTTTAAAAGACAAATGCATAATAAGTTTCAGTCTTAGGTGAATTTGGCATTCCATAACAAAGAACCTCACTCATTTGTACTAATGACTGGAGTCTTGCAGTAATTTACTGCATTTTTGCAATCTGTAAGGTATAATGAAAACAAATGACGCAAGGACAGTGCATCAAAATCTACCTCATTTATTTTGACAGTTTTAGTTTTAATTCCTTAATAGTTCATGATATGTTATGACATATTCAGTAAAGTCTTAGAAATATATCACTACCATTTTGGGCTTTTAAAATTTAGAGAAGGCGAGAGAGGCTGCTATTTTTGCATGCAGATTATTGAAGCATGGATTAGTGAGGTTTTACTGTAAAAGATGTTCATGGAGTTCCAAAAGTAATGACTGAATTTGGCATAAGTTCTGATCTTTTGGCTGTGTTCGAGTTAGTGGTAAATGGAATTTGTGCATGTGCAAGGTGAGTGTAAGTGAGGGAAGCTATAAGGATACATTGTGGGAACCAGGGACACTCCCCAATAGTTTTTAAGAGACAGCAGTAGGGGAAAATACATTTTAAAGCAAAGTTGCAATTTTGGAACTGTATGAGACGTTGGCGCGCTCTCCCTTTTAACGCTTGTTCTTCATTAGAGACAAAGCAGGACTTCAGCATAGAGAATCAACCCTTTAGACATCCTGGGATCACCTACATTGGAAGTGGTGAAAAGTAGTCTAGCTGGCATTCATTTCAACTATTCTATGATTCTCTGTTATGGTTTTGAAAGCAAGATGTATTGTTTGGAATGCCTGGCGATTTAAAAAGTAGTGAGAGAACATGGAAATAAGTGCAACTGCTTTTTCAGTAGCTCTGTCATAGCTTTTTGGTGGTGGTGGTTGTTTTTGGTTTCAAAACATCTATTTTCAGATCTGTTCATGGTTTGATTAAACTTAATTTTATCAGTTTTTTTTAACCCCCCATGCTTATGCGGTAAAACATGCTGACGGTCCAAATTCATGTTTCTCAAACTATGGAGTCAAGAGTGGTTTTAAAACTGGTTCTACTTATCTTCTTCCAGTAATACGAATTGATACAGTACATCTGTGCAACTCGAGAACAAACAAGTATGAAGTCATATTTCTCGAAATAGCACATAGGATGGAAATGCTGAAGACAGCTTTCATTTAATCTCCTGTCGATCCTCTTGTACAGGAATCTGGAATCTTGGCTTTGACTCTGCATGAAGAATGATCCCACTATCAACATCTGGGCTCTAGCTGGGAACAGATCTGTTTTAGATCAGTGTCTCGAATAACTTTTTTAAAGAAATACATGTAATATAAGAAATGTGTGTGGTCTCCAAACCAGCCCAGATTTCCAAACAAACAAAAAATGAGAGCAGATAGGATCTAAGTAACCTTAAAATGCTGCCAGCTGTCAGAGTCCACTGAGCTTTGTCTGTTTTTCTAGTCTGCAAAAGGTAAACTGGCACTTATTGCCTACTTCTGCATCTTTTCAGGTGTTAAATTAGAACTTTCCTTCTGCTCCACTGTATCTGCATGCTCTCCCAGATAATCTACACTGCCATGTTGCCATTTTTTTCAAGTCTTAACTATTTAAAAACGTCTAACTATTAGCTTGAGAATCAATTATTACAATGTTTTGCTTTATGTAGAAGAGTGATTCTCTTCCCTGTCCTTTAACTTTAGTTGTGACGCCTCACTTTTTGGCTTTTGATCTCTGGGCATATGGAGTAATTTTTCAGTGTAAAAGTTACTTCTTGGCATTTCTTAATGCCTGGTAAAGCCTATATCTATCCTTTTTCTTAACTCTTTGTAGAGTACATCTGACTGTTAGTAATTACTTTGAGTGAGACTGTATTACTTTAGCTTCTAAAGGGTTATGTTCAACTGTGAATCAAGAATAACTTTAAAAAAAGGAGGAGAAAAAGTAGCCTGGTGATGTTTCCTCATTCTTTTAAGAGGAAGCTGCAGAGCAGAGTTGACCTGGCATTTGCACCAAGAAATGGCTTTAACTCCTCTGAATTAAAGCTAACACAACTGCAGTCTGTGCACAGTATCTGGAGAGTCAGGGGAGGTAAACAGGAACTTAAATTTGTCATAATGAAACTGATTCCTAATCTGTTCAAGACAGACTTGCACGTGAAATGTGGAGCAACTAGACTTGCAGTCAAATTTAGCTCTGGTATCACTCCGTTGCATTACACCAGGGAAGAACTTGCCCATGGTTTGTTTTTCAAAGAGTTTTAATTAGAATATTATAATGTAATATTGGAAGGCAGAAGAGGAAGAAGAGATATATTGACTCAGACTATATGTGAAATGTTTTTCTTCATGCAGTCAACCATTCTTAACGGGGAAACAAATTAGTTCAACAGCAAATTCACAATTTGTATCAGGACTGGTTAAAGTAGAAGTCCATGTGGTTTTGAAAGCAAATCTCTTTTAATTACTCCACATGTACTTTTAAAAAGGACGAAATGCAAAAAGAGACCTGTGCATGGCAATGATTAATTGGTGAAAAGAAGTTACCGAGTGCAGGAATAATAATTTTTCCTGGGTGGAGCATCACCTTAATTACGGAATTTGTACTGTTCTGCCCTGAAAGGTGGCTTTGATGAGTAGCCTTTTGAAAGCATGTTGTGTTGCTGTTGTGCTTACCACACCCTAACTCGCTGGTGCCATTTTTAGAGATAATTGAAAGTTCACAGAAGAGCAGTAGTGCTGAAACTGGAGCCTAGTATCTTTAGCGTTGGGGGAAATACTATAATTTAGTCATTTTGGAAACAAAATATAAATCTGTTCCTGTATGATTGAGAATATACATTGTTTTGGCTTCTTCTGATCCTCTATATCCATCCAATAATAACTGTCCACACAACATGGTTTAAGTAATCGGCGCTGGCTTTTTTTTAATAGGGATGTAACCATAGAAACAGAAGTGGAGGATAGGAAGTTCCACATAACCTATTGTATATGAGGAAAAATAGATGTTGACCAAAGATATGTATGCATTTAATGGTAGGGTTATTTAATGATTTGGTTAGCTGGGTTATGTGAAATTAACAAATAATTGCAGAAAGAACTTAATTACAGCAGCACATATGGCATTTCAGATTATTTAATGGTGTAGCCAATAATAGGCATTTTTAGGCTAAATTTACAAAGTAGGCAGGTCCACACCAAAAGTGTGCATTTACTATATTTGCATACACGAATAAGCATATTGGAGGCCTTATTTGCACAGGAGCCTGATTGTCAGTGGGGGGAGCTCAGCCCTTCCTTAAAATCAGTCCTTTAAGATGTCTCAGTTTGGTCTTTGGAAAAATGAGAGACCTAAAATCACTAGTCACTTTTGACAACCTTAGCTGAAATGAACAGCTCCTGCTCTCCCATGTTGGACAAGTAAGCAGCAGGACCTTTCATCTGGGGAATGTGGAAACGGGGCCTAGTGCTTAAGTTGGATAGAAATTTAGGAAACTTTCAAGTTTTCATGGAATTGTAACTCTGTTTTTGCCATTTTTCTTATGTGCCTGCAATGCTTCTGAAAATTAAAAGGGAAAACCATTTTGGGATGCAAGTGATGGGCTTCTAGCTGTGTACCGTTTGCGGTCCAGGGCTTTGGAGTGGAGCCCGGAGCTGGAGCGCAGAGCAGTGGAGCTACAGGTTTTTGCCTGGAGCTGGAGCAGAGCCGGAGCACAGCTCCAAAGCCCTGGAACTTTGCACTGAGAGTAGTGGAGCTGTTCAAGCTATCCTAGTGATTTTATTTGAAGTGCTGCAATGTTGATGAATCTATATACTGGTGCTGAGTTAACAATGCAAGAGTAGGTGGTTATGCCGTGGTTCAGTTTTCCCTATTGCTTATGTTTTCAGAGGTGGCTAAATCAAGTTAAGATAATGCCTTATGACTTATTCTGCCAAAAAGTAAATTGGCTTCTGTTGCTTCAATTATTTAGACCCCGCCCCCGATTTGAAATACTGCATCTTGAAGTTGAAGATATGGCTCATGGTCAGAAAATTATCTACCAAGGTTTTGGAGCGTCCTGTGTCTTTCCCACTGAAAGGGAATATGGGGGTTTCAAAGGAGTGAAAGAGTAGATGTTAAATCAAAGTAGCTTTTTAATAAATATGTGTTTGTTCAAGTTTTAAGTGCAGTTCCACTTGGAACGCTTGTATTCTCTAGTTCAAGTTCTTGAAATGTACTAATGGTCAAAAACATTAAATTGATTTTGGAGGGATGGTGTTTCCTTCACAGGCTCATTGGAAAAATATTGGAGATAACGCTGTTACCTTGATAACCACTAACATAATTAGTCATGGTCTCAGCTGTAGTATGGTAACGGTTAGTAACATCTAGATAATGTCTCATGCGCTTCTTTTTATTAATTGTTTAATTGGAAATGGAAAATGAACTCAGAAAAGTTGGGTTTAAAACCACTTATGTATTTTAGGGTTTAAATATTGAATGGATGAGAAGGATGCATTTCTTCCTGAGCATTTTCAAATAGAAAGCAAACGTCTATAAATAGCAATGGTGACTGTTCCAGAACTTGGGGTTGTAGCTGTTTTGCTAACCTAGCGAGCAGTGTATAAATATTTGTGTCAAAATGAGTTACCGGTTGTATAACTAGATACTTTCTATAATACTATGCTTTGTTTCCTACAGATACTATGTTTACTATAAATGACCCCACCTTAAGTTGTAATGTATGTTTTGAGTGTCATGTTAGCCCCAAAAATATACTCTTCGGATAAACTATTATGTACAGTCACTCTGGTGTGAATGAGGTGGATTATCTTGAATGTGATTGGATTTAGAAGATGATCATCATTGGCACCAATGGCTTTTAGGCACCTAACTCTCACTGAAAGTCAGTGTGAGTAAGTATCAGAGGGGTAGCCGTGTTAGTCTGGATCTGTAAAATGCAACAGAGAGTCCTGTGGCACCTTTAAGACTAACAGATGTATTGGAGCATAAGCTTTCGTGGGTGAATGCCCACTTCGTCGAATGCATGCATGCATCCGACGAAGTGGGCATTCACCCACGAAAGTTTATGCTTCAATACATCTGTTAGTCTTAAAGGTGCCACAGAAATCTGTTGCTTTTTACAGATCCAGACTAACATGGCTACCCCTCTGATACTTGACACCATGCAAGGCACTGCATTTAGCTGTATGGAATGGAAATCTATCAACCTCATGAAGTGCAAGTAAGGTGTTTTAACTGCTATTTGCTTCTTTGAAAATCTCCCCTGTCATGTTTAAACTATCTAAGCTTGTTTAACTCTTCATTGAGGAGTTATTAATGCCTGCACTCAGAACTGTAGTATCTGAGTGCCTTACAGATGTATTGGTGTGTCCATATAGGTCAATTGGCCTGTCTCATCTAACTCTTCAGGCTGAAAGGATTTTCCCCCCCAATGCTCAGTTTATTTATTAATCTTTGTAGAGCTGGTGGGAAGGCTAGATTGAAACTGGGTTTTACATCTCATACTGAAACTGCTGAGGTTGGTCCCTGAAGAGTGTTTCACCATCAGGGGCCAGTTGCCAGGACAGCTCTGCCTCTTGTATTCATGTGCCACATGTGTAATGTGTGATGGTTTCCAGAGGAATATGCTTGTCACGGGAGGGCTGTGATCCTGCAGAGGGAGGAAGGGGAGCCTGGCCAGCCCTCTGGAGGACCAAAACCTTGAACCTGACTTTGTATTAAATGGGAAACAGATGATGCACCAATTGAAGCTTTTTTCCAAGGTTGTCAGTTTTGCTTCCAGGTACCTACTGATGTTTATGATGAAAATACTGTATGTACATTCATAATAATTTTTAGGTGTCCATTGAAAGGTGGAAGTACCGTAGCCAAATCAAAGGTACCTTTATTAGGTTTGAGAGACTTCAGTACAGGTCTGTCTCATCTTACGCGGGGGTTCCGTTCCGCGGTTAGCGCGTAAAGCGAAAACCGCGTATAGTCAAAATTACATTGATTTCAATGGCAGGCAGAATCGCCCGCACTACAGGTACAGTATTAAAATTGTTATTTTTCTCTTTTTTTGTTTTTGTTTTTGCCGACCGTGTAAAGATGAAATCACGCATGTTAAATGCGCGTAAGATGCGACAGACCTGTACCCTGTTTCCCTAAAGGGTATGGATATGGGGTTTGAAACCACGCACCGGTTTGTAGTAACAGTGATGAGGAAATCTCATTTAAGTAACACTGCTGTTAAATTCTTTGAGTATAGAAATGTGTTCTGATTGGCAGGGTTAGTAAATGACATATGCTTGTAAAATGTTTCATTACTGCACATACAGCACAGGAATACAAAGAAATGGTTGTGGTTTGGACTGAAATTAAATATTTCAGTGTACTTTTCTTGTTTGAATGGGGCATCAACTTGCATTCGAGGCTTTCCCTGCTTTTGCTGACCTTTTTTTTTTAAATAAAAAGGTTTTAAACATTGAGAATGATTACGTAAATGGAAGTGTGAATGTTGTGTTGGGGCTAGGCAGCCCCATGGTGCAAGAGGTTTATAGTGATGATAGAAGTGGAATCTGAATTTATCTGTTTAGAGCCTGTTGATGCGGCCAGAGAATTGTTGCATAGTTACGTGAAACTGCGGCTGTAGCTAGCCACAAGGGCCTGCAGGCCTCTAGCCTCAGTGTTCTATTGTACAGCACCAACTGTCCAGAGAGTGCTAAGAAAAGATGGGTACTTCATCAGCAGTGATGCCCAGGCACCCAAGTGGGCCCTGTCTCTCTCTAAACTGCCTGGCTGCTCATGTATCTTTTCATTTACTGGGCTGATTTGAAGTCCTCTTCTCAGGCTGTCGTAGGCATACCAAAGCTAAGTGCCCAGTCTATTTAGCAATCTGCAGGCCCTTCTCTGAATGCTATTGTAAAGCTGAAAGAAATAGGAATTGCTTTTTTTTACTAGCTTTTCTGTGTAAAGTGGGGGACTCTTTGTATAGAGAGCATCATGTCTACTATGAAGTCTGTTTAAATAGAATGTCCATATTAACGAGAGAGCTTGCTTGTATGCTCTGTGCGTGACTTCTGCCTGCCTGCTCCTCTCTATTTTGCATTTTTTTCCTCCCCACTTTACCATAGAAAAGCTGCTGAAAGGTGGGGGTTCCAGCGCCATTTCTCATGCTGTCCTTCATGTATTCCCTTATCTGAAATCCCATTCATCTTCTATCCCACCCCCAAATGCGATTAAATGATCTTAAGATGATAGGGGTGAGACAGCTGTTGCTATGGTTGTACAATTGCTTCCATTCTAACCCTGTTTCCAATTGCTCATAAACATTCTGAACTTTCTGTGTTGAAATTTTAGGGTCTTTGTCTCTGCCTAATAGGGTGTGTGTGTGGGAGTCTATGTGTGGTGTGTTATAAATTTGAGCAAGTGCTTTGCTGGGTTAGGGCTTCAAAGAAACTTGTGTTAAGTAAATCACAGCGTATGACACTTTCTGTGATCGAGCTTTGTTGTAGCATTCCATTGGCATGATGCAGGTGTCAGAATCATTGTCAGGATGCCATCTCTGATTGGATCGGTGAGTATGTATTGTAGTAATGTTGTAGTTTAGTCATATGACTTAGGACAGAGGACAGGAGTAGGTCTCTGGAGCCTGCCCAACCATATTGGAGATCAAAATATATTTCTCATGCTGTTCAATATGGTAATATCTTTGTAACCTTCTTTTCCTAACTCAGACTGTCAAATGTACTGCTGATGAATGCAGAGTACATACGTATTGGTGTTCTTGTTTAACGGGGACATAGTCCTGAGTTTGGAATAGCTTAAAATCTTAAAAGGAGAGGACATTAATATTTTGCCTTCTCTTGGATATTATCCTTGGTTAGCATTTTGAAGGTCATTATTGGTCAGTTGTATGGGCTGCTGAGAGCGCCAGCTGGTTAGGATGGCATTCAACCAGCTATGCTGCTGTTTCTGTGATCCGGAAAGCAGGGGAAAGGATCAGAAGAGGAATATGGACGTATAGCACTCTTACTACTCAAAATTATCATAAGCTTTCATGGGCTAAAACCCACTTCATCGAATGCATGCAGTGGAAAATACAGTAAGAAGATATATATACACAGAGGACATGAAAAAATGGGTGTTGCCATCCCAACTATAATGAGACTAATCAATTAATTGGGATGGCAACAGCCATTTTTTCATGTTCACTCTGTGTGTGTGTATATATATCTTCCTACTGTATTTTCCACTGCATGCAGCCGATGAAGTGGGTTTTAGCCCACGAAAGCTTATGCCCAAATACGTTCGTTAGTCTCCAAGGTGCCACAAATACTCCTCATTCTTTTTGCTGATACAGACTAACAAGGCTACCACTCTGAAAATTATCATAGTAACTGTGGTGGAGTGACTCTTCCCATGCCGATGAACTAGGAGCAGGTATACATGAGGTGGGGGTAGTGGCATATCACATACAGATTTCAAGAACACTACCAAAACCATGTATTATCAGATTGAGTAGTGCTAGCTTGATAAATTGGGCACACATAAACAATATGGGTTTTAATACGGCTGAATGTAAAATGTGTACATCTAGGAACAAATAATTTAGGCCATACTTACGTGATTTATTTATTTATTTATTTATTTATTTATTTATTTTGGAGGGATGGGGACTTCATCCTGGGAATCAGTGACTCTGAAAAGGACTTGTGGTCAGGGTGAATAGTGAGGTTAGTTCCCATTGCAAACTCAGTGGCCAAAAGGGCTAATGTGATCTTTGGATGTATAAACAGGGGAATTTCAAGTAGCCGTAGAGAGAGGATATTTTACCTCTGTATTTGGCAGTGATGTGACCACTGCTGGAATACTGTGTCCACTTCTGGTGTCCACATTTCAAGAAGGACATTGATAAATTAGAGAGGGTTCAGAGAAGAGCCACGAGAATGATTAAAGGATTAGAAAACATCCCTTTAAGTGATAGACTCAAGGAGCTCAATCTATTTAGCTTAACAAAGAGAAGGGTAAGGGGTGACTTGATCACCATCTGTAAGTATCTACATGGGGAACAAATATATAATAAGGGGCTCTTCAATTTAGCAGAGGATGGTAGAACATGATCCAGTGGCTAGAAGTTAAACTAGACAAATTCAGACTTGAAATAAGGCATACGTTTTTAACAGTGAGAGTAATTAACCATTGGAAAAGTTTACCGAGGATCATGATGGATTCTCCGTCGCTGACATCCTTTAAATCAAAATTGGATGTTTTTCTAAAAGATCTGCTCTAAGAATTATTTTGGGGAAGTTTTATGGCATGAGGTCAGACTACATTATCACAATGGTCCCTTTTGACCTTGGAATCTATGACTCTATAGTGCATATTCTTTGAACTACAGCTGCTAGAGCAGGGGCGGGCAAACTTTTTGGCCTGAGGGCCCCATCGGGTTTTGTAAATTGTATGGAGGGCCGGTTAGGGAAGGGGGTCGTGGCCCGGCCCCCACCTCCTATCTGCGCCCCCCCCCCCCAAGGACTCCTGCCCCCATCTGTTCCCTGGCGTGCCCCCCTCCCCCGGGACCGCGGCCCCATCCACACCCCGCCGCTCCCTGTCCCCGGACTCCCATCACCCCATCCAACCCCCTCCTCTCATTCCTGAAGGCCCCCGGGACCCCTGCTTCATCCATCCCTTCTCCCTGTCCCCTGACTGCCCCCGGAACCCCTACCCCTGACTATCCCCCGTCGCCCCATCCAACCCCCCCTCCCTGACTGCCTCCCTGGCACGCCTGCCCCCATTAAACCCCCTGTTCTCCCCCCCCCGACCGCCCCAACCCCTATCCACATCCCAGCCCCTTGACCACCACCCAAACTCTCCTGCCCTCTATTCAACCCCCCCGCTCCGTGCCCCCTTACCACACTGCCTGGAGCACTGGTGGCTGGTGGCGCTACAGCCGCGCCACCACCGCCACCATGCAGCACAGAGACCGAGTCAGGCCGGGCTCTGCAGCCCCGCCGCCCAGAGCATTGCGCCGGCGGTGGAGCAACTGAGCTGAGACTGTGGGGGAGGGGGGACAGCAGGGGAGGGGCCGGGAGCTAGCCTCCCGGGCCAGGAGTTCGGGGGCTGGGCAGGACGGTCCCGCGGGCCGTAGTTTTCCCACCTCTGCGCTAGAGGGTGTCTGGGTCTTGCTGTGACACACCCCATCCAGTAGAGGGTGGCGTACGTGCTTGCATATGGTGGAAGACAGGCACACTAACGTGTATTTAAATCGGAAGCACTAATTGAGGATTTTATTCCTATTAATATTTGGGGTCCCCTTTAATCTATTTCTTCTAAAGTGTTTGTCTTCTGTATTGATTTAACCTTTCTCTTGCATTGTAAGCACTGAGATCGCTCTTAGCTGGAGAGCAAACTTGTAATGTCTAACTACCCCTGCTGTCTGTGAGTAATGAATACTGCAGTGTTTAGTACCCTAGATATGCTAGATACAGACCTATAAGAAGGCCTCAGAAGCTTACACTCTGAGAAGACAAAGGGTGGAGGAAAAGGTTACCACCTAACCCAGATTTTAGAGATCCTCTCACTGGAGTCCCCCAGAATGGGAGAAACTTGGAAAAAGAATAAAATACGTTGCAGCCAACATGAGTCATTGGCTTTTGCTTTTCCTTCTGTAGAAGTGTGGGGATGGGGAGATTTAAGGAAGCAAATGGATAGGGATAAAAATGTGAAGTGTATTTTTAATTTTGTACCATATGCACCAAATATTGGATACTACGTGCTGGAGTGGCTTCAGCCTAAATCTTTGGAGGAACCATGTGCTAACTGTCATGATTTACATAGATCCATAAAGCAACACACATCCCCTTTTGTAAGTGTGTGATGTGTCTTAATATATACTTTCTTTAGCAGCTCCTTTCAATAGTTTTTGTTGATGTTATTAACAGTACTTATTCCTCCCAATTCCCTGCCTATCAGTTTAGTCACATTCCTTTGCTGAAAGAAGAGAAATGTTTTTCATTTTTAGAAACTTACCAGCCTTCAAGTTATGATTCAATTTGTGGCTTCCTGAGAAATTACTTTGGCAGCACAAGTCTTTAGTGGTTACATAGAATTTTAAACAGCTGTTCAGCACAGGCCCAGACTGACTGCAAACAAGACTTAAATCTCTTTCCATTACAGTAATGGTGTTTACCCTAAAGCCAGGACAACTGGTTAGCTAATCATATGGCAGATTTTTCAGCACTGTCAGTCCTAAAATATCAAATCAGTGAATTAGGAGGGAGCTGGGGAGCCTTTCTTTTGGGGAAGGTTTAATATATCTTAGCTGCTTGATACATTGCCTCTGGCATAAGCTTTATTTTATAAAATCTGACCTCATTTGCTCTGTCGTCTTGTAAGTAGAATTCCCCTGTACCTGCTACTGTTGTTCACACATGTTAGTCATCAATGACTGTACACCTACTTTGATATGGACCAGAGCTAATGTCAGTCATAGATTGACCACGCCAAAAGAGGCGCTATACTGGTGAGAAGGCATGCTGCCCTCAGTGAGTGCACCTGTGTTGAATCTGTCAGATGTATGCTGAATATGTGAAAGGACATTACTCCTTAGGATTGTTTTAGCTCTGGATTCTACTAACCACAAAACAGCAGGTGGCTTCAGAAATAGTACTTTGCACTTCTTATAGAGTGGGAAGGTGAGGCACCAAGAAGAATGCTGAATATTGTCCCTAGTCCTGGTATGGCGCCTGAACCCATGACCTTACGTAGGCAAGTTTTCTACCAATTGAGTTTTGTTTTTTGTTTTCCCCCCCCCCCAAAATAACAAACCAAAAAATACTTTGGAGTCACAGTGAGTTGATTCTTAACATTTACAGTATGGCATCGCATCACTGTTGGCTGGAGAGAGAGAGAGAGAAGTAGGTTAGAAAATTAAATGTCCAATATATTGATCCCTAGACAAAAAGCCAAAACTCTGTGCAGTAAGTACTATGTGCTTAGGTTACTGCTGATGGCAGTTGATAAGCTCCTCTTAATGTTTTCTGCCCTAGTCTACTGTTCAATATTCCAAGAATACAGAGGCAACTGTGTAAAATAGGCATACTTGTGCACTCAATCCATTTTCAGAGCAAGTTTGAGGGCAGAACAGAAAAAGGTGCTGGAGGCTGTGAGGGATGGTCCCAGGAGGCTTGCCCTAATGAAAGAGTGTGACCCTAAGGGGGCTGACATCACTGAAGGAGTCCTCCCAGGGACAGTTCCAGAGCTGTTCAAGACCACCTGACCTGTGGATCCGTGACGGGGGTATTTGTGCTTCTAAGTAGACAAACAAAACAGTCAAACTTTAAACTTCAGATGGAGAATTTCTGATGATCCGATTTCTCCAGGCTGGAGAAGTGGCATGTGCATAGAGCTAATACCTACTCTGATTACACTGCACTATGGGAATCATTCAGCACGCACTTTTGTATCATAAAAATCCTGGCTTTACAAGACCACCGAAGTGACATAACTTCTGCATAAAATGGAAGCTGTTGACCCACTCATTCTGGGGAGGCTGCGTTTCAGTCATCACCTTGCATGCCTTTAGTCTTCAGCCTGCTGAGTTGACTAAACTGCCGTGATTCTTATTATGGTTAGATTATGTTGCATGCTGTCTTGAAAATGACAGATTCTTTTGCCCTCTTTCTTTTTTTTTTTTTTAATGGGTCATCTGTTAATCAAATTGATTAGTGGAAGAGGTAGACAACCTAATTTACTCGTGTATGGGATGCTTATTTTAGCGTTGGACTTCATCTTTACTTGGACTTTATCCAGATTGGTCTCAAGATTTTGTCCAGAAAGATCTTAAGGGAAAAGCCTGAAGACACCCCAGAGATTAGTGTTGTAAAATGCAAACACTAAACAAATGGTTGTTGTTAAATATACATACATATACATACATACAACAATATACACACTTTGTTTAATTAGAGTAAATTATATGAAACTCAGGTTCACTTGTTAAACTAACTCTTATCAGGGATTGATGCTTCCAAGCCACTATGGGAAGTATTTTCGTGGAAACTAAATCATGTAGGGATCGTTACAAGCTAATGTTTGAGTGACTAGTTCCCTGGGAGTTGAGAAGTCACCGCACACTCTTAGCTGGAACAGCTTTGTTGCATTATTTGGTTATGATGCATTGTACACTAATAATTTAAACATGAAAAGTGCCCTCAAATAGGAGCCCCTTGATGATTGATATAATTGGTGTGTGTGTGTATTCATAGAAACATCTTGCCACAACTCTACATTTTGGTTTAGCAGCTCCCCAGTTTCAAGGAAGTCTTGGGACTGCAAGGATTTCAATTATTTCCTGGGTGCTGGAGGCACAAGGCTTTAACTCCACATTAATTGTGTTCCTCTAGGGCAATCCAAACTGCAGAGCACAGCAGCTAAAGTTCTGCAAACTGGCTCAGTTACTCCAAACATCTGAACCAAAAATAAACCTAACTGAAAAAATAAATGTCTGTTTATTATTGTAGGGATAGTTTTTCAGGGCTGCTCTCTAGCAAGCTACAGATATAGTGCACCATTTATTGGTGTGAGTATCCAGATACATTGTTGCCAACTTTAACAAATTCATAGATTCATAGATTCATAGATTATAGGACTGGAAGGGACCTCGAGAGGTCATCGAGTCCAGTCCCCTACCCGCATGGCAGGACCAAATACTGTCTAGACCATCACTGATAGACATTTATTTAACCTAAGAATTCATCACAAGCCTTGTCATATATAATGGTGTCCTTAAATCCTCAACTCCTGGATTCATGTGATTACAAGAGAGGATCTCTGCTTTTATTTTAATAAAAAAGTAAGTTTCCAAGTCCTCATAGTTGCAGATAAAAGCTTGAAAATGTGGCCCTAGTGCCACCATAATAACTCAGATTTGAAGGAAAATAAAAATACCCTTAATTGATTAATTTCAGAAATTACATGATTTTTGAATACTTAGGGTTGACAGTGCAGATATGAGTATCTTGCTCCACTGCAATCCATACTAAAGCTATGTCTACACTACAAAGATAAAGTTGTTAATTAATTACTGTGGTGGTGCATGTCTCCTGGGGTCAGTGGTGCGTGTCGTCAGCAGGAGTGCTTCCCACCGACCTGAGAGGGGCAGTGTGGGGAGCTGAGAGCCCAGTCTCAGCTCCTCTTGCAACTCCTTGGCAGCTGCCCTACAGACTCGCAGTGGGCTCCCAGTTCCCTGCTGGGAGTGGTGGGGGTAAGCCGCCTGGGGCTTCTTGCCTCCCCTCTCCTGCCAGGAGCAATGGGGACGCCACTCAAGGCTTCTTGCCCCCAGGGAGCAGGGTCTAGCTGCCCCAGCTTCTTGGCCCCATCTGCTGGGAGCTGGGCAGCTTAGGAGCCATGAAATTGACAAGAATGACAGCCAATAGCTCATGTAAGAAACGTAGTGTCTACACAGATACTGCGTCATCCTAAGTATATTGACATAAGCCTTACGCTTCTTGTTGAGGTGGTTTTATTATGTCAGCCTAGCAGGGTGGGACATCGGTGGGAGGAGCATTTCAGTGCGTATCACACCTTCATTGTTTTGAGGACAAAAGCTGACTTTTGTCGACAAAAGTGTGTAGTATAGACAAGGCCTAGATCACCTCTGTGTAATTGGCTGAGTGAAGCGAGGTTTTAGGCCAAGTCTACACTATAGATTCTGACGGTAGAGTCTGTGTCGGTCAGGGCTGTGAAGAGAAGAGGTGTACTCCCTGACCAACATAGCTGTGCTGGCAGAAGTCCCTAGTGTAGATGCAGTTAAACTAGCAAAGCTGTGCTTTTTAACAACGTAACTTGTTTCGCTCATGGGGGATGGTTTTTCTGTACTGGCACTCAGCACAGCTTTGCCAGGATATGTCTAGGTGTGCTATGTAACGAGGAGAGCTTTGCTAGAATAGTATACCGATATCCCTACACCAGTAAGGCGCTCTAGGTATGATGTGGGTTTACATTCAACTTGATGGCATTTCTTCATCTCTGTTTGGATGTCACGCCATAATATTTGAATGCCACATACCATCAATTCCAAAATTCAGGGAGTGTTTTAAGCATCGGAGGGTGGAAATCTATGGATTTTGGGGGGCTCTCGGGGCTAGACGGAGCCGCTGTCATCCCATTAGCAGAGCTGGCTTCATTAGTCTCTATAATTGTCTATAGGTTTAAAAAAAAAAAAGGTTGATGGTCGCTATTAACACCTTCCTGCCTAATAATACACCCCATCTCAGCTCTGTCCATCATCCCAATTCAGTGTGACCCCCTGAATGAATTCCGTCCAGCATAGAAAGAAAGACAGATGAGAAGGGTGGGAGACATGGGGGCACCTGGCATGGTGGGGAGAATGGGGGAGCCTGGTATGGGCGGAAGGGGCAAAGGGGGGCACACATAGTCCCTGGAATAGGTGGGGAGAATAGGGGCAATGATATGAGGGGGGGGGCGACATGGGCACGCAGAGTCCCTGATGTGAGGAATAGGGGAAACACAGAGCCTCTGCAATGAGAGTTGTTGCAGCAAGTCCCTGAAGTGAGTGGGGTAGGGGGGGTGGAGAGTGGCAGGGGAAGGTGTCTCACAGGGGGTAGGGAGGGGGGAAATGGAGGCATGCAAAGAGTTCCTTGTGTGGAATGAGCATGGCTTACAGAATCTCTGAAGTGTGTGTGTGTGTGTGTGAGATTTTCTGTCAGGACACTTTTGCATCACTGTCACAATCCGTCTTCCACTCATACAGATCTATGGGAGTGTTCCTCTCCCTGCCTGATTTCATTGTGGCAGTTGTGTCCAGCCTTACCTTCCACAGCTACAGTCTCAGTTCCTGGGAGCAGCCAAGCTGAGATTCTGCCTGCTGATTATCTTCTCAGGTGGTCCTTAAACCCAAAATGCCATTTGAACTTGAAGTTGACTCACACACAGCACTCAGCCGACATGAGCAGCAAAGTGTTTGGCCCTCTGTGAAAGACCTTGCTGTGCTGTGTAGACCACTTGGGTCACAGAAGCTGCATGAATACTACATTCAATAGCTTCTAGTAGAGCAATGCTACCTAATCCTGGCTTTGTGTGGGTTTTTTAAAGAGGAGATTTAACAGTTGGCTTTGCAATGATCAGGTTCTCCTATGAAGCATCCAAACATTTAATCTGTAAATCAGTTTTTTCACTGTACATTATCACTCACGACCAGATATTTTCTTCAAATGGTAGCCAGCTACCATCTAACACCTTACTAGCAGGATGCTGAGAGATTAATATTTGCCTCCCCATAAATTAAAAAGTTGCTGATTATTTAAAACGTATGGTCAGATTTGACCCTCATTTTAAAGTGAGATTACATAAAGAGAATGCACATTTACAAAACATTTGTAATGCAGTAGATATGCTGTGCATAGGGGAGCTCTGTAGTTGCTTGTTTCCATTGTGTTCAAAGGAACATTACTGGAAGGTATATTGTACACAATTTTTAAGCACAAAGTTTGGATTGTTTTTTAAAGAGCGTGTATTTTCTAAAATCTGGTATTGCAAATATTTTATGATGCTTCTTAATTTTCAATGAAGGGTTTTTAATCTAAACATTTCTCTACATGTTTTGAACCAAAGATTATAGTGCAGGGGTTGTCAGTCTGGTGGTCGGGACTCCTCGGGGTCATGAGGTTACTACATGGTGGGGGTCATGAGCTGTCAGCCTCCACCCCTGCTTTGCCTCCAGCATTTATAATGGTGTTAAATATATAAACAAGTGTTTTTAATTTATAAGGGGGGGTCGCACTCAGAGGCTTGCTATGTGAAAGGGGTCACCAGTACAATAGTTTGAGAACCACTGTTGTAATGCATTTGAACCAGATGATGAAATTACAGTCAGTTTTCATAAGATCATTTATTCTTTCATTGTCTAAGCTGAGAATAATTCAAAACATAAAAGGTAAAAGTTCAATTAGGGCTTTAAAACCTTTTTAGTTCTGGTCATCTAAGTCAGCAGTTCTCAACCAGAGATCTGAGGCCCCCTGGGGGGCCCCGAGCAGGTTTTAGGGGATCCACCAGTCAGAGCTGGCATTAGACTCACTAGAGCCCAGGGCGGAAAGCTGAAGCCCCAATGCCCTGAGCTCTGCCACCTGGGGCTGAAACCGAATCCTGAGCAACTTAGGTTTGCGGAGCCCCCGTGGCGTGGGGCCCTGGGCAGTTACCCTGCTTGCTATCCCTAATGCTGTCCCTGGCTTTTATACAGGGGAGCTGGAACAATGTGTATAGTGGGGGTGCTGAGAGCCCTTGAACCAAACTGTAAACCCTGTGTATGATGGAAACCACTTCAAGCCAGGGGGTGCAGTTGTACCCCCAAGCTCCCCTAGTTCCAGCACCTATGCTTTTATATGCAGAAGAACAGTTGTTGTGGTACAGGCGTGCTGTCGAGATTTTATAGCATGTTGTGGGGGCCTCAGAAAGAAAACCCCTGATCTAAGAGAGAACCCCGATCTAAGCTATTGGTAACAAAACAAAATTGTGGATTTTTTTAAAGTTATGTTGTGTTCCTTTTTAAATAAGTCAAATCTGTGATATAATTATTGTTTGGATTATTATTTGTTTCATTTATTTCTTGTATTTAATGCATCTTACTAGTGCACTTACCTGTAATTTGTTACAATCATGAATATATATGGTGTGTTTGTATGTTCACTGAGTGCTACCCTATTACCTGCCTTTTAATTTGAAATGGCACCGCTGTGTTTAGGGCAGCTTGTTTCTTGAGATGGTAAAATTCTTAGTTGCATTCTATGGGCAGATCAGTAAAGGGCAATATTTACATGCAGAGAGAAGACAGATGTTAAGCCACAGGAACCTCAGCACTCCAGCAAAGGTGCAATTAACAATCTGTTCAAACTTTGGTGGTCAAAGGGCAGTAAACTGGGGCAATAAAACTTCCACTAGGCACTGAAACACCAGTAAGTCTTAGTTTATGGGAATCGATCTCCTTGTTTAGTTAGTATTAATGGGTTAGGTAGTTGGTGTGACAGTTGTTTGCAGGAGCAAGTTTAGGGTGCTATCTCCAGGAAAAAACTGTGGTGTTGACACTTTAACTGGATTGGTTAAAACATTCAGTTTGCAAAAGACTACGGGGTAAAAAAACAGAATTGGTAACTAGAAATAGAGGTGGAAACGGGAGGAGACAATGCAAAGCACAAATCCAAAGAAACAACTGTGCAGTCAGTATGACAAAGAAGAAAAGTTTCCTCAGATTATCAGAAATTGAGACTTCCCATTAGGAAGTCATGATGAAAAACTGTGCATAACCTTAGGATAAAGAAAGACGGTAGGAGTAATAGACTGCAATGGAATAAAAAATGGGCAATGGTAAGTAGGCACAGGGGGTTAAATCCCAAATACTGCTGAGAAAACCAGTCCTGGGAAGTTGCCGGATGAAAAATTCTCTACGTTATATCTGTTTTGTGACAGATACCAAAGTTTTCCTTCCTTCACACTTTGGCACTCCTTGTGTAGCTTATCTGCCAATGGAGTACTTCTGAAATGGAACAAAGGTGCAAGGCGTTTGCTACAGGAGGTAAAGCTTCTGTATCTGGTGGTGGGTGAGACGTGTCATGTTCAGCAGCAGCTAGATGAGTGAAAACTGAAACTTGGCTCCATTCCAATGGGGTTTTAACATATTCAGGAATTCGGTGGTGGAAACACCAATATGGGGCAACTTCAAAATTGTTTCTGCTTATATTGCCAGTAATTCTTTGTGCACATCTCAAGTATGTCCATGCACATGTATACACTACTTCAAGTCTTGCAGCGGAAGTACAAAGATTTGAATGCTGAGTTTTTCTAGTATCTTGGGTATCTCATCAGAGATGAAATAGGTAGGAGGTTGTATTCTATAATTTTTTGGGGGCTGTTGGAAACATTAAAAAACACCCTGCTATGCAACACGCTTGAGTCCCATAAACTCAGCACCAAGTTTCATATTAATGGTACAGCTTAATGTGTGTTTAGGAAATATTATAGCCTCCAACAGCAACATAGCTAAACTTTTCAGAAGTTATTTAGTTTTTTAATTGTTATACTTGAAGCATCAATTCCCTTGTAATAGCTACTTCTGGGGTATCACTGATTTTACCCACAAGACATGGATTTTATTGTCCTTTTGCATCTTACTCTTTTATAGATAGACTAATATAAACCTTAATGCCAGCTGTCCAACAACCACACTGAAATATAAGGCTGAGACCTTGAGGCTGCAAACGCCAGGAGTCTATGGGAACTTCCTATACAGAGTGGTTGCCTCAACAGGCCTAACCACGTGCTTCTGCTCCTGAGGGGGGGAGGAGGACAAATAGATGAGCTATTTTTAAGTGCTTGGAAATAGCTCCTGTGAAGTTGTGGATGCTGAGACTTGTTTTATTGAGAGGAAACATTGGCAAGGATATCCGGATTATTCTCCCGTTCTTTTCTTCTTAATGAAAACGTTTTATGCTTCCTCTGCAGTAAACTAGAAAAACATATGTAACCAGCTCACTGGAGGTTATAGGTACCGAATATATTTACACATCATCCCTTCCCCAATCTTCTCCCCACCCCTTGGGAATGTGTAAAGTGGGGGTTGTCATTAAATTCTCCTTCCCAGACAGCAAACATTGGAAATACCATGTCTAGTTACACCAGGATTATAGATAATCCTATAGGTCATGTCAAAACCAGTCCAGATCACTGAAGTTGCACATTGTATTTTTTTTTCCCTTGAGGAGTTGTCCACTGGTAGAATCTGTAATTTAGTCTGTCATATTTCCAGAAGGGGTATCATAGGAAATTGTTGGGGGAAAATAAAGACATTAATTGTTTCGAACAGTGCTGTGGAAAGTTTCTAACTGGAGAGTCACTAGACAAGGAGAAGAAAATTCCTTTACATTCACGTAAAGGTGCTTCACTGTCCCAGCTTTGTGTACTGCAGGATATGCAGTGAGTGAATCCTAATTTCAGAAATGAAATCACTGCTCAGCGTCCCGAAGGCGAGAGTGTTACCAGTTATGCCGAACAGAAACAATGGTGGTCTTGCCTAGATCTGTTTTGTCTCGTATAATGTTTGTGTTGGGTTACTTCTTTCGTGTTTTGTATCCAGGGCCAGGGTTGACATATATGGGAAGACCTTTTCCTTAAATCCTTCATTCTGAAGTTGTTTGCTTATTTAAAATTGGTTGCAGTTTTAAAATGTTGCAGTCCACCCTGCAGTATAGTCCTGATAAAGAGAGCATCCTTCAGTGGTTAAAGGACTAGCCGAGGACTTGGGAGACTTGGGTTCAGATCAGTTCACTTTCTGTGCCTCAATTCCCCACCTGTTCAGTGAGGGTAATGGCAGTGCCCTACCTTGCAGTGGTGTTGTGAGGATAGATACACAAAAGACGGTGCAGGGCTCAGATACTATGGTGATGAGGGCCATTTACGTACCATAGTAGAAGGCTACGATCCGTAGGACACACTAATTTTTTTAAAAAGACAGAAATCAGAGTTTCAGGACAGTAAGACGTCTTTGAATGTTTTTGGTAGTGTAATTTTTAGGAATGTTTTTGAGATACTTGATGATGATGATGACTTGTATTTAAGGAAATGTGAGCTTGCTCTGATTTTATTTATTTATTGTATTGTGATAGCACCTAGGAGCCCTGGTTATGAGCCAGGCCCTCATTGTGCTAGGTGCTGTACAAACACAGAACAAAAACACTGCCCCCATCCCAAAGAGCTTATGACAGATGGAGACAGACAGGAAAGCACAAGGAAACAATGAGACAGTGCTGGTCAGCCTGATAGGCAATGGTCTCAGTACACCAGCTGCCTGTTAATGTTTTTTGTAGGCATCCTGGCAAAGAGTTTGAAGGAGGATAAGGAAGTGAAGGGACAACATGGGAGAAAGCACGAAGGTGCCTGTTGGAGAGTTTAATAAGTGCGTGATGGAGGCTGGCATCATGGGCTGATCGAAGGCGAGAGTCGACATGTCTGTAGTGCAGTGTTTCTCAACTGCCAGTCCGTGGACCGGCACCGCTCGCTTTGAGATCTCCCTGACACAGCATAGCAAGGCAGCAGGCTCGTCTCTGGTATCAAAAAGGTTGAGAAACATTGCTTTAGTGTATGAGATAAGTAGCATCGAATGGGCAGTGAAGGGCCTTGAAAGTGAAAACTAGTAGCTTATGTTTGATGTGATAGAGAAGGGGGAAGCAGTGGAGGGTTGAAAAGAGAGGGGTGACATGGTCAAAGCAATAGGCTAAGAAAATGATCTGCTTGGAAGCAAATGCTGGCAATTCACCATCCATCCTTGTAGATATTTTGCGTTGTACGATGTGTCTCATGGAATCTTCTTTGCTTCAATCCCACACGTGTAGAACGTTTACAAATTCCTTTATTGGGGGAGTGTAGAGTGAATATTATGGACTAGAGGAAATAGCCTGTTAAGAAGATAAAAATTATTCTAAAATAGTTAAACTATTGAATTTCTCTTTAAAAATTTAACAAGAAAAACAAGCAATCTAGGGCAGTGGTGGTGGGCAGCACGTGGCCCATCAGGGTAATCCGCTGGCGGGCCATGAGACAGTTTGTTTACATTGATCGTCCGCAGGCACGGCGATCCGCAGCTTCCAGTGGCTGTGGTTCACCATTCCAGGCCAATGGGAGCTGTGGGAAGTGGCTGGGAGCGGCAAACCGCAGCCACTGGGAGCTGTGGGCGGCCGTGCCTGCGGACGGTCAATGTAAACAAACTTTCTCATGGTCTGCCAGCAGATTACCCTGACGGGCTGCAGGTTGCTCATCACTGATCTAGGGGCTTGTCTACACAGTAGGGTAATGCACACTGTGGGGGTGTGATATCTAAAGCACGCTAGGGAACCTTTAGTGCACACTGGAAATCACCCTCCCATAGAGCTCATTAGCCCCCTGAGTAGACAAGCTCTAGATCAGAGTTTGATCAGTCAACGGTTTCAGTAAATTGGGATATTAACCTATTGAAAATATCAAGGGAGGGAGAGGAATTGCATGAAATAGAGCTTAGGGGAATTTCTTTACCCTTCTCTTTTTGGTGTAATAGTCTGTCAAAGGAAATAGTAGCAATCTTGTCACTTGAATCATTCATGACTACCCTGGACAAAATATTTGAATACACTATAGTAGGGTTACCATATTTTGTGCCTCCAAAAGGAGGACACTCCACGGGGCCCCGCCCCCCGCCCCGCCCCAACTCCGCCCCTTCCCCAAAGTCTCCGCCCCTTCCCCAAAGTCTCCGCCCCTTCCCCTGCTTCCCGCGAACATTTGATTTGCGGGAAGCCTGAAGCTGGTAAAGGGGGTGTGACCAGTCCCTGGCCCCGCACCGCCGGCCCGTCCCCGCACCGCCGGCCCGTCCCCGCACCGCCGGCCCGTCCCCGCACCGCCGGCCCGTCCCCGCACCGCCGGCCCGGCCCCTGAGCCCCCGGCACTGCTCCGCCGGCCCGGCCCCCGAGCCGCCGGCCCGGCACCGCACCGCCGGCCCGGCCTGATTTTCCCGGACATGTCTGGCTTTTTGGGATTTCCCCCCGGATGGGGATTTGGAGCCCAAAAAGCCGGACATGTCTGGGAAAATCCGGACGTATGGTAACCCTACACTATAGGGAACTTTCGAGTTGGTCAGGAATGGACAGAGGGCTTACTAGTCTGTGCCTTTCTCAGTTTCTATGATGACTGAAACAATAACCTGGTAAACACTACCAAAAATGTGAACTAAATGAATGTACAGTAACTCCTCACTTAAAGTTGTCCCGGTTAACGTTGTTTCGTTGGTACGTTGCTGATCAGTTAGGGAACATGCTTGGTTGAAATTGTGCAATGCTCCCTTATAATGTTGTTTGGCAGCCTCCTGCTTTGTCCACTGCTTGCAGGAAGAGCAGCCCGTTGCAGCTGGCTGGTGGGGGCTTGGAACCAGCGTGGACTGGCAGCCCCTCATCAGCTCCCTTATCAGCTCCCCGCTCCCCTAAGTTCTCTGCGCAGCAGCCGCCCAGCAGGCTAGCAATTGCCGGCAGTTCAGGCGTCCCTCCCCCCACTGCCATGTGCGGCTCCTGCCCTCTGCCTTGGAGCTGCTCCCGGGAGCCTCCTGCTTGCTGTGCAGGGGAGGGGGAAAGAGGGGAACTAATGTCAGGGTGTCCCCCTCCCCCCTACTCCTGCCCCCCGCTTACCCCTTCTCTATATAGAGCAGGGTGAGGACAGGACAGGGCTCAGGACGGAGAGAGCTTGCTGGCCACAGCTGCTATCTCAACTTCCTGATCTTTTTAAAGGCAAGGTACTTAGAACGGTGTCAGCACACTTAAAGGGGCAATGCGCATTTCTCTCTCTCTCTCTCTCTCTCTCTCTCTCACACACACACACACACACACACACACACACACACACACACACACACACACAGGGTGTGTGTCTCTGTCTGCCATGCTGTCTCCCCTCCCTCCATTCGGGCTGCTTTGTAGAGTTGAGGCTACATTAACAACAATATGTTAACCCTTAAGGGCTCAGCCGAGTGCTAGTTCATCATTTAGCAGTAAGGCATTCCCTGCGAAATAGCCCATCCTCTTCCACCCTATAACTTCACCACCTCAACCAAGTTTCACAATCATCATTGCTGTGTACAACATTAAATTGTTTAAAACTTATACTGTGTGTGTGTGTGTGTGTGTGTGTATGTATGTGTATATATATAATATATATATAAAAAATATAGTTTTTGTCTGGTGAAAAAAATTTCCCTGGACCCTAACCTCCCCTATTTACATTAATTCTTATGGGGAAATTGGATTCACTTAACATCGTTTCCCTTAAAGTTGCATTTTTCAGGAACATAACTACAACGTTAAGTGAGGAGTTACTGTATCTGAAACTGCTGTTCACATGGAAGTGTAACTATAGAGATGAGGTTACTTTTTAAAAAAAAAACCTAGTATTTTATTATGATTATTTGGGGATTGTCTGCTTACCATAAAGCACTTATGTTGTTGCTTAACGATAAATGGAATTTACAGCTGGGAACCTAGCCTGATGAGGCTTGGTTGATGAGAATTGATTAAAATGATTGAGCAATAGTCTCTGATCTTTGGAAAAGGTAGGCCTAATACCATTACCTCTACTTCCTGGTGTTTACTGAGATGTCGTCATATTCCGGGAATTACACTAATAGTTTTCTGTTTAATTGGGATTATGCCATGAATTCAGGAATGATCGACAATATAAATTGAGCACCTGGTTGCAATGGACTCTTGTATCATGTGCAGCTCCTGCCCTCTGCCTTGGAGCTGCTCCCGGGAGCCTCCTGCTTGCTGTGCAGGGGGAGGGGGAGGGGGAAATGGGGGGCTAATGTTGGGGTGTCCCCCTCTGCCGTGCTCCTGTCCCCTGCTTACCCCATCTCTGTAGAGCGGGAGGGATGGGACACAACAGGGCTCAGGACAGAGGAAGCTTGCTAGCAGCAGCTGCGGTCTCAACTGCCTGATCTACTTAAAAAGGCAATGTACTTAGAGTGCAGTGAGCTTACTTAAAGGGGCAATGTGCATCTCTCTCTCTTCTCCCCCCGTCCCCCCCCCCCCAGGGTGTGTGTCTCTGTCTGCCATGCTGTCTCCCCTCCCTCCATTCATGCTGCCTTGTAGAGTGAGGCTACATTAATAACAATATGTTAACCCTTGAGGGCTCAGCCGAGTGGCTAGTTCATCATTTAGCAGTAAGGCATTCCCTGGGAAATATCCCTCCCTCTGACTCCACCACCTCAACCAAGCTTCACAATCATCATTGCTGTGTATACTATTAAATTGTTTAAAACGTATACTGTACATTTTTATATATATAAATATAGTCTTTTGTCTGGTGAAAAAATTTTCCCTGGAACCTAACCCCCCCCCCATTTACATGAATTCTTATGGGGAAATTGGATTCACTTAACATTGTTTCGCTTAAAGTCGCATTTTTCAGGAACATAACTACAACATTAAGCAAGGAGTTACTGTATTTGAATGGGAGGAGATAACTAGAGGAAACAAATTTGACCAGGTACAGAAGATGGGGAAACCCTCTACTTCCTCTTCCTGTTGTATGAGAATTGTGACGTTTTTCACTTAACATGTAGGCCATTGTCAGAAAATGCATTCTCTTCTGCCTTTGTTTGTCATTGGGTTCTGTACGCTTGGGTAGTTTTTTTTAAATAAAAATACTCCACATGTAGGTTGAAAGCTTTATCTGTTTATCTCCTCATTAAACAGAGACAAAGTCTATGAAATGTGCTGACGAGGCTTTTACTCTTGCTTTCACTCCTGCTTTCCATTCACATTGCATTTTCCATTGAAAGCCTCATTTACCCTAGTTTTGTTTCACAGTAAATGAGATGATGATGTGGTTAAGGCACTGGACTAGGAGATAGGAGATCTGGTTTCTGGCTCTGCCATGACTGCTGTATGATCATGGGCAAGGCATTTAGGGCCTGATTCAGAGCCCACTGAAGTCAGTGGAAATATTTCTGACCATATCGATAAGGGGGTTAGACCCTTAAAATGTGTGCCACAGCTCCCAGCTATAATATGGGGTAATATCCTGCTCAGAGGGTTAACACTTGTAGATCCTTGCATAGAAGGTGCTGTGGAAATGCACTGTAGGAATCTGATTTTCAGAAGAGCTCTGCTCCCTTTTAGGTACTTAGATAAGTGGCCAGATTTTCGTAAGTGCTTACTACACAACATGCTGAGCATTTATGAAAATCTCAGCTATATTTTGGTGTCTGAATGGGAGCAGAGCTGTTCAGAAAATCTGGCCCCAGGTCCGCTAAAGCAAGGTAGCGAACTACTTTGCTGCTGCTTATGCTTTTGTCTTGTCTGCAGCAGAAAGTTGTATTGTTTTAACTATACCAGCATACTTAAAGTGGTACAAACCCTTAGTGTGAATGCAGTTTTAACTGTATAGCTATTCCTGTATAGGAAAGGGAATAAGCTAGAAACTAGAATGATACAAAATAAACATGGCACACATTCAGTGGATTAAAAACTAGCTGATAGGTCCCAAAATGTAATTGTAAATGGGGAATCATCATTGTGCGGGTGTGTTCCACAAGGGTCGGTTCTTGGCTTTACATTATTTAACACCTTGACCTGAAATGAGAATATAAAATCATCGCTGATGAGGTTTGCAGCTGAGACTAAGATTGGGAGATTGGTAAATAATGAAGAGGACAGGTCACTGATGCAGAGCATTCTGGATTGCTTGGTAAACTGGACACAAACAATATGTGTTTTAATATTGTTAAATGTAAATGTATACATCTAAGAACAAAGAATGTAGGCCATCCTTACACAATGGGGGACTCAGTCCTGGGAAGCAGTGATTCTATCAGCCATGACCTCCAAATCTTTTACAGTCAGCTGAACATGAGTTCCCAGTGTGATGCTTTGGCCAAAAGGGCTAATGCAATCTTTGAATTCATAAATCGGGGAATATTGAATAGGAAAAGGGAGGTTATATTACCTCTCTATTTGGCACTGGTGTGACAACTACTGGAATATTGTGTCCAGTTCTGGTGTCCGCAGTTCAAGAAGGATGTTGGAGAGGGTTCAGAGAAGCGCCATGAGAATGAATCAGTGTTTAAAAAAACATGTCTTGTAGTGATAGTCTCAAACAGCTCAATCTGTTTACTTTAACAAATGGTTAAGGGGTGACTTGATTACAGTCTACAAGTACCTACATGGGTAACAAATATTTGATAATAGGCTCTTCAGTCTAGCAAAAAAAGATGTGACACGATCAATGGCTAGAAGTTGAAGCTAAACAAATTCAGACTGGAAATAAGGTGTACATTTTTAATGGTGGGGGTAGTTAATCCTTGGAACATTTACCACTGGTCGTGATGGAGTCTCCATCTCTTGGAATTTCAAAATCAAGACATTTTTTTGAAAGCTAAGTTCTAGTTCAAAAGAAATTATTTTGGGGAAGTTCTATGGCCTGTGTTATACAGGAGGTCAGACTAGATCAGGGGTCGGCAGCCTTTCAGAAGTGGTGTGTGCCGAGTCTTCATTTATTCACTCTAATTTAAGGTTTTGCGTGCCAGTAATACATTTTAACATTTTTATAAAGTCTCTTTCTATAAGTCTATAATATATAACTAAACTATTGTTGTATGTAAAGTAAATATGGTTTTTAAAATGTTTAAGAAGCTTCATTTAAAATTAAATTAAAATGCAGAGCCCCCCAGACCGGTGGCCAGGACCCGGGCAGTGTGAGTGCTGCCTTCGGCACGTGTGCCATAGGTTGCCTACCCCTGAACTAGATGATCACAGTTGTCACTTCTGGTGTAGGAATCTATAAGCTATGCCCATATAAGGCACTTCTATATCTGTATTACTGCCTCCACAGTAGGGGATGTAGTAGTATAACTATTTCGGTTTAAAAAAAAAAAAAACCTGCACCCCTAACTAAAATAGTTGTGCCAGTAAAACTTTTGAGTGTAGACCAGTCCTTAGATCCATATATTCCTGGGTGCCAAAACTGTGCTTAACCCATTAGACCAGGGGTTCTCAAATTGGGGGTTGGGACCCCTCAGGGCCTCGCAAAGTTATTACATGGAGGGTTGCGAGTTGTCAGCTGCTACCCCAAACCCCGCTTTGCCTCCAGCATTATTAATCATAGAATCAGAATATCAGGGTTGGAAGGGACCTCAGGAGGTCATCTAGTCCAACCCCCTGCTCAAAGCAGGACCAATTCCCAACTAAATCATCCCAGCCAGGGCTTTGTCAAGCCGGGCCTTAAAAACCTCTAAGGAAGGAGATTCCACCACCTCCCTAGGTAACGCATTCCAGTGCTTCACCACCCTCCTAGTGAATAGTGTTTCCTAATATCCAACCTAGACCTCCCCCACTGCAACTTGAGACCATTGCTCCTTGTTCTGTCATCTGCCACCACTGAGAACAGCTGAGCTCCATCCTCTTTGGAACCCCCCCTCAGGTAGTTGAAAGCAGCTATCAAATCCCTCCCTCATTCTTCTCTTCTGGAGACTAAACAATCCCAGTTCCCTCAGCCTCTCCTCATAAGTCATGTGCTCCAGACCCCTAATCATTTTTGTTGCCCTCCGCTGGACTCTTTCCAATTTTTCCACATCCTTCTTGTAGTGTGGGGCCCAAAACTGGACACAGTACTCCAGATGAGGCCTCACCAATGTCAAATAAAGGGGAACAATCGCATTCCTCGATCTGCTGGCAATGCCCCTGCTTATACAGCCCAAAATGCCATTAGCCTTCTTGGCAACAAGAGCACACTGTTGACTCATATGCAGCTTCTCGTCCACTGTGACCCCTAGGTCCTTTTCTGCAGAACTGCTACCTAGCCATTCAGTCCCTAATCTGTAGCTGTGCATGGGATTCTTCCGTCCTAAGTGCAGGACTCTGCACTTGTCCTTGTTGAACCTCATCAGGTTTTTTTTGGCCCAATCCTCTAATTTGTCTAGGTCCCTCTGTATCCGATCCCTACCCTCTAGTGTATCTATCACGCCTCCCAGTTTAGTGTCATCTGCAAACTTGCAGTCCACACCATCCTCCAGATCATTAATAAAGACATTAAACAAAACTGATCCCTGGGGCCCTCCGCTCGAAACCGGCTGCCAACTAGACATGGAGCCATTGATCACTACCCGTTGAGCCTGATGATCTTGCCAGCTTTCTATCCACCTTACAGTCCATTCATCCAGCCCATACTTCTTTAACTTGGCGGCAAGAATTCTGTGCGAGACCGTATCAAAAGCTTTGCTAAAGTCAAAGAATAACACATCCACTGCTTTCCCCTCATCCACAAAGCCAGTTATCTCCTCATAGAAGGCAATTAGGTTAGTCAGGCACGACTTGCCCTTGGTGAATCCATGCTGACTGTTCCTGATCACTTTCCTCTCCTCTAAGTGTTTCATAATTGATTCCTTCAGGACCTGCTCTATGATTTTTCCAGGGACTGAGGTGAGGCTGACTGGCCTGTAGTTCCCCGGATCCTCCTCCTTCCCTTTTTTAAAGATGGGCTCTACATTAGCCTTTTTCCAGTCATCTGAGACCTCCCCCGATCGTCATGAGTTTTCAAAAATAATGGCTAATGGCTCTGCAATCTCATCCGCCAACTCCTTTAGCACCCTCGGATGCAGCGCATCCAGCCCCATGGACTGTGCACATCCAGTTTTTCTAAATAGTCCCGAACCACTTCTTTCTCCACAGAGGGCTGGTCACCGTCGCCCCATACTGTGCTGCCCAGTGCAGCAGTCTGGGAGCTGACCTTGTTCGTGAAGACAGAGGCAAAAAAATCATTGAGTACATTAGCATTCATTAATGGTGTTAAATATATAAAAAGTGTTCTTAATTTATAAGGGGGGGTTGCACTCAGAGGCTTGCTATGTGAAAGGGGTTACCAGTACAAAAGTTTGAGAACCACTGCATTAGACCCTGTTGCCACTGTGTTTTTGTCTTTTCCTATATTAAGTGGAGAAAAGACATTTTTATATATATCTTTTTATTTGAAGTATCAATGTTAATGTTTTACTTGGATTGATCAAGGGACTTATCTGTAAATGTAACTTTGGGGGTTTTACTGAAATGTGATTTGTGTCTTTGTCCTCACTGTAGCGCATGAGGACTTTGTAAAAGGAGAGCTCACAATTTAATAACAGAAATGTGAAATCAGTGCAGTGAATGCAGCTGTGCTGGCGTGCGAAACCCACAAAAAGGCATGCTAGCCTGCAGGGCAGGAACGTAGTCACGGATGTACCGTTCAGAATGAATATCTCACTCTGGTTTTGTGCTCCCCGTGCCTAGCATCGATGCTCTTCTCTCATATAAAAGCTGATGGAGTAGCATGAGAACTGTGCTATTTGACATGTACAGAAAGAAATCTGCAGATCTATCAAATAGGAGGTCTCCTCTGCAAGATGTTTGATTTCTAAAACGTTGTGGTGACTTGCTTGTATTGCATCTTGTGTGTAGCTGTGATGCATTGAATTATAGTGTGCAGAGTTCTAACTGTTATCCAGTCACTTGGTGAGTGGTGGAAATCTGTTATAGCCACATGCTCTTTGGCTGGAGAGACTGACCTCCCTGTTGGTGCATTCTTAAACACCCCACCAGAGCTTCACTGTCACTGATATCATCCAAAGCAAATGGTATGCTGGTGCTACACATCAGGAGGTAGTGTGAACCTATCCATGAAATTGGGTTTGACTCGGGAGTGGGGGGGGGGGTCACACTGGTCCAAATGAAAACAAGGTTTAGGAAGCAAGAACAAACAGCAGACTATTAAATTGGTGTGGAAAGTGTGGCCAACTGACATGCTGTTGGTCTTGCATCCTGTTTCGAGCTTAGCGTCCTATAAACATGCCCAATAGTGAGATTTTTTTTCCCCATGTGACTTCCTGATTTCGTCTTCTACCTGATACGCTTGATCACAGGTATACTGCCCAGTACAGCCAGTGTATGCACCTGTCATTTAAAAACATAATCTGCCTATGACAAAGCCTAAATGCGTGGCCGTGTCTAATAGTTTGTGTATGAGGGTGCGGTATCTGTGTGTGGGAGGGAATGAGGGCTGAATTAAGTGAACAGCTGGGCAAAGAACTTGCTGTGGAATCCTTACTGTGTTACAGGGAAGTAATAAACTTGATGAAAAATGCAAGTTTAAAAAAAAAAATTCTGTGAAACACAAGTTGGAGTCCGCAGTGGTTTCTGTCCAGCTGTTTGCTTAGAAACTGAGTTCTTTGGATTTGGTTAGTGCCTGGATATGTCTAGGTTGGTTGTTTTTATGGAGGAGGATGTTTTTGATTAAATTAAAGAACAGTCTGTATGAGGTTGATTTTTCTACTCATTTTACTACTCAATTAATAGCAGGTTAGACGTTGTCAAGTGTGTTGCCTGTCTCGATGGTGAAACAGCATGGTGTCTGATACGTTCTTGCTTTATAGTACTCCGCTTAAGCTGCTGGCAATACATAGGTGACTGGGATATTCTAATGAAGCTGGAGTTATTAAAAATCTATTACATTTCAGGGATGTTTTGGCTTCATGCTTCAACGGTGGTAATTAGATATGTGACCCATTTTCCTTCTGCCTTGGCTCTTGGGGATGATGGAGCCTCATTAGAAATACCAAGGGCAGAAGATGCATTTGTTTCTCACTCTGAATATCTTCTTCAAAAATGCCCAAAGAGTTAGAGTGCTTTTGGTGTAGGAAGTAGATTTTTTTTTTTGAGAGAGAGAGAGAGCGCTTTAAAATAAACAGAATTCTATTTATTTTAATTTGGAAAACCTAATGACAAATTTTCCTCTTCTGTTTAAGAACCAGGTAGACTTAGTTGACAAGTAAATAGAACTGAATACCTTAAACTTTACAATAACTTCCCATCAATTAATGGATTTAGAAAATGCTGTCTGTGCAGCCCTGCACTAAGATGTGTTGCATGGCTGGCTGGCTGCTGAGAAAAGGTATTGGCCATGAAAAGTAATGTCTGCAAATAGACTCCAGCAAGAGAGACTTCATGATTTAAACTAGGGGGGGAGGAGTAGATAGAAAATCAGGCCAACAACTGCTTGCAGAGCTGTTGAGTTTTTGTGCTCTGTAGTCTCCAGGTTATTTTCCAGTAAAACTCAACTGCTTCATAAATAATTGTAAATAAAACACATCAGATCATGTCCATCCCACTAGTGTGGAAAGAGCTATTTTCTTAGGACGTTGAAAGATCTTTTTGTCAAAATAGGGAGCTGGGACCAAGGCTCCTGGGTTCTGTTCCCATCTCAACAATTGATTAACTATGCCTTTGAGCAAGTCAGTTAATGTCTGTGCCTCTGCTTACCCATTGGTGATGTCTGTAGGCTTTTTTTGTTTAATGCGCGCAATAAAAATACAGGAAGAAATTATTTTTTAATTTACATTTACTGTTCAAGGCTTTGTTTGTAAACGCACATTTTGGAGGATTGTTTTTGGTGGAGCCTTTATTCAGACCAGTAAGCAAGCTGTGGTAGGGTGTTAGCTGGGTTGGGTTCAGGAAGTTTTGTTGTAGGTTCGTTCGCAATGTGGCATTCTCAGTGACAAGCTGTCTTTAATCTAGAGGTATTTAATTCTGTGGACTTTATAGCTCCGTCCTTTGTACTGTTGTTGCAGACATGTATGCAATGGATGTTGAGATTAACCTTTCTGTCTACAGAAGGGGAGGGGAATAACCTTTTCAAAAGCTGTTGGTTTTGGAGTGAACATAGTTTTAAAAATATGAACATGGACAGTATGAATTGGTTTGGGGTAGTAACTTCATTTGTTTGTATTGCACTCGCATCCAGAGTGTACTAGGCACTGTGAAGATGAACAAAAACAGCCTCTGGCATGAGGAGCTTGCAGTCTAAACTAGGAGACATACAAAGAACCTGGGAAATGGGGAGAAAGGGTTGTGACTGGCTCATGTCTAAGCTGGAATCCTACAATGATTTAAGCACATGGTTTATCTCCATGCACAGTCAGTATCCCTGTTAATGTCAATGGGACTACTTGCAGCTCATCCAGTTAAGCATGTGTGTAAGTCTGTAAGACCACGGACATACTTAGTTCCACTTGTAAAATATTTAATTTTTTAAATGTGTAGAATTCCTTGCCATTGCCTACTTTTTACCCATTTTTGATTATTAGCTAAAGTGTTTTAGTTGACTACCTTTTGCCCTTTGGTTGCTGTTTAGTTTATAATCTTTATCAAAAGTTCATCTGTATGTTTTTCCCTTCCCTGTTACTTGCATTCCTTATCCTTCTGGTTTCATTTTCTTTTAACGTCTTGCCTGTTCTCAAAGTTGTAAATTGTTTCGGAGCATTATTCATCAAGGCAACTATTTTCAGGAACATATCTGCCCAGTAAAGTATCTTTCTTGTGGTCCTGAATGAACAGGAAGTTTGAGCCGTTAGCTAATGCCATGTAAGGATTCCTGGCTTCTTTTGGCATACTTATGGCATCCCGTTGGCATTATATATGTACTGTACAGTAAGTCTCCCCATGTGTTGATGGGAGACTGACTCCTGCTAAAGAGCAAATTCTGCCTTGGAATACACAGATGCCAGTGTGTTTCTTGCGTTCCATTGAAGTTGTGGACTAGGATGTTCTTTTGAAAAGAAAAACATAAGCCACCTGTTACTACAGGCCGTAGCTTGAAAGAACAGCTGGTGCCTGAACAACAGCATTTAAGAGAACAAATTCTTGCCTACAAATTGCATGTATTTGTTACATGTCACGCTTTGGAATTTATACAAAATTGTTTTTGAACACAAATGATGTTGATATTTGGAAACATTTTGTGATGTTTCTAAATTGATTATTTAAAACCAGGACAGGTGTATCTGGGAGCGTTAAAGCCAATCAGCAGTGAGTGCATTCTTTTTTAGACGCTCTTTGAAGAAAAATTGTTTCACTGGTGTATTTACAATTGAATGAAACTTTCTTCTGTTTTGAGGCTGTAGTTTAGGGAGGATAACGATGAGGACACTAAAGCACCTAATCCTTCTGTGAATCTGGAAAATAAGGTCATTCCCTCTTTGAGGTGAAATTTAACTCTCGTTCATCAACCATGCTCAGTGCCCACTGAAGTCAGTGGGAGCTGTTGGCATACGTTCAAGGGCAGAACTTGGCCCTAAAGATCTCAGAATGACGTTATGGATAAGTTTTAGCGAACTTAGTAGGGATGAAATAAGGTAGAAATTACTCTGAAATCCTATAGATTAAATTCCAGCAGACTTTTCCATTCCATGACGGTATATATGGAAGCTATTTAGTGTCCAAATTGAGTACTCTGGTTTGGGTTTGATCAGAGAGTAAGATTCTTCTTTGAGTGATTGTCCCTATGTGTATTCCACTCATGCACCCTTCTCCTCCTTGTGCTCTGAACTTGTGGATATTAGAGGTGGCATGGACTGACTGTTTCCTTTCTACTGCCCACAGTCTGAGATGGACCTACCCAGACTGAATATACGTGGAACTTTTGGTGGCCTTTCCTCTGTGTGGTGCCATATAACATCAGACATGGGTTCTGGGAATCATTACTGTATGATCAAGTTCTTGTCCATCTTCCCTCCCCCCAAAAAACCTTTCATCTGCCACATGACTTCAGAATGATCACCCTGGCAGCTATAGCTCCACTGCTAAACAAAGGTGATTGGTTTGCAATTCTTGACTTGAAGGGCACTATTTCAAGATAAATATCCACCCTGCACACAGGAGATTCCTGCAGTTTGCTGTAGGCCTAGATCATTACCAGTACAGATTGCTCCCCTTTGGCCTCTCAGCCGTGCCACGAGTGTCTGCGAAGATGTTTTCAGCAGTAGCAGCACATCTGCATTGTCGGGGTATGTGAGCGTTCCCCTACCTCGACAACCACACACGGGAAAGTCATACCAAGAAGTGCAAGTGGCAACTGGACTCTGCTCCAACTCCTATAATCATTAGGACTCCAAGTAAATGCAGAAAAGTCCACTTTAGCTCCCACACAGACCACAGACTTTATTGGACTGACCTTTAATTTGGTCAGGGCCAAAGCCTACGTATTTCAGAACAGGTTCCAAGCTATGAAGGATCTCATTATTCAGCTCTGAGTGAGCCCTTGGACAACACTAAGATCCTGTTTTGTGCTACTGGGCCACATGGGATCATGTCCATGTACCTTTTGCAAGACTTCATCTCAATGTGTACAGGCTTGGTTATGGATACTCTATGCACAAATGAGCACAGTTTGGACAGATCACCCACAGAGTTCTGACTTCACTCACCTGATGGGAAAACATGAAGGTAGTGTGTATAGGAGTTCCCTTTGTTTCCACTCGATCTTCCGACAAAAAGACTGATTATAGATGCCTCTCTGCTAGGCTGAATTTACATATAGCACAAGGTACTTCAACATAACAGGATTTCAGCTTACACATAAACCTACTAGGAACTGGGTGCAGTCAATGAAGCCTGCAGGTGGTTTCTGCTGCTGATCTGGACCTGGCAATTTCAAGTCACATTGGACAGCATGACAGTAGTTTGTTATATCAACAAACTGAGGGGCAAGGTCCATCCTTCTTTGCATAGAGGCTGTCAGTGTCTGGAACTGATGCATCTGCCACCAGATTACCTCTTGGCAGAGCATTTTCCAGGGGTGCAGAAGATGCCGGCAGGCAGCCCCAGCAAATGCTTCTCCAGAGACCATGACTCAGTGGTGCAGAGCATCTTTTAGCAGTGGGGATTCTCGTCATGGGATCTCTTCACATCTCAAGAAAACAAAAAATGCCCGGCCTAATGCTCCAGGGCCACAACTCTAGAGGGGACACATTTGGAATACAATGGTCATAACCCCTAATGTACAGATTTCTGCCCATCCCTCTCTTACCACCATTCCAGAGGAGGATCAGACCAGACGAAATGATGGTGACCCTCATGGCTCCCGGGTGTCTGAGGCAGTCCTGGCTCACTTGTATCTTCCAGATGGGCTTGCATCCATTCATCCATATTCAGCGCTTTCCAGATCTATTGACCCAGGACAGAGGCAAGATCCAATCTGTCCATCTGGCAGCTTGGTATTTGGATGGCTGACGAACTTAGAGCGATCATGCTCAGTGCCTGTATATTCCATCCTTCGCAATAGCAGTAAAAACTCAGTGAGAAAATGCTATTCAGAAAAATGGAAAAGATTCTCTATATGGCATCAGATACCTCCAGAGGGTCCCAAGATCTCTGCCATTTTGGACTATCTCCTTTCTGTGAAAATGTTGGGGTTGTGTCTCAGCTATTAGCGTATTTCACCTTCTGGTGGACAACCATTTTGTCTTCGCTTGTCTGACTACAGTGTAAGGTTTCTGAAGGGTCTTGTAAATCTTTCTTCCAGTGCAGAAACCTGCCCTGATATGGAACCTTAATCTAGTCCTATGTGCACAAATTTCCCATTTGAGCCTTTAGCCTCATGTTCCTTCATTTATCTATCTATGAAGGTTGCCTTCCTGGTGGCAGTCACCATAGAGACTTTTTCTAAATGGATTTCAGGATGCAGCCTGCTTTGCTATGAGTTGGTAGTGGCCCCTCCTGCACACGGTATAAGAGCCTACTTGACTAGAGCTGAGGCTGCATTGAATGATTCCCTTTGAGATGCTCCTCTTCTGTAATGCAGCAATGTGGGGCTCGGTGCATAAATTTGCAAGACATTACGCCCTGGTGCAACCTTCTACAGATGTCTCCTTTGGCATAGCAGTCCTCCAATCTGTGGTACAGCAGGGTTCCTCGCACCTTCCCCCTCAATGAATATTAATTGAGAGTCAACTCGAGTGGAATAAACCTAAGGACCATTACTTGAAGAACGACTGGTTACTTAGCTTGTACAGTAACTGGAGTTCTTCAAGCTGTGTGGCCCCCCATGTATATTCCACCACCTGCCCTCCTTCCCCTCTGCAGTGGATCCTTATCCTGTGGGTATTCAGGGTTCAAACGGAACTGGAGAGGTAGTTGGTCTGCACTGCCCCTAACATCCTCAGCTCAGAGCATGAGGAGGAAAAGAGGGTAGGTGCAGAACAACGGACACGGCTAATTACAAATTTTCTGGTCTTAGGCTCATTCAGCACCTCGAGTGGAGTACACATAGGGACCGAACATCTCAAAGAACTCCAGTTATTATACAAGGTCAGAAACCAGAATATATCTTACAGGAGAGTATGTATGGACTGTTGGGTTTTTATGCAGTGTTCAGTAGCCAGATGCATAATGGACGGGTGAATATTTCAAAGCATTAAAAATGGGTCTTACTGTTCCCTATTTGCTGAAAAATAGAGGATCTGCTAAACAACTCTGGAATCTGCAGACATACATACCCACTTGGCTGTCTTGAAGATTTGAGTATTTTGCTGTGGTTACAGAGGAATGATTTAAACATGTTGATCTGTACAAGATGCTTTATTTCACTGCCTGGATGGATGACTGGATGCATTCTCTGGGGGTGGGGATCATGGTGCGCCAGTAATTGTAGTTAAATGAACATGGCTGGCTCTCAAGCAAATGAAACCGAATTTGTCACAGCTGTCAGAAGGATCATGTCACATCTGTTGCCTTCAGGAGCAGTTTTAAGGCTGCATACCCTGTTAACGTTCCAGTTTACTGTTGTTAAATATCAGGCCGCATGTTTGTTGACCTTAGTCTTTGTCTAATTTTTTTTTTTTTAAATCCCCAGTTCCATCTCTTCTTACATAAGTCAGGGTTGAACTTCAGTGAATCTTAGTCATGTGCTGCAGCCTAATTTCAGACCTTATCGGGTAAACAGTACAGTACTTCAAGGACTGCAACATTTCAGAGATGTTTGAGTTACATGCACAAAGAAGCAGAGAGATTTGTTT
The DNA here is from genome assembly GCF_011386835.1 of Chrysemys picta bellii. NCBI lineage: Eukaryota > Metazoa > Chordata > Testudines > Emydidae > Chrysemys > Chrysemys picta. The sequence continues at coordinate 269,792,671 of NC_088792.1, read as the reverse complement.
GTAGTTTAATATATTCAGAAGTCTTCAATAGAGAAGAGTGTGCTTCGAATTATGTCTTAAAGAGCCAGCCTCCCAGGTTGTATTCAGCATCCATTTACATTCTGCCTCATACGCTGTAGACAAAGCAAGCTACTGGAAAGTCCCAGGTGATTCTTGAATCCTCCTCATCCATACCATCTGGAAATGCAGCAATTGTATTAGTACAGGACTCTGATAGATTTCAATGTATAAATATTGCAATCAGGTGCAACTTGTCCTACCATTCCCCCGCCACCCTTTATTTTAATATTTACTTTCTTTTTAGATAAGTGTATTGAATCTGAACTGGATAGAGATATTCCTCTGCCATAAAATAAGTGCTATTTGGTTATTAGACACTGGGGGGAGATAATTTTCTGCCACACTCACTATTTATACACTGAAATGTGGTTCTAAAGCAGAGTATTTAATGCGATTTAGAAAAAAAAGTGGGTAGAATACCTGTGATGCATGTTGCTGCAGGGGTCCCCTGTATCCGTATGAATGGGGCTGAGGTGCCGAGAAGTGAGGTAAAGGTCTGTCTGTATTGTATAGCTGTGTGGGAAAATGTCAGCAGTTTCTGGGGTCACTCTCAGGAATGAGTCCTGGTGCTTTCCCCCAGTCAATGGGCTTTCAAGGAGGTATTGTGTAGCAGCACTGCACCATGAATGTTGTGAATAGAATAAACATGGCTTTTTTCCTTTCTTTGCCACCTGTAGACTGACGTGTAGACCTTCAGCAATGCAGACGTATTCTTTCCAAGCTACCCTGGCAAAGTCAAGAGATTTCATTATGAGCAATGTCCTGGCTGCGTGTGTTAGCCGACTTATTTCCTTGTTCAAGTTACTACATGTATTTGGCACTGGCAGACTCTAACCAGGGTTATCCAGACATTGGACTTTCAATAAACCTGTACATAAGAATTGCCATTATGTTACAGTTGCAAACATGGGGGTAGGAGGAATCAGTGGAGGAAGTGGAGCGAAGCCAATAAGATTGGTTCTCCATAGCTGCCTTATTAATGAACACTACTTAAAGCTTCACTTGTTCTGGGCCTGTTTGTCTGTCAACACAATGGCAGCAGCTAAGGGTTATGTTTACAGTCTCTTCTTTATGACTTTCCATATATTCCCCCCCCCACCCCCCGAAAAAAATTCTGTTTGTGATACAAAAGAACAAATTACTCCTCTTATCTGAAGTAAAAAGAAACCTCTCTCATCAGTGATCAGTTTTAATCTTCCTAATATCTACAAGACATTTTAACAGTTGATAAAAAAGCATGTCTGTTTTTGTAGATAAACATGTAGAGCTTTAGCTTAATGATTTATTGAAATTTGCATTTTTGTTTTGTTGTAACTTTCGTTTTCAATATGCAGCTGTCTGAGTGCCCCTGAAAACAAAGAAGAGACTAACGCACTCAGATTTGCATTGTGATTAATGACTTTACATACGTATATATATTTTTTCCCCTGAGCACCTCGGCATAGGATTCTTCATTCTCCTTGCTCACATCGTATATTAGATATGGGAGCATGCAGAGCTTTGTTAGTGGGGTTTATGTTAGCTTTTTCATTCCCGTTATCGTTTTTACCCATACTCCATCCAAAGTCTTGAACTGTTGTTGCTGCTGACCTGGAGATTTTGAGAGGTGATAATCGCCTCAGAAACTGCTGGGCTACTCTGTCAACCTTTGGCATAATGGAGGTGATGAGGATAATGTACCACATGACTCTTCTCCCCTTGCCACCTAATGCAGAGTGGTTGTGCTGACTGCAGTCCTTCCACTCTGGGTCTCTCTTACAAGATCTGCTTCAGTTTGTCTGGAAAAATCAAGGCAAAGTTACTCTGTAGCTTGTTGGGAGCAATAGTGCATTGTGCCATCTTTGTTCTTTGCAAACATGCATCGTATCTTGGTTTAAGGTGACCAGATGTCCTGATTTTTTAGGGACAGTCACAATATTTGGGGCTTTGTCTTATATAGGTGCCTATTACGCCCCACCCCATCCCAATTTTTCACACTTGATGTCTGGTCACCCTATCTTAGTTCTGCAAACAGGAGTACCAACTGTGAAATGAGTTACCATTAGTGATGCGCAAAGGACAACACCCAGTGTGCGCTAATATATTCCCAGGACATAGCCATGACTTACTTTTGAAACCTTTCTGGCATCACATAGTATGCCTGTGTGAGCCAGTTCAGCTAGGGCCTTTTGGCACAATGAAGTAGCATATAGACTTCAGTATTACAATTGCAACCTAGTTACTGTTTGCACGATAATCTTTATTTTATACATATGGGACATGTGTGTCCTGGTCCTGGTCACAGCCTTTGAGTTGGGCAGGTCCTTAAGATCTTTCTCTCTCAGTTAAGACTGAGCTCAATTTCAACTTCACTTCAGCTGCCCTCGATACTTAAATTCTAGTTCATTAGTCATTAATACATTGGGAAATTGGTGCTTTAGGAGCTTGGTAGTAAAATATAGAGCCCGTTACTTCTAGGTTGCCGGTTCAAATAAGCCGAGATTGGTAGTGACTAAGTATTGGTTCCACGGTGTTGTTCCTAGTGGATGATCCAAAGCATGCAATCAGCACCAAATTCAGCACTCACTGAAAGCCTTGGCAAAGAGGCTAGAGGTTTGGTTAGGCAGATGAAATGATGCTCTGAGTCCACCTTTATGAAGAATAAGGCATATTGTAAAGTGATTTGGGAAAGCGTGCACTGCCGCTGTCTGTGTAGTGTGGGTTTTGTGGCTAAATAAAGGATTTAATTCTGCAGAGGTGCCAATCTGCACCTTTCAGGAGCACTACAATCACCAATATTTCAAGAAGTAGCCTCCAAATATATCCACCCTTCAAATCTTTATTGCGACGGTGCCCAAAGGCCCCAGTCAGAGGCCTCATGCAAGCTGCCATATGAAGACCTAGGATATCGTCTTGCCTCAGAGTTTACAGTCTAAAGAGACAAAGAGAGGAGGGAGAATGGGGGTGGGGGGTGAGATAGGATATAACATAGAGCAATCAGGTTGGTGATAGGTGCACATCATGTTAGTATCAGCCTCTTGTAAGGGTTCTCCTAAATACTTGCCTAATTTTTGAAAGTATTTTAAACCCTGCCTTTATTTTTATATACATTCTCTTTGTAACCCTAATATCTTTCTCTGTGTTGTTTATAATTAACACTAGTCTTTTCTGGGATGAGCAGGACTTTGACTACACAGACCAAGTGTGAAACTGGCCGTACAAAGGTCATGTCTTGATGAAGAGAGAGAGTGTGTGTGTCAATCGTGTTACCTCAATTAAGTTAATATGAACAAGCTCACATGATCCAAAAAACATACCCTTTTTGTCCATCATGACTGGTCAAATGGCGTCAGCTGGACAAAGTAAATGGAGTTGTGGAGGAGGGAGAATACATTTTCTTTCTCTGCCCTTTTAGTTCTAATAAACACGTAAAGGTGATTTATTTCAGCGTATGGTGTTGGTTTAAGTATACAAGATCCTGTGGTGTTTGCAATCCAGTGTCATATTATAACATCAAAGGATAAACAACAGCATTAGCACCAGCTCCTACCTTGCTTGCCTTGACCTTGTGAGTTAGGACCCTTTGTTTCTAATTAAAAAGAGTGCTGGGCAGTAAGATTACCCACTACCATAATCCTTGGATCACTGACATGACTCATGGGCGTTAAGGCCTAGTGGACTGACATTGTGGAGTGGTTCCAGCTTGTTGTCATCTTGCCAACCTGGCTGTTGCACATGCCCATTAACTTGGCATTCAGGACTTCTCGTTTGCTGTTACTGACCATTTACTTAAAATTGGCTGCTCTGTGTGAAAGCAACTGTAGGGAGAGGCCAGAAATAAGACTCCATAGGCAAGGACTTGCATGCTGTACTCCAGCCAAAAGCGAATTTTCAGAGCTGAGCATTTCAGTGTGAAATTGTATATCTGATAGTGTGATTGTGACACAGGATATCTTCACAGTGCAGGTGCTACTTATGACTAGGTTATATGTATTTTAAAGCCACTTGGGTTTACTCTTGGCTTTGGTTGTTTCAAAAACCACCATGGCTCACCCAGGAGAATTTCTGCCAGATGTGCCCCACCCAAGTCAGATCTGTGGTAGCTTGTCTCAAACAGTGCTACATATACAGATTGGAGCAGGAAGCATCTTGGTAGTTGTTTCCATTCACAAGGTAAGCAAAATTGGGGCAGTTAGGAATACTACAGAACCTGTCCCAGTTCTGGATGAAAGTGGGAATGGGTCAGGCCTTCCTGTTTAACTGTCAGGAGGAGACCAGTTCTGATTATGCCTCACAGCTCTTCTAAAACTGTTGCTAGCTTTCTGAACACACCTTCCACCAGAATACCAGTAAACGTTCTGTAAAGGACTATAGGTGCATGCACCTCCTGCACGACCAGCCTACAGCAATGCAACTAGCCCTTGTCATGCACAATACTACAACATCGTCCTCACTATTTGACCCCATTGTGCAACACTTATTCATGTTGGTGAGCAGTTACTTAGAAGAGGAGTCTCATATGGACTACTTGTGTGACTGAGGTCTATACATCTAGGCCCGAGATGAGTCTATGGCTCTTGATGGCGTAGTTATGGCAGTTATAGTATAAGGCTTTTGAAAGGCAGGTACTGCTCTGATGTGCATGTGTAGCATACTTTGAGGTTTGGTCTCCTTTGGATATATGTACGTAACTCCCATCCGCACTAATGGACATAGACATGTGGTTGAGGGGATGAGCAGTAATGGCACTGCTGGGACCTCTTTCTGTTGTTTATTACTGAAGTGGTAACAGTGCATTTTTATTGGCTGCTGAAGAACAAGAAGTGACTTGGTTATTTAAAAACCCCACCCGTGATTTAATACTTTATCAGGTTGTTTTTAACCAGGAAATTCTCACTTGCATGTGGTGTTGCAGCTTCTTTTGCCTTGGGAAAATCAAGAGAGAATCATATTGCCTGCCAGTTCTGGTACCTGCTGCATAATGTGGAACGAGGAAGAAAAGGGAGTTGTGTAGGTGTGAGGGTGGACAGGTCCTAGTAATAATAAATACTATGCAAACGACTACAGTCTGGGGTTAAATAAATGTGGCGCTTAAGTACTACACTTAATTGAACCAGATATATGCTAGTGTCTTGTCCCTCTGCAGCACAGATTATAGGCTGCTTATCAAATAAACTTCAGTTTTAAATGATCAAACAGTCCATTTTAATCATGTACGTATCAAAGGGCACACCTGAGTCTTTTGACCTTTGTCATTTTGGAGGCAGTTCCTAAAGAGGTGGTGCATGGTTGGAGCCCAGACTCGGAGTAAGGAGCTCTGGGCGGTAGCACTGATATAAACAAATCAGCCTCTTTGCGGTATGTCTGTACTTCAGTCTCTGGGTGTGACTGCAACTTGAGTACACGTTCCCTAGCCAACACGGATAACAGAGCAGTGAATCTGTAGCTGTGCAGCCCAGCTCAGAACCCTGGGGAATTACTCATGTGGCCTGCCCGTACAGCCGCTACTCTGCTCCAGGACCCAAACTAGATAGAGCGAAGCTGACTCAGGTGTGTCTGCTCGAGCTGCGGTCACACCCTGTGATTGCAGCATAGACTTAACCTCCGAGTCTGTCCTTCCATCTGTAAAATGGGAAGATTTCCCTACTTCACAGGGCTGTTCTGAGGTGTGATGTTTAATGCTATTCTGAGATGCTGGGATGAAAGGTGCAGTGAAGACAGTTGGTTTTGAATTTAGCTAGTGCTGCTACAGGTGTCATTCCATCTGTCCTGAAATGAGAGAGAGTTGCATGGTGATGACTTTTGAGGCTGAATGTGTTGTCGTGGGTTATTGAAGATAAGAACATATTTCTTGACTCATGATCAGTAGGGAGGCAAAAAGGTACCAATGAGGGGAGTACTTTGTCTGCCAATATGTCATGTACTGATACAGTAACCATAGCAACACGTTGGAACATCCTGTCATGGTCTGTCCGCCACCTACCCTTTTGGCAACATAAAGTCCTGAAATGGAGAGGAAGAAAAATATCAAAGCTAATGAACATGCCCAAGCCCATCTCCGGAGTACTTAAGGTTTCAAAACGCGTATCCCTCTTAATTTTATGATTTCTTCTTCTTTCCAGTCTCCATGAAGTGATTGGGGGTATGTCTACACTGCAATAAAACACCCACGGCTGGCCCATGTCAGCTGAGTTAGTTGGTGTTGGTCCTGCTTTGAACAGGGGATTGGACTAGATGACCTCCTGAGGTCTCTTCCAACACTAATATTCTATGATTCTGTGACTTGGGCTCAGGCTGTGTGTGTGGGGGGGGGGAGACAAAATTGCAGTGTAGATGTTTGGGCTCCAGCCCAGAGCCCGAACATCTACACTGCTATTGTTATAGCCCTGTGAACCTGAGTAAGCTGGCACAAGCCAGCCTTGGGTTTTTTATTGCAGTGTAGACATAACCCAGATGCCCCAGCCAGAGAGGAAGAATTTGGTTATTTTATTAGGCTACCCCTGGTCTTGTCAGTATGCTGATATGCCCTATTCACTGCTCTCCTGCCACCTCCTGTGCTAATTATTGTTTGGGAAATCAACTCTCTGGTCTAATTTCCAAATGCAGCAAGGAGATTAAGCGTGGTGCGTCTAGTCAGTAGTAAAGTAGCTCTAAAGTTCTCTTAGCAGAACTAAACATTTATTAGAAGACTGTCTCTGTTAAGCAGCTGGTTTTGCCAGTCCCTCTGAGTTGTTGAGTTAAAACAAGAGTCGTTGTGGGTTTGGGGGCGGGGGTTATTTCTGATTTGATAAAATGTACTCACTACCAGGGTTCATGTTAGTCAATACAGAACTAATTGACTAAAGCAGTGCTTCTCAAAGCCAGTCCGCCGCTTGTTCAGGGAAAGGTAAACAAATCGGCCCGGACCACCACAGGCTTTCCCTGAGCAGGAGGTGGCCCGACCTTGAGAAGCACTGCTAAATGTCAGTCAGACTCAACTCCTTAGAATAAACTTGACCACCCTCTGCTTTGCAAAACTTTGTGGCTAAAACAGGGGCCATATACTATGCCTTCCAAGTTAGCACTTTTGCCTCTGATAGACCATTGAGAGAATTGACTGCCACAATTGACTATCCACTGAGAATGTTGTGTCCCCTAAATTCAAAGGTAATCAGTCCAGATTCTGGTGCGAGGGATGTTCCCTTCTCCCATGCTTCTGTGAAGTGGATTGTGGTTGAAGATTGTGAACTTTCCCTCTGCAAAGCAGTTCAGTCTCTTCCTCCCTCTGCTAAACCAGCTGCTTGGCACATGTTTTCTTTGGATTCTTTTCCAAACCTCCATCTATGGTGGCTGTGGGGTGCCTCATTCTGGCACAAGATTCCAAAAGTCTGTCACTCAGATTCTTTAGGCTCTGAAGCAGCTATCATTGTTGTCTCAAACTTTGCTAGTGTTTGGGGGAATTGGAATCCTACAAGGAAGAAAAAGTTCCCCCCGACCTTTTCTGGGTCACCTTGAAGGACCCGGTCCTGTTGAGCTGCTTGTAATTGGAGTTGGTAGGATTTATTTGTAGGAACAGTGAGAGGTTTGAAAATTGTAAGTGATTTTATAAACATAAAAGGACTGATGGAGATGATGATGATAGTACTCGGAGAGTGAGTGTGTATTGCTCTATATACTCAAGAGTCAGACTACCCCAATAGAAAAGAGAATCTATTTAAGGCTCTTCCTTAAAACTAAGGTGAGCTATTTCAGACTGTCAAATTTCTGCTTTCTAGTCACATGGGTGATGTGATGGGATTACTATTCACCCCATTTTTTCTTCTGTCAGCTGTCTGCTTGCTTTGTGGAATGGATCGATTCCTCCTGCCCTCCCCCGCCCTCCCCCCCCCCCCCGGGTTTTCCAGTTTGTGTATACATGAGGGTTTTTTTTTTTTTTAAAGGAGGGGGAGAGTCCTCCATCTTCATTTCCTCTCACTAGATATTTTGATATCCATCACACAAGCCTTTCTCTTGCAGCTGTTACGGCTGTGTTTACCCTTTGAACTTTAGAAAACGTCTATTACAAAATTCTGAGGGCTTGTCAGTATAATTGTGGTGTGCTTTCATGACTTTGACACTGGCCAGTGGTGATTCCTATTGATTTAGATCTGGGGTTGGCAACCTTTCAGAAGTAGTGTGCCGAGTCTTCATTTATTAACTCTAATTTAAGGTTTCGCGTGCCAGTAATACATTTTAACATTTTTAGAAGGTCTCTTTCTATAAGTCTATAATATAGAACTAAACTATTGTTGTATGTAAAGTAAATAAGGTTTTTAAAATGTTTCAGAAGCTTCATTTAAAATTAAATTAAAATGCAGAGCCCCCCGGACCGGTGACCAGGACCCGGGCAGTGTCAGTGCCACTGAAAATCAGCTCGCGTGCCGCCTTCGGCACCCATACCATAGGTTGCCTACCCCTGGTTTAGATTAAAGCCTGGGATTTCAGGCAGATGTGGTGGTCTGCACTGTGCTACTTTAGTGGTTTTGTGATTGGAAAAGCTGGGCGTTTGGATTCAGTGTTGATCTGCCAAACTATTAGATCTGTTGGCTAGAAATTTCAGCCATTTGCCATCAATTCAAAGTCTTCAGTAACTAAATTGTCAGAGTGGAGGGGGAATCAGAACTCCACAGTTGCATTTTTAAATGGGATGAACACCTTTGCAGTTATTTAGTTTGCATTACAGTATTGAGTCTCCTTGTGCTGAATAAATGCATAGTAAGAGATGGTCGGTGCCCCCAAAGAATTTACAGCCTAATAGACAAAGCATGGGGCAGAGGTAGCATTATTATCCTCATTTTACAGATAAGAGACTGAAGCACAGAGGTGAAGTGAAGTGATTTTTTCACAAAGTCATGTAGAAAGCCTGTAACAGAACCTGTAATAGAATCCAGATCTCCTGAGTCTAGGTCCATTGTCTTAACTGCAAGGACCCTCCTCCACCTTAGATAAACACATCATCACAGAACCTTCCCTCCTCTCATAGCTTCTGAAATTTCTGAGTGTTTGAACATAAATGAGGTCGTGCATTGCGTACTGTGCTGAAGGTTTCACTTACTTGCCATACCGGGAATCAAGTCCCAAGCTGCTTCCTGGTGCACTCTCAACCCAACTGGAAAATAGATTCAGTGGAAGGGGGAGCGAAGGGATGTGTAGATTCATTCATCACTGAATTACAGCCATTTCTGGGGGTGGGGGCAGCAGCTCAGGCCAGGAAATGAAGAATAATGTAGCAAACTGAAACTGCAGAAGGTTAGCAGTTTAGGCTGGCAGAATATACTGCCCAAGTTGGAGTTTGCCAGGATACCAAGGTTAATGCCTTAGGCCTTGCAGAAAGCACCATGAGACCAGTGACCTGAGGAGGTCAGCATCTCAGTTTTATGTCATTGAAAAACCCACCACCTGCGGCTGCAAAATCATGGGAGTGGTGCTACCAAAGTGGTCCGGTGCATTGCTCTGGCATCTGAAATCTAGGCTAGAGCAAAGCTCCGACGCTTCAGAATTTCCCCCTTCCTCTGCCCCTCTCCCATTGACTCCCTCAGAGGCTTGTGCTCCTCTCTGAAATGTGTGTTGCTCAGTTGCCCCAGGAGACACTACAGTGGGATAGGTCCACGGGGTGCAGGTGGATAGGGCTAAAGGGAACCTAGCCCGCCCAGATCTGAGCACTCCTGCTGCCTGTGTACACATCCCAGCTTGGCAGGCAAAGCCCTGCCTCCGGCGATGCTAGGGCCAGCTTGTCCCTGAGCTGCCTGGTTGCCAGGCATCAGAATGAGCCGGGAGAGCTCCCAGAGCCTGGCAGCAGGCAGTGAGGTGAGTGCGCAAGGCCCCGGGGTCATGGTGCTGTGGGCAGACTCCAGCCTGGGTGTGGCCAGTGCCCAGCGAGCCAGCCCCATCCTAGGTGTGGCAGCAAGTCCATTCCCCTCCTCCCCCCGTGCTTTTGAGTGGAGCTGGGGCTGGGGCTGGTGAGGGAGGGAGTGGACAGAGAGGGGAGGAGGGGGGAAGGGGCTGCAGCGGGAGCCAGCCACAGCCAGCTGCAGCCATTGGCACCGCCACACAATGCTCTCCCAACCCTCCTGCCACAGACTTCCAAATAACCCTGCTCCCACCCACCTCCCCTCAGCCCCTGCTTAAACCCATCTGGGCCCCTGATACCCCACCCACAAATAAACACACCCCAATTCCTTCCCACTCCTCCTCCCCCAAACTCCCCACAACCTCAACTCCTCACCCAGCCACACCAACCCCCATCTCTTCAAGTAAAGCTACTCCATCACCCAACCCCCCCCAAAACATTCCCATAAAACATCATCCTGCCAAACCCGCCCCACATCTCCACCCCCAAACCCTCCGCCGCTACTGCTCACCATCCTCCAGCCCCCTTCCCCAATAAACCCACCTCTTAAACCCCTTGTACTTACCATCCACCAATCCCTAAAACACTTCCTTCCCCCTTCCTCCCTCTTCACCCCACTATTCCACCACCACTTCCTTCCCCCATGACTCTTCTGCTGCAAGACCATCTACCGGACAGATCAGCCCAACTGCCCCCAACTCCTGGCTGCACCAGCTCTCCTCTCCCTTTCCCAAGTTCTCCAGTCCCCTGAGGCTCACCCATGAACACTCTGCAGGGTCCTTTAGCCCTGGCATCTGCATCCCGTTTTCGCTTTGAAGCAGGACAGGTGACCTTTTCCCTCTCATCTTGGGGTGGTCAGATGGCTGTCTTCTTTCCCTCCCCCCCCACCCTTATTCAGAAGATCGTGCCACAGCAACTCTCTGAGTGGTGAGAGCCAACAGGAGCTGCTACTGTGGGGTGAGTTTGCGGGGGGCATGCTCTCCAGTCCCTCAGTCCTCTCTTTCACACCAGGCTGGGCTAGAGACAGCCACCCCTGCATGTACCAAAGAGCAGGGCCCAGACCAACAGTTGCACCCGTCTCCCCTAAGAATATTTTCACCAGCCACCTATGCTGAGAGGCGACTTGAGCAGCGCGTGGGGGGCAGGCATTGGAGGGAGAGGGCAGGTGTAAGGTGGGAAAGGGTAGGTTGGGAGAGGGCTCCAGCACTACAAAACTTAGCATTACCTCACTGCTCACAGTGACTCCAAGTGCCATCCCAGGGCACTGATTGAGTGCCACTGACTTCACTAAACCATCGGCACTATTGCCTATAGTACCTGAGTTTTGACCTGGCCTGGCCCTACTTAACTTGTGAGGTTGAATGAAACCACAGCCAGGGGGAGAGTGTGGCTGCAGTAGACAGATCCTGAACCAGATTGAAGGTTGTTAAGTGTCTAATTGAATTATTGCACGACAGGGACACAGTGACTCATAGTGAAGCTAATCACCTGCTGTTTTTTCTTGGCCACAAAGACTAAATCAGTAGTTAAACATTAAAAGGTCATAGTCATGGTAATTGGGATGGTCTTATTGTTTTACTAGTTTGTGTCTGAAGGCATCCTGCAGTAAGTGGGGAGAAAGCAACAGAGAGTCCTGTGACACCTTTAAGACTAACAGATGTATTGGAGCATAAGCTTTCGTGGGTGAATACCCACTTCATCAGATGCACCCACGAAAGCTTATGCTCCAATACATCTGTTAGTCTTAAAGGTGCCACAGGACTCTCTGTTGCTTTTTACAGATCCAGACTAACACGGCTACCCCTCTGATAAGTGAGGAGAGGTGCTTCAGAGAAATAGCACTTTAAAAAGGAAGGATTCCAGCTGATCGCTACTTCCATCTCATGCTGTGGAGCCAGTGATCCTGTTTATACAAGGGACAGTCTTTGGCTTGGTCTACACTACCCCCCCTAATTCGAACTAAGGTACGCAACTTCAGCTACGTGAATAACGTAGCTGAAGTTCGAAGTACCTTATTTCGAATTAGTTCAAACTTACCTTGGTCCACACTCGGCAGGCAGGCTCCCCCGTCGACTCCGCGGTACTCCTCTCGGCGAGCTGGAGTACCGCAGTCGACGGCGAGCACTTCCGGGTTCGACTTATCGCGTCCAGACTAGACGCGATAAGTCGAACCCAGAAGTTCGATTTCCAGCCGTCGAACTTGCCGGTAAGTGTAGCCAAGGCCTTTGAGTATGTGAAACTGACGCCTCCTGATCCGCTGACTTAACACACATTTCCCCAGCCCATAACCACTTTAGAGACATTCTTCTGTGGAGGTTTACTTTAAGTCCACATAAAACACAGCTATCCAATCCTTGGAATAGTTTATTCAGGGCTGTAACTAGGGTGGGGCATCTGCTGGAGCCCAGCGTGCTCGGCGCCCCCCTCCCTGCAGGATTATGGGCCCAGTAACCCTGGCTGAAGCAGGCTCTCCCTGTGGCACTAGGACCAGGGCGGCAGGTGGGCATGTCGCTGAGTGAGCTGCTTAGCTTGTGCTAAACATGCTCTCATGGACTGAGCATGCTCAGTAACATCTGCAGAAGCTGCTGCCCTCACTGGGGATTAAAATCTGCTGCTGTTCAGAGAGGTTAAAGGGAGCCAATTGGTGGTGGGGGATGGGCTGGGTCTGAGCAGGGGTGCAAACTGACTGTGCGGGGGGGTCAAACAGCTGGAGGCAGGGGCAGGAGAGCAGCTGAGGAGCAAAATCAAGGATGGGAAGGGGGGTAGGAGCCAGGGGTGAGGGGCTGCTGGATGGTGGCAGAGGGGAAAACCCTGGCACAGGAAAGTGCAGAGGGGTACCAGTTATCGTGATGGGTTGAGCCACCTGCAGCGTTTACAAAAATGGGGGGGGGGGAGAGAGCTTTTTTATTTCCCCTCCCTTGGAACAGTATGACTCAGCACCCGCTTTCCAGGGCTCTGTTCTTAAAGGCACAGGCAGCCCAATGCCTGCACAAGGCAGCTGTTCTCTGTCTCCTATAAAGTACTGAGGTGGTATAGGAGACTTGATTCAGTGACATACATACACCCCCCAAAACTGTGTGTGTCACATTCTGAGTACCTAAAAGAATCGCTTACTAGTTTATATGTCTGCATAAAGTCTCATAGCAGTTCACAGATTTGTCTCATCTGCTGCTGTGATTCCCTGAATTGCTTTCCCTTTCTGGTATTCCATTTTAAATAGAGTTTTGCTCCTTCTAATTGTTTAGTTTTTTAAATGTTTTTATTACTCTTAGCACTTCATCATTTGCCTTTGTCAACATTAAGCAGATGGATGTCATTGTGCTCTTTAATTTATATTTTAATAGCAAATAATCATTGAAAATGTTTATAAGTAAATAGTTGCTAGTAGTTTTAGCAATGACATCTGTGTTTCCAGCATAGCACTTTCTATGTTTTTACTATAGCACAAGTTTATTTTGTTGGATCATGTGACTTCCAGTCTGACTGATTTCCTAGCCTGGTGTCAAAACTTCATTTTCATTTGATCCACCAGTGGGGATTGCCTTTCTCAACTGTTATTTTGCCTCCCAATCCAGCCCTTCATGCTTTTTTGCATGTCACTGCTTGTGTGCAGAACTTGGTTCCCAAATATTCACTAAGGGCCATATACTATCTCATATTAAATCCTCTCAAAGGCAAACATCTGTTGTAATTTTTACTGAGCATAAGAACAGCCAGACTGAGTCAGTAATGGTCCATCAAGCCCAGTATCTTGTCTTCTGACAGTGGACAGTGCCAGGTGCTTCAGAGGAAATGAAGTCGAGTGATCCTCTCATCCACTCCCAGCTTCAGGCAGGCAGAGGCTAGGAATATGGACACCCAGAGCATGGGGTTTCATCCCTGACCTTATCCAATTCTTTTTTTAACCCAGTTATAGTTTTGGCCTTCACAACATAATGAACACACATCTACAACCCCAAGATTGTTTGACAATCACAAGAATTCAAAAATCATGAGTTATATACCCCAAAGTCATGAATAAAACTGTTTTAGTCATGGGTATTTTTAGTAAAAGTCATGGGCAGTAAACAAAAATTCACGGCCCATGACCTGTCCATGACTTGTACTTTATACCCCTGACAGGGGGCGCCACAGGTATTTGGAGGAGGGGGGTTGGGAGGGCTGGCAGGCTCCCTGCCCGGCTCCGCACTGCCTCAAAAATGGCAACATCCCTCAGCTCCTAGGCAGACTTGGAGGTGTGGCCAAGCAGCTGTGTGTGCTGTCTCTGCCCCAAGAGCTGGCTCTGCAGCTCCCAGTGGCTGGGAACCGTGGCCAATGGGAACTGCGGGGGTGGTGCTTACAGGCAGTGGCAGTGCAGAGAGCCCCCGGCCACGCCTCTGCCTAGGAGCCAAGGGATGTCACCATTTCCAGGGAGCTCCCCCGAGGTAAGCGCCGCCCAGAGTCCTCACCCCCTCCCATGCCACCAGCCCTGAGCCACACCCCTTCCTCCCCCCCAAACGCCTGCTGGGAGAGGGAGGCGCGGTGGCCTGAGACTGCCCCCAGCAGCGGCTGGTGCGGCTGGTCCAGGGGCTGCCTGAACTGCTCAGATAGCCCCTGGGCAAGCCGCACCAGCCACTGCAGAAGTCACAGAGGTCCCGGAAAGTCACAGAATCCGTGACTTCTGTGACAAACCCGCAGCCTAAGTCATGAAATTTTTAAAAAGAAATAAATGATACTGGGTTCTTTTTATGTATCTTTTTGTTCCTGAGCCTTTAGGGTGCAGGAGGCTTGGATCCACAAAAGTAGGAGCCTAAACCCTCAATGTATCCTGGCCTAGCCTCATACTTTTGCTGTTACCTCTCCCAAACAGTTCATAGATGTAAGACCATATCTACACTACAAATTTAGGTTCACTCAAGTTACGTCAGCATAGAGTCGCCGCAGTGAGTACATCACTTATGCATGTGCCTACTTGGCTCCTTGTGTCAGGATGAGTGTACTCACCAGGAGTGCTTGTACTGATTTAGAGTGCGAGTGCACCAGGGGCATGTATCAACCACCATCACAATTTGCTACCGCTCACATTTGTCATTCTCTAATCTAGGAATAGCAAATTGTGATGGATGGTTGACACCCTGTCTCAATTTGCTATTCCTGGACCAGAGGATGGGAAAGGTGAGAGTAGAAAATTGTGACAGGGCAACAAAAGAGAACCTCCATAGGTGTCAGTAACTGCTGCTGGTAGAGAAATCTGTCAGTAGCAGTTTTTAATAAGGTACCCTGGCTTCTGGCAGGAGGTGACGGTTTTCAAACTGTGAGGCACGTCTCCCTCAGATGGCGCACCCCACGGTTTGAAAACCTGTGTGCTAAATGGAAAGCAGTAATCTGGGAAGGAGGACTGTGACCCCTCGTGCTCCTCCATGCATCACTTCTAGTGGACACAAATATGCTTGCTCACCCTGGGCGCTAAAATGCTTAGTTACGGCTCTGACTTTATTCCTGTGGATCTCAGTGAAAGCGGAGCCAGGTTCCCAGCCCCCGCAGCTGATCTGGTCCAGGCTAATGGATTTAGCAGAGCTTTCTTGCTCATTGGGCTAAAAATATCTTAGGGGACAGGGTTTTCTGTTTCCACCAGGAGCTTCTTGACAGCTTTTTAATTGTTTTTCATAGAGGGGTGTGTGTGTGTTTGTGTGGGGGGAGAGAGCAGGGGGGAGGGAGGGAGATCTGGAATGTAACTTGCATTGCTATACTGTCTAATTGAT
This sequence comes from Chrysemys picta bellii, assembly GCF_011386835.1. Taxonomy (NCBI): domain Eukaryota; kingdom Metazoa; phylum Chordata; order Testudines; family Emydidae; genus Chrysemys; species Chrysemys picta. The sequence goes on along the minus strand of NC_088792.1, from coordinate 269,777,023 downwards.
TGCCTAAAGGATTTGGAGGGGGAAGAACTCAGGGAGTCAAACCTTGTCTTGCATATCTTCTGTAGAGTGGAATTGTGTGCTCTCCTCTGTGGATGATCCATCAAGGCTACCCACTATAATTCTGTGTGGTACTTTACTATCAAGTTGCTGCATTTGTTTATTGCTTCTTTTATTTGGGATAAGTGGTATGATTCATGAGAATTTGCTAATACAGTAACGATCCTGCCATCAAAACTAGTGGAGTCATACTTGACTATTAGTCTGGAGTAGACTTCTCACGGTGGAAAATCCAAAGATAAAAGGACAGAAAATTCACTCCTGTAGTATGTGGCAAAGCATCAAAATCTTCAGCTGAGAAATCCAGTTATTAGGTCATTATTTTTTAATGTTGGTATTGGTTTGTGGCCCCAATTAAAATAAGACTTCTGAGGGAAGTTACTATGCGTGTTCTATACAGAGGTGTTCTGTGGCAGGAAGTGTTCCCCACGGTACATAAATTAGGCTGTTTTAAAGTCTGGGTCAGTGACTGGGCATGACTTTTCTTTTGAAGTAATCTTGGCTGCCCTGAGCTGGCTAGGAGAGCACTGGGGCATGTTTCAAGCTTGGCGGCTTCCTTAATAATTTTTTCTATGATTTGAAATCAAAGCTTTGGAGACAGTTCGGCATGTAAACGATGGGTTTCTTCCTTTGCTGCTGTGACCTCTGTTATTGGACAATGATCGCATGAAACTAGAACAAAACATTGTCCGTAGCTTGCAGACAGCTAAGCTGTACACTCTAACACAGGATGCAGGCGGACCAGGGATCCGCTGCTTGCGGCTGACTTGGTGGATGATGGCACATTTTGATTTGCCCACTGCTCACCCTTCCCCCTCCACCCTCAGAAGGAAACTTTGCCAACTCCCTCTACGTTTTCTCCTATTGTGTTTGTTGGGATTTAGTAGAACAATGATAGTAGCCATGGATCCAAATATAGAAAAGCCTCTTTGAAGGGTGTAAACACTAAGGAGGGAGAGGAATTACTTAGTAGAACAAGGGGATGACTGCGTGACGTGAAGAGGGGGAAATTTTAGGATGAATATCAGGAAAACGTCCTGATGATGATATGTGTTAGGCTGTAGATTAGTCTGCAACTGGTGCAAAGCACTGCGTTTGGGACACTTAAAACGCGTAGTGCAGGGAACAGCCCTGTGTTGTCAGCGAGATGAACTCGATGGCCTGATAGGTCTTATCCCTTTTTGATGTTTTCATCCTACCCCACATTGTTTAAAAAAATGAGAGCTCTTTGACCTATTTAAACGAAGTCAAATGGAATCTTGTAAAAGGGGGGGCATTTCTCTTAATGGGACCCCTCTGCTGCTTTTGCAAACTGATTTGTTTTGCTCTTCCTTTTGCAAAAGGCAGAGAAACTTCAAAGGAAGCCACATCCTACCGCCTCGTGCATGCGCTTTACATTCAAATCAGATTCTTCTCATTCATTGCTTGTGGTGAACAGAATGTCCTGGAGGGAGCTTCCCAGTGCATTAAATTGCGGTCATTACTATTGTTATAGGTGAGCTTAGAGAGGGGGAAGAGAAGCTGGGACTGCTGCTTCTTGCTCACTACTTATTTTATGGCTGCAAATCTGGCACCTCTTTAAGCGCTTAATGTGCACCCACCCATCCCAACACTGTAAAGGGGGGAATCTCCTATCTCCTGTTTGGAACTTGGCACGCTCTTTAATTTCATGTGGTGTCTGTGCCCCTAGTTTGCCCGCTTGAAACAAATCAAGTAGAGCAATACGTAAATCACTGTTCCTTGAGTCTGGTTCTGTTGTTCATTAGTGTGCTGAAATTTATCAGTCTCCTAAGAATTTTCTATGCTTTCATTTCTGTCGGTGTAGGATTCTGCCATAGCTATTGGATAATAAAATAGTGCATTACATGGAATTTATCTAGGGTTACCATTCGTCCGGATTCCCCCGGACATGTCCGGCTTTTTTCAGTTAAAAATAGCGTCCGGGGGGAATTTGTCAATGTCCGGACTCTCTCTCCCCCCCCCCCCAATGCAGAGCGTGCGGGGCTTACAGGGCAGCCGGCCGGATGGTGCCACTCGCACGGGGCTCCGGCAGCCAAAGCCCTTCCTCCACTTCCCCCCTCCTCTCTCCTACAACTTGACACCACTCCCCTCCTCTCCCTCCCTCCCTCCCCCCGCCCTGCATTCACAGATCGCCGGCCGTCGCCTCGGCCTCCGGCAGTCTGGAGCTCCGACTCTGCTCCCCTCCCCCGCTGTCGAGCGCGCTGCTCTGCAGCACAGTAAGGGGGCCGGGGGTCGGAGAAGCGGCAGGGAGGTTCTGGCGGGGGTAGTCAAGAAACAGGGAGCAGGGGGAGGGTTGGATGGGTCAGGAGTTCGGGGGGGGGCTGTCTGGGGGGTTGGGGGTGTAAGGTTTTGGGCAGTCAGGGTACAGGTGGGGGGTCTCAGGAGGGGGCAGTTAGGGGACAAGGCACAGGGAGGCTTAGGTAGGGGGTGGGGTTCTGGAGGGCAGTTAGGAGCAGGGGTCCCAGGAGGGGGCAGTCAGGGGACAAGGAGCGGGGGGGTGTTTGGGAGTTCTAGGGGGGGCTGTCAGGGGGCAGGAGTGGGGAGAGGGATTGGAGCAGTCAGGGGACTGGGAGCAGAGGGGTTTAGATGGGTCGGGAGTTTTGGGGGGGGCTGTCAGGGGGTGGGGAGTGGTTGGATGGGGCGTGGGAGTCCCAGGGGTCTGTCTGGGGGTGGGGGTGTGAATAAGGGTTGGGGCAGTCAGGGGACAGGTAGGGGGTAGAGTCCTAGGGGGCCAGTTAGTATGTGGGGAAGGTCTCAGGAGGGGGCAGTCAGGGGACAAGGAGCAGGGAGGCTTAGGTAGGGGGTGGAGTCCTGGGGGGCAGTTAGGGGCAGGGGTCCCAGGAGGGGGCAGTCAGGGGACAAGGCGTGGGGGGGAGGGTTGGGGGTTCTGAGGGGGCAGGAAGTGGGAGGGAGTGGAAGGGGCAGGGGCGGGGCTCCTCCCGTCCTCTTTTTTGATTGTTGAAATATGGTAACCCTAAATTTATCTCACATGCATCCCTGTTCTCTCTTTGAATTACCAACATTGCTCTCATTTTATTGCAATCTTTCCTGCAAGCAGTTTTTCACAGATTTCTGATCCTTTTGGAAATGGCAGATTAATGAGACTAAAGGAGTGCCTTGGAAAGGTTTTTTGTAATCCATAGAGTGGCTGCTTAGGTCAAGATCTAATTACTCTGTCCTTATTCTTATATCAAGAAGTAGTTCTTTATATAATTTATTTTACCTACTTAAACGTACTGTTACGAAATCTAGGCTAATGCTGTTGCAGGCAGTTGTATCTAGAATGGATTGCAGCTGGACAGATTGAATGCACCAATTATTTTGTTAAGGATTTGCCCTTGAGTTTCTCAGATTGAGTGGCAATGTTGCTGCTTCAGAAGACAAATTCTGAGATAATCAAAGACCACACAAGTGCTGCATTGCAGTTACTGTGAGCCCACATCACAACCAGAAATTTGGGCTGTTGAAGTGTTCATCAGGAGCCTAGGAAGGTGTGGCTTTAGTTCTGTATAGTGGGACGAGATGTTACAATGTATAGGCTTTCTAAGGTTTTTGATGTTTTAAAGGCTTTTTCTGCATGATACTCACTTGATCTCAGCTCCCCTTCTCTCTAATACTATGTACAAAGCTGAAAATGCATATGCAGTGAGAGATTTTGAGCCTCCTCTCTCTGTATTCGGAAATATACACATATAGTATGTAAGAGAATTAACAAGAAGAACTGGGACCTAGCTACGGTACTTTAATGGAGTAGCTAGTGATCCTTTATTTCAGGGGTCAGCAACTTTTCAGAAGTGGTGTGCCGAGCCTTCATTTATTCACTCTGATTTAAGGTTTCGCGTGCCAGTCATACATTTTAATGTTTTTAGAAGGTCTCTTTCTATAAGTCTACAATATATAACTAAACTATTGTTGTATGTAAAGTAAGTAAGGTTTTTAAAATGTTTAAGAGGCTGCATTTAAAATTAAATTAAAATGCAGAGCCCCCCCGGACTGGTGGCCAGGACCCGGGCAGTGTGAGTGCCACTGAAAATCATCTTGTGTGCCACCTTTGGCACGCGTGCCACAGATTGCCTACCCCTGCTTTATTTACAGGAGGGAAGTAGAGATTTGATCACAGTTCTGTTGTCTACTATTTTGCAAGTAATGATCTCTATTTTTCCATAAGTAAATGGCATTGCATGCTGCAGATGATGAGATTGGCTGTTGGATATTGATGCTTCAAATGGAAACTGATTGTGGTGAAGAGGTTTGTGGGGTGCAAGGAAGTAAAGCAGTGAAACTTCTTTTCCATTGGATGTCTCTTAAGACTGATAAGATGTAATACATACCAGAGCATAACCAACTTGAATATTTTGCATACAGCATACATTTCTAAGGTTCACCACATTTTCTGACCCTCCCATTCCCTCATATAGTGCAATATCTCATTACCGGTACTAAGTATTACAAACTATTTATACTAGTTCAATAACTGGATGCTACTTAAGTCTCACAAGTATCAAAACTTGATGAAAATCATTGATACAACTCTGCAATTACAGCAGAACAGCCCTGTAGTTAATGGATAACTGATAAAAATTTTGCTGAAGCAAGGGAAAGAGCTTTTGAATGTTAAACATGCTGTATTCATTTTAGCACTTGTGGCAATATTCATGCTTAGAAAGCAAAGCATTTCATAAAGATGGTTAAGTTTCATTATTCCCATTTTACAGTTGGAGAAATTGAGGTATAAAGAAGCTAATATTTTTCCATTCATATTCATAATTTCATATTTAAAAAATCAACCAAAACCTATGATCTAGTAGGAAAACTGTGTGAGACAGACCACACAGAAGGAAACAAAACAAACATGCTCCCTATGGTTGAATTTATGTGATCTAAAATAACTTTGATCACTGATCTTAGTATAGCTTTGATTTTTTTTGTGAGAAGTTTCATTTGATCTCTTATATTGTTTTTCTTTGACATTTACTGTCAAGTATAAGACACATTTATTGATGTGTCCATAATGCAGGTATTTTGGGCATAGTGATAATTGGGACACATGATCCCCTTACAGGGTAGTCAATAAGCAGACTGTAGACCAAATTTGGACCACCAGAAGCAAAATGTTTTTATTTGAACAGACCGCAAAATGAACAGACTGCAAAATGTTTTTATTTACTTCTTATTATTGTTTTCTCTGAAGTCTGGACCTCGACTATACCTTGACCAAGAAATTTGGTCCTTGACAAAAAATAGATTGCTGGTAATGCTTTAAGGCAGGGATAATCGTACAGTGTAGAGAGACAGTAGCTATGTTTGATCTCCCTCAGTCTCGCACCCTTTCAGAGATGCTGCATTCTTGTCCTATGGACTGTTTTTCCTGATCTTCAAGACCGCACCTTCCATCTCGGGCTCCTCTGTCCCACCCGTGGCCATAATTTGTAACTCATTCATGTGCTGCATACAAACACAGTTTTAAATGAATCATACTTTGATCTGGGGATCTGAGACTAGAACCAGGTCCTTCAGCTTCCAAAACACAGGTCTTCACCACTTGAGATCACAGTAGTAGTAGATCTCTTAACCTCTCTGTGGTCCATCCATAAGAGGGCATGTCTCTCACAAAGTCAGGAAATTACAAATGCACTCTAAAAGACATTGCACGGGGAGTTACTGTTCTATACTCTCCCATTAGAGCATTACAAATGTCAGACTTACAAAATGTCTGTAATTGGGTCATGCTCTTTGTCTGAGAGTAGCCTGCTTCTCATGTTGACCGTCTTCAGAGGAACAGCTGAATGAAATGAACTGAATCCTGCTTCATGGTTGAGAGAGAGAGAGAGAGAGAGAGAATGGGGGGAGGGGGGAGGAAGGGAAGTCTATAATATAAGAGCATCACTACTAATGTGGGAACATGGCACTAAATCAAAGTGCTTCCTCTGGGAATAGTTAATAAATTCTAAATAGCAGGCGAATCTTTCCAAGTAGTTTCCTGGAAACCTGCAATTTAGATGCTGACATTATGTGCACCAGAGCACTTAGAGCCTAGGTCAAAAGCCCCTTTGCCTGCTCTGACATTTCCTGTCATCTTTAACTGACAATTTTATAAACCAGCCATGCCTTCCTAAGCAAAGGCTGATGAGCAAAATTGAACAAAGGAGTGGCAATGAGCGTTGAGAAGATGTGAGGTTTGCATGAACTTACCTCAGTACCAAAAAGTCAGATGACCAGATGCCGATCTCAATATCATTAGGCATATGTCAACTTAACCTTGAAAAGCAGGGCAAAATGCATTTTGATGTGCTATAGGGAGTACGGAGAAAATATCTGTCCAGATATGTTGGTGTTATCCAAGAGCTTAGCCTCTCAAGTCCACCAGAGAATCTCTGTAACTAGGTTGTGACACTGTTATTTGACCCGTTTAACACATGTGGTTGAGTTGTGTTGACATAAAAACATTTTTCTCAGTACAAACAAGCGTCCACTGTTTCTGTCCACACCTACCATGTAGCTTTACCACCACTTCTTTCAGGTCATTCTCGACAAATTTGGGCAGCTAATGCCTGAGGTGGGAACCGAGCACCTAGGAGTCATGCACACAGCAGCAATGGGCAATGCGTTCTGAGATGTTCCACTGCACAGAATGCGGGGAGTAAGGACAACCAGCCAAACCGGTTACACAAGTGCTCTTTGTGAAGGGAGCAGGGAGGTAGTTTCATCTGCACAGCAGAAGAAACGGGCCAAATGAGTTACAAGAAGACAGCCATGTGCCAGCCACGTATGCTGGCAGGGAAGGGAATGTTGCTAGCTGCCATACTTACTAAGAGAGCAGCAGCATTGTGTGTGGACAGAACTCTTGCGTAGAGCCAGAGAAGCTTGATTGATTACAAATTGTTAAAAGTTGTAAAGTAGACGGGGTGATGGCACTGTCCTTTATAGGGTGCAGAGGAACTTGTCTTCCTTTTCAAGTCTTGAATCGCAGGGCATGCTAAGTCTCCATTAATCTTTTTTCCCCCCCATCATGTGCGCTTTCCTTCCTTCTCTTAGCTTCTTGTCTTGGTGTCCGTGGGTAGGGAAAAAACTGTCACCTCTAAGGGTGGGTTTCTTGGAGCTTTTTACAATTAGTTTCAGTGAGGGAATGCACAAAGTGGCTTTAAGCTTTCTTGTCCAAAATCTTAAACTTGTTTGTGCTTAATTTGTGTATATCATAGTAGCAACTGTACAGCAAAGTTATTCGTGTGCAGTCTAACAATCTGAGCTTTTAAGTTTCCATCATAGTTGTGGGGATCTTCTGAAAGAAGGAATCAAAAAGACATTTTGCTGTATTTTGTGGGATGGTGCTAAATCCTGCATTGGTATTTCCCGCCTTGTCCATGCATTTTACTTCCCTTTTGCCTGCCTTCACCGATGGCTCTGCAGCAGTGGGACATGAGCATATGCTATGCTTGGTATTTGCATGTAAATGAACACTCTAAACATCTTGTTTTGCTCCAGAATTGCCATGTAGTACAAAAACGCACAGCTTTTTTAAATGAAGGATTTTTTTTGTAAGACTTGCAGGTTTTACTTGCAAAGTAAGAAAATCTCAGGAAGCTATTCCCACTTTTATGCTCCATGCTTTGAACAGAGGTGCTTTAAATTCAGCATGCCAATCTAGATTGTGGTAAAGAATTTTGGGGTAAACGGTACATTTGCCAGCTGAGCTGTTAACTCAAGCCTGCAAAGAATTTATTTGGAGAATGAGGGCTGGCCTCATCAGATTTCCCACCTCTAAATTAATCTGTTAATGGGTATGCAAGCTTATTAATGTAAAAAGCATAGTCCTCTACTGGTGCGTATATGCAGAGGGGGAAAAGATGCTACAGTACCATTTTTAAATTCAAAATTGACAAATTTTGTAATTAGATTTAGTTTATTTGAGTTTGTAGCATTTAGTGCAGTTATGTGAAGACTTTCACATAAGAGCAAAGACACTGGACTTTCGTGTGTTCAGATTATTGTCCTCATTATGTTTTTCATAACAGGTGGAGTATTGCTTTTTTCCATTGATGTCAGTATTGTGTACTAAATTCCTGTGCCTACTGGATTTAAACAGCCAGCTGGTGTTAGGCTGTGTGGTGCTGGTCTCCCTCCATTTGTGGAAAAGCATAAATACCATATGTAACAAATGTGGGAAAGCTAGAGATGAAAGTAGTTGCAGTAATGCAAAATATTAGTGCCAGACCAAACGTTTGGATACTGACCTGCTGTACAGCACAGCATGGGTCTTTGAACGTAGCCCTGGATAAAATAGCTTAGCAGGTTTCATGGACTCTAGGTAACCATTTTAGTAGTACAGTTATCCAGCTTAAACTTAATACTCGTGTTAGTTGTCTTTCGGTTAAAGGAGTTCATAAATTCTCCAAATTTTGCCTAAGAAGTGGTGGAAAAAGACCGTTAATTTTAAAGCTCAATTCTTTGTACCAATCCATATTCAAACTAATTTCAACAATGAATTATTCCTGGGAGATAGAGTTCACAGGTATTTCAAAATACAGTTGAGATCAGATTTTTAAAATTGGCTTCACAGAATACACAGCAGCTGCCTTTGGAGTGTGTGCATTTAGGAATGCAATGAAAACTTGTTCTGACAGTCATACCACACTAAACACAGTGAAAGAATGTTAACACTAATGCAAAACGAAAGGCATTCACAAGTGGGAAATGAAGCACATCATGGAATACCTGGAAATGGAGCATAGCATTCCTCTACATGCTTTATTGGGCCCTGTTGGGCTGTTCTGCTTAATTGTGCATTTAATTGTTGTTATTGGTTGGTGTTGCCATTTTAATTTAAACATTTGTACTGTATTCCTGTATGTTGAATGAAGACCTATGAAATTTCATGGAAAGTATATTATGTTAACTTTAATATAGCATGTAGTGAATTTCCTCCTTTTGTTACCCCACCATCCTCCCTTGTATCCCGCCAAGGAAAATGCTCTGGAGTTGTTCTGCTCAGAAAAGTGACCGTGTTAAAAATAGCACTGTCATACTCTGCAGAACTGCTCACTGTGTGTTCTCTCAGTTGTATCTGTTGCCTTTAGTGACAAATTCTTTGTTCTGCCTTTTGCACCTGTTAGACTTAGCTGTGTTTGGTTCCAGCTCACCCTTCCATATGAATATCAAACAGAATTCCAGTAGCAGTGATGTGCTGCATATGCCATCAGTTTCATCTAGCCCTTAATACATAGGGTGTCACAGAGCGTTCTGGTGCCCAGTAATCTGGCATAGCCCAGTGAACACTTGTGTATTTGCATCTCTTCCCATTTCCTAAACTCAATCAAGTATTCACTAAGTGCACCCACTGTATATGGACGTAAAAGATCTAACCAAACATTGTATTCCAAATGGAACATTTTGAATACAGATATTAACTAATGGATTTGGACTGAAACCATTTTCGTGTTTTCTCAGATTGAGGGGTTTTATTTTGTTTTTGTGGGTTTTGTTTTTAAATTCCCAAACCTTGTTTGGAGATCCTCAGAGGGCAGAGTTTTGTTGCTCTTCAGGAATAGTCTGCGCCTCTGTATCTTACTGAGCTCCATCATTTACATTCATTAATTACCAGGTCTGGTCCACATGTTAAAAGTTTTGCCAGTACAGATACGTTGGTAAGGAGTATGAAATATCTCACCCCTGACTGACAGAACTATATTGGCAAAAGCCATATGGTGCAAGCACTTATGTCAGTATACTTTATTTTATTCAGGGGAACTGATATAAGCTATACTGTCAAAAAGAAGCCCTTTTGCTAGTATAAGCTGCATCGCCACTAGAGGATTTGCTGGTATAACTATACATGTATAGCTAGATCCTTTCCATTTTAAACAAAGCCTTAGCACCATTGACACAAATAGCACAGATGCAGCTTTTCCTTCAACAAGAATCTGCATCTCTGAGGCAGTTTTCTTCTGATTTGTATCTGCAAAGACTTTGGCATCCTTAGTTACAGAGAAAATAGCTATTTAGCATACTTCTTTCTCAGCCAAGCTGGGAACAGAATCCCATAGCCTGGGCAAATTTTCAGTCATGTTCATATCCAAGCCCATTTAAATACATTATCCTGTACTTTTTCAAATAGGCTGTAGTACTGAATATTACACTTCATCTATTCTGTGTTGCCAATTGCATGGCTATGTAGTGCATGACTTTGGCTTGTCACAATTGTGGGGTGTTTTTTTTTTATTTAAATGAAAATAGTTAAGAGGGAATTTAGACCGTATAACAGTTGCAAAATCACACTTGTTTCAAAGAGGTCTAATTTTTAAAAAAGTTAATGAAAACTTTAAAAATTAAGTACCTCAGAAAACTGCTTAGTTTTTTATCACCTTGCGCAAACAATGTTTAGAAATGTTTGCCAAGTGCAGTTCAGCTAGGAGTTGCCCAACACTCAATTGTTTTGCCAACAGTTCTTTTCGGGGGGAAGACCTGTGCTAACCTAAATAATGCTATAAACAAAAGCTCCTTCCTCCCCCAAAAGGTAGTTTATAGCATGGTTTTAAACAAGTTTGTAACAGTGTTTGGTTTTCATGCAAACAGGGTTGCAGCCATGCTAGGCTCCACATAGCCCAAGAAATCCCAATAGGCCAAGTCTCTGAGGCACTGATCCATCAATCCATCCTTTACTTTCATGGGCCTGCATGTGGGCACAAGTGTCCCCTGACATGAACAGCTTGCGGGATCAGGGCCTGTGGCTTGTAACCCATAAAGACTATTTTAACTGCTTGAGTTTAAATAAGGGTTGAGTGATAAACTGAGAATGTCCTACTGCTTGTCAGCTCGTCACAGCCTTGGTATTTAATGTATTTAATAATTGAGCCTATAGTCAGCTGCTTCTTTAATCTATGCTCTGAGATGGAAGCATCTTGATAACTTTGAAATTGTAAAATATTATGTCCCCTTTTCATGGTCTCCCTTCCCTTTTGGAAGGAGAAGGGTGTCTGACATAATTGGACTTCGCCCTTGAAGATAAAAAGGAATCACTTAAGTGGAGTCTTGAAGTTACTTCCTGAAAGACAGTTGTCATGCTAACCTTCTGTACCCTGCTCAACAATGAAGTTAAAGGCTAGAAGAGATAACAGGCTGATTGTAGCCGACTGCTTTGAGTATACAGAAGGCCTTGTAGTTATACAGCTGCACGTTTCATCAAATAATCATTTCATTGATGTATGATCATTAAGAAGAACAGAATGATTCTAATAAAGCAATTTAGTCTGTCTCTCCCCCTGCCCCCATCCCCTACTCCTTTTTATTCCTCTGTGGTGTTGAATAACAAATGGGCACGGAAATAGAACCATTTAAGCCTTTACAGTGGTCTCCTTGTAGCAGTATTACACAGCATTTCATTTAATTAGTTTATAATGAAGAGGTTTTTGGTCGTCTTAGGCTTGGTTTTGGGACGCATGTGTGTGTTGTGAATAATGCATTTTACTTCTGAGAACACAGAATCTTTGGTTTATTTTTTTTACCCCATTTTTTTAATTTGATAAAATTTGACAGTTTTTTTAAAAAACTACTGATGAAAGGTTCCATTGCATAGCAGTAATGCCATTCTCCACATGTAGAATACTGCTTTAGACAGGGTCAGAGAATTTTAGGGATGTTAATGAGTCATTATAATGCGCCCTGTACGGTACATAAATTTTACCCACATTTTATTGGTGGAGAAACTGAGACATGGTAGTTAGGTAATTTGCCCAAGGAGTCATAGAGCAGGGTGTGGAACTCAGGTCTTCTAACACTTTATCATCTCTTTTACTAGGAAACTGCCAAATATGCCATTATAATCTCTTCCCTTCAGGGGACTGTAAGTGTCATAGAAGCGTGCTGGGACTTTAGGCAAAGTGTCAGCTTTTAAACAAAATGGAGTTTAAATTGGTTCAATTTCTAGGCTACAGGAATGCATGGGAGTGGATGGTATTGCAGTGCAAAGCCTTTTGTCTGGCTCTATCCAGTTGGGTTTGGTAGCAGCTGAACGCTGGTGCTCTGTTTGCTTCTGGGAAACAAACTGACAACATTCTGTTCTTCAGCAAATAGGTTTTCCCTTTGCAATTGGCCATTCGTAGAGAGTCTTGGTGGGTAAGAAGTGAACAGGCACAGAGATTAGACGATCATCTCACTTTTTAGAGGTAGGTCCCTCTGGGTCCTGGTTGGGGAAAGTGTATGAGTTCGTGCTGGAAAGCTTTCACTACAGCTGCCTATGCTTGACTGTAGGTAGACTTCACTTCTTCTTCGAGTGCTTGCTCATATCCATTCCATTAGGTGTGTGCGCGCCGCGTGCACGATCGTCGGAAGATTTTTACCCTAGCAACACCTGCGGGTCGGCTGTGGAGCCCCCTAGAGTGGCGCCTTCATGGCGCTGAATATATACCCCAGCCGACCCGGCGCCCCCTCAGTTCCTTCTTACCGCCCCTGACGGTCGTTGGAACTGTGGAGCGCTGCTTAGCTGTTCTCCACTTTCCCTAGCTTTCTTGTTGTGTCATAGTTGTAGTTATAGTTATAGTCTTAGAGTTTGTTGTAAGTTAGTTAAGTAGTTTTAAAGTTGTTCTAAATAGTCCAGGGGGTTAAGGGGGTCGTCTCCCCCCTTTTCTCCCCCGGCCGCGGGGCCGGGCTCATGCCCAACGCTCCCGGCTTCAAGCTGTGCGCCTCCTGCGCTAAACCTATGCCCACGAGCGACCCGCACGAATCTTGTCTGAAGTGCCTGGGAGAGTCACACCAGACAGACAAGTGTAAAATCTGTAAGGCCTTTCGTCCGAGAACGAAGAAGGAGCGGGACTTTCGGCTCAGGCAACTTCTGATGGAGGCGGCTCTTAGCCCGGACGCTCCTTCCACGAGCAAGGCCCCGGCACCTAGCACCTCGGTGCGCAGTGCCCCGGCGGCACCGGCTGCGACGACCACGCGAGTGGCGTCAGACAAGCCTCCCCGGCACCGGACCTCGTCGGCACCGCAGACACAGCAAGTGCCTCGGCGCCGGTCCTTATCCCCAGGGCATAAAAAAGCCCATAAGACGGGGACATCAGTGCCGAAGACGCCAGCTCCCCCAGTGTCGGGGGTAGAGCCGCGTCCACCGGTGGAGCAACGGAAACAGTTGCCTCCGGCACCGTCGACTCCGGCGCCGAGGCCGTTGAGTCCGGTGCAAATAGCGTCTCCCCCCAGGCCGGCGGTGATACAGTGCCTCCCGTCGACTCCAGAGACCTTCGCGGCGGCGAGAGACTTAATAGCTCTCACGGAGCCGGCACCGCCTCAGCCACCGGCACCGACTGCACCGTTGACTCGCCCGGTCCAGTCGAGGGGGAAACCTGCTTTGATGCGCCCACCATCACAAGGGCTGGAACCTCGGCACCGGTCCAGGTCCCGAAGCAGGTCCCCACGCCGCTCGCAGTCCCGGCGCCGAATATCGTCTCGGCACCGGTCGTACTCGCGGCCAAGATCTACTTCGCGGCACCGTTCTACGTCTCGGCACCGCTATGATCGTCGGCACCGATCAACGTCGAGACGTAGTTCTCGGCACCGCTACGGTCGGCGCTCGACGTCGAGGGGTCGCTCCCGGCACCGGGCATACTCCAGGTCCTCGTCGAGGTCCAGATCTGACTCCCGGCACCGACGAGGTCATCGGCACCGGTCGCGGTCCCGGCACCGATCGCCGGCACCGCGCAGAGATAGATCATCTCCGGACCGGCACCGTGCGGCACCGCAGCCCACCGGGATGGTTTCATCTCTCTCGGCACCGCCATGGCCGTCTAGATCGGTGTCCCGCTCCTCGGAGGACTTGTCGAGATCGGCATACCCCCCTCAAGGGCGCGCCGATGAACAAAATTTCGGCCACTGGCAGGAGATGGCAGAGGACCAATCTCATGGACCATCTCACTGGTCGTTTTGGACCCCGTGGGCATACCACCAAGAACAAGGGGCTCCAATACCATCGACCTCTCGCTCGGGTCACTCGGTTAGAAGGGCCCCAGAATCCACCATCTCTCGGCCTCCGCCAGGAGGCATGGAGGCTTCGGTGTCCACGCCACCCGACACCAGGGACCCAAGTGCAGGTGATGCCCCGGCCCAAGAGCAAAGGGATCAGGACCCCCCCTTGGATCCGGTACCACCGGAGGCATCCTCTTCCTCCTCTCCGGACGAGGCAGTGGCGGGCACTTCATGTACGGGTCCCCCTCCGATAGATCTTCGGGCTCACCAGGATCTCCTGCGTAGGATGGCCCGTAATATGGACCTGCAGGCGGAGGAGATAGTGGAGGTGCACGACCCGATCGTGAACATCCTTGGAGCAGATGTCCCATCGAGGGTGGCGTTACCTCTGATCCGCACGATCCAATCGAATGCGGATACGATATGGCAAACTCCTGCCTCCATTCCACCCACAGCGAGAGGGGTGGAAAGAAAATACTTTGTCCCCTCTAAGGACTATGGGTACTTGTACACCCACCCCCAACCGTGCTCACTGGTGGTGGAATCAGTGAATGCACGAGAGCGCCACGGCCAGCAGGCTGCAGCGCCTAAATCAAAAGAGGCTAAGCGGCTCGACCTGTTTGGCCGTAAGGTCTACTCAGCCGGAGGGCTACAACTGAGAGCGGCGAACCAACAGGCGTTACTGAGCCGCTACAATTTCAACTCCTGGAACTCTATGGGGAAGTTTAAGGAGTTGATTCCCCAAGAGTCCAGGGAAGAGTTTGGAGCCATGGTAGAGGAGGGCAAGAAGGTGGCTCGGACCTCCTTGCAGGCCTCCTTGGACATTGCAGACTCAGCGGCGAGGACCCTGGCTTCGGGCATCGCTATGCGCAGGATCTCCTGGCTTCAGGTTTCGGGTTTGCCTCCGGAGCTGCAGCAAACCCTACAAGATCTGCCTTTTGAGGGGCATGGATTGTTCTCGGATAAGACGGACTCCCGCCTGCAGAGCCTCAAGGACTCGAGAACAATCATGCGCTCCCTGGGGATGCATGTTGTGGGCCCCCAGCGCAGGCCATTTAGGCCGCAACCTCAGCGCTTCTACCCCCCCCCGCCTCGTCAGAGACAAGACTCGGCCCGGAGGCGAGGGCGAGGTGGTAGAAGAAGGTGGACCGGCCCTCAACCCGGCCAGAACCAGGGGCCACCTCGACCACCTTCAGGCCCCAGGCAGAACTTTTGAAGGTGCGGTCGAGGACGGCGCCCCAGTCATCCCCCAGGATCCAGCCCCCTCCTTTCGGGATCGCCTCTCCCACTTCCACCGTGCTTGGTCCCTTATAACTTCGGACCGTTGGGTCCTCCGCACGGTGGAGAGGGGATACGCTATCCAGTTTTCTTCTATCCCCCCCTCCTCCCCCCCTTCCCCGTCCCTCTTCAGGGACCCTTCTCACGAGCAACTTCTTATACAGGAAGTTTCTACGCTCCTCGCTATGGGGGCCATAGAGGAGGTTCCAGTGGAATTAAGGGGCAGGGGATTCTACTCCCGTTATTTCCTCATCCCCAAGTCCAAAGGAGGTCTGCGACCCATCTTGGACTTGCGCGGACTCAACAAATTCGTAGTAAAGTTGAAGTTCCGCATGGTCTCTCTGGGGGCCATTATCCCTTCCCTCGATCCTGGAGACTGGTTTGCCGCCCTCGACATGAAAGACGCATACTTTCACATTGCTATTTTCCCGCCTCACAGACGCTTCCTCCGATTCGTGGTAAACAGGGTGCACTACCAATTTGCAGTCCTTCCCTTCGGACTATCTTCGGCCCCACGGGTCTTCACGAAATGTATGGCTGTCGTGGCAGCGTACCTTCGTCGGCAAGGGATACAGGTGTTCCCGTACCTAGACGACTGGCTGGTACGCGGTCGCACCAAGGAACAAGTTCGCGATCACGTCCACATAATAGTGCGCACATTCAACAAGTTGGGTATCCTACTCAACAAGGACAAATCCACTCTAGAACCTACCCAGAGAATAGAATTCATCGGTGCGGTTCTAGACTCCAGACGCGCACAAGCCATCCTGCCAGACAATCGCTTTTGCACCATCACGAGCCTCATACAGGGACTCAAGGCCTTCCCAACTACCACGGTGAGGTCGTGCCTTACCCTCCTGGGTCACATGGCTTCATGCACGTACGTAACCAGGCATGCCAGACTTCGGCTTCGCCCACTCCAGACCTGGGTGTCATCAATATACCGCCCACATCGGGACAGCCTGAATATGGTGGTCACAATCCCGAACTCGGTCCTGACCTCCCTCACATGGTGGCTAGATCACAATGTGGTTTGCGAGGGGATGCCGTTTCACGCCCCACAACCCTCTCTGCACCTGGTCACAGACGCTTCATCTCTGGGTTGGGGCGCCCATCTCAACGAGCACCATACCCAGGGCCTGTGGACTGCACCTCAGCTAGCCCTGCACATCAATGTTCGGGAACTGATGGCGGTGCGCCTGGCGTGCCAGGCATTTCTCAATCTCCTACGTGGCCGCTGTGTGTTAGTTCTCACCGACAACACCACGGCCATGTTTTACATCAACAAGCAGGGAGGAGCACGTTCGTCAATTCTATGCCAAGAGGCCATTCGCCTGTGGGACTTCTGCATCGCCCACTCAATCCATCTCACGGCATCGTTCCTCCCTGGAGTCCAGAATACTCTGGCGGACCGGCTCAGCAGGTCCTTTCAAACGCACGAGTGGTCTATCCGTCCGGACATTATACATTCCGTCTTCCAGAAGTGGGGGTTTCCCCACATAGACCTGTTTGCATCTCGAGACAACAGGAAGTGCCACGTGTTCTGCTCCCTGCAAGGTCGAGCTCCGGGCTCCCTCTCGGATGCGTTTCTCCTTCCCTGGAAAGACCACCTGTTTTATGCCTTCCCTCCGTTTCCTCTGGTCCACAAGGTACTGCTCAAATTGCGCAGAGACCAGGCACAGGTAATTCTGATCGCTCCAGCGTGGCCGAGACAACATTGGTACACCACGCTGTTGGAACTCTCGGTTCGGACACCGATCCCGCTTCCGTTGTATCCGGATCTCATCACGCAGAACCACGGCCGGCTGCGTCACCCCGACCTGCAATCACTCCACCTCACGGCGTGGCTGCTCCATGGTTCACCCAGGCAGAGCAACAGTGTTCTCACTCTGTCCAACAGATTCTGCTGAGCAGTAGGAAGCCCTCAACACGGACCACATACTTGGCCAAGTGGAAGCGGTTCTCCTGTTGGTGCGAACAGCGAGCCACGTCCCCGTTGCACGCACCTATCCCTCTCATTTTGGAATATCTCCTATCCCTAAAACAGCAAGGGTTGGCGATATCTTCAATTAAAGTTCACCTGGCCGCTATATCGGCCTTCCATCCAGGGGAACTCGCGTCCTCGGTATTCTCTAACCCGATGGTCGTTAGATTCCTCAAGGGCTTAGACCGGACGTACCCACAACAACGTCAGCCCGTTCCGACGTGGGACCTCAACCTGGTTCTCTCCAAGCTCACAGGTCCTCCATTCGAGCCACTGGCCACCTGTTCACTTCTGTACCTGTCCTGGAAGACAGCCTTCCTCGTAGCCATCACCTCAGCAAGGCGCGTTTCTGAACTCAGGGCGCTTACATCCGAGCCCCCTTACACAGTTTTCCACAAGGATAAAGTGCAGCTTCGTCCACATCCTGCCTTTCTCCCTAAGGTGGTTTCTCCTTTTCATATCAACCAGGATATATTTCTCCCGGTCTTTCATCCTAAACCACATGCTACTCGCCAGGATCAACGTTTGCATTCTCTGGACGTACGCAGGGCCCTGGCTTTCTATATTGACCGCACAAGGCACTTTAGAAAGACGACGCAACTCTTCGTTGCAGTGGCCGACCGAATGAAAGGCTCACCGGTCTCCTCACAACGCCTATCCTCCTGGATTACGTCTTGCATCCGGACTTGCTATGACCTGGCAGGTGTCTCAGCACCGCACCTCACCGCCCACTCCACGAGGGCCCAAGCTTCCTCGACGGCTTTCCTGGCGCAAGTTCCGATACAGGACATTTGTAGAGCTGCGGTTTGGTCGTCAGTCCACACATTTACAGAACACTATGCACTAGTGCAGCAGTCCAGGGACGATGCTGCCTTCGGATCAGCAGTTTTGCACACAGCAATGTCTCACTCCGACCCCACCACCTGAGTTGGGCTTGGGAGTCACCTAATGGAATGGATATGAGCAAGCACTCGAAGAAGAAAAGACGGTTACTCACCGTTGTAACTGTTGTTCTTCGAGATGTGTTGCTCATATCCATTCCAAACCCGCCCTCCGTCCCCACTGTCGGAGTAGCCGGCAAGAAGGAACTGAGGGGGCGCCGGGTCGGCTGGGGTATATATTCAGCGCCATGAAGGCGCCACTCTAGGGGGCTCCACAGCCGACCCGCAGGTGTTGCTAGGGTAAAAATCTTCCGACGATCGTGCACGCGGCGCGCACACACCTAATGGAATGGATATGAGCAACACATCTCGAAGAACAACAGTTACAACGGTGAGTAACCGTCTTTTCTCAGGGTCCATGCATACTTGCATTAAAACTTTTATTTTAAATATGAAACTACTTTCCCATATGGATTTTAAAATCCTGCTTTGTGCTCTTAAGCACTAGACTGCACCAATTGTACTGTATATTTAATACACGAACTTTCTCCCACATTCCATTCATGTTGTTGTGAGGCTAAACTCCCATGTATAATGCTGAGGGTTTGCCTGGTGGATTAGTTAGTGGCTGAAGTACTTATTGCCATGTGAACTTTCATAATTCTGTAACAAACCAAATGGTTCATTAGTCTCTTGCCCATAGAATGAGATGTTAAGTTACTGTGATGCTGAACCAAAGTATGGGACTGCCTTCCCATCTGTGGTGACCCTCTGGAGGAAGCTAAAAATGAATGCTAGTTTAAAAACAAAAACAAAACCAACAGCAAGCTTCAGCAATTCTGAAGATTCAGAAATTTTGGATCAGTTCTACTAAGATCCTAGGACTTGAAGAGACCTCCTTCTGCCTGGTGCTAGTCTATGTGGGCAGTGTCCCACCAGCCGATCCCAGTATCTTTAAGCATCTTGAGCAGATGGTGTAGTTTCTTTTAGTAACCCTCAGTGGGATCAGAGGGTAATGCCCTGTAGAATGTGGTGTTAGAGAGCTGCCTAGCTGACTCTTGTTCATATTCCAACCTATTCATGATGACAACAGCACCTCCTTTGTCAGCCATTTTGATTATGATGTCAGTGTTCCTGAGGCTGTGGATGGCGTTGTGTTCTGCACGGCTGAGGTTCTTAAAACTATAGTATCCACCTGGTGAAGTGAAGAAACAGATTGACAGAGCCGAAGAGTACCCAGAAGTCACCTACTACAGGACAGGCCCAACAAAGAAAGTAACAGAACGCCACTAGCTGTCACCTTCAGCCCCCAGCTAAAACCTCTCCAGCGCATAATCAAGGATCTACAACCTATCCTGAAGGACGATCCCTCACTCTCACAGATCTTGGGAGATAGGCCAGTCCTCGCTTACAGACAGCCCCCCAACCTGAAGCAAATACTCACCAGCAACCACACAACAAAAACACTAACCCAGGAACCTATCCTTGCAATAAAGCCCGTTGCCAACTCTGTCCACATATCTGTTCAAGGGACACCATCATAGGACCTAATCACATCAGCCACACCATCAGGGGCTCGTTCACCTGCACATCTACCAATGTGATATATGCCATCATGTGCCAGCAATGCCCCTCTGCCATGTACATTGGCCAAACTGGACAGTCTCTATACAAAAGAATAAATGGATATAAATCAGATGTCAAGAATTGTAACATTCAAAAACCAGTCGGAGAACACTTCAACCTCCCTGGACACTCAATTACAGACCTAAAAGTCGCAATTCTTCAACAAAAAATGTCAAAAACAGACTCCATCGAGAAACTGTAGAATTGGAATTAATTTGCAAACTGGACACCATTAAATTAGGCTTGAATAAAGACTGGAAGTGGATGGGTCATTACACAAACTAAAAACTATTTCCCCATGCTAATTTTCCCCCTACTGTTACTCACACCTTCTTGAAAACTGTTTGAAATGGGCCATCCTGATTATCACTACAAAATTTTTTTTCTCCTGCTGTTAATAGCCCACCTTAATTGATTAGTCTCGTTAGATTTGGTATGGCAACCTCCCATCTTTTCATGGTGTGTGTGTGTGTGTGTGTGTGTGTGTGTGTGTATGTATGTATGTATGTATTTTCTACTCCATGCATCTGATGACGTGGGTTTTAGCCTACAAAAGCTTATGTCCAAATAAATGTGTTAGTTTCTAAGGTGCCAGAAGTACTCCTGGTTCTTTTTGCTGATACAGACTAACACGGCTACCACTCTGAAACCTATAAACCCAGCGTGCCTTCTCACTTGGATAGGTATTTACAGACATATTTACGTGGTTTTCTGGCTTTTCTGATCAAAAGCGTGTCAAGATTAAAAATCCAATTGTCTCTTCCAGCAGTTCAGTCTTCTACACTTAATTATACTTCAACAACATTAGCTTTTAAATGGGAATTTGAAATGCAGAGTGACTTTGTTGTCGCAGTATGCTTTGAATGAACCCAAGGTTTGTTTTTGTTTTTTGCTGCAGCAGAAGCCTGCTCATACAGAACAGCTTTTTCAGTGCATGCTTGCCACCTGCACCCCTCTATGGACTGATTGACTGTGTATCCATTAGCTGCCTGCTGTGTTGAGATGGCAGCAGCCTGCAAATGAGAAGGCTTTGAGGAATACTACAAAGATCACCACGGTCTGCATCAAACAGCACTGTAATTGTTTATGGCAAGTTGCTATATGCAACTGTTTTGGTTTTTTTTAATGGTTCCATAGCATTGTTACCCTGGAATGAAGATGATGATGAGCTACTGAAAGGTCTGGATCTGGGACTTAAATAATCTTTGCAGCTATATTTTGATACTGACTGTGGCACTGCAAATGTCTTGTTTCTGGGATCATCAGACTCAGTGTCCCTCTGCTCTTCCATTTAGGCATACATTTACATTCAGTAGCACATTTGATCTTGAAGGTTCTGAAGAAACCAATTCTTTGTGCTTTAGTACATGAGCATGAATCCTCTTTTGTTACTTAGCAACTTTTGACAGTCACTTGTTTCCTAACACTTCCTTTGGTTTTAGACGAGCTGAGTCAGATACATTCGTGTGCTGTTTGGAAATGACTTAAACATTAACCACTCATTTTGTGGTACTGATCATCAAGTTTCACATTTACCATTTAGAATGAGAAATTGCTTGGTGAATTCGACACTGTGAACAGAGAAAAATAAGATTAAGCTAACTGACATTATACAGCATCATTGTAACGGGGTGCACTCACCTTTTGCGAGCGCCCCCCTGGCAGAGTGTGTGTGTCTGCACTTTCTCTCTGCTCTGTGGTGAGTTTTCAGCGATCCAGCCCTCCGGCCAAGTCACACTCAGTCTGTATGTGAGATAAATCAAACCCCCATCCGGGATATAAATCCAACAGGGGGCCCATCCCAGGTCCCTTTATCTGCAGCCCTATCTCTGGGCTCACTCCTCAATCAGTCCAGCAGGGCCTATTGTAGTACCCTGGTTCAAACTGCCTTTCAGCCCCTTCTGGCCTCTCTCAAATTGTCCCTCCTCTGGTATGGAGCAGTGCCCCAGAGCTCCCTCCCTGGAGGCAATGTCTTTGCTCCCTCTGGGCCTTTCTGGCCTCAGCTCTTCATATGGGCCACTAAAAGAGTTCAGTTCCTCTTCTGGGGTGCATCAAAGTCCAGGCCACTTTCCCAGTGGCTGGTGGGGCTGACTTGGCCCCGCCCTCTACTCTGGGTCCCAGTCCAGGGACCCTATAGATAGCAGCCATCCGCCACATCCTTTTAAATAAACTGTGTCAGTGCTACAGTTCCCTGGGCCACTTGCCCATGGCCCGAGAACATTCTTCACCCTGATCTCAGGGCCTTGTCCTGGTTGAGTCCTACCAGCCAGCCCGGCTCCTTCATGTTCCCCCCCAGCCTCTGCCAGCACTGCTCTGTCCTAGGTCCTGTAGCTCCCTCAGCTAGCCAAGCACATGGTCCACTCTCCTCCAGCTCTAGCAAGGAACTGATCTCACTCTGGCCCTGCAACATTTCTTATACTACCCTGCTGGGTCCTGATTGGCTGCTCCCTACAGCCACTCTAGGCAACTTGGAGGACCCTCTCCACTGCCCTTTTCTGGGGCGGGGTGTGACAGGGCTGCAAGGCCTCCAGCAGGGACCCTCAGAGCCAGGTCCGCCCCGTCACAATCATATTATCAGATGCCCTACCCACTCCCAGCAAGATTTAACAAACTAAGCCTCATGCTAACCATTGACCACTTCTCCCAGTCTCTTCTCTTTAATATTCACTGACATTTAATTTCGTGTGTTGGTTCGGCTTCTCCTTGTCACCATTGACTCTACCCATTCTTCTTCCCTTCTAGGCTTCTATAACCGTTCTAGACTATGGGCTGGTCCACACTAAGCCCCCAGTTTGAACTAAGATACGCAACTTCAGCTACGTGAATAACGTAGCTGAAGTCGAAGTATCTTGGTTCGAACTTAAAGGTACTTACTGCGGGTCCACACGCGGCAGGCAGGCTCCCCCGTCGACTCCGCCTACTCCTCTCGCGGAGCAGGATTACCGGCGTTGACGGCGACCACTTCTGGGATCGATTTATCGCGTCTAGACAAGACGCGATAAATCGATCCCAGAAGATCGATTGCTTGCCGCCGAGCCAGCGGGTAAGTATAGACGTACCCTTTGTTTCCTAATAGGCATACAAAAACTTGGATGTGCTCATCACTTCCCTTCCCTTTTTTTAACTTTTTAGGATAATTTTCATTCATAGATTGAAATTTACACCTAATGTTTATGGTATTAAAAAAAACAAACCCCTTTTAAATATATACTGTGATTCTAGAAATACTTCCAAAGAACATGGAAATTCAAAAGATTGGGGGGGGGCATTGTTTAAAAAAGAAAACAAAAAACAGTCCCCCCATCCCAAAACTAGTGTTGTTTTCTGGAAAAACCCACTTTTTTCACACCTCTGAAAGAGCTTGTTGCAATTAATAGTATAGTAAATACTTTGAAAATCTGCAAATGTGCTTTATTATTATTAATAAACAGAAATAATATGGAGACTTTGTTTCATACAATTTTGTTGTGGGTATATCCTTGTGTGTTGAATGTGCATACTTATGTTGGTTGGTTACTGCTACTTGGGTTATAATAGTACTACCTGGCAGTTTTTATTAGTGCCCTTATTTATTTTAGCTGACCCTTATTCCCCATTTTACAAAACACGTTTCCCATTTTCTGTTCTTAAATGGCTCTTCCTTTTCTCATGGTGTGGTATTAGGAAAGCATAAATATTAACCTATAAAAACCCTAGAATACTTGTGTTCCTGTTCAAGTTTCCCCAGTTCTTGCATAATGCAGCATTTAACTGTATCTTGAATGATAAGTTACTCCACAAATGACAATGGAGAAAGTTTTAGCACTCATTTCTTAGGAGACCTTCCTTGAAATCTCCAGTAGGAGTTCTGTTTCCATTAGGACAAGAAGTTCTGTTCTTTGCTTGTTTTTTAATGGCCTGGTAGTTCTCTGTTAGGGGGAATGAAGAATAAGACCATACTGAGCATGTGGGACAAGAAAGATGCTGTCAGTAGCAGACATCGTTTTTCACTGTGGGAGACAAGGGGTCTGACTTTTCCACTTTTTGGTATCCGGCTCTATGTGCAGTAACAGCTTTTGTATGAAACTGCAGTACTAAGGAGAGAAGACTGATCTGCCTCCACTGTAAAGACCCATTCAAGTCTGCAAGTTTTCTTCAGTCATTGTTTTTGCACAATTGTTAGCTATACTACGGCACCTTAATACTTATAAATGTTAGTAAAACTTTAATAATGAACATAAAGACGTTTAAATTCATTCTTTAAAGGAATTTAATTCTGAACATGTTCAAAAGGGTAAATAAAAGGCTTCTGCCATAATAAGAGCCAAAAAATAAAAACCCACAGCATTTTGTGCAAAATATTTGCAATTTCATTCTGGGTCATTTGGTGGGCCCAAATTTTGCTATTTGTGACCATTTTAACATCAAAACGTGACATTTGGCAATTTTTTTAAAATGTAAAAATTGATTTTCAAATTGAAATATTGACCATATTGAGCTTTTCACTTGAAAATAAATACTTTCTGCTTAAATAGTCTAGTTTTTAGGAAAACTCACAAAATTTCAAAGTATATTGCAAATTCAGATCAGTATCACAATCAAAATGAAAAACTTTACATTTTGAGGTTTTAAAACTGTTATGGGTGTTTCACACAACCCTGGTGAATATTTTTAACAAATTAGTTAGGACTTTGTGTAGAAGTTTGCTGAGATGCTTCAGGTTGGCTTACATATAGCTAGACCATATGGCTATCAAAACAAAAGCTAACTAAATACAGAAAAGGCCGAGATGATTGTTTAATTAAATTATAGAGCGGGCAAATGCTTGCTTTAAAAGAAAATATACTTTGGGGAGAAAAAGTCCTAAAAATTAATCATTTGCTGTCAAGAGACGTTATCATTTGGAGGCACTGAAATGAGTGACTGGGAGTGTAGCGCACATAAACAGTGCCATCTTCTGGCAATATTGTGAAGTGATAGATGCATGGTCTATGACTACTACCGATCTGTGTTCTATATACAGGATTGGGTTTGGGAAGAGAGAGCGTAATCTGTGCTGAAATGGGTGTGTTAAATACCAAAATGTTTGCAATATTGGCTGTGAAGAATCTGGCTAACGGAAATTAGTCAAAAGTCCTGGATATGTTGTTTCAAGACTTTGGATTACTGTCTCTCTCTAGACACTGGCCTGATCAGTGTATGTTACTGCTCCCAACTCTCTCTCTCCTCTCTTTACCCTGCGTCTTCCTCCTACACACCCAGTTCTGATCTCCCAGCTCTTGTGCTCCTTTTGGATCCCTTCCAAGTAAAATGTTGAGAGTATGTTGATCCTCTACACATTCTTGGCATGCTAAGGCCTCTAGAGAGAAAACTATTTTGTCCTCTTGTTAATCCAGTTCTGGGCTTCTGGTGATCAGCAATAAATCTCTTTTCCTAAATGTCAAATATTGTTTAGTAGTTCTGCTGTGTTAATAGTACACTAGGGACTTAATTTTACAATGTGATATTTAATTCAGCTTCCCTCTACATCACTGTGAGAGTTTCACATCCGAGAGATCCCTGTCCCTTAACTCTTTTGTATTTCGTTTTCAGGTGGTACCAGAGAAATTGGGTCTGCCCTGACGAGAATGTGCATGAGACACAGAAGTATAGAGTCCAAACTCAGGCAGTTTTCAAGGTGAGCAGTTACACAGCCTGGCCCAAAGCTTGGGAATCACTCTTCACTGGCTACTGGACTACAGTCAAAACATAATTGTTACACAGCCCCTTTTATTCAGGAGCACGTTAAGCTGTTTACCAGTGTTGGCTTCCAGCTGACCTCTGACTTAAAGTCAGGAAGAACAGGCTTTCTTTTCTCTCCCCCAACAAATTGGACTTCATAGAAATAGAGAGGAACAGGGATTTAGCTGCTCATTCTGAGAATTGGACTTGCCAGCTCAAGCTGCTTTAAATGCTGGAAATTCCTATCATCAAAGTTAGTGTAGCTCAGCAATCAATTCATGGTGTTGGGGACCGGGCTTAGAATTTCTGTGTTGTCACTGAGTTAAAGTAAAAGCAAGTACTTCACCCCGTTTTCTCAACTGCATGGGAATCTGAATAACTTGCAGCCAAAAAAGTTTGGGAGCAAACTGACATGAACTGAAGAACTCCTCCACTGCACCCCATTTCAGTAGATTTCTACAGAACGTAAAAATAGTGAGGTGGGGGAGGATAACACAATCTTGTTGTGTGTGAGGAAGAAAGTTGCCAATATGCTTACTTCAACACCTTTTATCATAGAAGTAAAATGTATACTCTGCCAATGGTAAGAGGAAACTGTGACCTGCCATTTCTTTGACCTAGATACATTTTTTTAAATGGGGTAAATTTGAGGGACTGAAGATTGGTAAAAGGGGGTAGTCCTGTCATCTCTCAATTACTGGTTTGAATTCAGTTCATGTCAGCTGTGACCAAAAATTGGCTGGTCAGTAGCTTATTTTAAATGAGTTTGGTCTCAATCCAGTTCCCTAATGGACAGTTCCCAATGCCATATCACAGAATCCACAACCACAATTGAAACTCCTATTTAGCATTCTCAGCAGAGATGCCAGGAATTTAGTAGGCATAGAAACTGAATTACCCCAGCACCATGGTCCCCACTGATGAGGATTGGGGCACATGGATGTGGCAGAATATAGACGCTTACACTGCTGCTGTTTGTGCTCTGCGTGTGCATTACATATTTGTACAATCTTTTGGGATAAATAGAAGCCATTAGTCTTCAGGACATCAATCTAGAGCATTCTGCAAACACTGACTTCTGCAAGCATGTGACAAATGAAAAATCTAATTGTTTACATTGTCCCTGTTTCAGGTCACTCTTCTGGTTTATATTCTATTCCACACTGCCCCTGAACTTCTACACACTAATTCTTGTTGTCCTGTTATGTGTGTTTTTTGAGTGTCTCATCTTTGGCTTTCATCCAACCAGAGAAATTTGGGTCACGTTGTAACAACTATTTAACCACCTGGTTCTATAGCAGGCACATACACTCTTTCAAGTTTAGATATTTGCATTCCATGGCACTATTAACTGTTGCAGCAGAGTAAAATACTCCAATATTGACCTTGGCTCTGGATATAAAAATAAGGGCATCTGCAGGATTTGATTGCTCTTTGTGTTTTTTCAACAAAATTAGTGCTTTAATTGACTGTCTGATAAACCCACTTCAAGAACAGATGGAAGAGTGGAAGAAAGTGGCCAATCAACTGGATAAAGACCATGCAAAAGGTAGTTATAGAGGAAGAACACTGTAGTATAATAGGACAAGGTTTTAATACAAGATTTCTTCCTAACATGGCACTTCCCCTTTTACTGGGTATTGGAGAAACCATATTACACCTGCTTAAGATCTATACTAATTTTCCTCATTAGTTTTTGAAAAAACTACTTAGCAAATATAGTTAGCTAATTCTTCAAGCTTTACAGGCTTAATTTTGAAGCTAGGTGCTGAAGGGTCTAAATTAACTCTGTAATGAACTGTTTTCAGCATATTACTAAACCTAGGTGACTCTTCTCTTGTAAATTTAAGTCTGGCATGGTGTTTTTCTCAGCAATCTCTTGCTGCGTGATGTCTTGTCATGCACTCTGCTGGGGGTATGGCACCCACCACTCGACAGCCCTGGGATTTGCAGACTACCTGTAAGGTTAAGGCAAGTCTCAGCCAGACCGCCCTCCAGATATCGTGTAGTCTTGTAAAGCATTCAGGGTTTTTTTTGTTTATATCCTGTAGGATATAAGAGAGAAATATTCAAAGAGAACTTGGAAAACCATCTGTTAGAGGGCAGGAGAAGCCAACTTCCCACTTGGCAGAGCGAGAGTGGCAGTGCTGTTCCGTGGTGGGGTGATCTCTCGCGTAGAATGCACAGTGTGGGGAGAGAGGGATAGTTGCACACAGCTGGAGCCATGGCTGTTGCCAGGAAACAATTTCAGACATACGAGGCGTTGCATTGGGGGCGGTTGACCTCTGACACAGCCGTTTGAACTTGTTTATGTTTTGCTGTTAGCCTTTAAAATTCAAGTCCTTGGGTCTGCATGAACAAAGCAAAATCATGCTTGCTGATCTAATAATGCTCTGAGCATTCAGATCAGGGTCTCCTGCATGGCTGTGCAGCGACCCGGGCTTGTTGGACTGAGCAGTTGAGACTCCTGTGGAGGCTGCACAGTGGTCCCTGTGGGAGGAAGTGCCTCTTAGCACCCAGTTGATGTTGTGGCCTAATAGAAGCATCAACAGTCTCTGAAAGAATTTCCATCCTGTCCGTCACCCTTGCAACTACAGAGGTGCCTGGGGGAGATTTAAGCAGAGAGAAGCAGTGGGCAGGAGGGATCAGCTAGGCTCCTAAATGTGGGGCTCTCTAAAGAGTGGAGGGTGGGGCTCAGTGCAGCCAAGTGGATAGAGCACTGGAATGGGGCGCAGGAGACCTGGGTTCAATTGCTGGCCATGCCACTGTCCTGCTGGGTGATGTTGGGCAAGTCACTTCCTTTTCTGTGCCTCAGTTTTTCCATCTGTAAAATTGGGATTATGATACCGACCTCCACTATAAACCCCTTTGAGATCTACTGATGGAAAATAGTATATAAGAGCAAGATGGTATTGCTGTTAAAACAGATGAGAGATTGCAGATTCTGGTTGACCGACACATTTCATGAATGTGTGTCTATTTCGGAAAATTGTTTTGGTCCCCGGGAGCCAGCCCAAGCCCGAACGTCTCCACTGCGATTTTTAGCTCCACCGCACAAGCTCTCAGATTCAGTGCTGTGTGTGTAGGTGTACCCTGTGAGCACTGTTTCACCCAAAACCAAAGCTACAGACACTACAAAAGGTCAATCTGATTTTTAAGCTGCTCTGATTAAAAGTGAATATCCCTGTGTGCTGTGCTAAAATTTCTAGTCTAGGGAACATTTATAGTGTCTTAAAACAGTCTTTTTTGTAAAACCAAAGACTGAACCAAGTATCAAGTGTGTTGATATACAGACTGTGTTTTTTAGAGTACAAAAAAGCCCGCCAAGAGATAAAAAAGAAGTCGTCAGACACGCTGAAACTGCAGAAGAAAGCAAAGAAAGGTAACTTTCTCCATACTTTTATCATTGAGATACTTTTGTGAAGGATTCATTGGCAAAAATTGCCTAGCTATAGGATGTTCTGTGGAAACCATCATTCCATATAGTGTCACATCTAATGTGTACCTGTCATGGTGTTCTAGTAGAAAGCATAAACGCTACTGTCGGTTTTAAAATGCCTTAAGAGTGTGAAAAATCTCTATATACAAAATTGATCAGCAGAGAGAGTTTTTAAAATGGAATATTTTTGTGGGTTTTTTTTTTTTTTTTCATGTTAAGAAACTGATAATGTTGTATGACTTGTGCTGTGTTACACATGCAAAATTTCCTGGAAGCTTTGGAATAGTATAAAAAGCCATTATGCAAATGCTCTGTAGTAGTTATAGCAGGAAATTATGCTGTTCCCCCTTTTCCACCCCCATCTTTTACAACCTATAATCTCCTAAACTTCCCATTGTTTGTTACAAGATTCATAAAATGACAGCTGTAGGAAGCTGGTATAGGTCGCTGTCAGAGAGTGCACTTAGCAATAGTAAAAAGCCAGAAAATGAGGTAAAGAGAGGCAGTACAATAGTTTCGTCCTCCTCCTCCTCCCCAACAAAATTCCCAAGCTCTTTCTCTTATCCAGTGATATAATGTTTAGTAGCAGAATCTGTGGGTTTTCACAGTGGTTTGTTCCCCATTGGTGACTTGTCAGTGCTTTATTTTAAATTCTCACCTTCTTGAAGTCAGAGAGCTATGGTGGTAACACTGCAAAGTGAGGTTCCGAGCTCTGCTGAGTGATGCCCAAACCTCACCAGCCCGTAAGTTTCAGATTCTTACTACCGCCTCCGTACACTTGCAAAACTGGACTGGAAACCTTGCAGGACCAGGCTTTCCTTACTTCCTGGTCCTGTGCTCTCTGATATCAGCTGGGTCGGAAATACGCTTTGGACAGGTCCCCTGTTGGAACTTATGCTTCCCATGCTGGCTGAACCCTGGAAGTGTAGAGCCAAGCCAAGTGAGTGGTGGGATGTGGAGTTTCCTTAACTTTCTACATCTCAGAGATTCAGATGAATTCATGTTTTATCCAAGGCATCCCTAACTTCCCTTTCTGACCACTGAGTTAGCAGAGTTTATGAACAAGTATTCTAATGGATGATCATATGACTAAATTATTTCATAGTAAATAAATTGCTCTTGAAGCTTTTCTAGCTATTTAAAGGAAGAATGGAGGGGAAGGGGAAAAAAATAGCAAAAGACTGCAAAATAGGGGATTAGCACAGTGGGGCCAGCAGTCTTTGCCGGTATCAGGAGTTCTTCTGGGGAAGAATCCAATATCAAATCATAACCTCGGTTTAGGTTCTTAGCTTTGTTTACTCCTTGTTTGAAAAATTGGCTGATTTCAGTCTTAATTTTATCGAACTAGTGTATGCTATTCCCCTCCCAACCACCTGCAGTCCCCCTTTCTTCTTCATTGGATACCATGAGCAACCCTGCAGTGCATGGCATCCTTCAGATGGAGAGTTACAGAGAACGTGTCCAGAGTGGGACCATGGAACCATCTTTACATGAGTTTTGTCTCAGAGGTTATCCCCTAGCGGGTTATCCCTTGCTCTCTCCAAGGCCAGCCGGCACACTCAGTGGTGCAGAGATTCCCTGGAGAGAAGGAACACTTAATGCCTTCTCTGCTGGAGCATGGAGATATGTTCAGTGCTGTCCTATCTAGTTTCTTATACCGGGCTCATCACCATAGTATCTGAGAATCTTCCAGAAATGCATTAAGCAAGGTGACTAATGTGTGTGTTCTCTTATCCTGTCTCCATGTACAGGAGGGTGTGCAGTGGAGCGTGTTGCCTTTATTTTTATTTATTTTTTTTAAAGGAACCAGAGCTGGCTAAGAGAAGATCAGCTCAATGTGGTGTCTTTTTTATTTTATTTTGTGAAAGGATTAAAAGGGGAAAAGTAAAAGGCCATTTGCGTTAGTGTCTCCATCGTGACACAGATTCCATGGTGGTAATACTGTGAATAGGTACTGGTTTAAAAATCCAGTCACCCTTTCTAAATGTTGGCACCTTGGGATATCCTGTCAGACTCCTTACTGAATCGCCCATGCTGGTGTGCAATGCATTCTTGGGACACTTCAGCTCCCTGAGTCGTCTCTGTCTTGAAGAATCACTTGGATCCAAAGTTTCTTTAAGGTAGGAATTGAGGACAAAATTAATGGCAAAGGGAGCAGCAAGGGAGGTTGGAAATTAGAAGAGCAAAGGAAGCCAGCCAAATAGACAATCCAATACACAATGAAATCAGGGTCCACCTTGTTTCTTAGGAAACCTTTGTGCCTTCTCTCTCTCTCTACCTTGAGTATGGATACACAGCTACCTAGCTACAAACTAAAGCTTATGTAGATGTGAAAAAAATGAATTCCTGAATCTGTCAGCCCAGTGGATCACACACACAATGGAGAGGAGAGTAGCTACTTCCTCTAACATTTGAAAAAACAATGAAGTGTAGAAGAAAATAAGTGTCAGGTGCTTTCTCTTCTCCCTATCCCCTGCTTTCTGATCCCCAGACTTGAAGCATCAAGACATTGTCCTTAAAATAAAATCTGTGTCTAGCTAAAAGCAGGCATCATGAAGGCAAAACTGTTTTTATGCTTCCTTCTAAATATCTGCTTAATATGCCTCAGTCCTGACTGCATTATTCTTGCTATCAATCTGCAGTGTCTTATAAGCAGAAACTTCTAGTAGTGACAAACTGAAGTAGGGCTTGGTAATTGTCAAAGCTTCTACCAGGCACTACATTGACAACACTAAGCTAATTCCATTCTAGATAGAAGCAGGATTTGAACCACAATCTCTAGAGGGCCGGGGAATTAACAAGTAAGTGTATTAACTTTCAAATCCAAAAATCTTGACGACATGACACATGTAAGTTTCAAATGAGTATCCATGTACTCATACCAGTGTGTCTATCACCTGTTTCTTCCCCCCTCCCACTTCCTGTTAGTCATAAACTCATTTGTCTGTTACATCCTTCATTAAAATCGAGCCCTTTCCAAGCAGGAATTTATCCCTTTTGTTTTCTGTGATGTTCCTAGCACACTTTTGAGAACTATAAAACAACAAATAAGATAATCTTTCACCTTCCACTCCTCAAATATATTTTAATAAACCTTATGATCCAAGATGGGTCAATGGGGCAGTGCTGAGATCTGGATCTAGATTAAATTTAAGGTAAGATTTGTTCCAGAATTTTGCTAGCTTTGCATAGCAAGATTTCTGCCACAACTGAACTGGAAAGTAGACCCCTCTTGGCTTTGGATACAAACTATATGGGTAGCATTGGATCCAGAGATTTGAGTATAATCTTCCGCCTCAACACAATGCATCCTTCATCCCCGTCACTTAGAATTCAAAGAGGGTTAAATGTATTTTGGCCATCTTTTTTTGTTTTGTGTAGACTATATTCCAATCCCATGTGACTATGTGGAAACTCAACTTTGGACTTTCTTGAGATCAGTAATTAGAAATTATACCTATGGAATCAGTGGTGTTAATTGGGATAAATGTGTTTCCTTTTAAGATGAATGGGAAGCACTAGAACGCTAAACTAAATGAATGATTTTAGGATTGCTTTTTCCGAGTTTGCAAAAAGGTATTTGGCAAAATGGTAGGACTTTTATGGAAAGGGAAATGGAGATTTTACAACTTTCTTGGGAATCTTTTTGTTTTTGTACATTGCAGTCGTTTCTTGTGGCTGCTTTATGACAAACTTATTAAGACTATAGGAAAAGCATATGTTTTAATTGATCTACATTTTTCATTTATTTTTGTTTGTTTCCAATGGATGTAATTACATGTTCCATCTTTAAATTGCTCTCCTTTTTCACATTGATCTCTTTGGCACCAAAAAAATCAGTCCTTCCCACTTTTGTGTACTCCATGTGCATAGGAACTGAGTCAGTAAAGCATGTAAGCATGTGCTTAAAATGAGGTGTATACTTCAAGTGTTGTGATGAATTGGGACCAGGTCCCCAGCTGGCATAAATTGTCGTAGCTATTTTTGTAGGTGTAAACATTTCGGGGGGGGGGTTAGAGGGGGGTAGGCAGGGGTGAGTTAACTTTGTTAGGCACATTTTAACTAAAAATCATATTTAAAAAAAATAACTGAAATCATGAATAACCTCATAGGTTATAATTGAAAAAAATATAAAATCAAATTACATCTAGCTAGACTACTCAGATTTCACTATTGCTTAATTTGTGTTTGGTAGGTTTTGCTTTCAGGGTCTTTGTGGAGCATTGTATTAGTCCAAGGGCTGCAAACACTGCAAGGAAAAATGATTAAATCTGAAGCATTTTCAGATAGATAAATCTTTTTGGGGAGCGGAAGCAATTAATAGTCAAAAATCCTTCTCCCCCCTCCCAATAAATTTTATAAAACTTATACAAAACCTGCATTTTGGATCTAAACTACGCAATAAAGTCCCTTTAGAGCACTACTTGCACTTAATATATCTGAATGGGCACATTTCTCATCCCATCAGTAGCCAGTGTCTAAGTTCATGACATGTAGGGCTAATGGTAAAGCAAATCTAATGTATTTACTTTAGATACCGATTCTCGGTACTTTTGAGTTACTCAGCAGTTCTTGAGAACTTGCTCTTCAGAATTTGTGTGTGTGTGTGTATATATATATATGTGTGTGTGTGTGTATAATGAGATTTGCTTTTTATTAGGTAGCTTTAGAAGCTCTTTAAATTTTCTTTTTTTTGTTAGACAAGATAAAATACTCCCATTTTTAGGATTCCTTTTGTCAGCTGATTTTGACATTTTAATTTCTGAATTTTTATCACAGCTGTAGAATATTAAGGATGATTGTGTACCTGGCACCTTTTCTGAGGGAGAAAATAAATAGTTGCATGCCAATATTATAGTGATGGCAGCCATATAAATACTTAAGTAGATTAGCATTTTGTTTAAAATCTCTTAGCTCAATTTTGCAGTCCTTAGTACAGAAAGCTCTCGTCAACTCTCACTGGAGTTGCGTGCAGGTAAAGGACTTCTGATCAGGTCCAGTTTTAGAATGTGTCTACACTAAGATTTTCCCCCTTAAAGTAAGCACATGTGCTACCACAGTGCATGCAGCTCCAGCCATAGGCACCGACTTCCCCTTTGCCCAATGGGTGCTCGACCCCGCCCTGTCCCTTCCCCGCCCCTGCCCTGTTCTCACCCCGCCCCCATTCCACCCCTTCCCCCAAGTCCTGGCCCCTGCCCCATCTCTTCTTCGCCTCCTCCCCTGAGCATGCCGCATCCCCGCTCCTCCCCCTCCCTGCTGGAAAGTCCAGAGCGCCACCAAACAGCTGTTTGGCGGCAGCTGGGCAGGTAGCTCTGGGAGGTAGGTGGAGGAGCAGTGACATGGTGTGCTTGGGGGAGGAGGAGGAGGTGGGGGGAGTTTGGCTGCTGGTTGGTGCTAAGCACCCGCTAATTTTTCCCTGTGGGTGCTCCAGCCCCGGAGCACCCACAGAGTCGGCGCCTATGGCTCCAGCAGTGGGAATGTAGATAGAGCTGACTGCAGTACAACCAGGCTTGGAACAGTGGTTATTGCTAAACTGGAGGTAACAACTTTTAGAAACTTTAGGAGAAAATTGTAGTGTAAACAAGACACCTAGGAACATGTTATTTCTCACACCTCTATCATGTAAGCTCTGCAGGGGACAAAATGAAAATAAAGGTGTTAGGGAAATCATTGACCAGAAATCTTGTTTTGACACTCCTTCCTTTTATCATGTTTAAAATCCCAACTTGCAGAGGGATTGTTTCCCCTTCGCAGTAGCAGCCTTCTGGCATTATTTTTTACTGCATCAACCTTTAGCTTATAAAACTGCAGCAGAAAGTATCCTGGAGCATGCTGCAGCAATCAGTGCAGTATGTCAGCATTGCAAGGACTTGAACTACTGTTATATGTATCACTGTTGCTTTAAATAGAGGGACAGGGAAAGTTAGACAAAAGGACATTTACTTCATTCTTGTTTGTTAACTTAATGAATCTGAGAATTTCTTTAAGGATCAGCTACTGTGTTCTTGCTGTAAGTTAAACAAGGTTGATTTTAAAAATTACTAAGTGGGGTTAAAGTTA
This sequence comes from Chrysemys picta bellii, assembly GCF_011386835.1. Classification (NCBI taxonomy): domain Eukaryota; kingdom Metazoa; phylum Chordata; order Testudines; family Emydidae; genus Chrysemys; species Chrysemys picta. Next base: position 269,742,030 of record NC_088792.1, on the reverse strand, counting down.
AACTCCCTTTAAAATATAACTGCTGGGCATGTAATGGAGGTTTGTTTATTGATGAGCTGTTGTAAATCAACGCTAGCAGTTTTTCCTTGATACCAGCACATGAAGAAGTGAAAGTAGTGTAATCTGAAGTGACCCACTCTCTTATCCTGGAGCTGATATTGATGTATAAACACTAGGAATGCTGGAATACCAGTTTGACTTCTTTTTTATTTTCCTTTTTGTATCAATTTTGCATCCTGCAATTTCTCATCATGTGCACCTTCCCGCCAGCTGAGGCTCTGGGTAAGTCTGTGCCGTGCTGTATCCCTGGTGGCTGGTTGGTTGTAGTCCTTTCTGTGGCCTCTTCATGGTTGTCTAGTCTCCACTAGCTGCCTAGACTTTAATTCCTAATTAAAATAATAAAATCAAAATACTACCTATTCTCAATGATCTTGAAATTCCATAACCATTCTTTTAATTTTCTTTTTCTTTGCATCTAGTTGGAACACTGTAAAAGGGAAAAAAAATCTCTTTTGTAGTAGCTAAATTGTAGGTTTATTTTAGAAAGGGATTAATATGCACTGGTTAAATCATGCCATGCTTGTGAGAGAAGTTACATTAAACACACAATCTGTCGTTAGGGTGATGCCCAAATAATTATTTTTTCTTATTGCCAGTGTAATTTTTAAAGTCTAGAGCGTAAAATCCTTCGTGTTGTGTTTTTTGTAAACCTGTTATCTGAATCCCTTTTAAACACATTGCATGCACTTTTATGATTGATTAATAATAAATTATATTGATCTTTCAAAGGGGTGGAAATTGGATTCTTCTTTTTTGCTGCTTGACTAAGTCTTAAATCTATTGAATCAGAGGGTTATCTTCAACCATGATATTGGAAATTGAAAATGGTTGTCTTGCTTAGAGTCTTTCAGTATTTTTCTCCTTTTTGAAATTGTACTTTGCATTTTTCCTGGGCTTATCTAAATCCATAAGTTTGCATTACTTAGAGCTGGCCCTATAGGGACAACTAAAAAATTTTGCAGCGTTAGGGACTGATCCAACGTCGTCTTGTAGTCACTAAAAAGACTCCCTTTGATTTCAGTGGGAGTTAGATTTGGAATTAGTTTCCGAAGTCAGCAGTAGCAATAAGCTGTGTATAACAAGGGGAACACAAGTGGAAGACGGTGTAAGAGGGGTATTCATGTCTTCCTGTATTTGGACAATTGTTTACTGAGGGTCAAGTCCAGAGAGGAAATCCTCTGTCCTGTCCACATCACATAAATCATACCATGCCTCCTAGGTCTCATCCTAAACAGTGGAAGTCAACATTGGTTCCAACTCAAAGAATTATGCTCAGTGGGGCTCCGATAGATGATGAGTTAGAGAGCTTTTCTGCCAACCAAGCAATTCTCAGTGATTCACCACCTATGTCTAGAGCTGCAGTCTCAATCCTCAACCACAGCCTGAGTACCTCTGAGGTTGCTAGGCCATATGTCTGCATGCACGCAGGTAGATCAGTATGCCAGGCTGCACCTGTGTCCTTTCTAGATGTGGCTGAAGTTGGTCTATCATCTGAGCCGTCATCCCTTGGGCAGACTGGTCCGACTTCCTCCACCAATCCTAGACTCCTTACAATGGTGGATGGTTCAGGGCAATGTGTTCCAGGGCTTTCCTTTCACTCACTCCCCACCGACCAGGACGATTGTCATCGATGCTTTCTTAATAGGTTGGGGAACGCGAGGAGGGGAAGCTGAAAGTTCAAGGCCTATAGTCAGAACAGGAAGCTTCTCTGCATATCTATTTCCTGGAGCTTTGTGCCATCTACAGTTACTATCAGGCCCTTCGAGATCACATCAGGGACTTGGCATTGCACATTCTTACCAACGATGCCACCACAGTGTATGACATGAACAGACAGGAGGAAGCAAACTCCAGCGTGGCGTGTCAGGAGGTGATCAGGCTCTGACAGTTTTGCACTGGGAAAAACATTACCCCCCGTGGGCGATGGCTTACTGGGATCTAGAATCACCTGGTGGATCGCTCCAGCAGGAATTTCTCCTTTAATCATAAATGGTCTCTGAACCCCAGTGCCCTGCAGTCTACTTTTGCACTTCGGAGCATCCCAACAATCTGCCTGTTCACCGGCTGTTTTGCTCTTGGGGGGGTAGTCCAGGCTCCTTGACCAATGCTTTTCGCCTGAGCTGCAAATCAGCACTCCTGTATGCCTTTCCTCCAATTCCAGTCATCCTGTAGGTCATTCTCAAGCTGAAATTGGACTGTGTCAAGCTCATTCTCATTGCTCCAGGGTAGCCAAGACCGTGTTGGTCTTGTTCTTCATTCTGACCTCCTTATTCAGCACCATGGTCAGGTTTTGCATCCCACACTCAACTTCCTGCATGTCTCAACATGGATGTTGCATGGTTACATGAAGAGGAGGAGGAACAATGTTCGGTGGCTGTCCAGCAAGTCTTACTCAATAGTAGGAAGCCCTCCACTGAGCCACCTCTTTGGTCAAGTGGAAGTGGTTCTTGATATGGTCGCTAGCCCAGGGAGTTAATCCAAAGCTGGCTTGTATCTAAGATATCTTGGAGTACCTGTTACACCTTCAGTCTTCTGGTCTTGTGCTTAGTTCGTTGAGAGTGCACATGGGAGCGATTTTGGCATTTCATCTGCCCATCGATGGAAGATTGGTGTTTTCAAACCCCATGTCAGCGAGGTTGTTGAAAGGAGTCACTCATCTCCACCTGCCACTTAGAGCCGATTCCTTTTTGAGACCTTAATACTATCTCAGCAGCTCTTGTGGGGCCTCCATTCGAGCCTCTGGCCACTTCTTCTTTTCTCCCGTCTGTGTCAAAAACTGCTTTCTTTATGGCATTAACATCTGCAAGGAGGTTGGGTGAGTTGTAGGTTCTGATGGTGGAGACCCCTTATGCGCAGTTTTCTAAAGACAAAATAACCCTGTGGCCGCACCCTAAGTTTTTATCCAAAGTGATTACCCAGTTTCACTTGAATCAAGCGATATATTTACCAGTATTCTTTCCTAAGCCGCATTCAACACCAGAGGAACAATGTCTTCACACATTGGATGTCAAGAAATTTTTAGCTTTTTATCTAGAGAGGACCAAACCTTTGCATTCCCCATCTCGTTTGTCTGTTTCATATGCAGACTGAATGAAGGGTCAAGCGGTCTCTTCACAGATGATCTCCAGGTGAATAACTTTCTGTATCATGACAGTCTACAAAGTAGCCCAGATTACGCCTTCTCAAAGGGTGCTGCAAGCTCATTCCACAAGCACCCACGCAACATTGAATGCCTTTCTAAGTGACATTCCTATATTGGACATTTGCAGGGCTGCCACTTGGTCCTCTGTGCATACTTCTATATGCCACTATGCCATCCTGCTGCATCCAGATCAGATGTAAACTATGGGAAGGCAATCCTGCAGTCCTCTGATCACCCTTATATGGCCAGAGGAGGGGGGAGGGCTGCAGGACATGAGCACTGCTCCTACGGACAAAGTTCTCCAGCTAGACAAAGTTCTCCAGCTGCGGGGCATCGCCTCTCAAAAAACAACGGTTATAGATAGGTAACCGTTTTTCTTGATGTTTGCAGGAATGGGGTTGGGTTTCTAATTACTGGGCTTCGAAGGATTCTGTTCTATCAGGTACCTCAGGCATTCCTTAGAGATTTTGGAGAAGGTTATTTGCAGGCCAATATAACACATTTGCTTTTTTCCTCTTTTGAAGATAGTCGGATTAATCCAACAGAAACCATTTTTAAACAGGCTATTCTGACAAGTTGCAGATACTATTGTATAGTTTCTTCCCACCAGTCTGAAAACAGTTGCGTGGTTCTTTTGTTCGTGGACTACACCATAGTTGTTTGTTTGTTGATTCACTTTGCAGTATTTACAGTAGTTAATTATATTGGAAGGTCAAAGTGCACACAGTTGCCATAGGAGAAGACTAGGGGGTGAGTGGCTACAGCAATTGTTTTTTGATGTTATTGTTTATGTGCTCAGCTTGTAAATGTGTAGTGTAAATTGTCATTTTGTGTAGAGTCCATATTAATAATTCAATGCAGACACCTGGAAGGAGTGGGGAAGCAATCTGTGAGCCCAAAAAGTGTGCAATGAAAGAAAAGTAGTTTTAATTGGACCAACATATATGGTGGTATCTATCTTGTCTACACTAACAATACCTTTAGTGTCCAAACCTAAATAGTGGGTGCACTTTATACTCCTGGGGGAATTCTGCTCCACTGCACATGCTCAGAATTCATGTCCCTCTTGTAGATTTCTTTGCATCCCCACAGAAAATGATGGGGAAGCAAAGGGATGTCGTGTGAGGGAAGGGACTGGGTATGCCCATGGGTGTCGTTTGGGGGGGACTTTGCCTCCCCCCAAGCTGAGGCGAGGTGGGGGGGCACGCAGGGTCATGTACCACTGCCCCACCTGTTTCTGCAAGCACAAAGCTGCCTGGCTGAAGGAGGCTGGTGCTCTGCTCTCTGACTCTGAAGCACACTGCCTCCTGGGTCCTAGTGCCTGGTTTGTGTACCACAGTGAGTGCCTGTGGTGTGGCAGGGTAAGGTGGGTGAGGGAGGGAAATGAGAGAAGGGGGATGGGGTGGTGGGAAGAGACAGTGGGGAAGGAACAGGGGTGGGATAGGGCAAGGGAATATGGGAGTTTAGGTGAGGGGGATGGGGCAGAGGACAGTGGAGACAGGAAGGGGGAAGAGAAGAGGATAGAGGAATCGGGGGAGGGGGGAGCAGGTGCCTGGCATGCGGTGTCCCTTCAGCAGCTGGGGCTCTTCTGTTAAGCAGGCCCATCAAACCCCCACCCCGAAGAGCCCACTCCCTTGCACCTGGACACTCCTTCAAGCCCCCTGCACCCAGACCCCCATCCCACTGAGCCCCAGCCAGCTGCACCCAGACCGCCACCTCATCAAACCCCACTCCCGCAGCACCCAGATCCCCCCACCGAGTCCCCCGCAACCAGAGCATCCCTGCTGAGCCCCAACCGCCTTCACCTGGCCCCCACTGCAGAGTCCCATTGTCCCTGCGCCCGGAACCCTGCAGTGAGCCTCTGTGCATCCAGATGCCCCCACTGAGCCACCCACACCCAGGTTGCCCCACACAGAATCCTCTAACCCCACACCTGATCCCCCACACTTAGCCCCTCTATGCTTAGATCCTGCTGGGCTGAGCCTGCCCATACCTGGCTCACCTGGTGCAAAGGGGCAGGGCCCTGGGATGTTCCTAGGGCAGGCCCCGCACTTGCACTGTCAGGGTTGGGTGCAGCCTCACTGCCAAGTCTGTCCCGAGGGGGTTTGGAGCTGCAGAGTGATCTCCCGTCTCCATGCACCCAGTGCCCTGTGATCCCCACTGCTATGCTGGAGCCTCCACATTTATTTATTGACCGATAAAATTTGCAGAATGTTGCAGAATTTTAAAATATTGTGCACAGAATTTTTAATTTTTTGGTGCAGAATTCCCTCAGTTCTGCAATTGAAGCTACCTTTTATTTTAGTTGTACCACAAACCTCAGTCATGAAAACAAGTTGGAAATTAGAATTATTAGTTTTTAGCATGTTCCTTTCATTAAACTTTTGTTTTAATAGATGATTATTTAGGATTCAGGCTCACGAGCACATCCAGCTGCAGCTCTCGCAGACTACTGTGAAACCTGTGGTTTTAATGCATGTTGGCCCTTGAAAGCTCTTGCATGCCATGCTACTGATCATGCATGACTGAAGCAGCTGCTCTGAAAGTAGCATATTAAGACTGTCCTGTGGGTAACTATGGATTCTTGTTAATATCGATGAGAAACAACCCAGCAGCTGTGGTGAGCTCTCTGTACAGTTCATTAGACGTGTACCTGCCTGTGTCGACCTCTTAGTCCCACAACTGCCTGGAGCTTCTGCTTTTGCTACCAGCAGAGTGGAGTCAGGCCACAACCATTCACCCAGTACCTCTGCTCCCTGTTAGCAAAAATAAAGATTGAGAGAAAAGCGAATGGACAATAAGAAGCCTTTTGCCTTAAGAAATCTTTCCTCGGGGTAATCGAGCAAGTGATTGGTCCCTTTCTGAGCGTGCACCTTAGTGTTCTGGAGAACTACCATGTTGATGATCTTCACTCTCATTGTTGATTGGGAGAACTCCAAATCAGACCTTTCTGTCTGTCTCTTAATTTCTATTCTGTCAGGTCATGCAATCCAATACCTAGCTGGGGCAGGAGTGTCCCCCATAATACGTTTTTCACTGCCATGTATAATCTGGTATTAAATGATGAAGCTTCTCTGGAAATTTTTTCTATAATTTAATAATTTTATTCTATGAATAGTTAGCCTAAGGCCTTGTCTATGATAAAGAGATTAATCCATTGTTAATGTCCTCTGTTGATTGTGGTGCACCATGTGTCCATGAGGAAAAATACTTTCAATGGTCATGGAGGCAATAATCTGTTGAGGTTTCCCTGGTAATTTAGAGGGGAAAGCCTCAGTCGATTGAAGTTAATTCAGTGCCAGTGCAGATGCATGTGCACAGTTGGCCACCTCTCATCTCTGACAGCAGCCGGAGCTGACAGCTCCTTCACATGAGTAACACAGTGGAGTCCGGTTATTGAAGGCAATAGATGGGACGTGCCTGGTGATCTGCAGTCTAATATTATAACCTCCGAGTTTTTCAAAATATGTACCGCAGTGTATCAGGAGTGCAGCCTAGAGGTAACACTGTGTGCCATTTCGCCTGGGGTTCAGACCCGATTCCCGCACTGGTAAGGCCTGGGAGTGCTGCAGTTGGCAACTGCCACTGCTTTTTCGAGTAGTGGCCCTATGGGTGCTCCACTTCAGATGCACATGTGCCTCTCAAGCTCTTGATCAGAGATTTTCTGTTAGCAGTGTTCGTTTACCCCTCGTGTGCTCTATACAACTTCATTCCACTCTCTGAGCATACATAGGGCTACGTGGGTGAACTGACCTCAGTTCCTTCTCTACCGCTTTGACCTGAGACGGGGCTTTAGCGTGTCTGCCTCAGGTGTGCCTCAGTGTTTTCTGTAGTTGTTGTTTAGTTAGTTTAGTGTTTCTAGTTAGTGTTAGTTGCTGTCAATATAGAATTAGTTAGATTATTGTGAGGGGTTTCAGTTTTTCCTCTTCCCCCTTTCCTTTTTTTCCCTCCCCTACTTTTTCTGGGGAGGTTATTTGGCCTGGCTGGGCATACCTTGCACACCAGATTTCAAATGTTGCCTCTCTTGTGGGGAGGCTATCCTGATCAGTGACAGCCACTCTGTATATCTGTTGAATGGGAGAGTCCCATAGCTCCCAGAAGAGTAACTCTGCCCGACTAAAATCTAGAGCTCAGAAGAATCGGGAGACCAAACTGAAATTGCTGATGGAAGCGCTCTCTTCGACCCGCTTCCGAATCAGATCAGGAGACACCCCCTCTTCCCAAATATATCTGTCTCCAGAAAGATCCCGTGCCCCTTTAACTTCAGCTAAGATCTCGCCTAAGAAGGGGAAGATTTTGGAGGACTCAGGGAAGGCCTTGAAGAAGAGGAGCTCAGCCTCCCACCACAAGGAGCCAGCTCCCAAGAAGTGCAACTCTCCTGGTAGGTCTGTGGTGTTGTATACCTCGACCTTTTGACTCAGAAGAATCTTTTGTCTCCATGGTACCTCCAGTACCAGCAGAGCAGGGAGATCTTAGAGCACTTTAGAGAAACATGGCACTGGCAGGGCCCCAGTACCATGCACCTCCAGATCGGCACTATATATTTTACTTACTAATGGGGCCTTCCCACTCCACTCTCTTGGTACCAACAAAATCAAAGCACACACCTTCGGTGCCGGCACCTAGATGTTCCAAACCAACAGTACCACCAAAGTCAACTGCTGTGTAAGTATGACCCACTTGGTACTGCAGAAATTCCATTGCGCCAGGAACTTGTCAGTGTTAGATGAGCCAGAATCCCCACTGCTCCTGGGTACTGAATGACTTGGTACTCAGTAGGTGCTTCTCCCAGGATTATAAATGGGAGTTGGACTCTCAAACCCTGCATGGGATATTTCAGAGTTTGTGACTTCCACAAGTGAATCTATTCACCACACTCAGCAACAGAAAGTGCCCCTTACTTTCCTCAAGAGGAGGCCCCAGATCACCTCTCTTTGGGAGACACCTTTCTCCTTCCTTGGACAGTGGGCCTGTTCTATGCATTCCCTCCAACACCACTAATTGTAAGAGTGATTAACAAAATCAGGCAGGACAAGGCCAGGGTTATCCTCGTAGTACTGACCTGGCCAAGGCAAGCTTGATATCCTAACCTGCTTCACCTGTGTGTCCAACTGGCGCTCAAGCTTTTGACCATTCCTCATCTCTCCCAGGGTGTGAGTCATGTGCTTCATCCCAACCTAGCGGTTCTCTGTCTCCAAGCATTGCTCCTGGGTGGTTCACGGGATTAGAATCCACCTCCTCGACAGGTATGTGGTATGTGCCCTGGGTCCATGCTAGCACTGTATTGCTTCAGTCGAGGCAGATGCATTGCCCACTGGGAAAACATCAGAGTTTTTCACGCTGTGCAATAATGCACAATTTTCTCTCTGGATTACACACTCTGCCTGCACATGGATCAGTCTCAATTTGTACGTTTTTATTATGTTAGAAAATATGAATAACTCACTGTATTTTCTACATGATGATTAGTTTATTTGTGATTTGTGCCAAGCTGTATCTGGATGGAAATTCAAACTCAATTAAAAATGCATGTCATGGGGTGAAAGGGATGGCACCTTTGACTGATTTTTTTCCTTTCAGTTAATTGGGCAGCAGACAGGCACATGTGACCAACTGGCTGTTGCTGATCAAAAAGGAAAGTACCTGGGTTTTATAAGGCAGGGAGGAGTGGACATGTAAAGAGGGAGGTGGAGAGCTTCCTGGGAGAGAGGCAGGAGCAGCAGGACAGAGCAGTTGGAGATCGAGAGGAGCAGCTGGGGAGCTATTTGAGCTGGGGCTGAGCTCCTGATAGGATTCCTTTGGGAAGCAGTTGGGGAAGTCTTCTTGAGGTTCAGCCTGAGAACCCAGAGAGCAGAGGCCTCAGGAAAGGGGCCTGGATAACCCAGAGGACTCCAAAGGGAATTGAGAGAAAGTAGGCGCTGGAGAGCACTGAGAAACTGTAAAAACAACAAGGAGTCCTTGTGGCACCTTAGAGACTAACACATTTATTTGCGCATAAGCTTTTGTGGGTTAGAACCCACTTCATCAGATACATGGAGTGGAAAATACGGTAAGCAGGAATAAATATACAGCCCATGAAAAGATTGCCATTACCTTACCAAGTGAGGGGGGGGGGGGTCAGTGCTAACGAGGCCAGTTCAGTTAGGGTGGATGTGGCCCATTCTCAGCAGTTGACAAGAAAGTTGAGAAACTGTGTTAGCTGGGGAAATTGAAGCCAGACCTTAGACAGGAAATAGACAGGCCTTAGACACGAGGAGTGTACCCAGTGGAGGACCTAAGAAAGAGACTTTATTTGAAGCTGCGAAATACAAAGACCTTCATTAAGGAGGGGCTGTATGTACCCAGTAGGGTACCGGGACAAAAGGGATTGTGTTTGAGCATATTGTATGTTAATAAGCTGCTCCCCAAGAAGGGGTGTTGGCATGTAACACAGGCCTCAGTGGACTTATTGTGGGGCTCCAGGGCGAAGGGAAACTGAGTGCTGCAGAACCGCTGTGCTCATTTACAGCTGTTCTGCAGCACTCAGTTTCCCTTCGCCCTGGAGCCCCACAATAAAAACAGCATTTTAAATTTTTTTTATGAGTTAAATAAAATTACCTTAAATGTTCTGGATATATAAGGAAAAAAGTCAGTTTATCAAAAACAGGTTTTGCATTTAAACCTAATTTATTAAACGGAGGAAATACTATCTGTAGTTAGTGAATTGAACTGATTGTTTCTTGTCACCATGTCCTTCAGGATTTTAGAACTAATAGATCTCATCCTCCAACACAGTTGTTCTCAACCTTTCTAGACTATTGTACCCCTTTCAAGAGTCTGATTTGTCTTGCGTACCCCAAGTTTCGCCTCACTTAAAAACTACTTGCTTACAAAATCAGACATAAGTACAAAAGTGTCACAGCACTCTGTTACAGCACACAAGCTTACTTTCTTGTTTTTGCCATATAATTATAAAATAAATTGATTGGAGTATAAATATTGAACTCGTATTTCAGTGCAGTACTTGAGCCTGTTTTTCACTTGTCTAAACCCAAGCCCCAGGCGGCGGAAGCATCTAACTGAGCTTTATGGGGCCCGGGGCAGTTGCCCTGCTTGCCTCCCCCTAATGCCAGCCCTGCACTTGTGATTCCCCAACCCCCAGGCTGAGGAACACTGATCTAGATGAATTGAAGTACCCACTGGAAGACCTCTGCATACCTCCAAGAGTACTACTTCCCCTGGTTAAGAACCACTGCTCTAACACCTACTTTTTATTCAGAGATTGGAAGACAAAAACAAGCTTCCCTGCTTTTTCAACTCCCATTGGTTTCTGAACTTTGAAGCAACTAGTCACTGAACTGAACTAGCTGAATCACTTGAAATGAAGAAAATATTCTCTCTGCACCTGAAGCAGCAGCCACTGCTGTCAAACCTGATTTAGCACTTCAGAAAATTCTAGTTCCAGCTGCTTATCCACTGACTTCTACTAGTTCAGTGGCTTGACTTTCTTTAAAACTTTAGCAGCAGACATGTATTGCTTAATTTTTTAAAATGTAATTTATTTTAATAGTGTATAATAAGTTTAAGCCTTAACATACATCGTCATGATTTCATGGAGCTGGCATGAGCCTGATGATCAGCTGGCTAGTGCAACAGGACAAAGGCCTAGTTTTGGCTAAAAAGTTGGGACATCCAGGGTAGGGCTTAAAAAGGGGATTGTCCTGGCCAAAACAGGACATATGGTCGCTCCAAGCTGTGGTAAGGGCCGCCCAGAGAGCCCAAGCCACTGTGGGGAGCCTCGGCCCCTCCACCTACCCTGGGTGTGGGGCCCAAGAGCAGCCTTGTCTCTGTCCCTCAGAGCACGCTGTCTAGGGCAGGTGCCAGGGCTCTCTACAAATACGGGAACAACATTGAGAATCCAGAAAACCTGAATTAGGTGCCTACACTCCCTATATGCTGAATGGGGAGAGAGCGGTGCCTAGGATTAGGATACACAAAAGCCAACATGCTAGGCAGGGAAACGCCTAAGCAGCCAATGGGAGATGCTGAGAAGAGGGATATGTCCTAAGTCCTGCCCATCTCTTGGAGTTCAGTAACTCAGCTTGGGTTGGGGGGAAGCCTCTACATAGCAGCTACGTAACCAACCGTTATCTTGTCTGGAAATGGTCTTCCCCATTTCAGTGGGATGCAAAAATTAGTATCACTGCAATGAATCTGGGAGGGGGAGCTTCACTACTATGAACAAACATAAATATAATATAAAAGCAGTCATTGGTATTCCACACTGATGGAAATATACAAAGTACATAAAGTTTTCAGAAAAGACATCACATTATTTAATGCTTAGGGTAAATGTATGTGTCTGAGTCTAAAATATTACAGAACCTAATAAGTTGTACTAAAAAGTCTTGTAGCTATAACAGTGTATCAGTAATGCTATAGCTAAGGCTGCTTTTTATTACAAACCCATATTTTTGGAGTGGTGGACAGTACGCAAGGGTGTAACTCGTTGTAGGATGAGACTCGATGTGTACTTACTGTGGCAGCAAGCTTCAGCATAATGAGTTTGTTGTAACTATCTAGATAGATCTCTGACAAAAGTCTGTTCCTTTTACTTTTAGTAGATTGGTTTTAGGTTAAAAAAAAAAAATGTAAAAGCTACTGGACTTATGCATAACTTATAAAAGGGTTTTGACCTTAGTAGAATGATGAGTACTGTGCTTTGCATATTACCAGTTACTTCTAGAAATACAAGAGAACTCAGTGTTCTAATCATTAGTAATTAGCACCTATTTTCATTTGATCCTAAGGAACATCACTAGTGCATGAATCTTTTGTGGTCCTACCAAAACCAAAAGTAACTAGGAACTAGACTCAAAGAGGGGGGAGGGAGAGAGATGTCAGTGGTTGGCACCTTCACAACTCCTGCAGGCAACAGTCGTTAAAAAGAATGTCTGAGGGTTTTTTAATAAGATTTGCTTTATACAGCCATCTTACACTTTCCATGTGAAATACAAACCAGAATCTGCTCTTTCTAACTTGAAGGAACTTCCTTTGAATTGAGAGGGTTGTATTTCTGCTTCCAGGTGAAAAAGAAATTATGGTAAATACTTGATTAAGAAAATATATTTTAATTCTAGAAAATGCTGATTAGCCTCACATTATGAATAGCCTCATCAGGCAATGAGGCAGTGATATTGACTGAAAATAGGGAGTTCCGTCTATGTAAGCCCGTAGTTCAGACAAAACCTACTTATGATTCTTTCCCACGTACAGGGAGAGGAGACATCCAGCCCCAGTTGGACAGTGCATTACAAGATGTCAATGATAAGTACCTGCTGCTTGAAGAAACTGAGAAGCAGGCTGTTAGAAAGGCCCTCATTGAAGAACGCAGTCGCTTCTGTACTTTTATCTCGATGCTACGGCCTGTGATAGTAAGTCTTTTGTTTCACGTTCTTAAAATTCACAACCCTGACAGGTGAATGTAACTTTAAGGTAGAGTAATTAGTAATAAAAGTTTTGAATGAACTCGTAGATGTTAATAATTCATATTCTGCCTCCCTCTCTTTAAAATGGGATATTAAAAAGTATCCTTCCTCCCTCACTCCTCATGGAATGCTAGGACTCGTGTACGTTCCATGACCTCCCATGTACAGAAATGATTATCTGACAGATTTGTTTGCTCCGACACAGTTTTCTGATAGCATCGACCACCTACGCAAGGCCCTTTTCAGTCCATTTGAGAGGTTTAAGTATATTTTCTTAAGCACAGTTTGCCTGAAGCCCAGGGATGGAATTTTGTGTCATTGTATACAGGGCCGGCTCCAGGCACCAGCTTGCCAAGCAGGTGCTTGGGGCGGCCGCTCCGGAGAGGGGCGGCAGGTCCAGCTGTTCGGCGGCAATTCGGCGGATGGTCCCTCACTCCCGCTCGGAGCGAAGGACCTCCCGCTGAATTGCCGCCGCAGATCGCAATCGCGGCGCTTTTTTTTTTTTTTCTTCTTTTTTTTTTTTTTGCCGCTTGGGGCGGCAAAAATCCTGGAGCTGGCCCTGATTGTATAAGACTTGTGTATTTGTGGATAGTTGCATATGCAATATGTTCTTGATGCTTTCTTATGAAAGGCATCAGTTCCTAAGTAGAATCCCCGTTAAAAGTTAGATAGGAGGGTGCCTAAGCAATAAGTGAATAGCAGACACTGAAGTTCTGGATAAAATTGTCATGGTAGCTGAAACAATTGCTGTGGTAATTTGCCATGTTCCTGAAACTGTTGGGTCAAAAACAGCCCTGAGCATAATTATGTGCCAGTCTGAATCTCAGATTTATGTAATGACTTTATCTAAATGAAGTGCACACAAAACCAGCAAAAACTATAAGTTCACCCACTGTGTCTTAGTTTCAAAGATAAGATCCCTAAGGGCAAACATTGAGTGCACTTAGGAGTTTTGATTCCCATTCCAAATGCAGAGAGGGACTGAACTTCTGTTTGCACAGGTCTTTCTAAAAGTTTGCTTAGATTTCTGCATCTCCTGGGTGAGACAGATGGCTTACTGAGCATGAGTTTTGAGACACAGATTTGCTGCAGTGTGGTTCTAGTTCTTAAGCATTAGAGATTGAACTTTCCAGCCCTTTTCCGTGGGAAATAATAATCTCATGGACAAAGACATGAGCATGTAACTGATTGTTTGACATAGTTGTATCCAGGAGGAAGAGTGATAAAGGTTACACATCATGGTCTATATATGGCAATTTTTAAAATCCAAGAGGATGGTGAGCCTTACTGTTATGTTTTTAATCTCTTCAGGAAGAAGAAATATCAATGCTAGGAGAAATAACGCATCTACAAACCATATCAGATGACCTGAAAAACCTCACTATGGATCCTCACAAATTGCCATCATCAAGTGAACAGGTTGGTTCTTATTCCTAGAAAAGGCAGTGTTACAGGGACAGAGGTGGGGTGGCTGCTTTTTAGAAATTTTTACTAACTCCCAAGTGGTAAAAAATACTTGAGTATATTTTTGTAGGTGCCTAAAGTGCAGCAAGATAACTTTTTCACTATTAATATATACAGCGTTTCCAACTTGATAAATCAAGTAAATCGACTGTCTCCTGAAATCTTGGGCAGACCAACACAAAATGTCACTTTGAATGTAGCTAAGAAACAACCAACTGTGCTCCGAAAAGGACTGAGTGGAAAGTGCTGTTTATAGATCAGTTTTACCATTTGGTGCTGGAAAATAACATAGTGCAGCTGCAGAGTTGGGGGACTCTTTCAAAGGGAAATGGCTTTTTTTCTGTCATGGGGCCCACTGTAAGTTTGCTGCTGGCTACAGTTAGAATTAAGCTGCTCAGGGAGAATTTTCCACCCTCTACCACCTTTGTTTGGCAATTACAAACTAAAAACTGGTATAAATCTTCTTTTGAACCTTTAAAAGTATCTATTAAATGCATGTACAGACGCTCCCCGACTTACGCAAGCGTTCTGTTCCGGAACGCCTTGCATAACTCGAATATTGCGTAAGTCATAAACGTATACCTGACCATTACGCCAAAAAAACAAAAACAAAAAAACCCTCTCCTATTTCTAGCTTACAGAACTTTTTCCATAAATGCAGATATCTGTAAGTCAGGTTTGCGTAACCTGGGGGGCGTCTGTATAGAACTGTAAAAACAAATGCAGGGACAAATCTTAAGGTAGTTATGGTAACTTTTTTAGGCTGGACATTTCAAAAGAGGCTAAGGGAGTTAGGTGCCCAGCTCCCATGGAAACTCAGTGGATTTGGGTGCTTGACCTCCCATAAGGCACCTTTGAACATCTTAGACAACAGCAGCAGTCCTCTGGATAGATAATTCCTGGCATTCTGTTATTTGAGTTCTACACCCAACCTCCCCCCTCCCCCCCCATGACTTTCCTTAAAGGTATACTATCAACTAACCTAGTTTTAGAATTTAGGCCCTTGTCCCACAAACACTGGAGTAATCTTATTGAGTCCAGTACTTATTCACTCTGACTCCTTCACACTGATCCAGCAATGTAAATGAGAATTAGATCCATTTAATTTAATGAGTCTGCTCTCCTATATCCTGTTTTGCAGGATCATGGCCCTAGGGTTGATTTTTTTTTTTAATTACTACATGTAAATAAGTGAAATCTTTTTTTTTAAATTATTTTTGTATAAATCTGAACTTTCCCTTTCATGTTAGTAACCCAAATACTGGGACATTGCTTTAGTGTGCCAGAACCCAAAAATAAAGCTGACTAGTCTGTGCTGTTCATCCATCCAAAGCTAAATACGAAAAAAAAGCATGAATTTGGTGATCACGAAGTATAAATCAATAGAAGAATATCGCTAGATTTGTAATGAAAATTCCTCTAACAATGAACAACTTTTTGCAAGTTTGGGGTGTTTTCTTGAGAGGGAAAATGGCTTTTTAAACATCATTTTATATGATTAATTCTGTTTCACCAGGTGATTCTAGATTTGAAAGGTTCTGATTACAGCTGGTCATATCAAACTCCTCCATCCTCTCCCAGTACCACCATGTCCAGAAAATCCAGCGTTTGCAGGTAAGCAGATTGGTGAAATGTCATTTTAATCTATTTTTGGGAAAATACAGCCCAGGCTCCGTTGCAAATGTGTGCCTGTATTTTGTTTTAATAATGAGATATCAATCACTACTAGTCATTATCCACTTAAGTATGTGACAGAACATGAACAATGAGGGGCACTATTAAATAACAGAATGCAAGGAGACTGACCGCTGAAGATACGCTTAGTGCATTGCAGATGAAAGAGCAAACCGTACTAACCAATCTAAGCTCTGAGTTATTCACTCATAGTTGCCCTCTTTGATCATGCTTACTTCATATTATGATGATTTAGATAAAGAAATGATCATGTGGTAGCTGTAATTCAATACTAGGTTAAATGGTATGAAAGGGAAGAATGTACTAGCCAATTACTTCTTCAGTCTGTTACTGTGAAATACAAAACTGTTTAATGCTGTCTAATTCTGTCCTAAAGTGTATTTTGGAATAGTTGGATCCTGTCTTTCCTTTCTCTGTAAAACTGTTTTCTTTCAGTAAAACAGTTTATCAGCATGTTGCCCCTGTGCCTTGGTGTCTAAATAATTAACTATCTCCCCCCCCCACCTCACCCCCTTTTTTTTTAAAAAAAGGATGAATACCTATTGTGTATCCTGCTCTAATACCTTTGTAGTCTTTAATACTCTTACCTTTTTGGTTATCTTACGAATCAAATGGATCGTAAGCTCCTTTGTGTGAGCTGAATTTAGCCTATAGCATGGCAGACTTAGCAAAACTGCACTTCTTCATGTATGTATCTAGCTGTCTCTGCATGCATATATATATATATATGTATATGTGTGTATGTATATATGTGCACATATATATATATATTTATAGCAGTGAGCACAGGCTTAAAGATGCAATATCCTGAAACTGTAAAAGAAAATGGCTGAAAATACATTGTATATTCCTAGCCAGCTTTTTATTTTCTCAAGCTTTTGTGAGTCTGGTTCAAGCAACACAGCCCTCCCCACCTTTGTCCCAAGCACACACTTTAACATGCAATTTTTAAATAGAAAAATTATGTTATACACGTCGAATCAGCATACAGCTGAGTAGGTACCTTTTCTGTTTCCTTTATACCGTTAGGGGAGAGCTTACCAGTCTGAGCAGTTATTCCCTATACTTACAATGGGGAGTGCTACTAGTACGTTATCTTTAGAGACAAAAGGAAACTCTTGAAAAACACCCCTGTGTGGCTGGTAAACAATCGATGCAACAGATTTATTGGAACTTTGAAAACAGTCTCTTTTGGGTTATTCAGAAGTCAGTAATATTTATGCCTTTTTCACAATTATTAGCTGGGATCTTTAATTCTCTTCCCTCTTTGTGCAGTCAGATGCAGGCTATTGGATGTGCCTTTAAACTTTGCAGAAGTGTTACTCGACACTACCTTAACAATGTGGCCCATTACATTGAATTTAACATATCTGAGCCGGTAATATTAAACTAGACTCCCTCTGCTGACCATCAGAGAGTGACAGTAATGGACTGTTCATGCTTAGTGACTATGGTGACTGGTGCTCTGTAAAAGCCCAGAGAGAGAAAGTGAGCGAGAGAGAGTGTTCTACTGTCTCCCCAAGCTGGGGAAATAAATTCCTTAGGGCTAGATTGTGCTACCCTTACTACTCAGTGTGAGTAAGTCTGTCAGACTCCGGCCCCTAATGAGCGCAGAACACACAGTAATGCAGAATGCCATTTTCCTTCTCTGATCACTAAGGATATTTGCAGCTCCTTATGATTTTTACCAATTATTTATCAACATTTCTTTTCTGGTTTATGCTGCCTGTTGCTAGACTTGTAGAGTGTTAATTGTACTGTATTGGTCTCTTCCCATTCCTCCCTCTTGTCTTTCCCTCTCCCCTTTCCTTTTGTCTCTCACAGCAGTCTGAACAGCGTTAACAGTAGTGATTCCCGGTCGAGTGGCTCACACTCTCACTCACCTAGCTCACACTATCGCTATCGCAGCTCCAATCTGCCTCAGCAGGCGCCCATGAGACTGTCCAGTGTGTCATCCCATGATTCTGGATTCATGTCCCAGGATGCCTTCCAGTCCAAATCGCCATCCCCTATGCCACCCGAAGCACCTAACCAGGTATGTGCAAGTGAAAAAACACAAATCTGAGTGAGTAGTGTACGGTAATGCACACACAATTCATGGAGTCAAGAGGAAGGAGCACATGGTTATTGGGTATCATGGAATCAAGTTGAACACTTTTAAATAAGGAAATTAATTTCCACTTGAACTTCACTCACCCAGCTCACTAATTCATATCCTCTCTAGGTCAGCAGTTGACTGCAAGTTGTTAACATCTAATGGCTGTTGCGTTAAGTCATCTCAGTTCAGTTTCCCAGTGATCAGACATCCATGCCACAGTAGCCTCATAATTAGTATTAACCCTGGTGCCCTTGCTGGTAGTGTTGGCAAAGAGGCCAAGAACTAAATATACCTAAGACTACATTCCCCTTTGACCTCTGAGAAATGGCCCACTTCCAGGGCAGTGCTAAGTAGCATTGGCAGGCAGCATGGGAAACTTAGGCTTGGTCTACACTACCCCCCCTAATTCGAACTAAGGTACGCAACTTCAGCTACGTGAATAACGTAGCTGAAGTTCGAAGTACCTTATTTCGAATTAGTTC
Source organism: Chrysemys picta bellii (assembly GCF_011386835.1). Taxonomy (NCBI): domain Eukaryota; kingdom Metazoa; phylum Chordata; order Testudines; family Emydidae; genus Chrysemys; species Chrysemys picta. The sequence goes on along the minus strand of NC_088792.1, from coordinate 269,723,622 downwards.
AAACTTACCTTGGTCCACACTCGGCAGGCAGGCTCCCCCGTCGACTCCGCGGTACTCCTCTCGGCGAGCTGGAGTACCGCAGTCGACGGCGAGCACTTCCGGGTTCGACTTATCGCGTCCAGACTAGACGCGATAAGTCGAACCCAGAAGTTCGATTTCCAGCCGTCGAACTTGCCGGTAAGTGTAGCCAAGGCCTTAGTTGCTCTGCCACTTGTGGTAGTAACCTTCTCCATGGATAACCTCATTCTCTAGGGCTGCCAATCCAGCACCCTGCAGAAGTACTAAAATAATGTAAACTTTAAAAAAAATACTACTTATAAGACATGCATATTAACCTAAAGATGTTGGGTGAAATCCCGGTCCACTTAAGCCAATGGGAGTTTTGCTGTTGACATCAGTGGGGTCAGAAGTTCACCTCTTGCTTTTTTCCTGGACTTTTTAAATCAGACAGTACATTCTATACATGTCTGTGTCAAACTGAGTTGCTGTTTTGTTTATGGTCAAATCAAGTATCCTAGAAAACCTTGGTGAAATATTCAAATGAGGTTTCTGTGGCTGACTGGCATCTTGTTTTCAGCAGCTGAATTTTGCATAGTTTCTACAAATCACCCTTTAAGTACAGTTTTTTTCCTGTGCTCTAATTAAGGCTTTTTGCCATTTTACATACTCAATCCCACCCCAGAGCTCAACATCACGACACTGGGGATATGTCTGTACTTCAAGCTGGGGGTGTAGCTCTGGAGTGAATTATATCCCCAACTCAAGTGTAAACATACCCATTGAGTAGGTCTTTGTCATCTTTTGTTAAGATTTGTGTTTGTTGCTTAGTAGCCCACAGGTCACTGGAAGAAGAGATGCCCTTTGTGCCTCTTTAATGAAGGTTTTTAGTTTAATAAATACAAACCTACCATATATACTCGTTCATAAGCCGAATATTTTTGGTAAAAAAGTGATGTATCAAAGAGCGGGGGTCGGCTTATAAACGGGTCTACACCAAGCTTTGATGATTTTAAACTCTATGGAATCATTGACTTGAATATCTAATACATTGTCGTTTTGTTTACCTGGAGCGTCTGAAGACATGGAGCCCCCTCAGTCCCCTGTGGCTACGGTTCGCGGCTTCCCGCAGCTCCCATTGGCTGGGAACAGCGAACCGCAGCCACAGGAAACTGGGGGGCTCCATGCCTTCAGACGCTCCAGGTAAACAAAATATCCCGACCCACCAGTGGCTTACCCTGATGGCCAGGAGCCAAAGTTTGCCAACCCCTGAAATATAGAGTCGGCTTATAAAAGGGTCATACAGTTTTTGCTATTTTTACCTAACCATCTTGGGGGGTCGGCTTATAAACGAACGGGCTAATGAACGAGTATATACGGTAATCTTTTTCGTCTGGTAAAAGCTAAGTGAGTTTGTATGCACTAAAACTATGACTTCCAGCTAAAGCAGAAAATGGAGAGTTTGAATCCAATCAGTGGAGACACATCTGTCATCAATACATCTGGTGCATTAGGTCCCTTGTTTCTTGCTGAGTATTTGATAAGTAGCACTAGAAATAAAACTGTAGGATATGTAGTAGAACACTCTCAGGTTAATTTAGGTCCAGAATATAGTCTCATAAATGGAACATCAACACAAATATTTCCATTTTTTTATTTTAATGAAAACATTTTGTTTTCAAATAAGTATATCCGCTGCAGTGTTGAAGCTCAGACATTGCAGCATTTTTCATATGGATGAGATCCTGAAAGTGAAATTGATTAGGAATTGCATATAGACAAGTTAATTGACTGCTCTATTTTGATGATCTAAGGCTAAGCCAAGTGAAATGCAAAAAGTAAATGCAACATGAATGATCAAAAATGAAAATTGGATTAGTAAAAAGGTAAGAAAGTTAACTTTAAAATATATGGATTTAACCTGTTAGTATCCCCTTACCTTTCCATAACATCCAGCACATTTGGGTAAAAGTGTGGTGAGTTGCAGTATGGTACTGGCGAGTATTTTCGCAGGCAAAGTTTTTTTCTGTTAAGGCCATTTGAGTATGGGAAGCATCAGCACCATCTCATACAAATTCTCTTTGCATCTTCTTAAATAAGGGGACAGATCCTCGCTGTGTAAGTCGATGTAGCTTCATTGAAGCCAATGGAGCTATGCTGAGTTAAACCAGTTGAGGATCTGGCCCAAGTATTATTTTAGTTCATTTCTGAAGCTACATATGAAATCACAAAGCAACCCCCATACCACTGTAGCTCCTGAATAGCGGTAGTAAATTAGTAACTGGGAATTCAGCTATTTTACATTGACTTGACAACTGTAGTATCTTGGTACGATGCATAGGTATGTACTCAACATTTCCCAAGTTCTGTCTACCTTTACCTTGAGGGAAAGGTAACAGATCATTGCCTGGCAGCTTCATTTTTTGCTTAAGTGGCTTGCTTTGTATGTGCAGCACTAATTAAAATGCGCATGTTGTGCTGACAAATTTGTAACATAAATTTATGAAAAGGCTGTTTAACATACAGGATATTTCATGTTGTGTGTCTCCAACTAACGGCCAGACTTTCATTCTTGTATTGTGCTTCCATGTTCATATGAGAAGAAAGTACTGTTTGCTAAATGTTGCTTTTGAAACCCAGATGTCATTTCCAACAGTAACATTTTGGGAAGCAGAAAAGGGAGTTTTAGAATGACAAAATCTGTACATGCAGCATTGATTGACCACCTGCTCTGGTGGTTTGTTAGCTCTATGTATTAACACAATGTTGTTTAAGGCAGCAAAACATATTTTTTTGTTTTGGTGATGAGTAAAAAGAGTATAAAAAGGGACCATGCATAAATTCCATGGTCATGTATCTTCCACGAGGGCTGTAGGAGACAGGTAGAAGTGTAAAGCAAAGTTTTAGAAAAGTATATAACTAGTGGTTTAACAATAAATCAGGTGGTGGTTTTTTTACTAAGTTAGCTGAAAATGAGGGATACCTAGGGTTTTAAACAAGAAGGATACAGACTTTACCAAACAGATTAGGTAGCTCTGTCTATCAGTGAACATCTAGCAAAGTGAAGACTGCTTTTCAGTATACTGAAGTGATAGCTGGATATTACTGAGCAATTGAACATGGATCAGATCTGTCTTTTGCAGTTGATAGTTATTTAAAAGGCCAGACTTAGATCAAGTGGGGTTGGAATTGCCTAAGTCTTGTTTTGAGGGACTCCATAAAACTAAGGAGGGGAATATGCTGGTAGAGACAGCACATACCATCTCTTTGGTGCACACTTTACATGACAGAGGTCCTGTTGAAGCTAACCATAGCCTAGTATAATAGAGGGGCCCAGGTTTGGGAGTATCTAGGATCAACTGATGTGGTAATTATTAGGGCTGTCGATCACAGCTAACTCAAAAAAATTAATCGTGATTAATCACACTTATAACAATAGAATACCAATTGAAATTTATTAAATATTTTTGGATGTTTTTCTACATTTTCAATATTGATTTCAATTACAACACAGAATAAAAAGTGCACAGTGCTCACTTTATAGTATTATTTTTGATTACAAATACATGCACTGTAAAAATGATAAACAAAAGAAATAGTATTTTTCTTTTCACCTCATACAAATATGGAAGTGCAATCTCTTTATCATGGAAGTGTAACTTTCAAATGCAGATCTTTTTGCTTACATAACTGCACTCAAAAACAAAACAGTGTAAAACTTTAGCGCCTACAAGTCCACTCAGTCCTACTTCTCGTTCAGCCAATCACTAAGACAACCAAGTTTGTTTACATTGACAGGTGATACTGCTGCCTGTTTCTAATTTACAATGTCACCTGAAAGTGAGAACAGACATTTGCATGGCACTTTGTAGCCAGCGTTGCAAGGTATTTACATGCCAGATATGCTAAACATTCATATGCCCCTTCATGCTTCGGCCACCTGTCCAGAGGACATGCTTCTATGCTGATGATGCTCATTAAAAAAATAATGCATCGATTAAATTTGTGACTGTACTCCTTGGGGGGAGAATTGTATGTCTCCTGCTTTGTTTTACCTGCATTCTGCATATATTTCATGGTATAGCAGTCTCGGATGATGACCCAGCACATGTTCGTTTTAAGAACACTTTTACGGCAGATTTGACAAAACGCAAAGAAGGTACCGATGTGAGATTTTTAAAAATAGCTACAGCACTGGAGGTTTAAGAATCTGAAGTGCCTTCCAAAATCTCAGAGGGACGAGGTGTGGAGCATGCTTTTAGAAGTCTTAAAAGAGCAACACTCTGATTCGGAAACTACAGAACCCAAACCACCAAAAAAGGGTTGCTGCTGGGGTTATCTGACTCAAATGATGAAAATGAAAATGCATCAGTCTGCACTGCTTTGGATCATTATCAAGCAGAACCCATCATCAGCCTGGACACTTGACCTCTGGAATGGTGATTGCAACATGAAGGGACATATGGCAAGTAAATCTCTTTTAACGCCAACTACAACAGTGCCATGCAAATCCCTGTTCTCACTCTCAGGTGACATTGCAAACAAGATGCAGGCAGCATTATCTCCTGTAAATGTAAACAAACTTGTTTGTCTGAGTGATTGGCTGACCAAGAAGTAGGACTGTGTGGACTTGTAGGCGCTAAAGTTTTACATTGGTTTATTTTTGAATGCAGGTTTTTTTGTACATAATTTTACATTTGTAAGTTCAACTTTCATGGTAAAGAGATTGCACTACAGTACTTGTATGAGGTGAATTGAAAATTCAATTTTTTTGTTTTTTATGGTGCAAATAATTGTAATAAAAAAATAAATATAAAGTGAACACTGTACACTTTGTATTCTGTGTTGTAATTGAAATTAATATATTTGAAAATGTAGAAAACATCCAAAAATATTTAAAATAAATGGTATTCTGTTGTTGTTTAACAGCGCGATTAATCGTGATTAATTTAATTGCTTGATGGCTCTAGTAATTACATTTGACTTATCAGGGTAATAATAAAATGATGCCTTTGATTTTGAGTGAACATGTAAATACCTTGTTTATAATAATGTAAGAAATGTACTGCAGGAAAGTGGACAGTAATTACACAGTTGGAGTGACTGCACATGGAATTAATTCTGTTTTAAATCTAATCATGACGAAAGGACAGCAAAAGTCATTGTAAAAGCACAAGACACAATCGAAAAGGCTTTTAAAACAACCTGATGAGGATGAAAACTAGGTAATAGTATTAGAAAAGTAAATAAGTAGACAAAGAAAGTTGAAAGGACAATTAAAGCAAAATAAATTCTGATCTCAAATTGCAGAAGACAGTTTGACTAACAATAAAGGATTCTTAAAGTATCTTTCCAGAGATAATAAAGAAAAATGGGTAATCTCTAAAAAGGGAAACTAGGTCAGAAATATGTGGCAGATTTGTTTTAACTCGCTTCTGCATGTACAAATCAGGAAGCTGATGGGAGTCCGCTGATGAGGAGATCCTGTTGCATCAGATAGTAGGGAAGAAGTTAGTACAGTTCACAGTGGAAATATTTTTGAAAAAAATCCTTTTTTTCTACGTAAATTATGAAGTACAGGTAAGTTCTACAAATCTTAAAAAAAAACAAAAAAAAACCCATAACACTCTGACTGAAATTAGTAACAGTTTCACTAGCTGACAGTGTGTGTTTGTTTTTAATACCAAGTTAAAATATATGGATTAGGAAACTTTACCTCATCTGTTAGAGAAACTAGTAGGAACACCTGGTATAAGGGCCTGGAGGTCTGTTATGCTTAATTAATTGTTGGAGTTCATCAGTTGTTTATATGGCAGACTGCAGAAATTATTATGACTAGTAGCAGCCCAAGTGTGTTAAGTGCTTTCCAAATACAGAGGAAGATGCAGCCTCTGACACAAAGATCATACAGGCTAAAATGCAGGATAGGATATACTTTGATATCTAGATATTCAAAAAGCATTCAATAAAGTACTACATTAATTGGCTAGCAGAAAGTTCTGGTATGTGGATAAACTAACTTTCCTTGGATAAGAAACTGGCTTCGAAGACATTAACTGACTGGACCACACATCATTTTGGTCATGCCAGGAGCTCTTCCTTTGTTAATGGTTCATAAAATATCAGTTTGTCACTTCAGAATTGACACAATCACCCAACGGACCAAGTGTAAGATTTAGTAGGGGTCCCACAGGAATTATAAATCTCTGTGAACCACCATCAAGTATTAGCTTCTCCTGAGATTCTTCAGCTTTAAAAAATCCAGTTGGGTTGTGTTATTGACAACAGACCATCAGAAGTCACTGCATAGACTTTCTGCTACCAGTGGAAAAATCCAAGGCAGTGATTTCAAGTCACTGTGACCGTGACCCAATTGAGATATTGAAGTCAGTGTAAAGACTCTCATTGGTTTCAGTAGGTTCTGGATCAGGCCCATCAGTAGGATTTTGTCTTCCTTGGTACGGTGTCCTAGGGAAAGTTTTTTGTTTGTTTTTAAGCAGCAACACAGTACAGGAATTGAAAATATAGCAAAATAAGGATGCAGGCAGATTGAAATGGATATGGATCTTGTATAGGTCAAAAGGTGGAAAGTTCCATCTAATCTAAAAACATGGTACAATGGCTCAAAATACAAAATATTGTATATTTTCGATGGAATGCCCATAAGCCATACTAACCAAGAAAGGTTATTGAAGAACAATCCCTGACACCAAGAGTCAACATCTAACAGACAAAGTAGCAGGGTACATAGAATACAATATAACCCTGAGAAATGGCATTTGTTGCTGTGCAAAGCACTGTTTAGATTGCCTTGTTAGTGTTGTGTTAGCTTTAATCTCTGTCATAGAAGAGGTGATTTTTAGATCTGTAGTGAGTGCACTCTCTGAAGGGTAACCACAGTCATTCCAGGCTTTAAAAAAAATACTTACTGTGATGAAATAGTTAAAGGGGTGAATTGAACTTTAAGGTCACCCAATTAGGTATGTTCATAATTGTGAAGGGATTTGATAATCAAACTGGTCTCACAGGGAAGGGTTCCAAAGAGGGAAAGTCGGACTGTACGCTGTTCCCTAATGTCCAAACTCGATCAAGCTTTGCACACGCACATTTGCATCTGCAAAAAACAGAATTTGTGTGCACAAGGGGTGTTTGCTGTTTTGCAGGCACATGTTGAGTCTAGACAGCTTCCACTAGGAAACTGAGCTCATGATATAATCTGCCTTTGATATTAAATAGTTAAATGCATATAGGACCCAGACATTTGATGAGCTGAGCTCCCTCAACTTCCATATATAGGAGGGCCCTCAGCACCTGAGGGCATCTGGCCCTGGAGGTGCAGTGGCACAGAAAGCAGTGGGGGTGAGAGAACCAAGAGGTCCGTCAGTCTGTGAAGCTAGTCCTTTAAGGAATTAGTTTCTTTTGTTTCTTCTGTACCATTACTGATCACTAGTGGTGGATTTGAGCAGTATTTAATGATTGATTTAACCCCTAACGCTCTGCTTTTCTCATCCTTCCCCTTCTCCTGTGTGTGTCCGTCTGTATGTGCGTGCTTTTTGTTTTCCTTTGTTGGTGGCTTGTTTTTTCCTGTCCTTACGTTGTGGTGCTGTTCACGCTGCAGAATTCGTCCAGCTCTGCCTCTTCAGAAGCTTCTGAAACCTGCCAGTCAGTGAGCGAGTGCAGTTCCCCCACCTCAGTCAGCTCAGGCTCCACCATGGGGGCTTGGGCCTCCACAGATAAGGTGAAAAATTTCATCTCAGACATACGAATCTTCTGGCTCATTTAGCCAAGCCCAGACATTGAATAACAGCATGCATGGGACACGGAGCTAAGACCCTTCCCTGTGAAGATGAGAAAAGGAACTGTTACACACTCCCTTAACAAATGAATACATGAATAAACTATAGTGAAACTTGTCTAACCTGCCAGTCGGGGGGCCTACAAATTGGTGGTTTAAGAGGTGGTTTTCTAACAAAGGTGCAGCCAAACTGTACACTCTGTGCTTGGGGGCACTGTGGGAAGTTGTCTACAGAGAGTAGTTGCCGAATATGAGTGGCCTCTCGTTCAGGTTTCACTGTCCATGTTTTTTCTCCAAATTATGTATTATGCATTAAGCTCTGAGAAACCCAGGTATGCAAAAAAACCACACCACAGTAGAATAAATTTTGGATAAACTCTAAATCTAGGGGAGCCAGTGATATCAGTATCCATTCTCATCCAGCCATTTTTTCTTCCTTCCCTGGTCATTATGCTGCCGGAACATGTCATTTTCGGAGGCTGTGCACTTTCCTCTCTCCATTTTATTGCATATGATAAAGCTGACATGAATGTTTTCAACTTCGGAAATGTTTAGTTTCCATGTTCCAGAGCTGCATCATCAATAAATTGTTGAGTCTCTTTTTTTTAAAAGACCATCTCCAGGGGAGACCAGGCAAAGCTGCTCAGCCCAAAGAAAATGATTTCTGGATTGTCCTCTGAAATTTGTTAAGTCAAATAACAATTTTCAAGCAGGCACACTTCAGGAGCAAATATTAGAGCCGTTTTTTAATTAGTTGTTAATTTGTAGCAGTTCTCAATTTTTTTGCTTTAAAATTAAGATACTTTCTACCCAGAGCACGTCAGTCACCGTATATTCCATACTCATCTTGTTTATATTAATTTATTTTTTGTTTGTTTTTGTTTTGTTCTGTTTCCAGTTGTCTAATGGGTTTTATCACTGTAGTTTATCAAGTGACCCATACCTAGCTTCAGTTGGTGCAGGTCCTTTCCCTCATTTCCCGCCTGTCTCCCGCACATGGACTCGGGCTTCCTCAACCCTCCTTCCAGACCGCGGTCATTATTACACCATTGGGCCAAGCATGTTATCATCATCTAAGATCCCTAGCTGGAAGGTTTGTGTTTCTTTTTTTGCAGCAATGCTCTCTCCATGCCTTTCGATACTCACTGCAGTCCTTGCCTTTCAAATCACGCTTAATTACCAGTTGATTTGCTCTGTTTAGTACCATTCTAAAGTGGACTTTATATGCCAAATATTTACCACAATCAGATTATAAATGTACAAAGAACTAAATCAGTATTTCCGCATGACCATGAACAGTCTAACGTTTGTAAAATACTTACCTTTAAAAATAGACAGGGTTGGTCTTAAAAAGAGAGGGGGTTGTTCCTATGCAGGCACTCTGGGTTCTGTTCAGCAGGTGGTAGGATTTCCACAAGTTGCTTAGCACCCCACTAAACTTCTGCCCGAAGAGGCAAATGTAGAGTGTTGGCATCTAGTTCACTTTGTTAATCAATTTAAAAAACATCCACTATGTGCATGTGTTGCTTTAGCTATTGTAATGAACTACTAGAGAATACCCCTGTCTTTTAGTGGATGGAATCAGAACTGTTCCATTGTGTCATAGGCCCAATACTGCCCAGAGCTTTCAGAGATTCTCATTTAGTTCAAATGGGAGGAGTAGGCCTGTGTTTTTGGACCAGGAGAATCTGAGTTCTGTCCTCTTGAAGCTCCAAGTAGCCATGGTGTGCATCATGCAGACAGCTGTGAAGTTCTTGGGTGGCTATGGATTTGTTACAAAGATTGCAGCTTTTTTAAATGGGACTTTTTATAAATTAAATCCAGACTTGGGATACTTATTGCAGCTGTAGAATGCTACATACAGGCTTCCCGTTCTACCCCACCTTCTGAAACTTGGAGTCTGGAGAGCTACCTCCCTCTGAAAGCCCTATATGGAGGATGGTAATGACCACCTCTGGGCTTGGGTATCTTCTATGAGTCCTCCGTTGACTTGAAGAGGGTAGAGAAGAGGCTGATTAGCAGCCAGGCTGCTACAAGAAATAGGCCATGTAGTCTTAAAGTTCTGGCAGTTCACTTATGACAAAGGATAGAGAAAGGACTTCATGTACAGATTAGAGAAGAACTCTTTACAATTAATTGAGTATTATCATTTGGTAAGTAGTACCTCTGGATCTGATCATCAGTGAATTTGTAGTCCCACCAAATTTCTCTGCTGAACACTTTTCCTAGTGCATGCTCTATAGTTTCTATGTATCTGCAGAATTTTCACTGCTTAATAGAGCCATAAGCGTATATATTCCCAATAGCTTGAAAAGTTGCCTCCTTAGTGGATTCAGCATCATCAGTATGCAAAGTAAAGTTAGCCCTCCTCGATATAGCTCTTAGCTGAAATCTAGGTTTTAGTTAATAAGTAGCTTTAAAAGAAAATACTCAGAATAAATGTATGCTTTTGATGGGGTATTTAGATCTGTTTAAGACCAAATTTTCGGAACACTGGAGCCATAATGTGATGTGTGCAGTTTCTGCTATTGCACATGCAGGTGAATTTTTAGATAGCTAACTGGCCATTTGCACATGCATTGCAATTGCTCATTTGTGGTAATGACATAAATTTTGCCTCTGTACTTTAATTTAGGCTTTAAATGCAACTGAGTTTTACCTGGAGAGAATTAAGGTATTTTAGGTACCTTGTTTAAAGGAAGATTAGAAGAGATGGGTTTATATCATGAACTTTTTTTATAAATATCATGAGAATTAAGTATTTTATTTTACTTTTTCCAATATTGCACCCACATTTGATACCTAATCTGCTGCTGTGTTGGTATTGTTCTATAATAGGAATTGTGGTGTTTCCACATAGACCATATGTTTACTAATGGAAACATTTCCTTAGGATTGGGCTAAACCAGGTCCGTATGATCAGCCTATGGTGAACACCTTGCAACGCCGCAAAGAGAAACGTGAACCAGACCCTAATGGAGGAGCCCCAAGTGGACCATCTGTGCCCACTGAGGAGGCCCAGAGACCTCGGAGTATGACTGTGTCAGCTACCACAAGGGTGATGCTCTAATTTTTACTAAGGAGCTCGGTGCAGAGGGGACGTATTTGTTAGCTCTTGCAAACATTTTAGTTCAAGTGCTTTCTGTGGGCACAACCCTTTTTATAAAGACAGAATGGTTAAGGCATGGGCATAATCTTTAGAATTCATAAATATGCATCAACGGAGGATACACTGTTCAGTATGTTGGCACTTGTGGAACTATGATGTAAGAAGAAACACCTATTTCTCTCTCTCTTTTTTTTTTTAAATGGTGACTATTTAGAAATAATCCTGTTGGGTTGTGGGTGACTCAGGTTGAGGTGGGAAAGGATACAACAGTGACAGGACCAAACTTGGTGCGGACTCGGAAGTATTGTCCCGACGGAATCAGACGTAAATCTAATGAGCTGCTTTCCTGTGTGTAACTAGCAGGGAGAGGAGATAGAAGCATGCGAGGAGCTAGCTCTCGCTCTGACAAGAGGTCTGCAGCTGGACACCCAGAGAAGCAGCAGAGATTCCTTGCAGTGCTCCAGTGGCTACAGCACTCAGACGACCACACCGTGCTGCTCGGAGGACACTATCCCGTCACAAGGTACACAGATCTAAGCTGCTGCACTTCTTGACCATTCCAAACGAAGGCCATCACAGCCCCTAACTTCTCACTGCTAATGGATTTGAAGTCAGGAAATGTTGCTCTCTTCTGGTTAGTGATGGGAGAAGAGTGAAGCTAACATTACCGTGCTGATGGCTTGTTCAGGCTTAAGTGTGAGCAGTATATTAACAAATTTCATCTTGTAAGCTTCTGAGCCTCTTCTCCCTTAAACAGCAAATAAGGACAAAATTCACTCCAGTGGAGTGATGCCTGCACAACACCTTACGCACTAACTAAAGACTTATCAGAGGTTTGAGGAACTGTGTAGGGGAGAATTTCATCTTAAGTATCGTACCATTTTTATAGTAAATCTGATTGATCTTTTATGGGTTTTATTTAATAATGTTCTGCATGATTTGTCTCACTGACTGTGTAGCCTTTTGGGTGGGCCTGTGTTGTCCAATCCATGAACTTTGCTCAGTAGCTGTCTAGTTCTGGTTTCTTCATTCTGTGAGCTTTTTTGAACATAGGTGGGAATTGTAGTAACTTCAACTGAAAAATAGATTTGCTGAAAGTTTATTTGGGGATACGTGACAAATTGCATTCAGGATTTATTTTTAATTCAGCTTCAGAAGAGGCAACCCAGCTAAGAGGGAGTGAGCCGGCTTCTATTTTTTGTGCACCGCTAAAATTGTTTACTAATTTTGAATCCATTTCACCTGTGTAAGTCCATTAAAGGTAATAAGGGTTGGGTAGTTATAACTGAAGGTCTAATTTGGCATAACCTCTGACTTCTAGTGTGTGAGAAGGAGGATTAACACTCAGAGCTCAGGCTGAGTTTGAAGGGCTGGCCATTAGAAAGTATTTTTACCCATAAGTCGAGCATATCTGATGCAGAAATCATTGAGACACAGCAAATGTGCACCTCCACAATGCAAGTTTTAGAACTGCCTTTTAGACCAGGGCTGCACTTCCATCATCATTGACAAATTCAAAATATTGGGACGTGGCTAACAGGACAGAGTAGTCAGTGGTTTTAAAAGTTGGGTTCTTTACGGTTGGCACCCACATTTCTTAGACACCTGAGTAAGTGATCTGATTTCTTCAGAGGTGCTGAGCACCCATAACTCTCATTAACTTCAATGAGAGATGTAAGTGCTTATCACCCCTCAAATCAGGCTACTTAGGCGCTTAACGTTAGACACTTAGCTTTGAAAATTGTGACCATAGTATCTTAGGCTTGTTCATCTTTTGGAAAAAGAAGAACAGGAGGACTTGTGGCACCTTAGAGACTAACAAATTTATTAGAGCATAAGCTTTCGTGGACTACAGCCCACTTCTTCGGATGCATATGCATCCGAAGAAGTGGGCTGTAGTCCACGAAAGCTTATGCTCTAATAAATTTGTTAGTCTCTAAGGTGCCACAAGTCCTCCTGTTCTTCTTTTTGCGGATACAGACTAACACGGCTGCTACTCTGAAACCTTTCATCTTTTGGGTGCATGCACATGCTGATAAAGTGTGTCTTTTGCAAATATTAATAGATACTGACTTCAGACTTAGTACTGTTATACACTTACTTTAGACTCACTAACCTGATTCAGCTGTTTGCTCCAGCTTGTTTCTAACGGTATCCTTTGGCGTCAGTTTCAGATTATGATTATTTCTCTGTGAGTGCTGATCAGGAGACAGAACAACAAGAATTTGACAAATCCTCAACCATTCCAAGAAACAGTGACATCAGCCAGTCCTACCGCAGAATGTTTCAGGCCAAGCGTCCTGCTTCTACGGCAGGCCTGCCAACGACGCTTGGACCTGTAATAGTTACACCCGGTGTTGCAACCATCAGACGGACCCCTTCCACCAAACCTTCGGTCAGACGAGGTACCATAGGGGGGGGCCCTATTCCAATCAAAACTCCAGTAATTCCTGTCAAAACGCCAACTGTACCAGATGTACTAGGGGGACTGCCAGGCATCCTGGGTGGGGCAGAAGAATGTGCTGAGCAGAGTCCTGAGTCTGAATCAGCAGGCGACGGTGGGCAAGGAGTCAACAGTATGCTCTCTTCCTTGTGGAGCGGGCAAGCATCTGTCAACCCTCCACCACCAAGCCAGAAGCTGAATACCCCAGATGAGCAGAGACAAGCAGTCCCTGAAAGTGAGGGAGAAGAAAGCGAAAGGGATAGCTCAAGAACCCTTGCCCCCCCATGCCAGCCAAAATGTGACCCAGGAGACCTGAGCCCAGGAGATGCCCCACAAGGCGAAGACATGCTGAACGCCATTCGCCGTGGTGTCAAACTGAAGAAAACTACCACAAATGATCGCTCAGCACCTCGTATTTTGTAGACAGGAGAGTGCTGCCAGAGTTCTAGTCACTGAGAATGAACTGTGATGAAACCTTATTTGTCTCTATCCATTCCAATCTATAATCAAAAGCTTTTGTAGGAAACTCAGTAATAGACCGTTTTGAAGGTACTATAAAGGGGAAAACAAGATGAAAGCGCATAGTAACAGACATTTTCACTAGTGTTTTAATTTGTAAATATCAATGATTTTGTTTCTGCACGTTTTTGATCTAAGACCCCCTTTTAATTTTTTCTGAAGGTGCCAAATCCCATTTAACTTTTGTATAACTCTTTGTAAAGTTTTAAATACGCAAGAGGGAAAAAAAATTAAGTAGTTAACTTTGGCAAGGAGATTTACTGCATTTGGCTTTTTTGCAGGTTTTTGTAGAGCACCTTGTAATAGTGAGGTTTAAAAGAAATGATACTTCTGTGTATAAATGAACCAGTAAGGAATAGATACTCATTTAAGTATAATGATTTTGTTTGTCTGTTTGAAAAGCAGGAATAACAATTGATAATAAAAGCAATATAATGCAAGAAAGAAACCTGCAATTGGTAGAGTATTGGGGGATAATTGGGGGAGGGAAATGCCATCAAAATAGCAGATGCTGTTGCACAAGAGTAGCCTAGTAGGATTAAGTGCTAGTAGCTTCACAGTAAGTGCATCCGAATAAGCCATATTGGATTGCGGTGTTTGTTTCTGTAGCGTGTTTAAGACTTTAGTTTTTTTCCCCCACGTTTCTTCTAGACTGCACAGCAACAACTTTCAGTCATATGCATGCCACCTGAACTGTGTAGGCTTAGATGTCCTCCATTACTTTCCATTTTGCTCATCCTTTCATCGAATACAAACAAGTTCAAGAGGCTTAAGGCAGTTACAAATGTGAAAACGTTTTAAAAATGATAGCAGGGAGTTCTTAGATATATCAAAATGCCTTTTAGTGACTGAGCCCAGCAGGCTGGGCACCCCGAAAAGCCTGAATATTTTGAGAAAACACTTAATGATTTGACCACAGTCACCAGCTTAAGATCTAGTAAATTGCAAATATATTTCATTTCCAATTCAGGGGCTTGTTTTTCTTACCGTCTTTTAAATGGCAGTTGATTGGCTTTTACTAAATACTGAAAAATAGGGGGTTGGGCGAAAGATTTGTATTTAATGTCACTTCTCTGAGACTGACCACTCTGTTCCCTTTTTTGTATTCTAGGTAATGTATTTTTGGAATGTTGTTGATAGAATTATAGATGATGGATTTTTTTCTTAAAGTAAAATTAAGTTATGACTGCAGTACCCATCTCCTGAAGCCAATAGAAATGTGCACAACTTGGAGTGCCGCAAGTGTTCTGTTCAAACAGTCTAAAAGGGCACAACCTGCCTATCTTCTTCAACCCCAAAAGTGAGATAGGTACCAGGCTTGTCGATTTGTGACTGTTAAAATACACCAAAAAAAATGTAAGGGGCTAGTTTCCACCTAATACTGCAGATTTCTGTTGGCTTTTGTCTTGCCTACATAACCTCTTATGCTTTAATACATAACTGCATTGGATGTGAGACTTCTTGTAACTGAATAGTCACTCTGTTCTATATAATATTTACACTGCTGTGGTTGCTTAACATTTTTATATTATGGCTTTAAAGCAAAAAGGCATGATTCTTAAAATATATGAAACCTTCCTTTCTTTGAAAAACAAGCTCCTTATTACCGAATATAATAAACAGTAGTGCCTGTGGTGGGGCCCACCGATCTTGATAAAGTCGCTGATGCATTGTGCAAATGATGCGTTGAGATGGTTTTTGCTTAAACAAAAACTGTTAGGAAATAATCTCAATAGTTAAAAGTGTTATTTAAACCTTTGAAATAAATGGATGTAACTGTACCGAAGTACAGCTTTTCACTTGTTTAGTTCTTAAACGTAAGTATAATCTCGGTAAATGTAATATAAAATGTTGCCAAATTCAATGTAGAAAGAATGTGACAAAACACTTTGGATAGTTCTATTGTTTGTGTTTTTGCATATTGTAAAAGCAGTGTCACAGCTAAAAAATAAAAAGTTTCTAATGGTAAATTATTGTGGTTTAGTTGCTAGTTTGTACTGAGAGTTGACCTCTCCTTGTGCAGTTTTTTGTTCTAAACTGGTATAAATAATTGCTGTAACTGTGGGTCTCCCTTCTACATTGTAATGATTGCTTCAGCCTACATTATAAATAAAGAACTGATGGAAAATGCGTGTTTTTCCATTCTTAAAAAAGACTCTGTCCTTTCAGGGCTTTGGATGTAGATGTTTTCCTTTGTCTAATTCCTTTAAAAAAAAATATAAAACACAGAACATGCAAATCATACCTGAACTCCAAGCATCTGAATCATGCATGTAGGTAAGCAGAAGGTAAACAAAATAAGGACTCTTGGAGATTATATTTTTGTTCAGTTGTTTTTTCCTGGGGTGTTTGGAGAGGTGGCCTGAGGTTCGAGGAGAAAGATACAATGTCCTTAATGCCAAACAATTATATTTCCCTGCCCCGGCCTGCACTATTACTTGTAGAGTTCTTTGTTTCCTGGACAATACTGTGCTTTCAGTGTATCTGTTCTCCGGGTGGACTGCAGTTATTCTTTTGCCTTAGGACGAAGATTTCTGCTGTTGATGCTGCTTGTGTTCTAATAAATATATTAGTCAGTATCAAGCATAACAGTAAGTGCTATCTTCCATATATCTCTGACTGATGTCTGCTCTCAGTTCTGGTGCCTGTCCTAAAGACAAAGGTAGGATGGCAAGGAATTGTTTTAAAACTACCATGCAGTGACCTAATTTACCTGCTGCTGAAACAGACAAATGAAAACTTTAGGACATGAATTTTCATTAAGACATGAAAGGGAAACTCAGGGTGGTTGAGCTAAATATATGTTGTGCCTTTAAAAGCAGTACACCTCTACCCCAATATAACGCGACCTGATATAACACGAATTCGGATATAACGCGGTAAAGCAGCGCTCCGTCAGATCAAAGCAAGTTCGATATAACGCGGTTTCACCTATAACGCGGTAAGATTTTTTGGCTCCCGAGGACAGCATTATAGGTGAAACCGCGTTATATCGAACTTGCTTTGATCTGACGGAGCGCTGCTTTACCGCGTTATATCCGGTATAAATATCGGGATAGAAGTGTTTATTTGCATACCCACTGCACTTTCTACTGCCATAATTTATTTCATAAGTGCACGGTGCTGCTAGGCAAACTTATATAACCTTGAGGCACTTTCCTAATGGTTCTCCAGTGTGTCTGTCAGCTTTGACCCTGTGTGCAAACATTTGAAAGAAGTATTTTCCTAGAGAACATCAGACATAGGGCCATCAGATCTGACAGCCACTGAAGTCAATGGAAAGATTCTCACTGGTTTCAGTGAGCAATGGATTGGCTCTTTAATGCTAGTTGTAAACACAGAGACTTCAGACAAGTGGAACAAAAAGGGTATTTTGATTTATTTGTCCCCAAAAGGTCACAATAGGCAACAACTTGGATCTGTTTAGTGTTTATACTGGAGGTAGGAGTTGAGTTGACAAACAACACAAGAATCATGGGAGGTTTAAAAAAAAAGTGGATTGTGTCCATTTTAAAGAAAAAGAATCCCAAAATTCTATGTAATTAGTTGCTAAAACAAAGGAGCTGTTGGAACTTGTTTATGGAAAACAACTCAAACGATCCTGATTTTTGGGTGGCTTTTTTAGATTACAAGTTTAGTTGATAAAGGCAATAGTGCTGATGTAATATATTTAAGACTTCTGCAAGACATTTGACTTGGTACCACATGACACTGATTAAGAAGTTGAAATAATGCAAAATCAACATGGTACATATTAAATGGCTTAAAAACAGGTCTTAAAATGTAACTATAAATGGGGAATCATCGAGCAGGTATGTTTCTGGTGGAGTCGTGCAGGGATTGGTTCCTGGACCTATGCTATTCAACATTGTTATCAATGAGCTGAAAAAACAAAATCATCACTGATGAAGTATGCGGGTGACACACAAATTGGGGTGGTGGGAAATAATTAAGATGATGAAGTGATCTGGAATGTTTGATAAGCTGGGCACAAGCAAACGTGTTTTTAATACCACCTAATGGAAATGTATACGTCTAGGATCAAAGAATATAGGCCTTTCTTATAGGATGGGAGACTCTTGAAAGAACTTTGTGCTTCTGGTGGCTAATCAGGTGAACATTAGTTCCCAGTGCAAACCTGGTGGCCAAAAGAGCTAATTCAATCCTTGGATGTATAAACCGCATCTCAAGTAGGAGTAGGGAGGTTATATTACCTCTGTAGTTAGCACTAGTGGAACTGCTATTGCAATACTGTACCCAGTTGTGGTGTCCACAATTCAAAAGTTAATAAATGTTAATAAAGCACTGGAACAACTTACCAAGGGTCATGGTGGATTCTCCATCACTGGCCATTTTAAAATAAGGATTGGATATTTTTTCTAAAAGAACTGTTCTAATTCAAACAGGAATAAATTCATGTGAGTCCAATGGCCTGTGTTATGTAGGAGTCAGATTAGATAATCACAATGGTCTCTTCTGACCCTGGAATGTATGATTTTGGACTGGGCTAACTTCCAAAATTTTGCTGCCATTATTAGAGCTGCTGTGCTACATAGAACCTAGCTCTGGCAGAGAGTGGTTTACAAATGCATGAGTAAAGGAGGCTTAGATGGGACTCCTGTTACGAACAAGTCATCTCTACGACAGCCCTGTCAGTGAGAGCCACCTCCTCCCTCAGCCCAAGGCATAGCAGGGAACTGCACCAGAGGCTAAAGGGGGAAGAGGAACATCCTGTGTATGTGCAGAACAGTTCTGTGCTAAAGATCAGGGGTCATATGTAAGAGAGAGTTGTGCTCACGTTGGCGAGGCGTGCTGGAATGTGGCACAGACCACCTGCTGGAGGGAGAAGGCCCTGTTCTGTCGAAGATGAGTAATCTTCAGGAGGGTGTGCCACAGAAAAGCTAAAATGTATATGAATTTCAAAGGCAGATAAATCAATCTTAGTTAAGCAGTCCCAGTGTATTCAAGTCTAAGGGAGGCAGTGTGGCTCAGTGGATAAAGCCTGGTGCCGCAGTCAGGAGACCCAGCTTCTGGAGAAAGGCATAACCCAGTCAACAGCTGGAAGTTAAAGCCATGTACATTTATATTATAAATGCCACTTTATCAATGAGGGTGATTAACCATTAGAACAAACTAATAAAGCAAGTGGTGGGTCCTCCATCTCTTGAAATCTTCCAAGACAGGAGGCCTTTCTGGAAAATATGCTTTAGTCAAACAATTATAGAACTCAATAGTGGGATAACTGGAGGAAATTCTGTGGCCTGTGATATAGAGGAGGTTGGACAAGATGGTCCTGTCTGGCCTTAAAGTCTATGAATGTCTGACTCTGGAGATTAGAGAGACAAAGTGGGATAATATCTTGAGGCATACAATTATATTGCACACAAAGAGTGTGGAGATGACATTTCAGTTCATTGGTAAAGTACTAAATGAAGAGTTAAATTACTTGGACTATTTCCCCATGAGTTTGTTGCTCTTACACAAGCTCCATTTTTGTGTGCTCTGATAGAACTATGATTGGGTGACGCCTGCAATGTAAAAAGAGAATAAAGTAGCACTCAGCTTTATTCTCCTCTCCAAACTTGTACACCCTGGTTAGAACTCACACCCCTCATTTCTCCCCTGCAACACCAGCCTAACTGAGAATGAGAGGCTATACTAGAAGCTACTGCTCTCTAAAGGTGGCACTGTTAGATACTGACTTACCTCCGTCTTCCTAGACCAGTTTGGTGAGAATATCTTCAGTACCTGATACAGAGTTGGACCAACCTTCTGTCCTTTACCATGATTGCAGCAAACAGTGGTAAAGGATGTAAGTAGTGATTAAACAATTTTGGTCTATGACCTAGCCACAGAGCACTGGAATTATGTCCCAGGCTGCTAGGGTGATGTCTTATGTTTCTGGTGGATGTACAGACTGTGCCCTAGAAGGCACAATGCTTTTAGGGCAGGCTAAAACAGTATCCGCTTTCTGCAAAAATGTCTACCTCAAACCTGTCCAAATTCTCCAACCAGCTCCAGCTACAACCCATTTTCCATGATCACATGTTGCAAAACACCAGTCGAGAGTTTCTGGATTCGATTGCATTCACTATCTAGATGCTAAGACAACATGCACATGAAGATTTTAATTTCTCCCATTAACTTGCCAGGAGCTGGTTTTATAGAGAGAGACAGACTTCTGCCTTCTGGGCACCTGATGCTCCATGATCTCTTGCAACTGGATTTTCCTCAGAGTCTTAACACCTTTTTTGAAACTCCTCTCTCTAGTTTAATGAATAGTGCCAGCAGGTGGAGCTATTCAGAAAACATACAGTCTCACTCTCTGCTCCAAGGAGCAGGACTAGGGCTTTGTCTCCAGGTAGGCATGTTTTCCATTGAGTTGGCTCCCTATCTTCTGTGCCCTGCTGTAGAGAGAGGCTTTTTGATGACAGGAGTCTGTGTGAAAGCACAGTAGCAAGTCCACGTAAGATAAAAAGGGCTTCAGCTCACAGCCCAGCTGCATATTATGGCACCAAGGCAAAGCTAAAACTGTTTGGGGAAGAAAGTCGGCTACAGGAACTGGCTTTGTAGAGTCTCCAAATCCCGTAGGCTTTGCGTACATGGTGCTCCCGACAAGGTGAAACATGGTAGCATAGGCAGACAAGCCTTTAGCAGCTCAGAATGGAAATTCAGTAAGACCTGGCATTTTGGAATTAACAAGCTCAAAAGTGTGAAATACAGTATATGAGCAGCTTCAAGATGCTGGTAAAATCCACTGAGCAAGACTCCCCATCCCTTTCAGATTGCTACACAAGCCAGTAATTGCTCCAGGAAGAGCTTTAGTAAGTTCTTGTTATGGTCAGTATCTTGAACCCCTCACTCTTCCCCCTCCGATGGGCAGTCCTGATGCCTACAGGCGTCAACACCACTACCATGTTAATGCCTGCACCCCACACCTAGCTCAGATGCCTCATATTTGATAGTATTAGTTGTTACTATTTCATTAGGATAGCCTGAGAGCTCTGTCCTGTAAGCCTGTTCTCTCAATTCTTTCACATCTGCTTTACTGCAGCATGGCTCTGCCTGCCACTCTCCTGCCATATTGCCAGCCCGCTGGTGGTGGTGAACCCTGTATTCCCCTCGCACATGGCCTAGGCCAGTGTTATTTTACCACAGCTGTCCCCCACCCCATATTATTACTCCTGGGGGAATGCTGTACCACCGTGCACATGCAGAATTCATGTCCCCTACAGATTTTTCTTTCCCCCACTGCAGAATAATGCATTCTGCTGGGGAGGTGCTGCAATTACATGTTTTTCCCACCCGAGGCTGCTGTCTCAGGGCCAAAGCAGCCAGCCACCAGTACAGGTGAAGAGATATGGACTATGAGGAGGATGGACAGTGTGGGGCACTGGGGTGGGGTGGGGGGTTCAGAAGGGCTAGTGGCTGGAACAGACTAGGGTGGGGGCACAGGACCTAATGGAGTGACAGCATTGAGCCAGGGGCTGAATGGGAGTGGAGGGTGCAGGGATACATGGGGATGGAGGGGCTGAGTAGGGATGTGGGTCACAATGGGACAGGAGGTGCCTGAGTGAGTGCAGTGACAGATGGCGGGAGGAACACATGGGACCGGCAGTGGTGCATGACTGAATGGGAGAGACTAGAGGTGAGCTAGGATCTGCATGGGGGAGGCTCCCCAACTTGTTAAAAATCTGCCCACCAAAAAAAACAAAAACCCACCACCTGTTCCATACTTTTCCCACACCTAACAATCCTCCATGCTCACTATCAGTTCCCTCTCCCTCACCTCCTCTGTTACCCCTGACCTCCCCCAAGCTTTTGCACTGTTTGTGAGAAATGTTTGTACTGTAGTTTAAATGAATTACTCAAAGTTCTGTATTAATATGCTTAGTAAGGAATCTTTTTTGTTGTCTGTTGTTAAACATATTTCAAACTGTCAGTGAGTAAGTTACCAAAATAATTGAAACATGATAATATTATGCTTTACAAATAAGATTTAAAATTTTAAAATTTTGTTAAATTAATTTTTTGGTGCTGAATTCCCCCAGGTGTGCCATATGCAGCACAGCATTCTAACCCATACTCCCTCCCCAATATCTTTTCTTACCAGTGCAGCAGAGCAACCTAGCTCATTATGTCAACCTACATGGCCCAAGGGATCACTCACATTTCTGGAATACACAAGTGTGATAAAGCTTTTCTCTTTCCATAAGTGCCAAAATAGACTTGCCTACCATTTCACTCAGCCCAGCAGAGACTTTCATTCAAGCAACACTCCCAGCTGTTTAATTGGAGTCAGCATGCTGAGGCTTTGAGCACTAAACAATTTGAATGGCTGTGATTCTACAGTAACACATAAGCACAAATTACCTACCCAGCATTTTTCCTTCTTTGAAGTGGGCAACTGGTGTTCTGGGAACCCCACCCAGGACATCACCTAATTGACATTAAATTCCTATTAGAGGGGAACTCTTCCCTTACAGAGCATTCCTGCAGAGAGATGGAGATTCTTAAACTTCTCACGAGAGAATCTTTCTTGCTATAAATCTTTCCCAGTTGTTATGTATTAATGAAAGAGTAGCTAAAATAGTATACTGCATGGGAGGAGACTACTCTTAGAAATGAGTAATCAGAATTGATTAGTTTGTTTCCTCCGCTTCAGCAGTTTTCTAGAGATTGTGAGGCAATCAGGTCTCTAAACATGTCCACCTGCTGGTACTACATGGTAATGCTAGAGGGGATTAAGGGAAAAAAGGCTTTGTGCTTGGCAGATGAGGAATTTCTCAGTTGTACTATAACAGAGCACCATGGGCCAGCTTCAGAGAAGGAAGAGTGGTTCTTTAACCCATCAACCTTTTACCCCCACTCAGGGATATTGTAGAGTATGTATTCCTTACAGCACCTGATCTTAAATTGAACTTTGCACCCCCTTGATAATCTGTAGGTTATTCCCTGATAACCAGAAACTTCTATGCTTAAACTCTGTACCATTCACTTTTTTTTTTAAACATCTTAATAAAAATTTTATATCCGCACCATGGACCAGCTTCAGAGAAGGAAAAGTGATACTTTGCATAAATAACGTTGGTACCACTGCATAAACAAACTTGCATCTAGCATTTGCATTACCTTAGTTTCATTAAGGAACATTTATCTTAATGAATGCAAGAGCATCTAGATTTCCCTGCTGACTAACACATTTACACAGTTTAAGATAAACAAGTCATTTATTCCCAGTGTTTGAAACTAGGACTTTTTCCTTCCACCAGAGGAGACTGCTGCATCAAGCCAAATACTATTAAAAGGATTCTTTAAAGGTTGATTGTTTTTAAGGATCAAATCACTTTTAGTCCATTTAGCCAAATCAGTAGAAGGCTCTCAAGCATTCTAACGTGAAACAAAAACAATGCAACTAGTTTACTAGCGATGCACCCCTAGTTTGCAGTACTACATAAAATTGCTGATAAGCACTTATCCAAATGCATTTTTGGACAAGTGCTTACACTTTAGTTTAGTCTGTCTTGCCATGTAGTAGTTATTAAGTGCAGTGTCTTAAAGTAAAACAGCAAAAAGAGAAGAGAGCAGGGCTTGTGACCTTTTCTTCTGCTTCATTGTATAGCGGTAGCCTGCCCATCTTTTTCTGCTTGTCTTTCACCTTTGAAATTCATATCCTGTCTAGGAGGAAAGACCAATGGAAGAACTAGTGTGAATGATAACACAAGGCATGAGTGAAAGTTCAGTTATTAAGAGGGTTAGAGATTTCTCATCACTGTTGAGAACTTGGCACCTATTTAACTTCAATAAAAGCCTCATTCAGCCATCCTCCAATCAAACTAGGGAAGGCCAGAAATTAACATTTCAGAAGCAGAATTAACGTTTTACAGGAAGAGGTCAGTGTAGAGGGATGCACAGCATCCAACTAAAATGTTGTGTACTTGGCTGAAAAAAGGCATCTGACCTATAGGCCCCAAATGATTTGTGAAGATACAGATGCCTACACATTACAGTAGAACTCAGATACAAACACCAGACTTACAAACTGACCAGTCAACCACACACCTCATTTGGAACTGCAAGTACACGATCAGACAGAAATGGGGGGGGGGGGGGGGGAGCAAATACAATACTGTTAAACTACTAAAAATAAAAGGAAAGTAGCGTATTTCTTCTGCATAGTAAAGTTTCAAAGTTGTATTAAGTCAATGTTCAGCTGTAAACTTTTGAAAGAACCATAACGTTTTGTTCAGAATTATGAACAACCTCCATTCCTGAGGTGTTCATAACTCTGAGGTTCTACTGTACAATAGGTAGTCTTGATGCCAGAGTTAAGGTAGCAGCACATCACTGAATCCCATCTAAAGTATATTCATGTTTATTTTAGTTTTATTGTGCATTAAGTACAACAGTGCATGTTAACTGGAATTCCTACTGGTTGTAGAGAACAAACTACTAGAGTGTAATTTGCTTGTTCATGCACGGATTCTTTTACATTGGTGGGTCTCGGGGTCTTGTTACATAGTGCCACCACAGAGGTGGCAGATGCCCTTCTTTGCGAGCTGGGGGCAAGGCTTCAGTCTCAGGACCATCAGGTGGAGTTTCATCCGCTAGCTGCTTAACCTAAAACATACAAGAAAACAAACTTCACCCAGTATACTTAAGTCTTGAATCTTGGTTTGTTTCTTTTGGTATTTTGCTTGGTCTCAAATATAGGCCCAGAACAGTTCCTTACATCACAACTATAACCAAATGAACTGATTTCATGAACAGGATAGAGCCAATACAGATAAAATTCCCTCATTTAGGTTGACTGCACTATCTAGTGCTCATTTGCAATTTCAAATGACAAAGCAATATTTTAAACAGAAGCTTATTCCATTATTTGTTACAGTTAATTAGTATCCTCCCTCTGCTTTGGAAGCCTATCAGATACTCTATTAAATATTAGCGACCCAAGCCAGCACCACTTAGTCAATAAGTGTCTTTTCATTGACTTTAAAGGACTTGCTCTAATGTCCTAGCAGGCTAAAACCTTTTTAAACATGAAATAAGTTCTATATGGAGCCAAGAGCCTCAGCTCCTATCTGCTGTTATTTTGAGTTGATCGTTTTTGAAGTTAAGAATGTGACAATTCGTGTTAAGGTCAGCTTCACCACCACTATGTAATCGCATAGTCACAAATCCCCTCCATTTACCTAAACATTAACGTTTGGAAAAACGTCAAGATTTCACCATAATTAGCAACTTTTTCCCCCTGCTGAAAACTAAATGGAAAATGGCCCAAGATTGTTCTGAATTCTTTAAAGCATGTTGACAAAATGAGCTTTTCAAAAGCACGCCCCTATTTCTACCTGCAAAAGGTATATTACTGTAATAATAATAATAATATCATCAACGAGTTACTGTCCTATTTGTCCCAGTGTGACACTTATAACTTTTAGTGTACCTGGTGCAATACTTAGCCACAACAGGATGACACAAGAATATAATTGCAGCTTTAACTCTGAAATGATCCTTTAGAGTCCTTATGAAGCAGTGTGTCATTAAGATATCTGCATATGGAAAGCTGTCAGTCTAATTAAGACTTCACTAGGGAAATTTAAGTAACATGGTTAAATCAAGTAATCACTTTTCAAGTGTTTCTTGTCACCCAGTTGGAGTCTGGAATATATTAAGTTTGCTTCTTTCAAAGCACAGAGTCATACGCTAACTGAGCTTCACTCTGCATTGAAGTAGTACTGACCTCTTTTTCCCAGCTTTCTAACTGCAGCCTCTTCCATTGCTCTCTTTTGGAGAAATAATCAGGATACATTGCCTTCTCAGAAGGATGCCAGAAATCCAAGCACCACTCAGGAGCCTGTCAAAAATCCAGGCACTAGATATGAGAAACTACAGAATATACAGCAACACAGCTTAGGCAATTACATTAATACAACATAGGTAAATGGCCCGTAAAGCAAAGCATTACATAATACTACCCAACTCTTATATAGTACTTTTCAGCAGTAGATCTCAGTGTTTTACAAAGAATGTCAGTATTTTTAAACTCCATTTCACAGAAAGGGAAATGGAGGCACAGCGAGATGAAGTGGCTTGCCTAAGGTCACCCTTAGGTGGCAGAGATGGAAATAGAACCCAGGCCTCTTGAGTCCCAGTCCAGTGTTCTGTTCACTAGGCCTATTACTTTCATTTTTGCCCTTGAAAGAATGAAAATTGCTTATACTATGAGTTAACAGTTACAGAAGAGGTGTGATTTAAAAAAAACTCATGTCCTCCTAAATTTGGGGTTTAGTTACCAGCATTTGTGGTGCAAACCAGATGAAGTGATGAAGGCAAAATATAATTATAACACAGTGGTCTAACTTTTACAGTTTACTTCTTCTTGTCTACAAGGGTTTTGTGTAGTTCAGCAATCACATATCCAGAAGATTATGGTACAATCTGAACTCTGAAGTGATGTCTAGTCGAGATGAGGTGGTATATCTGGATTAAAAAGGTGATGGATGTGTCTTCTGGGCTCCAAGTAGGATGCACAGAATCCCCCCAGTAGAGAAAGATAAAATCGTAGTTCCAAGTACTACACCTGTCCAAGACCTCATGAAAATTTTTATATAGTACAAGTTCCTGTTGTAAATATTTCCCTTCTCTTTTGTGGGGCGAAAGATGCATATCATCAAGAGGAGAAAAGGGACTATACAGAGGAAACAATGAAACTGACTAGTGCTATCAAGTGCACAAAGTAAAACAAAAAAGTCAAGAGAAACACGTTTCTCTAACCCCTTTCAGTTTGTTGTCTTAGGTGTTACTTATCACCAAATAAGCTCTCAGACACAAGTGTCACTTCTAAATTGATGGTGTCCCCTTAAACAGCATTTTTGCTGCTATTTGTTTCAATCAGTTACTATACAAAGTGCTTTAATCTCAACAATGACAATTTTATCTTCTCCCAGGAAATACACTTTAAGAAAATGGGATTTGAAAAGATGTAAAATGCATCAGACCAGCCAGTTAGCTACATTTACACTGTTCAACCCTGATGGAGTCATTAGTGAACTCATTCTAGACTCAGGTTTTTTTTGTACATGCAAACAAAAGTGTTCAGCTTGGAGCCTTGTATGCTTCATCTTCAATCAAATCAGAATTTTGCGAAAAGTGGATAAGCTATTTAAGTTGTGGTTCTTACAACTGAGAACATGGGAAGTACACATTTGTTTCAGTCTCTAGGTACAAAGAATTCAGACACCTTGTACACATTTATCCTTAATTAAAACTAGAATATAGATTTAGCTTTACTTTATTGGTGTCTTCAATTCTTTATAAATTCTGAATGTACAGAAACAGGCACCAAATGTGAACATTGTTAAAAAGTTCTCATGTTAATATTCCTACTCTGGGGTCTGTCTTCCTTACAACACTGGAACATAAATTTACATGGGATTTTCAGCTCTTGCCAAATCCCTCAACCCACAATCTGGGGACAGACCCCTGCAGCAAAGTGATAGTACACCAAGGGAGAACAATGAAAGACATGAAGTGAGCCTGTTATGGACCCTTTAAAAAAAAAAAAAAAAAAAAAACACACACTACACTTAATCAGAGGGTTATAAACTCCACAGCAAACTCCCACTCCCACCCAGCTCTGGCACTTCATGAGAGGGGGGAAAAAAACAAAAAACAGTCCCTTCCCAGCCCAGGAACCCTCTGTAGCATCAATGCTGATCTAGTAAGCTCACTGCAGCAGTGTCCCTGGAAACTCTGCCATCTCTTGAGAGGTGAGGAAGACAGACATGTCTCCCCTTTTCTGGACTCTTAGGGCAACTGCTTTTTGAAGTAGCTGTATCCTTTTCAGGCAGCCAGTGCTGTCCATCTAGCCTCATCCCCAGCAATTATTGTTCTACTTGGGATTTAGCCAAACAGGAAGAGAAAGAAGGAGACATTTTAAAAAACAATTATGTTGAGATGAATCTTGTCCATTTTTCTTTCATCATAAACAATTCCCATTGTTTTGATTCTGTCATTGTTGACACCACTATCATCCTCCCTATCGCTCAGGCCCATGCCCTGGGCATCATGGATTCCTTCTCCCTCACATCCAGGCCATGTACAAATCCTGTTGCTTCTCCCTCCATATCATTTCCCAAACTATCTTCTGTGCATACTGTTAAGAATCATTCATCCCTCGCCTTGATTATTGTAACCTCCTACAACCCATGTCCCTCCCAAGTCTGTTCAAGCACAGCTTAGGTGATCTTCCTGATCTTTTGCATTGATCATGTAAACCCAACCCCCTTTGAATCCTTCCATCACAACAAATTCAAGCTTCTTGTTCTTGCTTTCGAGATCTTCCCTTCTTATGTATTTGCTTGTTTATCAGGTTGCCATTCAATTCCCAATGCCATCATCAGCCTTGATTTCCATTTGTTTCTTTCTTGCTACCCTTTATGCATGGAACATCCTGCTGGATTTATCTGGAAGACCACTATCCTTTCTGTCAAATCCTATTTACGGATGTAGGAAAGGATGGATCTCGGTTGTACCATACAGAACTATAGTCTTATTGTAATGCATACAAGAAACAAGAAGAGATCAGACAGAGTTCATATAAGAACTTTAACTAGGAGTTTCTTTATTTTTATTTTTTTATTAACTTTACCATTCTAAGAACTCTAATGTAAGTCTCTTGGTTTTTCTTAGTGCCCATCATACTGTAGTATCCAAATACCAAACATATCATTAAGATCCACAAAGCATCTTCTGAACATCTACAAACCTAGTTTGTAATATTAGTGAAGGCAATGGGGGGACTGAAGTAGCAGAGGTCCCTCAATAGACCAAACTGAAACTAGAGTCCTGACAGACCAGCAAAAGAGCAAGATACTATAAACAGTGCTTGAAATTCCTATCTTCCACTCCCAACAGAACAAGAGACAACTTATTAAGACAGGAGAGAACAACATAGGCCAAACATTCCACTGATACTACTATACAGCCTACCTACCTTGTTAGCTTCATATCTCTCATAAGCTGTGCCTCCAGGAGAATCAGGGAAGATGTAAGGTTGAGGATGCTGGTTTGCCCAAAGTTCTTCCTCAGCAGCTCTCAGCAGTTTTGTTGCTTTCACCATATCCCTCTCATTTTTGTGTTCGTCGAACCGCGCTCTCAGCACACAGGCATAGAATCGATACTTGTCCCTATAGATACAAATAATGTGCAACATTTCTAGTGATAAAAATATCAGGGTTGTTTTCTGCATTGTTTTCTAGTATGGGAATATTAGAAGTTTCCTCACCACAGACTAAAAGACTTGCCCTTGACCTGTTGAGAATTCACATCATTATCATCATTCTTCATGGAAATCAGGGACAGAAGAGCCTCCTTGAGTCATCTAGTCATTGGATGTCTACAATAGGTTCTCCTTGTATATTGTCTAATCTGAAATGAGTCAAACTCTTTATCTAAGTATAAACAAGTTAAGACCTTTCTGCAGTTCTACCCATCCAGGCACTATCTAGACCAGGCCTGCACAACTCCTAAAGCAGCAAGGGCCATATTACTCCAAAGACTAGGTCTACACTACCCGCCTGAATCGGCGGGTAGAAATCGACCTCTCGGGGATCAATTTATCACGTCCCGATCCCCAAATCGGCGCTCTTACTCCACCAGCGGCAGTGGGAGTAAGCACCGCTGACAGAAAGCCGCAGAAGTCGATTTTGCCGCCATCCTCACAGCGGGGTAAGTCGGCTGCGATACGTCGAATTCAGCTACGCTATTCACGTAGCTGAATTTGCGTATCTTAAATCGACTCCCCCCTGTAGTGTAGATGTACCCAAAGAAACCAGCTGGGGGCCGTAACCCCCTGAGCGCCGCCAACCCCCCCACCCCCAGCATCGCCCGCCCCACGGAAACAAACCCTCCTTCCCCAGCGCCGCCCCACCGAAACAGCAGTATTGAACCTCGGTAATATGATATAGCGGGCCCCTAAGGTAGTATAATTAAGGTAAAAGAAAAATGTCTTTTTGCTAGAAGTAGAAAGTAGAATAAGATCTCCCCCCCACTTTGTAATTAATTGCCCTGTTGAATGAATGAGGTGTGAATGAGGAAGGTGTGGAAGGCAGGCACCTCCAGACAGCTGCAACCCTTGGAGAGGGCAGGGCCGGCTCTAGGATTTTTGCTGCCCCAAGCAAAAAATTTTTTGGACGCCTCCCCTTTCTTTTTTGTGCCCCTCTGCCCCTGGCCTCACCCCAACTCCACCCTTCCAAACCCCTTCTCCAAATCCCCAGCACCGCCTCTTCCCCCGGCGTGCCACATTTCACCCCCCCCCCCATTGCTTCCTGCGGGCCCCCCGCGACCTCCCGCCCTAGCTCCCCTAGGCGCGCCACCGCTCCGCTTCTCCCCCCTCCCTCTCAGGCGAGGGAGGGCGGAGAAGTGGACCAGCGGCAGTGTTCAGGGGAGCCGGTGGAGCAGAGGTGAGCTAGGGTGAGGGGGAGCAGGAAGTAACGGGGAGGGGGGGTAGAGGAACCGCTCCCCGGTCCAGCTCACCTCCGCTCCACCACCACCGCTGCCTCCCCCGAGCGCCCACCGCTCGGCTTCTTCTCCCTCCCAGCCTTGCTGCGCGAAATAGCAGTTTCACACGTGGCAAGCCTGGGGGGGGGGGGGGGGGGGGGGGGGGCGGGGCGGAAGAAGCAGAGCGTTCAGGGGAGCAGGCGGAGCGGAGGTGAGCTAGGGTGGGGGGTGGTGCAGGAAGTAACGGGGGGGGGGGTAGAGGAACCACTCCCCGCTCCAGCTTACCTCCGCCACCTCCCCGAGCGCCCCGCTGCTTGGCTTCTCCTCCCTCCCAGCCTTGCTGCGCGAAACAACTGTTTCGCGCGCGGCAAGCCTGGGAGGGAAGGGGGAGAAGCAGAGCGGCAGCGGTGCACTCAGGGAGCAGGCAGGAGCAGGCGACAGCAGAGCGAAGGCGAGCTGGGGCAGCGAGGGCACTTTTTCCCCATGCCCCGGAGTCGGCATCTATGATGGCCGGCGCCAGAATGCTGCACCTAGAAATGTGCCGCCCCAAGCACCTGCTTGTTTTGCTGGTGCCTGGAGCCGGCCCTGGGAAAGGGGATGGGAGCCAGACCAGATCAGTAGAACAGGTCAGCCACCGACTCACCCCTGGCCTCCTCAGCCCCCCTCCCCTGGCTCGCTTACTCACCCTCCGCCACTGCCTGCTCGCTCGCCTCCTCAGCCCCCCTCCCTCACCCACCACTTGCCTACTCACACCCTCCCCCCCCCCCCCCCCCCCACGGGCCGCACAGTGAGCCCCCGCGGGCCGCACAGTGAGCCCCCGCGGGCCGCATGTTGTGCAGGCCTGATCTAGACAATTCCTTCATAACATCTCCACAATCCTGTTTGTCCTCTCTGTCCACATCACCAGAACTCCCATAATCTTGCACCCTGACTACTGCAACCTCCCTGGGCTTGACGGCAAACTGGCCTTCTCAAGTTTATTTGAAACACTGATGTTATGATAGTCTTCCTGGCTCACACCACTTATCACATCATTGCACTAACCTAATCCCTGCACTGGCTCCTTCTTCATTCTTGTATCAAACAATACTTCTTGATTTTATCTTTGAGGCCTTCACAATTTGCCTTGCTCTAGCACTTGACACTGCCCACAGATAAGCTTCTCCCTTAAATTTTCTGCACTCTCCCAGGCTGCCCCTTATGCAAGTAACAAAACTGTGGCCATTTCAGTTATTTTTATGTTATATCCACATCCCTAATCCTTTGTCTGCTCCTGTATTTTTGTAGACTCATGCCTTCCTGGGCAAGGGCTGTCTCTTTAGCCATGTTTGTAATGCAGATGGCACAATGGGGCCAGGATTTTGATAGGAGCCTTTTGGCCTACTGGAATGCAACCTACCCTAAAAAAGTAGCAAACCCTTTTGGACAGAGAACATCTAAGTATTTGTACACCAACCAGCACAGCAGGGCCCTGATGATCCTGACTGAGGCCAAATAGATTAAGGTCAGAAGGGACTATTATGTTAATCTAATCTGATCTTCTGCATAACACAGACCATAGAGCAGTGGTGGCCAGCATGTCCCTGCAGCCCACACTGCCTCGACAGCTCCCATTGGCAGGGACAGCGAACCAAGGCCCCTGGGAGCTGCAGACGGCCGTGCCGGTGCAAGATCACGTGTTCACGGCCCGCCAGCAGATTACGCTGACGAGCCGCAGACTGCCCACCACTGCCATAGGGCCTCACCCAGTAATTGCTGCATCAAGCCTAACTTCTGTTTGAGCTATAGCATATCTTTAAAAAGAATACTGAGTCCTGATTTGAAGACCACAAGTGATGGATATTCCATGATGTAGCAGATAGAGCACTGGAGTGGAATTCAGGAGATCTAGGTTTTATTCCTGGCTCTGTTGCTATTCTGTTGGGTGACCTGGGATAAATCCTGTCAAGTCTCTGGGCCTCAGGTTTCCCCATCTGTTAAATGGGGATAATGATACTGATTGCCTTCACAAAGCTCTTCGAAGACTCTGGATGGAAAGGGTTAGTTTAGAGCTGGGTATTAATACAATAGGCTACTGTTTAACCAAAAACGTTAAAGTCAAGGAAAACAAGTCAAACAAGACTGACTAGAAGAGACTTTAGTACATCACCAATGCCCGAGATCTGTCAGACAGCGGAGATGGGCTGACGCCTAAACTGATCCGTCTGGTTTCAGTGCCCTTGTCTTTCCCTTCAAGGCAAGTCCCAGCGTGATCCCCCCTCACCCCGACCCGCCCGTTGATTCCTGACCGTTACTGGCATCAGAAGCGTCACCGGTGGGCGCAGCCACCGCAGACAGCGACCTCCAGGCTCAGAAGCGCCATCCCCCGAGCTCCGCTCCTGCCCGCCCGTCCTACGCCTGCCCCCGGGAGGGGAACGGGGCCCGAGGTTTCAGCGCTCAGGCCACGGGGCCTGCGCTGCCAGGAGCTCGCGCTGCGGCGGGATGAGAGCCCGGGGGGGGGGGGGGTAACGGGGGACGGGAAAGGCAGCCGCCTGAGGCACCAGTTCAAGCCCTGCCTGGCGCCCAGCCCCCCCGGAGACCGCTCAGGGGGCGCCCCACCCCGGCGCTCGCAGGGCGCTTGGGCGAGGGGACCGTGCGCGGCGCTGCGGGAGTCTCCCCCCAGCAGGGCTGAGGTGGCTCGTAGGGGGGTCGAGATCCATCCGCTCTCACCGGAAGATACACCAGGACTCGAGCTGGCGCATCGCCCGCTTGTAGAGCCGTAGCACCTTCTGCTGGTGCGTGAGGTACGCCGCCATCTTGGGCTTCGGCCCCGGCCCACCGCTTCACCTTCGCCAAGGGGGCGCGCGGGCCGACGGGAAGGGGGCGGAGCCTGCGACGCCCACCTGGACGCTTCCTTCCTTCCGCCGGCCCGGAAGAGGAAGCGGCGGAGCTGCTAGAGCCATGAGCCGCTTTAAATTTATCGGTGAGGGGGCGGGCGTGGTGTCCCGGGGTCCGGCTGCGGGGAGTGTGGGCAGAGGGCTCCGGTGTGGGGGTCCCCCCCCCCGCATGGGGCCGGGGGAAGCGTCTCTCTGCCCCACCCCCGGGCCGGCCTTCTGTGTCAGCTCCGAGCTTGTCTCGTGCACGGGCAGAAGCTGGTCCACTAAAAGCTGTTTCCTCTCCCGCCGTGTCTTTGCCTGTGGGTTGTCCCGGGGGCAACGGGGGGAGGCTGGCCGGTCTGGGGAAGTTGCCTGCCACTGACCCAGCAGGGGCGGGAGATGCTGCATCTTTCCCTGTGTCGCTGCTCTGCCCTGGCCTGGCACTAGGGAGCATTGCTGGAGCTGTGTCGATACACACCGTTAAAAAGTAGGGTTATTATTTAGGCGTTTGCTTGGCTGTAGGTGGAGTCGGGTTTTACATAAGAACGGCTATATTGGGTCAGACCAAAGGTCCTTCCAGCCCAGTATCCTGTCTACCGACAGTGGCCAATGCCAGGTGCCCCAGGGGGAGTGAAACTAACAGGTAATGATCAAGTGATCTCTCTCCTGCCATCCATCACCACTGCCTGACAAACAGAGACTAGGGACACCATTCCTTACCCATCCTGGGTACAAATTTTATAAGGTAGAATGAGTCTGATGATTATTCCCAAATAGGCCAGAATTTGTCATTCTCTCAAGTCTAAGAAGGATTAGTTAAATTTCAGGATTGTTAAAGAAAACACATGCTTAAGTTAAGCTTTAAACTATCCATCTATCTCTGTGGTATCTGGTGCCCCTCAGAACCGTCATGTACACAAAAACGTATCTGTTTCTCCATGTCTTACTTTCAGCACCGACCCTGTTGATCTACATGTGAAATAGAAAGACTATAACAGTTAATTCAGCCATCATTGTTTTTCTCACTGCAGATATCGGTATTAACTTGACAGATCCTATGTTCAGAGGCATTTACAGAGGTACACGGAAACATCAAGGTAAATGTTTGTAACTTTTGACAGATTCAAGGAGTTTCTTTTATCATATTTCTTACCTGAACAGTAAATATGAAATATTCATCTTTTTTTCCTCAGCAATTGCGTATAGTATCTAAGCAACGTTATCTATATTATGAGATTCCAGGATTGTCATTCTGAAGCTTAGATTAAATCTCAGGAAAAACTTCCTACCTATAAGAACAGTAAGACAATGGAACAGCCTGTCTCAGGAGGGTGTGGAAGCTCCTTCACTGGAGGTTTTCAAAAGGAGGCTGGATAGCCATCTGTCTTGGATGGTTTAGACACAATAAATTCTGCAACTTGGCATAAGAACAGCCATACTGGATCAGACCAATGGTTCATCTTGCCCAGTATCCTGTCTTCCGACTGTGGCCAATGCCAGGTGCTTCAGAGGGAAGTAAAAGGGTTATTGGCATGGGGTTAGACTACTAGACCTTTGCAGTCCCTTCTAACCCTCTGATTCTAAGCTTAGAATGTCTGTTTTAAGGTAGTGTGAAATGATGGAAACAACTACAAGCATGGTTGAGAGCTCTTTTTGTTTAGTATATCACCAGGTTCAATCGTCACTGGAATTTTTGGTCTGTTAATGTCCAGTTTTCAAGTTCTCAGACATTTTCCACTTTTTTACACTTACTAACTTACACCCATACAACAGCAATAGGCTTTAATCTAGTTGTTATTTATTTCTATAGTGCCCAAGGTGATGTTGGCGCTTTAAAAATAAATGTTTATACCTTCTAAGTAGTGTATATATATATTTTGCAATGTAACTTCCATACAGATACTAATCTAAGTAGCTGAACATTTTGGTAAAGTCTTTCCGCAGTGGTTTTACAAGGTTATGCAGACAGATCTGACTTTACACTTCCAGCCTTTGTATTTTGTGGGCCAGATCATCAGCTGGTATACTTTGGTGTAACTCCATTGTAATCAGTGGAGCTACTCTGATTTGCACCAGCTGAGGGTCCTGTCCTATATGTTTAGACTGTAGTGTCTGTCTGGTTTAGATTGTAAGTTTTATGTGACACGGTCCATGACTTCTATTGTGTATGTACAGAGCTGTACCCACTTCTCTCTCAGTAAATATTTATTAGTAATGACAGTCAAGATTTCATTCTGTAAATCTTCAAGCTTCTTTTTCTCTTTAGTTTCCATGTGAATTTTTTTGTGATACATTGTACTTCAGGGCATTAATTTCATATTTGTCAGAGAATTCTCTCCTACACGTTCCTTTTCTTTTCCACTCTCTTCTTTCAAAAAAAAAAAGGGAGATTCAAAAATCTTAGGTGTGAGGTTTTATACAATGTACTGACATGAATTCCAGATAATTATTATTATTATAATTTCAGTCCTAACATTGAGCAAATTTTCTTCTATTTTTCTTTCCTCTGGGTTTTTCTTCCCATATATTTTTGTTCACCTCCTTTTTATTGGTCCATCTTGCAGGGGAAGAGGAAGCCCCGTCCTCTCCTGCCTCCAGCCCAGCCGGGACTAGCAGTTGATCCCGGCTCAGGGTAGGAGCCACTGGCAGGGGTGTCCCCAGCCCTGCTGTGATTTACCTCTCCACCGGCTACTCCAGGTGCCTGAAATGATGTACCTGCACAGCTAGAGAGCGGTGTGTGACTGCTTTTGCAGCTTCCTTTTGTTTCCCTGTCAAAAAGTAATTTTTCTGCGGGGAAGCAAAGAAATCTGTGGGGGACATAAATTCTGCACATGAGCAGTGGCGCAAATTTTCTCCAGGCATAATTAAAGAAACCAGATAAAGTACATTGTATTATATGGTACAATTTTGATGGTTTTTTTTATATTCACACAAAATAAATCTTTCAGCAGGTCACTTCCTTAGTGCTTCTAAAAGGAAGACACTTGGAGCGTAGCATATTATTATCCTGCATATTTTAACTCCAGTGCTTTCCTACTATCTACTTTTTGTTTTGTTTTAGTTTGTGGGAACTTCAACCCTAATCCAGTCCATCTGTTCTGCTGAAGACAAGATAGCTGGCTTCACTTTGTTCTAGCTATCCAATTATTTATGTCCAAAAACTATTCATACCATATTAAGTATAATACATCGAAGTTAAACAGCAATGCATATGAAATATACACAGGTTTTTAGAGTGCATTTCTTTATGCTACAGCTTCACAAGAATCAACTTTGTCATATCAGCAGGAGTTGCATTTATGGCAGTATTTTAAATCTTTCATTGGTCTATTTTGTAAAGCTGATAATTGTTCTTATAGTACATGAGCAAATGATAGGAGCATATTCAAAATACAAATAAGTATTAGTTTGTTTAGATTCCTGAAGATAGTTTCCCTCAGTCTATTGCTGTTTGATGAGGTGGAAGGATAAAGTAGCTAAGAAGTATGGCTGTAAGAAATACACAAAGTTATAAAATAACATTGTAGTAAAAGATACAGAGTAGAGCCAGATAATTTTTTTTATAAATGGCTTTTTGACTACATGGACATTTTTTTGAGAACATTTCCATTTTCATTAAAAAATTGTAAATGAAAAAATTCTCTATTTTTTCAGTTTTGTTTGGTGGTGAAAATTCTACTTTCTTTCACTTTTTTTATTCTCTCCTCTCCATTTTCTAGTGGAAAACAGTGGGAGAAAGTTTAAAGAAAAAGTGAGTGGTTTTTTCCCCTCCACTGAAACAAAACTATTTTTTTATTGAAAAATAACATTTAAGCTTCTTTTGAAAATTTTCATGAAATATGCTGACCCTTTTTCCAACCAACTCTAAAGCAGAGTTATTTAGAGAAGCTAAAGGGAAATTAGACAATTTCCCCACTTACCAAAGAACTTGTAATTCATTTTAATTCTTCTCAATTCCTTAAATAAACAGCATTTGTTTAACTGCAGCCTTTCATTTGGATTTGGTTTCAATATTGGAGAACAAGTATTGAGTAAACATGAAGGCAGCTCAGCTCTTGAGGGAGGAACAGAAAATTGGTGGGGTTAGTTGGCCTACAGTCACCCACAGACATGTGAAGCAACACATTCTCTACCCATAGAGACAACTCAGCAGATGGGGGTCCATTCGGGCAGTGAGCTGTCAGACTGTTGGTGTGCTGAGGCACAGTGAGCCCCTATAAACTGCTACTTTCAGCAAACACATTTTTCAGACATAGAGCTCAAGACGGCGTTTATGTAACTAGGTCCTGATCCAAAGCCCATTGAAGTGTATGGAAAGCATCCCGTTAATTTAAATAGGTTTTAGATCAGGTTCTTAGTCATTTGCATCCTCCTCCTATTTGCTTCCTAAAGATTAACTAATTGTGTGTGTCCAGAGATTATTCATACCATGTTAAGCATAATATTAACTATACATAAATGGCTTTATTGCAAAGGAATGTGCAAGTTAAATTATGTTTTAAGAACTGGACCTTAATTTACTAGATTTTTACTTTTGCAGATGACTTTTTGGATGTACTAGAGAGAGCAGTCAAAACTGGTGTTAAAAAGGTAACTTCTCTGATAGATCATGTATATGTGGTTTTGTTATGATAATTTTTAAAAATGGATTTTAACAGCCAGGGTTTTTAGGAATACTGAAGCTGTAACAAAAACAATTTTCTACTGAAATTAGCAACAATAAAAATGCCAGAAACTTTCTTTAGCATTGCAGAGTTTTCTGCAAAATCAAAATTCTTTGTATCCGGTATTAAATCTTCCTGTGCACAATGATTAGCTGGTCACAAAAATACGTGTAAGGGCATCCTTTTTTCAAAAAACTTGTGTATAGAACTTGTCATGGCCTGTTTTACAATCTAAGGCTATGCAAGCAGGGAGGGAGGGGGAAGATTTTTGGGTGTATTGTATTGCAGGAGGCCAGTATTGACTTCTGTTGTCTATATAACTCTCTCACTTTGTGATTACCTCTATCAGCCTACACCAAATATTCATGTGGCCTTGATTCTGTAAACACTTTAGTTCAACGGTTCTCAAACTGGGGTCTATGAGTCAGGTCTGGGGCCGCTGATCAATTCCTCCCCCTCCCCGTGCCTCCTGCTTGCCTCGGAATAACTTCAGCAGCATGCAGGAGGTACTGAGGGAGGAGGGGGAGGAGCGGGGACGTGGCATGTTCAGGGGAGGGGTCAGAAAGAGGCAGGAAAGAGGAGGGGTCGGGGTGGAGTGGGGGTGGGAAGTGTTGGGGCCTTGAGGGTGGGGATAGGGTCGGGGTTGAGTACCCCCAAGGAAAATTAGAAGCCGGCTTTAGTTCAATCATCTTCATATGCTTTTCACCTGTGTAAAGTTAAGCATGTCCATAGATGTCTGCAGGTTCAGGTCATTAGCTGACTCTCTGTTAGTAGATGTATTAACAGTAGATGTACTGTTAGTAGAATACTTACATGTATTTAAATGTATATCGTTATGTGCAAACTTGAAACTCTTTGACTAAAATAATTGTTTTCATAAATTGTCCAAAGGCTCCTTCCCAACTCCAGTGACCAGTGAATATTCAAGAAACAAATATCCAGTCCCACTCCTTTTTATTGGACCTTTGTAAAATTAAAGAAATTGTTATTACAAACAAAAATATGAATCAGCAGTTTCATGATATTATAAAGGTATTTTACTCTGTTAATAAAGCATACAGCTTAGTTTGTTTTAAAAAGAAAAACCCCTATCTCTTTCACAGGAACAAGTATTTTAATCTGAAAGGAGTTAAAATTTGGAGAGCAAGGGAAAAGTTCTCAAAGTAACAATGTAGAATCAGTAATACTTAGCACTTATGTAAGTGCTGTACAAACATTATCCACTCCTCACAACACTCCTGTGATGTAAACAATTAGGAATATTCCTATTTTGCGCACAGAGAAACTGATAAATGTAGATTAAGTAATTTGCCCAAGAGCACATAGCAGAGCCCAGATTAGAATTCAGGAATTTCTTACTCTCAGCCATGTGCTCAGTTATTTCCAGCTTGCATAGATTCAGAGGTCTCTTCTGTCTCTGTTTTCAGTTGTCTTAGAGTCTAAGGCTTAGACACTTAAATTGTTCTTTTGAAAATATTTCTATTTGTGTGAGTAGTTGTGCCTTATTGTGTGCTTAAGATGTATGCTGTGAACATTTATCCCTAAGCCTTGGCTGCAATGAGCTGGTTTGAGTTTAATTCACTCCTCTGATGCCCATTTAAGACTGACTATTGATTAGTTTTTTAAACTGTGGTAGTAATGACCCCACATAAACTCCCAAAGGACGGATAAGTATGTTACTTCTAGGTATTTCCCAAAAACTATTTCCTCATTTATAGGAATGAGATCTGTAGGTACATCTTAAATTGACATGCAGTGTCACAATCATTATGTTGCTGTTTTGTTGCTCTCCTGATTAGTCCTAGAGAGGCTTGTCTCTTTCACAGTAAGGGACTATTTCTCCTCATCGGAGCACAGTGACCAGTAACATTCATGGGAATTATGGACATATATCAAGTAGATAATAAACACCAGTTACATCCAGAGTATATGAGAAATTTTTAAATTGTTTAGCTATTATGAGCATTGTTGGCCCTGATTCTGAAAAAAGTTAGGCACCTACAATACATGTGTTATTATATACTCCTGGGGGAATTCTGCGCAAGTGCAGAATTAACGTCCCCCACCAATTTTACTCTTCCCCCACAGAAAAACTGATTCACGCATCCCTCCTGGGCAGCGATCAGGGTTGGAGGGGCACATCTGGTTTGGGTGTCAGGAGAAGATGGGGGAGATGTAAATCGCCACCTTGGGGGGCAGGGCTGGGTTCTCTCTGTCTCGCTCGCTATTGTGGTGCACTCATAGCTGGGGAGGGACAGGGCTGGGGATGCCCCAGCCGGTG
Organism: Chrysemys picta bellii; assembly: GCF_011386835.1. Taxonomy (NCBI): domain Eukaryota; kingdom Metazoa; phylum Chordata; order Testudines; family Emydidae; genus Chrysemys; species Chrysemys picta. Next base: position 269,683,456 of record NC_088792.1, on the reverse strand, counting down.
GCTTCTACTGTGCACCAGGCTCCAGCTGCTAGTCTCGGCTGAGCTGGGGGGTGGGACTTCCTCTTCCCCTCCAGTGGCCACTCCTGAGGCCAGTGTTGGGTCAGACCCACCCCCAGGAACCTACCCTGGCTGCAGGAAGCTCCACCTTCCCCGCCCTCCCCCCGCTTCCTGCCAACATTGCTCCCTGGCTGCAGGGGAAGTGGTCACTGTATGAGGCACTACCCCCCAGTCTGACCAACACCCACCCACCCACCCACCCAGAACCTCCCCCACCCAGCCCAACCCTTCTGTATCTGGACCTCCATCCCTGCACCCAGAATCCGCCAACAAGCCCCTGTGCATCCAGATCCCCCCCTGCACCCAGACCCGCCACCAAGCCACCTGCACCCAGATTGCCCCACGCAGAACACTGACCTGGATCCCCCCCACCCCCCCCTAAGTCCTTCCATACTTGGATCCTGAGCCTGCTTGCCCCACACTTGGATTGGGGGACAGGGCTGGGGGTGGGAGACTGTCCTCTGTGCTCGTTGTGGAGCCATATAGATGTACTAATATGCCTAGTATATAATCTATTTGTCAAAAAACATTTCCTGAATCTTTTTTGTAGTCTGTATTGTTACAGACATACTTGCTGACTGGTATTTTGAAATAAATTACCAAAATATTTGAAAATTTTGTGATTATATTGTGTTATTTTGACAAAATATGCAGAATTTTGCAGAATTTTAAAATGTGCAGATTTTTTAAATGTTTTGGTGCACAGTTCCCTCAGGACTAATAATTGCACACCTTAACTTGTATGTGCAATTGATGTGATTGCATATCCCAATGAAGTAATTATGTAGTCAAATGGCCAAATCTTGGCATTTGCACATATATTAACCTACTTGCACATGCTGTCACAGCTATCACCTGTTCATTTTGCACAAGTAATTTAAAATCCAATCCTGTGTTTCCAAAAACATACAATAGAAAATGTTCTATAGCAAAAGCATTACCTGGTTTGAAGAAAAACTACTAGAGCAGAACAATTGCTTTTGTTCTCCCTTGGGGGAATGAGACATGGCTTTATTGCACAGACAATAAAACACTGGATGTACATCCAACATATGAAAGGTTAAGAAGACACTTAAAACTACAGTGTTAATGTAACAAACTCTGATGCTATGGTTAGAGCATGACACTGAGGGACAGAAACTCCTGAATTTATAATCCTGGGGCTCTAATACTGATTTCCTGGATGGCTTTTTAAAAATCACATAATACTTGTACTTTGATTTCCACAACTGTAAAATGGGGATTATACTTTACAAATGAATTAATCCTCGCAGTACCAAATAAAGTGCCTTGAAGATGAAAATCAAAAAGGTCAATATTGTTATTAATAGTGGTATTGCAGTAATTTAATGGACTGGGACCGGCATTAAAGTGGGAGACTAATTTATGTACTACTGAACAAAAGCCACGATTTGGCCTATAGTACGTTCACTAATATGTCTCCTGAGAGTCTTAATGAATGCATGGTTTATCAGAATACTAATACACCTCTACCCCCCTGTGCCCTGACTGCTCCAACCCCTATCCACCCGCCCCTGCACCGCCCCCTGACAGGCACTCACTGGCAGTGGCGGGAAGCGGAGCAGCCCGGTCCACTCCGCCACCTCCCAGCCGTGGCGCTCCGCTTCCCGCGGCCGGTGAGTGCGGGGAGGTTGGGGAAAGGATGCCCCTCCGCACTCACCTGTGGCAGGAAGCGGAGCGATGCGGCCCCAGCCGTGTCACTGGAGGGCAGCTGGGGAAAGGTCCTGCACTCACCTGCCCGGCGGGAAGCGGAGCGCCACGGCTGGGAGCTGGCGGAATGGAGCTGGCTGGGACTGGGCTGCTCCGCTTCCCGCCGCCGGTGAGTACGGGGAGGTAGGGGAAAGGACGCCCCCCCATACTCGCCTGCGGTGGGAAGCGGAATGCTGCGGCTGGGAGCTGGCGGAGTGGAGTGGGCTGGGGGCGGGCTGCTCCGCTTCCACCGCTGCTGGTGAGTGCGGGGGGGATCCCTCCCCCGAGTGACACGGCTAGGGCCGGGGTGAGGGAAGTAGAGCGGGCTGCTCCCGGCCCCCCGCTAATCCCTCGGGCCACTCTGGGACTGCGGGGCCCCAAAAAGTGCCCTCCCACAGCTCCTGCCCCCAGACCCTGGGGGGGAGCCCCTGACCGCCCCCAAGACCCTCTGCCCCTTATCAAGCCCCTTGGCCCTGGCCTGGCCTGGCACCTTTAACACGGTGCTCAGAGCAGCGTGTCAGAGCTTTACAGCCTTGTATGCGAACCCGCCTTATATTGGGTTGCGTTATATCAGGGTAGAGGTGTATATTCATAATACAAATAGCTGCTTGGCTTTTCTCTGTCTAGGTTCTTCTGTGATTTCTGTCATTGGTGTCTGCGTGCCTTTTGAAGCATTTCCTGGTTGTTTGCTGTTAATTCAAAGTTGAACACACATTTACTAACTATTTTTCTTCATTTTAGTTTATGATTACAGGTGGAAATCTACAAGATAGTAAAGAGGCATTGCAGCTGGCACAGACAAACGGTATCCTTACTTTAAAATACATGATATATATTTAATCTCCGGAGCTGTAGATTTCCCTCTTCCCCATGGTAATTAACATTTCAAATGACTTATTCCTGGAACTATTGGCAGAATCCACATTATTCAGAATAAAGAAAAGAAAAAAATATATCCGGGTCAGATGGATATATTCTACATGATTTATTTCTTGTTATTACAGAGGGCTTGAGGTATTGGTGGATATCAGTCCTTCCTATCTTCTGTTTCTGTATTTCTAGATAAAACAAATGAAGGGTGTTTTTGGAGGAGGAGTACTTCTCTATCATAGAAGAATGAACAGAATAGCCAGCTCCCCTTATTATCTATTTCAGGGATTTTCAAAAGGCATTTGCCAGTCTGCAGAGGCATACATTGTAGAATATTCTTCAGTCTTATGGAATTCCAGCTAAAGTTATCAACATCATCAATGCTGTATACAGCAGTGCAAAGTGTACTGTAGGAGTGTACTACCAGACAACAGGGTGGTTCAGCATGGACAGTGGTATGAAACAGGGCTGCATTGTGTATCTGATAATGAAGCAGCATATTACCAACACAAACACTGGCATAGCATGGGTAGTTGCCAAATGCCTAGAAGACCTAGACTTCTGGTGATATCAGGCTATTGAACGACACCCCCAAAAGCTACAAATGAAGACAGACACCTTGGCAAAAACAGGAAGCCAAGCAGGGCTCAAAATCAGTTACGCCAACACAAACATCCTTGAAACCCGAATGTTTTGCTGTGGCATCCTATTGGAAGGTAAAACCATCAAAAAAGTAGAATAGAAGTTCATTTACCTGGGTAGCACCAGACTAGCCAATGGAGACCTCAGGAAAGAAATGACAACAAGGATAGGAAAGGCATCCACAGCATTCACTAAACTCAACAACGTATGGAAATCAAAGATATAGAGTGCCAAAACAAAACTGAGAATTGTCAACTCAAATGTAATCTCAGTGCTAATAGAGCTGGAGATCTACCAAACAATTAAATAGAAAACCAGGTGCTTTTGAAAATAAGTGCCTTTGAAAGATCCTAGGCCTTGGATGGAAAGATTTCATCACCAGTGAAGAGAGCCGAGAAATTACGAACCAGCAACTTGTCTCTACCAGAATCAGAAGGAAGTGCTTGATGTATTTGGGGCATATACTCTGGATGCCAACACCCAGACTTTCACATGAACCTGTCAAGTGGAAACCAACTGGTGTGAGGAAACAAGGGTGCCCAAGAAAAATCTTAAGAAGAAGCCTTAGTAGGGAGGGCAGAACAGTTGGTCTGAGCACTATAAAGCAGATGGAAGCAGCAGCTAATGTCAGAAGGGGATGGAAGAGATTCACAACTCTGGTGTGAGAAGGATGTAATAATAATACTTCTCTGGCCCCTGCCCTTCTGGAGCCAACTGAAATGCTAGTATAGTATTTACTGCTCAGGCTTGCAGTGCCACAGTGTGGAGTTTGTGCTGATTGTAGTAACATGATTACCATGTGGAATAGGGATATTTTTCTCTTTATTGCAGTGTTTGCAGGTTCCCCTTTCTCTTTCTGTTTGAAAGCAACCTCCATCTACTGTTCATCTAGATCCTTATTTAGCAGATCATTTAAGCATGTGAATGATCCCATCCCTATTCAGCAAAGCAGTTAAGCCTGTGCTTAAAATTCAATATATGTTTAAATGCTCTGTTGAATAAGGCTGGGATTATTCATGTGCTTAAGTTTTTGTTGAGTTGTGGCATTAACTTCCTTCACAAACATACCCACAAATTCTGTTAATGTAACCTATGGTGTCAAAGTGTCAAAACTTCTCGACAAGTTACCCCCTTACCTAGCTGGACTGAATCTCTCCCACCCCAACAAGGATTGCATAGGAGATTGGAGCAGGTGGGAGTAAGAAAGTCACATGTTAAATCATGAGCCTCAGAGCTGAAGGTCACCTGGTTTGCTTGAACCAGCCCAGTTTCTGCCCAGGGTTTGCCCCAAGGAAAAAATAAATTCAGTATGAGTTGCTGTTAATTTGATATAAATGTATTGTATTCCTGGAAATAAAATTCTAATACTGTTGTGTACTAGACATGTTTTACAGTACGGTTGGCTGTCATCCCACCCGCTGTGGAGAATTTGAGCAGAATGACCCTGACCAATATTTAGCTGAATTGCAAAATCTAGTTGAAAAAAATAAGGGGAAGATCAGAGCAATTGGGGAATGTGGCCTGGGTAAGTATTGTTGAGATAGCTCAAGATTATTCTCTTTTGCTGTATTCCTAAAAAAACAAGGAATTGATTGTTCCTTTTTTTCTTTTGTAGATTTTGATAGATTAGAATTTTGCCCTAAAGACACCCAACTCAAGTAAGAAAGATTTCATAACTATAGAGACTGATGTATAAATCTTGACAGCGATTTACAACATTTTTCATTTTGTATTATAGCAACTGGCATTTTGTTGGTATGTAGACCTTATCCTGTCTGTAAAATACACTTATTCTAACTTGAAGTCTGATAAGCTATTATTTTTTGACCAGCAATAATGATTTTATAGGAAAGAGACCTACATTCAAGAAAAATCAGGTACTTAGGGTGCAATTCACAATAAAATTTAGGTGGTTAAATTCCAGAGTTAGACACCTAAATCCCAGTGTACAACCTCACTGCAATCCATGAAACTCCTTCTTGGATGCCGACTAACCCTCTAGATGCCTAAACTCACTCAGCACCTAACTTTTTGCTGTAAAAGTTCAATAGTTGCTTAAATTGTAGACCCTGGGACATGTGCACTGATGCCTCCCTCTAGGCTTCCAGACACCTGTCTCTCACTAAAGCCCCAGAGCAATCTGTGAATTGGGGGACGATAAGCATTTGGTTGCATGCAGGGCCTGATGTGGTAGGCAACCTCTGAGCACACCGAACAGATTGGGTTCCATTCAGAATCTGGCTGGAGGAGGTTGTGGTGCCCACCTTACAACTTTTATCCCTGGGTTTAGAGCACTCACCTGGGATGTGGGAGCCTCAGATTCAATTTCTCCCTCTCTGCCAGAGTTGTAGAAAGGATTTGAACAGGGGTCTCTCCCACCTCTCAGGAGGGTGGTCTAACTATGGGATATTCTGATGTGGAGCTCCCTCAGTCTCTCCTGTTGAAGCTGTTCCACTGTGGATAAATAATGAAAGAGTGATTGGAGCAAGGGGATTGGCTCCCACCTAATGTGCTGGCTTTTGCGGATTGCAATGTTGTTCCTGTGATTTTTCTAGGCACCTAAAAGGCACTGTGATGCTCAGGGTTGCGATGCTAAGTTCCTTTATGGAGTGTTGTGTCCAGTTAAGGGTGTCACATTTCAGGAAAGATGTGGATAAGTTGGAGAAAGTCCAGAGAAGAGCAACAAAAATTATTAAAGGTCTAGAAATCATGACCTATGATGGAAGATTGAAAACATTGGTTTTGTTTAGTCGTAAGTTTTCAAATACATAAAAGGTTGTTACAAGGAGGAGGGAGGTAAATTGTTCTCTTTAATCTCTAAGGATAGGACAAGAAGCAATGGGCTTAAATTGCAGCAAGGGCGGTTTAGGTTGGACATTAGGAAAAACTTCCTGTCAGGATAGTTAAGCACTGGAGTAAATTTCCTAGAGAGTTTGTGGGACTCTGTCATTGGAGATTTTTAAGAGCAGGTTAGACAAATACCTTTCAGGGATGGTCTAGATCAGAGGTGGGCAAACTACAGCCCGTGGGCCACATCCAGCCCGTGGGACCCTTCTGCCCGGCCCCTGAGCTCCTGGCCCGGGAGGCTAGCCCTTGGCCCCTCCCCCACTGTTTCCCCTCCCCCACAGCTCACTGCGCCACTGGCACAATGCTCTGGGCGGCGGGGTGGCTAACTCTTGCCGGGAAGCACAGCTGCAGAGCCGCGGCCTGACCCGGTACTCTGTAATGCGCGGTGGTGTGGCTGACTCCAGCCAGGCAGCGTGCCTGTAGCACTGCCAGCCACCAGTGCTCCAGGCAGCGCGGTAAGGGAGTAGGTGGTGGGGTGGATAGACGGCAGCTGAGTTCGGGGGTGGTGGTCAGGGGGTGTGGATAGGGGTCGGGGTGGTCAGAGGGCGGGGAACGGGGGGGCTGAATAGGGGTAGGGATCCGGGGGGGGGGGCAGTTAGGAAGGAGGGGGTGGGTTGGATGGGGCGGTGGGAGGCAGTCAGGGGCAGGGGCAGTCAGGGGACAGGGAGAAGGGGTGGTTGGATGGGGCAGGGATCCCGGGAGGGAAGTCAGGAATGAGAGGAGGGGTTGGATGGGGCGGCGGGGGGAAGGCAGGGGCAGGGGTTTCAGGGGCGGCCAGGGGACAGGGAACAGGGGGCAGGGAGTGGATGGGGCAGAGGTCCTGGGGTGGGTCATCAGAGGGCGAGAAGCAGGGGGGGGTCGATAGGGGGTGGCGGCCGGGCCACACCTGGCTGTTTGGGGAGGCACAGCCTCCCCTAACCAGCCCTCCATACAATTTCGGAAACCCGATGCGGCCCTCAGGCCAAAAAGTTTTCCCGCCACTGGTCTAGGTAATACTTAGTCCTGCCATGAGTGCAGGGGACTGGACTAGATGACCTCTTGATGTCCCTTCCAGTCCTATGATTCTATTCCACTCTTAATATTGTAAAACTACTCTTATACCTGACATTGAATCAATACTTCCCTTGCTGTAAAATCAGTGAGAATTTGTGAGTTTCTGGATCGGAGAGGCATTCACTGACTTTGCTATTCAAGAACTGTCAGGAGCTCCAGTTTGGAGGGACGCCTACAATAGGCAAAAACAACAAGGAGTCCAGTGGCACCTTAAAGACTATGCCCAAATAAATCTGTTAAAATTTATCTTATCATGGGTAAAAAACCTCACTTCTTCAGATGCATGCATGGTTTTACTCCATGAATCTGAAGAAGTGAGGTTTTTACCCACAAAAGCTTATGCCCAAATAAATCTGTTAGTCTTTAAGGTGCCACCGGACTCCTTGTTGTTTTTGTGGATACAGACTAACACAGCTACCCCCTGATACTTGACACCATACAATAGGCAGTGGCATAGAAGCTGAGCTGTGGGGAAGGAAGGCCTGTAGAAGGGAGTGGAAGTGTCAGAGAGGATAAAACCTGCAGTGGATAAGGGGGCAAGATATTGGCAAGGGAGGCCTTAGGAGCAGGGCAATCTAGGAAAGCTGGTGAGGAGCGGGCTGGTTTGTCAAAGGACAAAGCATGCAGTAAGAAGCAGGGAAGGGACTGAGTTGTTCTGATGGAGGTATGCTGGCACTGCACCCAGAATTGGGTTGTGTTGTTGGGGAGGAAACCCTGCAGAAATGAGTAGGGCTGTCTAGGGAAGCAGTTGAGAAATACATTTTTGACAGCAGATGATACATTTCAACAAAATGACCTTCGGACTTGTGGATGATGCTTGCACATTGCTGTCTGAGCAGGGAGAGAACTAATGTCATTCACAGAAGTGGAGAGGTTACTTAGGACTTTTTACACTTTGCACCTGCAGTAGGAAGGTGTAGCTTTCGCTACAGAAGGTATAGTGGCTTGTAAATAGGCTAAAAGCTACAACATTCCCATGCTACTGCTCTAGCCTCTTGTAGTAATAGGATCAGCCAAGTGGCCAGTATATTTTTTCTTGTTCTTATTATTAGTTTCCAGTAGCAACCAAAATGTGCTGAATTCAATGAAGCACAGCCTGGTGAAGACTTGTTCAACCATTGCTGTGAAATGAAACATTGGAATAGTGAGCAGGAGTAGATGATGTCACTTTGAAGATTCTTCTGTTTCCTAAACAGAGGCTGAGCTACTGAAATAAATCTTTAGTCTAATTGTTCCTTTCCACTATACAAGCTAACAGACAGCTATCTGGTCAGTGATGCAAGTGCTTGACTTATAGTTTTAGTAGGCTAGAGGAAAACCTCTAATCAACCATACTTAAATTGGAGTGGGAGGGTAGAAGAGGGAAAATAGAACAGGGAGATCATCTGTGAGTTGCAGAGGCAGAAAGTCTCTACCATTGGATTGTTCAATGGATTGTGTGAAATAAATTGGTTTTGTCAGTTCAGTTCCTGTTGGCTCCACTTAGCATCCTTGCTGGAAATCACCACAGAGAAAAGATAGATGGGGGGTGGGGAGGAGGGGAATGAGAGCAGGCAACAAAGAAATGTAAAATGGGGAAAGACACATGCCACTTTTAGATTTGTAAATTTAATTTTATTATTTTCTTATATATTTTTGCATTTTGCTGGCAGCTGTCGTACATATGTCTGGGAAAATTACTGTTAAGAGAGTTTTAAAATTGCATGCCATAGTGTTAGGCACTTGGAGTTTCAAACCAAGATAAGGGAAAATTTTAAAATTAATAATTTTTAAAACATCATAAGGACACTGAAAGAAAAAAACAAAATGGTGGAGTGAGTGTAGCCAATTTTCCAGTTGTCATCTTAGAGGGAGTCAAACTGTTATACTAGTTATTAAGATTGCTAGCAGTCAGCCAGATGTTATCCTGTAAGAGAAGAAAAGTGACACCATTTCCCAGTTATACCTGAGCATGACTTCTAAGTTCCATTTCATGCTTAAACATTATTTTCTGTTGTAGTGTAACTTTGTTTCCTTAGGGACAATTTTCTATGAAGATTAGAGGATATCTGCCACCTGTTTTGCACAGCCATTCGTGATGAAAGTCCTTGGGTAAAGCTGCCCCAAGAGCAGTTTCTATCAAGTTTTCCTTCTTCCTCTCTCACCTGTTGCCGTGTAGAAATCATAAAAATTGGCCAGGAGATTCAGGGATATGTATTAATGTAACATGAATAACTTTCAAGTTGATGGAATTCCTTTAGTGTGTTGTCTGGATACTGTGTTTATATTAATTTGGATTCTTTGGTTAAATAATATTTGGTTGCTAGCTATTATAGCTTTTGTGGTTAAATAATTGAGGTGGTTTGACAGCTGGCTTTTATTTATATATATATATATATATATATATATATAGCTATTGGTTTTTTCCTCCCCTCTCCCTTGGGAAGAGTAGGCTTTGTGTGACTGTCCCTTGATTGATGCTAGTTTTCTGGTGCTACCACTCGCTCTTTTTTTTGCATTTGTCATGTTTTTCTTTCCCTTTGTTCTGTATGTATGGTTATCATATTAAGTATTTATTAATATATGTCCAGTCCACTCTGGTGCTGTGCATCATACATACCTGCATGTGGACTGGATCTTCCCTTTAAAGGGTTTTTTAGGTGCGAGGATAGGTGTCTTATTAGTTTAAGCAACAAAATATAAAGAAACTTGACAAATGCAGTAAGTATCATTTTGTTGGGCAGGCAGCAATGTCCTCTTGCCTTGTCCAATTAATGTTATCCTCCAAAGTGTTTACTCACAGTGAGTCTGCTATTCATTCTTGGCCATATGACATGCATAAGTGCCCCCTCACATTTCCTGATCAGTTGTAATTTGCCAGTCTGGTGACAGCTTGGCAGCCAACCAACCAATGATCAATGTAGCAAGCTAGAGACAGAACTAGCTACAAATGGAAATTGACATGGTCGTGGAAATACTAATTGGTTTGCTTTGATAAGTGTGTTGGGAAAACTGGCAACCTAGTTGGTTTCCCTCTGCCCACCCGTCCATATGTTTTTATAGAATTCCTACATTACTACTGACCCTTCATCCATCAAAGAAGAGACTAGCAGGGGGTAGAAAAGGCAGGGAGAGGGAGAAAGAGAAGAGAGACTAGGCAAACCAAATGCAGAAAAAAGGAAGGAGGAGAGGAGATAGATAACAGAAGATCTGAAGAAGGTTAAGATAGATAGAAGGAGAAATGGGGCAGAAATAATAGTGATCCTAATGTTGGTACCTCAGTCTTCCATTGAGAAATGACATACCAAAATTTAAAGTCTTTCTTGGTAGCCTACAATACAAGTAAAAAAACTGGCAGCCTGCTACCTAATTATAGCTGTTTGAGGATATAAAGGCCAGGGGAATGCTCCCGTTTTCTCCAACCCACAGATACACAATTTGATTGTACTTTGTGCTGTTGATATCCAGATGACATTAACCCCCTCCTGTTTCCTAACTTTTTTGGGAGAAGTGCTGCAATTGTGCAAAATTTAAACCTAAAGTTCCTCAATTTTTAAAGCTTCCTGGAGATAATTCAGTTCTCTTTTTTTTTTTTTTAAAGGGGGGGGAAGAAAGGGAAGGTCACACTTCTGATTCAGTGTCTGCCCAGCATAAACCCCTTTGCATTCCCCCAACGTTGCCATTCCTGACCTCTTATTAACTGACACCAAAATGTATCACTTAATATAGTAATGTGCCCAGGGGAAGACTTTCCTTTAAAGATCTATCCTTTAGTCATTTCACAGGCAAAAACTCCCATTCAGTGGACCCATTAGTGCGGTAATACTCAGACTTCAGTGGTTCAGGAGCCAAATTAGCCATCAACATTATCTAAAAGAGCCACCGTAGTGCAAATTCATTGTTCCATTTACTATACATACCAGTGGTTCTCAAACTTTTTTTTTCCACAGACCATTTGAAAATTGCCGAGGGTCTCAGCAGACCACTTAATGGCCTTTCCAAATGTTGTTTGTACCATTAGCTAACTATTGAAAAGCGTTTTGGATAAAAAGGTTATATAAAAAAAGCCTTAATAATAAACATTTTTTTGTTCTACAAATAAAGTGCACAAGTCATATTTTAATATCCGTAGTCTTCACTTTCGAATGCGATGGTTGTGCCCTCTCTCCTCTGCCGTGGCAACCCCTGAGCTGGGGCTGGGAAGAAGGAGGTTCTCTCCCCTGCCACAGCAGCCACAGAGCTGCCATCTCTCCCCGGCAGCTGCAGTCCTGGAGCTGGGGAAAGTCACCTCTTTCTCTGGCCGCCGCAGCCCTGCATGCCCCAAATTCCCCCCACCCCCTCTTCTTACCCACCCTTTCTTGCCCCCCCAAGGCCACCACTTCACCTTACATGTGCGTCTTCTCCAGGGTCCAGGGTCATAATTAGTGGAGCCACGGCTGAATGGCTCCACTAATTAGATGGGTGGCCCTTCATTTTCTCATGTGCGACCGCGCAGGCACGCACCTTAGAGGGAACTATCCACAGACCGCCTGAATGGAACTCGGACCACTGGTGGTCCGCAGACCACAGTTTGAGAACCTCTGATCTTATACTATTTATGTATCATATATATAAATTATCACACCAAAATGACTGACCAAGTATTCTACAATTGGCTAATAACATTGTAAAAGCATCCTGATTGGTTGTTAATTAAATCACAGTGTTTTAATAGCACATGCTGCAAAGAGCCACAGGAGACCTATTAAAGAGCCTCTTGTGGCTCCTGAGCCTCAGTCTGAATCTCACTGCTTTAGTGTCTTAAATCTTGTGGACAAAAATGCATATGGGTTTTTGCTGCTGTTTTTTTAACAAAAAGACCATTTGCCTCATGGCATCCTTTACACCGTTTTTATTCAATCTTGCACTGAATTTCTATCTAAAAACATATTTTTTTTCCTTACAGATACTTTGAAAAGCAATTTGACCTGTCGGAGCAAACAAAATTGCCAATGTTTCTCCACTGTAGAAATGCACACACTGAATTTTTAGGTGGGTTTTGCTCAAGACTGAATGTGACAAAAGTTTTGAATAGTTTGCTTTTGCTCTTTAGCAAACAGTTAGTTTTGCTTATATTGTTCTTTCTTTTAATTGGCAGAGATAATGAGAAGGAATAGAGATAGATGTGTGGGAGGAGTGGTAAGTATGAACCACCTTATAATAAATTATATTCAATCTAACACTCATTTCATTGTTTTGGGTACTATCCTTTTGTTTGTAATATGATCTCAGTAGATTTCCGGTTAAACCATTGAAACCACTTCAAATCCATAGTAGCTTTACAATCCCTTTCACTACTTTTATCCTTCCCATTGTTGCTTTTCCAACAGTTTCTTGCAAGGTATGAGGATTGGTCAAGGAGAGAGAGACTTTGCAGCTGACATCAGCAGTTTTTATTGGCTTGCCAGAAGTGCAGCTTTAAGCACTTTTTGCTTAAACTGGCCCCTTCCCAATTCTGAAGCCTCTACAGTTGCAGTTAGTTGTAAGGAGTACTAATCCTGTTTAGAAATTGAAACCCAATATCAAATGGTGGGTTTTGTACATGGACATGGGCAAGGTTCAGTTTAGATATTGATTGGTAGGATACTGTATCACTAAGAGTAAAAAATATAGGTCATACTTTTAACATAAGGGTCATGCTTACATCATTCCAAATGAGTCTGTTTTAGTGATGAAGTCCTCTTCATCGTTGGTCCTACTGCCACTAATGTCTAGGATGCCTTTTCTGTGATTGACAAACTGCACTTTTTCTGGTGCAACTAACTTTGTACCACTGCATTTTTAATTTCTTGTCTGTTGCATGCTCCAGCATGAACTGTAACCACAAACATTCACTTTTTTATATCAAAACACTTTGTCAAAACTATGTCCAGATGTAACTTTCAACCAGTATATAGCTGCAGAAATTAAGGTTTTATATTTTAATGTTAAAAATATAACTGCAAACCAAAGGACAATTTTTAAAAAAACTCTTGCAGGTTATTTTAAGATATAATCATCAACCCTGGCAAAGAGAGAAGGGCAGGCCATCCTTCTGAAACACTTTCAAAGCCAACACTACTTGTCAAGGGGCTGCATTCTTTTGTCAATATTCAGATACAGAATTCAGCCTGTTACCCTCTTGCCCAAAAGCAGAAGTGCTATCAGATGAGCCTTACTGACTCTATAATTCACTGAATTCTATATAAATATATCTTGCATATTACCTCTGGTTTTTACTTTACAATTAAGAACTATAAATATTTACACAATATTAATTTTGGGTTACAGGTTATATACTTTTATGTAATAAAAACATCTTTTTTAGGTACATTCATTTGATGGCACAAAGGAAGAAGCAGCTGCTATAATAGATTTGGATCTCTATATAGGAATAAATGGTTGGTAAGTTCTTTTCAAAAATTCTGTTTTAAAATAGTTTCATAACTTGAAATGTAATTGCTTTTTTAAATGAGGTTAAGTCTTCAAAGCTCTCATTATACTAAGTGATTATTTGTAGACAGATTTAGATTTGCACTTATTAATCTGTTAACTGCAAAAAGTTCTTAATTCACAGGTCAAATACATACCCCTTTACTCACTGAGATAATCTAGTCTTGGGCCCTTTCTGAGACTCTCCATGCCAATTCTTGTTTGTAAATAAATGAGGTGATGGAGTGTAGAGCCAGCTGTATTTTTGGACAGACTGTAAAAAAAAGTAAACTACATTGTCTAGTCCAAAAGTAACCAAGAATTAATGTGACCAGCCTGATCTACCAATGGACTGGGCTGAAATCACACTATTAATTATACTGCAATGTAACTGTTTGATTTACATGAGCTCAGACTGCTACACCCTTTGGCAGGAGCCTTTAAGTTATCCAGGTGAACACAGAAACCCAGCAGAAGCTTCCACAGGTTTTACCAGGTCAGTGTGGCTGTAGAAGCTAATTTGTGGAACGAACTAGGATTAACATAAGAACGGCCATACTGGGTCAGACCAAAGGTCCATCCAGCCCAGTATCCTGTCTATCGACAGTGGCCAATGCCAGGTGCCCCAGAGGGAGTGAACCTAACAGGTAATGATCAAGTGATCTCTCTCCTGCCATCCATCTCCACCCTCTGACAAACAGAGGCTAGGGACACCATTCCTTACCCATCCTGGCTAATAGCCATTAATGGACTTAACCTCCATGAATTTATCTAGTTCTCTTTTAAACCCTGTTATAGTCCTAGCCTTCACAACCTCTTCAGGCAAGGAGTTCCACAGGTTGACTGTGCGCTGTGTGAAGAACTTCCTTTTATTTGTTTTAAACCTGCTGCCCATTAATTTCATTTGGTGGCCCCTGGTTCTTATATTATGGGAACAAGTAAATAACTTTTCCTTATTCACTTTCTCCACACCACTCATGATTTTATATACCTCTATCATATTCCCCCCTCCCCCCCCCCCGGCCCCGTCTCTTTTCCAAGTGGAAAAGTCCTAGCCTCTTTAATCTCTCCTCATATGGGACCTGTTCCAAACCCCTAATCATTTTAGTTGTCCTTTTCTGAACTTTTTCTAATGCCAGTATATCTTTTTTGAGATGAGGAGACCACATCTGTACGCAGTATTCAAGATGTGGGTATACCATGGATTTATATAAGGGCAATAAGATATTCTCCATCTTATTCTCTATCCCTTTTTTAATTATCCTAACATCCTGTTTGCTTTTTTGACTGCTGCTGCACACTGCGTGGACATCTTCAGAGAACTATCCATGATGACTCCAAGATCTCTTTCCTGGGCCACCTCCCAGGGTTGTCATTTTTAGCCATGGCTTGGAATCACAGCTGGGAACTTTTTTTTAATACAAGTTGAAGCAAATACTTAAGCATTATTTAGAAATTAATTCTTTAAGAAACCACTTTTGCTAAGAAACCATTTTGTAAGCAAGGTAATTAAATAGCAGCCAGACAACACTGTAATTAATTTCTAAAAGTTATGAGCTTCAGAAGGCTCTGAGAAGATGATTCTAGTCACAATGACTTAAATATGGTTTGAACACAAAGCCACAGTCCTTTAACAAAACATCAACTTAAGTCCAAATTCACTCCCTATTTTTATGATTTCTAGCTCACTGAAAACAGAAGCCAACTTAGAAACACTGAAGTCAATTCCTAGTGAAAGATTAATGATAGAAACTGGTAAGTTGCTATTCTGATGGACCATACTGCATTTTTTTTAATGTTTTGAAAACTTTATTAGAAGTGGAGTTATGCTTGTATGGCAATGAATATAAAGGGCAGTCTACAGACACAAACTCACCATCACAGTAACAGGGGTCAGGAATAGGGAAAGGATTACCTTGTTCTCTATGGGTATGTCTACACTGCAGTGTAAGCCCAGGGTTGGAATTCAAGCCTAGCCCCGCGTTCCTTCTAACACACAGATCTCTCTAACCCAGGACCCCAAAGGGGTAGAGGGCCTGAGGCAAGCCAGGACCCACAGTTCAAGCCCTATTGCTCTCCAGCATAGACATAGCCCCACTGGACTTGTGGTCTGGGAGACTGCCAAAAGTATTCCACAATCCCACAGGCCAACTTTTTGTCCTCTAGACAGTCACATTTGAGGGACAGTCAAGTTTTTCCACACTGCACCATAATCAAAGGGTGAGAGCGGCCACATTTTGGGAGGGTGTTAAGAAGTTTGGGATATGGGTGGTTGGATTCAGCCCCACATAATGCAGTGTAGATGCTGGAGCTCCAGGTTGGGATCCAGGGTTCAACAATTCCTAACATGGGATTACAAATGAGTGTAGATGCCCAAGCCCTAGGTTATAATAAACCCACTGTCTGCTAAATTGAGTTCTGTTAACCCTGGGCTTACACTGCAGTGTAGACATACCCTAAAAAACCCTCTGCCAGATTCAATAAGCAGAGTTCACAGGCTCCAGCAGTAATTATATTCAGCCCTCTTCTGCTGGAAAAGAACATAGATCACCTTGACCGAGACTGAGGGCATAAATGAATAAAAGGGGAGACACTAATGAGAGTGTAGATATGCCAAACACTATGGGAAAGAACATGATAAAGGCCATCCGATTATCGGCAGTAATGGCACTTGGGTGCATACCAGGAAATTCCAATTCATTAAGCAAAACAATATGAAAGAGGGCCTGAAAATACCTCCTGGAATAATTAGTTATGACTGAACTGATCCATTAGTGGATATCGGTTCTACTCACATTTATTTCAGACATCAGTAGTAGGACAGTTAAAAATAGATTAGGAGATTTAGTCAACAGTTATGTAATTTGGCATATCTGAAAAAGGCTATTTTTAAAAACTCTGGTTAAATCCCTGCATTTCATTTGTGTCTTAAACAGAGGCACATCAGGGTGTATATCAGTGATGCTCAGACTTCAGTAAAAACAAGGAGTCCGGTGGCACCTTAAAGACTAACAGATTTATTTGGGCATAAGCTTTCATGGGTAAAAAAACCTCACTTCTTCAGATTCTTTAAGGTGCCACCGGACTCCTTGTTGTTTTTGTGAATACAGACTAACACGGCTACCCCGATATCAGACTTCAATGGTTCAGGACCCAAACTGGCAATCAACATTACCCAAAAGAGCCATAGTAGTGTGAATTCATTATTTTACTAACTATAGTACTATATATTCATATTTAAACAGTATGACCGGGAAATATTAGTTCATATATTATTCTCGCAGCAAAATGACTGACCAAGTATTATTGTTTTATCAATTACAATTGGTTACTATAGTAAAATCATCCTGATTGGTTAATAATTAAATCAGTGTTTTAATATCATGTGCTGAAAAGAGCCGCAGGAGATGCATTAAAAAGCCACTTGCAACTCGCGAGCCTCAGTCTGAGTATCACTGGTGTATATAAACTTTCTGTGGGTTACACAGTGGTTCACTGGCTAGCAGCCTTGTCACGGTAACATTTCTCTCCTTGCTTCTTTTATTGTACTGCATTATTGCTGAATAAAGTGGCTAATTTTATAATATGTAAAAATCTTACAGAATTTAATATAATGGAATAGTAATTTGAAGTTATTTATTCATCATTATGGATGTTAAATTAACTAATCTCATAATCATTCCTTTATCATTTGGGAGAGAAACTGTGCTTAAGAGGAGTGATTTCTAAAATGGGCTTTGGTCTGTGGAAGGTGGGGAGGACAAATTGACAGAAGAGCAAACAATTATATGAAATGACTAAACGATTGTATACATTTAACTCTTGTTTGAATCATGCTAGATGCTCCCTGGTGTGGTGTGAAAAATACTCATGCTGGGTCAAAGTGTATAAAAACAACATTTCCCACAAAAAAGAAATGGGAAGTAGACCATTGCTTGAAGGACAGAAATGAACCTTGCCATATAATGTAAGTATGTAATTTTTATATTTTAAACAAAGGTTTGAAAACATACACAAGTACATACAAAATGTAGTAGGCTTAAACCAATGACAGAATTTTTGAATCTGGAGCAAGGTGTTGTACTCTAAGATATGTTTAACAAAATACATATATGTTTTGTGGCTAACTTTTCAGAGGTTCTTGCATCTCCATTGATTTCAGCAGGAATTTTGGAAGCACAGCAAATCTTAAAATCAAGTCCTTAGTGATGTCTTTTCATTTGATATCCCATGTATTCCGTCCCTCTATTTTGTAGTTCCCTTTTGTAACAAGAGGTTAATTCTCCCCTTAGCACTACCAAAATAGAGTCCAAATACCCAGATTCTAATTAATGTCACCGTGTTGCTCCTCCAGATGTATCTGTTAAAATACATGCAACACCAGAAGAGCCAACTGTGTGATCTTTAAAGTGGGAGGGAGGTAGCAGGACATAGAGACAAATCACCACTGGTTTAAGAGCACTTCCAGCAGATGAGGAGGCTAGTATTGGTGTAGCTGTAACCTGAGGATCAGTAGCAAAATGAAACTGATTAAGATCACATCAGTTTTGTTCTGCTCTACAGCCAGTAAAAACACCAGTTTGAGGTTTGGAGATAAACAAGAATACCCCAAAAGGGAGTTTGGAGAGGGAAACTCTTCAGGTGCCTATGGACCCCATTGCTCTAGAATTTAAATGTCTAGAAAAAACAAACAGAAGAGGGTAAAAGTACTGCTTTTGATTTAAATTTTATTAATTATAATCACTAAATGAGATTGGTGGCTGAAATACTCAGATCTCATCAAATGCTGATCCCCTATTGTTTCAGCCTGGTTTGGGGGTTAGATCTGCTTTCTCCTGTTTCTACCCACCACCACAAAACATTAAGTGAAGTGCTCTGATTATAAGTAGGCTTAAAAATGTTTGATTTTTATTATTTTATAATGTCAACAGTGATTTTTTCCCCCCGTTTTTATCAATTTACATTTCACAGTTGTGGGAAATTATGGGGGAGGTGAGGCAATTATTTAATGACAGTGGATGTTGAGAGTCAAAAAGTTAAAGCTGTATAATTGTAAAAATGGAAATGGTCAATATCACATGTCTAACTATCCTTTAATCAAACTCTAAGTTCTCAAGCAGCATTTTTCTCTATCTGTAAATTTCAATTATCAATGGAAAAAAATTTATCAGTTTGTATATGGTGAAATTGACATTTACCTAAAAATCAAATTCTCCAAAGCCTAGTTGTGACTTTAATTCACTTTTAGCCCAGTAACAGTTTGCAAGAGTGTCTGTCAGCAAGAATGTAAATACATTTGTAGTAATCAAAATCTGAAACTAGTTTTACTTATCATAGAAATGTTCAGTCATTTTGAGAAAAAAAGTTATATAAGTAAGTTTTTAAAAGCTAGTGTCTAAAAAAAAGTCTTTGGATACAGCTACTAAAGAGTCCAAATAAATTTGGCAAGTAATCCACAAGATCGTTGATCGATCTTACTTTGATATGACATCATCTATTATAAAAGTGTTCAGACGCTCTTTGTGCATAACAATTTGTAGGAGCCTTTGAATAACGTGTACTTTCCATACTTTTCAATACATTATCATACCTTATAGGGACATAGTATGATTTAACAATATTTTGACAACTTATATATGTCCCCAACTTGTAAAGTTGATCTGCTCACTAATACTGTTTTAGAAAGGTTATCTAGATGAACCTCAAATTATGTTGAGTCTACTCCTCTTCTCTACACACATGCTTTTCAGCTGCTCCTGTTTCAATTTAGCTGGTAGCAGTCAATACCTTGTTACAGAGAGTAGGGGAGAACATGCAGGGGAGTTCCCCCCCCCGAGCAGTACATGAGATATGAAGTGCAACTAACTATGGATACAATTTTATTTAGTAATTATTTTACTGGGGGCGGGGGAAGGATTTTCTGATTTCAGTAACAGTCAGCAACCTGTAACATTAGTCACATTTTGACCTAAAAATTGTATACCTAAAGTCAGTCACCCTTTAAAATAATCACAAGTAGCACGCAGCCAACTTCAACCCTGAAGATCAGCTGTCAAATATAAATTGGACAAAACAAAATCTTTAGTTGGTTACTTTAAAAAATGACTTTAGTCTCAGCTAAAATGAAGTGTGATAAGTGACACTGGAGGCAACCTTAAGCTAGATCCACAGAGATTTTGGTATTTAACTGCCACTTTATATGCTTACATTCAACTCTTGCTCTGCTGCTGCCTAAATTCCTGCTGGTGGGTACATGCAAAGCTGACCATGTTCTGATGCTCAGCACCTATTTCATGCCTAAGCCCCAGTGGGATTCACAAACTAGACTTTCTCTCATCTATCTTGCCTGCAGGTCTTAATTTGGTAGGCATTCTCAGGGGTCACTTAAGAGCATGTCTACTGGAATAGACCCTAGAAAAACCCAGCCTGAAAAGGAGTGGAATACTTTGTCACTGGAGCAGAGACCCGAGTCTCCCAGGATAGTCTGCTAACCCCTAGGCTATAGTGTTCTCTCTAGGCTGATGATTAAGTATGTGACACAAAGTAAAACAGCTTCAGCAGGAGAGACTGAGACGCTCATCCCAGAATACCGTTAGCCTAACAGTTTGGGTACTCACCTGAGAGGTAGAAGACCTGTGTTCAAGTTTCTGCTCTCCATCAGGCAAAGTGGACATCTGAACCTCTCTCCCCCACATTCTGGCAGAGTACGCTAACTACTTGGCTACTGAGGTTAAGGGCAGTACCCTCCTCCAGTTTTACTTGAAAAAGGGCTGAGCTGATTTAGGGGTCTAATTAGGAAACGATTGACAGTGGTGAATCCCAAGTGGAAACAGGCACCTAATTCCCTTCAAGGGGGTGAGGCTTAGGCAAAACCTCTCTCTTTGGCATCATCTACTGGTTAGTTTAGGCAGCTTCCTGCTCAGCCTAGGATGGCTTTTGTGAATCCCTTTTTTAGGCATCTAACCATCACGCACAGTGCAGAGAGCATGGGAGCCTGACTCAGGGCTAAGGTGTCCTCTGGATGGCAGAGCACCTAAATGTAGACATTACAAGGCTGACCCTACATCCCCTTTATGGATCAAGCCCTTCATCTTTAACAACAAAAAGATGTGGCTATTAAAGGAGGAGGGTAAGGTTGAAAGTACTATCAAAATAAACTACATCAGGCCTTTGTCATAGGCCATCTGGTCATGGTCTGTTCTCCGTGAGGGGAAAATTCCCTGTTATTGTCAGAGCTACACAGATTCTCACCTAGTTTTAGGTGGGGTAGCTACATACGCTTCTGTAGAGCTATGCCCATTTACACTAGCTAAATGTCTGACTTTATGGATGTCCGGTTGAGATTTTCTATTCAGGAACCTAAATAGGTGGCCTGGTTTGCAGAAATGCTGTGCAGCTTCTACTGAAGTTAAGGGGAGCTGCTGGGTGCTCAGAACTTTAGAAAAAACAGGCCACTTATTTATTGGCCTAAATATGGACTTCAGCTTAAGATTTCCTAGTGAGACTTCCTGAGGCCAATTCTCAGCTGGGGTAAATTGGTGTAGCTCTACTAAAGCTAATGTATCTACAACCAGCTGAGAATCTGTCCCTTAATGATCACTTTCACTTACTGTTAATGTCTCGTGCCTACAACAAACAACCCGTGCAGAAAATTTTCTTGTGAACTGAAACTTTTAGTAGAAAAAAAGATCTTGAAATAACTTAACTGAGTTTTTTTCCTGAGATGTTAAGCATAAGTGTATCCCCTAATTCAGCTGCCTCTAAAGAAGCCCAATAGTGATTTATAGTCAGAAGGTAGTCCTAAGGGCCACCAGTGATCACAAAGTAGTGGAAGGAATAACTAGTCCATCCTTGTCTCTCAGCTACTAATTGAAAACCTGTATTTTCTAAATACAAATAAGTGGCAGTGCTTTGCTCCACCTGTCAAGGCTTTCAGGTGGACAGTTTTTTAAAAGTGCAACTATTAAATTAGTCTTATCTTTCAGCTTCTTCCCCATCCCTTTTAACAAGCTATTGTTAAACACCTAAGAACTTGTTCATTAGAAATCAAAAATTTGGAGAGGAAGCAAGAGTATAGAGTATTTAATTGACTAGACTCTTACTGAACTTCACCCTTTGAACTTCTGATGGCCTAGGTGCGAGATTTATACTGCACTTTATCCAAAATAGCAGAAATTTCACCCATACAGCAGAATCACTTTCATTGGAATAAGAACAGGAGTACTTGTGGCACCTTAGAGACTAACAAATTTGTTAGTCTCTAAGGTGCCACAAGTACTCCTGTTCTTTTTGCAGATACAGACTAACATGGCTGCTACTCTGAAACCTTTCATTGGAATGTAAGGTTGTTTACCTACCTATATAGGCCAAGCAAAAGTTGTCAAAGGATCAAAGATTAAGAGACTGCCAGTGAGTGGTTGATGTTTTAAGTGGCAGAAGCTAGTTACTGTGTGTAAATGAAAGTAAAGTATACTTTCAGCAGTAAGTCCCAACCATCTTGGTCCCCTCATAGCTAATAGTGTTCACAAGAACTAAACTGACATTAGTATATTTACCATGACACATAACTGAGTAAAATTAACTTTTCTTTTTAGTCAAGTACTGGAAATAATGACGACAGTAAGAGAGGAAGACCCACTTGAACTGGCCAACACTCTTTACAACAATACTATTAAAGTTTTCTTTTCAGATATGTAATGCTATGTTTCTTACCTTTATTTTGTATAAAAGTATGCAAAGCCTGTTAACCTTACTATAAAACTTAATAAAAAAACACTCCTGCAACAAAACAAAAAAGTACTATTATATTTTGAGGTATGACAAGATTAAACCTGTCTTTGTAAACCTCAAATACTGAACATCTAAAGCAGGGGTTCTTGCAACAAATTTTTTCATGGCCTCAGAGTGCAGCCACCAACTTTCTGGCGGCCACTCTGACCATTTTTCCTAAAATACTTAACTTTAGGAAAAACAAATATGGACATATACATGTCAATCACTGTAATTTATTTATGTAGGGTTTTTTTGCACTCAATAAAAAAATATACAGTTGTCTCTATTCTTTACTGGACCTAAACAGAATAGAAACAAAACACTTTGCATGGTTTGGTTGTTTGTTTGGTGTGATTTTTGGTTGGGTGTGCACTGTTTTGGGTTTTGTTTTTTTAAAGATCCAAAAAATCTTACTGCATTATATCGAACTTGCTTTGATCTGCTGGAGTGTGCAGCCCGTCCGCCCCCTCCACCCCCAAGCACTGCTTTACTGCGTTATAGCAGGGTAGAGGTGTATTAACATACAAATATCACTTTTCACAACAGACTTACTCAGTTCTGGCAAGCTGGAAGACAAATTAAGCCTGGGATAGGGAGGTGGGTAGGAAAGCAGCAGGGGCCAGGGTGAGCCTAAGAAGCAGAGCCCTGCAGCTATGTGACAGGGTAAGAGGCCATAATGGGGGCCAGGAGTGATGTGGGGGGAACCTAGGCCTGGAGCCCAAAGCCCCATGTCCAGGGGATGGAACCCACTGCTGCAAGGCTGGAGCTGCTGCCTGCCACCCCAGGCCTAAAGCCTACTCCTCTGGTGTTTGTGGTGCCAAAGGGGGTAGGGTCCACTGCTTTGCCCCCCCATCACTGCCCAGGAGTCTGTGGCCACATAAAAAGCCCCTGGTGGCCGCATGCAGCCACGATGGCCGCTGACCTAATGCCTCAACAAATGTGGTCTGCTTTTTGTACAGTTTTGCAGCTCTACTTACCTCACAACATTTTAGGATCAGTTTTAAGGGTAGTCTGGAGCAGCTTGTCTATTGATTCATCTTTTCCAGTACTCTGACTTTGTATCAGATTAAAATAAGTCTGCAAAAAGCAAAATTCCAATTTTGCATGGTACCATCTCATAATATTAGTGAAGTTCACCTGTCCACCATACATCTTGGTTCTGAGAGTTTTCCAGAAAACATAGCAATTTCATTCTTATATTCCACACACACAAGTACTTTTAAGTTTTCTACAAACCTGAACTTTATTTTGAGATAGCTATAAAACTTTTGAGCTATAATGTTTTTAAATTTATAGGTATACCAGTTCCTGTTCAAAACTTTTCATCTCTAATTGTGTCTTCTAGGCATACTGAAGGTCTCATTTCTCCAACAGTTTAACTCTCACCCAAAAACCATTGTTCTAGAATTATTAGTATGCAGTCTTTGGCACAGCAGATGGATTACATGTCTCACTATGTCAATTAAGTGTTTCTCCAACTTTGTCTTAAAAACATGTGAAAACATTTTATTCCATGTACAATAATGTACACAAGTTTAAGGTGGTCATGAAAGAGACCAGAAATAATTAGTGGTATATTTACAGTAGCACACCAGAGTAAATGACAACCATTCACAGACAACACTGAGATACCATTGTTGTGCTTAAGTATACAATGATGAAGTGAAACTTTTATTCTGTTGCTGAACTCCATTTTAAACAAATACCTCAGTGATTTTAGTCACCCAGGGAGTCAGAATCAACATTAAGAGTCTCATTCTGGTGTTCTGCCACACAATCATCATCACTGTCGGTACTGTCATTATCTTCATTTAATTCATGTGCAGCTTCAGCAGCTTCTTCTGCAACTTCTACAGGATTTTCATTAGGTGCAACAAACCCATTGTTAGAGATATTTACATTTTCCTTTTCTTCAATATATACTTTTTGATGGCACATTGGACAAGTGTCTTGAATATAGAGCCATTTCCGAAGGCAAAGTGCATGAAAGTAATGATTGCATGGAGTAATACGAGCAGATGTAGTAAACTCATGGTAGCAGATTGCACATATATCATCTATTTCATGTAACCGACTTCCTTTTACTTCAGGAAGTGAGTTTATTTTCTTAACAGCTGTCCTGCGATTTATAAAAGTTTTCCAGCCATTCTTTGCTTGCAAGTAGATGTTGAAATAAGCATGAAGACACATCATGCAAGCCCGAATCTTACTTCCTGATTCAAATACCATGGTATAAGCTCCATTTCCAAACATGATTACACCAAATATAAACTCAATAATATTGCCTGTTGAACGAACATAGTAGACATAATCATCAAGCTTTTCCCATTGGACATTATAGTGGCCATCAATCATGAATAGTACATAAACAGTGATAGAAACAATTACTTTTAGGCAAAGTTCCACACAGAATGCTGTAACTGCAAAAAGCCATGTATTTAGTGCATAGTGGTGCCAAAGGATATAACTGAGCAGAACTGGAAGAATAAAAAGGCAAGCTGAAACAAGAAGTACAGGGAAGTGTCTGCGAAATGACGACACGTGGGAGGCACTGAGAGACATTAGTACAGGGTCTGTCATTCCATGGATAAAATGCAGGACTGCAGTTAACAAAAGGCACATGTTTCGACTTAGGCGAACTAGTCTCTCTTCTGGCTTTAGACCACTTAAGCCAGTCTGCAGAGCCAAAATAAAAAATAAAACAGGTGCTACAAAACCAAGCCTCTTGTCATCTTCATCAGTTGATCCAATAAAAGCCAAAATACCCAGTCCCAAATAATGGGCTATTGAAGAAATTACAGCACTCATGCCTAAGACAGTTAAAGTAGAATCACACCCACTTATTATAAGACTGCAAACTAGTTCCCAACAATTTTCCCAAGAAATCAAGTAGAACTTCTCTTCTGTATTAGTTTCTGCCATCTTGACAACATAAGTTAACACAACTGCTTGTGCTGTAAGTCTCGTTAGCCAGAACACACGCAGTACAGCTGGAAAACGAATCCTTTTCCACGTATCTTCCATCAATAGCTGTAATCCATAAATGCGATACATATGCCTTAAAAGGAGAGAAACGTATCGTGTGGAATAATAGAACCATTTAATTTTCATAACTAAATTGATTGTGGTATATAATGTCAGAATTAGGCCTGAAATAAAAACTAAAATCTGTCTGACATTTAAAGGTAATTCAATGATCAAGCCTATTATAGGAATCAGTATATCCAGTATGATTAGTTGGGAGTATATGGACTGCACGTTTAACAATGTAACATATCCAATCCCAAAGGTAAGCTGAAGGATAGAAAGTGCCATCCATAGTGAGGGTCCTTTATGAGGGAGGAACTGAATTCCAAAAGCTGCTGTGTAGTAGGCACTGTAGAAGTTTATGTGCAAAGAAGCATAATAATTCACCAACACTGAGGTTGCAGCTAGCAGAAATGCCGAGCTGATCATATAAAACTTGAAAAGTGCTCGCTGTTGCAAGACCAGAACAACACTGGATACAAAGACCCCTAAAAAACAGAATGAAATCATTTAGTTTTCAGCAGAAATTAGACATATACATTTTACCTATTAACTCTCATGATACACAGTTCAGAGTTTTTAGCTTTGACGCTTTTATTTACCTTTAAGCTTTTCTATAAAAAACATTTGTGAATAGAACTACTGTTTAAACTTTAGCTTTTTCTGTGCAAGAGGCACCAGGGTACATGACTACTTAACTTGCCTTTAATACAAACAAAAAATGAGCATACCACACCAATTAAACAAAAACAGTAAGACACCACCACAACTGTCCGTCTTTTTTGCAATTTCAATACGAAGACTTAACTACTTTCCCCATCTCGGTAGAGTGGGATCCTTCCAGATCAGTGTTGAGGCATAATGCAAGGAGATTAATAGATTTTAAGACCTGAAGGGACAGTTCATCTAGTCTGACTTTCTCTATATCACACACCACTAAATTTCCACTCAGCTACACCCGTATTGAGCCAAATAACTTATTTTTGACTAAAGCACTGAATTGCCAATGCCTGAACTCTTCAAGTACTGTGACTCTATACAGGACTTTAGTCTCTAGGACAATTAATCCAGAGCCTTTCACTAACTTTTTTTTTATTATTTTTAAAACTTAGAGAACAATATAAGTAAAGGGTTGCTATCAGAATATATTTTGAAACCTTCAGACAGTCTTAAATTGCTGCTATTTTGAGGTGTTCACTTCAATCATCGTTCTAAAAAGTCAAGCTATTACAACATCCTAAAATAATCTAGTGTCCAATTCATTTAACTTTTTAGTTTGACAATAGGAAACCAATTATTTTTGTAATATAAGAAGTGTGATATTAAGAGAGAAAGCCAAGAATACAACTGTGCACATTCATTTTCATACAGGATACCATATTCCTATCCAGATCTGTAGCAAGTTGCTGAAAACCTAGGGTAAAACCTACAATTTTTTTTTTACATATTTCTAACGGTTATGTATGACTCAAATGACAAAACAATCTGCTCCAATTTGCGTGAGGCAGCATTTTTCAACCTTTTGAGGTTGGTGACCACTTATTCAAAGTCAAATTTTGCAATCTAACATTTTTACTCTTACTTTTATAGTAAATGTATTAACAATGATAAACCTATATATTTTTGTGTGTGTTGAGAGATTGGTAGGGAATACTTGATTTGAATGGTAAGGGTCTGCAGGGAATAGGGGAGCAAGATTTTCTTTGTTTTAGACTGCGACACCCCCACCTCCCCAACCCAATTCCTTTCATGACCCTGCAGTGGGTTACAACCCACTGGCTGAGCAACACTGGTCTAGAGAAACCAAAAATGTACTGACTACCCTTACAAGCTGGGAGACAATCTCAGAAATTAGGCCTAATTGGGAAATAAAATGGATACTAGTCACTGTAGGCCATTCCCTATAGCACATTTTAAAGTTTGTTTTCTCAGTCTAGATAGATTTAGTTTTCCTGAATTATGGAGGGAATTTTAGGATTTGGTTCCACAGCTTAGTAGATTGTTAGGAAGTTTGCAGATAAAATGTTCATTAATTTCATCTTGTAATTCCTACAT
Source organism: Chrysemys picta bellii (assembly GCF_011386835.1). Classification (NCBI taxonomy): domain Eukaryota; kingdom Metazoa; phylum Chordata; order Testudines; family Emydidae; genus Chrysemys; species Chrysemys picta. Next base: position 269,655,994 of record NC_088792.1, on the reverse strand, counting down.
ATATTTCCTTGTACTACCATAAACAATTTGACGTAATTTCATGTTTATACTATTCAGATATTTTTGAATTGTTATGCCTCATCCTATGTCATTTAATCTTTTTTTAATAAGTGTACAGATTTACTTTTATTGATCTTCTTTGAACTCCCTCTAATTTATCTCTCTCTCTTGTAATAAGGTGTCCAGAACTGAACAAAGTCATACAAAGAGGAACTACTACCTCCTTGTTTTGTGACATGATGCTTTTGTACACGCATCACAAAATTGTATTGGTCTTTGCCTGCCATATCACAGTGCAAACTCATACCGAATTTGTTGTCTGTCAATTTCAGGTCTCAGCATATCTGTTTGCCACATTTTCCCCTCATACAGAATTTGTGATTTCTTTTGCCCCGGATTTAAAAGCTTGCATTTTTCCATGTTTAATCTTGTTGTGTTTTTCTTGGGCCATGTTTCTAATGTCTATAACATATATTTGTATTATCTCTGTCCTTCCAATGCCGCCTTCTTTAGTATCATCTATTAATTTCATTAGTGTGCCTTTTATCACCTCAACAACCACCTCCAAGTCATTAATGAAAATGTTATATACAATGGGTTCTCACACTAGCCTCTGTGATACCTCAATAGTCCATGACTCTTCTGTCCATGCGACAGTGTTCACATCCTAACCAGTTTGGATAAATTTTGACTAATATTGTGAGTTGCTAGCCACTTCATTTGGAAAATCCAAATATATCAGACCTGGTTCATGTGTTTTATGTAAGGACAGAACCCCGTTGCTTTCTGAAAATAATATTTTAAATTGATTGTTGCACAATGCTCTAAATCCTCTGAGAAAAGACTTACAAATAGTAAAAAACAATTATCTCAACATTAGGATGACATTACTAATAGTGTCATTTGTATCTTCCCTTACACTGTAATCAATACCTAAAATTCCCTTGTTTCTATTCTCAACTGCACTCCCTGCAATTTGTCAATATCTTTCTGGTAATGTGGTACCCAGAATTCAACAGAGAATTCAAACTTCAGTAATACAAGAGCTATTTTAGAAGGAACTATTACTTCTCCACATACTATTTATTTTCTAACTCTTTAATCAGCCACTGAACTGTCTTTCCACCCCCAACTCTGTCCACCTCAAGCTCAATCTGCACTTAGAAAGCAATATCTCCAGTGAACCTGTCAAATCAGCACACCCCAAAGAGGAGATATTGCTTTCTGAAGTGACAATTTAATGCATTAGACACACAGGACCCCAGAAGTGATTTTAATGCTTAAAGAAAACTGGGAGCCAAAGGAGATGGTGAAAGGAGAGTGTGTAACTAGGGAGATAAAGTGAGAGGTTAAGCAGAAAGGTTAGAGAAAGATTGCAAATAGCTTTAGGACTCCATTCTGCCCTGACTTCCTATTCACCTAATCCCAGTTGAAGCCAATGTGATTACTTACATAGGAAGTAAAACTGGGCAGAACTGAATACAAAAATTTAAACGGAAGCAACAGGATTCCATAATGTACCATAATTGTACAGTATTCCATTCATTCTTCTCAAAACAAGGTATACTATCTGGAATAGTGTTTCAAAACTATTCAACAGCACTCTCCAAAAGTATCAATGAAATGTCATTGGGACACACAACCTTTCCTCCTATCCATAGCTAAATTAGGGTATTTATCCTATTTTTTAAAAAGTCAACTTGTTAAAAGTAGAATCAGTCCAGACAATCACTGCCTACATGGTAGAGTTTTACCAACAAAACTCTTCCATTATTTCAATATGGCATAATCTATGGCAGGGGTCGGCAACGTTCAGCACGCGGCTCGCCAGGGTAAGTACCCTGGCGGGCCAGTTTTATTTACCTGCTGATGCAGCAGGTTCGGCCAATCACGGCCCCCACTGGCCGCGGTTCGCTGTCCCGGGCCAATGGGGGTGGCGAGAGATGTGTTGGCCGCGGCTTCTCGGTGTCCCATTGGCCCGGGACGGCGAACTGCGGCCAGTGGGGGCCGCGATCGGCTGAACCTGTCGCGTCAGCAGGTAAATAAAACTGGCCCGGCCCGCCAGGGTGCTTACCCTGGCGAGCGCGTGCCGAACGTTGCCGACCCCTGATCTATGGTATTTCAGAGTCAGATAATATTTCTGTTTATGTTGATCTCAGTAACACATCTGTCAGCTGCAAAATGAACAGTCTTCAAGTATTCAGAATATAGCTAGTTGACGAAATACTGTCTTAAGTATGTCTTAATAAAGCTGTTTCTGATTGCGAATGTAGACTGTAACAGCTATCTTTTCTTATCTGAGGGGTAGGGAAGAGAAAAAATTAAATATAGGGAGAAACAGTCACTTCATTACTGATCAATATGAAAGATATCAATATCTTAAGGAAACGGTTATCCAATTAAAAGTGGTCAACATCACTTTTGGGTAGGAAATGTGTTTATATCAGTGCAAGATTGTTCCTACAGTATATCAAGGGCTGCAGCCAGTTTAATTTTTAAGTGCCTCAAGCAATGAAACTTCCAAAACTTTCCATGGAGAGAGAAAAAAACAAAGAACAAAACGATTACCCTCTCCTTCTCCAAAAACCGATCATACAGACACCATTCTGAAGATGCCTTGATCATATCATTACACACTTCACAGAGATCGTCCAATAACAAACACACCAAGTCTCATTTATGTGGGATTAATTTCAAAGCACTTTCTAAAGCATCTGCCTCAGGACTTTGAAAGGTGTTTCAATGAGACATTTAGAAGTATCACTTTTTAAAAAATAATTAATTTATCAGTTTGAGGTAGTACCCACACCAGCTCAGGGAACAGAGACAGTAAGTCAGAGCCTTCCAGTCCCGCAAGACAAAGAGATCTTTCTAAAGAACAGGGACCGTTTATTCCCCCTCCCTTTCTCCCCACATACAGAAAAGCAGGAACAAGAAGGGCTCCTTCTCCAAAAACACCAACACCAGCTGCAACTGAAGGCACAGTGGGCAAGTGAAGGCTTTCTAGCCTGCATACTACAATCCAAAGAACCCACCTAGGCACTAAGCCATGTAGCCTACCCAATTCTGCACATGAGCAGCAGCAGCAGCCGCCGCCAGGAGAGGCCTTTGCAGCCTCTGGACAGCATCATTTACTCAACTCTGAAAAGATTTGTATTTGTAAAAACAATTCTATTTTATCACTAAAATTTAGACTCTCTCCTTTTATCTGCTGTATTGCTGTTGGTTGCCTTTTATCTCTCTTCCACCCCTTTAACACCGCAATTCCTCAGCTACTCAACCTCATTCTCCTTCTCATTGTATTTTGTGTTCCTTTTCCCCACCTTCTGCCTCTCTCCTGTCTTTTGGGATTGCAAACTCTATACAGGTGGGAACTTCATTTGTACCATGCTTAGGATAATAGTACCCCAGTCCTGTTTACGGGACACAGGGACACTACTGTAATATAAATATATTATAGCGCCTAACCATCACACACAGGAAAACAATGAAAAATTACCCAATATCAACCATGACTCCTGTCAAGTTTCACTCTTATGAGGGTTACCCTCCCATCTGAGGCTTCTTTTGCATGCACTTTATAAGCTATAAAATTGAAAAAACTGGGTTTGTTTAGTCTGAAGAAAAGAAGACTGAGGGAAGACATGATAACAGTTTTCAAGTACATAAAAGGTTGTTACAGGGATGAGGGTGAAAAATTGTTCTAGTTAATCTTTGAAGATAGGAAAAGAAGTAATGGGCTTAAATTGTAGCAAGGGAGGTTTAGGTTTGACATTAGGAAAAATTTCCTGTCAGGGTGGTTAAGCCCTGGAACAAATTTCCTAGGGAAGCTGTGGAATCAATGTCATTGAAGGTTTTTAAGAGCAGATTAGGAACACCTGTCAGGAATGGTCTAGTTATTATATAGTCCTGCCTTGAGTGCAGGGGACTGCACTAGATGACCTCAAGAGGACCCTTTCAGTCCCACACTTCTATGATTCTATTACAGTCAAAGATTTTGCAGTATGTTTCAACAAAGCATATTACATTTCTGATTAAAAAAAAAACAACAACAGTCTCTCTTATCAGAATGTGATATGTGTAAGGACACCAAGCAAAGGACTGTGGAAAATCTCCAGACTATACAGAACATTACAATGTCAAATGTAGAGAAAAAGAAAAACTCGAAAGAGAAATGGATAGTAATGCAAAATGGTCACATGGCAGAAGACCCATTACCGCTGTGTAATCTATTTTAGAGACACTGAAGGTATTAGCTTCAGCATCACTTGCAGGCCTTGTTAGCCAGATAAAGTTACAATAATAATTCCTAACACTTATAGGGAATTTTAAAATTTTCTAGGGTTCTCAAATTGTTACTGAGGAGCAAAAATATCTCATTTGAGGGCAGGTTAGGAGCCACACGCAGAAAGAAGAGAATGAGGAAAGAGGAGAAAAGAGCCCTTCCGTTTAAGTCAGTTAGGAAATATGTAGCAGAAGAGATGAGCGCTCAACTTGCTGTTGTTAGGAGGGAGAGATGCTGAAGCAGAAGGAAGAAAAGGGTGAGTGGAAAATAAAAAAAGAGTGAAGCGCTATGAGCTCAATGAAGTGAGACCAGCAGCAGGAGAGGAGGGAAGTGCAGCCATCTCTGCTCAGTGCAGGTAAAAAGGAGGTATAGGGAAACAGAACAGAAACTAGAGCAGGGGTAGGCAACCTATGGCACACGTGCTGAAGGCAGCACGCAAGCTGATTTTCAGTGGCACTCTCACTGCCCGGGTCCTGGCCACCGGTCCGGGGGGCGCTGCGTTTTAATTTAATTTTAAATGAAGCTTCTTAAATATTTTAAAAGTCTTATTTACTTTACATACAACAATAGTTTAGTTATATTTTATAGACTTATGGAAAGAGACCTTCTAAAAATGTTAAAATGTATTACTGGTACACGAAACCTTAAATTAGAGTGAATAAATGAAGACTCGGCACACCGCTTCTGAAAGGTTGCCAAACCCTGAACTAGAGGCTGGAGAACTCAGATCAGCTGGCAGAGAGACAGGGAGGCAGGAGGCGCTCAGGGGAAGGGGCCCTAGGTATAGAGGGGTTGCGGGGAGACAGGAGGCAGCAGGGAAGAGGCGTGAGACAGCGAGACGAGTTATGGGGAGAGCAGCAGCCACAAGGAGACAGGCGGGAGGGTGACTCGGCTGAGCTGGGAGTGGGGAGGGAGGCAGGCTCCAGCAAGAAGGGTGGCAGATAGTTGGGAAGGGAATGAGAAGTGCAGGAATCTCGGGGCTCAGGGAATACCCAGCCCGCCGCGGCAGTGCTTCCAGGAGCCAGGGTGGGATAGGAAAGAGGATGTAGAGAGGAAGAGGTCTCCCCCAGCAGCACCCCCAGGAGCCCGGCGAACAGGGCGTGGAGAGGAGAGGGATGGGGGGGTCTCTCCCCCAGCAGCCAGGCGCACGGGGAGGGGGAGTCACTCACCCAGCAGCCGCAGCAGCACCCCCAGGAGCACGGCGCACAGGGAGCCCTCCGGCAGGGGGTAAGAGTTGAAGATGGCGTCGATGAGGAAGAGGCTGGGCACCCGCAGCGCAACTTCCAGCCCGGTTCGGCGCCTCGGGCCCAGCCGCAGCCCCGGCAGCTGCGGGGGGCCAGGGGCCGCCATCCCCCGGGACCTGCCGCCTCGTACCGGTCTCTGGCCCAGGGACCTCGCTATAGCCCTGCTCCCGCCTCCCGGACGGGCCAGCTCCCCCGCAGTGCGGCCGCCTCCGTGTTCCTTTCGCGCTCGGGCCTCGGCCTGCGGCCGCCCGCACCACCCTAGGGGGAGGCGGAGACACGGCGCCGTCACAATGCGCGGCCCCGCCCCCGGCTTCCACACGGGGCGGGCAGCTGCCGCCGGTGGGTCCGGGAGTGTTCCCCCCAGGAGCCCTGCTGCCCCCGGGTCCCGCACCCCGCGCGGCCGCCCCCTCGCCCTGCCGTACCATGAACCTGTCCCTCACACCCTCCCGCCGCCTGTAGCCCGTCACTGTAACCCCCCGCGCACACACACCCTCCCGCCGCCTGTAGCCCGTCACTGTAACCCCCCCGCACACCCTACCGCCGCCCGTAGCCCGTCACTGTAACCCCCCCTCACACCCTCCCGCCGCCCGTAGCCCGTCACTGTAACCCCCCGCACGCCCTACCTCCACCCGTAGCCCGTCACTGTAACCCCCCCGCACACCTAACCGCCGCCCGTAGCCCGTCACTGTAACCCCCCCGCACACCTAACCGCCGCCCGTAGCCCGTCACTGTAACCCCCCCTCACCCTACCGCCGCCCGTAGCCCGTCACTGTAATCCCCCTCACACTGCACTGTTGCCCCATAGCCCCCTGCAATCCCCACTGCCACCCCATGGCCCCCTATAAGCCCCACTGCTGTCCTATAGCCACCCACATATCCTACTGCTACTCTACCTATTGCTCGTCCTCACACACCTCAAACCCCACTGCTGCCTAATTGCTGCAACCCTCGCAACACCCACAAACCCCACTTCTGCCCCCTTGCACCTCCCAATACCCCTCAGACATCTCAGATGCCACTGCTGCTCCACATCCCCCCTGCAAACCTCACTGCAACCCCCTCTCAAACCTACCTACTGCACCCATCACATGCCTCAAATCCCACCTGCAGCCTCCTCCATAATCCCCACAAACCTCATTGCAACCTCCCTCTCACACATCTCAAAATCCCAGTGCGGCCCCTCTAAAATCTCCACAAACCCAGTTGCAGTCTCCCTCACACACACACTTTAAACCCCCTTTCCAACTCCCTCATATGCCCCCAAACCTCACCTATACACAAACACACATGTTGAAACCCTACTGCAGCCACACTTGTACATCTAGGCCTTGTCTACACTACAGAGTTTTGTTGACAAAAGTTATGTTGACACTCAAAAAGCGCTATAATAAAAATCGGTATTGCAAGTTCACACTTGCTCCCTCTGTTGGCAGAGTGCGTCCACAGTTGGGGCACTGTCATCTACAGTGTGAGCAATGCACTGTGAGTACCTATCCCACAGTGCAGCTTGACACCTGCTGCTAGTCTAGTGGGAAGGCGGAGCGGATTAGGGCACATCTTGGGATCAGATTCAATATCCCATGAGGCATCATTTTCCGTCCCAGCATTCCAGGGGCCTCTGGCTTTCTTTCACGGCATTTTTCAACAGCCCTTGTTTGCTGTGCACCCGGCATCTTTTTGTGAAGGGATGGATCCCGCACTGCTCTCCTATGCTCTGATAACTGTCATTAACACATCACGAATGGCAGTGCAGTCAATCATGAAGTTCCTAACTGAACAAGACTTGCAGTTGCCTGACATGGTGTGTGATATGGATAGGAGCAACTTTAGATTTCTTTTGGCATTCTCAGAACAGCTGCACACAGAGGACCATCACTTTTTGGGCTTAGGAAACAAGCACTGAATGGTGGGATTGTACTATCATGCAGGTCTGGGATGACAAGCAGTGGCTACAGAACTTTTGGATGTGGAAAGCCACCTTCCTGGAACTGTGTGTGGAGCTCGCCTCAGCACTGTGGCACAAGGACACCAGAATGAGAGCTGCCCTATTGGTAGAGAAGCGTGTGGCAATTGCAGTGTGTAAGTATGCGACTCCACACTGCTACCGGATGGTCGCAAATCAGTTTGGAGTCGGGAAGTCAACCGTTGGGGCTGCGTTAATTCAAGTGTTCGGGGCACTTAATCGCATCCTGCCACGAAGTACCGTGACTCTGGGAAATGTGCATGTAATAGTGGACTGCTTTGCAGAAATGGGTTTCCCTAACTGTGGAGGGGCGATAGATGGCACATATATTCCAATTTTGGCAACAGAATACATCAATAAGATGAGGTACTTCTCCATGGTGTTGCAGGCGCTTCTGGATCACCATCAGCAATTCACTGACATCAACGCAGGGTGGTCCGGGAAGGTGCATGAAGGCCTGTATAGAAAGCTGCAAGCGGGGACTTTCTTTCTAGACCAGAAGATTACAGTTGGGAATGGATCCTGGGAGACACGGCATACCTCTTACAACCATGGCTCATGAAACCTTACACAGGAAAATTGGATAGTAGTAAGAAGTGGTTCAACAACAGGCTGAGTAGATACCGGATGACCGTGGAATGTGCCTTTGGCAGATTAAAGGTGCTCTGGCAATGTCTTTATGGCAGGTTAGATCTCAATGAGGGTAATATACCCATAGTCATAATCACGTGTTGTATGTTGCATAATCTTTGTGAAGCTAAGGCTGAAAGGTTTGGTCAGGGGTTGAGTGCTGAGGCAGACTGCCTGGCTGCTGATTTTGAGCAGCCAGATACCAGGGCTATCAGAAGGGCCCAGAGGGGGGTAATTCAAGGAAGACATTGTGAAATTTTGGGCCTTAAGTTCAAGTAAGCAAATGATTAAACTGCCTGTGTATGTCTTGGTAGTGTCTGCTATCTCAATTTGTAAGACACAAATAAAGATTAGTTATTTTTCAAAAACTTTGCTATTGTTTCAGAAAAAAAAACAATACACACACACACACACAGAATTGGTGGGAAAGGCGGTACCAGGGAAGAGCAGACTTTCAGAGCCAGCTATCATTTTGAAAGTTGTCCGAGGGGGTGGAGTGAACGGGAAACCGAGAACTTCAGGAAACCGGAAAGGAATGTGCAGGTAGAGATGGGGGGGCGGGGCATGGAAAAGAGTTCTGAATGAGCTTCATGGGGGGGGGGGGCGTGCATGCATCTGCTCAGTCTGCAGCATTATTAAGGACGTCAGCATCTGCGTTTGCTCCTCCATGATTTTAATCATCCACACAGTAGCATCCTTAACGAGCTCCTGATTTTCTTTTCTGTCCTGCCTTTCGGCTTCCCTTCACTCCCTGCGTTCCCTTTTCTCTGCATTGGAGAACTGCAGTACCTCTCGGAGAGGATCGGATTAAGGCAGGGGCTTTAGGGGCTGCAGCCCAGGGCCCTGCAAAAATAAATCACAGGCAGCGATCTCTGGGCCACTAAAAGGGGCTCTCAGGCAGGCTGCCTGCCTGCAACAGCCCCACGCTGCTCCCGAAAGCGGCTGGCTGCTGGCACATCTCTGCAGCCTGTGACAAGGGGAGGGGAGGTGGCTCCGCGTGCTGCCCCCACCCCCAGCACTGTCCCCGCAGCTTCCATTGCTCCCAAGGGGCGCACAGAGACATGCTAGCAGCCAGCCGCTTCTGGGAGCAGCGTGGGGCTATGGCAGACAGGAAGGCAGCCTGAGCACTGCTGCGCTGCCAGCCAGGAGCTGCTTGTGGTAAGCGCCTCCCAGCTGGAGCCTGCACCTTGCATCCCCTCTTCTACCCCAACCCCCTGTCACAGATCAGAATCCCCTCCTGCACCCAAGTTCCCTCCCAGACCCCGAAGCCCCTCCTGTGCCCCAATCCCCTGCCCCAGCCCCCTCCTGCACCAAACTCCCTCCCAGGAAAAAGACTTGTATACAGGGGCCCCACAAAATCTAATAGCCCCAGGCCCACAGGAGAGTTAATCTGGCCCTGCTCCCAGAACATGTCGTCTTTGCTCCATCTTGGGCGCTTTCTTAGGGCAGGTCTTCACTACCCGCTCGATCGGCGGGTAGTGATCGATCTATCGGGAGTCGATTGATGCGATAAAATCGATCCCCGATCGCGCTCCCCGTTGAATCCGGAATTCCAGCTCACAAGAGGCGGAAGCGGAGTCGATGGGGGAGTGGCAGCGGTCGACTCGCCGCTGTCCTCACGGCCAGGTAAGTCGACCTAAGATACGCCGACTTCAGCTACGCTATTCACGTAGCTGAAGTTGCATATCTTAGGTCGCCCCCCCCCCCCCCGCTAGTGTAGACCTGGTCTTATCTGGCGGAGATGTTCTGCTGGTGTGTGTGGGGGGTCCCTCAAGGCCACATCTGCAGAAGCACAAGAAACAATGCACAGAAGCATGATTGTTAAGTTCACGCACAGCATTGAAACATTTCAGTAAAATACACCTCAGGTAACATTACAATCACTCTCTCATTGATCCTGAGTAAGCGCACATCTTAGCAAATACCCAAAGCATGGTGAGTGTTGGCTGCGGGGGAGGGCTCTCTACATGGGGAAAATGCACTGTAGAAGGGTTGCGGTGCAACCGACTAGGGAAAAAATTCTAAATTCTCCCACATTTTCCACAGGTAGGGGTCATTGTAGCAGATCTCTCACTCCTGAGAGTAAGCAGAGAAGCAAGGAGCAGGGATTCCGCCCTGGATTCCGCCCTGGTCCCTATGCTGCTCGCCTGTGTGCTGCTTTGGTCCCTGCACAAGTGATTGCTGAATGGCACGGGAAAGTTTTGTACAATAGGGGAAGGAACAAAGCAGCTCTGCCAAGGAATCTTCAGCAGAGGAATGCCGAGAATCTCCAAGGAAGTTTCCTAGAGATCTCTCTGGAGGATTCCCATGAGATCTTGGCGTGCATCAACACCCTGCTCCGCTGTATTGATTAGCTGCGGAGGAAATGTCTGGCACACAGAAATACAGCCAGCCTTGTACATTTTTATACCCTGAACCCACCTCCACACTACACAAACCACAGCCACTTATCAGGCTTCTCCTCTCCTGCTTCTTGCTCACCTGAGAACAACTGCTGAGATTGGCTAGACACCTCCAGAGTGGTAAACAGTTCCTGGCTGCCTGCCCCACCAGGCGACCCTTTTGTGGGTTAAACAACATCATCTAACTCCTCCTCTTCATCAATGACTTCGTCCTCTGGGTTAGGTCCTCTTTCTGCCGCCTCCAGGCCTGCCAAAGTATCCATGGGGCTCTTGGCAGTGGAGGTGGGGTCACCACCAAGGATAGCATCCAGCTTCTTGGAGAACAGGCAGGTCTTGGGTGCAGCACCAGAGCGCAGGTTTGCCTCCCTTGCCTTATGGTACACCTGCCTCAGCTCCTTTATCTTTGCTCTGCACTGTAGCGTGTCCTGATCATAGCCCTTTTCGCACAAGCCTCGCACAAGTATCAAAATTCCTACGGCTGAAACACAGCTGGTATTGCACAGCCTCCTCTCCCCAAATACTGAGCAGATACAGCAGCTCCACAGCAGTCCAAGAGGGAGAGCCTTTGCTGCATGAAACCACTGTGGTCACCTGGGAAGATGTGACGAGACCTCTCCACGACGAGCAAACAGGAAATGGAATTTCAAAAATTCCCAGGGCTTTAAAGGGGGAGGGGCAGATGGTTGTTTACCTGGTTGCAGGACAACGGAGTTTAAACCGCTGACCAGAGCCGTCAGGATGGGCATTGTGGGACACCTCCTGGAGGCGAATTAAAGCAATAAAATCAAGCGTGGTGTCTACACTAGCACTTTGTCGACATAACTTTTGTGCAAAAAACCCTTATGTCTCTCGTCGGGGTGGTTTTATTTTGTTGCATTTTTGCCACCAAAGTCACATTGTAGTGTGTACACATCCACTGTTTTGGCGACAAAAGCTGCCTTTTGCCAACAAAACTCTGTAGTGTAGACAAGGCCTTAGAATGCTCTCATACCCACACCCTAGCCCCAAACTCCCACTGGGCCCCTGACACAGCCCAAACCCCACCACAATCCCACTCACACATATCCCTAACAAACGATCTCAGTGCCCCTCACACACACACCAACCCCTTGCGTCCTTGCATACATGTACACAGCAAACACCCCCTCAGAAAATCCACCACATCCCTTAGCCACCCTCTCTCACATACACCCAGCACTAACCACTAGTACTGAAGTTAAACAGGTTTCAGAGTAGCAGCCGTGTTAGTCTGTATGTGCAAAAAGAACAGGAGTACTTGTGGCACCTTAGAGACTAACAAATTTATTAGAGCATATCTGAGGAAGTGGACTATAGCCCATGAAAGCTTATGCTCTAATAAATTTGTTAGTCTCTAAGGTGCTACAAGTACTCCTGTTCTTTTTGAAGTTAAACAGAACATCTCCTCATTCCACAATTCATTCACATATACTAAAGTTACACAAATGATAAATCCCCATTCATTACTAAAATCAATGTGGCAGTATGACCCATTTCACATAATACACTCCACACAGATAGCACATATCAAAAATATGACATACTATATATGTATATGAAATTCATATGCCATTATACAGAAGTTACATATAGAAAAATTGCCCAACTCACAAAACAGCTTTTTTAAAATGAGGAATTGGTTTTTAAACAAAAGAAATGTGTTTGTTTGATTTTAATAGCAATGGATCTCGAACAATCCTGAAACTGAATCTAATGCTGGAATGGTTTCAGTTTGTTTCAACACATAATTATAAAGACCGCCATCTCTCCCAGCATACCAGTGTTGATGTTTTTATTAGCTCAGCTATCTTATTTTCTCACAAGAAATTGTATGTAGTTTGCACTTCAGGCTGTGTCTATACTGTCCTTTTTAATAAAATTTCTCATAGGTGCCAGCATTTTTACCACTATATTGTCTAACCTCATTTAGATACAGGTTTAGTGTTGATATTTCCTGACTTATGAGTGAGTCATTCACCTTGAAATGTCAATGTTCTTTTAATGTTGGAGTGCGGGGAGGTGTTGCATGGAATTTCCTATTTTTATGTGTAATCAATAATGCAGAAGGTCTTGTCTTATTCTCTGCACACCTTTCTATATCAGATGGAAGAAGGCAGTACTCCTTTGGAACCATTCTCTTTTCCCCATACATCTTTTCTAAGAGACATTAGGCCCTACAGCATTGCATACAAACTTTCCTAAACTATGCACATTAACAGAACCAATAGAACATTGGCAGATTGCTAAAGGATTGCATTACAAATCCAATAAATGTTCAGAAAGAACATTTAATAAAATGGACAAAACTTATCTTTGACAATTCACAACTAATTTCCACGAGATACTGATAGGCATATCTGCAACCCTACAACTATTTCCATACCAAATTAAAGTTGTAGGTTTTGTTTTTTTGTTTTATAATGAGAAATGTGTACTTTTTAATTTCCTCATTCTTGAAGATGGTTGATGCTTATAATAATATTGATAATATTGTTCAATTTGAAATAAAAATAGAGAGCAATACAGGCTTGAGATGAAGTATTTGAAATAAATCAACACTAATCATTTTTGAGGAGGACAGGAGAGCAACATGCATATACCTGATCATTCTGAATAAGATATATTGAAAATGTTTATCTGTATGGGGTATAATTTAAATTAACTAACAGCTGCAAAGTCTTCCACGCAGAAGGACCCTTTGGCCTGCATGGGGCCCCATTAACTGCAGTTGGGTTCCTCACTGATATAAGGTACACCTTTGCAAAACAGCTTGCTTGATAGGAGTTTATATTGCTATTTTCATGTTGCTTTCAAGGAGTTAAGCCAATGGTCCCCAAACTGTGGGGCATACCCTCTTAGGGGGGATGCATGCGGAGGAATGTTCGGGGGGGGAAGTGGCGGGGCCTGGGCCAGCCCCCAAGGGGATAGATGGGGAGGGAGCAGTACCCAGCCCCTCTCTGCCCACAGTTCCACTCCAGCTCAGGCCCTGCCCCCAGCTGAGGCCCCGGCTTTGGCTCCGCTCCTGACTGCAGCTCCTGCTCTCAGCTGCGGCCGCCGTGGCTTCGCTCCCAGCCGCAGCTCCAGCCTCAGTCCCCAGGGGGTGGGGGCAGACAGATTACATTACGGATAAGGGAGGATCCACGACATAAAAAGTTTGGGGACTACTGAGTTAAGCGTTAAACGCAGTGGACTAGATTCACAGTGATTCATAGATTCAAGGCCAGAAGGGACCACTGTGATCATCTAGTCTGACCTGCTGAGAAATAGAGGCCAGAGAACTTACTCCAAATAATTCTTGTTTGAAATACATATGGATGTTTACACAAACTAATTTAGGCACACAAGTACCATCAGGTGCATGTGCATATATATGTGTTGGGTCTTGTGTGTAAAGCAACTCCAACTTTTGTGTGCCCATCAAATGTAAGGTCTAAAGTGGGTCAGAGCAAATGAGTATACAAATTTTTGTACATACACTTCTGAAAATCTGGCCCAGTGTTTAACATTTCTGCTGTTATTTTTAAAAACCTTCTAAGCTTGATATAGCAAGCATATAGTATGTGTAAAGATAACATCAATTGTATATTTACACTTTGTGCTCCCAAATGTGGTGATGATCATTTGGAATAATGAACCAAATTCTGCTCAGTTACTCTGGTTTGGAACCTCACTGAAGTCAATGGGGTTGTATACATGAAGTGACTGTTCCACTGTGGGTAAATACTTACTAGTCATTGGGTGAAAAGGAAAGTGAGCACCGCTTTCTGTATTTTTCACTCCATGCATCTGATGAAATAGGTTTTAGTCCACGAAAGCTTATGCCCAAATAAATTTGTTAGTCTCTAAGGTGCCACAAGGATTCCTCATTGTTTTTGCTGATACAGACAAACATGGCTACCACTCTGAAATGTGAGAATGACTGTAGTTCAGTGATAAAGGCACCTACCTGGCAGTGGGAGACCCTGGGACAACTCTCTCTGTTTCAATCACTCTTTCATTATTTATTCAACAGCTTGAACAGGAGAGGTTGAGGGAACCGCCATATCAGAATATCCCATTGCTCAGTACACCCACCTAGTAGGGGAGAGATCCCTGTTCAAATCCATTCTTCCTCTCTGGCAGGGGATGGGGAGAATTGAACCTGGGTCTCTCATATCCCAGGTGAATGTTCTAGCTATTGGGCTAAAGTTATAAGCTGGGTTCTATTTCTAGATAGATTCTGAACTGGACCCAATCCACTAGCTGAGCATACCTATTGGATCTGACCCTGCAGATGACTTTGGCAGTTGAATACCTATCTTCCCCTGATTCATGACTCGCTCTGGCACTTACATGGGAGCTAGACCTTGAGGGAGGCAGCAGTGCACATGCTCAGAGGCAGAAACATAGGCACTTGGGGAACTTTCCCCTGAAATCTTAGGTGCTAAACTAAGTTTAGGTGCCTACTGCGTTCAGAAGGAGTGAGGCTAATCCTGGGATTTAGGGCCTAAGACTGGACCTTAAGCACCTAAATTCCCTTGTGAATCTGAGCCTTAGTTTCTTGCTATATAAATTGGATATAATAATTACCTGCCAAATTGCATTCTGAAAATTAATTAGTGTTTGAAAAGTACTTTGAGATTAGAGCCAGCTGAGGATTTGTTGACAAAATGAATTGTGCAAAAATGTTGTAAATTTTTTTACAAAGGATTTTTACTGCTTTATAGCCAGCTCATCGATTGGTCAAAATTTATGAACATTTTCAAAAATTGTTCACTACACTTTTTCTACATTTTTTTAACCAGCTGTGTTTGAGCTTGTTGGTGAGAAGTGATGTATAAATGAAAAGCATCAAGTATGGACTGCAACAGTTTGCTTGAGCTGCAGCTGGTTTAACAAAATGAACGCAAATAAACTGGACATAAACAAGAGACATTTGCTGGAGCTCAAAACACTCCTTAAACTTGCATATTAAGGAATGCCCTGGTATAACCACACACTTCTCAAACCAGGCCCTCTATATCTTGTCACCTCCTGAAGTCAAATTTGTGGGCTTCTGTGGCCTTATGAAACTGCCACATCTACATCAGCTGTTGGGGGAAAACAGCTGACTCATGATGACTACATTTATTGCTCAGGTACTATAATGGGCTCTACACCCACAGGGCAATAGAGTTGCCGTAAGGCCAGCACTTAGATTGCACATTATAAAAAGACAGGATTCTGCAAAATCCACATTCTTAAAGGTAAAGAAAAAGAAAAATGGGGGAAGACTTTGTGGTTGCATTCCTGTTTCTAGCTACAAATTCCTGAGAAGCATGTAAATGTATTTAGGGACCCTTTTCCCTGTGTGGCCAGATGTTAATTTAGCCAGATCCAAAAAACAAAAGTTATGTAAGAATTATAAACACGTGCTATTTGTTAAGAGACTCAACTCAAAATTTGGGTACTGAAAAATCAAAGTTGGTACACAGCTTGAAAATAATGAAATAATTAGCTGTCTTACTGTATTTCAAAAAGAGCTTTTTCCCCCCTTCTAAAGGCTTAAATCTTTTTGAACCAGTGATTTGAAAATGATTTAACACTTCTTATTGAAAAGCTCTGTGCAATAGCTCATTATTTTATCACCGGGTTTTTCACATTAGTAAGAGTGAGGATTTTTGTTCACTGGACTGGAATGAATGAGAACTGTGAAAGGAAATTGGAGTTCAGGGCAAAGGGTTGTTTTTTTTATTCCCCTCACTGAATGATTTTCTAGCGTTAGATAGCAATTAAAAAGGAATGTACAAACATTAATCTAAGTATTACTGTTTGATACACTGAGTATGCAGATGACATCCAGCCTCCTATAGAGGGACAAATTCTGTCCTCAGGTATGCTTGTGTAAAATGTTAATAGGTTTGTAACATGTGTACTGACTACAAGGTCAATAAAATACATTTAGTGGGTACTGCACGTAAAGACTTCATAAGGCTAATGTAGTGCCCATCTTTAAAAAAGGGAAGAAGGAGGATCCGGGGAACTACAGGCCAGTCAGCCTCACCTCAGTCCCTGGAAAAATCATGGAGCAGGTCCTCAAGGAATCAATTATGAAACATTTAGAGGAGAGGAAAGTGATCAGGAACAGTCAGCACGGATTTACCAAGGGGAAGTCGTGCCTGACTAACCTAATTGCCTTCTATGATGAGATAACTGGCTCTGTGGATGAGGGAAAGCAGTGGATGTGTTATTCCTTGACTTTAGCAAAGCTTTTGATACGGTCTCCCACAGTATTCTTGCCAGCAAGTTAAAGAAGTATGGGCTGGATGAATGGACTGTAAGGTGGATAGAAAGCTGGCTAGATCGTCAGTCTCAATGGGTAGTGATCAATGGCTCCATGTCTAGTTGGCAGCCAGTTTCAAGCGGAGTGCCCCAAGGGTCGGTCCTGGGGCCGGTTTTGTTTAATATCTTTATTAATGATCTGGAGGATGGTGTGGACTGCACTCTCAGCAAGTTTGCAGATGACACTAAACTGGGAGGCGTGGTAGATACACTGGAGGGTAGGGATCGGATACAGAGGGACCTAGACAAATTAGAGGATTGGGCCAAAAAAGGTTCAACAAGGACAAGTGCAGAGTCCTGCACTTAGGACGAAAGAATCCTATGCACTGCTACAGACTAGGGACCAAATGGCTAGGTAGCAGTTCTGCAGAAAAGGACCTAGGGGTCACAGTGGACGAGAAGCTGCATATGAGTCAACAGTGTGCTCTTGTTGCCAAGAAGGCTAATGGCATTTTGGGCTGTATAAGTAGGGGCATTGCTAGCAGATCAAGGGACGTGATCGTTCCCCTTTATTCGACATTGGTGAGGCCTCATCTGGAGTACTGTGTCCAGTTTTGGGCCCCACACTACAAGAAGGATGTGGAAAAATTGGAAAGAGTCCAGCGGAGGGCAACAAAAATGATTAGGGGTCTGGAGCACATGACTTATGAGGAGACGCTGAGGGAACTGGGATTGTTTAGTCTCCAGAAGAGAAGAATGAGGGGGGATTTGATAGCAGCCTTTAACTACCTGAAGGGGGGGTTCCAAAAAGGATGGAGCTCGGCTGTTCTCAGTGGTGGCAGATGACAGAACAAGGAATAATGGTGTCAAGTTGCAATGGGGGAGGTCTAGGTTGGATATTAGGAAACACTATTTCACTAGGAGGGTGGTGAAGCACTGGAATGCGTTACCTAGGGAGGTGGTGGAATCTCCTTCCTTGGAGGTTTTTAAGGCCTGGCTTGACAAAGCCCTGGTTGGGATGATTTAGTTGGGATTAGATCCTGCTTTGAGCAGGGGGTTGGACTAGATGACCTCCTGAGGTCCCTTCCAACCCTGATATTCTATGATTCTATGATCCTAAACCTGCACCTGTTGTTTTGCAATTTGATATAGATGGACTTTTGCACATGATACTAGAAGCATGAATGATATTTAAAGACCAGAGCAGTTTTGCTGCTTGAGGCTTAATGTAAGAAAGTTACAATTACAGTTTCACATTATAATTAAAGACACAGGTAAAATCTTTGCCAAGAACAAACAGTTTATATCTGCATCTGCTACTTCTGAGCAAAATAATGAAAACACAGCAAAGTAGAAGCTCCTTTGAAAAAGAAGAGCCACTGACTATAACAGTAGTAGAAAATGTTTGCAGATGCCTGAGGGACATCTTTTTGATATTTTAATAATTGGCTCTCTTCCCTTTTCCCCTGTCCAGAAAAAAGCACATGTCCAAGATTCAGCTAGCAAACACAAACCTCAGAAAACTGTGTTTACCCTTTGATCTTCTACTTCTCTGCACTGCAAGCCATGAGTTTAGTTTTCACTTTTGAAACCAAGTAAAAAGTGTGTGGAAAGTGATTTATTCCTATTAAATACTGACAAGTCACATGGTAATAATTTATTTCTGTGTAAAAAAACAAAACTATTTTTATTTCACATTTCTAAGACATGTATCACCAGAGTATCTAGGTACCCATTATATAACAATTCTCTCAAAAGGGAGATGAAGATCTCTTACCCATTGTCTGGCAAAACATGCTCACTTAAAAAAGGAACAGATTCAGGAGAATGTTTCCTCTGTACAAGGTAAACTATACAACGGCATTTGCGAGGAAAAAAAGACACTGCAAAGTGCTTTAAGGATCCAGTAATAATGATCTCTAGGGGAAAACATACAAAATAGTAAAGTATATGTAAAGTAAAATATAGCAAAGTAGTATAGCAGTAGCTATAAAAATGTCAGTTTATCCTGGGCTGACAGTCAGTGTTTCTGGATTTGTTATGGTTCTTACTGCTCTTTAGAAGTTTGTAGTAAATAAAATACTAGACCTGCTAGTGCATTGTAACATCATTTTTAAAAAAATCCTAAATAGTAACTTTCCTGATGATTCTATTTTATATATTGTTTTCCATAGCTAAGGAAAATGAAAGTATTTTACACTCTAGATGCATGTAGTCACTGATTATGTAGGTAGAGAACTTAAGGATCCGATCCGGCTCCCCGGTGACTTTGGTGAGGCAAGTTCATACCCCATTTACTTAGTTTCTGATAAATCTTGAACACTGGAACCTGTTTTGCTTTGAGAGAAAATGTGGGGAAAGACACCAAAGTCCCCTTTGTCTTTCATTGGAACTTGGACAGAGACACCACAGTGGAAGAGGTCATTAGGAGTTCTGGTTCTCGTGATGTTTTGGCCCATAATGCATGAGTGCTACCAAATGATTCATATTGATCATCTTTTTAACCAGTA
This sequence comes from Chrysemys picta bellii, assembly GCF_011386835.1. NCBI lineage: Eukaryota > Metazoa > Chordata > Testudines > Emydidae > Chrysemys > Chrysemys picta. The sequence continues at coordinate 269,636,702 of NC_088792.1, read as the reverse complement.
ACATTTTGGAATGCAAATATTAATCTATTGGCAGCTTCCAACAAATATATCTGAAAACCCTTGCTCCCACCCTCAAGTAGAATTGTTTCTTACAAGTGTATTTGTAATACCTTTTACATAGAAGAAGTAGGAAAATACCAAATGGATCTGATCTTACAAAAGTTTTGTACATGCAGCTCAGTTAGAATGATTATTTATTTGTCTTTTGGTTATGATAAAGTGTATCGAGAAAGAATGATATGTCAGTGCACAGATATCTAACATCAGAGATCTAGAACTGACAAGCTAGGTGCCGTTACTTGAATTTACCAAGCCACTTAGAGTGCCAGGTTAAAACAACACCTTCAAATGTGCTTAGAAACAAACTGGAATCTGATGCTGACTATGAGCACATCTTTAATTTGCTCCCTGTGGGAAACACTGCTAAAAAAGTGAGCGGCAACATTCTACACCAGTTGAAGTTTCTAAGCGGTCTTCAAGTATCACTCCCTGTAGGGTTTGTTTTAGTAACCTAATCTGGATGGGGGGGAAAAGCACACGGTAACTGTGGTGAGATCTGCATCCGAAAGACAAGATAATAACATTCTAGCTAAGCATATACACATCTTGGCAACTGCTGCTGTCAGATATTCAGCAGCCATCTAGGCTATAATTACAAGATCACCCCCCCTTGTCTGGCTCTCTAACAAAAAGCAGGCAGATATTCCCAAATGAAGGAGCTCTCTACTGGTTTCCCTCAGTCTAATATCATCTCTGTCTTTCCTGGGCTGAATGTGACCCAGCTATGTTTTCCTGTGGGTCCCAATCTGACTACACTGAGAAAACCAATCAACATTGCTGACACAGAGCTGGGTGTCTCCTGCCTACTGAATGCACCAAAGCCCACACTATCTCCCCAAGTAGTCTCTTAGGGCTTGGCTACACTTGCGAGTTACAGCGCAGTAAAGGAGCCCGGGGCGCCCTAGCTCACTACCCATCCACACTGGCAAGGTACGTAGAACGCTCTGACTCCGCGGCTAGAGAGCTGCTGGTACTCCACCTCGGCGAGTGGAATAACGTTTGCTGCGCCCCCGCTGGAGCGCCGCAGTGCCAGTCTGGATGAGGTGTTGCATTACTGCACTCTGATCAGCCTCCGGAAACATCCCATAATCCCCTTAAGTCAAGTGGCCACTCTTGCCATTGTTTTGTAATCACTGCAGGAGTGCAGATATGCCCTTTGAAAGCTCTGTTTCTGACAGCCGGCATGCTTATCTACTCCAAGACAAAGCAACCATTACTGTGGAATGCTGTGTGTGAGTGAGAGAGAGGCGGGGGGGGGGGGGCGGTCTGTTGCTGTCTGAACTTACAAGACAGCATGCTGACATGCTCTCAGCCCCCCAAAAACCAACTCTCTCCACCCCCACATACACACAACACACTCCCTGTCACACTCCACCCCACACCCCCCATTTGAAAAGCACGTTGCAGCCACTTTGCATGCTGGCATAGCTACCACAATGCACTGCTCTCTGTGGCTGTTGCAAGAGCTGCTAATGTGGCCACGCCAGTGTGCTTGCAGCTGTCAGTGTGGACAGATGGTAGCGCTTTCCCTATTGCGCTCTACGAAGGCTGGTTTAACTCAAAGTGCTCTACATCTGCAAGTGTAGCTGTGCCCTTACACATACTGAATGGAGGGAATGACAAGGCTCTACCTGGGCCTGCATGCATATGCAGCACAATGCCAAATTAATTCATTACTGCCAAATGCAAGGTAATGCACATGGGAAGGAATCATTTGAACTATCCATATACATGGCTGGGTTTTCATTTAACTATAATCACTAGGGTTAAAAAAACCAAGTGTCATTTGTGGGCAGCTCAGGTGAAACCTCTGCTCATTGTGTAGTAGCAGTAAAAAAACCAAACAAACAAAAATACCAACAACAGGATAAAAATAAATATGAGAACAATTGTGATGTTCTTATAGGTACCCTACCAAATTCACAGCCATGAAAAACGCATCACGGACCGTGAAATCTGGTCTCCCCTGTGCAATCTGGTCTTTTGTGTACTTTTACCATATATTATACAGGTTTCATGGGGGAGACCAGAGTTTCTCAAACTGGGGATCCCAACCCAAAAGAGGACTGTAAGGGGGATTGCAAGGTTATTGTAGGGGGTCGCAGTATTGCAACCCTTAGTCCTGCACTGCCTTTAGAGCTGGGTCGCCTCAGAGCGGTGGCTGTTGGCCAAGGGCCCTCCTCTGAAGGCAACAGCGCAGAAGTAAGGGTGGCAATACCATACCATGCCATCCTTACTTCTGCATTGCTGCTGGCTGTGGCACTCCATTCAGAGATGAGTTTCCAGACAGTAGCTGCCACTCTCCGGCCACCCAGCTCTGAAGACAGCACCACCGCCAGCATCAGCACAGAAGTAAGGATGGCAATATCACGACCCCCCCTACAATAACCTTTTGGGTCAGGACTCCCACAGTTACAACACCATGAAATTTCAGATTTAAATATTAGAAATCATGAAATTTATTATTTTTTAAATCTTATGACTGTGAAATTGACAAAAATGGACTGAATTCTGCAAGCTGATTCATGTGGACGTAGCCCCACACCCTTCAGCAAGGCTCTGCTTTATGGCTGCATGAAGCATCTACAGATTGGGGGGAAGGAGCTAGAGATGAGAGGAGAAGAAACGGTAAACCAAGAATTCCTGTTTACCCTTTTTCATAATAAAAGAACAAGTAAATAGTTAAGGAAATTGAAAAGTGTAAATTTAAAGTGGATAAAAGGAAATACCTTTTACAAAATGCATAATTAGCCTTTGGAACTCATTGCCAGAGGATGCTATTGAAGCCAAGAGCTTAGTTGGATTCAGAAAGGAAGTAGGCATATAGATAATCAGAACATCCATAGCTCTATTAAGTAGGATACATTTTTTTTAAAAGAAGGGATTAAAACACTCATGCTTAAACCTGCCACTAACTGATGGGGGGTTGGAGGACATCTCTCTTATATTCCAAAATTGTCTGCTCCAGGATTTCTTGCACCTTCCTTTGAGATATCTGGTAGTGGTCACTGTCAGAGACAGGACAGTGGACTAGATAAACCACTGGTCTGATCTGTTATTGTGTTGCCCATGTCCCTATGTTTTATATTTTTAATGACTGATCTTAATTATAATTTATTTATAAAGAAGGCCTGATTAGATTCAGGAAGACAGAGTCTATGCTTTTCTCCATAACTCAAGGGTCATTGAAATCTCATAAGCCCAGGAATGTATGCTCCAAGGCAACTTAAAATGAACTCAAAACCCTTACTAAGGACTCAAAATCTTGTCTCTCTCACCAAGAGAAGTAGGTCCAATAAAAGATATTACCTCACCCACCTTGTCTCTCTGCATTCACATGGCATTTACAAATTGGCACAAAGTCTTCAAATATTATAGAGCTTCCCAGGGTGTATCTTCCTTGTGGATTTTGATAAATAACCCCCATATGTCAAAGCCTTTCAACTGTAATCTTTCTCAGCTGTGGGAGGAGCCTGGTACAGAACCTGTATGAGGATCAGATTTATGAGAGCTGAGAAGGTCAGAGCTACTTATATTCTGAACACACATATATCATCAGCTTTTAGATTTTTTTCTCAGGGAGCTAACCCGCTCCAGATGACACCAGAAATTAATCAGCTCATTAATACTAGCTTCTATTTAAAGAACCAGTTGAAAGTGGCAACTGCTCTGGAATGTAACAGTTTGTTTGGTTAATAAACTGGACATTTTTCAATTAAAAATTATCTGCTTCCTGGAAAGATTCCTGTCTCTGGTCTAGCTAGCCTTAAAGGTATCTGTTTTCAGCCCTTTCCTGAGTGTCAAGAGAGGAGCTTGTCACTTGGCATCGGAGTTATTTGTTTGTGAAATTTTGCATCTAGATGGCAAGACAAGAGTTTGGCTGGAGAGGTGGAGGGGATGAGTGTAAATAGTTGTAGGTTGGTGGTAGCATCACAGATCCTGTTACGATAATTGTTCTGCACTGATCATTAATACCAGCTATCTTCAGTGGGAATTCCACAAATAAAATGATCTCAGGACTTCAGTATCACACCAGTTTCAATAGAGGTTTGTGGAAAACATATTATGATGCTACATGATTAAGGGTATAGCTCAGTCTTGTGCAGAGGGCAGCACAAGGCTTATGCTAGATTTAAGGCTTAGGAGGGATTTAAGTGATGCACAGATTTGATGGCCCTCTGTACAGGGATGAATTTCACCTAAAATAATAGGCCAAATTCTGATTGGCAGCATGTATATGCAGATCAGAAAATTATGGGTGGCAGGGGAAGAGCTCCATGGAAGTTGTTCTCCTTGATTCCACAACCTCCAGAAAGTTACATAGGGCTAGGTTCACAAAGGAACTTAGGACTGGCGACACTGAGTGTCACCACACCTAACATTTAGGCACTTAGAAAATCCCTGTGATTCACAAAGCCTGAATTAGGTGCCTAGACTCTCTCTACAATAGATAGGGAGAGGAGGCGCCTCAAAGTGCTGTGTAGACATAACCCCCCCTCCCCCCAGGGCTGGCCTATGCCAGCTGACTTGGGCTCACGGGCTTGGGCTGCGGGGTTGTTTCATTGCTTTGTAGGCTTCTGGGCTCCGGCTGGAACTCAAGCTCTGGGACCCTCCCACCTTGCAGCAAATTGGGTCAGAATCCATGACAGAATTAACAGGTTGCTGTGTTAACGCACACGTGGCTTATCGTGTTATTGCTGCGTGCAAACACGCAGACCTCTATAGGTTTCCTCCCGCCCGCACCTGGCACAGTTTGGGGCAAAAACTGACACCCCACTTGTACTTGGGAGAAATGATTTGGTGACCCACAACCAGCATGGATTATCTCTAGCTGAAATGGACTAGATTTGGAAATGGAACACTGTCTCCCAAACACACACGCTGAGTTCACTGTTTCCCGGCAGCTCTGTGGACCGAGGAGGAGCGATTACAGAGCAGCAACTTTCAAGCCCTTCCTACTGAAAGGAAAACATGAGTGACCCTAGCAAACATCTGTGACTTTATAGCGAAAATATCCTTTTGAGCTGTTTGAAATTCCCAGTCACCATTTTGAACTTCACGTTGTGGGGGATGAGGAAAGGGGACACCAAGGGGCTCTGCAAAAAAAAACGCCATTGGTGGGCACACGCTGCTAGCCGGGGCTTCTCATAACTTTTGCATTGCTGCTTAGAGCAGAAATCCCTCCCATTCCTGTCATAATAAACTGTTAATTGGAATCATAAATTTACTGAGCTCTGGAGCAGCTTCTGTCTCCACTGAGTTTGCTGCAGGCTCAACGGTGGGCTGTTCCTGGTGGTGGTGGGGAAAGCAAACGGCTCTTCTGAGTAGGGTTGCCAGTTATGGTTGGATGTATTCCTGGAGGTTCCATCACATGACATAATCTTTCATGAAAGATTAATCTTCAACTCCTGGAGACTCCAGGACAATCCTGGCAACCCTAGTAGCAACCGAGAATTCGCTGTTGATCCTGATTTCATTGTTGAGCTCTGGTTTCAATGAGAGTAACTTCATGCTCCTCACGGGGAGCCTGCTGCTGGCTCCCATCAGTCCCCATGCTGGATACAGAGGCCAGCAGGGCACCATCCCAGTTCACCAGGTCATCAGGAAGCACAATTGGCTCAGTGCTGAGTGCAGTGCCCTGCACCCGGTCATACTGCTCATAAAACAGACATGTCATTGGTGAGTTGTCCGTTGTGTGGTTCTTGTCCCTCGTCTTCTGGTACTGCCAGCTTTTTAGTTATCTGCTGGTACACGTCGTCATTCCTGGTACTTTTGCTAAAGTCCACAGTTTTACTGACCTCATACCAGAGAGTCACCAAAATTTGACTGTGCTCCCGTGACCATGAAGCAGCGTGTTTTGTAAAAGGCATGCGCTGCTCGGTCTCCACTGCAAACCCAGGAGGCTCTGCAATAGTGTGCTTGCAACTCGGTGATTAGAAGCGAACGGGTTAGCGCTGACCTGAGCTGCTGCCCTATGCCAAGACGAGGGTTGGGGTGGCTTCCATTTTCAATAGAGTCAATTGGAGATTGTTTGGATAGAAAGGACTAAGGGAGTTGGCCCCTGGAATTGTGGGATACTTCTGGTGGTCTCCCAGGACACAAGTCAAGAGGCACTGCGTCTCCACTGCAAAGCAATAGGTCTCGGACCCTGGGTCCCAGCTGGACTTGTGCTCAGACCCTGCAGCCCTGCAGGGTCCTGGGGCCCTAGGTCTGAGCCCTGGGTTAGTATGTCACCCTGTGCCCACCAACAATGCCAGCCTCAATGCTCCATTTATCCATTCCTTTCTATGTTTTTTTTCCAGAGTCCCCCTTGCGTATTGAATACCTTCACAATTCCGGTCCATCAATCTATTACCCTGTCCATTAATATCCCTCCTGAAATCTTGTCTCTCTCACCAACAGAATTTGGTCCAATAAAAGATATTACTTCACCCACCTGGTCTCACTTCTTCTGTGATGCTCACAAAAAGACAATAATTATAATATTTTTTTCTAAAAATACTAGTTATTTCCTCCGGCATGCTTCCTAGTGCATCTTGTGTATATCTGTCTTGTTTATACCATAAGCTTTTTGGCCCAGAGACTATCTGTATTTTGTGGTTTGCTCTTCCCCTTTTAGATACTTAAGGTGGATGGATCAAATACAGACACTGACATTCCTGAAAATGACCAGCATGATCTGTCTGGCTTGCTGGGTGATTCATAGATTTTAAAGCCAGAAGGGATCATTATGACCATCTAGTTATGCTGCCTGCATAGAATCATAGAATCATAGAATATCAGAGTTGGAAGGGACCTCAAGAGGTCATCTAGTCCAACCCCCTGCTCAAAGCAGGACCAATTCCCAGCTAAATCATCCCAGCCAGGGCTTTATCAAGCTGGGCCTTAAAAACCTCCAAGGAAGGAGACTCCACCACCTCCCTAGGTAACGCATTCAAGTGTTTCACCACCCTCCTAGTGAAATAGTTTTTCCTGATATCCAACCTGGACCTCTCCCACTGCAACTTGAGACCATTGCTCCTTGTTCTGTCATCTGCCACCACTGAGAACAGCCGAGCTCCATCCTCTTTGGAACCCCCCTTTTGGTAGTTGAAGGCTGCTATCAAATCCCCCCTCATTCTTCTCTTCTGGAGACTAAACAATCCCAGTTCCCTCAGCCTCTCCTCATAAGTCATGTGCTCCAGACCCCTAATCATTTTTGTTGCCCTCCGCTGGACTCTTTCCAATTTTTCCACATCCTTCTTGTAGTGTGGGGCCCAAAACTGGACACAGTATTCCAGATGAGGCCTCACCAATGTCGAATAAAGGGGAACGATCACGTTCCTCGATCTGCTGGCAATGCCCCTACTTATACAGCCCAAAATGCCGTTAGCCTTCTTGGCAACAAGAGCACACTGTTGACTCATATCCAGCTTCTCATCCACTGTGACCCCTAGGTCCTTTTCTGCAGAACTGCTACCTAGCCATTCGGTCCCTAGTCTGTAGCAGTGCATGGGATTCTTCCGTCCTAAGTGCAGGACTCTGCACTTGTCCTTGTTGAACCTCATCAGGTTTTTTTCTGCCCAATCCTCTAATTTGTCTAGGTCCCTCTGTATCCGATCCCTACCCTCTAGTGTATCTACCACGCCTCCTAGTTTAGTGTCATCTGCAAACTTGCTGAGAGTGCAGTCCACACCATCCTCCAGATCATTAATAAAGATATTAAACAAAACCGGCCCCAGGACCGACCCTTGGGGCACTCCGCTTGAAACCGGCTGCCAACTAGACATGGAGCCATTGATCACTACCCGTTGAGCCCGACGATCTAGCCAGCTTTCTATCCACCTTACAGTCCATTCATCCAGCCCAAACTTCTTTAACTTGGCGGCAAGAATACTGTGGGAGACCGTATCAAAAGCTTTGCTAAAGTCAAGGAATAACACATCCACTGCTTTCCCCTCATCCACAGAGCCAGTTATCTCATCATAGAAGGCAATTAGGTTAGTCAGGCATGACTTCCCCTTGGTGAATCCATGGTGACTGTTCCTGATCACTTTCCTCTCCTCTAAATGTTTCATAATTGATTCCTTGAGGACCTGCTCCATGATTTTTCCAGGGACTGAGGTGAGGCTGACTGGCCTGTAGTTCCCCGGATCCTCCTTCTTCCCTTTTTTAAAGATGGGCACTACATTAGCCTTTTTCCAGTCATCTGGGACCTCCCCCGATCGCCATGAGTTTTCAAAAATAATGGCTAATGGCTCTGCAATCTCACCCGCCAACTCCTTTAGCACCCTCGGATGCAGCGCATCCGGCCCCATGGACTTGTGCACGTCCAGTTTTTCTAAATAGTCCCGAACCACTTCTTTCTCCACAGAGGGTTGGTCACCTTCTCCCCATGCTGTACTGCCCAGTGCAGCAATCTGGGAGCTGACCTTGTGTGTGAAGACAGAGGCAAAAAAATCATTGAGTACATTAGCTTTTTCCACATCCTCGGTCACTAGGTTGCCTCCCTCATTCAGTAAGGGGCCCACACTTTCCTTGATTTTCTTCTTGTTGCTAACATACCTGAAGAAACCCTTCTTGTTACTCTTAACATCTCTTGCATAACACGGGCCATAGAATTTAATCAAGTAATTCCTGCATCAAATTCAATAACTTCTGGTTGCAGTAAAGCATATCTCTTAGCAAGACATCGAGTCATGTTTTGAAGACCTCAAGTCATGGAGAATTTATGTTGGAGAACTTATGTTACCTCTGAGTGACCAAGCAAGTTCTTCATCCCCAGTTAAAAATACTTCATAACGTTTTCTTGAGGGGGGTCAAAGTCTAGTGAGTCAGAAGGTTACTGTGTTTTGGCTTTTATTAGAACAGTGTGAAATATTTTCAGTGGAACCTGGCACCGTACAAACGCTAGTACAAGTTCTACTTCAACCTTGAAATTTAACAAAGGTTTGTCCAAATGTTCTATAATAGTTTGTGAATCTTGGGCCCTTTTTGTGGACAATCTTGGTTTGATGCTGAAGCCATCAAAACTTGTGGTTTTAATGCAAAACTAGATTAATTTTGTTTGTTTCAACGATGTGTGACTCTTAGACTGTTGGGTAAATGCAAACCTAAAGGAATGTTCAGGGAATGTAAATGCTGCAGAGAGAAACCAAAGAAAAAATTAACATGAAGCCTTGTGGACCAAAAGAGAGAAGTTTTGCATAACTCTAGGGCCAAATTTGTCCCTGATGTAATTGGGGGAATCTCTGTTAACATCAAGGGCACCCAGGCTTAATTTGGGCCCCGATTTCCTTGTGTCAGCAACTCTCAGTATAGAAATTTTCATGTGAGATTATTTCCAGTAATCCAGCCATTTCCATTAATTTCCATTAAGCCGGTTTATACCTGGGTTTGACCACAAGATGGCAGGCATGTTTTGTATGAAGAATTAGAATAGCCTCTACAAAGTTTTTCAGTTTATAGTTTTGGAAAGGTTTCCAAGCAGGCTTGTGTTTTAGTTTTAAGAATAAAGTTATGCAAAAGTAAGACTTTTTGACTGTAAATTACACTACTGAACTCAGAAGAATAAAGATGTCCATAATTACTCTACTGATATTAAAGTTACTCTATTCTCCCTTCTAAATCTGAGCCCCTCTTCTCGAGTCTGTATCTACTTTCACAATTGGAAGGAGATTATAATTTTCTGGATTAGAAAAAACACAGGAATTATCACCCAGTGCAAATTCTTTGGTTCATGTTATTTCTATTTTCTTTACCTTTTTATAATTTACCCAGAGATGGAAGGGAGGAGAGAGAAGCAGTGAACTTTCCCTCTCACACAGGGGTACTGGGACAATTTTTATAGTGGGGGTGCTGAGAGCCATTGAACCAAACTGTAAACCCTGTATATAATGGAAACTACTTCACGCCGGGGGTGCAGTAGCACCCCTAGTTCCAGCACCTATGCCCTTGCAACCACCAGGATACCCCCTTTACTACTTTAGAAGCACTGCCTGATTATCCTCCCAGCTGGTAGTGTCTGGATGTGACTTCTAAAGTTTATAAACATTGTTTCTGAGTTGGCCAAATATATGACTATAGAGCAAAGCTGTTGGAATTATTAATAATATTTGAAATTATTAATATGGAAAATTACCAAACACCAATTTAACCATAAATTCCGTTATTAAATCCAAAGGGTACTTTATGTAGTTGCTCTAAACATGTCAAAAAAGCTTAAATAATAAGGCTGGGTACTACTAGAGAAGATTGTGAAAAATTTAGATGTACACAGATGTGGTGGTAAATCATACGTACAGCCTTTGAAAAGGACTCGGAGGAGGATAGAGCTGTATGTGAAAGTTAAAGTCCTGAAAGTACTTCCAAAAGAAGAGATTGCAAATGACCAAATTAGCCTTGAATCAACAAGAAAACCCAGTTATTAGAAAATGTCCCAAGAAGTGAACCTCCACCTTATCTAGGCTGATTGGTCAGTGGCACACCATCACAATCAAAGCTAGTGGTTCATATTTCAATACTGACTCTCAGCAGTCCCTCCACTGGCTCCCCCATGCCCACTATATTACATTTAACCTTGTCATATTCTTCCCAAGGCCCTTAATAACTATGCTCTGGCCTGTACCTCAGCTCTAATTTCTTATTCTCTCCCTTCCCCTGGCTTTACCACTGAAGTCAGTCTTGAGGAGATGTAGTCTAGCCAAGGAGTCCATCCCATGAGAGAGAATGGGGGGCATGAAGAACCCAAACTACAACTCCCATGAGGCACTGCAGCAACCTACACAGATGCAGTTTAATGTTGACCTGACTTGAAACAAAATGCAATTCAACAAACTGAAATGTTTTGATTGGGGTGAAAGCTCACGAAAATAAAATATTTCATTTAGATTTTCCTGACAGAAAATAGACAAATTTCAGCAAAATCATTTTATTTTTTGGCTGAAATGGTGTTTTCTGTTAAAATCATTCGATGGCTAGCAATTATGCAGGTATAAAAATGAACAATTTTTTCATAAATATGAAAACACAAAAAATGCTGAAAATTTTATTTCTATAAATAAAAATAGTGGACCAGATTCTCAGCTGGCATAAATCGATATAGCTCCATTTACTTCCATGGAGCCAAGTCAGTTTACATCAGTGAGGATCTGTCCCAATACTTTAAATCTAAAAATGCAGAAATTGCTGCTAGATACTTTTAAACCAAAAATTAATAAAAACAAACAGCCCCTAATAATCAGGTGACTAACTCTTGGTCATTGTTCATCCTCTTGCACACAATGCTATGTGTAACTACTGTCCTATTCATCTTTATTGTTGTTTTCACTATTATGATTATATATTAGTTTGTATAGCACCCAAAGGCTCCAATTAAGATCAAGGCCTTTTTGTGCTGGGCCCTGGACAAATATGCAGTACCAATTTGCATGTATCAATTTGCTTACAGTTTGATGTCCTGATTCTGCAATTAACTTCTCAATGGCAGATTCCTGGGCCTGCTCAGAGCTCATTGCAAGATTGGGGTTTAAATTAGGGTTGCCAGTTTTGGTTGGGTGTATTCCTGGAGATTTTATCGCATGACATAATCTTTAATTAAAGATTAATCTTTAATTCCTGGAAGCTCCAGGAGAATCCTGGAGGGTTGCAACCCTAGCTTAAATAGGTCGTTTACAAGATGCAAGAAGAAGTGAAGAACAGAACATGGGGTGAAATGGCAAGACAGTGATCATGGAAATAGAAACACAGAGTTGCATAAGGCTTCAGAATTGCTGTATAGCTAATGTGCTTTATCTCATTCAAAGTGTTCAGTTTAGGAAGCTTGGCATATTGCTGTTTCTGGGAAGAGTGGATGATGATCAATTATCGTGCAGATGTTCAATTAGCGTGCAGATGTTACAGCCACTTATCCCAGTATCCTGTTTCAGTGTATTGACTACATTTCATTATTAATACTATATCCAAACTAATGGTGTGTATCCTGCTTTACCATTCAGGTTGCCCCATTATGGTGCATTATGTTATAACACACTCTGCAATATAGGCAGATCTGAGGAAATGTTGTACACATCAGCAGGTCTGACAACCTGTAACAGAATCTTAATTCTGTAATTGTTTCACAATCGTAGGTGGAGAAACCACAGGCCCAGACAGGTTCATTCCACTCTTTGCACACAATATGTTTCAGTGCTCTGTACTCTTATTTACAGGAAGAGAAGTGTTTAGTCTTTAGCCTTCATGCACCCAGGCATAAGTTGATCAGCTGGAGGCTGTGACAGATTTCCCTTTGGGTACAGAACTGAATGGTTAGGTATATTATAGAGATTTTATGCCATCCTCAAAGTATCCAGCATTAGCCATTATGAGAGGAAGGGATCTGAGGATGTTGTTTATGGAAAAATGTTGCTGTCCCTGTACTCTCAGAAGAATTTCAATTAATTATTTCCATTCAGTGAAAAAAATTGCCCATTTTCTTTTTAAGGGCCAAATACTTAACTCCTGGCCAGAACCCTAATAGATAGGATTCCTTCCCATACTGCTGGCTGTGGAACACTGTGCAGAGCCTCTCTATGGTTGTCATGGAAGCCTCAGGGCTGCAGCAGCATCTCCGGCTCCAGGCTTCCCCCCGCCGTAGTGATTTTGGCCAGGGGATCTACATAGTTGTTGACCCTCTCCAATCACCCATCCCCGAACCCCTCCGCACTGGCCCTGAGGTAAGTCTCCACGGTGCACTGCTTTGCTGCCGGTGGTTGGTGGAGTCTGCCCACAACTTGGGCAGCAGAACCATGGCAGTTTTGGTGCATTAGGGCCCTTCCCTCTACAGAAGGGGATGGGGCATAATATCTCCTCACATATTATCTAGTTTGAGGTTGTAGTAAGTGAAGAAAATATAATTTACATTATGCTGGTACATAACATGAATTCATCACTAAGGGCCTGATCCAAAATCCATTGATGCCAATGGAGAGACACCCATTGACTTCAGTGGGAGTTAGATCAGGCCCTAAACCATACACACATGCCTATCCTTATCCTCTGGAAACTTGATGGTACTGTTTCTTTTAATTAAATGTGGCCTGTCAGACACTTGTAGTATTACAAGATCTACGCCAACCTATAACTGATGCTGCAATAGCTTCAATAAGCCTCACAACAGGATTTTCTTCCTAGTAGCACTCATCTGTGACAGAGGTGGTTGAAAAACAAGTAAAAAAAAGTCTTGACTTTAAAAAAAGATTGGATTTTCAATATTTGATTTAATTTTTTTTATCAACCCAGCAATCAAATTGGTTTAAAATGATAACCTCTCTATGAGGATCTTCATTGGGAAAAAGATTTTTTTGGGGGGTGGTAGTGGTTGAAATTAGAATTTGCAACCAAAAATTCATCAAAAGTTAGGCACTTTACAAAGGCAGAAGAAGACATGGCCCATGTCACAGTTCAGGGCAACAGCACCTTTAGATCCCCTCAATGGTTCAACAAGGGCTCCACATCAGTCTTCCAGCTCCCCAGCTGTTGGCTCTCTTGGGTAGAGACATGCATCTGTCTCTGTTCTGAGTGACTGGGATATTTCCAGGCTGCACCGATCCCTGCCTTCACTGTGTTATGTCCCACAAAGACAGTGTGCCTAAACAGACCTGCTTGCTTTCTCAGTTCAGATACTGATCACAGACTGATTGCTACAGGTATAAGTTCCACGCAGCTCTTTCTAAGCAAGCCTCCTTTACTCTTAAGGTAAAAAGCATTACAGAGAAAACATAGAAAAAAAAAATAAAAGAACCTACACACATGCTAATAAGTTCACCAGAGTCCATCCCAACTCTAACATGAGTTCTGGCAGGAGATGTCCTTTAACACACACCCCTTCCCCCCACAAAGGGATTCCTTGTGGTTACAAGTTCATCACAGCTTCAGTTCATAACAACAAGCACCCAGTCTTACGAGGCCTCAGTAGGCCAAGGCCTGGTCCCCACTAAGCCCCCCCTTCGGACTAAGGTATGCAAATTCAGCTACGTTAATAACGTAGCTGAATTCGAAGTACCTTAGTCCGAACTTACCGCGGGTCCAGACGCGGCAGGAAGGCTCCCCCGTCGATGCCGCGTACTCCTCTCGGCGAGCTGGAGTACCGGCGTCGACGGCGAGCACTTCCGGGATCGATCCGGGATCGATTTATCGCGTCTTAACCAGACGCGATAAATCGATCCCAGAACATCGATTGCCTGCCGCCGGACCCTCCGGTAAGTGAAGACGTACCCCAAGTCTTGCCAATCTTCCCCTAAGGATTGGGGCCCTCTGTGGACCAGGGGTCCTGCCCATTTGCTGGATCAGGAAGAAGGCCCTGAGTCAGCTTAAAAACAGGCTTTTTATCCAAAAGTCCTTTGTCTATTGGTCTCTGGAGAATCCAGTTTGATCTAGTATATGCATATATCCCCAGGGAGTGACTTCATAGGGTTAATAAAGGAGGAAATGCATTAGCATCACCCCACTCTACTAGTGAAGGGACATACAATGCCACATACACAATTGCATTTTTAATACAATGTACCCCAAAGCCATTCAATAAGGTTTAATTTCAATAATCACCTCTAATTCAATAAGGTTTAACTTAAACTTTATAAAATGATCATAATTCCATAAGGTTTGTTCAGGATATTGTCAATCCATCACAGTCCCTACCCCAAAGAGCTCATAATTTAAAAAATCCTGAAAGGGAAGCTGGTAGTGATTGTGGGAATAAGATAGGTAGTAGACAACAGGGCTATAGTTTGGATACCCTGTGGTATGGACATTCTTTGGGGTACCTGACCTTAGAAAAATGTGCATGGTTATTATGGATTAACTGGCCCATCCCATATTTATTCTATCCACCTGGTGCTGCTTTTCTGAGAGCATTTCATCACTGTAGCACTTTGATTTTGCAAAACATAGTTTAAAAATAGAAAGCATCTCAAATGGAATAATTTTCTTCTTGCGTCACTAAGTAACATCTGTAGGAATTATGAATGCACTAATCAAGAAATGATTCATAGATTTGTTGTGTGTGTGCACGCACGCATGTCAAAAATATTGCAACTCTAAATGACAGATTAGTTTCCTGGAACACACAAAATAAAAATAGCCAATCCCCAAAGCCTTTCTTGCAGAAGGACCATCTCCATTTCAGATAGATTATTTCATCCTTGCGCTATATTTCTGGAATAATTAAAAAGTGTGGCCATCCCTCTGACTGACAAGCTAGAATGCCTAAATTTAGTTAACTCTTTAGTTCTGGGAGTCACATTTTTTGTTTTTAAATACTGCAATTAGCACAATGCAGGGCCGCCCAGGGGATTCAGGGGGCCTGGGGCAAAGCAATTTCGTGGGTCTCTTCCATAAAAAAAAGTTGCAATACCATAGAATACTATAATCTTGTGGGGCCCCCTGCGAGGCCCGGGGCCTGGGGCAAATTGCCCCACTCCCCCCCTCCCCCCCCCCCCCCCGGGGCGGCCCTGGCACAATGCACCAAATCTTAACTCTTCCTACATCAAGGTACTGTGCATTGGATTAATGTATTGTAGCTACTTTGGGCTAGATCCTCAGCTAGTATAAAATGTTGTCATGCCTTTGATTTCAGCAGAACTACACACTAGCTGAGGATCTGACTTTATTTATTTTGTACTAATACTTTCTGTTTAGTCATCACACATGGATGGCTTTCTACTTTTGGCAAATGTTGATACAAAATTTAAATATTTCTGTTTTAACGTGACAAAACGAAGTCACAACATTCTCAAAATTGCCAGAATCTCTTCTTAGTTTAAAATTTTCAACCACCAAGGGAAGATTTAGAAAACAGCCCATACTTAATAGGCTTTCTTCTGCTGCAGGAGTGTGCATTTCTGCTGGCAAAGAGCACTAAGAACTCACAGTAACTTGTCCTATCATTAAAGAGTTACAATTCCATTTGCTAATAATGTGGAGCACGCTGTCTGACCTATGATAAACAGTGAGTATTCAAATAATTTCAGATACAAGCTATTGCTAGATATTTTCACCTTGGGTGAAACCCAGGCTTCATTCATGGAAGTTTTGCCATTGGTTTCATTGGGACTAACATGTCATGCAGGCCTTCTATTTCTATGGAGTTAGATAAGACCGTGACCAGCATTCTAGAAATACTTAAGCTATATACACATGTATATATTTGTTTAATGTACGCTGATTTCTTCAGCTGTGGTTATTCTGAGCCTTCATGGCTTTATGTGGTTGCTAGAAATGTCATTGTTTGAAGAAGACTCTCCAGTTTTCTGACCAATCCACCTGTTCAAGCTCTCATCAAACATCACTTATTTCAGTTAACCTTCCATCACTGACCTTGACTCTTACTCCAGACACTGTACCAAATATTAACATCTTTTATAAATAAGGGAACCAACTAACTTATATGTAGCAATAATCAGGTGGTTGGTGTTATCCTCATAATTCTATCCTCTTTCCTACACCCTTTATTTATTGCCATTCCTTATTGTGTTGTTTTTAATTTAGACTGCAAACTCCTTGGGGAATGGACCCATCATTTTATTTGACCATAAAGTTGTATGCACACAAATGGTGATCAGTCTAGCTGTTCTACAACTTGATGGAATAGGAAAGCGATAGGTCATTTTATATCCGGAGTGAATAAAGTACCAGGGAATAATTTGTAAAGAATGTTCCTGCACTGGACTCCAGGGATTAAACTAAATTGGCCTAATAATTATTAGTTTTCTCCATCTCTCATTTTTACCCTAACTTTGTTCAAGTAATGGCAAAATTCCCAGTGACTTCAATGGAGCCAGGATTTTATCTTTTGTTTCTACAAGATTCTTAGGTGCTATATTTAGCATATGGCAAGTGTGTATTCTTTCCCTCTCTTTTTTAAGTTTAATACATTTATTTGAATTTGGAGCAAATTAATTTCATATAAAACATTCGATACTCTTAGCATCTCAACATTTATACAAAGTTAAGTCTAGTATATTGAATGCTATTTTCCAGTACTAAATAATTGTTCCATAGCTACTCAGATTTATACCCATAGTGATATATATGAAATAAATACTTAGAGACAGAGATTTCTATGTCAGTTCATAAATATTGTTACACAGTAGGATCAACTTCTTAATGACAAAAAGTACCCTAAATTTGCTGTGTATTTTTACTCACCATCCACATTTCACCCCAGAGCTGGCTGCATTTCAGTGGTTCTGTGAATCACCATTTAATATTCTAGAGAGAGAATAATTTTGCAAAATGCCTGCCTTTTATGCTTTGGAAAGGAAATATATAAATTCAAAATAGATACCATGCCTAAGAGAGCCCTATTCAGTGGAATGATGCAGAGATAGTGACAGTAAACTTTTTAGGGGAAGACCTAAATGCATTAACTTAATGTTTAACAAGTTTGGGTCCCATTCCGGTTGGTGCTGATCTTCCTGAACTCCCACTGAGTTCAATAGGAACTGAAGCTGGTTGAATTTCACAGGAAGCGCTCAGAACCTTTGGTCCTTTATTTTCCCCATTGCAGATTTCTGCAGTGCTTGCTCCTTGTAATGGCAAATACAGGCTGTTTTTCACATTAAAACAGAAGCAAGGGGAGCACTTCACTCTTTACATTCCTGCTATGCTATTCATTTTTAATCTCTTCTCCAAACCCTCCTGGTTTTCCGCAACATTTAATCAGTACCCCAAGCACAACCACCTCCTCACCTCTCTGTTCCTTTACTGTATTGTTGTTCCACTGAAGAAGGCTGTTAAGCTCCTAGTGGAATGTGTTTTCCTCTACATTGTTGTATTACCAGAGAGGCTGGCTGGTAAATGCCAACAGTGCTGCTATATGTGTTTGTATACCTAGATCCCATTGAAAATGATAAAGTAAGAAAGCAACGTGAACAGTTAGCAAACAGAGAGAAAAGTCTCTCCGGAGCCATTAGCTGCTTTTCACAATCCTGTTTTATCTTCACCCAATATGATTTGAGGATATTAGACTCAGTCTACTGCCAGCCATTTCAGGAAGTGGTGGGAGCCAGCAGCTTGATTCAGTTTTTAAGGCTTATTCATTTTATTAGAGGACAACTCTGAAGGGACACTGCTGTGTTACTGGAAGTGAATACTCTCCTTTTCCACCCACCTTTGACACACTTTACGAGGAAGCATGGTCTAGCGGTTAAATCAGAAAACAAGGAATGAAATCCTGGCCCTATGAAGTCAATGGGAGTTTTGCTATTGGCTTCAATGGGGAATTTAATATTAGGCATTAAAAGATGAGTCTCCTTCCACTAATTTGCTGCGATTCTGAGGAAGTCACTTAATGACGCTGCTGGGTAAACATGGGAGTGACACTCTATATCTCGGGGGAGCACCCTGTAACCTCCATATTAATCATTTATATATAATTATGATATTTCATATAAAGCATGCCATGTAAGCCATAGATGCCACCCACACCAAATTCTGCCCCCTCCCCTGAGCGCGCCCAGCCCTGGCTCCTCTCCCTCCCTCCCAGGACCTCCTGCATGACGCTGAACAGCTGATCTGTGGTGGGTGGCAGGCACTGGGAGGGGGAGGAGCTGATCAGGGGGGCTTCCGGTGGGTGCTGAGCACCCACTATTTTTTTCAGCGCCTATGATGTAAGGAAAGGTTATGATCTGCTGAAAGCCATTGTTCTAGCTAACTATGTATATTATTAGTGCATATGAAGTTATGAGATTGTGTTGTATGGTTGTCACTAAAATATGTTGTGAGTTAGGGAATTGCCCAGATATTAGATGCCCAGAGACAACAAAAAGGGAGGTAACCAGCACCTGAGCGGGTGTTGAACAACCATCAACAGCCATTGTCCAGCAAGGGAGTTACAATTTAATGACTCACTTGTACAAGGCCTCAGCAGGGGAATTGCTCAGCCTTGCCTGGTGACTCAGCAATGCCCACCAGACATGCCTGGACTTGTGTTCATGAACTGAGGATATAAAATAGAAGACAGAGGCTGCATGGTTTGTCCTTTCTCCTCTCCCACCTACACTGAAGGCAACGAGAACGCTGGAGCTGAGGAGACTGGTCCTCAACCTAACAGGGAGAGCCTGTTTATGAAAGACTGTAACCAACCTGTAGTATCCAGTAGGGTGAGAAAAACTGCTTAATCCAGCTATTCCAAGTCTAATAAAATTGAGACGTTAGACTGCATGCTTATCTTTTATTTTCTTTTGGTAACTACTCTGACGTTTTGCCTATCACTTATAATAATTTAAAATTGATCTTTTGTAATCAGTAAACTTATTCTAATGTTTATCCTTACCAGTGAGTTTGACTGAAGTGCTTGATAAATTGTCTCAGGTTACAAAGGCTGGTGAATGTCCACTATCCATTGACGAAGTGGTGAACCAATTAATAAACTTACATTTGCTCAAGAAAGGGTCTTGAGAAGTGCAAGACAGTACATTCCTGAGGTATAAGGCTAGGAGCTGGTGGCAGGAGGAGGGAATTTGGCTGGTGCCTTTCATTGTGTGATTAATGAATGGCTCTGGGAGCATTCATGCAATCTAGCTGGGTGTAGAGCTCCACATGTAGTTGTACTGAGTGGTAAGAGCATCTGCAGGGGTTTGCTGCTTGTCACCAGTAAGGCATTGTGAGAGACTAGATTAGTGAGTTAAGGGGGCACAGCAATCTCACAGTCCCAGATTGCACCCTGGGGATCCCATCACAATGGGAATCCATATTTGAAACTTGGGAGCTTAAATCCTTCCTTTGGGTGCTCAAACCACCATTTACAAGGGTTGCCTAAAAGGGCATTTAGTTTTCCAAATGCTTTGTAAGTGCTCAGCTGCCAGGATTTAGGCACACAACTATGAAAATTGAGTCCTGTCTGAACAGGAAATAGGTAGCCAAAAAAAAAAAAAAAATGAACTGCTTGAGTTGAATATGAAGAGAAGATGGGAAACAGAAAGCTGTTGTTTTCTGAATGACATGATTATATTCATGACAGTTATTTTCAGCGATTTAATATAGTTAAGGCTTCCTGTTTGGGAAAATTATTTGTGTGTATATTGGTGGAACTTCTCAAAATACTTGAGCTGCCAATCGTACACTGAAACGGACAGGTAGGTGTGTGGAAGCTGCATGACAGATATTAGGAGAATGGATTTAATTGGTCATATATGATTTTGGTTTGGAAGCCAGGAGGAGTACGCCCCCATCTGTCCTCAATCAGAAGATCTGATAGTCCACAGCAAATGTTGGTAAATTTGCCTCCCCCTTTTCCCTCACCCCTGCCAGGGGTCATCTCACAATAGATGATCATGTGGAGACTAGGATAAAACTGCAATTTAATTTTCACATATGACCAGAAACAGGACTTGAATGTAAGTGATAAACTAGTGCATTAACTAACCCCCAATGCCATATCAAGAATTAAAACCAAGCAATCAGCATTTTAATAGAACATCCCTGATTTCTGATAAGGGTCCAAAAAGCACTTGGCAACAAAGGTCCAACATTAAAATCCAAGACCAGGAAATTTAAAGGAAAGCAAGCTTGAATCTACCACACAGTGCAAAAATTAGGCTTCTGAATCTCAGTTACTGTCTCAATATACATAAAAGAAGAAGTCACTTTCAACGCATTGAGATAATTACTCTTCTGTGCTCAAAAACACAAATGTTTAAAGACCGATATTGGTAAGGATGCATGTCACAAACTTTCACAGGAAAAACATTGCCAGTAGGTTTCACTCCTCCTCCCTATCTTCCCTCCTCCATAATCAGCTAAAATAACATGAAATGTCAAGCGGAACACCAAGACTAATTCAAGGGTAAATTGTTCCCAAAATGTTTATAGAAGCATAAAAAGTTAAATTTGTTTTATTGTGTGAATTTTCATATCATGCAATGACAGCTATTGTGGCAGATTCCATCCAGTTATTGTGAGTGATCTTAGTGTGATTCAAACATACACAAAGACCTAGTCTGGGACCCAAAGTACTTATATTCTCAGATGGACAGTCAATACAGTATTGCCACAAAATCCACAAGTTGGCTAAAAGAAGCCCCCAAAATGAGGAAGGTGGAGATTCCTTCTGTAAGATATAGTTATGAGTAGGGTTCTGTGTCCATCACGGAGGTCACAGAAGTCACAGTTTCTGCGACTTTCCATGACCTCTGTGGCTCTGGGGCCAGTTGCTCAGGTGGTCTCCAGGACAGCCACACCAGCCACTGCTCTGGTGGCCCCAGGCAGCAGTCCCCGGCTGGCCAGCTGAAGCAGCCTTGGTCCACTGGTCCTGGCAGCGGTCCCCAGCCAGCCAGAGCAGTCCTGTTCCATTGGCCCTGACAGTGGTCCCCAGCTGACCGGCAGGCTGGCTGGCTGGAGCAGCCATGGTTCACTGGTCCTGGCAGCAGTCCCTGGCCGGAGCAGCCTCTCCTGCCCCACCCCCTGGGACGCCCTTCCACCCCCCCAAGATTTAATCACAGGTATTTTTAGTAAAAGTAATGGACAGGTTACAGGCTGTGAATTTTTGTTTAATGCCCGTGTCCATTAATTTTAGTAAAAAATATATGTGACTAAATCATAACCTTAAATATGATATGAATTGTGGAAGTATAAAGAGACAAAGGAAGTGGTTAGGTGGGCCAGTTGGTGGAAAGATTGCAAAAATGTAAGTGGAGTTGTACAGGGTCCTGAAGCTGAGGACAAGAAATCTGAACTTAATGCAATGGACAGTGAAGAGATGTAAATAAGGGAGTGACATAATCACACTGGTGAGAAGATTGTTTTCACAGCTGCATTCTGGATGGGCTGGAAGGTGGCAAGGTGAAAGGTAGAGAAGTCAGAGAGGAGAGGATTGCATTAATCAACATAAGAAATGACTACGGCAAGGGCTACCATGTTAGTTGTAGGCATGAAAAAGAAAGGATGAATTCTGGAGACACCTTGGAGACAAATACAACAGTATTTGGCAAAGGTCTGGATTTGTGTGTGTATATGGATGGAAGGCAGAAGGAAAGAAAAGAATAAACAAATGACATCCAGTTTGGAAAGCCTAGGTGGTGGGAAAGGTGGTGGCATCATTGACAGTGATAGGGAAAGGAGGCAGATGGGAAGGCTTGACAGGAAAGATAAGGAGTTCATCTTCTATCATATTGAGTTTCAGTTTGTGGCTAGTCATCCAGAGTGAAGTATCAGAGAGTCAGCCAGTGAAAGAATTGTGTAGTCTGTCAGTGGGAGAACCCTGTCTTTGTTCATGAGTTGTAGAGTCCTTCAACAGAAAAGTTTCCATGCCTCTTATATGTGGGTTGATGGATCTATAAATCTGGAGCAGATAAAATTGGGATAAAATAAACATGAGAAACAAAAGTGCATGTCAGTAAATATTATATAAAATGTATTGCTGCAACATGTCACTGAGTCCAAGAACTTAGCAGGATACAGAGAAGAATTAAACATTTATATTGATGTTACATTAAATAGAATAAAAATTGAGGGATATAAATCCTCATGCTTCCGGGCGTAAGCCAACCATTGGTGACCTGGTATTGGTCATTGTTGGCGACAGAACTAGGTGGACCATTATTCTGATTTGGTATGAAAATTCCCATGTGACTTGGGAAATGAATTTATTGACAGTTTTTCATGTTTACAATTCCATCTTGGAAGTTATGCAAATATTAAATTAAAAAATATATAATAATTCCATAATCAGCTTAACAGCAATGTTCCCTGTCTTGAATGATTGCTATGCGGGAAACACACAAAACATAAAAATTCTGCATTTAGAATGAACAGATTTAGTGGTTGGATGTAACATAGGTATATTCTAAATAAATGATTCTTAATCTTTGTATTCATCCATCTAGTCATGAACAAAATCCCACAGAGCCCACTGTATCCAAAGAAGAAGTGAGGTTTTTACTCACGAAAGCTTATGCCCAAATAAATCTGTTAGTCTTTAAGGTGCCACCAGACTCCTTGTTTCTTTTTGTATCCAACTTTGTTAGTTCTTTAGCTGCAGTAGAATGAGGATATCTGTGCACAGAAAGCACTTACTCTCTGTGAAACAATGTAGACTAAAGATCATTTCTTCCATAGACTGTTGTGGTTTACAAATCATGATCATGACTATACAAAAATAATTAAATGGACATTCTTGATTGACAGCAACACATGTTCTTTCTCTCCAGAATACTGATGAATAAAACCACCCTCATCTTTACTGTAGACAAAACAAATAACAGGCAAAAATACATTCCTGTATGTTGGAGGTTTGAAGAAGGGGACTTATTTATTTTCATTCATAATGCAAAATCCTGGTCCCACTGAAGTAAAGAGCAAAACTCCCATTGACTACAGTGGGGACATGATTTCACCCCTAAGTTCTAATAACAGTTCTTACAGGTCTGGTGTACAATGGGGAAATTTCCTCCCAAATTCTAACTGGTTTTAAAACTAGGTCAGCTAAACAGATTTTAAAACTGGTGGGAGCTGAAGTGTAGACCAGGCTCCACTGTTTTTACTGATTTTGTTCAAAACCACCCTAAGCAAGTTTTGAATTTGGTTCAGGCTGCCCAGACCCTGACCTGTTCTATGGCTCCAACCAGTTTCAAAATCCGTTTAGCTGAACTGATCTTGAAACTGGGTTAGAGAAAGTATGTGTGTGCATGTGTGTGTGGCAGGGTGTGGGTGCTGCTAAACTTCCTATCTCAATATCTTACCTTGGGCAAGTCCTCTGGCAAGCTGCCCCGCACTGCCTGGCTCCGGCTTCCTGCCTCCGACCTGGCCAGGGGGTGGGGAGAGGCACCAGAGATCGGGGCTTCAGCCACGGGGCCCTGCGGCCCCCTTGAAAGGGCTCTGGGGGTCCGCGGACCCTGGTTGAGAACCGCTGATCTAGATGAGTTGGTGAACCCCCGGAAAACCTCTGCATACCCCAGAAGAGCTGTGTGCGTGCCCCTGGTTGAGAACCACTGAGCTAGAGAGACTTTTAGAGATGTCGGTAATACAAAGGTCTTTCTGTACCCAGTAAAGCATAGGAAGGAAGTTACAGCTGAAGTGGAGGAGGGACAGGCTGAGATCTGTTAATTCTAGAAAAGTGACAGTCTGTCGTACTAAGAAGGAAAATAAAAGTAGATGACGGCCAAAATGAAAACTATAAACATCTATGGGCCTGGTCTAGCTCCAATTGACTTGAATGGTGTTGGGCCAGATCCCTGTGCCAGAAGCTTACAAGCAAAACTAGATGATCTAGAATGCCTGGAAACAGAAGAGGACCATGACATAATAGGCAATATTAACACCTGATGAAAAGACAAAAATCATTGTAATCCCTGGTTGTAAATTCTACAGGAAGGGCAGAATATGGCTGTTCTTAATCTTGGTAAAAGTGGTCAGATTTAAATGGTGCAGGTTGGAGAAAAGACTTTTGCAGAACAGGGGCCCTGATTGCTGTTATTTGCTTCCCAATGGTTTATCTAAGCTTAAACTGGTTGAGCTACAGGGCATCATGCAAGAGCTACCTGAATGTATTACATTTGGATTTGAGTAAGTTGTTTTTGTGGTTCAGGATGTTCTCAAAACACATTTTTATGGTACTAGATAACACAGGCGCTGGCTTCTTACTTTCCCCAGGGGTGCTCAGGCCCCACTCAGCGACAGGCCCCACCCCTGCCATAACTTCACATACAATGATAGCACATATAACTTAACAGGATAGTAATGTTCAACAGATTAACACTTTTAAAATGATACTTACAAGGCATACTCTGTACAAAATATATCACAATTATATGATAGTGGTGAGTTTGGGAGTACGAGGTGTTGATTTGGGGTACAGAGTGTCACACTTATTCTACTTATTCACTAAATAAAATTTATAAGTAATACTTAAAAGGAAAAAAATGCTTTTATGAGTGTGGGTGGATGTGGGGTTTTTTTTGTTTTGTTTTTTGGTTGGTTGGGTTTTTTGTTGGCTGTTTTTTCTCTTGACTAGCAAAGCTCTTCATGAAATAATCCTTGTGTGGCATTATAGTACATTGGGAAAATAGGCCATAAAGCAATCAAAATGCTTTTAGTGTTTTTATAGTACTTTCGGTGAAATGAATAATTTGCCCACATGCATATTCAGTAGGTCTCTTCACTCCATGCTTGAAAAGAAGGGAATGAAAATGAATGTTCAATGTAGAGAGAGAAAAATACAAAAGCACAACAGTGCTGTGCTACACGTGGAATAGATAGACTAAAACTTGATCTGCCATTTCTTCACTAATAAACAACTACAACAAATGGTGACAGCTTTCAGTTTCAAAGAAAACAGATTACTTTTTTCAGTACCGCTTTCCCACATGTTACTGATGTGTTGAAATGTAGGCAGGTTACAAACAAAGACAAAATGCTCAGACTTCACAGGGGCGATGGAAAGGAAGAGCAGCAAGCCTTCCACTTTATCACACAGAATTGTCTATCAGTTTGTTCACCTGAATGAATCCCTTACTGAAGGCACTGGAAACAATGGAACTGCCATACTGGAGTAGACCTAAGGTGCTCTGCTACAGACAGGATCCTGCACTAATGGCCACTGCCAGGTACTCCAGAGAAAGATGTAAGAATCCCACAGTAGGCAAATGTGGCCTAATCTGCCCCCATCATTAGTCCACTGCCTGGTCTCTAATAGAATGGTTTAAGACCTGAAACATAACGTTTCATAGTCTTTCCAAAATTTGTTATAATTAATTATCTGTCCAATTGAATGTCTAATCCTCTTCTGACTCTTGGGTGGGCTTGGTGAGTTCTGTAGCATGGCCTTGGGAGTTTATGGTGGATAGGCTTCATAATCCCTGCAATGTCCCCTGGTGGCACTCTCCACAGCAGCATAGAGCAGTGTGGCCAGTGAATTCAGGATTCACTGGCTGAAACGCATATTTAGCAGCATACATAGAACAGTGGCTCTCAACCTTTCCAGACTACTGTATCTCTTTCAGGAGTCTGATTTTGCTTGTGGACCTCCAAGTTTCACCTCACTTAAAAACTACTTGCTTACAAAATCAGACATAAAAATACAAAAGTGTCACAACCCTCTATTACTGAAAATTTTCTTACTTTCTCATTTTTACCATATAATTATAAAATAAATAATTTGGCATATAAATATTGTACTTACATTTCAGTGTATAGTACATAGAGCAGTATAAACAAATCATTGTAAGACATTTTAGTTACTACTGACTTTTCTAGTGCTTTTTGTGTAGCCTGATGTAAAACTAGGCAAATACCTAGCTGAATTGATGTACCCCTTGGAAGACCTCTGTGTATCCCCAGGGTACGTGTACCCCTGGTTGAGAACCCCTGACATAGAACACTGGCGATGTTCCACCCCACCTTTGAATTGAGGAAGATTTCATATCCTCCAATCCCAGCCGCCAGCATTGGTCTCCTATATAAAGGCTGTTCACTCCATTTTGTAAATTGGACTGGATTTTGCCCATTGTATATTTTGAAAATGCAGTTTTTTAAATTAAACCTTGTAAAATATGCTATGAACAGTATAAAATAAGTGCAATTAGTATAAGTATTTTGTAACGGGTAGTGAACATTTTAATATCAACTTCCCTAAGGTCTCTTTAAAGTTGGTGCTCATAAAAGATTTCAGATGCACATTTTTGGAGTTCCCTTTTTATACACAGAATTGGTACAGCATGGACACTTCTTCAGTGTGCCTTAACAGTGACCTCAGGAAGCCACATCTGAGGGTGAAATAATACTTCAAGTTTCTATCTCCATGTCCATTCAGTTGCAACAGTCAGCTAGGATGCCATTGTGTCAGCTAGGCATGAGCTGAGACTGTCAGTTCAGATACTGGGATGATAAACCCAACATAACAGATTTCACACAGGCCGCTTGTCAAGCTGTCTACAGTGACTCAAGAGTGTGAGTACCAACCTCAGGACAGACTGTTAGGGAGCAACAAACCCCAAATTGGCTGTGAGTTCTATACTTAGACTTCACCAACCAATTATCAAGTGTAAACTCCTCAGGCACTCTAACTGCTTTAACATGGAGTCACAGATAGTCCTCTTGGATTCTCCAATCTGTTTTGTGATAGATGATGCCTTACACCAAGAATCACAGGACTTGTGATAGATGATGCCTTACACTTACCACAGGTCTATCGCACCTTAGATCTCACACCAAAGACAATGTTGGTAGCTAATCCTATAATAACTATATATAGATTTATTAACAGGAAAAGGAAACGAGAGTTATTTACAAGGTTAAAGCGGGTAAACGTATATACACAAATGAGTTACAATATTAAGTTCTGAAGATAATAGAAGCTTCTATAATAAGCAAGCTCTGTATGTTCTTTAGGGCTAACCCAGGCTAAACAACTAGGGACCTCTTGCTTATGCCTAGAATACCTTGCTCTCCAGAGTCTAAGCAGCATAGAGATACAGTTTCTTCTGGTTAGGGGTTTTTATTCTCCTCCTCCCTTGTATTCTGAGATGCAAATTCAGCTGATGGGAGGAATCCACTTGCATGACTCATCTTTATGGGGCGGTGATAGAAGAACAACGAAGTCTTTTGTCCTCTTTAATGTCCCACAATAATCCATCATCCTGTCGAAGGACCTTCCCTGTTCAGCAGGATGTAACACATTCTGTTGGAGACCAGCACTTCACAATAGTTAATGTCTCTCTCCTGTCTGATGATGATTTACAGAGGCTTACAATACAAATGCTCAAATATTAGCTTACAATATGGAATACAGATGTTATAAGCAGGGATACACATTTTCCATGATAAAAACCCCCCAAATTCACCAATTAAAAAATGCACAAATCCACGTTTTTCTGCGATTAAAATGAAATGCTGAATTTTAGTGTCCCTAGCCACATTATATATAGGTATCAGTTGACCCCACTGTTTCAGACTCTTGTTTTCATTTCTTTTCATTCAGTTTGTTTAGCACTTTCCATGTTTTCTACAATTGTCTGCCTTCTAACCATCGACAGCCTGGCTGCATACAGCACAGCACATTACCATCAATGTGAAATTTGTCCTTGCCAAGCTCAGTGACACAGTCTTTAGGGAATGATTTCAAAAGTTTTCAGCATCTTTTCATAACTTTAATTACTCATGTCTGGAGGCTGAAGTGAAATTTGAGATGCATTAAAAAAACTTTATCTTTACTTCCTGTTTGTATGCACTAAAGCGATGTTTCAAAATATTCTTTTTGTGGGAACCAACATTGTTAAAAGAGCCATCAAGCTTCCACTTAGAGACATATAGTGTTATTATGAGATGTGTACAGAGGAGACCATATTCGGGTGGTTAAAGTTACCTTAAATGGAGTTACCCACACAGTACACAACACTGAATTCATTTTGATTAAAGAACAAAAAAGTTTATTTAATTATATAGAGATTTTCAGTGAGTACAAGTATTAAAGCATTGAAGTCAGAAATGGTTACAAGAAACATAAAGATAAAACGCTTCCTAGTACTTAACTTAACAAACTAGACTTGGTTCAAAGTAAAAATTTTACCACATGCTCTCAACAGCATTACTGACCAATCTTCGGGTCAGGATCCCTCCCAAAGTCAAAGAGATGGATTCTTTTGTCATCTTACATTCAAGACAGATGGGTAGGGAGAGAAAACTTGGGGTGTTTTTGCTACTCACTTTTATAGCTGTCACCCTTTGAAATGCATTCCCTGAAAATGACCCCTAGATAAAGTTCTTTCTAGCTGACAGCAAGGAGACATGGAGTCTCGTGGGTTGTAGATTTGATACTGTCCCCTCTCTCCCCTCTGTTGGCTGAGAAGCAGATTTTCTTTGTCTTCTTCCTTCTTTTTGCAGTCAGGTCTCTGTTTACAGCTTATATGCAAATTGAGGTGAACACACATCCCTTTGTTTAAGACATGCTTGATCAGTTTTACCTAATCAAGGCTACTTGAGTTTGAACATGTGCCTTTATCATCATACAGGGGGATTTCATAACTTTGCACAGAATATTGCTACATACCTTTTCACCGTGGTATTATTGACCAGTGAGTTATTAATTTTCAAATGGTACCCTTGAAAGCATATTTTGTACAAAGATTATTACAATAGTGTGTAGGGCGTGAATACAGGGGTGCATTCGATCATAGTATTTCAAAGAGGGAGCTTACCAAATTTGTCAGTTATTTACTTGAAGATTTGTAATGGTGCCTGGCATTACAAACCCTCTCCCCCCCCCCGCAAAAAAAACACACTCAAAAAACAAAAACAAAAAAAAACCCTCCAGCTTACTAGCAAAATACTTTTCAAAGTAAAAGGAAACATTGCAGTACTGTTTTCTCTTATGTTGCACACGCAAAATTGATGGATATTTCAATTTTTCAAAGTGGCCACTGATTGAGCGGTGGGTCTAACTTGAGAGACCTTAAATCTGATTGTTTCAGAGATACTGTGCATCCACATATCTTGCTGATTTCAATAGGAGCTGAGTGCTCAACTGCTCTGAAAAATCATATCCAAGGTCTTTCAAGCTGGGTACCCAAAGACAGAGACACCCAAAATAAATGGAAGCTTTGGGACATATTGGCCATAGTGTAGAAAGAGTATAGAACCCAAAGAGTGCACAATGCATAAAGGCAGAAGAGCTTCCTGAGTTTCATTTCCTTTGTTGCATGCATTGGCACTGTACAGTCACAAGCATGAAAATATTAATACATTTCTATAAATGGGAAGTTTTCAAGATTTCAAAAGAGTTTTTACCTTAGGAGTCTGCAACAATCCAGGTTGCCATTAGAAGTCTCCTTATTTCATTATTGGTCAGGGTGAGTAAAATATCACTCTTTCTCATCATAGTAAAGAATGGGCAAGTATGTTTTGTGCCTGGGCTGCTAAATGTTTAGACAACTGAGCAAGGCTACTCTAATATCTCATTCCCCTTTTAGTGCTTATAAGTATATTGTTCATACCAAGGTATGAACTCTGACACCTTAAACTACCCCAAATATTTTAAAATTTATTGCTAGGACCCTGTTCTTACTTCACATGGTTACACCCCTGTCAATGTACATAGAGATGTACATAAAACCTTTCCACTTCTGAAAGACTATACACATTAAGGCCCTGATCCTGCAATTTGTGGTATGTGAGCAGACTGCTGGGCTCTGTGCAGATGCAGCAGTTTGCCCACACTAAACTAATGGCAGGATTGGGGTCCAAGTTTGTTAAATGAGCAAGATCCTCTCTGGGGATGTGGTGCAAAGAAAGACAGTTGTGTATGCCTCACCAGAAGACCTTTAATTATTTTCATAATGTGTAATTTCTTGCAAGCTAGATGTACACAAGTTTAAATATCAAAAACAACAATAGAGATTCTATTATATTTACAGATACATTCAGTACTGGATCAGAAAAATGTACCCATAATATACATAATTTCAAGTTATGGTGTTATAAACTACTTTATGAAGTTATGTTACAGTTTAGGGTCTTGGTCTCTTTTCATCCAACATGGCTTACCTTTACCTACAGTAGGCATGATACCACCCAGGAATTAAATTTTGTAAGTGTAGCCAGCACTGTCCAGACTACTACTGCTGCTCAAAATAAAAGGCCCTACAAACTTCTGGATGGGACATGGGGAGGCTAAGAAGAGGAACCAATCCTGTCCTGCCCCAAACCCCAGCTCAGAGTCACAAAAGAAGCACTTCTTTTAGCTGTACCTTTAAGAGTTGGCTATATGTCAAAGCTGTGGTACTTTCATGCTGGCATTCTGTGGAAGTTTTTTTGAACTTTCCAATATATTTTAAAATAGTCTTCAGACCTTTTCCAAGTGATGAAAGGTAAATTATTGACACTGCTTTATCAGTTCTCATTTGCTTCCTACATACACATTTTTTTCTAGGTGTTAGGCCTGGACACTGCTTTTTCAGCTGCATTATTTTAAAACATCTCCACTAATTATGTCAACTGTTATGTAAATCAGCTTTCATTGCGTTGGTCATTCATCAGTTTTTCCCTGTTATGAGAAAATTAAACTATCAGAAAGGAAAAAGGAAATAAACTTCTCCACTTTTCAAAAGGCTGTGAGACTAGGATGGCTGTGAGAATAGGATGGAAAGTCCAGTCGAAAAGGGGACCCGACGGTGTCCGGTCAGATCTATTGACCGGACTCCCAATGTCTGGTTATTGCGGCCAGGGGAGGCAGGGAAGCGCTGAGTCATCACCCACACCTGCCTCTACTCAGCCTAGGCTGCCTCCTACCAGTGTCGGGCAGCTGCAGCTCCTAGCCCTCAGTCCGCAGGCGAGTCCCTGCTGACCCAGGCTGGGGGGGTGGATGGGAGATAGGGTTGCCAACTTTTTAATTGCACAAAACTGAACACCCTTGCTCTGCCCTGTCCCGCCCCTTACCTGAGGCCCCGCCCCTTCTCTGAGACCCCGTCCCCACTCACTCCAGCCCCCATCCCTCTGTCGCTCACACTACCCCACCCTCACTCACTTTCACTGGGGTTGGGGTGCAGGAGGGGATGAGAGGTCCAGCTGGGTGTGCAGGCTCTGGGGTGGGGCTGAGGAGTTTGGGGTGTAGGAGGGGGCTCTGGGCTGGGGCAGAGGGGTGCGGTGCGGGAGAGGGCGCAGGGCTGGGGACAAGGAGTTTGGAGTGCAGGAGCAGGCTCAGGGTTGGGGCAGGAGGTTGGGGTGTGGGAGGGGGTGTGGGCTCCAGCTGGGGGTGTGGGCTCTGGGGTGGGGTTTGGGTGCAGGAGGGGGTTCTGACTTGGGGTAGGAATGTGGGCTCCAGCTGGGCGGCACTTACCTCAGGCAGCTCCCAGTTGGCAGCGCAGCAGGGCTAAGGCAGGCTCCCTGCCTGCCCTGGCTCCGCGCTGCTCCCGGAAGTGGTCAGCATGTCCGGCCCCTAGGGGGAGGCACAGTCCCCGCTGGCACTTCCCCCACAGATCCCATTGGCCACTGTAACCAGCCAATGGGAGCTATGGAGCCGGCGCTCGAGGTGGGGGCAGTGCACAGATCTTCCTGGGCCACCCCTCAGCCTAGGG
This sequence comes from Chrysemys picta bellii, assembly GCF_011386835.1. Classification (NCBI taxonomy): domain Eukaryota; kingdom Metazoa; phylum Chordata; order Testudines; family Emydidae; genus Chrysemys; species Chrysemys picta. The sequence goes on along the minus strand of NC_088792.1, from coordinate 269,604,621 downwards.
GTCATAGGGACGTGCCGGCTGTTTCCACGAACTGCGCGGAGTCAGGGCAGGTAGGGAGCCTGCCTTAGGACTGCTGTGCCGCTGACCAGACTTTTAATGGCCCAGTCAGCAGTACTGACCGGAGCTGCCAGGGTCCCTTTTCAACTGGGTGTTCTGGTTGAAAACCAGACAGCTGGCAACCCTAGTGGGAGGGGAAAAACGATGAGCAATAGAGGGGAGGGTGAAAGAGGGGCGGACAGCAGCATGGGGCCTTGGGGGGGGGGAGGAGGTGGGGTAGGAGAGGAGGCGGGGCAGGGGTGGGGCCTCAGGGAAGAGGCCAGGCAGAAGAGGTTCTGGTGCTCGTGCTGGAGTGTCTGGTTTTTAAATATTACCAAGTTGGCAACCCTGTGTGAGAATTTACCTTTTTAGCAAGCTCACAGATCCTGCTGGAGTCTCAAAGGTTAATCGGAGTTACTATACATCAAGTGATGAATCAGGTTAAAAATAAGGTCTGATTAATCAAAATGTCTGCTTGCCAAAGGCTTCAGTTCCATTTTCTCTTTAAATAAAAGTAATAGCAATGAAAGATGTTAGATCATTTGGCCCATTCCTTGCCAGTGCAGGATTGTTGTCTTCAATGTTTTTATACTGAATTTATCCTATGCAGTTCTGTATGGAACCACTGCTATTCCCTTGAGAGACTCCACAATTTACTATACTTTCTGACTTTGAGCTATAACTTGATACTCAACAGAAGATTTTTGTTTTCCTAATGTTATTATAACATAACTAGTTTAATCCCCTTAACCTCTCTTTTGTCTCCTGGTGTTGTGTTTATATATCTCAACTACCTTTAGGCTGTTATGTCTATCTCCTTAAGATCCCAATCCTGCAATGAGTTCCACGATTGAACCTCCATTGATTTCACTGTGGTGCCGCACAGGGATCTGCCTGTGTGTGGCTTTTTCCAGGATCAGGGCCCTAGATTGTGAGCGCCTTCTGATGAGAACCGACACTTCTTGAATGTTTGGAAAGCCTCAGCCAGATTTGAGCTCTGTCACACCACACCCAACCATCATAAATAATAATTGCAGGAAAGCTTGAGCAATACTGGGAGTTTTGCGACACACTATAAAAAGGACTGAGCCCAAAATCTAATCAATCTTCTCTGGTAGGTCATTCTATAGCAGGGATTGGCAACCTTTGGCACACGGCCCATCAGGGAAATCCGCTGGTGGGTTGGGCCAGCTTGTTTACCTGCAGCGCCCGCAGGTTCGGCCGATCACAGCTCTCACTGGCCGCGGTTTGCCGCTCCAGCCCAATGGGGGCTGCGGGAAGCGGCGTGGGCCGAGGGATGTGCATCCGACAAAGTGGGCATTCACCCACGAAAGCTTATGCTCCAATATATCTGTTAGTCTTAAAGGTGCCACAGGACTCTCTGTTGCTTTTTACAGATCCAGACTAACACGGCTACCCCTCTGATACTTGACCCCTTGTAGCAGAGGTGCTTGAGATTCTGCACAGCTAAAATGTAAAAACCAATAAGTGTGCCTTTTCTTTTTAAAGCAAGCTAAACAACTGGGTTGCCACCTGTCAGGGACTGGACACTCCTGACTATGAATTTAGGCCTGGCACTTTCTTTGCACATAAATTAATTCCCAGGACAATAAAAATATCAGGTTGCATGTTAATGTATTTAAAAAGCTTCCCAATTCCTTTAAATTTTTTTAAAAAAACATAATTATCCTAGAGTGTTCTGTTGAAAAAGATTGCACTTTAGGATCATATTGGATAGTTAGTACTCATTTTTATTGCAAAACCTAATTAGAAATCTGAAATATTTGCGTTTATAAAAAAGAGCAACTGTCTTTTAATTTAAAAAGAATTCCCCTGCAGTGATTGCAATCCAAATGTTGCACAGCATTGTCCTGTTGCATTGGGGGGAAGGGGGGAGATGAGGTGGAGAGAAGAGAAGAGAAAAGGGATGAAAAAAACAAAGTGAAACATAGTTTGTTTTCCACTGCCTAAAAATGATAGGGTATTGGTTTGCTGATGTTTGTAACATGTTTTGATTATGTAAATCGCGATATCAATGTTAAGCTACTACTTATCAAATTTATTAGTAATAACAGGAAAGAACTTGTTTTAAAAGAATCTGGTTTGTATCTGCCAGTTTTAGTTACAACGATGACACTCTTCTGAGATGATTCATGCTTGCCCAGTAGCATGGGTTTCGGAAATTCAGAAACCACGTGCCTAAGCCTGGCACACCCTCTCTGTGTGTAATCTACAGAAAACAGAGAGGACAGCTCTCTGAGCTTCACTGCCTGAAACTAGTTCTCCAGACTCCCTCCCCCGAGGGAGAGAGAGGCACCCCATGAATATGATGTGTAAATAGCATCTTAACTCAGCCCGCTGGGAGAGCATGCATGCAGACCTTTGTCCCCCTCAAAGCACGTGTCAGGTCACGCAGATCCCTACCCTCCACTTTGGGACAGCCCCACCCACTAAAGAGATGCGAAGTCACCCAGAATTCCGGGGGAAAGGAACGGGGCTGCGGGGATGACTCCATGCGATGACAATCCGGGGCCAACTGAAGTGGGGTAATGGCCCCAAGTTGCACTAAGAAGCTCTGGGCTGTGTTCTGTTTCCCGGACCCGAGCTTTGTAGCTTTAAATGCTGGCAAAGCTCGCCCTGCCCAAACAAAGCCCCGCTCCCACTGAGTCCAGGCTCGCTGCTGAGCCACACGCGGGCTCCCCTGGCACTTGCGGGCCGGGGAAATACCGCGGGCAGCGCCCAGTTCCCCCGTGGTAGAACCGGGCACTAACCCGCTCCTCGCAAGGGCTTGAACCAAGGGAGCCGAGAGCACTGGGACCGGAGGGGAGCGTGCACCGGCGGTGCTGATGAGCACGGCGGGAAGAGCCCCCTGGCTTGCCCTGGGGCGCGGGTCTGAGCGCCCCCACTCATGCGCTCCGGAGCAAGGCCTGAGGGGTCGGACACACACGGGGGGTGGGGCCCGGGCCGGTGCTCGGCCTCCTTGGGGGCTGGGCCGTGTCCCGCACCGCCTGGCTGGGCAGGGCGCCTGCCACTCGGCTGGGCGGGACCCTCCATCTCTCCCGCTGTCGCTCAGGCATCGGCCGGGCGCCTGCGCGGAGCCGCCCCCTCGGCTGTCCGCGGGCGCCGCCGGTGTTTGCCGCGTCTGTGCGGAGCGGCTGGGGTGTTCCCTTCGCAGCCGGCCCGGGGGCCGTAGGCTAGTGCCGCTGCCAGGAGCCTCCATGGGGCGGCGCAGGGAGCCGTGACTGACTCGCCCTTCCCCAGCCCGGAGCCCAGCCGCAGGAGGCGGCTGCAGAGAGAGGCGGAGAGGACCCCCCCGCTCCCCGGCCGGCAGCCCATGAGCAGCGCGTCCCGCTCCCCAGTTTCGGTCACCGGCGCAGGAAGGAGCAGAGCTCGGCCGCGGCTGCTCGTTTCCCGGCTGCCGGGCTCTGCCCTGGATGGTGCCCGGCCCTGCCGCACTTGGGGCTCCCGGACGGGGATTGTAGCTCCCTAGCGCCGCTCCCTGCCTGCTGATGTCGGCGTGGCTGAGCCGGACGGCGCTGCTGCTGGGGCGGCCGGGGGGCCCCGCCGCCACCCCCTTCTGCCTGGGCTCCTTACGGGCCCCTCGCTGCTGCCGCCGCCTGGCCACCCTGCGCGGCGGGTCCGAGGGGCTGCGCCTTCCCCCGGCTTCGTCCTCCCCGGCCTCGGGGCTGGCGCCGCCCGGCCGCCCGCGGGCGCTGGGCACCCACCCCAAGAAGGAGCCGATTGAGGCGCTGAACACGGCGCAAGGCGCCCGCGACTTCATCTACAGCCTGCACTCCACCGAGCGGAGCTGCCTGCTGCGGGAGCTGCACCGCTTCGAGTCCATCGCCATCGCGCAAGGTGAGCGGCCAGTGCCTCCCCTCCCTGTCCTGCCCGTGTCGGGGCCCAGCCTGGCATCGCCGCGCCCGGGCTGTGACCGTCCCTCCCTCCAGCTCGCAGCGTGTCCTGTTCCCCCCTGCGCTCGGGGGAGGCAGGGAGACGCCGACGCGCTGCCCTCTGCTAAAGTCATCCTGTACACGGCCCGTGCCGCGTCCTGCCAATGCACCCTGCATCTGGTTCTGCAGCTGCATTAGCCACGGGGGCCAGGCTGCCACCGCACCCGCTAACGCTTTGGTAACGTGATACCCTGCCCCCAAAGTAAGTGACATAGGCAGGGTTCCCCATCGCCTGCTCCCCCAGCCAGGTGTCCTGAGCAGCCGGGCTGGGGTGGCTGTGGCTGTGTCACGTACTTCAGGGTGCCTTTGATGAGCTAGGCTGTGCGGTGAAATGAGATGCTGCTCAGGGCCCAGTGTTACTCATGAAAAGTTTTCCGTTTAAAAAAAAAAAAAAGTAGGAACGACACGCCTAGTGAAATGATTCCTCTCTTGCCTATTTCTGTTCATTGAAGAATAAAACATATTTTGGTGGAGGAAGGTGTGTTTGAAGAGCTTTAGGAACAGGAAGGAGAGACTCTCCAGTAGGCATTAGGAAGCAAAAGAGTAGAGCAGAGGGGGGGTTATACAAGTAGACAAGATCTGTGAATAACTTGAAAACAGTCCAGCATCAAATTGGGGAAGGATACAGTGAAATAAAGATGAAAGAGGGCTGTATGCTGACCAATTAAATTAATACTAGCTTTAGGTTGTTGGTAAAGAGGGACAGGGAGAAAAAGTGAACTCTTTACCATATTAGAAAAACAAACTTAATGAAAATAGAAGCAGAAAACAAAATGTTAAAACTAGGGCTTTCTATTTCATTCTAGACTAAATTGTCTATTTTGAGCTTTTAAAATTGTGGTATTTAAAGATTTGGCATGTCAGATTTTAGGGAGGCTTCTCGGAACTCCAGGAAAAGAGATGGAAGCAAAATGATAGACTGTGGGGAAAAGGAATAAAATGATTCCAAGGAACCCTTTTCACACTCTTGATACTCAGCTTGTATGAGTTTTTCTGGATGTTGATATAATTTATTGATTCAGCGAAGCATTCAGGTCTTACTTCGTAAGAATTCAGCCTTTTCTCCATCCTATGCATTCAGCCAATTGAATCCTTAAAAAGCAATAGAGTAAGTAGGAGACTCATGTAAAATGTGACTTAAAAAAATGTACTAATGATATGTATATATAAAAGTAAATTTGTCTTTGTTGTGCAGTATCAGTGCATAGGGACAATGTCCTCTGCCTTCAACACCCATAGCTCGGCAATTCTTGGGCAGCATAACCTTTGTGTTTGTCAAAGTATTACGCAGCTAGAGTTCATAAGCTTCCGAAGATACCATGCAGGTGGCCAGTTTTTAAAAATTTCACCTAGCTTTTGTTTCAGAACTTGATGTAACACAAACAAACAACCTATTAAGCGGAGTACTGAATTTGAAATTCTGACTCTTATAATTTAACTGTATTAGGTACCATAAAATTTTTTAAATTAAAATATTCAAGATTCTGTAACTTAAAGAAATCCATTCATATTTGAGGTAGGCCTCTTTGTGGCTTCGGTAGTACTGTAATGTATGTCCTTGGAAAGGGCACTTTTATGGCCTGTAGATGTACAGTGCAAGTCTCGAGGAAACATTGAAGTAAATGGAAAACAGCTACAACATTCAGCCCTAGAAGCACTGTTTCACTGAAGAAATAATGTGCTTTTCTTATTTTTGTTATGTAAATGAATTCTATATTTATAGTATACTATTCTGTGATAGAAAGCAAGTGACATTTTAAAAGATTACTATGTGACTATCTCTTGAGAAAATTCAAGCTTTTGTGGAGCTTTACTGCTAGCTTTTGACAAAGCAATACATGAGGTGTGAATAGTTGTATTCTTTAGCATAGTTGCCAAAGCTCCTTATTCAATGATAAATGGGACAAGAAGAAATGTTTTTATTTCAACATAATGTTTGAGGATTGATACAGAGATAAACAGATTGCATTAAGTAGTTTGCTAAACTACTGCTAGATGCATTCCTCTATAACTGCATTTCTATAAAATCCATAGTCTGCATACCTGTTAACTGAGTATTTAGAAGACTAAACAGGAACAAAACAGTCGGGCCATATTAATCTTTATTGTATTTGAATTATGACTTCTTTATTGCAGATCTGTAAAATTACCAGCGACACCTCTCTTATACTCTTGGCACTAATGAAAATTAGTTAATAGCACAATTAACATGAACAGAAGACTCAGCAGGAACCTTACACAGTATGACAAAAAAAATAAATGGACCACACAGTATAGATAAAATAGCTACTCCATCCTCGGTAAACATTACTCCTCAAATAGCATTTGTCTCCAAAAATCCCTCTAAAAATTTTTGGAGACTCCCCTGCAGGTCAACATATCCAGGCTAATTCGAGTTCGGGGTGTGTGTGTGTGTGTGTGTGTGTATTCCAGAGGAAAGGGTCCCTCATGTAGAATGCCCTGCCAATTTAGTGAGAGGGATCTCTGGCTAGAGTGTCTCCACAGGTCTCAACTTTAACAATGTGGCATGTAGAGAGAGGCAGGACTCGAGTCATTTAGGGATTTGTATATCTATACTAGTACCTTCAACTCCACCTGGAAATCTGCAGGCAGCCAGGACAGATCTGGGAGTACTGATAGAAGAATCTCATAATGGGATGCTCTACTTGCTGAGTGGGTTGCTACATTTTGCATTAATGTTAGCTTCCCAATGGATTTAAAATGCAGCCCCAAGTAGAGCGTAGCCCAGTCTTGATGTGACAGAAGTACGAATTATTGTTACAAGCTCAGCATTGGAAAGAGAATGCTGTAAGGTGGGAGAAAGGGTTCAAGTGATCTTAGCTACTTGTTGAAAGGTTACTGGGGATAATTGAGACTCTAACTTGATCCCACATGGAGAAGATATCCTCAAAGGGTATGTCTAGACAGCAAAGAAAACCCCACGACTGGCCCGTGCCAGCTGACTCAGGTTGCGGGGCTGTTTCATTGCTGTGTAGAATTGTGGGCTCGGGCTGAAGCCCAGGCTCTAGGATCCTGTGGGGTGGGAGGGTCCCAGAGTTTGGGCTCCAGACAGAGCCCAGAAGTCTGCATAGTAATGAAACAGCCCTGTAGACTGAGCCCCATAACCCCGAGTTGTCTGGCATGGGCCAGCCATGGGTTTTCCTTTGCTATGCAGACATACCCTTTGAGGGACATATATTGTCACCACATCTTCCAGTTACTTTCCCTGATCTATTAACCTCACCTTTATTTTTATTTTTTTTCTGGATTGAGCCTAGGGTGACCAGACAGCAAATGTGAAAAATTGGGACAGGGGGTGGGAGATAATAGGAGTCTGTATAAGAAAAAGACCTCAAAATCGGGACTGTTCCTATAAAATTGGGACATCTGGTCACCCTAATTGAGCCTAGTATTTGTCAACATGAATTTGGTAATATAGTGTATTCATTCTGGCTTCTCATTGAAAAGCAAGACACTATAAGGAATTGACTGCCTGGAATCATATTTGAATTAGTTTGTTTGGTATTGCTTCGGGGTCACTTGGTTAAAAGGCTACTAGGAACTCAGCCATCAAAATTTTTGTTTAACTTGCCATGCCTGCTGCAACTAACAAACTTTCTCCTCCTTGATGAGAAAATAATAAAAGGTGTGCATAGTTCTGTCACCGTATACACTTAGGCTTGGTTCATGTTGTGACAGTGTACCCCATAAGGCTTTATGGGGAGGGGGTGCTTATAAATGTATGTATGACATAACTGGAATATGTTTTGTGCTGCCTGTGCCATGTAACATATCTCCGTAAGGGTTGTGATCTACTATATCTATTCATCCTATTTGTACGTATATATCATTTTCTACTCGAGCTTAAGAATATGGGCTGTATGCTTGCCTGATTTCTAAGTAAGCTTTGTGAGGCATTTGGTCAGCTTCTTTAGGAAGGAATTTGCCAGGTTAAGTACCTGATCAGGAGACACTTAGGGAACAATGCATCTTGGAATGCTCCAATCCACATGAGAAGTCTTCCTGGAGACATGCAAGATGCCATGTGGACAATGCAAAGACTGAGTCATGCAGGGGCATGTGACTTGCCCAGGTGACTCCAAAACTCCATCTTGGAGCTGGGCTTTGCAGAGGAGGGAGGTCTCCACCCACAAGAGAGAGTCTACTTAAACCTGTGGGAGACCCCTCCATTTTGTCTTCAGCTGGCTAAAGAAGGAGCCTCTCCACCCCCCCCCAGGATACTTGAAGGAGACTGAAACAAAGGACAGTAACTACAGGGGGTGTGAGTGATTGCTGGACCCAGGCTAAAAGGAGATTAGCCTGTAAAAGGGAGCATTCTGGAACTGGTGAGGAAATTATCTGTATTCAGTTTGTTTAGGCATAGATCTGCGCATTTTGTTTTATTTTGCTTGTGACTTACTTTGTTCTGTCTGTTACTACTTTGAACCACTTAAATCCTACTGTCTGTATTTAATAAAATCACGTTCTATTTAGTAATTTACTCAGAGTATGTATTAATACCTGGGGGAGCAAACAACTGTGCATATCTCTCTATCAGTGTTATAGAGGGCGAACAATTTATGAGTTTGCCCTGCATAAGCTTTATGCAGGGCAAAACGGATTTATTTGGGTTTAGACCCCATTGGGAGTTGGGCATCTGAGTGCTAAAGACAAGCGCACTACTGCGAGCTGTTTTCAGGTAAACTTGCAGCTTTGGGACAAGTGATTCAGACCCTGGGTCTGTGTCTGGAGCCAGACAGGAGTGTCTGGCTCAGCAAGACAGGGTGCTGGAGTCCTGAGCTGGCAGGGAAAACAGAAGCAGGGGTAGTCTTTGCACATCGGGTGGCAGCTCCCAAGGGGGTTTCTGTGATCCAACCCGTCACACATGTCTGTGGTCTTCTGATGTGTACTGAAGCTTCAGCTCTTGACACAATACATCTTTATGGAAGAAAAGCTTTTAGTATGTGCCCCGCTTGACTAAGAATTCCTAGGGTACGTCTATACCCAGCCGCTAGTTCGGCGGCTGGCAATCGAACTTCTGGGTTCGACTTATCGCGTCTTGTCTGGACGCGATAAGTCGAACCCGGAAGTGATCGCCGTCGACTGCGGTACTCCAGCTAGACGAGAGGTGTACCGCGGAGTCGACGGGGCAGCCTGCCTGCCACGTGTGGACCGAGGTAAGATCGAACTAAGGTACTTCGAACTTCAGCTACGTTATTCACGTAGCTGAAGTTGCGTACCTTAGTTCGATTTGGGGGGTTAGTGTAGACCAAGCCCTAGTTAGAATAAGTTTTTGATTCTCTTCCTTCACTACCTCTTTTGTGCCCTCGCAGAGACTCTCATTAGTTAGGGGAGACTGTAAGCAGACAGGAGACTTGTTCACATCAAGAACCAAAGGGGGCCTGTTTCCCAACTAATTACCAAGCCCATGACCAGAAGAATATAGTCCCGCTGTCTACGTCTACCAACTGCCTTACAGCTAGATAGGGCGGGACGTCTTGCCTGCAGCTTCCACTAACATCAGAGGCCGAGGAATAACCTACTATTGTCACCACTGCTGCACTGAAGAACAATTGTCAGATAGGTGAGCCAGAGCCATCACCCTTAACATTTAGAAGCCACCAATCCGAACATGTTGGCCTGTGAAAAACGTTTGTATCATTACTATTCCAAAATGTAACCCGTTCCTGTCCACCGTGATCATGCAGCTATGCACAAGTGTATAGGATAATTCCTTGGGATGCAAGTGTATAGGATAATTCCTTGGGATGCATTCCAAATATAACTGATTTGTTTTATGTTAGGTGTTGGTGTCGGCTCCCTGTTGCAGAAGTGGATCCCAAGTTCTGTTTTCTTTCCCCAGTGCTACTGATTGGTTTACACTGGTTGATGTTATCAGGCCTATCTATCTAAGGGCTAGAAATGTACTTTAAAGAAATAAAAACAGAAGTTCTCCTTTATACTTTTAGTCCTCAATCAGAAGGCCTGTGTCTGTGTGCTTGGCAGTGCCCTGAAGGAAGCCACATAGTGCTGTGATTCTCAACCTTTCCAGACTACTGTACCCCTTTCAGGAGTCTGATTTGTCTTGCGTACTCCAAGTTTCACCTCACTTAAAAACTACTTGCTTACAAAAGTGTCACATCACACTATTATTGAAAAATTGCTTACTTTCTCATTTTTATCACATAATTATAAAATAAATCGATTTGGAATATGAATATTGTACTTACATTTCATTGTGATATTTGAGCCTGTTTTTCACTTGTGAGCCTTGTCAGAAGCCTGAGCCCCAGGCAGCGGGTGTGAAGCATGCTACTTAGCTTTGCAGGGATTCCTGTGGTGTGGGGCCCTGGGCAATTGCCCTGCTTGTCGCTCCTTAATGCCGGCCCTGCACTTGCAATCCTCCTAAAACCGTCCTGTGACCCCCCTGATGACTGCAACCCTAAGGTTGAAAAACACTGCTCTAGATGAGTTGAGTACCCCCTGGAAGACTTGTGTGTACTCCCAGGGGTACATGTACTCCTGGTTGAGAACCACTGACACGGAGGAACCTCTCACAGGAGCATGTAGCTCTGGGTGGGAAGACTGGGAGGAGGAAAAAGTAAAGAATTGGATTTTTAGGGAGTGTTGTCAAGATACTATTTTACCTTACGATATGTCCTGCCAATTGAGGTAGAATACATTTTTTTTTAAAGCATTCCATGTTAAAATTTTGACAGTGCAGCACACTATCTAGTGATGTATCTACAACATTAATTTTATATTTTTTCTTGTAACATGGAAATCCTTTGCAAGTTGTTCTCAAACAGAGAAGCTTGAGGATTATGTTCCAGAGTTTCCATTCTTCCTGGAAAATACAGTTTGTAAATGGGATGTCTGTCCCTTACAAACATCTCAAAATCACACAGATGGACTGCACTTGCATCATGTTTTACTGCTTCCCTCTTTATAATTGTAAAAGCACTAAGTGGTGGGGCTGACAAATTCCTCTTTTTTCTGTTTTGGATATATCTGAAATGCTTCCAACTTCGCTTTATTTTCTGAATAAAAGTGGTGCCCCTGATAAGTTTTGCTTAGCAGTGGGACAGAGTTAATTCCTCCTCCCTGCCCCCCCCCCCCCACTTTTTTAAACATGGTCAGAAGAGGAAGGTGTCACTGATTCCACAGTAGTGGAAAAACTTAGTTACTGTCGAAAAGTTCTTTACACAGAGAATCATTTACACTTCTAAATTTCCTTTTATGTAACAAAACCATCTTTTGATGAAAATTAAGAAGTCTTTGTAGAAAGAATTTGTTTTCAGTGAAAAGATTGTTACATTCAAGTTTTCTACTTTCAGTTTGATCAAACTTGCATTTCTAAAGTGACTTTTATGAAAACACCCCGGCGCAATGTACTAAGGCATACCAAGACCAGTGGGTTGAGCGTCACTCTTTGGCCCAGTGACCACTTACATGATTCTGCTGGGATCATTTCCTCTGCAAAATAAGCTTCCTTGCACTGGGTATGTGTGTGTGTGCATATTTTGGGTAGACTAATTGGTCTACTGTGGGGAATATTCCTGACAAACAGTGTGATATGGCAGATAATAGTTGAAGCTGAAGGGAAGATTCTTCTGGCATCCCTTTATGGCTATTGTATATATGTGCAAGTGGATTTTGAGCTATGCATAGATGGAACCTTCTGGCTAACTCTTACATAGTTTGTGCTTGCTCTAGGCAAGCAATTTTTTTTTTCCAGTGGGAGAACCAAATGGTTAGATTCATCATTATTTTGATAATTGGTGGTTGTGCAGATTTTGTGCCTGTGCTGCTAAACATTCATAACAGTTTTGCAAGAGTAAGCTGCTTTGACTAGTGCAGATAGTTCTTATCCAATATGACAGCAAGCTCTTTCAGCTGGTATGTTTGCAAAACCCACTAGTGAGTGCAAAAGGTTAATTCACAGAATGAATGAGACTAAGATATTTCAGACTGATGTCAAGTCTCTGTATAAAGGAGGCATGTACAGCAACTGCTGTATAGCTTGTCTAGAATGTTAAAAGAAAATACAAACAATATTGAGTTTGAACTTTGGTCAATCTTACACTTTGTATTTTACACAAAGCATCAATTTATGGGAATATAAGAATTACTGTTTATGATAGTTTATGTTAATATTTCTGTGTAGAAGCTAAGCAACATACATTAATGCTAATAGTCTTTTGTGGTAGACAATATAATTGGTAAGCATTTACACCACATTAGAAAATCAGAAGCCTTTCATTGCTATTTTCTGTTGACATGTACAGCAATTAGCTCAATTATCAGCAATAAATCATATTAACTTTAAAAAGTTTGTTCAGTTTTATGTTTAAATACATTCTTTGATAATTTGTTCAAATAGCAGAAGTTGTAGGTGATAAGGTGTGAATAATATACATGGCTTTCTTGGCAAAAGAGAATGTGTGTGTATGTGTATATAATACATACAAACTAGTCCAACCAGGGGACATTCAGAGTTAAGTCTTGCTTTATTTGCTTTGGTACAATACTTGGCCTGAGGGGAAAAATGCGTTTTCTTTGTCAGAATCATGAGCCTGTTCATCCACAAAATTGTCACAGCAGCTTTTGAGTAAAAGTATTCAATGAAGTAAGTTGCTGTGCAAAGCAGATTTGGCTTTGTTGGTCTGACCCAGCCACGCCCCTTTCTGATGGCTGGAACTGTGGATTCTGCCTTGTTCAGATAAGAACTCTGTTATGGAGTTTAGCCAGGGAGAACTGAATGCCCAATTGGGCTTAAAAACTCCACAGGTAACTGTATTAGTATATAGAGGCCTGGGTCAGACCTCTCTTATCTGCGAACACCACAACTACCCCACTAAGTAAATAGGGTCAAAAGTTGGTTTTCTTCACTCTCCTCATCCCTAGATGAAACTATTTTGTCTTGTAAAAAATAGTCTGGATTAATTTTCATGCTAATTTTCCTCCTCCACAAATGTGGTTGGCACTAAGGTTATAGCACCTCTGGTAGCTTGCAAAACAATCAGCACCAGATGCAGGTGGAGCAGAGAGAAAAGATTTGAAGACTAGGCATTTCATTGGATACCTCAGTTATGAGCCTTCTGAGCTGAGAACTTGAAAAATGTTAATCTGCAAAGTTAAAAAAGCTTTAACATGTACTGCTCTTGAGGAGTTGAAAATCTTAGTTTCTAGTTGCATAACTACCTTCGGTTGCACTACAGAGCTGCACAGCAGTTCTTCACCTAGTTTTCTTTATTCCTATATTCCTCTGCATTTTTACACGTTATTTAAAAAAATACAAAACCCTCTGTCAATCCAACAATAAAATTGCAAATTTAAATAGTTGGGAAACTCAATTTTAAATTTCTTATAGGAATGGTATCTTGCCCTCTTTATACATGTAGTATTTTTACTAGATTAAATGTTTATTTTAATACATATGTTATGTGCCATATAGGAAAGTTAAAATTTCCTGACTTGTTTTGTGTTTAAACTTGCAAACCTAACATAGTGTTGATTTTGTTTAGGACTTGATACTGGTTCCTTGTGTATAACCTGTGAAAACAGGAGCTTCTTATAGAAAGCACTCCAGGTTGAGGCTGTTGAGATATTGTTAGAGTACCAAAAGTGGGATAGGGTTTAATAGCCTAAATTACAAAGGAAGCATTTAATCATTTAAAACAGAATTAGCCTGAAATTTGTCTCAGAAAATGTCTAAACATATAGCTGTCCATTTTTACACTAGATTCAGCAACAAACTGTTTGGTGCAATTTAACTCCTTTTATGACTCATTCACCTGATTTCGCTTTGTGCTCCATTCTGCAGTGTTCTATCTGTCTGTTTTTATGAAACCACTTCTTTAATTTGATATTGCATCTATTTCTCTATTCTCAATAGTTTTCTATTTGTATCTAGAAATTCTCAGAGCCTGATGCTGCAGACTTTACTGTCATAAAAACATCTTATTAAAGACACTGATGCTGCAATCAGTGGTAGTTTTGTATACAGGATTAGGCCTCTCCATCAGTTATAAAGCCCTATCCTTTCTGGCAGGTAAATTATGGTAGCTGGAATGGTTTTAAATATAAGCTACTAGAGAATGACTTGTTCCTGTTTTTGCTTTTTAAAACGTTTAGCATCCAGATACCCAAAACCACTGGTACCCTTTGAGAAGGCAACGAAGCGGGTAACATCACCAGAGTCAACTAGTACTTCTGGTATGGCAAAATCTCTTATGTTTGCTGGCTTTATGCAGCACGAAAAATGTAGGAAATTATCAGTTTGACATACTTCTGCTTGCTTGTTTTGAAGCAGTTGGCATGTTTTGTTAACAGGAATAAAGTTTGCAGTTCTGTTTATAATTCAAGAATGTCAGCTAAGCCCAAAAATTATTATGGGAGTTTTTTTAGCTCAATTGTAGAAAGTTGTTCTTTTCCTTCTCCTTGTGGAGAGGTTTATGAACTATATCTTAACTTTTAGTTAATGCTGAAACAGGCATGCTTCTTTGAAATAGCTCTGTTTCACTCTGAAAGCATTGGCAACCTGTACCTTATACCATCAGCATCACTTTACTAGAAAAGAGCTACAGCTGGTACACTAAATGTTCAGTACCCTAGTACTGAAATACTTTCACCACTAAAAATATTGTGTTACTCATTTAAAAAAAACCAAAGCAGTAATTACTGTTCATAGGTGAAATGAAATGGAATATTCTAATTTAGATTTAGGCCTACATTTTCAAAATTGTGCATGTGCAATTTTGCATATATATTTTGTGCCAAGTTACTTCATAAATTATGTTTGCACACTTTTACATGCATGTCTTTACAAATTTGAACCTTAAGGCCTGGTCCTGCATATGCTTACCCGTGTTTTAACTTCAAGTACGTGAGTAGTCATGTTGAAGTTAATGGGATTACTTACTTACATACTTAAAGTTCAGTATATGCATAAGTATGTGCAGGAGTGGGGTCTAAGTTTGAAAATATATGTAAAAGTAGTAATCTTATATCTGTAAAAGGAATACATTTATGCCTGTAAGAAGTTAGATTTTAAACTAACCTTTCTAGAGGAAAATATGCTACTTTTTGATATAGTAAGACTTTTAGGAGAGATCAACATTCTGCTAACACTAAATGTGTAGTTTGATTTTTATGGTTCATATTACTATCCTAGTTAAAAACACTTTAGCAGCCATAAGCGGTATTCAAAGTGTGCATATGCTTAGTTCCTTTATGGTCTCCATCAGAGGCTTAGTTCTGGTGTGTCATCTAAATGCAAGGGGATTGTTCCCCAATGAATGTTAGTAAGGGGGTGTGTTTTGGTTGGTTAGCTCCCAGCACTAAAAGGGGAGGGGTCGATGGGAAATCAGGACCCTGAGACTGACAGTCCCCAGGAACAATGGCGAGAGGCCAATGCTCCAGGTCAGCCTGATTGACAGGGCGGGCAGGCTAATCAGCGAGACAGGAGGCCAGGGTGGGTCCCGTCTTCCGTGTGAGTTGGAATTGCCTGGGTCAGACTGAGTGGGGCCGAGCTAAGGAGAAAGCAGGGGCCCAAGCTGAGCTGGAGAGCAGAGCTGGGACAGATCCAGAGGGGCCAGAGGCACAGCCACAGAGCCAGAGACGCAGCCCAGGGAGAGCAGATCCTGTGCTGGGAGCAGAGCTGCAGCCACAGAGCCAGGTGTGGTGAGCAAGTGGGGCCAGCCAAGGGGGGACCTTGGGCAAAGGGCCCAGCACAGAAAGACACCCCTAGTTAAGGGCCCTTGCAGGCCAGACCGGGAGGGGGACCGTAACCTGATGGGGGGCTGACGCTGGGAAGAAGGGTCCCACCACTCAAAGCCCAGAGGTGTGTGGCCACCACCATTGCAAGTGTCCAACCCGCAGCATACCTGCAGCACAGCCAGGGCCTGAGAAGGAGGCCTGGGACCTACAAGGAACAGACTAGTCTCTGTGAACTGCCCTGATGTTCCAGAGACACTGTTTGTAATGTTCCCTGCCGCAGAGCAGGGTGATGTGTTTTCCTTTAACTTTTCCCATTTTTCCTTATTCTTTTTTTAGATTAATTGTTAATTAAACAACTTGTATTTGCTTTAAATTGTATGAAATGATCAGTGGGTCAGGGAGGTGCCCAGTGCAAAGAGAGTACCCCGGAGTGGGGACACCCTAGCCCCTGTCCTGGGTGACCACAGCAGGGTTGGGGGTCGAGCCCCCCAGGAATCCTGGGCCCAGCCTTGTCGGGGTTTACGAGGACTCCGCCAGACAGGAGAGTGGAAGGGGAGACCTCAAGGGCAGGGAGGCCTCTGGGTAAAGGAAGTGGGAGCGAGGACTCAGATCCTTTCGCTAGGCCACTTCACCAGGGTAGTGCAGAAGCCAGGAAAGTTCCCCACAATAGCGGGACCATTCCCCTGCGTACATAATATAAAATAAAATAAAATGTGGGGTTTTACTTATGGCGGGAGGGATAGCTCAGGGGTTTGAGCATTGGCCTGCTAAATCCAGGGTTGTGAGTTCAATCCTTGAGGGGGCCATTTAGGGAGCGGGGGCAAAAAATCTGTCTGGGGATTGGTCCTGCTTTGAGCAGGGGGTTGGACTAGATGACCTCCTGAGGTCCGTTCCAACCCTGACATTCTATATTCTAATTAAGCAAGGAGAAAAGTTTACCCTGAATTGCCAGCTCTTAGCCACTTCCAGTTTTATTTAGCCAAAGTGTACTAGGTGCTGTACAGAAGTATGAAGAAATAGACTGTGCCCTTAGAAATTTAAAGTATAAAAAGACAAAGTAGACAATGGGATGCAGCTAGATATGGTATACAAGCAAAGTAGTCAGGGCAAATGTCATAAATCTTGTTAAGTTCCATTTTAAAAATATATCTAGAAATGGCTAGATTAAGAGACAGTTGGAGATCACTTGTTTTTAAAAATATAGTGGAACTATTTCCAACAACAAATAATATCTTCTTTTAGTTTACTCTTATTCTGCGTGAAACTTTCCTTCATAACAAATAACATCTTGCTTGAGTCTTGGGACATGTACTAACAACGCTTGCAATTAAACTTGTTCTTTCATTTCTGATGGCTTTTTGAAATTTTCAGTTTTTGTCCCCATGAATTATATTTACTTGGCTTTGAAGGCAGAAGTTCAGAAAAATGTTTTATCCAATGGATGTGATGTTTTTCATCCAAAAACTCTCTCAATACTATCTGAAAGAAGTTGAAGGTACTTCTGCAGTGTTCATTGTATACTTTATTCTTGAGATAGACATATGTGTTTTTTAATGTATAGCCCAGGTTTTGCTAAACTTTAGCAGAGTCATGGCACATGTCAGCATTTGCTGTTTCTCTTCTTTCTAGTTTATTAAATGGTGTTTCCTCAGCCTGTCTGCCACATTCCATTTATCTCTGATAGTATGTTTACACTCTGTTCTTTGGATTCCTTTGGAAGACTTGTTGTTTGAATTATTCATTTTGTACTTCTTGTTTTTAAAATGGTGAGGATAGATGTTTATTGTACCTTGGGGAAGGACGCACTAAGGAAAGGCACTCCGTTTGTAGTCCTTTAAGAAGAGGAACCAGATGGTTAGAGACGTAAGATTGAAGGAGCGCCTTCTCGAGCAGGCAATGAAGCCTGCCTGGACACTGGGGACCGCTTTGGGAAGTTAGGCCCCTCAAAGAGCACTAGAGCTGGGACTTCTCAGCCAAGCTCAAATTACTCAAGCAGAAGGAAGAGGGACCGCTCCCTTTCATTGGGCTAGCTGAGAAAAACCCTCCTAAGACAGCCCAGGGCCTTTCCAGAGGTTGGACTTGACTTCTCTGCCTAAGAATAGTACTGAACAGCACTGAGAGTCTCCCGGTCCACGGGTTAGAGTGGGACTGTCAGCCCGCTCTCCAGTACTGAGGTGGGAGCAAAGAGAGCCTGTACTGTTGACTCAGTACTGCCTCGGGCAACCATTGAGACTGTCAGTCTCCTTCTTGACTGTATATCAAGCAACAGCAGATTTTCTGTGCCTTTCTATCTCTGACTCGCCGCTCATTCAGGACCAGTTGACTACAGTGCTATCATCCTTGGCATCCTCGGATCCCCTTGGTTTGGTGGCAAACTTACTGTTGTTGCTGATGCCATCTGTGATGTTGCACTCTATATGATTTTATAAAAATATGCTGATGGTGTGAATATAATGTAACTGGAATATGCTTCATGCAAAAGGTCTCTTGTAAGGTATCATTACAAAGCTCATAATCTACTGAGTGTGGTCATCCTATTCGTATAAATGTATCACTCTTGTATCAGAAACTTAAATATGAAATATAATTCTGAGGGCCTATTGCAATTATGCAAAGTGTGGGTCATTAATGGTGGTTTGGAATCTTGATGGCTCCCATTATCCAGGACAATTGACTGTAGATGGCTCTGTTTTACTTGTAAGTCTTCCTGTATATGTGTGTGCAGGCAAATGGGTAATGAAGTCTTAGTCTTCAGGTGATCATGTCACCTGAACTGGAATCCATCTTTCACCTGGTGCTTTTCCATTGAGAAGGAGGCGGTGGGAACCCAGAGAGGGACAAAGGATTCCCGCCTTATGCAAAAGATATATAAATGGCTGCCCCTTTTTGTTCTGTTCCACCCATCATGAGAAATCTCCTAGCTACCACCTGAGCTGGAACAAGGGCTTTACCAGGGGAAAGGATTGTGCCCAGACTAGAAAGACGTCCAGTCTGTGAAATAATCTTATTGAAACATCTCTGAGGGTGAGATTTTATCTGTATTCAGTTTATTACTGTATTAGGCTTAGATTTTCGTGTTTTGTTTTATTTTATTTTACTTGGTAATTGACTTTGTTCTGTCTGCTATTACTTGGAACTACTTAAATCCTACTTTCTGTATTTAATAAAATTACTTTTTACTTATTAATTAACCCAGAGTATGTGTTAATACCTGGGGAGGGGACAAACAGCTGTGCATATCTCTCTATCAGTGTTATAGAGGGCGAACAATTTGAGCTTTATACAGGGTAAAATGGATTTATTTGGGGTTTAGACCCCATTGGGAGTTGGGCATCTGAGTGTTAAAGACAGGAACACTTCTGTAAGTTGCTTTCAGTTAAGTCTGCAGCTTTGGGGCACATGGTTCAGACCCTGGGTCTGTGTTGGAGTAGACTGGCATGTCTGGCTCAACAAGATGGTGCTGAAGTCCCAAGCTGGCAGGGAAAGCAGGGGCAGAAGTAGTCTTGGCACATCAGATGGCAGCCCCAAGGAAGTTTTCTGTGATCCAACCCGTCACACCATCCTCTGTACTGCAGTTCACGCTTGGTGCAGGGTTGTTGTTGACTTCCTGCTTGGCATGAAAATCATCGTTGACGTGCATAGAATCTTCGGTACTGATTCTCTCTACAATGCAGCCTGCATCTGCTGTCCTTGAACCATCTTCGTTTTTGGTACCGATGCCTCTTTTGGGACCCAGTGTGAGGTTAAAGCCAGTACCAATATCCAAGGTCCTGTTGACTGTTCCTTTGGTACCAATGGCTTGGGTTGGGCTATGGATAATATTGGATGTTTGGTGGCCCTGTCGAGTGACCCTACCGACACGATCAAGCTATTTGGAGGGATCCTCGCAATCAAGCTCAAAGCATCTCCCTCCCCTTTCCCATTGCTCTCTATCTCAAAGGTCATCGAGACACAGCAGGAAACACAGTCGGTACTGGGATCGGTACCCTTCCTGCAGTAGACACATGAGACCTTGGCTTAGTTCTTTCTGGTTGGCAATGCAATATCTTTATTCACAGTGGCCTCTATAGAAGTCCTTTGTTTGGAGAAATGTTGGTTGTCTGTTCACTGTAGAGTGAGTTCACCTGTACCCACAATGGGCTCCTTGCCAGAACTACCAGGCCTGAAGCCATCGGCTCCCTCTGCCATGGGGTATCCTGAACCATTACGGCAGTCAGATGTCATTCCTCAAGGGATTCCATTGGTTCCAACTATATTTTTCTCCTTATCACCAAATGACACAAGAATACCGAGTCCTCATCTTCAGTGCTGGATGACTTCAGATTGTATCGTGATCGGCTTAGGTGCATGGCATCGGCCTTAGGAATTCAGGCTGAGTTTGTACAGGAAAATACCTACACGTTGGTGGTTATTCTCCATCGGTTCCTTGGATAGTTGCTCTCCCTGTAAACAAAGCAATACTAGAGCCTGGTAAATCCCTGTGTAATGCCTGGGCTCTGTTAATGCACACAGCAGAGCTCACTGTCAGAAGATACTGTGTGCCAATGCAGGGCTTTGAGTCTCTTTTTTCTCATCCAGCTCCAAATTCTCTGATTGAGATAGTGGCATATGAGAAAGTAGGACAGGGAAGATATAAATCGGTGCCTACAGAAAGAGTCCAAAAGGCTAGATTTGATGGGGAGAAAGATCTACTTGACTCCCACTTTGCAGATGCACATTACAAACAAGCAAGCTGTATTATCAAAATATAATTTTGTGAACTGGGATGCTATGTCCAGTTTTGTGGACAAGTTGCCAGAATCTTCCAGGTAGGAGTTCAAGGCCTTTGTTACGGAAGGCCATTTAGTGGCCAAGACATTCTTGCAGTCAGCGCTGGATGTAGTTGGTGCTTCATCCAGGCTCAGGGCCTTGGCCGTATGTGACGTTATTGACATAATCTGGGACCATATAGAACATGCTTGCAACCAAAGTCCTGTAGTGGCACCAAATCTTGTATAAAGGGGGTCAAATGAGGTGTCTAAGACAAGGTTATGGTTTGCTGGTTATGATTATGCTGTCTATATGTGTGTATCAATTTTGTAGTTGAAGTTATGAATATTGGCTCTCTACTGTCTGTATTTCAAACTTATGCTATGCTTCTGGGTGACATCCCAGACAAGCTGGTGTTAGCTCTGCCTAGCCTGCTTGATGGCCCATTAAGGACCATCAGCTATACAATTGACCCATTGAGAGAAGGCAAATATGCCTTGTAACTCAGCAAAGTATGCAGGAACTTGCCCATGTGACTCCAGACTGCATTTTGCTGTAATTTTCCACAGTAAGAACAAAGAGGTGTTCTTACACCTGGAAAAGACTATATAAGGCTGATGCCTCGTCTCCATCTTGTCTTCAATCCTGCTTCTTACCTCTGGAGGGACTGTGCTACAAACAGAAGCTCTACACAAAGGTCTGATGACCCATCCCAGCTGGGGATGTATTCCAGAGACTTGATTTGAACCTGCAGTTTATTCTATCTCTGCTGTAAGCCTGAACCAAGAACTTTGCCATTACTGTCTGTAATTGATTCCATTTAACCAATTCTAACTCTCATCTCTATCTTTTTCCTTTTATGAATAAACCTTTAGATTTTAGATTCTAAAGGATTGGCAACAGCGTGATTTGTGGGTAAGATCTGATTTGTATATTGACCTGGATCTGGGGCTTGGTCCTTTGGGATCAGGAGAACCTTTTTTCTTTTACTGGGGTATTGGTTTTCATAACCATTTGTCCCCATAACGAGTGGCACTGGTGGTGATACTGGGAAATTGGAGTGTCTAAGGGAATTGCTTGTGTGACTTGTGGTTAGCCAGTGGGGTGAGACTGAAGTCCTCTTTTTCTGGCTGGTTTGGTTTGCCTTAAAGGTGGAAAAGCCCCAGTCTTGGGCTGTAATTGCCCTATTTTAAGCGATTTGTCATGAATTGGCACTCTCAGTTGGGTCCCGCTAGAACCGCATCGTTACACCGTAACAATGAAGGATTTCATGGTTACAAAACTCTGGCATAGCTCCTGAGGTCCAGCAAACCATAGAGGACTTGCCAATTGGTTGCTTCCTATTTTTGGAGAAAACTAATGAGACATTACATTCTTTCAAGGACTCCCGGGCCACCCTACGCCATTGGGGATTTACACCCAGGCCTCAAAGAGATGTCATTTTGGGAACCAACAGCAATATCATCCTCAGTGATATTTCCAGCAGTCCTCCCACCCTGGAGGCATCAAAATTTCCCCAGAAAGGGGTACAAATCTAGGAGAAGGAAACCTTCTGGGTCTAGTTTTTCTCAAATGGCCCATCCTCTTACTCTTTTGGCTAGAACGGTTGTTTGGGCATTTTGAGATCAGTGCCTCAGTTGTCAGTGTCATATCCACGCCCCAGCTATGCGGGGACAGGCTGTCTCACTTCTACGGTGCTTGGGGGACAGTAACTATGGAGAGATGAGTCCTGAGCACAATGAGATTGGGTTATATCATTCAGTTCCTCGCTCCCATCCCACTACCCCATCTGTCTTCAGAGATCCCTCTCAGAACTCACTTCTGTCACAGCAGGTATGAACCCTGTGTACTGTGGTGGGTATCAAGGAGTTTCCTCATCACCTTCACAGAAAGCGCTTTTACTCCCGGTACTTCTTAATCCCAATATCCAAAGGGGGGAATGAGACCTATCCTGGATCTCTGTGCTTTCAAGACACATCAAGTACATTAGATTTTGCCTGGGTACTCTGGTTACCATTCTCCAGGCTTTGAATCACGACCTGTTTGCTGCCCTCGACATCCAGGATGCTTATTTTCACATGGCAATTTTCCCAGGCCACAGGAAGTTCCTCAGATTCTTCATTGCTGGCCACCACTACCAGTATATGGTCCCTCCCCTTTAGCCTATCATCAGCCCCCATCATGCGATTTTACCAAATGCATGAATGGTGCTGGTGGCCTTCCTCAGGAGGAGGGGACTTCCAGTCTTCCTGTACCTGGACGATTGGTTACTGAGAGACTATCCAAGGAACAGGTCCTCAGTCTGGTCAACTTTTCATGCTAGACCGTTTTGATTGTCTAGGTCTATTCTTAAAAGGGCAAATCAACTTGGCACCTAACTCAGAAAATCATGTTCATTGGAGCCGGATAGGCCCTCAAATTCATAGAATCCTTCTTCCATCTGAACGGTTCCAGACAATTCAGCAACTTTGTTGGGCTCTCCAGTTGCACCCTTTGACCACAATCTGAGTATGCTTGAGGATACTGGACCATATGGCTGTATGCACATACATAATGCAATATGTGAAGTTGTGCCTTTGCTCTCTTCAGTGGTGGCTGAAGTTAGTCTATTGCACAAGTTGCAGACATGGGGCACCCTTGTTGAGGTGCCTCCAGAGATACTTCACTCTTTACAACGGTGGATGGAATACAACAATGTGTGTCAGGGAGTCCCCTTTTCCTGCCCTCGGTCAATCAAAGCAGTGGTTACCGAATGCCAGTGCAATAGGGTGGGGAGTGCATCTGGGAACATAAAAAATTCGGGGCTTGTGTTCAGAAGAGGAAGCTCCCTCTCATATAGCTTGCTGAAACTTTGGGGGATATACAATGCCTGTTGGGCTTTTTGGGATCACATACCCTACTCACTTAACATCATGGCCAGACATGTTAAAAGGCCAGGCTGTATCTATCCAGAGGTTATCTAAGTAGGTGTCTAATTGCATTAACACTAATTAGAAATAATCCAGTTTAGATCCTTTGGTGCAGATTAGGACTTATTCCACTAGAGCTCAGGCAGCTTCTGCAGCTTCCCTGAGAAGCGTATCTGTTTCTGAGATTTATACAGTGGCGATGTGGGGATTAGTCCAAACCTTTATGAGACGTTATTTCTTGGTTGAAGTTTTGAGATTTGATGGTTGCTTTTGCAGAGCTGGATGGTAATCCTTCTATAAATTGACTCTGAGCACCCTCCTCGTACACCTCAAATTACTGATTTGTGAGGCACCAGAAATGGAATACATACGGACAGTTGCTCCAAGAAGAAAACTGTTACTTACCCTACAATAACAAAAAAAGTGTTTTTTTTTGTTTTTGTTTTTTATTGAGATGTTGTCCATATGTATTCCATGACCTTTATTGCACCTGGATTCTGTATTGGCAAAGGAAACTGAGAAGCGATTGGGACCGCTTTCCCGTCAGTATGGGAGCGTGAGGGCACAGCTCGAGTGGATGCTGTTGACTAAAAGATTCCAATTGCAAATGCATGGGGCTCATGTGCACCAGAAGTGGAGTACATATGGACAACACAACTTGAAGAACCTATTGCGTAAGTAAAGGGGGCTTTGAATTTTGCTATAAAAATCCAACATATTTGTTATGGATTTCAGTGTTGAGAGCTTCTTTCTTCATGGTTGCATACTGCATTCTATTTTATTAGGCTTCGCTCCTCTCAAGGCGCCAAGGAAATTGTTTTACATACTTCTGTATGACCATATTCTATTGAACATATAAAATAGGCTATCTAAGAACCTGTATAATTTTAAGACTAAAAAATGAGAGATTGCATATCAAAGCTGGTGTCCAATAGGCTGGCCTTTAAAACTAATTTTTCAAAGAATATTCAAAGTGTGGTTCTGCACTGAAAATAAAATGACATCTTCTGACTTGATAACAGTTTCCAGTTTGCGTTTAGAGTAATATTTGCTTCCCTTAGTGACAAATGTAAGATTTACTCCTTATGCTCAAGGGCTACGAGAGAGAGAATCGAATCCAGCTCCTTCTCATGAAGCATCAACAGAATCGTTAACTAATTTCCAATTGCCATGCCAAAATTTGCCCTCTTATTTGTGCGAACCCCTTATATACCACAGAAGCTTAATTTATAATGATGCATGATGCAGAAAGAAAAACTTGATTTTTCAGAGTCCAGGTTGTCTGCAGCACTGGCGGTTAGAAAAAAAACAAACCAACAACCACTGTTTATATTTAAAACTAGCAGATGTGCTCTGGCTTTGGAGACGTGAAAATGGAAGCATATGATGCCACTTTAGTTACTTGTCATAGTGAAACCATGCATTAAGCGCATATGTCTTAAGAACTGAAATGCCATCAGGCCAAACCTGACCTTAAAAAAAACCAAAAAACCAACCCCCACCCCCTTAATTTACCTTCCAGCTTTCTCAACCTACCCTTTAATTGCTTCCTTTTCCAAAATAAACGTAGGGTCTCCAACTCATCTATGCTGTTTGATTCAGATATCTTTCTTGGTAAGTTTTTCACCATATGCTCATCCTTTATTTGTAGCTATTGTTTGAGTTTCCTCTTCTATTTCCAGTCTCTGACCTTTTTGATTGTAATTTTATTGAGTGCCTTACTTTGTTGAAATAACATCTGCTAACCACTTTAAATAAGGTTTCCCAAATTTTGAGTCACGCTGATGTTCATCATTTCTCCTGGTTGAATTACGACAAATTCCTTTTAGACCAGAGGTTCTCAAACTGGGGGTCGTGAGGCTATTACTTGGGGGTCGCGAGCTCTCAGCCTCCACCTCCAAGCTCCTGCTTTGCCGCCAGCATTTATAATAGTGTTAAATATTAAAAAAATATATAAGGGGGGTCGCATTGAGAGGCTTGCTGTGTGAAAGGGGTCACCGATACAAAAGTTTGAGAACCACTGTTTTAGACTACTTGGACTTATTTGCCCCTCTCTGTTTGCTCTCCAAATTATTATCCTGTCATGTAAAATATATATAAACAGGATTCCAGATACATTATCTGTTAGTCTATCAACAGTGTCTTCTCTAGCTTTGTATTCTGTATTTTGTAAATCTAATAGCCCTTTTGCCCCCCTGCCACACGCCCCCCCCCTTACACAGTGGTATATGGTGATTTAATGATTTATTTGCACAATAACCCCAAATACTTTTCCTGAGCACAGCATTGGATGCCTGTTCCATGTGCATGTCACCTAAAATGATCCATGCTTTAGTATATTTCCTCACATTGATCTTTGCAGATTGCTGTATCCAGAACAGCAGGAATGTCAGGAGAGTCTAGTAGTCCCAAGTACTTGCCTAGCATTTTGGATGGATACATACTTGGGGTGGCTAATTGCTCGCATCTTTGAGGCTACTTTCACTGTTTGTTTGTTTTTTAGCGTGCTCGTTCAATCAAAACTACCATGGGTATCAGAGTAGCAGCCGTGTTAGTCTCCTGTTCTTCTTCTTACATGGGTATGTCTCCTTGAGCTGGGACTTGCACCCTCAGCTAGAAGTGTAGACTTACTCGTAATGTTTTGACAAATGATTGGAGTAGAGGATTGGAAATTGAGAATTCTGGTTTCTGTTCCCAGCGTTGCCATCTACTCGATGCAACCACAGGCAAGACAATTGTAGTGCCTCAGTTTCTCTCCTGTAATTTGTCTCAAGGGAAAATTGAAAAGCATTTTGAAACCCTCAAATTAAAAATATAAAATTCAAAGTGTACTTACTCATGTGCAGAAGTCAGGTTTCAGGATACAGGTGGTGTAGTAGTATTCTAACTTTGTTTGCAATCTGAATAGCTGGCTTTCTACTAAATGACTAGTAGTTAAATAGTTAACATCGACACTCGAGTCATCAGCTTTCAGAATTCCTACTCAGCTGATCTAAGTGGGGCAGTTTTCACCTATCTTTCAGCAGTGATGTTTGTACAGTAGGTTTAACTCTATTTATTGACCTATTGTTTTTAGTCTATCTGCAGATTTGGTAACGTGCCCTATACGTAACTGTGCCTGCAGAGCCAGACCTGTAATCTGACATGGGTATTTGTATTCCAATATGAAGTTTGTTTGTTTGTAATGTAAGGAGCCACCACAGCTCTATAACTGTTACAATCATGTTCCAACCTAGGTCATGAAGAATTGTCTTGTCCAAACTACAAACACTTGTTTGAACAGTGATGTTTCTAAGCATGTGCTGGTATAGTTATTACTGCAGTGTGGATTGGGCCTAAAACAACACTACCTCTTCATAATTGGATGGTCATCTTTGTGGCCATAGGGACTAAAAGCTTAAAATTAAAAACAAAAGCCTAAATGCTTTTGCTTATTTAGATCACCCAGTTCCAGTTTATTTGCATATTTAAAACAACCCTTGTTTCTTGCTGCTTTACTTCCATTAGGGCTGTATCTACACTACAGCTTATGTTGGCATAATTTGTCGCTCACAGGTGTGAATAAACCACCCCCCCGAGTGACATATGTTATGCCGACATAAGTTCCAGTGTGGACAGCGCTTTGTTGGTGGCAGAGCTTAGCTAGCTAGCATAGCAAAGCTACCGCCTCTCATGAAGAGAGCTCTCCCAGTGGCACAGAGCAATGGTTCTCAACCTGTGGCCCACGGGCCGCTTGTGGCCCAATCAGCACACAGCTGCAGCCCATGTGATGTCCTCAGTGCCAAACACCGGGTGTGTGTGTGGATGTGGATGTGGCCCACATAACACACAGAGAGCTGCATATGCGACCCACAGTAGTAAATGGGTTGAGAATCACTGGCATAGTGTGTCTTCACCAGACGTACTGCAGTGGTCGGTGCAGCTGCACCGCTGCAGGTCTATATGTTTAATATGACAAACCCTCGTTTAAGTTCACTTTTTATAGCTTTTTGGCTATACTCAAAATTATAAATACCCCATCCACCATTGAATGCCAGCCAGTTTTCTTTAATTCATTTAGAATTTTTATGCATGTAAATCTTTATCTGAAATTTGTACATTACATTGATGAAATATGGCTGTCTGAATATGTTTTAATTACTGGACTTGCTGAAGCTGTTCTACTGTGTATAAATAGTCGGTCATTGAAGCAGGGACTTCAGCATGGTTCTCCCACATCCCAGGTGAGTACCCTAAACATCAGGCTGTAGTCATTTTCATTCTTTCCCTGGCCCAGTAATTATCCCTGGTTAATTATGAATTGCCACCATGATTGATAAGGACTAGTCATTGGGTCAGGGGAAGAGAGCAAAAATGACTATAACCTGGTGCCTTCATTTTGACATTACAGTCAAGCTGTTTAGAGTAGCTGATAAACATGAGTGCTAATCTCAGGGCAGACTGCCAAGGAACAGGGCACAAACCACAAACTGGTTATATATTCTATAATTAGATTTCATCAACCAAGTAACAAGTGTGATCTCATAAAGCAGTGCCTCTCAACCTTTCCAGACTACTGTACCCCTTTTGGGAGTCTGATTTGTCTTGCGTACCCCCCAGTTTCACCTCACTTAAAAACTACTAGTTTACAAAGTCAGATATAAAATACAGAAGTGTCACAGCACACTGTTACTCAAAATTGCTTACTTTCTCATTTTTACTATACAATTATAAAATACCCCTCTACCCCAATATAACACGACCCGATATAACATGAATTCGGATATAATGCAGTAAAGCAGTGCTCCGGGGGGGCGGGGCTGTACACTCCGGCGGGTCAAAGCAAGTTCGATATAACACGGTTTCACCTATAACGCAGTAAGAATTTTTGGCTCCCGAGGACAGCATTATATCGGGGTAGAGGTGTAAATCAATTGGAATATAAATACTGTACTTACATTTCAGTATATAGTACATAGAGCGGTATAAACAAGTCATTGTCTGTATGCAATTTTAGTTTGTACTGACTTCCCTAGTGCTTTTTATGTAGCCTGTTGTAAAACTAGGCAAATACTTAGATGAGTTGATGTACCCTCTGGAACACTTCTGTGTACCCCCAGGGGTACATGTATCCCTGGTTGAGAACAACTGTCCTAAAGCACAATAACAGCCTTTACTTGGGCTCACAGACGAGTCCCTTGGGCACTCTGGTCTATCTTGCCACCCAGGCAATGTCTCTGCTTCGTGGGTGGTGGTGGGGAAGAAATCAACAAAGTCTTTTGTCCACTGATGTCCCACAATTGCTTGTCTGAAAGAAGGCCTATAGATGTCACTGGGGAGAAGATGACACCTCTTGTGGTAAACTAGTATTTCACACTTGGTAATGATTCTCCCCTGATTGTGGGGGTTTACAGTCTTACCAAACGTTTTGATAGTTACAGAGCAAACACGTAAATGTTACCGTATAACATGGGATACATATATAAGAAGTAAGATTAATACATGCAGCATCCTACAAGCATTTTATAAAGTCTAAACACATTCTTATAATTTTAACATCTATTTTAACAATGCTAACGCTCAGGTGAGCCAGACTGGAATACAGACAGCTATGCATTTGTCAGTGTTCAGTGAGGCCCCGGGGCCTTGGTGTGAGCTGGCACCTAGTCTGCCATCCTCACAATTACCTTTTTTTTTTTTTTTTGGTCAAAACTGTTTGGTAAACTCGACACACATTCGTGAATATTTTTGTGTTGACCAAAACCGCATTTTAAATTTAAACAGCTCTAATTACCATATTCTTTAGCATATTCCATGGAGGAAACTTGGCATCTGTCATTAATCTTTCCATATTTTATTTTACTTGTTCAGTAGCAGGACTAGGGAAGTAAAGTGAAATTATATACTCAAACTATAGAACTTCCGGGGGGGGGGGAACCAATAAAATGAATATCCGCAACAGTGGTGGTGCTCTGAATACTAAGCCAGACTGTCAGCGACTTCTTGAAGAAGAAGATTAGAAACTTTTTATAACTGTGGTAATATGAGTTATGGGGAATGAGAAGAATGTAATCGGGATGATCTGATATATAGGGAGGGGAACAAAATAACATAGAAGAGGTGAATGTATTGCTAATACTGTATTTTAAATGGACATTGTCAAAGTTGACCAGTCCAAATGTGGAGACTGTTAATTTAAATCCTATGTTCTAAATTGATTTTATTTATAAGATTCTAGATTGACAGAAGTGGAAAAATTAATTGGATTTTTGAAATGCTTTCATTATTTACACTCTACTTTTTGTAATTTTCTTAGCTTGAGCTATGAAAATCAGTGGAGTCAGTCTTTCAGGTGTTTAATACTACAGTGTTTGGGTTTCAAACTGTACACAGTGAATGTGTTCTTAAAAACTGTTCCAAAAGAATTTCTTAAAATTGCGGTAATACTTTTATTGGCCTATGGTTTTTTAAAAGCTTTTACTTTATTACCAAACGTAAATTTGGGCCTCATTTAGTTTGTTCCTTTATTGAACCATAAAAAAATGTTTTCAGATATCCTCTTCTGATCCTGAGAAATGTTTTGCCCTCCAAGATGAAGGCCACAGTACTGCACAAATGATGAGCGAGTTTAGTTCTCAGAATAAGAGCTCTGCTTATGAGCAGGTATAAGAGAAGAAATGATTATATATGTGTTGTTGGTGCATGTAAATTAACAGAGATTATAAATTTTATTTTAGGTCTTTCCTGCCTTAAGATCCATTTTGAATAAACATTTAGTTTTGTTTTTTTTCTTCATTAAAATATCGTGTACTAAAATTAAAACACTACCATCAGACCACAGACTTGATCATAATTGCATATTTGGCACTTTAAATCTTCAAAATGTTGTACCAATATTAAAATAACTTTACTTGAGAATGTTTCAATCTACAAGAACAGCTAAGAAGTCAAAAATATGACTTTCTACATCATGGGAACTTGTTACTTGGGACTGCTAGGTTTTTCCTGCCTCAGACTTGGAGTAGGCAATAAAGAGCTTCCTCTCCTCTGCCCCCCAGTGCAGTCTCTCTTCCTGTAGCCTATTTAGGTGAACCAGAGGAACTGCACTGATGTGCCCCAGGACATACCACTAAAGCAGTGGTTCTCAACCTGCGGGCTGCTTGCAGCCCAATCAACACAGAGCTGCAGCCCATGTGACATCCTTAGGCCCCCAATGGTAAATAGGTTGAGAACCACTGCACTAAAGCAAAGAATAAGGGGGAAAAGGCAGATTGGCTCTTGAGACTTTTGTTTGAACACTTTTCCCCAAGCAAAAGCTTGAAGCAAAAGCAAAGTTGCCGTCACCTCTCTGAGCCAATAACCTGAAGGGAAGGTTTTGAGTACCATCTCACATTCAGAATTTGCCAAACACAACGTACCTGATGGAGCAAAGATTTCCGTTCAGAGAAGACAAAATTATAGGTAAGGAAACTAATTTTATCATTCTCTATCACAGGAATCCACTGCTCTAACAGATGTGGAATTGCTTGGAAGTAGCACGCAGTAAACAGTTTTCACAGTCAGGCGGGGAAAGTGAAAATGTTCAAGTTAAAGCAACAACTTCAAGTTAAATGGTGCAAAAAGATTTAAAATAAAATATTCATGAGAGGGCATCAAAGGAAGATGCTGGACAAAGTCAACATCAGCTTTGTAATGCTTCATAAAGCATTGATGCCTAACAAGGTGTTTGGCTAATCTGAGGGTCAGTCTTCACCCAGAGAGGAGCAGTACATCCGATTGGAGTGAACAACTCTATCTCCCTGAGAGGATCTCTGTTAGAGTCATCATAAGTTTGGAAAACAGTTGGCTTAATTCACATAAAGAATGTTAATGTTTTAAACTCTTTCCTAGGTCCATTTAATAACCATAAAACACAGAGTCAGTAGCTGGAGAATGAGCAGGGGACCTCAGTTTACCCCTGTGTACTTGAGCTCGAAAGGTCCATGTGGTAGGAAGTACACACAGGACATACTGTGTTTTGTACCAAGCTTCTTACATAAGCATTTCCTGAGACTCTGCTTCTTAGCAGCTGCAGCCATCTTGAGTTAGCTGAGAGCCTTGTTGATGCATCTGCTCCTTGCAAAGACAGAGATTGGTTGATGAGTGAGGGCAGGTGGCTAGCTGAGGAGACAAAGGCACCAAACTCTTTATCAGCAGTTTGTGAGGTGGTGGCAGGATATAAAGCAGTAGGGACACAGCACGTCCGACTGATAGATAGTTGATGCAAGCAGGCAAACAAAAGTGCTTTCACTTAAAGCTTCTATTTTATTTAGTCTCGAGCACTTGCACACCTCCACAACAGATTAGTAGAGTACCCCAAATTAACCCAGGATTCATATTTACCCAGCATCTTGATGAGGTTTCAAGTGGATTTCTATAGACTTCCGGTGGCCAGCTTTCTATCTTCAGGGGAACTTGAGAGATGTTCAAGTGTCCACTGAGCTCAAATTTCTTCCTCTTTTTATTCACAATTTCTTAGTATTATTACAAAGCTTGTTCATAAAAAAACAAACTGCAGAAGCTAAGTTAAGTCTGGAGTTTTCCAGCCTGCAGTGTGGACTTTTTCATCAGTTAACCGGCTGTATCTGACATAGCAATTATTGCCAGACTTTCCATTTTTCAAAACCTCATGCTTCGGAAAAAGCTCAAGTCAGGAGGGCACAGGGTCACGTTTACTCCTCATGGTGGCTCACTTCTCCCCTCCCCTTCCCTCCTCTCCCCTCCTGTCTGTTTATTGTGCTAAGGCTTCAGAAATGGCCTTGCTAGCTGCTTTCAGCAATGAGCGTAACAATTGGTATTCTAGCGGGCAGTGGTCTAGGCTTGTTACTGGGCTTGCTATCAAAATTTCCCCCTCCAATACGTTGACAAATTGGAGAACTGGTTTGAAATCAGCACGATGAAATTCAATGAAGATAAGTGTGAAGTTCTGTTCTTAGGAAGGAAAAATTAAATGCACAACTACAAAAATGGGAAGTAACTGTCCAGGAAGTAGTACTGCTGAAAGGGATTTGGGGGGTACAGTGGACCACTAATTGAATATGAGCCAATAATGTGATACAGTTGCTAAAAAGGCAATAGTCTGCGGTGTATTAGCAGGAGTGTCACATGTAAGACAAGGGAGGCAATTGTCCCACTCTACTCGTCACTGGTGAGCCTCAGCTGGAGTCTTGTGTCCAGTTCTGGGCACCGCACTTTCAGAAAGATGTGTACAAATGGGAGAGAGTCCAGAGGAGAACAGCGAAAATTATAAAAGTTTTAGAAAAGCTGCCCTGTGAGGAAAGATTTGGAAAAAAAAATTGGCATGTTTAGTCTTGAGAAAAGAAGGCTGAGGGGGGACCTGATAAGTCTTCAGATGTGTTAAGGACTGTTATAAAGAGGACTGTAATCAGTTCTCTGTGACCATTGAATGTAGGAGAAGTCGTATTGGGCTTAATCTGCAGCAAGGGAGATTTAGGTTAGATATTGGGGAAAACTTTCTAACTATAAAAATAGGTAAGCACTGGATTAGTCTTTCACGGGAGGTTATGGAATCCCCATCATTGGAGGTTTTTAAGAACAGGTTAGACAAACATCTGCCAGGGTTTACTTGGTCTTGCCTCAGTGCAGGGGGCTGGATTACCTGACCTTTCGAGGTCCATTCCAGCCCAACATTTCTATATTCTGTGATTCTGAAATAAATTTGTAAATTTAAGGTATTGAAGTAGAGTTAGATGAGAGAGGGGAAAAATGTTCCATTGTTTTAGATGCTAGCCTGGGATTTGGGAGAACTGACTTAGATTCCCTGCTCTGCCTCAGAGCTCCTTGGTAGTGATTTGCCCATGATCAAGTCTCTCTCTATGTTGTTATTCCCCATTTTACAGATGAGGAACTAGCACTGACCAACCTCATAGGAAGGTTGCGAGGATATATACATAAGTAAAAAAAACTGAGGTGCTAAATTACTTTGGTAGAGCACATCATAAGCACCGATGATAGAAGTCGGTACCCAAAGCTCTGTACATCCTGTAGTAATATACAACATTTGAATTTTGTGTGTGAGTTACAAAAATGTGCAGACGAATGAGTTTCTTAATCCTGAAGTATGTTTGAGAACATGACATAATGTAGGTTTTTTTCAGGGAAGGAGCCTTATGTTAATACATATGTATGAAGTGCCAAGCACACTTTTGTCACTACCGTGCATAAATATAGAAGCTTGTTGCTTTTGCTTGCGTAATCACCCTACATGGTGTGACTGTCTCCTTCTAATGGCTAGTCCACATATATGGGTTTGTCTGCTACAACCTTTCAGTTAAGGAACCTGGTTCTATATCTTAGCCACTAGGGGCTCAGGGTTTTGATCCAGAGGTTCTGGGTTCAATCCCCATCACTTACATGTAATACACTTATAGTAAATATGGGGTGTCATGTTGTTGTTACCTTAAATGTTTTTGTTCTCAGTATAGCGCCTTCTGTGGAGATTGTGCAAAACATGGTCCAGTAGCACTGAAGGCAGTTTAGTTTAAATATTTAATTTTTTAAAATAATCCTCCTT
This sequence comes from Chrysemys picta bellii, assembly GCF_011386835.1. Taxonomy (NCBI): domain Eukaryota; kingdom Metazoa; phylum Chordata; order Testudines; family Emydidae; genus Chrysemys; species Chrysemys picta. The sequence continues at coordinate 269,570,701 of NC_088792.1, read as the reverse complement.
GTATTATACAAAATTTGATATTCAGATGTAAGAGTAGGATCAAGTAAACAGAAGCCTTGAATAACTGTAGAAATTTCTCAGATTTTGAGGGAGGGATGAGGCACTCTCTCGAGATGTGACTAAAATGCTCTGAGGAAGAGCTCTGTGTATCTCAAAAACATATCTCTCACCAACAGAAGTTGGTCCCATAAAAGATACTACCTCACCCACCTTGTCGCTCTAATATCCTGGGACTGACACGGCTACAACAATACTTTGCTAAGCTTTTTTTTGGGGGGGGGGCTGGGCTAACTTAATAGTTCATATGGTACAGCATATATTTAGGCATTTCACTAGTCAACATCCTTCCATGCTTTGACTGTTATAACAACTGGAAATCATTTATATTATGTACAACAAGTGGCTGAAGTTTTTTGTTTCTAGATACTGTCAGCTTGTGTTTTGGCTTTTCCTGCCTGAAATATCTAAGACAACCACTGGAAAAGCAATGCACTTGTTCACTAAACATTATAGTCAAAGTGTTTGCTGTACTTCCGTCTCATTTTTAGGTTTTAGAGATCTTCACACTTTTACTGTCTCATGAGGCTATCTCAGTGAGTAAAATTGACAACTGGTTAGCTGTCTTGCCCTATGCTTAGCAGTTATTGTATAGAGTCCACTTTCTTAGGATTCTCTAGTAAGTGTTATCTGGTTTCTGTGCATCTTATCCACCAGTCCAGAATTTTTCCCTAGCATAGTCCCTTTCCTCTTCATGGATATTCCTATAAAGGACTTTAGATTAGATTGTCTTTCTGATAGACATGGAAAATATTTTTAGTTCCTTTGTTTTGTGTGTTTAAAGCCCTCACTGTCCTGATGATGATTATCTTGGCAAGTGATTTGCTGGCTTTGCCTTGACAGGCAGGTCGGAGAGAAACTTATGTTCTGGATTGATGGATCTGAGGCACAGAAACTAACTTCCAGGTAAGAAATTATCCTTCAATCTGTGTATGGTAGGGGTACTAGATCGAGAGTATTAGTATTTTCCTTGACTGTTCATATTATTTCCTCACCCTTTCCCAGCATCCACTGTTAAACTGCTGACAATGATTTCTTTTCTGTTCTGCTTTGGAGGAGACAATTAAAATATGATCTGTACAGCATCTAAAATTATTCTTTCTTACAAAATATGCTATTTAGATTTTTAACACTTTTACGTTACTTGATATTGCCCAGCTGTATCTTATGTATTTATGGGAGCATCCATCCCCATATCAAGTATCGCCTATAGCCGATTGCAGGATTATAGTATTAGAGATTGATTCTAATTTTTTTTGTATAAAATTATAACAAGTTATGACTTGGATTACCAGTAGACCCTGTGTATTTCTTCAAGGCTGCCAGCTTCATTGTATCCTTATTTCTTAATAGTTTGTTCACTCACAAACTAGCACTAGTGCTTCTTTAGTACACTTGACTAATTTCCTGAATATCCCCAGCTATCACTTATCTAATCATTTTCCTTTCAGATTGAAGGAAAAACCTGGGTCTAAACTCCTGAATATTGCTTGGAGTATAAATCATAGACAGTCAGCAGATTTTGTCATTTTGCTGAACTAGGAACAAATTGGAAAAACGGTGCTGTATTAGCATTCAGATTTATGTCCCTCAAGCTTAATCCTTTTGCGATAAATCGAACTTTGTTTTAAAACAATTTATCAATTATAAGCATGTAAAGAATTTAGATTTGAGAAGTTGTTGGAAAAAAACGCTTCCCTAGTTGATTGCTGGGCCTCAGTTATTAGAAAATATAGAATGCCTTCCACTTCCACTTCTACAGGTTATTCTAATGGCATGCTAGTAAGGTTCTCTTTCCATTTCATTCCTCCTGCTGCAAGACACACTCTGGTGTCTCCTTCAGATGTACGCCTTAGTCAGAAGGTCTGGTGAGATGCTCTCTTGAGACCCGAGGCCAGGACTGCTTTCATTTTTGAGACACCAATACTCCCTATTTGTGTATTGAATTTATAGTATGATGATAACTCTTAAAACTGAAGCTTCTGCATAAACGTTCTATTGAGGTTCCAGGGGTTACTGCCTTTTTTCTTTTTAATGGGAAAAATTAAGGACCCTTTGCTTGTTTTTCCTTTAGTATTGATATATAAGGTTTCAATTTGTCCCTTTCTAATTTTTAAAAAAATCAAAGAAACCACAGCTTGTATCCATTGTGCTAAGCCCTGAAAATTCAAAAGATCAAAAACCGCTTTTGTGTATGAATGTACTGCGAAATGTATTTCAAGTTTTTAATTACATCTAGAATTTTCGTCTTTCAACTGTTGTGGACTATCTTGCTGATAAGATAGTGACATTAATGTGGTTACAGTCTTACAATTTCTGTGCTTTAAAGCAGTGGTTTTATACACTACAAAGTGACTCTGCAAAAATGGTATTCTGAAGTTTCATGGTTGTGTCTCAATTATTCTAGTTCAAACTTGCTCATTGTTAAAAGAATATTTTTTTTCTGCCAGCCTTAAACTCAGACTTGGGCTCTGAGAATAAAGCTGGGTTCTTTCCTTCTCAAGCATAATCATCTGTAATAAAGGTACTGCAGGCTTTAGCCAAAGTACAGGTGTGCATGTTGGAGCATGATTGGGTGATCAATCAAGAGTTCCCTTGTGCTTTCCTATGAAATGCAATTCCTGCAGGCTTACTGCAGCAACCTGTAGGAGAGAGTTTTAATGTCCAATGCCTGCATAACATGCTCAGTTTCAGGTTGTGTCCCTGATCCTGGCAAAGGTAACATCAGGGTGGCAGTGCCTGCATATTCTGAGGGTCAGTGGTGGCTGACCTGTACTTAATTTCCTGGTCTCAAGCCCACATAATGCCTGTCAAATACCTCCACCAGTTTCCTTTGGTCCCCGCAATTAAGGTTAGATTTCTTTTCATCACCTTATTATCCTGGTCCTTATCTTCAAGGCTCTTAATGGTTTGGGCCCAGGATACCTAAACGATTTGCTCATGCTTCAGGAACTCAATTGCTGCTGCCTCTGCCACTATAGTATTGTTTACTTTTAATCTTGCATCAACAATGAAACAACCATGCTAATTAGAGAGAGAACCTTCTTTTCAGTATCCGTATACATAATGCTATCTGCTATATACTTAGAGTATCTTTTTTTTAAAAACATACTTCTGTAAGGGCTTCACCTGTGCACCGTGAAATGTACTGTTATTTATTTATGTAGACCTATTACTGCCTTATTGCTGTTTCCCAGAACTTTCCTCCCCCAATTTTAAAACAAAGGTGCTCATCAAATTTTTTGAATATAGGCAACTTACTTTGCATAATTTTGATATTTTTTCAGTTTAATAATGATATGGAACTATTCTATATTTAAAAATTACTAGAGAGCATGTTAGTCATGATGATAATGTTATCTTGAATCCAATTTAATTGTATCCTTGTATAATATATTGATCTATGCCTGTATTTTTATTACTCCACTACAACCACATTCCTTTATATACCCTAGAAGGCAGAAAATAGAGAGATACAGTAAAGGTTTTATATTGCAATGAAATGGAAGTATGATTAGACTAAGTTTCTAATTTCTTTTTGACCTATCTAGAGAAGTTGGAAGTTGCACCACCATCCCCAGGACAGCTGAAACATGGTAAAAGAAAAAAAATACTTATTGAATGTAGTTGTATATATTTTTTGATTCCTCATACTTGAAATACTTTGTCTTATTCTCAAAACTGTGCAGATTTATTCTAACTCCTCCTTTCATTAATGGGAGCTATCTACATATTTTCCTTAGTGACTAGTGAGAGAACCTACATCTGGAATGGACTGAAGTATTAAAAAAGTATCTGCAATCACCGTGCTGTTGTATCATAATACTCTAATTGGGGAAATGACCAGATATCTTTGGTGTGTCTTATTGTCCCTAATGTCTAGTTTACCCACACCCCAAATACAAATTATTACTTTAGAGGAAAAGAAATTCAGAGCCAATACAGAACAGTGTATTGGTTCCGAGCTGTGTTGATGTGGTAGCATTTATTTATTTATTTTGCATCCCACAGAAGTAAATTATCATCTGCGTGTGGAGCGGTGGTGGGGGACTAGAAAATAAAAACTATAAATGTTGACTACTAAATTCTCAGAAATTTTATCCAACACTTATATTTATAATTTTTATTTTCTAGTCCACCACCACCACCACCACCACTCCACACACAGATGATAATCTACTTCTGTGGGATAAGAAATAATTTACTCAGATACCACTTCCTGCCAAAAAAGAGATTCACTGAATCTTAACACGTAACATTTTTAGCCTAATCCCAAACCTACATCTATAGGAGAGAACTGTGCTATAACCAGGCTGATTTGACTACTAAATTCTCAGAAATTTTATCCAAGTCAGCCTGGTTATAGCACAGTGTTCTCTCCTATAGATGTAGGTTTGGGGTTAGGCTAAAAGTTTTAGGTGTTAAGATTCAGTGAATTTTTTTGGCAGGAAGTGGTGTCTGAGTAAATTTATTTCTTATCCCACAGAAGTAGATTATCATCTGTGTGTGGAGCGGTGGTGGGGGACTAGAAAATAAAAACTATTTGTATATACTGGGTTGAAATATTTTAATTTTTTAACTGCACTTACATCTGCTTAGTGTTGATCTTCCATAAACACTTTAGCAAACAGATTTACCGGCAGAAATGTTTGCCAAAGCAATTTATATTTAAGCAAATATTGCAGAATATTCATGGAAAGGAAATTTCAGATTATCAAAAGTATTCATGCTGTTAGCCTGGAAAGAGTTACTTGCATGCCGTGACCAAATTGTGTACTTGAAACAGGGAACAAATACATAAAAACTTTAATTATCTGTGATCAAAATGAACAGGGAAAAAACCCACCCCAGTCCAAATTATTCTTGACAAATTATGTGTTCAGCTCCATTTATTATCAGAAAGAATGTAAGTACCTTTTTCTTGTACATCAATGGACAAACACACTACTACACCCTTTTCTCTTCTTTAGTTGTGTAAATTGTTTGTAGTGTTACTCATTCAGGGACCAATCTAAACCCTATTGAAGTTATTAGAATCTCATTGACTTAATTTTAGAGTTTGATCAGGCCTTTGCGCTAGAGATCCATAGTTGGCAATACAGATCTTGAAAGGCACTGCAGTGTGTCACACTTAGTGTTTTCTGTCTATTGCCTTCTTAATGTCCTCAGTGTTCAAGCTTGCTTATGTACCAGATGTTTACAAATCACAATCCACTACACATTTTCAAATGCTGATATGAAGAGAGAGAGTTTTTACTGTCATTTAGTATAGTTCCAAAATTCCAAACTAAACCTTAAGTATTTGGGGGCAAATTTTTTTTTTTATTCAAGTATGGTATTTTAGTTCCAAAAATTGGATTACATCTAGGTGCCTCTACTGGGTAGTATGAGTTGACTGTACCATTCACATTTTTATGATCCTTTCGGTTTCCCTTCAGTGTGAAATCAATACTCATAGATTCTTACCTCTTATTACTCATTTCTTCCAGTGTTCTTCCACAATGCAATACCTTTTGTAGGGTTTGGATTCTTGGATAATGCAATTATGATTGCTGCGGTAAGTTTGTTTTTATGTCTCATTTTGATAAAGGAACTGTAGTGTCTCAGATTAAATACACATTTATTATGATTTCCAGAAGACTTTTTTCTACCATGTTGCTAACTTCAGTCCCATTTTAGTACTTCCACTGGGAATATTTTCACATTTTATTTATTTATACAGAATATTTTCAATTTTTTTTTTTTTTTTTACTTTTCAGAATAGTGATGTTCATGTCTGAAGGGGCAAAATTAGAGCTGATCTTATTTTGGCTTGGTTTGAAAAGAACTTGCTTTTTTTCCCCCTGCTCTTAAAGATCTGTGCAGTGTGAGCAGTCTAATACACCTCTACCCTATATAACGCAACCCGATATAACACGAATTCGGATATAACGCGGTAAAGCAGCGCTTCGGGGTGGGGTGGGGGCGGGGCTGCGCACTCCGGTGGATCAAAGCAAGTTCGATATAACGCGGTTTCACCTATAACGCGGTAAGATTTTTTGGCTCCCGAGGACAGCGTTATATCGAGGTAGAGGTGTATGTGAAGAATCCTTCATTCTGTTGACTGACACTGGCTTGTCGTGTGACATTAGACATGTCATGGAACATGTTTTACTTATAAAATGGTTATAATATATCATAGCACGCAGGAGTGTTGTGATGCTTAGTGTTTGTAAAGAATGTTTGTGACTTGCTGATAAATAGATACGCTGTAAATGCTGTTGCTTCTTTTTATTACAGTATTTTATTAATCTAGGTGGGTTTAATTGGAATAACACTTTCAAATATTTCTACCTAGTTCATAGATTCCATGGTCAGAAAAGATCATTGTGATAATCTAGTCTGAACATCTGTATAACATAGGCCATAGAACTTCCCCAAAATAATTCCTAAAGGCAAAATAAACTAGTGGAGTGGGTGAGAACAGGAGTAGAGGCCAAAAAAATCTTTCTTCTAATCTTGATTTTTTTACCACTGATCTTAGGGGGTTGGGCATGCTACTTTATTACATTGTGTCATCTTCCTCATTTGACAGATAAAGCCCTAACTAGCTCATGTGGTGCTGAGTATTTATTATTTTGATTAGCATTTGAAGATCTAAAAGTGTTAGAATAATTATAACATTTATTGGGTTTACATTTGGTAATTAAAAGAGAATTAAAATAGGAAATTAGTGTGCTGAGATTGGGACTCTTGTTTTTTGATGTCCATTAGGTAGCCACTGTGAAACAAATATATAGTATGAAATGAATATAGGAGGTATTAAATATATGAAGCAGGGACCTGGATTTAAGGGAATGGGAAAGGCTGGAAGGAGATGTTTTGGTCCAGTAGAAGCTATGGTATTACCTACCTCTGTACTTCTAAATAACGAAGCAAGCAGCCATCAGTCTGTTATGTTGAGTATGAATGTTCTTAACTTATTGCTGACAATTAATGCCTCAAATAATGACAAGACAAACTTTTATTTTCAGGGAACCCAAATAGAATTATCGATTGGAGTTGTCCTGGGAATAACAACTATGGCAGGCAAGTAATATAAACACAATAATAAATGTAAACCAAAATGGCAGATTCCTTCAATCTAGACTGAAAATGAGCCACATGGATTTGAAGCAGCTGCTCTTTGTTCCATAATTGAATCTTGTTTATAGAGAAACAACTCTCAGTTGTTAAAAGTAAGTATTCCATCTACAGTAATGGAATTTTCAGCTGAAATAGCCTCCAAAGATATTGATAGATTGCAGTTGTTGTGTTACTTTTTTTTTTTTTAAAAGTGGCATTTGTGTAGGAAAGCTGTAAACCACCAAGGGCCTGATTCTACAAGCTGCTATGTGCCTGCAACTCCAAATAAAGTGCACAGGAATTGAGGGAACTCACCTTGCAAAATCAGGCCCACAGTCTATAGCTTTTAAGTATGTTTAAATGATCTTGTCTGTTTACCAGTATTTGCAACATGTTATTTAATTCTGTCATACTGTTTGAAAGAAGACTCTAAAGTTCCAGTTGCAGAGAAAACGGCACTTAAATGCTGACATGAAAGTAGGGGTGACTTTGTCTTGTATAAATCCTAGATGTAATTCTTTTGCAAAATTCTGCTTTACTACAAAATTATCAAAAGTTATTTTTGTTTAACTCATTAACGGTGGCCAATGCCAGATGCTTCAGTGGTAATGAACAGAACATGGCAATTATTGAGTGATCCATCCCTTGTCATCCAGTCCCAGTTTCTGGCAATCAGAGGTTTAGAGACACCGAAGGCATGGGATTGTATCCCCAACCATCTTAGCTAAGCCATTGATGCATCTGTCATCGATAAACTCAAGTAATTCTTTTTGAACCCAGTTATACTTTTGACCTTCACTGCATCCCCTGGCAAGGAGTTCCACACATTGACTATGTGTCGAATGAAGAAGTACTTCCTTATGTTTAAACCTGCTGTCTGTTAATTTCATTGGGTGAACCCCTAGTTTTAGTATTTTGTGAAAGAGTAAATAACACTTCCCTGTTCACTTTCTCCACACCATTCATGATTTTATAGATCTCTAGCATTTTGGAATGCAGAGTGTAGTTTCTCCATCTGGGTGTTCTCCTCAAATACTAGTTAATAGGACATAGAATGAGTATTTTTCTAAAAACAGACAAGGAAACTACACATTAGCAACGGGAATTTAGTTATAAATCCAATCACATTAGCAGACCTTTTTGAATGACTTTCTTGACGTGGCTAGTATAGACCTAGAAAGAGTGCTCAGCTGGAAAATGTCAAACATAAAAGACACACAAATGTGACTGAAAATAGTGCCATGCTCTGTAATTTTCCTTACTGAGTCCCTGTTAAAATGTGAAATACTGTATCGTCAAGAAAAACTGTTGATTAAGAGGGAAGTGGTGTCTGATTATGCCATGTTGATTTACTTGTTATGTGATTTGTGTGTGTGTGTGTGTGTGTATATATTTATTTATTCGTTTAACTGGGAAGAAAATCTAAGTTAATTAGAACTATCCTTAAGATTAGTTTGGCAATTTAAAGCTTTTTGTTCTGCTTGTCCATACAAGATTCAATATGCATGTTGGTATACACTGGCTGAATTACCAGTCTTAGAAATTTTTACACCAGATCTGAAAAAGTTGTGTCTAGACATTGCCAATGGCATTTAGTAACAGATAGGTAAAGCCTAACAGGCGGTTTGGGCTTTATGGAGGCACTGTGGTGTCTTTAGTATTTTACAGTCCTCATGGAATGCTTTGTGACCACTCAGTGTTGGATAGACTTACAGCCAAGTGAGCTGTTGTTTGATTTAACAGATACCCCCAGCACCAAAATACATGTTATACCGACTGTCTGAATTATCTCCTTTATTTTTACTTCTGATATAAAGAAATAATAATATAAGTTTCGAAGTTGGAGTACTTCCTGTGGTTTACTTTCAGTGGTGTGTGTACTCTGCACATGTGGGACAGTGGCCCAGAGGCAAGAGGAATTGGTTTGCCTTGGGTAGAATGACTTTTAATCTTAATTTAATTAAAAACAAATCTAACAACAAAAAAGTAAACCTGCTTGTGAGTTCTGCTCTTGCAGCATAAGGGTTTTAAATGTGTGTAATGGAAAACATTACTCTTTCAGGCATGTATAAAATATATTTGCTCAGATTAAGAGCTAGTCTACATGACCGTGGTACATCGGCACAGCTGCACCAATGCAGCTGTACCACTGTAGCGCGTCTCGAAGACTCGCTGTGCCTATAGGAGAGCACTAGCCTGTCGGCATAATTACTCGACCTCAGTGAGAGGCGGAAGCTATGTCCATGGGATACCACTGCCTTTACTGGAATATCTGTCATACCTAGCTGTACAACTTCTAGTGCGAGTGCTGCTGCTTCTGCTAACTGACTGGAAGCCTTTTTGTGTGACTCAGACTAAGGACTCCTAGCTCCTTGTCAGATGTACAAAGTTGGCTGATGGCTATGGCCATTGTTAACTACAGACTGAAAATGTGTTATGCTGTGTCCCAGGTCTGAGTGAATTTCCTGAATTTAATAAATTCAAGAAAATAAGTGCACCACCTATGGTGTTAAAGCTCTGCTAGATCTACTGTTACAAATTGTGCTGCTAAAAGAAATCCTAGTGTAAGAGAAGAAACTTAATTCTGGATACTCATGCTATATATCTTAGTACCTCTTTTGTCAGTGGGTTTTGTAAAATAATGCTTTTCTGTTTCTCAATCTTTCAGCTGCGGCTTTGGGAAATCTTGTTTCAGATTTAGCTGGACTTGGGTAAGTCTGGATTTTGCTTGAAGTATGTTATTGCCTGATCTCAAAAAAACAAAACAAAAAACCCTCACCCAACAAAGCTTAATATACTGTAGAAATCCCTTTGGGTGTTTCTAATTCTTGAAATATGTATTAACAAACCAGATACCCATAAAGATACCAAAATAATTGCCCTTCTCTCCTGGAGTTGCTCAGAAATAAAGCTGCGTTCTTCGAATTACTGCACATGTGGCTCTCAATTATGGTGTTCATGTGCCCCAGCGCAGGAGTTTGGAACGTTTTCAGTAGCAGTGTCCAGGAGGGGGTTGCCCGGCATGCCCTCATCCCCCCCATTCCACAAGTACATAAAGGGCACAGTGATCCCAACTGCCACTCAGTTCCTTCTAAATAGTTCATATGGTACAGCATATATTTAGGCATTTCACTAGTCAACATCCTTTCATGCTTTGACTGTTATAACAACTGGAAATTATTTATATTATGTACAACAAGTGGCTGAAGTTTTTTGTTTCTAGATACTGTCAGCTTGTGTTTTGGCTTTTCCTGCCTGAAATATCGAAGACAACCACTGGAAAAGCAATGCACTTGTTCACTAAACATTATAGTCAAAGTGTTTGCTGTACTTCCGTCTCATTTTTAGGTTTTAGAGATCTTCACACTTCTCCCCACCACCCCTCGTATAGTACGCATAGTGTACCTCTGTAACCATATTATTATTTAGTAATTGCTCTGATAGTTGGGGGTTAATTTGTTTATAGTTAGTTTGTTTATATTCGTGAGTATATTGGTTATCCTTTCAATTAGCTTGTTAGCAGTAGTTGTTTTTTAAAGGCAGCAGCTTATGGCAGAGCCCAGATCTCCAGGCTTCAAGCCACGTCTCTTCTGGGGTGGGATCATTCCTCTGACACCTGCGATAGATGCCTTTACTGTCTAAGTGAGGAAGATGGCCACGCTGAGTGTGATTTTGCAAGTCCTTCAAGTAGCGCCCGAAAAGTAGAGGCAGTCCAGACTTTTTCTTACGGAAAGGTCTATGAGATCTGTGTTGGATGTTCACAACTTACCTTTCCAGTGCTCCGGTCAGCAGAAATGTGGCACCTAGGGTGACCAGACGTTCCGATTTTATCGGGACCGTCCCGATATTTCCTTGTTTGTCCCGCGTCCCGACCGACGTGCGGTCGGGACAACCGGACAAACAAGGAAATGCCCCGAGCCTCGAGCCCGGAAGTGCTCGCGCCCCCCCCCCCCCTGCCCCGACTCCGCCCCCCCCTCCTCCCCCGATTGGCTCCCTCCCCGAATCCCCGCCTCTTCCCCGGGCTCACCATTCCCCCTCCCTCCGCAAGTGCTGGAGGGAGGCCCGGGAGACTCAGAGGCAGCGCGGGGCCGGGGTGAGTAACAGTCCGGCCTGGCCCAGTGCAGGCAGGACTCGGGTGGTTGGGAGAGGAGGGGGGCGACCCGCGGGGCCAGGCGACGGGGGAGGAAGCGGCCATGGCGCTCGGCGGCTCTGGCGCCCCCGAACCCCCCGAGCCGGGGCCTGCAGCAGCGCGTACGCTGGGCCCAGCCCCTGGCTAGGCACGTCTGGGCTGCCCAGCTGGTGCTATCCCGCGGCGGCCCCGGGGCGGAGGCATCGGCAGCCCAGCCCCGTTCGTTCCCCTGCGGGACGGGGGGGGCTGGGGCCTGCTGCCCCCACTCCGGGGCCGCCGCGCGATAGCACTAGCTGGGCAGCAGCCCAGACGCTGGCCAGGGGCTGGGCCCAGCGTGCGCGCTGCTGGGTCCCCGCAGCAGGCCCCGGCTCGGGGGGTTCGGGGGCGCCAGAGCTGCAGCCGCGGAGCGCCATGGCCGCTTCCTCCCCCGCGGCAGTGGGAGCTGCAGCAGCGGCTGCTCCTGAGTCCCCGCTGCCCCGGGGGTGAGAACAGCCACCGCCTGGCCCCGCGGGCCGCCCCCCCTCCTCGCCCTACCACCAACTGAGTCCTGCCTGCTCGGGACCAGGCCGGACTCTCACCACCCCGGCCCCGCGCTTCCCCTGCGTCTCCCGGGCCTCCCTCCAGCACTTGCGGAGGAAGTTTTTTTTTTTTTTTTTGGCCCCGCCCCCCCCCCCCCCCCACGTCCCACCCCCCCCCCCCCCCCCCCCCCCCCCCCCCCCCGCGTCCCGATATTTGTCTTTGGTGATCTGGTCACCCTAGTGGCACCTAACGCAGGAGAAATTAAGACAAAAGAGACTCAGCGGAGTCCATCAGAGCAGCCAGGGACCCCTGCTGTCAGAGGACTAAGGCCAGGTCTACACTAGGAAATTAGGTTGGTATAACTACATCGCCTAGGGTTGTGAAAAATCCACATCCCTGAGCAACGCAGTTAAATTAGCGTGGTCTATACCAGGGAGTTAGGCTAAGTCGATGGGAGTATTCTCCATTTGACGTAACTACAGCCTCTTAGGAAGGTAGTTTAAGTACCCTAACAGGAGAAGCCCTCCAGTTCACTGCAGCGTTTTAAATGTAGACTTGCTCTGAGTGACTCTGACTCCTAAGGGCTGGTCTACACTAGAAAACTGGGATTGATCCGTCTATGTCGCTCAGGGTATGAACAATCTACACTGCTGAGCAATGTAGCTGAGCCAACCTAAGTCTCTGTATAGACAGTGCTTCCCTTCAATTTTTCCATTGACGTAGCTACTGCCTCTTGTGGAGGTGGATTACGTATGCTGACAGGAGAACCCCTTCCAATGGAGTAGGTAGCATCTACATTGAAGTGCTAAAGCTGTGCCACTGTAGCGTTTCAATTGTAGACAAGCCCAGGGGTGATATGGCACAGCTGTACTGCTGCAGCATTTCAGTGTGGACACTGCCTACACTGACTGAAGGGGTTCTCCCATTGGCGTAGGTAATCTATCTCCCAAAGAGGCGGTAGCTAGGTTGATGGAAGAATTCTTCCGTTGACCTAGCACTGTCTTCACAGGGACTTAGGTCAGTTTAATAGCACTGCTCAGGGGTGTGGCTGTCGCACCCCTGGCCAGTGTAGTTAAACTTACCTGCTTTTCTAGTGTAGGCCAGGTCTCCGTTTCGCAGCACCAAATCCTTTCTCTGCGGCTGGGAGGACAGGGGAGTTCTTCAAAGGAGCTGTTATGCCAGTGCTGAGAGTGCAGTGGCGCTCTGTCGTGCTGCAGCACAGCACAAAGCTGTGACAGAAATCTTCCTCTTCCTCTTCAGCTAAAAGATCTCAAAGGAAGAAGAATTCAGACAGTCACCTGTTTTCCTCCTCTTCGGCACAGGCTTCAGCAGCACTCTCCCTTTCAGCGTCAGAGTGGTCAGGACTGCAGTCTTCTGCAGTGTTTCCCTCGTTGGCACAGCAGCTTTGATCAAAGCCCCTTCTGGGCAAGCGTTTCAGCTGCTGAGGAAGCTTCAAAGCAGGGAGAGGCATCTACAACACCCTCACTGCGGGGACCTTTTTACAGCTAAATTTGCAGTTCCAAAAGCTTCTTTTGTGTCTTTGCCAAACCTGGAATCACCAATCCTGGAAGTTCCCCAATCTTTGTACCACCAAACACATCCCCTCCTCAAAACGAAGCCAGGGTACCGCTAAAGAAAATTGCTTTGAACCAGCATGTCGATACAATTAAGGATTTAAGTCCTACTCAAATCCTTCCACCCCCTTTTATGGCTTCTGCATTAGAGGTTTCTTCATCCAAAGACTCTGATTCCTCTTCAGACTCTGACAGGAATCCTCCACCAAAAAGGAAATTGCACGAATGCAAAGAAAAAAGTCTTGGCAGACATATGGAAAGGACCTTCCTATTTAACCTGAGGATGCGAATTATTACTATGCTCCTTGATTCCCTCCACTTCTTTCCATATGGTCCACAACCATGGCCATATTTGTCCCTCATGGCCTCAATAGTTGCAATTTTGAGGAACAAGTTCTCCCACAGTATATGAAATCTATTCATGAGTCATCTGCTACAAACTCTTATAATTCTGATCTCTCTCCTCATGAAGTTCAAGATGCAGAGAAATAACAAATTGTAAGTGATGGTGAAATACCAGCCCAACAGGACAATTCTTCTGATCTTCTTTCTTACCTGATGAAACCATTTCATAGGCTACACCACTTTCAGCTGATGATTTTTAAATCTTTGAGGAATCATTGAAGTATATGACAAAAACACTAGAAGTTACTATGGTGACAGTTCAGGAAAAACATAAACTTTTTGATATTCTACAGTCAGCATCCCAAAGCAGGTTTGCACAGGTTTGAAGGCATATCGGATCCAACAAAAGATCTCTGGGCTACCTCTGTTTCCATTTCAGCTATTGCAAAACACACTGATCATAGATATCAGGTGCCCTCCAGGATTTGAGTATCTTTACTGTCACATCATCATCTCGCTTCATCACCACTGGTGGTTGCTGCAGCCAATGAACGATCAAAACAGACTGGAAAATCTATCCCTAAGGAGATTGGATTTTTTTTTTTTTTTTTTTTTAAAGAAAACTTACTCTTCAGCATTTTTACAGATCAGGATAGCAAATTATCAAATCATGCTAAATATGATTATGTCCAGTGGGTAGACTGTCTGAGTGCAATTTGTCCTTAAACTCAGAGTAGAGATGAGTTTAAAGCTGTTTGTGAAGAAGAGCAGCTTATTGCTAAAACCTCTCTTTAAGCTACTTTAGATGCTGCTGATTTGAGTGCTTGTTCAGTGGCTACAGGTATCATCATGCAATGCTCACCATGGTTCTCTGCATCAGGTTTACCAAAAGAAGTGCAAGTGACAATTGAAGATTTGCCATTTGATGGTCAGAAGCCATTCAGTGCCAAGACATGAATCTCTGTATTAATTAAAAGACTCAAGTTGCACATTCAGGTCATTGGATTTATATAATCCTTCTTCCAAAAAGAAATGAGTTTCATCCTCAGTTTTCATTCTCCAGATATAGGAATGCCCAATATCTATCTTTTTCATATTTCCGACACCAAAGGCCCTTCTGAACAATCTAGAAAGAAATCCAGATATCAGAAGTAATAATCAATTCCACTGCCCTCTTCTAGAATTACTCAATTGGGTCAGACACACAGACATCAAATTTGATGCTCTTTTACTCCACTCTTTGGCTCCCATCTATTTTATTTCCTGGAGGTTTGGTAGCAATCACCACAGATTGATGGGTCCATTAAGTAATCAAGGATGGTTATGCCAATTCAATTTCAATCCTTACCTCCTTCCCACCACCCTTCCCAGTCCCTTTTCAGGGACCATTCTTATGCGAGTGCCATGCATCAGGAGATGGATGAAACTGCTCAAGCTTGGAGCAATAGAGTTAGTTCCTCAGCAGTATATGGGAAAAGGCTTCTATTCTCCGTTTCCTCATATTAAAAAAGAAAGGTGACTTGCGTCCAATTCAAGATCTCAGGAACCTCAACAAATTCATTTGACATGTAAAGTTCCACATAGTAGCTCTTGCTTCAGATATTCCTGCGCTGGATCCCACAGATTGGTTCATTACCTTTGACTTACAGGACACTTATTTTCATGTATCAATACACCCAGCACACAGAAAGTATCTGTTTTGTGGCTCTGGGCAGTCATTACTAATTCAGAATACTACTTTGGAATTTCATCAGTACAGAAGACATTACAAAATTCCTGTCAGTAGTGCAGCCCATCTCCTCAGAGAAGGGTTGCATATTTACCATTACCTAGAAGACTGGCTTGTGTGGGGGAAGTGACGAACACAGGTCATAGTGGCAGCAAAGAAAGTGATTTGTTTTTCATTCCTGGGTTTAAGGATCAACTTTAAAAAGTCTACTCAGATTCCGTCACAACACATAAAGTTCATCAGAGCTTTCTTAGACTCAATAGCAGTGAGACATTCCTCACGCCAGACCGATTTCAAATAATAAAAAAATCTGATTCTTCACATCCATACGTACCCTCAGACAACAATAAGGATATGACTGAAGCTTCTAGGCCATATGACTTGTGTACATTTGTAACCCCATTTGCCAGGTTACATCTGGCTGTTTCAAGCATGGATCAGGTCTGTTTACAGACCAGCAATCCACACTAAGTCAATGAAAGTGCTAATCCTAGATCAAATTTTATTCTCGATGGAATGGTGGCTGATAAATGGAAATGCATGTGCAGGAATTCCATTTGTTCCTCTGATTGTATCCAAAACTTTGATAACATATGCATCCAAGATGGTCTGGGGAATACCCGCAAATCAAGACCAGAGGCCATGAGTCTTGAACGTATCTAGAATCCACAGTTCACATAAATGTATTTGAATGAAGGGTGGTAAGCTTAGCTTGCAAAGCATTTCTACCTGTCATAAATAATTACTAAATCCAAGTTCTCGTGGACAATTCCATAGCTGCCTATTACTTAAACAGGCGGAGGCATGAGATCAGGCCTTCTTTGCCAAGAAGCCATAAAACTTTGGGAATGGTGCATTCAGAATCACATCAAACTGACAGCTCTTCATCTCCCAGAAAAGAAAAAACGGTCTAGTGGCCTCACTGAGCAGGAAAATGTACTTAAAAAATGCAATACTAAACTGATTTTTTCAAGGGTGGGGACTTCCCCAGATAGACTTATTTCCATCAGTTCAAAATAGGAAATGTGTGATATTTTGCTCTTGAGCAGGAAAGAATCTGAAATCTCTAACAGACGATTCATGATTTCTTGGTCACACTGTTTGAGGTATGCTTTCTCTCCATTTCCACTAATTCCAAGAGTGTTAAACAATATGGCAAGAAAAGCCTTGAGTTATACAGGTGGCTCCGGCTTGACCTTGCCAGTTTTGATTCTCAGATCAAATGCTACTGTCATCAGTTTATCATATCATCAATTGATCACATTCACAGTTCTGGAAGGCCTGTTATCATAGAATCACGGTCTGAGTCTCCACTCAAATCCAGCCTCTCTGCCTTTCACAGCCTGGATGATATCTGGATGTCCTCAACAGACAGAGAGCATTCTTCAGACATACAGAGCATTCTTCTTCAGAGTAGAAAATTATCCACTAGGGCTAAATACCCAGCCAAATGGAAACATTTTACTTTATGGGCAAGGTCTAAAGGTTATGCTCCATCTCAGTGTTCAGTTCCAATAATATTAGATTACCTCTTATCTTTAAAGCACTCAAGACTATTTATCTCTTCAATCAAAGTCCATTTGGCAGTGATATCTGTATTTCATTCTCCAGAAGAGGGAGATACATTTTTTTCTTATAAATCAGTGAATAGATTTATTAAACAGCTTGTTCACATCTTTTTCCTTCTGTGAGAAAGATTGCTTCAATATGGGACTTTAAATTTAGTGCTTTCTTCACTTATAGACATCTCCACTTTGAACCTTTATCAAATTGTCCAATTTATCTACTAACAGTGAAGGTAGCATTCCTGGTGCCAATTAACATCAGCTGGTAGAATAAGCATATTTCAAGCCATATGGATTCATCCTCCATACACATTTTTTCACATGGGTAGAGTAACTGAGACTGCATCCATCTTTTATTTCCAAACTACTATCAGATTTTCATATCAATTAGTTCATGCATTTACCAGTTTCTCCCCACAAAAGCCTCATTCTTCACCTGCTGAATCTAAATTACGTATTTTAGATGTGAGGTCCCTGTTATATTGCCTAGATAGCACCAGATCATTTCATAAAATGTCAAGATTTTTCATTGCTTATGATGATTAAATCAAAAGGGATGGCTATTTCATCACAAAGACTTTAAAAATGGGTATAGCCTCTCTTAGAACTGCTTATGATATTAACAAGAAGAGACATCTGTCAAGCATTCAAACCACTCCACCAGAGCATAAGCTTCATAGATAGTGTGCTTAAGTCAGGTTCTAATATAGGAAATATATAGAACAGCTACCAGGTCTTCAGCTCATACATTTACGAAACGTTATTCGTGAGTTACGGATTCAAGATTTGACCCCTATTTTGGTAGAGCTGTTCTGCAGTCTCGTTTCCGATCAGTCCTAGCTCTCACCTCTTACAGGTAACTGCTAGCTAGTAACTATAAGTGGGCTCCACATGTGCAGTACCACGAAGAAGGAGGAATGGTTACTTACCTGATAGTAACTGTTGTTCTTTGAGATTTTCTGCACATGTGGATTCCATGACACACCCACCGGCCCCACAGCTTAGAGTCTTATAAATGAGGATTCTGGATGGCAAAAGGAACTGAATAGTGATTGAAGTTGCTGTGACCTTTGTGCCTTTGGAGGGGGCAGGAACACGAGGGCATGCAGGGCACATGTGTGATGTCTACTGGACACTGCTAGAGAAAATGTTCCAAACTCCTGTGCTGGGGCACATGGACCCCATAAGTAGAATCCACATGTGCAGAACGTCTTGAAGAACCGCAGTTACTATGAGGTAAGTACGTTCTTTATCTGTTTCTTACAGTAGCTGGAATTACGATATCTTTACTCGCATTGATTTCTCTTCCCGTTTCGGAATGTATTTTAGCCTTTGCGCCATTCCGAAAATATAGCAAAGTAGCTAAAGTTTAGCTTTAAAAGTTTTGCTGTATCCATTAAAAGGTATATTCACATACCTTGCGGATGATAAATAGAATTTGCACCCGTTGTTGCAAACAGAACTTGCGTTCACAAAACCCATTCATTTCAATGTGTTCTGTAGATGCAAATATGAAACAATTGCCTACTGGTAAGGGTTAGGATTGTGTTTGCACAAATGTTTGTACCTGCAAAATGTGGACCCACGTTTGTATGTATATATGTGTTTTTGTGCATGTCTAAGTGGAGACTCAGTAGAGAACCTGCTCAAAACTTGACCCTAAGGTTAGTTTGTTAATGTTCAAGTTGCATTAATGTAATGAAATGGCCAGAAAGTGAAAAACTGTGTGCAGATAAGAGAAACATAACTAAAATGCCATAAATCCAACATTTTAATATTTTTCATGCTACGCTTTTTTTGGAGCAGTTTCTTAAAAATTTCCTTGATCATCTCAGCATGACATACATTCTGTGCTAGAATATGAAGTTGCCACCAGCAGTGTGTAGGGTCAGTATTTGAGACTTTGGGCAAGATCTTTGGATAGCATTATGTGCTGTCTTACCCTCAGTTAGTTCAACACTGTCTCATTCTGGAAGAACAAAGCCCACAGAGAGAATCCTTTAGTGTTAGTATCGTCAAATAACTTTTCATATACAGGAAAAAATATGGAAGCTGTTATAAACTGTTCAGTCCTAATCTATAAACTTGACTGTTATAGTTTGAATAGACTCTGCATCTTTCAGTCCATCTAATGTAGTTTACTAGTGTGCCTAGACAGGTGAACTGGAACATCCCAACAATCTGCTTTCAGGCAGGTTTGTTCATCTGGCCTCCATCTTTGGAATACACTTCTTTTTATGGTGTTTATTTCCAGAGGACTTGTGCAACCTAGAGCTCCATAACTATTTTCTTTGAGGCTTATTTGTCAGGCCAAGTGCTTCCCAAACTCACTTCCACCACCTTGACTGTGTAGCAGCCCGCTATCTGCACCTAACCATAAAAGTGAGACTAACCTCCAGATAGATAAGTTGGTTAAAAGCAAAAAACGTTCCTAACCTGCATTCCTCTTCAGTGGGATAACACTGCACTGATAATACCAAGTGTTTCCCAGCAAGTGGCTAAAGTTCCAGACAAGCTTTAGAATATTGCCAAAGCTTTGACTAGCGGTAACAGGCTTTTAGAATCTCTACATAGAGAATTTCATGGTAATAACAATTTTCCCTTGGAAAACTGAAAAACCTGAAGAATTGCATATAAATTAGTAATTCTTTGGAATGACTTACCTGTATTGGGAGGGGCAATCTACAAATACAGTGCCTCATACAATTTTAATGTATTTTGCAAGTATTAATGTGCCTTGAGAATTACAAAAGTGATAGAGTGGGTGAGGTAATATCTTTTATTGGACCAACTTCTGTTGGTGGAAGAGACAAGCTTTCAAGATCTGTGTAAATACGGAAGCTTGTCTCTTTCACCAACAGAAGTTGGTCCAATAAAATATATTACTTCACATAGCTTGTCTTTCTAGTATCCAGGGACCAACACAGCTATAATACTGCAAAAGGCTAAATAGATAGTTAACTCTGTGAAGAACTTTTATCTGAAACCCTTATTTTATCAGTTCCATTTTAAAAAAGGTAACTTTTGTTTGCCATGTAGTTACTTGTATGATAAGGGTTATGGTAAATATGCTGAACACTCAGAATTAAAATGGAATGTAACTTTTATTTTACAGTTGTACTATTACATTTTAAGAAACAGGTATATAAGAGGGGGAAAGATGTCTTTAGACTCCAGACTTGAGTAGTTATCAGTGGTAAATTAGTATGTGTGTGACTTTTGAGCTTTCTTTTCCATAGGAAAAAAACATATTGAACATTAATTTCTGCCTCAGCAACTGATTATTAAAGCACAAATATATATGATATGATAGAATGTTCCATGAATAATTGTTGAGAGGGAAGCTCTTATGTACTGGATTTTTTTCTAGTACTGAAAAAGACATTGCTAAATGGTGAAATATTTTTTTCATAAATGTTACTGTAAAATGTGCCAAACTACAATAATGTCCAGGACTTATTACATGAAGATTTGGTTTTGTTGGAAGGCTTGACTAATTAGGGAGTGAATTAGTCAAAAGTATTCGCTTACCATATAATGTGAACTTTCAAGTCTGAATATTTTCTTCTATATGCCAAACTGGCGGGTTAGCAGTACAGCATGCAAGAAGAAAAACTTTTCAGTATAAGTTAGTACTACTTTTGCACAAGTAATTTAACTTCAGTTGTGCATTACTCCAGCTAATATATTTTCAAATCCAAAAGCCTGAGTACTACTAACATGTGGCTCTTTTTTTAGTCTTGCAGGCTATGTTGAAGCTCTGGCTTCGAGAATGGGCCTGTCAATTCCTGATCTGACACCCAAGCAAGCAGATATGTGGCAAACACGTCTCAGTGCACACCTGGTAAATATATTTATGTATAGTTTGTGTGTACTTTTCACTGGTCATTAGCAGGGATGGGCAGAATCCTTTTTTTCCCCCCCCCCCAAATATCAAATACTTAGCTTTTGGTATTTGGTAAATACTAAATATTGTTGTGTCAAGTTGGGGGGAAGCAGATCTGGGCCAGGGAGCGGGCCGGGGGAGAGGGGCGGTAGATCTGGAGGAGTTTGGATGATTAGAGGCAGGCTGCACTAGGGATAGGGGTGGAAAATAGCCGCACAATCTGCATATGTCTGTGAACTCTGGCTGTGATGGTAAGATTAGGTGGGTAGTCAGTCAATGTGATGGGTGGCAGTACTTGTCCTTTAGAAAGTTTGGTATCTATATTAATTGTCCGTGTCAGACTTACTAAATGCTTTCTGGCAATATATCTGTAGTGTGAACAAAACTAATTCCAAGCCTTAATTTATGTATAAATCTGTATGTTAAAAAAAAACTTTCCTCTAAGTAAAATGTGCATGTTAAAGGAATATCCACTACCTAGACTGAGGATAGAAATCATTTTCAGAATTACTGGATATTCATCATCTTACAGAGAGAGAATATTGGCTATTTTATTTTATTAAAAATTGAAGTATTTGATATTGACTCATTTAAAATGGGGGGGGAATTAATTGCCACAGAAATAAACTGACAAATTTCATTGTGATGAGATAAAGGCTACAGCTGCAAGATGAAGGAAATATCCCAGCAAGAGCTGAAAAAGTAATGTAGGAATAGTTTACCTTGATGGAAATTAGGGTAAAAAAAATTACAGCATTTATCTAGGAAAAGTAGTTATGGAGAGGTGTGTGTTTGTATGCAACACCAGCAGCAGCAAAAGAAGCAATGAATCCTCTAGCCTTATGTACAGTTACTAAATGTTTTCAGTGGCACACTCATCAGCCTCTAGCATTTAGGGTTTTCCTATGCTAATTGCTAATCCCAAATGTTAAAATTGTGAGAGTCTGACTTCTGGAACTTTAAACGAAGTTAACTGTAGAGCTACTCTACTGCTCTTCCTACACATCTTTTTGTAAGATCTCATTCATTCACATAGATTCAGCTTCCATTCTCATGCCGATGACTCTCAAATCTGTTTTTCTGCTGTCTCCGTCTAGCCAGCATCTCTCTTTGACAACATCTTCTAGGTCTCGTACCATCAACTTAAACCTAACATGGCCAAAATTGAACTAACTGTATTTCCTCCCAAAACCTTCCCACTCAACCCTTATTTGTCACTTCACAATATGGCCGTATTTTTTTTGCTCAAAGATCTAACCTGCACATCACCTTTGACTTCTCCTTTGACCTAGACATGTGGGCCCAAATCTTGCGGGTTCTTCCTCCATAACGTCTGTGAAATCTGACCTACTTCTTTGTGTACATGCAGCAAAATCTTACAGGCCCTCATCTCCCATTTTGATTACAATAACCTCCTCTTCTCTGGCCTACCTGACACCTCCTTCACTCCCTTCCATTCCATTCAAAGTGCAGCTGCTAAAGTATCTTCCTTGCCTGTCATTATGACCATGCCACCCCTTTTTTTTGAATCCCTCCACTGTTGTCATCTTCTCCATCACAAGAAATTCAAGTTCTTGGGCTCTCGTTCAAGCCCCTTAATAGTTCTGCCCCTACCCCCCCACTACTTATTCACACTGTCTTCTTTTATTATGGTGTGTATCCAACTCTTTGTGCCTTGCCACTGCCAGCCTTGTCCACTTGCATATATATATTCCTCTTCACCACTCTTTGTATGTTGCCTGACTTGGGGCAAAAAACAAAACAAAAACCCATTGAATTAATTTGACATGTTACCCTGATTGCTGTCCTTGCGTGTTTATATCTTTTTTGTCTTCCTATATTGTAAGCACTTCAGAACAGGGTTGGTTCCTAATTATGTGCTATTGCAGTGGCTAGTGTAATAGGACCTATTTCCTGATTGGGGGTGCTACCACTGTGCAAATGTGTAGCAACTGGACTGTGAAAACCCTGGTAATTTTTCTCCATTTTTTTCCCTTAGGGTAAAGCTATTGGAGTGACCATTGGCTGCCTTTTAGGAATGTTTCCTTTGTTCTTCTTTGGAGATGAAGAAAAAAAACTGGAAGAGAAAAATTAACCTTTTTACAATACAAATAAAAATGTAAACTAATGTACCTCAATTATTCAATTATGCTGTCAGAATATTTAGGAATTAACTGACAGTAACAATGTATAGACTTGGGAACAAAACATTCAGCATGTTTTATGAGTACACTAATTTATTGTAGCTTTGTCTTATTCAGTACATCTTTTTATAAGATACCATTTAGCTTTTTATTTAATGTAAATTGTTGAAATGTTTTCACTTATAGTAGCAACTGACGTTTACCGATTCCCTCTCACCTTCATCCTGTAACAGGATTATTACTTAATTGCCTGCTCTGGATGTACTGTGCAGATTTTGGGTTTCCGTGGCTGCTGCCTAACTTGTAAATGCATGCCAAAAAGGGTCCTTTTGCTGCTGCTCAGGTCCTCCAATCCAGACTATCAATGGGGCCAGTTGGCGGGTGATTTGGAATGAGGCCATTAAGCATTCTTGCAGTTTTTTCTTTTGAGCCGCCATTTCACATTGCCTGAGGATAGACCTGTTTCAGCTACCCCCCACTGTTTGGTTTGCACTCCTTCACAATTCTAGCTAATATTGCCTGCAAGCCATCCATTACACGCCATCACTTCTTGACGAGGTAAGTGTTTATAGTGGTGCCTTGTTACCAGGTTCTTCCTTCAGAGTTTATACACAGTCACCCATTTATTTTTTTTCCTGAAGCAGTATTTTGAGAATCAAGTTTAAAGTTAGTTTGTGGAATATCCCTTCTTTCATCTAACCCACCTACTCAAATAAGTTACAGCACCTACTTCCAGTAAGCATAACTTTCCTCTCTTTCTGAACTTTAACCAAACTCCAGGAATTCCAGCTGAGCCCCAATGGAGTAATTATGTGCTACTGGCAACTGGATCAAAACAATAAAACTGTTTTGTACAGAATAGCAGATAGGTTGAGAAGAGCTGTAGACAAGGGAGGGATGTCTTAAGATGAAATTGGAAAAGGAGAGTTATATTTGAGATAATGATACAGGAAGTCTCTTCCAGATGAGTGCACAGGACAAAAAATGAGGTTGCTCCCTTATTGTTTTGAACACTTCGTGCAAAGGGTATGAACCAGTGCTGTGTCCTGTCCAAGAAGGATATAACTTGAAGATCGGTTTCAGTCAAATTAAATCAGATTTCAGTGTGCCAACTCTGGACACTTTCCAGATCTGCCAGTTCTACATGTTTCCCTGTAGACTACAGATTTTCAAACCATTATATGGATTTGTGGGGAAAACCTCAAATATATGGGAAATAGTCTTTGTTTGCTTGTCTTTTCCTATTCATCTGCATCATGGGGAAGGAGAGCCAATTGGAGCTGCTACACAAGCTGATGGATAGTCTGGTCCTTCAGTCTGTGGAGCGCACAAGAACTGTGCTCCACTATCTATTAGCTGGGTAAGCAAAGGCTTGAGGGCTGGTGAAATGCTCAGCTCTTTAGTCTTAGAACTGGCTGGGGAGTTGCTGCTTCCTGCCAGCTCTGCAGCTCCCCATGTCCCCTTGACCTCCCCCATCTGCCTACGTGCATTTGCCCTCCCATGAGTCTCTAGCCCCTGACATCACCCTATCCACTCTGGCCCCAGCTTTCCTCTTACCTTTGGAGTCTTCTGGGACGGGCCCTGATGACCTGCCCCTCCCCTCCATAGGTCTTAATACGGTACCTGGCTGACTCCCTATCTCTAGTCTTTGGGGACCTGCAAACAGTGAACCCATTGCCTCCCAAATCCCCCAGAGTCCCACGGCCTTTAGCGGCAGGGACATAGCCTCCCAGGCACTGAGCTTTGCTGACTTCAATCATACTAGCCAGGAGTAGCTCTACCCAGTGGGTGGGGTTTCCATACCCACGTGATGGGAAACCCCCTGTTGCTGGCAAACTCCTCCTATGGGGGTGAAACTTTCTTCAGCAGCCAGGGCTGGAGCCAGCTGAGCTTAATGCCTGCAGAGCCAGGGTGTGGATTAGACAGTGTTCTCCCCCCCCGTCTTGGCAGTCCCCCAAACACTGGAGATAGTAGGTAGCCGGTCCTCCCAAAGGCACATAGATGTGGGAGGCCATTAGGGGGAGAAATGGGGGAGAAAGGAAAAGAATTAGGGAATCATAGGCCTGGGATGTTTATCAGGAGGGATGGAACTTCCACGCTTGGAATCCCCATCCTTGCCCTGGGCTCTGTCTATGAACGGTGAAGCCTATGGTACGCTTTCCCTCCTCTTGTGTAATGTGGGAGCTGGCTTGGTAGAGGGTTTTGTGGGTGATGGGATGACTGCATTGGGTATGAGGTGCAAGGGTATGTTTGTGTATGTAATGGGGGGGTGAGATTGTTCAGCACAAGTGGGTGGAACATACATGGGTGTGTGAAGTGGGCAGGTGTGCATGTATAGTCGGAGGGTGTGGGGCTGCATGCATAGAATGAGTGGGTATTGGGTGTGTATGCAGAATGACTGGAATGAATGGGGGGGGTTGGTGGAGGAGTGAGTTGTCTGGGTAGTATATGAGTAATGACGTTGGGTAGGAAGATGGGATGGAGTGAAAGTGGTGTGAGATGAATGCTAGTTGAGATGTATGGAATGAATGTATGAAGTGGACATGAGTAGAACAAATGGACACATGTATCTGAATTTATGCATGTTCATGCAACTATAGCTAAATTAAAATCTACTGGGTTTTTTATTTGTAAATGTTTGCAGGCATGATTTCCTCATTTAGAAACTCAATCTGGTGGTCTCTCTCAATCTTTCTGTTGAAAGCTATCTTAAGATGAATGAGTGCTCATGTAAAAAATGCTTAACAGGTGGTTTCTCTGATAGTCAAATTGGAAAAAAAAAATCAGTCTGGATTAGTGGATCTGATTTGCAGAATATAATTCACAGTTAAAACTAGACCTTTGTTTATTACTTTCGCTGTGAAAGCATTTATTGGAAAAGGAGATTTGTGGGTTTTTTCCTTTTTTTGCCTTATTAATTTTACTTATTTGCATCCCTGTATAATCTTTTATGTTTGTTGGTGAGTGATGAGTTATAGTTGCAATTACCATATTAAATATTTTTAATATTTCAGTATATGACCCATCTGTACTATAATCATAAATTCCTAATAGTTGCTTACAAAGAGGAGGATCCTCTCTGTACAATATGGAAGAAGATACCAAAAGCAGGGTAGAGCTAGGGCACTTTATTTTGGCAGCTCTGCATCCTTAGATGAGTTTTTCTAATCTGTAGAAAGATAGTAATAATTACCTTAAATCCCATGAAACTAAGTGTTTTGTTGCTGTTGGAAAGACTTTATTATTGCAGCCCTTATTTGTTTAACGTGTTTGATTAGCAGCTCACCTCCTTGGTGGTAAATCTGATCTCCCTCTTGACCACTTCCAGAGGCCCTGCCACAGCAGTACCAGCCCTTTAATCCTAATGGATGAAGAAGGAACAAAGAAATACTGTCAATTTGTTAATAAGCTTTGAGATAGTACTGATAAAGCAGTGTCTCAAAATTGCACTTCCAACAAAAAGATGACTTTTCATAAACTTTGTTTGTATCCCCTTAATATGTAGTATCAATTCAAATGTCCCTTATTGTAGGATAGTATAATCTCCTTCCAATATAAGTTTGTGTTTTATGTGGTGCTTGGATGCTTTAAAATTGGTCATCCAATAGTAGTTGTCTTGCCTGGAAAGGACACTTTGATTTTCTTCCTCTGCATATGTATCCAGTTCGCAAGAAGCTTTTCTTCTTTTGACTACTGTTCTTTCCTATTTTTTTTTCTTTACAAAGCTATAATTAGTCCCTTTTATTTATTTTTTTTTAAGATGGAGAACACATAAAATGCATTTTGGATAGCAGTCAAATTAATAATTATCAAAGTGTAACATGTTGCTGAAGATAAGTACCATACTCTAACGTATGGTACTTTGCAGGAGTAGTTTCAGCAGTGTTTCCCATTACAATATTGGCATTGAAATTTTTAGGCAATACTCAAGCTTCTGTACTTCACTAACCGATTAAAATCGGAATACTAACTTCATTCTCATTATTTTTGAGAGCTTGCAAGAACAAATACGTAGCTAAATTCAGCTGTTGTAGTAGTGGTCATTTAAAAATGACAATATTAAGTCCATGTACTATTGTTTATTACCCTGTGCATGTAAATTGAGTGCATTTTGTTGATACTGTATGGTAAACTATTGTTCTGCAACCAATGTTTTTAACAAGAAAAGATGAACTAAAAGATCTTCAAAGAAGTTAATGTGATTTTGTTTTAAAACTACTGAGCTGGCCATGAAAAATGGGCAGGCAACACCGTGGTTGGAAATAGTCTTGGGTGTCTCAGACCAGCCGTGGACAGGGAGATCGTGAAGGTGACTCCCTATGTCTCTCAGGATTTGGGAAAGGAATAGTTAATACTGTGGGTGAAATCTTGCCACCTTTGTCACCAGTGGGGAAGCTCTCACGGTTTTCAGTGGGGCTAGCTGTCACCCTGTATGTGGGATGGCTCAACAAGGCTACAGGATTAACCCTTGTATACCTCAGTAGTGAGAAAATAGGGGTTTGTGCCTATTCAGTATTGTGAATCTCTCAGCATATGTTTTTAGTAAATGACCAATGGCAATCCTGATTGCTCTGGCTCTGTTCTTTAAAAACACAGATTTGAAAAGACCAAGCATATAACAAGAACTACCATGTTGTCCGTACAAGTTTTTTAAGAGACTTGGTTCTTACTCCATTCATTTATTTCTATCAGTTTTGTACTGTATGTAAAATGGGCCTTTAACATTAAAAACTTGGTAGACGTGAAATTGTTCATATCCTGAAATGGTATGTCTTTTATTGTAACTTTAAATTTCATTATCAGTATGTTTTTAACAAATGATTCAAGTGATTACTGTAGTTTGAGTTCTTCCTTTTGCTTCCATTGCCCATGATAGATTCAGGGACATTTTTTTAGAAATAACCAGCGAAGAACATGCATTTGATAGTATGGTGTGTGCCAAACTGGGAAATATCTCTTATTTTTTATTAATATTGTGCATACGTCAGTGTGTTTTTATAATGCATTACCTGCTATGGGGTAAGATCAAAAGGGGTTGTTAGAGGAACCAAGCAGGAAAAGGAAAACAATCACCTAGATAAGGAATGTCCCAGCAAAACACAGTAGCCAGGTTATTAGCTGTAAAGAAGCGACTTATCTGGTGCCAATAAGGTTACATAGCTGCTTTGTCAAGGCTGATGTGAGAGAGAGAGAGAGCTCAAAAGACTCGGTCAGTTAAAGGATTTGCTCTGCTGAAAGAGATGGGGAGTGAGGATTGTCAGCAGACTGAGGCTGACAGACTGATAGACTGAGAGGGTCTGTGAAATTGCGAACTGACTCTCAAAAGGGGGGTCTGGAATAAGCGGAACCTACCTCAGCTATGCATAGAAAGGCTGCGCGTTGGTAAGTCAGGATACATATAGGACACTTTTTTGCTTTAACCCCTTTTCCTAAATGCTGAGTTCCCTTTGGCAAATAAATATTACTTTGTTTTGAAGAAGCTGTTTCAGTGTCACTACAAACTTATTACGTCACAGGCTTCTGGAGGAAGAGGGCTTACATGTGCCAACCCCAATTGGTGCCTCTCAGGTTAACGCAGCTGGTAAATGGGGTTGCAGCCCAGAGGTCAGTCTGAGTGGTAAAACTGCCTGGTTCCACCCAGAATGAGGTGCTGGAAGCTAGGCCTGTCACCTGAGGGGAGCACTTAAGAGGGACTGAAAGGGCTCTAAAGCACAGCTCACCCTGTAACCGTGACACATGATCACCAAAACATATCTTCGTATTTTTGTCATTCATCGAATCATAGAAGATTAGAGTTGGAAGAGACCTCAGGAGGCCATCTAGTCCAATCCCCTGCTCAAAACAGGACTAACCCCAACTAAGTCATCCCAGCCAGGTCTTTGTCAAGCCAGGCCTTAAAAACCTCTAAGGATGGAGATTCCACCACCTCACTATTTAACACATTCCAGTGCTTCACCACCCTCCTAGTGAAATAGTTTTTCCTAATATCCAACCTAGACCTCCCCCACTGCAACTTGAGACCATTGCTTCTTGTTCTGTCATCTGCCACCACTGAAAACAGCCTAGCTCCATCCTCTTTGGAACCCCCCTTCAGGTAGTTGAAGGCTGCTATCAAATCCCCCCTCGCTCTTCTCTTCTGCAGACTAAATAACCCCAGTTCCCTCAGTCTCTCCTCTCCCCAGCCCCCTAATCGTTGTCATTGCCCTCCGCTTGACTCTCTCCAATTTGTCCACATCCTTACTGTAGTGGAGGGCCCAAAACTGGACACACTACACCATTGCCAAATAGAGGAGAATAATCACCAGTCCAGCATGCCATTAGCCTTGGCAACAAGGGCACACTGTTGACTCATATCCAGCTTTTCGTCTACTGTAATCCCCAGGTCCTTTTCTGCAGAACTGCTACTTAGCCAGTCAGTCACCAGTCTGTACCAGTGCATGGGATTCTTCCGTCCTAAGTACAGGACTCTGCACTTGTCCTTGTTGAACCTCATCAGATTTCTTTTGGCCCAGTCCTCCAATTTGTCTAGTCACACTGGACCCTATCCCTATCCTCCAATGTATCTACCTCTCCCTGCAGCTTAGTGCCATCTGCAAACTTGCTGAGGGTGCAATCCATCCCTTCATCCAGATCATTAATGAAGATGTTGAACAAAACTGGCCCCAGGACTCACCCCTGGGGCACCCCGCTTGATACCGGCTGCCAACTAGACATCAAGCCATTGATCACTACCTGTTGAGCCCGACGATCTAGCCAGCTTTCTATCCACCTTATAGTCCATTCATCCAATCCATACTTTAACTTCCTGGCAAGAATACTGTGGGATACTCTATCAAAATCTTTACTAAAGTCAAGATATATCGCATCCATCGCTTTCCCCATATCCACAAAGCCAATTATCTCATCATAGAAGGCAATCAAGTTGGTCAGGCATGACTTGCCCTCGGTGAGTCCATGTTGACTGTTCCTAATCACCTTCCTCTCCTCCAAGTGCTTCAAAATGGATTCCTTAAGGACCTGCTTCATGGATTTTTTTCAGGGACTGAGGTGAGGCTGACCATGTGAGGTCTGGATAGGGGTCAGGGCAGTCAGGGGACAGGGAGCGGGGGGAGGTTGGATAGGGGGTGGGATTCTGGGAAGGGGCAGTCAGGGGACAAGGAGCAGGAGTGTTGGATGGGTTGGGGGTTCTGAGGGGGACAGTCAGGGGGCAGGAAGTGGGAGGGGGCAGATAGGGGACGGGGGCCAGGCTGTTTTGGGAGGCATAGCTTTCACTACCCGGCCCTCCATACAGTTTTGGAACCCAATGTGGCTCTCAGGCCAAAAAGTTTGCCCACCCCGGTGTAACACTTGCAAAAAAAAAAAAAAAAAAAAAAAAAAAAAAAAAGCAAACATCATTCTGGGATGTATTAGCAGAAGTGTTGTAAGCAAGACACAAGAAGTAATTCTGCTCTGTTCCACGCTGATTAGGCCTCAACTGGAGTATTGTGTCCCATTCGGGGCATCATATTTCAGGAAAGATGTGGACAAATTGGACAAAAAGTCCAGAGAAGAGCAACAAAATGATTAAAGCTGTAGAAAACATGACCTCTGAAGATTGAAAAAGTTGGGTTTGTTTAGTCTGCAGAAGAGAAGACTGAATGGGGAAATAACAGTTTTCAAATACATATAAGGTTGTTATAAGGAGGAAGGAGGAAAAATTGTTCTCCTTAACCTTTGAAGATAGGACAAGAAGCAATGGGCTTAAATTGCAGCAAGGGAGGTTTAGGTTGGACATTAGGAAAAACTTCCTAACTGTCAGGGTAGTTAAGCACTGGAATAAATTGCCTACGGGGATTGTGGAATCGCCATCATTGGAAATTTTCAAGAGCAGGTTAGACAAACACCTGTCAGGGATGGTCTAGATAATACTTAATCCTGCTTTGAGTGCAAGGGACTGGACTAGATGGCCTTTCAAGGTCCCTTCCAGTCTTATGATTCTATGATTAAACTACTGAGTTTTATGTCATGCTTTAGCTACAGTGAACTTCTTTTGTGTTCCTTTACTAGACCGTCGTCCAGGCCTTGGGAGAAATGCCCATTCATATTCAGGCAAAATGCCCATTGAAATAAGCAATGCAGGAATTGGGCACTTAAATTATAACAGATTACCTTGGTTCCTTTCAAATGAGGTACTACAGGTGAGTGTGTTGAGTACATTCAAGTTAGGGCATTCTCACCTCTGGGGAGGTATCTAAATGGGTACTAAACGTGAAAATTTTTAGGAAGTAAAGTCACCCAAACTGACAAATATATAGGCAAAAAGTCCAGCTGCACTCTTCTTTGTGCCTGATAACTTGCATACACACATAAGCATGCAGTTTAATGAGCCTTTGGAACTCTGCGTTAGTCATTTTGGCTCTTTACTTGATTTACTACTTGGCTCTCAGTAATTGAAGCACAGTAACAAATGCCACAGATGCCATTCACTTTAATAGAAGTGACTAAAATAAATATATTGAGGAAATTACATGGTCTCATTTCAAATGTATTAGTGTCTCTGGTATATGAAAAATCACACATTTCACCGGCACCACTAGTAAGAGCACTAAAGTTTATATAAGAATGAATGAATGAATGGCTTTCACAAATTAATACAGAGAAGTTCAGTTACATGGATGGCATCTACCATGATTTTTACAGTCGCAGGCACTGATATCAATGGGCGGATCTCTTATTTTTGCTTCTATACTATAGACATTTTCTAAAATTCTTCCAGCTCAAAAGAAATCTTGGTTTTCAGTATTCAGTGAATGGCTGAAAGATTTCAAAGGAAAAAATATTCGCGTTGCTGCTGTTTAGCTCTCATTCTTGACAGGCTTAATAGAGGGGTATGAATGATTTTGTACAGATGTTGCTGCTTCTACCAGTTGGCTGTTAGCATTTTTTTCTCTCCCAGTAGCCAACCCTGTTGAACTACTTTAGACTTTTAAAGAGAGTAAAGGGCACATGAGAAAAGGAGCCAAGGCAAAAAAGCATTGCCATTCTTAGATTTTTATTTTTTTTATTCCAGAAAGTACTTTTAGAAGCATCTAGCTGAGCAGTGTCAATCTGCACACTGTGAGTGAGAGAGTCTCTAGCCAAGAAGCTGTTAGTTACAAAATTAAGCTGTTTGAGGATGTCTTCTGTGAAGCCTTTATGTTCATAGTAAGACTTACATTCATAGCATAGCATTACTCCTACCAGATCAGACCACTGATTGATCTACCTTGGATTCTAGCCTTTGGCAGTTGCCAGTACATGAGTCTTCAAAAGAGTACAAACATCATCCCCAAATATACCTAGTCATTGGGACAATAAATACATAGTATTAAGCAGTTCCCTCAGGCAGTTACTTTATGCCATAAAGCACAGCAGAATTACCTCTAGCAATATTCTGCTTAGATGTGTCAACCATAAATATGGAAAAAATCATATTGTTATGTGTTTATAAGCCACGTCAGTTCTTGTAGTGTATAGTTGCCATTGTCCACATTCAGAAGTCCATCAGTACCCTGAAGGAAGAGAAACAAACTTTCCGTTTCCCCTCTTGTATAAAGTTGAGGTATCGAGCAAGATCTCTACCTTGAAGTGTTGCAGACTAAAATGAATGAGAATTTGGTGTTTGGTGATGGACAATAAGTTATCTGTGACAGGTGGGAGTCTCTGCAGGTTCAGAGTATCTCTTGCATTTAAAATTACAGGGTTTGAGAGTAGATTCCCTAAAGGTGCCTCTTGCAGCTGTATGTGCCTCTCAGATATTGATTAGAAACAAGCCTCTATTCTCCCACCCCACAATCTCTAGGTTTCTTATGGGAATGACTAATGCCTCTCCTGCTCGAAGAGGCCCTTCCTGAGACTCCAACATTGATAGGCCCACCCTATGAGCCCCTCGCTCAAGCTTCCTTAGAACACCTGGCTATCAAAATGGCATTTTTAATAGTCTAGACAAAGTCATTAGAGAGAGACTTCACCCCAGATTTATGCCCTAAATGGACTCAGACTTTCTGCTGTCACAGAATGTCTCCATTTGTGTTCTTCCACAGACCTCATGCCCATCCAGGAGAGTTCCATTTAATTATTTTTAGATGTGCAAAGTCCATGTGCTATTATCTGGACAGGACTAAGCCCTTTAGAAAGTGTCTCTGAGCTTTGGCGCAAACGTATTATTTGTTGCCTGTGTGGAAAGATGTAAGGGACAACCTACTAGTAAATAGACTCTCAGAATGGATTAGGAGGTGTATTTGGTGAGAAATCAATACCCGTATGATTAAAGAGGCACTCCAGTGGGGGCTACAGCTGCCTCTGTCGCTTGTTTGAGGCCGATTCCTTTTGCAGACATTTGCAAAGCAGCAACACGGAGTTCTGGTCATTCCTTCACTAACCACTGTCCATTGACTTGGCATTGTGATCTGATGCTCGGTTTGGTAAGGGGATCCATTTGTGCCTAAAAAATTTTGCCCGCCATCCTCTAACAGGGGCCGTGGCTTACTAATTCCCCATAAGTGGAAAAGCACAGAGGCCCTTGAAGAATGGGGTTGGTTGCTTGTAACTGTTCAAGAGTTGCTGTTGTGCATTCACACCACCCAGCCACCTTCTGCTCTACCTCAGAATTCTTTGTGTGTCAGGGGCGGCAGGCTGGCGAGAAGGAACAGGGGTGACTCAGGTGTAGGACAGGTGTACTCTTTTCTAGACACGGCTAATGACAGCATTGCAAGAGAGTGCTACTGCACCACTTCCCTCATCACCCCCGCCACAGCAGACATGGCTTTCTATGCAGTTCCGCAGCTCGATGCTAGAGGCACCAAATCCCAAAAGTGTGACTGCACAGAGGCAGCTCTCAGAGAGCAGCAGTAACTAGTAAGTAACCCCTCTTTCAATCCAAAATTCCCCTAGGGAGAGAGGCAGGTCACATGCTGTGCTATTATAAATGCTTGTCTTCACATTGGGGTTAGGTTATTCATCAAAGAACACATTCAAGCCCAATCAACCCTCAAAAGGAAGTAGTATGCATGGGGGGGGAGGGGAATCATACATTCCCTCAGTTTTAATATTCAGGCTTACTGTGACACTTGCTCTGGATTCCCAGCGTTGGGAGGCACCTCGCTATCTCTTGCCCCTAATGTGAGGAAGCCCTGTAAGTGCCTGCTGTGGGTCAGCTCCTGAACTCCATCGGCCACAGGCACCACAAGCACTGCCTTGCAGGCCTGCTGTTAATCTGCCAGTTAGCAACAGGCCCACCCTAAGCCTTGAGCCCTCCGAACATCTTGGAGCATCCAGCCCTTGGTGCACCAGACACTTGCAGTACAGTAATTCCTCGCTTAACGTTGTAGTTAAGTTCCTGAAAAATGCTACTTTAAGTGAAACAATGTTAAGTGAATCCAATTTCCCCATAACAATTAATGTAAATGGGGGGGGGGGGGGAGGGAGGGTTAGATTGCAGGGAAATATTTTCCCCAGACAAAAGACTATATTTTATATATGCATATGTGTGTATATATATATATACATACACACACACACAGTATCAGTTTTAAACAAACTATTTAATACTGTACACAGCAATGATGATTGTGAAGCTTGGTTGAGGCGATGGATATTTCCCAGGGAATGGGATGGGATATTTCCCAGGGAATGCCTTACCGCTAAATGATGAACTAGCACTCTGTTGAGCCCTTAAGGGTTAACATGTTGTTAATGTAGCCTCACGCTCTACACGACAACATGAATGGAAGGAGAGGAGACAGACACACACTGTGTGTGTGTGTGTGAGAGAGAGATGCGCCTTGCTCCTTTAAGTATACTGACCCCACTCTAAGTACATTGCCTATTTAAGTAGATCAGCAAGTTGAGACAGCAGCTGCTGCCAGCAAGCTCCCTCTGTCCTGAGCCTTTTCGTGTCCCTCCCCCACACTCTCTGGAGATGGGGTAAAGGAGCAGGGGGGATATGGAGGGCACCCTGACATTAGTGTGACGGATTGGATCACAGAAACCCCCTTGGGAGCTGCCAACTGCTGTGCCAAGACTACTACTGCTCCTGCTTTCCCTGCCAGCTTGGGACCCCAGCACCCTGTCTTGCTGAGCCAGACACGCCCATCTGCTCCAGCACAGACCCAGGGTCTGAACCACATGCCCCAAAGCTGCAGACTTAACTGAAACCAGCTTACAGAAGTGTTCCTGTCTTTAACACTCAGATGCCCAACTCCCAGTGGGGTCTAAACCCAAATAAATCCGTTTTACCCCGTATAAAATTTATACAGGGTAAACTCATAAATTGTTCGCCCTCTATAACACTGATATGCACAGCTGTTTGCATCCTCCCCCTGCTATTAATACATACTCTGGGTTAATGAATAAGTAAAATGTTATTTTATTAAATACAG
The DNA here is from genome assembly GCF_011386835.1 of Chrysemys picta bellii. Taxonomy (NCBI): domain Eukaryota; kingdom Metazoa; phylum Chordata; order Testudines; family Emydidae; genus Chrysemys; species Chrysemys picta. The sequence continues at coordinate 269,535,251 of NC_088792.1, read as the reverse complement.
AAAGTAGGATTGAAGTGGTTTCAAGTAGTAACAGACAGAACAAAGTGAATTAACAAGCAAAATAATATAAAACACGCAACTCTATGGCTAGTACAGTAATAAACTGAATACAGATAAGATCTCAGCCTCAGAGATGTTTCAATATGTTTCTTTCACAGACTGGATGCCTTCCTAGTCTGGGCACAATCCTTTCCCCTGGTACAGCCCTTGTTCCAGCTCAGGTGGTAGCTAGGGGATTCCTCGTGATGGCAGTCCCCTTTGTTCTGTTTCACCCATTTATATATTTTTTGCATAAGGCGGGAATCTTTTGTCCCTCTCTGGGTTCCCACCCCCTCCTTCTCAATAGAAAGGCATGAGGTTAAAGATGGAGTCCAGTTCAGGTGACATGATCACATGTCACTGTAAGACTTCATTACCCACTTGCCAGCACACACGTATACAGGAAGACTTGCAAGTACTGTAAAACCGAGCCACCTGCAGTCAATTGTCCTGGTTGATGGGAGTCATCAAGATTCCAAACCAACATTAATGGCCCACACTTTGCATAATTACAATAGGCCCTCAGAGTTATATTTCATATTTCTAGTTTCAGATACAAGAGTGGTACATTTATACAAATAGGATGACCACACTCAGTAGATTATAAGCTTTGTAATGATACCTTACAAGAGACCTTTTGCATGAAGCATATTTATATTCACACTTATTAGCATATTTTCATTAAATCCTATAGAATGTATTACAATTAGCACCCCTCTTCCACACACGCACCCCTGCACAGCAAGCGGGAGGCTCCCGGGAGCAGCTCCAAGGCAGAGGGCAGGAGGAGCACATAGCAGTGGGGGGAGGGACACCTGAACTGCCCGGCAATTGATAGCCTGCTGGGCGGCTGTTGCACAGGGAACTTAGGGGAGCAGGGAGTTGATAGGGGGGCTGCTGGCCCTCTTTGTTTCTAAGCCCCCACCAGCTAGCTCCAACGGGCTGCTCTTTCTGCAAGCAGTGGTCAATGCAGGCAGCTGCCAAACAACGTTATAACGGAGCATTGCGCAGCTTTAAACATGCATGTTCTCTAATTGATCAGCAATGTAACAACGAAGCAACATTAACTGGGATGAGTTACTGTATTAACATTTTTGTTGCTTCCAAAGAGACTGTACCCTCCATCTACCAGTTCTACTTCAGATCTCCTCTCTGCTTAACACACTGCACTTAAATAGGTTTATAGTAGGGATGTTGATTAATTGCAGTTGTCTCATGTGATTAACTCAAAAAAATTAATCGTGTTTAATCACACTGTTAAACAATAGAATACCATTGAAATTTATTAAATATTTTGGATTTTTTCTACGTTTTCAAATATATTTATTTCAATTACAACACAGAATACAAAGTGTACAGTGCTCACTTTATATTATTTTTTATTACAAATATGTGCACTGTAAACATTATAAAAGAAATAGTATTTTTCAGTTTACCTAATACAAATATTGTAGTGCAATCTCTTTATCTTGAAAGTGTAACTTACAAATGTACAATTTTTGTTACATAACTGCACTCAAAAACAAAACAATGTAAAACTTTAGAGCCTACAAGTCCACTCAGTTCTACTTCTTGTTCAGCCAATCGCTAAAATAAAGAAGTTAGTTTATATTTATGGGAGATACTGCTGCCTGCTTCTTATTTACAATGTCATCTGAAAGTGAGAACAGGTGTTTGCATGGCACTATTGTAGCTGGCGTCGCAAGATATTTATATGTCAGATGCGCTAAAGATTCATGTGTCCCGTGATTCTTCAACCACCATTCCAGAGGACATGCTTCCATGCTGATGATGCGCTTTAAAAAAATTTGTTAATTAAATTTGTGACTGAACGTATTAGGGGAGAATTGTATGTCTCCTGTTCTATTTTACCCGCATTCTGCCATATATTTCATGTTATAGCAGTCTCGGATGATGACATAGCACATGTTTGTTTTAAGAATACTCACAGCAGCTTGACAAAACAGACAGAAGTTACCAGTGTGAGATTTCAAAAAATAGCTACAGCACTCGAACCAAGGTTTAATAATCTGAAGTGCCTTCCAAAAAATCTGCAAGGGATGAGGTGTGGTGCATGCTTTCAGAAGTCTTAAAAGACCAACACTCTGATGCAGAAACCACAAAACCCAAACCACCAAAAAAGAAAATCAACCTTCCACTGGTGGCATCTGACTCAGATGATGACAATGTACATGCGTCGGTCTGCACTGCTTTGGATCGGTATCGAGCAGAACCCATCAGCATGGACACGTCCTCTGGAATGGTGGTTGAAGAATCACGGGACATATGAATCTTTAGTGCATCTGATATGTAAATATCTGGCGACACCGGCTACAACAGTGCCATGAAAACATCTGTTCTCACTTTCAGATGACAGTGTAAACAAGAAGCAGGCAGCATTATCTTCTGCATATGTAAACAAACTTGTTTGAGTGATTGGCTGAACAAGTAGGACTGATTGGACTTGTAGGCTCTAAAGTTGTACATTGTTTTATTTTTGAACGCAGTTATTGTTTGTACAATACATTTGTAAGTTCAACATTTGTAAGTTCAACTTTCATGATCGCGATTGCACTACAGTAATTGTATAAGGTGAATTGAAAAATACTATTTCTTTTGTTTTCTGCAGTCCAAATATTTGTAATAAAAATATAAAATGAGCACTGTACACTTCATATTTGGTGTTGTAATTGAAATCAATATATTTGAAAATGTAGAAAACATCCAAAAATATTTAAATAAATGGTATTCTATTATTGTTTAACAGCGTGATTAATCACAATTAATTTTTTTAATCGCTTGACAGCCCTACTTTATAGTAAAATCAGGTGTAAGTTTGTTTTTTTTAACAACAGAGATTCAAGTAGTAGCAAGTGGAAGTATTGGAGACAAATGATTATGTATAAAACAAAATCATAACACACATTCTAGAGCCTAGACCTAATTAAAAAGACACTCTTCAGTCTTGTCAGAATATTGTTCACCCAAAATCCTTGTGGCAATTTACAGCCAGGCGTGGGGCTTTGACCTCCTTTCATGAAACAATCCCGCTGTAAGCTGCCTGCGAGGAGAAGGATCCTGTGTGTTTCCGGGCACTCCCACATATACCCTAACATCCCTTTGTCTTTGTTCATAAACAGGACATTCCCCCAGCTGTTTGCTTCATCCTGTAAATTTTCTTTCTGGTAAAACAGGCATTCTTTCATTCTGCCTTTGGCTCCATATGCAAATATGCATAAATTTTGAGGCATACAACGCACCCATGGCTAGACAGGGAGTTGGTTTCTGTTACCTGCTACCTGAAAGGAATATCCCCGAGGTATGCCACCTCCTGGTGATCTTAACTATCATATTTTAGTATGGATATGTAACTCCTTAAATATTATTTGTACATACATTTTGCAATGATTATGATGACCAGTTCTTGGCAGAGGCTTCACATGCCACCCTTTGGTGAACTATTATGTAGATGTCTGACCCAGGGACCCCTGCCAATTGGCACCAAGAGCTCGCTTGGTCACCCCGTGAATATTTTCCCATTACAGTTACATTACTCTTTCGTTCCCACTTTTTCTGTTAATAGTTTGGATCTAGACCAGCACCTGGCTAGGTATGGGAGTGCTTTTTTCCCCTCTGCACCACACCACTTCATCTGCATTATGGGTACTCCAGAGGTCAGCCCTGAGTTTGCATTTGTAGCTGGTGAGGGTAGTGTTTCAACCATGGCATTAGCTACCAAAGGCAATTTCAGGAAGACCATAGCAGCTGTATGGCAACACCCATATTCATTTCTTTATTTAGAGTTTCCCTCAATAATAGCTGTAGCCTGGCTCTAGCAACACTTCTCTGGGACGATAACCCAAAAGCTGAGCCCACTCAAGACAGTAGCCCTGAAAGAGAGATACCTGTAACTAGAATATGGTACCTTAAATACTATGGGGATGTATGTTAGAAATCAGTATACAGAGAACAAGAGATAACAAGTAAATGGCTGAATATCTCCAAACCACACTGAGGCAGGGCCGGTGCAAGGATGTTTTGCGCCCTAGACGAAACGTCCACCTTGCACCCTTCCCCTCAGATATCCAGCCCCCACCTTCCTACAGCCAAGTTCCCCCCAGGGGCCCAGATGTTCACAAAGTGCAGGGGACGTGGGGAGAGGGCTGCAAAGAGGGGGGTCGTATGGGGGCTCTTCCGGGGTGAAGGTGGCAGAGACGGGGGTGCACGGGATTGTTGCAGGGGGTGGAGGTGGCGGGGGTGTAGTGGCAGGGAAAAGATTGCACAGAGGCAAAAGGGGCTCGTTGCAGGGGGTGCAGTGGCAGGGAGGGAGTGGCACAAGGGAGGAGTGGGCAGGAGGGGGTTGTTGCAAGGGGCTGGCAGACGGGTGTGTGTCTGCACCCGGGGTTGTTGCAGGGGGGTGAAGGTGGCACAGAGGGGTTTGCACAAGGGAAGAGTGGGCAGAAGGGAGGTGGCGGGGGGGTCCCGAGGTTGATGCAGGGGTGAAGGTGACCATGGCTGGCTGGGGGTGGTGTTGCTGGGTGGAGGTTGCCCAGAGGCAAAAGTGGCAGGACAGGGTGGGTTGTTGGGTTGGGGGGTGCACAGGGGAGAAGGTAGCCGGTCAGTGGGTGATGGAGGGGGTGGGTCTGGCTGGGGGAGGGGTGCCCGGGTTGCTCCCACATACACCATTCCCCAGGCCATGGACTGGACCCGCCCACCCCCCGGTGCTCTGCTGGCCTATGCGGCTCCCTGCGGCCCAGCTAGGTACCTTGCAGGCGGCGTAGACACCCAGCTTCTCCGTCCGAAGAGCAGAGCGCAGCTGTGCTTTCTTCCCCGTGCTGCGGGCCGAGCCGGGCTCTCCTCCCCCCCCCCACCCCGGGGCTCTCAGCGGCGGCACAGGCAGCCAGCTCCCCTGCGCCTGAGCCTGCTGCCGCCGCTGCCGCGACCGCCACCACCGCCACTGAGAGCCCCGGGGGTGGCAGGGAGCCCGGCTCGGCCCTCGGCGTGGGGAAGGGGAGGGTCAGCGCTAGCAGCTGCGCCTTCTTCCCCGCTCTGCTGCCGGCTGCTCCCCCTGGGAGAGGGACTAGCTGCGCCGCTGGAGGCCCCTCTGGAACTGGGAGGCAGGGAGCAGTGGCAGCCTGGTGTTTCGCTGTTTAAAATTTTTTTTTGAGTCACCGCTTTTTGGCGCCCCCAACCACTTGGTGTCCTAGGTGGCCGCCTAATCCGCCTAGTGGTTGTATTGGCCCTGCATTGAGGCTCTTGTGACAGACTAACATTATCCTGTGTTACAAACCTTATGGAATTAAGATAAACTTTATTGAATTAAGTTAAACCTTAATGAATTAGTGTTAATATCTTTGGGGTACATTGCATTAAAAATGCAGTTGTGTATGTGGCATTGTATGTTCCTTCTCTAGTAGGGAAGGGGGATGCTAAGGTACTTCTGCTATTACCAACTCTTTGAAGGCAACCTTGCTGGAGAGACATGCATATACTAGTTTAAAGTGGATTCTCCATAGACTGACATAGGGGTTTTGGATAAATAGTTTTAAACTGGTTTTAAATTAGTTCACGGCCTTCTTCCTGATCCAGCAGCCAATCTGAACCCCCCAGTCTTTGGAGGGGCCCAGTTCTGAGGGTAGGGTTGAAAGGACTTGGCTTGTGAAAATGCAAGTTAGGGTTGGGGATAATTCTGGTATTATTACTGGCATGCCTGTAGGTACTTTTATTGCTCTTAATGTTTTCTCTGAACTGTTTTTTAAAGCTGTGTGGTCACTTGTAGCTGTAGCAATCAGTTTGTTATCAGTCTCTGAAGATAAAGCAAGCATGTGTCCTTGGGCAACCTGTCTATGCTGGGAAATACACAGTGAAAGCAGAGAACTTTGCAGACTGGGTATATACCAGTCAGAAGGGAGAGAGATATGGGTCTCCACCCAGAAAGGGAATGGCTGGGGAGCTGGTAGCTGAGAGCAGGTGTCCTTGCTGAGCCACTGAGGGGCAATACAGGTGCAATTGCCCTAAACTGTGACAGCTCTTATTAACCTTTGTGCAAATTCCACACATCGCTTATGATCTGTTTACCTTACTAAAAAGTAGAGAGGATGGAAATCAATTTATTAGCACCTGACTCACAACTGCATTTGTTATTCCAGAATTATACTGGTATATCTGATTTCAGAGGAGTTAGTCAAGTTTTACCAGAGTAATGGAGTGGTGAATGAGACTTAGAGCATAATTATCAGTCCAAATACTGCATTGTCAGCAAATAGAAATATGGCAGCTTATGTAATTGATTTAAAGAAGTCATTTAACTTCATTTTCAAACCAATGTAAGCCATTAGTCCACTTTCAGAGTAATTACCTGTAAATGTTTCCTTGAAATGAAGATCAATATTTAAAACCTCCACTAGCGAAGTATACAAATTAGGTGATCATGTCACATGGAAGCTTAACTATAAAAGATTGGAGACAGAGAGAGGGAGTTTTGTTGTTTTTTTCAGCTCTCATTTTTTTAACTTCCAAGTTGATTTAAGAGTTTGGAAAGAAATGACTACACGTTCCCTTCTGCGTGGAAACACTTGTTTACTGTAGCACCATCTGATTTAAAAGAGAACCAGCCATACATGCCTATAAAACTACATATGCACAAAAGGTGCATTGGTCTCGGAATTGCAGGGCAGTGCAGTATGGGCCCCTAGGTTGCCTTGTTGCAGCAGTCAGCCAATGCAGGAAGGAGGAAGAGGAGGAGAGCTTTCACTAGATAGTCATGGTCTATGAAAAAGGCTCTTGGCTTGGCTGAGGAACAGAGCAGCTGATATTATCAAGAAAAGCAAAGGAAGGCCAATTCCAATTCTGCCCTCCATTGAAAATATCATCTTTTGTTCCCTATCCTTGGTGGTTGAGTTGGAGGTATCAATGAATTTGCAGTCTGTTTGTGCTTGCAAGTTGTATTTTGAGTTTCACAGGACACTTTGGTTACAGGTGGTATTTTTCACAGGTCACCCGGAGTGTAACAATTGTGTGGATAATGTGCCAGACTTTGTCACTGGTATGGAGATTCTTGGATCTGGAAAATTTCATGGGTGTCTTGCAGGCACTTTGGGGACCTCTGATCTGTTGGCCTGGGCATCCTGTGAACTTTGACTTTTGTAGTTTGTTGGCCTGGGTGCTTTGAGAACTTTCATGGTTGGTTTGTGATGTACAGCCTGAGACTGTGGGATTTCAACATCAAAAGGGTGAAGACGGGTGACGGAGGGATCATCACAGCCCTTTCTCTCTTTTCACTGCTGCCAGTGAAGGTTGGCCCAGGAAGTGTCCTCTTATGAAATTAATAAAGTTGTGGCCACTTGGCCACAAATTTCAGACGTCTATGTCTGTCTTTATTGGCTTCTGCCATTCTTAAAAAAGATTTTAACTACTCAGAGTATTCAGTAGTTTCATCTTAAAATCCAACCATGTGTACACTTTCTGACTTACCTTGTCTTTATCTCACTGTCTTTGATTAGTCTCTCTAGGTGAAGCTGTTAATTATACAAGCATTAAGCAAATATAGCACTGCACTGGATCAGTGGAAATAGCATTGAATTTTAATTGTAAGTGGAGTAGCTTAATGACAAAGGGGCTGACACATAAACAAATGACTTCTTTTGAAACTTTCCAGCAGGGAACAGTTCCTTATTTCTATATGATTGTTCCTGGTGACATTATATGTGGGCAGCAAATTGCAACTTTTGTTTTCATTTCAGCTGCTATGACAAACAGTGGAAGTGTCAAATGTTACAAAATAGCTCGTAGTTCTTAAGGCTTTCTGTGAAGAACAGTCTACTGAAATAGCTTTGTGATGTTCTTTCCCAATCTGCAGAATGCATTATCATTTAACAAAATAAACATTTACTAATATGCTTATAATTAACATCGTCGAGCACTGTCAGTTTGACATTGTTGGAAGATGCTATGATATGGTGTAGGATAAAAAGGGGAGTTTTACAGTGTTGAGCACCGAGTAATTTTATCACAAAAATTACTAAACATTTGTAGCCTAGAGAAGCAGCTCCTGGACTTTATTGGTTCTTGCACCATTTTAAATTTGTTGTGAAGTGAATGGATGGAACATCACATCACGTGCACGTACCAGAGTTTGGGAATCTCTGGTCTAAAGAAACAAGAAATGGTTGGTCACATCTTAATTGACTCTCAATGCCAATTCAGGAATTGTGATTCCGGGTAGTCTAGTCACATGGAGTTCTGCACACCAGGCCTGAAGGAGCACCGTGATCAAAGACAGACAAAACAGAACACAAGCAGTAAACACTAGTTACTTCAGATACAGTCTCCTCTGTCTGTCTGACTGGAGAGCTTTCAACAAAGATTGCACCTTTAGAGTGGGTACGCTCTGGTGGGGACACTCTTCTACACTCTTGGATGATTTAGTTGGGGATTGGTCCTGCTTTGACAGGGCGTTGGACTAGATGACCTCCTGAGATCCGTTCCGACTCTGATATTCTATGATTCTCTAGGTAAGATAAAACCAAATTATATTATTCCCCAAATCAGTAGCGAGTCCTGTCTGTGTATCATAGATAACTAAAACAGTTTATAGATGGGCAAAGGAATTTCATTTAAGGGTTGGTGAATCTTGTTTGAATGATCACAGATAGAATAAACAGTTTATAAATGGGCAGAAATGAGTGATCATAACTACGACCCAGGAAACCAAAAGTATTTAACTTGGTTACTTAAAAGAAGCCATTCAAGGAGCAGTCTTGAGACAGGCAAATTAATGAATATAAAGAATCTTAAATTCAGATTAAATCCCATGATACCTCTGTGTACCAAGGTTAGCTGATGGCTTCTCTCCAGGACCATAGTTTGAACAAGCTGGTCTTTAACAGGAGAATCTGTTAGTACCCTAAATTAAAATAGCATTTCAATTTCCCATTCAAATTTATTACAAGAAAAGTTTAAATCTAAAGCCTTGGCCGTGGTTTTGCAAACTCCCATCTCACCAATGATGCTGAAGTCTTGGCAATGTCATCAAGTTGTAGAAGCAAAGTGCTGGACTGGAAGGTTGCTGCTTTAATAAGCTGTGCTGTGGCTTCTTTCTTCTTAGCTGTCTTGTTCCTGCTGTTTGCTTGCTTGAGAGATGAGATGTCAAGGCTGAATCCCAGCTCTGTCACTCCGAGTACAGAAGGGGGCCCGCAAGGATTTTAAAAATTAATACTGGCCCCTCCAGACTTGAATTAAACTCCCAAGGTTACAGCTTTTCTCTGACCTTGGCTTGGTAAACGCTGCCACCCCCCAAATGCAAACAACCCCCTTTGAACCCAGGAAGGAGCATTTGGGAATTCCTCCCTATGGGGTGCCCTCCAGCCATTTCACCCACTGCCCCCCCCCCCCCCCCCGGGGGGAAGACCTGAAAAAGGAAACAAAGGAAATTAGCTCTGGCCACCAGCTAATCAAATAAAATGCACAAATCTCTGAGGACACCAAAAATCCAATCCTGTTCTTAAAAAACAATCCTGTTCTTAAATTTTATTAAAAACAAAAAGAAAGAAAATACACCTGGAACTTAGGCTTTTGCTAGATTTTAAAAGAGCAAGTCCAAAAAATCAAGCACCCAAAATAGCTTTCTTGGGGGTTCAGCTTAAAGGTTACAAGCAAAACAAAAGCATCTGGGGTTAGCACAGAGGAATCCACAAGCCAATAAGGAATAAAAGAAATAACCCTAATCAAATCTAGCTAAACATTCTGATCTACTTACACATTGGAATTCAGATAAGTAGTTCTAGGCATGATCTGATGACTTATAATCATATCTGGCTTAGCTGCTTATAGAATGGCTGCTCTGACCCTTCAGCCCAGAGAGAACAGACAAAGGGAAAGTTTCTTTCACAATTTTAAAGAGTTCTAAATTCCCATCGGCTCTTTTGGTCAGGTGCCCACTTTTTTTCTTTACCTGGGGGACTTTTTAACCCTTTACAAGTAAAGCAAGCAAAGAACAGCTACCAGGAGGGATTTTACAGCTAACTGGCTGGCTGCGTGTCCATCAAAGGGAGCTATCCCCCCACTTTTTTTTATTACAGATGTTTTTTCTCTTTACAAAGCAGCGAGGTAAAGAAGGCCCACTTTCATGACCTAGTTTATAGCTCTGAAAACATATCCTAAGCATCACTCCTCTTTGAAGTATTCTGAATAAAGAATCCTCATTTTCTTTTACACAACCAGGTCTCTTTCTAAGACAGACGTAAATATCTCACAAAGTTTGCTTTCGTGAGATAAAGATCATATTTTAACCATAACAGTGCTTGTGCAAGGGGAATGTGCCTAGTTCTTTTGGAAGACACACTTGGTGACGGTTTGCCTTTTGATCAAATAATTCCTTGCTCTGCAACCTAGCATATGTAGTACATTTACAACTTGCAGTTAAGGACTCCTATCCAGTGTTCGATACAAATCACAATAACTAACACTTGCATACATTTTTCAAAACCTAGAATAAAAGAAAATAGTATAGAATGTTAAAAGCAAAATAAAAATTATAAAACTTCATTCCTGAGTTGTGTAAACACACTTGGAGGTAACAAATGTGAGGTTTTATGGGGAAGGTGGTGTCATCCTCTTTGACACTTGTGGTGTTTGTCACTGGTTGGTGAAACCGGAGAATTCCTAGGAATTTCCTTAATTAACTTGAATATTTCATTTAATTAAATAAGCAACCAAAAACATAAACATGCAAGCTATCCATATTTTCTCTAGCATAATACATATGAAAATAATTTTATATCTTAAAATGCAGGAAAGGTGAAGTCAAGACTGTAATAATTGTAAGATTGTAAAATTAGAATTAGAAATTATAATATTAACCATTTGTGCATCAATATTGAGATCTATTCCCCCAAAATGAGCTGCACAGTATAAATATCTATATAAATATCTTACTGATGCACAGCTGGAAGTAAAAACCAAAGCTGCTGCTTTATTGGAAAAATAGAGAAATATCATTGGCAAAATAAGAAAACTCTGCAGGGAAATAACCTTTCTCCTCAGGCAGGTCAGAGAGTTATAAGCACTCTAGCTAAGTATTTTATCAGAATCCCTGAAGACAATAATGAAAACAGTTTTTGGCTCCATACTAACATCTTACTTTACTTTCTTTCTGGTTATCCCTTTTGACACTAATAAGGTAAAGAACAGTGGTTCTGATCTCCCCTAAGCCAGTTTTGCATGTGGATTGTTCCACTGACTCTAAAGGAGTTACATCTGACGCAGATGTAACTGAGAGCAGGATTAGTGAATTTCGCAAATGTTTTTATTCTAATCATTTTATTCTGTAATTTAGCAGAGTTCCTGATTCAATACATTTGTACAATGCAGTCTGTGAAAGAGGAACAGTTACTGTTTCCATTTTGTGCTTGTCAGTGGGAAGAATTACTGAGGAGACTACAGTAGGTTTTGTGTCTACAACACAGCGATATAGTAATGCTGACCATAGATTTTTTTCATTTTATTGCCCGGTTCCTAAGACGATGCTGTTAAGAGGTCACTGTCAGGTGCAACCTCATCATTTTTTAAACAAATATCCTTACTTTGTATTTTTTATGCCTTTTATTTACTGAAATAGAAAGAAGTTTTACAATTTAATTTTCTTTTCACCATTCATATCTGTTTGCATGTCATTTAGATTAGGTGATGGCAATTGACTAATCCAGTTGTTCTCAAACTTTTTCATAATACGGGTGCCTTGTTAAGAGAGCTTCCAGTCATGATCCCTGTAGGTAGCCAATTGTTGTTCACTGTACATATATAACAATGCAGTGAAATTAGTTTCCAAAGTACATCTCTCAGTGTATGAATCTGCTTGGAAAAGAGACTATGGAGTGGAGATGTGATAGAAGTCTATAAAATCATGAATGGTGTGGAGAAAGTGAAGTGGGGAAGTGTTATTTACCCCTTCCCATAACACACACACCAGGGGTCACCTAACTAACTTAATTGGCAGCAGGTTTAAAACAAACATACGGAAGTACTTCTTCACACAATACACAGTCAACCTGTGGAACTCCTTGGCAGATGATGTTGTGAAGGCCAAAGCTATAACTGGGTTCTAAAAAGAATTAGATAAATTCATGGAGGATAGGTTCATAAATGGTATTAGCCAAGATGTCAGGGATACAACCCCTGCTCAGGGTGTCCCTAAACATCTGACTGTTAGAAGCTGGGACTGGAGGACGGGGTGGATCACTCGATAAAGTGCCCTGTTCTGTTCACTCACTCTGAAGCATCTGGCACCTGCCACAGTTGGAAGACTGGATACTGGGCTAGCAGGACCATTGGTCTGACCCAGTAAGGCCAGTCTTATATTCTTATTTCACTATAGCAATGATTTTGTATTGGTCACAGGAGTGTTGGAAGTTCCTAAGCTGCTTTAGAAGACGTCTAGTTGTAGTTCTGTGCAAAAATAATATAGGTTATTTGTGGCTTCAGGCTTTGTAAATTAAGCATAAAATATCCCATTGCAAACCACACAGATATAAAGTCTAGTAAAATCAGATTGTAAACTCACCAACCTACTCTATATGTATCAGTTTTATTTGTAGTCTGTCCTGATAGCCTGATATTATGGCTTTGCCTTTCTAAGCACAAGACCCAGCTTTGATATGTTTCCAGTTGTGCTTCTCCTTGTCTTATGAGTCTGAGAATGGCTATCTAACCTCTGCCCTATACAGGAGGAGGTGCAAAGTACTATTGCACCATAATTGGAACAGTCCTGGACACTCTTTGTAAAAAGAAAAAAATTGTCACAAACATTGATAGAAAAAAACTTGGGGTATATCTTTCTTCCTCTGTTTCTCTCTGATCACATTAGAGAAGACCCAAGTCCCTGGAAGCATGTCTACTATCTTTATCTCCAGATTTTCAGAAAATGTGGGGCAAATGCCAGTGGCATAGAGATAGTCAGTGGCATCAATGATAATATGGGGAGTTCTTCCTGGATTTTTTTCAATTAACTTTCCCTATCATTGCTAAAATGCCTTATAGAATCATAAAAATTAGAAATAGAAAAAGGCGTATTAGCCCTCTCCCTGCCAGTTCACAATTGTTCCTCAAGTGTATTTGGCAGTATTTTGCCCAGTGTCTTTTTGAATTTTCCAAGTATGTGGCTCCCCCTAGTTCCCTTTGCAAACTAAATTCTACAACTTGATTTTTTTTTTACTTTTAGGAAGTTCTTCCTGCTATTCATTCTTAATGTCCTTTAATTTCATTCCATTACTCTTAGTTAATTCCCCTTTACACATTTACAATATTTGTAGGCTGCTCATATCCTTTCCTTAACCACTTCTTTGGTAAGTTATTCATATTAAACTCTTATTAACCTGTACTTATGTCAGTTTTACTAACCCCCTGATCATATCTGATGCTGTTCTCTGTACTTCCTCCAGTTTGTCTGGTAATGTGGCCTGAATTGAACACAATATTTCACAGCATTCAAACAGAGAAGTTAGATAACATAAAATACTGTTGCTGGAAGGTTGCAATGTAACCTTAATAACCTTCTTTCTTAGAATTCAGAATAACACAAGAACCCCAGAACAGATAGAGACAAAGCAGGCTGCTCCCGATAACAGGCAGGCACTACTCCATCCACCTTACTTTAGGGCCACTGTCTGTGTGCTGATTGACTCTATTACACACTTCCCTAAAGAGCCCCTTCTAGCCTACAAGCAGGACAAGAAAACCCCTTACAAATTAAATGAATAGTCTACAATTTCAACACACTTTTCAAATACACCATATAGTATTCCCAGGATGGCCACATGATAGCGATACAGAGAGTGTACTAATATTTCCCTATCCTCCTCCTCCTAATATTTCTGTGTATGCATCCAAAATTGTGTTAGCCTTTCTGGGTGCCATCACCCAAGGCAAACTTGTATCTAATTTGCTGTCAGCAATTGGCAAGATCTTTCAGCATTCCTTGTTTCTACTACTGAATACTTGTTGCAGATTTCCCACAGATGCTAGTTTGTATTTTTCCAAGGTTCACTACATATTAACATCTACCAATGTTTCATACCTCTCTATATCCCTATTGTAGTATTTCTTCATTTTTTGCTAATATTAGAAGTAGCTGAGAGATGAGCACATGTGTTTACTTATTTCTTGGGGTATTAAAATTAACGTGTTGGTTGCTCCTCTGTAAACTTTAGAGTCTACATCATTCTTGCATGTGAACAGAGGACTTGTTGGTCACCACCACTATTTTTTGTTGCTTTCTCCCTAGTTGTCATCCTCCGTCTCCTTTTTAATTTTTCTAGCCCTTTTGCTGGATTTTGAGAGGTTGTAAAACATACATTCCACATGACAAACTACCTGTGTTTAGTTTTGACCATGCAAATAATAAACCATCAATGTACAGAAGCTGTCCACTTCATTCCATGGTGACATTATACTTGAGTTTCTACATCACAGCAGCCCGGTGCTCAACAAGAAGTGTCTCAGAACAGTAGATCTCAGCACAATAAGGGTTACTGAAGTGAACAATACATAGGGAAATGATGTACTCTTTTTTTACATGACTATACTGTTCAGACACTACAGCGAACAACACACTATAATAAACCTTTCACATTAAGGACTATTAGATAAAAGCAAGGGCATTATTTTTGGCTTTGGAGTGAACCTTATTATTTCCTGTCACCTTATTAAGCTCTCAGCATAGAATTTGCCCAGGCACATGCATTTCTATTGGTAAGCAATGAAAAAGTTGCCATTTATTTGAAGAAGGATGAAGATTGCTGCATTCTTTGCCAAAAAGAAATACAGTGTATCATCCACATCACAACTTGGCTTCGGTGTCTTAAATCAACTGACTTTTGAAAAAGCTGTATTAGGCTTCTGGTACTAAGTCTGCTTCTTCTTTGCAGTTTGTGAGACTGGACAGGGCTGGAGATTGATAATGGGATATAAAATCTTTTTCCTATGGCACTGGTTTGAATCAGGGTTAGCATGAGTGTGGCCATATCTCATTATCAAGTGGAAATGGCACTGAGACCAATATGAAATTAGTTGCTCCCCCAACGGCTTAGTGGTTGCAATGTACTAGCCGGGGTAAACATTGAGCAACTGAGACAATTTTGGGCACAATCAGAGTCATGGGTTGATTGCTATATCCATACAAAAAAGTTGGTAGAATGTCAACCTTAAGAAATCCTGTTGTTTTTTTAGGGGGCTGTATATGGAGAACCCCTTCCCCAAATGACTCCAAATTTGGATCACTATCTGTACCTTGCAGCCCCATGATGCACATCAAATGTAAATATATTATGAGTAAGCATGTAGATATTAGAGCACTTAAAAGAATCAGCCTTTAAACAGAAAGGAATTTTGAACCTTAATTTATGCAGAGCTATAATACTGTAAAAAGTATTAATATACCTTACTTTGCGGATTGACAGGTATATTAAAATGTGTATTAGTGCAGTATAGCGAATGTTGTCAATAGAAGGGATTCCTTATCAATAGCAATTTATCAGTGGTCCAGATGTCTACGATTTCTCAAGACTTTATCCTCATTCCTTTTACTCATGAAAACAAGTATTAAATAAAAGCATACTGTAGAATTGTGAGAATAAATTAAATTATCATGCTAATAAATTAAAATATTAGCTATTTTCCCCTGTAATTTGTTGTGTATAAGTTATTGTCTTGGCTAATACTTTGTTTAGTTTTTTTTTAAAGTATATCTTGTTAACACTGTTGCTTCTGCCAAAAGTGTCATGATCTTTAATCACCAGCACTAGTTAATCTCTTGTTTTCCATTTCATGGGAGGGACAGAAATTCCAGAAATGTATCTGCCTGATCCATCCAAAGACTCCTGAACCCTGCCTATCTCCCAGAGTCCTTCTCTTCCAAAACATCTGGGCCTCGCTTTCCAGACTGGTGATCCACTTGATGGAGTTCTCCAGGTACATCGCCCCCAGCCAGCCCCACTCCACTCAAACTCAAGAACCCTTACTATAGGCTGATCTATGCATGGGTTTTGTACCAGTGTAATGTTTTCAGTTAGGGACATGATTTTTTTTGTTTGTTTTAGCTGTAAGCATAGTACGAATGAGTTCGCACCTGACATCTAGTGATGAGCTAGGGAAAAGACTTCAGGAGCTGACTGTCTTTACATAAACACACCTACTTTGCCTAGGTGTGCAGCAGAGGGAAATGCTCTGCCAAAATGATCAATTTTGGCTGGTGCTGGGTTACTAATCACTCTAGTATTTTAATGCAGGGTAATGGAATATTGTTATCCTAACTGGATGAGTAAAGGGCAGTGGAACTGTGCTTAATCTGCCCTGATTGCAGAGAGTCACCCTAAACTGAACCTCACTTACAGGGTTACAGCAATGCAATAGTGCTGTAGTGCAGATGCTCCTATGCTGGCAGGAGAGCTATTCCCCGGGCATAGTTAATCCACCTCCCTGAGAAGTGGAAAATGTCACTGGGAGAAGTTCTCCCTGTGACTTAGTGCGGTCTACGTGGAGGGTTAGGTTGGTATAACTATGTTACTCAGGGAGGTGGATATTTTAACATCTCTGTGTGATGTAGTTAAATCCATATAGGTCTGTAGTGTAGACCTGGCCTAAGTCCTAGAGATCATTTGACCTTCCCCCTTCCCACTGTTTAAAGACTGAGCTGATTAGACTTAATAGAGAGTCTTGGTTTTAGGAAGAGATCACTAGAGCTGAAATCCCTGATAAGCAGCTGCTGTGCCTTAGACCTGGTGTGGGACAGTGCTGCAGTGAAAGAGTAACAGTGAGGTTCCTCACGACTCACTGAGAGCTGCGTTAAATGGCGGAACCTCAGAATGTGGCATCGCCGAGAGTAGCAGGTGGCAGCGGAGAAGCAGCAGCAGTGCCCGAGTGAAGGATGGTGGCAGAGTGAATGCGGCAGACAGCAGTGCCAGGTGGCAGAGTTAGCGACTGCTGCAGTGGGTGGTGACGGCAGAGTGAAGGGCAGCAACTGTGAGTCAGTTGCAGAGATGTCAGCAGCCGCTGAGGCATTGCTCAATGTTCCCCTCCCCCCACTCTGAAGGTGGGACTTGGACCCATATGAACGCACCTCTGAACTCTGGGTCTTTGCTGACTAAGCACAGACAACTGTGAGTGGGGTGCAGTGGAGGGAGAGGGGAGTGATGCACTAAAGGGCGCCATATGGGAAACTGAGGCAAAGGACACTGCCAACCGTATTGTGGGGTTGGGTTATGATAACATGTTTTTCAATGTTAATTGTGGTGTTTTCCCAAACTAATGCGTGGTTCCCTTTCCCTTTTAATAAAAGCTTTTTTTTGTTTTTTTGTTATGCAGACTCGGTGCTTGTGAGTGAGGAAGTATTGCCTCTTAGAGGCGCCCAGGGTGGTGTTAAGTTTTCCCAGGCTACTGGGTGCGGGCTCAAGCCAGTTCTGTGTTGTAGTGTTAAGAGGAACCCCTAGATACTGAATCTAACCCTCGTTACTGCCAACTTCAGCTGACAGAAGGGTTACATAACTGATATAGCTATTCCAGTACCACAGCTAGTGTGGATGCAGTTATATCACTATAAAGGGGTCTTATATGTACAGTTTATTGCTCTTTTGCAAACTCTTTTTGAGTTCAGATCTCTTCATCTCTACAGCTGCAAGATTTTATGGTTGAAAGTTTGAAATTTGGCCTTGAAATATCCCCCCTGAAGGAGAAGTACATAACAGGAGTGTTCCAGGGAAAACAGTCAAACTAGCAGAGCAGATGAACTGTACGTATGTGTGTGTGTGTGCACGCACGCTGCTGTAGCACTTTAGGGCTTGTCTCCACTTATTGGGGGATCGATGCGCAGAGATCGATTCATTGGGGGTCAATTTAGCAGGTCTAGTGAAGACCTGCTAAATCAACTGCCGATCGCTCTCCCATTGACTCTGGTACTCCAATGGAATGAGAAGCATAAGATAAGTTGATGGGAGAGTTTCTCCCATCAACCCAGTGCGGTGTAGACACTGCAATAAGTCAACCTAAGGTACGTTGACTCCGGGCAAGTCTACACTACGTGGCTGAATTGACCTAAGTTATACAACTCCAGCTCCAGGGCTCTGCTTGTTAGAGATCTGATCTCTGTGGAATGAATTCCTGCGAGCTACCATGAAAAACACATTACTTGTGTGACTGGTTCCCCCTTTTCCTTCATGCCAAATTTCTCATTGATGCCTCTGAATATGAAGGGGGAGAAAACCTTCTGACATTTCCTTGCCCTCTGTTTTACTCTCATTTTGCAGCAGTGAATTTAAATCAGTCCCAGAGAATATCACTCGCTTTGATAGAAAACCTGACATTCTTTGTGTTTTTCTATGATATATTCTTTGAATTAGGAGTGAGAGCTATTGGGGCGGGCAAAGCTAGTTAGCTGCAGGAAGAGTAGAGGGAATTTATTAAGTTTATTTTAACCATCTGTGAACAAACAAAATATTAAATTATAACTTAAAATGTGGCTGGGGATGGGATGGAATCTTCAGTTGCCATGGAGAGAGAATAAGAAATAGATGATTTGTATTACAGGTCAAAAAGATGTTAGTAACAGGAACTTATTATTTAGCATGTACCAAGCGCTGTCCAAATATCATTGAACAGCTGTATACAAGAAAATAGAATAGAATTAATCTGTGAGTGGGTTGTGGGAGGGGAGTTCGAGAAAGGAATTTTCTTCTAAATATATTTAACATCACGGCTCAGAAGACTTAGAGAAGATTTATTGCTATAAAACTTGTTGCATGTCATCAACTTAATAGGAATATTAAATAAAACATGTCTCATACATCATGAAATCTTAGAGTTGTTGGAACCATTCAATTCTATCTGTAAATTCACAGGAGGAAATAGGTAGACATCTGATTTCAGATTAACAAGGATTTTCATGAATAGTACTGTTCTTCATTCCCAACCTGCTTTACAAAGATTTTCAATATCTGTGTGAAGTAGCTAAGTATTATTCCCATCCTATAGCTGGAGTAACCCAGGCAGAGGTAAGTGACCTGTTTAAAATCCTAGGGCAGTTAATGCCAGAGAGAGGACTAAACCATAAGAACCTCAAGTTGCCAGTCCTCTGCTTTTGGCCACTAGCCCACACTTCTCTTTCAGACTCAGCCTATTAGACCCTCCTCGGAGTCACCTTTAGAAGCATTTTGAATTCTCTTTCACAAGGAATAAGTCCAGTGGGAATTCTGGAGTTGTTCACAAGCCTGAAGCTTGTGATACTTAAAGATGGTAGTTAAAGCTGATTTGGGGTACAAGTTTGGATACAGATTGTTCTAAGCCACGGGGAGGATCTTCTTGGTGATGCCAGCACCTGACAGTGTAGGGATGGGATCCCTTCACAGGAGACACTGAAGGAAATCCTTATGTCTATTGCGTGAACAGGGAGGAAAGGCTCTATTTTTCTTCTTCCCTCATTTCCTTTCAACTATTTTTTACAATATTACAGACATTGACTGCAAAGGAAGTTGCTTTGCCTGCCATCCCCCCATCTGGCCCCTTCAGAGATGAAGGCACACTACTCCTAATTCCCTTTGACCTTTCTGTAGGGCAAGCAGCCAGCATTCTCACCCCAGGAAAGGCTCATTTTCCTGCTGCTGCCAGCGCAGCACAGAGCCTTGCCACAGGGAATTTACTGTTTACTGTGTGATACCATCTGCAACATGCTGACGTTAAGGCTCAGGGCAACTCCACCAATGCCTATTTTTGCTGGCCATCCTGAAGATGTCAGACATGGGAGCAGCCCACCCAGTCCCCGAAGATAAGGGGGAGTTGGGGAGAAGAGTGGGTTTGGGCTGTTACAGTTCACTCAGCTCTGGAGATGATAACACGTGGAAGGTCTAGGGCCTGCAGTGGGAGAAAGAATGAGGGGTGAAGGAACTTCCCACATTTGCTATGAATGTGGCATGTCACGTGGGGTGTTCACTTGGAGTCCGAGTGTACGTGAACCTGAAACTCAAAAGAAAACAGAAGCATTGCAGATCTATTGAAACCCATAAGAGCTGCAACTAGTAGGATTTGTACAGCCCTGCCTAGGGGTTACCAAGCACCATTAAGCCAACATTTGCAATAGCTAACACTGCAAGTGAAATGAGTATTTAATTTACAGTTTCTCACCCTTGCAGTAAAATAGTCAATCGGCTCTTTCTATAACAGACACAAAGATATCTTATCACTAAGTTCTCTCGGTTCTGCAGTGACTCCTATCTGTTTCCCACACAAGCATCCTTTGTGTGTCCTGAAAGGTTCCCAGGGGCTGACAGCTGTGAAAGAAGAACTCCTCAGCTGGCATGGATTGAGCTAAAATTTGCTGTGACACAACACATTTCTTGCCTCAGCTGGTGGTGCTGGGAATTAAACTGCAGTTCTTGAAAATAGAGCCCTTTCATGCCAGTTCTCAAGAGTGTCTTTGACTCAAGACTTTTAAAATTTAGCATGGGCTGAGTTAGCCTGGCTAGTGGGAAATCGCTCATGATGGCTGTCTGTGACACTGAAGACAATTGGAATGTGGAATAGGTGTACCTTTGCTTAATATTTTTTTTAAGAATCCAAAGCACAGATAAATAAAAAAACCTAGAACAAGCTGCTTGTTATCCACTTGGTGAATCTACCATATGCTTCCCCTTATGCTTGGGAGGAGCTCTCCATAAACATCCATAAAACTAATTCATTAGCCTCGTTCAAAACCCTTCTTGAAATTCTCCTTTGCCATGATACCTACAATGAACTTAACAAAGTCTAGGTGGCTGGTGCCCTGAGACCATTTTGTTTTCACAGTGTACAGAAGTTTTTGATCTTTTAACTTCTGTAGGTTTACTGAAGTTTCTGAATCTTACAGGATTAGATGAAAGGATGGATAAAGTCCAGAGATGAGCAGTACAGAAATGCCGGATTAACTCGGGTACCTGTTGGCACTGTACTATCCATGGGGCATGCACCTGGGGACTAACAACAAGAATTTTTGCTAGAAGCTGGGGATGTATCAGTTGGAAGCAACAGAGGAGGAGAAAGACCTGGGTGATTGATCCATCACAAGATGACTATGAGTGACCAGTGTGATGTGGCCATGAAAAAGACTAATGCAATCCTAGGATGTGTCAGGCAATGTATTTCCAGTAGAGATAAGGAAGTGTTCATACCATTATACAAAGTACTGGTGTGACCTCATTTGAAATATTGTGTGTAGTTCTGGCCTCCTGTGTTTAAGAAAAATGAATTCAGACTGGAACAGGTGCAGGGAAGGGCTACCAGGATGATCAGAGGAATGGAGATCTACCTTATGAGAAGAGAGCTTGGCTTGTTTAGTGTAACAAAACGAAGGCTGAGGGGAAATATGATTGCTCTCTATAAATACATCAGAAATATAAATACCGAGGAAGGAGAGGAGTGTTTAAGTTAAGGGCCATTGTTGGCACCAGAACAAATGGATATAAACTGACCATCAATAAGCTTAGGCTTGAAATTAGGCAAAGGTTTCTAACTATCACATGAGTGAAGTTCTGGAACAGCCTTCCAAAGGGAAAATGGGAGGCAAAAAACCTAATTTGCTTCAAGACTGAACTCAATAGGTTTATGGAGGGGACGGTAGGATGAGATTGCCTACAATGGCATATGGCCCTGTTGTCCTCGATTTGAGGGGTGTATATATCCCAGAATGTGATCAAGCTAATTGCAACCATATTATGTGCATTCAGCCATCATGAATTAATGAAATAGAACACCACAGAGTTAAGGGTTAATTTGGAGACAGGCTTTCAGAAGCAAGGTCAAAATCTAGCTGACAGTTTCTGCTAATCAGAATGGGAGGAGGGGACAGACAAGTAAACAACTGAGACTGAAAACCTTGGTGGCTGGAAAACCTTGAGTCTAAGGGACTCTGATATGAAAAGTTAATTGAAAGTTAGAAAAGTGATGATACAGTAGGGGTCATTATGATCTATGCGTTTTGTAGAAGTTAGTTATAAAAGAATAACTAATAGAGTGTACTTTGGAGCAGTTCTCGGAAGCTATCTTGAGAGATGTTTTTCCTGGTACTTTTTTCCCCCAACAGGTGAGCAACTTGCCACTGTGAACCTGCTGTTAATTACTCAGCACTGTTCCAGATGTTAGGTAAATATCTGGGATGTTCTAAACCTATTGCTTATGTCTGTGTATGCTTAAATCTAATAAACTGCAGTGTTAGACAAGAGCATAAGTTACTTGCATTTAATCCTTGATCAGACAGAATTGCTGTGTTCCTACTGATTTATTCCTGACACCGCTTGGAGTGAAATAGTTAAGTTGCCCCTGCTGGGGGTTCTGAAAACCCTGAGTAACAGCCCATCCGCGACTGCTATTAGCAAATATCTCGAGTGGCCAGACATGGGATGCTAGCTGCCAAGTTACTACAGAATTACTAGCTGCTAAGGTGTCTGGCTGGTGGGTCTTGCCCATATGCTCAGGGTCTAACTGATTGCCATATTTGGGGTCAGGAAGGAATTTCCCCCCAGGACAGATTGGCAGAGACCCTGGGTTATTATTTTTTTTTTGCCTTCCTCTGCAGTTTGGGGCACAGGTCACCTCCTGGTTTGAACTAGAGTATACGGTGGATTCTCTATAATTTGAAGTCTTTAAATCAAGATCTGAGGACTTCAGTCACTCAGACGGAAGTTATTTGCATGTTTCTTTTAAGATAGTTTTTCTTTGCAGCTTTTTATTTTATTAGTTACTTTTTGAACAATACATCCTTCCTACACTACAAGTAATAAGTAATACCACTAATTATTATCACAGCCTTCCTTTACTTGCTGATTGGGGCCTTTTCCTCACTAGCCAGAAACCATAAAGCAAATATTTTATTTTCTTAACCAAACTTAAGCTAACTTTAATTTCATAACTATCCTCTCTATTCCCCACCTTAAAACCCACATACAGGTTGTACTATATTAAGCATTTAAATTACACTGATAATGACCACAATTTGGAATGACAATCTCCACCCTGGATGTAACCCCATACTGTATGCTTGTTTCCACCGGTAGGGGCTAGCCAATTCCCAAATTCCTTGTTCCACCTTATTATTTTGTTATCGCATTTCAGTAAGGAGTTCAACGGTTCTGGCCTTTACACTTTTAAGATCCATGCTTAAAGGAGGAATAGGATGCCCAAACTCAGGTACTGCATTTCAAGCATCCTTCTGCAATTTTAACTTTGCCTATATTTCAGTTACGTAGTGAAAAACTGGTAGGGGATATAACTTTTTATCACCACAGGAAATTCAGGTGTGAAAACAGCAAATAGGCCAATTAAAATAACATTCCCTGGGTCTATAGTGGAAATGGTCCTTTCCAGTCACCACACGATATTTGCCATTCCCGGTATAGGTAGTTTTTACTTTACCAACTTTCCAGCATCTCAGCTGTACTGTGCCATGTGCAGAATGTTCCCCCAAAGCGAACCCACATGCTAGCAACTCTGTAAGACATAACTTGTTAGTGTCTCCCTGATGCAAACAGCAGTACAAGTATGGGGCTTTCCAGACCTTGTCATTGACTTGCAACAGTATTTGAGGATGGAAAACAAACTTCTTCCACACCTTATGGGCTGCAATGGTTTCACATTTAACTTCGTGATATTGGATCCTTGTTAATTTCCTTACCCTGCACCAACTGGTGTCACCTCTCTTGGACCAAGTTTTTAACATTTCTGCTGTGTTAAGAGGGCAAATTTTCTTGCTCCTTCTCATTTAAGTCTGCTTTTACTTTGTATCTCCCATACACTACACCCGTTGTTATTATTAGAACACAGTGACTTAATCCCATACTTAAAAGCAAATACAACGTATATATTATATACAGTTAACAAAGGTTCATTAATGAGTCCTTGGTTTTGCTCATTCAATGGATGCAGTCCTTCTGCTGCTAGCTTCTACTGAAATGCTGGGTCATGTTCCCACAGGATCTCTGTCAGCTTGGTTTCAGAGTGACATACCAGTCCCACACAGCTCAGCTCCCAGGCCAATTCCACCAAGTGACCTTTGCTTTTCTTGCTGCCCCCCCTTGGCCCGCTCATGCATTTTAAAACACAAGTTTTGTTCAGAAAGTCCTTTCAACAGTTCACAACCACATTCCACCAGATTCATTAGGGAACTGCAGATTGGTAAAATTCAATGACACTGGCACATAAACTGAACATCATTGTACAATATTTTCTTAGTAGCTTTTACCCTAAGCCATTAGCTGGATTTGTTTCCAATTGCTTAGTTTTAATACAATTCTTCTTCTTCCATTTACAAAACATTGCTGTGTAGCTTTTCACTCCCTAATAACTTTTACTTTACATCACAGTTAATGGTTAAGCTCCATTTCTTATATTCACTGATCTTCCCTGGTGTTGGGTTGGTTTCTGCTTCCAAAGCACACAGCCAACTGAGAAAGAAAACACAACCTATTGTGGCTCCTCTCTGGAGCCCTTTTCGGATTTTAATTAAGTAGCATGTTTTGTTTACACTTATTTTATCCCTATTACTGTACACACTGCATGTTCTATGGGAATGCACACTCCTTCCATAATTAAATTCCCTCTCTTTATTTGCCATAACATATTAGCCATATTAATTTGCACATAAAGTGGAACTGTGTATTTTGTGCTTACAGAGTTTTCATGTCCTTCTATCAGAGTGACTGTCTGATCACTGAGAACCACTCAGTGTTCTTAACACTGCTTCTCTTGTGCCCCACTCCTACGTGTGGCTCTTATTATTAATTTATTTATTTTCCTTCTGCAGCTCTTTCAGGTGTTACTTTATTACCAACAAAATGAGGGTCTCTCCCCAGTATCCTGGTTCTGGCCGCCCCTTTAGTCCCTATTTGCATTTACTAATTCATCTTTAAGATTGATAGCCTAATTTTAAAAGATGTTGACCTTTGTAAAAGCATTGAGCCACCCGAAGGGTTAACTAACAAAGTTAAAACTGCCAGGAGAGGTTGACTGCTCCCCACAGAATGTCGGTCAGCTTTGCAGCCTTGAATGAAAAATTCAAATGGATTTGTAGTGGAATCTTTTAAAAGCCAATTCATTTTAAACATGTAAAATAGGGTTTTGAAAACCAGGAGTGTTTGTTTAGGTCCTTTAAAACCTTGCATGATTACACAAATGTATTTGCGTTTCTTTTAAACATTTTGCTCAACACCCCATATTTTTTACACAGCTGTACCCAGATTACATTCCCTGCTTGTATATTTGGAGACAGGGAAGTTCAAATGGAAATGCTTGTGTCGATGCACAATGAGATGCATCCTGGGTAGGTATCCCAGTGCGCAACTCACCACCATCCAGCGCACTGTCTTGGGAAGTTTGGGTAATGCATGATGAGCCCAAAATGAGACGCACAGGGGTGACTGGGAACAAGGGGCCAAGTTCTGACTTTGCAGCTGTCTCCATTCCACAGTGTCATCTGTGTCCCATAATTTTCATGCCTTTTTTCAAATCCCACAAAGCCGCGCGGCCCTCCTCGCTGTCTGCCATCTCTGATAGAAGCATGGAGTCTGCACAGCTCTGCACTCTTGTCTTCACTGTTGAAAGCACAGGGCGCACAATCCTGCAGTGCTTGCAGACCTGCAAGAAGAACTGCATCAGTGACGAATATGACAATTTCTTGGAGCACAGTTTGCTGGGGGACATAGTGAGAACCAACTCAAGGTTGTCAGCAGCATTCATAGAGCAGCTACAGATGGTGAAGCGCCACTTCTGGGCCCAAGAAATGAGCACTAACGGTGCAAAAGCCAATGGTGATTACACTGTGGAAACTTGAAGCACCAGATTACTACCAGCCAATGGGAAATCAGTTTGGAGTCAGGAAATCCACTGGTGGGGGGCAGTTATCATGCAAGCATGCAGGGCCATTAATTGCATCCTGCTACACAGGATGGTGACGTGGGAACACAGAGGATGGATTCGCTGCAATGGGGTTCCGAAACAGTGGTGAAGTGATAGACAGCACACATATCCCTATTTTGGCACCAGACCACCTTGCCTCAGAGTACATCAACAGAAAGAGCTACTTTTCTATGGTTATGAAATCATTGATGGATCACTGTGGACACTTCACCAACATTAGTGTAGGCTGGTCAGGGAAGGTGCATGATGATCTCATCTTTAAGAACACAGGACTTTTTAGAAAGCTGCAAGCAGGGAATATAACATTGTCAATACATCTGTTAATTTTGTGTGTGGCTTGTCCTATGTGTTGTATCACGTTGTCAGTAACAAGTAATTGGGTGCTTTTAGACCTGCTAAGCACTTGGTAGCAGATGTTGCAAACTAATAAAGATGTTATGTTTTAAATAACAGACATTTATTTTGTAAAAGAATTCAGTGCAAAAAACCCCACTACAACATTTGAGAACAAATATATTTAAAACATAATAAAAACGTAATAAATTAAGAACACAGAACTTATGATGGAGAAAGAAAAATTATGTGCATTTCAGCTATACACACACCTGTGTACAGGAAACTGTGATTGTCTTTAACGTCCCCCACGGTGGAGAGGTAAAAGTAGGGCAGTGACCCCTGATGCCACATGGAATGTTGAGGGGGGTATAGGGAAGTCCAGATGTTGAGTTCTCAATGGACTTGCAGAGGGAGGTGAGACTGGGATGGCTGAAACTGCAAGTCAACCAGAGTCTGCAGCGTCTGTGTTTGCTGCCTGAGGAGCCCCATTATGTCCTGGTTCATCTACCTCTCCTTTTCCTGCTGGTACTCCTGGGCCTTTCTCTTCTCCACTCTTTCCTTCTCCAGGCTGTCTGCAATGTTCATCCTCCAGGCCCTGTGCTCACGGTCTGATGCAGCACTGGCTTGCAGGATCTCACTAAACATGTCCTTCCAAGTCCTCTTCTTTCTTCTGCTTATCTGGTTCAGGTGTTCTGCAGGCGTGGAGGGGGAGACCCTGAAGGATGCAAAGGAAAGTGAAAGTTACAATGCAGAACTTACTCCCCTTGCTCCTCTGAAGTTGTGAGCACTACATTCTCACTTCTGCTTGGGATTGCTTGAGCACAGCACCAGCCATGATAAGTATGGACCAATGAGGGTTAGGGAAATGAGGAGGGAATTGCTCAGTTGAATGAATCTTGTAGTGTAGCCCAATGGCACTGAATCCTAGCACCATTTTCCATTGGCAGTGGGGATTTTAGCTGATATCTCAGTCCTGAGGGTAACAGGTGCAGAGAGAGTCCAGCTGCTGCTGGCATCCCGAAGCCACCCAGACCCGTATGCTGCTAGCCTGTGTACTGCAATGGTGTCTGCTGAAGTAATCGCTGATTAGCATGGGAAAGTGTCCTGCCATGGGGGAAGAAATAAGGCAGCCCTCCCTGGAAATCTTCAGCAGAGGATTGCAGAGTACCTCCATGAAAGCTTCATCAAGATCTCTCAGGAGGATTCAAGGGACATCCCCGTGCACACAAACAAGCTGCTCCACGGGGTCCCCCTGCCTAACTTTAGAGGGGAATGAAAAGCAGATAACAACTCAACGTCTCTTGGTTGTACAATATGTATTCTAGCATGAATAAATTATTGAAAAATCAAAAGCTTTTCCTGCTATTTTGAGGATGCCACCTCCTGCATTGGGCTCGCCCATGCTCAACTGGCAGGACTGTCTGGACTCCACTGGAGTCAAGAACATGTCTTGGCTTGCTGTGCAGCTGGATTCTCCGGTCGCCTCTCCCCCATCCTCCTTCTCTTCGTCGTCCACCTCCTCCTCACTTCACAGCAGGGCCCTATGACTCAGGCTTCTTGGATGCTACGTGTGTGTGATGGGGTCTTCGCCGAGTATGGCGTGCAGCTCTTTGTAAAAGCGCCAGGTCTGCGGCTGTGCAACGGTTTGATTGTTGGCCGCCCTGGCCTTCTGGCATGCCTGCCACAGCTCCTTAGCTTTCATGTCACACTGTTGCTGGTCCATGTCAGACCCCTTTTCTTGCATCCCCTGAGCAATAGTCCATGTTTCCGTGGCTGGTTCAGAGCTGTGCCTGACAGCCTCTTCTCCCCACAGGCCCAGGAGATCCAATATCTCCGGTCTACTCCAGGCTGGAGCGTGTCTGGAGCATGTAGCCAGCATGAGCAGCTGGACACTTGCACTCAGCAATGGAGAGCTGCTTGGTGTGCTTGCCAAGCTGGGAAATCAGGAAAAGAAATTTCAAAAATACACCAGGCTTTAAAGGGGAGGTGGGACTTCCAGCCTCTGTGACCCCAGGGGAATGGAGCTCACAATAGGGACCAGAGCTGTCAGTGTCTGGTATTGTGGGACAGCTGCTGGAGGACTACTAAGGTCAACATAGGTAATGCAGTATCTACATTTGCACTGCGTCGACCACAGTACATCAACTATGGCTCAACGCCACTCGGGGAGGTGCCGTTATTATGTTGGCATAACAGGGCATTCACATTGGTGGAGACAAATTTTAATGTAGACACATGCATGTCTAGGTCGATGCAAAGCAGCTTACGTCAACATAACTTTTGTAGCTTAGACCAGCCTCAGTACAGTCCTTGAAGGACTGCTGCTTTTTATTTGGATTTATGCAGACACTGTTTTCTCCCTGATCTCCCAGGAATCTTTTCCATGTAGTTTATTTCTTCCTCTACAACTTTAATTTGCCTTTTATGCTTTTTACATTCATCCCTCAAGGTGGCACATTTTGTTTGTAAAGATTTAGCCACCAAATCCAAACTCTATATAACACAGCTGCCTTAGTTGTGCTTTCTTTACTCTGGAATTGTTTAAGAAGGCAGTATTAACATTGTCACCATGATCACCCATGGGCCTTTTTCTTTTAAAATATCTGTGGCATTCCAGGGTCTTCCACTGTGCTTTGCCAACAAGCTTTCCATCTAGGTATCCAAAGTACAGTACCTTCCATTTCCCTTATGTTACGGATTTTTCTCTTTAGAAGAGAAATTATAGTGGCCCCAGAGGACAGGTCACTACCTCTTCACTATGTGGTTCAGAGCAATTGAAATTAATGTCAGGGGTCATAGAATCATAGAATATCAGGGTTGGAAGGGACCTCAGGAGGTCATCTAGTTCAACCCCCTCCTCAAAGCAGGACCAATCCCCAACTAAATCATCCCAGCCAGGGCTTTGTCAAGCCTGACCTTAAAAATCTCTAAGGAAGGAGATTCCACCACCTCCCCAGGTAACCCATTCCAGTGCTTCACCACCCTCCTAGTGAAAAAGTTTTTCCTAATATCCAACCTAAACCTCCCCCACTGCAACTTGAGACCATTACTCCTTGTTCTGTCATCTGGTACCACTGAGAACAGTCTAGATCCATCCTCTTTGGAACCCCCTTTCAGGTAGTTGAAAGCAGCTATCAAATCCCTCCTCATTCTTCTCTTCTGCAAACTAAACAATTCCAGTTCCCTCAGCCTCTCCTCATAAGTCATGTGCTCCAGGCCCCTAATCATTTTTGTTGCCCTCTGCTGGACTCTTTCCAATTTTTCCACATCCTTCTTGTAGTGTGGGGCCCAAAACTGGACACAGTACTCCAGATGAGGCCTCACCAATGTTGAATAGAGGGGAATGATCACGTCCCTGGATCTGCTGGCAATGCCCCTACTTATACAGCCCAAAATGCCATTAGCCTTCTTGGCAACAAGGGCAAACTGTTGACTCATATCCAGCTTCCGTCCACTGTAACCCCTACGTCCTTTTCTGCAGAACTGCTGCCTAGCCACTCAGTCCCTAGTCTGTAACAGTGAATGGGATTCTTCCATCTTAAGTGCAGGACTCTGCACTTGTCCTTGTTGAACCTCATCAGGTTTCTTTTGGCCCAATCCTCTAATTTGTCTAGGTCCCTCTGTATCCTATCCCTACCCTCCAGCGTATCTACCACTCCTCCCAGTTTAGTGACATCTGCAAACTTGCTGAGAGTGCAATCCATGCCATCCTCCAGATTATTAATGAAGATACTGAACAAAACCGGCCCCAGGACCAACCCTTGGGGCACTCCGCTTGAAACTGGCTGCCAACTAGACATGGAGCCATTGATCACTACCCGTTGAGCCCGACAATCTAGCCAGCTTTCTATCCACCTTATAGTCCATTCATCCAGCCCATACTTCAACTTGCCGGCAAGAATACTGTGGGAGACCGTATCAAAAGTTTTGCTAAAGTCAAGGAATAACACATCCACTGCTTTCCCCTCATCCACAGACCCAGTTATCTCATCATAGAAGACAATTAGGTTAGTCAGGCATGACTTGCCCTTGGTGAATCCATGCTGACTGTTCCTGATCACTTTCCTCTCCTCTAAGTGCTTCAGAATTGATTCCTTGAGGACCTGCTCCATGATTTTTCCAGGGACTGAGGTGAGGCTGACACTGGCCTGTAGTTCCCCAGATCCTCCTTCTTCCCTTTTTTAAAGATGGGCACTACATTAGCCTTTTTCCAGTTATCCTGGACCTTCCCTGATTGCCATTAGTTTTCAAAGATAATGACCAATGGCTCTGCAATCACATCTGCCAACTCCTTTAGCATCCTCGGATGCAGTGCATCCGGCCTCATGGACTTGTGCTCGTCTAGTTTTTCTAAATAGTCCCAAACCACTTCTATCTCCACAGAGGGCTGGTCACCTCCTCCCCATACTGTGCTGCCCAGTGCTGGGAGCTGACCTTGTTTGTGAAGAAGGAGGCATAAAAAGCATTGAGTACTTCAGCTTTTTCCACATCATCTGTCACTAGGTTGCCTCCCTCATTCAGTAAGAGGCCCACGCTTTCCTTGACTTTCTTCTTGTTGCTAACATACCTGAAGAAACCCTTCTTGTTACTCTTAACATCTCTTGCTAGCTGCAACTCCAAGTGTGATTTGGCCTTCCTGATTTCACCCTTGCATGTCTGAGCAATATTTTTATACTCCTCCCTGGTCATTTGTCCCTTCATGGTTGCCAGAAATACTGGAATTATTAATAATTGAAATTATTAATGTTAGTATGGGAGACCACCAGACACTAATTTAACCATGAATTTCTTTATTAAGTCCAAAGACCAAATGGTATTTTACATAATTGCTCTAAACATGCCAAACAGTCTAAAAATAGGTAGTCACCCCAGTTTGAAGCAGTTTATCCTGCTACTTTCCTTCCTCCAAGCCCTCCCCTGCCTTGCTTACCAGCAGAACAGTGTTTCTTTTCAGACAGTTTTCCTTTTTCTCGTTACTTTTTATTTTATTAGTTACTTTTTGAAGCATACATCCTTCCGACAATGCAAGTAATAACAAATGCCACTAATTACTCTCATGGCCTTCCTTTGCTTGCTGATTTGGGGCCTCATCCTTGCTAGCCACAAAGCGTAAAGCAAATATATCATTTTTTCTGAACCAAATTTAAGCTAACTTTAATTCTTTAAACTATCCCTACACAGCTCTTTGCTTATAAAAACATATGCCCAGTGATCTGTGCATACACAGTGTAGAAGTATAATGCCTCCTCAGGAAGAAGAATTAAACACAGGTAAACTATAAGGCTCAATGGCTTGGTTAGGATTATGAGTCCTAGGCCATGGAGAAGAAGCCAGGGAGTCAGATGCAGAGAGATTTTTCTATGTGTTTGAGACAGCAAGCTCTCTGGAGCACAGAATGTCTTTGCCACTGTAGAAGACAAAAAATAAATGCTTGGTTCATGTGTAATATAGCTGAAATACCCAGAGACTACTGGCCGTCAGGGCACACTGCAAGACATGTCTGTCTATATGTGGTGGGTTGGGAGGGGAATTTGACTTGTGGGGGTAGGGAGTCTGGTGTTCTGTCAGCAGTTTAATTGTACTTGCGTTTGTAACTTATGGCAGAGATGCCTAAAGTCTTGGGTAGGTGCTTCTTTATTTTTTGTATAAATCTGAATAAATGAATAGTAACTGGTGAGACAAAGCTTCAGAGGTCAATAATGCATGAATCGTTTAACTCTACATTCACTTTGGAAGAGAAAGCAGCTTCCTGGATCTAACTAGACAATTCCTTGGGGGTTACAATGCTAGTTGCTTCATGGCTGCTTAGCAGCCTAACTCTTGGGACACAGACTGAAATGTTCTTGCAACTAATATATGGGAAGTTGCTTCAGTGTATTCTTGAAAATGATTGGTCGATTTCACTGGTACAATCCAGTTCATCAATTCTGGAGTACCACAAAGCAGCCACTGCATACTGGTGAATATGGCAGTAAATGAATGGATGTAGGTACTTAAATTTATTCTTTTAATGTGTTCCTTACAGCAATTTGTAGATATCTATAATTATAACTAGAGCTATTCAAAAGTTTTTGTCAACAATTTTCCACTGAAAACATTGCAGTTTCATCAAAATTGAAATGTTTGGGAACATGTTGATTTTTGACAATTATTCAACAGCAACAAGTATAAACATTTTTAGATGCGTGTTTCATTTTGACTTACTGTATAAACTATTAATTTTAAAATATTAATATACACATTATATCTAAATGAAATTAATCAAAATGACACAGCAAATGTTTTGACTGAAACAAAATGTTTTCTGGAATGTTCGTGTCATAGCAAATTTCAAAATTTCAGCCTTTCATTCCAAACTGGAATTATTATTATTATTATTTTAAATGTCAGAATTTCTCACGGAAAGAATATGTCAGTTCCCAACCAGCTCTTCTATTAAGAATATTTTTGTTCCGTTGAAAGCATTCATTTTAAAAGGATTTATTATAAATACAGTGTGTACAGAGGCTGGCTAATGTGTTTGATCTTCTGACTATGGTTTATTCAGAGATTTTTAAGGCCAGAAGGGTCATTAGATCCTCAGCAAAGAGAGGTAGAGTTATTTAGTTTTCATTCCCCTGTAGAGTTTGTGGAGAGGCCATGAGGAGCAGTTTGTTTATAGACACAGGGATGCCACTTGAATTCTCCTGAGAGATCTCAATGAAACTTTCATGGAGGTATTCTGCAGTCTTCTCCTGAAGGTTTTGAGGGATGGCTGCCTTATTTCTTCTTCTACAGCAGGACACTTTCCCATGCTAGTCAGTGATAACTTCAGCAGGCACCATTGCGGTGCCCAGACTTGCAGCATCGGGGCCTGGGCAGTTTCAGGATGCCAGCAGCAGTTGTGCTGTCTGTGCCTTTGTTATTTGCAGGAGTCAGATAGCTAAAATCAACACCGGCTGTGGAAAATGGTGCCAGGATTCAGTGCCATTGCCGTATGCTCCCATCTAATTTCATGCAACCAAAGAATTCCTTCATTTCCCTCACCCGTGGCGGGCCATACTCACCATGGCTGGTGCTGTGAGTGCTGCCCTGCACAATCCATGTGAAGCAGAAGTGTCAATAAGCAGGTCTTGCTTAACACTTTAGGGGAGCAAGGGAAGGGGGTTCTGAACCTTAACTTTCGATTTCCATTGTGACCATACTGACAATGGAACTTCTGAGTGTTGTATCTGTAGCTGCTGCCATTGTGGCCTTGAGGGTTTTCGTTTCCACACAAGTGGAACACCTGAGCCAGATACGGAGGAGAAAGAAGAGGTCTCAGGGTGATCTGTTCTGTGAGATGCTGCAAGCCAGTGCTGCATCAGACCATGAACAGAGGATTTGGAGAAGGAAAGACTATATGGAGAAGGAAAGAGCGGACAGGAGAAAGGCCCAGCAGGGAGGGCAGAGGAGAGGGAGATGCACCAGGACATAATGGGGCTTCTCTGGCAGCAAACACAGATGTTGCAGACTCTTGTGGCCCTACAGGGTCTATAATCCTGGGCTTTCCTCTCTTTCCAGTCCATGGAGAACTGCAGCCCAGCGCCTCCCTACACTCCGCCTCAGCACTCCACATGGCATCAGGGGCCACATCCCTACCCTACCACTCCACACCGGGAGACAGTAAGGACAACCACAGCTTCACATACACTGACCTGTGAGAGCCACAGTGGATGTATGCATAGCTAAAATGGACATGAATGTTCCTTCCTCTTCTTTATGCTCTGTCCCAAATTTATTAAGATCTTAATGTATTTACTTTTGACTTGTGCAGAATTTTTTGAGGTGTTTTCATTAGTCAGTAAAACTCTCTTGTTTGGAAAATAATCCGTTTTTATTCGTTCCCAGCAGATGCTGTGTAATGTCTGGTGGAAGTAAAAGTAGGGAGCACAACCCGTGGGATCAGCGACACACGCACACACAGTGTCATAATCAAAAATGTATAGCACATACCACGACATTAATAGGTGCATTGTCGGTGTTACATTCCTAGATGTGCAGCGAGCACCAAGCAATTCCTAACAGACCCTCAGCCTGCAGGACCAGATGGAGCATGGCACAGCACAACACATTACTGTGGCTCCCTGTTAAAAGTGCTCTTTCAAAGCCTTGCTGAGCTCTACTGACAGCCCTTATGTCCAGCTGTTCAAACTCAGCAGACAGCTGTTGCACATCATTTTCCATAAAAAATGAAAGTTTTAAGCCTTGTTTAACTTTTAGGCACCCCTAGAATACCGGTGCTCCTAGGCACCTGCCTACTGTGCCTAACTGGAAATCCGGGCCTGACCCCAGTGGCAACTTCTCCCTCTTTGCTAGATGTTATAGCTGCCCGTTGTGCCTGCATAATCACTGGGATATTTTTCTCACTGAGATCCAACCTGGTGAGTAAACAATGCCGACGTCCCTTCAATCTATCAAAAGCACATTCAACTGTCATTCTGTCCCTACTGA
Source organism: Chrysemys picta bellii (assembly GCF_011386835.1). Lineage (NCBI taxonomy): Eukaryota > Metazoa > Chordata > Testudines > Emydidae > Chrysemys > Chrysemys picta. Next base: position 269,500,481 of record NC_088792.1, on the reverse strand, counting down.
GCTGACAGCTGAATCATTCTTTGATGCTGTTGAGGTGGCCGGTGAATGCTCTTATGCTGAAGGCAATTGAATGCTTCAAAGTATGGAGGTGCTAGAGCACCTCAGTGAAGTGGTTGTAAGAGTTTTTTAACATTGGCAAAGTGATGTATTTTTCCATAATCTCATTGTCAGAAGCCATTTCAGCAGAACTTTTTTAAAAAAAAGCCAGTCTGATGCAGACACCAAGCATGGAAAATTGTCGCTCATAGGTTCAAGTTTAGCAAAGTTACAAGCAATGCAAAACAGGATCTAGTAACTGAAAATGTCAGACAACGTTAACTGTAGGCAGCAGTGGTAGTGCTGTCTATAGTACAGCGAGTACATGATGATGTGATATAAAGGTTTTAATGGCACAAGTTCAGGACGGGTGCATTACTCACAGGAGGCGAAGCCACAATTGAATTATGCAGCTGTTCCTAAACAAGTGTCAGAAAAACCTTCCTCCTGCACCACCATGCATTCTGTATATACCACATCTTACAGAAAATCTATTTTAAAAATGGGAGTCTTACAATATTTTATTGAAACTATAGTTCATATCCCTTAGCTTACAAAACCAGGGTTCCTTAGCTCCCAAGAGTCCAACTGTAAAGCCTTGAGAGGGGAAGAAAAAATATAAGTCATAGATTTAAATGTAAGCAGGATGAACTCTACCCTGACATCTGGTGGTGAATTATGGCGAGTGTGGAAAAGAACTCCAGGGGCTGATCTTGTTTGCATAGGCACACCCACCCGCCTGGCATGAAACAACAGCAATTGAAAGTGGTTACTTTGGCTGGTGTGGGATTCCCAGTTTCTCTGTTATTGGGGCAGGAAGAATAAAGTTTTATTACCCTGATTCTGTGAATCAAGGCCAGTGGAACTGTTGTATGACAGAAGGACTGAGTGAGTCCTTCACCATTACCTAAGTAGCACTTGCTTGACAAGGGGCATGGGTTACAAAACCCAATGAATTGAGAGAAGATGGAGATAGGCATTTGTATCTGATGGGATGGGCCCTCTCTGAGGGTTTGAAACACCAATTGCACTACCTTCTCTCTCCCCCTCCCCCTCTCCCTCCCCGTCCCTATTGAATGTCAGAGCTAACTTTGATTCCATTTGGAGTCTAGTTGCAGGCTGCTGAGCTGAATTCACTTTGGACCAATAGTGCACCAGCACTGGGACTCCCCTACTCTGAGCTGAAATCACAAAAGAGTTGAAGTTATAAAGTGCTGTGTTAACTAGTGGGGGAGCCTGAAGCTATATTGTTAAGCAGCTGGTAGAGCAATTTGTGGGGATGACTGGAGGAGCAGTGAGCGGCGCGGAGCCTGGTGGGGATGGTTGGAGCGGCCCAAGGAATGGTGAGCGGAGCTGTTTGTGGGGACGGCTGGAGTGGCTCACAGGTCAGGGAGCGGAGCGGAGCAGCTTGTAGAGTGGAGTGGTTCGTGGGACGGCAGGAAGTGGACTGGCTCATGGTGAAGGCTGCGGCAGAACCCCACGGAGAGACGGACGGCCTTGGATCATGTAAGGTGCCCCTTAACACCCTGCGTGCCCCCCTTTTACTCTGGGGCTGCACTGACCAGGGACAGAGACTTTGGGGGTTGTTGGACTTTTGGGATTTTGGGTGGTTGCTGGACCCAAGAGACTTTGGGGGTCTTGGACTTTGGGGACTCTGGGTGATTTTTGGGTTGCTGGATTCAAGAACCAAAGGGAAAGGACATGGTCCAATTTGCTGGGGTGGGTTTTTTTGCTCATGGTTTGTGTTATGAATCCTGTTTGTGGTGTTTTTCCAATCTAATGCTGATGTCGTTTACCTCATGTTATTAAACATTTTCTGCTACACTCAGACTCCGTGCTTGCGAGAGGGGAAGTATTGCCTCTTAGAGGCACCCAGGGGATGGTATGTAATTGTCCCAGGTCACTGGGTGGGGGCTCGAGCTGGTTTTGCATTGCGTTATTGAAACGGAACCCCTAGATACAGAACCCAGCCCTTGTTGCTGCCAACTTAGATGGGCAGAAGGGTTACATAAAAAACTGGTAAAAAATCTTACATAACTTTTCTTGACTAAACAAAAATGTTCTTGCTCAGAAGTCCAATATCTCAGAACATCTCAAGGCTCAAAACTAGAATTGGGTATCACAGTGGGAATATCTCCTGTCTAGTGGTATACAGCTTGTGTTTCTAGAGACACCTGCCACTGGACAAAGAGTGAATATTGCCCTTCCTGCATCCCATATTAGTGGAATTTGAAGGGAAACAATATATTTATCTGGCACGTTACTTAAAACTTATTTACATGGTGGGCCAAATCCTCAGTTGGTGTAAATAGTGTAGGGCTCCACTGAAGTCTACAGGGATTTACGCTAGATGAAGATCTGGCCCACTGTGTCATGATTTTATGAAACAATTCCTTAAACTAAATTGTGGAGGGGGGTTTCTGCTCCCCTTTACATGGTTAGATGGGTCTTTGCAGCAAGGAAGACCCTAACTGTCTGACTATATACAAAGTGCTGACAAATGTACAAAATCAACTAGAAACGTTTTTCTACCACTTCAACAGTAATTTTCTGGTGTTGTTTCTAACTAGAGTAGGTACACAATTTTAGGGCAGAAATGTGATTTATTTATTTTTCGTCCATTAAGGATTATTCATTTCTTCCTTTCCCCTCGTTTTATATCCACACCCTTTCCACTCTCTGCAATGTAGTGGTGTCTAGTCCCTGCAGCTCTTTACTCGTGTGGCTAGTCCTTATTGGAATTACTCCCACTAAAATCCATGGATGAAATCCTGGCCCCACTGAGGTCAATTTCAAAGCTTCCACTGACTTCAATGGAGCCAGCATGTCACCAAAGTGTTTCAGGATTCATAGCTTATAAAGAAAGAAAAAAAAAATAATGGAGATATCCCATCTCCTAGAACTGGAAGGGACCTTGAAAGGTCATTGAGTCCAGCCCCCTGCCTTCACTAGCAGGACCAAGTACTGATTTTGCCCCAGATTCCCAAGTGGCCCCCTCAAGGATTGAACTCACAACCCTGGGTTTAGCAGGCCAATGCTCAAACCACTGAGCTATCCCTCCCCCCACCACCATTGACCACCATTGTGATCATCTAGGGTGCCCTTCTGCATTGAACCCTGATGCACCAAACCTGCAATGGGCTTCTGTCAGCAAAACCCCAGCATTTGCACAAAACCCCATTGACCTCAGTGGGACTCCACATGCAAACAGGCAAGGAGCATTTCAGGATCCAGCCCTGATGTTCATAAATGCCTTTTCTCATGTTTGTAAAGCACCATACCCCCCTCTGGCACAATCTAAATCATCAACACTGCTGGATTTTGTACATTCATTTGAAATGATTCAGCCAACAGCACAACATTCAGGGCCATAACACAGCTCTTATGAGACATCCATTTAAATCAGAACTGCTGTGGTTCTGCTGTCTTCTTTTCAATCCCCACAGCTCAGCAGGATCCCGGCTGTTTCAGAAAGGTCACTTATCCAAGTAAACAATTCTTACTTTTTTTTTTTTGCCTGTGAAAGCGAGTTTAAGTAAGTTTTGAAATTTTGGATTTAAACTTCCAGCGTCATGAAAGAAAGAAATGATTTAGGGTCCTAGAAACCTCCCAGATATTCAGATTAATTTGAAATGAAATACAGACACTAAAGTAATTACTTGTTTTTTATGTTTTGTGGGTATGTTAATGTGACAGACAAATGACAATGGACATAGTAAAGTTATACCAAAACACTGTAGGTGTTTTTATATAAAATACAGCAATGGAAACTCTCTTACAATTCTTTAAAATGACTTGTTAAACTTCAAATATAAAAAAAATACTATGGCTAATGATTGCTGATCTGGTTTTCTTATGGTTAATAACACAGATAAGAGTTATCGTTAAACACTTTGACTTACCTCTGTCTTTCCAACCATTCAGGTTAAATGTCTATTATTACTGTTTTATTCCATTAAAAGTTTATTACTATACCCATTAAAAGTACTGAGCAAACAGCCCACATGTGTAGCTACTTCTGAGTTATTGGGGCAAGATTTGATTTTGTTAAGTTCACTGACCAGCTTCACAGAAAGTTTAGTTCCTCAGCTACTTGAACAGAATTTATTGGCTCTTCAAAATTTTATCCCTCAGGAAATGATGGTTTGGTAGGAAAACTCCTAAAGTCCTTAGCTATTGCTTAGAATTTGTCTGTCTGATTCTAGATCTCCCATGTTTTCTTTGTCAAAATTATTAAATTTAGTTTTTTTTTAAACAAGCTATTTACTCAGATGAAAATATTCATTTCTGCAGTTTCTTAGCAAGAATTTCAAAATGTTGCTGGTGATAGGTCTTTATTTTAAAGCTGTACAGGGTCTCTGTTCCTGGACAAAAAAACATCAAGCTGTATGCATCGTCCTTCTGCCAGGTGTTGTCAGCAGCAGCGACAAAGACTGGGTTCAGGTATCTAAGGGTTCCTTTTAAGATTCTAACAAACACCACAGGCTTGAGGCCACAGGGTTTACACCAGTAAGGATGAGTGACGTTTTCAGAAAGACTTAAATAACTTGGGCCTTAAGAAACTAAGGTGCTTTTGAACATTTTACCTGATGTTATGCTGTGGCCAACCTGCCTATTAGCCATGTTAGGGACTGACGTGGCCCATGAAATGCCTGAGCTCCAATGGTTAAAGGTGTGGTTTAAAATACTAGATAGGCAAAGTGCACATTTTCCAGCTGCCGTAGGCTAACTCATCCTTCTTCCAAATAAATGGTTTCTTGCAGCCAAAAAAGCAACATGGGTTCTTGCAGCCAGAGTTTTTCAGTGCTAAGATAGTTTGCAAATCACTTTCAGTGTTGCATTGTCTCATCTCAGAGAAAATCTGTTTCCTTTCCACTTCACTTCCTAGTGCAAACACTATCCAAATGCTCACCCTTCTTATGCAGCTTTCTTTTCCCGGATGGGACAATCATCAGTGGTTGAAGACATCCCATCTCCCACCCCTATTGAAGAATTTCTCTGTTATACCTGCAGTAGGGGCAGCAACTTTGTTTTTTCCACTAAACCTGTGTTTTGGTTCTAGATGTTCCATAACAGCTGATGAGAAACTTAGCTGTTCAAGGGGCAGGACCGGCTCCAGGATTTTTGCTGTCCCAAGCGGCGAAAAAAAAAGAAAAAGGAAAAAAAAAAAAGGTGCGATCGCAATTGCGATCGGTGGCACTCTGGCGGCAGCTCCACCGTGCCGCTTTCTTCTTTGGCGGGAATTCGGTGGCAGGTGCTTTCCTCCGAGAGGGACCCGCCGCCGAATTGCCGCCAAACAGCCTGACGTGCCGCCCCTTTCCCTTGGCCACCCCAAGCACCTGCTTGCTGGGCTGGTGCCTGGAGCCGGCCCTGTCAAGGGGGAGTGAAAGGAACTGTATCTCGAAAGAAAGTGGTTCTATGAGAATTCCCTTTCATGCAGAGACACCGTGTAATTAATATAATTTGAAAGGTTCCACATTGTCTTCCGTAGTCTTTTAGAGGTTGGTGATTTCAAATTTTGGCATTGGTTTTGCCAATGGAAAGTCATCATGTAGAAACCAAATAGATTCCAGTGCCATTTTGTTGAGGTAAAACTCTAATACACTGGTAACTGTGTGTGAATATCTCCTGCCTTTTTCAGTTTGATATTGGGTCTTTTGTGCACCATTGCCTTTGTCAGCTTTTAAGCAGCACTTTGACAGCATGATTGAAACGGTTTCCTCTGGTGTTACATTCCACAATGCAAGAAAATTTCAGACCAGCAGGGTCAAACACAGAATGCTGACCTGGGCTCAGTTTAGTCTTCAGCCATTTTGTAGCTCAATCTGAATAACGTTTTATCCTCAATTCCTCTTGCAGGATAGATTTAAAAACTGATTTTCTACTGCTATTGGGTTTATTCTTTGTTCTGCACAGACTTATTATAAAGATATATCTAAAACTCACTCTTGCTGCCCTACAGATTATTAAGTAAAAAACCTGCTGGTTGTTTGAAGTTAATTGTACAAAGTCAGAATCCATTATGGGTATAAATCACAGTTAAATTGGTAGAGATGACAGCAAAGTAAATGCACCATGTACATTTTAAATCATTTTAAGGAGCTGTAAGTGTCTTAAATTTGCATTCTCTACATGGATCCTCAGTTGTTTTATAATTTAAAAATAAAAGGCTTACTTTGTATCTACAAAACAGGACACTAACATACAGGTAGCTGAAGACAAGCATTGTCCAGAGGTGAGTTTAGAACAAGTGTCTGAACCAAAATGACCTTGATTGACATCTTATGCTTTTACAGGTAAGCCTCTCAATCTGTTCTCCGCTGTGGAAGCTGTTTTTCAAGAGCTTTGTTTTATTTGAAGCAGTAACACAAAATACCTTATTTTGAGGCTATAAAAGAATATGGTGCAAGTCCCTTTCCATGTCACGTGTTTTTATGTGGTATTCCATGCCTGAGGCTCCATCTCTTTCTATTGTTCACTGCCTTGTAAACAGTTGTGGTTCAGGCCGCAGCACCATTAAGTGATTTTGATAACGTAAATAAAATGCTACCAAGCAAGTAATGGGCCAGATTGTGGAGCCTTTACTTACACTGGTGAGCACTTATTTATGAGTAGTCTCTTTGCTATTAATATTTTGTGGGACACGACATAAATATTTCACAAATATCTGAAATAGGTCATAAAAATAACTCAAATAATGTTGTTTCAATTAAAAAGTGAGTGTCCTAATACCCTCCCTGCAGGCACCTAATGCATGATCTTAAAGCTGAACAGAACTGGATGTCTAAGGGATTGTCTACACTACTGCTTAAATCGTTATAAGTTACATTGCTCAGGGGTGTGAAAAAGCCACCCTCCTGAGTGACGTAAGTTACATCGACTTAAAGCTGTGTCTACATAGTTTCCACCTCTCATTGAGGTGGAGTAATTATGCCGCCAAGAGAGCATTCTCCCATTGGCTTAGTGCGTCTTCACCAGACGTGCTACGGTGCAGCTGTGCCAATGTAGTGTGGTAGTGTAGACTAGCCCTAAGAAATATGGCCATGAATCAGCAATGAACTTAAACATCTGCTTAACTTTAAGCACACGAATGCCACATTTGCTTCGGTGCTTTGCTAAATCAGGGCCATCTGAGGTGAAAGGATAGAATCGGGACTGACAGGCTGATCGCTGTAAGTGTTTTGTAATGAGACGCTTTTACTCTATGCACATGTTCTGGACTTACCACTTCACGGTTTGTCACATCATTGGCTCCTTAACTTTTAGACGGTGTTTCAAGGTCTTGTCCATCAAAGAAATACTGCCCAAACCAGTCCGCTGGACTTCCCTTTAAATAGACAAGGTAGGTGAGGTAATAACTTTTTTAGGACCAACTTCTGATGGTGAGAGAGACAAGATCTTCAAGCCACACAGAACTCTTTTTAGGGTGCGTCTCCACTGTAATCAGAGGTGTGGCTACAGCATGTACAGACAAATCGAAGCTAGCTTTGGTCTAACTAGCTCAAATAACAATAGCAGTGAAGTCGTGGCAACACAGACACTGGCTGTACAGGCTTGCCCTTTGAGTATATACCCAGGGTCTTGGGCAGGCTTGTACAGACCATGCTGCTGCCTGTGCTGCACCAGCTTAATTTCTATTGTTATTCAAGTAGCTAGTGTGGTGCACTGAGGATTGTGTTGGAATTGCAAGCTGTCACTTGACCAATTCCTGGTTCTGCTTGCAGGCTAGGGAGCTCTGCTGGGAAACTTGCAATCAGAGTCATTTGGCAGCCAGATGCCTAAGGTAAGATGGGGTAAGTTGTGCCTCTTTGTTTTAGGGAGCAGCCTGCTTTGTCTCTCTCTGTTTTGGGGCTCTTTTGCGATATCAGTCTAAATGATAAGAAACAAAGTAGTGTTATATTTTATCTAATTTCTTGGTTTGTGCACTATGAAAACATAACAGCTAGAGTAAAGCTAGCTCGGGTATGTTTACACATGCCACAGTAATATCCCTGACTGCTGTGTAGATATACTGATAGTTTCTCCCAACATTTTGAACACTGAGGAGTCTTATCATCAGACCAGATATTTCATTTTTTCCTTCAATTGCTTCAGAGTACCAGATAAAATTTGAAACAAGAGTAGAAACAATTTGTCTGAAACCACATAATTCAGTCAGGCTTCATTAATTGGTAGGTGTCTGGAAGACGATGTTGAAGTGTAACCCCAAATAGTCTGGATGTATGAACAGCTAACCAGCCATACAAGTTACCTCTTCCCATTATAAGCATATGGTAAGGATGAATTCTGTTCGGTGAACTAGATGGCACAGGGGATTGGTGTTTCGGATTAAAGTCCATTTCTATATTATCCATCACATGGTATCTGAGAGCAAAGAGTCATCACTGCAAAACTTGGATCCCATTTAAAGCATCAGCAGCACTGAACAAAAATGTCTCCAATCTCTATGTTAAACCAGAAAATGGAAGCAAGGTTCAAATCTCATCTAGGGTTTCTCAAACAAGGTGTGCATGTCAGTTACTAAAACCTCTGACATGCTTAGACACTACAGTGATTGGGGCCACATAAGTTCCTGAGATAGTGATGAGGCTGCCAGTTAGTGGGTCTCAGCAGACCACTTCCTGAGATCCATCAGTTACATTTGTTGACATTTTGTGCCGTGTACAACACCAAGCACATTGGAAACACTTAACAAAAAGCAGAATATAGACAATCCAGTTTGTGAGACTAGACTAATCCAGACTAGTGTGAGCTATTTGGTTAAGGTAGGGTGACCAGACAGCAAATGTGAAAAATCGGGACAGGCGGTGAGGGGTAATAGGAGCCTATATAAGAAAAAGACCCAAACATTGGGACTGTCCCTATAAAACTGGGACATCTGGTCACCCTTGGTTAAGGAGAGAGGAGTATCGTCTGATACAGGGCCAAGGCTGATGTTCAAATTACCGGGAGAAATGGCAACCTTGCTATTAGCTTGCTTGGATGAAAATGGGGGGATATTTTGTGGGTTAGTAAGGTACAATATCCAATGGAATGTTCCAGTGGCTGCTCCCAGGCAGGGTCAGGTAACTTTGCAGACTGTGCCAGTGGCAAAGAATTGTCTCCAAAATAGATACAACTGTTTTTCTCATGAACTGCTTTCCCAACATGGTGTGCCTCTTGGCTCGCCAAGAGAGCACTGTGCTGCAAGTTTAACTGGGCATTTCCAAAGGCATTAGGGAGAGCAAGGGGGTGTGGCATTGTATGAATGGCAGCAGCTTCTCTTGAAAGAAACAAGACAGTTGGTGAATCTCTGAATCCTTGGCATATAATTATTAACATGTCCAGGCAAATGAATAGATGAATAATTTTATTAGCTGATTCACAATGTTTTACCCCTGGGCAACGGCTCAGCCATGCTGATTTAAACAGCCTTGGGAAGAAGGTGAAGCTATTTCCAGTGTCTAAGTAGAATCTGGATGTTCTTTCCTTCTCGCTTTTACTTCGGTACTTTTCAATAAAAATTTTCAGTGAATTTAGTGTCTGTGAAAGTCTCCAATCATTCTCACAGCTTTTGTATGGGCGTGTATGGGATTTGAACTAGAGTTCACTCGCACCCAAAGTGAGCTTCTTATCCTTGTTTTTTGGACAGGGAGCTGAGGCACGGAGATTGATTAAAGGATACTGCCCAAGAAACATATCCTAATAGCCCCGGAGAAAATCATTCTCTCTCATCAGGGCTTGTCTACATTAGGGATTTTGAATTGGTGTAGCTACATGACTACAGCATCCCTGGGGCAAACCCTCAGTCTAGATGTGCTGCAATGGTGTAAAATGGGACTTACACCAGTGGAACTTACCCTACTTTGAAAGTGAGACTTCACATCAGTCCAGTGCATCTACATATACTGAGATTTGCCCTGGTGCATACAGTGGTGTAGCGGGGAAAAAAAAGTGCATAAATTAATCTTTTTGGTGTACCAGGCCAGGGAGTGCCATGGTAGGCACTCAGGGTGTGCAGAGATGCACTTATTTGGAACTGGATTTAGGCTAGGATGTCATTGGGGCGAAAACCAGAAGTGTCACTAAAATAGCACCGCACACAGCCTGGCTTTGCTTATCATGAGAGAGAAGGAGTGAGTCAACACTTTATTCCCCAAATGAGGAGGGGTAAACTCTGTTTACCCATGTTTAGCTTTGACTGCAGTACTGGGTGTGTAGCTACATCACTGCAAAACTTGGCATATGGCATGCAGCACTAGTGCAAGCTTTCTCACATTGTCCTGCTCGTGTGTCTCAACCATGCCCTGCAAGGAGGTTCTTTAGTGGGTGACGTGATAAATCAGTCTGCCAACCCCTCCCTAGTTCGGAGCCCTTCTACTTAGGGTCTCAGTTATTGAGCTGGCTGGAAAACAATTTCCTTCCCATTACAAATTTCAAATTTTAGAAAAAAAAATTGTCCTGAGACAGCAGCCCAGGGAATTGGGCATGGTGGACAACATGCCAGCCCAGGGAGTTGGTGTGACAGATGTGGCAATTCCCTGCAATATTCTGGACAAACCTTATTGAATTAAGTTTAAGTATTTTAGGAGTTCATTGTATGAAAAGTGCGAAGATTTGGATAGTATTGTGGAATTGTATAGAACTTCTCTAGAGGGGAGACATGGTTATTGTAAACCCTGGGAAGTGTTATGAGCATCAAAAACTATTTGATGTGTCAGACAAAAATGGACCTTTTAAAGTTAAGTGGGTGTCCCAGGAAATCACTCGGGTCAGGTGTATGCAACGATAACCCCTCCAGTTATATAAGAACTCAGCCTTTTGAAATTTCACCCTGAGGCTGGGATCTCAGGGTGTCCTCTGTTACATGAGGACAAGATCAGCAGCCCAAACTGTATAAAGGAGTGACTCACTGATTCATGCAGCTGCTTGTTCTGGGCAGAACAACCTCTTCTATAACCTCTGAAAAACCCTTTGGTGGGGTTTGAAGGATTGACTCCTGCCAGAGCCCTTGCTGGAGTCATGGGGTGATCTCTGGTAAGCTTATTAGCATGCATGTAGGTTTGTTTATTCTTTTAATAAATGCTGTAATGCTTTCACCTTAAGAATGAATGTGCTTGCTGAGAGCGCTGTGTGGTATCTTATACCTGTGGGACGTTACGTTGCTTATAGCTTCTGAGGAGAAAGCAGGGCCGGCCTGCTTAGGCAGTCTGACCTGTTGGACTATTCACAGCATAGGCAGGGAACGGAGCAGCCTGGAAAACCCCTGTTAAGGAGGAGAGAGACATGGGTCTCTGCCCAAAAGCGGTGCTGGCTGAGGAGCCGGGAACCTAAGAGTGGGTGCCCTTGGTGGAGCAGAGAGGGGGAATACAGGTGCAGTTGCTCTGAAACACTGACAGTTGGGTCACCTGGAGAGTCCATGAGCTAGGCAGGCTGGCCAGAAAACAAGCAGACTGGCCTAGTTGCCATTGAAACTTTCAATGGAATTGGATGTTGGGATTCCATCCCAACCTGCTTAGTCAATGGAAAACTTTTCCACTGGAAAGTGTTCAACCATCTCCAGTCAATTATGATTCTGATGGTTTCTGTGATTGTTTTTTCCCCAATCAGGAACTAAATTAATATCCCAACTCGTTTTCACACACCTTTAAGCAGAGGTCAGACCGTAATAACATTTAATCATTACTGACTTGGGATGAATTGAACTGGTGACTTAGAGGAGTAAGATTTTTATAACCATCTTACAACCTGGTTACAGCATCTTTATTATTTAAATTCTAGTAGCAATTAGAGGTGATGACCAAAGCTAGGTCCCCACTGCTCTAGGCACTGTACACACACGGTAAGAGACTGTTTCTGTACTGAAGCATTTATAACCTAAATAAATACAGACAGAAAAGGGATGGGAGAAAGGCATTATTCCTCCATTTTACAGACAGGGAACTGAGGCACAGTGATCTTAATTTGATTTACCCAAAGTCAAACAGGAAGTCTCTGGAAAATCCAGGCATTGATCCTAGATCTTCTGAGTCCCAGTCCAGTGCATTGACCACAAGATCATCTTGCCTCTTTACTTGTTCTTGAATTGTCCAAATACCCCTTCTAGGTTGTGAGAGAAGTTGTTTTTTCACCTCTCTTTTTCTTTGTTTACTATTGATTAAGAATCTGCAGAATATACAGAAAAGTAATCACAATTTACACTGCTAGATTACATTAAAGCACTGAAGCAATAATAGTGACAAACAGTATAGTAATTAGAATCCATGATTCACCTTTTTAAACAAATCAAATCCCTTTATTGATTTATTTACACAAAGTGAAAGAGCCATGAATTCGGTCTCAGTGGTGCATCCTGGGAGTATAAAGCATATGGAACTGTGTTGAGTATAATGGTTTGTGTTTGCATTCTAGCTGAAATTTGTGGCAGTTACTTGTAGGCTTCAAAGCTCCTCAGTGGATATCAAAAAATGTGGAAAAACTGGCCAGGATTCCGAAAGGAACTACAAGAATGACGCAAGGTCTTGAAAACATGCCTTATAGTGAGAGACTTAAGAATCTCATTCTATTTAAAATCCACTCTCCAGTTCATGTTTTTCAAGGTGTTGTCCCACCTACTTTGATTTATCAGACTCTCTCGAATTTTTGTTCTGTGGTTTTTCCAAAATTTTGCAATGACTGCAGCCTGATCTGCTGTGATACCTCCCCCCTTAAAAGCAGGGAGGTATCACAGCAGATCAGGCTGCAGTCATTGCAAAATTTTGGAAAAACCACAGAACAAAAATTCTAGAGAGTCTGATAAATCAAAGTAGGTGGGACAACACCTTGAAAAACATGAACTGGAGAGTGGATTTGAAATTGCAGTCAAGACACGTCGATCAAATAAACACCCCTGTTGCAATTGTTGAAATGGAGCTGGGGAAAAACGGGCAGTCTGTAGCTTCAGCAGACATGGATTTGAACCAGCTGGAGGCCTTTCTTACTGCCCAAACCAAAAAGCAGGGAGGTATCACAGCAGATCATTCTATTTAGTTTATTGAAGAGAAGTTTAAGAGGTACTTAATGTCTACAGTACCTACATTTCACAGAGATTTGTGATGGTAATGGCTCTTTGATCTAGCAAGGAAAGGCATAATGGAATCCAATGGCTGGAAGCTGAAGCAAGACACATTTAATGTAGAAATACAGCACACGTTTTTAACTTTGCGGGCAATTAATCATTGGAACAGCTTATCTGGGGGAATGATGGATTCATCATCACTTGAAGTCTAAATCAAGACTGGATGTCTTTCTAAAAGAGATGCTGTAGCTCAAGCAGAAATCATGGGCTTGATGCAAAGATTACTGGGTGAAGATCTTTGGCCTGTGTTATGTGTCAGACTAGAGGATCACAATAAGCTCTTCTGGACTTAATATCTATATATTTGTCAAGTTGCTAGCCTGGAGTTCTCCTGCCCCAATCTCCTGTAGTGGCGGTTTGTGTGATTCCTGAAAATCCACTGGGGTGTGTGTGTGTGTGTGTGTGTGTGTGTGTCTGTGTATTGCACCTGAAACATTGTTAGAAAATACTAATGCTGAGTAACTGATCTCTAACTGCAGCTTTAGTTTATCAATGTGCAAATTATCATTTGGTTTTGTATAAGGATTCACTTAAACATCACAACAAAGGAGTGTATTATTAGTAGCAGGATTGGTCACTCTGAAATCTGCTCGGGAATATGTGCAATATGAGTTCTTTTCAGACTAGAAAGATACTTTCTTCCCTTGTACCCCAGAACCTCAGTCATACTATGAATACTTCAGTTCATAAATCATGTACAATGAAATTATCATTGCATGAGGAACATTAAGACTTTAGACCAATACCTAGCTGTGGGCTTTTTCTGCAGATACTAAAGAGATCAGCAGTGTTTGTCTATGCTTCTATACATCAAGCACCCCGAAAATAAGCATGTGTATACAACTGGCTACAGTAATTTACCAGGAAATCAATATGGGGTCTGATCCTACAAACACTCACACATGCTGAAGTGAATGGGACTATTTACATGAGTAAAGACTACCTGTTTGAATAAGGGTTAGCAGGATAAGGGCCTGAGGTCATTAGGGTTAATATCAGGCCTTCCAAGCAAGTGATCTCCTAGTTTAGCTAATGGAACAGCTGTACAAGCTGTTAAACCAGCAGAGATATTTTCATACTCTACCCTCATCCTGTGTACATCAAATAACTCTTTTTTTGTCTAATTACCTATGGCATCTCATTGTGAGATAGAAAAGGGAAATAAGCATTAAAAAAAGCTAAGAATATGGGAGGTAGAGCATGAAAGAACAATAGGAAACATGAAGGACAAAACCATGTTTCATAAAAGGGATCCATTTCATGGTCAAACTGCACACATCCCCTAGCTATTGTTACCATGAACCCAGCAAGAGATTCAAAGTGTTGCCCACAGGCACTCTCATTGTCTGCAGGGAACAAAGGGGCAGCTTGTGCCAGAGGGATGGTGAAGGTGCTCCCCCCAGCATTCCCCCATCACACCACAGGCAGGTGAAGACATTGCCACCCTTACCTGCTCCTTTGCACAAAGGAAGGACGGAGACTTACTGAGCCTTCCTCTCCTTTCACACCAGTCAACATCTGCCCCTTAACTTGTCCACATTCTCCCCTGGGATCAGTTGATATTGACCCTAGGCCTTCAATGTCTCAGTCAGTACTTGCATCCACAAGGCGTTAAAAAAGCTAAGAATATGGGAGCTGGTCCAATAAAAGATATTACCTCGCCCATCTTGTCTATATAAGATCTCCCAGTAGCATTTTCTATGAAAGATGTCTCATGGTATTTTAGAGCTGAATTCATGCTGGTTCATATCTGCTTTCTTCCATAATGCCTGGACTGGAGGAAGCCCTCAAAGTGCAGGCTAAGACTAGTGTATGTCATCTGCTCCATTGTGTCAACTTGTTTGGAAGCATGGGTCCCCATCATCCATCATCACAGTATTTTGTGAACCATCATGATTTTGTTATGTTACTTCTGTTTGCAGACAAGTCAGCCTTAGTATTACGGAATATTTATTAGGTGCTAGATGCTTTACAAAGAAATGAGATAGACATGCCTCAGGATCCGGAGACCTTCGTATTAACTGTAGACATGGTGCAACAAGTGAACTGAGCAAATAATGCGAGCAGGAGGTAGGGATAGGGACTAGGGTGAATCAGGTGCAGGAATAAAGTCACAGCTACTTGAGTTTGTTATAGATTCATAGATTCTAGGACTGGAAGGGACCTCGAGAGGTCATCGAGTCCAGTCCCCTGCTCACATGGCAGGACCAAATACTGTCTAGACCATCCCTGATAGACATTTATCTAGCCTACTCTTAAATATCTCCAGAGATGGAGATTCCACAACCTCCCTAGGCAATTTATTCCAGTGTTTAACCACCCTGACAGTTAGGAACTTTTTCCTAAAGTCCAACCTAGACCTCCCTTGCTGCAGTTTAAACCCATTGCTTCTTGTTCTATCCTTAGAGGCTAAGGTGAACCTTATGCCCTCCTGTGACACAGGGCCAGAAAGGAGTAAGCAACTTGCAGGCTAAATGACCCAAATTCAATCTTTGAAGACATATTAGAGAAGTATATACATGGTAATTAGGGCTATTCCTTAAAAATAACTAACATAGCCATGTTAAATGGACTAGAGCTTTGAAAAGCAATCCTGTATCATTAGAGAATTAGCAGTAATACTAATTGTATGTGTTTACTAATATCTTGTTAGATGTTAACCATGTAAACAGATGGTTCCTGTCAGGTTCCTGATAATTCTTCATTTGTATCAGTACTCACATGTCCTATTAGACACGTTAAGTAGGGATTAAATTTCTCTACAACACCAAACATTTACCACACAACCTCTCCCAGCCACTGTTTTCTTTTCTCCTGTTTTATTTTTCTCTGAAGTCTCATCTGCCCAGCCCACTGCCAAAAACTATTAGACTGGATCAAGGCTCAGTCTCACACTTAATGACAGAGGGACAATTGCAGAAGAGACTTGCCTGACCCACTGTTATGGGACTGACTCAACATGCTTCTGTAATAGCCATCAAAGTTCATTTGGAAGGACGTGCTGTTGCAGCTTCCTTTACCATTAGGAAAGGGACAAATAATAAGACAGAAAATATCATAATGCAACTATATAAATCCACGGTTCACCCACAGTATGAATATTGTGTGGAGTTCTGATTGCCCCATCTCAAAAAAAGGTATATTAGAACTGGAAAAAGTACAGAGAAGGGCAACAAAAATTATTAAGAGTATGGAACAGCTTCCATATAAGGAAAGATTTAAAAGACTGAGACAGTTCAATTTAGAAAAGAGACCACTAAGGGGGAATATGATAGAAGTCTATAAAATCATAAATGGTGAGGAGAAAATGAATAGGGAAGTGTTATTTACCCCTTCACATAACACAAGAACCAAGGGTTGCCCAATGAAATTAATAGGCAGTAGATTCAAAACAAACATAAGTACTTCTTCACACAATGCACAGTCAGCCTGTGGAACTCATTGGCAGGAGATGTTGTGAAGGCCAAAAGTATAACTGGGTTAAAAGAAGAATTAGATACATTCATGGAGGACTAGGTCCATCAATAGTTATTAGTCAAGATGGTCAGGGATGAAACCCCATGCTCTGGGTATCTCTAAACCTCTCACTGCCAGAAGCTAAGACTGGATGACTGGGGATGGATCACTCAATAAATTGCCCTGTTCTGTTCTTTACCTCTGAAGCATCTGGCACCGGCCACTGTCAGAAGACAGGATACTGGGTTAGATGGACCATTGGTCTGATCCAATATGGCCATTCTTATGTACTCTGCAATGATCAATGTCATGGGGCAGCCATCCCACAACAGAACAACTTTTGAACAGCAGAGTGCCTGCGCTGAATCCCAGCTATGAAGAACTCAGGGCACATAGTGCTGATGTGTTTAATTTTGCAAATTGCCCTCCATTTACTTATTCTCTGACTTGTACTGCTGGCAATGGGGTTGAGTTAGTGGCTGGAACATAGGACTTGGAGCCAGGAATCCTGGGCTCTGTTCCTCACTGTCACCTTGACCCCGATCTGATATCTTTCCATTGACTTCAATGGGCACTGGATCCAGCCTTTAATCCTTTTGTGCCACAATTTATCCATTTGTAATGTGGGTATTGTTTGTCATATCTGTCACGGGTATAATAAGACGTATCTACCTGATTGCAAAGTGTAATTACTAACTATTTATAAAATAACCTGAGAATGTTGGATGAATGTTCACTATCATAAGGGATTTCACTTCTTTTAATGCCCTCACATGCATACTAATTAGATGATTGGTTCAAATCCAGCCATCCAGTTCCTTTTGGATAATTAGTCTGGGTTCCAGATATCTGAGCTGCACTCTTTAGAGTGCCAAGTAAATCACTTTACAAGTGGGTATTTAGAAACCAAGTGATGGTGCTTCCAGATGGTATTGACTTTGGATTATTCCTTGATACAAAGATCCATTTGAAAACTGATAAAAGTACAAAGGAAGACCAGACAACCCGTTCAGTATCCTGTCCAATATACAGTCTATTGGCCACCCAGAAAAGAAGTTGTATGGTGTTTTGTTTTTGTTTATGTTTGAACAGGAACTCAATGTTACCAGTGAAGGTCAGCCTGCTGGACAGAGAATGGCATGTGGAGCATGGCATGCGGAGGCTACAAGGCTGTAATATTATATATCTGAAAGATCGAGGCTTTCAATATTTGATGGAATCTGATTTATTCTCTAAGGCTGAGCAAATTTGTTCACAGAAATATTATTCATATTACAATAGTGAGTAGATTCATAGGTTCATAGAGTTTAAAGGCTAAAGGAACCATTAGATCACCTCGTCTCAAATTTTACCCAGTTTCCCCTGTATTGAATCTAATAACTTGACTTTGACTAACACATATCTTCCAGAAAGGCATTCAGTCTCCATCTGAAAGCACCAAAGGATGGAGAATCCACAACTTCCTTTGGTAGTTTGTTCCAATGGTTAATCACCCTCACTGTTAAAAGTTAGTGCCTAATTTCTCATCTGAATTTGTCTGGCTTCAGCCATTGGTTCTGGTTCTGTCTTTCTTCAGCAGATTTAAGAGCCCTTTGGTACCAAGTCACCTCTCAGTCTTCATTTTGATAAGCTAAATAGATTGTGCTCTCCACCCTTCTGTGCCCGCTGTTCTGCTCCCTCTCCAATTTTTCAATATCCTTTTTCAAATGTGGACACCAGAATTGTAAGTTGTATTCCAGTAGCAGTCTCACCAGTGCCATATACAGCGGTAAAATCACCTCCCCACTCCTATTTCCCTGTTTATTCATCCAAGGATTGCATTAACCCTCTTTGACCCAACATCTCACTGGGAGCTCATGTTAAGTTGCTTGTCCACTATGACTTCTAAATCCTTTTCAGAGTTACTGATGTCCAGGATATAGCTCCATTCTGTAGGTGGCCCTTGCATTCCTTGTTCCTAGATGTACAATCTTGCATTTGGTTGCATTAAAATACATTTTGTTTGAATCGACCCAATTTACCAAGCGATCCAGATTGCTCTGTGTGACTGCTCTCTCCTCACCATTTACCACTCCACCAATCTTTATGTCATCCACAAATTTTATTTCGTAGTGTAACAGTGGCCCCACTGCGTGAGGCACTGGGCAAACACATAGCAAGAGCTAATTCTTGCCCTGAACAGTTCACAAGCTAAATACACAATAAAGACCAAGGAGAAAGAGAGAGCTGAAAGGCCTTACCAAGATCACAGAACAGATTAGTACTAGAGCCAGAAATAGAACCTCAGTCCCCTGACTCCATTCTAGTGTCCTGTCCCCTGAGCCATAGTCCTACTCCTTCAGTTATTTACATTTTCTATTTCACATTAAGGTGATTTTCAAACATGCTGCAAGTTAAAACTTTCTCCCCAAACCTGTGCATTTTATGCCAAGACGTCCGTCCTTTGCTTATCCTTTCTGCACACAGTGACTCGTACCAATGTGTGTATGTTAAAAGGTCACACAACACATAATAATAATGAGTGACTCATCTGCATTTGTTGGACCAAATGTCATTTATAGTGAATTGTGTGTATGGTTTGACAGTAGCATTTCCTTTAGAATTAGGGCCGAAAGCAGTTTAAAATCAAGAACTCTGTATAAACAAATCATAAGTGAACCCACATAGAGAATGGGCTGACTATTATTTCCAGTAAAAGTTTCAGTAATATTTTCATATACAGCAGATTTCCACGTACGTCTTCACTACCCACCGTATCGGCGGGTAGCAATCAATTTATCCGGGATTGATATATCGCGTCTCATTAAGACGCGATATATTGATCCCCGAACGTGCTCACCGTCAACTCCGGAACTCCACCAGAGCGAGCGGCAGTAGCGCAGTCGACGGGGGAGCTGTGGCCGTTGATCCCACGCCGTGTGGACCCCAGATAATTTGATCCAAGATATTTCGACTTCAGCTATGCTATTCGTGTAGCTGAAGTTGCGTATCGTGGATCGATTTCCCCCTCCCCCCCCCAGTGTAGACCAGCCCCATATTGAGAGAGACTTCAGAGCTCTGCAGCGAAACTAAATTTCAAAAGCAATATGTACAGGAAAACAATTTTCCAGCATTCTGATGCTTTCATCCATTCCTCATACACTGAGAACAGTACTTTGGCTCTTCCCTGACAAATCAGTCTAGTTTCAGGCCATCTACGGCTTTATACTACACACATTTTGGCATTAACATGCGAACTAGACTTCGGATTCATTTGTCTGCTTTAGGTGATAAAATCTGACAGGAAGACTTAGGGGGCAAAACCAAGAACACTTCTGCCTCAGCTGTAAATCGGTTATTTTTTGTTACTCCTCTGAAGTAGAATTTCAGAAAAACACTTTAAAAGCCGCTTAGTGCGGTGAATGGGGCTCAACTTGATGGCCCCGGAGACACAAGTCCTCTGTTTTTCACAAGAGGTACAGGAAGCTTCTCCACCTTCCCCTGCTGTTGTATCCCAAACCCAGCCTGAAGAGACCACTTCTAGAGGTCACATGGATTTGTTGCTCATCCCCACTTCAATAATTGGTGTAATAAAAAGGGGCAGCTGTGATTACAAAAACCACTATTTGGTGACGTGGTCACCTTTCCATTAACAGCTAGACTGAGATTACCAAACCCATCCAACTAAGCACCCAGGTGGTAGTGCCTTTCAATCCCTTCCAACCTGGGCCAGTTTTACCCATCTGTTACCAATCCCTTGAATCATCTAGTTCCATCTCGACTAAAACACCTTTGATTCAGAAGTACCCTCCCCCTGCACACTCTTCAAACATACTGTTGTTTTTAAATACTGCTGCATTAACATCTGAGGTCCATGTCCTCCCCTCCCATGCAAAAGTGAGTGGAAGAGAACAAATTAATGCAAACCTTAAGTGGTTCAAAAGGACCTATGGAGCCTCAGAGTTCAGATCACTGGGGTATGGCTTGGGTAGGACACAAGGTGACACCGCTTATCAAGAGATGTGAGCCTTCTACCCTGTAGATCCTGTCCCAGCTCTGCAGAGAGACGGCACCTTCACACTCCATTGCTGCCCCCACTCCTCACCCTGTTCTGGCATCAGTCATAGCAGCAGCTGTGCTGCTGCTGGCTCTATGCCCTGCTCGTGGGCTGCTGAGGGAGTCACAGAGCACATAGCGGGAGTTAATGTTGCCTCAGCTTTGCAAGAGCTGAAGGAGTCTGAAGAAGATTTTTGGCGATGTCACACACTGTTTTTGACTCATGCTGAACTGAACCACAGTTCACTTTAAAAATAACCTGCAGGTGCTTCACATGGATCGGTGTCTGCTGCACTTCATGAAACTGCCAAATTATTTAACTTTGCAAAGCAGCCAGGGTGCCCCTTAGCAACCCCTTTAACTTACACTGGGACGCTTCTGCTTCCATTGGCACCCTGTCACAAATCACAGCAATTCTTGTGTCATCATATTCCATCTGCCTAGATGTTCAGATATTTAAATGATTGGTAAACAAGTAGCTAAGTAACAGATGGGAAAATACACCTTGGATAAGGACCCAGCACTGCTCCAGTAATATCCTGCATTTATAGAACATTGCTCATGCCAAAGGGTCCCAGAGTCCTGTATTAATAATTATTATTTATTTACATCACTGTAGTGTCTAAAGGCTCCAACCAAGCTCAAGGCTCCATTCTGCTAGGCATACCACACACACACAGACACAGTAGGAGACAGTCCTTCCCCCAGAAAGCTTACAGCCCAAATAGACAAGACAGAAAGGGTGGTGCTAAGTGGCTGCTAGTTCTATTTCCATCCTTGGGGAAACACCAGGTAGGGGCAGTGTGCCCCAAATCGAACTGGTGTGTGTGCGTATATGTTTGTGTGTGTGTGTGTGAGTGTAAGGAATCAGCCTCAATCCCTCCTGATTCAGGTATCGGGGGGAGGGAAAAGACTCCCTTTCCTGCTCCTGC
The DNA here is from genome assembly GCF_011386835.1 of Chrysemys picta bellii. Lineage (NCBI taxonomy): Eukaryota > Metazoa > Chordata > Testudines > Emydidae > Chrysemys > Chrysemys picta. Next base: position 269,478,926 of record NC_088792.1, on the reverse strand, counting down.
ACTACGTGGTGGGGGTAGTGACACACTATCTAATGTTCCGTGTCATAGTTAGAGAACTCAGCAGGTTCCTCAGCAACCATATGCTTGTTAGTAAGCAAACTCAAGGGGTTCCCAGGCTATGCTCTTCAGCTTGCTAGGATCCTGTCTGCCACGGCTGCTTAGTTGACGATGCTTAAACAGATTAGCCTATTTCAACATTTGTGCTGCAAATATATCCTCCTCACCCTTACCCTAGGCCTCCCCAGACTTTACCTCTGATGTCTTCTGCAGAGTTATTAATGACTCTCCATGACCATGTATGTTTTCCCTGGGCCTTTGCTAATTGTGGGAAGAGATGACACTGCTCTCCTCCAAGAGAAGAGATGGTTAGTGGCTTGGAGCCCCTACAAAGGACTTGGATGGGGGAATAACTGCCCTGGGACACCTAAGGTCCCTGATGAGGGGACCACTGAGTCCAATTTTTCCACATCCTTCTTGTAGTGTGGGGCCCAAAACTGGACACAATACTCCAGATGAGGCCTCACCAGTGCCGAATAGAGGGGAATGATCACGTCCCTTGATCTGCTGGCAATGCCCCTACTTATACAGCCCAAAATGCCGTTAGCCTTCTTGGCAACAAGGGCACACTGTTGACACATATCCAGCTTCTCGTCCACTGTAATCATCTGCAGTAAAGTGTGGGGAGGCCTGGGCTAAGAGGGAGGAGGGTATATTTGTAACACAAATGTTGAAATAGACTAATCTAGTGATACTCAGACCTCAGTGGTTTCAGGAGCCAAATTAGCCATCAACATTACCCAAAAGAGTAACAGTCGTGTAAATTCATTGTTTCATTTACGATAGCACTATCCATATTTAAACAGTCTGATAGGGGAAATATTTAGTTTATATACAATTCTCACAGCAAATAAGCTAATAACTTAGTGATGGAGAATCCACCACGATCCTTGGTAAATTGTTCCAATGGTTAATTATTCTCACTGTTAACAATTTATGCCTTATTTCCAGTCTGAATTTGTCTCGTTTCAACTCCCAGCCATTGGATCATGTTACATGTTTCTCTGCTAGATTGAAGAACCCATTATTAACTATTTGTTACAATGCAGTCACTTACAGACTGTAATCAAGTCACCCTCTACCCTTCTCTTTGATAAGCTAAATAGATTGAGCTCCTTGGATCTATCACCTTGAGGCATGTTGTCTAATCCTGTAATCTTTCTTATGGGAACCAGCCAATGGGAGCTGGGGGGGGCGGTGCCTGTGGGCGAGAGCCATGCAGAACCAGTTGCATGCCTCTGCCTAGGAGCTGGACCTGATGCCTTAGCACCCCCGCTGCGTCGCTGACCAGAAACCGCCTGAGGTAAGTCTGCGCTCCAACCCCACACCCCAACCCCCTGCCCCAGCCCTGAGACCCCCCCAAACCCAGAGCCCCTTCTTGCACCCCAAACCCATCATCCCCGGCTCCACCCCAGCCCAGAGCCCAGAGCCCTGACCCCCTCCCGCAGCCCACCCCCCTGTCCCAGCCCAGAGCCCCCTCCCACACCCTGAACCCCTTATTCCCAGCCCTAACCCACAGCCCTCACCCCCACACCCCAACCCTGTGCCCCAGCCCTGAGCCCCTCCCACACCCCAAACTCCACACCCCAGCTCCATTGGGTCGTGGACATCAATACTTTTCTTCAACTGGGTCGCCAGAAAAAAAGTTTGAAAACCACTGGCCTATAAGGTCTGAGCCAATACCTATCAAAATCAGAGGGAATCTTTTCATTTACTTCAGGGGGCATTGGACTGGGCCCTTAGACTATAAGATCCTCAGAACATGCTTTAGATATGACACACCTCAACTGTCGTACAGGTAAAGAGACAACACTATGTAAACAACAAGGCTTCCAATCCCACACATCGCAAGTTCTCTCTAGTTTATAAAGCGATTATTGTTTCTCTCCCTTCATTCTATTTATAGAGAAGGGTGAAGAAAGGATCAAGAGGATTCTTATTTTATTTGCTTCAGTCGCTTTGTGTCTCACATTATAAATCACGCTAGCCAACCCCAGCACACAATGATGCATGCGCCAGCAGTGCCAGGCGCAGACACAGCAGCTGAGGTACAGTACTAGCAACTCCCAGGAGAAGGTTTTGTCTCGTGTCTCTACTGCCCAGGGATGCTCTGCCTTGAGCACTTCCTCTTTGGGGCTGTGTCCCTGTTACTTATGTGTACTGCTGATAGCGAGTTGTGCCTGCTATGGAAAATAACTGGGACGAGGAGCATTCATGCAGAGAGGGGACAAAAGGAAAGACATATGTTCGTTATGGAGGCTTGTGGCTGCTTATAAAAACACAATCCCCTTTCTGTAGTATTTCGGAGAACCCTAGCCTAACAATAATCGGGACCTAATCGTTCTTTTCATGACCAAATTGTAAAGGTTTTGGCATTAGGTAGCCTGTTAGTGATATGCAGAGAGGCATCATTTGGAAAAAAGACAGACCATATTGTGCTAGATGAATCCTGTCCAGCTCAGAAAAATCTCCCTCTGCAGACACCAGCAATCTGCAGACTAACGACATAAAAATATTAGCTACTGATTAACTTGAAATCCAACCAGAGCTTTAGAGCAGTACATAGTTCAAATGTTACTTGTGGGGGATGGTGAGCCACATTTCTGAAGTAATTATTATGATTTTATTTTATTTTTTTGCAACTTTATTTGACGTTTGAGGAGAATTTGGTTAGTTTTTTTTCTGGGTGCTTTGGCAGTATTTGCTCACGTAAGCCCCTTGACTCACCGGGAAAGCAGCAGCCAAATGAATTTTCAAATGCTGTTGACAGCTCCTCCTATTTGCACCCTCTGTTTTCCCCACCTGCAAACCTTCCTCAAGCCAAACATCTTTTATGCCGCAAAAAGCTGGTGCTCAATCCACATCAGGCTGGCAGTCATCCGCATGGCAGTGATCTCAGAGTTATTGACCTGCATTCTGGTTGATACATTTTTCCTGGCTCCCAACTGATTCAGGCAGGATTTGCTCCGCCTAGTGCAGAAGGTTGCATGTATAGAAGCAACGTAAAAAGTGATGAGCCGAAGAAAACCCAAACTGCCCCCGGGTTTAAACGCCTATAAGTATCACGTCATGGCGCTATGTGCTGCAGCCTATTTAGCAAAAGCTGGACCATATTTATGGGGCTATAATGTAGCCAGTTTATGCAACTTCAGATGACCAGCAAAGCTAGCTCGACAGGGCTGCTCTGTCTTGTGTATGTTGTGCTACGGGGCTAAAACTAGCAATGCACATGTTTCTGCTCAGGCTGGAGCCCGGGTCTCAGAGCCTGGGGCTGCAGCCTGAGTAGAAACATCCACACTGCTATTTTTAGCTCTGTAGCATGAACCCCTGTCAGTTGACCCTGTCTCTGCGACTCACTGCCGTGGGCTATTTCTTGCAATGTAGACGAATCCATCAAGTCATAAAGTTTAAGGCCAGTGGGAACCCAGAGATCATCTCCTCTGACTTCCTGTACGTCACAGGCCAACAGCACCCGCACACTAAACCCAACAAATACTGTAACCGTTTCGCTATTGCTGCAGTTTTCTGACTCAGCATTCCTGCTACAGAATAAATAATTTACAATAGTAAAAATGCATGAAGGCCAGGTCAGCCTGGAGTGGAGATAAATTTGGAACACCAGTGAAAGGCATCCCTCATAATGGACAGCTGAGTGAATCATTATATAATCTATTGTCTTTCCAGATACTTGTATTAATCTCTTGGCATGCAGCCAGGGAGAGGTGACAAATTCAGTAGGTCTTAGGCTAATTATAGACTGGAATCGAGTTTATTTATAACCATTATCCCAATCAGGAAAATGTTTTTCGGAGGGATTTTGGAGAGCTCACATATTGAACTACTCTGTTGTGTATTGAAAAAGGCTTTAGATTGAGCATGAGCAGCGAAGCGAAACTAGCTCAGGTTAGAGATATGAACTGGCTGAGAGCTAAAGGAAGAACAAATGGGCTAACCACGGAAAGAAGGGAAGAAATTTAGGGAAGGAAATTATTGCCGGTTAAAGAATAAACAAGGCAGATAGGTAACGCCACATCTGGGTGGGGGCACTCTCAGGATTTAGAAGGATTTTGGTTAATAAAAATATTGATTTTTTGGGCACCTGCTTTGCCATCACAAATCATCTGCTGTGGCAGTACATGGCTAGCTGCACACCTCTATTGGGTGTGTGTGTATAGTGGGGAAGTGCAGGCACACATTTTGGACAGGTCTACACCACTGCTTAAGTTGATCTAGCTTATGTTGCTCAGGGGGTGTGAAAAAGACACCCCTCTGAGCGACACAAGCAACAGTGACCTAAGCGCTGTCCACACCGGCTCTCCTGCCAACATAGATTCCCCTCTCGTAGAGGTGGAGTGATTATGCCAATGGGGGAACACTCTCCCGTCGGCATAGAGGGTCTTCATCAGATGCACTTAGTGCATTTGTGCAGCTGCGCCGATGTAGCGCTTCTAGTGTAGGCCCATCCATAGTTGCGTACTGATGCGTGCAAACGCTCACCAAGATTAGTGGTGAGATGTAGACCCACTGTGTCCAAGGGTCTAGAAAAAATGCAGCTTTGAACTACAGAGAGACATGGCAAACAGCACTTTCAGTGAGCTTAGAAAGGGAAGGGGCAGTCGCTGGAGATGGACAGTAGTTGGAGATGCAAGTAGGGACAAGGCTGGTTTTTTTTAAGATGCTTGTATTGTGAGCAGAAAGAGCTAGAGAATGAGAAGTTATGGAGAAGAGTAAGGGAGGAGATTAGAGTGGGCATGAGGGAGATCAGGAGATGGGATGGGGTCACTAGAGCAAGTAGACAGACACAGCCTAAATTCCTGACCAAATATCAAACCAAACTGAACCCCAAACTATTTTAAAAATTGTGGGATGTCCCAGCTGTTCCTTTTCCTGATCCTCTGCGAGCCCCCCACCTTTGCTGAAATCCATCCCAGGAGGCAGGAAGATGGGGTGTAATAAGATATCCTGACCTATTAGGACCAGAACAGAGAGGCTCGGGGGGCAGGTGTCTCCATTCCAGGAGTTCTGCAGCAGACCCCGGGGGAATACACCAGGAGATGCTATTATCTTGGGGATAACAGCTGGTGTCTGAAAAAAACCAGGCTGTCCTTCTCTTCAGGACATGGCAGTGCAGGATGGGGCAGGGCTCCCTTCTCTCTCAGCCAATCATGATGAATTCTGGGAAGGAGGGCAGCATATAACTTGCCTCCTGACAGAAGGGACACTGATAGGATGAAGATTGCCTGCTAACTTGTCTCAGGCCCAGGGGCAAGGCTACTGAGCTATTTGAACTTTGCCTCAGGCCATGGAGGAACATTGGAAACCCCACCGGAGCAAGGATATTTGGGGGGAAAGGACACCTGGTTTGTGAAGATTTCATTTCAAGTTTTGTTTGAGAGGCTTTGCTGGGGCAGAGCTGGGTGCAGGTAATTTAAAGGGCTTGCTGGGAGATGCTAGCTCAGGTTTGGAGCCTGGAACATGGAGGTTTCTCTGCAGGTTTGGAGATCTCTGCTGGGCTGCTACTTTCAGATTGAAGGAGATCCAGGATTTTCTTTGGGGCAGAGGGGAGTGGTTCATTGAGGGGTATCTCTGACTTGGGCAAGCTTCCAATGTATGTGAGATTTGAATAGAACAGAGGGTGAGGACCCGGGGGATAAGATAGGTACTGACAGTGAAGAGTGTGTTTGGGGCAAGGATCTTGGGGGACTGTGTTGGGAAACTGGAATCTGAGCAATTGATGAGAGGGAGCTAGGTACTTGCAGGCTTGTTTGTGGCCAGCAAAAAGAAGCTGGAAGATCAGGGGTCTGGTTGTACTGGGAGCACAGATGAAAGGGGAGGGAGAGAAGGGGAAGGACAACTTCAGAGTTTGGGACACTCCTCAATGTAATGGGACCTTCAGCTCTTTAAGGGTCACCCTTTTGCTGAGATTTTGTACAGGAGGATGCAAGGACACGACCTTGCAAAGAATGAAAATATGAACAGCTTCTAACAATGTCCTTGTAATAGAACTGAGCTGCTGTTTGGAATTTTGATTGTGTTCCACGTTACAGCACATCGGGGAGAGGGTCTGAAAAAATTAACATGGAAGTGAAGGGCCATTAGCTGACATCCCATCCCAGATGCCTCATCCCGGCAACAGATGTCTGTCTTTGCTGAGGGCATATGCTACCATATTGCTGATGTTTCATTAACTATGTTATAAGTCTCCTGTAAGGCTAGAAAATGACCAATATTTTGTTTATCCCATTACTCCTGAGCCATGAGGAAGCCCTGTAGGATGCTAGTTCTTCAGAAGTAGTTATGAAAGTGGCGGCAGTCTACTTGGTCAGAAATGTATTCACATTTGCATAAGGTCCTATCTTGTTCAGAATCTCCGCCCCATCTCCTGTTGACTTGCTGCCCAGTTCATTATGTCATGTCTGAAATTAGATTGAGAAACACCTAGAGGGCTTTTCACTGCTGTAAAAGTTTTTTTTTTAAAGCCATTGCCTCTATTTACCCTTCTCTTCTGTCAGTCTTAGATATTTACATGGGCTCCAATTACCACTGCATCTGAGCACCTCACAGTCTTTATCCTCACAGAGCACCCTGTGAGGTAGCGAAGAGCTATCCCCAATTTGCAGATGGGGAATGGTGGCACAGAGAGACTGAGGGATTGGTCCAAAGTCACACAGGAAGTCTGTGGGAGAGCAGGGAATTGAACTGTGTCTCCCAAATCTCAGACCCTAAATACTTGACCATCCTTCCTCTCTTCATCCGTTCCTTAGGGGGCAAGAGTTTAGTTTTGGTGTGACTCTTCCATCGGGAGTGGGGACGAAGGAGGGAGAATTTGTCCCTGCAGAATAGGAAGAAGGTGTGGCCTCTGAAAATACTTGGGTCGGTGCTAAGAGTCACTTCTTCCTATTCTATTTTATGGCAGTACTACGCCAGCAGGACCCATGCTTCCATGATTGCCCTGCCATTGGCCAGCCCTTCCCCCGCAGGAGGGTTTCACAACATTGTGGGGGACCTGGCATAAGTCAGCTTTATCATTACACCAGGAATCTCCCTGGAGCTGAGGGAGGAGGGACAATGCTGCAAGACAGCTAGCCTGGCTCCAGCGTCTCTGGCCCTGTTCCCTCCCCCCTGTAGAGTCTGATCCCTACAGGAAGAGGATTCCATGGGATTGAGGAGGAGTGACCCTGGTGCCACAGACCGCACCACCACTATTCCTAGCCTGGGTCAGCTGCTTTTTTCCTCCACTCTTCATGGACGTGGCTGGGAGCATTCGGCCTCAGTTTAAGGTTCAGTGGAGGTTGTCAAAAGTGATCTATTAACTTGATTCGTGCCACATTATTAGAATGATAGTACTTTAAAAAATAATCCAGATATTTTCCATTCAGGAAACTTACATTTAATTTTAAACCCCCAAACAGTTAAACCTAGTCTGTTGTATTTAGGGGTCATTCTAAAGCCTAAGAGTTAGAAAGTCTGGAAATAGTACTTAAGAAGGAGGGATGTGTTTTGCCTCAAGACTGTTTTGCATGACTATTAAAGGTACTGAGGTCCTTATCAGTACATGGCAGCTTGATGTATGCAGGCCACAGCAAAATCAAATCTTCAGTTCATCCAGCTTTAATTTCCCTGATGGGAGGAATTGTGGGTAGAGGTAGAAGATACATGTTTATTTCTTCTAGCTGCCATAGAAGCTCAGGCATTAAGACTGAAAGCTGGATGCAGCTATAAGAATCACCACTTTCTGTGGTTAGTAGGTGTGTGTACAGCACCAATTGACTGTAATGATGGCTGCAGTATGTGACAATGTGCACCCCAGCAGCTCTTTCAAATATGGGAGACCCAGTTCAATTCCCTGCTCTTCCACAGACTTCCTGTGTGACTTTGGACCAATCCCTCAGTCTCTCTGTGCCACCATTCCCCATCTGCAAATACTACATTTGTAAGTTCAACTTTCATGATAAAGAGATTGCACTACAGTACTTGAATTAGGTGAATTGAAAAATACTATTTCTTTTGTTTTTACAGTGGAAATATTTGTAATAAAAATATATAAAGTGAGCACTGTACACTTTGTATTCTGTGCTGTAATTGAAATCAATATATTTGAAAATGTAGAAAACATCCAAAATATTTAAATAAATGGCATTCTATTATTGTTTAACAGTGCGATTAATCACGATTCATATTTTCAATCACGCGATTAATGGCGATTAATTTTTTTAATCGCTTAAAGACAGATTTTCAGACTAATGTAACTGAATCAGGATGGATAAATACAGACTCTGTCAAACTAACATGGGCATGGGCCCAGATCCTCAAATGTTTTAGGTGTCTAACTCCCATTGATTTTAATGGGAGTTAGATACCTAAATACCTTTGAGGATCTGGGACCTGGTGTCTAGAAAAGGGGCTGCAATTCGGGAGCGGGGGCAACTGTAGATGTCAGAATATGTGATGGCCATACCTAAATTTCTGATTAGATTGCCATTATGATGTCAGGTATATACAAATATTTTGTGATATTCAGCACTACTAATGCAAAAGTACACATCCATTTGTACTACAAAACCCTGTAACAAGGTCCTTTCAGATCAAACTGATTGCCCGGCTAATCAATCCACTGCTGCTCGGCCTGATCCTAGCCCCACTGAAATCCATGGCAAAAGTCTCATTGACTTCAATGAGAGTAGGTCCCTTACCCGTAGTTTATAAATCTGAACACAATTCTGGACAAATCTGAAAGGACTTTGTAATCCAGAGCGATTGCGCTTGAATTTTATTTTTAATATGGGGCTTGAGGGCACTCAGGACCTTGTTGCATCAATTTCCATTGACTTTAATGGGGAATTAAAGCCTTCAGTATCAGACAAGACGTGCTCAGCACCTGGCAGGAGCAGGCCCAGACCTTGGATTGCTTTCATTGATCTTTTTAGAATGTTTCCAATGTGGAATCTAAAATGCATCCAAATAGTTCTGATTGCTTGCAAGTATGGAGTGCTTATGTTTAGATGCCCTGTTATCAGCTGGAAAAGAAAGTGCTCCCATTGGTTTCTGAATGGGATAGTGATTTATTGAGCGAGTCGTATGCTAGTACACGCTGCTGCTGCACAGTGGAAGTAACCACAATTCTCAAGGTCATGTGCTAGTTCTTTTAAAAGGTCACAGCTCCTTATTAAATCATGATCAGTAGCAGAAACTGTCAAGACTGTTTCTTGGGGAATATTTGCAGTCATTTCAGGGACCCTGAGATATTACCAAGAATGAACACAGACTAGGCCAGAGTTTGTGGTATGTTCCAGCTCCCTTGTTTTGCTCTGGGACCACAGGGGGTCAGTAGCAGCTGGGTCTGGCCTTGGAGAAATCTGTTTGGTGTGAGGGAACTCTTAGTGGGTACAGAGACAATGTGGCTAGAGCCTCAGCACCACCTCCCACCTGCCCACACCATGGGAGGGGGATGGATTGCGCTGCACTCCAACAATCCCCAGCACATATGCTGTTCCCTGGGGCTTTACCAGCTGGTGGAGTTTACAGCAGTCCAGAAGCTGCTCTAAAATCCACTGCGACTGGGATCGCCGCAGAACTAGCCAGAGAATCAGGGAGCCACAACAAGCTCCCTGCTGCATCAAGCTCAGAAAGACTCGTAGATACAAGGGGGGAGGGATAGCTCAGTGGATTGAGCATTGGCCTGCTAAACCCAGGGTTGTGAGTTCAATCCTTGAGGGGGCCACTTAGGGATCTGGGGCAAAATTGGTACTTGGTCTTGCCTAATGAAGGCAGGGGGCTGGACTCGATGACCTTTCAAGGTCCCTTCCAGTTCTAGGAGATAGGATAGGATTCTATGGCCCAGCATAAGCGCATGCCAGCCTGCTCTTGAGGGAGGCCAAGCACCTGGAACCTCAGTGGCCTTTAATGGGAATTGTGTATGCTCAGCTGCTATTGCAGGGGTTCTTAAACTTCATTGCACCTCTTCTGACAACAAAAATTACGACAAGACCCCAGGACAGGGGACCGAAGCCTGAGCCCACCCAAGCCCTTCCCACCCCAGGTGGGGCAAAGCCAAAGCCTGAACCCCACCACCCCAGATGGAGGGGCCAAAACCAAAGCTCAAGGCCTTCAGCCCCAGGCAGGGGGCCTGTAACCTAAGCTCGGCTGCCTAAGGCTGAAGCCCTTGAGCTTGGGTCCCAGGCCATTGAAAATCTAAGCCAGCCCTGGCAACCCCATTAAAATGGGGGTAGTGACCCACTTTGGGGTCCCAACCCACAGTTTGAGAACTGCTGCCCTATTGGGACTATGTGCTATATATAGTGGCAATCAAACACAAGTATATACAGATTAAGACTGATAGATGTGACATGTATCAATATTTAGAAAATAATTTAAATGGCACGATGAACAGAGAAGCATGAAAAATCTGTTACCACTGGCAAAACCAGTTTGGGGAGGATAAGGGGTGAGATTCACCACTGTTATGCCAATTTTTAACACAACTATAATCGATGGAATGACACCAACAGAACACTGTTATAATGCAATGGTGCATTAAGCCCAATGTTTTCACTGAAATTGCCTTAAAGCTTTCTTAGTGCCTTTAGGATTGTTTAAGTGTCATAAGACTTTGAGAATAATCCTACTGTAATGAACTGGCTAGTGTGTATGCATACCTCTGCTAGATAGACTCAGAACTGCCCAAATTGTACCTGACCCTTTTTTGATAACCAAGATTCTCTGTTAGCTGAAATGGCAAGGAGTCTGTGCTTTGGGAACAGGAGGATCTGAAATCTAGCCCGTTTGTTAATGTGAAATTCTGAAATGTCATGATGTGCAGCAACCCTGAAGTCCTAGAAAGTACAATGGTTTTCATACTACAAAATTCTCTACTAGTTTGTTTGAAACCAAAGAGTTAAAAAGGAACCAGATCAGATTTATTGGCTATTCAGCAGGCTATGTGCATCACAGATTCTAAACGACCTACATTGTTTATCTGATAACAGATACAGGAAAGAAGTGCTAGTTCAGATAGTCTATGCCTGCCAATACAGATTTCTTCCTTGCTTCTAGTGCTTTGTCTCAAGTGAGGTATTTTCCATCCCTTCCCTATACGCTTACTCCATAAATTAATAGATCTCAATGTTAGGACATATTTCTTGTACTGTGCAAATAATATTAGGGATAATAAAAGGCTACAGAATCAGGGCCGGCTCTAACTTTTTTGCCACCCCAGGCAAAAAAGAAGAGCACCGGCCCGCTGTAACACCTCCTCCCCCAGCGCCGCACTGCCGACCCCCCCTGAGCGCTGCACCGGGCCACCAAACCCCCCACCCCCTCCCCCAGCACCAGGCCGGGCCACCAAAACCCCTGGAGCGCCAGGCCAGGCCGCCCAAACCCCTGCCCCCCCCGAGCACCGGGCCGCCCAAACCCCCGGAGCACTGCGCCGGGCCGGGCCGGCCAAACCCGCGCCCCCCCCCAGCGCCACGCTGCCGAAACACCCCTGTGCTGCCCGGCCGAAACAAAAACAAACAAACAAACAAAAACCCTCGAGCACCCCCTGCCACCCCAACATTGGCCACCCCTTCTGAGGTGCCGCCCCAAGCACGTGCTTGTTCGGCTGGTGCCTGGAGCCGGCCCTGTACAGAATAATCTGTTACTAGAGTGAACAACCTGAGCATTGCCCCCAGTGCACAAAGCATCTTCTAATCCTCTTCTTAATCAAGTCAAGACACAGTCTTTGACGCATACAGCCTTTTCGTGGGCCAAGAAACATGTAGTATCTCCACTAAAACTATGCAAAGCTGGAACTTGGAATACAGCCTTCTCATTTGGATGTAGAATCATAGAAGTGTAGGACTGGAAGGGACCTCATCTAGTGCAGTCCCCTGCACTCAAGGCAGGACTACGTAATAACTAGACCAGTGGCCAACTACTGTTTGAAACACATTTCTGCAGAACACAGTAATAAAACTTAATTTTCATTTGGAGGAGCTTATTGTTTATTTGCTGTATTGCTTATTTGCCCATGAAAGCCCAAGGCAGTACACAGCAATGAAGCAGGGAATTTTCCCCTTTACCTGTGTGTCATGGTCCAGGGCAACTACATCTGTTCCTCCTCATAGTCCAGCAAAGGCACCGTCTCTCAGGCTTCTGTCACTGCAGCTGTCACCTCTCTTTGACGGAGACCCACGTCTCACTCCCTCCTGATGGGGGTATTCCACGGCTGTTCAATTCCCTGTTTTCACTTTGAATTCCCCAGCAAATCAGACTGCCTAAGCAGGAATGCTTTGCTTTTCTCCTCAGAGGCTATGAAGAGCATAACTGCCCAGAGTTACAAGGTACTACACAGGAGATCTACATTACACACTTCACCTCTCTACAAAGGAAAAAGGACCGTAAGCTGTCTAAAATCCTACCTGCCACATGGGGCCACAACAGGGGTACCCCTAACTCACCCAGCAATATCGTCAATTTATCCAGCTACACACTCAACCCAGCAGAAGAGTCTGTCCTATCTTGGGGACTCTCCTTTTGCCCCAGCACCCCCACGAACATGATACAGTTCTGTGGTGATCTGGAAGCCTACTTTCGCCGCCTCCGACTCAAAGAATACTTTCATGATAACACTGAACAGCGCACTGATACACAGATACCCTCCCACCAACAACACAGGAAGAAGAACTCCACATGGACTCCTCCTGAGGGTCGAAATGACAGTCTGGACCTATACATAGAATGCTTCCGCCGACGTGCACAGGCAGAAATTGTGGAAAAACAACATCGCTTGCCTCATAACCTAAGTCGTGCAGAACGCAATGCCATCCACAGCCTCAGAAACCACCCTGACATTATCATCAAAGAGGCTGATAAAGGAGGTGCTGTTGTCATCATGAACAGGTCTGACTACCAGAAGGAGGCTGCCAGACAACTCTCCAATACCCAATTCTACAGGCCGCTTTCCTCAGATCCCACTGAGGAATACACTAAGAAACTACACCATCTACTCAGGACACTCCCTACACTAACACAGGAACAAATCAACATACCCTTAGAGCCCCGACCGGGTTTATTCTATCTACTACCTAAGATCCACAAACCTGGAAATCCTGGACGCCCCATCATCTCGGGCATTGGCACTCTCACTGAAGGACTGTCTGGATATGTGGACTCCCTACTCAGACCCCACGCCACCAGCACTCCCAGCTATCTCCGTGACACCACTGATTTCCTGAGGAAACTACAATGCATTGGTGACCTCCCAGAAAACACCATCCTAGCCACCATGGATGTAGAGGCTCTCTACACAAACATCCCACATACAGATGGAATACAAGCTGTCAGGAACAGTATCCCTGATGATGACACAGCACAACTTATTGCTGAGCTCTGTGACTTTATCCTCATGCACAATTATTTCAAATTTGGTGACAATATATACCTCCAGACCAGTGGCACCGCTATGGGCACCCGCATGGCCCCACAATATGCCAACATTTTTATGGCTGACCTGGAACAACGCTTCCTCAGCTCCCGTCCACTCATGCCCCTTCTCTACCTACGCTATATTGATGACATCTTCATCATCTGGACCCATGGGAAGGAGGCCCTGGAAGAATTCCACCATGCTTTCAACAGCTTCCACCCCACCATCAACCTCAACCTGGACCAATCTACACGGGAGGTCCACTTCCTGGACACCACCGTACAAATAAGCGATGGCCACATTAACACCACCCTATACCGAAAACCCACCGACCGCTATGCCTACCTTCATGCCTCCAGCTTCCACCCCGGTCACACCACACGATCCATCGTCTACAGCCAAGCACTGAGGTACAATCGCATCTGCTCCAACCCCTCAGACAGAGACCAACACCTACAAGATCTTCACCAAGCATTCTCAAAACTACGATACCCACACAAGGAAATAAAGAAACAAATCAACAGAGCCAGACGTGTACCCAGAAGCCTCCTGCTACAAGACAGGCCCAGAAGAGAAACCAACAGAACTCCACTGGCCATCACCTACAGTCCTCAGCTTAAACCTCTCCAACGCATCATCAGTGATCTACAACCCATCCTGGACAATGATCCCTCACTTTCACAGACCTTGGGAGGCAGGCCAGTCCTCGCCCACAGACAACCTGCCAACCTTAAGCATATTCTCACCAGCAACCACGCACCGCACCATAACAACTCTAACTCAGGAACCAACCCATGCAACAAACCTCGATGCCAACTCTGCCCACATATCTACACCAGCAACACCATCACTGGACCTAACCAGATCAGCTACAACATCACCGGCTCATTCACCTGCACGTCCACCAATGTTATATATGCCATCATATACCAGCAATGCCCCTCTGCTATGTACATTGGCCAAACTGGACAGTCACTACGCAAGAGGATAAATGGACACAAGTCAGATATCAGGAATGGCAATATACAAAAACCTGTAGGAGAACACTTCAACTTCCCTGGCCACACAATAGCAGATGTAAAGGTTGCCATCTTACAGCAAAAAAACTTCAGGACCAGACTCCAAAGAGAAACTGCTGAGCTCCAGTTCATTTGCAAATTTGACACCATCAGATCAGGATTAAACAAAGACTGTGAATGGCTATCCAACTACAGAAACAGTTTCTCCTCCCTTGGTGTTCACACCTCAACTGCTAGCAGAGCACCTCACCCTCCCTGATTGAACTAACCTCGTCATCTCCACACTGATATATACCTGCCTCTGGAGATTTCCATTACTTGCATCTGAAGAAGTGAGGTTCTTACCCACGAAAGCTTATGCTCCCAGTACTTCTGTTAGTCTCAAAGGTGCCACAGGACCCTCTGTTGCAAGGTACTACACAGTTTTTCCTAAACAAGCACATTTATTCTTAAGTAGAAGCACTACAGAAAAAACATAATAAGACAATAGAACTTAGACACATGCTAATAATCTCACCAGAGATCATCTCCGACACCAATAAGGGCTCCTCGAAGGGGTTTTTCTGTGGTTACAAGTTCATAACCACCTTGGCTCACAACAAGCATGCCCATGAATCTGAGTTTCAGTCCTTTATACAGTGTGGGTCTCTGCTCTTGTTCATGTAACAATTGATCAGCAGACAAAGGTCCCCTCCTCAGGGTGAGCCTTCAAAAGGTTGAGCTCTTATATAACCGAAGGGGGTGCACTTGTAAACACTTCCTTTCCTGGAAAAACCACTTAACTTTAAAAGTTCATTCTTGTTGGGCGCAATCTTTTGGTGTCCTTTTGAAGCTCATAACACTTCTCAGGACTTTACATTAATCATGTCGTCTCATAAGAACGACCACACTGGGTCAGACCAAAGGTCCATCTAGCCCAATATCCTGTCTTCCGACAGCGGCCGATGCCAGGTACCCCAGAGGGAATGAACAGAACAGGTAATCATCAAGTGATCCATTGCCTGTTGCCCATTCCCAGCTTCCCCGGTTCGGGCCCCGGTGAAAAAAAATTGTAGGGCCCCCCCAGCAAGGGCGGACCAGCTAAACAGGGCCGACAAGAAGGGGGAGGAATCCAGGGAATCCGGGCCCCGGGTCCCCTTCCGGACAGCTGGGCCCCGCAGGCCCCCCAGCAAGGGCGGACCGGCTAAACAGGGCCGACGAGAAGGGGGAGGAACCCAGGGAATCCGGGCCCCGGGTCCCCTTCCGGACAGCTGGGCCCCGCAGGCCCCCCAGCAAGGGCGGACTGGCTAAACAGGGCTGATGGCGGCGGGGGTGGGGGGGAAGCCAGGGAAGTCAGGCCCCAGGCCCCCTTCCGGACTGCCAGGCCCCTTTCCGGACTGCCGGGCCCCGGTAATTTGTACCAGCTTCCCCCCTCTCTCATCGTCCCTGTCTGGCAAACGGAGGCTAGGGACTCCATCCCTGCCCATCTTGGCTAATAGCCATTGATGGACCTATCCTTCATGAATGAATCTAGTCCTTTTTAACCCTGTTATAGTCTTGGCTTTCACAACGTCTTCTGGAAAGGAGTTCCACAGGTTGACTGTGTGTTGTGTGAAGAAATATTTCCTTTTGTTTTAAACCTGCTGCCTATTAATTTCATTTGGTGACCCCCTAGTTCTTGTGTTATGAGCAGTACTAGATTTACTATGGCACCATAGCGCCGGACCCAAGCTCAGAAGGGGCCCCATAACACTAGCTTCCTCCCCTCTCGCAGCGCTGCAGAAGCGGAGCCTCGGAGCAGCAGGGATCCAACATGGGAGCTGAGAATCCAAGGGGCCCTTGGAGCTGTAGTTCCTTGGCCAGCTCCCTGCCCAGAGAGCCAGCCCTGGAGCAGGGAAGGAACTACATTTCCCAGCATTCCCTTGGCAGCTATTAACAGGAAAGGGAGGGGGAAAGAGTGGGGAAGCTGAGACCCCATGCACTGCAGCTTGCTGTGAATGGGGCCATGTAAGCTTGTTGCAGAGTTGCTGCTCAGGGATGGGAACCTCCTGGCACTCCAGCCTCCAGTTCTAGTTACTCCAGCCTCCAAAATCATTCAGGCTGCACTTTCTGCATGACTATGTGCTAGCTGAGGGTGCATGGGAATTGGTGGCCTCTGCTACAGGTGATGGGCATCTCAGGTACTTAAAGCCATGGCCTACAGGAGGGAAGCGCCTAACTCCAGAGTCTGCAGCTGCCTAGGGCCAGAGCTGAGGATTTAGAACCCCTAGTGCCACCATTGCAAGGTTCAAGCATGCTCAGCCTTGGAATTGCCGCCCCTCCCTCGCTAGCAGCTGCAGCTATCTAAGGCTGGCCTCTGGCAATTGGCCCCATGGCTGTAGCCAGAGAAGCTGCAGGTGGCTCTGTGACTACTGGGGGCCATTAAGCTAGGAGCGGATAAAGAAACTGGAGTTAATCTCAAGGAACAGAGGTCACCTGCAGGAAAGGAATGTCAAGGGGAGCAGGGAAAGAGGAAGCAGATCAGGCTTGCAGGGGGAGAACAGCCCCAGCTGGCTAGGGAGCATGTCCAAGGTAGAAGGGAAACAAACAAGGGGAGAGGTGGTGGTGACCAAGTAGTAGACTAGCATGTAGATGGGAGCAGAGGGAGAGAGGCTGGTGACTTCAGGTTCCCAGGGGCTAAGTCCTCACTTTGGGGAAATGGTGTTTGCAAGTGGCTTGTTCGAATGGCAGGATGGGTGCTGAGGGAGGGATTTGGCAGAATTGATCAGGTATCTATTGGCTGTGAAACTTTATTGAGCTGAGACCAGAACTGGTGACATAGGGTGGTACTGGAGACATGGCTATAGATGGTCTGAATGAGGAAGGAGATAAATCTGTGGGGAGTTTCCCCACATCACTGTGAAATTACTGCTCACTGTGGACACTGGTAAACCCACATGGATATACAGCTTAATGAGAAAAACTGGGGGCTGAGGGAGCTGTGTAGGGCAATGCATATAGTCATGCAGAGGTGTGTGATCAAAATGAAAAATGTCTCTGAGATTCAGTACTGGGTATACTATGGCACCAATGGCACTGCCACACTTGGAGCCCACAACAACTACATGGCGGCCCACAAATATGTTTGGCGCCAGAGCCCACAAAAGGTTAATCCGGCCCTGGTTATGAGAAGGAGTAAATAACACTTCCTTATTCACTTTCTCAACACCAGTCATGATTTTATAGACCTCTTTCATATCCCCCCTTAGTCGTTTCTTTTTTGAAAAATCCCAATCTTATTAATCTTCCTCATATGGAAGCTGTTCCATACCCCTTGTTGCCCTTTTCTAAATCTTTTCCAATTCCAATATATCTTTTTTGAGATGGGGTCACCACATCTGCACGCAGTATTCAAGATGTGGGCGTACCATGGATTTATGTAGAGGCAATGTAATATTTCTGTCTTATCATCTATTCCTTTCTTAATGATTCCCAACATTCTGTTCACTTTTTTGACTGCCGCTGCACATTGAGCGGATGTTTTCAGAGAACTATCCACAATGACTCCAAGATCTCTTTCTTGAGTGGTAACAGCTAATGCAGACCCCGTCATTTTATATGTAAAGTTGGGATTACGTTTTCCAGTGTGCATTACTTTGCACATTCTCCTCCAAGAGATGTTACAGACAGTCCCTCAATAATACCTAACCACTTGCATTTTTAATACAGCGAACTCCTAAGATAGTTTAATTCTATTCAATAAGGTTTGTCCAGGATGCTGCAGAGAATTGCCATATCTGTCTCACTGTACACTTCTGTTCTGCAGAATTCTCCTACACCAGTGTGTGGACCTACACTTTTCTCATTCCAGGGGTGTCTTATCTTGTGTAATTCTTGTCCTGTGGAATATTATCCAAGTAAAAAGGTGAGGGCAAACACTTGGTGTAGAGTTTTGACCTAGGAGCGAGGATAGTACACTGCCAAATTCACCCCCTCACCGGTAGCAACACAAGGCCAAGACTTCCAGATTGCTACAAAGCAATGAGCACAAGCAACAGTTACACTTTAAAAAAATGGGCCAGATCCTCAGCTGGTGTAAATCTGCATACTTCAATGGAGGTGTGCCAATTTACATTGGCTGAGAATCTGGCCCCAGTATGCTTTAAATAGTATGATCTTGCTCGTGGAAGGTGTTTCCCTGTAAGGATCTGCAAAGCCCCCTCCTTGGCATCCTTAAAACTCTCCTTTGCCATGATGACTACAAAAAAAGTAACAATGAATAGGTAGCTGGTGTACTGAGCCCACTGCCCATCATGCTGCCCTGTATTGTTTGTGCTCCCCATGTCTGCACCTACCTGTTGTCTCTTGCCTTAGTCCGGGGCCCAAAACGTACCTTTTTGTTCTGTTTTGTACGGGGCCTAGGTGAAGGGGGCTTCCAGGTGCTACTGCAATACAAAGTATAGAGGTGGGTTTAAGCCACTAAACTTGGATCTGGATTCCAAACTTGCCAAGGTGTAGGAATGTTTGGATGCAGGGTTTTGGTTCGGCCTCTTATGAAGAGACGGGTCACTTGCAAAATAGAAATGTTGGCATGTCAACACGCCAGATTTGAGTACAGTTGTATGATCGGGTTGCTTGTGATGGTGGGGGGCAGAACTCAGCAGGCCTGAAGCTCACTTTTGGTTTTTGTCTTATGTTCTTAAAAGCTCATGCTTCAGGGTTTCAGATGACCACCAGCAGGGGTCGGGAAGGGATTTCCTCCCCAATGTATCCTGGGATTTGGTCTCTTGATCTCCTTCCTCTGAAGCATCAGATTTGGCCACAGCTGGAGATGGGATATTGGAGGGAAGGAGTGGGGCTCTCAAAGGTGCTTGACTGTCTGATGCTTGAGGGCTAACTGATTGCCATATGTGGTGTCAGGAGGGAATTTCCCCCCCCCCCCGGTCTGATTGGCAGTGACCTTGAGGGTTTTTTCTTTCCTCTGCAGCGTGTGGGCATGGGTCACTTGCCAGGATTTCTGGGTATATCTCATTTAATTTAATTTAATTTTCTGCCATTGTGGAGGAACTCGGTCCTTCCTATTCTCTGCCTGTAGCACGTTAGTCTAGCCTGCTGTGGGCACAGGTGCTCAGACTAGATTATCTGGAGGTCCCCTCCGGCCTTAAACTTTGACTCTAAATTCTGCTTTGCATGAGACTATCTCTACAGCCGAACCCAATAAAGCTGCAATAAATGCCGCTTACGTAGAAGGATTGGTGTGTTTAAAAAGTCCATGAGAAATCTTTGAGCCTGTTGGTATTTGTGTGTGTGTGTGTGTGTGTGTGTGTGTGTGTGTGTGTACGCTGAAGTTGTGCTCTCCTACTTGGGTAATTACAAACCTACTAAAGAAATGCCTACTCAAAATGTATGACAGAAACACGTAATGCAGTGATTCATAGAACAACAGTAAAGATGTTCAGCTCTTTTGTCATGCAGATAAAAAGCAGGCACAGGTTAAGCTGTTATTCGGAATATTTTCATATGAAATAGAAATATAAAGAGACACTTCAATTACATGTGTTTCAAATGTGTAGTGCTCAAAAAATTGGTGGAATGAAATTGTCTGTAGGATTTCTGTTGCCTGCATTAGTTAAGGGATAATACCTGTCTTCAACGCCATGTATCTCAAAGAGCTGCACAGATTTTATGTATTTATCTTCATAACACCCCACTGAGGTAGGACAGAGCTATTATCCCCATTTTAATGGATGAGAAAGTGAGGCACAGAGTGGCCAAGTGACTTGCCCAAGGTCACACAGGAAGGGAGAGAAGGGAATTGAACCCAGGTCTCTCACATCACATGCCAGAGCCATCCCTCAACTCAGTTGATCCCTATGATTTTCTCTGGTACTCGCCCTCTGTAGAGGAGGAGGACTGTCTGGTTTCATAGATAAATCCCCTTCGGGGAATCTGCCTTGTGTCAAATAGGCCTGGACCAGTGCCCTATCCACTGGATTAGCCTCCCTCACAACCCCTGCTATAAACCACCCCATCATGGCTTTATTTAATGCATTAATTTATTTACTAAATTTCAATAGGGCACTATAACACAATAGGGACTACAATAGCAGTAATATAGAATTCTTATATAAGCCTCATACCTTCAAAGCACTTCAGAAATATTAATTCTCACAAGCTCTTTGATGTAGGTCAGTTGCATTGTTCCCATTTTGCCTACAGGAAGACACAGCTGCTAAGACCCAGCTTTTAAAAGTTATTTAGGCTTTGCAAAGCCTAAGGTTCCTTTCTGAAGAGTGACTTAGTCACTTAAGTGACTTTTGAAAATAAGATTTAGCCATCTGAATCACTTAAGCCTTGCAATGCCTACATAGCTCTACAAATCTGGGTCGTAAGTAATTTGATCAAGGTTAAATGATGAATTAATGTTAGAACCGGAATTTGAACTCAGCAATTTCTGGCACCCTGCCTTGTGCTGAGTCTGCAAATATTAAAGAGACTTAGGGTGAGCAGCGATGTTGTTGATAGCTACATTAATAATATGTAGGACTTCTTCAGCACCTTCTGACAATCTTAATTGACTCATCCTCATCCTTTGAGGGAGGTAGATGTGGGTGGGAAGGAACTGGGGCCTAGAGAGGCTTGCTAACTTGATCACACAATATACCAATATTGGAGTCAAGAATCGAACTTAGATTTCCTGCCTGTGGTTTTTCCTTCAGACTTTGGCCTTGTCTAAATAGGATGAGGAGGGTTGGAAGACTGATTGGCAGAGCTGATGCGGAAAAAGCTATTCTGCCATTACTATTTTGGAATGGAATAGCTCCCAGTGTGGACACTATTCTGGAATAAAAGTGATCAATTCCCGAATACTTAATCCACTCACAAAGCAGAGTAGTTTTTCTAGAATAAGGTCACTTTTATTCCAGAATATTGTCCACACAGGGAGCTATTACAGAATAGCTTATTCCATAATAATCTGCTGGTCAACTTCCAACGTAGAAACAGCCTAATAGGACCTTAAATATTCAGTTGAAATCTGAACCCATTTACTTTGGCTATATACTCAGCCCTTCTGTGTTTTCTTTCTGTGAAAAAATTTACTAGAAGGAATTTCCAAGAATGGTAAATTTTCAGGAATATGGAGCCAGATCCTGCTTCCATTGAGCTCCATTTCCAGTTAAATCAATGGGGTTTCAGCAATGAGTTCAATGAACATAAGAATGTTCAGTGTGCCCTTGTTGCCAAGAAGGCCAATGGCATATTGGGCTGTATTAGTAGGAACATTGCCAGCAGATCGAGGGAAGTGATTATTCCCCTCTATTAGACACTGGTGAGGCCACACTTGGAGTATTGTGTCCAGTTTTGGTCCCCCCACTACAGAAGGGATGTGGACAAATTGGAGAGAGTCCAGCAGAGGGCAATGAAAATGATTAGGGGGCTGGGGCACATGACTTCTGAGGAGAGGCTGAGGGAACTGGGGTTATTTAGGCTGCAGAAGAGAAGAATGAGGGGGGATTTGATAGCATCCTTCAATTACATGAAGGGGGATTCCAAAGAGGATGGAGCGAGGCTGTTCTTAGTGGTGGCAGATGACAGAACAAGGAGTAATGGTGTCAAGTTGCAGTAGGGGATGTCTAGGTTGGATATTAGGAAACACTATTTCACTAGGAGGGTGGTGAAGCACTGGAATGGGTTATCTAGGGAGGTAGTAGAATCTCCATCCTTAAGGTTTTTAAGGCCTGGCTTGACAAAGCCTTGGCTGGGATGATTTAGTTGGTGTTGGTCCTGCTTTGAGCAGGGGGTTGGACTAGATGACCTCCTGAGATCTCTTCCGACCCTAATATTCTATGATTCTATGATTGGCTATACTGGGTCAGACCAAAGGTCCATCTAGCCCAGTATCCTGTCTTCTGACAGTGGCCAATGCCAGGTGACACAGAGGGAATGAACAGAACAGGTAATTATCAAGTAATCCATCCTGTCGCTCATTCCCAGCTTCTGGCAAACAGAGGCTAGTGACACCATCGCCCATCTTGGCTAATAGCCATTGATGAACCTATCTTCCATGAATTTATCTAGTGCTTTTTTGAACCATTATAGTCTTGGCCTTCACAACATCTACTGGCAAAGAGTTCCACAGGTTGACTGTGCGTTGTGTGAAGAAATACTTCCTTTTGTTTGTTTTAAACCTGTTGCCTATTAATTTTATTTGGTGACCCCTAGTTCTTGTGTTATGAGAAGAAGTAAATAACACTTCCTTATTTACTTTCTCCACACCAGTCATGATTTTATAGACCTCTATCATATCCCCCCTTAGTCGTCTCTTTTCCAAGCTGAAAAGTTCTAGTTTTATTAATCTCTCCTCATATGGAAGCGGTTCCATGAGCCTAATAATTTTTGTTGCCCTTTTCTGAACCTTTTCCAATTCCAATTTATCTTTTTTGACATGGGGTAACTACATCTGCACTCAGTATTCAAGATGTGGGCGTACCATGGATTTATATAGAGGCAATATGATATTTTATGTCTTATTATCTATCCCTTTCTTAAAGATTCCCAACATTCTGTTCACTTTTTTGACTGCTGCTGCACATTGAGTGGATGTTTTCGGAGAACTATTCACAATGACTCCAAGATCTCTTTCTTGAGTGGTAACAGGTAATTTAGACCCCATCATTTTACTTGTATAGTTGGGATTATGCTTTCCAATTTGCATTACTTTGCATTTATCAACACTGAATTTCATCTGCCATTTTATTGCCCAGACACCCAGTTTTGTGAGATCTTTTTGTAGCTCTTTGCAGTCTGCCTGGGAATTCACTATCTTGAGTAGTTTTGTATCATCTGCAAATTTTGCCACTTCACTGTTTACCCCTTTTTCCAGAGCATTTATGAATACGTTGAATAGGACTGGTCCCAGTACAGACCCCTGGGGGACACCACTATTTACCTCTCCCCATTCTGAAAACTGACCATTTATTCCTACCCTTTGTTTCCTATCGTTTAACCAATTATCAGTCTATGAAGGACCTTCCCTCTTATCCCATGACAGCTTAATTTGCTTAAGAGCCTTTGGTGAGGGACCTTATCAAAGCTTTCTGAAAATCTAAGTACACTATATACACTGAATCCCCCTTGTCCACATGCTTGCTGACCCCCCTCAAAGAATTCTAGTAGATTGGTGAGGCATGATTTCCCTTTACAGAAACCATGTTGATGCTTCCCCAACAAATTATGTTCATCTATGTGTCTGACAATTTTGTTCTTTACTATAGTTTTTACCAGTTTGCCTGAAGTCAGGCTTACCGGCCTGTAATTGCCGGGATCACCTCTGGAGCCCTTTTTAAAAATTGGTATCACATTAGCTATCCTCCAGTCTATTGGTAGAAAAGCTGATTCAAATGATAGGTTACAGACTACAGTTAGTAGTTCTGCAATTTCACATTTGAGTTCCTTCAGAACTCTTGGATGAATACCATCTGGTGACTTATTACTGTTTAGTTTATCAATTTGTTCCAAAATCTCCTCTAATGACACCTCAATCTGGGACAGATCCTCAGATTTGTCACCTAAAAAGAATGGCTTAGGTTTGGGAATCTCCCTCATACCCTCAGCCGTGAAGACCAATGCAAAGAATTCATTTAGTTTCTCCACAATGGCCTAATCGTCCTTGAGTGCTCATTTAGAATCTCGATCGTCTAGTGGCCCCAATAGTTATTTAGCAGGCTTCCCACTTCTGATGTACTTAAAATATTTTTTGCTATTACTTTTTGAGTCTTTGGCTAGCTGTTCTTCAACTTCTTTTTTGGCCTTCTAATTATATTTTTACACTTCATTTGCCAGAGTTTATGCTACTTTCTATTTTCCTCACTAGGATTTAACTTCCACTTTTTAAAAGGTGTTTTTTTGCCTCTCACTGCTTCTTTTACTTTGTTGTTTAACCACAGTGGCACTTTTTTGGTTTTCTTACTATGTTTTTTAATTTGGGGTATACATTTAAGTTGAGTTTCTATTATTGTGTCTTTAAAAAGTTTCCATGGTGCTTGCAGGGATTTCACTTTTTGCGCTGTACCTTTTAATTTCTGTTTAATTAACCTCCTGATTTTTGTGTGATTCCCCTTTCTGAAATTAAATGCTACAGTGCTGGGCTGCTGTAGTATTTTCCCCACCATAGGGATGTTAAATTTAATTATATTATGGTCACTATTCACCTCTTGGACCAGATCCTGTGCTTCACTTAGGACTAAACCAAGAATTGCCTCTCCTCTTGTGGGTTCCAGGACTAGCTGCTCCAAGAAGCAGTCATTTAAGTCATTAAAGTTAAGAAACTTTATCTGTGCAACCCGTCCTGAGATGACATGTACCCAGTTAATATGGGAATAATTGAAATAGAAGCCTGAATACTGTTTGGTGGCATGTGCATATGCTTATGGTTGGCCAGAATGTGGCCCAAGTTGTGTAAATATATCTCTATTATTGTACATAGTTTGGGATGAATCTAGTCTGTAAACATCCCCCGGCACCTTTTCATTGGTTAAATGGTCAGTGTATGCGCATTGGTTACATGATGGAGTCTAATAGATTTAAATCTATATTATAACATGAAGTAGAACTTTTCTAGCATCCCCTGATCTGCAGTACAAAGCACTTTACCAGCTAAGTGTAACAGAATGGTAACTATTCCCAGTTTGGCTCTGGGTTATTTAAACAATATAACTAAGGCCTTACCAAATTCACAGCCATGAAAAACACGTCACTGACCGTGAAACCTGGTCTTTTGTGTGCTTTTACCCTATACTGTACAGATTTAATGGGGGGAGGGGGAAGGGAAGGGCAGAAAGACCAGCATTTCTCAAATTGGGGGTCCTAACCCAAAAGCGAGTTGCAAGGGGGTCGCAAGGGGGCTGTGGTATTGCCACCCGTACTTCTGTGCTGCTGCCTTCAGAGCTGGGTGGCCAGAGAGAGGTACCTGCTGACTGAGGGCCCAGCTCTGCAGGCAGCAGCGCAGAAGTAAGGGTAGCAATTCCATGCCATGCCATGCCATGCCATCCTTTCTTCTGAGCTACTGCTGGCAGGAGTTCTGCCTTCAGAGCTGGGCTCCCAGCCAGCAGCCACTGCTCTCCAGCTGCCATATCATCCACTCCTCAGTATCCTCACTATCCCTGCTGCATGGTTGGCTGATGTGGTGGTTGTTGTGCTTCTGCAAATATCAAAGACTCAGTCACTCTGTTTCTAAAACAGATGAAAATTTGGCTGATATGTTCAGCATCCATGTTTTTGATGAAAACCATCCTGGAAAAGAGTAAATTATAGGAGGGAATTGTAAGAGTTTGATCCCAAATTCCCACAATTCCCGGAGAGGATTGCTGGTACCCCAGAATACACTGCAAAATTTCCCCACAAGGTAGTGCATTGGTTGGTGGCACAGGGGACACTGGCATGCTTCCCTGCAGTGCTTCACATCTCTTGCCAATACAACCTGGTTCTGTGAGGGTACACTGCACCATCAAAGGCAGTGTGAATGCACTCTGCCAAACTAGCTATGTCAGTAGCAGTATGCTGGCAGAACTTTCGCCAGTAAAACCTTCTAGCAGAGACAAGCCCTCAGTTTTTAACGATGTTGGCTGCTGCTGATGTCAAATTGAGCGAAGATCTCTGGACTTGGTCCAATAAGCTGATTTTTATTGGGTGTACATCAAGGAATGCTGCACAGCTCACCCCTACAAATCTTACTTCATGTCTTTTGTGATGCATTACAAAGAGTTAGATGGTCAGATTGTTATTAGCCTGTGTTCAACCTGTTAGCCCTGGTGGGCACATGTAGAGCAATTTACTGATGTGACTTTTTGTCTGGGCCAGGTATGGATTAGTGCTCCTAGTTACAAGAAAACTTCTTCAGATCCAAACCTTTTCCCCCTCACAATCCCCTGTGCTATCTACAATGTAAACTTCTGTATTTAGGTTATTGGGGAATGAATCGAAACGCACTCACACTTAATTTACTGATATGAAAGAATAGATGCTATCTATATTTCAATTTTGATTCTGATCCCATCAAACATTTTTCTTGATAGCCAAAGGGAAATGAGCTCATTGATTATCTGACCATAGGCAGCATATGGCCACATACTATGTAACCCTTTTGCCAGGTGGAGTCAGCAGCAATCAGAGCCGGGTTCAATATTTAGGGGTTCCTTTTCAACAGTCCGACACAGAACTGGCTTGAGCCCCGACCCAGTAACCTGGGACAATTACACACCACCCCTTGGGCGCCTCTAGAGGGAATTCTTCCCCTCTCGCAGGCACAGAGTCTGAGCGTAGAAAGAAACTTTTAATAAAAAGGGGGAAAGTAACCCGGCATTAACTTGGGAAAACACCGCAAGCAGGACTCAGAAGAGAAAACCATGAGCAAAACACCCATCTCAGAGTATGATAGGCAGTGTCCTTTTGCCTCGGGTTCTTAAGTCCAGCAACCAAAAGTTCCTTTAACATGCCCCTCCCCTCTCCTTCCACAGCACCCCACTCACAGTTGTTGTTCTCGGTCAGTGACGACCCAGAGTTCAACGGTGCAGTTGCAGAGTTCACCTCCCACCATGGCAGGAGGTGGGGGGGAAGGCACCTTGCTTATGCTACTCTCCTGCCACTTGCTCTGCCCCACCCACCACTCTGCACCCTCTGGGATGTCTTGAGGTCCCACTGCTTAACACAGCACTGTGATGTTAGCTTTCAGTGACCTCATGTTAGTGCGGGAGCCTCACTGCTAGTGCAGACTGAGCAGAATCTCGCATCAGAGACCCTGTCCCAAAGCAGGTCTAATGCTTAAACCTGGTTATCAGTGATTTCAGCACAGTTAGTCTGCACCAAGACTCTCAAATGAATCTTAGTCAGCTCCGTTATTACACAGTGAAGAATGTTTGGGACCCTTCAGCAGAGCCCACACCTCCAGGTACAAGTAACCCTGGGTGCTAACTCCACGGGTGCTGTGTGGCTTAAGCACCCAAGGAAATAAAATAGGGGGCGCTCAGCACCCACCAGCCACAAGTGTTCAGCAGCTGGTAGGAGATGCTGAGTTGGAGCAGCAAGCAGGCCTCAGGGGAATAGGTAGAATGTGGGCACAGCCTTTAGGGTAGAACAGGGGTAGAGCACCCACCAGAAAAATAAAAGTCAGTACCTCAGTCAGTCAGTATTTACCTCCTCCCCCCTGCCCCCTCACAACTCCCCTGGCCTTTGGTATCCATGTCTCCTGCTTAGCGAGTGCAGTTTAGTTGAGGGCGAGTCCCTCAATCAGGGTATGCCAAGCACAGTTCTGCTGCCCTTGATTCACACAACAAGGATAAACAACCCTTTTTATTACCCCTGCCCCAATAGCAAAGTGACTTGTGATCCAATACCAGCCAAAAGTCATCATTTGGGCACAGCATTCCCATCATGCTGTGCACCTAGGCAGAGTGGGTGTATCTATGCAACCAAGGTCAGTTCATGAAGTCTTCTTCCCCAGCTTCTCACTAGATATCAGGGGAGAACTCATGCAGACCCTGCTTACAACTTTACAGTTGTTTGTTTGTTTGTACAGTAATTTTTGTGAAATGGTACTCAAATCAATACACAACAGAACAGTCAATACTACAACCTGGCTGGCGAACAGATAATAAATGCATCTCTTGTAGCTATTATAACAAAACACAGGGTGTGATATATAGCAAGTGTCCATTTAGTACTGGCCCAGCTTGCTCTTATACACTTTTAAAATTAAACATGTTCATGCTTCCCTTTAGAAGGAAATGATCAGGTGGTAGGTGAAGATCCAGGAATAAATAGTCAAAGAAAATTGATCAATCAGATCAATACTAATGCTTTGCATCATATCCCCTTTCACCTGAGTATCTGAAAGTGCTTTATCAGATGCTAATTTAGCCTCAAAGCACCACTGTGTTTTGTGCATGTAATGCACAATGTAATGTGCATTGAAAAGCCCTATTTTGTGCTGCACTGAAGAGAGTCCTGAGCATGCCAGCAGATTTCTGTCATCAATGGTCAACAGTGGAAGCTGGAACATGACCAACCAATCAGAACATGTATGCAAATATTAGTGTCAAAGGGAAAAACTGTTGTCAGTTATAAATGTATAGCAACAACGGATGGATTTCAAATAATTCTGATGAAGGAAGATAGTCTGTATATAGCGATATATACTTCTGTGTACTGATCTGGATGGAAATGTTGTCAACCCTGACTTATGGTTGTTAACACTGTGTTAAATCATAAATCAGATCCCAAAAATCATGAGCTTGGAGGCTTGTTTACATGATGTGTTAGTCCGCACCAGTAGTTCAACGTAAATTCTTCTCTGCACTAATGTGTTATGTACTAACTAGCCCATATAGATCCACTGGGGTGCACTAGTGCATGTTAATGTAGTTCTGTTTCTAAGCTATGTTAACGTGCATAGGAGAACTTCCATTGTATGTGAGCAAATACCTCATGGGACCCTCCTCTCTCTCCCCTGCCCATTGCATTCACTGCACCTAAAGAGACAAAGGAAGCATGCATTGGACACTGGGGGAGGTGTCCTGACCTAATTATGCGATATGATTTACAATTTTACCTGGGGCCAAATAACTACACTTCAGTAATTAGCAGGCTTATTGCATAGTGAGCCCATCACACACAGGACTTGTCACCAGATAAGAAATATCTGCCAAAGTTGTCTGTTCACAAATCTGCAATGATGGGTCACTTAATTGTCTACCCAACTCCCTCTGTGTATTGTGACTATACAATATCGTGCAGGGATTGAAGAGCTGAGAGGTACTTAACTTCACACTTTTGCGCCTGCTGTGTACAAATCCATCAAATGCCATGTAGGTTTCTTGAAAGCAGAAGGCTGTTTGGTTTCCACAAAGTGTGGATACATTCTTGCCTTTTCTATCAAGTGTATCCTCCTTCTCAGCTTCCTACTCACACAGTGGAAAGATAAAGAGATGAGCTTCAAAATGACCAAAAATCCCCTACAATTCCTGCTTGTACAGCAGATGAGGTAAGTAGGTTTTCTGGAAAGCAAGCCAGAAGTCAAAAAGACTGAGACTAATCTGCTATTGGCTCAGGGGAACGTTGACTTCTCTTTTGTTTGGGACACTTTTTTTTTCTTTTTGCCACTTGGGAGCATGACACAAATACCTTACTCACAAATGTTCAATACTTGGCCTCTTTATGTGCATATGCACGCAAAGTTGAATGCAAAACCACTTTCACGTGCGTTTCTTATTATGCTATGACTTGTTCTTGCAAATGATGGAACGTGTACTCTGAAATGAAATGGGCTTACCTTGCACCTGGGTTAAGAAACCCATTCATGTTGCCTCTGCATGTGCAAATAGCCTCTGCACCTATAAATTCTATCACTTGCATTCACATGTCTTAGTGTGTTTAAAAAAAATTGTGCATGCAAATGAGTATGGATACCAAGTTTCTCACACAGAGGCCAGAGTTTGCAAAATTGACACTAATTGCTACTCTAAAAAATCTAAACCTGCGGTACGCGTTCAGGAATGTTTTCATACAATAATCCTATGTAAAACAATGTTACTTTTCATAGCTGCAGAAATAATTGAGCCTTATAAATTCATTTAAAGAAGTCTCCTTTGAACGATTTTTTTTTCTTTTCTAGGTTTTGTGTCATTCTCCGAAAGGGTGCAAAGCAACACTAGATATGGAGAAGTCATGCCGAAGCCATGGGCTCCTAGAGTGTCTCCCTTCCAGAGAGAGAGGTCAGGAATTGGTGGTGTATCTCCAGAATGTCTGCTCTTTTCACATAGAAAACAATCCTAACCATATCCTGTAGTGTTTATAAAGGATTAATGAAAGACAGTTCTATGTCTAAGGAGAGTCCTGATATCCCCATGTGGCCCTTTTAGGGGGATTCACCTTATAAAGATCGGGGTACAAGACAGTTTCTGTGCATAGACTTACAAGTAAGACTACATCTTTATTTTTTGCAGACGTGTTCATACAGTATCTAATATATACAACAAGTATTGAAGTCCATTCCTGTTACATTTGTAAGTTGCCCTGGATAAGGGAGTCTGCTAAGTACTTGGCTGCTGATCAGGAATGAAAAAGTTATTTAGAGCTAGGCAGCCTCTCAGAGGTTCAATGGCAATACAGCCAGGCACATCTAGGAAGCTTCCTATGCTAGCAGTTGCTAAGGAAGAAAGGCCTAGGGTGACCAGATGTCCCAATTTTATAAGGACAGTCCCGATATTTGGGGCTTTTTCTTATATAGATGCCTATTACCCCCCACCCCCTGTCCTGATTTTTCACACTTGCTATCTGGTCACCCTAGGAAGGCCAGAAGCCTGTGGGGTTACAACAGTATGGTGGCCTTAAATAGACAAGCCACAGTTGTAAAGGGTTTTTCTTCTACCTTTTCCCATTTATATTTGATTATATGTAGCGCATACACTAGCTAGGAACAGCAACATTCATCTCTCTACTGCTTTTGCAAAAGGAACTATTTGTAATATACTGCTAGAGCATATAGGTTATTTCTTCAGTGTCAAGAAGACAAAGCAATTTCCCCCCACAGGATATTTGGACAGTAAAGTAATATTTTCTTATTCAATGTTATATTCATAATTGCAGCACCCAAGACTATACAAACTTTTTAAAATAAAAGAGCTTTTCCGCCTCCAAGATACATCATACAATATGTATCTTCAGGTGAGCTAGTGAGGGACTCTGATCCTCTTTCTTGATGGAGATGATAGACTTCAAAATGTATGTAATAGTGTTCAGATACTACAGCAATGAATGTCTTAGTGATAAGTACTAATAATGTTAAACAGATGTGTAGTCTAGATTTCTTGACATGGTGCAGTGACTTTAAGCGCGCCCATCAGAATGTTGTGTAATCTTTTGCATAACACAGTTGCACAATATTAATATTGTGCATTTAAAGGGTGAAATCCACCCCATGCAGAGGGTTGGAATAAGGGCTAGGGACCATTTAAGGCTCACTTTTAAACCTGTTATGAGGGCTTAAATGGTGCACTGGCCTTGTGCAAGTCCTCTGCGCATTAGTGAATTTAGCTCGTGCAAAAACTGATGGGCATTGAGTGCTCCTCTGTGACTGCTAAGTTTCACTCTGCCACTAGATAGAATAAACAAGTGGGGAATGTTTAGCTAAGCCTCGCATTAGCATGATGGGGATAATACTTAAACCATGTCTTCTAAGGCTGGGTCTACACTACCCGCCTGAATCGATGGGTAGAAATCGACCTCTTGGGGATCGATCCCCGAATCGACGCTCTTACTCCACCAGCGGAGGTGGGAGTAAGCGCCATCGACGGGAAGCCGCAGAGGTCGATTTTGCTGCCGTCCCTACAGCGGGGTAAGTCGGCTGCGATACATCAAATTCAGCTACGCTATTCGCGTAGCTGCATTTGCGTATCTTAAATCGACCCCCCCCCCGTAGTGAAGATGTAGCCCCAGATGAGTTCATACCACCCTGTCCCCTCTCATTTTATTCTCCACATTTGCAAGTAAAGAAGCAGGAGTACTTACTTGACACTTACTGCTGCTCAGCAGTGAGGACAGTGTTTAGTGCTTAACTTCACTAGCATGTGTAACCTACACACCTCCTGGGTGTGGTGTTCTGTCCCATCTAGTGACACCAAGATCACTTAGAGAGAGAGAATATAAGAACATAAGAACGGCCGTACTGGGTCAGACCAAAGGTCCATCCAGTCCCGTATCCTGTCTGCCGACAGTGGCCAATGCCAGGTGCCCCAGAGGGAGTGAACCTAACAGGTAATGATCAAGTGATCTCTCTCCTGCCGTTCATCACCATCCTCTGACAAACAGAGGCTAGGGACACCATTCCTTACCCATCCTGGCTAATAGTCATTAATGGACTTAACCTCCATGAATTTATCCAGTTCTCGTTTAAACCCTGTTATAGTCCTAGCCTTCACAACCTCCTCAGGCAAGGAGTTCCACAAGTTGACTGTGCGCTGTGTGAAGAAGAAATTCCTTTTATTTGTTTTAAACCTGATGCCCATTAATTTCATTTGGTGGCCCCTAGTTCTTATATTATGGGAACAAGTAAATAACTTTTCCTTATTCACTTTCTCCACATCACTCATCATTTTATATACCTCTATCATATCCTCCCTTAGTCTCCTCTTTTCCAAGCTGAAAAGACCTAGCCTCTTTAATTGTTCCTCATATGGGACCCGTTCCAAACCCCTAATCATTTTAGTTGCTCTTCTCTAAACCTTTTCTAATGCCAGTATATCTTTTTTGAGATGAGGAGACCACATCTGTATGCAGTATTCAAGATTTGGGCGTACCATGGTTTTATATAAGGGCAATAAGATAGTCTCCATCTTATTCTCTATCCCCTTTTTAATGATTCCTAATATCCTGTTTGCTTTTTTGACTGCCGCTGCACACTGTGTAGACATCTTCAGAGAACTATCCACGATGACGCCAAGATCTTTTTCCTGATTAGTTGTAGCTAAATTAGCCCCCATCATATTGTATGTCTAGAAGAGACTGCTCTACAGCCTTAGCTAACAGCCAGTTGGCTTTTAGCTCATGCAGTAGGCTCATGCACTAAGCTCCAGAGGTCCCTGGTTCTATCCCACCCGCTGACGACCGTGGTCTGTCGGCGTTACACATGCACACATATCCTTCACTCAGATGCGTGGTGGGAGTGCAGCAGCCTTGCTTACCCTGCTGATCATCTCACTGGATTGAGATGAGTGAGAATAGCAATCTGTATTTGGAGCTGTTGAATGCTGGGAGCTAGAGGTAACATCCTATTATATCAGTCAGTATTTTAACATCATTCCTGTTAGGTTTCCCCAGAGCGCCCTCATTTCAATTACCTTTCAGTCAATATTTTTGGATTCTCTTTCTCCTTAAACCATGTATTACACTATAGAATAAATGTACCAAATACTTTATTCAAGCCATGTAGCCACCATCTTTTCCCTGCACAGCCAAGAATGTCAGGAGAAAATTGTAATGAGATGGCTTTATATTTAGATGGGATTTGTTGGTATTCTTCTGAATTACTATGGAAATATAATGTAAATTGCGGTAATATGCAGAAAGTCTAGTGCAACTTTTAAAAACCTGCGCAGCTTCATCTCTATTAACTTTTATTAATTTCCCAGTAGAAATTGTTTCTGTAGATTTTTAATTTCAACCAAACTGCTTGTTGGAGAGAAGTGAGGTCTGAGCAGATGGTTGTCACAAAATGAACAGCAATTACGAATTGGTGCGCAACTATAGACAACTTTGTAGATTCTGTAATGCTGTATGTCAACATACATTACAGATGCCAGTGAAACCAGGCTCAAGAGACTCATATATTTGTGGGAAGGGACACACAGTATAATCTGGATGGTTTCAAATCCCAAATCATAAGAATATAAATATAGTAGTAGGATTATACTACCAGTTCCCCGATCAGCAAAGGGATCTTGAATGCACAATGTTGAGGCCCAACAAAGAGGTAATTAAGTAAACACTAAACAGCAATGATGGATGACTGCAACTGCCCACATATGCAATGGTCTAATGTCACAGAGGGACAAGGCTTAAATAACTGCTTCTTAGAATATTTTAGAATATCTGAGTAGGGGGTAGAAACATATTAGACACTGTGACGGAATGCACCCCGTATTCGCACTCTACAGACTATTGTAGTAATCTTTGTACACTATGTCTTGTGAGGTATCACTTGAAAATTCTAGCCTTTCATTTTATTTAAAGTAAATATAGTAATGTATTACACCATAGTGGGTTCAGCTCTGGTGGCTACAGTTTCAAGCTCAACAGAGTGAAAGTCACCTCTGCTACTTGCTTCAGATTTAGAGTCTCTAGAAACACATAAAGACCAAGGATAGTGACCACACACACATTTACAAGTACAAGGTCTAGTCTGTTTTGCAAGTTTTATTAAAGTTACAATTACCCAAGTATCTAGAAATTCTATAAAGACCTATGCACAAGTCACAAATGTATTTATGCTCACATCCTTAAGGATATTCTTAAGGTCTGATGTCTGCCTTGCCAACTGCTCATCAGTAGAGAGATGGTTCCTGTTGGAAGCTCATTTTTCCCAATCTGGGCACCCTCTTTTTATAATGTGAGTCTGACTATACCTCATTAGTATTTATGCACATAGTGCACCCGGCAGTTAGGGCATGTGCTAGACTACTGGATATCTTGTAAGCAAAAAATTACTCTTACTGTTAATTTTTCGCAATATCACTCATTAGTATATCTTTGCCTGTAATCTTGTGGCATAGGGTCATTCTTCTTCGAGTGGTGTCTCTAAGTGTGCTCTACCGTACGTGTCTGTGTCCCTGCACTGCTGATCGGAGAACTTTGGTAGCAGTGTCCATTGGGCCCGCACATACGCTCCCTCTCCTTGTGCTGCGCCATATGCTAGACAGGGCACTTGGGCTAACCGCCCTCAGTTCCTTCTCAACCGCTCTCGCTAGAGGCGGAGCTGTTAGCTGTCCGTTAGCGGATTGTTAACTCTCTTTCATTTGTTAAATTTTAGCTTCCTTGAAAGCCTTTTAGTTTTCTTTTCCTCTTCTGACTGTTTATTTAGCTGTAGCTTAAAAAAAAAAGGAAAGAAAAAAGGACTTTGTTCTTGTGTCATCCCCCGGTGTGGGGGAAACCCCCAGACAAGAGAATGCCCAGCTCTCCAGGCTTCAAGAAGTGTCGCACTTGCAGCGAGGTGATCCCAGTCATGGCCAAGCACTGTCAGTGCATCTGCTGCCTTGGTGAGGGCCACATCCAACTGAAGTGTTCCCTTTGCCAGCAGCTCTGACCGAGATCCCGGAAGGACAGAGAGAAAATCATCTTTATGTAGGCAGCTCTCCGACCCCAGCCCTCTAGCGGGTGTGAGTCTTCTCCTCGAACTTCAACTTCAAAGGATAGTGGGTCAAAAAAGCAGTCTGGGGACTCCGCTCATAAGTCGAAAAGGAGAGTGTGAAGTCCCCTCAGTGAGCCCAGGGATAGCTGAAAGCGATTGCCATCTTGTTCAGAATCCTCAGCGCCCTGGCACCAAGATCCTCCAACACCCTCACCTCACATTGATAAGCCCACAGACCCTTTGGGCATTACCAAATCTTCAATAGAGAGAGAGATGGGCAAACATCCTCAGATGCTGCCTATACGTGGGTCGCCATTGGTACCACCAGCAATATTGGCCCACCCAGCCCTGAACAGACTGCTGTGGATGAGGTCTCCGTCTCCCCCGGCACTGATGGTGGGGGGCATGGTATGAGTGGGATTCCATCAGACTGATGACCTAGGCATGTTAGAGGCATCCAACTCTCCGTTCCTTCATACTGATATTATGGCACCGAGCCCTGGCCAGCCACAGGGTATCTCTCCACAATCATGCCATGCCCCTCCACTGTGAAGTGAGAGGTCAGAGAGTGAGCTGGAAGGAGTTTCGCAGCTCCAGGAGGGAGTTTCACAGTACGCCTCACAAGCTCCACATGGGACCCACTACCAACAGGGTCCGGGAAAGTACCACCAGATGGCACCATCACGATCTTGGTACAGCCACTCATGGCACCTCCACCAGGTCCTATGCCACCGCAGTGGCCATACTGGAACCCCTGAGTGGTGCACCGACAGCCTGCCTCAAGGGCATCAAGCATGGCCTAAGAACCTTCCAGCCATGCTCCCTTGGCCACAGCATCAAGGGCCTCACAGCCTCAAGAAATTGAGGAGCAAGAAGGGGACACAGAGGAGAAGGTAACACTGGATGAAGCGGTCGTGCTTTCACCACCTTCCATGGCAGATGACTTCTGCTTGTTCCAGGAGCTGGTGAAGAGTGGTGGACACCCTCCACATACCGTTGGAGGAGGTCAAAGCCACCACCACCAGCTCATTGACATCTTTCATTCTTCACCCGCTTTGAAAAACACCCTCCCAGTCAATAAGGTTATTCTAGACCAAGCTAAGATGGTGTGGCAAACCCTGGCATTGGTGGCCCTGACTGCCAGTGGGTAGACAAAAAATATTATGTCCCTGCAAAGGACCTTCCTATTCACCCACCCACCACTCAATTCCATTATGATGGACGCTGTGAACTCTCGTGGCCCACAACATCACTCCAGGACAACACCCTATGACAGAAAGTGGAAGCGCCTTGATCTCTTTGGTAGGAAGACGTCCTCCTTGGCCACCTTACAGTTTCGTATTGCCAACTACCCGGCGCTCACCGCAAAATATGGCTACCCAAATTATTATAAGTTAAATGACTTTATTGATAAATTGCCAGAGAATTCCTGAGACTCCTTCAAGGCCATCATCTAGGAGGGGCAACTAGTGGCAAAAACATCATTGCAATCGGCCCTTGATGCCATTGACATGGCTGCCAGATCCATCTCTATGGCTGTGGTGATGAGACGGGTGTCATGGCTTCACCTCTCAGGATTCCTGAAGGAGGTGCAGACCACATAATTTTGGCAAAAGCATTTTTCTTCATAAGTTGAACAGAATATTGATCACTTTAAACAGAACAGAACCAGGCTCCACACCTACTAAGCAGAAGACAGCAATTGGTTTATTTCTTTGTTTAATTCTCATTCTTTATATTCCATGCATCTTTTTGAAAAAATAAGAGGCAACATCTTAGAAGGGTATCTTTTTTCCTTAAGACTCTCACCAATCAAAGCATAAAACTGAATTGTGTCCCGGAATGGAACCGTCTTCTGAAAAGAATGGCATTAGTAATTAACTTACAATGGGATAAACAGTATTGCCAACCCCAAATATTCAAAAGTCATGAGTCAGCCCCTGCACACAAATCATGAGTCACCACCCACCCCACGCACCAAAATCATGAGATTAAAAAAAAAGTTATATCAAGTTTTTTAATCTCTTTTGATTTTTTAAACCTCCCCCCTCCACCCCCCCCCCAGAAATACCTGGTATGTCTAAGTGACAATCGGTGTTACCAACTCTCTCAAAGTATTGAGTAAGGTGATTTTGGCCACTGTTGTAGGAGCTCTATCTGGCTGCCTGTAACAAGACAGGGCATTTCCCCAGCTTTCTAAGGACTCTCTGTCACACCCTCAGTCTCTTCTAGGCAGTTTTATTGTCCAGCTTAACCAACCAACCACAGTTCCTCAGTTCACCCTGAGCTACAATCCTCAGGCACTTTTCCCTTTTACCTCTCAGGCTCACTGCCTCTTCTCCCAAGGGACTTGGGCATCCTTAGCTCTCCAGGTCTCCTGATTCCCAGGAGACAGGCACTGAGAGTCCATGTTCATGCTTTGCCCTTTTCCTGACTGGCTCTTAGCCTGACTTCACCCAGGTCCTCCCTCCCACCCCCGGTCTCTCTCTTCCTCAGGCTGAGGTGCCCTCACTTAAAGCAGAATCTGGGTCAGCTGATGCATCACAGGTGCACTGGCCCTCTTCCCTCTTGAAGGACAAGTGTCACCCTGAGAGACTCCCTGACAGATTATATGATGCGGAGTTTCCAGTTTCTTCCCAATCCCCCAAATTCCAATTAATTAATTAATTCTGTGCACTCCTCTCCCCACATCTGGCCATCCCTGAAGTGCACCAATTAATCATGTTCTCCCAGCTCCAACATCAGTTCTCACCCACATCAATTATTTCCCCCTCCCCCCATCCGTTCTCAGGCCCATTGCTGGTAATGATGCTTTTGGCAAGTGGATTCACAGCTCCACCTCAGCCAGGTATCACCCCACTCACCATGGATGACACTGCAACAGGCCTAGAATAGCAACACATGGGCTTCAACCTTTGACATGCCCAAGTGCAGTGTTATTGTTGGAAGCCAGCATGTGGATAGTCTCAGGTACCTTTACTCTGTTGACCAAGTCTACCTCTGTCAGGGTAAAAGCACAAGGCAGGCTCAGCAAAACGCCATGTTTCCCTGACTATTTGTCCCTTGCGTGAGTTTCCAGGTGGCCCTCAGCTGGTTAGCTCTGTAGGGGTTGGTGAAGGTGAGGAATGGGAGGGGGCGATGGAGTACTTAGGTCCACTAGTTGCGTCAAATCCCTTCTCTGTACCAGGCCCTGCATGTCCGGGTCTCCAAGTCTGTCCTGTGCACTCACAAGCTCAAAAACCCCCACAAACCATCGTGACAAGGCTCTTGTTCACCTGCGTGGACGAATTCTTCACCTTACTCTTCCTTTCCCCCTATTGGAATGGTGTTAGCTCCTCACTCTCCCCCACATCAAAACTCCTCTTGGCTCCCCAGGGATGGGGGAGAGGGGAGTGAAGAGCCCTGTATGTCTCCTGCAGTAGCCTTGATTGGCTGCCTCCAGTCTCCAGGAGGCGGGGAAGTGGAGAAGGCAGCATATCAGAGGGTTTTTTCCCCATGGAAAATTCATGGGAGGGCTGGAGCATCTGTGCCAGTCTTGTCCTAGGCAGAGCCAAAATCATGCTACTCCTCATGAAATCATGAGACTTGGCCACAGTCTGGCCCACTACAAGCAGAACCACCAAAGCAGAAGAACTTAAAGATGCAGCTATTTGCACTTCAAGGGTGTTGTGCATGGATGCAGGAGTCCAAGTGAGTGCAAGGCTGGGCCTTTTGACCGGGGCCGCCCAGAGGAATCAGGAGGTCTGGGGGCAAAGCAATTTTGGGGGCCCCTTCCATAAAAAAAGTTGCAATATTATAGAATACTATATTCTCGTGGGGGCCCCTCCGGCAGGACCGGCTCCAGGCACCAGCTTGGCAAGCAGGTACTTGCGGCGGCCACTCCGGAGAGGGGCGGCAGGTCCAGCTATTCGGCGGCAATTCGGCAGACGGTCCCTCACTCCCTCTCCGAGCGAAGGACCTCCCACCGAATTGCCGCCGCAGATCGCGATCGCAACTTTTTTTTTTTTTGGCTGCTTGGGGCAGCCAAAACCCTGGAGCCTGCCCTGCCCTCTGGGTCCAGGGGCCTGGGGCAAATTGCCCCACTTGCCCCCCCCCCCCCCCCCCCCGGGCGGCCCTGCTTTTGACTGCTCTTGGGTATTTTATGCAAATAACATTATTGAATATATGAACACCGAAATGGTCAGGAAAATTAAGAGATTTAAATGGCAACAGAAGTCAGTGAAGAAATCTCCAAGAAAAGAACATGCCTTGTATTCTGGCCTCTCAAATTCTTCCCCCTCTCCCGAACTCTACTCATAACTGGGTTTACTCTCAAATAAAGCTATTGGATCTCCAGACATAAATACTGCCAGCATTCAAGCCTTCCCACCCCCCAGCAGAGCAAAGATAATTGCAGTGAGTTCAAAAGTTTACAAATGATATAGTGAGCCTAATAGGGCTTAGATAGTCTCTGGCAAAGGGCTCTCTGAAGTTCCAGCAGCATTAACACTATCAGGAGATAGGTATAAAAGCTGCTGCCTTGTCTTATTATTTTATAAGTGAGCATCCTGACTGGATTTCTTCAGTGTTGTAATCTGAACATCACTGTTTTTATGCTTTGATGACTCATAGTTTGATAAGTGCGTTTAATCATCATTCTTTTGTTTAAATTCTTGTGGCATGTGCCTTGGTCACAGCTGAGTAGCATGTCTGAGTTTGTTCCATGACTGGATTTTGTCACAAAAAGGTACAATTTTTAGCATGAGCTGAACTACAGTCAAAGTGCTAAGAAAAGATGGAGTGTCTTATGTTTTTTTAGCTCCTTTCCCCTCCTCCTCCACTGAAGACATTAGAAATAAAGTATTGTTTCTAGGAAAAAGCAATTTGTTTGGTTACGCTCACCGGGTTTTATTTTATTCCTTTCATCTTTTATCTTTAAATGATTCTGGGCATTTGGGGGGTTTAAAAACAAGATTTAATAACTCCTAACAAGTAAATTCAAGGACTTCTCCAAACACCTTATTTTCTCAGATCCATGTTTCTAAAGATAAACACACTTGGGACTATTCTTAGGAAACTGTTATCAGTGAATCGAGTCTGTTTTTGTTTTTTAACGTCTAGAAAACTGCTGCAAAATGTTACCATGCAAATGCTGTCTCTGGACCCCACTTGGCTAGGCTCAGCAGAGTCACAAAGTAAGAGACAGACCCTTCCCCAAAGAGCTTACAATCTAAATAGACTGGACAGACAAAGGGTGGGAGGGAAACAGAGGTACAGAGAGAAGCGATTTGCCCAAGGTCAGACATCAGTTCAGTATCAGAGCCAGAAAAACAACACAGCTCTCCTGAGTTCCATGCCAGTGCTTGCTCTTCTGGAACATAATGCCTCTTGTTATATCATAAAGGTTATTTTCATTGCAATTCTTGATGGTGATTGATAGGAAGAAAGTATCTTTCCTACAGCTTCTGAGGCAGTTGCTGGTTTGAGATTGTGAAGGAGAAAAAGGTGTTGGAGAATTTCTGCAATGCCCTTTTTTGTTATTGTGACCCAGGAATCTCTTAGAGCTAATTGGTCAAAGGCTATAGAGGGGTTGCAGGGATCTTCTGAGTCTGGTATGTACATTCTAGTTCACCAAAGGGTGTCATGTGAGGGTCAAATAAAAGCAGGTGTCACACAGAGGTCATAGTTGGTAGTGTCTGAGTCTGTGTTTCTTCATCATCAATGAAACACGTGTATGGACGCTGTGTAAGGAGTTACATATATACACTGGAAATAATATTCTTTAGGTCTGTTTCTAAGGATTGGTCACCAGCTAACATTGAAAAACAGATATTCTGTCAGGCAAGAAATATTTATCGAGAGGGCTGTTAACATGTAAATTACATATTGTCTCACCAGTCTGAACCAAATGCTAATGAAGGATTGTGAAAACTTTGGAGAGAAAAGTAACAGGAGGACGTAAGCAGGTGGAGGGAGAGTGTGACGGGTTGGGTCACAGAAACCCCCCTGGGAACTGCCAACTGATGTGCCAAGACTACTTCTGCCCCTGCTTTACCTGCCAGCTTGGGACTCCAGCACCCTATCTTGTTGAGCCAGACATGCCAGTCTGCTCCAACACAGACCCAGGGTCTGAACCACGTGCCCCAAAGCTGCAGACTTAACGGAAAGCAACTTAAAAAGTGTTCCTCTCTTTAACACTCAGATGTCTAACTCCCATTGGGGTCTAAACCCAAATAAATCCATTTTACTCTGTATAAATCTTATATAGGGTAAACTCATAAATTGTTTGCCCTCTATAACACTGATAGAGAGATATGCACAGCTGTTTGCCCCCCCCAGTATTAACACAGTAATTAATTAATTAATACATTAATATATACTCTGGGTTAATTAATAAGTAAAAAGTGATTTTATTAAATACAGAAAGTAGGATTTAAGTGGTTCCAAATAATAGCAGACAGAACAAAGTGAATTACCAAGCAAAATAAAATAAAACACGCAACTGTAAACCTAATACAGTAAGAAAACTGAATACAGATAAAATCTCACCCTCAGAGATGTTTCAATAAGCTTCTATCACAGACTGGACACCTTCCAAGTCTGGGCACAATCCTTTCCCCTGGTACAGTCCTTGTTCCAGCTCAGGTGGTAGCTAGGGGATTTCTCATGATTGCAGCCTCTTTTGTTCTGTTCCACCCACTTATATATCTTTTGCATAAGGCAGGAATCTTTTGTCCCTCTCTGGGTTCCCACCCCTCCTTCTCAATGGAAAAGCACCAGGTTAAAGATGGATTCCAGTTCAGGTGACATGATCACATGAGTTTGTTTCATGAAAACGGGATCGCAACCTGTCTTGGTTGAAAACACTGGAAACATCTGGTGAGATAAACTTCTTTAGACAGGAGGGCAACCTGTTAGTTTAGTCTTCAGAAAGCATGTTATGAATTTGTTTTATATGTAACCATTTGTTTCTTACATTCTTGCTCACTATCACTTGAATTTTTGTTCTTTGATAATAAACTTATCCTTATTTTCAGTGTAAATATGTCTAAGTGCTGAGGTGTTAAGCAAAGTGGGGATCCTGAGCTGAGTCTTACACGCTGGTGTGTACTGTTTCTTTGGGAACAGCAGGCCTGGAGTTCAGCAGAGCAGGGGCTGGACACTACAGAGAAGGCTCAGGAGACTTGGGGGTGGGCACATGCCTAACATTAACCTGTACAGGGAGAGTGAGGCCTGTGGAGGCCTGGGAGACAGTGCTTGTGCTGCCAGAGGCTGGTGGTTTCAGGGACCTGACCCACAGCAGGCACAGAAAAGACTTCCTCACACTAAGGGCAGGTGCTGCTGAGGTGCCTCACGACCCTGGGTCCCCCTGCAGAGGGTCCCTGTTATTCCAGAAACATTAAATAATAAATGTGATGCCTCTTTAATTCTATGTCATCCTTTGGAGACATTATGTATAGAACAGGGTTGAAGTAAGGAAATTCCTCAGTTATTTCCTCTAATACCCTAGGAGAGAAGCAGCAAAGTATGGGAAAAGGCCTCTTATAAACCCTAATGATACCCATAGTAGGCTGAACCACAGGGACGGGGAGCGGGGGGAGGAAATCCCAATGGGGCCCAGTCACCCCTCCAAGTTATGATAGAAAATCCCAGGCAACAACTCCCACTAACCACACGGCATCTTCTGGGGAAGGGGAGAGACATTCTCCTACCGGGTTGGGAGCTCATGAAGGAGTACACTAGCAAACACTCATCCTGAAGCAGTGCTGGCATCATTCATAGTGCATGTGCACAAATAAGGTATAAGACAACTCATGTAATGCGGGATACTGTTGGTGTGGGATATTGATACCCCAGAAGGAGTGGACTATTATGTGACCTGGACAGAGGGCCAAATCACCACAACAGACCCTGGGAGCCCTGAGGACAAGAAGAGGCAGAAGTGCTGCAATGCAGGACTCGCCACAAAGGGCTGCTTCGGGATGGTGAGTCTTTCACAGGAACCACTTACAGATCTTTGATTTTCTGCACCCGCAGCTCCATCCAGGTCCTTAGTCTAAGCTAGAGCAGCCTATGCTGCTGCTGTAACTTCTACCAGCTGGCCACAGTCTCCAAGGGACAGCCATACCTCAGCTCAGAACGGCCAGAGCATACAGACGTTCTCCAGCCAGGACCTGTCCAACTCACCCCGACACCAGGGCTGGGAGTGTGGTGGCACAGGAGTCAGTTATGATGTCTTTACATCATCTCCTTTTCCTTTGAGCCACTGGGGAAAATACTCAGCTGGCAAGTTATGCCCATTATCCATCCCCTGGCTCCAACATTCA
Source organism: Chrysemys picta bellii (assembly GCF_011386835.1). Lineage (NCBI taxonomy): Eukaryota > Metazoa > Chordata > Testudines > Emydidae > Chrysemys > Chrysemys picta. The sequence continues at coordinate 269,435,285 of NC_088792.1, read as the reverse complement.
CTTCTTCAGTCTTGTAAAGCTGGAGCCATGGTCATAAAGGAGCCTGGCTTTATAGCAGTGGGACCAATAAACCCTTCTAAGACATTCCTAGAACACGTCTCCTCCAAAACAAGTGGAATATACAAAATAAATGATTAAGTGGATTGATATAAAGCTTTAATTTCATTAATTTGGCATGGGCTTATTACTCACAAGTATTAAGCTTTACAAGATGAAGGGATAAGATTGGTAGGGAAATTGTTTTTTGTTCAAGTTTCTAGGAATTGAAAATAACAAAGGGTAAGAAAAATGCAACAGAAAAACAGTTGATGTCATTTTCAAGTTGGCAACATGACCAAGTCCAAAATGTGTTTCCAATACTCTCATCCCTGCTTCTCTCCTACTTGTTAAAGACAATGGGTTTTAATCAGTTTGCTATAGTAGAAATCTATATAATTCTACCAATCAGTTGGAATGGAGAAGAAAACGTGCATTTGCTACTGCTTTTTTCAGAGTCCAGAAACAGAACAGTAAAACTGATTGTTTCTTTTGCAGTAGCCTTGTCACCAAAATAATTCCTGCAGAGGGAGAACACTAGGGTTACCATATTTGAATATTAGAAAAAGAGGACACTCCACGGGGCCCCTTCCCTGCCCCCAGCCCCGCCCCTGGACCTGCCCCAACTCTGCCCCTTCCCTGCCCCCATTCCAACCCCTTCCCCAAAGTCCCTGCCCCAACTCCGCCCCCTCCCCTGAGCGCCCCGCATTCCCCCTCCTCCCTCCCAGCCACGTGAAACAGCTGCCTGAGCGCTACCAGCTTCACGGTTTGCCGGGCAGCCCCCAGACCTCCAGACCCTGCGCCCCCGGCCGGGCGCTTCCCCTCCCAGGCTCCGGCTGCGCTGCGGAAGCACCCGGCCGGGGACGCAGGGTCTGGAGGTCTGGGGGCTGCCCGGTAAACCGTGAAGCCGGTAGCACTTGGGCAGCTCGGCTCTTCAGCTACACAGAGTTGAGGTGTCTGGGGGGAGCAGCAGCAGCAGCAGCCGCCGCCGTCGCCACCACCGCAGGGGAATCTGTCTGCAGCTCGCTGCCTGCCGGAGCCGCTCTAAGGTAAGCAGGGGACTGGGGCAGGGATGTTGGCAAAGGTGGGAGTATTTTCCCGGACATGTTCGGCTTTTTGGCAATTCCCCCGGACGGGGATTTGAGGACCAAAAAGCCAGACATGTCTGGGAAAATCCGGATGTATGGTAACCCTAGAGAACACTCCAGTACATTACATTAGACCACCATCTTGCAGCAAAGAGTTACCAGGCAAAGGAAAGTGATTACTTAGAAATCACAATGTGTTGTTGCTCCATCAATGGGCATCGACAACTGTGATAACACCTGAATGCTTCATCTCAGATCATCGAGGACCATATCCTTAGCTGGTGTAGCATCAGTCCACAATGAGAGAGAAGGAGAGAGAGAGGAAAGATCAGCTGGAGACATGAGTTGTATCCTCCAGAGGCTCAAATACGCACAAGTAAATCAGCTTCTTGGCCTTTTAATGTGTTTAAAATTGAATAAGAGCTGGACTGCTGATGAAAGGCAAGTTGTTTCCCCAAGTTGGACCCCAAGAGTTGCTGCTCCCATCCAAGGGGCCTGAGAAACAACCAAAGGGAATCCAGGCACTGATTATGCAGGTCTTTGAGATTCAACAGAGACAATGGAAAATGAAGTTATACCTACAGGGTTATTTGGCAGTGTTGGCTAAACAGCAACAAGGTTTGCTTAGGATCCTCCGGGCACAGATTGGGCCCTGTAGTTTCTGCCAGGAGTGGAAAAAGAGGTTCTGGGGCTAGGAGGCCAGAGGCCCAGCTCAGAAAATGCTACACCTGTAGGGGACATGTGGAAAGGGGATGCTCCTATATGAATTGTGAGAAGATTTGTCCCGGAGAATGAAAAGCAGGACAGCCCAGAAGAGTCCCATCTGGTGTGACAGCAGGAAAGGGGGGTGCCTGCTTTTCCTGTGGGGAGTTAGGATACATGAAGTATTGCCCTCACAAGGAAAAGGAAACTAGCCAAGAGAAGGACAAGGGGTGAAAAAGAGACCAAAAGGAAGTGCCGGAGGCCCAGAATGAGTGCAAAAAGCTGGTGGAGAAAACTGAAGAGGCAGTAAGAGAGAAGAGAGAGTCAAAACTGGAGGGATGAAAGCGTCCCTCAGAGGCAAAGTTAAAGGATACAGAGCCACTATGGAGACTAACCAGTGTGCAGTGGGAACTCAGGCCCTGAGGGAAAGAGAGCTGGGGGATTCTGTGGAGCAGGCAAAGACACTGCAGGAGAAATTAGGAGCAGCCAACCACACCTTACAAGAGGCTGTAGAGGATTTAGATTTGCAGCATAGTGAGTTCCAGGACATCATGGAGGAGAAAGGCAGATTGCTCCTCATGGTGGGGGACCTGGAGCAAGAGAGGGATGACCTGTAAACCCAGATGAGGCAAATGCAGGGCATGAGGCATCCCGATCCCTGCATGGATGTAATCTTGAGGGGGAGGGTGTGTAATAGGGTGTGATGGGGTGAATTAGGTCAATTAACCTATAGGCTACACCTGGAGGAAAGCTAGGGAGTGCTAAGGCCTAATTTTCTGAAGAAGTCCAGCTAGGGAAGGAAGCTGGCAACAGAGGCAGGGAAGTAGGCTGCAGTCACTCCCTGGGAGCAGGGAGGTTTGTTTGAGGCTACGGAGTTCAGTAGTCTGCAGTTACTCCCTGTGAGGAGGGAGTTTGAGCTGGTACACCCCGGGGAGCCAGAAGCTGTAAGAAGAAGTTCAGGAAATGAGCAACAGCACAGTTGCCAGGTACAGGGTCCCTGGACTGGAATCTGGAATAGTGGGCAAGCCCGGGTTCCCATACCAGCCACAGGGGAAGTAGCAGCATCAGGGCACTGCTGGAGAAGATTGCCCGAGACCAGTCATGCAGAAGGACTTTGGTACCCTGGAAGGGAGATACCTGCTGAGTGTCCTGGCTGGACGGCTGAGTCACAAAGAGGAGGCAGTGGCTCCTGGAGCAGGAGAGGGGCCACAGACGGTGACAGAGTCAGCGTAGTGGAGTGCAGCCACAGAAGGGGTGTTGGCCAGGCAGAGCTAATCCCCAGAATGGCCAAGAGGGGATTTCACCCAGTGGTGAGTAGAGCGCTCTGTCACAACCAGCAAAACCCTTACCCTAATCCATCCACTGATGCAGCCCTCTGGGGTAACAATTGTGGAAACATTAGTGTAAAAATGCTCCACTGACATGGTGCTAAAGATGCTTGAGCCCTATTAGTGTTTCTACCATTGCTATCACCAATGGCTCTGCATTGATGGCGACTCACAAGTCCCACGTTTGCTAGAATGCTGGCTAAAATACACTGGTAAGTAATCAATGGCTACACATTAGCATTTGCCTTCGAAAGTAGCTGCACTTCTGTGGGTGACGTTTGCACAGTAAAGTACTTTGTGATTCTTCTGGATGAAAAGTACCCTAATGTGTAAAATTATTGTCCTTTGTTTGTGTCTAACTGTTCGAGAGACCAGCACCTCGTCTATTAGTGGTCTCGAAAAGCACTTTGGGAAATCTTCTGCCCCCATCGAGATGAAGAAGTTTAAGGCAGTTACATTAGACTGATTTGCTTTGCTAGCTTTTTGTGAAGGAAATGTACAGGAGCAGAGAACAGTTATATGGGCTTTGTTCTATCAGGCCTACTTTCATGGGACATGTACTCTGGCTGGGGAGCCTGCTCCATAAAAAAAAAGGAGGCATCAGGCACCTGCACTACAAGACCAATGAGGCACTCTTATATCATTTCTAAATCCAAAACTTTCCATTTTCATCCAAAACCCAAACCCTTTTTGGTTTAGGGATGATTTGTCCCTCCCCCCCCCCACGCCCGCCCCAACAAAATGATTAAATCTTCCCCAGAAAGCCAATGCTTTTCACAATTTTTGTTTACTCAAAAACCCAATTTTCTGTAGAAAAACATTTCTGATGGAAAATTTTTCACCTGTCCTAATTCACCTTATCCATATTTGCCAAAGCTTGACTGATGCTGCCTCTTACTCCCAAATTCCTCCTTTAGCTGCTTCAGTCTAAGTACAGACGTTGATAATTATGGTGCACATCATGGAGCAAGGATCCCGTCTCCCTCTGTGTTTGTACCGCACCTAGTAAGATGGGACTGTGATCTGGATGAAGCCTTTTGGGTGCCAACACAATGCAACTGGTTAGTAATGACAATCATACATGGCTGGAATTTCATTTAAAAAAATCCAATGCACTGGAAAATCACGTCCCTGTATCCTTTTATTGAAGCATGGAGTCTCCATGAAAATAAAAGTCAAGATGCAGAAATATTAATAATCTTATAGCCCTCAGGAACATTTCCATATGCCTGCTGTGGTGCTTAAGCCTTTCATAAGTCAGTCAGCCTTCATGCTTTCATTAAAAACTAATCTAAACCTCAGGTACTGGAGGAAAATAGGGATCATGCTTTAGAAATGATTTACATAAGCAACTTCTGCTTCTTTGAGTCTTTATCCATGTGTATCCCACTCATAGCGTAACCCTTCTGCCAGGTGGTGAACACACCTAGCATTATACCAGCTTTTGTTACTGTCTGAGTTCTTGAAGGATGCAGCCATAGCTAAGTGATAAGCCTCCCACAAAATTCTCTTAATCAGGAAACATTGGTGATGCATCTTGTAGCTAACTCCAGCCGCTGATACACCAAAGCACAAGTCTACAGGTAATCTGAGTTCTCATCCAAACATCAGGAGATATGGTGCAACACCGGTAGCATCATATCAATTCCAGCTCAGCAGTCTCTCTTTGGAGTCTGTTTTTGAAGTTTTGCATTGAATGGCCAGACAGGTTAAAGTGTTCTCCCACTGGTTTTTGAGTATTATGATTCCTGATGTCAGATTTGTGTCCATTAATTCTTTTGCGGAGAGACTGTCCGGTTTGGCCAATGTACATGGCAGAGGGACATTGCTGGCACATGATGGCATATATCACATTGGTAGATGTGCAGGTGAACGAGCCCCTGATGGTATGGCTGATGTGATTAGGTCCTATGATGATGTCACTTGAATAGATATGTGGACAGAGTTGGCATCGGGCTTTGTTACAAGGATAGGTTCCTGGGTCAGTGTTTTTGTTCAGTGATGTGTGGTTGCTGGTGAGTATTTGCTTTAGGTTGGGGGGTTGTCTGTAAGCGAGGACAGGTCTGTCTCCCAAGATCTGTGAGAGTGAGGGATCATCTTTCAGGATAGGTTGTAGATCTCTGATGATGTGCTGGAGAAGTTTTAGTTGGGGGCTGAAGTTGCCATCATGTGCCAGCAATGTCACTCTGCGATGTACGTTGGCCAAACTGGACAGTCTCTGCGCAAAAGAATTAATGGACACAAATCTGACATCAGGAATCATAATACTCAAAAACCAGTGGGAGAACACTTTAACCTGTCTGGCCATTCAATGACAGACCTGCGGGTGGATATCTTACAACAGAAAAACTTCAAAAACAGACTCCAAGGAGAGACTGCTGAGCTGGAATTGATATGCAAACTAGATACAATCAACTCAGGATTGAATAAGGACTGGGAATGGCTGAGCCATTACAAACATTGAATCTATCTCCCCTTGTAAGTATTCTCACACTTCTTATCAAACTGTCTGTACTAGGCTATCTTGATTATCACTTCAAAAGTTTTTTTCTCTTACTTAATTGGCTTCTCAGAGTTGGTAAGACAACTCCCACCTGTTCATGCTCTCTGTATGTGTGTATATATATCTCCTCAATATATGTTCCACTCTATATGCATCCGAAGAAGTGGGCTGCAGTCCACGAAAGCTTATGCTCTAATAAATTTGTTAGTCTCTAAGGTGCCACAAGTACTCCTGTTCTTTTTGCGGATACAGACTAACACGGCTGCTACTCTGAAAACTGGTCAGAGTGTTTCCGAGCTGCCAGTCCACACACTGAAAAATATTTCTCCCACAGCACTCGAGAGACAGTGGTGGCCTTCTGATCATGTGTGAGATATGCCTGCGCATACCATGTGAAGTGGTCAGTCACTACTAAAATGTTCCTAACATTATTTCTGTCCACTTCTAAGGACAAGCAATCAATGCATCTAGATACACCGCTCTAGTGAGCAGAATTTTCCTTTGAACACTCTGATCACGTCTCACATTTCCTGCTAATTCTCTCTGTTCCCAAATATCCAAAGTCATCATGCAGGGCCCCCATGGCCAGGGCTCTGTACTCTTTTGGTAGCAATAGTTGTGTTTGATTTTTGTAAAGGATCTGCTGTGATTTGCTGCAGTTTTAGTTTGCTCCATTCTCACAGTAGTAGTTTACCCTTGGGGGTAGATGGAATAATTGTACCTGGATTTCACTCCTCCTTGTTAGCAAGTAGTGTGTCATGAATATTGTTATCTTGCAGCTGGCTCCTTGCCAGTCAGCAGCATTGAGCCTAGGCAATGGAGATCAGTCCAACACAATAGAATTTCACCGATGCTACTGGCACACTTTCAGGCCCAGACTTTCTGAAACACAACCATGAAGACTCTTCTGCGCCTCTGAGTCTTGATGACTCATACTGCAAATTGTGCTCACTCCATCAGTAGGAACCACAAAAATGTCCAATGCCTGTGAACGCCAGGGCTATGAATCCACATCTACATTGCTTCTCCCCAGTTGGCACAGTGTACAGTAGCTGTCCAAGGTGGCCACCCATCTCTGCCCTGTAGCATCCAGTTTGGTGCAGCGGATTTTTATCTGTTGACACTTGAAATGGAGCGCCATATAAGTAGCCTCGAAGCTTCTCAATGATGGGCCATTTCAAGGCCAAGCACTCCAGCTGGTGAATGGGGTAGCAAGTCTTGCTATCAGACAGTCCGTGGATGGCAAAGGACACAGGTTTATGTTTGCCTTCAGGTTCCTGGCATAGGGCTGTTCCCAAGCCCTCCAAACTGGCATCCATATGTAGAATAAAAGGCTTGCTGGGGTCAGCAAAGCCTAGGGGTGGAGCATGAGTTGGGTGATAAATGATTTCTTGAAAAGCCCTTTCACATCTCTGTAAACCTAAAGAAGGGGATGATGCAGCATAAACTATTATAATCTCCCTCCCCACACACACAAAGGCTTTGGTATGGAAGAGGTGGCCAATACAGACTGCATTTCAGATTCCCATTTAAAATATACAATAACTTTAGCTGAATGATAGACTCTTCACTTGTATAATGTATATTATAAAGTATTACTGTATGATGCCACACATGCTCCATGGCATTGTATAGCTAAAGTGACAAGTCCCAATACCAAGGTGTCTGCACTCTGAAGGGCAGATTTTTTGTCGCAGTTATGGACCCTTTGCTCCACAAAGAGGCCAGAATCTGGCTGCAGCAGGTGGATTGATTATTCTGCCCCATGGGGTGAAGGTAAGGGGGAGAGAACTCATGGATGGCATTACGATGAAATGTCCCACGCCATGGAATAGGAGGCAGGTTGGGAGAAGGAGTGGTAGAGCAGAACATTTCCACTCCAGCAATTCACAGCTGATATATATGGGCCTATTTTTGATCACACTTTCAGACCAACCTTAACCAAGCCTCCAGTGCAAATGGTCGTGGTAACATGTGAGCCATAGTTAAGTACCCAATTGTCCATTTGAGTCTGTTTAGTGCTATATAAAGGGAATATATCTGTCAGTCTGCAGGAAGATGGGGACTTAATATAATGTGCAGTATCTACAGACCCTTAAGAATATGTCACATTGTTCATGTTAGGTTTAATAAAGTTATGCACTGTAAGGGATTTACTGAGTCTGAACATAGATATTCACAGACACAGCTCTGAACATAGACATTTTAGTGGGCCAATCTGCACCTACACTTATTTGCACCCACAAATGGAGATCAGAGTCTAAATATTGGTGATGATGTTCATTTATAATCCCTTGGAAAGTTGGCAGAATCCAGAAAACATTCAGTGTGATGTATGGACTCTCTCTTGCTGATTTGATTAATGATTTTGAGAAATAACACCTCAATATTTCAGACACGATTGCTATAATTATAATCCTACGTGTTGTACCAAAAGATGTATGTTTGCCATTGTTCAAAATGAACCTTAGTAACTTCTGAAGAAACTACACAGCACCCTGGGTAACAGATTTGTTCTTAAGACACACATATGCAGACATTTGAATGTGTGAATAGTCAGTTTTGAATTTCTCCTAGAATATTAGTAGTTAAAAGTTGGAAATGTATCAGTGGAAAAGTAATTTTTTCCTGTATCTCTTGATGGCAATGGCAAAGCTCCCAGTTAAGTCAGTGGTGTAGGATTTGGCACCTTATGGAAATATACCAACTTGAGAGGGACAACTTATGGATTTTAGTAAAACATTTCTTATTGCATTCTGTCACTCCCCAACCCCCTCCAATACAAAATATTCCGATCAGGTTGAACAGTAGTTTTATGATGCATCCCTGGTCCTCTTTTCAAACGTCTCCTATATTGAGCATTTCAGTTTTGGTACCTATACTGATGAAGGGTATTTTATGTGATGTGCAAAACTTGTTCTCCAGTCTTTTTTATTAGACTAATAAAAATGGCTGCTTATAACCTTAGAATTCTATTGCAGTGGTTCTCAAACTTTTGTATGGTGACCCCTTTCACATGGGAAGCCTCTGAGTGCGACCCCCCCTTATAAATTAAAAACACTTTTTTATATATTTAACACCATTATAAATGCTGGAGGCAAAGCGGGGTTTGGGGTAGAGACTGACAGCTCATGACCCCCCATGTAATACCCTTGTGATCCCCTGAGGGGTCCCGACCCCCAGTTTGAGAACCCTTGTTCTATTGTTATTTGAATTGAGATGATTCCAAGAAGACTGAGAATTTGACACATTTGTCTTCTTATTCTTTTGTCTTGTTTTATTAGTCCACTTAATCTAATGTCAAATGGCAGAGTCCTTCTGTGATCCTGTCTTTCTCACTACTCAGATATTGTATCTTTTTTTATTTTCAGTATTCTCTTGAGGGAAAAAATCCAATCTCAAGGTACCAAGATCAAGCCAGTGTTGTCACTACAGCAAATAATTAGTGATTGAGGTGCTATAGCTTGTGTTACCCAAGAGGTCAGGCTAGATGATCATAGGGGTCTCTTCTGGTTTCAAAATCTATAAAAAAGTATAAGTATATCTTAGATTTATATACCGGCATGTGTCATCTGAGACTTTCAAAGTGTTTAACAAACATTATGAACAAAATTGTACCCTGCCTTATATGGCTGCACTGGGGGGGAGGGGAGTGGAATGGAGGACAATACAGAGAGCCTATCCCACTCCCATTTTGCACCCATTTAAGATCAGAGTGATATGCACCTAGTGCACCCACAGCACTGGTAACTGCTAACGTACATGGTGACGACACTCCACTGCCCAAAGAGATTCTGACCCATTGCATGGGGTGTGTACAGCTCTTGCCTGTGCAGGGAAATGCATCTCTCTCAGGGGCTGGCTCAGGTACTTTGGAATCCTATCCAAGCATGATGATAAACTTGAACAGTTCCCGATCTAGGAGCCAGATCCTCCCCTGGCACAAATCATCATAGCATTGTTGATTTACACAAGCTGAGGATCTGGCCTGTTGTGTCGAATTCCCTTCTTCAAACTCACTTTCCTGCTAAACAAAACAGGGCATAATAGCCGCTTTGATCTGTAAAGGGAGAAAGAAAGCATGCACAGAACTCCTCCCTCTTGGGGAGGAATGTAGAAGAACCCTCCTATGGCAGAGACTAATCTCTTGTTTAGCTATAACTCTGGAAGGTGTTCAGCTACCAGCTGAAAACTTTCAAAATGTCAATGAAATCTTTTTTTGCAAAAACTGTGTTGACATTTTCCACAATTTTTAGTTTTCATCGTTGTTGGACCAGCTTATAAAGTAGTTGACATTTTCAAATTTGGTTTTGTTTTTTTATGTGACTAGTCCTAGATGTCACATTGATGGGCGCAGTCTAAGTCTCTGACTAGAACAGAGACCACTATTTCTTCCACCCGATGAGCTCTACCCCTTTCCTGATTGTTGTGGCGCGAGAGTAGGTAACTGATGGACCTTTATTTCCCTTCAGCTGCCTCGGGCTTGGCTGAAATGAAACTGAAAGGGTCAAATCCTCAGCACCTGTAAAAGGTGAAATACTCTGACTTCAATGGTGATACGTTAATTGACCCCAGCTCAGGATATGGCCCAAATGATCTTGGACAAAAAGCCAATTTGTTCATCTTTTTCCATCTGAATGATCATTTTAACTATATTTGAGTGCAGGTTAATTTAAAACAATGATCTGTCCAGTAGAAACGGTCTTGTTTAACACTTCTTGAAGTTTCTTTTTGGGAGGAGTTGTTTTCTGTGGGGGGAGGGTATGTTTTGTTTTTGACAAGAGATTAAAGCAGGGTCAGTCTAGCCATTTCTATGACCAATATAGCTCAGAGCATGAGCTGAAGAGCCATGGGTCTGAAGCTGGGGGCTGTAAGCAGTATTACAGCCCTGCCCATCCCTTCCATGCACTGTGTGTGTGACTGCATCTCCTGTCTGCGGTCTGTAGACAGGGCTGGGGGCGGGGCGAGGGGTGGTACAGCTGCGCCGGAGGAGCTGCTGATCCGGGGTGCTGGCTCCGCGGATACAGTTTTATATTTATCTATATATTTATATATATAAACTTGTATCCGCTCAGGGCTCTAGGTATCACCTTGTCCTTTGTCTTTGAGAAACAGGTTTATCCACTCCCCAGACTTGTCTGGTAGTCACATTTCAGTCATAATTTCATCTTATGTTCATAACTTTACATATAGTTTTGCTAAACACATTTCACCATGATATTATTGAGTAGCGATTTATTAGTTTTCAGATGATGCCTCACAAGGCATACTTTGTACAAAGATTATTACAATAGTGTACAGCAGTGGTCTCCAAACTTTTTTGATTGCGCACCCCTATCAGTAAAAAAATTTTGAGCATGCACCCCCTGTCACGCCGGCTCTACCATTTTTGCCAAAGCAAAAAAAAAAAAAAAAGCCGCTCGGACTCCCACCCGAACTGCCGAAGCAAAAAAAAAAAAAGCGCTCCTCCTGCCGCGCACCCCCAAGGATCCTCTTGCGCCCCCCTCTGGGGTGCCCGCACCCCACTTTGGAGACCACTGGTGTAGAGGATGTGGATACAGGGCGCATTGGATCACACTCCCCTAGAACATTAGAAGGAAGCTGACTGGATGCTTATGGCCCTGAATATGAAAATATTTGCTTTGCTTTTATAAAATGTTTATAAAATACAAGTTTTTATCTTCATTAGTGATCCCTGCATAGCAACAGCACCTCCTGTCCCATCTTCCCAATTCCAGCTTCAGTGCTTTGGATCAAAGTGATAAGCACCATATAACTACTTTAGATCCCCTGATTGCAAAGCACTTCACAGGTGTTGATGGGTAAGCCTTCTGTGACTGGCTGGGGAATCTGTGTACAACTTATGAATTCAGATTGTTTTTATGATTTCTGTGTATAACTATGCTGTCTGGTTTGAAACCAGACAGACCTCTTTTTGGGACATGGCTTTTGCCTGGTATCGGAAGGAGGACACCATTTTGAAAAGCGGATTTTTCTGTCCCTGTCATTGTGACCTTGCACACACGAGGCTGGGGTGTGAGGTCACGCTGGCAGGGGTGGAGCAGCACATGTTTCAAAAATGGCATCCTCCTTGCAGCATGACCTCATATGAACCATGCAGGGGCAGCCTGTCCATATAGGTGAACTAGGCGGTTGCCTAGGATGCCAAGTTAAATAGGATGCCAAATTCGAGGGAAAAAATCAAATAAAAAAAAAAAGAAAATAAATGAAAGATGAAATAAAATACAAATAACGAAGATATCGTTATTTCAATTCCCGTGCACGTATGGAGGGAATATGAATTATAATTCATTTCTCGACATTTCTGAGAATTTATTAATATGTCAAATCTTTTATTTACTGTAAAAATAAATAATATTTTAGCGATTTTTTTTTCCAATTTGTGATGTAGGGTCAAGATGACCCACTTTGCAATTTTGATAAGCAATAACTCAGCCACAGTGAAACACATCTGCCGGAAACTGACCAATGGGAGCTGTGGGGGATGTCCTTGTTGGCACGGGCAGCACACGGAGACCTGCTGCTCCCTCTCCCCACAAGGGGCATGCAGAGACATGCCAGCAGCAGCTGTCCACAGCCATTTCCGGGAGCAGCGTGGGGCCACGGCATGCAGCCTACCTGAGCCCTGCTACGCCGCTGGCCAGGAGCTACCTGTGGTAAGGGCCTCCCAGGCTCTTGCACCCCCTCCCACACCCCAACCCCCTGCTCCAGGTCGGAACCCACTCCTGCACCTAAACTCCCTCCCAGACCCTGCACCCCAATCCCCTGCCCCAGCCCGGAGCCCCCTCCTGCACCAAACTCCCTCCCAGAGCCCACACCCCTCACCCTCTCCTGTACCCACCCAGAGCTCCCTCCTGCACCCAAACTTCCTACCAGACCCTGCACCCCCTCCATTAATATAGTAGAATTGTGTGACAACTTACCAAAATTCATGGAGTGGATCCCTGCAAAAATGATTGCCCACCCCTGAGCTAGGGGTGACCTAACAAGCTAGAAAGATCTTGTTGAAAGGGTGGAGAGAACCTTAAGGTTCAGTAGGAGAAGAGGAGGAACTAGGGCCCCTGAAAGGACTGAGCAAAACCCCAACAGGCTCTTTGGAGGAGTGAGGACACTGGAGGAAAGGGCTTTGCATGCAGGTTTTGTTGTTTTTGAATGGATTGGTAAGTCTCCAGGCTTTCTCTAGGAATAAAATGTGTGTGTTTAAGACACTCTCTTGCAAAGCCTCTGAGTTTCTTGCTGTAACTTTCATGGGTCCCTAGAGCAGGGGTGGGCAAACTTTTTGGGCCGAGGGCCACATCTGAGTGGGGAAATTGTATGCAGGGCTGGGGCAGGCGGCTGGGATGTGGGACGGAGTGCAGGGTGTGGGAGAGGGTGTGGTGTGCAGGAAGGGGCTCAGGGCAAAGGATTGGGGCAGAGGAGAGGTGCGAGGTGTTTGAGGGGGCTCAGGGGAGGGGGTTGGGGTGCAGGAGGGGTGCAGGGTGTGCGAGGGGGCTCAGAGCAGGGGGTTGGGGTGCAGGAGGGGTGCAAGGTGCAGGCAGGGGGCTAAGGGCAAGGAGTTGGGGGGCGGAGTACAGGAGGGGTTCGGGCTCCGGGTTGGCAGAGGCGCGCACCGGGGCCAGGGCAGGCTCCCTGCATGCCTGCACTGTCCCCGGCCTCACACCGCTTCAGGAAGTGCTGCAGCCCCTGGGGGTGGGGGAGGTGGGGCCAGAGGGCTCCACATGCGCTGCCCTTGCCGCGCCTCCAGGTACCTCCCCCCAAGCTCCCACTGGCCGTGGTTCCCCATTCCCAGCCAATGGAAGCTGTGTGTGTGGGGGGGTGCCCGGAGGCAAGGACAACGCATGGAGCCCTGGCTCCCCCGTCCGGGGGCCACAGGGATGTGGTGCTTGCTACTTCTGAGAGTGGTGCGGGGGCCCACAGCGCCACGGGGGACAATCCCGCGGGCCGGATCCAAAGCCCTGAGGGGCCAAATCCGGCCCGTTGGCCGTAGTTTGCCCACCCCTGCCCTAGAGGGTTAAACTGTAAATTGGAGTACCCAGGAGGATGGAACTCTGGAAAAGGGTGCGCTTAAGCTACTGGGGAGACTTTTGGGGTTCAGCACTGGTCTTAGGGCCTAAGGCACCCAGACCTCAGGGTCCCACTTCCGAGAAGGGGCACCTGACACGAAGTCTGTATCCCAGGTGTGAGCCTGAGAGGATGCTGCTCAGACTCAGAGGACTTAGAATCCCCCAGCATCCAGTAATGGGATCCAAACACAGCAGACTGTGGAGTGTCCAGCAGGGGGAGCTGACCAGGTCTGAGATGATGCCTGACACTATTATAAGAAAAATAGCTATTACTGATTTATAAGCCAGTGGCTAGGGCCCTGGACTGGGAAGTAGTAGATCTGAATTAAAAATCAATTGACTTTCAATGAGACTTAGGTTTCTAAGTGCATAAGTCACTTTTGAAAATGGGATGCAAACACATGTAAAAAACCTTGGTGCAGTAGGATGGGTCATTTTCTGAGTCCAAAGGTCCTGTAAGATACATAAATAACTTAAAACCATTAAACATTTAAGACTCAGCCAACCTAATAACTGTCTCAAGACAGATGGATAATAGAATCAGTTTTATTAAGTCTGGTCTTAGCTGGATAATAATGCAGTCTATTTAAGCTTTGCATGTAATTTGGGGGGAGGGATAGCTCACTGGTTTGAGCATTGGCCTGCTAAACCCAGGGTTGTGAGTAGGGCTCAGGTTACAGGCCCCCCGACCTGGGGCTGAAGCACTTGGGCTTCGACTTTGGTCCCGCCAAGGGCAGTGGGGCTTGGGGTTTGGCTCCCCCCGCCCCAGGGCAGGGGGGCTCAGGCAGGCTCTGGCTTCGGTCCCTCCTCCTGGGATCATGTAGCAATTTTTGTTGTCAGAAGGGGGTCATGGTGCAATGAAGTTTGAGAACCCCTGGACTACTCACATACTTACGGTTAAGCACATGTTTAAGTACCTTGCAGAATCAGAGCCCTATTCCTGTGGATGCTTTTGAAAATCCCCCTTCTTGATGCATTTAAGAGCTTAACTTCAAAGGGTCTGTTAAAAAAAAAAGTCTATTTTTTTCCATATAAAGTCATGATTAGTGCTATTTTTTGTATTCCATTGCCTGTAGAGAACTGGCTGTCTTAGTACCTTGACCACAATTGTCTAGGGCAGGGGTCGGCAACCTTTCAGAAGAGGTGTGCCGAGTCTTCATTTATTCACTCTAATTTAAGGTTTTGCGTGCCAGTAATACATTTTAATGTTTTTAGAAGGTCTCTTTCTATAAATCTATAATATATAAACTATTGTTGTATGTAAAGTAAATAAGATTTTTAAAATGTTTAAGAAGCTTCATTTAAAATTAAATTAATATGCAGAGCTCCCCGGAGCGGTGGCCAGGACCTGGGCAGTGTGAGTGCCACTGAAAATCAGCTTGCGTTTCGCCTTCGGCACGCATGCCACAGGTTGCCTACCCCTGGTATAGGGTTTGGAGGGAGAGAAATTATAATCAGGCCACGTCTATAGGTACAGCACTGCAGCAGTGCAGCTGTACCGAGAGCTCTCCGTCAGCATAATAAAGCCACCTCCACGTGCGGCAGACACTAGGTTGGGGGGAGAAAACTCGCCTGCTGACATAGTGCTATGCACACGAGCGCTTATGCAGGACCTAACTTATGTTGCTCAGGAGGGGTGGTTTATTCACACCCCTGAAAGACATCAGTTTTGTTGGCATAAGATGTAGTGTTGACATAGCCTAATACATTTTAGAAACCTCTCAAAATTACCTTTTTTCATAGTCATAGAGCTTAAGACCAGAATGGACCATTAGATCATCTAGTCTGAACTCCTGTACATTACAGTCCATTACATTTCTCCCAGATATCCCTAAACAGATATCTTGTTTGACTAAAGCAATATATTAAAATCAATATTTTAGAAATTCTGTAAAACATAATGCTACAATTTAAAGGTCTGGAACCTTTCAGGGATAGACACAAATTCCATATTCTACAGGACATGGTGATATCCAGGTCTCCAAGGGGGTAAAACACTAACTTCTACCCTTGATAGTTTGTGAGATATCAGACCTTAAATCTGTCACTGGTCAATGATTGAATTTGTCAGGCCTAGGCCTTAGACTAATGTAATTTGGGTAAAATGCAGAGGGTAGGGTTAAGGAACCTGGTATTCCACACTTTGGAATTGGCGGAAACATTTGCATATCAATTGTTATTAAACAGATGGCTGTTTTTATCTGTATTACAACACTAGCAGCTCCATCCAAGATCAGGACCCCATCATGCTAGGTGCTGTCCAAACACATAATAAATAGTAAAGCTGTCCATGCTCCAAAGAGGTAACAATCTGAACAGACAAGATAGACAAAGGCAGCATTATCACCCCCATTTTAGAGATGGTAAACTGAGGCATTACGTGACTTACCCATGATCACACAGGACGTCTGTGTCAGAGCCAGGTGCTGAACTCAGATCTCCTAGCGTCTAGTCTGGTGCCTTACCTGCAGGAACAGCGATCCTTCCTGAGAAGCTGTTAAAATGCTCAGAGATTTAGAATGTTAGAAGTAGTCGTTGGCAAAAGGGAGGCAGTTTATTACATGGCTATAATCATGCATACTTGGATAATTTCGTTTTAGTTTTTACTTGGAAAGTAAGTATGGCATTGCCACTTCTCACAATATATCGGTGCTATTTTTAAAGCCCTGGCTCCTGAGTCAAACGACTGTGAGAATCTCAGCTTTCCTTAAAAAAAATGCACGTTTCTAGCGCTTATATTTGCAGAATAAAGCTTAAAAATGATCGCAGAAGGCTCAAACAGCAATAGGCAAAGGAAAAGAACCTACAATGTATTATTATTATTATTTTTAAATGTAATGATTTTGGAAATCTTTGGGTTTGGCAGTATTCTGGGATAATAAACCTATAGACCCAGATTCTCAAAGGGGATTTCAGTTGAAGTTACGCACCTAAATACTTTTGAGGATCTGTGCCATGGGCAAATGCGGCTGAGAGTTTTTCAATTAAAGTCTAAAATCTACCCTCTATTTGAGGTGTGATCAGATACAGCAAGTTTTCATTCCAAGGAGAATTCTCTGTGCTACCTAGAAAACGCTGTACAAAAAAAACTCTTAAATTCATTTTTCTGCAGATCAGCTGTCAAAAGATACAGTACCTTCTTCTTAATGAGAGGTAATTCATTCTCCGTGTCACTGCACTTTGGGTCTACCTTGAATAGACAGCCTGCTGAATTGGACTGAATTATTTAAGATGCAATTGTAATGTGCACTACTTCCCATTAAAGAGTTCAGATCCGGTATTCCATTGCGTTCAAGATTAGAAGATATAATCGGAGAGCTCAGAGGAACAGACTATATTTTTATGTGAATTAATACTTATTAGCCTATCAGTTTATTATCCGCTTCATCTGTTATTGGGGACTAGATCTTGGTTTTGGAGGGAGATGAGCATGAGGTTAGACCCAGCAGTTTTTACTGAAGCATAATTCCCATTGAAGTACTGCCTGAGTATTAAGGACAGGAAAACAGGGTGCCTGGTGATCTAGTGCTACTTTTCCATTTCTTCTGTGATCAGGATAAAAGTTTTCAAGGACACTCCTTCAGTATTAATTAAGAAGAATTTTTACACCAGTCGTTTAAGATTGTTGTGATATTAAGAAACAGCTGGTAATATCTACAACCAAAAGATAACAAAGTTGTTGGAAAAGTACGGCTGTGAAACGCACTATATACACACAATAAACTACTTAGTGTTTCTCAGCCTTTTTGATACCAGGGACCTGCTTGCTGCCTTCCTAACTGGTGTCAGGGAGATCTCAGGGACCGGCCATTGAGAAACACTGAACTAGCTCCTCAGCTGATGTAGATTGGTGTAGCTCCAAAGGAGCACCAGGCACTCGATCCTGTTATCCAAAGGAGCTAGGCCAATTTATATCAGCTCAAGCTCTGGTCCTATATGCTGGATAGTAACTTTGTGCATCGTTAGCCTGTTTTTAATGGATGAATTTTGTGAGCAGGGAAGTTCCCGGGTTTATAGCACTGGACTGGGACTCAATCAGGGTTAAATTCTAACCTCTGCCACAAACGTCCTGCATTACCTCGGGCAAGTCACTTAACCTCCCTGTTCTTCAGTTCTCCAGTTTTGGCCTCTCTGAAGGGGACTGTAATAAAATCAAGACATAATTAGTCCCTGTCACAGATCCTAGCGACTGCCCCTTCCTGGCCACCACCTGGGACTTCTTCGAGGGAAATCCAAGGCTGTACTCTGGATCCTTGGGGGTATTGTGAATGGATCTGCCATACACCGCCTAGTGATTGCAGTTCCCAGCACCCACCCCGCCTAGTGATTGGAGTTCCCAAGTTCCACTTAGTGGTTGCAGTAGAAGGGGTTGGGGAACCCAGGCCCTCCTGCTACACCAGGTTGCCACCCAGGGCCCTCTGGGGCCTGTGTAGCATCTTGCACCCTGGGGCACCTTAAGTCAGCCTCCCTGGGTCTCTTCCTATCCCTCTCTTTCCTACAGCATGCTGCATTTTGGCTTTGTAAGCGCTATTTCAAGGGTTGCCTACCTGGCTCCAGCCTGCAAGGACTGCCGCTCACTGACATTCCTTCTCCCAGTCTGGAACTGGCTACGTCCTCCTCCAGAGCTCTCAGAGCAAGTCCTTCTCCCTCTTTGTCCACCTTCCAACTGAGCTGGCTGGCTCCCTTTTAAACCCCGCCTCCAACTGAAGCATGCTCGGCAAGGGTAGAGCCTCCTGAGCCCAGAACTGCTCCTTAACCCTTTGCCGTCCAGTGAGAGGTTTGTACACCCCATCACAGGTATGTTAAGCTTCTAGAGCAGACGTGGGCAAACTACGGCCCGCGGGCCACACCTGCCTGAGTGGGGCAGTCAGGGGGTGGAAAGTGGGAGGGGTTGGATAGGTGGCAGGGGCCAGGCTGTTTGGGGAGGCACAGCCTTCCCTACCTGGCCCTCCATACAGTTGCGCAACCCTGATGTGGCCCTCGGGCCAAAAAGTTTTCCCACCCCTTTTCTAGAGCCTTAGCAGGTGCCATCACTGGTTCTTCACTTGGTCTCTCTGGCACATTTCCTGGGCACTGACTCTCAGGCTGCTACCCCTTCTTGGAAATGGGGCTCTTTAGCTCACCTGCCCTGGGCCCCAGGCCCAGTGCTGACTCCTGAGATACCCCAGTGTCTTATATTTACCCCTCTCCCAGAGCTCCACTCCAAAGGTGTGAAACTTCTGGTTTACAGTTTACCTCTCTCAGGCGCACACAGCAGTTGTGAAGTAGTCAGTGCATGGAAAGACACTTGACTCAGAATGTAAAACCTTTGTGCTCTTTTAGACTGAATAACGTAGTGCACAGGAGAGTACAGGTCATCCAAAACAATGAACATCTGAAACGGCAAATGTCCCTTGCTTTCTAGCCCACCCTTCCCTTGGGAGCCTTTGGGAACCATCTGAATCCAGGAAGGCAGAATGTCTCCTCCTCATAAAGGTTGTTGCATGCTAGCTGATCTCTATCTCCCTCATGGAGCTCCTTCCCCAGTTGCTGTGACCTTGCTGTATCCTGCTCCATGCTTCTTCTTGTCTGGCCGCTGCTGTTCTTGTGTGACTCATTAAGCCCCTCCTGGTCACCTGGCCTCCTTTGTCTGCTCCTAGTAAGTTTCCATTGCTCCTACCAGGCTTTTCCCCTCCCTTCAGAGGGTCAACTAAATTGGATTTCCAAGGCTTGAACTACTTTTTAGCATACCTTTGTGAGGTCTAAGGACTGTCGTTAACCGTAAGTATTTCCCTTGTATCTGTCTGGTGTGTATATGCTGCAGAAGAATTTGTAAGTTGTACAGATATTGCCCCAGTTCATCACAGTCCCCATTTATCTCAGATGCTGGTTGATGTATATTATTTCTCTATGTAAATATCAAACAGGACTTGATCCTGGGCAACCCCCAGAATAACAATAACATCTTTATTAGAGCTTCTTGTTTACTTCACCTGCAATAGGTCCTTCCCCAGATGAACTGTGGGTACAACTGATGCAATTCAAATGATCCTCAACCTGAAATGTCTTAATTTTTTTTTAAATATAAAAGTAGAATCTGGTATTAGCCCTGCCCTTGTGTCCCCCTGCAAATAGCTGTGGTTTTGCAACCACATTTCCTAATGTTTAAAATGGTTTACTCTCCCCATTTGCTCTGGGGAATATCAACATAAAAATGAGGGGGAATGACTATTGTGAAAGAGTAAAACTGAGCCCATAAGACCTAAATGGGGACCTAAATGCTGTCTAGGCTTTGTGCTAGCCCCCTTCACCAGAGTGCATTTCACCCTAAATCAACAAACTGAAAAGACCAAGGGCCAGATCCTCAGCTATTGTAATCACTGTAGTTCCACTGACTTTGATGGAGCTATGCTGATTTATACTAGTGGAGGATCCAGCCCCGGGAATTTTGCCTTTAATCTCTTTCCAGTCCAGTAATTTCAGCTGTTACATGGAAGAATAGTGGGTAAGAGACTTTCAGACAGAAATGTGAATTTCAGAATCCCCAAGCATTCAAAATTCATGTGCCAGGACCCCAACAATCACATGTGGCTTTAATAATCCTGAGATTTTAAAAATAATAAAGTCTGAATTTTTTATTTGCCTGCTTACATAAGAGCATCAGAATGGTCCTACTGGGTCAGACCAAAGGTCCATCTAGTCCAGTATCCTGTCTTCCGACAGGAGCCAGTGCAAGGTGCCCCAGAGGGAATGTACAGAAAAGGCAATCATCAAGCGATCACATTCCCTGTCGCTCATTCCCAGCTTCTGGCAAACAGAGGCTAGGGACACCATTCTTGCCCATCCTGGCTAATAGCCGTTGATGGACCTATCCTCCATGAATTTATCTAGTTTTTTTGAACCCTGTTATGGTCTTGGCCGTCACATCATCCTCTGGCAAGGAGTTCCACGGGTTCATTGTGGGTTGTGTGAAGAAATACTTCCTTTTATTTGTTTTAAACCTGCTGCCTATTAATTTCATTTGGTGACCCCTTAGTTCTTGTGTTATGAGAAGTAGTAAACAGCACTTCCTTATCTACTTTCTCTACACCAGTCATGATTTTATGGACCTCAATCATATCTCCCCTTAGCCATCTCTTTTCCAAGCTGAAAAGTCCCAGTCTTATTTTTTTTAGCCTTCATAAATTTTTAGGCTCAGAAGGGACTGTCAGATCACCTAGGTCTGTATAATGCAGACCAGAGAATTTCCGCCAAGTACTTTCAGAAAGCCTTTGACAAGGTCCCTCACCAAAGGCTCTTAAGCAAAGAAAGCTGTCATGGGATAAGAGGGAAGGTCCTCTCATGGACTGGTAACTGGTTAAAAGATAGGACTCAAAGGGTAGGAATAAATGGTCAGATTTCACAGTGGAGAGAGATAAATACTGGGGTGCCCCACAGATCCATACTGGGACCCAGAGGCACCAAGTTTCTCATTTCCCCAGGGTGCTCGACCTACCCCCGCTCTGCCCCCGGCCCTGCCCCCACTCCACCTCTTTCTCCAAGCCCCCCCACATGCTCCACCTCCACCCTTCCTCTTCGTGCCCCATTCCAGCCCCTCTCCCGAGTGCATCCTGCCCTTGCTTCGCCTCTTCCTGCCCCCGGTCCTCCACTGCTCCCCAGTACCTCCTGCTCACTGCTGAACATCTGATCACGGGCAGGTGGGAGGTGCTGGGGGAGGGGGAGCAGGAGAAGCTGATCAGTGGGATCTGCTGCCGGGTGTGAGGCGCTGAGGGGTAGGAGCTGAGTGGGGCCCGCTGGTGGGTGCTGGGGGCCCACTACTGGGTTCTGAGCACCCACTATTTTTTTTCTGGGGGTGCTCCAGCCCGAGAGCACCCACGGAGTTGGCACCTGTGCTGAGACCAGTGCTGCTCAACATATTCATAAATGATTTGATAAAAGGGGTAAACAGTGAGGGGGCAAAGTTTGCAGACAATACAAAATTGCTCAAGATCGTTAAATCCAAAGCAGACTGCGACGAGTTACAAATGACTCTCACAAAACTGGGTGACAGGGCAACAAAATGGCAGCTGCAATCCAATGTTGATAAATGCAAAGTAATGCATATTGGAAAACAATCTTAAATATACATGCAAAACGATGGGGTCTAATTTAGCTGTTACCACTCAATAAAGAGTTCTTGGATCATTGTGCATAGTTCTCTGAAAACGTCTGCTTAATGTGCAGCGGCAGTCAAAAAAGCTCTCAGAATGTTAGGAACCATTAGGAAAGGGAGAGATAATAAGACAGAAAATATCATAATGCCACTATGTAAATCTCCGGTGCGCCCACACCGTGAATACTGCATGAAGTTCTGGTTGCCCCACCTCAAAAAAGATATATTAGAATTGGTAAAAGTACAGAGAAGAGAAGCAAAAATGTGTAGGGTTATGGAACTACTTGGATATAAGGAGAGATTAAAAAAACAAACAAAGGAAGTACTTCTTCACACAGCATATAGTCAACTCATTGCCAGGGGAGGTTGTGAAGGCCAAAAGGATAACTGAGTTCAAAAAAATTAGATAAGTTCAGGTATTGGCAACCCTTGGCAAGCAGCTTGCCAGGGTAAGCCCCCTGGCGGGCCGGGACGGTTTATTTACCTGCCATGTCCGCATGTTCAGCCAATCGCAGCTCCCACTGGCCGCTTTTCACTGCTCCAGGCCAATGGGGGCTCTGGGAAGCGGCACTTGCCGAGGGATGTGCTGGCCGCCGCTTCCCGCAGCCCCCATTGGCCTGAGACGACGAACCATAGCCAGTGGGAACTGTAATTGGCCGAACCTGCAGACGTGGCAGGTAAACAAACCGGCCCGGCCCACCAGGGGGCTTACCCTGGTGAGCCGCGTGCCAAAGGTTGCCGATCCCTGGATAAGTTTATGGAGAACAGGTCCATCAATGGTCAGAAATGCAACCCCATGCTCTGGGTGTCCCTAAGCCTCTAACTGTCAGATGCTGGGGCTGGATGACAGGGGATGGGTCACTTGCCAATTGCCCTGTTCTGTTCATTCCCTCATTCCTGTTGCATTTGGCAACGGCCACTGTCAAAAGACAGGATACTGGGGTAGATGGACTATTGGTGTGACCCAGTATGGCCGTTCTTGTGTTCCTCTTGTGAGCCCAATAACCTGTATTTGACTAAAGCATATCTTCCAAGAGGGAGTCCAGTCTGGACTTGAAGAAAGCTTTTAAGAAGTGAAAAGGGATCACATTTTCAGGCTTTTCTCCACAGTCAGGTAGCCTAAAAACTTTCATTTTTTTTTCTTTTAAAAAAGTAAGCTAAGCTTCCTTTGTAATCCATCTTCAAGGAGCATTTAAGAAAAATACCACATTAAACCATGATCATTTGCAACACTGTGGATTTTAAATGGATTATGTTAATTCTAGTTTGTTCGTGAATCTTTAAGCTGATTTTTTAGGAAGGCTGGTTTCGATTGTGCAGTTTGACTCACTTAAAGCATCAGACTCCACAGACAGAACTCTAATTGAAGAGCGCAGCCTGGAGTCTCCCACCAGCTGAAATGCAGACTAGAAAATGTAGTACAGTCTGGGTTTGACAGTAAGCAGATGATGCTTGAGCTACTGTAAGAAACTAGCACCTGCAGCAGCATCTGCTGTCTGGACACTTCATGTCCACTTACTTAGTTAAGACTAATGTTTGTTTTATTTTTTCTGCTACCTTGATTGAAATTAGTTGCACTTTCTTCCTGGCCCTACTCCCACACTGTCAGTCTGTATTAGAGATCATTGCAAGAGGCTATGGGTCTGGCATGTGTAAAATTTCTGTAGTATAGTAAATGATGGAATATCAGTACTAAAGGCAGGTATGTGCAGGTATGCTAGAGGGTGCAGGGAGACTTGCCTTTTCCACCTGTTTTCCACCCCTAGTGTATCCAGGGTGCACTCCTCCTAACTCTCCCTTGGGAGCTAGAAATGTCCAGCTAACATGCACACAGGAGTTCTATGACCTTAAAGGGATGTGGTCTGCTGGTTTGAGGGCAGGGCCAGGGCTCCCATTTCTGGTCCCTCTATGCAGAGTCTACTTTTGGCAACAGCAATAAGGGACCATCTGATCATTCATTCCCAGTGAGTCAGCCTGCTCCTGTGCAGGCAGGATGGCTCTGTGAGCTACAGCTCCACAACCTGAATGCACAGAACAGAGAGAAGCAAGGACAGGGTTATTAGTTATTTATTTATTGGTAATGCTTTATGGCTAGGAGCCCTAGTCATGGACGGGACCCTATTGTGCTAGGTGTTGTACAAACACTGATTAAAAAGACAGTCCTTGTCCCAAAAGAATTTGATGCCCCATCAATGCTGCATTATTTAGCTAGTTCCCTTGACACCAAATAAACTGTGAGGAACCCATTTCAGTTATAGCTGAAACCACACTTCCTCGTTATCTTGGCATGAACAGGAAATTCATTAATGATGCCATTGGCCATTGTTGCTGATTGATTCTGGTTTGGCAATGCCACAAAACTGCTACCTGTCCTATTTCCTTTGTCAAATGGCATTTCTTATAACCTGTGGTGTGGGAGCACTGATCTGAAGGCATTCTCAATAAAAAGTTTCATAATTCAAATTGACTTAATTATTTATCACTCAGGCCCTGAGCTCTGCACCTCCCCCATCACCTGTAAGATCAAGAAATACATATTTGTTTGTTTTTTAAATATGACTATTCTTCCTTGGCCATGCCTCCCCTAAGGGCTCTAGGTGAGTGTGGAGTGTACATGGAATTTTCCACAGATCTTTTCTGCTTGGCTGTATTTCTACCATTTTTAGTAGAGACTTTTGGATAAGTTGCAGTGCATGGAAAGGAAGTGAAAACTGATGGTGAGTCTGAGTTCATGAATATTGGAATATTGGATATTTTCTCTTTCCCGTTACATGGAAAATGATTACCACATACTGTAAATAAATGATGCAGATAAAGACTGGGATTTTCATATACACCTCAGGCCCAGATTTGCAAAAGTATTTAGCCATTAAAATCCACATAGGTGCCTAAATACCTTTGAGACTCTGGGCCCAAGTGACTTAGGAGCAGGGTGGATTTGATTTAAATCAAGTTGATTTAAATCACTAGTCAGGAAGACTTGATTTAATCATGGTTTTCTAAATAAAAGTGCATTCTTGTTGGTTGTTATAACCTTAATACATATTCTTCACAACTCAGAGATGGATGTAGGTTTCATTTTTAGAAGGTACGCACTATACATTTTTAAACAGTGATTTATTTTGAAAACTTTTCAGATTAGTTTTACAGCTATATCAGAAAATGAATGATTGTTTGGTTATTTCATTTACCAAAGGTAATTGAAGCAGATATTGTGAAGTCATTGGGAGGTGAACTATCTGCAATTCAACAGGCTAATCATTAATATTTTGAGGATTTTCTTGTCGTGCTGTATTAGGAGGAGAACATCACCAGACAGACATTTGAATTGTTTTATTTAACTAAAACAACAACGTTAAGTATTCTGGATTTTTTTCTTCGACAGCAAACATATAATATTTTAACAAAACAAGCATATGTCCTTCCCTTCTCACATTTATCTCCAGACTTCTTCTCCTTGTCCAGATCTATTCCGCCCCCAACAATCTTATAGTCATTGAACTTTTTGAAACTTTGCACTTTTAGAGAGAGGTAAGGGATTGACTCTGTGTACACAAATGTGCAGAGGGACAATAGAGTTGAGGTCTGTTATTTCTCACCTCTATATATTATTTATTTAAAAACAATTTTGCTGTTAACAAGCATGTTATCTCTGGAGACATAAATCCACAGTTTGAGAACTGCAAAACTAAGCATCTCTGATGGTATCTTCTAGACTGAGCACTGAGTCCCATTGGGTAGATAGAAAGATTAACCTAAATAATCTATACAGAAGCCCCTAGAATGCCATAAAATTGGGTCCCTAATCCGTGAATGAATGGAACTCATTTACAAAAATTTTATTAAACATTACATGAATATATTGTCTCATACTATAGAATTAGAATTTATAATCCCTATTCCATGATGAGATATCTTTGAGCTATAATGACAGGTTTCAGAGTAGCAGCCGTGTTAGTCTGTATCCGCAAAAAGAACAGGAGTACTTGTGGCACCTTAGAGACTAACGAATTTATTTGAGCATAAGCTTTCGTGGGCTACAGCCCACTTCTTCTGTAGCCCACGAAAGCTTATGCTCAAATAAATTTGTTGGTCTCTAAGGTGCCACAAGTACTCCTGTTCTTTTTGAGCTATAATGTATCTTAATTAAAACGATCCTCAAAAAGCATTTTATCAAAAAAATCCGATTTAAATTAAAAAAAAAAGATTAAAAAAAAATCATTGATTTTTATCCACCCTGCTTAGGAGCAGTGTAAGAGCATCTACTCATCACTGTGCATCCCCTTATGACCAGACATGGCATTTTAGCATTCTTGCTGGGATAGTGACCTCTGGTGGTTTATCTGCCAGATAACTCAGATTTTTAGCTCACCCCTTCCAGGATCACAACTGTCCAAACTAAACTTCCACCTTCTCTGGGGCTCTCAGTCTTTTTGCTGGTTATTCAGGGTCTCTTCCTGTCTGGAAAGTTTTCCTTACTTTCTCCCTTGTTTTAGCCAGGGTCACTCCCAGGCCTGCCCTCTCAGCACTTAACCCTATCTCCTTTTATACAGGAATCAGGTGACTCCTTTGAGGTGAGGCCCATGTTGTAATCAGGGTTGGCTTAGCCCTGGCTCTCAAGCCACCCTGTTACAAGCACACGTCCCAAATTGAAAATGCCACCAACGTGTATAGAGCTGGACACACAATGCAGGTAAGTCACCAGAACCTGTGTCCATCCAGAAGAGTCAGAGTTAAAACTGAAAATCAATTAACTCATCCCACTGTGTCAACTGTAGGTGTTACTGCTCATTAGGTAAAAAGATGCCCAGAGAAGAAAGGCCAACCTGTAGCAATGATATTTTGTTCTAATATAGAGCTTTTTATTCAAGTGTGTGCTCTCAGAGTGCTTCATAACAGTGAGTAAGCCTCATTCTCCCCATTTTACAGCTGATGAAAGTGAGACTTGGGGAGTTCAAAGGCCTGATTTTCAGGATGTCACACACACAAGTGCAGCTGCAACAAGTGTGCACAACTGATGCCTAATTTCAGTGGACAATTAATGCAATCACATGCAAATTGCATTTTTGCATAAGCAAATTAAGCCTCATTCTGCACCCTCTGTCAGTGGCAAAGCTCCATTGACATTTTTGGTATAGCATTGGGCCCATTGCCAACTGTGTATCTTGCTGTTTAGTTTCCCTGCTATCACCCCTCCATCTTTCTCAGACTCACAATGTGGCTCTGTGTGGTTTATTTCTCTCTTCTACTGTAGGATTTTGTATTGATTAGTATCTAGCTTCTCCTTGTTGGTGCAGCCCAGCTGGTTTTAGGATCTGTTCTCCTGCATGGTTTTCTGCAAATCCACTGCTATTGGGTGTCATTGTCAAATTTGATCAGTATTTGTGCTGCCCCATGTATCTGGAACACTTTCTCTCTCCACAATAGAGTCACTTCCTCACTCTAACTCAGCTTATGACCTTCCTTTTCCCTTTATAATGACAGGTTTCAGAGTAGCAGCCGTGTTAGTCTGTATCCACAAAAAGAACAGGAGTACTTGTGGCACCTTAGAGACTAACAAATTTATTAGAGCATAAGCTTTCGTGGACTACAGCCCACTTCTTCGGATGCATATAGAATGGAACATATATTGAGGAGATATATATACACACATACAGAGAACATAAACAGGTGGGAGTTGTCTTACCAACTCTGAGAGGCCAATTAAGTAAGAGAAAAAAAAACTTTTGAAGTGATAATCAAGCTAGCCCAGTACAGACAGTTTGATAAGAAGTGTGAGAATACTTACAAGGGGAGATAGATTCAATGTTTGTAATGGCTGAGCCATTCCCAGTCCTTATTCAAACCGGAGTTGATTGTGTCTAGTTTGCATATCAATTCTAGCTCAGCAGTCTCTCGTTGGAGTCTGTTTTTGAAGTTTTTCTGTTGTAATATAGCCACCCGCAGGTCTGTCACTGAATGACCAGACAGGTTAAAGTGTTCTCCCACTGGTTTTTGAGTATTTTGATTCCTGATGTCAGATTTGTGTCCATTAATTCTTCTGCGTAGAGACTGTCCGGTTTGGCCAATGTACATGGCAGAGGGGCATTGCTGGCACATGATGGCATATATCACATTGGTAGATGTGCAGGTGAACGAGCCCCTGATGGTATGGCTGATGTGATTAGGTCCTATGATGATGTCACTGGAATAGATATGTGGACAGAGTTGGCATCGGGGTTTGTTACAAGGATAGGTTCCTGGGTTAGTGGTTTTGTTCAGTGATGTGTGGTTGCTGGTGAGTATTTGCTTTAGGTTGGGGGGTTGTCTGTAAGCGAGGACAGGTCTGTCTCCCAAGATCTGTGAGAGTAAAGGATCATCTTTCAGGATAGGTTGTAGATCTCTGATGATGCGCTGGAGAGGTTTTAGTTGGGGGCTGAAGGTGACAGCTAGTGGTGTTCAGTTATTTTCTTTGTTGGGCCTGTCTTGTAGGAGGTGACTTCTGGGTACTCGTCTGGCTCTGTCAATCTGTTTTTTCACTTCAGCAGGTGGGTATTGTAGTTTTAAGAATGCTTGATAGAGATCTTGTAGGTGCTTGTCTCTATCCGAGGGATTGGAGCAAATGCGGTTATATCTTAGAGCTTGGCTGTAGACAATGGATCGTGTGGTGTGTCCTGGATGGAAGCTGGAGGCATGTAGGTAAGTGTAGCGGTCAGTAGGTTTCCGGTATAGGGTGGTATTTATGTGACCATCGCTTATTAGCACAGTAGTAGCTGTAGACAAGTGATTTTGTGATTTTGTCCTCACCCACAACTATTTCACATTTGGGGACAATATATACCTTCAAGTCAGCGGCACTGCTATGGGTACCCGCATGGCCCCACAATATGCCAACATTTTTATGGCTGACTTAGAACAACGCTTCCTTAGCTCTCGTCCCCTAACGCCCCTACTCTACTTGC
The DNA here is from genome assembly GCF_011386835.1 of Chrysemys picta bellii. NCBI lineage: Eukaryota > Metazoa > Chordata > Testudines > Emydidae > Chrysemys > Chrysemys picta. The sequence continues at coordinate 269,406,472 of NC_088792.1, read as the reverse complement.
GCTACATTGATGACATCTTCATCATCTGGACCCATGGAAAAGAAGCCCTTGAGGAATTTCACCATGATTTCAATAATTTCCATCCCACCATCAACCTCAGCCTAGACCCCAGCAACAGGGAACCGATTGGAGAAGACTGAAAACTACCACACCCAATTCCAGAAACTTCTGGATGAGGAGTGCTTAATCATAGAATCATAGAATCACAGGGTTGGAAGGGACCTCAGGAAGTCATCTATTCCAACCCCCTGCTCAAAGCAGGACTAATCCCCAACCAAATCATCCCAGCCAGGGCTTTGTCAAGCCTGACCTTAAAAACCTCTAAAGATGGAGATTCCACCACCTCCCTAGGTAACCCATTCCAGTGCTTCACCACCCTCCTAGTGAAAACATTTTTCCTAATATCCAACCTAAACCTCCCCCACTGCAACTTGAGACCATTACTCCTTGTTCTGTCATCTGCTACCACAGAACAGTCTAGAACCATCCTTTTTGGAACCCCCTTTCAGGTAGTTGAAAGCAGCTATCAAATTCCCCCCTCACTCTTCTTTTCTGCAGACTAAACAAGCCCAGTTCCCTCAGCCTCTCCAAATAAGTCATGTGCTCCAGCCCCCTAATCATTTTTGTTGCCCTCCACTGGACTCTTTCCAATTTTTCCACATCCTTCTTGTAGTGTGGGACCCAAAACTGGACACAATACTCCAGATGAGGCCTCACCAATGCCGAATAGAGGGGAACGATCACGTCCCTCGATCTGCTGGCAATGCCCCTACTTATACAGCCCAAAATGCCGTTAGCCTTCTTGGCAAAAAGGGCACACTGTTGACACATATCCAGCTTCTTGTCCACTGTAACCCCTAGGTCCTTTTCTGCAGAACTGCTGCCTAGCCACTCGGTCCCTAGTCTGTAGCAGTGCATGGGATTCTTCCGTCCTAAGTGCAGGACTCTGCACTTGTCCTTGTTGAACCTCATTAGATTTCTTTTGGCCCAATCCTCTAATTTGTCTAGGTCCCTCTGTATCCTATACCTATCCTCCAGCATATCTATCACTTCTCCCAGTTTAGTGTCATCTGCAAACTTGCTGAGGGTGCAATCCATGCCATCCTCCAGATCATTAATGAAGATATTGAACAAAACCGGCCCTAGGACCAACCCTTGGGGCACTCCGCTTGATACCGACTGCCAACTAGACATGGAGCCATTGATCACTACCAGTTGAGCCCGATGATCTGGTCAGCTTTCTATCCACCTTGTAGTCCATTCATCCAGCCCATACTTCTTTAACTTGCCAACAAGAATACTGTGGCAAAAGCCGTAACAAAAGCTTTGCTAAAGTCAAGGAATAACATGTCCACTGCTTTCCCCTCATCCACAGATCCAGTTATTTCATCATAAAAGGCAATTAGGTTAGTCAGGCATGACTTGCCCTTGGTGAATCCATGCTGACTGTTCCTGATCACTTTCCTTTCCTCTAAGTGCTTCAAAATTGATTCCTTGAGGACTTGCTCCATGATTTTTTCCAGGGACTGAGGTGAGGCTGACTGGCCTGTAGTTCCCCAGATCCTTCTTCTTCCCTTTTTTAAAGATGGGCACTACATTAACCTTTTTCCAGTCATCCGGAACCTCCCCCAGTCGCCATGAGTTTTCAAAGATAATGGCCAATGGCTCTATAATCACCTCCTTTAGCACCCTCGGATGGAGTGCATCCGGCCCCATGGACTTGTGCTCGTCCAAATTTTCTCAATAGTCCCGAACCACTTTTTTCTCCACAGGGGGCTGGTCATCTCCCCATACTGTGCTGCCCAGTGCAGTAGTCCGGGAGCTGACCTTGTTTGTGAAGACAGAGGCAAAAAAAGCATTGAGTACATTAGCTTTTTCCACATCCTCTGTCACTAGGTTGCCTCCCCCATTCTGTAAGGGCCCCACACTTCTTTGACCTTCTTCTTGTTCCTAACATATGTGTAGAAAACCTTCTTGCTACTCTTAACATCCCTTGCTAGCTGCAACTTCAAGTGTGATTTGGCCTTCCTGATTTCACTCCTGCATACCTAAGCAATATTTTTATACTCCTCCCTGGTCATTTGTCCAATCTTCCACTTCTTGTAAGCATCTTTTTTGTGTTTAAGATCAGCAAGGATTTCACTGTTAAGCCAAGTTGGTCACCTGCCATATTTAGTATTCTTTCTACACATCGGAATGGTTTGTTCTTGCAACCTTAATAAGGATTCTTTAAAATACAGCCAGCTCTCCTGGACTCCTTTCCCCCTCATAAAAGCAACAGAGGGTCCTGTGGCACCTTTGAGACTAACAGAAGTACTGGGAGCATAAGCTTTTGTGGGTAAGAACCTCACTTCTTCAGATGCACGGCTACCCCTCTGATACTTTCCCCCTCATGTTATTCTCCCAGGGGATCCTGCCCATCAGTTCCCTGAGGGAGTCAAAGTCTGCTTTCCTGAAGTCCAGGGTCCGTATTCTGCTGCTCTCCTTGCTTCCTTGTGTCAGGATCGTGAACTCGATCATCTCATGGTCACTGCCTCCCAGGTTCCCATCCAATATTGCTTCCCCTACTAATTCTTCCCTGTTTGTGAGCAGCAGGTCAAGAAGAGCTCTGCCCCTAGTTGGTTCCTCCAGCACTTGCACCAGGAAATTGTCCCCTACACTTTCCAAAAACTTCCTGGATTGTCTGTGCACTGCTGTATTGCTCTCCCAGCAGATATCGGAGTGATTGAAATCCCCCATGAGAACCAGGGCCTGTGCTCTAGTAACTTCTGTTAGTTGCTTGAAGAAAGCCTTGTCCACCTCATCCCGCTGGTCTGGTGGTCTATAGCAGACTCCCACCATGACATCACCCTTGTTGCTCACACTTCTAAACTTAATCCAGAGACTCTCAGGTTTTTCTGCAGTTTCATACTGGAGCTCTGAGCAGTCATACTGCTCTCTTACATACAATGCAACTCCCCCACCTTTTCTGCCCTGCCTGTCCTTCCTGAACAGCTTATATCCATCCATGACAGTACTCCAGTCATGTGAGTTACCCCACCAAGTCTCTGTTATTCCAATCACATCATAATTCCTTGACTGTGCCAGGACTTCCAGCTCTCCCTGCTTGTTTCCCAGGCTTCTTGCATTTGTGTATAGTAGGGTGATCAGATGTCCCGATTTTATAGGGACAGTCCCGATTTTTGGGTCTTTTTCTTATATGGGCTCCTATTACCCCCAACCCCCGTCCCGATTTTTCACATTTGCTGTCTGGTCACCCTAGTGTATAGGCACTTAAGATAACTCGCTGATTGTCCTGCTTTCTCAGTATGAGGCAGGAGTCCTCCCCTCTTGCACTCTCCTGCTCGTGCTTCCTCCTGATATCCCACTTCCGCACTTGCCTCTGGGTTTAGGTCACCATCCCCCTGAGAACGTAGTTTAAAGCCCTCCTCACTAGATTAGCCAGCCTCCTTGCCAAGATGCTCTTCCCTCTCTTTGTTAGGTGGAGCCCGTCTCTGCCTAGCAATCCTTCTTCTTGGAACACCATCCCATGGTCAAAGAATCCAAAGCTTTCTCTCCGACACCACCTGCGTAACCATTCGTTGACTTCTACGATTCGACAGTCTCTACCTGGGCCATTTCCTTCCACAGGGAGGATGGACGAGAACACCACTTGTGCCTCAAACTCCTTTATCCTTCTTCCCAGAGCCACGTAGTCTGCAGTGATCTGCTCAAGGTCATTCTTGGCAGTATCATTGGTGCCCACGTGGAGAAGCAGGAAGAGGTAGCGATCTGAGGGCTAATATGCCTAGCAGCAATGACCCAGACATAACTCACTCCTACCTCCCCCAATGAGTCTCTTAAAGAGATTACTTGCATCTGAAGAAGTGAGGTTCTTACCCACGAAAGCTTATGCTCCCAATACTTCTGTTAGTCTCAAAGGTGCCACAGGACCCTCTGTTGCTTCTTAAAGAGATATCTCTCTATTAGGCACAATGGGTTACAGCAGCACAAGGTTGGGGGTTATGGAGAAATGGGCCTTTCCCCCCCTAAATGTTTGAAACACTTACCCAGATAACACAAGAAACTTTGCAAGATCTGGTAACAGGGCTTGATTCTGTATCCCGGGCTCATATTGAGTAGTATCTACTTACACCAATATTTGCTCTGGGCATAAATAAGGTCCTACTCAGTGGGTGAAAGTCACCCCTGAGCAGAAGGTCAGCACAAGACCTATGAATCCACTTAAGCCATATTTGGAAGATTTAAGTGGAAATTAAATGGTGCATCAGCACTTGGCTGGCCTTCTGCACAAAGGTGAATTTCACCAGCGTGACTAAGAGGTGAAGAGTTGCCCTAGATACTGGACTGTTATGAGACCAGAGAATTGTAATGCATCCAGAGAATGCTGTATTATGTTAAATGCAAATGTAGGGATGATATTTAAGGGTGATGGTTTTTAAACAATTTAGTGAGTCTGGATTCACAGAATGAGCATCCTTTCTAATACAGGATCCAGGGCCAAAGCCACCCAGGCACACCCTAAAAGTCCTGGACAGGGAGAACTAACCTATTTTATTTCTGTGCATCACCTCGAGGTGCAGCCTGATGTGCCCTTCTCCTCATCGCTGCGTGGAAAATGGAATTTTACTAATGTATACAATCCATTTTGCTCTCTCTGACCCAAAAAGAGCCCCCAGCCCTCGCTCCCGCCCTAGCTTTCTTATACCCATAGCCTCACAACTTTGATTGGTTGCTGTCCATTCTCCCTCTCCATCAGCTGGAGAAAATCTTCTAAACTTTGAGACAAATCTACCCCTTGTTTAACTCCATCAGTTTGCCTTATACCAGGGATGCATCTGGCCCTGGTTGCCTGTTTGGGTTGTTATACCATCATTAAAGAGAGAGAGAGAGAGAGAGAGAATGAGAGAGAGAGAGAGAAGCAGGCTGCAGCAAAGCCAAAAAGCAGCCAGTGCCAGGAACTAATGAGATACTTCATTTGCATAAAAATAAATGTCAGGAACAGAATGAACAGCCTGAATGTGACAGTAAGGTCATTACTGGCTCCGTGTGTGTAACAACTTTCTAATACCAGCCTCTATGTCTTAGTAGCGCAAACCCAGAAGAGAGACAAGCTTTGATAGTTTAGATTCCAACCAGCCATTTGAAATGATGAAATCTCCCCAAGTAGATGTGATAACAGTGAATAAAACTTAATCTTGTTTGTAATACAAAGGAAGGGAACAATGCATGTCCTACTGTTTATTCTAACCATCCCTGGGCTATCTAGCCAGAGAAAAGCTATCTGAGCTACATTAGCAAATGTTACTAACAGCATGCCTGCAAAATTACATCTCTGAACAGCCCGCCCGAAGCCAGTCTCCCAGGCAAAGGAGCACAATGGAGAAAGTTAGAAATAAATAAGGAGAGGACTGAGATTAATTAAGGCAATAAAGAGCTCTCCCTCACTCTCTCTGGCTGTGGTGCAATTCCATCTGGAATACTGTATTCTGTTCTGGCACCACTTCACCTGAGAGAGAGATTGATGAAGTGGATGGAGTTCAGTGAAGAGCAACTGAAATGATTAGGGAGCTGGACAGACTGGTTAATGGCAAAAGATTAAAAGAGCTAAATACGTCTAAGAGCTCAGTCTAGCAAAGCCACAACGAAGTTGTATGAAATTACAATTCAGTGTGGACTGTGTCAAAGTGATGTTTTCATTTATACAGCCCCTTTCCTCCAAGGAGAGCAAAGTGTTCTACAGATATGAATTAGGAACCTGTGGGAGTCAGGGAAGCATTATACTTATTTTACAAGTGGGTAAACTTATGCTTATCAGCCCCAAATCGCCATTGCCCTGTGTTGTGCAGTCAATTACACTGGTCAGGGCTGGCTCTAGGTTTTTTGCCGCCCCAAGCAAAAAAAAAATTGGCCACCTCTCCCCCCCCCCTTTTTTTTTTGGCTTTACACATGTGTAAGCAGAGTCAGAATGAGCTCTACCCTGATATCTGGTGGTGAATTATGGCGAGTGTGGAAAAGAACTCCAGGGGCTGATCTTTTTTGCATAGGCACACCCACTCGCCTGGCATGAGACAACAGCAACTGATAGTGGTTACTTTGGATTGGGTGGGATCCCCAGTTTCTCTGTTATTGGGGCAGGAGGAATAAAGTGTTGTTACCCTGATTATGTGAATCAAGGACAATGAAACTGTTTTATGACAGAGGATCTCACCATCATCTAAGTAGCACTCGCTAGACAAGAGACATGGGTTCCACAATGCAGTGAATGGAGAGGATGGGAAGATGTATTTGTATTTGATGGCATGTTCTTGCCTCTGTCTTTTGAGGGCCTAAAACACCAATTGCACCACTTTCTCTCTCCAGTGTTGAATGTCAGAGCTAACTTTGATTCTATTAGGAATCTAGTTACAGGCTGCTGAGCTGAATTCACTTTGGGCCAATGGGGCACCAGCAGTGGGGCTCCATTACTATGAGCTGAAATCACAAAAGAGCTAAAGTTACTAAGAGCTGAGATCACTGAGTGCTGTGTTAACTAGTGGGGGAGCCTGAAACTATATTGCTAAGCGGCTGGTGGAGCAGTTTGTGGAGATGTCTGGGGGAGCAGTGAGTGCCATGGAGCCTTGCGGGGATGGTTGGAGCGGCCCAAGAAATGGCAAGTGGAGCTGTTTGTGGGGACGGCTGGAGCAGCTCAGAGGTTGGTGAGCAGAGCCATTTCCAGGGACGGCTGGAGTGGCTTACAGGTCAGTGAGCGGAGTGGAGCAGCTCGTAGAGCAGAGCAGTTTGTGGGACGGCAGGAAGTGGACTGGCTCGTGGTGAAGGCTGTGGTGGAACCCCACGGAGAGATGGTCAGTCGGCCTCGGATCATGTAAGGTGCCCCTTAACACCCTGCGTGACCCCCTTTTACCCTGGGGCTGCACTGACCAGGGACAGAGACTTTGGGGGTTGTTGGACTTTTGGGACTTTGGGTGGTTGCTGGACCCAAGAGACTTTGGGGGTGTTGGACTTTGGGGACTCTGGGTGATTTTTGGGTTGCTGGATTCAAGAACCAAAGGGAAAGGACATGGCCCAATTTGCTGGGGTGGGTCTTTTGCTCATGGTTTGTGTTAGGAATCCTGTTTCTGTTTTTTTTTTTCCAATTTAATGCTCCGGCCTGGTGGAGAAGGGACGGTCCTTGCACGGCAGTGCTGCCACCAGCTCCGATTGATGCTCTGGGCCTGCCTCTCCCAGCTGCCGCCGCCACCACCATCCCGCTGCCGCTCCGCATTTGCCCCCCGCCATGGTGGCGGAGAGCCCGGCCGCCATCCGGCCATGGCTGGGACCCACCCGGGCTTGGTGCTACACCTCAGTGATCCTGGCATTCGCCCTCGCTGCCCTGCCCTCCGGCCACGCATCCAACCTGCTGCCCGGCGGCGAGTGCCAGGGCGGCGGCAAGGGGGAAAGGCATCAACTGCTCAGGTAATGTCCTGGCAGCGGCAGGCTCCCCCACGGCGCGGTCCCTGGGCACATGCATGTGCAGGGCTGGGGGCTGGGAGCCTGTGCCCAATGCGGGTCTGCCTGTGCCCATCATGTTTACACGACAGCGTAGAGCCTGGAGCCGGGGTGGTAAAGGGGGCGGGGGTGCATGCTGCCACTTCCTCGCTCATGCCCTATGTGCTGCTGAAAACAAAGAGCCCGGTTCAGGCTGTCCAGGGCTTGGTTCCAGATGCGATTTGCTGATAACCTGAAAAGGTTATCTCCTCCATCGGACTGGAGATTTTTTTGATCTTCCTGTATTATTTTTTTTCGTACATTGGTGGATTTTTCTGAAAAAAAAAAAGGATGGCCGGAATGCCGTCCCTGGAAATGTGCTGCCCCAAGCACGTGCTTGCTTTGCTGGTGCCTAAAGCCAGTCCTGACACTGGTGCAGAGTAAGTGCAATGCTTTCTCTCACTCAACTGATTTGCTCAGTGCCACAGAATGAGTAGCGGTGATATTGGGGTTGTTACGCCTGCTTCCCAGTCCATTGTTCCAACCCAGTCCATCCCTTAATACCAGACCCACTGGGATCCTTCTAGCAAAGGCCAAGTGTTCAACACGAGAAATGATGATCGGAAAATGAAAGTGACTATGTAATGAGGACAGTGTTGCAATTGCAAGCTATCCTTTTAAGAGTGGAGGGTTATTGATCCTACTTGTAGGTTAGAGCAGTGTTTTTCAAAACATGGGACATGACCCAGTACTGGGTCGTGGCATGTCAGGCACAGGGTCGCCTTGCTCTGGGCAGCACCGCCAACCAGGACATTAAAAGTCCTTTCGGTGGTGCTGCCCAGCTAAAGCAGACTAGTGCCTATCTTTTCCGACAATGCGCTGCACCCTGGAAGTGGCCAGCGGTGGGTCCGACTTCTAGGCAAGGGGGCCACGGGGCTCCGCATGATGCCCTTGCCCCAAGCACTGGCTCCGTACTCCCATTGGCTGGAAACCGGCCAATGGGAGCTAGGGGGGCAGTGCCTGTGGGTGAGTGTCATGCGAAGCCACTTGCGTGCCTCTGCCTAGGAGCTGGACCTGCTGCTGGCCACTTCTGGGGCGCAGCGCAGTCCACGGTGCCAGGACAGGTGGGAAGCCTGCTCTGCACCCTGGCTGCGCCACTGACCAGGAGCCGCCAGAGATAAGTCCGCGCCCCAACTCTGGGCCCCAATCCCCTGCCCCAGCCCTGAGCCCCCCCAAATCTGGAACCCCTTCCTACATCCCAAGCCCCTCATCCCTGGCCCCACCCCAGAACCTGCACCCCTAGCCGAGAGCCCTGACCCCCTCCCTCACCGCAATCACCTGCCCCACCCCTCCCACACCCTGAACACCTCATTCCTGGCCCCACCCCTCAGCCCTCATCCCCACACCCCAACCCTCTGCCCCAGCCCAGAGCCCCTCCCACACCCCAAACCCCTCATCCCCAGCTCCGTTGGGTTGCGGACATCAACAATTTTCTTCAACTGGGTCCACAGAAAAAAAGTTTGAAAACCACTGGGCTAGAGGGTTCTGTAGCTAAGAAGGTGATCAAAGTCAGTCTAGACCAGCGGTTCTCAAACTGAGTGGGGACCCCAATGTGGGTCCATTAAAATGGGGTCGCCAAGGCTGGCTTAGACTTGCTGGGGACAGAGCCGAAGCCTGAGCCCCACTGCCTGGGGCCGAAGCCTGAGGGCTTCAGCCCTGGGCGGCGGGGCTCAGGTTACAGGCCCCTGCTGGGGATGAAGCCCTTGGGCTTCAGCTTTGGCCTCCCCGCCTGGTGCAGTGGGGCTTGGGCTTTATGCCCCCTCCAGAGCTGCAGGGCTTGGGCTTTGGCTCAGGCTTCAGTCTCCCCTCTTGGGGTCGTATAGTAATTTTTGTTGTCAGAAAGGGGTCGCGGTGCAATGAAGTTTGAGACCCCCTCGTCTAGATGGAGCCAGCTTAAAGCAAAGTCAGGTGAGTTGTAGCTCTCTCCCTTAGGGATCTACCTGTTTTCTCTCTCTCTTTTTTGGTGCTTGTGTGTTATCATTCTGAATTCTAATAAATAGTAGGGTTATGTTGCAACTTTCTAGAAGGATTATTTATGTTTTTATAAAACTTCTCTCTGTGTATGCTGTGGGCATAACATGTTGGACCAGATGTCTAATAAGTATTCAACATTTGCAATAGGATAAAGGGAAAAAACTCCCTCAGAAACATAAGGCTATTAAGACATTGTAGCAGGGAGAATGTTTTTGTTTCTATATTAAGCTGGTGGGAAGAAAGGGCATCAAAATAGAAGGCATGAGACATTTCTATATTTGATAACCGCATTACAGAGATCACTGGAAGCTACTACAGACAGCTATGGTGACTCTATGAATAGCCTTTTGTGTTTACATTTTCCACAGTTAAGGGCCTATCCAAAGCAGAAGGGGGTTCTGACCTGGGGTTGGGGGTGCAGGAGGGAATGCAGGGTCTGGGAGGGAGTTGGGGTGCAGGAGGAGGATTTTGACCTGGGGCAGGGGGTTGGGGTGCAGGAACAAGTGCAAGGTGCAGGCTCTGGCCGGGAGGCGCTTACCACAGGCAGCTCCCAGCCGGCGGCACACCAGGGCTCAGGCAGGCTGCCTGCCTGGTCTGGCCCCATGCCACTCCCGGAAGCGGCTGACTGCTGGCCCATCTCTGCATGCCCCTGGGGGGAGGAGGATAGCATGTCTCCGTGCACTGCCTGCGCCCACAAGCGCAACTCCCGCAGCTCCCATTGGCCGTTTTCCGGCCAATGGGAGCTGCGGGGATGGTACTGGGGGGCAGGGGCAGTGCGCAGAGCCGCCTCCCCCACCCTGCAGGGGCTGCATAGACGTGCCAGCAACCAGCCACTTCCGGCAGTGGCATGGGGCCACAGCAGGCAGGCAGGCAGGCAGCCTGCCTGAGCCCTGGAGATCACTGCCTGTGATTTATTTTTGTGGGGCTCCCCTTGAGCCGGGGCCCTGGCTGCAGCCCCTAAAGTCCCTGTCTTAATCCGGCCCTGGTAATTACACGTCACTCAGACACAGAGGGTGAGATTCTGTGCTGCATCAGAACTCATAGCCTGTGAAGAGTGGAGGGTATTGTGGCTTTAAACCAGCTTTGCACCCTTCTGATTCTGGGCTGCTCTGGGGTCTGAAGTGACCACTGAATGCCTCCAATTTTCCTTGAAAGGAAAGGTTCAAAGTGACCCGGTCACAGTTTCCTACAGTGCTTCATCTACACCAGCTAGGCTTCTCTCGACACTTAAATAAAAAGGCTAGACAAGGGGTGTCTTGTCTCCATTTTAACATTTCAAATATAGAGCTGACAGCCACCTATGCAGCTCCAGTGTGCTCTGGTTCACCTGACAGCTTCTATTTTTAAACTGGCTGAATTCCTTCCTGTAATGAATTACTACAGCCACAACCACATCTAATAAATCTCTTTAGCTGCTCTGGGTTCTGTATTGTGTTTCCTTGTAAGCTGTGGTTTTGTAACAGTCTAGGATTATTTTTGGCCATTTCTTTGGGTCGTTAGTTACTCATGCTGTTTGAAAATGACTGGCCTGAGAAAACAAGCTAAAAGGCATAATCTACCCAAATCCTTCTGAAATGTCTAGTATGCATACAGATTGCCATTTGTTGCTTGCATTTTCCTCTGCCCTCCCCTCTTCTCTGTCCCCTGTTTTCTCTGGTGTGCATATTTAAGTGCTGTAGAAAGTACAATCCCAAACTGCTTATAATTAGAGCTAGCTGAATAGTAGAAAAATATGAGTTGTCCACTAAATTATTTGACTAATTTTGATGGCATATGTCAAATAATCTATTCAACAAACAAAACTCTACCAGGATAGATGTGGTTGAATACTGCAAAATATTAATTGAATACTCTTATTAATTATTATTATTATTAATTTTTATTGTGTTAGCATCTAGGCGCTAAAATAAGGGAGGTTGTGACGGGGTTTAACCTGGACTGCGGGACTGCTGAGCCCTCTGTCCCACCAACCCGGGCAGCCTCTCACACTGTGATGCTGTTGGCAAGCTACAAACCTCTGGCAGGTATTGCACTTACATAGCCATACAGAGGCAGGGACACATGCAACTGAGTTACATGAAGATCTCCCAGCCACTCATGAAGCAACAATCGAGAGGCTTCAGCCAATTCCCCCCAGTTCCCCAGTCTTGCACCCCATAACTGTACCGTCTGACCAGTGTAAGTTCATTACCCAGTCTGCCCCTCCCTCAATGTGGAGAGGACACACACTAGCCTTTGTAAACGGAGCTGAGATTTCCCAAGCACTTCAACCAAAACACTATTTTAGGTAAAACAGAAAACAGATTTATTAACTACAGATAGATTGTAAGTGATTATAAGTAGCAAGCATAGAGATCAAAGTTGGTTACTTAAGAAATAAAAATAAATTTGTAGCTTGAGTTCTACAAACTAAACAGGATTTGAATCAAGCAGGGTCTCACCCTGACAGATGGTACAAACAGGTCACAGAGCCTCAATACACAGGCTGGAACTGCCTTTCAGCCCAAGACCACCCTTCCCCAGTTCAAAGTCTTTGTCCTCCAGACATTCCTCCAAGTGTTGAGTTGGAGGGAGAGGCCAAGTGATTATGTCACATCCCCTCTTTTATACTTTCTTCCAGTTTGCTGGAAAGATCTTTGCTGTGTGGTGGGTTAGTCCACCCTCATGGTGAACGTGCCTCCTCTGAGAAATCTCTAAGATAATGGATTCTTTTCTTGATGGGTGTTGATGAGCTATTAATGCTGTCTGGCTATTCCACTGTTGTTCCTGAAAGGCTGATTGTGGGTGTTCCCAACCTCACAATATATTTCAGTAACATATAAAGCAATACTTCATAACTTCACATACAATGATAGCACATACAATCCAATAAAATATTAATGTTCATCAGATCAAGACTTTTAAAATGATACCTCGCAAGGTATATTTTGAACAAAACATATCATTATTATTTGACAGTGGTGAATGTGGGGATTCAAGGATGCTGTTTTGAGGTACAAAGTCACAGAGGTGCCGTACAATATAGAACAAACAGATGGCCCCTGCCCCAAAGAACTGACCATCCAATAGTTATCATCATCATGTTCCCATTACGCCTCTGGCATTTAGAGCAGTGACGAAGCTTCTCCACTCCTATCTGTTTCGGGCAAGTCTTTCAATGGTTCTCCAGCTGTGCCCCAGGTTTTTCAGTTCAGCTTCCACAGCTCTTCACCATGTTGTTTTCAGGTGGCCTCGTTTTCACTTATCTTTAAGTGTCCATCTGATTGCTACTCTGGTGATGGAACCAGTTTCCATCCGAAGCACATGGCCAATCCATCTCCAGTGCCTCCTGGCAATGATAGTGCTTGTATCTTATTGGCTGCACTGCATCAATAGATCTTGGTTTGAAATTGTTCTGGGCCAAAAGATACAGAGGATTTTTCAGAGGCAGGTTGTATGGAATGAAGACAGTTTGGACATGTCATACTTTCTCATTCCCCAGGATTCTTCACTATAAAGTAATGTTGAAAGTATAAAGCTCTGATAAATCTTGAGTTTGGTTTTGGTGTTGTATTTTGATAATTTCCAGACTGTATTTAAGCACCTGAAAGAGTTCCTAGCTTTACTGATTTTGTTCCAGATGTCCTGGCTTGTTCCATTGTCCTGGCTGATGGTGATGCCCATGTATGTGAACGTTTCTACACTGGTAGTGTTATGACAAAATTCGCTCACTAATTCATTTAGTCAGCTTCCTTGATTAATCAATAATAAACATGTGAACCTGACACTGGTCAGTGACATCCCATTTGTTTTTTTATCTGAAATATTTTAAAAAATATTTTATATTTCTCCAAATATTAAGAGCGAACAGATGCTACTGGATGACGGAAGCGAACAACCTGACAAAACAGGAATGTCTACATGAGACTGACAGCCATTTTGTGTGCATCTGTGTTCAGTGTGCATCTGCTCTGTAACAAGCAGAGTCTGATGAGATTTAAAGGTGCAGTGCACAACAGTAGCATGATAATAATTACACAGCGATATACTCTGGGAGAAACAACCTCCTTTGGAAAAGACATTTGAAAAATCTGATTGCATAAAATGATTTCTTTTCAATTCCACTTACAGTAGTTTACAACTAAAGGCTCTAAACCTGTTTTTTCAGAAGTTCCACAGATCCTATTGAAGCAAATGGGTGCTGCAATAGTTCAGCACCTTGGAAAACCAGGCCATATACTTACTGAAGATGGGGAAGAATCAAAACCACAGGTCTGAATGTTAAGGAGAGGGAATCAGAATCTGAACCACCTGCTGTCTCATTTTATCCTTAGATTATAAGCTTTTGGGGGCAGGGTCTATCTTTTTGTTCACTGTTTATAAAACACTTCACACAATGGGACTCCTAGGTGGTACCTCAATACAAATAATAAATAACAAGAGAAATAATAAATAATGGCCCAAGTTCTAAGTTTTGCAAATGGGCCTTTTTTCCTACAATCGGAGTGAAACTAAAATCTAGTTCAGAATGTCCCCCAAACTCTGATGTTTCCAAACCCATTTTTCAGCATAAGCCCTTCTGTAATATATAATAAAGAACAGAAAAATAAATGAAATAATATTCACAACGCTAGCCAAGTCCTTTACAATCTTTCATTACTGTCCCTGTTACAAGGAAAATTCCGCTTGTCCCCCAGCCAGTTTAGCCTCGTTAGCAGGCATCAATTAAAACAACAAAGCCATTATTATAAAAACTATTTAAGCTTGTGATTGCATCCTACAGCACTCCACTGCATTAGAAAAGTATTATAAAAGTGGAGGCCTGCCAAGCTGACAAAGGAAGACAATTCTAAGTCCTTTCCAGTTGAGAGACACTTAAAAGGCAAATAGTATTTTAGGTCTGATCCTGCAATGGGCTCCACATGGGCTGACCCCTCCAGCTGCCTGGGTCCAGTCACAGGACTGGGTCTGTATGGCTGATCTATACAGTAGCTCTTCAGTCCATTAAAGTGCCCTCATACGAAGGAGCCTCCCTGGCATCTATTCGAGCATCCTATAAGTCTTTTGAACATAGTGTATCTCTTGGCAGTCCTGATAAAAGGGTACTACAGAGGCTCCCCAGGTTATGCAAGACCTGACTTATGCAAATTCGCACTTACAGAAAAAGTTCCATAAGCCAGAAATAGGATTTTCAAGTTGCGGAAATTTTTGCGTAACGTACAGGTATACGTTTCCGACTTACTCAAAATTCGAGTTACGCAAGGCTTTCCGGAACGGAACAATTGCGTAAGTCGGGGAGCGTCTGTACGGTATCTTGAAAACAATTGACTATAGTCTATTAACAGACAAAGGGCCTGGCTTCTCAGAAGGGCTGGACGCTCCTGTCTGCAGCTGAAGGAAATGGAAGCTTCAGGGACTCAATTTCTCAGGCCCCTAAATATGCAGCCTAATGGAAGTAGGGTGAACGAACTGTATAAATGTTGAGATTGGTTATTCTTAAACCCTATGAACTATCCCATCCTATGGTCAGAGGAACGTTCAGTGAGTGAGATGGCTGCCACCCTGTGGAATTCCGCTAGATGTCACAGAGCAGAGGCAGTTCTCCTAGGGTGAATTCACCACAGCGCAGAGGGCCCATGTGATAGCTGTCGCCAACTTGCTGTTACCCTCATATAACATAAGAAAAGATACTAGAGACTTTTTCTGTAACAGGAAAACTGAGAACCGTACAGACAGGGCTCCAGACAGCTCCGGCTGTATTTAAGCCCAGCGTACAGATCGATGTTGCTGGCTTGCCTGCCTGGCTCCAATTCCCGCAGCAATGTGCTTGTGCTGATAACTCCGTGTGCAGAAAGTGAGGAAGAAAAAAAGGCTCACTACATAATCATTCTCCCCATACAACACTAGAGGTGCACCAGCTAGAGGATGTCAAGGCTGAAGCAGTTTGCATCTTCTCCCCAACACTCCCCAGGAGAAGAGCATAAACTTTGAGGTACCCATTAGCGTTGTAAATAATCATAATTCTTTGGTCTGATTGCTCCTTTCCTCTATGGTTCTCACAGCTTTTTTACACACCTTAATGAATTACTCGTCCACACCTATGTGAGGTAGGTAATATTACCCCTCCCCCCCCCCGTTAGAGATGGGGAAACTGAGGCATGGATAGTAACACCAACCTTTTGGTGGCCACTGATTTTGAATGGCTCAGTTTGTGGAGGCCCAGCTTGAAATACTACTTGAAAAAGAAGGCACCCCAAAATAGTATTCACCTTTAACAAATGTTGGCCTTCTCAGACATACACAAGGTCATACATGGTCTGTGACAGAAACAGGACTAAAACTCCTCTTATCTAACCCCCATGTCACACACCCTTCTCGAGATACATAGGTTATTTCCAAAGCTTATCTGTCGGTTTTGTACTAGTGACTGAGCCATCTTGCTGGGCTTGGAAAGGTAATTCTGAATCGTCTTGATTAGACAGAAAACCGGGGGGGGGGGGGGGGGGGGGGGGAAGGGGTTTGAGGGGGGAGAAGCTCATCAGATATCACAATTTCCACCTCAGAAAAAAATGACCCACACATATTTTTTTGAATCTGAATGAGGCTTTAATGACTAAAACCACAGCCTAGAGTATGACTGGCTTTATCCTGAGATGGCAGGATTGAATCATCCAGAAAAGAGGAAATTACACCAAAGGGCAAATCACATCTATTAAAGAATACAATACATTTGTTTATGTGCAAGATTCAAGAGCTTCACACCCCCTCTGAAGACAACGACCTTGCCCCTTGTGGAAGCTTTCTTTTATTTTTTATGAATGCCGAGTGCTTTGTTTCATCTGTGTTAATACTGTACACTTTTCTGCTCCTTGGAACAGGAGAGCAATAACGAGGTGAGGAGAACATAAAGCGAACCGGTAGGGAGAAATATATTTGCCCTTCACAGCTTCTTTATGCTGTATAAAGGCAATTTCAAATAATTCTTTCACTTGCGTTTTAGATTCATAGGTTCCAAGGCCAGAAGGAACCATTGTGATCATCTAGTCTGACTTCCTGTATAACCCAGGCCAGAGAACAAGGGTGGCTAAAGTTACTGACCCTCTGAGCTGCATACGACAGTCTTCAGAAGTTCAGGAGCCGGGGTGCATCTGCCGGGGCTCAGGGCTTCAGCCCCGCTCCTGCTGAAACCCCGAGCCCTGGCAGGTGTGCCCTATGGGGCTGATGCCCTGAGAATCTCCACCCTGCTGGGCAGAAGCCAGAGACAACATGTGTGTGGGGGGGTCACATGTGATCACATGCCTCCCCTCCCACCAGATTTTTGCCAGGGTTTGCTGGGCCCGCTTGGTCAAATGATGCCACCGGGCCCACTCCTTGCATGTCAGCAGCAGCAGCCGGCAAGCTGGGAGCTGCAGCCTTGGAGAGAAGCAATGGTAAAGAACTCGGAGCTGCAGGAAGAGCCGCTGCTTTTTCTGTTGCCTCTCCTTGTGGAGCTAATACCTGGGAGCTGCAGGAAGGGGCCTCTAAGGGCAAGGGTGGGGTGTGACTCAAGCTGTCGTGCCCCCCTGTCCCCGAGCGGGCACCAGTCGTCTCTGGCAGAAGCCCCTAGCCCCACCACCTTGCCATAGGGTAGAAGACTCGAGGTCCTGCCCCTCCCACCTCTTCCCCCCCCACAGTCTGGTAGGCGAAGAATGTGGGGTGGGAAGCACTTTAACTGTAAAAGAGCCGCACGTAGCTCATGGGGGCGCGGTTTCGCCACCCCTGCCATAGAATTTTCCCCCAAATAATTCCTAAAGCATAACTATCCAGATCTAACTGCCTTCCCTTTGCTGGATGAAATCCTGGCCCCACACTGAAATCACTGGGAGTTTTGCTGTTAACTTCACTGTCTGGAGAAAGTAAATAGTGATTTCTCACAAGGCTCCTAAAAAAGCCCTGGATCCAAAGCCTATTAAAATCAATGAAAAGACTCGTGTTGATTTCAGTGGCTGAGGCAATAAGCCCCAATTCTGCAATGTGAAATACATGTCTGGAAACCCGCACCTCCCCAGAATGCCATCGCCTTCGGTTGTAGAAAACTACACCTGGGCCTATTGTCTTCAACATGGCTGCACACAGGTACAGGAGTTCTCCTGCCTACATCACATTGCAGGATCAGAGCCTAACCAGGGAGGGACAGGTGCAGCTGGTCCTCGTGTGACATCACTGTGGGTGTCCTCGAAAGATCCTGTTCGCTGCATGTCAGGAAGGAAAAGCAGGGACCTGATAGGTATTTCAAATGTAACAACAACAAAGCAAAAACAAATATTTTTGATCAAGTTCTTTGTTCATCCTAGAGGCAGAGTTTACCTTGCAGAAGCTGATGCTGATGACAGCAGAGGTTCCCTGCCATGGAGCCCTGGGATTTTTGAACTAATTTTTATTGTTGTTTTAAATCAATCCCATGTAATTTATTTAAGTGGAAAAACAAGAGAGAGACAATATAATTAAAGAACCCAGAAAACTATTTTTTAGGCCTTCTACAGGTTAGACACGTCTGATTGGAATTAGTGAAATCTCTCTCCGTACCAAGTTTCACAGAATGACACATTTTTGTAAAGTTATATGCACCTTGATTAGCAAGAGTGGCTCCTGACAGACATTCTGACAGTCCCTCCACTTTAGCAGTGCTCATTGTCTGACACACTGTATGAATAAGGGGTTGTGTCTGTTCTACAGAAAGGGATGACTTGGAATTGGCTACACCAGAATCAGAGCCGTGTTGATTATCTAACTGTCAGAGTTAGATATTAGACTGTATATAGACACTGATTATCCAGAGAGAACGCTTTCAGACCTTGCTTACTGACAGTGAGTGGCAGAAAGATGGATCATATTGTGCTGTGAATTACCCAAAGTATCAATTATGACTATTTTCAGAAATGGGTCCCTGACCCGATCCCATTATAGAATCCATGGACAGACTTACATTGACGTCAATGGAAATTGGATCGTGCCCCTGATTTCCATACAAAATTATAAATTATGACAGAGCATCTAGATTAGGTATTCGCAGGCAGTGGTGTGTATTTACATAAATAACCTGTTGTTTACACATGCAAATATCCAATTGATGTGCTCAATCATGGACTGTTAGAGACGTAATGTCTATTCCTATGTAAGGTCCCCAGCATGTGTAACAATGTGGTTGTGTAATCAGTAAAGGAAACTGTTTTCCTCAGAGCTTAATATGTTACAAGACCGCTGTCTACTGTGAGCCTTTAAACACTGATTAAGCTTTTTTAATAGGGACATATAATCCATCATGGGATTTCTTGCATCTTGTGGTGAAATATCTGGTAATGACCATGATCTAGAGATACAACATTCAGGCTAGATGGATCACTAGTTTAATCCAGTATGAAAATTCCTAAATTGTAAGCTCTTTGGCGTCATGACCAGTTTTATTGTTGTGTGTATATACAGAGCCTAGCACAGGGGCCCTGATCCCTAGTTGGAGCCTGTAGGCTGTACCACAATACAAATGAATAATAATAACAAGAAATAACAAGAAATGGATGAGCCATTTCTACTGGGCAGATTCAAAAACTAGGTCTAAAGATCAGCTGATGACAATTTTGAAAAATTAAAAGACTAGATAAAGCTACTTGGAGATTAGAAATGGGAGTCAAAATAAAAGAAAACTTTCTGTCTAATGGTTTGAGAGCTGACGAGAAGAGAGAAACAAACAAATCCTAAAATCTATCCATCTGATTTGTAAACTACCTAAACACCATGGTACCCAGATGCAGAACACAAATAAGGGAGCACAGGTGATTTCTCTGTAAAGGATACTGTTCTCTACTGCATGACAGTGATACAACAGAACACAATTTATTCTAGAGGAAATCTTATAGTTTATACTTACTGATTTTCTCTTTATATTTAAGTCCCCTTGCTCGATATATTTGTAGTATGTGTTTGCACAGAGAACAAATAACCTGGAAAATAAGCCACATCTTTTATAACCACATAATCTTTTCTCTAAGCTCTTCTGTTCACAGGAATAATTTCATGGGTTTGAGTCCCATTTCTCTGTGATGTGACTTCTTTCTGAATGACCAGTGACTTACTTGTCTTTCACCTGAAATTTCCCTGGGAATTGATGACTGTGAGAGCAATCTCAGCTAATGCTATTACACTGAAGACCCTCTTTCCATACAGACAGCATCATGCAGCCATTGAGGAGAACAGAGAAAGAGACAGCTGATGTGTTGTACATGTTTCAGCTTTTGAGAAGTGTTCTATTTCTGTAACTATGTAAATACAGTAGTTCATTAATAGATAAAGGGCAAGTAGATAGTGCTCAAGAATACATAGCATAGTTCTTGTGGTTTTTAGGACCACTAACACTCATCATGTGCACTAGAAATGGCTTTTTTTGTGAAGCTCTCTATATCTGCTATAAACATAATTTATGTTCCTTAGCCCCCAGAAAAAAGGAAGATTTAATTTTACATTCAACTCAATCTTTGTTCTGGGACTAACACATATTCTTGTCAACACCTTGGGAATATACAAAAGTAGATGCACTTTCATGTCAGCCAAACTCTAAGATTGCAGCGCACAATGTAAAAGAGTTTAAAAAAAAAGAGGCCTGCCCAAATTTCCTGCTCTAATCACATCTACACAAGTGTTAGAAAGGAATAGCTGAGTCCTCACCTGGTCTTTCAGTTCTTTTCATATGTGGCTGGCAAAATGATCATTTCACACTCGCAGTGCTGGTGGTCTTACACTAGCAAACCTGTCATTGAGTTCAATGGGAGTCAAGATGTGTGGAAGGGCTGCAGGAGCAGAAAAGCTGTTTGGTGAGGAAAAGTATTTAGAAAAATGTCTTCAGTGAGAAGTTCAGATTCAAACAAAACTGTGGATGCAATGATGTCGTTCAGATGCCTACTTGCCTGTTTCAGAAGAATAATCAGGTATTTAGGCATCTAATTGAGATCAAGTGAGTCCTCCTGTAATTTTGGCCATAAGATTATGGGTATAAAGCCAGAGGCTGAGTTGAGGATCCAGCCCTTCCCCTGCTCATCCAGACATGACCAGTGAGTCCCCCAATTCCCTGTATGGGTTCAACTCCGCCTTCACACATGCTTGTGGTTTTTGAAGTGTTAGAACAGGGAAAGAACAAACCCCCAGGTCACTGTGTGGCATGATTAATCTCAAAGCGGAACCAACCTTTGCTTATGGAATGAAGAATGTTAGCTGTGACGGAAATGAAAATACACCAGGGACCCAATGCTGCATCCATGTCCAGTGCTGTATCCATGCATGCTGCACACTGAATTACCCATTAACTTCAATGAGAGTCCCACACACAGAGGGCTGTTCCATCAGCACCTGGAACTACCCAGGTTATTGTAAAAAGGCTGCGGAAGGGGCACATGATCTTACTCAGCTTAATTATTACCTCAGCGATCAAACGGGGGATAACCCCACCAACAGGGGCTGCCCCCCAGACCTACCTCCTCCCACTTCCAACCTGTCCCCTCTTACCATGCAGTACTTGATCCGCATGGTGATCCTGCTGGGAAGGGTGCCTGTGAGATTGCAGAGTGGGAAGATGCTGATACAGAGCTGACACTTGTGTCCTTCCCCTCCCCTAGCCCAGATACACCCGATCTGTGTCTCCTCTGCTTTCAGAAGCAACAGTGAATGACTAATAATACCTAGATTTCCATGAGTAGATCTCTGAGTGCTTTACAAATGAGGTCAGTATCATTATTACCACTTTACAGAGGGGCCAAATGAGGCACACAGAGATGAATGACACTAAGCTGGGGGGAGAGGTAGATATGCTGGAGGGTAGGGATAGGGTCCAGAGTGACCTAGACAAATTGGAGGATTGGGCCAAAAGAAATCTGATGAGGTTTAACAAGGAAAAGTGCAGAGTCCTGCACTTAAAACAGAAGAATCCCATGCACTGCTACAGGCTGGGGACCGACTAGCTAAGCGGCAGTTCTGCAGAAAAGGACCTGGGGATTACAGTGGACGAGAAGCGGGTATGAGTCAGCAGTGTGCCTTTGTTGCCAAGAAGGCTAACGGCATATTGGGCTGTATTAGTAGGAGCATTGCCAGCTGATCAAGGGAAGTGATTATTCCCCTCTATTTGGCCCTGGCAAGGCCACATCTGGAGTATTGTGTCCAGTTTTGGTGCCCCCACTACAGAAGGGATGTGGACAAATTAGAGAGAGTCCAATGGAGGGCAACAAAAATGATTAGGGGGCTGGAACACATGACTTATGAGGAGAGGCTGAGGGAACTGGGCTTGTTTAATCTGCAGAAGAGTGAGGGGGGAATTTGAAAGCAGCCTTCAACTACCTGAAGAGGGATTCCAAAGAGGATGGAGCGAGGCTGTTCTCAGTGGTGGCAGATGACAGAACAAGGAGTAATGGTCTCAAGTTGCAGTGGGGGAGCTCTAGGCTGGATATTAGGAAAAAAATGATTTCACTAGGAGGATGGTGAAGCACTGAATGGATTACCTAAGGCAGTGGTGGAATCTCCATCGGTAGATGTTTTTATGGCACCGGCTTGACAAAGCCCTGGCTGGGATGATTTGGTTGGGGTTGGTCCTGCTTTGAGCAGGGGGTTGAACCATATGACCTCCTGAGGTCTCTTTCAACTCTAATTTTCTATGACTCTATGAAGTGACTTTCCCAAGGTCACCCTGTAGACCAAGGAACAGAACTCAGGTGTCTTGAGTCTCAGTTCTGGGCTCTTTCCACTAGGCAAAACTGCCTCCTGTACTGGTTATGACCTCCCCCTCCGAGTCTGGCCTGGGGGCGTCTCTGTGCGCTAAGCCCTCTGCCCAGGGTCCCCCTCACTGTCCCCAGCTGCTCACCACATCCGGCTCCAGACTGCTCCAGCTCTACTCTGCCTCCACTGCAGCTCCCTGGGCTGCTCCTCTGGCCTCTATGGCTCTGGCTACCACAGGCACCAATTTTCAAAAGTGCCAGGGTGGGAGGAGGGGGGGCGCTTGACTCCGGACTCTGCCCCAGGCCCCGCCCCCAAGGCCTTTTCCCAACCCCGCTCCACCTCTGCCCCACCTCTTCCCACCCAGTTCTGCCCCCTCCCCTGAGCACGCCGCGTCCTCATTTCTCCCCACTCCCTCCCAGCCTCCTGCATGAGGCGAAACAGCTGTTCACGGCGGGCGGGAGGCGCGGGGAGGAAGGAGGAGTCGCTGATCTGCAGTGGGCGGGAGGCACTGGGGGGTGGGAGAGAGCAGATACGGGGGCTGCTGGTGGGTGCTCCAGCCCTGGAGCATCCACGAAGTCAGTGCCTATGCTAGCTACTGTGGCTCTGCTCCCAATACGTATCTGCTCCCCGGGCTGCTCGTCTGGCCCCTCTACCTGCCTCCAGCACAGCTCCCCGGGCTGCTCGTCTGGCCCCTCTACCTGCCTCCAGCACAGCTCCCCGGGCTGCTCGTCTGGCCCCTCTACCTGCCTCCAGCACAGCTCCCTGGCCTGCTCGTCTGGCCCCTCTACCTGCCTCCAGCACAGCTCCCCGGGCTGCTCGTCTGGCCCCTCTACCTGCCTCCAGCACAGCTCCCCGGGCTGCTCGTCTGGCCCCTCTACCTGCCTCCAGCACAGCTCCCTGGGCTGCTCGTCTGGCCCCTCTACCTGCCTCCAGCACAGCTCCCTGGGCTGCTCGTCTGGCCCATCTGGCTCTGGCCTGTGTGGCTCTACTCCCCAGCTCAGCTCAGGCTCCTGCTCTCTCCTTAGCTTGGCCCAGGCAGCTTCAGCTCACAGGGAGGAATGGGACCCCCGGCCTCCTGACTCCCGCATTAACCTGCCTGCCCTGTCAATCAGGCTGACCAGTAGCTTTGGCCTCTGTCAGTCTCAGAGTCCTGTTTTCCCATCGACCCTTCCCCTTTCTTTAGTACTGGGAGATGGCTAACCAAAAATCCCCACTAAGTTTTAGTAAAGAGCCAACCGTCCCCTTACAACATAATATTATGCTGCACTCAGATCTTCCTGGGAAAACCTTTATGCCTTCAGGGAGTCCAAGTGAGCTGGTCACCCTGTGGATCTGGTCGCAGGATCAGGGCCTTGTATTTTGTTATTGTAAGAGATTTCTCTATTTTGGAGAAAAGAGTGTTGATTCCATCAATAAACACTGACTTATTGATTTCTAGTGTTCCTCAGCTATGTCTACAACAAACTGATGTTCCAGGAGCTTGTGTGATGAAAGTGGAAAATTGGAGGTGAAATCCACAATCTCTAGACCAGAATTTAAAAAGTAATCAGAGCTGTAAGCACTCAGGGCCTCTCACAGTCTTGGAAATTGCCTTAGTCATTAGAAATCTGACCAGCACTTGGAAGGAAACTAAACCAAATTCTTTTCAATTCCAAAGGTCCCTAGGGCCAGATTAATTGATTTTTAAGGCCAGAAGGGACCATTATGATAATCTAATCTGTCCTCCTGCATAAGATGACCATAAACCTCACCTAGTGATTCCTGCATCATTACGAAGACATCCAGTTTTGATGACAAGGCTCCAAGGGCTGAACACACACAGGGGACTTAGTCTCAGCATTGCAATACCTAATTGTTAGGTCCTCTGCTGCCTAGTGGAATGCGGAGCCCTGTGTTAGGCTACATCTACACTACAGGGGGGAGTCGATTTAAGATACGCAAATTCAGCTACGTGAATAGCGTAGCTGAATTCAACGTATCGCAGCCGACTTACCCCGCTGTGAGGACGGCGGCAAAATCGACCTCTGCGGCTTCCTGTCGACGGCGCTTACTCCCACCTCCGCTGGTGGAGTAAGAGCGTTGATTCGGGGATCGATTGTCGCGTCCCGACGGGACGCGATAAATCGATCCCCGAGAGGTTGATTTCTACCCGCCGATTCGGGCGGGTAGTGTAGACCTAGCCTTAGGCACCTTGGCTCCCTATATGATGCATGGGGAAAATTAGGCACCTAAAAGAGGATTCAGAAAATCCAAAAAAATCTGAGTGAGGAGCTTCCTAAACTAGCTAATAGGAACTGCAAAGGAGCGGGGTGTGCCCTAAGCCCTGCCCCTCAAAGAGAGGTAGGCACCTAACAGGAGGTGCCTCCCTCTACGTGGGGTTCACAGCCGTGAACTCTCTCCTGCAGTCAGGGGCCTAAGACAGGTCCATCCTTTCTCACAGAACACTGAGAAGCAGAAGCTGTTGTCATACTTTATCCAAAAGCCCAATGGTTAGAGCACTCACCAGGCACGTGGGAAACACAGGCTCAAATCCCTTCTCTGCATGATTTGGAACAAGGGCTTGAAAGCAGATCTCCTACCGCAGAGAAGTGTCCTAATCACTGTGCTATAGGCAGAGGCCATGCCAGTCACTCCGTCAGCCTAGACAAAACGTCAGTCTGCCACCCACCACAATGCCTCTTATCCCCTTAGAAGTTCACCACAGATGCCCCAGTGTTTCCCCTGCTGCTGTCGCCAATCCCACCTCTCCAAACATGAGGCAGCTGGATTGAAGGGTGATGGGGCAGACCCCGGCCTGGGACTGCGGAGGCCGGTGGGCTCCTGTGGGATGGAAACAGTCTGACACCCAGGCAGGCTGAGTCATGCCAAGCCAGGGTGAAAGTGTCTCTTCCCTCCACCCCCTCGGCCTTAGTCCTTTCCAAGCAGCCAAGACCCACTCCCTGGTGGGCAATACCTCCAGCCAGGCTGCCCTTCCCAATGGCCCTTTCCAGGTGGCTCAAAAGGGGAGCGAGCCCCAGCTCAGTGCCCCTGGGGGACACCATCATTGGTGATGAGATTCAGCCAAATGGCACTCACTAGGGCTTTGAAGTCAATGTCAAAACTCCCACTGCCTTTAGCGGGAGAAGGAAAAAACCTTAGAAGAGTGCTTACACAGTCCTGGATAGCTGCCCCCTTTCAGTCTGCCATTTAACAATCCTCAGAGAGACCAGAACTAGTTAACAGGGAGAATAATGTTTGAGCTGTACACTTGGTTGAGCTGCAACCGTCTTTTGATAAAAGGGAACTCCTGCTTTTTCCTATTCTCTGGATGGACCATTCTCCCAGTGATGGCAGGTGTCTGATCACTGAATTGCTCTAATAGAAAATTCATGCACTAATTACGCTCTCTAGGTGACAAAGAAAGAATTTTAATCTGAAGTAAAAAATTATGTCATGAGAGATGCACCAGCAAAGCACTTGCAAAAGCAGTGACGATTATTTGTGTGGGTTTTACTGCCTTGTTTATTGTCTCTAGAAATGTGGCAATATAATCATGAGTTGTTTCCAGAGTAAGTCTGCAGTGATCACAGTGCTGCCTCCAACAAGGCATTGCAATAAAATGATGAAACGCAGATACATGAATAGAATGCAGATAGTCAGCAATAGAGCTCGATGCAATCCTGAGTTAGAAATACCCTTTACTTGTGTAATCCTTCTGCCCGTCTGAGTTGGCAGCAACAAGGGCCGGGTTCAGTATCTAGGGGTTCCGTTTCAATAACACAACGCAAAACCAGCTCGAGCCCCCACCCAGTGACCTGGGACAATTTCATACCACCCCTTGTGCACCTCTAAGAGGCAATACTTCCCCTCTCGCAAGTGCAGAGTCTGAGTGTAGCAAAATCCTTTTAATAAAGGAGGGAAACAATGCGGCATTATGGTGGGGAAACATCACAAACAGGATTCATAACACAAACCATGAGCAAAAGACCCACCCACCCCCAAGTAAGTTTGGCAGTATCCTTTTCCCCTCAGGGGCTTAAGTCCAGCAATACAAAAAATCACCCAAAGTCCAACAACCCAAAAGTCTCTGTCCCTGGTCAGTGCAGCCCCAGAGTTCAAAAGTTTATCTGCAGAGTTTTACAGCCCGGGGGGGGGGAGGGACACACAGCGGTGTTAAGGGGCACCTTACGTGGTCTGAGGCCAACTGCCCTGCCTCTCCATGGGGTTCTGCTACAGCCTTCACTGCGAGCCACTCCACCAGCCACTCTGCTCCACCAGCCGTCCCGTGAGCTGCTCCAGCCAGTCCGCGAACTGCTCTGCTCCACCAGCCACTCCACTCCACCAGCTGTCCCACAAGCCACTCCAGTCATCCCACAAATTGCTCTGCCAGCTGCTCAGCAACATATCTTCAGCCTCCCCCACCCCCCAAGCACTCAGTGATTTCAGCTTGTAGTAGGGGAGCCTCAGTGCTGGTACACTATGGACCCAAGTGAATTCAGCTCAGCAGCCTGTAACTAGATTCCTAACAGAATTAAAATTAGGTCTGATATTCTACAGTAGAGAGAAGAGGAACTACAATTAGTATTTCAGATTCGGAAGGGGTGCCCATAACATCAAGTGAACACACCTATCCAACCACCTCTCTCTCAATTCACTGGGTTTTGGGACCCATGTCCCTTGTCTAGCGAGTGCTACTTAGTTGATGGCAAGTCCCTCTGTCATAAAACAGTTTCATTGTCCTTGATTCACATAATTAGGGTAACAACACTTTATTCTTCCTGCCCCAATAACAGAGAAACTGGGGATCCCCCAGCAGCCAAAGTGACCATTTGGGCTTATGCTAGGCGAGTGGGTGTGCCTATGCAAACAAAATCAGCCCCTGAAGTTCTTTTCCACAACTCACCACAATTCACCACCAGATGTCAGGGTAGAGCTCATCCTGACTCTGCTTACACTTGCATGACATTTGGGTTAGTTGTAGGGTTGGTAATAAAATATAGAGGATTTGAGCTCCATAACACTGGCTTAAATATGAATCTTGGCTACATCTTGTGTCTCAGTAGAGAACCTCAGGTTCCAATCATGTAATCATACCCATGCAAGCAGGCCCTTGTACAAAGCTTCACTGATTTAATCAGACTTCTCTTGGACATAAAGATCCCCCATGCACATTTGATAGCTGAATTGGAGCCTTTAATGGCAATGACTAAGACTCTCTGTGAAAGGTAGTGGTGTTTTCAGTTCAGTTCTTGGTAGACACAGGCCCAGAATACTAGCATTGGCACTCAATGGCACTCCATGGACTCTCAGCCCTAGAAGTAGTTCCTCCAAGTCAGAGCTGAAATATATTGATGGAAGAGCGTGCAGAAATCTTGCAGTGCTGCTAACCATGCTATAACGCTTCTGATGATACATAAAGGAGCTCAGTTGCCACTGTTTCGAGCTGATCCCTTTTATGAGCACTGAAAATTACTCAATTTTCCTAAATAGAGAGACCTGAAAAACAATCTCAGTCACTTCTCTCAGACACACTTTCTTGTGGGACCAAAGTGCAGGTGCAAAAATGTCCTGTCTATCTGCAGACCAAGGATCTATGAATTACTGCACTGCCCATAATAAGTATATGCAAATTACATCTGAACTTTTTATGTGGTTGTACTCTTTGGCCAGGAGACAGATGTACTGTCCTAAATCCGATTGATACAGATTCCTCTTTCAATGAGACATCATCTCTTACTGAAGAGAGTCCTATCACTATTATTTAATATTTGATGCTTGGCCAGCTTGACAAAAATAGTTTAAAGACTCTGCTCTTAATAAAAGATTGGGAAGATGGAGTCAAAGCAGTGGCCTGATTCTTGGCTCACATTGGTTTTGCAGCAGTGTAACTCCACTGCAGTGTGAGATCAGAATAGCACCTGAGATGTAGCTCAGGGGAAGTGCACCTATGGTAATTTAGGAAGAGGAGCACTTTACAGGGCAATGCTTTCAAATAATGGTGCTGATATGATAGATTTACTATTGCCAAGTTACATTGCAAATCCAGTTTCTTACTCCCAATTAGACCAACATGATCAATATTTCTGTAATCAGTCAAAGTAATGACAATGACTAGACCATGTCATGTTACATTATAGGGTGCAAGGAAGCAAGCTCATGAAAACCTGCATTTATCAGTCAGTATTAGCAGCAGGCAAAACCTTTGTGCTGCTACCTGAAAATAGGCAAACTCACCTAGTTTTGAAGTACAAATGGACCATAGGTGCATGAGAATGGCCAGACAAGATCAGACCCATGGTCCATCTTGTCCTATATCCGGTCTCCAACAACGGCCAGTTCCAGATGCTTCAGAGCAACCTCTGGCTTCTCCTTTCATGGGCCCAGCTCCTCACATTGGCCAAAAGCCTCCACACACAGCACTTCTTCTCCTTCACCTCCGATGTCCCCAACAATCCCTGAAAACTCCCTTCCTGGAAACTCCCTCACATGGGTTGTTCAAGCAGCCCACTTGATAAAGAGACTTCCTATTAACTGGAGGAAGGGAGACATGAGCTGGTCCCCTGAAGACTCAAGATGGTAGGGCACGTGGATCAGACAATTGCTCCTACAGAAAGCCCAGGAGCATGCGGTAAAGGTCCCCATGTTCTCCCAGAATTCACTAAACCCTTCTGAGGTTTTTCCCACACAATTGGATATCAGGGGCTGAATTCTGTACTGGAATGCTCCAGTAGTGAACCTAGTTATGCCAGAGAGACTCTGTCCCTAGACTGGATACATACTGTTTGCTGGTCTTCACTTATATCCAGTGGAATTTTCTGTTCAAGACTGTGGGATAAAGTTTGGCTAGCTGGGGGCAGCCAGAGAAAACATAGCCAGAAGGGGAAGCATGAGGCATAAGTCATCCAACCCCTTTCTAGCTCCTTGCAAAACCTCTGGAGCAAGGGCTAGAGGATGTGGTATGTGGCCCACACATTTGTGCACATACAGCTCCAAACTATACATTCTGTATAAATTAATTAAAGATGTGGATAGTTAATTTGACACTGTATGTGATACATTAATGGTATTTTGCACACACATCTTCATCTACAATTGCCTGCCTCCTCTAACTCTCCCTAGTGCAGGGCTGCCTTCTTACAGAAATATTTTCCCCAGGACACCTTTGTGGGGCTGGCCCTTTAAACCTGCCAAGCAGATACATCTCTACAGCATCCATTTTGCGATTGGCTACCTTGGTACACCTTTCTCTCCTCCAGCTTGTAAATATTAGCTACTGTTATATTTTCCCTATTTTATTCCTGAGACACATCCAAGCTGCACTACCACAAATAAAGAACCTACTGCACTCTGTAGAGCACATGGAAAAGAGACAGCTCCTGTTATAGAAAATAATTAAAATAGCTGTATATAGTTCAAAAGCTTTATTTAATATAGTTGGTCAGGAAAATGTTCTACTTCATTGTAGAACACTAGTGAAAATTGATGCAGTTCCATTGACTTCAATGGAGTGCTGCTGACTTACACCAGCTTGGCAATATTATAACACTAAAAATCACAGCGTGAAATTCTGAATGAATTCTATGACTTTCTGTCACTCATCTTCTGAGATAAAACTACTCCCAATGTGGTTCTTCTTTTCTTTTCCTGCACTGGTCTTTGGATATCTGATTTGCCTCCTTCCATTGTTCCAGCAGAGATAGCATAAAATAATTGAGCAGGACAGCCTGTTATTCTACAGCCAAGCCTTTCAACAATAATCCACTAAAGACAGATAGCATATCTTTTAAAAAAAAATCTTTGTAAAATATTGTTATCTGGTGTATTATGCATCTGATCTATATTGTTGGTCCAGCTTAGAATTTAAACGAATAGGGTCAGAATCTGTCTATCTTAGTATAACTGTGATGGAGTGTTCACCCCACACCAGGTAGGAAGAGATTAATGAGGCTGAGAAGGGGCCAGTTAACCAGCTAGGCCACAGCTGAGAGGAAGTAGGTGGCTGAAGTAATCCCCTGAATGATAATAGCCCCTAGCTGAGAAGAAACAGGAAGGACTAGGATAAAGCCAGGAAGCTGGCAACAGGAAGGGGCTGCAGGAAAGTAGTCTGCAGTCACTCCCTGCGAGTTGTGTTTAAGCTATGGAGTTCAGTAGTCCACATTACACCCAGAAGTGCGGGGAGCCTGGGGGAGCCAGAAGCCATAGGAAGAAATCCAGAGAAAGAGTAACAGGGTCTAAGGGAAAGCTACCATAGTTGCCTGGACTGGAACCTGGAGTAATGGGCATGTCTGTGTTCCCCTACTAGCCCTCTGGAGAATTGGCATCAGCAGAGCAGTTTATGAGACGACTGCCTGAGACCATTGGTATGGAAAAGCTTTGATACACCGGGAGATGAAAACTATAGTGATCTGGCTGGAGGGCCAGGTCGTGAAGACAGAGTGCTCTGAGTCACAGGGAGCGAGAAAGAGATGGTAGGGTATGCAGCAAGCAGCAGAAGGGGGCATCAGACCTGAGTGGAGTTAATCCCCCAGAGGTGCTCCTAGTGGTGAGTAGAGCATCCGGTGATAACAACACAGAGCACATTAATGCTACTCAATAAATAATCCAGCTGCATGTCTCACCTTTAATTATATTTCAGAGAGCTGATGGCTGTAAGCCTGTGGGAGAATCCCCATCCTTATGGGAGGACGTACATGTCTCCCAGGGTTGGCTCCAGCGTTTTTGCCACGCCAAGCAGCGGGGGGAAGCCCTGAT
The DNA here is from genome assembly GCF_011386835.1 of Chrysemys picta bellii. NCBI lineage: Eukaryota > Metazoa > Chordata > Testudines > Emydidae > Chrysemys > Chrysemys picta. The sequence goes on along the minus strand of NC_088792.1, from coordinate 269,375,530 downwards.
TGGCGGCAGCTCTACCGCCACTGCTTCATTGTTTGGCGGAAATTCGGCAGCAGGTCCTTCCCTCCGTTGGCCGCCCCAAGCACCTGCTTGCTGCGCTGGTTTCTGGAGCTGGCCCTGATGACTCCATAGGGTGGCTTTTTAAAGTGTCCAAAGAGCTTTTGACATAAGAGAAGCGTGCAAAGAGTAACCCCAAAATAATAGATTAAAAAAACAAATAAAACTGCCTCTGATGCAATTATTACCTTTCATGGCTGATTGTTCCGTCATATGTCTGTCCTGGCACTCACATGCTGTCATAAATATAAAGGGAAGGGCAACAACCTTCCTGTATACAGTACTATAAAATCCCTCCTGGCCAGAGGCACAAAATCCTTTTACCTGTAAAGGGTTAAGAAGCTCAGGTAACCTAGCTGGCACCTGACCAAAAGGACCAATAAGGGGACAAAATACTTTCAAATCTGGGGGGTGGGGGGAGAGAGAAAGGCTTTGTTTGTCTGTTCTTTGTCTGTCTGTTCTGGGTGCTTGCCGGAGACAGATCAAGAAAGCAAGCAATCCAATTCCATTAGAATTAGTAAGTACTAGCAAAGGAATGCGTTAGCTTACTTTTATTTTGGCTTGTGATTTTCTCTGTGCTGAGAGGGAGGTGTATTCCTGGTTTTCTTTTTGTAACTTTAAAGTTTTGCCCAGAGGGAAATCCTCTGTGTTTTGAATCTGATTGCCCTGTAAGAGTATCTTTCATTGTAATTTTACAGACTTCTTTTACCTTTTTACTTTCTAATAAAGTTCTGTTTTTTTAAGAATCTGATTGGTTTTTTTAGTGTCATAAAAAAACCCAAGGTTGGTCTATGCTCATCTTGTTTATTCTCAAGCCTCCCCAGAAAAGGGGGTGTAGGGCTTGGGGAGATACTAGGGGGGGAGTAGGAACTCCAAGTGGTCCTTTCCCTGAGTTTTGTCTAATCACTTGGTGGTGGCAGCATTACCTAATCCAAGGTACAAGGGAGAATTTGTGCCTTGGGGAGTTTTTAACCTACCCTGGTAGAAATAAGCTTAGGGGGGTTTTCATGCAGGTCCCCACGTCTGTACCCTAGAGTACAGAGTGGGGAGGGAACCCTGACACATGCCCTCTTGGTGCTTTCTCTGCAAATTGGAAGGCTAATGAGCCCATGCAAAGGGCCTCACGGGTAGAGCCCACATGTTTTTCCAAGTGTGAAATAACACTAAATACAATGAAAAACAAACTATAAAATGAAACACTTAATGCACAGAGGCAGCTTCTCTGCCTCCTGTCCTGTGGGGTAGGGCCCGGATCCCCACTTCGGGTGTTGCAACCTGGTGTATGGGGTTATAGCACTGCTCTGGAGCCGCCAGGGTCTCTTTTCAACTGGGCATTCTGGCCGAAAACCGGACACCTGGAAACCCTAATCATGACCAAGGTGGGTGTCAGCAAGGCCAAATTTGAGTGAATAGTGTTGCAAGCTGGCAAACCTAAGTGACATTGTGACCTCTCTGCTTGGAGCAGAGAGCCAGGCCACGCCCCTTGTCACAGGAGCTGCCACTGTTGCATGAGTGCACGGTGGGCTCACACTGCAAACCCTCCACGGGCTCCCCACCTGCCCAAGGGCAGGATTCTCTTCCCTGCCCTCCCCTCCCCTCTCCAGAAAAAATGAAATAAAACAAAATTCATCCCCTGAAAAAATGAATTATTATAAAAAATAAAGAGAATTTCACAGGGCTTTTCTCATAGGCCCATTGTTACCCCAAGATGGTTTAAAAAAAACCAAACCAGTAATGTAACTGTCCATTAATTTACCACCTTCCTCCACAAGCTGGCTGAGATAGATAACTTAGAAATGCATAAAACAGGTTGGCTCTGTAATGATCGTGGGGTTCATTAAATTAACAAACCAGTGAATGGGAAAGGAATAAGAGTTTAATAAAACAAACCGGAGAGCATCTCTGGTGAACTGCTGCACAAAACCATGCAGTTTCCCCAACTTCCGCCTCCAGGGCACATCTCCAAATTTCCACACTCATAACACAGTCCCTGATGAGGGAGTGTCTCCAAATCACAATCTTTTATAAACATATCTCTACAAGCCCTGCCTGGTAAATCCATACATTGTAGGAGGAGCTGGCAGCATCACCTATTATTAAGGTTGTCTGAAACGTCCCATTAGAAGACCCTTTTCTTTTTAGGAGTTTATAATGTTGCCAAAATATAATTTTTTGCAATGAATTTTTCCATGCCATGTGTCTGCCTCAGACTGAATTATGTTGGAAAACTTCAGCCAAAATGGTTCAGCCTTTTTTGAGCACAAGGGTAGGAGAAAAACATATTTTGCATTGTTAAAAGTCCGATGACCTTTTCTTTGAAGATGGCTAGCACCAGGGCAGGGACTTGAAATTTGGCAGGGAGTGGCCCTTGTGTCAGGAAAGTGCCTTTTGCAGTAACTGTGAAAATCTGCATAAATTTGGCCAAGTTACAAGCCTTTGAAAAAAATCACTGTTTGCATGCTCAGTAGAGACTTCCTCTATTTTAACTAAAATCTCTGAAGTTTCCAATCGCACTGAGCATGTTCCAGCCTTTCACAACTCCTATGTGTGATGTGATTGTGCACAAAGCAACTGACATGCACTCTCCAGACCAGGTCTAGAGGGGCAAAGATGAACTTCCCTGTAATGGCTGCTCCATGCTAGAGTCTGGATTTGAGAGCATGCTCCCATCCAGAGCCTGGACTGGAACCCACAATTCCTGAGTTTCACCATTGCTCTGCTGTCAGCACTATGTGTAAAACCCATTGGCAAAATATGTGTCTCATCCCCCTCTAATGCTGGCCCATACAGAGGATAACAGCCTACTACTGTTATCAGTTACTCGGCTAGCTTAAGTGACAGAGGTATGTGTGATGGATCTAACAGTTCCACATCTGCTGAAGACCCATATGAGTATCAATATGATGCCACATGATGGACACACAAGGAGACTGAATTCAAGTTGCACAAACAACCTTAATTCTTGTATGTCTTAACTTTTGAGTGCTTGACTTTGCAACCTTAATAATGTTCTTTTAACCTTTTTTGTGTGTAATTTCCTAGGTTTTTAATAAAGGCAAACGGAAAAAACAAATCCCACATGTTGCAAACCTTCCCAGAGTCTTCCCCATCCCTTGTTCCTCATCCCAGTCCCTAGTCACCTAGTCAATTCGAGTTTCCAATCCTCAGGCTTCTCATGCCAGTCCCAATCTCCTTTCCCAGCAAGTCCTAGTCTCACCCCTCCAGTCTCCCCTGTCCCATTCCTAGTCCATCTCCTTACCCCGTGCCCTAACCCCGCTCCCCAGCAGGAGCGCCAGGTGGGTGGAGCAGGGCAAGCCCCCGCACCTCGACCCCGCTCCCCGGTAGGAGCAATGGGTGGATGGAGCAGGGCAAGCTCCCACACCTCGACCCCGCTCCCCGGCAGGAGCGCCGGATGGGTGGAGCAGGGCAAGCCCCCGCACCTCGACCCCGCTCCCCGGCAGGAGCAACGGGTGGGCAGGCAGAGCAGGTCGGGGTGCAGGAACGCCCATTTTTCCAGGTCCCCCAATTCGCGAGGCCCCCAGGGCACAGGCCCAATTGGTCCAGTGGCTAATTCACCACTGCTGACCCCAAAGGCACCCCCCTGCTCCAAAGCATGGAGGCCCTATAATTTTTCAAAGACAAGGTTACCAGAATATTTTTTTAACACGGATGAAACAATACCTTTTCCCATAGCCTCATTGTCAGAAATGTCTGAAACCCTTTTGCTGAAAATTTCAAACAAAAAACTCCCCACCAATATAAAGCAGACACCTGGCATGGAAAACATCAGCCCAACCAGTTACAGTTTAGCAAAGTTACAAACAACTATAAACAGGGGTTTATAATAGGAAGTGTCAGGCAACCTTAATAACAGGCAGTACTATCAGGCCCACTTATAATATATTAGCCAAGCAGGTTCAGCAGAATGAAGATTGTCTCTCTTTTGGGTATAGTTGACTGTTCTGGCTCATTCTGCTGCTCACACTTCTACCTGGTCCGCTGAGTGTAAAGCAGGAGGCTCATAAAACCCCCCTCAAAGCACCGGACATGGGGCTTTGTTCTCTGAAAAAAGGTAAACAAGGAGACACAAACTTATCATCCAGGAATCTGGATGGAACCCATCTCATAATATTATTGCTCTGACTCTTGTCCTTCCTCCTTGTTGTGTTTGCATTTAAAAGACTATGGAGATGTCACGGAAAAGAGAAGGCTCCATGTACTGATATTTAGCACTTGAGATAGTCTTTGATATAAATTCAGTCATTGTTGATGTTACACCTGCTGCTTATGGTAACACAGAGTATTCTACAATTAGAGCTGAAGTTTGCGTGCCATCATCTGCACCCTGGTGAGCTTGCGGCACCTCTTTAACCCTCCTGAATAGTCCTTGGACAGCTTTTAATAGTACACGGCACCAGCATGCTGCCACCCAAACTGGCTTGGGAATGAATATTTTTAGACCTCAGTGTCTACCTAAGTCCAAAATATATGAGCAGTTCAGTTAAATCCCTTAGCTAGTGTATCTTTAGTAACACTAATTAGAAGGCATTAGGAGAACACTTGGTCTCCAGTCTCTGCTGACTGTTCCTTTGATTATTTAAAGACAACAGCAATGTCACTTAAATCCAGGCAGGGCTAAAAGAGAAGGTTATATTTTAAAAGGCAGTATCAGCATAATCATACCCTGGAGTTAGGAAATGCACTGACAGAAAAATGAGGAGCTGCATTCATGTACATTTCTCCTCAGAAAGTCCCCATGGATGAACAGCTTGGATCACTAAAGAACAATGCATTGGTATATTTCATCTGACCAAATACAGATAATTCAGTATTGCAACCAAGATAAGGCCTCATTTGTTGCCAGTTATGTCAAAACAGATTGCATCCTTAAATTGGAGCATTTGCAGCAACCTTGCACTGCAAGGACCAGAAGCGAGGCTCTATGGAATAAGAGGACATGTGGTCATGGTGGGCCCAGTTCATTTTTGGAGTATCCTCAGTAGGATTACAACAGGTCTAAAAATACTGCAAAGCGTTTTTAAAGACTCAAGTGTTTTTGGAGGCTGTATTGCAAAAAAAATATATTTTTTAATTCCTTAAAACAACTAGAACAATGCTTTAAAGTCCTTATTAGGAAGCATGATTTTTTTCTTTGTGGCTATAGGGATTTTCTTTGCTTTGGCCACAATCTGTGGTCCAAATGCTCTAAAAGATAAACATCTATCTAAGGCCTCCATTATGATAGTAACTGAATATCTCACATTCTTTAATGTATTTAGCCTCTCAGATGGAGAACTGAGGCACAGAGAAACTTAGGGCCAGATTTATAAAGGGATCTAGGTGCATAAAGCTACCTTTAACAATCTGGCCTAAATGACTTACCCAAGACTGTACCAGAAGTCATTGGCACAGCAAGGACTTGAACCAGAGTCTTAAAGGATTAGGCTAGTTCCCTGACCATTCAGCCATCCTTCCTCCCTAGTCACACCCATAGAGCATATGAACATGAATGGAATTGCACGGGTGTTTGGTAACAGAGCAAAAAGTCACCCACACATGATTTGGGAGAGATAGAAGGCAACTGTGATCATTCATAGTTATGATAATCCTATTTACATATGACAGTGCAGAAATGTGCACATAGAAGCCAAGACGAAAAGAAGATGTTGCCACCAGAACAAGTCAATGGACTGATTTCCAGAGGTTCTGAGCACCCGCAGCACCCATTGATGTTGATGGGGGCTGCAGATTCTTAACACCTCTGGAAATCAGACTGCTTATTTCTGCTTAATTTTAGGCATCCAAGGTTGAAAATTAAGGCCTACCTCTGTTTTGTGGTGCAGCAATACTGCCTTTTCTCCTATCGTGTCCATACAACACACAGTGACACTCATGTTCAGGGACCTTTTAAAAATGGTTTCTTAGGGAAGGTGGGATTTGTAGTAGAGGTTGTTTAGAATTTTATGTACAAAGCTTAGAGGAATCCTATGAAAGATTGAATCATACTTGAACAAAAAAAATAATTCAATTGATAATCGAATTATTTCAACTGGGAATTAAAGTAATTGATGTTTATATACATATATAAACAAATAAAAACCAGGTCTCTCCTTGCCAAAACATCAGTCTGTTTACCTGTCATAGTTGAAATGAGACTCTAAAATTTATTATCTTTAATGGCTGTCAGATAGTTCAGGATAAAGGGCTAGATCCCCATTTAAAAGGGGTGGGGGAAAGGCCCAGGATTGCCAGGGACTGGTCTGGCCCCTGGCAAAACCAGGAACAACCTCAGGACTGCTCTAAATTAGGCTGGGTTGTTACAGTCCCAAGGGGGCTATTCTGTTAGCCAGGTATCATCAGCGCACAGTGCATTCTGGCCATGCCCCCTCATTGCCCTTCTTGGGTGGCATAGAGCTGGCTACGATGGCTCTATATCCCTACCAGCAATTCCCCTACACTTCCAGGGAGTGGCACAAAGAGTCCATAGTGTGGGCCAGAATTTGATCTTGAAACTTAAAAGCAACACACTGAACTACGCAAAACACAGTGTCTCCTATGCACATGCTGTGTGTGTGTGTGTGTGTGTGTGTGTGTGTGTGTGTGTGTGTGTCTTATGGGCATTAAACTGCAAATCTAGTCTCCCGGCAGAGAGTGTTTTTGTACCTGGGACCAATTTTGGGTGGTCGCACGTTACGCTGGAGGGATGGGCACCTAACATGGGCAATGAAATGTAGAGCTGTGTGCACCCTGTGGTGGTTGCTTAAGGCAGGGGAATGAAGGTAGGATCTTTAGTATCAGTTTCTCTGTATGTCATTAAACCCAAGTGTATGGTACAAGAAAGCATCACTGTATGCTTGTCCAGTGTTAGTTTTTTAAATGCAGCACCCAGTATTGATGTGCAGCACTTTCTGGCATCTGTAGTAGTAAAATCTTTATTCAGAGTTTGCTAAGGAAGGTATTACTTTAACTGTGGCCATACTGGAGTACCTCCATCTCTCACCAGAGCAGCAGTGCAGACGTTCAATCATTCTTGCCTAATTAATTTACACTTCACTTTGATTAACTTATCCAAGTCAGTTGCTCTCACAGTCCCATGCTTGTTGGAATCTAAGGATTTTCTTCTCTTTTAATGCCTTTCTAAAGGGCCAAATTGTGCCCTAATTTGCAATCAGTACCACTCCTGTTCACTTCACTGCAGTTGCACAGGGTGAGAGTGTGAGCAAACAGGACCCAGCGTTGACATTATGGGTCCCCAGCTTGCTCAGGCCAATGGGAGTTTTGCTATTTTCACTGGAGGCATGATGGAGCCTCTTGGGGATGCTAAGACTGTGAACTACAACATGAGAATGAATGAACTAACTTATCTTACATTCCAGACATGGAGCAAATCCACGTAACTTTTTCTGTATGAACAATGATCTGCTTGGATAGGGGTTGACATGTAATCAGAAGAGCCCAGCTGTTATCTTTTATAGAACCATGAGGACAGCTGGAATGTGATCATGCACAGATGGAGGAGCAAGCAAGCAGCTTTCCCACTTTGCCCAGTTTTGCGAGGGCTGCACACAACAGCCGCACTGTGTTCTCTGAGGGGTGCAGGGACGGCTTATTCCTGCTTCCCTCAGGAGAGAAGGAATCTGAGAAGGAGGTGGCCCCATGGCCCCCACAACACTTCCTCCATACTAGAAGAACTATTTCTCCAGTGCTCTTTTAGTGGTGATCAAAACTCCCTACCCACGAATGAGGCTTAAAAGCCACCATCTAGATATGGAAGAGACCTAGGTCATCCAGGGAATTTCCCTGCTAGTCCAGGATGGCTCCATGCAATGTATGTTCTAGTGCTTGGTTCGCTCTTCAAGTAGTCTGTGCAAATATTTCATTATCAAGAGCATGATAAAGGCACATGGAGCAGAAATTGTACATATGTAAATTGCAATGAAAAACTACTGCACAAGCCTGGAGACAAGTTTTTTTCAATGTAATGTTATGGCCTGGATGAAATCTTGTTATGGAGTGAATTAAATCTCATTGTGATTGATAGATGTGAACTCACCCTTCAATTAACTCAACTATAAGGCTAACCTCACCCTCCACCCCCATCTAAAATAAAAGGAGGATGTGAACCTATCCACAAGCTTTTGCTGAGTATTGTTTGGGTAAGGGTGTGTGTTGGGGAAGGCAGAACAGCCAAAAAAATGGGAAAACCAGAGGGAGGGAGAGAGAGAGAGCCTGAAGGAGTATTAAAAGCATGGTGGCCGACCTTAGAAGAAACCTGGGGAGAAGCTTTTGGGTCAGGGGTTCAGGCTGAAAAGACTGTTCTTGGTGCTGTGAGCAAAATAAGTTGTTTCCTGCTATTTGATTCCTTCTGCATTCAGAGGCACAGGACCTTGTACATTCCTAGTAAATAAACAAAACTGCATCAAAGAAATACCTGACTATCCCTAATTTTTCCTCCTAACTGGAAGTTTTGGCCAGCTCTTCAGGTCAAAAGGGGTAACAGTTAAAACTGCCTAAGAACCGCTCTCTTGCATCAATTATGCAGGGGAAATATGGAGCTTAACTTTATTGTTTTATAAATCCAGAGAAATGAAATAAAATTTAAAAAGCTGCTTGAGTGTCTCTCTTGTCCAGGGGACCAGCTAGCACTCCATGCAATGATGCTCCAGTGATGTTGAAGGAAAGGAGAACAAAGAGCAAATTCCAGCTACTATTCTGCGGGGCACACACTTACGCAATGAATATAGGGTAGTTTGCTGTGTAATTGTTTTGCTACCCCTAAAAAGTGCACATTGTCTGAAAGACAATAGTCTTCAGAGAGATCTACAAAGCTTTGCAGCTGCAGTAGTTGGACTCCAAAGGTTTGTTACTTAAAATGTTCTTTTGCAGACACTCAAAGGAGAGGAACATGTGACCATTAACTCAAACCTAATTGTATATATTCAAAATAGCAAAGCAATTCCCAAGTCCAGCACAACATGGTAACTTTTAAAAAACAGAAAAGGAGATATAGGGACTGATCCAAAATCCACTGAAGCCAATGGAAAGAATCCCATTTGCTTCAATTGGGCTTTGGCTGAAGTTCATAAGAGGATGGCAATGCAAATCAAGAAGGCACAATTATTTCTGCTGATTATGACTCATAAGGAATATTCTTAAGAAATAGATGAGAGGAACATGCTTTGTGAAAAATCTCTGACTTGGTAAATATATGAAAATCAAGCTATATACTCTATGCAGATTGACATGTGCAGTGAGGCAATGATCTTTATCCTTATGGTCTGTCCTTATGGTATTAGATTGAACAAATACACTCCCTCAGGAAAAAAAAATGCAATGTAACCCTTTCAAACACTTGCGGGAGGGATAGCTCAGTGGTTTGAGCATTACCCTGCTAAACCCATGGTTGTGAGTTCAATCCTTGAGGGGGCCATTTAGGGATCTGAGACAAAAATCTGTCTGGGGATTGGTCTTGCTTTGAGCAGGGGGCTGGACTAGATGACCTCCTGAGGTCCCTTTTAAGCCTGATAATCTAGGACTCTATCTATGATGCTAACAGGAAATGGAGGAGAAATGTTCAAATATTTTTCTTTTAGAAATTGCTGAGATGCACTCCCTTGACAATCTTTTTCAAATTATTGTGCATATTTTTCTTTAAAATAAACAAAAACTACCTCACTTTGGAGCTTGGCAGATTCAGTATAGCTATTGGAAGAGGATCCGGGTGGAAAAAGCAGGTTCTGCTAGCTATTTCCTGCTTTCACATTCCATGTTCTCTGAGTTCCCCCCAAAAGCCTTTCACTGCTACACATGAAAAACGGCACAAGTCAAGTGAAAGCATTTTGCTCACCACTGCTGGTAAATTTATCATGCAGCCTGTGGTTGGTTTCTTTCCATAGGGAACAATCTTGCACAGGGTATGAAAGGAGGAAATGAATTAGCCTGCACTTGTTTCAGAACACTGCTTGTGTGTTCCACTATGTTCACTCTCTAGCTGCTCAGTTTCACGGTTCTGCGCTCCACTTCAGAATGCTGAAATGCCTCCTGAACATGTTAATGAAAACACTGGGAAATAGTTTTGCTCGAAGTTTTCACAAGGAAAAACATCTGTAGTTTTCTACAGCATTCTTATAGACTCCAGTGAATGAGGCTTTCATAGACTGAAAGAGGCTTCGACAAGACAAGAGTCATTTAACATCAGAAACGATATATCTTTGCAGCCACTTGAGAGTCCTATGAATCACAGGATCAGCTTCCCCTCTGCTGTTAGCTCCTCTGCTTGTATGGTGCAGACATATGTATGCTACTAAATCGACTCCAGACCTTGCTGCTTCATGTAATCTCAAAAGGTCCAGAGGATATTCATTATTCACATTTATATTTGATCTACTACTTGGTGTTTGATCAAATAATGGAAAAGTAGATTTATCCCAGGCTTATTTTTATTTGAGACTGTTAGACGAGGCCAATAGTTGCCGCTGGATGACTCCATTACCATAAGAACAGGTATGATCTTGGCTTTATTTGTTGGTGGCATCCTACTGCTAAAGGCTTTGCATTAATATCACCAAGCTTCATGCTTGTCTACATGTAGAAAGAGAGGCATCAGTAGTGACTCTTTAGTTGAATCCAGATCAGTTCTATGCCCTATTTTCCACCCTGTCAGACTTTTGATTGGAGTAACTGATTTTTATTTTGTAGCCAGTTATTTCATTTAATCACTTAATAGAGAATTTAGTGTTGTAAGTTAAGTATATAATATAGGTGTGATGGATATGTTTAAGTAAGATAGTATCATAGGAGTGTAAAGTGTACAACCATTTGTGACTGATGAGTATGTATTAGGTATATAAGCAAAGTAAGGCTGTAATGTGAGGCCTACAGGTCAAGGCCTGTAAGATTTCCGCTTAGCCATAACTAGGCCTCAGGAGGGTTGACATAAGTAGGTGATCCAGGAATAACCCTGTACCAGTAAAGTTACAAGATTACTGTAAAGAATGTGCCATTGGGTGATGTTCGGGAAAATATGCCACAGTGCACCCATTTAGACTGCAAGACACCTGATTGTAACATCATGAGAAATTCTTCAGTAACTGCAGGTTACCATGGGGACTTGTCTACGTAGATGCTAATGAGAGTGAGAACTGCTAAGACGATAACCTATGAAAAGTGGAGCACTCCAAAGTTTATGGGGTGCAGATGTGTAAATAAGGAAAAAGGGGTTGACACCCTTATGCCTGTGCATGAGCCTGAGTAAGTGTAAATGTAACTCAGGATAAAAGGTGTTGGCCAGCCTATGTTCTGGGAGGAAAAAACACACAGTACACAGGGAGATGCCAGGATGACAACGATGGGTGAAAATGCTGAGAATGATGAGGAGAATGGATTGATACTCCAGGGTCCCCCTGCAGGAGAGGTGAGTAATGCCAGTCATAGGGCTAAACACTTTGCACTGTCTGTTATTGTATGCTAGTAAATGTGGGACTGTTTATTTGCTTAGTGAGTTTGTTAATAAAGGAACTTGTAATAAACTGGAATTCTTTCTCATGTGTTCAGAGGGTGTCTAAGGCTTTGTCTACACTACGCAGCTTTTAGCTACACAGCTGTGCCACTTCAGCTGTGCCGCTAAAAGGCACGCAGTGTAGCTGCTGTTTGTCGGCATGCGAGAGCTCTCCCTGACAAAAAACTTCCACCCCCAATGAGCGGCAGCAGCTTTGTCGGAAAGCGCTCCTGCCGACAAAGCACTGTTCACACTGGCACTTTTCATCAATAAAACTTTTGTCATTCAGGGGTGTGTTTTCTTAACACCCCCGAATGACAAAAGTTTTGCAGGTGAAGTTCCAGGAAGAAAGGAAAGGATGCAAATACCAAATGTCCAGTGTTTCAGTCAGGATAAGAGATAAACACAGTTAGAGACAATAATCTAACCACAGTGGATGCACTTAACTTTCTTCTGACTTGAGGGTATTCATAGCAATAGGCATGTCCTGTTCACAAACTTGGAGACAACTTCTGTAGGTGCTCCGATGACTAGGCTCAGCCCTTCCTAGGTTCCAGAGACAACAAAGCAGTGACCTGTAAGCCCCACTGTCCAGAGCTCACTTCTCTTGTCTGTGGTCTTGTTGAGACCTGCCAACGCTGTGCTCTTGCTATCCCAGTGCTTTCATACCCCTGGTCTGCAGGGCTCTGTGCTGGGTCTTCATCCTGCTGCTGCTCCTGCAGCACCCCGCCCCCGCAACAGGCAGCTTCCCAGCCCGACTTTCAGCTGCAGCTCCCAAGCTGCTGTCTCTGGCCTTCTGCTCCTGCTGTCACACAGCCTGCATCTCTGCCTACTTTTAGGCCTCAGGCTATTACTTACTTTTCCTAACTCGGGGACTAAGGGAACCTGTCACTGGCTAACTGTTGAACGGGGTAACACGATGCTCTGCACTGCCTAAATCCTTCCATTGCAGCTTCTTTGGGGTGGGAGGAAGGTGCCCAGTAATGAGCCAGCAGGTTCATTACACTACTCTCGTGAAAGGAAGACATCACCTAAAAATAGACCCTCAAAAGTGAGTATCATCCTAATACATGTAATTACACTTATCACCCATCCCTAGCGCTTTATCACAGTCATCTTTTTAAATCAGTGCAAAATCTTCCTACCTGCTTTTTGCCCCCAGGACTTAATTACAATCAATCATGTTTTCTGTTGTTTAATTTTTAAAAACTCTTTAAATATGCTCATTTTCTTTTTTGTGGGGAGGGACTCCAGGGGTGAAGGTTGTTGTCATATGAAGTATATGGAGGAAAGCACATTCACTGCCAAAAGTATCATACCAGACTACCTGGATTTACAGTCTGGTGCAGTCTGGCAACTCTTATACTTTGAATAGCTGCTTTTGTTCAAAAAGACTTATAACTCTATAAATGCACACAATTCTGAACTACTTAATGCTCTGAACTATAAATCAAGACAAGGGAACAGATGGTCATAAATTATGTAGATTGACCACTTTTTGCCTTTTTCTGAGATCAATTTACACTCTGCAAATTGGGCCTGGATGGAGCAACATGTAAATTTCCTTTGTGACTATGCAATAAGAATGTATAGCATGAGACTGCTTGAGTTCATTAAACACAGCTTTTTCGAGAAGCAACACAACGGGATTGTGGATACAAATAGACAGTCCAATAAAAATGGAGTTAAAATTATGTTCATAAAAGATGATAAATGAAACGGTGTTGTAATGATCTTGGGGTTCATTAAACAACAAACCAGTGAATGAGAAAGGAATCACACTTCTAATAAAATAAACGACATAGCTTCTGTGGTGAACTGCTGTACACAGCTTCACTGTGTTCTCAACCCCAGCTTCCAGGACACATCTTTAAATTCCTACATTCATAATACTGTCATTTATGAGGGAGTGTCTCCAAATCACAATCTGTCATAAACATATCTTTACATCTTCCCTCTTAAAGAAAAACAAACTATGTACACACACACACACACACACACACACACACACACACACACACACACACACACACACACACACACACACACACACACACACACACACACACAGTTAACAACTATCTAATAGCATATACATTAAATTCTCAACCCATCTAGTACATTTCCATAATGATAAACCCAATGTGTCAACTATCTAGAGAGGAGAGGTTACCAGCACTTCACTCTGGAGGGAGTCTTTACCACTCACTTTCCTCAAATACCCCTTCTTCAGGAAGGTTAGCAAGTCTCTTTGAGTCTTTCAGGATGTTTAATCTTCCTCTCTGATCTTCTCAGTATCAGCCTTTCATTAAGTCTGAGTTGTTCTCTTGCTCCTTGACAGTTTCTCCTTTGTGCGTTGATGATAAATGATCAATACATTGGGAAATGCCAGAGTCCACATTGACTGTCAATGTTTTTGAACTTTCTGGGATTACTCTTAGATCCCTTTGATTATGTCGAAATGTGTCCCCCCGGTCTGGCTGGACTTGTATAAAACCTTGTATGCAGGTGTTCTATAATGGTACACCTTTGGCCCCAAGTATTAGATGTGTGATTCCTCGGGCACACTCTGTCACCTGGGTTAAGAGATGGGAGGTCACGGGCCCTTTTGTCAAAATAATATTTCTGCTTCCACTTCTGATTTTCTTTCATCTCCCATATGGTTTCATTGTAATGAGATTTCAGTAAGTTATCAGTGACTGGTAAATTAGATCTGACCCTTCTTCCCATTAACAGCTGAGCTGGAGAAAAGCCATTCTCCAGAGGTCTACTTTGGTAAACCAATAAAGCTTTATACAAGTCACCCCCACGGTCCAAAATCTTTTTCATAAGGTTCTTCACTGTCCGTAAAGACCTTTCCACAAATCCATTTGACTGGAGGTAATTTGGACCTGATGTTTTGTGATGAAAATCCCAATCTATGGCAAATTGCTTAAAATCTGCACTGGAAAATTATGGCCCATTATCACTAAATAGTTCATCTGGAATTCCATGTCTGGAGAAGATTCCCTTCATGCCGACTATCACTGACTTACTATTAGTACTGTGCAGTGTGCAAATTTCTGGATACAGAAACTAATAATCTGTGATTATTAAATAATCCTTTGAGTCTGAGACAAATAAATCAGTGCCTATCTTCTCATAAAGCCTTTGTGGAACTGGATGAAGTCTCAGTGGCACTGCCTGTCGGCATGGCTTGTATTTCAAGCATGAAAAGAAGTTTCCTACCCCATTAGTAATGTCATGAGTCATCCGTGGCTGATACAGCACCTCTCTTGCTTGTTGTTTGCACTTCTCAATTCCTAAATGACCTGTAGCATTTCTTTTTGGAAGCTCATTGGAATTACAGCCTTACTGCCCCTGAAAACCTATCACAGTAAGTTCATGTCTGCAGTTCCAATAGCCTTATACTTGGATAGCAACTGCTCGTTTCTTTAAGGATCCCCAACAATTCAACTTTCTCTATTTCCCCTCTTATTTGTTGCAGCTTCCTGTTAGCTGCAGGAATTGACTTTACAATCATATCTACATAGGCTTGCATCTCTATCTTTAAAGTCTTCTCTGGTTTTGTAGTGGGAGTCACTGGTCTGGAAAGTGCATCTGGAGTGAACATAAATTTATTGGGTGTGTAGGTCACAACCAAATCATACTTTTGCAGTTTTATCTTCATTCTTTCAATCCTTAAGGTACAGTCATTTAGTGGTTTGCTAAAAAATGCTATCAGGGGCTTGTGGTATGCTTCAGCTTCCACTGTCTGGCCATAAATATACTGATTTAGGAATATTGTTTGCCTGTGGGAGATTCAAAGCTCTTTCTCAATCTGTGTGTATCTGGTTTCTGCCACAGTCAGTGATTTGGATTCATATGCCACTAGTTGCCAACAATCCTCATGCTTCTGTAAAATCACTGCACCTAACCCAGACTGTGAAGCATCTGCTGAAATTTTAATAGGCCTTCCTGGTGCATAGAACTTCAACACTGGTTCTTGTATCAGTTGTTGTTTTAAACCTTCCCAAAGTTGGCACGTGAGCCCATTTTTTTTTAATAGCAGACTGTGGGTCCCGGCTGCTGCCGAGCCCGCTGCTGTTCATTCAGCCGGCAGCGGGCTGAGCGGAGCCGGTGGTTGGGATCCCGGCTGCCAGGAACCGGTCGACAGAACCCCAGACCGGCAGTGGACTGAGCAGCTCAGCCTGCTGCCGGTCTGGGGTCCCGGCCGCCAGCCCCGCTCAGCCCGCTGATGGTCTGGGGTTCCGTTCACCCAGGCCGGCAGGAGGCGGAGCGGGGATAGCGGCTGAGACCCCGGCTGACAAGGGGCCGGCAGCCGGAACCCCAGACCGTTCACCAATGGCCGACAGGAGGCTGAACAGAGCCACCGACTGGGACCCCGGCTGGCAGTGGGCTGATCGGGGCCGGCGGCCGGTCTGGGGTTCCGGCCGCCTGCTCCTGCTATCCGGGGTCCCAGACACCGGCTCCGCTCAGCCCTCTGCCAGCCCCGCTCAGCCCGCTGCCGGCTGAGTGAACAGAACCCCAGGCCGGCAGCAGGCTCAGCGGTGGCTGGGACCCGCAACCTGCCATTAAAAAAAAATCGGCTTGTGTGCCACTTTTGGAATGCATGCTGTAGGTTGAGGACCCCTGTACTAGTGTATACAGTGTATACTATGTATACTGTGTGTGAAAATTATGGTAATTTTCACTATACGCGATTTTCCTCTTACGCGCTGACCTTAGAACCTAACTCCCGCATAAGATGTGACTCCACTGTAGTGTAAAAAAAAATTGGGGGGCACCACTTTTTGGCGCCCCCAAATCTGGCGCCCTAGGTGGCCGCCTAGTTCGCCTGGTGGTTACACCGGCCCTGAACTCCACACAGAGTTCCATTGTCTTTGATGTGGCTCAGTGCTGTTGCAGGAATCCATCCAAACTGAGCTTATTGCAGAAGCGGGGCCTAACTGAAGGCAAAATGCAAAGAGAGTAACAAAGAATAAGAGGGAAGGCAGAGGAAGGGTGAAAGAGAGCAGTAAGTATATGTGGTTAAATTGGCTAGACTGATGATATATGCAACTTAATAGTTTTGAATCAGTATTTTTAATAACTATCAGCAAGTCCAAATCCCCATTGGCCCTCTGCCCAGCTTGATAACAGAGTCTAAGTTATCGCACGTATTTTTAAAGTACCTTTGGGAATGTGAGGCTGCAGCTGTTCCCTGTGAGTCTATAGGGGTCATGATTTGTGAATGACAAGAGGAAATGAATAGTGAACTGCACAGCATGATACAAGAGGTTGAAATGGAAACTCAGGATGCTTTCTGCCTCTCTCAGAAGATCCTATTTCATTTTAGACGCTAATCTAGCAATTAAACATAATGAAACGTCAATCTTAATTTCAGTCAAGGAACCCCTTTTAGCAGAATTCCCTTCGTTACAGACAGAAAGTGTTCTACGTGGCTCTTGCTGCAGTGCCCAGGTGCATGCCAGAAGTACATTCGCAGTTAAGGCAGCAAAGGGAAATGGCTGTGTGAGGTAACTGCCTCCTCCTGGGGTAGGGAGGTCAGTGGCAGTTCTTTGAAAGCTGAAAAATGGGAAGATTTCATGCTGTGACAGACACATAATTCTGAAAGACAGCATCCCCAAATTAGCCCAGTAATTAGACATCAAATTCCACCAGGCAGATAGGCCAATGCTGGTCACTTTTCAATTAATAGGAAACAGAGCTTTTCAATTTAGAAGTTACTAGTGAATTGACAAGCTCTTGGTAGCTTTTGCAGAGAGGCAGTCATGAAGCTGAGGTAAATCTCCCAGGTTCAACTAATTAAAATAGCTGTAAGTGATCTGTGTTCTTGTTAGCATGGGGCTGTAACCTTGAAAGAAGAAAGGATGAAGAAGTTTCGACAAGCCGTAATCTCTCCATCAGAAACAACTAGAAAGTTTGCATGGAGACTGTAATTAGAGGTGAGCCTCAGCTGATAAAAGTATGGGATTCTGGATCCACGATTTTGGTTTGAGTGCATCTCTGGTTATAACATGGTGCATAGACAATATACACCAAGGTGTTTGAAAGGAGAGAGCACGCTGCAGAGCTGATAGCTAGTTGTATACAGAGTGCCTCAAATACTCTCTGTCATGTTCATAAAGAGTATCCAGCGAAGAGTGGAGATTCTTCTTGCCATCAGTAACTACTTCTATAAACAAATACAATACATCACAATACAAATGTGGGGGGGAACAATACGCAAATGAGATGGCAGAAGAATGTGACCTGTTGTACAATGACTAATCTGAAGAGCTGATATACAGTCTCCACAATGATAGGAAAGTGAAATATACTGTCATGGTCTCTAGAATTTATGGCATGTAAGACATCCATTCTGCTGATGACTTCTGCAACCCTGATTACACTGCCTTTCCTGCACATTCTCTTTGGCATGCCCCAGCCTAAGCAGTGCCTGAAGTGTTGCATGACACTTCTATGCTCTTAGGGGATTGATCCTGCCCCACTGAAGACAATGGAAGTTCTGCCATTGACTGCAGTGGGAACAGGATCAGACCCCTGATGTTCTATGCAGCACAGGGTGACTGCCTTTTACTCATATGCATGCCACAATGTGTCACTCATCAGTATATTGAACCTTCAGAGCTACTGTTGTGCTGTCTGGAGCGATTCACAATCATGAGTACCAATCTCAGGGCAGACTGCCAAAAACCAGGGCAGACACCCCAAACCGGTGGTGTGGTCTAGAATTAGATTTCACCATTGAAGCAACGAATGTGAACTCCTGAAGCACTGGAATAATTTTAACATGGTGTCACAGACAGTCTCCTTGGGTACTCCAGTCTATTTTGCCACCCAGGCAAGCTGGACTTAGTGATAAATAGTCACTTATGCCAAACATCACAAAATATTCAGGTTTCTTCCTGACCCGTCACTTACCCCAGGTAATTTTGTACCTCAGATCTCACACCAAAGACAACACTGATAGCCAATCCTATAGTAAACTAAGAATTTATTAACTAGGAAAAAGAAATGAGAGTTATTTACAGGTTAAAGCAGGCAACATATATACAAAAATGAGTTATAATCTATGGTTCCAGAAGGTAACAGAGTTGTAGTAATCTGTCAGCACTGAAAGTCTTTTCGGGCTAACCCCAGTTGACCCTAGGATCTCTGCTTTTGTCTCCTAGCTCCAGCCCTATGAGAGTCCAAAAAGCAAAGAGATGAAGAATTTTCATGTCAGAATTCCAGCTGATGGGACAATCTTTCTTTACAGGTGTGAGAGGGCCATTAGCTTCACAATGGCCCACTTAGTTTTGATAGCCCTTTTTGAAGGGCAGGGGAACCACTCCTCCTGCCTGAGTTCACAAGTTCAGAGCAGGCATTTTTAAAGTTATAAAGCAAAACTTTCCTATTACCTTATAACATGGGATACAGACATCACAAGTAAGATTAATGCATGCAGCAACTTACAAGCATGTTATAGAGTCTGAACACTAAACACATTCTGATAAGTCTAACATCTATCTTGAATAATGCTAACATACAGCTTAGCTGGTCTGGCTTCCAGCTAGGAATTTTTCAGTGCTCAGTTGACACCTACAACCTTGGAAAGAGCTGGCACCTGTTCTATCAGCATTACAGCTACTAGGATGTACTGCATTATCAGTGATGGGTGAACATCAAAGGAGTCCAAGGGTTTCTTTAGGTTGGATAGGGAGTCAAAAGTTTGAATAGTTCTCTTAACCTTTTCACCATGCATTCCTCTCTAGCTTGCCATTGGAGGTTTTGAATGCCCTCTACTCCTAATGAAAGCAGTGTGGGGAGGGTTAAAGACAACCCAAAAGGGACTCAACACTTCACAGGACTTGCCTTATAGTGTGCAAAAATTGGGTCAGACACAGTATGAAACCAGAGTCTCCCTCCAGACGTACAGCACTTCCCGTTCCTAATTAGATTGGAAACACTGACTCACATTCACCTCTCTCACCAATGTAATTCCATGAACTTCAGCTAGTTATCCCTGTGTACATTAGAGGAGACTCACACCCAGTGGCAACAGCATCTCTCACTGCCTTTCAGCATGTCAGTTGCTGGTCCTTTCCCAGGTCAGGCTGCACAAAGCTGAATTAAAATGGGGAGGGCGGGGGGAAGAAAAAAAAAAAGAAAGAAATTGGCCAAATTTTTCCAAGGTTCTAACTTATTTTTTAAAATTGATTCTATATTATTTAGCATGTTCCCTTGCAAAATCCTATCCCTCGATTTCTTCCAGTTTCTTTAAAAAACAGCAAATCTATTAAGATTTACGAATATATTTAAACTGAAAGATAACCTGACCATGAAAACCATGATCACTTTGTCACAATTTTTTGAAAATAAAGCACACTGTCCACAAATTGTCCTCCAGAATCCTTTCTGAGATTGCAAAGAAGTAGCTTTGCAGTAAAAAATCCCTTTCTTTTCCCAAGATTTTTTTACTTTTGAAAAGATCAAGCAAACAGTCAAATAGACAAACAAAGTAATAAAGCCACAAATCTGAGAGGACTTGAGATCTCAGGCAACTTCCCACAGGTCTTCAAGAGCATGAGGCATTAGATCTATGAAGAACCATTATATATTAGGCCTGGTCTATACTATAGGGTTAGGTCAATTCAAGGCGCTTATGTTGACCTAACTATGGAAGTGTCTATACTTAAACTTCACTCCCACCAACGTAACTGTCCTGCTACACCGACTTAATAACTCCACCTCCACAAGTGGCATATAGTCAAGATTGATGTAGTTAGGTCAATGCAGTGTCAGTGTAGATACTGTGTTGCTTATGTTGACTGTTACTGGCTTTCAGGAGCCTTCCCACAATGCCCCACACTGACAGTACAATCGATACAAGCGTTCCAGGTGAGGACACACACCACCAACATAAGGAGAAAAACGTAGACATGCACAAGTAATGTAATTACTGTGGCAGCTGTGTGCCGACATAAATTGGATGGACTTAATTTTGTAGTATAGACATGGCCTGAGATCTCTCAAATCTCAGAAGAATGGAATGTGCAGCACAAATATTTATCCTGACTGTTTTGGAGCACAGCAACACTAACTATCATAATGGGGCGCTAACTGACTGGTGCAATTAGCACCCAAATGTATTCCTGCCATAGCTGTCTGGACAATGCAGGAACCGAACAAATAACAGAAAGCAGGGCCCTTACATCCAGCAGAAACAGCAAAGCAAATCTTTGGTAGAAGTGCATCTCTAGACTCTAGATTCTTCCCCATAACCAGAAGTGCTCTTCTCTCCTGCTCCACACGTATTCATCTCAGGACTCCACTTTTCCAGAGAGCAATTGAAGCGGGGAGGTGGGGAGAGGAGGTGGCAGGTCATAAGACTATGGCTCTCGTGAGCCTTTCCTTCTCTAAGCAAAGCACCTTAGAGCTTGATGTTTCTGCTGAAATGGTTAGCAGTGAAACAGTTAACAACACTGCTACTTAAGCTGTCATTATTAGGCTTCAGTGTAAATGCCCTCTTGAGATGAATATAGGTCATTCCCACTGGTCCTCGAGCCACTGTTGCTGACTGTGGTGTTGGTTGGTCAGGCACTCAGGAAGATAGCAGCATGCCTGGAAGGTTTTTCTTACAGCCAGGGGGCTTAAACTTATATTATTTTAGTTGAAACCTCAAATGCTGCAGAAACTAAAGGGCCACAAGGAGGCTGTATGACACAGTAGAGCTGTGGTGCAGGAAGGTAACTTAGGGCTTGGCTAAACAGCAAATGACTGTGCCCAAGCCAACACATGAATCTGTAGTCAGGCAGCTTGACACACGGTAACAATCGGTACACCAACCCGCATGCCGGGACTGAAACTGGGCCCCCAAATAACAACACATGGTAAGAGACAATCCCCGTCTTGATGATCTTACCCTCTAAACAGACAAGACAAAAAATAGAGGGGAACCAGAAATGAAGTGACTTGCCCAAGGTCATGCAGCAAGTCAATGGCAGAGCTGGGACTAGAACCCATGTTTATTTCCTGACTCCCAGTCAAGTGCTCCATGCAGTGGGTCCCACTGCCTCTCAGTGGCTTCACTCACCAAGCTATTTGCATCCAGGAATAAATAACCAACAGTCAAATCACAAACAAGATGGAGCCTCCCTCCATAATCTGCTGAGACCTTCTCTCACTAGAGTTACAATGGTCCGTCTGGCTGAGGAAGGGCATGTCCCCCCTGCCCCACGAAGCTATGCTGGAGAGGAAAGAACATAAGTGTTGCCTTGAGACTCTGAAATAGAGCAGGATGCTCTGATCACAGAAACCTGAAGCACTCAGCCTGACTGATATATCAGCAACAGGCTGTTGATTTTGAGAGGCTGCAGAGGCCCTGCCTCATTCCCTGCAAGCAGCAAGTTAACCCTCTGCATAGAGCTCACACAGGTGGACAGGGTGGAGTAATGGAGACTGGAATGCCCACCAGAAAGGAATGCAGGAAACAATTTTCAAAAGCTACTTGCTAGGTGGAAGGAGAGGTAGCCTTTGAGATGGGAACACTCAGTTCTATCTATCTAGTTACTGATCAGGCCTCCATCACCACAGTATCTGAGTTCCTCGCAAGCATTAATTAATTTATTCTTCCAACATGCCACCGTGTTTTACAGACGGGGAACAGAGGCACAGACAGATCAAGTGACTTGCCCATAGTTAGGGTCTCTGTGCCAGAGTCAAGCATCCAAACATTACAGAAATCAAAACACTCATAAAATAGCAAGGTGCATTCAGCCACTGCCAAGATGTACAGACTGTCAGTGTAGCCCATCTGGGCAACTGCTATATAGTGACCAAGCAGGTACACTTGTGCTGGGAGATTATCAAAATGAATGACCTGCAATGCAAACCAGTAACAAAATTTTTAGAATATGTAAAAGACTGGTAAGCCCAGTAATTTGTTTTGGCTAGACTGGAGCAGTGTGGCCTAGTGGACTAAGCCTCAAGCTGAGAGTCAGGACCCCCTAAATTCTAATTCCCACTCTTTCACTGACTTGCTGTGTAACCCAAAGGCAGACTGGCTTGGGATGCTCAATGTTGTCACCTCTCCTGGTTTTATTATGAGTCTCGTGCTGTTTGATGGGTCTCATAAAGCCCCAGTTGCTGGATTTGTGAGAATCTCAGCTTCCATTAAAAAAAAAAAAAAAAAGTACACTTCTAGCTGTCATGGTTGCTGGGAAAAGCTGGAAAATGTCATCAAAATGTAACATAAAGGTTTAAACACCAGAAGGCAAAGAAAAGAATCCAAACTTTATTATTATTATTTTTAATCTTATTTTCAAGCTAAGCTCATAATTTTGGGGGGTCTGCCATGATTTTTGACCATTCAGGACCAGCAATATTGGATGCTGCAAACATCGCCGCCTGTCTTGTACATGGCCTCTATGATTTGCTCGTAAGACCAGTGATCATTTCTAGGTAGGATATCTTGCAAACCACCTGGGATAGAAACAATGGGTCAGAAACAATGGGGCATCTGTGATTCCATAGGCTTTCACTTATGACAATTGCCATGGGCAGGGCCGCCGAGAGCAGGTTCGGGCCCCGGTGAAAAAAATTTTTCGGGCCCCCCCCAGCAAGGGCGGACTGGCTAAACAGGGCCAACGAGGGGGGGGGGAGGAAGCCGGGCCCCGGGCCCCCTTCCGGACTGCCAGGCCCCGGTCATTTGTATCGGCTCCCCCCCACCCCACCCCACCCTTGTCAGCCCTGGCCATGGTGGTGGAGGTCACATCCTTTGATTACTGATTTCAGTGACATTCTTGTGTGAAATATTTGCATTTTCATAGCATAAATTAAAAAAAAACACATTTATTCTTCAGATATTGCTGCAATGAAAAGGACGAGGGTTATGTTTCTTTCAAAGGTTCAAGACGGGAAGTGAATCTAGTACCAGTTTAAAAAGAATCACCATTACTGTACAACCATCATTTTATACTTGCCAACAGTTACTACTTAGCTGTGGTGTAGGCGATACCAAGGTATGTCTCTGGACTTAGAACAGGACATAGTGTGGATACCAGTGCAGTGTAATTTTTTAAAATAAAATGTTGACATTATTGGCAACTACTGTAAGGGTTGAATATTGCCTTTGATTATACTGCAGTAAATCAAGAGTAACACATCAGAATGTGGCCTTTCCTCATCTGCTTAAACGTTACATGCTCTTGCATTCCTTTAGCATTAGCTCTACAGAAAGGTTGTGCAGCTGAGCCAATAGACGTGACAGAGTTCTAAACTAATTGATGTTCCATAGGAGGCCTCACAATTCACTGTCTGCTGAATTTTTTCTAATATGATTCCTTTTCATTAGAGGCTGTGAAGTCGAAGACCCGATGCTGAATTTCTGTCACTTTCACTCTGCTTTGCTGGAGCATGTGGTTTCATTACTTTGCTCTGTCGTGGCAGGTGTGCTGATTTTCCTGACACTTTAGGAGGTGGCATATAATAGCAAACTTCTGTTCTTCAAAGGTTTAGTATTCGTTTTTTAGTGAATCTACCCAGAGTTGAGCTTCTTCTGTAGAGAAACTTTTCTTCTTTGCTGCTTGATTATATTTTGTTTTTTTCTCCTTAAAAAAAGACTTTCCATTTCCTTTCCTCAGACCTTTTGTAACTCTACTTTGCTAGCACAACATACAAGTGATATTTTCTATTATTGATCCTTCCATGCTGCAGTGCTGTTGAAGAACTACTGTAAGTACTTTTAAGCCTTTACAATTTCCTTTGTGGAGAAAAGGAAGTGAAATTAGCCTTTGTGCACTGGGTATATGAAACTTGTATTCTTCCAGACAATTCTGATTGGCTTGGTTATTTTCCATGCGAGTAGTTAATGTCCTTCTGTAGAAAACAATAGAATCTGTAGAGAGGATGGTTGATAAGAATGCTCAACATTACATTTACAATTGGTTGACAGAGGAAAGACATTGGCTGATTAAAACAACAGAATATCATGTGGGATATAGTTCGTTCCCCTTAACATCTTCTATATGACCTAACTGAGGGAAAAGGGACAAATGGCCCATTCTAAGAGAATAGTATATAATTCTCTTAAGTTGCTGCATTTGCTGCTTAGATGTTACAATGATAAGTTCCAAAGGAACACAGACGTGTGTTTTTAGAGCTTCAGTCACCATGTTAAGTGCCACCTAGACAGATAAAGAGCAGTTACTTACCTTACAATAACTGTGGTTCTTTGAGATGTTCTGCCCACATGGATCCCACTCTTGGTGTGAATGCACCCCATGCATGAGACACCAGAATCTTTAAACCAGTAATGTTCATTGGAGCCATGCAAGCCTCCTGCATGGCATAGTGCCACTCCTCCCCAGGGCATAAATGTGGGATGGCCCCAATGCCAGTTAGTTCCTTCACCACCCTCAATCCTGGGGAAGACAGGTGGATTGTGGGATCCACATGGACAGAACATCTCAAAGAACCACAGTTACTGTAAGGTGAGTAACGATTCTTTCATCTTCGAGTATCTGTCCACATCTTGATTCCACGCTTGGTGATTGGCTGGGAGTTAACCTCCTAAAGAAGTGAGAGCTAGAAGTCCTACTTAATAAGCATTAGTAGGACTTCCCTGCCAAACTGGGCATCAGATCTAGAAGCTGACAATGGAGAATAAGGACTAGCAAAAGTATGTATTGAGCTCCAAATGGCTGCACTACAAATCTCAACTATAAGGACTCTGGAAATCGCCTGAGCTCTAGCAGAATGAGATTTAACTTGAGAGTCGGGAACCACTTGTTCAAATCACAAGAGAGCCTGTGGTAGGGCTCACTCACCCTTGGAGGGCTCCCTTGTGCTGGTGTAGGATGTTCCTGCTACGTTCAGCTTCAGCACCTCCTGCCGGCTGCCTACCTCTGGCCCCAGATCTTCTGAGTCTCAGCGCTCCAGCCAAGTAACCTAAGTTCAGACCCCTTCCGGGGTATCATAAACAAGTCCAAGCAAAACTCCAAAATGAATTGAATAGTTCTTCTGCCATCTTGGGCTACTGAAGTCTTCTCTTCTCCACTGACAGATCCTATCTAAGGGCTTCTCATGCAGGAGCCCATGCTGCCTCCATTGTGTCCGTCTGCGCACCCTAAACCTGGGCTTCTCTCAGCCAGAGAAACCTGTCTCTTCTGCCATCTCTCCCTAAACTGAGCTCCTTCAGTCTATTTATGATGGTGTATCCCTGCCCTCTCTGGCCTGAAGCCAGTTAGCTACTCACCTCCCCAGGTGCAAAGCATAACTAATTGGAGACATTCACTCACCTTGCAAATGATGGGCATTAAGCCCCATCACAGACCTTTATGCAATCTGAGATCTTTGAAAGTCTGTGTGTGGAAGTGGTTTGCCCTCTAAAATGTCCTGCAGTCTGGAGGGGCTCATGACCATGAGTGCCAAGCACTGGGCAGACTGTCAGAAAGTAGGGCAGATGTGCCAAACTGGTTGTATATTCTATGATTAGATTTCACCAGCCCAGTCTTACAGACAGTTACAGACAGTCCCCTTGCCACCCAGGCAAGCTGGACTATGTGATAGATGGTCACTTTTCACGCAAAATCACAACAATATTCAGGTTACTCCCAGTCCCAAAGGACCAGTCACTTACCCCAGATCATTTGTACTCAGACCTCAAACCAAAGACATGCCTCTAGCCAATCCCATAATCAACTAAAAATGTATTAAGAAAAGAAATGAGAGTTATTTACAAGGTTAAAACAGGAAACACACACACAAACGAGTTAGTCTTAGATTTAAAAGGGTAATAGACGCTTCTGTAATAAGCAGCTCTTCATGTCCTTGAGGGCTGACTCATGCCAAGCAGCATGGGGATCTCTTGCTTATGTTTAGGAACCTTTGCCCCTCACAGTGCACAGAGCATAAAGACCCAGTTTCTCTTCAGGAGATTTTTATCCCCCCTCAACCCAGAATCTAAGCTGATGGGATAAATTCATGCACAGGCTGCCCCTTCCTGGAGGAAGTTAGGAATGTAGTCAACCAGGTCTCTGTCCTTTGATGCAACACAATGCCTCATTTGCCTTCAATGGGCCATCTTGCGTGCAGGATGAGCACTTTACCTTACCTAATGCTCCTCCTCCTGTTTGGTGAGTTACACAGTGACAGAGGTTTACAATGCAAACACTCAATATAGTAACTGTATACCATGGGATACAGATATTATAAGTAGGTTTAGTATATGCAGCATCCTACAAGCATTCTATAAAGTTTAAACATTAAACAGATTCTTAAAACACTAATATCTACATTAACAATACTAACCCACAGGTGAGCTGGACGGGTTTCCCGCTATGCATCTGTCAGTGTTCAGTGAGGCTCTGGGCTTTGGCATGAACTGGCAACTGGTCTGCCAGTCACACCCATCACAGACCCTCATCTGAGATCCACTTGGAAAGTCTCTGTTAGGAAATGGTTTGCCCTTGTGACTTAGCTCCAAAGGCTACAAATAGCCTGGGGTGATTTATGAAATAGTTGAATTCTTTGAAGGTAATCAGAAAGCGTTCTCATACCATCTAGAGTATGAAGTTTGCCTCCCAGCAGATGAATGAGGCTTAGGAAAACACACCAGTAAATGTACATATTGGTTCAGGTGAATGTCAGCAATTAATTCTGGTATATGACCTTTGGGTGAGGCCTTAGCGTCACTCTGTCCTTAGCATAAAGAGGATGAGCTATGAGTCTCACTCACCCTCCGTATTAATGGTAATTACCCAAAGAAAGTGCTCTGAATTGACAACTGGTTCAAAGAATGTGGTGATATTGGTTCGAAGGGAGGAGGAAACATATGAGTTAACCCTTGCAGAAATTTAGATACTTTAGGGTGTGAGAATACAGTACAATTTTGTATAGGTGCATGACAGGCTGATATTGTGGCCAAATGAACCATCAGTGAACTAAGTGAGGATCCAGGTTGTTTTAAAGACAAGAGATAGTCCAGCATGTCAGGAATGGAAGTTTGCAACCGATGATGATGGCGCTGAACATATGAATTTAAAGTGATATGTTAGTCTAGTAGAGGCGTTCCTGCTCTGAATCAAAATGTCCCAAACCTCTTCCAAACAGCTTCTGTCCACAAAGGCCAACCAACAAGGAACCAAGCTGTTAGATACAGAGACAACTGGTCTGGGGGAAGGACTAGACCATGCAGGGCTGTTTGCATGAGGGATGGCTGAACTGATAGATTCCTCAGCTCAGAGAACCACAATTGGCATAGCCAATCTGGTGCTGTGAATATCAGTCAGGCTTTGTCTTGTCTCACCTTCCTGAAGACTCTGGGAATTAGTGGGAATGGTGGGAAGGCATACAGCAGATGACTGCTCCAGTGAATCAAGAAAGCATCCAACATGGAGTCTGGAGAACGAAACATGATACTTTCTTCTTGCTGCTGGCAAAGAGATCTATGAGGGGGAACACCCCACTCCTGAAACACCTGAGGGAGAAGCATGTCCTTCAGAGCCCATTCGTGTATTGAGGTGCCCTTTCTGATGAGGTGGGTTACTAGATTGTTTTGCATGGGAAACGTTAATTCTGTCTGACATTTCCTAACTTCTGAATTGTTGGCTTTGCCACCTTAATGTTATTTGTTTGTAATTTTCTAATTAAAGAAAAAAAAACAGGGGAAAGCCAGAAATCCCTCTACATGGAAACATAGTGATCCCCAACATGCATCATCATTAGGTTTTGGACCATTAGAGCCACAGCACAAACCTCTACCACCTGATCTAATGGAGTAACTGGTAGCAATAGTAAGTTATCTTCTATGTGGATCAGCCACTAAAGAAGGGATGAGATACACATTCTGTCAGTGGGTTTCACACCTATTGGCTGAGAGCAGAGGAATATAGAGACTGCAAACTCCAGGGTTCTGAAGGGGAGTGTTTTCTAGTGGTTATCTGCCCCCCCCCCCCCCCGGGCCTCCAGCCTGCCTCAGTTTCTTTCTATTCCTATCTGACCGCCTTCCAGCTCCCGCTCTTGATCCAGTTCTAGTTCCTGTTCTTGTGCAAACCCTGTTCCAGCCCACTCCAGCCTTGTCTTTGCCCTAGTTCCAGCCCTGTTACTGATCTGCTCCAGTCCTGTCTCTGCCTCCTGACCCCACTCCTGGAACCCTCAGACGCTAATCGCTCGGCTTCGACTTTTGCCTTGTATCTGGACTCCAGCTACAGTACTGACTTGGCTTGTTGATGGACTCTGATCTCAGTTCTAACCCTGACCTGTCCCTGGTCCTGGTCCTGACCCTACATCTGGTGCCAACCTCTGCTCCAATCTCTAGGCCTGACTACTGGGGGCCAGTGCCTGACACACTGTGACTCAGACACCCCTCTGAGTCACAATTCTGTTCCTGCTTCTTCCTTGCTCTGTGAGCTGGCTAGAAACTTGCTGCTGGCTTATACCAGCAGCTAGTTACAACACCTCTGTGCCAGCTCAGCTGCTCTGACCAACAAGGGCTTGGTCCTGTGCCCACTGAAGTCAATGGCAAACCTCCTGTTGGTTTCAGTGGTGCAGGAACAGACTTCAGCCAGTCAAGAGTCTGTCCACCTCTTGCTCTTTCCTGCCCACCTCCACCAGGAAGAAAAAAGCAGCAGGGTGACCTGATAGCAAGTGTGAAAAATCGGGACGGGGGTGGAGGGGTAATAGGGACCTATATAAGAAAAAGCCCCAAATATCGTGACTGTCCCTATAAAATCGGGACATCTGGTCATCCTAAAAAGCAGACACATAGCACCTGCTCATTGCTATATACCTAGACCCAGGGCCTGGTAGCCAGTACATGGGTGCCAGAAGAATTCTTACTTAGGGTGACCAGACGTCCCGATTTTATCGGGACCGTCCCGATATTTCCTTGTTTGTCCCGCGTCCCGACCGACATGCGGTCGGGACAACCGGACAAACAAGGAAATGCCCCGAGCCTCGAGCCCGGAAGTGCTCGCGCCCCCCCCCCCTGCCCCGACTCCGCCCCCTCCTCCCCCGATTGGCTCCCTCCCCGAATCCCCGCCTCTTCCCCGGGCTCACCATTCCCCCTCCCTCCGCAAGTGCTGGAGGGAGGCCCGGGAGACTCAGAGGCAGCGCGGGGCCGGGGTGAGTAACAGTCCGGCCTGGCCCAGTGCAGGCAGGACTCGGGTGGTTGGGAGAGGAGGGGGGCGGCCCGCGGGGCCAGGCGACGGGGGAGGAAGCGGCCATGGCGCTCGGCGGCTCTGGCGCCCCCGAACCCCCCGAGCCGGGGCCTGCAGCAGCGCGTACGCTGGGCCCAGCCCCTGGCTAGGCACGTCTGGGCTGCCCAGCTGGTGCTATCGCGCGGTGGCCCCGGGGCGGAGGCATCGGCAGCCCAGCCCCGTTCGTTCCCCTGCGGGACGGGGGGGCTGGGGCCTGCTGCCCCCACTCCGGGGCCGCCGCGGGATAGCACCAGCTGGGCAGCAGCCCAGACGCGACTGGCCAGGGGCTGGGCCCAGCGTACGCGCTGCTGGGTCCCCGCAGCAGGCCCCGGCTCGGGGGGTTCGGGGGCGCCGCAGCCGCCAAGCGCCATGGCCGCTTCCTCCCCCGCGGCAGTGGGAGCTGCAGCAGCGGCTGCTCCCGAGTCCCGCTGCCCGGGGGGACAACAACAACAGCCGCCGCCTGGCCCCGCGGGCCGCCCCCCTCCTCTCCCTACCACCCGACTGAGTCCTGCCTGCTCGGGACCAGGCCGGACTCTTACTCACCCCGGCCCCGCGCTTCCCCTGAGTCTCCCGGGCCTCCCTCCAGCACTTGCGGAGGAAGTTTTTTTTTTTTTTTTTTTTTGGCCCCGCCCCCCGCCACGTCACCCCCCCCCCCCCCCCGCGTCCCGATATTTGTCTTTGGTGATCTGGTCACCCTATTCTTACTCCCCCATGTTGGCACATAATCAAAATCATACTCTAGTCTTAAAATCAAGGGAGGTGGGCACTTAGCACCTTGAAGGATCAGACCTATTGTCCGATACTTAAACAAAAGGTTCTGCTTAAAGAATCAGCATGTTGCCTTCCAGACTATTATAAGACGGTAGAAACTGTTCATCTGAGCTTTTTTATTAAAATAATTTTATTTATGCATAACAAAATTAGCTCAGTTAAATCATCATAATTCAAAGGTTCATAGACACAGCAAGGCTTATTCGGAGAAACAGGATTTGCTTCTCAGTGTAATACAGAGTTAAGTACACAGTGAAATAAAAACTAGCAGTGTCAGAGGAATACATTAAAAATGCCAGGCAAGCATGTACCATACTGGGTTAGGGCCTCTGAAAGACGACGCAGAATGTCCTCAACTCCCATTGTGGTCAGTGGATACTGAGGGTGTGCAGTACCTGGCAGCATCACTTCCTTATCCTGTTAATGACTAACTAGCGCGAACTCCATCTATTGCTTTGTCATATTAAACACACAAAGGTAAAATACACCACGTGAAGGCCCCAGTCCAGCAGAGCACTTAAGCACATGTTTAATATTAACAGGATTGCTCACACACTTAAAATTAGCTTGTTAATGTTTATAACATACTTAGAATGTGAAAGCCACAAGAAATACTAAATCTTGTTGTCATCATGTTCATGGAGTTTAATCCCTTTTAAATGCAAAATGTTTGCAATTTGGCAGTTTGATTTATTTTTATTTATTTTCATTTTTTAAAATGACTTCAGTGCTAGCCAGAGGGACAGTCCTGGAGAACCAATGTCCTCTGTAGAGCCACAGAACAGGCCAAGCACCAGCAGTGACAATGCAAGTTTTCCCACACTGTCTTGCTAATGTGCTTCATATCCTCACATAGAAGGATCAACCCTTGAAGAGAGGAGAGACCATTCAATCTCAACTGTGTGGCAATACTGCATCCACATGATTCATTTGTATTTCTATGTTAAAGTGTCCAAAAACATGCTAGGTGCTTTCCTGAACGCACACGAATAGTAGTCCCTTAACCAGAGAGCTTACATTCTAATTCTTACTCCTACGGCTTTAGAATGGTAGAATGAATTATCTGCAAGGTCAGATCTACTACATGTCTGTCTAACCAACTATCAGCCCATGGGGATTTTTATGGCTGTTAATTATTCATATTCATGGATTAAAGGCAGGAAGGGAACATTAGATCATTCTAGTCTGACCTCCTGTATGACAATGTATAAAATATTTTGTGTTTTGGACTGGGACTTCAGTGTGGCCAGGATTTTACTCCTTGTTTTTTAAATCCCCCATGACTTGTTCCAGCCTCCACCTTCTCTTTGTTTCCTTTCTCATTCTCTCTGTTCATCTAGCAGATAGAGTAAATCCTCTTCTCAATACAATGTTCCCACTACTTATTCAAGAGCCCTTTCTCTCTAGTGGACAATCTTTCCTGCATTTCTCTCCTTCACTAATTCTCCATCAGTTTTCAAACCACATCTGCAAATAGATTTTTTCCTCCTTTTCCTATACCTCCTAATTCCTCTCTCCCACTTTGGTTATTTACGTGAGGGCAATATCTTGAGATTTTGGAGCATAATACAATTATTTTAGCTATTTAAAAATGTGTATATGACAACAAAGGAGAGAATTTCACCTTTGATTTGCATGAACAAAAGATCTTTAAAAAATCATGTACACCAATATAAAATCATGAAAAAACATTAAAATCAACAGTTGCAACATTGTGCAAAGAACACACAGGGCATCCTTCCTAGTTCTCATGTTTATGGATAACATTTCTCTCTCAATATTTGGTAATAGAGATATAATCTTAATTAATATTTACTCTTTATAACACAGTTTTTGTGCAATATCAAAGAATGCATTTTCACATTTAATAGCGGACACAGAATCAAACTTTAAAATAGTTAATAAAGTTCTGGCAGTTCCTCAATGATAATGCACATTGTGGTTGCTTCTGAATAAGCAGCCAAAGGAGTAGAGTGTTAAACTATTTTGAGTCAGTTTCATTTTCCTGAAATGAATGGTTATGTCTTTATCTTTATAATTGGCAGAATGTATTTCAGGCTCATTAATTGTGAAGTCAAGTTTTTATTTTTAACTGCAGGACTTGTGTATGATTAGTTACAAGGAGAGATGTAATGGTCTAAGATCCTACAACAATCTTACGACTGATTGCACCAGGCAAAGTGTAAATGAAAAGCACCAAGAAGATCATCAGAATAATCAGAATCAGCGCAATGATGATGTACTTCTTGTAATTTCTCCAGATGAGGTGATACAAACACTTGAAAGGATTTACAAACCAGGAGAAGGAAGTGTCTGGGCGGCTGAAGGGAAGGAAAGAGAGAGAAAATTGGTAAGGCAAGATCTAGACATTTCCAAAAGATATTACGTTATAAAAATCATGCTGTGTAAAACATATCACATACAAAAGGACCTTTTAACACCTTGGACTTCACTAAAAGTTCTTAATACTCAGAGCACTTCTGAAAATGCTAAGCATCTTTGGATCACTCAACAGTCCATCATGAATGGTGCAGAGAAAGTGAATGGGGGGTGCATTATTTACCTCTTGACATAACACAAGAACCAGGAGTCACCCAGTGAAATTAACAGGCAGAAGGTTTTTCTTCACACAAACAACCTGTGGAACTTGTTGCCAGGGGATGGTATGAAGGCCAAAAGTATAACAGGGTTTAAAAAGGAATTAGATAAGTTCATGGAGGATAGGTCTGTCAATGGCTATTAGCCAAAATGGTCAGGGACGCAAGCCCATATTCTGGGTGTCCCTAGACCTCTGACTGCCAGAAGTTGGGACTGGACAACAGGGGATGGATCACTCAATGATTGCCCTGTTCTGTTTATTCCATCTAAAACGTCTGGCACTGGTCTCTGTGGGAAGACAGGATACTGGAGTTGATGGATCATTGGTCTGACCCAGTATGGCCATTCTTCTGTTTTTAACTTCCACATCTCATAGTACATACCCCACGTGCCACTGTGAAGAATGAACTGTATATTTTGCATTTCATAGCTATGCAAAGTAGGACAAATCTTGGGGGGTCCTAATTTACATATTAACCCACAGCAAGCTTTAAATGTGACATTTAGATGTCCCGTGCTTCTTGGGCCTGACCCAAAGCCCAGTGGAAAGACTCCCATTGACATCAGTTGCTTTAGGATGAGAATCCTAGTGAGTAGCCACTACAAATAATTTGCTTTCCTGGTTATAGTCACATTGCTAAACTTTTCAAACACGTATGGCACATATGAGTCAGTCCTGGCAGAGTGCTGGGAAGCCACAGAATGCAATCCACTCACATGCAGTTTTAAAATCTGGGTCTTGACCAAACATTATTTGGGAATCTCTGGCCACCAAACCCCAAAGGCCAGATTGTGGTTGTTTTTCGTAAAGGTGCACAGGGGTGGGAAAGGTACAATGAAACTTTCCACTATGGAGGGGGCAACCAGAGCTGGAATCCGAAATTCTTCTGCGTGCAGGGATGCTTTTTCCTGCCCCACCACTACAGCACACTTATCAAAAGAGGTAGGACCACGGCCCTGATCCTCTTCATGCTGCCCAGCAAAGCTGACTGGCTGCAGAGAAAAGTGCAAGTCACACGCAACCAAGAGACAGTGTAGGAGCCATCTCCCCCACTGCATGCTGGGGAGCTCTGGAAGACATTGTGCCTCTCTGATTTTAAAGGCCTTACCTCAGGAATGAACTTGGCCAGTGTCTGTCAGTTGTGAATAATGGGACTATTCAGAGAGCAAAATACTATTTGGCATAATTTGAGGTAACAGAGTATGTCCTTTTGAGATATTGCGTATTGATCCTATACCAAGTATACCCCAAGGTTGCAGAGATATTACAATAAGGGAAATAAAATTAAAATGCTATATCGTAATGAGTGTTGTCTGCATATTTTTTCATAAAGCTGTTGAAGTCTTGTAAATAATCTCATGGTCACCCACAAATGCCATCCTGCTAGAAGATCAGAAAATCTGGAAGCTCAATTGAACATCTTTTTGATGGAGAGAGTGAAATTCTTCACTGGTTAAAATTACCACTTGGAATAAGATTTTTAAAATCTTTTGTAGTAGGGAATCTCATTTCACATTCCTTGTCTTTCCATAGCTCATCGCTATAACAGAATTAACTGCATAAACCTAAACTGATTACATGAATGTTTTTCAGATACAAAAACCTCAACTGGAAATTTTTTGAGTGTGGTGGAATTTGGTTAGATAAAACGTTCATTCTGGACCTTTTGCTTTGTGAAAGGACTTTAAAAAAACCTTACACAGTCTTATGTTGAAAAATAGGTAGCCTCATTCTTTGGCTGTGAAATTCAATAAGTGAATATAGATGTGATAAAATTGTACCATTCCCATATGGCCAGATTTCCAAAGTCAAGTGTGCACAGTCATTGGCATGTGTCTAATTTATGCATACAAATACCCAGACATACACACACAAATCAGATTTGTGGATTCCTTCACGTATGGGCAAAGAATCCCTCACATCTAATATTGAGAAGCAACCCCTTAGATGTATAGGTTAGCAATGACAGGCATAGCAGATATTGATTAACATAACAATTGTGAAGCATTAGCAAATATTAATTATTTAAGCCTAACAATATTCCTGTCAGATACTTTAGGTAAATATCATTACTCCACATTTTTATATCTGGGTAAACGGAGATTCTGCTGGAGTTACATAAAAAGACAGTACCAGCGATAGAAGCAGACACAAGGAGCACTCCTGTTAAATTCCTTGCTCTAACCACTATACCAGCTTTCTTATCTCACTGTGATAAGTGAATATGCTCCTACTCACTTGGGTTTCTCCAAAGGCTCAGGTTCCTTCCGAGCTTTCCCTACAGGACTCTTCTCAGCTTCCTCTGCAGTGACTAAATGGAATTCAGCTTCCACTTTGCCCTACATCAGAGAGTAAATTTTGATTAATATCTGTTCAAATATTTAATCCAGAGTTATTAAACAATAACCACCCATTAACCAGTTAGCACCCATGAGACATTCACAAAAATAGATATGCCTAGTTTAAGATTAGTTGACTGAATAATAAATAACTATATTCATTAATAGTGTGCTGGTTAAATTCAAGAATTGACAACCACAAACACTGAGAAGCAATTCTTAATTTACCTTCCTTAGTTATTATGAAGAACCTATAACAATGTAATTTGATAAGGCTCACCCCCTAAATGCTAATACTGATAAAAATCATGTCTATTGGACCTTCTCATGAAGTTATGTCACTTGAATTATTAATGTTCTTTTTAATAACAACCACAGCTTCAGTCATGTAAAGTTAGGTTGTCCTACATGAATGTTACAATATATAATATTACTGCTCAGCTGATCTCTGTGAGATTAGTAGTTTTCTGTCTCTTTGTAAGGTGCCTATCATCAGAATATCTGTACATGAGAGAGGCACTTCTAGTAATCTTAGATTGCTCATCTTAGTCATTAGTGATCTGCTTACAGTGAGCTCCCCAGCTTTGATGAAAGGCCACCATCCTCTGACACGCTTTTGCTGAAATATGGATATCTTGTTTTCTTTACTTGTTGCTGTTACCATGCCTACGTCACAACTCTTGGCAGACTTGGCTGCTCGAGGAAATTCATTCAGTTTCATTTCAAGGGAGCCTGGAGAAAAATATACCATCTCTTAGACATTTCAGATGTAACCACAATCAAAGAACAACCAATTAATTCATACATAGCCCAGCTTGGACACAACAGTAAACTACTCTGAGATCATATTTGTAGCTAAATATCATCTGCATGTATGACCCCCATGTCTGTAGTATCTGAGTGCCTAATGGTTCGCTTTGCTACTAAACACATGGCTCTTATTTAAATACACCTAGATAATTGCTATCCAAACTGTTACTCAGCAAATACCCCAATACCTCTTCCAAGGATCTGAGCAGTAGTTCTCAAAGATATTGGCAAAGCAACAGTGTGCACTCTGAAGGGACACCAAGGCTTTTGAAAAACATCATCAGAAGTTGGACAGATCAATCTGCCATAATAAATGAGGATTTTTAACTCTCTTATTCAGACAGGCAAAGAAAGGTGATGTAGAACATTTGTTATTGATT
This sequence comes from Chrysemys picta bellii, assembly GCF_011386835.1. NCBI lineage: Eukaryota > Metazoa > Chordata > Testudines > Emydidae > Chrysemys > Chrysemys picta. Next base: position 269,338,895 of record NC_088792.1, on the reverse strand, counting down.
TGTCTAGATTTTATTTTTGTTTCTATCTGTGTATGTTATAAAATCAGTATAAACGGAGCAGTGAACAGGAAGACAGCAAACATGAGTTCCTAAGGGAGTTCCCAGAGAGAGTAGGATAACAACACCCTGTCAGGATCCAGCAAGACTGGTCAAGATTTTCAAAAGTGATTAGTCATCTGGGGTGCATCCGTTTTTTGGGTGCCTGACATGAGACACTTCAAAAGGTCCTGATTCTCTGAAGTAAGGGTCTCAGCACGTTCTGAAAATTAGGTCTCTTTTAGTGTCACAAATTGGACATTCAGAAATGGAGGCACCTGAAATCAGGTTTTTGAAAACCGTGGCCACCATGGCTAGAGAAAGCTGTCCTAGTGCATACGTTTGATGTGGAAAGCCAAGCAGTCTAACGCAGATGGTGTGCAATACTCATGTAGTTCAGGGCATCTCAATACCAGAAAGATGTTGACTCATCAAAAGGAATTCATGGAAGAGAAATAAAAATGGTTAAGGGAGTGAAGAAAATAACTTACAAGGGGAGATTAAAAGGACTAAATGTGCATGGTCCTCCCATCTTCCCAGTTGGATGCAGGACTGATAGGGATGATCCACTTCCCATTGACTCATGGAGCTAGAAAGCTTCCAAAACACCCTTTACTTTCTCCATCTCTCCTTTTCTTCTGCCCAGTTCAGTCCCTTTCATGTTGTATCATGTCACATTTAAACTGAAAGCTCTTCAGGGCAGGGACTGGAGGTGAAATCCTATCCCTAGTGAAGTGAATGAGAGTTTTGTCATTGATTTCAGTGGGGCTAGGATTTCACCTCAGGTCTTTATTGATTTGAGGTACCACATTTTAGGTACTCAGAAAACAACAACAACCACCAAGCAATAATACAAGAAGAATGCCTTGCTACCTTTAGAGCACAGTGCAACACAGACCAGCTTGCACTAGCCCTTCCTGAGCATCATCTCTCTCACACACATCCACCAAACCAAAACCCCATGAATCTACAACCTAATCTCCTGAGGCTGGAGTAGAACCATAGAATCATGGAAGTGTAGGACTGGAAGGGACCTCAACAGGTCATCTAGTTCAGTTCCCTGCACTCAAGGCAGGACTACGTAGTAACTAGACCATTCCTGAAAGGTGTTTGTCTAACCTCTTCTTTAAAACCTCCAAAGATGGAGATTCCACAACCTCCCTAGGCAATTTATTCCAGTGCTTCCACCCTGACAGATAGGAAGATTTTCCTAAAGTTCAACCTAAACCTCCCTTACTGCAATTTTCACCCTCCTCCTTGTAACAGGCTTTTCACAGAATCATAGAATTATAAGACAGGAGGGGATCTTGAGAGGTCATCTAGTCCATTCCCCTGCATTCATGGTAGGACTAAGTATTATCTAGATCATCCCTGACAGATGTTTTATGTACTTCAAAACTGTTATCATAGTCTCCCTCAGTCTTCTCTTCTCCAGACTAAATAAACACAATTTTTTCAATCTTCCCTCATAGGTCATATTTTCTAGACCTTAATCATTTTTGTTGCTCTGCTCTGAACTTTCTAGTATTTGTCCACACCTTTCTTGAAATATGGCACCCAGAACTGGACACAATACTCCAGCTGAGACCTTATCAGTGCAGAGTGGAATGGAAGAATTATTTCTCATGTCTTGCTTACAACACTCCTGCTAATACAACCTTGAATGATGTTCGCTTTTTTTGCAACAGTGTTACACTGTTGACTTATATTTAGCTTGTCCACAACATCCCTTTTGGCAATGTTCTTTCCTAGGCAGTCATTTCCCGTTTTATGTGTGTGTAATTGATTGTTGCTTCCTAAATGAACTACTTTGCATTTGTCCTTATTGAATTTTATCCTATTTACTTCAGACCAATTCTCCAGTTGGTCCAGATCATTTTGAATTTTACTCCTATCCTCCAAAGCACTTGCAACCCCTCCCAGCTTGGTATCGTCCACAAACTTTATAAGTGTACTTTCTATGCCATTATCTAAAACATTGATGAATATATTGAACAGAACTCAACCCAGAACTGGTCCCTGTGGGACCCCACTCGTTATGCCCTTCCAGCTTGCTTGTGAACCACTGATAACTACTCTCTGGGAACAGTTTTCAACCAGTTGTGCATCCACCTTATAATAGCTTCATCTTTGCTATATTTCCCTAGTTTGTTTATGAGAAGGTCATGACAGACAGTATCAAAAGCCTTACTAAAGTCAAGATATACCACATCTACCGCTTTCCCCCCATTCACAAAGCTTGTTACCCCGTCAAAGAAAGTTATTAGGTTGGTTTGACATTATTTGCTCTTGACAAATCCATGTTGACTGTTACTTATCACCTTATTATCATCTAGGTGTTTGTGAATTGATTGCTTGGTTATTTGCTCCATTATCTTTCCAGGTACTGAAGTTAAGCTGACTGGCCTGTAATTTCCCGGGCTGTCCCTATTCCCTTTTTTAATAGATTGACACTACTGGCACCATGCAAAAGTCTGAAGGTCCTGTATTAGATGCCTACCTACTACAGTAACTAGAGCAATATATATATGTAGATGAGACAGAGATATATAGATAAGTAAGAGAGAGGAGGGAGACAAAGTGCATTTGTCTAAATGATATTTATAGTGCATAGGAGAGAGGAATACGATATTTGAAGCATGTTAAAACTAAGGAGAGGAATTGTTTTGGGTGGTTTAAGGAGTAATGGAATGAACTGGAGTAAAAGATACTTTGGGATGAATATCAGGAAATATTTCCTAACAGTGACCTGTGTTAGTCTGGAATCTTTGTAGTGGAAACTCAGCCACCAGAGCAATTTTATTCTCAACTGTACAAAGCACTTGAGAACATACTCCTGGCAAATAAGATGAAAATCCTGCATTGTCAGGGAGATACTGATTGGCCTAAATACACTCTTTTCATTGAAGATTTCTAGACTTTGGTCCATATTAAGTAATGCCTGACATTATAGAAAAATGTGACCATCATTTAAACATGGGGGTGGGTTGAGTGGGACAACTTTTAATCAGCCTCCAAAAATATGCCACTCAGACCCATCCATTTGTGTAGCCAAAACCATATATGTGTTAGGCATTCTAGCCGTTAAGTGGATTCATGGAAGGCAACTGATAATTGTGCCTTAGATACCTCCTTCAACACTTTTTTACAAAATAAAGGTCTATGAAGATTTTGGCTGAAGTTCAGTTGGCTTCACTGTTTGCTTACCCAAGAAATCATCAGAAGAAAGTCTTTCAAAGTCCCAAACTTGGAGCACTAGCACTGCTGGCATTTTGCGTTCTGTCTTTTCCAAGGAAAATATGTTTTCTTTCTTACTGACCACCATTTGTTTCTCAGCTGGGAGATAGTGGAATGGAAACACAAAGCGCCAGTTGAAGTTCCCTTCTCCAGTCAAGGAGTTGTAATGCACATCTGTCTCCTGTTTGTCATCTTCCAGTCCCTTTAACCACCTATAGCATGCACACAGGTGAATACAGTAAAGTTAATAGGGAAGCTGTATCGTGGGTATTCAAATTCAATTACAGTAATTTTTATTTATCAATCCTTTCTTTCATAATCAATGTTAGTAGAGCAACTGGAAGGCTTAGGTGGTGGCTAATATCTAAAACACCATTCAAATGTGGCTCAGGCTTCCAGTGACTGAAAATCACTATCAAAAGTTTAGAGGGATAATGTGAGTTCTATTTAGATCAGACTTGAAAAATTCTAATTTCCCATTCACCACTGGCTAATCATTAAAAATATTTTTATGGGCAAGCAAACTAACATGAGTGTTTTCATTATCAATCACCACGATAAAAGGTATATGAGTAGATTTTGTTCCTTAGCTGGTAGATTTCCTGACAGTCTCAGATGCTGATTTAGGTACTTGATGTTAGAACCAAAATTATTTGTATCTGCAAGTGCTCTAGAGTGAAGGATGTCAGGTGTAAGCATGGCTGACTCGTTTCTCAAAAAAAAATTCTGGTTTGTTCTGGTTTTTTGATGCATCGTAAACAATGTATCATGTACAAAGAAATATTACAAAAAATCCATATTGTGCTTCTCAAAAATACATATCTTTTGGAGGTACCCATTCATTTATGAATGTATCTACTTGGTTTTTAGTTCTGCAGATGATTGTCTATCATTTCTAATCAATATTTAAAAATTTGCACCACATCCAAAAAAGTTAACCAGTACTCATGAGTGGCAATATTATAAAAAGGCGATTCAAAAATATGAACAGTCTCAAAGATGGTATTAAGGACATAAGAACGGTCATACTGGGTCAGACCAATGGTTCCTCTAGCCTGGTACCCTGTCTTCCAACAGTAGCAATGCCAACTGCTTCAGAGGGAATGAACAGAACAGGGCAATTTTTGAGTGATCCATCCCTGTCATCCAGCCCCAGCTTCTGGCAGTTAGAGGTTAGGGACACCCAGAGCATGGGGTTGCATCCCTGACCATCTTGACTAATAGCCATTGATAGACCTATCCTCCATGATCTTATCTAGTTATTTTTGAACCAAGTTATAGCTTTGGCATTCACAATATCTCCTGGCAATGAGTTCTACCGGTTGACTGTGTGTTGTGTAAAGAAGTATTTCCTTTTGTTTGTTTTAAATCTGCTGCCTATTAATTTCATTGGGTGACCCCTGGTTCTTGTGTTATGTAAAGGAGTAAATAACACTTCCCTATTCACTTTCTCCACACCATTCATGATTTTATAAACCTCTATCACACACCACCTTTATCATCTCTTTTCTAAGCTGAAAAGTCCCAGTGTTTTTAATCTCTCCTCAAGCTGTTCCATACTCCTAATCATTTCTGTTGCCTTTCTCTGTACCTTTTCCAAATCTAATGTATCTTTTTTGAGATGGAGCAACTAGAGCTGCACGCAGTATTCAAGGTATGGGTGTACCACAGGTTTATATAGTGGAATTATTATATGTTGTCTTATTATCTATCCCTTTACTAATGGTTCCTAACATTCTGCTAGCAGCTGCACATTGAGTGGATGTTTTCTGAGAACTATCTACGACGACTCCAAGATCTCTTTCTTGAGTGGTAACAGCTAATTTAGACAATGTAATTTGTACATTTTGTCTGTACAATTGGAATTATGTTTTCCAATGTGCATTACTTTGCATTATCAATAGTGAATTTCATCTGCCATTTTGTTGCCCAGTCACTCAGTTTTGTGAGTCCCTTTGTAACTCCTCACAGTCTGCTTTGGATTTAACTATCCTGAGTAATTTTGTAATTTTGCAGCAGTGTAATAGCGACAGAAAAGATAAGCTATAAAATGCTAATGAAAAATTCTTCACACACACTCTTCCCTGCCATTCACTCACACACATACTCCGGTTTCAGAGTAGCAGCCGTGTTAGTCTGTATCTGCAAAAAGAACAGGAGTACTTGTGGCACCTTAGAGCCTAACAAATTTATTTGAGCATAAGCTTTCGTGGGCTACAGCCCACTACACATACTCCAGTCAACAAATATCTGGTCAGAATGGATTTCCCACAGGAATCTCCTATGATACTTCTCAATTTTTTTATTACTAACTTCACTAAGCTGGTTATAATTTCTCTCAACGCATTATCTATCACCATTCTGTATCCCTATAAGCCAGGGGTGCTGGAACAATTTGTATAGTGGGGGTTCTGAGCGCCATTGAAGCAAACTGTAAACCCTGTATGTGATGGAAACCACTTAAAGCCCAGGGGTGCGGCAGCACCCCCAGCACCCCTATTTCCAGTACCTATGCTATAAGCCCTTCAAGTTTAAAATGCTGTAGGCATTTGCATTTAACCCATGAAGTTTTGGACTTGATTCTCTACTCACACCAAGTGAATGGCGCTACTCCTGATTTTACTCTGTGTGAGTAGTGAATTAGGTCTAATGAGTCTATATTTAAAGGTGAAAGAGGACTAACTAGTTTCCAGAATGGCTGGCTATTTTTGGCACACAGTCACAGCAAATTATCAAGATCCCAGAAATGTCTCACAAGGAGAACAGCCTTGTTAATACAACCCCATAAGTTTTGTGACTCTGGTCTTTGATGGATGGCTTGAATCAGATATTAATGGTCCTCTCAAGGAATAAATGAAGAGACACAAAAAGTGATATCCAGATGAACGCACCCTTTTACATAGATGTCACTTGATTTTTGTCCTGTGAAGATATTCTCATCCTCTAAAATTACATCTTCTGTATTCCAGATGATTACTCTCAATTCATAACTGAAAAAGAAAGAAACCAACATTTTGTATATTTCAGTTCATGGTAGCAAAAGGCCTTCCAGTTAATTTCTCTTCCTGAGTACACATAGGGCCTGAGTCTAATCAGACACTGGTATGAATCAGTAGCAATTTCCTTAACATAAAGTGTGTTATGTTGATGTAAAACTGGTCTGAAGAATGGGATCAGAATCAGACTCCTTGTGTCTATTGGAGTCTCTTGTGATATAACAGAATTAGGGGCTGTTCTCTTAGCTCATGAGACTGCAGAGTGACAGTAAGTGTCGCCGGCAGCCTCGGAACAGTGGAAAATTCCTCGCTGGTTGTTTGCCTATGTTCTTTTTTAATTCTGATCACAAAAATACTGCAATGAAATGGCTAGACTGGACTGAACAACATCATCTGAGCATCCACAAAATACTGAGTAACTTGCCAATGAGGGCAAAACCCATTTAGGCAGACAGGGGGGTGTCTCCTTTTCAGAGATTTTCTTGTTGACAATATATGATATTGGGTGTAATCTAGTACATGAAAAAGGAGGGAAAATGCTGTTCCGAAACACCTTTAGGGAGCATGGATAAATCTAACGTCCAGGAGAGACATTTTATAGCAGCATCCAGCAATGGGAATGAACTCCACTGTGCTCTTTTCACTTTGAATACACATGTATGCTTGTAGGTGCTGGAAGCCTTAGCAACATGCATATCTACCTATTTGTCTTGCACCATTTTTGTGCACCTTTCTTCAGGCTAATCGGCGTACAGCATCTTCCAAAGCCAAGGTCTCTTGCAGAAATCTAAACCACTCTGATGATTAACATTTCAACAACGTTTGTCTATGTTTCTATAGAGTGCCGCATGGCAGCAACATTTTGTTCTTGCAAATATTATTAGGTGCAAATCTTTCTGGTTTGAAAAATTCACAGCTGATAAATAGCCTCACATAAAATCCTTGTATAAAGAAAGCACTTGTTAGACAGTCTCCTTTTTGGTCAAAATATGGACTTTACTTAATTTGGCACAGACAGGAGCAAAGTGTTATTTTTTTATAGCATCGTCTTTAGTTTGAACATAAATAATGCACACACTGCGTCTGTGTTCCAGACATAAAAATTACCTGACAAAGCCCTTATTAAAATATCTCAAGGTGCATTTGGGATGAGCCATGAATTCTCCTAGTCATTTATTATCTATCAGACACTAACCACTAGGTTGACTCATTTAGTGCAATGTCAGAGTAGGATATATATCTGCCTGAAATTACAGAGACGCTTACTATTCCAAACAAATCTCTCTCTGCAACCTCCTTTTGTGCTTCTTGACCTCATTCTTGCCCAAAGTAGTGAAAATCCCTCAGGTACAATAATATGAGAGGGAAGATCTTGACCAACGATCAAGTACTTTATGTATGTGAGAGAGCTAAAATGACATAGAGACTAAATTATAACTTTGGAGTTAGCGTTCAGTGGAGGGATAATAACTTTAAGACTCACTGCAGCTGCCCCTTGTACTCTAGTCTTTTTAGCACTGTTGAATGAATCACATGAAGTCTTTAAATCAAGATTGGATGTTTTTATAAAAGATATGCTATAGCTCAAACAGAAATTATGGATTGATGCGGAAATTACTGGTAAGGTTCTAAGTCCTGTATGTAACACTGACTGACCCCAGTCGTCGGTGGGCGGGATCGAACCTGGGATCTCTAGAGCTTAGTCTATGAGCCTCTATTGTATGAGCTAAAAGCCACATGGCCCTTAGCTATGGCTGTAGTAGACTCATTAATCTTTAAGTGGGTCTTGGTGCCACTAGAGCAGACAGAACACCACACCCAAGAGGTGTGTGGGTTACATGTATTATGCAGGAGATCAGACTAGATGATCATAATGGTCCTTTCTGGCTTTAAAATCTATGAATCTATGGCATTGTTTCTCAGTTTAAATAATATTTTGCAAGTACATTTCTTACCAGACATTGGGTCTTATTTATATGGCCTCGCAGTGCGGACTACAGGGGTGTGAACCACAGCATGCGCTGAAGTGTTGTGCATACAGACTCTGCTAGCACGAACCAAAAGGTACCTACTTCATGTTAACGCAGTCCTGTTTGAAATGAGACTATGTTAACACCAACTAGATCCCTTTTAGTTCATGCTAGCAGGGTGTACATGGGGCAGTTACAGCACAACACTTCAGGGTGTGATGAAATGCACACCCCGATCTTCCACACTGTGGGGGTCATGCAGACAAGCCCTTTTGAAAGATTCAGTATTTGCAGGATGATGCCAGTACATTGACAGCACAACAGAAATGCACCCTGAATTACCCTTTGGGTTTCCTTGGTGAAATATCAACAGGTGGTCCCGGCGGAGGCATATCTTTGGGAAACATGTCCACCCACATCTGCACACGACCCTTTAAGAAAAGAAATAAGCAATATTGTCACCCACCTTTAATGAGAATTTTAAAGAGCACTAAAATTTAGTGCTAACTTCAAAAGGCTTCACAAGCAAATTTTCTTCTAGAAATACCAACCAGGTCATTACAGTATTTGTGGCTGCTCTGTGTATTTTTCATATACAGAATCTATATCAGTGGTATGTGATCACATCAAGAATCAACATTTCAGCCAGTGGTCCCAGAGCAGCACCTTATTTTAGGATTTTGTGGTTGGTTCTTTGGACTTCCCCTCCCTACACTAAAGTTATTCATTTGTGTTGGGGCCTGGTGCATCACTGCTGTCTGCCTCCCATCCTGCACGGTGTGCTGTAACCTGCAATAGAATTGGCTTGCTCCAAACCCCAGTCTTGTGATTGTCCTGTAACTCATATGAACAGTTGGGAAACCTCCCTGCTGATACATCTTCACTTCTATTTCTACTTATTTTATTACATGTGTTTATACAGGGCCAGATGTTTATCTGAGAGCTAAACCAGAACCATGTTTCTATTTCTATAGCCAAACTCAAACTTGATCCTGCTGTAGGATTCTGATATGTTCAGAAGTTTAACATTTTCACTTGCTTTGCACTCTTGGGTTCCTAACAGCGCAGGACATGGTGAAACGCCTTTTCGTAACTGTTGTTCTTCGAGATATGTTGTTCACATCCATTCCAGTCAGGTGCATGTGTGCCGCATGCACAGTCGTTGGAAAGTTTTTCCTTTAGCAGCTCCAGTTGGGTCAGCTGTGGAGCCCCCTGGAGTGACACCTTCATGGTACTCAATATATGACCCTGCCGACCCAACCTGCCTTCAGTTCCTTCTTGCCGGCTACTCCAACAGAAAGGAAGGAGGGTGGGTATTGGAATGGATGTGAACAACACATCTCAAAGAACAACAGTTACGAGAAGGTGAGTAACCGTTTTTTTCTTCTTCAAGTGCTTGTTCACATCGATTCCAATCAGGTGACTCCCAAGCTCTCCCCTGGAGGTGGGGTCGGAGTTAAGGAATCTCTGATTGGAGCACCGCTCTGCCGAATGCTGCATCATCTCTGACATGCTGGGTGACAACACAGTGAGTGGTAAACATATGCACTGATGACCAGGTTGCAGCTCTGCAGATCTCTTGAATGGGGATCTGGGCCAGGAAAGCAGCTGACGAGGCTTGTGCCCTTGTGGAGTGTGCTGTAATATCTGGGCTGGGACCTTAGCTCGTAGCATGTGCGGATGCAGTCCGTGATCCAGGAAGAAATGCATTAGGAAGAGACCAGGAGCCCTTTCATCCGGTCTGCCACCACCATGAATAGTTGGTTCAATTTCATGAAAAGCTTAGTGCGCTCGATGTAGATGGCTAGTGCACACCGGACATTCAGTGAGTGAAGCCTCTGCTCCCGTGCACCGGTATGAGGCTTAGAATAAAAGACCGGTAGAAAAATGTCTTGGCTAGTATGAAATTGGGACACCACCTTGGGAAGGAAGGCTGGGGGAAGCCTGAGTTGAACCTTGTCCTTGTGGAAGACCGTGTAGGGTGGGTTGGAGGTTAGCTCGGACACCCTCCTAGCTGATGAAATGGTGACCAGGAATGCCACCTTCCACAACAAATACAGATGGGAGCAAGTAGCCAGCGGCTCAAAAGGGGCCCCCATTAGTCTTGAGAGGACCATATTAAGGTCCCATGCAGGCACAGGTTGTCGAGCCTGTGGATATAATCTTTCCAGACCCTTGAGGAAACGCCCTACCATGGGGTTGGTGAACACAGAACACCCCAACTCTCCCAGGTGGAAGGCAGAGATAGCAGTGAGGTGTACCCTTATGGATGACCCTGCCAGGCCCTGTTGTTTCAAGTGTAAGAGGTACTCCAGGACGAGTGGTATAGGCACCTGGAGTGCAGGTGTGAAATGCTGGGCACACCAGCAAGAGAACCTTTTCCACTTAGATAGATAAGTGGCCCTGGTGGATGGTTTTCTGCTGCCGAGCAGAACCTTTCTTACACGTTCCAGGCACCAGAGCTCCGTTGGTTTTAACCATGAAGCTTCCAAGCCGTGAAATGGAGGGACTGGAGATCTGGGTGGTGACAGCAACTGTGGTCCTGTGTGATCAGATCGGGGTAAAATGGTAACACGATCGGGATGTCCACTGACAGCTGCAGAAGCATAGTGTACCAATGTTGGCAGTGCCATGCTGGAGCCAGCAGGATTACCTTCACCTTATCTCTGCAGATCTTGAGCAGCACCTTGTGCACAAGTGGAACTGGTGGAAAACCATACATGAGGTGTTCTCCCCAGGGTAGCAGGAACATGTCCGATATTGAACGCGGGCTGTGTTTCTGGAAGGAGCAGAACATTGGGCACTTTCTGTTGCTCTGGGTGGCAAACAGATCGACCTGGGGAAACCCCCACCTTCGGAAGATGGAATGTATGACATCCAGAAGGATGGACCACTTGCAGTTGCAGAACGATCTGCTGAGGTGGTCCGCCAGTTAGTTTTGCACTCCCAGGAGATAGGACACGTCCAGGTGAATGGAGTGGGCTATGCATAGCTGGACAGCTTCCCAGAATAGGGGGGAGGAACAAGCTCCACCCTGTTTGTTGATGTAGAACATGGCAGTGGTGTTGATGGTCATCACTGCCACACACTGACCTTGTAGTTGGGACAGGAAGGTGTGTCAGGCTAGCTGCACTGCTCGGAGCTCCTTGATATTGATATGGAGTGAGAGCTCGTCCTGCGACCATAGGCCCTGCGTTCGGAGATCTCCCAGGTGAGCGCCCCAACCCAGAGATGACGCGTCCGTTACTAGGGACAGAGAGTGCTGTGGGCTGTTGAAGGGAATGCCTTCACAGACTGTCCAAGGGTTGAGCCACCAACAGAGGGACTTGAGTACATGCTCTGGCACTGACACCACTGAGTCCAGGCTGTCTTGCGCTGAGCGATAGATCGAAGCGAGCCACACCTGGAGTGGTCTGAGCCTCAGTCTGGCATGTCTGACCACGTAAGTGCAGGGTGTCATGTGGCTGAGGAGACTCAGGTATTCCCTTGCTGTTGTGGTGGGGTATCACTTGAGGCTTTGGATAATGTCTGTCATCACTTGGAATCGTGCCTCTGGCAGGACTGCCCTTGTTTGCCCCGAGTCGAGCACCATCCCAAAGGGTCAGTGACAAGGTCGACTTGTTCACGTTGAGGAGGAGTCCCAGCTTCTCGAAAGTAGCTCTGACTAGTCGGACTTGAGACTCCACCTGCTCCCTGGAGAGCCAGTCGTCGAGATAGGGATATGCCTGAACCTGTCTCCTGTAAAGAAAGGCTGCGACCACCGACTTGCACTTGGTGAAGACTCGGGGGGCCGTCAATAGGCCGAATGGGAGGACCGTGAACTGATAATGTTTGTGGTCGACCACAAACTGCGGAAATCGTCTGTGCGCAGGCTGTCGAGGGCAGTGTACCAGTCTCCCAGATCCAAGGAGGGGATGATCGTGCTCAGGGAGACCATGCGGAACTTCAGCTTGACCAAGAACTGGTTGAGTCCTTGCAGATCTAAAATGGGTCTGAGACCCCCCCTTTGCTTTGGGGATTAGGAAATAACGGGAGTAGAATCCCTTGCCCCATATCTCCTGAGGAACCTCCTCCACTGCCCCCACGGCAAGGAGCGACTGCATCTCCTGGTCAAGGAGTTGCTTGTGAGAGGGGTCCCTGAAGAGGGACATGGAAGGGGAGTGGGAGGGAGGAGAGGGGCAGAATTGGAGAGAATATCCCACCTCTACCATGCGAAGTACACAGCGGTCCGATGTTATTTGGGACCACGCACAGTAGAAGTGGGATAGCCGATTCATAAAGCACGGGAAAGGATCTGGTGTAGTGGTGGGTATGCCATCCTCAGGCGCCCCTTCAAAAGGCCAGCTTTGAGCCCAACAAAGGTTTGGCCGAGCCCTGGCCTTGACTTGACGAGGGTTGTGACAGTCTGCACCTGCCATTGCTACCCCTCCCTCTGTGCATACCCAGCGACTTCATGGTTGCCTGGGAGTCCTTCAGGCTGTGCAGCTTGGAGTCCATCTGCTCCGAGAATAATCCTCAAACGGCAGGTCCTGAGGGGTTTGCTGCACTTCGGGGGGCAGCCCAGACGCCTGCAGTCCTGAACCCCTTCTCATGGCTATCCCGGATGAGAGGGTGCGGGTGGCAGAGTCCGCCGCATCAAGGGAGGCTTGAAGAGAGGTTCGTGCCACCGCTTTCCCTTCGTAAATAATGGCCATGAATTCGGCCCTGGAGTCTGATGGAATTAGCTCCTTAAATTTCAACATGGAGGCCCATGAGTTGAAGTTGTATCTGCTGAGGATAGCTTGTTGGTTTGCTATCTTCAGCTGCAGGCCCCCCGTTGAGCAGACCATTCTATCAAAAAGGTCTAATCTTTTAGACTCCTTAAATTTCGGAGTCGGTCCTTGTTGGTCCTTCTCGTTGACCGTGGTCACTACTAGGGAGGAGGGCTGCGGGTGCAAGGACAAGTACTCATATCCTTTGGATGGGACAAAGTACTTGTGCTCCATGCCCCTCGCCATTGGTGGGATCAATGCCGGGATCTGCCACAGTGTTTCAATATTGTTCTGTATAGTTTTTATCAGGGGCAGAGCTACCCTGGAGGGACCCTCCGGCGTCAGGATATTGACCATGGGGTCCTTTGGCTCGATAACCTCTTCGGCCTGCAATCCCATGTTGCGAGCGATTCTACGCAAGAGGTCCTGGTGGACACAGTGGTCTATCGGGGGAGGTCCCGAGGCCAAAGTCCCTGCAACTGCCTCGTCCGGGGCTGAGGATGAGGAGGCTAGAGGTGGTACAGGGTCATCCTGACCATCCAGCTCACTAGGGACCTCCTGGTTAGTGCCTGTGGGCTCACGCTGACTGTAGTCATGGCAGCAGTAGTCTGGCTAGCTGTAGGAGCTGTCGCTGTGGCTGCTTCGACGATGTCCTGGACGGCCTGTGGGCCCTGTGCTGGCGTCGACTCCGATCCCCGAGGAACCGGGTGATCTTTATGTGGCTGGGGTGCTCGGGTTTCAGAGATTACCAGAAAATGCCCCTGGGCCTGGTGATAAGCCCAGGGAGTCCGGAATGGCTGCCAATGTGGAGGCCATGCCACCGGTGCCTCACTTCTGCGCCGATTAGACCTGCACCTGCTGCGGCATGAGCAAAAAGAGTCCCTGTCTGAGTCAGATGACACAGATCTAGATCGTGATGACCACAGCAGTACTGAGCAGGGGACTGGTTTTGATGCTCCTGTGCTGGGGATCAGTGCCAAGAGGTCAATGACGGGGACCGGTGCCGCTCAGCCCGTGCTGGAGACCGAGCCGGGGAACCACACACAGGGTTCTGAGCTGGGGAATGGTGCATTGGCGATGGTGAACCCAAGCGGTGCCAAGGTGAATGGTGCCGTGTCGGAGAGGGTGATCACCGCATCACGGCCGGCTTGCCTCTAGATAGCCAGAGGTTGTGGGGCCATCATTGCTATTAGATCCCTGGTGGCTTCAAAAGTGTCTGGGGTGGAGAGGGACTCCAACTCCTCCACCTGACACTGTCTGTCTGGGGTGTTGCTGGGCACCGGACTCAACGGTCCCCTCCGGGGAACCAAAGTCAATGGCGCCGACTCCTGGCCCTTGGACGCCGAATGCTCCTTTGTGGGACGCACTGCTGTTGCACCTGGCACTGCCTTTGGCACTGGGGAACGATCCCGGTCCGTCTTCTTGTGCCGCTTGTGTGGCACCAGTGAGTGCGAGCAGTGCCTGGTTAACTGCGCCACTTGCGGTGCTGAGGAGCACCGATGCCAAGGGTCTCTTGAGTCAGAGTCTTTCCTCGGCGCTGTGTCGCGCTCCGAGGCCGGGGCGCTTCGCACCGACGCGCTCGGTGTCGGATCTCGGCACTCCGTGGCGGGCTGCCGATGGAGAGTGGACCCCATCAGAAGTTGTTTCAGCCAGAAATCCCACTCTTTCTTCATCGTAGGGCGGAAAGACCTGCAGATTTTGCACCTGTCTGTTTGGTGCTCTTTCCCCAGACACGCATTGTGAGGGGTCACCCGTTGGCATTGGCTTCCCGCAGGTCCTGCAAGGTTTAAACCCCTGGCCCCGAGGCATGCCCGGGAGCTGAGGGAAGGTAAGGGATAGGGGAGGACCCTGCACCCTAACCTGAACACTATATACACTATGTATACCAACTAAGGGAAGCCCTTGCTAAGCAAGCGAACGCAGTTCCAACGGCCATCACGGGCAGTAAGAAGAAACTGAAGGGGGGTTGGGTCGGCAGGGTCATATATTGAGCGCAATGAAAGCACCACTTCAGGGGGCTCCACAGCTGGCCCAATGGGAGCTGCTAAGGGAAAAAGTTTCTGACGACCATGCACACGGCATACGCACACCCGATTGGAATCAACATGAACAAGCACTCGAAGCAGAAGAGAGGTGTTTCTCGTGGTATTTTCAACTCAGGCCAGAGGTGGTAGCAACTGAAATCTTTCAAGAAAGCCTATTCTTATGAGACTTCCAGCCCAATTTTGGAAACTCGGGAGGGTTGGATAATTATTTGGATCCTTAATTGAACTGAACTCAGATTCTGAGCTGTTTTCAGTTTGACCATCACAAATAAGAACATCCTGTAACAAATCAGCGACGCTCTAGAATTTTCATCACTGTCATTGTGCTACACATTATCAGAATTGCGCAGTAATGAGGGCAGACTCTAAGCCCTCAAAGCTGAAGCACAAAGAAGGATCACCATTAGCTGTTCACACTATAACAATAATACTTATCCAGACACACCTGTTGAGAAATTCTGATTCCTCTCTGTAGATGGTCTGGACAAGAATCAGAACATATACTGAATAGTTAATTATATTTTCCCAATGATATTAGGGCCATCAAGCGATTAAAAACATTAATTGCGATTAATCACATTGTTAAACAATAATAGAATACCATCTATTTAAATATTTTTGGATGTTTTCTACATTTTCAAATATATTGATTTCAATTACAACACAGAATACAAAGTGTACAGTGCTCACTTTATATTTATTTTTGATTACAAGTATTTGCACTGTAAAAAAACAAAAGAAATAGTATTTGCCAATTCACCCAATACAAGTACTGTAGTGCAATTTCTTTATCAGGGAAAGTTGAATTTACAAATGTAAAATTATGTACAAAAAAAATCTGCATTCAAAAATAAAACAATGTAAAATTTTAGAGCCTGCAAGTCCACTCGGTCCTACTTCTTGTTCAGCCAATTGCTCAGACAAACAAGTTTGTTTACATTTGCAGGAAATAATGCTGCCTGCTTCTTGTTTACAATGTCACCTGAACGTGAGAACAGGCATTCTCATGGCACTGTTGTGGCCAGTGTCGCAAGATATTTACGTGCCAGATGCGCTAAAGATTCATATGTCCCTTCATGCTTCAACCACCATTCCAGGGGACATGCGTCCATGCTGATGAAGGGTTCTGCTCGATAACAATCCAAAGCAGTGCAGACCGACACATGTTCATTTTCATTATCTGAGTCAGATGCCACCAGCAGAAGGTTGATTTTCTTTTTTGGTGATTCGGGTTCTGTAGTTTCCGCATTGGAGTGTTGCTCTTTTAAGACTTCTGAAAGCATGCTCCACACTTCTTCCCTCCCAGATTTTGGAAAGCACTTCAGATTCTTAAACCTTGGATTGAGTGATGTAGCTATCTTTAGAAATCTAACATTGGTACCTTCTTGGCGTTTTGTCAAATCTGCAGTGAAAGTGTTCTTAAAATGAACAATATGTGCTGGGTCATCATCCAAGACTGCTATAACATGAAATATATGGCAGAATGTGGGTAAAACAGACATACAATTCAACCCCAAGGAGTTCAGTCAAAAATTTAATTAAGACATTATTTTTTTAATAAGTGTCATTAGCATGGAAGCATGTCCTCTGGAATTGTGGCCGAAGCATGAAGGGGCATACAAATGTTTAGAATATCTGGCACGTAAATACCTTGCAATGCCAGCTACAAAAGTGCCATGCAAATGCCTGTTCTCACTTTCTGGTGACATTGTAAATAAGAAGAGGGCAGCATTTTCTACTGTAAATGTTAACAAACTTGTTTGTCTTAGTGATTGGCTGAACAAGAAGTAGGACTGAGTGGACTTGTAGGCTCTGAAGTTTTAAATTGTTTTGTTTGAGTGTAACAAAAAAAATCTACAGTTGTAAGTTGCACTTTCACGACAAAGAGATTGCACTTCCGTACTTGTATAAGGTGAATTGAAAAATAATATTTCTTTTATTATTTTTACAGTGCAAATATTTGTAATAAAAAATAATATACACTTTGATTTCAGTTACAACATAGAATACAATATATATGAAAATGTAGAAAAACATCCAAAATATTTAACAAATTTCAATTGGTATTCTATTGTTTAACAGTGTGATTAAAACTGTGATTAATCGTGATTACATTTTTTAATCGAGATTAATTTTTTTCAGTTAATAGTGTGAGTTAACTGTGATTAATCAACAGCCCTATATTATTAGCAAATGCTGAAATTCCATTAGCTTCAATGTGTCTTCATGAAGTCAGTATGACTTATACATGTGCTTAAATGCTTTACTGCAGCCAAATTCCTAAGTAGTTATTTTCAAATACGAGCAAAGGGACTCTTGATTAGATTCCCTGAAAACAAAATTGTATGGTGAAGTTAAAGCTGAGAGCACCCCTACAAGAACTTTGCAGATAGTGCGAGAGGGAAAGCAACAGTCATTAAAATACAATGAAATGCAGAGTTAACATTACATTTACAAGAAAGTTCAAAATCTGAAAGTATGAAAATTTGCCGTTAAATCAGACCACTCTTGCTTAGGTGCCTAAATATGAATTTAGGTGCCTCACTGTACATATGCACATTTGACAATTTTGAACTATGCACTTATTATTTTGTGCAAACTATAATGGAAACGGGAGCACTTGTGAGATTTCCCTGTTAGCTCTGAGATAGTAACAGAAACAACAGTGGCAGGAGAAATGGAAAACCTCTCCCACGTTTCATGCTTTCACTGTAGGCTTATCTACCTGTTCCATGCCTGGTTTATCCTTGTGATAGAGAGGCCGGGTCTCAATGTGTTCTGGAACCAGCTTACATCCAACCCCTGGGATTTCATCCCAGGAACGTAAAGCCTTTAGGGCAAGTTGTTCATAGGATTCAACTGGCTCTTCTATAGGAAAGAGTAATAAAAAAAAAGAACAACCAGAGCAGAATTAGCATATTAAGCCTCTGATTAATATGGCTTGTCAGTTGTGAAAGACACGTGTTAAAAATCTGCTCGAGCTTAGAGCAGCATTTAATGCATCCCAAGGAAGAACAGAGATGTAATAAAACACATTTATTCCTTTAAATAAGAGCACCCACAGGAGTAACTAAAGTTTAGTGCTGAGAAGGAACCTAATTACAAAATACCATGAATCGTGACAAAATTAAACGCGCCTATTTTAGTGCTGTATCTAATGGTAGGATGGTAAAGATTTGCTAGCCTGTTTTCTTCTTCTTCTAAATAATTAAGTCTTTTTCTTTTAAAAATTGCAGCCAATTGAAGAACAGGGGATTTGGCATTTCCTCGAGCTGCCAGGAAGTGTCAGTAAATAGGTGCTAGGGATTGTACATTAGTCTTATTTTTGCCTTGTGATGGCAGCAAGGAAGCCCCCTTGAGTGCCAAATTCACATGCTGCGTGAAGGGAGCAGAAAGATGCCAAAGGTATCCATGGATAAAATGGGCAGTGTTGTGCTAAGCAGGGGAAAGGGAGGGCTAACCTGCAGTCCCCCGGTGACACTGTGCCTCTGAAAAGCTTAACGGCTCCACTGGCTCTGGGGCAAGAATGCTGGGAAGCAACTATTGCAACCACTTCTCCTAGTACATACCTGTTGGTAGGCAGAGAGTCAGGTCTAGTCCTGCTCTGCCCAGGCCCCTTTGGAGTCATTTGTTTGTCTAGCACTCTTCTACCTAATGCACCCTTGGGGGAACAGCCGTAGTTTGGCCCTGTCCTTATACCGAAGCACGCTGAGCCCTATCTTCCCTGGTCTGCTTGCCCACAGGAGAAATGGGAGCAAGGTATATGAACTAAGACGAAGATCAAACACTCAAAATAGACTAGACGCTGACAAAGAGGGAAAGCACAGTCCTTGTGCTGCTTCCCTCTCTTGGGCTACCCAATCAAAGCATCCATCCTAATACATGTCATCTGCCCCTTACCATCTCCTTCCTTCAAAGACACAACCTAGCCACTGGTGACTCTGTCCCACCCCTCACCACCCACATCTACAAACCCAACCCCCTGGTAGCTTTGCCCCTCTTCTCCTTTTGGAACTTGAGTCTTCCCCTGGTGGAAGCAACAGCTCCCTGCAAAGACCTCTAGACTCATGGATCCCCAGGCTCAATAGGACCGCAGGGAGTAGGATTTATACCAATGCCCTCGCAGAACTAAGGATGATAGTGGTAATAGTTAATAATAAACAAGAAACGTAACAATGAAGAGAGGCAGCCAGGTCTAGTGGATAAGGCACTGGACTGGGAATTAGGAGGCCTGGGTCCTGTTCATGAATTGACTATTGACCAGCTGTGTGATCTTATACAAGTCCCTTAACCTCTGTGCTTCTATTTCCCTTCCCACTCTTTGTCTGCCTTGTCTATTTAGATGGTGAACTCTTCAGGGCAGAGACTGTCTCTTGCTGTCTACTTGTCCAGTGCCTAGCACAACAGGATCCCAATCAAAGGTGGGACCTCTAGGGGCTATGGTAATAGGACTAAATAACATAAATGGCAGAATTACCGTTCTCGTCTTCATTAAAGATTGTCTTCCCAGTGAATACTTTGGTTCCTATTTGTATCTGCCCAGGTCGCTTGTAGGGCCCAGGCAGTTTGTTGTCTTTGCATAGCTTGTTGAGGATCTCAGTCGGCTGAATTGCATCTCGCCAGGCATTGTACCCTTCTCTGCAATAAGGGGACAAAGGAAAGAGAGGAATGGAGAAGGTTTTCTGTTCGGTTCAAGGCTGTAACTATTCAGGGGCGCCAATCCAATGGTCAGACGCCCTGGCAGACAGATTTACTGTAAGGGAGCTTAAACCTGACTGGATGAAAGTGAACAGAATTAATTTTACACAAGTGAAACAAAGCCAGAGATGGACATGTCCTCTGCTTCTCCTTTCTTAGTCCCTTAGAGCCATCCCAGCAAATGTTCCCCACATTGTATACCCTCATTATCAAGGTCTGACAGCACATCAGTCATCAGCTGTTTGGCCAAAGAAGTCAGGGCCTTTTGGAGCTGGCCAGTGCTATTCCTTGATCATTCAGGACCTGGTCCAACACTAACTAAAGTGAATGGAAGTCTTTTCACTGACTTCAGTGGGCATTGGAACAGGCCGTCAGATGATTTCTGTAGTTTGACATAGAATTTTAGAGTCATAGAAATGTAGGGTTGAAAGGGACATTGAGAAGTCATCAAGTCCAGCCCCCTGCTCTGAGGCAGGACCAAGTAAACCTAGACCATCCCTGACACGTGCATGTCTAACCTCTCCTTAAAAGCCACCAATGACGGGGATTCCCCAACCTTCTTTCGTAGCCTATTCCAGAACTTACCCACCCTTATAATTAGGAAGTTTTTCCTAATATCTGATCTAAATCTCCTTTGCTGTAGATTGAGCCCATTACTTCTTGTTCTACCTTCAGTGGATATGGAGAACAACTGATCACAGTCCTATTTATAACAGAACAAAAGGTTCTCTCTCATCAACAGGAACTTAGTGCACTCCCTCCATCACATTCCCCGCCCCAGCCAGCTTGAGGAGCTGGGACTACGACCTTGGACAGGAATAGAGTCCGGGTCTCCTGCATGCCATTGCTAACACTAGGACACCAGACAGGCCCCATAGCTATTATTTTGAGTAGTGTGGCAACGGGGTCTGGGCCACAGGCGCAGATCATGGAGGTCATACACGATGAACATTACATGGCTCTAGCATAAGCAGATGTAACCCCGCTGGATTCTGTGGCGTTGCTGTTACTTACACCAAGGTCTGAATTTGGTCCTATGAGGAAAATCAAACTTTCAATGACACTAAGGGTATGTTTACACTGCAGGTGGCAGTGTGCTTCCCAGGTCGAGTACACAGACACACACTAGCTCTGCTCAAGGTAGCTCGCTAAAAATAGCAGTGTAGCTGAGGGTAGCATGGGCGGCAGCTCGAGCTAGCTGCCTGAGTACAAACCTGCCCAGACTCCCTGGGTACTTGGTAACTCTGGGTAGCCGGAGCTGCCACCCATTCTACCCCCTGTCTACACTGCTATTTTTAACACATGCGGCCCTTAGATTATGTCTACACTTTGAGCTGGAAGTATATTTCCCAGTTTAAGGAAATAGACCAATGCTCACTCTGATCAATGTAGCATACTAAAAACAAAAGTGTAGCCGCACTAGTGTGAGCGGCAGGAGGGGCTAGCTGCCCCATATACCATCCTGTCCAAGATGTCAGGAGACTAGTCCCTCCCATCACTTGCACTACCACGGTGACACATGTATTTTTAGTATGCTAGCTTGATCAGAGCTAGTGCAGGTATGTCTTCCAGATCCGGAATTTACATTTCCAGCTCCAAGTGCAGATGTACCCTTTGGCTCCTAAGTAACTTTTGAAAATGGGACTTAGACACTTTTTTAAATTGTGCCCTATACCTCTACAAGTATATTGAAATACTAGGATTGCCACAATGCTTAGTACTAGGGCTTTAGTCACTACTCTGTGACAGTGGATTTTCCCTGGTGTAATTCAATTGATTTAAATGGAGTCAGACAGATGTGACACAGCAGGGAATCAGCTGCCCCCCAGTTTTTAGAGGTCATGGAAGTTATGCAGCCAAGCAGTATTCCAGTTTATTTTGATTAGTTAATTTCAGATGCTGTATTTGAGACTCCATTATTAAGAACAAAATAACAAATTCTAAGCACTGCACAATGTGCCTGCTAAAATAACAAGACAGCTGGAAGCTGGAAGTGAGGCACTTCTGGTTATAAAAAAAACTGTATAGGCAACAGAAAAAATGGTCTATGGGGAGTCAAGCTGCAATAATAAGGTAAAATGTCAAGAACTCTGCTTATCAATGTATTATGCAGTTTAAAATCACTCTCCACATTTTTAGCATATCAATTGGAATACTGCAATCAGGCACATCTAGGGCTAGATCCTCAGGTGGTGTAAATCCATTAAAACCAATTTAAACTAGCTGAAAGTATGATTGGCAGTGTTAATGCAGTCCAAACATTTCACACTTCTTATCGTTGTAAGGGGGAAAAAGGCAAAATTCACAGAGGAATAGACATGGGGAAGCACTGGCATGTGGCTACAGAGATGAGTTTATTAAATACAGACATAGACCAAGCTAAAGCCAGTGAGGATTTCTCTTTTCAGGTGGTTGAAACTAGAAACCAATCGATCTGTGATCACAAACTATGTGACAGTAATCATTGGCCTCAATGGACACTGAAACCCTGGGCTTGCCTACACAGTGGGGTAATGGAGTCTACAGGGGAGTGGTTTCTAAGGCATACTAATGTTGGTGTGCATTAACTGATATATGTAGACCCAGGTGTGCTGGAACAATTTGTATAGTGGGGGTGCTGAGAGCCATTGAACCAAACTCTAAACACTGTATATTATGGCACCTTAGAGACTAACAAATTTATTAGAGCATAAGCTTTCGTGGACTACAGCCCACTTCTTCGGATGCATATAGAATGGAACAGCTCAGCAGCCTCTCATTCAGTGACAGACCTGCGGGTGGCTATATTACAACAGAAAAACTTCAAAAACAGACTCCAACGAGAGACTGCTGAGCTGGAATTGATATGCAAACTAGACACAATCAACTCTGGATTGAATAAGGACTGGGAATGGCTGAGCCATTACAAACATTGAATCTATCTCCCCTTGTAAGTATTCTCACACTTCTTATCAAACTGTCTGTACTGGGCTATCTTGATTATCACTTCAAAAGTTTTTTTCTCTTAATTAATTGGATTATCAGAGTTGGTAAGACAACTCCCACCTGTTTATGCTCTCTGTATGTGTGTATATATATCTCCTCAATATATGTTCCATTCTATATGCATCCGAAGAAGTGGGCTGTAGTCCACGAAAGCTTATGCTCTAATAAATTTGTTAGTCTCTAAGGTGCCACAAGTACTCCTGTTCTTTTTGCGGATACAGACTAACACGGCTGCTACTCTGAAAACTGTATATTATGGAAACCACTTCAAGCTGGGGGTGTGGCAGCACCCCTAGTTCCAGCACCTACGTGTAGACCCTGCTGGTGCACACTAAAGGTTCCCTAGCGTGCTTTAACATAGTACTATTTTAACCAGCACTGAATTAAAGTGCACCAGCAAGGTCTACATGGACCAATTAATGCACAACACATTAGTACACTTTAGAAATCACGTCCCTGTACAGTACATTACCCCACTGTGTAAACAAGCCCCTACACATGGGACAGGGATATTATACTTTAAACCCTGGCCCAGATCAGGTGACTGGGGCCAGGAAATAAAATTCAGTCTCTGATCAATACTCCTGTGTGACACACCTATACTACCCACTATCTCCAGAACCTACCGCCAAATTCTGTTCTCATTGACACATGAAAATCCAGAGAAACTCCAGTGGCTTCAAGGCAGTTACTTTGGATTTTCACAAGTGTAACTGAGAGCAGAATTTGTCCTTTTGCACAACCCCCTCAGACAGAGATTTTTATTCACCCTTTGAATCAGTAAAATCTCCAACTTATGTTTATCAAACAAAGACACTTAACTATAGACAGTTTGCCATCTGGAACTAATTGTGAGTAAGTAGGGCTGTTGGTTTTACAAATTCTCATTTTCTACTTCTGAGCCTTGTGATACAATTCAGTTTAACAAAAATCTACAAAACTCCAAGGCGGAAAAAAGCACAATATTTGGCTACATCAGTTTTCATCAAGAAGCTTCTCTGCAGATCACTCATTTCTCGTGTATGCACAAACCAAGTGTCTGAAGAGGATCTTACTTTTCATATTGACTTTGTAGACCACAGGTAGCCCGGTGCCTGCTGTAGAAACGATTCTCCAAATCAATTTTGGTTTCTCCAATGAGGTCATCTGCTCCAACCATATCGTGGTCATAGATCAGGATGGAGAGCACAGATTCCTTAGGGAAAGTAGCCTGAATTTCAAATGATCTAAGGCAAAAATTGATATGATTTTGTAAGACAAATCATTTTTAAAGCTAAAAGTATCAGCCATAAAAGGTATAGTGAATGCTACAAGTGCACAATATGCCCGCAGAGATGAATAGTTTCTTCTATTACGTATTTTTACTGAATACCTGAACATACTGAAAACATGCCAAATAAAAGGAGTATAGTGCCCTACCTAATCAGTTCCAACTAAGGTTATGCATCTGCATTTTTTTTTCTGAATTCTTGTACCTGAAACAGGAAGTACTAAAACTCTGAAGAGAGAGCCCGTTTCCATGAGATTTCTTGCCCAATTCCCAGACCAAAGAAAAGTGCCTAAGCTCAGATAAACTCTGGTTACAAACTGAACTGACCATTTGAACCTTTTGTGGTTCGCTCCAAATCCTGATCTCAAAACTACATTTTGAAAAATTCCATCCTGATTAATACTAGATCTCTCCTGTTTCCATGTAAGAAAAGGTGGTCTCTTTTGGGGTAAAGGGATTCCCAGGGGAAAATCGTGGGTTGTAAAATTTACCCACATTGACACACACAGGGGCAGATCCTCAGCTGGTATAAATAGTCACAACTCCATTGACCTCTAGCTAAGTATTTTTTATGTTGTAAAAAAAACCCTATATATTTATAGTTATCACTTGTTTTACATTAGCTGTGAATATAAATAATTATTATTCACCTGTCTATCTGGATATATATGGTTTATCGTGTAAATATCTCTGATGAGTCAATAATTTAGGAATACTTTATCACGTTCAGCATAGTAAACACATGTAGCAAGTGAAAAAATGTAACATTTTATAGCTGATTACAAATTCTGATCTACATTTTTGCCTGCTTAGATTTTTGGGTGCCCAATTTTAGATACCTCTGAAGTCAAGACACTGTCAGATACCAGATGAAGTCAATAGGAGCTGGTGGTGCTAAGCACCTCTGCAAAGTAGACCAAAGTGGCTAGATTTTCAAATCTGGCCCCAACTGAGGGTGCGGCACACTTGAAAATGTAGCCCTGAGCTCTTTTGAAAATCTGGCTCTCTGTATCTAAAGTAAGGCACTCAAAAATTGACTGGCCCAAAATCAAAGGCCACCTTTGAAAACTGGGCTCTGGTTTGGTCTTAAAAGTCTGAGATTGTTTTATAGTAATACTCAGATTTAAAAACACCACCACAAATTTTGGAAATTAAGTTTAACTGTCACTGTATCTATTCCACTTTAAGATAACTAATCGCCTGATTAATCTGAGCTGACAAGATCATTTGCTGCTTCGTTTCTTGTTGTGAAATAAAAAGCCGTCTGCAGATTGAATTTCAGGAGGTGTTTGACTAGCATAAAATTGAATAATTTGTAATCATACAATGTGACACAAATTCTTGCGATTTTAATTATGAAACATTCAAACACACACATATCATTGTATAATAAATGCACTCTGCTCTTCAAAACAAGCAGAAATAGCTGTAGCAAAATCCTACGGCAGAAATCACCACAAACATTTAAATAAAACTATCACTCACCTTCCAAAAACTGGGTTTAGTTGTTTGGGGATGTAATTGTCCTTGTCTTTAATTTCAGTTTTGCCTAGTCTGAGCACGATATAGGGATCTGACATGCCATCTGGATCAGCTGGGCTAAGATTATATGCCTGATAAAAAGAAAAGACTCTTTCATCAAAATCCAAATGCTTCATTAAAGGTAATAATTAAATGTGGCTGTTTTCTAATGGAGCTGTTTATCCACGGGTGCACAGGACATTCTGGAAACACAGATGCTAAGCTAGTCCTGCCTACTAAAATATAGAGCGAGCCACTGGGGAAAGAATGTTTGGCGATTGCCTAGGGCCCAAGTGCAGAGCTGAAGTGAGCAGCTAGAACTGGTCCCGGGAACTGTTGCTGTTCAGAATGGAATGGGTGAGGTGAGAGGACGAGAAAGTGCCAAAGGAAGAAGTTGACTTTGCTGGAGGTTTTCAAGTCCAAATCTATGTGGGATTCAAGGGGATTTTCCCATAAACAATGGGCCAGATCCTCAGCTGGTGTAAGTCATAGCTCCATTGACTGGCCCATTGTCTGTGATGGATCTGATCTGAAAGCATTTAAATACAGGGGAAAAGTGTCTTCTTTCTCTTCTTCTCTTTTGTCTTTTAATTTAATTTCCCCTCCCTAACGCCAGGATTTTCCTACCTTATATAAACTAATTTTCTTTTCTGCTTCTCTCTTGTTTTCTCACTAATACACAGATCATTAATGGCCGCCTCTCTCCTCTGACTTCTCCATTTCCCACCATGTTCCCTCAATATTTGACTTTCCTAATTTCTACCACTTGTTCCTTCAAGTTCATCATTCACACTTCTCCCCCTCTGCTTTCTCTTAAAGGTATATTCTCCCATTCTCTCCTTCTGCTGAATGCTTCCTGTTTTGTTTGTCCCTTTCTCTCTATGATGCTTCCAAAACAGCCCCTAGAGTTCCTCTTCTCCAGTCAACTGGCATCTTTATGATTTACAATGAGAAGTCCTTATGAGCTGCAGATTCTACTCTGTAGTACACTAAGTATTATGGAATTCTAACATACAGATGAGGCTTTTCAAATGCGATACTATGTAGAAACTAAAGAAAAACTAATTTGAAAAACAAATTCCCCATTATTTCAAGGCTGAAACAGAAGCTGTACACTTACTCTCACAATATACACCCTAACCAGGACTTCGACTGAGTTATTCGGTGGTATCCCTTGCAGAATTTTAGGCTGTCCTCCATCCATTGAGTTGGAATCTTCAGGACTTTTGTATATGCAGAAAGAGCCCTGTGGATATACAATGTTTTATTTCTCTGGAAAAGACAACAAACCCAATAAAAAAAAAAGTCCTGGTGTGTACACAAAACTTCAAGAATACAGTCTGCATAGGCACATATGCATGTGTGCACATCCTTTGTGCCAAACACAGAATAAATGCACTAAACCATGTTTCTGAAAATATTTCTGTTCTGTTTTGTTAACCTTCCAAAGCACTTCCTTTCAATAACTGTATTTAACCTTGTCAAGACATTCCCAGAAATATCTGCAAGCTCCTAGTCACAGCAGTATTAAATAAATGAATGCAACAGTTGTGGCTATTTCCATCTTCCAGACACCAATATTCTGAGGGCCACCATTTTGCTCTGAATCACTCTTGTGTAAATTAGGAGTAATTTCATTGACTTAAATGGAACTCTATTTACAACACTGTGACAGAGAACACAAAAAACTTCAGCCCCCATGCACATCACAGTATTAACTCATCTTACTTAAATAACCATTATTACCTAAAAGCAATTAGCAAGTCATTTTTAAAAGAGCTGTGCCCCATAGAGACAGAAGAATCAACAGGTTCCTTTAAGGCACGGATTCCTCTGAAGTATAAAATACTTCAGTTTTAGAGCACACAACTATTATATTAATTGCGCTTTGAAGTATACTTGCAGATTTCCATATGGTAAGTTGTATTAGGTTGTGTAAGTGAAGTGAGTAGAAGGCCCATCATTTAAGCTAGATAGGATAAAGTAACAGAAATTATACTGAAGAAATAAACTTGCATGAGCAGAGGCTGGACTGCATAATGTAATAGGTCAGTCCTGGCTCTAATTACTACGAATCTGTGATTTAACTCAGCTTTGTAGTTTTAAATAAATGTCCTGACTCAAAACAATAGTAAACATCGTGGGTTGGAAACTGCCTCCGTCAGTCAGATAATAGGAGAGAATAAACAGCGATCCTCATATGTAACACATTGTGGCTTTGGACTAATAGGAGAATTAACAATGTTAATAGTAGATGGCCGGTGTAATTGAAACTCATTTTCTGCACAACTGGAATGTCACTGAAAATGTGCATTTCTCTAAATTACCATGTATCCAATCAGCATTTAAACTCACCTTAAATTTTCCTATTATTCTGTCCTCATAGTCACTGTGATCTTCATCGGTGGCTTTTCCTCTGAAGAGTTCAAAGGTTTTCACCCAGTCTTCAAAGTTATTAAATTCACTCTCCAGGTTTCCATCATAGATCTTTGAAAAAATGGGATAGTGCTCATTTCACAAGGCACAGCAAGTAAAAACATAGCAACTGTTGCATTAACTGGTGACTTAACATTCAGCTCTGGCTCAGTGTTTAGGTTTTATAAAATCAAGCGCTTGTAAAACCTTTTGGTGACCAACAGAAAAATATCCCGTTCCCCACCAGTGATGGAAACTTTTAACAAATCCACCTCTGGAGTTACAATCCAAATACTCTAGCACTGTATTAATACATAAGAACCTGAAAGCAAGATGGAAATGAAAAGGTACTATGGAGAACAATCTTGCCTAGATAGGTAGAGATTGGATTGCCTAAAAAACGTCTTTCCCATCTCTAACTCCTACAGCATGGTTCTATGTGAAATCAAAAATAAACAAAAGTGAAAATGGCTATCTAAATTTGTTCTCCAAGCGGAGACCTTTCCATTCAAAAAATGGAAACAAACAGTTTCATTGATCTGTATACTGGTTTCATGTCCCTTTTTATTCAACCCCTCTCTAAACAGCCCTAATCTTTTCAATCCCTCCACATGTCTCTAACTTCGACTTTCTGGATCTGAATCCTTCCCATGCCACTCATGTTTGGGGCATGAACAAGGCCCCACCATCCCTGTCTATAATGTTGATTGCTGGTATGGCTACCTGGCTTTGTTTCTCTATCTTAACTTTTTTATGAGGCTAGGTTGTTGGTCTACCACTCAACTCCCAACCTTGAGGACCAGTGGACTGCTTTGCATCTGATCCCTGCCCTTTAACCGGTCCAGCTTGGGTATCAGGAGGAAAAACTTCCACCGGCATAGTTCTCAGGGTCACTGGAGCACACAAGCCTTCCCACCAAGTCAAGGCGCAATCACCAGGAAAGGCCTTTTATTGTTGTTCTACCTTTGATAAGATACAGTGACCAGCATCTAATTTATAGTCCCAGTGAGAGTCTACTATCACTGTATCTAATCCTTTCATCATTAGTTTCTATCTCATTCTTTATACACCCTAACATTTCTGAAATGCCTTGTCATTTGTTCCCCTAATATCCACATTTCTGTGCTTTTATCAATATAAAAATTGGATTTTAAAGTGTGGGGGACAAATTATGGGGAGGTCACTGTCATTTGGGGGAATCACTGTTAGTACCTTCTTTAATATCCCTACAGGAGTACTGTGGAAAGGGATCTGGGGGTCATAGTGGACCACAAGCTAAATATGAGTCAACAGTGTAACACTATTGCAAAAAAAGCAAACATCATTCTGGGAGGTATTAGCAGGAGTGTTGTAAGCAAGACACAAGAAGCAATTCTTCCGCTCTACTCCGCACTGATTAGGCCTCAGCTGGAGTATTGTATCCAGTTCTGGGCACCACATTTCAGGAAAGATGTGGACAAACTGGAGAAAGTCCAGAGAAGAGCAACAAAAGTGATTAGAAGTCTAGAAAACATGACCTATGGGGAAAGATTGACAAAAATTGGGTTTGTCTAGTCTGGAGAAGAGAAGACTGGGGTGGGCGGGGAGAGGACATGATAAGTTTTCAAGTACATAAAAGGTTGTTACAAGGAGGAAGGAGAAGAATTGTGCTTCTTAAACTCTGAGGCTAGGACAAGAAGTAATGGGCTTAAATTGCAGCAAGGGAGGTTGGACATTAGGAGAAACTTCCTAACTGTCAGGGTGGTTAAGCACTGGAATAAATTGCCTAGGGAGGTTGTAGAATCTCCATCATTGGAGATTTTGAAGAGCAGGTTAGACAAACACCTGTCAGGAATGTACTAGATTATACTTAGTCCTGCCATGAGCGCAGGGGACTGGACTACATGACCTCTCGAGGTCCCTTCCAGTGCTATGATTCTATGATTAAGTGCGTAAGTTAAGTGCACTTTGGCATGATAAAGTGTACACATGTATGTGATTAACTTTATCCAAGGTGCAACGAGAACAAAGGGGAATGTAACTCTAGTATTTACAGTATATTCCGTAAGGGTGAAATTCAACCCTCTGCAGAGGGGCAGCACAAGAGCTAAGCTCCCCTCCAATCTCACTTAGGACCAGCCGTCTACCCAGCAGTGAATTTTGCCCATCCCAAATAACCTGAATTACAACAACAAAGCATTGTTTACCTTCAAAGTTGCTAGATTTGGGTCTTCTTCCTTTTTTTCCTCTTTGAACAACTTTTTTCGCTTCTTTTTGTCTGGCTCATCTTCAATGCTTAATGTTACGTGGCCAGATGTCGACTTAGCTACAGAGATTTGATGACATAATTTAGGTTTATAGCAGCTGCAGTAATGGATAAACCTCTAATGGCTGAGATAAGTCCTTAACAAAAATCTTGGGGGGGAGGGCGGGTCTTACTCCATTCCCTCTCCTTCTCTATACTTCTCTTGCACTTTCTCCTGTCAAACCAGTCAGAGATTCTTTTCCTACAACTTCTCCCTACCTGATACACCATTTTTTACTCCTCTCTACCACTGAATACAATCATCTGTCTGGCTTATCCCCTTCCCTGTGACTTCTATTCTCACTCCCCTACCGACCCACCCCTTTTCTTTCTCCTTCTTCCTCAATCATCCCAAGGTCAAATCTACCCCAACAGATCCTACTACCTTTCCAAATGTTGAGAAAAATTTAAGGTGAGGTCTTACCAAGATGGAATGCCATTACCAAGATGCTGACTGCCTTCAGATCTCATATGCTCCAGGCCTTCCTCAGGTCAAAGGCACCAAAAACACATGCCAATATGCCTCTGACCTTAGGAAAGCCATGGAGAATGTGGAGATGTAAATATGGCAACTGCTCAGCAGAAACTGCCTACCTGGTTGACAGCCCACCACTGATTTTGACAGCTATTAACAAAGGCAGGAGGAGCTTGTTGGGTCTAACTATCCAAACCTTATTCAGATTTAGTGTTTGGGTTGAGGTTTGGATCAGTCCTTTTAATTTTGTTAAATTAATTCATCTATCTGTGATATAAATATCTATTAATACTCTCTCTCTCATTCTCTCTCTCTCTCTGGCATTTGTATGGTGCCAGTCACCATAGTATCTAGGCAATGATATAAAACATATCTTGTACAAATAATTAAGAGAGTCTTTTTCAGTTCTCAAGTCACCAGCCTGGTCAAAAACAATGGAAAACCCTGGCATAACTGTCACCACTAAAGTTTGTGGATTGTAGAATTCTATCTATGTTAAGGTGTCAGTTAACAATATCGCTGTACATGGATGTGGCATCAGAACTTTGTATAACATTTCTTTCAGGTGGCCTGGTACGGTGCATGCATAATTAGAATTTTGACTGACAGCTTTTCAGCACTGATGATCTGATAATTGAAATTTTGGTCAGCTGCCATGTTCAAAATGATAATGACTGACATTTATGTAGTACCTTTCATCCAGAACGATTGCAAAATGCTTTGCAAACTAGAAATTATTTCCACCACTAATAAAATATAATATCCACCTCAAGGATGGGAAGAGCCAGCCATTTTATTCTGAAGAGCAAATCTACACAGACGGTACAAATATTAGTTTTCTTTCTCTGCCTATTTAAATAGTCGGGTTAGGAAAATAATTTGCTGAAGGCATGGTTTACTGTCACAGGGATTTGTACAGCAGTAGAAGATTCTCTTCCATTAGTGTATTTAATAATCTATTCTTGTCCAATCTCTTCTGCTGAAAATTCTTGAGTTGACTGAGTTTGACACAAGAATTAGCTGCTATTGTGATGTCTATCATTCTGGATTCTATTTTCAAATTCAAATTCCTGGAACTGAGCCCATTCCTACGGTTTGGGTTTTCGGTTGGATCCAAAATTAAAAGAGGTTCATTTTTTGGATCTGATATAGATACATACCAATACCGTGGTAAACTTCCTAGAACATCTAACATTGTAAGATTTCCATCATTTTGAGGCTGAATTCTGCAAAGAATTGCTCATGTGATTTGAACAACGTTAAACCCAATCCTCAACCCAGTTTTTTAACTCAGCATCTAAACTACCCATAGTCTAATCCAGATATGGATTAGGATCTGAACACTGCCCCTCTCACAACTCTAGGAAGAACAGACATTCAATATGAACAGGGTAAAAATGTTCTTGAATTAGCACAGAAATAAATTATTATAGTAAGTAAAAAAGTACATATACAAATATTTTACTCACTGTTGCCTGGTTTCCCCTCATTGGGATAGATTGATTTTACCTTTCAAAATAAAAACAGAATGGTCAGACTCCTAAATACAAATGGAACATTAAAGAGGAAGCCATTTTGCATAAATCTAGCTTTAAAATACCATACATCCATTCAAGTATGGGGCTACTGGGGCCCTTACCTTTTTCATTTTTTCCACAGAAGCATCGTACTTTGACCACCAATCAATAACATTTTCAGCAGATTCATCTGCTATTGTTCTCTTTTTTCTTTTTGTGGATCGTCGGGAGGATTTTCTTGATTCCTAGCAAGGTATAAGGAAATGCTGTTGAACTCTAGGATTATATCAGCTATTAAAAACCAGCTGGACTATCAAGCGGAACAGATGTAGGTGGAGTGGATTTCAGTCTGCAAGAACTACATTATTGTGTGTCTCTGACTTTGTATCCCACTAGAGAATCCATTGTGATCATCATGTTATTAGTACAGTTTCTATATTACTTTCTGCTGCTATCAAATATTATACTTTTAAAATTTGGGGCATTGCAACAAAAGCAAGCTATTTAAAGGGAAGATCTACCTTAGAAAGAAGAATTATTATATTTGGAAGGATACAGACCTCCTGATATCCCTTGGTTCCCTCCAATATTACTGCATTTGCAGCTACATTCAGAACTTTCAATATTATCAACACGAGTTTTGAAGACAACTAGGATTCTGAATAGCCATTGAGAATTCAGTCATCTTGCTCTTAGAAAAGATAAAGAGCCTGATCCCACAAACCAACTGCTTCTGCAAGTAGGCCCATTGACATCAGTGGGACTGCACATGTGAATAATGACTGGACCCTGTTAAATTGTGCATTCGGCCTTTCGCACTAACAAAGAGTTGCTACTTGCAGCTGTCATGTATTTAGCAATGCAGCTACAAACAGCAGGGCAGTTCATGTGTCAGTATAACAATGCCTGCATCTGTAATATTCACTCCATGCATCTGAAGAAGTGGAGTTTTTACCCAAAAAGCTTATGCCCAAATAAATCTGTTAGTCTTTAAAGTGCCACCAGACTCCTTGTTGTTTTTGGAGAGTTACAATACTGGGCTCTATATTTGGATGAGTACTTTATGATATTTCACTGACTCTTGTATCTATAAATTGTGTTGTTACAGATGACAGACACACAAGGGTGCGTACAGGTGGAGTTGAGACATCGCTGCCTCTCCTTGTCCTTCAAACTATACAGAACATTGGCAATGTATAACTAACTATCAGTGCATCTAGGTGCTACAAGTAAGAAGTGGCTACTTTATCCCATTCTAAAAAGTGTAGCTGAAATGGAGCACAATGTCAAACAGATTTGTCAGTCCTTCCATTTAATTTTTGCAAAAGAAAGAAAGAAAGAAAGAAAGAAAGAAAGAAAGAAAGAAAGAAAGAAAGAAAGAAAGAAAGAAAGATTTATTATTTCCCCATCCAAAAAGTGATAGTTTATAGAGCTGATCAGAAAAAGGTTTCTGCAGTCTGGAAATGTTCTTCTGATCAGCTGTATTAACTAGAATATATTATGCCTGTCATGCTGACCAATATTGTCTCATTGTTTCGTTGTTCTCCCCCATCTGTCTAATGCACCTGTTGTCTATTGTCTTATACTTCAATTGTAACCTCTTTAGCACAGGGACTGTCTTTTTGTTCTGTGTTTGTACAGCACCTAGCACAATGGGTCCTGGCCTATAACTGGGCTCCTACACACAATCATCATAATAAATGTATTATTAATTACATTATTATTAATTATTATTATTATTATTATTTTAAAATAGCTAGCGAGCTGATGGTTCAGCTAAATCCACCTTCTGCTTTCTATCTTTTGCTGGTTCAGAGGATGGGGATGTAGATTTAAGTGCAGATGGCAGTGAAGAAGCAGGTACAGCGGCTGCAGCAGAAGATTTTGCTGGAACTGGTTCTTGTATTCCTAATGCAGCTGAACCGTACTCCACATCGACATAAATGTGATCTGCTGGATGTGGTTGTGGTTGTGGTGATGCAGGGGACTGTGGTGACTCTGGAGCAGCTGAAATTAGAAACACAGCAAATTGGTAAGATTATGCCAGAAAAGACAGTCATCGTATTGGTTCTCAAGAAAATATCAATAATGATATCTCTTAAAAGTTGCACAGGGCTTGATCCTGGAAGGTGCTGAGCGCTCCAGCCCCAGGCCAGCAGATCCCTTAAGCATGTGCTTACTCTACTGTTTTAACAAATATCACCTTGTCTTTTTATTTGGGGACAAGAGCTATATTGTGCATTTACCTTTGTCGGTTTCTATAACGTCCACTTTTGCTGTAAGTGCAGGAAGCTCCTTGGGATTATATAAATATTGCTTAAGGCAATTGATGGTGTGTGTTCCAACAAGAGTACTACGACCAAACGCTCTCCAGTCAACCACACAGATACTGAGTGGTGGGTGCAAAAGTTCATTATCAGGCAATTCCTGGCAGAAAAGAACAGACAACAGCATGAGAGATTTGTTTTCCTTACTAGTGTCAAGAAAAGTGCTGGATTGAGAACCCTGACTACTGATGTTCTTGATCCATCAAACAGGTATAGCATGAGCAGTGTAGGTCTGTTCACACTACCCTGCCAATCCTACCTAGAAAAGCACCCTGGCTGTGGGCAAGCTGCTAAAAATTTGTCAGGGAAAACAGTAAAGTCTAGAGGAATCAATGCAGTGTTGGGAGTCAGGAATTTATGAGTTCTAATCCCACCTCTGCCACTGACTTGGCTAAAGTAATTTCACTTCACTGCCTAAGTTTCCCAGCTGTAAAAGGGGATAACATATATTTCCCTAGCTTACAGGGATATTGTGCAGATTAACTAGGTAATATCTGAATATCAGTTTGAATGTGTAAAGTGCAATAAAAATTAAAGGTACCACAGGTACTTAGATATTATTATTGGTGCTTAGATATCATTGTGCCTTATAAAAACTTAGATAGACTTTCATAGCTGTTGATGTCGCCAGCTAACACAAATCCTCGTCCACTAAGACCTGAACTGAAACCACCAGTTTATTTTACACATGCCAATGGACAGCCAGGAAGCTTCAAGGCATTACTGACCAGGGCCAAATTCAAGTCAACAACCTAGAGGTAAAAGGTTCAAAGCTCATGGGTCATAACTAAGGTTAAGATTTTATAAGGGTTATTTTTAGTAAAAGTCACAGACAGGTCACAGGCAATAAACAAGAATTCACAGAAGGCTGATCCCCACCGCGGGGGGGCTGACAGCCTGAGTCCTGCTACCTGCCAGCTGTGGGGGTGCTAACAGCACAAGCTCACTGCCAAAGTCCTGCCATATCGGGCTCATCACACCACCCGCTGCCTGAGGCTGACAGCCGAAGCTCTGAAATCGCAGAGGTCATGAAAAATCACAGAATCCGTGACCTCCGTGACAGACTCGTAGCTTTAGTCATAACCAATCAATTACTTAACTGTCCAGTCTGGCAATAGCACAAAAGGGCTTAAGAAGTAAAGAAAATCAAACAGTGCTATAGCTTGTGTCTTCCACTGAGTAAAGAGAAGATGATCAGAGAAAGAGCGGCAGGGCACTGTACACACCACTTCAAACCTGTCTGCTTGGACACTGAAGTTGGGATTGTTCTTGACACTCTGGATGACGGAAGATTTAACTCCTTTCCCTGCGCATTCTATGAGAACCTGTGGGCGGTCTACAGAGAGGAGCTGGACTTTCTTCAGCTCACGAACACCCCAGAACAGAACCTATGGCAAGTGGAAAAAAAGTGGTCAGTAAAAACATAGGCAACAGTGGGCCAGACTCACTGGGATGCTCCTGACAGGAGTACACAGGTAACATTGGGAATCATGGACCAGATTCACCAGTATACTTCTGCCACTTTGTGCCATGCATAGCTGCCAGAAAGCACTGCTGAATCTGGTCCCAGTTATCTGCAAGAAGTTGTTCTAAACACCTGTCAGTGTCTGAAATTACAAAAAAAAAAAAAGACCTCATGTCTTTGAACTGAAAGTTAAGCCAATTAACAATGTTAAACTGTTAACAAAACATAATCAGTTAATAATTTTATTTCTAACAGTCCCCTCCTCTGCAGGACAAACATACTCAGTCCCTATTAATCTGACAGGCCAGATCCTCAGCTATTGCCTACAACAGAGCTATATCCGTTTATACCAGCTGAAGATACAGCCCATGGTATTTTGTCAGGAGTAGTTTTATTAAATTTATATGTTTTATGCATTGATTCATTGCATACCCTCTAGAACTCTCATGGAATTCCAAGTTTTCTTGCACACCGGTACTTATTAGCAATACAATTATTTAAGCGCTAACTATAGAAAATGACAATTACAACAATATAAATTAGGAATTACAAAATCCAAAATAAAATTCTTCAAATGCCAAACCACAGCCGTATCATTCAGGAGTAGTAATGCCTTGATTGAACACTATTTAAGCACATGGCTAACTATAAGCACATGATTTGTCCCATTGACATAAATGGAATTCATGTGCTTAAAGCTAAGTATGTGCTTAATTAACTCACGTACTCAGGCCTAAAACAGAAAACACATCTGAAAAGGAGATTTTTTTCCCTTTCTCCAGTGAACGGTTGTCATTTCTCTTCCTATTTCCCTTTGCAACAATTTGACTGTTTGATCCCCCCCCAGAAAAAGTCAAAGCAAGAACTGCTCCTGTGGTTGAATTCACACACAAGCATTTCTAGCGACTGGCTCATCAGTCTCAGCACAGTTCGTATAATTAAAATCTGACTTGATTTAGAAATTTTCAAAGACAGGTAATTAAACACATTATGTGTAGTTATAGGACCAGCGACAGGAAGTGACACAACTTGACTGGTTAGAATTTAGTTATTATTCTGAGAAATGAGGAGTTGCCAAATTTCCCTTACATTCTATATAATAAAGTGACTTCAGGCCCAAATTGTAGGTGACTGTTCACAGGGGCACTAGAGGGGTTGGGGAGAAAGCACAAACACATGCATGCAGGAGGCAGCCATCATTTGGCTGAAAGTTTTGGGAGCAGAGGAGGAGTGGCTAACACTTAGCCACTAGCAACACTAAGTAACCCAAAGAGGGTGTCTTGGTGCAGCGGGGCAGGACCATATCTGCCTGCCTCATCCAGTGCTGAAGATGGGATTGAGAGCAGGTGATATACTTCCCAATTGTCCAGCCATTTTATACAAGCATCTTCCATACTCATGCGCTGTGACTATAAAGACTGGTTACTTACGTTGTACAGTAACTGCAGTTCTATGTATATTCCACTCAAGCTGCGCATGTGCTCCATACACCTGGGACCAGAAGATTTTCCATTAGCAGTGTCTGTTGGTCCTCGCCTGTGCCCCTCTCCTCCTCGTGCTCTGAACCAAGGGTAGAATGGATGGTGCACACTGACCTCATCTCCAGCTCCTTCTTTAGCATGAATAACCATAGAACAAGGATCCAAAGCAGAAGAGGAGGAGGGCAGGTGGCAGAACCACACGTCTCAAAGAACTCCCGTTACTGTACAATGTAAGTCATTCGTCTTCGAGTGATGGTCCCTAGGTTTATTCCATTTGACATGACTCTCAGGCAGTATTCATTGGGGAGGAGGGGTGAGGAACCCTGCTGTACCACAGATTGTAAGACTGCTGTGCTGAAGGATGCATCTGCTGTAGACACCTGTACCAAGGCATAATATCTTACAAATGTATGCACGGAGACCCATGTTGCATCTCTACAGATCTCCAAAAGAGGGACATCTCAAAGGGAAGTTGCTGATGCCAAGGCTGGTTGGATATACAAACAGCGGAATTTCCAGTCCTCTTTGGTGGCATGGGGCTTCGGGTAGAAGACAGATAAGTGGATGACCTGGTTCAGATGGAATTCCAAGATTACTTTCAGAATGAATTTAGGATGTAACCTCAGGGAAACTTTATCCTTATGGAATACCATATAGGGAGGGTCTGCAATAAGGACTCCCAGTTCTCCTACTCTTCTGGCTGAAGTGATTGCAACCAGGAAGTCAATCTTCAGAGATAGAGGGGTGAATAAACATGAGGCTAAAAGCTTGAATGGTGAATTTGTTAATGGAAGTAGGACTGGACTGAGGCCCCAGATTGGAGTAAGTTTTAGCACTGGAGGAAAGATTCTGACAAGACCCTTCAGAAACCTTACTGTGGTCAGACGGGCAAAGACTGAATGGTTGTCCACTGGAGGATGGAAAGTGCTAATCGCTGTCAAGTGCACTCATAAGGAACTGAGAGACAACCCCGACCTTTTCAGAGCGAGAGGAGGTAGTCCAGAATAGTAGAATCTCAGAACTCTTTGGGGGCAGCCAACGATTCTGATGCCATAAAGAGAATCTCCTCCATTTTGCTATATAGCACTTTTTCACAGCGTCTTTTCTGCTATTACCAAGAATGGATTGTGCAGCTGCTGAGCATGATCCCTCTAAGTTTGTCGTCCATCCAAATACCAAGTTGCCAGATGAAGATGATGCTGGGTTGGGATGGAAGATCTTGCCTTTGTCCTGGATCAGCAGTCTGAGATCTAGTCTGGGCCTCCAGCTTCCTTTCTTCTTGGGGATGAAGAAATATCTTAAGTAAAATCATTTCCCCCCATGCTGGGGTGTACTGGCTCTATACCTCCCATTTGTAGCAAGGAATGTACTTCCTGTCAGCCATAGGGAGGGGACTTTGAGAGGAGGGATGGATTCGAACTCTTGTATATTTGGTGGTGGTGATTTCCATAACCCATTGTGCTATATGGTGCCATGCCGAGGAAAAGCGAAGTAAATGGCTTCCAAAAGGGGTGGGGAAATCTGAGCCCAGTAGACTTGGTGGGAGGACTGGTTTGCAACTCTGAAAGGTCCCATCAAAAGGACTGCTTAGTGGGAGGCTGGGGCTGGGAGGACAAAGAAGGAGGAATGTTCTGCTTTCAGTGCTGCACACTTTGATGATTTCTTGGGAGCTCAGAAGCCCTCTGAGGGTGAAGAGTTGAGGAGTGGGCTGTTGTTGATGGGAAAACTGAGGCTTAGGATATTTTCTTTGTGGTTCTGGGATATTGATACCCAGAACTCAGAGTGTTGAGCTCAAGTCCTTGAGGTTATGTAACAAACATCTGTTTTCTCACTGAATGGGTTATTCCCTTCGAAGGGCAGATCGTCCATGGTGGATCGGATTTCCTTGGAGAATCCGGATGCCTGGAACCATGAAGTCTGTTTCACGACTATAGATGTTGCCAGGGAGTGGGAGGCTGTATCTGGTGCATGTACCGAAGTCTGGAAGGCAGAACTGGCTAGCAATTTACCTTCCTCAATGGTTGCTCAGAACCGAAGTCTGCGCCCCAGAGGCAGATTGTTGACAAATTCAGAAAAGTTATTATAATTCATACAATCATACGTTTCTATTAAAGCCTAGTAGTTTGCTGTGTAGAACTGAAAACAGAAGTGAAGTTCTTTCTCCAAAGGGATCTAAATGTTTGGCCTTCTTGTCTATGGATGCAGATCTGGGTTAGTCTTGCTTGTTTCTTTCATTGACAGCCTACACTCACAGCCCCCTACAGCTCACTGAGACTCACACTAACACTAGAACAAAAGAAATCAGAACAGGTAGAACTATTTACAATATTTACACTAGAAAACAAAGAATGCAAGCTAATGCTGCACACACTGGAGAAGTTTGGTCTCAGGCGGTAGAAAGGAACTAGAGAGGCTGTCGGTCCGCACCATCCCTTATGTCCTCGGTTCAGAGCACGAGCAGAAGGGCAAAGGCATAGACCAATGGACACTGCTAGTGAAAAGTGGTCCAGTCTCAGGTGCATGGAGTGCATGTGCACTTGAGCAAATATGGATAGGGACCATCCCTTAAAGAAAAGTCTGGCCCTAGTTGTTTTCAAGATCTAATTCAATGGTTGGAGTTACTGCCGTATATGAGTTGCTTTCAGGAATTACACTGATCTGGCCCATTTAGTTACATTTGAACAGTCACGTGGAGTTTTGTGTGATTCCCACTGATTTGAATGTAAAAAATCACATTGCTAAGCCCTATGCTCCACTGTGGAAATGTAGAATGTCTGGGAGTCTGAAAAAGTCAAAAATATTATTCTTTGTAACTTACCTCCACTCTGTATTTGCTTAAAACAGGCCGGATGTTGGCTGGAACTGGGTAGATCTGGCTTACGTCAGGTGGATCCATTGGTGGAAGGCTCTCTGGACCAGAATCTGGAATCTGCAAAATGAAATAGTCATAACTCTTTGTCACTGCTCTGTGAAATATAGTCTCAGATCCCCCTGTAAGTTGTCCATCGCATACAGCACTTTACAGCAATTAGGGCCGTCATGCAGACAGAATACACGCTCAGCATTGTGAAAAAGACATGTCTTGGAATGCTCTCTGCTTTGCCATGAGGCCAAAGCTCTTCATGGGAACAGGTCATTTTAAATTCAATAGACTGAATCATGGAATCATACGACTGGAAGAGACCTCAAGAGGCCATCTAATGCAGTCCCTTGCACTCATGGCAGGACTAAGTATTATCTAGACCATCCCTGACTGGTGTTTGTCCAACCTGCTCTTAAAAATCTCCAATGATGGAGATTCTACAACCTCCCTAGGCAATTTATTCCAGTGCTTAACCATCCTGAGAGTTAGCAAGTTTTTCCTAAGGTCCAGCTTAAACCTCCCTTGCTGCAGTTTAAGCCCATTGCTTCTTGTCCTATCTTCAGAGACTAAGAAGAACAATTTTTCTCCCTCCTCCTTGTAACGACCTTTTACATACTTGAAAATTGTTATCACATCCCCTCTCAGTCTTTTCTTTTCCAGCCTAAACATAACCAATTTTTTCAATCTTCCCTCATAGGTCATGTTTTCTAGACCTTTAATCATTTTTGTTGCTCTTCTCTGGACTTTTTTTCCAATCTGCTAATATATCCCAGAAAGATGTTCGCTTTTTTTGCAACATGTTACAAACATGTTGACTCATATTTAGCTTGTAGTCCACTATGACCCCCCAGATCCATTTCCGCACTACTCCTTCTGGGCAGTCATTTCCCATTCTGTATGTGTGCAACTGATTGTTCCTTCCTAAGTGAAATACTTTGCATTTGTCCTTATTGAATTTCATCCTATTTACTTCAGACCATTTCTCCAGTTTGTCCAGATCATTTTGAATTTTAATCCTATCCTCCAAAGCACTTGCAACTCCCCCCACCCCACAGCTTGGTATCATCCGCAAACTTTATAAGTGTACTCTCTATGCCATTATCTAAATCATTGATGAAGATATTGAACAGAACCAGAACCAGAATTGATCCCTGCGGGACCCCACTCAACATGCCCTTCCAGCATGACTGTGAACTACTGATAACTACTCTCTGGGAATGGTTTTCCAACCAGTTATGCACCCACCTTATGGTAGCTCCATCAGGGTTGTATTTCCCTAGCATAGGCATCTTTCCAAAACGTGGCTTTATTGACCTGATAGACCACAACAAGCTGTTGTGGGTGTAAGCAGAGTCAGGATGAGCTCTACCCTGACATCTGGTGGTGAATTATGGCGAGTGTGGAAAAGAACTCCAGGGGCTGATCTTGTTTGCATAGGCACACCCACTCACCTGGCATGAAACAACAGCAACTGAAAGTGGTTACTTTGGCTGGTGTGGGATCCCCAGTTTCTCTGTTATTGGGGCAGGAAGAATAAAGTTTTGTTACCCTGATTCTGTGAATCAAGGCCAATGGAACTGTTGTATGACAGAAGGACTCACCATTAACTAAGTAGCACTCGCTAGACAAGGGGCATGGATTACAAAACCCAATGAATTGAGAGAAGGTGGGGGTAGGTATTTGTGCCTGATGGTATGTGCCCTTTTGAGAGACTGAAACACCAATTGCACTACCTCCTCTCTCCAGTGTTGAATAACAGAGCTAATTTTGATTCTATTAAGAGTCTAATTACAGGCTGCTATGCTGAATTCATTTTGGGCCAATAGTGTACTAGCACTGGGCTCCCCTACTACAAGCTGAGATTACTGAGTGCTGTGTTAACTAGTGGGGGAGCTGGAAGATTTATTGCTAAGCGGCTAGTGGAGCTGAGCAGTTTGTAGGACAGTTGGGGTGGCCCATGGGACGGCGAGCGGAGCAGTTTGCGGGGATGGCTGGAGCGGCTCACGGGATGGCTGGAGGAGAGGAGTGGCTCGTGGTAAAGTCTGCTGCAGAACCCCATGGAGAGGTGGGGCAGTCAGCCTGAGACCACGTAAGGTGCCCCTTAATACCCTGTGTATCCTTTTCTCCCCCCATTCACACCTGGGGGGGGGAGGGTAAGACTGCAGATAAACTTTTGAACTCTGGGGCTGCACTGACCAGGGACAGAGCCTTTTGGGTGATTTTTGGGTTGCTGGACTCAAGAGACTTTTGGGGTGTTGGACTTTGGGGGTGGGTCTTTTGCTCATGGTTTGTGCTATGAATCCTGTTTGTGGTGTTTTCCCAATTTAATGCTGATGTCGTTTACCTCATGTTATTAAACATTTTCTGCTACACTCAGACTCCGTGCTTGCGAGAGGGGAAGTATTGCCTCTTAGAGGCACCCAGGGGGGTGGTATGTAATTGTCCCAGGTCACTGGTTGGGGGCTTGAGCCGGTTTTGCATTGCGTTATTGAAACGGAACCCCGAGATACTGAACCCGGCCCTTGTTGCTGCCAACTCAGATGGGCAGAAGGGTTACATGTAGATACAGGCACACTCTAAGGAAGTAATTATACCTAATACAAATCCTAACTTACAGGCTCTCAAAAGACTTTAATAGCAAAACTGTAGCTATGATTCTCATTTAAAAATGCCATGATTAAGGATGGGTGAAATGAATCACACACTAAGCAAGCAGTACAAATATTAGTGCTTTTGAGCCAGCCAATATTTTGACATATCAATCGAAAAATATCTAGTAGACAACATTATTTGTCCTATCTCTGAAGGTGAGCTGGGCTCTGCTAGTTCTGCCTGGCTTTGATTCAACAGGGCACAGCACAGTTTGGAAGACTTGTCAAACTAGAGAGATGTGTCATCTATGTTTGGGACTGCTCAGCTCCTGTCCCAAATTTCAAGACTGGGCCCTCTCTCTGTACAGCACCGTAGCAAAACCCTGCATGTAAATGGCCCTTAGCATTGTGCGCTGTGTGCATGAGTGTATGTATCTCTGAATTCAGTCTAGGAATGGGGAAAGGCTGAT
Organism: Chrysemys picta bellii; assembly: GCF_011386835.1. NCBI lineage: Eukaryota > Metazoa > Chordata > Testudines > Emydidae > Chrysemys > Chrysemys picta. The sequence continues at coordinate 269,295,498 of NC_088792.1, read as the reverse complement.
TGCATCATAGTCTTATTTGGGGACTGGGAAAGGGAGGCTGATAATATTCATGTTATTCTGACTTTTGAATATCAACTGAATATCAGTTTAATCTCCCGCATCAGCCATGCTCTGGCTCTCCCATTTTCTTGAGCTGCCTTTCAAGGGGAAGCTCCCTGGCCTTTTATTCCCTCCATAATTTTCAGGAGCCAGTTGGTGCACTTCCCCATAATCTCTATCTTTGGTATACCTTTTCTTCCTCTACTACTCCAGGCTGAGCCAAAGGGGCACTGATCTCTTCTACCGGAAACTCAATGTCTAACGCTGACAAAACTATGAATTTCTGTTTCACAGATTACCTCCTTTTGCTCAGGAAATTGTGTTTGGCTTCATTATGAAACATAATACATAAAGAGGTGGCTATGGGACAGGATTAGAGAGGAAGGATCTGAAATGTCTTCTGCTTAACTAAGGGCAAATTAAATTAGATCAGATAGATGCGCCCTGGTGTGATAATGACCACACACAACTGAAAGGGTAAGGATTCTGGGAAATAGTAATAGTGATATAGTGTCTAGAGTGCTTTATAATTATTGCCACTTAAATGTTAAGACTATGAGAGAGTCACCAGGGGACCTGTAAAATTCACATCTTTTGTCTCTTTTAAATAGGAGCCATCTGTCTTCTATATCCTGATATGTGCTGCTGTGTGGAAAGTTCATTTAGTATAAGGAAGAGGAGATATTTTCCGTACTACCTTGTAGGTGCAGAAAACAGAAAGGTGTAAAACAGCATTACACAGTACAGTGGTGATAATAATAATAAACTAAAACAGTACCTCATATTTATATACAGAAGTGCCTCTCATCCAAAGCAATCCCAAAGCACTTTATAAACTGAAAAGCAGGATCCTATCCCCAGTCCTTCCCTAATGTGGTAAAACACAGCAGCTGTTTAATCACAAACACTGGGCTGAATCTTCTCTATTCCATCATGAAACTCCATCAACTTCCAAGGAATTGCACTGGTGTAACTAAGAGGAGATTTTGGTCCAGTGCCAGTGTGTTACAGTTTAGGATAGGAAGTGATGAATTACACCGTATTCAGCTGAAATTGCATGGGGAATTTTAGGGATCAGGAGAAATGTAATTAGTAGAGGGTTAAAAATCTTTTCAGCAGAAGATGAAACTATTCAAAAACTGATTCCTTTCATCTTCTTACAAACTTTTTGTAAAAACTTTGTAAAAAAGCTGGCCACATTTTTTATTAAAAAGGAGCTTTTTTCCTAGTGAAAATAAGCCCATTTTCATCCGGTGGTGGGCCCATTCAGAGTAAACGTGGCTGAGAGACTCTAAAGCCAAAATTCAAAAGTTAACATTGGAATTGTCACATGTTTTTGATGTGCACATAGTCACGGAATCAAAACAAAATGTGATGAGTGAAATAAACTGAAATGGTGTAAATTTTAGTGTGACATTTCAGGGGGAACATTCCAGACAATTCTAGTAATTAAACAGATGGGAACCATTCCAAGATGTCTAGGCCAGCATTCCTAGCTCTCAAGAAAGGTGCCCTCTGATCTTTAATGACTGCAAATGATCAAGACTACCAAGAGAGGTGATATCTGTTGTTGAAACAACTTCTGTTGGTGAGAGAGACAAGCTTTCCAGCCACACAGTGCTCTTCTTCAGGTCTGGGAAAGGTAAATCACAGCTAAATGCCAGATGGAACAGATTGTCCAGTATAAGAAGTTAGCACATATTGTAAGGGACCATTCAAGGTAGAGTGGCCCATTACCACCTCTGCAGTCATAAGACACAAAGAGGGGGTCAGCGGATTACAGATTGTTGTAATAAACCATAAATCCAGTGTCTCTGTTCAGTCCAAGATTATTAGTGTCTAGAAGAGTCATGAATTTAAGCTCCCAAGATGGTCTTTTGAATGTGTTATGCATGTTTCCTTTGAGGATGAGGACGGATAGATTATATACAGAATGATCACTTTGTGAAAAGTGTTCACCCACAGGTGGTAGGGTGTTTTTGTCTTTTTTCATTTTCTTGTGTGAGTTCATTCCAGAGTGTAACGATTGTCTGGTTTCACCCACATAATTGTCACTGGGGCATTTAGTACCCTAGATGAGGTATACCACATGTTGTGATAGGCGAGTGTAGGATCCATGGATCTTGAAAGGTGTCTTGTGCGGGGGAGTGGATCGTTGTAGCAGTGGAGATATGTGCCTATTAAGACTAGCAAGTGTCCACTATTAGTCATTGTTTCTCTAATCTCCTATTTCTCTAAGTGTCTCAACTGCTCTGTTATATTGAAATCAACTTTAACCCTTTTGCAGTGACCTAGAACTACAGCAATCAAAAGGGAGCTTCTCTCATACATATTGTTACTCCAATTATAAAATAGCCTGAATTGAACAAACAACAATTTGTAGATCAGAACTATCTAATGTGGTATGTGGCTGAATGTCTCAGAAGTATATATAGAGCGAATTAGTGATTGTAGAGTTTCTTCTTACTGAACATCATCAGGAATCCTTTGATACTAGAAAGAAACTGCCAGCACATCAGGCCTCTGAGAATGCTTTAGAGCCTCTCCTATGTTTTAACACATCTTTTCTTGAATAGTTCTTTAAAGTCCATGCTCTTGAGCATTATCTGTGGTGAAAACAAGCATTCTTTACAATGTAATCACCAAGACAAACAATGCAGGGTCTGAGAATGCTGAATGCCAGCACTGGGTCATTTTTACATTTATTTTCAGCTCTTTATTCAGACCTTAGATATTTTCAGATCAGTCTGGTATGTTGTGCTGTTTCCCTTGGGCCAGATAAAAGTGAAATAAAACTGAATGTTTGCTCTGTTCACTAGAAACATGGACTAGATTAAAAATTGAGAAAAATATTGATTATGGTGCTAGATTCTGTCCTTAATTGCACCCCACTAAGTTGGCACGTTCCCCTCCTTGGTATTATTTAGGTTTAATTGGGGAAACAATTAGCCCCACATGCTTTAAAGTGCAATTTTACTCTGGCAAGTGATTATTAAAATGCCAGCATGGGGGTCTGTGTGTTTTACATGTTATGTCTCACTGATTTCAGAACAAATTTGTTCAGTTTACAAGTAAAAAGAAGTTTCTTCTACCTGTCAGCCCTGCAAATTCTGCTTAGGATCTGAAAGCCAAGCTGTCTTATATCTTGTTTGTGCATTTGCAAAGCCATGCCCAGATATGAGAATTCAGCCCTGCAACTGGAAACTGGTTAACAATTCTGTTTATGTGCTACAGCCAGAACCGAACCCAGTTAACTCTCCCTTATACACATTGCCTCCATACTGGTAATAAGAGTAAGGAGTAGTAACAACTTATTAGTGTTGTTAAAGACACAGAACTCGGAACAGACTTAGGGAGCAGTAAGAAGATGCCATTTTTACACAGTCACTTCCCAGAACAAAGCCACACTTTACCTTGCAGTCAATAGACTTAGAGCAGGGTAAAACCAGTGGAAACGCGAGGCAAGTCAGGCTAGAGGATTCAGAGGGCCAGCAGCAGCGGAAGTAGGGGCAGTGTTTATTGCTCCAACTGCAGGATGAGCAGGAATGACAACTGCATCATGTTCTAGGCATATGAGATGTAAAGGAGAGTCTGCTCTCCAAGTCTGCTCTTTCCTGGGTGCAACTCCCACTGAATTTAACAAGGGATGCACCTGTATAAGTGAGGGCAAGACTGGGACCATGGTGTCTCTTTGTACCCTAAATGCTTTTACGAGCCCCAAAGGCAAATGATTCTAGCTCACCTGCAGCAGCTCGAATGCAGCAAGAAGGTCTCCTCCAGACAGATTTCCACAATGCACTGGGTGATAAGACAGTTTAGGTGGCTCGTATTTCTGATCGGCGAGTCTCACCACAGGGGCAGCTACTGTTGAGCCAATATAGTCTGATTTACCCTAAATAAATAAGGATACATACCTTCAGGTTATTTTGTAAGTAGTCTAAACATAGCAGCAGCCTTAGGGATGGCTCCTCCCGCCCTCTATCCAAATGTGGGAAATGGGCTTGTAATATATATGACAAAACTACCCAGTGAGGTGCACAGCAAGCTACAATGGATAGCAACTACTGAAATGAAGGAGGGTGAATTTCTTTAAACTCATCTGAAGTTTACCAATGCCTTGGTTTCACATTTCAGCAATTCTGAAGGCAGTATCCTAATAAGCAGTGAGATGGTGCTAGATTTCTATGGGCTGGAGGTAAATTTGGGTCTCTGGATATATATAAATACAATAATTACAACTGTGTACAAGTAAAAGGGTGTTTCTACTGCAAACCCCTTTTTGGATCTGAGAGTCAAGCTGGAACGACAAGACCACAAGGTTACAAAGACATAACTGAGGACTGGAGATAAATCTGGTTCTCAAACTACGTCCCATTACAATATTAATCTCCATTTTAAAGGGCCAGAAACTGATTTACATGGCCAGAGAAGCTACTTTTAAATGTCTATTAAATAACGTAGCTTTGATTTTTACATAGATAATACATTATACCGCAACAATTCAGATTTTTTAATAAGAGGCATTTCATCTTTACCACTGCATCGTCGTCATACAGCTCTATGACAATCACTGGTGGGAATTCAGCAATTTCCTTCCCTTCACCATGGAGCACAATGTTATTGAACAGCAGCATCTGATTCCATGTAGGGGATAATGTCTGAGAAATGATCTAGTGAAAAACAAAGAGCATTTTTAGAAGGCTGTTAAAAGACTAACTGGTGTGCTCCAGCAGAAAGTGGCTGCACCATGATGAAATCTTTTCAAGTGGCCTAAACTAAACTATTAAGAGAGGGTGAAATACAGAATTAGAACAAGGCCTATTTTAAATGTCACTCACCTCTGCAGAGGTCCTGCATCAGAACCCATGCACCATGCAAGCCTCATTTAGTGCCCAGTCCAGCAAAGCACATAAAACGCATGTGTGACTATAGTCCCATTGACTTCAATGAGGTTACTCATGTACCTAAAGTTATGGATGTGCTTAAATAGTTTGTTAGACTGCGGCCTTAAAACCCTAACATGGGCCTTCATAAGTGCATTGAAAGTCTTTCCCACGCAGATAAATACCACCCATGTGCATTCTGAGCTGTAAAAGCTCCCCACTCTTTCCCTCCTTGCCTTTCCGGCTCTTCCTGCACAAATAATCAGATATATGACTTTATATCTTGCAGTCCTTGTGCATGCAAAACTCATACTGTAGTCTGTGGGAAGGCTGCCTGTTTGGAGACTGCAGGATCAGGCCCTGTATAGTTAAAGAAGGACTTTGCGCAAAATGTATTCCACTTTTTCATTCTGTGGGGTAAACATTTTCCAAGTCATTTTTCTTCAAATACAGATGCCAATAATAATTCGCAATGTTCTTACTGAATAAGGTAATTTATTGATTAATTCATAACAAATCCATATTTTTTTATTTTTTCCTTTCAATTTGCTGCTGTACTTCAGACATGCTGGGCTGCTCAAGGCACTTCCTCAAAGACAACAGTTTAGTTGCTTTGGCAGGAAAAGTATCTACCAATGTTAAATTTTAAAGAAAAAAATATCCATTGCAACATCTGACTCTCATCATCTGCTGTTGTTCTGTTAAATGGAAATGTCTTCTTTCAGTGTGGTTTATTGGAGCTTGGCGGACACCATTCTAAAAACAATTCAAATGATTGCCTGCAGTATTTTATTCAGACAATATGTTACTTCACACTTTTGTGTGTACAAAATGCTGTCATACGGGGTCTGAGTCTACTCTCAGGTATGCTACTTATACCAGGATCAACTCCCTTGACATCCAGAGAGCTACAATGGGGGTAAACCAAGATTAACTCAATTGATCATAACCATGAGGGTAAAACAGGCATAAGTGAGAGCAGACTCAGGCCCTATGACTCTAGAGAACCACCTGGATAGAGAAACCTTTTCCTTCCCCTATCCTCCAAAATCTGCTGCTATAGAAACTTCCTTCAGAGAGCCAGAAGGGGTTAAACACTGTGAAAAGTAACTATAAAAAGAGTTTGATTTGGGTTCCACATTTATTGATTCTCGATGATTTCTGTGTCAAATGTGCTCTGTTTACAAGTGAAATAGTGGGTTACTGAACTTCCACCCTTGCAAACTTACGGTGGGCTCTGAGAGTCAAGCTGGGTGAGTGAAAGTGAAATCCAACTCTCCCACCCAAGCCTGGGCCAGGTTGCAGGGTTGCCATGCAGAACCCTCCCACTTTCCCCATGGGTAATAAATCAGCTGTCCCTTGTACTGGTTGCACAACATACTGGAACCACAGGATCTGGGTAGAAGCCCCTATCTTGTCCCCAGGGAACTCCTGGCTCATTCCAAAATGCCTTTCATGCCAATCTCTGTGGGGCTGGGCTGGCAACCATTTCTCCAGTTCAAAGGCATCCCTAGAATATCAGGGTTGGAAGGGACCTCAGAAGGTCATCTAGTCCAACTCCCTGCTCAAAGCAGGGCCAATCCCAGACAGATTTTTACCCCAGTTCCCTAAATGGCCCCCTCAAGGATTGAACTCACAACCCTGGGTTTAGCAGGCCAATTCTCAAACCACTGAGCTATCCGGACTTAAATAGTGCAGAGAGCCTCTGCACCAGGTGTGCATTTTACCTGGTAATGCCTCTCTGAAACCATCCTTCTGCTCTACGAAACTCCATTCCAAAGGGCCAAACTGACTCATATGGCCACAGCAGCGCTTTGGGATTTTTTTACAAGTGACCCAGCCTTGATCTTTACACACACAAAAATAGTGGAGGGGATGCAGGATGCAGTATCTGTCCCCCTGCCGGTGGAAATGGTCTAATTTTAAAGTCTAAAGAGGGGTAATTTCAGAGAGATACAACCCAGCCAGCACTTGCTGTTTCGGTCCAATAATCTCAGAGAATCTAACATCCAAAGAGTCAAAACAGATTGGCACTAGTCTAACTGGAGTCTAAAACAGCCTGCAGACCAATTACACTTGGAGAGCAGATACAAGGCTGCATCTGGTGACTCACTCTACATATGCTATGCCATCAAAGCAGCTGTCCCTGATGGTATATTTGTTAATTTAATAACACCAAGAGCTAGAATGGCAGTGGTGTTTCTCTTTAATGACAGGCACATGTCCTCAAAACAGACAGCCGTGCTAGGACTTCTGTTTTCAACCACACTTGGTATTCACATGGCTGGATATTAGTGTTATGATATATACACAATGACTGGCACTAAGAGATACTGCAAATAAGTAACCACTCATCTTAATAATACACTAGTCCTTTACATTTCTGGAGCCCCTTCCGTCTAAGGATCTCAAAGTGCTTTACAAACTAATGAATTAAGCCTCCCAACACCTCAGTATGGTAGTTAAGTAGTTTTTCATTAAGCATTAGCCTCATTTTACAGAAAGGGAAACTGAAACATCTAATATTGGCCACTGAGAGTGACAGAAGACTGCACTAGATGGATCACTGATCTGATCTGGTAAGGTAACTCCTGATTGCCTTTGAAGAATCAATGTTTTTTCCCATTTTCACCACTTTAATGAGACATCTCAGTTCCTTATTTACCCAAAGAGAAGGAAGACTTTGCAACTTACCTTGGTGGTCTGGCAGTGCGAAACAAACGTTACTTTGGCAAAGGGATCAGAAAGTCCAGAGCTGTCAGCTGCGATGAGCCCCCTGGCCTGATACATGTGGGCTCTTAACTGGAAGCGGTGCTGAGCTGAGTCAGGACAATGGATACAATGTTATCAGTTTTTGGGAAATGATGCCATGAATACATGGGAAGAGGACCACCCACAAATTCCCAAACCTTGAGCCTCACAGCACTCCAATGAGATAGGAAAGTGCGATCACCATTTTAAAGATGGAGTATTTGAGGGACAGAGAGATTAAATTCACACAAACTCAGTGTCAGAGCCAGGGTTATAACCCAGCTCTGCTAATTTCCAGTCTTTTCTCTCATCACTTGACCATACTGTCTCCCTATGTATATTTATCATCTAGTATGAATTCGAGCACGTATGCTTTTATCAAAAGATCTAGTGGAAGACTCCTCATTTGGGACATTTAAAACTAGGGAGCACAAACAGTGCAACATGTGCTAAGGGCAACAATCTTGCACTGAGAGGGATATGGAGGGAAGGGCATAATGTAGTGGGTCTTTTCCATCTCTAATATCTATGATTCCATGAGCATCAATGGAAGTTCTAAGCATTCAGCAGCTGCCACGGTGGTGCCACGTCAGTGTCTTTGATCAAACAATGTGCTAAAATGGTAATTTAAGCATTTTTGGGGGGGAAATGCAATTACATCAAGTAGATGTTTTGTTGCCCTCCTAATTTAGAGCACCATATGTTTAACGTTCCACACTACTGCTAAGTATCCTTGCTACTGTACTGCAGAAGTATTGTCTTACTTTTGTACACCAGACTGGCAGGTGAAGGAGCAGCATGATGCCCTGTACCAGCTGTGGAGGGCACTTCAGTCTCATGTCCTATAGGTAAGTTCTCCATAATGGTATGGGCATACTTGACGGAACCAAGCCACAGATAGGTGTCTACTTTTGCATGTACATTCCAACCCGGCAGGCGTTTTCCTGGTAACTGAAGAAACAAATGTCACCAACAAATACAAAGTCAGAGAGATCACTGAATGTTATTTATAGCTTGGGCAAGCTGCATTGCTGAACAGAGGAGCATCCACTCAGTCGATATGCTGATAAATGATATGCCTATTTAATCACAGAATCATAGAAATGTAGGACTGGAAGGGCCCTTGATAGGCACTGAGGCAAGACTAAGTATTATCTAGACCATCTGTGGTGGGGCATCAGCCCCACACTGGCAGAAGAGGGGTTAAAGCAATCTGGGGAGGTTGCGTAGGAGGCAGCCGATTAGGAAAGGGCTTGTAGACACAGCCAATCGGGAGAAGGTTTAGAAAGACAGCCAATCAGGGCCAGGTTGGGCCTTATAAGAAGGGCTGCTGAACACAGCAGCTTCAGTCACTCCCTGGAGTTTGAGGAGTGAGGACTGGCTGCCCTGAAGGAGGGAGAAGAGACAGTACCATGGTCTGAGCAGTGCTGGGTGGGGTCAGGGGAGCATGAGCGAGCGAGCTCCTGGCTGACCACTGCCAAACTGAGCCCATGATACAAGGGCATAGAAGGTGCTAGGGCCACGGGAAAGTGGCCCAAGGAAACAGATGGTGGGGGTTGGAGGTGATGCAGTGTGTGACTGCCAGTCCCCACCCCCTTTGGCCCCAGTTGCCACTGATGCAGGTGGCTAGACTTTGGATTGCAGCCTACCACTGAGGCAAGTGACTGGACAGAGGACTGCTGGCCTCCCGGAAGGCGGGGAGAGAACTGAGTCGGGCATAACCAAAGGGCTGCGTCCAGAGGAGGACAGTGCGGTCCTGAGAGCGACAAGGGTCCTGATAGCAGAAGTGATGATGGTAAGACGCCACGAGATGAAGGCGCACTGGCGAACCAGAGCTAATTCCCAGGATGGCCAGCAGGAGGTGTTGCAGTAGTGAGTCAAACCTCATTACACCATCCCTGACAGGTGTTTGCTTAACTTGCCAATAAAACATCCAATGATAGAGATTCCACTATCTCCTTAGGTAATTTGTTCCAGTGCTTAACTATCTGTACCATTATGAAGTTTTTCCTAATGTCTAACCTAAATCTCCCTTACTGCAATTTAAGCCCATTATTTCTTGTCCTTTCCTCAGTGGATAAGGAGAACAATATATGACCCTCCTCTTTATAACAACCTTTTATGAACTTGAAGACTGTTATCATGTCCCCCCACAGTCTTCTTTTTTCCAGACTTAGCAAACACCAGTGGTTTCAATCTTTCCTCATAGGTCATGTTTTCTAGACTTTTAATAATTTTTGCTGCTCTTCTCTGGACTTTCTCCAATTTGTCCACATCTTTCCCAAAGTGTGGTGCCCATAACTGGACACAGCACTCCATCTGAGGATTTATCAGTGCTTAGTAGAGTGGAAGAATTACATCTCCTGTCTTGCTTACAACACTTCTACTAATAAATCCCAGAACAAGGTTTGGTTTTTTCAACAGAATTACATTGTTTGACTCATATTTAGTTTGTGATGCACTATAATCCCCAGATACTTCTGTGCAGTACTTCTTCCTAGCCAGTCATTTCCCATTCTGTATTTGTGTAATTGATTATTCCTTCCTAAGTTTAATACTTTTGCATTTGTCCTTATTGAATTTCATCCTGTTTATTTCCGACCATTTCTCCAATTTGTCAAGATCATTTTGAATTTTAATCCGGTCTTCTAAAGTACTTGCAATCCCTCTCATCTTGGTATTGTCACAAACTTTATAAATGTACTCTCTATGCCATTATCCAAATCCTTTATGAAGATATTGAACTTAACCAGACTCCAGACAGATCTCTGGGGAATCCCACTCGATTCGGCCTTCCAGCAGACTGTGAACCATTGATGACTACTCTCTGAGTATGTTTTCCAACCAGTGCACCCACTTTATAGTAGGTTCATCTAGGCTATATTTCCCTAGTTTGTTTATGAGAAGGTCATGTGAGACAGTATCGAAAGCCTTAATAAAGTCAAGATATATCACATCTACTGCTTCCTCACATTTAAAAAAGCTTGTTACCTTGTCAAAGAAGGATATTATGTTGGTTTGACATGATCTGTTCTTGAGAAATCCATGTTGACTGTTACTTATCACCTTATTATCTTCTAGGTGCTTACAAATTGATTGTTTGATTATTTGCTCCTTTATTTTTCTGGGTACTGAAGTTAAGCTGCCTGGTCTATAATTCCCTGGGCTGTCCTTATACCCCTTTTCATAGATAGGTATTATATTTGTCCTTTTTTCAGTTCTCTGGGATCTGTCCCGTCGTCCATGATTTCTCAAAGATAATAGCTGATGACTCAGAGATCTCTTCAGCCAGTTCCTTAAGTATTCTAGAATGTATTTTGTCAGGCCCTGCAGACCTGAAGTCATAATGGGGATGATGGCCATGTGACCTAATTGGTACAATGTATTTCAAGATTCTAAACAAGGAGTAGATAGCAAATCTAATTGTAAAAGTTTGTTTTCAGTGAGATAGCGCACAAGCCTTTTCATGCTAAGTAATAGTTGTAAATTTGCCTCTGGTGTTTGCTATGTTAAATTTCCCAGTCTATGGCGCACTGTCCACCCCATGCTGCTTTCCTACTGTATTATGGCTGCTCCTAAATAAGTCAATATTACTTTGTAGGGCAAGTCAGAAAACTTTTGATGAAACATTTTCCAACATAAAATGTTACATTTTTTGACAATACTTTCTACAATATTTTTCTCTTTTTCTATCAAGCTCTGTTTAATTCAGCTTTTTTGCATTGTTTATTCCTAAATAAAATAAAAATAAATAAGTTAATGGAGATATCCTATCTCCTAGAACTGGAAGGGACCTTGATAGGTCATCAAGTCCAGCCTCCTGCCTTCACGAGCAGGACCAAGTACTGATTTTGCCCCAGATCCCTAAGTGGCCCCCTCAAGGATTGAACTCATAACCCTGGGTTTAGCAGGCCAATGCTCAAACCACTGAGCAATCAATTCATGACGTAAAAGTGACTAGACAGTCACTACATTGCAATGTTTTCCTGACAGACCCTAACAATTGATTATTTAACTGGTGCCTTTTTGTTTCATCTAGTGTAATAGTGTGTCAGGTATGCAACAACTGTTGTATTTTAAACAGAGGGGAAACATCCCACCTTCTGGGTTATCCATAGTGTTTCCTACTTGTAACTTTCTTTCCAGTGAAAACAGAACTACTTGTACTGTGCCTCTGAGGTTTAATCTGATCTGATAAATAGAATTGCTGCACCAGAGTATCTTAATGACAGTTTCATTTTGTGTTTGAAATGACTACTTCTAAAATGAGTTTTACTTAATTCAAATAAAATAGAACATTTTGCTAGACCTGGAGGAGATTTCTCATAAGCAAGTTCTAAAAAATTCAAGAAGCCTCTTTAAAAAGAATTGTAAGTAAAAATGCACTGAAATGTTATTGCATGCAGTAAGTAGTATCCACAATAAATTACTCTTGATGATTAACAGAAGGCTGGATACCTCTATCTGCTGACTGGTTTTATTTGTGTGGTTCCAACAACCACCTTAGGTGATGAGTTTCTATAAATTTAATAAGCAATGTTACCATTACTCATTATTCTAGAGTGTCCAGGCTTTTCCTTCAAGCTGTTCCTAATGGACAGTGACTGCATTCCATTGTTGCATACTATTACTGTGCATGTTACCTCTGTATAACACTGCTAAAACTGCCTTGTCAGACAAATATATTATTCAATATTTTATATATCAAACATCTTTCCTGTATGGATCTCAGACATGGACTCTTTATAGATGGCACATTTAACAGCTTGAGCAATTTCACAAGCCTTCCCTCCACTCAATAATGAGTAAGGCTGCGAATCATTCACGGACGTCACATGACTTTCTGTGATCTCTGTGAATTTTGCAGCGCTGGTGCAGTGGACCCCAGGACCACCCCAGAATCTGGGAAGCCCCGGGGCCAGCCACACCGGCCGCTGCTCTGCCAGCCCCAGGCAGCTGGTCCCCGGCACTGCCCTGGAGCAGTGGTCCGAGACCAGAAGTGGAGGCGGCGGGGCCCCGGGCCATCCCTCGCCTGGACCAGCGGAGGTGGCGCCGAGGCCCCGGGCTGCCCCCCACCTGCACCAGCGACAGCAGTGGCAGAGCCACGGGCTGCCCCCCACCCGGACCGGTGTCGGGGCCACCCCCCAAGCAGCAGCAGTGAGTCCCCAGGCCGCCCCCGCCTCCAGCAATAGGGGGACACGGGCCGCCCTCTGCTGAAGCAGGGTCCCGGGCTGCCCCACCCAGCAGATGCATCGCCCAGTGCTGCCCCCACCTCCAGCAGCAGTCTTCAGGAGCACCCCCCTCCCAGCAGGTAAAATTTAGTCACAGGTATTTTTAGAAAACGTAATGGACAGGTCACGGGGGCATGACTTTTTTTTTTATTGCCCATGACCTGTCCATGACGTTTACTAAAAATACCCGTGACTAAAATGTAGCCTTAATAATGAGCATTCTCTGGTAGGACAGAGGGACCAATATTAAGGTCCTTGAAAGGGCAAACACAACAGAGCATTGAGGAAATGCTATTGAGAACACAACTTAGGTGGACCGGACATATCATCAGAATGGAAGATTTGTCTCCCAAAACAGATCTTGTATGGGGAGCAAAAGAAGGAAGTGTTGTCCATATAAGTCCTTAAAGATAACCTCAAGAGCAGTATCCAGTGGGCTGCAATCCATCCAGGTCCAGCTCTAGGCACCAGCACTCCAAGCATGTGCTTGGGGCGGCACTTAACAAGGGGCGGCACTCTGGCTCCTTTTTTATTTTTCCTTGGGGCGCAAAAAGCCGGGAGCCGGCCCTGAGCGGAGGTGAGCTGCGGCGGTGGGGTGCGTGGGGAGGGCCGCAGGAAGTAACCCTGGGGGGAGGGGCAGAGGAACTGCTCCCCCCCCAGCTCACCTCCGCTCCACTGCCGCCTGCTCCCCCGAGCGCTCTGCTTCTCCCTCTTCACTCCCAGGCTTGTAGCACGAATCAGCTGTTTTGCGGCAAGCCTGGGAGGGAGGGGGGAGAAGCGGAGCAGTGGCGGCATGCTCAGGAGAGCAGGCGGAGCAGAGGGGAGCTGCGGCGGTGGGGGGCACGGGGAGGGCTGCAGAAAGTAACCCTGGGGGGGGGGGCAGAGGAACCGCCCCCCCCCCAGCTCACCTTCGCTCCACTGCCGCCTGCTCTCCCGAGCCCGCCGCCGCTCGGCTTCTCCCTCCTCCCTCCCAGGCTTGCCTGCGATGGGAGGGAGGGGTAGGAGGGGAAATGCAGTGCGCCCAGGGGAGGAGGCGGGGCCAGGGATTTGGGGAAGGGGCAGAGTTGGGGTGGGGCCGGGGGGGGTGCGGGACATATTTTTTGCTTGGGGCGGCAAAAAACTTGGCCCTGAATCCCTCTCAAAGAACTTGAGCAAATGACTCAGGACAGGACACATTGGCAGTCTCTTGACAAGATCAGCATGTAACAGGTTTGAGCAGGATCGATGAAATCGTCTCCAGACTGCACGTGAAAAGCACCACAGAGCTGCATCGTTAAACATCATAGATATGGACTTCCCATGCCCTTAGTGTAGCCAACTCTATGCATCAGGGTTCAGACTTCAGAGTCATATGTGTAGCCATAGCTGAGAATTGCTACAATATTGTCATCATCAGCAATGGACTACCAACATGTATCTCACACGCACATTTTAAATTGGAGTTATAAACAGCAATGTTTATATTCTGTCTGAATCTCTGCACTTCCTCATTGTCTGAGCGTGGTGAATGTCAATCGGTTGGAGTTTTCCTTGGAGTTTTCAAATGCTGCTTAATAATGAATTTGTCAGAGAAGAAAGGTTTAGTGATGTTCTACCAATTTACATCTATTTGTGTGTGTGTGTATATATATATATATATATATGCACAATTTGGATTTATGGTACACTTTGCAGAAGCAGGAAGCCAGGGGATTAATTACTTAGACACCATGATGATGAGCATGGTATTAAAAGCAAAACAGACTGGTCGAGAATATAGATAAAATAGATATAAAAGGGGGCCACTAACCTGAAAAGGTAGAGAAACACTGATCTATATAATCTAAGACACAATTTTTCTATAAGAGTAAAAATGTAGCCATGACAACGATGCTAAGCCAATAGAATTTATTTGTGTGTGTATTTTGAGAATTTGACAGAGCATACTTAACCTGGAAGGGTGAGGCTGTGAGGTGAAGTTGGGGAGTGAGATTTCATTTGCTTTAGATTGCAATAAAGGTTTCAACACTTTTGCCCCCCGAATTGCCTTTTGTGACTCCTTAGGGGTCGTGACCCACTGGTTGAGAAATATGGATCTAAATCCTACAGATAAACCCACAGATTCCTTGCAGCTCGGATTTCAGATGTCTGGTATCTCAAATGAAATCATCTCCTGCATAATTTCACTCTGCATATATTTAAGGTAGACGTGTGTGGGCTGAGTGAAACATGGATAAAAATGGTGCCCATGGAGTTATCTGCTCAAAACATCTTTGTAAATGATCAAAATGTCTCAGACTTACTTTCAGGAAATGGGTTTTAATCTTCCCACAGTCTTTGCCTCTCTGTTCATTCACTGGGGAATAGAACACGTCTTTTGCTGGGATTCTTGCATATGCAACTCTTTTGTTGTTGCTGAGCATCCAGATGAACACATCAGGCACGGTATGCTGCGGCTATTAAAATGACATGGAACAGAACTTGTATGCTTTGAACACTAGAACTATATTAACTAATGTTCTTTTTATGAGAAACGATCATTAATTTTTGTTAAACATCAGTTAACAAGAGCTGACTCCTTTCAACAATTTGACAAGACAAAGCCAGCCTTTCCTGAGAAGAGACAGCCAAGTATCATAATCTAGAGAATCTATCAATTCACACCTAAAAATCCATATACCAGACTGTGATATACATATCTGCCCAAACCTCAGTTCCTGAGCACAGTCAGAGTTTGTTCCTTTTAAGGTTTTAAGCTTTTAAGGAGCTTAAACTCTGTTCAAACTATCAAAGAGAGGGTTAGTAGGTGACTTGATCATGGGCTATAAGGGCCTACACAGGGGGAAAGTATCACATACTAAAGGATCTTTAATGTAGCAGATAAAGGCATAACCAGCTGCAGTGGATGAAAGTTGAAGCTACAGAAATTCAAACTAGAAATAAGTTGCAAAGTTTGAACAGAGAATCTTACCGAGGTACATGGTGGATATACACCATCACTTGAGGTCTTTAAATCAGACTGGCTGTAATTCTAATGTTTAGCAACATTTAGAAATGTTTTAGCTCAACCAGAAGTTATGGGACTTGATGCAAAAATCATTGGGTGAAAAATATATGGCCCCCTTGCTATGCAGGAAGTCAGACTGAACACTCATAATAGCTCCTTCTGATCTTAAAATCTATGGGCTTGATATTCATTTACCCTAAAGCCTTAGGGAAAATGAGAATCAGGACCCACCATTCTACTTTCCATGAGGTCATGATTGAATAAGCTCTCCCGGGCACATGGAATAGCAGCACAGACACTGTCTGGCTGAGACTACAACAGGGCTCATGCACTACCCTCTTTTGTGTGAGAGTGAGAGATTCGCCATGGATCATCCATGTAATCACAGATCCACTGGTCACAATCCCCCTCTTCCACAACCCCTCACGCTAGTGCAAGTGAAGCCTGCAGATGCACAGCTGTGTGGCAGGCAGAGGGTGTAGAAACCTTTTGGGATACCCGGCCTATATACTACTCCTCCATCCTGTACCTTTCATTTAGGTGCTGCTTTTGCCCTAGATTCATTGTTTACTTTCAGATGAAATTTCACCATGGAGGTCTAATATTCTTTATTTAGGCAAATGCATGTACAGTGTATCCAGTTTGCCCCTGGCCACAACCCCATTTCCCAGGACATTCCCAAGCCAAGGGCTGTACGTGAGGCAGAGGCACCGACTTTCTGATTATCCTGGGGGTGCTTGAACCTGTTCCGCCCTAGGCCATGCCCCCACTCCACCCCTTCCCTCAAGGCCCCCACCCACTTCTTCCTGCCCCCACTCCACCTCTGCCCTGCCTCTTCCCACCCTGTTCTGCCCCTCCCCCAGAGCATGCCCTGCCCCTTCCCCCAGTGCCTCCTGCACAGTGCAGAACAGCTGATCACCAGCAGGTGAGAGGTGCTGGTGGAGGGGGAGGAGCTGATGGATAGGGCAGGAGGTGCGGGAGGGGGGAGAGGAAGGAGCTGATTGGCAGGGCCACCAATGGGTGCTGAGCACCCACTTTTTTTTTTTTTTCCCCATGGATGCTCCAGCCCTGGAGCACCCATGGAGTCGGCGCCTATGAGGAGATATAGAGTAGTGGGGATCACCAGCTAGTCAGTCTGGTCAGGATCTAACCCAGAGTTTTACTGATTATACTGGATTTGTGTCATCTTAGTTAAAACATTAGATACTGTGACTAGGTAAAGTCCTGTGTCAGTGGTGAATTACCTCATCAATCAAGAATCGAATTTTCTCTACAAAGTTCTGTGTTTCACGCATCAGTTCATCTACTGACATCTTTTTTTTCTGTTGCTGAACAATTCCATTGGCATCAGAGGACATTGCTTCCTGGAACAGGAGTAGACAATAGATAAGTATTTCATATACACTTCCGAGTTCATGAAAAACGTATTTCAAACTATCCAACTGGGCATGCAAAGGGAAATAGCTACTCAGGTTCACTCTGGAAAAATTCCCCCCCCCCCCACAGATTTCAAAGCAGAGGACAAATTAACTTTCAGGAAATGATTCCAGCTATACAAAATGTGCATTTTCTCCACTCTGTGTGTGTTTATACAATGAAGGTCCCCAGAAATTTGTGTTTACTACTCCTAGTACAATGGGGCCCTGATCCTGATGGAGGGCTTTGATCAATGCTGTACTACAAACAATGGCATAAAAATAATACATACATTTACTGTGCAACCACAAGGTATAGTAGAAAATGCAGGCCCATTAGGATATGTAAAGATCCCTCTGAATATTTACTGCATAATAATGATATTTTATGATACTAATATGATCCTGCTCCTGAAAGATGGTGTTAATTTCACTGAGAGTTGCTAGTATTTATCGACCATCTGGATCAGTACCCCTATGTGTATATATTAAAAATGGATCCTCTCATACTGAGAAAAGATGGTCCACTGGGTAGGTTGGTAACTGAGGCCTCAGAAGACTTAGGTTCAGTGCCCTGCTCTGCCACTGGCTTTTTGTGTAACCTTGGGCAAGCCACTTAGTCTCTCTGTCTCAGCTTCTCAATGGATCTGTGCCTCAGTTCCCCATTTGTAATATGGGGGTCAGAGTATTTCCCTACCTCACAGGACTGTTGCAAAGAGACATACATAAAGATTGTGTGGCACTCAGATGCCATAGTAATGGGAGCCATACAGGATAGCTAGAACACCGATGTATATACATATAATCTAGGGGGAGATAACAAATGTATGGATATTTAATTCTCTTTAGATATTCTGTGCCAGAACCTCACTTACAGTGCTCATTTTTATGCTGCTCTGACTTCAAATGGATGCAGATGTGACAGAGCAGTGTAAATGAAAATCAAACTCAGACTAGCACTACTAACTTTGAAAAACCAAACAAGAATATTTTTAAATATACACACACGTATCTATATCTATCTATAGCTATTTCTATATCGAGAGAGACATGTAAAAACAGCAAAACTATGATGGGCCTGATTCTTCTATAGCTCAGGCCCAGATCCAGCAAAGCAATGGGCTAAATCAGTGCCTTACAACTAGTGTAAATCAGGACTAACTCTACTGAACTGTCAGGAGTTATACTACTGTAAAATCGGGGTAGGTATGAAGGAAAACAAAGCTTTCTGCTGTAATTGC
The DNA here is from genome assembly GCF_011386835.1 of Chrysemys picta bellii. Classification (NCBI taxonomy): domain Eukaryota; kingdom Metazoa; phylum Chordata; order Testudines; family Emydidae; genus Chrysemys; species Chrysemys picta. The sequence goes on along the minus strand of NC_088792.1, from coordinate 269,276,952 downwards.
TTATTTCATGTTACATATTGAAAATAATATGTTCAAAATTACTTTAAAGTAACTTAAAATGTTTTGCTTAATACAGTAGCCTTTAAAAAAACAAAAAGATCTTGGATGTAATTTTCACATGCATTATGAAGCACTCTGGCACCAAAAACGAAATCCAAATTACTACACACACACTGCATATGCTTAAGATTAACTCATTATATATTGTGCCAATGCTTAAAGAGAGAGCCGTTCATACCAGTTCTTGCCTACACATCATGAGTCTTTTTTTGTCCAAAGCAGTCTGGTTCATCCCTTGGGGCTTCTTTTCGGCATTAGCGATGAAGGCTCTGAGATCAGCGGATAGGGATACAGAAGTATTTGTTATGAGAGTATCTTATTAAGATGGCTGATAATATACACTGCAAGTAAATTATTATCTGACATAGTGCATGAAGCAGAAGATGGTGATGCTGGAATTGTGAGTCTAATATAAATGTTGACAGCACCACCTATATTAGAGAGAGTTAAGAAGTACATACAATTTGTACTGTAATGTTCAGACATAAATTAATTCACTCTTGGGCTTTGCCTGTATTTTGGGTCCAATCCTGTCCATCTTACTCAGGGCACAATGGGAATTCTGCTTGTACAAGAAGATCCTCTGTATTCATTTTAATTTTGCATGATTTTTATAATGTGTCTGTCTTGCACCTTATTGCTTCTCAATTATTCCCATATAAATGTTTTATTTTGAGAGTCCAGAAAGCCTAAGATCGAATCCAGTAATTGACAGATGGAAAACAAATCCCGGAAATTAAATAAAATTATATTGCATAAAACAGGAGCCAGAGGTTGTAAAATTCTTTGCTTTTACCGCAGAATACAAAGTACAGCAAATTAAGCTCATTTTATTTTTCATGCATCTTGCCAATTTATGGGTCCATAGCCTGGAAATTGCTATCAATGTATAAAGTACACTTCATGCTCCTCTAGTAAATTGGGTTACCTGCATTGATTGATAAAGGCATATAGAATGTTGTTCATTTTCTCTTCTGATGCAGTCTCTGAAACCTTGATCAAATCTTTTACTTCCTCTAACCCTTCTTCCTAAGAACAATATGTGAAAAAAACAGTTGTGTAAAGAAGAGCTGTCAGTGTAATAATTTGTACTCCTGTTATTTAGAGTCTAGCCAGTAAGAGGAAGACAGGTGATCTTGCAACTTGAAAAGTCTGAGCTTTGACATACCGCTAAGCTTGGAGCATGCAAAGGAAGGACCACAAGTGTTTGACTCTGTTTGGGCCTTTCTACGCCTAAACTATTGATTTAGGGGCCATATTCTTTACCTAATTTGTAAATGTAAGTGAGTGGGGAGTATTCTCTAGTGGTTAGATTACAAGACTTGTGGTTTCCTGGATTCTATACATAGCTCTGCCGTTAGCTAGATGATTGTCTTAGGCTAGTCATTTAGGACATAATTGTTAAATTTGGGTGCCTAAAATAACATACTTACGTTCATATATAAGGCCCAATGCAATGCCCAGTGACATCAATGGGGATTGGATTGAGCCCTCAGGTGTTTAATTAAGTGGCTTGATTTTCAGAGATGACCTCTGTGACAGCTGTAGGTGCTTAGACACTCTGAAAAGCAGCATATACTGACTGCAATGAGCTATCCCATTCGGGAGACAGGCTGTGCCACCAGGGCCGGCTCCAGGGTTTTGGCCGCCCCAAGCAGCCAAAACAAAAAACAAACAAAAAAGCCGCGATCGTGATCTGCGGCGGCAATTCGGTGGGAGGTCCTTCGCTCCCAGGCGGAGTGAGGGACCCTCCACCGAATTGCCGCCAAATACCTGAACGTGCCGTCCCTCTCCGGAGCAGCCGCCCCAAGCACCTGCTTGAGAAGCTGGTGCCTGGAGCCGGCCCTGTGTGCCACTGCACAAGGGTTAAAGCAAAAGGCAAAGTAATCTGCTGTGTTTCTAAGACCTTCCACTCCCAATACAGCACAGCTCCCTACATGGGTTTCTTCTCTCCTGCTGTGCCTGCACAATCTGTGAGCTCCCTTGCTTCAGCTGCAGTGGAGAGAGCCATCTACTCCCTTCATTTACCTGCAAGTAGGGAGGAGGGAATCTGTCCTTCATTGACTCTCTGTGCAGGCCTGCTTATCAGATATGCTGGTGGAGCTCCCTGAATGAAGGACTGTGGGAAGAGTCCCTTTCCCTAATGTACTCTTATTGGAGATATGCCACCCCAGTCAATTAGCCAACCCAGAAGAAATCCTTTGCCCTCTACACACTCAGTGTGATCTGGAACATCATTCAGAATGGCTGTACTGCAGAATATATAGCAAAAGGATTGGGGGAGAGTCCGGGACTTATCCCCAGCAAGTGAGCAAGTTTAGGCTGCTACATAATGCCAAGACTGGCTTTACGTAACTGCATCCTCAGGGGGACAGGATGAAGCTGCCTATGGTTAGCCAGGAACGTGCTGGGGTCTCTACAGGCCAGGAGCTACATAGGCTTATTTGGACAGGATAGACACCAGAGTTGGTTGGAAAAGGAATTTTTTCACATAGAAAATTTAGACAAAAACAACAAAATATAGCTTTTGTCAAACTTTTCAGTGGAAACCGAATACTTGAAATGCTTTTGGTCTTTGACTGAAAATTGTCAGTATTCTGAGGGGGCAGAAATTGAAAATTTCTGAGGAAAACAGACACTTTCCACAGAGGTTTTTATTTAGTCAGAAACCCAATTTTCCATCAAAAAAGGTTTTGACAGATATTTTCCAACAAATTCTAACCATATGTAGCACCAGGCTTACCAACAGATCTGCCATTTTCTCTAGGACATTGGACAAGTACAGTCGGAAGGTCTGATCTCCCCAGTAGCTCTTTATATAGACACAGGGCTTCTTCTGATCATACGGCAAGTAGTGATAGTTCCTGTGAAAATTCATTAAATGCTGTGAGCAGTCTGGAATCAAATGTAAATAACAGGCCAAATCTTTGGGTTCCAGGATTATATGGGTGTCCTTCACTCTGTTGTCAATGGACTGGCCACCCATTGATACACCATTTCATCTCTGAGTGTGAGTATAAGAGTAGCGTTTGTGTAAGTAGTAATTGCATACCTGTTTGCTTAACTAATCATTTTTCTTTTTAATAAAGTTGGGTTGTATCATTCAGATTGTCACCTAGTGGTTCACTACTAAATACATTTTCTGTAACCGACCTAGAGACTTGCAACTGAAAACTAAGCTGGGTTTTATTGCACGCTTATCTTTAACCACATCATATTAATTGGGAACATTTCAACATAATAAGGTCACAAAAGGCCAACTGGCCCACACTATTGGGGAAAAGAAAAAATCCATCCATACACTCATCCCCCCAGGGAATTTATATGATGGGAACTCATTGAATTACGATTCCCAGAGCTTCTTGACCCTTTCAAGGGTTGCTGGTATTGTGTTTTGTTTTTGTATTTGCAGAGAAGACGATTTGGCCCTATTGTGATAGAGAACACTGTACTCTTAGAAGAATGAGACTTGACATCCTATCATTAATTTCGCTATGAGGAGCTGAACAGAGTCATTTTTTCATGGTTAGTTTGTCCTTGTTATACATTGTTATATTAAATATGAAATATTCCTGGCAATTTACTGGTGCCTGTTTGCACGGGTGGGAGGAGTTGCATATGACTGGTTGGGAAAACCATTTTCTATACTTTTGTTAATCTGCCAAATTGGATTTTTTGTTTCTGTTTTTACTGTTAATTTATGGGTGTTAGCACAATATTTATTTGACATATTGAATGTCCTACTGTAGTACTGATTAATATTAGGAATATCCTTTCAGTGACAGTGATTACAATTACCAATGACATTCCTGCTGTCTGATGGCCCTAGCAGGTCAAGACACCATGAGAGGAGAAAAATTAAAAAAACAAAACAATGTATATCTACACAAATTAGAGGGAAATGGATCCTTAATGAGAGAAAGCTTTATAAATATCTGAGCAAGCTAAAAATGGAATTGCAGCTTTGAAGAGTGTTTCATTCTTTTACTGCAGCTATTTAAACCTGAATTCCTGTCAGGGGAAAAACTAAAAATCCTGCAGTCTGCTTTACAGGATAATAACCCAGCAGGAGCCCATTTGTAGCACTATTATGAGAGACGAGGGGCAACTATATTCTTGACAGACAATGATTTTCATCTCTGTAGTGCCAAAAAAAAAGAAAAAAAGAAAAGAAGAAAAAGTAAAAGAAAAGTCTTACAAAGTCTTTCGTTCTTCCTTAATTTCACTGACCATTATTTAATTTAATTGCAAGATTTACTGTCAGGAAGGACCCAATCCAAACAGTTCTGAACTTTGTGCAGGTTCAGAAACCAAAAGAGATCCAGATCCAAAATTCCCAGATGGTCCCTATGTCTATAACTCCTGCTGGCAGTGCCTTGAAGCCTACAGGAAGAGGTACTGTCAAGTTTTGGGCCTCCTGTACTATAGAACTTCCTCTGCTCGGCACTCAGTAATGTCAGGAATAGTTCTATCTACTACTGTGTTTTATTGATATCTTTGACATGAAATGAAATGTGAGTGTGAGAGAAAGAAAATCACCTCTGTACATTAACAAGTCCAACTGCAAACTTCTTTTTGTATTTTTTTGCTCTGTCAACTCCCCAACTTTTCTCCATGGTCTGTTCTTCTCTTCCCACCCCCATCTGTGCTATTATTTGTTATTTAAATCTTATTTTCTAAATCTTGAAATGTTTTGGAAATCTGATTATCTTCAAAATAAGGACCAGATTCTGATACCCTTGTTCACTTGAATAATATCTGCTCTTCATGTAATCTCACTGATTTCAGCGGAGCTACTTACAGAGTAAGGTACTAATCACTGTCATTAAGGGTATTGGACTCTGGCCCTACATTTGTGCTGAACTGAGTTGAAAAAGCTACTCTCCCTTCTCTGACTCTACCATGTGGCACTGTAATATAGTCTTGTTAAAGGCACCAAAAGTTCTAAGGCCAACCCACATTTGATCCAAGATCCTTAGCTGGTGTAACCCAGCGCAGATCCGTTGACTTGAATAGGGCTTTCCTGATTTACACCGGCCAATTATGTTTTAGCACGTTCTACAATAGGTTGTTCAGTGCTGTTAGCAATTGTTAAATCAAAAACCTACATCCTAGTGCTACAGGGCAAAAGCCAGAAAGCTACACATTAAGATCATGAAGTTCAAATGTTCTACCGATTTCCTTCTGTGAGGAGTGGCTTCTCAGGGTGGGTGGTGGATATCATTGGTACTGCAACATCATGTGATGCTTCACCCTCCCCTTCATGCAGTAATGGGGCACTTTCTTCTTCTTCTCCCTCATGTCCCTTCTTTTTACTACCAGCTTCTGGTGACACTCCATCAATAACATTTCCAAAGTTACCTAGAGATACAAAACAAGGTTATAAGGGCAGGGAATGGAATCAGGCTACATAGGAGATAGGGTGATAAACCTACATAGGAGATAGAGTGAACTGTAGTTCTTTGCTTTATTGTTAATGCATCCCAAAATGGTATTAGCCTGTTTTAAAAAAGTGATATAGGAACATAGATATTTTTAATTGTTCCAGTCCTTTAGGGCAGATCCCATTTCCTTATTTCCTACTCTTGTGCAGGAGCTGCTCCTAGTAGTCTATGTATCTCTAACTCCTGCTCCTTTTTTCTAGCTGTCTTTATAGCTTTACAGGGGCTTTTCTTTGCAGTGAAGAGCCTGGACACCTGTAGAAGGAGCTGGAAGCACCAAGTGACCTGCCAGGTCTCCACTGATCAGCTCTCTGGATAATCTGTTTCCAGTAATCCCTAGTCTACAGTTTGAGACCCACTGGTTTAACCACTGTATGATGGTATAGAAGTCCATATACAGCAGGAGCTGGATTGTCCTCGTGCAATGGTTTTACACTGGGGAGCTTTACAATAGTGTGAAGCCTTATGTGCTCACAACAGACATCCGTGTTGTCCAAGAGACTGTTAAATGGAAACATTAGGCTCTGGCAAATTCAGGGATCAGAGGGAGCATGTCCTCATAAAGAGTGCAGAGACTGGTGAATGTCTGGGATCCAGCCGGTATGGATTTAGTTAAAAGCTCAGCAGAGCTTGAGATATTTTTACAGATTTCATTACAAATTTAGAGCCAGAGAATTCTTTTGTAGAATTTATGGAGTGAAGCACAAAGCGGACAATCCCTGTGTACAAAAAAACCAAAGTGATTCCAACTGAACCCCTCTGCCCCCACCTCTTACTTAGCACACTATTCTGACAATGCTCTGTTGTCTATTGGTTATGGCAGCAAGGGTTAGCCACGTTATCTGTCCAGGCTCCACCCCAGCAAGATTAATAAGGCTAAGGTGGTTACTTCCTTTAAATGGTAATACAGGACTGCTATAGCAGGTATAGCAATGTGCTGCCTTCGAATGGGTGATGCTGCCCTCTAGTAGCTGGCCCACAGAGAGAATATGGAACTGACATTAGCTAATGGAATTCTAAAAGGTGCCTGAATTTTTGGAGTGGATAGTACAGAGTTGTAGCCCCAGCTCCCACTGTGTGTGTGAAATTTCAATGGTGATTGTATCTGCTATTTGCAACACATGGATCCTAATTACAAAAGCTGTTTTCAGATGTGTTAAAGCCTGTTTTCATTCAAGCTAATTTAGCATTGTATGGGTTCAGAGGGGGCCTTACTAACAGCAGTGCTGTGGGGAACACGTTGCACTCATGCTTCATAAATTTCATCTGAGAATACTGTCATGCCTATAGAAATGTACCAGAGAGGGCAGTTGACATGGGGAGGGTATGTATCAAACTGGCTATTACAGTTTTGATTAGAGATGGGCTTGAGGCTGAAATTGGGGTCTGAATCTCAGACACTACAATGTTCTGACCTAGATTTTGGTTCAGCCCAACGGCTATTAGCCACATTTGGATCCCAATTCCAAACACGCACAAAGCTGGAGGGTGCCAGAACCAGTTTTCTGATCCAGACTCACTGCCAGTTTTAATTCCTAATGTGAACTGGTCTTTGGCCTTTATTGCACAAGTACACAACGAGCTTGCTGTTAATTTTGGCTTATTTTCCCACTGAATATCAGCATAAGTCAATATTACACATTGCTTTGTTTGCCTACAAGGTCACTCCCTGCACTCACATTCTTCAGAAGGAACACATATCCAGACACGTGAGCGAACATCAGGAAAATACGGACTGTCACTGTGCACAGAGACCTCGTTAGGTAGGTAAACCAAGAAAGGATGGGCAAAGTCCTTCAGGTGAAATCAGGTTCGATCCAGGCTTTCACCTGGAACTGATCTTTCTGAGGTTTGGAAATGTTCAGCTAACATTTATAAAAAGATCTTTTGTTTTCTCTTTACGCTGCACTGGGGGCAAATCCTGGCCCCGCCACCACAGCTGCAGAGGAGCCTGTGTGGAGCAGAACCAGTAGAGGGCAGGATTTAGCCAGGCTTCTTAGAGGAGGTGCACCTGTGTGTGTGGTGTGGGACACAGCTCTACCCTGACCTCCTCTACACCAGCATGCAGGAAGGGCCAGGGTGTCGGTAGGACTGGGCCAGATCCCCTGCAGAGAGGGTCCATTAGAACCATGGGAGCTGCAGTAGCTGCTGCAAAGTGATCTGCAGCCTGGGGCGAATAGTTCTTGTGATTCATCCCTCTCACACAGATACCCAGGACACAGTCTACTATGCTAGATGGCACTAGATTAGAAGATTTGGACCTATGGAATCCAACTGTGACTGAAAGCAACAAAGGCTCGGTGCTTCCAGATGGAGTGAAAGAAGGAAACACCAGAAAAATTGTGACACGCAGTCCCATGACGTTCAGAGATGAATTGAAATTTACAGGTATTTCTCTGCAGTCAGCCCCTTCAATAACATAGTCACCTTGACACACTGAGACTTAACTCCTGCATTGGGGGAGCGTAAGACACATCCTTACCAACAGAAACCTCAAAGCTTATTGGTTTATCTCCAACCTTCCTGTCAATCATCGTGGCTTCAAAAAATGCCCCAAAGAGCAGGAATTCCTCAGAGTCCTCTTTGTGGATCTGTGGGGGGGAAATGACATTGGTTTTATCTTTTACTATTTTCTTAGTACACAGAAGCAGTGCTTAATTTGTGCCAGGGCTGAGCCCCAGCGCCTCTGGGCTTGTCACATTAGTTATGAAAATAAAAAATTTGCTTGAGCCTCGGCATCTAATTGCTTGATCCCCAGCACCTCTTTCATTACAAATTAAGCACTGCATAGAAGTCTCTATGAATGGTTTCAGCACGTTCACTTACTGTCACACAATCATTCAAATTATCTGTCTATTTTTGTTTCAGTGCAACAGTGAAATTTCACTCTCTTGAAATAAGTCATATTAAACTTAGTGTGGCAATATAACTTCCGAGCAATGATGTAGTTCAACTACAGTATATAGCATTCTAATGAATTCCGACCCTAGAGTTTTCACGTCTGTGCTGCCCCCTTGTGGCTCCTCAGAGTCACTTCATAAAATCATAGAAATTTAGGGCTGGAAGGGATCTCAAGAAGCCATCTAGTCCAGCTCCCTCTGCTGTAGCAGGACCAAGTAAACCTCCCAGACCATCAATGACAGGTGTTTGTCCAAGTTATTCTTAAACTTCCAGTGATGGGGATTCCACAACCTACCTTGGAAGCCTATTCCACTGTTTAACTATCTGTATAGTTACACTTTTTTTCCCCTCATATCTAACCTAAATGACTCTTACTGCAGATTAAGCCCATTACCTCTTGCCCTAACTTCTGTGGGCATGATAATAATTGATCACTGTCCTCTTTATAACAGCCCTCAACATATTTGAAGACTTTTATCAGGTTCTGCCTCTGTCTTCTTTTCCCAAGATTAAACATACCCAGTTTTTTTAACCTTTCCTCACAGGTCAGGTTTTCTAAACCTTTTATTATTTTTATGGTTCTCTTCTGGTCTCTCTTCAATTTGTCTGCATCTTTCCTAGGTGTGGTGCCCAGAATTGGACACAGTACTCCAGCTGAGACCTCACCAGTGCTGAGTAGAGCAGGACAATTATCTCTCTCATCTTACATACAACACTCCTGGTAATGCACTCCAGAATATTAGCCTAGGAGATGCTGAGCATTCTCAAGTCAATGAGCTTTGAAGGTGCTTAGCATCTTCCCAGAAAGCACTCAGCACGTCGCAGTATCAGAGCCCCAGTCCAAAGCCCATTGCAATCCATGGGAGTCTTCTCATTCAATCGGCTTCAGATCAGACCCCAGTACACTGTTAGTTGTTCAAAAGCTGTAAGCACAGTGATGGTCTGGATAGTTCTCTGATATTTTCTTTCACTGTGGGAATGCTGATTTACTGAGTGTAACTTCAAGCACAAGTTGGCCCAGTGAGTCTCCTAAAAGACTGTGTAACGGGGCAATGAACGAAAGAAACCATGTGTATTTTAATGCTTGTTTGCCTGCCTTTCTCAAAGGAACAAACCGCTCTTGGTACAGCCCAGCGCATATAAGTCTTGAAATAAGTATGCAGTGTACTACTGCAGGGGATAGCTCTAAGTTGAAAGAAATATCAGCATGTCATAGTAAAACTACCAAAGACAATGCATTGCAGTTGAATTTCAGTTTTCATTTCACTGTTGCATGATTTTTTTTAACATTACCATGAAGCATATGGCAATGAGTGAAACTAGGACTCAGAATCTGTGCCACACTCTTCTATTCCCATTTACAAAAGTAATGAATTTTGAATGCTCATTATGTTCTTGGTATTGTGCTCAGTCAGTAATGTCAGATTATGAGGCACGGTGATTTACCCCAATCTGCAGAGAGACCTCATAAAAATGTTGCAGATTTTATCACTTTTCAATTTATTTGTAATCTCCAGCATTCTTGACTTCCCTTTTACATGTCAGTAACATAATGATTCTGTCTACAGCAGCAGGAAATATATTTGAATGTCAACAAGGAAAGAATATCAAACAGGATGAAGATGTGTTATCGCATTTTATTCATTCTGAATTTGAGAGTCAGATACCAGTTGCTAACAATTATCTTGACTGTAATAAATCCTTATTGTTACTATTAATTGGCATTATAGTAGTGTCTATTTATCTATGTGAGATACTTCTATAGTCCTTATTACTTTATCTAAGCACTTCAAAATCTTTAATGTATTTATCCTCAGAACACCCCATTAGCCTCATTAACAGATGGAGAACTGAGTTACAGACTCAAAGGTATTTAAGTTCCTAACTCCCATTAAAATCAATGGGAGTTAGATGCCTTTGAGGACCTGACCTAAATGACTTGCCCAAGGTCACCGTGGTAGAGCAGGAAATTGAACCTGGGGTTCCAAGTCCAGTCTAGAGACGTAGCCACTGGACCCCCCCCTTCCTCTCACATTGCACTAGACCCTTTTAAAACAGAAAGGGACTGAGCCCCAGCTGATGTAAATCAGCCTAACTCAATTTGTATGAAGTTAATGGAGCCAATTTATAACCAATTTATAGCAGCTGAAGATCTTGCCCATACTAAGTTGTGATCCCTGCTCCAAAGAGCTCGTGTAACCCGAGACACTAAGGGTACATCTACACTACAGGGGGGAGTCGATTTAAGATACGCAAATTCAGCTACGTGAATAGCGTAGCTGAATTCGACGTATCGCAGCCGACTTACCCCGCTGTGAGGACGGCGGCAAAATCGACTTCTGCGGCTTCCTGTCGACGGCGCTTACTCCCACCGCCGCTGGTGGAGTAAGAGCGTCGATTCGGGGATCGATTGTCGCGTCCCGACGGGACGTGATAAATCGATCCCCGAGAGGTCGATTTCTACCCGCCGATTCAGGCGGGTAGTGTAGACCTAGCCTTAGAGAGAGAGATAAAATGAGTCTGCTCTACAGCCTTAGCTAACAGCCAGTTGGCTTTTAGTTCATGCGGTAGAGGCTCATGCACTAAGCTCCAGAGGCCGCAGGTTCGATCCTGCCTGCCGACGATTGGGATCTGTCGGCGTTACACTCGCAATTGCAGAAGAGAAGCCACATGAAGGATAAGAGAGAGGGGAAAACATGCAGTTGGGCTGCTTCTTCTCACACTTCTGCCAGTTTCACACTAGTGACTTTAATGGTGCTACTACTGATTAGCATAAATAAAGGAAGACAATCAGACCCTGTGCCTATCAATCCCAACTATCCCCGCTGGCTCGATTCCTAGATATTATTAGTTGCCAGTTTCTTGTAGGTATTACAGCAGAAGTGGGCCTCGAGGAGGAAATTAAAGGAGGAGAGGCTAGTGGCCTTAATGACTGTGAGCCAAATTCTCTGCTGGTGTAAATAGGTGAAATTCTACTGTAGGCAATGGAGCTATATCCATTTACCCCAGCACACAATTTGGCCCTAGTTCAGGGAAGATGGCCCTCACTACTGTGGTAGCAGTCTGCAAGCTGCATTCTCCATCCTGAATGACCATAAAGAGAGATGTTCCTAAAGAAAGGAAATGCTGATGGCCATAGACCTGAGAAAGGCTAGGTTCTGCCTCTTCATATCCAGGGCCGGCTCCAGGCACCAGCCTGGCAAGCAGGTGCTTGGGGCGGCCACTCCAGAGAGGGGCGGCACGTCCAGCTATTTGGTGGCAATTCGGCGGACGGTCCTTCACTCCCACTGAGAGCAAAGGACCTCCCGCCGAATTGCCGCCACAGATCGCGATCGCGGCTTTTTTTGGGGGGGGGGGCTGCTTGGGGCAGCCAAAACCCTGGAGCCGGCCCTGTTCATATCACCAAGTTTTCTAACACAGCAGAACCTTTTGTCAACCATGCTTAGCTGCCCACCAGGGGTGGATGGAGTCTCCCAATTCAATGAGTGCACTTCAGTAAATTGCTGAGGGGGCGCCAGGTACCTGCAGCAGCGTGCTCTGCCCCAGGACCACAACCCTAATCCCAGCCTGGTGTGGAGGAGAAGTCACAGGTAAGGGGATGGCTGGAGAGAAAGCCCGCCCCACACTCACCCTGGAGCAGCAGTTCCTGTCCCGTGGGTCTTGGCCCAGCTCCCTGCTCTGAGCATTGTGACCTGGCATACAGGATTGCAGCGCCACTCAGGTTTGGCTTGGCTGTCCCTCCATCGTCATGAGTGGTGCTTCAATCCCAGGCACAATCCCCAGAGTGGGTAGCCAGGCCCAGCCCCTCTTCCCCCACCCGAGACAGGAGCTGCTGCTGTGGGGTGAGTGTGGGACAGATTCACTCTCGCCCATGGGCCTCCCCTCTGCACTGGGCCAGAAGGAGTGTATATTTGCCTGTGAAAATGTACGTTTTCTCAATGCAGTTCTGCTCTTGGGGGGTCTATACCCAAATATGATTAACGTGAAGCCTATCAATATTGTATCAAAAACATTCAGTATTTTTGCACCCTTGGTTTCATTATTTCTGTGGGTGCACAGTAAAGCCACTGCTGGTGTCCACCCACGGTTTCGGAAACAGTTTATTTCCAAGAGAGAATGAGGAACCTAATTTTTAAATGTGTGTCCTATTATGACACCCCAAAACTAAAAGTGGGTGCTTAAATAAAGCTACTCAACATTAGATGGTGAATACTTCAGGTCTAGGACTTAGGAACATGGGAATTGCCATATTGGGTCAGACCCATGGTCCAACTAGTCCAGTATCCTGTCTCTGACAGTTGCTAGCACCAGATGCCTGAGAAGAAGGTGCAAGAAACCCCACAATAGGAAGCTATGGGACTGAGTCTTCCTATATGTGTGCAAACCCTATATGCGGGTGCTTGTACCGTACCTATAGCAAATAATGATTTCCATCCTATTCAGTATATGATATTAATGACATATATAAATTTATGATCCATTTGCATGGCAAACCCTGTAACTGGATGTGAGCTCATGAACCCACTGCATCTGTGGTGATTCACATCCAGGTTACAGACCTGACTGCATGACTGGGGCCTTAGTTTGTCAATTAGCTACATACTTTGAACCACGCATCAATCAATCTCTAAATTTTAAACTAACCTCAGTGGGCACATCGAAGGGCTCAACTTCCGCCTCGGTGGAGTTTGCCTTGTCTGAAGGAGAAGATGATTTCCCATCCTCTGCTTTGTCTGTTTTCTCTTTTCCTTTAGATGCTTTGGAGTCTTTATCTTTGGAAGGTAACTTTATCTCTTTGATGATCTTTGAAAATTTAGACTCTTGCGCTCCCCCTGAAAGTATCTCCACTGCAATTTCAATTAGGAGGCGGCCTCTAAAGGAGACGCCTTCCCCAAAACCTTCATTGAGCTCCTGGTGGTCGTCCATTAGGGAGTGGTTCCTAGGTGAGCCATAGAGATTGATCCAAGCTGGTCCAAAAGTAGGCAAGAACCCTGGAGATGATGCATATTTTACAATATTTGCATTACAAGCTTTCACTCTCTCACACATTGTTTGCAGAACTCTGTTCTCGGAGAGTTTTACTCATAAAGGGGCCCAATCTGGCCCCACTTCTATGGGTGTTGGTGTCCCTCCAGCTGCAGAATGGGATTTGGGGAGGCTGTACTCGTGTGCATATCCCAATACAGTACAGAGCACTGCTCCACAGGGGAAACCTATGTACTATCACCTAGGGACTGGGGTGGTGCCGCATGAACCAGACTATCTGCCACAATGAGTCTCCTCCAGCAATTCCCTCGATGGAATGGGAGAGGTGCCAGAGCCCTGGAGTGGCTCCCTTCATGCTCTGCAGATTGAGACTGGGATGTGGGGGGAAGATCCCTATCCTTGGACCAGGAGTTCCAATGCCCATCCTGTTACTTGGACTGGGAGCTGGGGAGAGGATTTAGCTCTAGGACACTTTATAATGGTTTATTTTTCTCTTTTTGAGTAACTGGGAACAAATAGTTGCCATTGAGTAGATCAGAAATAGAAGGCTGGTCTGCCCCTGAAAAGTGATACATACTTGTTTGCCTGGCAATGCAAGTGCCTTTGGCATTAGCCCTGAATTCACATCTCTTGACCCTAACTGAATTAGAAACACCACATGGAAACAGATCATTGCCACATTCCCAGAAAGGGTAAGAATCCTTTTAGATACTGATCAAAATGGTGATTTTTAGGAGTCTTTGTAACAAAGGGGACAACATCATTCCATTAAACACACAAAAAGATTCAGCTCTGTATAAGTAGGATTTTTCATACAACCAACAAAAGGCCTACCCCTCACTAAAGCCCTTTGGAGTCCTTAATTGGGTCTTAACTAGTATCCAGTCATCACGCTGGTGAATTTTATCCTACGGGCGGGGGAGAGTTTTTATAACAAACATTTTCCTCTTTACCTTTATCTCCATCTTGTTCATTTGAGATTTTTTTCAGGTCTATGAAGTGTGTGGCTAAGGCCACATCATTCATGCTGCCTTCATCCCACACCTGGATTTTGACTCTTCGACACAGCGGGGGAAACATTTCCTTGAAGACAATCTGTTCATGCCACACAGGATCAGCACAGTTTTTTTGCACTGTTGTTCGTCCCTGAAATGAAAGACCAGCAGCTCTAGACCTTGAGGCTAGACTAGATTCTGGAGAACAATGCTGCATGTAACAAAGTCCTCTAGCAAGCCCTGTCTCTTCTATCACAGAGAAAGCATGTGGTCTAAATAAAAATAATTTTTAAGCACAGTTTTCCAGTCTACAGGGCCGGCTCCAGGCACCAGCCAGGCAAGCAGGTGCTTGGGGCGGCCGCTCCAGAGAGGGGCGGCACATCCAGCTATTTGGCGGCAATTTGGCAGACGGTCCCTCACTCCCGCTTGGAGCGAAGGACCTCCTGCCGAATTGCCGCCACAGATCGCGATCGTGGCTTTTTTTTTTTTTTGGCTGCTTGGGGCGGCCAAAACCCTGGAGCTGGCCCTGGCAGTCTAGTATATTTACTGAAACTTGAAAGCATCTCTGCTTTTCTATTAGTCAGTGCTAACACAGAGCATAATGCTACATTGCAATAACTACTGTGGGAGTTTCCTTCTTTGTTTTCTCCTAAGTATTTAATGAAGGGCTACATCCTGGCCTTGGAATTCTCACGCAGAACTAGTAGAGTTTAGTTTGATGTGTAACTCTTCAATGTACCAGTTCAATTCCTCTCTGTGCACTCTGAGTGACATTTCTGCCATGCAAAACTACACATATGGAGGTGGCCTTTCAAATTAAAACTTTGGTTCTAAAGAACAAGTGGTACTTTAGCGCAGTTGTTGCCTGTCAGGTGAAATCTATCCCTAGCTAGCACAAGGCCTTATGCATCACTTGTGACCCATTTCGACTTATTTATTTGCAGGATTATTTTAGTTTACCTTTAAAAGGAGGAACTAAATTAGAATGAGGCAAGTCCTGGCTGCAATGTGCACCCCATGTGACTGGGCATGTCAGGGAGGGCCCAAAGGGGCAGGAATCCTCCACCTAGGCCTGAAAGTGAAAGCAGGGCTGTTCCAGCGACCTTACTGCAACTTCTGGCTGTAGTATTGTTTTTTGCATTCCTAGTTCTCAGGGGAACAGCCAGTGGATCCATGCAGTCCTGGATCCATCTGCCCTAATTCATGCCTCCTGACATTTCATGTGGCTAAAGCAAGATGCAGTATCATTCAGGACTGGCCTGTCTGCTCCAGATGGGTGGAGGGACCAAATCTGAGTGGTGCTTCAATGCTGTGCACCAGGTTGCAACACCATTCAGTTTTGGGGCCCTCTCAAACAAGAGGCTGAGGGCAAACTGCCCCTTTCTGGATGGCCCTGAATGCAGGAAATATTCACTTAATCTGGGGGTTAAAACAGGACAGTTCTGCAAAACCTGGGACTTTTGGGAGGTCTGCCCTAATCCTTAACCCCGCATCCGATAGTAAACACCACTGGATAATTCCTACCCCTATAATTAGAACTGTGTTCCAGAAAACCCAAACTGTGTACAAAGACTTTCACAAACCCACAAATAGGTCAGATATTTGCACCCACATTTTTTTTCGGGAGTAAAGTTTTACATATTCAGAAAGTCAGCTTTGTGCACGTGAACTGAAAGCCTGGGTGCAAATTAGGAAGCTAGAAGTCTGCAATAATGGCTTCATTTGCAGTCGCAATGCATTTGTCATGCACAAAATGAATTTCTGCAAAAGCCTCCATATGAACAGATTTGAAAAGTTAATGAAAAAATATGGGTGTAAATATTCAGCCTGATTCTGATCTCAGTTACACCAGTGTAATGAAGACAAACTCCATGCCAGTCAATTAAGTTACACGAAAGTAAAACTGGTGTAAGTGTAACGCATGTGCCAAACAGGGAGATATCTCTTTAAGAGACCCACTGGGGGGAGGTAGGAGTGAATTGTGTCTGGGTCATTGTTGCTAGGCAGATTAAGCACTCCACATCCAGAAGCTGCTGGAATTATGTGTGGTAGTTTTGGATCTGCTCCAATACAGGGCCAGTGCAACCATTTAGGCGACCTAAGCGGTTGCCTAGGGCACTAGGATTTGGGGGGCGCCATTTTCTTTGGCAGCGACCGTGGCAGCCGGATCTTCGGCCACCCCGGTCGATGCCGGCATTTAGGCGGAGGGAGCTGGGGCAGTGGAGCGTGGGGAGGGCTACCTGCAGCAAGGGGGGGAGGGGGCGGCACGCAGGGGAACTCCCCGCCCCAGCTCACCCCTGCCCCGCCTCCTCCCCGAGCACGCCGCGGCTGCTTCACTTCTCCCACCTCCCAGGCTTGCGGCGCCAATCAGCTTAGGCATCGCAAGCCTGGGAGGCGGGAGAAGTGAAGCAGAGACGGCATGCTCAGGGAGGAGGCGGGGCAGGGGTGAGCTGGGGCAGGGGGGTGCCTCAGGGTGGGGCGCCTCAGGGCGGAGGGAGGGAGCTACCACAGGGGGGGTTCAGGGCGGGGGCTCAGGGATGGGCGGGGGACGCAAGGTGGAAGTTTCGCCTAGGGCGTGAAACATCCTTCCACTGGCCCTGCTCCAATAGGTTCCCTGCTGCTGGGGTCAGACTCCATGAGGGCGAGCAGTCAGGGCAGCTGCTTTACAAAAGGCCATGTGCTCTGTGTGAGTTGGGAGAAGCTGAGCACAGAAGCAGGCTGTTGTCCCTAACTCGGCAGTATTTTGCAGCAGGTTAGTGATATTGTTAACCCTCTAACAGGGCAGCCTGGGCAATGGTAATTATAGCAAGGGGAAACTCGGAGGGAAAAATAATTTATTCTATTTTAACTGTATGCTTTGAATGTTGTTTTGATTTTAGCCAAACTGTTTTAGTTAAATTGTCTCAACTAGTCTGAGTCACCAACTAATGGGGAAAGAGTCATTTATATTTTGCTATTCTCCGTTTTCTATTTTCTTGTAACAGGATTTTCTTAAAATCTATACACTTGTGACTTAACTGAGTGGTTGGTTAATCAGTTCGCTGACTAGCTAGCAGTGATTTCAGCAGAGGAAGAGTTTGCTGGATCCCAACGGAAGATTCCTACAAGCAAGTCTACACTTGGGGAGGGGGTTGATCTATGTTACGCAACCTCAGCTACGTGAATAATGTAGCTGAAGTCGACGTACTTAGATCAACTTACCGTGGTGTCTTCACTGCGGTGAGTCGACTGCTGCCGCTCCCCCGTCACTCCGCCTGTGCCTCTCGCGGCAGTGGAGAACAGGAGTCGACAGGAGAGCGCTCGGGGATCAATTTATCGCATCTAGACTAGACAAGACGATCCAGCGGGTAGTGTAAACATACCCTTAGATTGTATAGATTTGGTGACCAAAGACTCTAACTGAGACTTAGGTGAACTAAAGCTAAGCTTTTGGGAACTCTCAGTTTCTTCTCACTATGTTTCTGTGGGGACCAAACTGTTCAGATTTTAATTTTTCTTCATTTATGTTTATGTATAACTGTGAAGATAATGTCTGTGGATTATAAAATAGCTGTGTTATGCTGTAAAAATTAGATTATTATTTGTTTCTTTATCATAAGATTTTATAAAGTTTTTTTAATTAAATTCATTTCTTTAGTTCCTTTTGGGACCTAAATGTGGTGAGGCTGACCCTATGCAATCCTTGCTGAAAATCATTAGAGAATGACCTGTGGGTCTCCAGCTACTTTTCTATGGGAGTCGGGTATTTTTAGGCACTGGAGCGGGGCAGTGAAGTGAACTCTAGCTCACCCAAAGGTTACATAAGGCAAGAACTAGGCCTTTGGGCTTTGTCTGCACTAGCAAACTTCCTAGCCCGAATGAAGCATGAGTGAATCTCCACCAGTGGTAGCAATGGTGGAAATTACAGTACAAACAGGCCTCATCTGTAGGGACAATAATAAAAACAGCAGCGCCACTAGAGCCCTATGTCTGCGATACAGCTTCCACCACAGCTACCATCAGAAGAGAGTACAGAATGAGAGCTATGAAATTCATTAGTGAAGATGCAGCCTTAGAATCCAGCTTGTGACAGCTTGGGAATTTTTAGCCTTTCGTGACTGTAAGCGAATTAGACGTATCGCATTAGCATAATACCACAGTGTGTAGTTTTTCTGCATCATGACTTCATGTTTTATTAATGTGAATCTACAGCACTTTATTTTCCCTACTACTATACCACTGGTATTAAGTCAGCCATTTACTCAGGTCCTGAGCAATTTGGGCACTAAAGATGACAAAAGAATGTACTCATCCTACTTTTCAAGACACTAAGCTCTGGTCTACAGTACAGAATTACTTTGGTATAACATTGCTCAGGGATGTGAATAATCCACACCCCTGAGTGACGTAGTTATACTGACCTAAGTGCTGATTTAGACAGTGCTATGTTGGTGGGACAGCTTCTCTCGCCAACATAGCTACCACTTCTCGTGGAGGTGGATTAACTAAGCCAACAGGAGAAACTGTCTCCCGGCTTAGAGCATCTTCATTGAAGAGCTACAGCTGCATCGGTGCAGCTGTGCTGATGCAGTGTTTTAAGTGTAGACCTGCCCTAAGTAAAAGTGCATCAGCTTTAACGTTTGCAAGTAACTCAATAGGAAACAAGGCCTACATTTGTGAGCAATACAGTCCCAATTTACCATTTGACCTGCAAACATGACCACCACATACGGATCCACAAGGTCCTTACTGTCGCCCATGAATGCTTTGGTGACATTAGCCATGATGCTGGAGTTCATCTTTGGAAGCCCCTCTGCTTTATAGATTCTCACATAAAATCTGGCCCATGGTCTTTCAGATGGAAATCCTTTGGGGATCAAGAGGTTCCTACAAGAAAAAAAAAAGCCATTTCCCTCAGAATGAAAACTCAGCTAGACAATGAAGTGATTCCAAGACAATTTTTTTAACAAAGGGGTCACACCATTTTTTTTACAGCGTAACTTGTGATAAATACTGTGTCCCAGAGATGGGGGATGGGAATGGGGGACATGAAGTGTGCATTTGTTTTTCCACCTAAATAAAAGCGTTCTCTAGTGACCATAACTGCAGAAGGCGGCAACACCACTTGGCAAGCAGATGTCTATGAAGTGCCCCTGCTAGAAATGTTTATATTTTGTTCCTGTAAAATATATTGAGTATAGTGATAGGGCAGCACAGCATATGGTGTGTGTAGCTTGTAATGGGGGGCAGTGTTTGTACCTGTATATAAAGAATACACACACACACACACACACACACAATAGGGGGATAAAGAATATCTTCCTGTCATATTGGTTTAAAAAAAAAAAAAAAAACACCTCAAGTTTGCTGCAATCTGGTGCATTCTCCAGGCAAAAAATTGCTGTTCAGAAATATTTCAAATAGCCCCAGAGTAAAGTCAGTCAGGCAGGGAGTTAGCAGTATCCTGAGATGAGAATGAACTCCTTCAGAGGCAGGGGACTGACAATAATGCCCCCCTTTCATTTGCTGGTGGAATTAGAAGAACTCTCCTGCCCCCCATCCCTTCCCAGCACATCAAAGCAGTACATACAGAGACTTTGGTTAAAACAATCCCAGATTAGACAAGCAAGGCATGTATTCTATAAACAGGAGAAAAGGACTTTTCATGGATTTTTTTTCTCTTGGACAGATGAAAAGTAAGGAAATTTTTTACAGTACTTTTCAATTTGCTCTTCAGCATCACTTGCTTTCTGAATGGCTTGTATCGTGTCTCCTTTCCCAGCAACACTGATATCACACTTCAAGTATCCCTTGGCTCCTGTCCTAATGTCAGCAGGGTCTGTGAGAAGTGCCCACTTGTCACAAAACTGATGACCTGTAAAACATACAAGCTAATACAAGTCATGGAAGACAGGAGACATTCCAGAAGACCGGAAAAGGGCAAATATAGTGCCCATCTATCAAATGGAAAATAAGGACAACCCAGGGAATTACAGACCAGTCAGCTTAACATCTGTACCGGAAAGATAATGGAGCAAATAATTAAGCAATCAATTTGCAAAAACCTAGAAGATAATAATGTGATAAATAACAGTCAACACGGATTTGTCAAGAACAAATCATGCCATACCAACGTGATAGCTTTCTTTGACAGGGTAACAAGCCTTGTGGATGGCGGGGAAGTGGTAGATGTGGTATATCTTGACTTTAGTAAGGCTTTTGATACTGTCTCACATGACCTTCTCTTAAACAAACTAGGGAAATACAACCTAGATGGAGCTACTATAAGGTGGATGCATAACTAGTTGGAAAATCATTCCCAGAGAGTAGTTACCAGTGGTTCACAGTCATGTTGGAAGGGCATAACAAGTGGGGTCCCACAGGTATCGGTTCTGGGTCCAGTTCTGTTCAGTGTTTTCATCAATGATTTAGAAAATGGCATTGAGAGTACACTTATAAAGTTTGCAGATGATACCAAGCTGGGAGGGGTTGCAAGTGCTTTGGAGGATAGGATTAAAATTCAAAATGATCTGGACGAACTGGAGAAATGGTCTGAAGTAAATAGGATGAAATTCAATAAGGACATTTAGGAAGGAACAATCAGATGTACACATACAAAATGGGAAATGACTACCTAGGAAGGAGTACTGCGGAAAGGGATCTGGGGGTCATAGTAGATCACAAGCTAAATATGAGTCAACAGTGTGACGCTCTGGCAAAAAAAGCAAACATAATTCTGGGATATACTAGCACGAGTGTTGTAAGCAAGACATGAGAAATAATTCTTCTGCTCTACTCTGCACTGATTAGGCCTCAATTGGAGTATTGTATCCAATTCTGGGTGCCACATTTCAGGAAAGATGTGAACAAATTGGAGAAAGTCCAGAGAAGAGCAAAAAATGATTAAAAGTCTAGAAATCATGACCTATGAGGGAAAGATTGAAAAAATTGGATTTGTTTAATCTGAAGAAGAGAAGACTGAGAGGGGACATAACAGTTTTCAAGCACATAAAATGTGGTTACAAGGAGCAAGGGGAAAAATTGTTCTTCTTAACCTCTGAAGATAGGACAAGATGCAATGGGTTTAAGCTGCAGCAAGGACGGTTTAGGTTGGACATTATGAAAAACTTTCTAACTGTCAGAGTGGTTAAGCACTGGAAAAAATTGCCTAGGGAGGTCGTGGACTCTCCATCATTGGTGATTTTTAAGAGAAGGTTGGACAAACACCTGTCAGGGATGGTCTAGACCAGTGGTTCCCAAACTTGTTCTGCCGCTTGTTCAGGGAAATCCCCTGGCGGGCCGGGCCAGTTTGTGTACCTGCTGTGTCTGCAGGTCCAGCTGATCACGGCTCCCACTGGCTGCGGTTCACTGCTCCAGGCCAATGGGAGCTGCTGGAAGCGGCGCAGGCCAAGGGACATACTGGCTGCCACTTCCAGCAGCTCCCATTGGCCTGGAGCAGCGAACCGCGGCCACTGGGAGCCGCAATCGTCCGAACCTGCGGACGCGGCAGGTAAAGAAACCGGCCCGACCCGCCAGAAGTTTTCCCTGCACAAGCGGTGGAACAAGTTTGGGAACCACTGGTCTAGATAATAATTAGTCCTGCCTTGAGTGCAAGGAACTGGACTAGATGACCTCTCGAGGTCCCTTCCAGTTCTGTGATTCTGTGATTCTATGAAACACCACTCAGGACAATTTCTAAGGGCTCTGACGCTGGGCATGCAGCTGGCACAAACACGCCCACTGCAGCATGCATGTCAGCAGTCAGAGAGCTGCAAACAATGTTTGTACTTTCCTGAGAATAACACTCCTGCTCACCAAGAACATTTGCAAGTGATAATAATGGTGAGTGGTGGATGACTGAGAGGGAGAGGCACAGGCATGTGAACCAGAGCTGAGTGGAAATAAACACGCTTGGAGGAGCAGTGTGAAGTGCTGCTCAATGAAGCCCTAGGTGGGAACTACAGGCAAGGCACAAGCACAGCAGCTGATTCAGAAGAAAACAGTGGGAGGATGGGAAAGAGAAGCCCCAAGGGAAGAAGCTGAAAGCTGAATCTGCTAGAGGCTTTCAGTGTCAAAGTGTATGGCCCAGTGCACCCCTCTCCAAATGATGGCTGGTGTCCGTTTAAGCAAGGTTGCTCTTAGCCAGGTTTGAACCAGGGTTTCTTGATCAACATAGACAGAAATATTTCCCTCTGTGTTGACTACCTCAGAGGAATATATGAAAGAGGAAGCCATTGGGGCAGTTCTGTTGAATAGCCTTATATAGTAGGACAGTTATAAGGGGTAAACCTGCTGCCCAGTCTAGCCTGGTAAACAGAGTGCAGACAGGGCCTGTGTCTTCCATATTCTGAGTGGCTAGAGTGATGAGTGAAATGGAGTCTACAGACTCGGGCTAATGCTATGGTGTAGGCATTCCCGCTCGGGCTCTGAGACTTCCCCTCCTCACCAGGTTTGAGAGCCTGAGCAGGAACATCTAGACTGCTATTTTTAGCACTGTAGCACAAGCCCGAATCTGTAGACCCAGGCTCTGAGACTTGCTGCCGCAGGGTTGGTTTTTTTTGCAGTGAAGTCATAGCTTCTGTGTTTCAGCTCCCTAGCTATAAAATAGCATGCCCCTCCCTCACTGGGATGCTGAGAAGTTAAATACATTAAAAACTGTACTGCAGTGTAGATATTTGTTTTCTAGAACCACAATTCCAGTCTGTGACTCATAGAGCTGGTCATAAATGTGAGGTAGGAGGAAATCAGCGAAATTCCTTCCTGGGCTGTTTATTTAAAATTTCAGAAAGTGCTTAACAGCTCTAGAGGTGATGATGCAAATGGGCTGGATCTTTTCCTCTCTCTCCTGCTTTGTCTCTTCTTCCTTTGTCTTTCTCTGTTGTTTTTCTCTTCTCATTTCACCGTCCCACATGGTCCCTTTTCCAGTCTCCTCTCTATCTCCCCCATTCCCTTCCTGACCTCCCCTCTTATACAACACACGGGACCAGATTTTCAAGCGCTCACCATACACAAATGGGGCCAGCTTTTCATAAGAATTCATACTCCATTTAATCACCTAAATAAGGGCCAGATTTGCAAAAACACCTAGTTTTCTGCAGCTAACTTTGCAACACTTAGCATGCAACATGCTGAGCTCTTAAAAAAAAAAAAAAAATTCCAGCCATTTATTTTGGTGACTAAACAGAAGATGAGCTCTTTTGAAAACCTGGACCTTGGTGAATCACTCTGTGATGGCCCCAAGAAGAGATTCACGTGACTGAAGAAGACAAACAACAGAAAAAACACATATGAAACAAAAGAGAAGTTAGAAAATGCATCTCCTACCTGGCTGATTATACACTGTCCCCAAATCTACTTTAAAGGAACCAATCAATAAGCTCCCGATCAGCTTGTTGTGCATAACCTGTTAAAGAAAGGCACATTAGAGATTCCCTTCCACTCAATATATGAAACACCATTCCAAGCAAAGATATTTGACATAGATGACAAAAGCAACCACAGAAGCCAGTAGGGATCGTATCTAACAACAGACATAGACACCTTAGGGCTGATCAGTTTTTGTGCTGATTTAATTGTATGAGTTTAGAAACCAATATAGTTAAATCAGTGGAACCCACAGTTATAACAATATAAAACTACTTATATATGCCCATTTAAACAAGCAAGAGGGATATAAGGAGTTTTATCCTGGAATAACTGCATCCACGCTAAGGGCTGTGCCTGTATTGTTTTCTAAACCAGTAGTTAAATTGGTACAAAAACTGTGTGTAGGCAGAGGAGAAGAAATTACATTGTTACTTTCCAAAGTTTCAATATGTATTTCGCGCAATGGGCCCAATGCTGAGCTCACAAAATGTCATTCTATTGAAATCAGTGAGTGACACGGATGTAAACTGGTGCAAATCAGAGGAAGATCAGGTCCATGGGACACTTGCTCCATCCTTCCAGATTAGGGATTCAACAGCAGCATCTCCTGGTCAGATTATTCCCCCTCACATCTGGATTTGGTTTTCAAATCCCTGAGTCTGTACCACTGATGACAAGCAGGCTGCTGGCCAGCAGCATTTCCTTGTGGTGGGGTTGGAAGAAGAGCGGTGTGAACCTTTTGTTATGAAACAAATCTCACTGGTTTTGGGTTTAATTAAGAGTCTGGAACTCAACCCATTTTTGAGAAAAGGTTCACAAGAGCTAGCAGATCTTTCAAACAATTTTTGACCAAACTGGAAGGAGAGATAGGCCTGAAACTAAAATCCTAGATCTGGGTTAGGATCTGAGTTCATAGTTCATGTTTCTAGAACAGCCAAATCCACACGCCACAAACTTGGGAAGAATTCAAATTTGGATCTGGATTTTGAGCCCTCAAATTTGGAAGCACATGTATCCAGGGCTTCAGTTCTATATATTCTAGACACAGATACAGACTGGAATTCAGGTTTTGGTTTGGGTCTGTCATGGAGGAGATAGACCTTGAGTCTCCTCTCAAATCATAGGACATGTAGCCCAAGGATCATGTGACTGTAGCCTTCAGCAATGCCTTCTGGGAAACTGAAGCAGCAGCCAACCTAATGCCAGACCAGTCAAATCACTAATATAGTATCCATCTAATTTTCAAGGAACCTGAGTTAAAATAGGCTTTGGGGTTCAAAGAAACCATGAAAACTCAGTGGTTTCACCTTGAAGCCAGGGAAAACAACAGCTTTGGATGAATTTCACTTTGACTTTGTGGCTGCAATAGGGGCCTGAACCCATGGAAACCAAACTGGCAGCCCCACTCCACATAAAATACTTTCACAAGTCCTGCGCAACCAAAACCATGACATTTATAAAGCTTTAGTCGGGGCAAGAAAGGGATCTATTAGAGCGAAGGTCAAGGGCAGGGTCCAGTTCTCTCATTGCTCTCCTTTTATTTTCTCTCCCCTCTCCAGAGTCTGAGTGGATATTCAGGGATAGTCCCATGTGAAAACTACACTTTGTGGGCAGATAGGGGCCTTCTGGTGAGAAGTGTGAGGAACCCTTGTACAGTGCGGGTGCTGAGAGCCATTGAATCAAACTGTAAACCCTGTATATGATGGAAACCATTTCAAGCCGGGGTGCGGTAGCACCCCTAGTTCCAGCACCTATGCCCCTGTGAGATTCTGAGTGTTCTCTATTCCCACTGAAGTCCCACAGGGCTCCACCCCTTGCAGGATGGGGCTCTTAAATTGACAAGGAAAATAAGTAACTAACAGCTCTTGTGTGCAGTGCTCTGTATATATTTTTTTCACTCTTATTTCTCAAGCTTCCCCCGCTGTCCAATCCTCCCTGCTCTCCACCCAGATGTAGTAAAGGAGGCAAGTTTGAAGTTTCAAATCAAACTCTTTTTCTTTTCTCCCTGGGGAAAGGGAGGAAGGGGGGAAGAAAGCACAATAACCATCTGAACAGCTAAAAACCCATGGTGGATTTTTTTCACAATCAATAAACTCAAAAAATAACTGAAGGGATTTTCTTCAAACTTTCCAGCTGAGAAGGAGCAGGAGAAATGTCAGCCTAGAATGTATCTGAGTAGTGGGGATAAGGGCTTAGAGTGAAAGTACAGTATCAATTATGCCTACAGCATTGAAAGGATGTTGCCATAATGTGTCTCTGAAGATGTTAATGAGAAGGAAATCTATTCATTTTTAAGGGCTTGAGAGACAGAAAAGGGCCCCATTCTCCCCCAAGAATGGAAATCGAATGGCAGTTAGACTAACTGCTGGGCATGGTAGTGCTGCTACATTATTTGCTTTCCTGAGGATTCTAAATACAAGTCTGTACATTTCCATGATAATACGGATTCAGTGTGCGAGGGATTAGTAGTCCTGAAGGCTGTTAAACTTTGCTTCTCCTCAGGCTAGCTTCAAACCAAGCAAATGTAGGAAGTTTTCCATCCCCTATGGTGCTATTTCTTGCCAGGACACGTATTTGCTCACTCATTCAATTTTATTCCCTTAACATGCTGGCTTTTTCTAAAGCCATGTTCCAAGATAACTGAAATGAATTCCTGATTATAATAGCATACATTAGCATTGCATTAGATTAGCATTTCCTTTATAAATGCCATATTTTGTTTATGACCTAATCATTACAACCTTGGGGCCAAATCCTCTCCTGGTGTAAGTCAAGTATCTCCATTGAATTCAATGCAACTAGGTCAATTTACACCAGCTGAGGCACTGGCCCATTTTCTCTGTTGAAACTTGGCATTCAGGCCCTCAACCCAGATGCTGACAAATGGCTAAGTTACCGAAGGAAAACTTAATCAGAAAGATTAGACGTGGAAGTAAAATAACAGACATTTACCAGGTGAAGGCTTGTTGTAATTATAGTATAATTCAAAGAAGAAGATGTAGTGTGGAGAAAAAATGAATAAGCAAGATATTGATTTAATATGCTCTAATTACTTTTGTATCTTTTAAATATCTGTAGATAAACATATAGAATTCAAATGGAAG
The DNA here is from genome assembly GCF_011386835.1 of Chrysemys picta bellii. Classification (NCBI taxonomy): domain Eukaryota; kingdom Metazoa; phylum Chordata; order Testudines; family Emydidae; genus Chrysemys; species Chrysemys picta. The sequence continues at coordinate 269,250,120 of NC_088792.1, read as the reverse complement.
AACTATTTCTCTTGGGAAAATATCTACTCTTCACGTGCAGCAAGTATTTTACAAAGAACTAATTCCATGCTCTATGGGTTTGATCCTGCTGGACAGCGCCAGGCACCAAAACATGCACGTAATTGGGGTTGAAATACACATCTGTGCGAAAGACCAACAAGGGGGCCTTTGCACTAGTTGATCCCCAATGAAGCTTTATATTAAGGGTGTAAGCAGAGCTTAACTGGTCCAAAGACCTTGTGCCAGCGCTCTGCATAGGGTGAATTTCACCCTTATATGCCCAAGCTACGTAGGCAAACACCACAACATTAGGTTGGAATTTGGAATACAAACTGGAAATTTGCTAACACCGCTGACTTGCTGGGCCTCAAACTGGCCATTCGTACATGAAAATACCCACTTTGTGCACCCAACCAAGATAACTGCATTTGAAGCCCTGCACTTCTGATGGTATGAAAATTGAGACTGGATCCTGGCTCTTCAAATACACTCCTCTTGTAAGTATTCTCACACTTCTTATCAAACTGTCTGTGCTGGGCTAGCTTGATTATCACTTCAAAAGTTTTTTTTTCTCTTAATTAATTGGCCTCTCAGAGTTGGTAAGACAACTCCCACCTGTTTATGCTCTCTGTATATGTGTATATATATCTCCTCAATATATGTTCCATTCTATATGCATCCGAAGAAGTGGGCTGTAGTCCACGAAAGCTTATGCTCTAATAAATTTGTTAGTCTCTAAGGTGCCACAAGTACTCCTGTTCTTCTTTTTGCGGATACAGACTAACACGGCTGCTACTCTGAAACCTGATCTCTATGAATCTTACAACAACAGGTTTTGTATGCATGGATCCACGTGATTCTTAGGGCAGGTCTTCACTACGGGGGGGGGTGTCGATTTAAGATACGCAAATTCAGCTACGCGAATAGCGTAGCTGAATTTGACCTATCGGAGCCGACTTACCCCGCTGTGAGGACAGCGGCAAAATCGACCTCCGCGGCTCCCCGTTGACGGCGCTTACTCCCACCTCCGCTGGTGGAGTAAGAGCATCAATTCGGGGATCGATTGTCGCGTCCCGACGAGACGCGATAATTCGATCCCCAAGAGATCAATTTCTACCTGCCGATTCAGGCGGGTAGTGTAGACCTAGCCTTAGACAGTCATCTGGTTCTGCCACTCAAATGTGGGCCTTGTTCTGATCTAGGCCTGGTGTTTTTGTTATAAATGGGCAAAGTACTTCATAACAAACAAACAAAAAAAGAACCTTTCCCAATACCTTGAACCATTGTTCGTTTCTCTGACCAAATTCAAACTGAACCATTTTTAATAGTTTTCAAATTTTTGGATGTGAGGCTGGGACTGGAAGCAGAAATGCTGAAATACTACATGAGAGGCCAGGCTTGGGGTATTTCTAGCTATGAATGCAAGTGGCACTGCCCCATATCTCTTAAGCAGTTCTTGCCCAGTTTTAGGTTTGAAAAAGGCTTGGGATACATATATAGGACTAGATGCTCTGCTGGTGTAAATCAATGTAGTTCCACAGAAGTCTGAAGAATTGTCCCTAAACTATAGATACTTGTCCAAACCCCAAAACCAACACCCGCTTAGATACTCTCATCATCTTGGGCTTCAATGGGAAACAAATGTGCACTTCCTTGGTATCATTATATTTGCTTGTGTGAAACATTCAACTACTGATTTCTCTCTGGGGAAAGTGCAAATTAGATCATAGAATCATAGAATATTAGGGTTGGAAGAGACCCAGGAAGTCCAACCCCCTGCTCAAAGCAGGACCAACACCAACTAAATCATCCCAGCCAGGGCTTTGTCAAGCCGGGCCTTAAAAACCTCTAAGGATGGAGATTCCACCTCCTCCCTATGTAACCCATTCCACCACCCTGCTTCACCACCCTCCTAGTGAAATAGTGTTTCCTAATATCCAACCTAGACCTCCCCCACTGCAACTTGAGACCATTGCTCCTTGTTCTGTCATCTGCCACCACTGAGAACAGCCTAGCTCCATCCTCTTTGGAACCCCCCTTCAGGTAGTTGAAGGCTGCTATCAAATTCCCCCTGACTCTTCTCTTCTGCAGACTAAATAACTCCAGTTCCCTCAGCTTCTCCTCGTAAGTCATGTGCCCCAGCCCCCTAATCATTTTCGTTGCTCTCCGCTGGACGCTCTCCAATTTGTCCACATCCCTTCTGTAGTGGGGGGACCAAAACTGGACACAATACTCCAGGTGTGGCCTCACCAGTGCTGAATAGAGGGAAATAATCACTTCCCTCGATCTGCTGGCAATGCGCCTACTAATACAGCCCAATATGCCCTTGGCCTTCTTGGCAACAAGGGCACACTGCTGACTCATATCTAGATTTTCGGTCCACTCTAATCCCCAGGTCATTTTCTGCAGAGCTGCTGCTTAGCCAGTCGGTCCCCAGCCTGTAGTGGTGCATGGGATTCTTCCTTCTTAAGCGATCTATACCTTTTTTACATATTAAACCTCTCAATGCTATGCGAAACACACACATTCCTCATAGCGTACTTTAAATGCTTCTTCATTCCTAGAATCAGCTATTTTAGGAATATATTCCCGGCAGAGATTAGCAGTTAATTCAGAGCCACACAGCTTTCCCCAGGTGCATGAAACCATCTTTGACAAAATGAATATCCGTATCTTTATTCATTTCAGTATTCAAAGCAAGACTGGTTGGGACAGTTGGATTTTCTCCTTGGGGTTTCACTACAACAGAGTCAATGCAGTGCTGAGCATAGCAACTTAATTTACAGTTGGGTTCCTTTTCCTCCTGAATAACAAGCAACAATTAAAATGCTAGGATTGTCTTAGCACTGGTATTGCTCATGCCTAAAGAGCTGGAATGCAGCTTTCAAATTTGAACTTGGGTTGCATCTGAAGACCTGAGTTAACCCTCCCCTCCCCCCACCCCCCAAAAAAGTTTCAGGTCAGTAAACTGAGAAAAACTGATGTGAAGGTTGAAGATTAAAGGGATTAAGACAACAATGGGGCTCCATTAACACTAGGTGAAATTCATCCTCTACAGAGGGCCAGTGTGAGGCAAATGTACCACTCAAATATTCAACCAAGTAACACAATGTTCACTAGTTTATAATTTACTTTCAAAAAGATGCCCATGAAAATTCACACTGGATCTTACTGTTGGGTTGTTTTAAGTCTCTTTAAGTCATTACCAGTTGCCTCTTCTACCTTTCCCCATCCCTCACTTTACCTTAGTACACACAGTTTCAACCTCATGATACCATTGGCATTTAAAACAAAATTGTTTCTCTTTTTATGAACATCACTGTTAGGCCTAGTATAACACACACAGCTGAATATTTGATCCTTGTTTAATAAAACAACATAAAACTTCCCAAAATACTTACAGAGATTTTGATAATTTTGTCAAACAAATGCATTTGAGGTCCAGTGAAGTCAAACACAAAATACTGTGGAAAAACAAAATTGCAGATTAGTGTTGTCCTTATGCTGTCTTTAGCAAGCACTATTTGCCACAGAGTTTGAAGTTCTGGCCTAATCTAATATAAACACACACTACATTTATTTAAGAGCTCTAAATCTACAAGGTAGAGGCAGAGAAGATAGGAAGCCCAGAAGAAGAAATAATTTGGTTTGCTTTGGAAGTTATTTTATCAAACTCCTTGTGTAACTTGCAAAAGCAAGTGTCAGAGCGATTTGAACTTGGAGAGTGTGACGGTGGGTTGGGGGAACTTGTCTGGGAAGAGCTCATGAATGAGGGATGGGAGTGGTAGAGGAGGAATGAGACACGGCGAGTCACATCCTTGGTGGATCAGATTGGAGGGAACGTGAAAAGAGAGGTTGAGAGACGCAGGATGGAACAGAGTTGTCACTTTTGCTTTTCCGTACTTTAAAAGTAAACAGCTTGCTGACAAACTTCACTTGTCAGAGAGATTAGATTGCTTTAGTTATTAATCTCTAGTCACTGTAATATGAACAGTCACCATTCTGCAACCGTTTCAAACAGCATCTTCCCAACTGCAAGGTACTTACTTCATTGTAAAATGGGGCATTTGTGCCTTCTTTGACTGTCGTTTGCTTCTTTTCATCTCCAATCTCTATGATCACCATTGGATCAATATTCTCACCAACTAATTGCCGGGCTTCAATTATTGTTATTGCGATCTGCAGGGCATAAATACAACACATGCACAAAAACAGTCTCAGATTCAATCCCATCAGTTATTTTAATTAGCATAAGTAGTGTTATTATAAATGTGTGCACTGCAGTCTACTCACCTGATAATTCTGGGATTTTATTTCGCCATCATGAATTTTGGACACCAGTTTTGCTCTGTTTAAATTATGGAACACAATATTATGCATCACCCATCAAAAACATTACATTCTTAGTTCTTTGACACATGCTCAAGAGATGTGTTTAGTACCATTTTCCTTGAAACGACTATTTTTTAGTGACTAGTTTTGAGATAGGCTACTTGGTTTTATATCACCGGCAGTCTCTTCAAATGTGAGCCCTGGGATATTTCTTGGGGATAATGATACCAAGTGTTTCCATATCTCCCCAAAACAACTTTGTGTTTCTTCAAATGTTATCTTAATGCTTAGTATGAAAATGCAAAGAGGGATTTAATGCCAGGAACTGAAGGTCTCTGTCTGATTCTTATCCAGTTCATAGATTTTAAGGTTGGATGAAACCATTATGATCATTTAGCCTGACCTCCTGCATAACACAGGACATGATATTCTAACTTCATCAGAGTTCTCTCTCTCTCTCTCTCTCTCTTTATATATATATATAGAGAGAGAGATATCTATCTATATCTATATCTATATCTATATATATATATACATTGATATGTAACCCCTGCTTGCTAGGAGTGGCACTCTGTCCCCCACTAGTGGTGTCTAGGCCCAGTGGAGACTAATAAGCCTGCTAAAGGTTTGACTAACAGAGACATGTCTTTTAGCTCAGGCAGTAGAGGTTCATGCATTAAGTTCCAGAGGTCCCAGATTTGATCCCCACTGCCGACACCCCTGTGTGGGTCAGCATTTTGTAACAGATGCACGTCTCTTAGCCAAGGTTGTAGCAGGCTCATCAATCTCTAGGGGACCTAAACAGCACTAGTGGGGGACACGATGCCACTCTGAGCAAGCAGGGTTACATATATAAGAAGTAACTCTGCACATGCAGAGTATTATAGAGCTATAGATATATAGCAGATATAAATACAGGGTCTGATACAATGCGCACTGAAATAAATGAAAGAATTTCTGCTGACTACAGTGGGACTTGGATCAGACTCACATTTTTTCCCCCAGATCATCAACCATGACAACTCTCAAGATTTCTGTCCTCTTTCTCTAACTCACTTTCATTAGCAGCTTAATCCTGGTCCTCCCTCCATTATTCACACTCTGCAGCGACCTGTATCTGGTGACAATCACAATCTACCATGTAGAAGTACAGCAGGTGAGAGAGTCGTACTTTCAGCAAGTTGATATTCTAGCCATGGGATGTGCTGCCAACAGCAGTGCTGTCACTGTAGGAATGTGTTGCTCCCTAATCACAAGCCTTGAAGAACGGCAAACTGTTCCCTTGGCAATGAGGCAGGAGTGACCTTGTTCTAGCGCCTATGTTTGGAAAACTTATTGGCAACCTGACATCACCTTTGCAGCTGGTGTTCACGCGCTCAAGAGATGGGTTCGTTATCTTATGTGCATGTATACTGCCTGGCTTTTCTATGCGCAAGAATGTAACCACTAAGAAGAGTTGTAAACAAAGTAAGGAGAGAAATAAAAACCCCAGGAAAGTTTTCCTGGGAGGCTTTTTGCTTGAGGCTTTTGAAGCTCTCTAGCTACCACAGACCTGGCGTTCTGTTTCCTGCGTCGTCGCCACACTGTCACCAAGAAGAACAGGATGGGGAATAACTGGAAATGTTAGTGATGCAGCAAAGTACCTTTTCCTCTGCGGCCCTGCAGGTGCAAAGCCACTGGAAGATGCAGCGTCATCATACATGAAATCACCCTCTCCCCCTTCTTGTCCTCCAGACATCTCATGGTGAAGACTCTCACTTTCATCGTGCTCACCTGATTAACAAAAAAATAAAGAAAACATATCCCCTTCTGTCATAGAATCATAGACATGTAGGGCTGGAAGGGAGGTCCTCTCGTCCATCCTTCTACACCGATGTAGTACCAAGTATAACTAGACCATCTCTGACACGTGTTTAACACATTCTTAAAATCCTCCAATGAAGGGGATTCCACAACCCTGTTTGGTAATCTATTCCAGTGCTTAATTATCCTTATAGTTGCAAATTTTTCTTCATATCTAACCTAAATCTCCCTTGTTTCAGATTAAGCCAATAACATCTTGTCCTATCTTAAATGGACATGAAGATCAACTGATCACCATCCCCTTTCTAACAACCCTTAACTTATTTGAATTCTGTTACCAGGTTCCCTCTCAGTTTTCTTTTCTCAAGATTAAATATACAGTACGCAGGTTTTTTAACCTTCCTCACAGGTCAGGTTTTCTTAATCTTTTATCGTTATTGTTGCTCTTCTCTGGACTCTCCAGTTTGTCCATATGATCATCTTTTTCAAGTTTGGTGCCCAAAATCAGTACTCTGCTGAGGCCTCACCAGTGCCAAATAGAGTGGAACAATTACTTCCTGTGTCTTACATACAACACTCCTGTTAATAACCCCAGAATTATATTAGTTTTTTGCGGGGGGGAAGGTGGTGCTTCAACTGCATCACATTTTTGGGTCATTTTTAATTTGTGATCCACTATAACCCCCAGATCCTTTTCAGCAGTACTACTACCTAGCCAGTTATTCCCCATTTTCTAGTTATGCATTTGATTTTTCCTTCCTAAGTGTAGTACTTTGCGTTTGTCTTTACTAAATTTCATCTTGTTGATTTCAAAACAATTCTCCAGTTTCTCAAGAATTCTAATCCTGTCCCCCACATTACTTGCAATTCTTCCCAGCTTGGTGTCATCTGCAAAGTTTATAAACAGACTCTCCACTCCATTAACTGAGTCATTAATGAAAATATTGAATAGTACTGGACCCAGGACTGATCCCTGCAAGGCCACTGAAGTTGGCTGCCCAACTGGAAACACTTGAAGGGTAAAACTGATGCACCCAGAACCAGAGAACACCTTTGAAAGTGTTTCCTTTAACCTCTCTATGCCTGTGTACCCCATCTGCAAAATGGGGGTGCTAATAATACTTCCCTCCCTTCCTGAGAAGTTGTGAAGATACTGCCAATGATGTGTGAGAGGCACTCAGGTAGTATGGTGATAGGAGACACAGAAAAGCCTGTAAATACCAGGGTAGGAAAACTTGGACATGGAGGCATCTTCATAAACATTGGTATGGCTCTGATTGAAGCCAAGGACTTCAACCTCAACTGGCATAAATTGGCATTGCTCCATTAGGACCAGCTGCACTGATTTAGCCCTAAGGGTCCCTCTCTACATTTTTCTTTTGTTCTGCAGTCTCATGATCATTGCTCCTGTCCTATTTACTCTAGCATGTGGTGTTTGATGACTGCACTTTATTGCTTTACTTTGTTTACTTTGTAGGCTGACACACTCAGAATTCTTTTCCAGCTGGAATGGCCATGTGCCAGAATTATATTCTGTCAAGAAACATCTTTTCAGTTTCATTTTATCAATAAAAATGTTTAAGTAATTTCGTAATGGTTTTCCTTTAAAATTTCCTTATGCTATCTATCATTTTGATATCTGAGCAGATATTTTTGATACTTCTACCCAGTTCCTGCAATAACTGAGAACTCCTTTCCATTACTGATCAGCCACAAATATTGCCTTGTGTGAATTCACTGATAGAAAATGTAAATGATTCAGCCAGTGGAACATAATCCCTCGGTGTACTCTTTCTTTGATACATCTTGTGAGCCCCAGCAGGAGACAAAATCCTCAATCACAACCGAGAAGGAACCTGCTGTCATGATAAAAGATTTCTCCCATAGTCCAGATGTTTAGTAATCAAAGGCACTAATGATGTGTATGAAGATGCAACACAGTGATGTAGATGTCTAATGGCAGAATCTGCTGTATTAAGCAGTTGCTGAAACATGAGTGTTTGCATGGAAAAGTGCAGCAGTTTTCACTAGTGACAGCAATGTAACGTATTGTAAAAAAACAGGACCACCTAGGAACTTAGTGGTTATTGCTGTGCTGCACACTGTGCTCCCTCAGAACTACATGGCAGTAGTATGGACAAAAGTCAGATCTTCCTGCTCCAATAGCCCAAGCCCTTGCCATGTGAGCTAAAGGAGAATCGCCTTTGATGTAGCAGCTGTTAGCAATATAGTGTCTATGACACACAGTTAAGTACTTCTGTTTCTGTACAATAGAGGGTCATGGTATACATACATACCAGCCAGTTCTTTACTGTATAACAATTCATAGATTGCCGTAAACACACTGTAATCCCCATTTTAAAAGACCCCACAGAATTCAAAGCATGACCTCACACCTATTATTTATGAGACTCAACTAACCCCTCTGTATGAGATAACTGATGTGGTGGAGGTGAAAGAGAAAGCTATAGGAATAGTTGAGTAAAGTAGTGGGGGAAGACACCTCGGAGAATTTTATGTGAGTTTGGAAGAGATAAGAACAGTAGGAAAAGGAGAAATAGGAACCTGTGTAAATTAATGATGCAAGATCCATGTATTAGATAAAATTTTTAAAAATATTTAAAATGACTGGACTATAATTCTCTCTCAGGCTTCTGACAATCACACAAACCACTAAGTTTTTTCTCTTGTGATTTACAAGTTCTGGATGGAATCACAGTGACCTGGATGGAATTCAAAATTTCCTGTAACTTAATCAATATGTATCTAGAACAGATTGAACTGTCCAATACTCAGTGCTTCCCTAAAGGAAAAATGGTTTTGACCATTTATTTCTATAACATTAGGCTCATTTCAGATGCTATAATCTGCACTCATATGATCTGAGTGCCTTTGACCAAACAGCTAATCCTGTAGGAGTAGGCTGTCTTTATATTTAGTTAGGACTGATATGGAATTTACTGCCCATTTTATCATTTCTTAAACCAATAGTTGTAAGGCTCAAGTCAAATGATTTTACAGGTGAAGTTAGGGATAAAATAATCTCACCCTTATTCTCTTTTCTAACCAGGTGTAATATTGATTTAATAGGCCTTACCTGCTGCTCCTTTGTTTTCAATAATTAACCCCTTCTCGCCCTTTTTCTTCTTCTTCAGCTTTATGCCAGCAAACAGCCCCTTTCTGAAAAAGAAGTTAAAAAAAAATCATAGCAATGATAGCTTCAAGTTTTGTTCCACACAGACATCCAATTTCATTTAAGCCGCTGTTCAAAGAGAATATTAATATCCAAGTAAGATTGTTCATATTCCATTTCCCCTGCTACAAAAGTAATAAAAGCAAACAAGGAAACTTTTTCTATTGTGTTTTTGTGCTTTATTCTGGCTTTATTCTATTTTTGAATTTACGAACATATAGAGCAATAGATTTATTTACTTCTTATAGAACGTACTGGTAACTTTATTTCAAACAAAGGCAACCAATCAGAGGTCAAGAAAGGAAAGCCAAGCTAAGCTTCTATTTCTATTGACTTCCCGCACAACGTAATTACTGAGCATAATGAGACCAAAGATGTATTTGCTTGTTTAAAAGCTAGATGCCGACTCCAAGACTTCTCTGTCCCAGTGCAGCATTGGTGTCCCTATAACATATAATAAATACTCAGGAATCAGTCTTGTCAGTCTGCACAGGCTTCTGGAAAAATCTCATTCACAGTGGGCATGCTCTGAGCCTTACGATGGGCATTCACATAGTACTCCCATACTATATATCTAGGAATGTATAATATTCTCATAAGCATGATGTCAGCTCATCTGCATAATCACTCCCATGTTACTAACTTGATACCTATGCCACACTTCTGTTCCAAGGGCAGTGGTTAAGGATGGCCCATTTTCTCCCATCCTCTGCTATCTGAATTCCAGAAGTATACAGATAATTACATACAAAAATATATTTTAAAAAATGTTATTTAGGTTGCAAAGTCAAGCACTTGAAAGTTAAGAAGTGCCAGATTTACAGATGTCTGTGCAATTTTTATTCAGACCCTTTGAGCGTCCAACTCATGCAATAAATGAGGCAAATGTCTTGTGGAAAAGAAACTATGTGATTAAGTTGTTAAATTTTATAATGTGCATGCACAAGGGTACCAAATTAATGTTGCATGGGCAACTGTATATCTGCTGTTTCCTAACTTTTAAGTGCTTGACTTGGCAACCCACATAGTTTTTGTATGTAATTTCCTAGATATTTTTAAAGGAAAAAGATTTTTAAAATTCAAATATGGACAACTGTATCAACCTCCCCATCATGCATCATCATTCGAGGTTTGAATAGATGCTTTTTGCAAAAAAAAAAAAAATCATTTTCATCAAAAAGCAGTTTCCAAGGAAAGTTTGTGTCCACCCTACTGAAGAGACAGCTGCAGCATCTTTGTAACACATTGCAGTGTAACATCACTGGTGCCAAACTGTGAATGGATGGAGTAAGGATGCATGGACTCATGGTCCAAACGTTGTATGGCTGCCAAAGCCTCCATCTCCTGACTTGTGACCCTTAAACTCCTTCAGAATAAAAACAATAAAGACACTACTTTAATATTAACAATAACTGCACCACCAGTCTCACACTACAAATAGTCACCCAGATGTATCCTTGACTAGTAACCTACAGAGAAACTTAAATGGATCCTAAACTGAAAACTCGGGTGTGTAGAGGCTAAAAGTCTGAGTGTGGAGGTACACACGTTCACTGACATTTCACCAACCCACATGAAGGGGTGAGCAGCCAGACTGGGGACACAGCCAGTTGGAAGACAGTGGAGCACCTCGGTGCAGACCCACGATCAGACGGGGTTTCACAGCCAAAAGTTTCATCTGTGTGACCAGTTCAGAGGAAAACTATTTCCAATGCAGGGGAGAGGCCAAGAAAACAAATCAGCCACCCTGGGGAACTGACCTAGCAATTTTTTCTAGGAAACACGTGTCAGACCAGATAATCATAGTGGCCCTTTGTGGCCTCAGAATCTGTGAATATGCCAATCACACACTGATGTCTTTTACATAAAAACTACTTAATTTCTTTAGAAAATATTGCCGAGTGAAATTGCTGGAAATTATATTAGCTCAGCGTGTGAGAGTGATCTCTGTTTCAAGAAACGAGATTAGGGCTGGGGAGGTATATCAGTGACGATTTTAGCAAGTGGTACCTGCAAACATTTTCCTCCTTAGCGTATGCGAAATATTGTGTCCCAGGAGTGCATGCACTGTAGAGAGAAGGGTGGTGGGATGAGGAATCTGTTCAGTGGTATTCCCATTGAAACAAAAATTCCTCTCTTCAAAACCATAACCACGGTGGAAGCTAGAAACAGTTGGCCAAACAGATTGATCCCAAGCTGCACTTTGCAGGAAATCTTTATACTTCGTTCCTGAAAAAAATATACTGCGTACACTCAGAATATAGAACAGCGTTCAGCCTAGTTGATCTCAAATGAGGTGCGCAGGTGTTGGAGGGAGTGAAGACCTTTCAGGATTAGTGAGAGAGGTAATTTGAAAATACCTGACACTTGGCATAAACTGATGCATTCTATTATAATATATGGAATGAGTAATAAAAGTCCTCCCAATGAGAGGGAGGAAAGGAGAGAGAGATGGATAAATAGATGGATCCAGGAGGAGGCTCTTATGTACTGCTTGTTGCTAATAATGTATGCAGTGTAGTTGTAGCTGTGTCGGTCCCAGAACATTAGAGAGACAAGGTGGGTGAGGTAATATCTGTTATTGGAGCAACTTCTGTTGGTGAGAGAGACAAGCTTTTCAGCCACACAGAGCTCTTCAGGTCTAGGAAAGATACTAATTATTACTAAATTATTACTAAAATGTCAATTCAAGACCAGCTCTCTGTGGGCATGCGTCTCACAATGCAGTTTTCCCCCAAGAAAAAAAGGACATCACACATTCCCAAGGCAAAAATCTGAACTCCTAAGAACTTAGTGTCAGTAATGAGGCTTGCAAATAATTCAGATGGTGTTAACTTAAGCCATATTGAACAACGGCAATGCTGGTTAGGTCTTTCATTGTATTTAAAACAAATACAGTAGAAAATGAGTACCTCTTCTTTTACTCCCCTTGGAGGAATTTAGCCCTTGTCTACACTACAGGGGAAATTCGATCTAAGCTCGCAATTTGAGTTACGTTAATAGCGTAACTCAAATCAACATAGATTAGATCTACTTCCACAGCATCCACACCACACAATGTTGCTGGGAGATGCTCTCCCGTCGACTCCCCCTACTCTTCGCGATCCGGTGGAGTACGGAGGTGATGGGAGAGCGATCTGTGGTCGATTTAGTGGGTCTAGTGAAGACCCACTAAATCGACCACCGATGCATCGATCACCAGTCGTGGATCCCCAGGTAAGTGTGAACAATTCCTAAGTATGCAAACTGCTATAGGAACAAAAACATTTTTTCACAAAAAGTACTGTCTGAATCAACTAGGGAAAAGACACAGACATCTAAGAGGTAAGTGGAAGTGATAGTTGCTTAAACAAGCGAAAATGAATTTTGTAGAGCCTCCAAGTTCACCTAATTATGAAGGCAATGTTACTGAAAACTGGAAAGGCTGCCTGGTCAGGCTGAAATGTATTTATCTGAGCTAGTGGATTCAGTCCAATAACCAGACCCAACAGGAATCTGAGCAGTGCTGCATCTTACAGGGATAATGCACTAAAAATGTATGGTTCCTTCCACGTGGACCTAATGAAAACTAATTAAATGATAAAATTTGAACAGTATCAGCAAAAATATAGTGCAAGGAGAAATCAGACGATGAACAAACCAGACAGCCACTGTAAAACTCAGTTAAGAAATAAAGCAACGCTTTGCAAATTTTTTTTTTTTTTTAGGCTTCTCAGACAGATTAATGATAGAACTGAAAGAGACATAACCAGTAAAACGGAAAGAACAATAATAAAGATCTGTGGTGAACTTCTGGCTTCACTGAAGTTAAAATTTGACTTGAGTGGGTCCAGGATTTCACCCCTTGATTTTAAATCTACCACAAGCAACTGAGATACAGAACTGAGGAAGCAAGCAATGTACACTTGCACGCATCTGATCAAACTGAAATGGCAAGAACACTGAAATGTTTCATTTTTGTCTACATTTTTCATACAGAAAAAAAATCATTTACCAACCTTCTTCATACATAAAATCAAAATATCTCTCAGATATTCATTAACTCAGAGGGCATTAAAGTAGCTCTATATAACTTGCTAATATGGGGAAAGAATGGCACAAAGCAGATTGAAAGTGTTAGAGCATGTCTGGGAAAAGGGATTCAAATTAGGTTTAGGGAAATCACCTGTGTCAGCCATATACTACGTGAACATAGTCAGTCCTGAGCCAAAATATCTAATGCCTTTTTTTATAATGGAACACAGCAAGAAAAAGGTACACTTCAAAGACTGGTAGAGATGATGATGTATCTCAGTAAAGTCATTCCAAAGCTGTCTCAGTTACTCCTGAGTAGATTATAATAGCTTAATTTAGTAGCAGCTATTTTAATGATTTGGAAGTTAGTTGTTTGGGCAAGACCACTGGACTTAGATATGCCAGCTGCAGGCGTCTAGAGCAATTAAAAGTTTCTACAGTTCAGTTTATGCTCATGACTAAGGCCCTACCAAATTCTAAGCCATGAAAAACACATCACAGACCATGAAATCTGGTCTCCCACCATGAAATCTGGTCTTTTGTGTGCTTTAACCCTATAATATACAGATTTCATGGGGAAGACCAGTGTTTCTCAAATTGGGGGTTCTGACCCAAAAGAGAGTTGCAGGGGGGTCTCAAGGTTATTTTAGGGGGGGCTGCGGCATTGCTACCCTTACTTCTGCACTGCCTTCAGAGCTGTGTGGCCACAGAGCAGTGACTGGTCACTGGAGGCTGTTAGCCGGGTGCCCTGCTCTGAAAGCAGCACCCTGCCAGCAGCAGAACAGAAGTAAGGGTGGCAATACCATACCAGGCCATCCTTCCTTCTGCGCTGCTGCTGGTGGTGGCTCTGCCTTCAGAGCTGGGCTCCCCGCCTGCAGCTGGTGCTCTCCAGTTGTCCAACTCTGAAGGCAGCGCCACCACCAGGAGCAGTACAGAAGTAAGAGTAGCAATACCACAACCCTCCCCACCCCCAAACAATAACCTTGTGACCCTCCCCACAACTCCTTTTTGGGTCAGGACCCCTAAAATTACAACACCTTGAAATTTCAGATTTAAATAGCTGAAATCATGAAATTTGTGATTTTTAAAATCTTATGCCATGAAATTGACCAAAATGGACCATGAATTTGGTAGGGCCCTAGTCATGACCTTTCATCTTTTTACAGGTTTCTCAGATCCGAAGGAAGGTAGATGTGGCAAAAGCAGCATCGGGAGGAGAGGGGGGTGGAGATCAGATTTATAAACAGTATGTAAGAAAAAATGTTATTGATTTGTTCCGTGTGACCACTCAGAAGTTTGTCTCCTCTTACACAAAGTTTCATAACATTATGTTTTGTCCCATCAGTTATTCACTCCCATCTGCTGCCACCAACACAGGGCATGTGGGTGTGTTTGCCACCTCTTAGGAAGATTTTTTTTTTTAAGGAAACTAAAAAAAGGCCACAATCTGTTCAGATAAGAATAGATTAAAATTCCAGGGGTCCTTATATGATCGTCACCAATATCCTTGCAAAATCTCCAATTTCCCAACAATCTCTCCTATTCTGGTGAAAGAACATCAGAACAAAAAATAACGCCATTTCTGTTCTTTTAAACAAACCGCTTGCTCTGGGGAGAGATGACCAACAGGGAAAAGAGGCAAAGACAGAGAAAAGGTTGAAAAATGAGATTATCTGACACTTTAGGGACTTGTTAATCACTAAACATAAACTAAGGGACATATTTTCCTTCTACTGCTAATCTATTCAGCTTGTAACCAGCCAGGGCACTGAATGGACACTCTGGAGATAGAGGAGTCACTGGAGGCACCTTCCTCTTTACATATTAATACTCTTCATCAAAGAGCATTGACAAGTCTTTCTAGATGGTGGTGACCACAGACGCTCACTTTCAGATAGTCAATACACACTTTTCCAGACAGAGCTCAGCCAGGGATGGCCCATCCCATTAAGCCCCGACTAAGTAGACAGAGCTGCTAGCACATTTCCGAACTGGTTCACTCACAGCTGGCACAGGTACAGTCGTGCCCATTGTTAGGATGGCATTGCAAATTGTCAGACCTTTCTGACCAGGGCACCAGAGCTGTACCAATGTCATCTCCTGTCCAGGAAATAACCATCTCACAATGGCGACTAAAGCATTTAATGCTCATGCCTTGTTATAATTGATCACACCTGTGGGCGCAGTACATGCCATGAAAAAATACCTAAGCGGTAATAAAAAGCAAAGCAGCAAGTTCATAGGGTCTTTTGGTGGCAAATAAGGCACACTTTACTGGGAAACTACAAGGAACCTGGAGGGATCACCTTCTGGGATGAAAAGGTAATTAGTTCATTCTCCATGTCTTTCCTGTCCTTGGCCTTCCTGACACTGTGTGCCCCCTCGGATGGTGATTTTATCAGAAGATATTATTTATTATTTGTATTGTGGTAGCGCACCAAGGACTCAGGATTTTGACCCCTTTGTGGTAAGTGCTATACAAATACTGAGGAAGACATGGTTCTTACAAGCTCATTTAAGACAAGATAAAACAAGTGAGAGTAACAAAACAAAAGGAGGGCTGGGGGAAAAGGAAGGATAATGGCAATAATATACAGTAGAACCTCAGAGTTACGGACACCTGGGGAATGGAGGTTGTTCGTAACTCCGAACAAAACGTTATGGTTGTTCTTTCAAAGGTTTATAACCGAACATTGACTTAATACAGCTTTGAAAATGCACTATGCAGAAGAAAATGCTGCTTTTAGCCACCTTAAATTAAATGAAACAAGCACAGAAACAATTTCCTTCCCTTGTCAAATCTTTTTTTTTAAACTTTCCCTTTATTTTTTTAGTAGTTTACGTTTAACAAAGTGCTGTACTGTATTTGCCCTTTTTTTTTTTTGGTCTCTGCTGCTGCCTGATTGTGTGCTTCTGGTTCCAAATGAGGTGTGTGGTTGACTGGTCAGTTCGTAACATTGGTGTTCTTACCTCTGAGTTTCTACTGTATCATGTGTTCCCATAAGCTAGTTGTGTGAATAACTTGAGGGTTCACAATAAACCCTCAAAAAATAAATGTTTTGTTTAAATCAGGTAAATACCAGAAATCTGCACTGATCTAGAAACACCTGCCCATTACAAGGTGGACGGAGACCATCAACTCATTTAACATGAGATACTTACTTAGACTGTAAGCTCTTTGGAGCAGGGACTATTTTTGTTCTTTGTTTGTACAGTGCTTAGCATCATGGGGTCCTAGTCCATAACTGCTGGGACTCACAGGCACTTCCTCAATAAAAATAATAAATGCAATAATAATGGGACACCAAACACTCCAGCAGATGAGTAACAGCTTCTGATCATTACCCTCCTTGGATTTGGGCTAGTGACCTAGAAAAGGGAGGTTCCAGATGCCATTACCAAAGCCCTAAATCAACCAATCCTCCAGATTAGGTTTCACTACTCCCTTTCCTTGAAATGTACACACAAACTGTATATTGCACTGCTTCCCCGTTAGCTTTTTCCATGCTAGCTTCACATTATCTTGCCAACTTTCCAAAACGATTTATAATGCCTTTTCTTTTTCATTTAAGCCTTACCTTTCACAGATGCTTTCTGATTACATCTGGCACGGTATGATATTCTCTCAGAAACCGGATAATTACAATTTGCGTTTCAAGTTAGAAGACAGCTGGAAAAATTTGTTTCAATCTTGTTAAGAGGTGGGCAAAAGAGAAAGCCTTACTAAAAATTGAAATTACTTGGAGTTTTTCCTATCATCTACTTGTGAAACTTAATTTCCCCTTCTCATCAAATCTCTGTATGAATTTATGCCTTAGACAAATTAATATGCAAGGACAGTAGCTTCTTGCTGCAGGAAAGGCCACATGTCGACTTCACTTCAACACACATATAGGGTATCATTTTGCCATTGCAGCTCACATGAATAGACCTGCAATTCACAAGTACAGCTGGGATGCAGAAGCCATTTGAGCCATCTGCCGCAAATGAAAAATGGAATCCTCTTTTTTCAGAAAATGGTTTCAGAAACCAGAGGTCTGCAGCTTGGAAGCTGAAGAAGAAAGGCCCAATCCATCAATGACCTACGGTTCCAGTGTGTTGGCTCTACTGGAACAAAAGGGCTGCACACCCAGTGGCTCTGGCCACTGAGGAAATCTGCTGGCATAGAGAAGAACCTCACGGACATAAGGCCAGGATAGAGACTCTGCCACCTACCCATCGCTTTGTCAATCCCCAGTTTAGGAAGCATGTAGGGGGCATGGCTAGAGTACTGCTGTGCTCCAGCTGTTCATGACTGCTAGAACAGCTCTTTGAGGCCCACAGGCAGTTGGGCAGAAATTGACCCCTGAGACTTCTCTTACCAGTGCCAGGGGCTGACCTGGCTGGTCCCAGAAAAGCCACCTTTCCCTACACCCTCAGACTCTGCTCCAAGCAGATCTTGGCCACCCTTGAGAACAGCTTGATCTTTATCACACTTTATTATTTAACATAATTTGTTGTGATAAAGTAAGATGACCAATGAATAGGATGCTGTCAAGCATGCCCTGAACAGCCATTGGGATATATGTGTGTCCAGTTCAGTGTCGACTGAGATAATCTTGCCATGACGGGAACACAGACATTTTGATGTATTTATACATCACTGACATATTTCAAATGGGTTGATTTAGGTTTATTTTCCTGAAATCTCCTAAAATTTGATGCTGTAAGGATATATGGTCTATCCAGTAGTGGCTTGGAGGCATCATGAGCGCATTGTACTATATGCTCTACTATTACTGCCACTATAATTCACACTTTGGAGAGTGAAAAACAAAAGAACTCGAGAAGCTCAAGGCTGTGCGTGAGCTCTGTGAAGCCCATATCTAGTACGGATCCTATAGCAGTCCCGTACATTTGCCATGACTTGGTATAAACAGATGAATTTTCTTTATGTCTTTTCAAATTCATTCAGGATTTACGCAGAATATAATGCACAAGAATACCAGGTGCACAAGATTGTTTCTTCCTTCCTTAAAACCCTCTTGTGCATGTGCTTTCCACCAGCTGGGTGACTTGGGTGGAATTCACTCTTGAGCATAGTCAGCATTAGGTATATGCACTACTTAAATCCTATTTATGCCTAATTTTGAGGGATTATGCAGGACTGTTTGGCCTCTCCCACGAGGTCCTTTCTTATCAGAAGTAGCTGTTGGTGAGGTGGCCCTTAAACAACATTTTTGAACCATCAAAAAAAAATTTTAGTTCATGAGATGAGCGAAAGTTTTGGTGAAGCTCATATATTAACCAGCCCTAACTGCCATGGTCCCAATGGCCTTCACTGGATTTGCCTGAAAAAAAATGTAATAAAAGAAAGAAAAATTCACTTTCTTCACACACATTGATGTGAAATTCAGTAGGTGAGTCTGGTTTTGTGCATAGTGGTTTTTTTTGGATGTTTTAAATTCTGACTCTTTCAGTAAAAACTTAACTTTCCATGGAATTTTCCAATAAATCCAATAACATTTTATTACAGGAATAATCATGAATCTGTCTGTGCTGAACAAATGCAAATGAAGGGAATGTAATTCTCGCATCTATACATATTTCCTAAAAAAATATTTTTTAAAGGAAGACTCCTAGCTTCCTTATTCATTTCCCAATATATAGTGCTCTCAACAGGAGGGAAATCAGAGAGGAAAGTAAATTATCTCCCTAATTTAAACAGGTCATTTTTAAGAGTAAAACTTAGTTACTATAGTAAAAAGGAACTTTAATATAAAAAGTAATCAGCTAGAAATTATAATGTAATGTAAACATTCTTGGTTAATTCAGTAACAATTTTCAACAAACTAGTATTCCATTCATACCACTAGAGAAAGTCCCAGGAAAGAAATTCACTGTATCAAATTCATCCATTCTATTCTGCCAAATGAAATCCAGGATGCATCTTAATAGAGGGTTTAATGAAGAGTTCATTTCATGCTTCTTTTTCATAGAATCATAGAGGTTAGAGAGAGACATTACTTGTTAGCCCATACAGTATGGGAGGAGGGATCGTTCAGTGGTTTGCGCATTGGCCTGCTAAACCCAGAGTTGTGAGTTTAATCCTTGAGGGGGCCATTTAGGGATCTGGGGCAAAATCAGTACTTGGTCCTGCTAGTGAAAGCAGGGGGCTGGACTCAATGACCTTTCAAGGTCCTTTCCAGTTCTAGGAGATAGGATATCTCCATTAATTCAGTAGATTTTAAAATGTTTTGTCCTACTATGATTCGATAATGGGATTTCCTTTGTAATCTATTGCACAGTCTAACAGATCTAGCCATCTTCTTTTGCTCACTTTCATCTTTCCTAATTCTACACCATTTTTGCATTTTGAAGGGTCAAAGGATTTGTCATATTCAAGATTTAGCTTATTCACAACACAACACACCAAACCCATATGATATCTAGGGCAGACTCAACCAGATACATATCAAAGGGAATCACTGTTGACCAGGTGCCAAGACCACTTCTGAATGGAGGTCTTCCAATCCCCAAAGTTTGCCTGCACCTCTTGTAACTGGATTAATGCCTTGGATACATGATCTTATTTGACAGCCTGTTGTTTAAAATTAACTGATGCACATGTGCATGCACCAGTATTGGAACTAATTTTTATTAGATACACAGTGATATGTTCCCATATATTGCATTTGAACCTCTAATATCTAATCAATCAATATAATACCATCAGTGTGATGTCTTACAGGTCATTTCATCAGTGCTATTTGTCTAAACATTTACATATTTTTAATAACTGACATCAGATTTGACAGTTGAACTATCAGGTTTATTCAAAGCAACCTTGCTAAATGGATCATTATTTGCTTCCTTTGACAACCATAACAACACACTCTGGCTAATCTACATGCTTTGAAAAGGTGTCAAACTATATCACAGATGATTTAAAATCTAAAAATATGACAACACTGAAAAGACCTCAGAGTTATCTGTGCTATATGATGGAGGAATTCTTCCCCCTGCCTGCTGCCAAGCCAGAGTATCCAGGCTTGGCTGAGACTTAGGGGCCAGGCCACTGAATAACATTAGCACTTTCCCAAATGCACAGGCATGTGGCCAGTAGACCTGTGTAATACCCAACCACCAACCCCTTCCCACTGGCCCTCCACGCAGTGGACCTCACCAATCTTATTGCAGTTATGGCCCTCTGATGCAACAGACAGAGACAAGATTTACCCCTGTATTTACAGTCCTGTCTCTCTAAAATTCTTTCTGTCCTGTAGGAAGGCAGCAACTTTTACAGGAACGCAATATTTGTAATATAGTATATTACAAAGTATATTATAAAACGGGCCAGATCCTCAACTGGGATACAGCGGCTTTACTCCATGGAATGCAGCCATATCAATTTACACCAGCTGAGGCTCTGGTACATTATATACAGACACGTACACACAAATTCAGAGAGAGATTATACACACAGGACCTGTAGCTCCACTTCCTTGCACCTTATGTAGTCATTTACATCTGATGTGGGTGTAAGCCTTCACCATCCCGACCTCAAAAAAGTGTACACTGACTTTGTACAGGTGTAAATGACTGGATAAAGTCCAAAGAACTGGGGAACATGAACAGATAAAACAGCAATGGCAATTACTACTACTTGGTGTTAATTTTCGACCTTACTAATTGCACATAGCCAATTAAACCACATTAAGGGGTTTGCTAGTTTTCCTTTCCTTCAAGAAAATTTCATAAGATTTAACTAGCTGAATAAAAATTAAGCCTTGGAAGAAATCCTTGAGGCTTTTAGACATACCTGTGGGTCGGTGGAGTACTTTCTGAGGGCTCCATCCTGTTAGAGAATGTTTTTCTTGCAGTGATTGCCTGTTACATTCTGAACATACTCCCCACCTCATATCTGTATTTATGTTTTATCTACTTGCATGTATAAAATGCAGTGACAGGTTAGTCAGATTGGTAAACACTGCACCAGGACTAAGAACTCTGTGACTGTGTAAACATTAACTCTCCTTTAGTCTACTGAAATCTTTGTTTACCGAATACTACTGAAGAAAGAAAGAAAGAAAGAAAGAAAGAAAGAAAGAAAGAAAGAAAGAAAGAAAGAAAGAAAGAAAGAGCCTGCCACGTAATGTTTTCTAATAACATTTCTGAGCCAAAAGGATAGTAAAAATTGCCCAGCCTATTATAGCCAAGATTTACAAAAGTGACTAGTGGCTTTGGATTCCCACTTTGAGACTCCTTAAAGGGACCTGAATTTCAGGAAGTGCTGAGTACAGGGCTGGATTTCCAATTAGGCAGAGTAGGCATGTGCCTAGGGGCACAAGCATTCTAGGAGCACCTTACCTCTCTGAAACTGTGTGCAACATGGAGGTCAGCTGTAGGTGGAGGAGCACCGAAGATGCTGTGCCTATGGACGCGTAAGGTATAAATCCAGCCCTGGCTGAGAACCTGCCTTCTGAAAATGAGGGTGTCTTACCTTGACTTGGGTTATGCCTTTTTATTCCATACAGAACATAGGGCCTTCACTGCCACCTTCCATCTTTGATGATCTCTTGCTGCAGTCTTGGCTTCTTCCCATGTCATTTTGATAGCTTTCAATTCTGCTTTGATTCCGCATTTCCATGTTGTCCTTGGTCTACTTCTTCGCCTCTCTCCCTGGGGATTCCAATCCAATACCTTTCTTGTCATGTCACTCGTGTCTTTCGTCCATGAGTGTCCTAGCCATCTCTATTTTCATTCTGTAATTTTCTGTCCTACTCGTTTCTGTTTTGTCCTGCTCCAAAGCTCTCTGATTTTTTTTCTGCACATCTAATACTAAGAATTTGTCTCAGGCAGACATTTATGAAAAATTCAAGTTTAGATAGTAAACTGTTAATAAGTCTCCAATTTTATTACCATACAGTAAGACAGACTTTACAATTGTGTTAAATATTCAAAGTTTGGTTTGGTGGACAAAGCTTCTATTTCGCTAGATTGGCTTCAAAGTTACAAAGGCATGTCTGGCTTTTGCTATTTTGGCTTTAACATCTTCATCTATTTCATCCTTTTTGTTTACGATGCTGCCAAGAGATGTGAAGTGTCAAACCTCTTCTATGTCAGTCCCAGAAAGTGTTATGGGCGTTTTTTGTTGTGTACTGATTTTCATGGTTTTCATATTCTTGGTGTTAATTTTCAACCTTACTAATTGCACATAGATCTGAAAATTGTTCATTTTGGTTGAATGTCTCTGTGGGTATGAGACAGAAGATTGATGTCTGCAAAGTCAAGGTCCTCTGAGCATCTGTGTGAGAGTCCATTGTATACCCATTGGTCACTCTGTGGTGCCTCTTATTACCAATAAGAAAATTACGGGTGACAAAAGACACCTTTGTCTGATGCTGGTAGCATTCTCGAATGGCTTAGTCAATTGACTATTATTACTTGTCATGTCATATTTTTATAGAAACTGTGGATGATGTTAACAAATTTCTGGGGGATCCCACAGTGGCATAGTAGCTTGCATAAGACCGTTCTATCCACTGCATTAAATGATCTTTGGAAATCTATGAAATTCATATAAAATGGTGACTGACATTTGATCAACAGTTCTATGGTGATACATAAGGTTACTATCTGATCTGTGCATGATTTCTCCTCTCTGTCAGTGTTGTAGCCTTGAATCTACTGCTTTCTTTACTCTGCCCAGGATAATGCATGTAAGTACTTTACTTGGGATGGGCAGCAGTTGAATGCTCCTCCAGTGCAGCTTCACTATTTAACCATTTTCCCACTCATTTGGTATTTATTCTTCTTCCCATATCTTTTTGTAAGAGGCCTCTAAAAATTCTTAAATAGGTATCCAAGAATGAAGGCATCCCAAATCACTAGTCCCTTTTTAAAATGTTGGCCTGTGTTGTGTCTTTCTGCAATATAAATTTGATAAATCGAAACCCAACATGCAATATTAATGTCAATGAAATATTGGAATATAATCAGTGGTGCACACACGTCTAATTATTTAGATAACAAAAACATCCTTTGGTTTTCCCCAACTTGTCTTCCATCAATCACACCCATGACATGCTCACCGTTCCCTGACTGAAGATCTGGTTGATGCTTCTTCAGAGAGGTAAGGGCCCCATTTTCTCCTGCTCTTCCCTCAAGGTTGTTTCCACAGCATTCCAAACCCTTGCCAACCCACAGAATGAGGGAGTGAACCATGATGCTAAAGAGGAACAGTTTACTGGTGTAAGGCGGCGAATGGTCCTGCTATTGTGGGGAACTTCCCTGGCTTCTGCACTATCCCAGTGGAATCGGATCGGAAAAGGATCTGAATTCTCGCCCCAACTTCCTTTACCTCGATGTCTTCCTGACCTCGAGGACTCCTCTTTCAATTTCCCACGTATCAGAGTCCTCGTAACCCTGACAAGCCTGGGCCCAGGATTCCTAGGAGGCTTAATCCGTACTTTTATCATGGTCATTTAGGACAGGAGCGAGGGTGTCCTCAATCTCTCCTCACCAGCCACTTCCCTGATCCACTGATCACTACATTAAGTTTAAACCAAATACAATTGCTTAAACAGCAACTGTCAGAAAAATACAGGAAAAATGGAAAAGGTTAAAGGAACAAGGGACCCTGCCCTACGGCCACAGGGAAAACCATAAACAGCAATCTCTGCAATTTAATGTCCTGCAATGTGATGTGTATAGGTAGAGTAGCGATGAATTAAGTGGGATCCACCGCGTTGGGTATCACATTGTAAAATCAGTGCCTAAGTCATCCAGTCATCTATTTCACTTATTTATCTCATGAGTGAGCTGCCCACTTATATTAAAAAGAGAAGGCTGAACGTTGGGAGAGATGGATGTAAAAATTATAAGGGTCATCAATCCCCAGGCTTTGGGGTGTACACTGATCACTAGCTGGGATGAGGAAGAAATCCCATGGCCAACCTCATAGTACAGTAACTCACATTAAGATGAATTTTTGCTGGAGTTACACCTTTCTCTCTCTGAAGCACCCTTCACTTCTGAAGGAAGGCTATTAGACTAGATGAACCATAGATCTGATATGGCCTTTACTATGCAATTGCAGGCTGGAAATACGACATACATTTTTGAGAGTGAGGGTAATTATCCATTGGAACAATTTACCAAGGAGTCGTGGTGGATTCTCCATTACTGACACTTTTAAAAATCAAGATTGGATGTTTTTCTAAAAGATCTGCTCTAGAAATGATTTGGGGGAAGTTCTATGGCCTGTGTTGTACAGGAGGTCAGACTAGCTGATCACAATGGTCCCTTCTGGCCTTGGCCTCTGTGAATCTATGCTCTTACTTCACTGAAATGGGACAGAACAGCATGTTCTATTACTAACGTCAGTGCTTGCGTTTCCAGGTCTAGCGGGCAACCTGAAGTGCAGAGGCGTAAACCAGACTTTTGTGAATCTCAGAAAGATGTTTGTTTTTATGCAAACCAGTTTAATCATCTGTATTCATTACACAATAATCAAGATATAATAATCTCTCTTCTGCTTCTCTGGTCCTGTTCTCTCACTACAGCTTTAACCCTCTTCACCAGCTGAGCAACCTACATGAGTGATAATGATATCTGGAATATCAGCTAGTAATAAACAAGTGCAACCACACAGCCCCGCTGTTTGCATCTTCATTATATAAACATCCAGTAGACAATAACATCAGTAGCCAAGATGCCACTGACATATAAATTGTAAGCTATAATATTGTTTTATTGTTTTCTCATGCTCTCCCTGTCTGCCTATATCTGCCTTAACCTGTCTTATAAAATAGAATGTCAATTGTTTGGGGGCAGGGACTGTATTTTTGTTCTGTGTTTGGACAGCACCTAGCACAACGGGGTGCTAGTCCATGACTAAGGCTCCTCAGTGCTACTGCAATACAATTACATAAATAAATGAATAACAACAAATTAGATATTTTTAAGAAAACAAAACCAAATTGTTTAATCTCTCTGTACTTCCTCCCCTGTAAAATGGTGATAACGCTTCCTTTCTCTTACCCTTTGTCTGTCTTGTCTACTTAGGCTGTATGCTCCTCCAAACAGGGACTGTCTCTTACTATGTGTATAGACAGGGCCTGGCATAGCGAGGCCCTGATCTCATTTGTGCCTCTGGTCACAACTCTAATGTAAGTAATAAATAACACCAGAATAATTCTGACTTGCTGTCTGCACAAAGCGAGCATACCTTGCTAGTTATTGTTCACATTTAAGTTTCAGGTGAACAGTCCCCAAATGACTTGTTAAATTTGAACAGAAATATTTAAAATGTACATTGAAATCATCACATTGTGCATAAAATTTAAAATATATATAAAAAAGTCTAATAGAGTCATTTTTTTCCAGTGCTCAGAGTCCAGCCCTGCTCTTCAGCTCTCACTGTTGTCAAAGGGAAAATATTCATCAACTTCATTGGAGCAGCACGAAGCCAATCAGTGTGAAACTGTTGGCACTATTAGGCCAGATTCACTTGTCCTCTCAGGCTATTTTCCACCTCTCCAGAGATGCAAAGCAGCCATTAGCCTCGCTTAAGTGACCAGTAAAACCAAGTTGATGGTTGCTTTGCGTCCAGAGCAGCTCAATGCAGCCAGAGTGTGCTGGTGCTTTTTTTTCCCTCGCATGCATACAATGCTGATGAGAAAACACTTTCGTATTTACAAAGGAGGTGTTTGTTTGGGCACTATGATAAATTTAGGTGGGGCTGTATCAAGCAACAAGTCATAATATATCAGCAGCATAATGGAACTAAACAGCTTACAAAAGGAGAGGTTTTTCCTCGGTCGTTTCATTAAAAAATATGACTCAGCTCAGGTCTCGATCATAAAACATTCCTGACTTAGCGCTAACCCATGATTTTATTGGGAGGGCAGGTGGCCCAGTGGTTGGAAGTGGAAAGAAGAAAGCAGAGCTTCAGGATTCTATTCCCATCTCTGTCACTGATTGTCTCTGAAAAGTTATGTAACCTTTCAGGTGGCTCCCTCTTTTAGTAAATATAAACTATTTACCTATCTCACAGGAGAGTGTTGAGAGATGTAAGCAATGTTTGTAAAATGCTTTGAGATCCTCAGATGAAAGGCACTATCTAAAAATCACAAGCCTGCATTTTCAAACTTCGGTCCTAAAGCTAAGCTCTTAAATCCATAGTTAGGCTCGTAAATAAAAGTGTTTTCTAGGAGCCTCCATATAGATTTAGGAACCTAATTTTAGGCACCTGGGTTTGGAAAATTTGGCTGCAAAGTATTATTACTAGTTGTGTTTCAGCTCCACAGAGCTCCACTGCCTTTTGCTCTGTGGAATTTAGAACAAGCCAAATGCCTTCTCCATAATATCTATGTGCAAACTGTATAGTTAATTCCATATAGTTTGCTATATGGTTGAAGCCATGTTGGTTCTGGGATATGAGAAAGACAAGGTAGGTGAGGTAATATCTGTTATTGGACCAACTTCTTTTGGTGGAAAGGACAAACTTTTCAATCTTTGTCGGATCTGGAGAAGGTAACCAGAGCATCCAAGCTAAATACAAGGTGGGAGTCTGCTATAGACCACCAGACCAAGGGGATGAGGTGAACGAAGCTTTCTTCTGGCAACTAGCAAAAGTTACAGTTAGATCACAGGCCCTGGTTCTCATGGGGGACTTCAGTCACCCTGATATTTGCTGGGAGAGCAATACAGCGGTGCACAGATAATCCAGGAAGTTTTTGGAAAGTGTACGGGACAATTTCCTGGTGCAAGTGCTGGAGGAACCAACTAGGGACAGAGCTCTTCTTGACCTGCTGCTCACAAACAGGGATTAATTAGTAGGGGAAGCAAAAGAGGGATGGGAACCTGGGAGGCAGTGACCATGAGATGGTTGAGTTCCGGATCCTGACACAAGGAAGAAAGGAGAGCAGCAGAATACAGACCCTGGACTTCAGAAAAACAGACTTTGACTCCCTCGGGGAACTGATGGGATCCCCTGGGAGAATAACATGAGGGGGAAAGGAGTCCAGGAGAGCTGGCTGTATTTTAAAGAATCCTTATTGAGGTTGTAGGAACAAACCATCCCGATGTGTAGAAAGAATAGTAAATATGGCAGGCGACAAGCTTGCCTTAACAGTGAAATCCTTGCTGATCTTAAACACAAAAAAAGAAGCTTACAAGAAGTGGAAGACTGGACAAATGACCAGGGAGGAGTATAAAAATATTGCTCAGACATGCAGGAGTGAAATCAGGAAGGCCAAATCATACTTGGAGTTGCAGCTAGCAAGAGATGTTAAGAGTAACAAGAAGGATTTCTTCAGGTATGTTAGCAACAAGAAGAAGGTCAAGGAAAGTGTGGGCCCCTTACTGAATGAGGGTGGCAACCTAGTGACAGAGGATGTGGAAAAAGCTAATGTACTCAATGCTTTTTTTGCCTCTGTCTTCATGAACATGGTCAGCTCCCAGATTACTGCACTGGGCAGCACAGCATGGGGAGGAGGTGACCATCCCTCTGCAGAGAAAGAAGTGGTTCAGGACTATTTAGAAAAGCTGGACGAGCACAAGTTCATGGGGCCAGATGCACTGCATCCGAGGGTGCTAAAGGAGTTGGCGGATGTGACTGCAGAGCCATTGGCCATTATCTTTGAAAACTCATGGTGATCAGGGGAGATCCCGGATGACTGGAAAAAGGTTTATGTAGTCCCCATCTTTTAAAAAGGAAAGGAGGAGGATCCGGGGAACTACAGGCCAGTCAGGCTCACCTCAGTCCCTGGAAAAATCATGGAGCAGGTCCTCAAGGAATCCATTCTGAAGCACTTAGAGGAGAGGAAAGTGATCAGGAACAGTCCACATGGATTCACCAAGGGCAAGTCATGCCTGACTAACCTAATTGCCTTCCATGAGGAGATAACTGGGTCTGTGGATGAGGGGAAAGCAGTGGACATATTATTCCTTGACTTTAGCAAATCTTTTGATATGGTCTTCCACAGTATTCTTGCCGGCAAGTTAAAGAAGTATGGGTTGGAAGAATGGACTATAAGGTGGATAGAAAGCTGGCTAGATCATCAGGCTCAACGGGTAGTGATCAATGGCTCCACCTCTAGTTGGCAGCCGGTATCAAGCGGAGTGCCCCAAGGGTTGGTCCTGGGGCCGGTTTTGTTCAATATCTTCATTAATGATCTGGAGGATGGCGTGGACTGCACCCTCAGCAAGTTTGCAGATGTCACTAAACTGGGAGGAGTGGTAGATACACTGGAGGGTAGGGATAGGATACAGAGGGACCTAGACAAATTAGAGGATTGAGCCAAAAGAAATCTGATGAGGTTCAATAAGGACAAGTGCAGAGTCCTGCACTTAGGACAGAAGAATCCCATGCTCTGCTACAGACTAGGGACCAAATAGCTAGGCAGCAGTTCTGCAGAAAAGGACCTAGGGGTTACAGTGAATGAGAAGCTGGATATGAGTCAACAGTGTGCCCTTGTTGCCAAGAAGGCTAACAGCATTTTGGGCTGTATAAGTAGGGGCATTGCCAGCGGATCGAGGGACGTGATCATTCCCCTCTATCTGACATTTGTGAGGCCTCATCTGGAGTATTGTGTCCAGTTTTGGGCCCCAACCTACAAGAAGAATGTGGAAAAATTGGAAAGAGTCCAGCGGAGGACATCAAAAATAATTAGGGGGCTGGAGCACATGACTTATGAGGAGAGGCTGAGGGGCCTGGGATTGTTTAGTGTGCAGAAGAGAAGAATGAGGGGGGATTTGATAGCTGCTTTCAACTATCTGAAAGGGGGTTCCAAAGAGGATGGAACTAGACCAGGGGTCAGCAACCTACAGCACGCATGCCAAATATGGCACGTGAGCCGATTTTGACTGGCATGCTGCTGCCTGCTGCGGTCCCGGCACCCAGCCCCACTCAGCCCCCCCCGCCCACCGCTTTCCCCTGCAGGGGCAGGAGGCAGAAGCTTGGTCCTGCGGCAGCCAAGCTTCCCTCCTACCCTGCTTCTTTCTTCTGTGGTGCTTTCCAGCCCCTCCTCCTCTCCTTCCCTGCGCCGATCAGCTGATGGCCCTTGTGAGGGGGAGGGGGAGGAGCGGCAGCGTGCTCCCTGCTCGTAGAGGAAGCAGAGAAGAGGTAGGGTCGGGGCCTTGGAGAAGGGGGTGGAACAGGACATATCCATTCCAGCCCCCTGCCATGAGCCGCTCAGGGCAGAGGGCAGGGGGCTGGGAGCACCCCAGCCCTCTGCCCTGACCCCCCCACACACACCCAGCCCTCTGCCCTGACCCCTGAACTCCCCCCCACACCCAGCCTTCTGCCCTGCACCCCCCCACACACCCAGCCCTCTGCCCTGATCCCTGAACTCCCCCCCAGCCCTCTGCCCTGATCCCTGAATTCCCCCCCACACCCAGCCTTCTGCCCTGCACCCCCACACCCCCTAGCCCTCTGTCCTGACCCCTGAACTCCCCCCACACCCAGCCTTCTACCCTGCACCACCACACACCCCCAGCCCTCTGCCTTGACCCCTGAATTCCCCCCCAAACCCAGCCTTCTGCCCTGCACCTCCACAACCCCCAGCCCTCTGCCCTGACCCCAGAATTCCCCCCACACCCAGCCTTCTACCCTGCACCCCCACACACCCCCAGCCCTCTGCCCTGACCCCTGAACCCCACACACATCCAGCCTTCTGCCCTGCACCCACACACCCCCCAGCCCTCTGCCCTGACCCCTGAACTCCCCCCACACCCAGCCTTCTGCCCTGCACCTCCACACACACCCCAGCCCTCTGCCCTGACCCCTGAACTCCCCCCACACCCAGCCTTCTACCCTGCACCTCCACACACCCCCAGCCCTCTGCCCTGACCCCTGAACCCCACACACATCCAGCCTTCTGCCCTGCACCCACACACCCCCCAGCCCTCTGCCCTGACCCCTGAACTCCCCCCACATCCAGCCTTCTGCCCTGCACCCACACACCCCCCAGCCTTCTGCCCTGACCCCTGAACTCCCCCCACACCCAGCCTTCTACCCTGCACCCCCACACACCCCCAGCCCTCTGCCCTGACCCCTGAACCCCACACACATCCAGCCTTCTGCCCTGCACCCACACACCCCCCAGCCCTCTGCCCTGACCCCTGAACTCCCCCCACACCCAGCCTTCTGCCCTGCACCTCCACACACACCCCAGCCCTCTGCCCTGACCCCTGAACTCCCCCCACACCCAGCCTTCTGCCCTGCACCTCCACACGCACACCAGCCCTCTGCCCTGACCCCTGAACTCCCCCCCACACCCAGCCTTCTGCCCTGAACCCCCACACCCCCCAGCCCTCTGCCCTGACCCCTGAACTCGCCCCACACCCAGCCTTCTGCCCTGCACCTCCACACACCCCCAACCCTCTGCCCTGACCCCTGAATTCCCCCCCCACACCCAGCCTTCTGCCCTGCATGCCCACACACCCCCAACCCTCTGTCCTGACCCCTGAACCCCCACACACACACACCCAGCCTTCTGCCCTCCACCCCCACACCCCTCTGCCCTGACCTCTGAACCCCCCCACACCCCCAGCCCTCTGCTCTGCACCCCCACACACCCCTGGCCCTCTGCCCTGACCCCTGAACCCCGCCCCAGGTCTGGGGTCCCGGCTGCCGGCTCCTTGCCAGCCGGCATCCCAGCCCCAGGCCCTGCTCAGCCCGCTGCCAGCCTAGGTGAACAGAACCCCAGGCTGGAAGCGGGCTGAGCAGGCTGGCGACGTAATATCAGCATTTTAATTTAATTTTAAATGAAGCTTCTTAAACCCTGTTTTGAAAACCTTGTTTACTTTACATACAACAATAGTTTAGTTATATAATATAGACTTATAGAGAAAGATCTTGTTAAATGTATTACCGGCATGTGAAACCTTAAATTAAAGTGAATAAATGAAGACTCGGCACACCACTTCTGAAAGGTTGCCTACCCCTGATCTAGATGTTCTCGGTGGTACCAGATGACAGAACAAGAAGTAATGGTCTCAAGTTGCAGTGGGGGAGGTTTAGGTTGGATATTAGGAAAAACTTTTTCACTAGGAGGATGGCGAAACACTGGAATGGGTTACCTAGGGAGATGGTGGAATCTCCTTCCTTAGAGATTTTTAAGGTCAGACTTGACAAAGGCCTGGCTGGGATGATTTAGTTGGGGATTGGTCCTGCTTTGAGCAGGGGGTTGAACTAGATGACCTCCTGAGGTCCCTTCCAACCCTGATATTCTATGACCAGATTGTTAAGCATAAGACGTTCATATATGCTATAGAAGACCACTTAAAATGAAGGGTTAGCAGGCAGTTGGATGTGTTATAAATTATTGTAATAAGCCATGAAACCAGTGTCTCTGTTAAGTCCATGGTTTTTAGTGTCCAGCAGAGTTCCAAAGCTCATCTTTTGAAGGTGTTGTGCAGGTCTCCTTTGAGGATGAGGACGGATTGGGAGTGATCGCTTTGTGAAAAGTGTTCACCCATGGGTGAGAGGGTGTTTTTATCTTTCATCTTTTTCTGTTGGAGTTCATTCGAGTTCATACCTCAACCATCTTGTCTAGCTCATTCTCATTATGTCAGAACCTTAACACAGAGCTGCTCCCAAGTCTCTTTAAAGCACTAAAACTATGTTATCAGAGGGTAAGTGACACTTAGTAAATAAATGGAGAACTTTAAATGGGCTGGTATAAACTGGTATATTTCAATACACTTCAATGGAGTGACACTCCTGGCATAAGATGAGGGTCAAGCCCTAAAAATGAGATCATCTGGGAGGATACAAATAATCTGTTTTGTAATCAGAGTAAAGGCATCCAGCTTACAGTCTGAGTGAAAAGTGGCACAAAGATATGGTGGATCATCATTTAATATTTTTAAAATAGTCCCTTTAAGCAGAGTGACCTTCATAAATCATACTGCAGAGCTGACTGGGGGCAGAGACAAGGGAGACGCAGGCATGTC
Organism: Chrysemys picta bellii; assembly: GCF_011386835.1. Taxonomy (NCBI): domain Eukaryota; kingdom Metazoa; phylum Chordata; order Testudines; family Emydidae; genus Chrysemys; species Chrysemys picta. The sequence continues at coordinate 269,217,833 of NC_088792.1, read as the reverse complement.
GAGCGTCCATGCCTGACTAACTCATCTAAAGCATATAAGCCACACATAGTAAATATTTACAGCAGCATTGGTGATTTTTGTTTTTTTTTTTTAATTTAGCAGTAAGCTTGTTGCAGAGCCAGACAATGACAGGGTCTGGTTGGGAGCCGGGGAAAGGCTGCATCGGCATGAATGCCACTCTTCTAACAATCAATATGCTGTAAGGGTCTTAAACTGCTGGATGCTTCGATGCGACACGTGTTGAATTTGGAAAAGCAAAATGAATCCTTTGTGAAAGTGAAGAACTGCATTAAATTTCCCACCCAGGGGAATCTTGGCTGAATGCTACCCCAAGCAATGTTCACCTGATCGCAAGAGGACAAGATGTACCTAGCTCTTTTTACAATTGTTTTACTATCAGGTGTGTTTTATGATCAGAGTAAAGCATTGCAATGCACAGGGGACTGGACTGGGGCTAAGGAGACCTGAGTTCTAGTTCTGGCTCTGCCACTGATTTGCTGGCTGGCACTGGGCAAGTCAGTTCACTTCTCTGTGCCTCCCACCCTTTGTCCTGTCTGTTTAGAGCAGAGGTGGGCAAACTACGGCCCGCAGGCCACATCCAGCCCTTGGGACCGTCCTGCCTGGCCCCTGAGCTCCCAGCCGCAGAGGCTAACCCCTGGCCCCACCCCTGCTGTCTCCCCACAGCCACACGGGGAGCACTCTGGCTCGCCGCTCATGCCGGGCTGCGCGGCTTGCACCCGCCCACCTTCCAGGCTTTCCAATAAGCCAGTCCTGCCGCTCTGAGCAGCATGGTAAGGGGGTGGGGAGCGGTGGGGTTGGGTAAGGGGTAGAGGGCCTTGGGGGGCAGTCAGGGGACAGAGAGTGGTTGGATAGGGGGTTGGGTCCCGGGGGCGGTTAGGGGTGAAGGATCCCAGGGGCAGTCACAGGACAGGGAGCAGGGGGCGGTTGGATGGGGTGGAGGCTCTGGGGGGGAGCAGTCAGGGGCTGGGGAGGTTGGATAGGTGTGGGAGTCCTGGGGGGCCTGTCAGGGGGTGGGGTTGTGGATAGGGGTCAGGGCTGTCGGGACAGGGAGTGGGGGGGGAAGGGATTGGATAGGGGGTGGGGTCCCGGGAGGGGGCGGTCAGGGGACAAGGAGCAGGAGGGGTTGGGGGCTCTGAGGGGGGCAGTCAGGGGGCAGGAAGTGGGAGGGGGCGGGGGCCAGGCTGTTTGGGGAGTCACAGCCTTCCCTACCCGGCCCTCCATACCGTTTCGCAACCCCTATGTGGCCCTCGGGCCAAAGAGTTTGCCCACCCCTGATTTAGAGTGTGAGCTGTTTGTACAGTGTCTAGAACAATAAGGCCCCACTCTCAGATGGTGCCTGGGAGCCGCTATATGAACCAGGGCCCCATTGTGCCAGACACTGTACAAACAGAACAAAAAGACAGCCCCTGCCCCCAAAAGCTTACAGTCTAAGTGTATAGAGAGAGGCAAAGGGGGGAGCACCAGGAAACAAGGAGCCAATATAGACTTAATCTGAAATTATTGCTTAAACTGAAGCACAATGGTCTGTATCACATCTTCCCTCTCTCTCTTCCTCTGTCTAATGTAGTGCATGTAAAATGCACAGGAATTTCTGTCTCTGCTGCTTCAGTATCTAAAGTCTATGATGTGAATTCAGGTGTTTTATTCTGGGAGGCCAGGATATGAGAGGGTTGGTTAATGCTAGTATATCCTTCACTTAATAATAATATTAATCCCTACCTGAAGAACTAACTGCAACCTCCTCCTGAGGAGATGTGTTTTAAGGGGAGAGCACGTAAGGAACCATTCCAGCCACAACCCAGCCATGCATGGAGAAGGCATATTCTGGTCTCAGAACTGGAGAGTGCTGGAGGGAGGGGAGGGAGATGAGGCACAACTGAGGCTATGGCTGCAGCACTGTCTCTGTCTGAGGGTATGTCTTCACTGAGGGGGGAATGGTATGTTTTTACCAGGGGATAACTAATGTGCATTCATTATCCAGCCATAAAAACATAATGGAGACAAGGCACGCTAGTTTTACTGTCAGGTAAACATGGCAAGATCAGCCACAGACAGGGGTGTAGTGCTGACCACACCTAGCTACCTGCTGGTAAACATTACAAGGGCCTTGCCTCCATTTAGGATTTTACAGCAAGATAACTATTGGGTGTTTGTTATCTTGCTGTAAAAAACCCACCCTTGTGTCAGTGAAGACACAGCCTGAGCTGCAGGCCAGCATTGGGAACCTGCGTGGTGTCATGTTAGGGTATGTCTACATTGTGAGCAGCAGTGAGGCTCAGAGCCCAGGTTGATGGACTCAGGCCCGTGCTTCTGCACTAAAAATAGTTGTGTATACGTTGCAGTTCGGACTGGAGCTCAGGCTCTGAAGCCTGGGGGCGGGAGGGGAGAGGGCATGTGACAGTCTATACCCTTATGTTCACCCCTTTTTCAAGACTATGATACATTTTGTACAAAGTATGCCTTGTGAGGTATCATTTGAAAACTCATAATTTGATGATCATTATTGTCCCAGTAAAATACCTGTGGCAACATTGTATCTAAAGTTATAATATTCTACTGTATAACATTACTGAGACATGTTCCAAGTTTAGAAAAGCAGGCACAGACCAGTTCCTCAAAGACAAAAGGTAAACTGACACCTCAGCCAGGTGTCAACAAAATCAAATGGACCATCACCTGGTTAAGCAGCCATTCTTTGGCAGGAAAAAAGGTGTGAGCAAAAAATGTACATTTTAGCACAGAAACAGCTGGAGATTCCCATCCCCACAGACTTCTTGTCTCCTGAACCTCAGCTGGAGATGATTTTCAAAGAAAAAAACCAACTATAATAAAGGGGAACAGATGCCCCAAAAGGTCTCTTCCCTTCATCTCTACTCATGGCATCAACAACACTTGAAGGACAAAGGAAGCATCATTGGACTGGGGGAGGGATCCTGGCAGAAAGGAATTCAGCCAGTAGGACTGCTAGAACATGTGGCGAGAGAGACTTTTTCTATGAAATCACTTAGCTTGTTAATTTAGGTTTTAGTTGCGTTTTACCTTTTATTTCTTTGTAACCAATTCTGACTTTTATGCCTCATTCCTTGTAATCACTTAAAATCTATCTTTGTAGTTAATAAATTTGTTTCATTGTTTTATCTAAACCAGTGTGCTTGGATTGAAGTGTTACGGAAAATCCATTTGAGATAACAGGATTTGTGCATATCATTTCCTATTAATAAAATGACAGACTTTATGTGAGCTTGTGTTGTCCAGGAAAGGGCTGGGCAGTACAAGACGCGCATTTCAGGGGAAAGTCTGGGAATTTGCTGGTTTTGCACTGCAGTGTAATTTATGAATGACTGACGATAGCACCCATACGGTAGAGCTGGGAGTAATTTACCTGCTGGAGGCTGTGAGAGAGCACACCAGGAATGGTTACTCTCACGGCAAAGCGGTGTAAAAGGCACCCCAGGTTGGAGAACAGAGTGGACACGACAGTTCAACAGGCCAGTTTTCACCCTGCGGGATGTCACAGAGTGAGCTTCGGAGCCCCAGCTCCAGCCTGAGTCACAACATCTGCACAGCTATTTTTAGTGCCATAGTGTGATCCTGAGTCTGTTGACTCAGGTTCTGAGGCTTGCTGCTGCGGGCTGCCACTTCCTGTGTAGATGAACTTTTAATGGCTAGTATCTGGGGGGCGTGTGGGCCCTGCCCTCTTGTGCACCAGGATAGCTGTACAAAGTGCAGCAACTATTAAATCTTTCCAGGTAGGATGCAAAGACTTAGGAGGAAGGATGGCCTAGTGATTAAGGGACTGGTCTGAGACTCAGTAGATATGAGCGGGGCTTTAGACTGAGCTCTGCTGCCCACAGCCTGTGTGACCTTGGGCAAGTCACTTAGGCCCAGGCCCTCTCATTCAAAATCAATGGAAGTGAAGTGCCTAAATATCTTTCGGAGATCTTGGCCTTAGTCTCTCCGTGTCCCAGTTCTCCATCAGTAAAATGGGGATAATACAATGTCCCTACCTCACAGGGGTGTCGTGAGAATGAATTCATTCAGGTTTCTGAGGTTCCCACATTCTATGGTGATGAGGTCCATAAGTTCTTAAGGCGGGAGAGATTTAAAGGTGGTGTAAATGACACTGCCCAGAGGTCAGGAGGCATTGTGCATTATTAAAGTGTTCACAATACTATGGTAATGAGTGAAGTGTATGAGAAATTGATGTCTTTCAAATGCTCCCACCCATCTCCACTGTGTTGGTGGAGCCCTTCTCTCTCCCCTGCATAGCTCAGCCTCACAGGAAGCATGACTGATCTCTCAGGCTTTATCTACACTAGCACTTTTGTTGGCAAATCTTTTGTGGGTCAAGGGTGTGAAAAAACACCGCGCTGACCAACATATTTTTCACTGACAGAAACACCAGTGTGGACAGTGCTATGTCAGCAGGAGAGCATCTCCTACTGACATAGCTACCGCCACTCGTTGGAGTGGTTTAATTGTGTGGTGGGAGAGCACTCTCCTCTCGGCATAGAGCGGCTACACAGGAGAACTTACAGTGGCACAGCTGCAGCGGTACAGCTGTGCTGCTGTAAGGCCCATAGTATAGCATAGTCTAATTGACAATTAAACTTCCTGCCTTATATTGAATTGGCCTTACTCTATTCAGTAGTATCAATCTTGGGCCAGAAGTTCAGTGCAGCTCAGCCATGCTGGGTGGAAAAGTTCACTTGTAAGCCACCTTTTTGCTCCCCTGAGTCCCAGGGCTGCCAGAAGCTGATTTGGCCCCAGATGTAACTTAGAGCAGCCTCAGGACTGCTCTGAGTTATGCAAGTTATAATGGCCCGCAAAGGGGCTATTATACCACCCAAGGATTGCTGGACCACTATAGTGCTCCATCTTCCCCCTTCCCCAGCCATGCTCCCTACCCCAGCAGTGACGGGGGGTGGCATAGAGCCAGTATAGCCAGATACACTCCACCTGGGGACTTATGCCAGGGGACTCCCCAGGATCTGCTGGGTTTTCAGCTGCTTTGTATTGGAAGATCTGAGCAAAGCAGCCAGACAGGAGGCACTAATCTAGCCTCTTGTAGCTACCTTGAGTGACCTCTTCACAACGCTATGACATCTATTAATCTCAGTCATGATCAGCACTCTCTCATTCTTGTTAATCAACTGGCGGTCTAATGCCATGTTAACCCAACAACCATTTGGAAAAAGCCATTCTTCATAGTCAGTACCCAATTATCAGTTATGCATGGATTAAAAAACCACAGAGATGGAGCAATGAATACACTGGGGCTCTGAGTGGGGCAGTGAGACTCTGCCTTGCACCCAGTGGGGGCCACTGCATCTAGCCAGGGCCGCCCACAGGGAGGGGGCAAGTGGGGCAATTTGCCCCAGGCCCTGGGCCCCACAAGAATATAGTATTATATAGTATTGCAACTTTTTTTTAATGGAAGGGGCCCCCAAAATTGCTTTGCCCCAGGCCCCCTGAAGCCTCTGGGCGGCCCTGCATCTAGCCATGAGGGTAAAAGCCCAAAGCAGTGCAGTAACATACAAAGCAATGACAGTTTGCAGATTCTCTGCCATTTCTTCATTAATGATGTAGAATGTGAGCAGCAGGCCCATTAAACTGGCTGCTAACAAAGATGCTTCTATTTCATTAATACTTTGCGCAGGAAATTTACCTCTGATATGCAGAGGGGCTATATTGTCACCAGTTGAAGCCTTATTGCACTGAAACAAAAACAAACTGTTTACTGTGAGACGTGCCTGGCAGCTTAGCCTTCTTCCTGCATTTAATCTGCCGTGAGATTCTCTCTCACTAGGCTACCAGTTCAAACATCATTTGGCAAGTTCAGCTGGTTGGTTTCCAATACCAATACTACATTCCAGCCTGACTCTGGAAAATATTCAGCTCCACCCTGTTTTGTTGAGCCAGACATGCTAACCTGCATCAACCCAGACCCAGGGTCAGAACTACGCCCCCAAAGCTGCAGACTTAACTGCAAACAGCTCAGCAAGTATTCCTGTCTCTAGCACCAAGACACCCAGTTCCCAATGGGATCCAAACCCCAAATAAATCCGTTTTACTGTGTATAAAGCTTATACAGGGTAAACTCATAAATTGTCCACCCTCTATAACACTCAGAGAGATATGCACAGCTGTTTGCTCCCCCAGGTATTAATCACTTACTCTGGGTTAATTAATAAACAAAAGTGAGTTTATTAAATATGAAAAGCAGGATTTAAGTGGTTTCAAGTAATTACAGACAGAACAAAGTAAGTTACCAACCAAAACCAAACAAAACATGCAAGTCTAAGCCTAATACATTAAGAAACTGATTACAGATAATATCTCACCCTCAGAGATGTTCCAATAAGCTTCTTTCACAGATTAGACTCCTTCCTAGTCTGGGCCCAATCTTTTCCCCCGGTACAGTCCTTGTCAGTTCCAGCAAGCATCTTAGGGGGAAGCTAGGGGTTCTCATGACTGAAAGCCCCCTTTGTTCTGTTCCACCACCTTTTATAGCTTTGGCACAAGGCAGGAATCTTTTGTCTCTCTCTGGGTTCCCACCGCTCCTTCTAAATGGAAAAGCGCCAGGTTAAAGATGTATTCCAGTATTATGTGACATGTTCTTAGAGCCCCCCTCCATTCTTCCAGGACTGGCCTGCATGTATGCAGTGTAGGCTTGCAGGTAAACAGAGCCATCTACAGTCAATTGCCCTAGTCAATGGGAGCCATCAAGATTCCAAGCCACCATTAATGGCCCACACTTTGCAAAATTACAATAGGACCTCAGAGATATGCTTCATATTTCTAATTTTAGATACAAGAATGCACTACATACAAATAGGATGAACACACTCAGATTATAAATTTTGTAATAATACCTTACAAGAGACCTTTTGCATTAAGCATATTCCAGTTATGCTTATGAATGTGAATATAATGTATTTCCATAAACATATGGAGTGCAATGTCACACCATCATTCAGACACCCTTTTCTTTTTACTTCTACAACAGAAAGATAAATCTGTCCCATTCTGTTGCACACAAAATTGTCACCAGGACTGTGAGAAGCTAAGAGATTCAGCTTCAAGAAATCTTCCAGGCAAGAACTGAGCAATGTATGAGTGAGGAATATGTCATGCTCCGCAGTGGTTTAATAAAGTTATGCCCAATCTCTAGGCAATATATAATTCAGTGGCAAAAATTACATTTGTCTGAGGTCTAAGTTTTACTACATATTCCCTTTTTCATGCTGTTCCCTCCTGCTACCCATGTCCCAGGAGTCCTCTATCTCCACATTCAGATCTCTCATTAAGACACACTTTCTTTTACTCAGCTTTCCATCACTGGTCCATTCTAATTGTGTCTGTGGAAGCCCTGGTTTCTTTTCTTTTAATTGTTTTCCATATCCATCTAGTTTAAACTGGGTTGGGAGTTGGGGCCTACTAAAATATGCATTTGATGAAGTGCTATGAATGCCTACTATATGGCACTACCTAAGTAATATAATACACCTCAGGAACAGGGGCAAAAGCACTCTTAGATTAAGGAGCTAGTGACAGTTTTAAATTGATATCTCAAGAACCATTAGGGCTAGCCACCCAGCTTTCTAACAGTATAAATGATTCATTTCTAGCCCTGGCAGGTCTTGAGATAGTGGACCTCAAAATCACTTCTTTCTGATTACCCTCTCCAGAGGCAGATTAAGGTTTTGTGGGGCCCTGGACCAGAGCAAGTGGGGGCCCCTCCCCATCCCTTCTGCCTGCAGTCCCCCTTCCCACCCCCTCACCCTTCCGTGGAAATGGGGTCGGGGCACAGGGATTTGCCTTATCCCACCCCCTGCCTGGCGCTCCTGCGAGGGAGTGGGATCAGGATGCAGGGGCTTCTCCCACTCCCCAGCAAGAGTGCCAGGTGGGCAGAGCGGGGCAAGCCCCCACACTCCAACTCCACTCCTCGGCAGGAGGGCCTGGCGGAGCAGGGCAAGCCCCCACGTCCCGTCCCCACTCCCCGGCAGGAGTACTGGGTGGGGGAGTGGAGCAGGTCAGGACTCAGGGGCACCCATTTTTCTGGGCCCCCCCAATTGGCCGGGGCCCCAGGCCCGGGTCCTGTTGACCCAGTGGCTAATCACAACTCCCGGGTTCAGTTTTGGTATGATTTTAGAGAGCCCTCTTGAGAACTGCCACAGCTACTAGCCAATGTTTAATACCATCTGAAAGTGTGGAACTGAAACTTTCAGTTGGTATGAGATTAATTTCTAATCCCAGCAGTTCACAAAACAGCTGGTGCCACAATCATGTCAGAGTTAAAGTAGAAAGAAAACCAGAAAGTTCTGCAGTTAGATGCTGATAAGCAGTCAAAAGTTCAGGTGCTTCATCCAGAACTTATCCAATTCTCATGAGCCTATTAAATTGGGCTTGAAATCAGCCTCTTTTGTGGAAATGCAGCAGTTCTGCTTCCAGTTACTGCCGTAGCCAGGAAATACAAACACTCATAAGAAGAAAAAAAATTGTTACAAGCCGCCCAGACCACTAAAGAAAAATCAGTTTAATCAAAGCAGACTGAAACCCTAAATGCTCCAGGTCACCTGAAAATTCTGGAAAGAAGCTTTTCCCATCGCCACATTCTATCACAGACAACTGCATGCCATTATTCAAAGCGGTCACCTCCATACTACACTGCTAAAAAAGCTGTTCAAACAAAAGCTTTGTAAAATGAGCATTGTAAAACCACAGCCCCAAACCTACGTCCTTCTGCACTGGTAATCACCACCTAACAAACTCCTTTAAAAACAACCTGCCTTGCAGGGGTCAAACTCAAAAGAATTTGCTGTTCTCAAGAATGAATCAGCCTGTGTAAATGATGGAAACAGGATGGTGAACCAAACAAACACTTCTGTTTCTATGGCATTTATCAACAGCTGTTCTGAGGCAGGGACATTCAGATATTTGTCAGCAATATGGCTGGAATCAAGACTAGCTTAAAAATCACTGGAGATGAAGAACAGCCAAGAAGCCCGGCTTATAGGGGCACATGGGTGCAAGAGGCATCCAAACAACAATTACAGGTTAATGTCAAACCTCAACCGACTCGAAGCAAAACATATCAATTCAGTTCAAACCAAAACTAAATGTTTCAGTTCAGGACTGTCCATTTCAGAACTTTTTGTTCCACGAACTTTTCAATTTTTCAGTCCAATTCAGGACAAAGAAATGCTGAAATATTGGAATTTCCCACAGGATGGAAATTCCACTTTTTGCTCAGCTACATTTACCAGTTCAAAGAGAAAAATCCTGAATGATCCTACTTGCAAAGGATCAGCACCAAAACATTGTCTTTTGGGATTCAGTGTGTGTTTTATTGGGCGGAGAAGGGGTTAAATACGATGCAAAAATGAAGCAACTCTAAACAGGATAGAACATATTATATGAAAAAGATCAGTGGAGAAATGAATAATGTGTCTCCTGTATATAAACATACAGTAAAATAATTCATATCCTAGCCCTATAAATCAAGAAAGACGGATAATATATAATTCAAGCCACCTAGTTTATCCAGCATCTCAAAAAGATATTTGTTGCTAGAACGGTTAGTTCCCTTTTCCCCACACTGCAATCCCTAAAATACACATATGGGATTTGTGGACTGAATAAATATGACTATTGCTTCATCCAACCTGGTATCATCCCTTCAGCAATGACCAGTACACGATGCTTTAGAAAGAGTGAAAGAACCCATCGCCTAGCAATTCTGCAGTGGGTGTATAGACCTTAACCAACTCCCACTAAAGTCAATTAAAAGACTTTTATTGGCATCAGTGAGGACAGGATTTAATGGGGGCAAATCCCTTCCTGATGTCAACAGTTACATTTATATCTTAAAGCATTCTTCAGCATGCACAGTTACAAATACACCTCTACCCCGATATAACGCTGTCCTCGGGAGCCAAAAAATCTTATAGGTGAAACCCGCGTTATATCGAACTTGCTTTGATTCGCCGGAGTACACAGCCCCCCCCCGTGCCCCGCCCCCCCGAGCACTGCTTTACCGCGTTATATCCGAATTCGTGTTATATCGGGTTGCGTTATATCGGGGTAGAGGTGTATTGTCATGAAATCACCCAGACCTTTCAAAACAATCCATCCACAATATGTGACTCATTGATCTCTTAGAGCAGTGAATATAATTGCACACATTCACCATGTTCTGCATGAAGAGAGATTTCCTTTAGTTTGTTCTATATGTATTCTCTTTAAGTCATTGAGTGACCCCTTGTTCTCATATTACACCGACTTACATTGTGCTTCTCTCCTGAGGATTTCATAGTGCTTTACGAGAGCAGATATTAACAGCTCTTTACAGATGGCAAAAGTGAGGAACAGAGAGGCTGACTGAATAGTCACACAACTAGTCAGTGACACAGTCAAAAATATAAATAATAAACATAGTGCTTTCCACCTGCCCTGCTCAAATGACCATATTATGAGATAGTAAAAAGGATGATGTGACAGAGAGGTGAGGTATGGATGCTAATTTTCACTTTAGAAAGGGTTACTTTACTTTTTTGTCATGAGGAATGCACATAGCAACGCTCTTCCCGGTCTCTGATAATTCCCTGAAGAAATCCACTAAAACTCCTAAAATAAACTAACATTAACTGCAGGGTATGCGGTATTCGCAATCATTACAGCCACTTGCTCTGAGCCTGACATCACTTTAAAAGCATCTATCTTGGACAATGCCACAATGTGCAACAGAATCAAGAAGTCCTTCACCTTAAGATGCAACACAGACAAGCCTAATTTAATGGTATCTCCAACTTTTTCATTCTACAGATCACTTTGTAAGAGAGAGGGATGCTTTTGTTGACCACTTCTCCCACAGTCTAAGGTTTCCAATAGTGCTTGCTAAAGTTATATATTATTGCAGACAGTGAAATTACAGAGTTGTTAAGTTAGTGCTATCAGAAACCCTGAGCTATACAGAACTAGGTAGTTGGGAAGGGACATAGTCTATAAGAACATTGAGCTACATTGGCAAATTTGAGAAACAGATATTTGCATAGCCCTTGCCTGCATAGTTTCAGCATGGGCAATCAAAAACCCAAAACTCCAGTGGGCTTGCACCATCTCCACACAGCTAACGCACTGTGCCATCTTCCACCTCTACTTCTATATTCTTCTAGACTCTCCGTATTATGAATCTTTGACCATTAGCTGTGATCTTTCCACTCCATGGAAAGATCTGGACATAGACACCTTCAGCCTCTAATTCTAAATGGCCCAGCTTCACTACAATCATTTGAATGACATATTTTGAACAGTATCTCAACCTTACCTCAAAAAACAGCCACAAAGGTAGGCAAGGATCCTGGATGGCCTATGGAACTAAAAATGAGATTGAGAGCCACCTTTGGCCAGCAGATTACCATGTCAAACCCAGCCCAGATCAGTAGTGATTGATGTTTGTTACCACCTAAGGACAGTTACAGGTGGCTTTTGGTAAAATGGGTATGATGGCCTCAGTCCATTTCCTAGTCGACAAGTGTCCACTTCATGGAACCCACCACTACAACAGGTGCCTTGGTTGGCAGCCTCTGAAGTTGGATGCAGACAGGAATGGGCCATGGAAAGGAAACTAGGATCTTCTAGCAACCCTCAAAGTCAGGGTTCAAGCACACTCGTGGGAAAGTGCCACTGTCACTGAAGTTCTCTGTCCACAGAGGAGGAGCAGGCAGTCTCCAGTGCTGCCAATAGGGCTGCTACATTCATACAAAATAAAAACAAATCAACAATCAGGAACGAACTCACTGAAAAGATCACACATTTCGGAAAGTCTAGTGTCTTTGGCGATGCCATCCCTGGTCCTCTGGAAGCAGCAGTGACTTAGCAGGGAAAATGTATTTGGCTTCATATTTGACATTTACAAAGGTGCAGCTTTTAAAAAGCCAGTCTGAAAGGGACAAAGAGTCCTGTGGCACCTTATAGACTAACAGAAGTATTGGAGCATGAGCTTTCGTGGGTGAATACCCACTTCGTCAGTCTGAAAGGGTGACTTTCACACAGAAGTCAAATTGGAAGTGAGAACATAAACTGAAAAAGTAGTTTAGGCCGGATCCCCAGATGATGTAAATCAGTGTAGCTCCACTGAACTCAATGCAGTTATCCCTCCCAATTGACACCAGTTGAGAATCAGGTCATTGATTGGGCCAGTGTTTTCACCCTACAATTATTGCACTTTTTATTTTTATTTTTTTGGTGCTTCAGTTAGGGCTTTTTCTCTCTCATCCACCTTGTCCTTCTGCTTGACCCTGAATGAAATTATAAACATGGGATTTATTGCATCGCAGCCCGTCGCAACAGAAATACGTCATGTGACAAATGCATCATGAGAACTAGTGGTGTGCAAAAATGACAAGTGTGCATGAAACTTTGCATACACACACACACACACACAGACAGACACACTCACACACACACACACACACACACAGAGAACTCTTTTATACTGACACTGATCTTTGAATGAAATCTTGGGTTTTTTTCTTGAAAGGAAAAAAAAAGGGGGGGGGGACTAAAGCGGTGCATAGGTGTTGCTCTGACCCCTGCACAGGTGGGTGAAATCTGCCAGCTATGAACATAATCTGCCTAGCCACACCTCTAGACTCTCAGTATTATGTGACTTCGTGGCAGTTTTACTTCAAGTGGATAAACAGGAAAGTCCCCTGCTAAGTTCCAAGGAACAATGTAGCTTTAGCTCCAGGGTCATTATAAGGAAAATCGCCAGGTATCAGCAGTGTTCAGGATTACAAATTTCTCCACTCACAATGGAGTCACTGACGAGTCAAACCCTGCTCGTGTTCCCAATGCTTGAGCCCGGAAATGCCATCTTGTGGTTCTCTGTGATCAGCTTGGACGTGTCATGTGGTTCAAGGTGTCAGTCTGAGTAACATTCCATCATTGTCTGTTGGAGGGAATCCAGGTTAATGCTGAAACACTAATAATAAAAAAATAAATAATATATGGAGATATACCTATCTCATAGAACTGGAAGGGACTCTGAAAGGTCATTGAGTCCAGCCCCCTGCCTTCACTAGCAGGACCAAGTACTGATTTTGCCCCAGATCCCTAAGTGGCCCCCTCAAGGATTGAACTCACAACCCTAGATTTAGCAGGCCAATGCTCAAACCACTGAGGTAGCCCTCCCTCAACTAGTTCGATTTTTGCTTCAAGTGTTTATGAGAGAAACAAAATGCATACCCATCAAAACAAAGCTGCAGAGACCAGGACAGGGAAAAGAAAACCGGCATAAGAAGTTGACCCAGGCAGATTTCCCTACATATACACGTACACCATGAGCAGCAGCACTGCAAGCTTTTCCACAGTACCCCACCAATGAGCCTCTACCTCATGTGAGTGGGGCCACATTGTTGGGTGCCGAAGTACTTTTACCTCCATATTCACTCAGCCTTTGGGCTCTCTGTTGAGATGAGTGCGCTAGTAAGTTCTGAATATAATGATGGTGCCCTACTCTATGAATATTTGTTCACAAGGGACACTCATTTGGTGCTTAAGACCAGCTGCTCATGCTGAAAAGCGCTCTTTCAGTTCATGCTGGGTTTTTTTTCCATTCTCAGTGTGCACAAAAAGTGCTCTCGATAGATTAAATTCCCTCTTGTGCAGAGGGCCAGCATCAGATGCATGCTACACATCAGTGAAGCCCTACGTTGAGGACTTAAGTGATGCAAGCCTTTCCACAGTTGTGAATTTCACACTGTCTCAGTTATACAAGCTTGTAAATGGAAAGGAGTAAATATCGAACGGTATAGGTTACTATAACCACATCAAACCATTACACCACAAATATAACAACCATCAACTATTGGAACAGGTTATATTTTCATAATCCCACAGCAAAATTACTCTGCAGCACCATCTAGTGGAAATGAGAGGTGTGCATGAAAACTAACGTTTGAGAGCTTTCACAGTAAGGCTGTTATATCCCAAACTCCTACCACAGTGAGTGATATGTGGATTGACAACACAAGGAAAGACAGCAATGGATCCCTTCTAATGCTTCTTTACTGCTATGCAGCCACAGCACACTTCCCTGTTGCACTCATTGTAACTAGAATTTCCTCACCCTAGTTTTCTGCTACTCATCATATTGTGCCAGTTAAGGATCTCACCAGGAACTGTAGCTTTGTACTTCCTATGAATGTCCACTAGACAAGAAATAGGGCAAATGCAGTACAGACAAAAATGTTACCTAAGTTACATGTCATGTGTAAACTGAGTATAAGTGGGTGTAAGCAGTTAAATAACAATGTAACTTTACACTGATTTGGAGACTTCAGACCCCTGAAACGGTCACCCAGTTTAGTGTTAATAGCCCGTGTCTATTTCCTTACCCCTTTGAATGACTACAGCTGACTTGAGACTTGTGTGCGGGTTTTCACTTCACTGAATGTTGACAAAAGGAAACCTGAAACCTTGCCCAGTGTAGTGATAACGCCAAGTTAGCCAAACGTTTCCTGGTGAGGTCACAGAACTAGCCGAGGGGGATTCAGGAAGTTCCTGCTCCCTCCCCACTCTTGTTTGTTTGTTTCTATATGTGAATTCTCCACACCTGCATCAGTGAGGAGCTCGTTTGCAGTTGTGTTTGCTTTTTTGTGTAGGACCAAACCATGTACTCAATGCAGCACAGGACACAGAAATACAGAGAATCTTTGCCCTGAAAGGCTTACAATCTTCAAGATGGGCACATAGAAAATGGGATGCCAAGGGAAATCCAGAGATGGGGATGGCAGTGGTTTTATTTGTTTGTTTAAATTCTATACCATTTTTAGTTAGAAAGTTTAAAGAAAGATTAGTCATTGCCTATTACTAAACATAAATTGCACCACTTATTTTTATTAGACCAACTTCTGCTGTCTGCTACATTGGTGTAAATCTGGAGTAACTACGGATTTCAAAAGCAACAGAGAGTCCTGTGGCACCTTTAAGACTAACAGATGTATTGGAGCATAAGCTTTCATGGGTGAATGCCCACTTCGTCGGATGCATGTAATGGAAATTTCCAGGGGCAGGTATAAATATGCTGGCAAGAATCAGTCTGGAGATAACGAGGTTATTTCAATCAGGGAGGGTGAGGTCCTCTGCTAGCAGTTGAAGTGTGAACACCAAGGGAGGAGAAACTGCTTCTGTAGTTAGCTAGCCATTCACAGTCTTTGTTTAATCCTGATCTGATGGTGTCAAATTTGCAAATGAATTGGAGCTCAGCAGTTTCTCTTTGGAGTCTGGTCCTGAAGTTTTTTTGCTGTAAGATGGCTACCTTTACATCTGCTATTGTGTGGCCAGGGAGGTTGAAGTGTTCTCCTACAGGTTTTTGTATATTGCCATTCCTGATATCTGACTTGTGTCCATTTATCCTTTTACGTAGTGACTGTCCAGTTTGGCCAATGTACATAGCAGAGGGGCATTGCTGGCACATGATGGCATATATAACATTGGTGGACGTGCAGGTGAATGAACCGGTGATGATGTAGCTGATCTGGTTAGGTCCTGTGATGATGTTGTTGGTGTAGATATGTGGGCAGAGTTGGCATCGAGGTTTGTTGCATGGATTGGTTCCTGACTTAGAGTTGTTATGGTGCGGTGTGTGGTTGCTGGTGAGAATATGCTTAAGGTTGGCAGGTTGTCTGTGGGCGAGGACTGGCCTGCCTCCCAAGGTCTGTGAAAGCGAGGGATCATTGTCCAGGATGGGTTGTAGATCACTGATGATGCGTTAGAGAGGTTTAAGCTGAGGACTGTAGGTGATGGCCAGTGGAGTTCGGTTGGTTTCTTTCTTGGGCTTGTCTTGTAGCAGGAGGCTTCTGGGTACACATCTGGCTCTGTTGATTTGTTTCCTTATTTCCTTGTGTGGGTATTGTAGTTTTGAGAATGCTTGGTGAAGATCTTGTAGGTGTTGGTCTCTGTCTGAGGGGTTGGAGCAGATGCAGTTGTACCTCAGTGCTTGGTTGTAGACGATGGATCGTGTGGTGTGTCCGGGGTGGAAGCTGGAGGCATGAAGGTAGGCATAGCGGTCGGTGGGTTTTCGGTATAGGGTGGTGTTAACATGGCCATCACTTATTTGTATTGTGGTGTCTAGAAATTCAGTGGAATTCATATGGATTTCAGTGGAATTACTCCAGATGTGCAGCGGTACAACTGGGCTCAGAATGTGTTGGTCAGCTCTAGTTATAATAGACCAACATCTCACAAACATCTCCAGCATCTGCATTTGCTTGCAGAGCAAAAATACCACCATGCAAGACAGCCAGAATGTGTATGTAAATAAAATCCCAAATAGACAGGATGCATCTGAATACCCAAACCTCAAAGGGTCAAAGTCTCTCCTTAGCTGGTGGCAAAAGTGAAGGCAGAATTTGGTCAGAGAAGATGATTTCTCCTTTACCTCTGATTCATCTTGCTATAGTGACTCATAAAGCAGCCCCTAGGTATTATTTTGTGTATACAATTATGCTGACATGTCAGCAGTTACAACCTGAGGGTCAGATCCTGAGGCCCCAATGCAAGCAAAGTTCCCATTGTCTTGGAGCAAGGATGTTAGTATTTGACTCTAATATTTTTTTAACTGGATTCCCATCTTCCATCCTGTTGGAAGTTTCTAGGAATTCATAAGAAAACTACCAAGTGCAGTAACTCTGTCTGTTTCTAGTGTGACAGATATGGCAATTCCCAGTAATATCTTTAGGACACCTTATTGAATTCAGTTTGTTTTGGGTCCATTGAATTAAATGAATGGTTTATATATTACTGTGGGCCAAGCTTGTAAGTAACTTCTCTCTTGTAGGGAAATGAGATATGAACCCTGGAAAGTGTTCTGAACTTCAAAAGACTGTATTGAACAATGTGCAAAAGAAGAATGTTTTTTGGGGATAAACCATGTCAAGTGGTTTGTCTGGGGAAACTCTAGGGGAGGTGATTGCAATTTCCCCGCTTTGGTGATGCAAAATTGTAGCCTTTTGAAGCTTCACTCAGAGGAGGGGACCATGATTACATGTTCCCGGAGACTCAAGGTCAAAGGCCCAAGCTGTATAAAGAGAGACTGAACTATTCATGGGTGTGCTAATTCTGAGATAAGCTCTTATGAACTTGTAACCACAGAAATGTCCCTTTGTGGGGTTTGAAGGACTCACTTCACCAGAGCCCTTGTTGGAGATGGGAGGTGATCTCTGGTAAGCTTTTTAGCAGGTGTGCAGGTTCTTATTGTTTTAATATGTTTTTCTCTGCAATGCTTTCACCTTAAGAATAAATGTGCTTGCTTATAAAGGGCTGTGTGGTAACTTGTAACTGCTGGCAATTACCACTGCTCATAGCCTCTGGAGAGAAAGCAAAGTACAGACACTGGCCTTTTAGGCAGTCTGACTTGCTGGGGGTATCACAGTGTAAGTGTAACATCGACAGACCCCGGGTCGTCGGCAGGTGGGATTGAACCTGGGACCTCTGGAGCTTAGTGCATGAGCTAAAAGCCATATGGCTGTTAGCTAAGGCTGTAAAGCAGACTCATTAATCGCTTGCTCTCTCGCTCTCTCTACGTGGTCTCGGTGCCACTAGATGGGACAGAACACCACACCCAGGAGGTGTGTGGGTTACATAACCAGGGAATTGTGCAGCCAGGAAAAACCCCAGTCACAAGGGAGAAAACTGTGGGTGTCTGCCCAAGAGAGGTGACAACTGAGGCGCTTAGAGCCTAGAGTGGGCCCTCAAGGGACCACAAGGGAGGGGGTGGGAATACAGGTGCAGTTGCCCTGAACTGTGACATACATGATGGCAGTGGTGGGGTCTATGACTGTGATTTGCAGTAAGTGCCAACAGTAGAAGCAAAAAGCACAAAGAAAAACAGGTGCCTCACAGTCTTTTCAGGAAAAGACTAGCAAAAAAGAGAAACGGGAAAATGAATTATAAACAGCTAAAGAAAGTTCACTGCTTGAGGTTTGCAGAGAAAGGCAGCTCAACACTGAGGAGCCAGGAGACTCAGGGGTGCCCTTGAGGGACCACAGGGGCAGTTGCCCTGAACTGTGACACACAGTACTTTGAGATAGATGAAATGGAGATCCCTACAGGCATAGGTTTCAGGTTATATCCCACGACAGCTTATGCCCAAATAAATTTGTTAACCTCTAAGGTGCCACAAGGAATCCTCGTTGTTCCTACAGGCATAGTTTCCTATAAATCGGCTGCCACTTGTTCATCATCATCATGAAATACAGCAAGTCGAATACATGAAAACAAACTACTATCACCTTCTTCTGGAATAATCCCAGAACTACTAGACAGTTCAAAGTCTCTCAAAATCTGTTCTACTCTAATATTGTGCATTCTTTAATACGCGGCCTGATAAACATTCTCATTGACTTCACTGAGCTTGGATCAGTCCCATTAAGCAAGAGATGACTCAGAATCAACTCCCGAGTGCCTCTCTCAGTTTTAAAAACAAATTTAATATCATAACGATTCCAAAAAAATTACTCAGTTGATCTAAAACTCATCTAGGCTAGTACAAGCCCTTTTTTAACTGCTTCAATTAGGAAAGCAGACCAAGCAAGTTTAATACAGCTTTCTTTTCTTCATAAATAAAACAAAGCCACCCAATAGTCTATAACCTGGTTATAGCCAGGCAAATCAACTGAATGCCGTGGACCAGATTTTGCTCACACTTACACTGGTGTAAATCCAAAGTAACTCCATTGAAGTCAGTGGAATTATTCTAGATTTACACCATTGCAATTGAGAGCCGAATTTGGTCCCTCAGATCCCAGTCAGTTCTGCTATTAAACTAGGTAAAAGCAAAGAAATATGCTAAAACCCAGATACTGCATCTAAGTCTCATTATCAGGTATGAAAAACAACCCCAAGCCCCTGTCTCCCAGCAAAAGACTTGCATCCTTTCCACATCACACACAAGTGCAGATCCTCAGTTGGTGGGCTGGAGTTTTGACAATTTCCACCAGCTGATGATCTGCTGCATGCTACATGGTCAGTAAAAAACTGACACATTTTGCCCTTGGATGCATCCCATTGAAATCAAGGAATGGCTGCAGGAGTCGTCCCATTCAAAGCTGTATATGAGCATCCAAATGAAGAATATGGTTCTGGGCTTTTTATGCACTTTTCTAAGTATTGACTTGTTCTGTATTATCCTCTTGATCTGTGCCCGGAACTCTCATTAACATCACTGACAGCAATGAGTGTGAACAGGAGGAGACATCCTTAAGGACTAGATTGTGATCCCTTACTCACACTAGCGAGCAGTTACATAAACAGTCTCATTGACTTACATAGGACTACTTGAGTGAATAACTGGCAGCATGGTAAGGGATCCCACTCTGGCCCTAAATATCTTACATGTTTAAATAACTGCAGACATTTAAATCCTTAAAGCAGAATAAAATATGCCTATAAGAGGTGAACATTTTCCCCATTGACAGCTTAGTGTAATTAATGACTCTTCCTTAAATAAAGACATTTAAAAACATTAAACAAGGTCTACCAAAAAAATTGCCAACATAAATGAAACCCTTCACTGAATCACCTAACCAGTAAGTAGCAATTCCATGTACTTCAAACGTTCCTAGACCCCATTTGGCTCTCTTCTGGTCTGTCTCTCATTCTCAGAGTCAAACATGGAAATATAGAAGGCACATTACTTTGCTTTTAGTTTCTCCATTCTCCTTATTCTCACTGCAGGACGGTGTCAATAATCCATTACCGACTTGGTCTTCAGTGACTAGTCCTGAGGCAGGCTGTCTCTTTTCACAGCTGGCATGGTCTTCAGTGACTAGTCCTGAGGCAGGTTGTCTCTTTTCACAGCTGGCATTGGAGTCTGTCTGTGTTCATGATTAACGCACTGAGCTATCTGCCATTGCAGGGTGGGGCTGTTTAAACACTTAATAGCATTCATGACTCTTTTCTTATTCTAGCGCACATTTCCCAGAGTGGTACAGTGTCCAAGTGAAGTTAACCATTTACTGAAGCCAGGCTACACTCGCTGGGTTTGGCTCAAGGACTCCATCATACAAACTTTTTCTTGATGTGGGTTCACATTCCCACTATGAGCATCAGAGTTTCAAGTGCAAACAAACCCAAACAAAATAAAGCAAATTCCATTTGAATTTTTTAGGAATCTCACATGGTTTTGATGTGGAGCAATCAGTAGGAGAGGGGAGATGGAGGGATAGGAGGGGGAACAAGGGGTGCTAGAGATTGTGAGGAAAGGGGCATCCTGGTAGTTCCTACTGCCGTTCCTTCCTGTGTTTTATTATTATTTATACAGTTCCTTGGCAGCTGGAGCCCTGTCCACAGATGCATACCTATCGGCTGCCCAGGTGCTCTGTTCCATCCTCCCACCGCCTCCCCCGCCCCCCAACCCTCCAGTGGCTGGTGCCCTGTGTGCTCCCTGGCCAGGTACCAGTGAGGGTGCCCTGTCCCATCCCCCACCTACCCCACCCCAGTGGCTGTCATGCTGTGCATCCTCTGGTCCCCTTCCCAGGTGTCAGTGCCCTGTCCCATCCCCCACCCTACCTCAGTGGCTGGTACATGTGCTTCTGCCCCTTTCTCAGGCTGGGTGTCTCCACAGGGACTCCAGGTGGCTGGAAGTCAGGACCAGGGTGGACTGAGGAGTCCTGCCAGCTGGCCCAGTCTCATGCACCATAGGTTAGCAGCCCCTCCAACCTCTTCTTGGCATCCTGCTCTCGTCTCTGCTCTCCATCCACACACACACACAAATGTGTGCAGGGGCAGAACGTAGCCAGGTCCTGCTCTGAGTCTGCTCTCACCTTAGCAAGATATTGTGGGGGCAGAAAACATTGGGGTGGGGGTGTTAACATATTTCCACGGTGGGGTGATAGCCCCTACTCTTGCCCTCCCAATTCTACCATTCCTGACCAGTAGGGTTTGTTTTGGTCTAAGTTGGGTCCAGGTTCACATGAAAGGTTCCAAAAACTTAATGCATTTTTGGATTAACCTAAATTGTGAATTTGTAACCAAACCACAAAACTCAGCAAGTTTCCCCTTCCTTAGTAGTTACACTGTTCAGATATTTGTTAGGTTCCTAGCATCTCTCTCCACCCCCAAACACACATACTTGTTCCATCCTTGTTTAGCCAAACTAAGAAACAAATCATGCTACCCTTACTCATGCCAACATCCCACTGAAGTCAATAGGAATTTGTCCAGTATATTGAAACTGGCACAGTAAATAAGCCTGAATATGTGAGGAATTCCATTTCCCTAGTGATTTCTCAAATAGAAGTGTTGCAGTATTCAGAGCACAGAATGAAGAGAATATAGGTATCTTGGTTTCTACTCCTAGCTTCGCCATTGGCTCACCGTGACCTCACAAATCACACGGCCTTTCTGTGCCCATAGTTTATCTATCTGGAATATAGGAATGATTCTAGTTACCTATTTCCCAGGGTCATTTGTAAACACAATTTGAAATCCTCAGACAATTCATTCAACCAACGATGCTATCGAATTCCAAAGTATTATTATGAATGTGTTTGTATTAGTCCTTAGACCTAAGAAATTCAGGCTCCCATAACAATACAGATATATTTGAAGAACTGAGGAATTGTCTTGTTTACTTTAACTAGAGCAATTTGGCCTCAATCTGCTGATCAAACACAAAGACAGATATACTGAACCCAGTGGGTGGAGAGGACTGCAGTTAACCAGCTGCCTTCTCAGTGAGAACAAACACACACATCTTTCATTGCAATATAAAATTCTGTGGAAGAAACCCAACGCCACATATTGAGGATATGGTTTTAATTCAATTCTTATGAAAATGAGTAATTTGATCCAGCCATAGTTGGGCATATGTGTTGTGCAATCTTCCTCATACGGCTCTTAGGATGCACCTCAGGTTTCACCTGCAGTAATTCTGTTATTCCCGTTTGGGCCTCTTTTTAGCAAAGTTTGTCAACTAATCATTGCTATTTTGCTTGGTTCTGGTAGCAAGCATTAAGTGGCAGGTCTTATATAAACATAGAATGGTGCCAAATAGTGCAGTGGTTTGTGCCATGGGGGCTGGAGTGTCAACAGGCCTGTGTTTCATGCACGTTGACCAGTTTAACCAAGTTTTATAACAACTGGCTTACGTTGCTGGAGATTGTGTTGTCTCAAAAGCACAGTCATGAGACTTCTCCTTGTGCTGTTGATAACTGTTTAGGCAAACAGCAATGCTCTGGTTCTCGAATTCAGGCTTGAACGTGCATATCCAGATGTTTTGTAACCAACAGGGTAAATTCACTATTTATATAAATGCATGAAGGGGGCTTGTGTTCTTCATTAACTGTTCCCTAATGTGGCTTTCCTAATTCTATCTTTGTTCTTTATCCCCCTTTTCTGTCACACATACATTTCTTCCCAAGTGGGCAAGGCAGACCACCCTGTTGGTCTGAACATGTGGTCCTTGCTGTCTAAGTGGACTTTAGTATCAGAGGGGTAGCCGTGTTAGTCTGAATCTGTAAAAAGCAACAGAGGGTCCTGTGGCACCTTTGAGACTAACAGAAGTACTGGGAGCATTGCATCTGAAGAAGTGAGGTTCTTACCCACGAAAGCTTATGCTCCCAGTACTTCTGTTAGTCTCAAAGGTGCCACAGGACCCTCTGTTGCTTTTTAAGTGGACTTTATGAACTATAGTTGAGTGCTTGTGAGTGTGTGTATATTTGCCAGTAGTGACAGTGTTATCGTAGCACTTGAAGGGGCTGGCCAAGACTGGGGCCCCAGTGTGCTAGGTAAGAGGTAACCCATGGTAAGAGAGCTCCTGTCCCAAAACATTTACAATCTAAATAAACAACACAGAAGGTGGAAGAAAGGAAATATTATCCCTATTTTATTGATGAAAGACAAGCAAAGAAAGTTTAAGTGACTTGGGCAAGGTAATTTAGGAAATCTGTGGCAGAACCAAAACCTGAACCCAGATCTCCAGGGTCCCAGGCCATTGCAAGAACCACAAGACCATCCTCCCTCTTCCTCAAGTAATATCTCATGCATCTGACCAAAGCTAACAGACAGAATCACCAGTCTTGACACCCCAGCTGAGGGAAGAGCAGAAACACCAGTGGTACCAGCAGGTCTCCACAACAGGCCACAGCCAAGGGACCTTGAAATGCTGACACTGGGAAGCGTCCTTTGATCTGCATTCTGTTCCTCAGATTGTAAACTCTTCCGAGCCAGGACAATGGTTTTGTTTTATGTTTGTACAGTGCCCAGACCAATGGGGTCTTGTCCTCTGGGCACTGGGCTAATAAAAATAAAAGCAACATTCCTGTTTGTGCTGGGAGGGACCCACAATTCAGTTTCATACTGGAATGTCACCTGGTTGATTTACCAGTCATGTGACCCTGTGAGGGTCTGAATAGAGCTGGCCAAAAAATAAGTCAGTTTTTTCATGAACCTTTCATCCTTTTTTTGTTGTAATTCAGCAGTGCAGAGGGGAGCCATTGGGCCCAAACGCTTTAATCGAGGAAGCCATGTTCAAGCTACACCTCTCAAAGTGTAAAGGTAAGAGAGATGGGGGAGTGTGCTTATTAAGGTCACGTCCATGCTGCTTTTAATAAAACTGCTCTTAGCGTGCATGCCCACACCCTAATAGGCACTGTCCACGCACACAAAGACCCAGTCCCTGCCCCAAAGCACTTCCAATCTAAGAAAAGAAACAGCATAGGGAGGGGAGAGGTTTTCCAAGAGAAGCTTCTAATCTGACTCATTGTTTAGCAGGAGGGTTTGATTTATAAATGGGAGGAAATGTGCCTGTGCTAAATTGTCTTCCCACACTAAACACACACTCAATTACAGTCCTTATTAAACAGAGAGGAGCACAAAAAGCCGTGTCTGTTCCCATCAGTTATACCGCACACAATGAAATATAGACAATGTCTGCACAGTCCGTTTTAAATGAGCACAAGACACAACGGAGCTGTGAGTTTAATTATTTAAACACATCCACGCTTGGCCAGAATCAGTGCAAAACCAGCTCACTCCCTCGCAATATTACTGTAGTTTAGTGAGCACAGAAGCCACGTACACTAATTTCTGGTGTGGAAGCAAACTCATTGTCACGAGGAGGGAGGCTGTTCTGTTAAGCAGCAAAAACCCACCACATTCGGGTGTTTGAAAGCCATCTGGGAATGGCAAAGGTGCAAAAATAAAAAGTTAGTTGATCTTGTATCAGTTTTTGATTTAAAAGTAAATTGAAGTGTTTTTATTGGTTTGGCAAATTTTATCTATACTGTACCAGACATGCCCTGGAGCTGCATTTTTATTTAAAAAGTCATTTAAAAACGACACCTGTCTGCTGCTCTAAGCACTCTACTATATCATTGGTACTACTACAAAACCCCAAGAGCATTAAAATAACCATTCAAACAGGAACATTGCCTGCCAGCCAGCTGAAAAAAAGCAACACTTTATCATCCGGGGACGCTATCTCTCCTTAGCTGTCTCCAGAATCCCTATGAATCTCATATGTGGCCTTCCCTCCCTCCTTCCATCCCCCGCCTTCAGAGGAATGGCGTTTCTGATCCAGGGGGCTGATTATCAAATCATTTGCAGACAGTGATAGAGGAGACCTACAAAGTTTGGATCCAGATCCAAACTCCCCAAAGTTTGACATAGCTGGACCCCCTTCTCCCCACACTCTATACGGATATATTTTAAGTAAGTAGCTAGTTGTACATATGAAAAAGATCAGGATATTTGGAAATACTGAAACAACAAGGAGTCTGGTGGCACCTTAAAGACTAACAGATTTATTTGGGCATAAGCTTTCGTGAGTAAAAACCTCACTGAGGTTTTTACTCACGAAAGCTTATGCCCAAATAAATCTGTTAGTCTTTAAGGTGCCACCAGACTCCTTGTTGTTTTTGTAGATACAGACTAACACGGCTACCCTTGATACTTGGAAATACTAATTCATAATTCATACATGCCACATGTATTTTACACACTTTGGTGCCAAATTATGCTCCCAAGGAATTAAGTGGAAAAACTCCCATTGATTTAATTGGGCGCAGGACACATTTTCAAAGAGCCTCTTAAAATGTGCCAGTAATGTTTGTGCATAAAAATATGGGCCGCTGTATGTACAAATCACATACCAGTAAATAGAGCTATCTAGGCAAACCCACAGCTGCCCCGGCAAAGTCTGCAGAGGAAATTTCAAAATCCTTTTGGAAGTCCCATCCTCCCACATATAGAATATATTTTATGAAACATTTAACAAGTACACTTAACATGGAATATTTCTTCTGTGAATCACCCAAGATGATTATTTTCATACAAGCAAATTTCATATACATTTCAGTATAACAAATGCAATGGATTTATTTTTTTAAAGAAAAGGACAATCACAAACACATTCCTGTTAAAGGAGCAGTTGAGAACAGCATATTGGAAATTGCAAGGGACTCTGAACCTTCTGTTTTTTCCCATTGAAACAGTGGTAAAACAGTGATCCAATTTCTCTGTGATTCATTTCCATTACATTCACCAGCAGCTTACATTCAAAACAGAAATCTCATCTACAACAAAAGAAACTTAGAACGGAAAGGGTGTTATTTATGTACCTGCTGCTGCAAATGCAAAGAACTGAGAGATGCATGAACCCAAAATTATACTGTACACTGTGAGGAAACAAATATCATAGGCAGCCTTAGCAGCTGGTTAGAGATGTTTAAAGACTAGATTCTAAAGCAGTTGCATCTGTAGAGTTTCAAGAAGCCACATGCATCAGTCCTAGAGTCACTGTGGGATAAGAATAAGTTCTCATATAGAAAGTACTGCAGTATCCCATAATAATATTCCAAAGAGATGTCACTGTCACTCCTGGTTCGACAGCTCATCAGTTAGTAGGAGGAAGGAGCACCAAGGCCACCACTGTAAAGAACACCAGTACCTGGAGATCACTTTTGGAAGGAGCTATTCTGACTGGCACTAGCAATAGACCTAAGAGCAGGCACTAGCCGCCCCCCTCCCCACTCCTTAGAACTGTAGGGACTGCGGGAGTATGCTTTAAAACTGTGGGAGGCTCGATGCAGTGGATACGATGAATTTATTTTTGGAGTGAAGACAAATGAGAAGAATTTAGCACACAGAGGGTTGAGGTTATCATCCCCTGGGTGCTGTTATTTTCTGTTTCAGAGTAACAGCCATGTTAGTCTGTATCCGCAAAAAGAAGAACAGGAGTACTTGTGGCACCTTAGAGACTAACAAATTTATTAGAGCATAAGCTTTCGTGGACTACAGCCCACTTCTTCGGATGCATATGCATCCGAAGAAGTGGGTTATTTTATGTGGCTCAGTTTGTGGAACAGGTTATGGGGCAGGGTGGGGGCTTCATACTTACAAGAGCTGTGGTGAGTTTTCTGGATTTAACCCAGGTGAAAAGCGTTTGGGGTTTGAAAGACAAAAGTATTTTGTCTTTCAACATTAAATCTGGGCACTTTCTGCAATTACATTAAAAGGTGGTTATCAGTTTAAAAAACTCTCTCAGGTGTCCACACCAGACTGACAAATTGTTGTTTTTCCCAGGAACAACATGATCTTGTGCATGGTGTTGTGGGGTTGATGGAGTTTATTTTTTTCAGATTGTATCTGGCCCCACATATTATGATTACACACATTTCTAAATACCCATTGTGTGTATGAGTGAGTCAGAGAGGTGGCTGGTCAACAATGAGGTCAAGAGACATACCATTACTGGCAGCTATAGAAAGGCTCCTTTAGCCCAAGTGGGTGAGGCTGTGTTCTTGGAGCTGAAGGACAAATGTGTAGCAGTGATACCTTTGCTTGCAGCACATGGATTTCTTTGCACATCACTGGATAACGGAACGAGTCCATTGTTAGAAAGTCTCAGAGAAGGGAAGAAATCTTGTTTAAAAAATATTTTCTGCAGTTACAAAAGGCAGAAAAAAATGTAATCGTTACAATAGTAATAAATACTAGCTGCGGATCCAGCCCTAGAGCTGCTACGTTGTCACTGTGCAGTAACATTCTCTTGACAGCAGTAGAAAATTAGGGCGGTGTAGTAGGCCATATATTCAGCAGCACGTGGTTTGTAGCAGCTGTTGGGTGGTAAATGCAAAATGTAAGTGCACATGTAAGATTTTGTTTTGTCAGAGGATAAACATCCTCATTGCTGTGCTCTTTCCTGATTAACTACTCTTCAGAAGTCATTTGCATGCAAAAGCTATTTGTCTTCTCCCAAAGGTGAACACTTGTTAGAATTCTGAATGTTTCCCATTACACATTACTTCCTCCTTGGCTACTTTTCAAAGCCACTTACTGCAGTAAGTTTATTTAAATAGACCAGAAAAAAAATTGGAAAACTACTCTATTTATAAAGGCACAGCTTGATTAAATACAGTGAGTAGCCTTAGGGCCAAATACTAGAAGTCATCAGGAAACAAGACAGTTGCCTCCAACAGGGGCATACACATGTTGCGAAAGCATAGAATTAGGGGTGGAAGAGACAACATTAAATCATCCATTCAATCTCCTGCATGCACAGAATTTTTCCTGTAGTATATAGTGCAGTACAGTGTTTTGTCCAATCTAATTTTGAACCTGCTTCCCTAGGAAGATTATTCCTCAAATTTATAGAATTCACTGCCAGCAAGTTTTCCCAATATTCAGTCTCAATTTTCCCCCTCTCAATTTCTTCCCATTGATTCTAGTTACACCCCCTTTTATTACGCTACATAATTCCTCTGTCCCCTTGGGGTTTGCTGTCCACCCTTTACATTTTTATCAGCTCTTTTGTCCTCCCTTAGTAATTTCTTAGCCAATTTGTACCTATTTAGCTCTTTTAACCTTCTCTCACCAATCAGTCCCTCAAGCCCCTGTCTCATATTTGGATCCCTCTACTCCGTCAATATATTTCAGTATAGACATGCCCCCAAAATGAATGCAGTACTCCAGGTCGCACCAGAGCGATGTAGAGATAATTTTCTCCTTGCTCTGCCACATGATGCCTCTGCAAATGCAGCCCAGAATTGCATGTCTTTTTTAGCAGCCATGTCTCATTGCAAACTCATTTCTGAGTTGCTGTCCACTAGGGTGACCAGATGTCCCGATTTTATAGGGACAGTCCCGATTTTTGGGTCTTTTTCTTATATAGGCTCCTATTACCCCCCACCCCCGTCCCGATTTTTCACACTTGCTGTCTGGTCACCCTACTGTCCACTGTTATCCCAGATTACTCCCTACTCCAGCATTCTGGCCAAGTCCAGCTCCATGCAGTGCCCTAATATAGCCTGTTCTTACTAGGAACTGTAATGATCCTGATTAGATGTTGAAAGCCATTACAATACAACAGAGCATACATATGCAAGCCAGTGTCAGCTCTGGAACTCTAGGAAAGGAGCTCTCTGCTGCCATCTAATGGTGAACTGGAGGGAAAGATTAAATGAGCTGGACCTCATTTGTATTTTTGTTACCCATCATCCCATCGTGACCATTTTGGTCATTGTGCTAAATATTAGATTGTAAGCACTTTGGAGCAGGGGCTGTCTTTTTATTCTGTTGGCAAAGTGCAAACCGCAATGGGTTCTTGGTCCATTACTAGGGCTTTTAGGAGTTTTAACAATACGCACAATTAATAATAATGATCAGTTTTGGGTGTACGGGTGTAATAGGGCAGGCTCCCCTCCTGTCTTGAGATCCCACACAAATAGCTTTGGATGCCTTTGTGTTTGCACTTCCATGATCCCATGCAGCAAATTTGTCTACAGTTTTCCCTTGTCCTCAGCCCTTTCTGCAGGGAGAGGGAGAGAAATATCTCACCATCCTGAGATCTTACTTCCTCTGGGCTCTGCTAGCCTTCCCCCCTTGTATCTCTTTCCAGTGCTTTTTCACTACCCTCTCAGCTAATGGGATAGATAGCTCCTTAGCTTATCAGAGGCCTACTAGTGTGGTCAGGTAATCAAGTACTCTGCTCTTCCATCAGGCCTTCTCTAGGGGAGCTAATTAACCCTTAGATGACCTAAGCCCTGGATCAGCCACTGGCTCTCAGTCTTGTCACAAGGAGTAATGAAAAGTTATTATATGACACAAGGGCAAAGGGTCTATACTGAATATGCTCTGAATGAGGAGTTGCCATAACCAAATCCTCAGTCTAGCAAGGCAGAGGGAGGGGAAAGGGCCTCCTACCTTGTGATGAGGAGTGAATCCCTCTATTCAGGAGTCCTGTATGCCATTGAATCCTGACCACATTATAATGACAGAACCGAGTGAACTCCGATAAGGACCTGGATCCGGCTTTGCAGAGGAGGGGGCAAGGTGCCCCTGCACAGTATCAGTACGCTGTAATCACTATGGCTGGGCTATGGGGGAGTGCCTGAGAATCTGGGCTTGGCATTGCACTAGAGTTGACAGCACAGCAAGAGACAGCAACACAACTAGATAGGTGGCAAGGCCTCTCTTCACAAAAGCCAGGCAGCACTTGGACCCGCCTGAGCACACATGGACTTCACTAGCCACTGACACCAAACCATGAGTGTGGTACACGCTAGGGGAAGGGGGGGGGGTCAAGTGCTGTGTGACAGAAACACTGAGGAAACTGAGGCAAAGGACTACTGCCAAAGATACAGTGGGGTAGATGTTTACTTATTATTCATATAAACATGTGGTTGATTTGTTGTGTGTTGTCAAATTAATACTGGTTCCTTTTCCCCTGAATACAGGTTTTTCCTGTTTTGTGCAGACTCAGTGCTGGAAAAGGGAGAAGTATCGCCCAATAAGGGTGCTCAGGGAAGGCATTTAATTTTCCCAGGTTTCTGGGTGGGGGTTCAAGCCAGGGTGTTTGTTAATTTCAAGAGGAACCCCTAGATATTTGAACCTGGGCCTTTTTGCTGCTAATAACACCTGACAGAATAGTTTTATACACACCCACACCCACAGAGTGCCATTCCAAAGACACACAAGCCCAAGATGATGGAAATCACAAGAGAGCCAATGACTGTTTGAGGTTTTTTGACATTTGTGGCTAAAATTTAACAGCAACAGCTAGGAAGATTGTGGCACTAGTTAATCTGAACCTGAACCCTCCCCCTGACACAAGCCCAGCCCCAGCCTAAGCTTAACTCAACGTCAGATCCAGGCACCACCTTCCTGCCTCATCTGTACCTTTTTCAGGCTCAAAGAGTCACCTATCCATCTAACTGACTTACTGGCTGACAGAAACTCTCTTTGGTAAAATAATAAAGAGAACCCAGAATCTGAGATTACACATCCTGTGTTTTTACATAAGTAACAAAATAGATAATTAGTCCTGCCGTGAGTACAGGGGACTGGACTAGATGACCTCTCGAGATCCCTTCCAATCCTATGATTCTATATACACACAGTATGGTAGGGATAATTCTGGGTAATTGCCATTCTGATCATCATACTGGAATGATTGCAACATCTGTATCAATAAACCAGTGAAGTTTCTACTCTAAATCAGGTACATGACAGGACTAAAATCTACACCTTTCCTGGCAGTGGGATAAAATGCATTCTTAAACTGCAGTATCTTTCCCCTGGAGCCATCTGGCACTAAAGGGGAAGGGGTAGAATTCTTTCCTACATTTGAAAACAAAGAAATCATTTCTAATCTACCCTTTAAAATGAAATCCCTGTGATGGCAATAAGAGTACAACACATCCGCACCAACAGGAAATGGCTTTTGGAAAATAAGATTTGATCCAGATTGAAATAACCAATGACCACTGAAACTGGATTCCCCTCTAGAACTCTTTCTACTGAAAAATACACCTTCTCTGATGAAGAAGTAAATGAAAACTGAGCTATGCTAATCGGAAAAATGAAAAAATACTGAAAATAAACTTCTTAGCGCTGAAGTCAGTGTTATGTCTGAACGTACCCGTCCAATCCGTCCACGAGAGTCTCCTGATAGTTAGCCTGTTGTAGAGTAGACTAGAATCAGAGATTTCCATCTTTTATTTTGTGCAATCTGGGAAAAAAGTAATGAGTTCTGGTGGTGAGACCTTGTTTTCTCTGCACAATTTGGTGAACATCTAAGTGGGTTTCAGAGCTTCCCTCCATTTGTTGTAGGCAGACCTAAAGAAAATAAAGCAATTCAAACTTAAGCAGATCCATAGAGAACTGAAAGATTTTAATGTGTTACATAATAGTGGATTGCCCTTGGTGTGTTTGCTGTCATACTTATCATGTAAGACTGAGGGCATTTACCACAATCTTGTATTCAACATACTTAGAAAATAGAAACTTCTACATCTCTCCACAGCTGTACATCTCAGCCTTTCCCTTGAAAGAGCAATAGATTGCTGGATATATATTGCTAATGTAAATCCAGGTGTAATGCAGACATTAATGAAGGAAAATGTATTATGATAAATTATCTTGCCCTATTATCACTAGAGCAAATTAACGACAGAGAAGATTTCTCTAATCAAGGAAACCATTTCCCAGAATTCACCCTCCAATTTTCCACCCTCCAATTTTCAGCGGGGACTTGCTCTTTAAATCAAGAGAAAGTCACTGCTCCAAATAAATACAGCCAGGTGATCACACAGAGACAACACTAAGCCTTAGCATGCCAGGATAGTCCAGTAATTATCCAGAGTATGATTTAGACTTTCGAGTCCTTGTTATGACCACGCTAATGGCCTTACATTTCACCAAATCTTGCTATAGATTTTGCTGCAGAGCTGCCTCATTACTCTGCCTCCAAGCTCAACGCCATGCTGGTTAATTATGATTAGCTATTAAACATTGCGTGGCCCAACTGGAATGGAGAGTCAACACAGAATGTAGCATCATCATGCTCCTCTTCAGTGCCAAGCCTTCCCTCCTGGAAGGACAGTGGCCCACCAGGGAACATTTTTGACACAAAAGAGCTGGCTTTGCAAATGAAGTCAGTCCCTCTCCTCTGAAAGCTCCCCACTAGCACCAAGTCTTACATTTATCCCACAAAAGCATGTCATGTCTGTGCATCTACACTTGAATTGTTAGCTGAGATTTAACAAATTAACCATCACACCTGTGAATTCTAGCACAGACTATAAACAATGAATAGATTATAAAGGCAGAAGAGACCACAGTGATCATCTAATCTGACCGCCTGTGTAGCACAGGCCAATGGAACTTGTTTGATTAATTTTCTGTTTGAACTGAAGCAGATCTTTTAGGAAAACATCTGATCTTGAGTTAAAAATTGCCAGTGATGGGGAATCCACCACAGCCCTTGATAAATTGTATCAATGGTCAATTACCCTCACTGCTAAAAATTTGCACCTTATTTCTAGTTTGAATTTGTTGAGCTTTAACTTCCAGCGAGTGGATCTTGTTATGCCTTTGTCTGCTGGACTGAAGAACCCATTCCTATTTTAGCAACAAGCATTAATGTCCTGTCTACATTAGAATTTACAATTTTAACACACAAGTACATTTTGGGTGTAGACATACCCTAAGCATGTCTCTATCTATACTAGGTACTTATATGACCCCAATTACTCTAGTGTCTTTAGTGTATTTACCCTCTGTGAGCAGGGACGGCTATATGTATTTTGCTGCCCCAAGCACAGCAGTCAGGCGGCTTTCGGCGGCATGCCTGCGGGATGTCTGCTGGTAACCTAATCACTGGACCATCCTTCCTCTCCCCCTCACTTGTGTGTACACATACAGCACCCTCTGTCCCCCCAGTGTTCTGCATGTTGCATATGCACTGGCACGCTGTCCTGTCACTGCCTGGGTCCCACTCTGTTGTACCCCTGCCACCCACAGAGTTGTCTCCTTCACCCACCCATGCTCTGTGTCCCCTCACATACTATCCTCCATCCATTCTCTCTGTCTTCCCCTCTTTGGGTCCAGTCTCTCTTATAGGGGTGCATTCCCCCTCCCAGAGCAGTAACTTCCTCCTCCCTGTCAGGAAGCGAGCTGGCACCTGTACTTTCTGCCCCCATTCCACATTGGCTCTTCCTCCCCTCTTCCTGTGCATGCAGCTAGCAGAAGGGAAGCTGGACTCTTCCCTCTGGCCCCTCCTCTGCCTGTCAGCTGATGCAGGGAGTTCTTTCTGCTGCTCACCACAGTCCCACAGGAGTGAGGGCTGAGTGCTCTTCATCTGCTGCGTGTAGCAGCATTTTGAGGGCTAGGATTGATCTCCCTTGCCCTCCCCTCCTTTCCCCTCTCCCACGGGCTCAAAGCAAAGAGGGAAAAAGCACTCTTCTACCTGAAAACCGTAGGGAAATCCCTCTCCATCTAGATCCCTCACCTGTAGTTAGGCCTCTGGTGGCCCACAGAGACCCTGCTGGCCCATAGAAGGATGCAGTTGAAAAGCTTACAAAGGAGGCCGAAAAAATTTCCATAGGCGTTTGAGAGCTGGCAACTGGCTGGAGCTGGTTATTTCATCTGCCACTCATCCAAAGAGCATTCACACTGGCCAGTACTGCTGTGCTGGCACTGAGCGTTAGATTCCTAACAGCCAGCAGAAACATGGGACAGCTCTCATCTCTCTGCCTCATGGCATTCAGGCTTGGCTCCATGCCTAACCCTCTTTCTTCACTTCACTATCTTGCTTTTTTTTTTTTTTTTTTTTGTGAGCTTGAGAAAATTAATGTGGCTCCAGTCTGAATTGTTTATATACATCTGCTCAGAAAGAACCATAATAATAAACCATATCTGTGTGAACAGGAAGAACACTGAGCCATTCATTTTCTCTTTCTGTTGTTAAAAGTGCCTAAACAATTTTCTGTTTCTTTTCAATTTAATTACAAGTTTTGCTTTGAAATAGATGGACTCTGTCTTGGTGGAAAATCCCTCTTATCTACACTCTTTGAAGTGAACAAAAAAACTGAACAGAACAAATTAGACTTGAGTACAGGCGAGGGTTGCCAACATTGTATTTAAAAAGTACTGGACAGACCTCAGATGTCCCCATTCTTGACTTGAACCTCTGAGGGCAAGTCCCTTTCCCCTCACCCCCAGGCTTCCTAGGGTTTCTCTCTCTCCAGTTCCGGATGCTGCAGAGAATCCAGGGCCTCAGATGCTAGGCCAGCAGCCACTGCAACTCCTGTTCTGGTTCTTCTCGGGCGCCAGGAGCTGAGTTGGAGGCTGCAGTTGCTGGTCTTTGCCTGCTGCAGTGCTGTGCATCCTTATGAGAACATTTGCCGAGACTGCGAGTGGGGAGGGTACATCCCAGGAGCATTGACTCACCTGCCAAAGAGAGTCTCTTTCTGACCCTGGCCATTCTGTGCCGCTCCAGGGCACACAGCCCTGTCCACTTGCCCTGCCAGACAGAGCAGGGAAAGCAGATGGGACTGCACTCAAGGGCCGGAGTCAGCAGGGGGCCAGTACTCATGGATGCATCTTTCCATTCCTCTCCAAACCCTGGCCCTTGATCGCTGCCCAGTCTGCTTTCCCAGCACAGCAAAAGAGCCAGGGTTGGGAGGGGAGTGGTAAAATGCACCTGTGAGTACCGGCCCCCTACTGTTGAAATACAGGCTAAAAGGTATCCCGTACTGATTTAGTATGGAACAGGCAATTTTCTACTTAAATAAGGGACATCCCTTGTAATATGTAACTGTTGGCAACCTTAGGACAGGCATGGGTTTCTTTAGCAGTCACTAGTGTTATGTTATTATGCAGTTTATGTTTCCATTCTTTTTTATGTTTTTCCTAGAGTGGGACTACTAATTGGCTCGCAACATACGAATAATGTGTGAAATCTTTAGAGAACTACGATCACCAGATAATGCAGCCCTCTTATTTCTCTTATCTTCTATTGCATATATTCATTCCAAGCAAAAGCTGACAAAAGCACAGCAAACAGAACACACCTGAAAAAGATGTGGAGCAAGATGAAAAGGTGAATTTGTAGACTATGATATCCAAACCGTTGCCTTCTCATCTGGTTATGCAAATTTAAAAATTACATTTCAGTTCTCAAACGCATTTTGAAACGAAATTAATGTTTTCAGACTAAATAAAATGTGGCTGCCTAGTAACTGTAGAACAAGCTATCAAGGAGAGTTTTACACTGAGAAAAGCGAGTGGAGCACCTAAATACAGACAAATCACCAGGCCTAAATCTTCTGGGCTGTTCTTCTATTATAGCACTCATAAAACAGCTCCTGTGTAGCAAGTCATTCATTCATCCCATAAATGAGCGGCAAGCTGTCATTGAAAGCTTAAAAGTAGGAAACAGAATTTCATCTAAATACTTTTGAGACTCTGGGCCTACAATCCCAATCTCATAAACGCTCTCTTGTGTAAGTAACCCTTACCAACCCAGCCAGAAGCTTGCAAGAACAGGCCCTGGTTTCTTGCCATATTTATAATCTTTAAATATAAGCACATTTTTGAGTAATTAAAGTGCAGCCAAACCCATCTTCAAGTATTTGAAGTTTTCTTGAGCCCTAAATGTCAATAAAATCTGATCCGCTATTTTAAAAAGTCTGCTATTAAAAGGACATTCCTTTGTTTAGACTCGGTGGGCCACAATTTAGCCCAAAGCAAATTTTAAGCTGATGAGATACTGTAAGAATCCATAAGGGCTTGTTTACATGGGGAAATTGACTGGCATGGCTACAGTGGAATAATTATTCCACTAAAGCGATGCGGGCATAACTCCCCCTTGTGGACACACTATTCCAGAATTATTCCTCTGTAGCAATGCTGGTCAATTTCCCCATGTAGACAAACCCTAAGAAATTAGGCTTTGAAAGGCAATGCTTGAAGCACCTTCATTTTAGTAGCACAAACACAGCACTATAGTTAAAAGGCTTTAGGAGATTAAAACAATTACTAGAGCTTTTTTTAAATCTGTCAACTCTAATGCTAATACTTCGATAGCTTTCACAAAGATGTGGGGGGGGTTGTACACAAAGGAAAGGATATAGACTGCAGCTGTCACAAATAGCTTTGTAGCTCTGAAAGGCACAATAACGAATGCATATGTTTATACAATATACAATCTTGTTAAAGAATCACCATAATTCTAATGTAGTTATTAGTCCTTTTTGCTTCCTGGCTGGCTGGTTAAATATAATACATATCTTTGCAGTAAGATTATAGAATTTCCAATATGTACAAGTGCAGTTTGAGATTCTTTTAAGCTCCATCCGTTTGTGTATAGCCCAGTAAAGGCAGCCCGGTAAGAGACATAAAGTGTCTGTGAAAAATACAGCAAAATGAAAGGTAAATGCAACTTTTGTTAGAACATGTAGCTATGCCACTTTTATTAAAAACATCCTTTTATGGAATTGCTATTTCACCACAAAACAGCTCTAAGGAGCAAGTTTCTGTCTGTGACGTCTCAATGCTAAGAGACTGCCTTTGGCTCATGCATTTCTGATCTTCAGCAAGCAGAAATGTATTATGGACAGCAACACATTATTGCGTACATCAAACATTTCCCCAGTGTTCAGCACACAAACTGATCGGTGACGCCAAAATTATGTATTTTTATCACATCCTCTTTTTAGAAATACACCAAGTATTATTTATGTATTCAGCTCTTGCTAAACTGATACTTCAAATATTTATAGACAAGCTGGTGTGGATATTTTAGTGCAGGCAAATGGAAATATATTAGAAATAATTTTAAAAATCCTTCTTACTGAGTCCGTATCTTTTTTTCTTGAGGTCTAACAAGATACATATTTCAAGATGTGTATCTCTCCCTCCACCCCGCAACACTAGCCGTAACCTGACAATGTGTTACCATGAATACATCATACAGAAAAGCAGGAGTCCTTTTAAAAGCATAGCCCATGACCAAGGTACACAGTTATCAAACTGCCTATTTATAGACTAGACAGAGCAACCAAATGTTACCTGCTATCAGGTCTCATTTACAAGCCAGTAGAAACTCTTGCAGCGATGCAGATGCGCCACGGTAAGCACCCTAATGTAACTCCTCTAAGCTGACAGGAGAGAGCTCTCCCATCAACTTAACCCCTGCCCCGCAAGCGTGGTAGCTATGCCAGCCGTAGAAGCTCTCCTGCTGACATAGCGCTGTGCACACCAGTGCTTAGGTTGGTGTAACTTATGTCTCTGGGGGAGGAGCTTTTTCACACCCCTGAGCAACGTAAGTTATACCACAGTAAGTGCTAGTGTACACATAGCCGAATGTGGTATGCCCTGTACCTACCCCCTACACATGAGACTAATCAGCTCCTTGTAGCCTTAGGCTATGTCTACACTGCACTTTTGTCGGTCAGGAGTGTGAAAAAACACACCCTTAACCGACAAAAGTTCTACCGACAAAAAGTGCCAGTGTGGACTGCACTTTGTCGGCAGGAGACCCTCTCCCACCAACAAAGCTACCCCCGCTCGTTGGTATAAAGAGTGTGTCATTCAGACAATCCTATTAAACCCCGAACTCTGAACAATATAATTCAGTCAGAGCAAGACTGATCACTTCACCAGTGGCTTGCTTCTTAGTCTATTGCCCTTGGGTCATATAGAATCTGTGGATAAACGAATAATATTACAAGCCTGGTAAAACTGCTGCAGGTGGATACCTTGTGGCTTCCATGGGTGGTCCCTAAGCACATGCAGTAGCTGTAGCCATGGAGGAGGAGGAGCTTCACAGGAGATGGAAACCTGTGAGCTGGCTACTTCCCTCCCCTGGGGAGCTGGAGCTGTTTCCAGCTGCCTCGTTCTCCCCATCTAGCTACAGGCAGGTCCCTGTGGCAGCCTTTCTTCGTGGCCCTTTTCTTATAGATTCATCAATTCCAAGGCCAGAAGGGACCATTGTGACCATCCAGTCTCACCTCCTGTACAGCACAGGCCATAGAACTTCCCAAAATAATTTCTAGAGCAGATATTTTAGAGAAACATCCAATCGGAGTTTAAAAATGGTCAGCCAGGGACAACCCACCACAAGCCTTTATAAGTGGTTTCAGTGGTTAATTACGCTCACTGTTAGAAAGTTTCACCATCTTTCCAGTCTGAATTTGTCTAACTTGAACTTCTAGCCATTGGGTCGTGTTATACCTGTCTCTGCTAGACTGAAGAGCCCATTATTAAACATTTGTTCCCCGTGAAGGTACTTATAGACTGTAATCAAGATACCCCTTAACCATCTCTTTGTCAAGCTCTTTAGCACACCTGCTGGCTCCATGCAGTTCAGTGCAGGAGGCGGGCGGAAACGGTAGGGCTGGGAGGAGAAGCAGCTGCAAAGTCCTGCAGAGAGAGGGGTAGGCAGCACAACATTAGCTTTCTTCTAGTCTTCTGAAACTTCCCCAGTGCTCCAAGACTTATTGAAAATAAACATTAGTTGTCCAGCAAACTCCTCGGCCAGCTCTTTTAAAATTCTAGGATACAAATTATCTGGGCCTGCTGATTTAAAAATGCCTAACTCTAGTAGCTTCTGTTTAACATCCTCCAGAGATGTTAGCAGAATGGAAAGTGTTATCACTATCATATGGTGTGATTACATCATGTTTCTCCCCGCCAAGTACAGAAAATAAATATGTATTGACCACTTCTGCCTTTTCTGCATTATTATTGATAATTCTACCATTTCCATCTTGTAATGGACTAATACCATTGTCAGGATTCTTTTTGTTTCTAAAACTCCTCCTTATTGTCTAACTCTATTAGCCATAGGTTTCTCCTAGAAACAGCCAGGCTTGTGAAGAGAGCCTAGAATGAGGTTTGGCTGTGTTATTATTTTCATTAATAATAAAGACAGCTGGTTGGGAATTTTTTGACTAAATGCTTTTCCCCTTCAGCAAATGCATATTCATCAAAATTGAAACTTTTCATGCAAAAGGATCTGCTTTGACTAAACTTTCATTGGGAAGGTTTCTCGAATGCAGAATAGAATTTCTGGCCAGAGAGAGAGAGAAAGTAAGATCCCAGAATATCCAACCTTGCTGGTTCAGACACTCACCAGTGATGAGTGAAACCTAGATCTGCCTGATTCAGACCAGGGACTTGAAGCTGGAAGTGAGGGCCCTAACCACCAAGCTATTGGACAGTCTAGGGGTGAGCTCTCTCAGTTTTGCCTGTTGAAGCTGCTCCACTTTGTATAAACAATTAAATATTCTTTGGACCAGAAAGAGACTTTATAGTAGTAGAGACACCAAATAAGGCAAAACAGGGACTTGAACTAGCATCTCTTCCACATCCCACCTGAGTGTTTTAACAACTGGACTCTTGACTCAGGTCATCTCTCCTTTTATTTTTTATTTGCCACCACAAAAAATATATATCAGTTTTCTTCCAATGTGGAATGAAACCAAATTTCAGAACCTTAAATATTTTTGCAAAATAGAGTTCTAGTTTTCCAGCCAACCCTCCTGATAAAGCCAACTCCCCAGAAAGGGGTAAGTTTGACTTTTTACAGTAATTGTAGGTGTCATGTGGAAAAGAGCTGGGACACCAGCTGGCCACAGTGCCCAAAGAAATTTTCTGCACAGTACACCTAACATACGGAAGCATGTTTTCTGAATTTTTTTTAGAAATTAAATTTCATATCTAGCATAAAGTGTATGTAATATATAACCTGCTGTACACTGGCAATAGTCATTAATACTGCTGGGTCTAATGCTATTTGTTGAATAATATATTGGATGAATGTCATCATTCATCAGATAAAATATCTGACAAAAATTAGTTGCAGTATTCAAACCAGTTTTACGCTTGTCAAGTGATATATTCAGCAATACTTTATTAATCAAATATATTATCTGATCAATTATTTTATCCAGTAATCAAAGAGTTCTGTTATTACTTATATGAAATTACCTCAGATCAGAAGGACACACTATAAAAACCAAGAATTTGACATATTCAGGATCTTTAATGAAAAGCAAACCTATTCTTTCTGATACAGTTTGTGTTGCTGGGAAACAGGTAAGTATTAAAGTGAAATAATAACATCTTCTGTTGGACCAACCTCTGTTGGTGAAAGATACTAGCTTTTGAGCCACACAAAGCTCTTCTTCAGGTCTGACCTTTCACCAACAGAAGTTGGTCCAATAAAAGATATCTCACCCACCTTGTCTCTCTAATATTCCGGGACCAACATGGTTACAACAGCACCGCAAACAAGTATAAAAGTGAAATATTGACACTTACAGGGCAAGAACAAACTTCCAAACATAGATTTCTCCCCCTCATTTCCACTCTCCCATTTTGCCCTATATTTCTCCCCCTACATCGCCTCTCTCACTGGTTTCTCCTCCACCTGCCCCACATACCTGATCTTCTCTACTTTCCCTTGGCCCTAACCTCAGACTTTACAACTTTCAAATAAAGCCTCACTGACATGTGTGTCCTGGCTCCATCACAATCTTTGCCATTACAATCTGCTCCACTGATATATTTGCTTTCGTCCTCCAGCTTGCCAGTGCATTCCTTGACTTGAGCATTGTCCTCATCTCTGTTGCCATCTTTTTCACCAAGCTCACCTCCATCACGGACATCAGCTCCACCATTAACATCTTCAGCTCCATCACCATCCTCACTGTCATCCCTACCTCCATCATTCACCTCATCGCTGTCGTTAGCTCCATTGCTATCAGTTCCCTTGCCAGCTCTATCGCCCTCCCTGGTGCTCTCCAGGGCTCTGCCTGGGCTTCTGTCCTGGGCTCTGTTACTGCCATTGAATCTCTGGGCACCATCATTGCTGACCTGGGCAATGCCACAGTCATCAGTTCTTTGGTCAAACCCATCATCTGCCTCTTGGTCACCATCATCCTGGCTTTACTGTCAGCCCCATCAACAGATCTTTTCACCACTACCATCATCAGCTCATTCACCTCCCTTGTCACTTCCATCCTGGGCTCTGTTGCCATCGACTCCCTGATTGTCACTGTTGTCCCAGGCTCTGCTGCCATCATTGGCTCCCTCATCAGAGCTGTCTTGGGACATTCTCGGCTCCACCACGGTCATCAGCTTCCTGGTTATCCCTGTCATTGGCTCTTCACTTCCCTCATCGATTCCGTCCTGGCCTCCATTGCCATCCTCATCACCTCCATCCTGGGTTCTGTCACCTCCCTCCTCAGCCCCACTGCAGTCCTTGTCATCATCATTGGCTCCATCACCATTGTGCACTCTTGTTGCCACCGTTCTGCTCTCCACTGCTATTGCTGGCTCCCTCTCTGTTGCCATCCTAATCTTCACCATCAGCTTCTTGGCCATGGCCATTGTTGGCTTCCTCCCAGTCCTCATCATTGCCCTGGCTCCACTGCCATCATTGGTTCTGATGCCTCCCGCCTGGGTTCCATTGCCATGTCACCACCACTATCCTGGGCTCTGCCACTATCATCAACTCCCAGGTCACTTCTGTCTTGGTCACTTCTGACTTGGACTCCACCCCTGTCCTTGTCATTGCCATCATAGGTTTCCTAGTCACTACCATCATGGGCTCCCTTATCACTATTGTCACTGGTTCTGTCACCTCCCTCATTGCCATCCTCACTGCCATCTAAGCCAACAGACACCACAGTGCACTGATAATTAGAGCTGGGAAAAATTTTTCAAACAGTTCATTTGCCCCAAAAATGTAGTTTTGGTCAATCCAAAACAACTTGTGAATTTGAAAGGCTTTTGGCCATTCACAAAATGGCCAAAGGAGGAGGTGGTGGTAACCTGCTCCCCCTACTCCCACCTCTTATAATGTTTAGCCCAGTGATTAGGACCCTCATCCGGGACACAGAAGACCTAGGTTGAAATTCCTGCTCTGGAACAGACCCAAAAATGGACTTTCAATTCACCAAAAATTCCAAAAAAAATTCAGATTCAGTTCAACCCAAACTAGATCTTTTTAACTGCCACCAAACCAAAAAAATCAGTTATTTGTCTAGCTGTACTGGTAATGTTTATTAATACAGCTGATCTAATACTATTTAGTTGAACAATGTATTTGATGAACGTCATCATTCAAATAAAATATCTGACAAAAATGTTTTGTGTTATTCAACCAGTTTTTTTACTTTTAAATTATATTCCAAAAATAATGTTTTATTCGTCAAATAGCTTTGATAAATTATTCACTAGTCAAAGAGCTCTGTTTATTAAGGTAATTTATGAAAATGATTCAAATGAGCAAGATTCCAAACCAAGGATTTAAAAAACCATAAGAATATGATACATGCAGGATCTTTACAGAAAAGATAAATCTCTAATAGTTTGTTGCTGAGTGACAGATAGGTATTAAAGTGAAATACTGACACCCACAGGACAATAGTTGTACTTAAAAATATCTCCAGTTACAGTTCTATTTGGACTTTGGGAAATTCATTTAAGGCCGAATCCTGCCCTACCCAAATCACCCAATTGGGTCCTGCTTAAATCATGAAACTTGAACTTTCTTAAAGACTTGCAAAAAGATAAAGTTAGATGCTATGCATTTATAAAGTGTTTGCAAAGTTAAAATTACAACCGTTACATTGAAATCAATAGGTGTTGAGGGTTATTTTTAGGAGCAGCATAAAAGAGAAAATTCTAAAAATCCCAATGTTAGCTACCATGAATTATCATGGAATTCTTTCCCCTTCTGTAAGCTACTAAAAAAAAAAAAAAAAAAAACCACACACACACAAAAAAACACACACACCTTCTATCCTTGTAGTTTACACTGACTTTGGTAAATTCATTTAGGGCCTGAAGCCTATGTTATCCAGATCACCCACTGATTTCAGTCTAGTAGAAGAGGACAATTCCCAGCTGGTTAAGCCTATAAAACTGGATAGTTTTGAATAGATTTGAGCAAACTTCTAATGTGTAGGACCTCTTGGCCTTTAACAGTTCACTATGGGATTAAATGAGTAAGAGTCTGCAGGATGTGCAATAGCAAATAGATGAATGCTTGACATATGCAATACATAGAATGTGCAAATTTATTTGGTGTTTTATTCTTTTACTTCGTGAAGAGTGGTAAAGTGAAGAGATTTAATGTGAGCAGACCTAGAACTAGTGTTTCTCTTCATTTCTGATTTTTTTTTTTTTTGCTTGTTTCTTTGTAATTGCCATTATGCTATAAGCCAGAGTTCAGAAAGGATCAAAGAGGATTACTTTAAGGAAGCAGGAATCTCATGTCTCTTCTTCCATAACTAAGCAAAAGGTCAAAAGCTTTCCTATATTCAAGAACACAGGTCAACTTTCTAAAAGTCAAATACCAGCCTGAGCTTTCTGGAAGGGTTTGCAGTTGGATTCAAGTACCAGAATGCTGAGATTCTATAAGGTGATAGTTACTTATTGGCCTGAATCAGCACTCCAAAAAAAGATTCGCACCTGAATACTTAGTTGTGTAGTAATTTCAACATTTCTGTACTCTTCAAAGCTGGCTCTGTACTTGGTATTACCC
Organism: Chrysemys picta bellii; assembly: GCF_011386835.1. Lineage (NCBI taxonomy): Eukaryota > Metazoa > Chordata > Testudines > Emydidae > Chrysemys > Chrysemys picta. The sequence goes on along the minus strand of NC_088792.1, from coordinate 269,174,464 downwards.
CCTTAATTTTAAGTATGAAGTGAAGTCAGTGGGAGTTAAGCATGTTTTTAAGTGCTTTGCTGAGGCCCTGAGTCACCAGGATATTAAAGTATGTGAATAGTCTCATTGCCTAAATTTACACCCATGTGTAAGTGCTTTGCTAATCAGAATCCTAATTTGAGAGCTCAATGATGCCTCGTTAAGTTACTGTCTTTTCTGGGGGGAAATTAATGGAGGATATGGGGCCAAAGCTGGGTCTCAGGAAGTACTCTGGCTCTTAGTGGAAGAATAATGGCTGGATGGGGAGCTACAGGGTGCAATTTTTATGCTCCATGATCATCTCTCTGAAAACCAATGGAGAAGAGGGTTTAGGAGGAAAGATATTGCAATGACTGAACTTATCCTCTGATAAATCTAAATGTTTGAAGATTTTGCTACTTCAAGGGCTGAAGATACTCTGATAATTATAGTAATCCATAATATACTAACGGTGCCTCAGTCCGTAAGTGCCACATTTTACTGCCATGTCCAGAAGAAACACACCTGAAAGGGAAAAGCATTTTGCTGTGTTTTGATCTACAACACATTTTATTTGTAAACATTTGTTACATGTGCCAATAATTTAACTGAACACAAGGTTTTGTACATTTCAATGTATACTATTAACAATGTCATACCAGAAAAAAATCAACTGTATTGCGTTACAGTTGTACTTGAAAACCTTCAGAATACAAACTGTTAGAAACACTGAACAAGAAAAGAAAAAAAGGTTTGAGAACAATGCCAGAGAGAATTTTTGAACTGCTACATGATAGAAACCACAATGAAATCTTCTTAGTTGGCGCCTATATCGCAAGATAAATCCAGCTAAAATACTGCTTAGGTTGACCGAACTATTCTGAAAGCACAAAACAAACCACTTTTTTCTTTAACTTAATAGACTTCTTGGAAGGTAGATGCCTAAAATAAATTTAAAATATTATGAACTTGATTTTCCACAATTAATAAATCATTTGAAGAAAAAAAAATTATATTGTCTTTATTCTTAATAACAATATAAAAAGATTATTTTGGTTTGAATGGAGGTCTTGCCGTTGTTTACACCGCATTTAAAACAAAATGTTGTACTTTGAATAAAGCATCTGGACCATACCCAGTATTACAGTTGCAGTTGAGTTTATGGTATTTTAAGGTCTTTCTTTGGTAGTCACCTATTCAGTAAAATTTCCAAGCCTGTGTGTCTATAGTTAGGTTCCTAAATCCATCTTAAAGCACCTAAATAAGAGCAGCTTGATTTTGAAAAGCTGCCAAGTACTTGCAGATCTTATTGTTAACATTCAGATTTGTAGGTATTTAGCAATTCTGCAAATCAGGCTATTTTTATTTAGAAGCCTAACTTTAGGCATCCAAGCCAATAATAGTGAACAATTAAAAACAAAATTAAAAAAAAAATTAATTTTGAGGTTGCAGATGATAGACTTTTACATGAGCTACCATAATTGTACATATCTGTATATACACAATGTACAGGTGACAGCCGATATAAAGTATGTTGCTAGCTAACCTACGAAAGCTCACTGCAGTATTTTAAATAATGCCTACAATACTGAAAAAGTAAAGCATCACCTTCAGTATAGGTCCCTCCACTGTGTTAGACCGTGGATTAATGTCTCTTCATGTAGGATAATAATTCTCGGACACATCAGACTTTGGTCTGCTTTCTATGCTATTTCCCCCCTTACTAATATCAATAAAGAACATGTAGCATACCTATTTTTTTCTTTTTAATTTCCTTTGAAGGCAATAAGACAACCAGTATCAATTTTAAAATATGAACAATTTGTCCACTTCCAATAAAAAAGTCAACCTTTTTTATTGTAGTGTACACACTAATCAACACATGATGTCAAGCTCTGTAATATGTGCAGAATAAGCAAGTTCAACTGCTATTGGTAAAATATAAAGGGGGAAGAGACAAACGTGAGAAGAGCATTGCACTGATCATGCTGAAGTACTTACAACTTCCAGTTTTCAGCCGGAGAGAAAGCGACACATTCACACTTAATAGGAATGTTAACCAAGTGAGAAATAAGGAAATAATCGAAGATTCCATTCTAATTCAAATCACTGTTCCATCACATTAGGGTGCTTTTTTTATTCCTTTTAAAACATATATCACATCAAATATTTTCTTCTTACCCTCTTATCAAACAAATACAAAAACTGAACATTACTACATTTATCATGTACAATTTCCAGCACTGCACGTTGCACAGGTTCTTGGTCCAATAATTGCTTAAACTGCAGGCAGGTGCTGACAGCGTGGTTCAATTTCATTTTAAAGATAGTATATGAATGAATTCCAGTAAACAAAAAGTCATCAGAAATTTTTAGACACTAATCTTCAAAATATTTTACATGCTTGTTGTTTTCCTAGTGTGCTTAACTGGATACGATGTATTTAAACTGGCAGGAAACCACCTTGCAGAGTTAGTATAAACTAAAATGAAGTAACACTGCACAAATTCCTCCCACCTCTAGGGAGGAAGCCTTCTAAACCTAGAAATGATTAACGTTTATACTGGTCATGAGTAGTTGATGGCTTAAGGAAAATTTAAAAGAATTATTTAAAGAAATACATCTGCCTAAAGATTTTCTGCACTTTTTTTCTGCATTTTTCTTTATTGAGGACACCCACATAAAAACCAAAAGCTTTGTTCTTTTAGTGTTAAGTCTTCTCTGACTGTTTATTCTATTCTGCCATTCAAATTTTTGGTTTGTGACACTCTTTTCTACAGCAACATTACAAACATAAACAAACAGCTTCCGGTGAGGAATAAGTGACAGAAGGAAAGACAAGGTGGGTGAGGTAATATCTTTTATTGGAGCAACTTTTGTTGGTGAGACACACAAGCTTTCAAGCTTACACAGTGCTCTTCTTCAGGTCTATTCTGTGTAAGCTCAAACCCTTGTGTCTCTCACCAACAGAAGTTGTTCCAATAAAAGATATTACCTCACCCACCTTGTCTCTCTAATATCCTGGGACCAACAAGACCCCAACAACACTGCATATGAGAGAAGCAAACATGCTTAAGGCGCAAAGATCCTAGTTTTATGTAAGTGCTCCAATAAAACAATGGACAAGAGAAATACACTATTATATATGTAAACAGCTTTCTAGGAACAGAGGGAACCAAATTAATCCCTGGTGCAATTCCATTGCTCTCCATGAAGTTACACCAAGGATGAAATTGACCCAATCTTTTTCCAAGATTTCCTAGAGGCATCAGCAGAATTTTATGTCTTCAAAACTTAAGACCTCATAGAAAGTGTCAATTCATTATTGTTATGTTGATTTACCAAACCAAACCTTCATTATCATCAGGCTGATCTATATAATATACAGACATTGGCAACAATTCTTAATGCCCCATAATACCACCTTGATAAAGGATTTTTACTATTTGAACACTACTGAGCCTTTCCAGAGCCAAATTTCTTACCTATAAACAGAATTCAGTAATAAAATACAAAACTAAACAGGATTTATATGTCTGAGCAACGAACATATAAAATTACTATTGCAATTTTGTGGTGACAGCATAGAAATTTAACAATAATCAGAAAGCCTAAAAAGGGTGTGTTTAGAATTATAAAAGAAATAGCGATTATCTCAAGATACAAATATAGTGCTGATAGCGTAAGATCTTTCTGTTGCAGCCAACGAATAACAAGTTGTATACAGTGTGTTTCCCCAGTACTGCAACACAACACACTTAAAAACACTACTTTAATATGGGTAATGCTGCAGCAGCAAAACACTTCTTAGTGGTCTGCAGTATAAATTAATCGTAATAGACAAAGAAAAAAGGCATTAAGTGAGCAGTGCACGGTGAAACCAAACTATTTGATTTGTTCTTTAAGTACGTTTGCAATAAGAACTGGGGACGGGGATTGTCCATTCCATTCGGATAACATGCCTTCTTTGAACATTAGATTCTTGGCAGGAAGTGGAACACCTATGTCTGCAGAAGTAGGTTGTGAAAACAAACTTGAACTGGTGTCAGAGAGCAGATCCAGTGTTGAAATACCTGCCTAAAGACAAAGGGAAAAATACTATGTTTTTAAATAGGAACAAAGGACCAACAAGGGTGCTTTAGTACTAACTGGAGTTCTATTGACTCATTTAAGCCACACATCTGGCGGGTCTATGAATGCTACTTTCAGCCACTGAAGTTTTGAATTTTTATATAGGTAAATGCATGCGCCACTGAATGGGTCAGGAGTTACTTGACTCTTCTGCTATGTCTACATACAAACTCTCTTGGGTCCAAAAAGGCTTCTGGAAAAATCCAAAGTGGAATTAAAAAAAACCTCAACCAGAATTCCATTTACTAGTAAATAACTAGCCACTGAAAACATAGCTGAAGCTGGTGTTTGCCCCAGTGTCAGAGTACAATAATCTTTACAAAATTGTGCTCCCTTCCCAACTTGCATGAAACTTACCTTCAGGCCCATGTGAGCCATCTGACCTGCAAGGAAACATAAGAAAGTCCAAGGAACTGTACTTCTTGGGATTTCTGTATGTTGTTCCTCTGCAAGGCAGACTCTTTCTATTAGTCTCCTACTCTTATCCTTAGGCTCTCTTTTTTTCCCCAGACTGCCATCTACATTGGGAATACCCTCAAAAGAAAGATGATCACCCTCTCTCATTCAAACACCTCTAAACCATTTAGTAATGCTGCTCCATTTCATTAAAATCACTGTGTCTCATCAATCAAGTCATTCTAAGATAGAACTGTCCTTTGTCAGTTTTGCGCCCTTTTACCTGATTTGTATTGGCTATTTAAGACTATACACTCATCAGAGCAGGAACCACGTCATCCTTGATATCTTGTACAAGAAACACATTGTTGGCACTTAAACAACAATGCATGTGTAGATATATTTATTTCTCTCATTCTGGTTAGCGTGAAGAAGTGGTTAGCGTGTGTGTGTGTGTGTGTGGTCACTTCCAGTTTTTCATTCCTGGAATCCTTACCCAAAAGTATTTCATCACCAAATTCTCTAGCAGACCCCCACATGTCTTTCAGGGTACGTCCAGACTACCCGCCGTATCGGCGGGCAGCGATCGATTTATCGGGGATCGATATATTGCGTCTCGTTAAGATGCGATATATCGCTCCTCGAACGCGCTCCCCGTCGACTCCGGAACTCCACCGGAGCGAGCGGCGGTAGCGGAGTCGACGGGGGAGCCGCGGCCGTCAATCCCACGCCGTGAGGACAGGAGGTAAGTCGGAATAAGATGTGTCAACTTCAGCTATGGTATTCCTGTAGCTGAAGTTGCGTATCTTACATCAACACCCCCCCCCCCCAGTGTAGACCAGGTCTCATTATGTATTATAACTTTATATGATTTCACATGCAATGTATTTTATAAATACAAAATCATTTGTACTTTACATGCCAGATATGTGGATCATTCCACCGATTTCTGATTACACCACTAGATAATCTCCATAATTTAGTACCCCCTTCTAAAAACACACGAAAGCTTATGCCCAAATAAATCTGTTAGTCTTTAAGGTGCCACCAGACTCCTTGTTGTTTTTGTAGATACAGACTAACACGGCTACCCCCTGATACTTACCCCATTCTAGTTCTTGCTAGTTTCCAGTGCTCCTTGCATTTGGATACAAAATTTAGAATGTTAAGATCCTTCATGTTTGGTCTTCGAATTTTATCTTCTGCAATGCTATGTATGTTGGAATTACATCACAGGGCATTTGAATTAAGCAAAAAGCTTCTTCTCTAATGAGTTTAAAGCAGGGCTTGTGTAGGAGTTCAATACTTCTTCAGTCTAAGAAACAGGTATCTAATCCAAATAGGCTTTCTTCACAAAAGGAATTTCAGTGCTCTGAAAATCAAACTCTCCCTTGTCCATCAGCACATTAAGTCAGTTCACTGGTATCAATCTTCTCATATGTGCTACAAGTTCCCAAAGGACCTCAAAGACCACTTGCACTGCTGCCATCTGTGTCGGACTGAGGCTAATTTAATGCACCTAGTTGGAACTACTGTTTGACGCTCCAGGAGGAATCTGCTTCAAGTAGAAATGAAGATTACTTACTTGAGTTTCCTTGGAGTTCTTTCAGGTTGCCTACAATGGCACATGGCCCATCTACGACAGCTACTAGCAAATATCTCCAACAGCTGGAGACAACTTTAGATGGGAAGTGCTCTGAGTTACTACAGTGAATTCTTTCCAGGTATCTGGCTGGTGGGTCTCATTGACGTGCTCTGAGCCTAACTGATCACCATATTAGGAATCAGGAAGGAATTTTCCCCCAGGTCAGACTGACAGAGACCCTAAGGGTGGGGGGCTGCCTTCTGCAGCATGGGGCACAGGTCACTTGCTCGTTTGAACTAGAGTAAATGATGGATTCTCTGTATCTTTAAATCATGATTTGAGGAATTCAGTAACTCAGTCAGAGGTTATGAATCTATTACAGGAATGGGTGGATGAGGTTCTGTGGCCTGCAATGTGCAGGTCAGACTAGATGATCACGATGGTCCCTTCTGACCTTAAAGCCTAGGAGTCTGTGAGATGATTCTGCAGATCCGCATTTATGGATAATGCGCCAACCAGTGCAGCCTAACAGTAGAACCTTCTCCAAGCAGTGCCTGTTAGAGCACACGCGCCCTCTCCTCACCTTTGAATGTTCTGAGGGCGAGGCTATAAATGGGGGCACTGGCACTTTACTGCCTTAGTTCTTTCTATCGCTGACCCAGAGAAACCAGGATAGGACTCTGAGAAATAGTGTGCGGGATGTGTGAATATGCAGAGTCATCTTGAAGAACTCTGGTTATTAGTAAGTAACCTTAATTTCTCCTTCGAGTGGCTCTGCATAGTCCCACTTATGGATAGTTTGGCAAGCGATGCTATAAACTCAGGAGGAGGGAACAGAATCCTAATTAAATAACGACTGAAACACTGCTCTACCAAATCTAGCATCCTCTCTTGAAGCCAAATCCAAGGCATAATGTTTAGTAAACGTACGCACTGACTTCCAAGTAGCAGCCTTGCAGATTTCTCCAATAGGAACATGTTTAAGACAAGCCCTGGAACCCTTACAGGAGTGCAAAGTGTCATCAGTCTTGTCTGAGAACAAGGTCCAGCCATCAAAGAGCAAATTGATTTAACTAGCTTTGTCATTTTTGTGTAGTTCCTCTTTTTGAAGTTAAATGCTATTGTGGAGGTTTCTTTAGCATTTTCCCCCCCTAGCAGGATGTTAAATTTAATTACATTATGATCGCTAATACTGAGTGCTTCAGCCATATTCATCTTTTGGATCAGATCCCATGCTCCTGTACTTGTCTAAATCAAGAATTGCCTCTCCCCTTGCAGATTCCAGGACAAAAGCTGCTCCAAGCAGCAGTCATTTATGGTGTCTAGAAATTTTCTTTGCATCCCTTCCTGAGGTGACATATAGACAGTCAATATAAGGATATCTGAAATCCCCCATTATTATTGTGGTTTTTGCCTCTTCACTGTCACCATCCTGGTCACATGATCGGTAGTGTATCAGTGCTATACTCTTATTGTTCAAGCACAGAATTTCTATCCATAGAGATTCTATGGTGCAGTTTGATTCATTTAAGATTTTTACTATATTTGACTCTGCTTTCTCTCACATATAGTGCCACTCCCTCACCAGCGTGACCTACTCAGTCATTCCTATATATTCCTATACCATGGTATAATGGTGTCTCATTGATTATCCTCATTCCTCCAAGTTTCCATGTTGCCTATTATATCCATCGCCTCATTTAATGCCAGGCACTGTAGTTCACCCATCTCAGTATTTAGACTTCGAGGATTTATATATAAGCACTTCTTACATTTTGTCAATATTCGGTTGCTTACCTTCATGTGTTCTATTTCAATGGGACTCTTACTTTTTATTGTTCCTCACTAGTTCCTACATCCACTTTACCAACGTCTTTCCTATCCTCTTTACTAGGATATAGAGTTTCCCCTTTAATAAATTTATCTCTAAGGGATGTCTCCTCCCCAAATCATGTGCTCCTGTGCACCTGTCAGTTTTCCCCCAGCCCTTAGTTAAAAAAAAAAAAAAAAAAAAAACACCCTAAACTTCTACAACCTTTTTAATTTTACATGACAGCAATCTGCTTCCATCTGGGTTTAGGTGGAGCCCATCCTTCTTGTATAGACTCTTCCTTTCCCCCAAAGTTCCCTAGTTTCTAATAAAGTGGTTTATTAAACTTAAAACTGCCCTCACTACACCATTGTCTTCATCCATGCATTGAGACCCTGTAGTTGTGCCTGTATTTCCAGCCCTGAGCATGGAACTGGAAGGATTTCAGAGAATGCTACCATGGAGGTCCTGGACTTTAATTTCTTACCTAGCAGTCTAAATTTGGCTTCCAAAACTTCTCTCCTATCTTTCCCTTTGTCAATGGTACCTATGTATATCACAGCCACTGGCTCCTCCCCAGTACCACACATAAGTCTGTCTAGAATCATGTGGTTCTCCCAGTCATCACAAACCTAACTATCTATATTTTTAATAATTGAATTGCTATTACCTGGCTGGTCCTAGTAACTCAGGATCTCTCCTTAGGAGGGGTGTCCTCAGTGCAAGAGGATACCAGGACATTCCTTCCAGATGATGTCATAACTAAGGGATTGTTTCCCTTGGCTCCAGCTTGATGTTCTCCTCCACTCAGATTTTCATCCTCCTCAACAGCACAAAGGCTGTCAGATTGGGGGTGGGACTGTTCTACTGTGTCCTGAAAGTCTCCTCTGTGTACTTCCATCTCCCTTGGCTCTTCTAGTTCTGCCACTCTGGCCTCAAGCGTCTCTACAGTGCTCCTGAGGCCCATGAACTGCTTGCACTGCACACACAAAAACGCCACTTGCCCACAGGCAGATATTTGTACATGATGCATTCAGTGCAATAAACTGGATCGCCTCCACTGTGCTGCTGGATTTCTGCCTGCATTATATTTACTCTTGCAGGGCTTTTGTTTTTTGGGGGTGGAAGGGAAGGGAGAATTGGCCTAAATTTAGAGTAGGTTTGTTACATGTAGACGCCTCTTATACTCCCTCTCTAAACTCCCGTTTGCTGCTCCTATTCACTAAGTCCTCTGGTCATTTAGGAGCTGGCTTTTGAAACCTCTGTTCTCCCTGAGATGATCTCCTCTGATCATCTGATAACTCTTGCACAAGTCATTTTCTCCCCAGATGAAATTGGTAATAGGCATGACTGCCAGGTAATTAGTCACCCTAATCACTAAAACAAAAAAACAAAAACAAAACCTGACCTTTCCCTCCCTCTCTATTATCTAGAGTCAAAGAGGATTAACCAGACCTGAATCTATTACTGGCTGCTGCAACCAGCAAAGAATTTGACACAGGTGAGTATGAAAATATGAACACGCCTCATGTAGTATTTCAGAGAATTTGTCAGTTTTCTTAAAGATAAGCTGACAAGAAGTAGGGGTAACCCAAACTCCTTTAGCAGGCTGCAAGAAACCTTCCAACATAGGTAAAAACATCCTATTCCTAGAAGGACCACCAAGAACATCAAATACTGGATGTGACACCACTTCCACAGCAACTGAAGGCAAATTCAAAGTAGATTCCATACGATATACTAATTCATAGACTAGTAAAGCACCCTCAGAAGGAGAAGACACAGAAGCAAAACCCACATGCTCATCAGTTGAAAAATTAGGTTCAAATTCTTTACCCACCTAATCATGCTCAAAAAAAGAGGAAGTAACTCCTCATTCTCTTACTCAGAAAGTGTCAGGCACCACCATGTGAGCTGCAGAGAGATCCGGTGGAATCAGATCCAAAGATTCCCCAGAAGACAGATCCTTATTAGTTGGAATATCACTACTTCATCCATACGGAGGATGACTCAAGAACTCTTGCAGCACAGCCCAATAAGTCCTGTCAGCCTCTCCAATAATTGGGACCTGGGAACATATACATAGGATGAGGCAGCAGAAACTGTCCAAGAGGTTGAGGGAATCCATACTTAGGTGGCATGAATATGGACAATTCAGATCTTTTAACTCTCCCTCTATCCTCTTCTAACCATGGATCCAACCTCTATTCCACTACTGATCTCACCAGAGATAGCAACGGCACCGGAGGATGCTTAAAAGCTGAGAAGGATCTGTTTGGCGATCCTCAAGAAGTCTTAGGAGGGAGAGGCAAAGATGGCTCTGTGAAAAGACTCACAATATCTTCCATTTTACACCTTTTTTCAGGTGAAAGGGATTTAGCTCTCGGAACCAATGAAGGCTTCCTCCTTCTCGCTCTGAGCAATCTCTCACTTGGATCCAACGAACAGTCAGATGTCATAATGAGAACATGCCAGCACAATAATAGTCTTCTTCCGATCAGACATTGACACCAGAGTTAATTCAGGCAATGGTGCTGGTCTGACAGGCTTAAGGATCATCAGCTCTGGAGAGGGGCTCAACTCTGTAATCCTGAAACGTGAAGCCAAATGCAGAACAGGCTTAGGTCTCAGAGACTGAACCGCAGAAAATACATCCAAATGAGACGGAACCAATAAATCTGATCCACAACATTTGGCACTGCTGACAGTGACTGACTTCTCCTTCCCTTTTTAATTTGGAACAGACAGCTTAATCATAGGGGCCTTAGCTGTCAATTGAACAGACAGGGCCTTCAACACTCTAGTAGCTTTAACAGGAGGATCGGATGAGATGGTAACAGGAGCCAGAACCGACAGACTTGGGTCTTTTAGGCATCTTATGCCTTACTAAAAGAGGCAGTTGGAGATGAAACAGACCTATTAGCCTTTGGATTAGACGATCTCCCAGAGCCTGATAATTTAGCAGCAAGTGGTTCCTTAAGCAGGAACACCTGCAATCTATGATGCCTCTCCTTACATGCCCTGACTGAGAAAGTCTGACAAACAGAGGACGCAGAAGGAGAATGGCTTTCTAAGAGACACTTAGGGCAGTGGTTCTCAACCAGGGATCTGGGGCCCCCTGGGGGGGCCATGAGTAGGTTTCAGGGGTCCATCAAGCAGGGCCAGTGTTAGACCTGCTGGGCCCAAGGCAGAAAGCCAAAGCCCGACTGCATGGGGCTGATGCCCAGGGTCCTGAGCTCTGCCACCTGGGGCTGAAGCCAAAGTTTAAGCATCATAGCTTTGTGGGGGCCGCTGTGACATGGGACCCCAGGCAATTGCCCTGCTTGCTACCCCCTAATGCCAGCTCTGGCTTTTATATGCAGAGAACCAGTTGTTGTGGCATAGGTGGGCTGTGGAGCAGGAGCAGCGGAAGCGCCCTTAAAGTGGAGGGGCCTCAGCGCCAAAACCGTGGCCCCGTCCCCTCCCCACCCAACCCCTTCTCCCTGAGCCTCCAACGCTTCTCCCCGACCCTCCACACTACCTCTTCCCCCAAAGCCCCGCTCCCGTGGTTCCTCTTCCCCATCCAAGACCCCACCCCCCGTTTTCTCCTCTTCATCCCCCCTCTCCCGTCCCTCGCCCTTACAGCCAGTAAAAAGTGGGGGGGTCATGGCCCCCCTGTTCCAGCGCCCCTACCGTGAAGTTTTTATAGCATTTGGGGCAGGGGGCACGCTCAGAAAGAAAAAGGTTCAGAATCCCTGACTTAGGGTATGTCTACACAGCCTGCAGCCGCAAGTGTCCCAGCCCAGGTTGATAGACTTGGGCTAGCACGGCTTGTGCTAGCACTCTAAAAATAGCTGTATAGACAGTGCTTTTTACAAACTACAAACACTAACTGTATAAGCTACCACCAACGATTATCTAAGGCACTAGAATAGGAGGGAAAAAACCTGATCCAAAGGACCGGAGCAGTTCATTTCTATCTGGCATAAGTAGCTGGAAGGAACTCAGACAGTAGTGTGCCCACCGCCCCCTTATTTCACCCCACCCTCTGAATGTTCAAAGATGCTGAGGGGAGGGATAGGAGGAGGCACAGATGTGCTTTAACAGGCACTGTTTGGAGACGATTCTACCATTAGGCTGCACAACTCAACACATTACCCATAAGTGGGAATATGCAGGGCCACTTCAAAAAGTGAGCGTAGTGGTTTCCTTCATAGTTTCACACCTTGTCCAAGTTATTATTAGAAAGAGAGGACAAAATAGCATCTGGACTATGACAACCCAGAATGCTTCTTAGCAACAGCTATTGCCAAAACAGGGAGACATTGTACCACACTTATGGTGCTGTATAAAATAGTTATTAGTCTCAGAAATTATAGGAAAGGGCAAAGCCATCATTAAAAGCTGTCTCAGAGGCCCAGTGTCAGAGCAAACCAGGACAAAAATAATTTGAGAACAGCGGTCCCACAACATATAATTTGACATTGTCTGAGACAGACACACATACTGAATTCACAATATTACGGGAGGTGGTTTCCTTTTTATAAGTGGCATGATCAGCTTTAATGGCCTGGGCACAAGTAACAAATCTGGTTATGTATCAGAGGGGTAGCCGTGTTAGTCTGAATCTGTAAAAAGCAACAGAGGGTCCTGTGGCACCTTTAAGACTAACAGAAGTATTGGGAGCATAAGCTTTCGTGGGTAAGAACCTCACTTCTTCAGATGCAAATCTGGTTATGTTATCCCCCAAAAGACCTAATCTTATTAAGATAGGTGGGCCTGTGGGGAACAAGTGGTACTGTAGTGAGGGGGGAAGGCCTCCCTCCCAAATGGACGGAGGGATGGCTGCGACTGCTCCCTGGTGGGCAGAGCCGGGGCACCCACACCCACCAGGCTGGAAGTAGAGGGGCAGGACAGGAACCGGAAGTATAAAAGGCAGGCCCTCCAGCTCAGTTGAAGAGGAGCTGCCAGAGAAGAAGGACATCTCTCCTCCGCTGCTGGAGTTCAGACTTGACAACAACTGCTGTAGCATCCGAGATCTGGACGGACTGCCAGAGCTGCGGGTCACCGGAGACACCAAGGAATTGCTGGGGCTGCCGTTAACTGTTTATCCCAGCGAGATGGACGATGACCCCCAGGACCCAGAAGTGTAGGAAGTAACGCAGGGGAGCCAAATATTGTTCGGTTGTGTTTCTGACTGACAGCTGGCCAGCGTGTTGCAACCAGATTTCCCCACTGACCTAGTGGCAGACCACTCCGCCACTGTTAGGGCCCTGGGCTGGGACACGGTGCAGTCGGGTGGGCCTGCATCTCCCTACCCCTGCCACCCTACTCCTGGGGTGGCAGCCTCCCCACCATAGGCCAAGAGGCCTGCATTCGTTGGCAGTCCACTAGAGCCAGGACCCCCGACTGTTTGCTGCCCCGCCCTGATTGCGCTTATTGCTCTGTCATGAATACAGACCAGAGCCTCCTGACTTTGCTGCCCTGTCCTGTCTGAGGGCCTGGGCTCCCAGACTTTGCTGCCCCACCCTGTTTGAGGGCCTGGACTAATAGACTCGTTACTGCTCTGTCCTGAACACAGGCCAGAGCCTCCTGACTTCACTGTCCTGCCCTGTCTGAGGGCCTGGGCTCCTAGACTTGCTGTTTGAAGGTCTGAGCTAATAGACTCGTTACTGCTCTGTCCTGAATTCCGGCCAGCAAAGAGTTTTACCCATTTTCTCTTTAACATTAACTCATCACTTCATTGTTTACATGAAGAAACACACCAGACTTCTTCAACTAATAAAACTAGAATTTAACAGCATGTTTCATCTGTCACTCAGACTTGGCTAAATTTAGGACAAGAGATTTCATTACTAAACAATGACAGTTTTAAATAAAAATATTTCTCTTAAAAGGGATATGGTCAACTTGATGTTTAGAAGATTAGTATGTAGTACCTGAGGGTACACTTGCCTAGAATCCCTTAATAATATTTAGGATGTTATAATCCTCTCTCTCTTTCTCTCTCTCTCCTTTTGCTTTGAAATCCCTTACAAACAGGGGAAACTGATTATACATGGAGTGGTGACAACATACCAAGTAAAAAACCAAACAATGGTATCTTTCCCCTCTTATTTCAATAAAATTTCAGAAAATAATGAGATTTTTAATATGACAATGTCCTTAATAGCTCTACCATTAAAAAGTGAATAAGCCACAAACTTCTACACAACATTTAACAAAAAAGCCAAAACCAAAAGACAGACCATGCAGAAGTTCCTACATTTTGATTTTTTTTCCTTACCTGGAATGAATAAACAAAGTTAAGAACCTGTAGGGACAGCTTTCTACTGGAATGCAAGAGTTTTTGAAGGCTGTCAAAATGAAAAAAGGAAAAGCTGTAAAACATAGCATGTGTCTAAAAAAGTGCACGTGTCAATGCATATTGATAGTGTAGTGGACTAGAATACCAGGCTCATGATCTTAAGAGCAGCTCTAGAGGTTCTTAACACCACTTGTTAAAATAAAACAGAAAATGTAATACTATCATTGTATAAGAGGTAAATTGCTAACTAAACTCCTACCTGCCACTCCCTGCTTTTTATAACTGCCTGGGTTTTGTTCCATTCAACAAGTGAATATCCAATTTCCTGAAGTTATTTACGTTTGTTACTATGACACAAAGGTGTGGTTGAAAGTTTTACTCAATATTTATAATGTACATGAAGCATGAATAATATATTAAACTTCATTCTTGCTTCTTATGCTAGACCGTTCTAGAAAGGCATGATATACAGTGGTAAGTTACTTCTTAAAATGCAACACAGCAAAGGCTCCAATAAAGGTGACAAGCAAACTATTTACCTGTAAGAGCCTCACTGCAGAGGCCTATTAGGGCCACATCTTCAAATGGCTGTAACACAGCCTCTAAAATTGTGCCCCTAAATCAGACAGTTTTTGCCAAAGAATACATGAACTATAATGAAAAGCCACCTTCAAAAGGAGGAATAAAGATCAGTGGCCATCACTTAAGTCCATAAGTGCATAAGAATTGCCTTCCCAAAATCAAATGCAGTAAAGCGACTACATTATTAGCTCTTACGGAATTTGAGTTTTGCTAGTATTTTGATGATGAGAGGAAAGCTTGTGTAAAGGCTCTCTATGGCTACTTCTCTCTGCCCTGTCCCTCTACAAAGGACTGTATTTATCCACACATAGAGAAGCCACCATTAATTTGAGAAATATAATCTAATCGAAGGTGCTGCGTTTCAGTAAAACAGTTGCAATTAAAATGGTCTGTCAGAGACCTCATTGAACAAGAGATGAAACAAATTACCATCAGAAATCCAATTTCTTATAGTCTCCAAACTAAAATAAAATTCCTTTAAAAAAACATTCTGCTATATTAATCAATTGCAATGTGAAGTTTAATCTACAATAAAGATAAATTGCAAGGCAAGATTTTAATTAGCCTAATCTCTGCTCACACACGATACATTATTGTATGATGCCCACGCTGACAATAGCAGCCAAAGATTCCTAGGACTTGAGCTATAATTAATGAGCTATGGGAATGTATATTATAGCAAGTATCTTGGAACCTAAAAGTGACTTCTACAATGTAATAACATGATCTAGTACTACAGTTTCAACTTTAATTTACTGCATTTCCAAAGCACAGATAAGTTCTGCACACAATGGCTGTGGCAAAAGAAACCTCACCTTTCTTTTCTACATAGTCCATGGGTAGCAATTTTTCTGCAGACTTTCCGGTTTAATTCAGAGCTAAAGAGTGGAATTCCAAAGCATAATTCCAGGGGAACCCATTCCAGTTCTGTTGTGGGTACTGCAAGATGTAAACAAGAGACTGAAAAGTTTACTGAAGAGAACAGCAAACTGAAAGTCACTAGCTAAACTGTACCAAAAGGTTCCTATCTCCCATTCTTTCTAAAACTTACACAATATTTACAGGATAGAACATTTGAAACAATTCTGAGCAAAAAAAAGATTATTTAAGAGGTCTGTATTAAAACACATTAACAGTGTTGCATTATCTATATATCAATGTGTCAAATACATTAACTTTTTTTTGTTAATGTGTACTATTTGCTTAAAAGACAGCACTAGAGGAGATGTTAGGCAATGCTTGTATTGTGTGTTTAGATACTTTAATACTAGATTTCTGACTGGACAAAAAAAATCTAAGGGAGATTTTATCTTCCAGTAAATAATATAGGTCATTTGTAAGATCTTACCTTCAGGGCTTTGCTTAGCTGCAGAATCCACAGATGTGTCTTCAATAACAATTTCAAATGATTCCGTGCTCCCATTTACATCAGATCCTGATGCCAATTCAAGCTCACCTAAATTTAAGATATTTAGTTGAACATTAGCTTAGTTACCTCCTGATGTATAGAATATACAAATTTTGCTCATATGTGATGTACTGATAATGAACCCAAAGTACCTCAAACTATTTACCTAAGGACAGTAATCCAGATGCATGGCATAAAGGAATAAAGAAAAACACAAGGATCTTATTTGGATCTGGTTTGGCACTAAAATAAATAAAGGAAACTACGGTAGGGATCTCCATCACTTCTACTTAAATACACAATTTTGTTTTCAAAATAAAACATTAAAGAGTTGATGTTTTAAGAGAAGATTTTGTTTTGTACTGATTTCTACATTCTACACAATAAATTTATACACCTTGTTTTTTGTTTAAAAGATGGCACATGAATTTAAAGACATTGACCACCAAAGACAAATAGTCTTCACTGCTGACTAACCTTTTCCATCAGAAGCATCACTGAGCTTTCTGTTTGTGTGTCGACTGGAAGGATTCAACATGGTAACATATCCACAAAAATGCTGCAAATCCACTTTATCACTTAATATTCTCAATGCTTTATGAACGCCCATATTCACACGAGAGAAGTCTAGCAAAGAGAAAAAGTACACAAGTTTGCCTTTGCTTCACTGCAAGAAGGTAGTAGCGCAACCAGAGCACCACTATAGTTAATATCCAGGAAGTCAGGGGTAGACTACTGATGGCGGTTCATTTAGGCATTTGGAGATTTCCCTTCCTTCTGTAGCTCCTAGGTTCAGATATCATGATGGTGGGTATGCTATGGGAAATTAGGTAAATGGATACCTCTTTCTTCCCCATTCCAAAAACAACATAGTACCTTAAGATACAGTGGCAACGAGGGATGAGAGGATGCAAGAATTAGTGGGAGCCATTTTCCACACACACACCCTTCAGCTAGATGGCAGAGTACAGCAATTTCAATGCTGGGCCTCACTGATGTCCATCTCTTCCACTAAGCTGCAATCTGGATCTTCCACAGTACTTTGGCCCAGAGTTTATGTGAGGTACTGTACATTATGAATCACAAGATAATACTGCAGTGCTCCCAGGTTTTGAGTCTGGTCACGGAGGAACTACTGGGTTTTGACATCCAGCTGTTGATGCCAGAATGAGGGGGGGGGGGGGGGGAGAGTGAGAAAGACCCTTCTGGCTTTCAGCTCAAAACTTTTGACCTGAGGATCAAGGTGAAAGGATGTGGGCCACTTTGCCAAAAACCAACAGGAGGAGAAGTGAATGTAGAAAATAGCTCATTGTAAACATAAACAAATAAACTGGATTTAGACTCAGATCAGGAAACTAATGGATAAGGTTTATGTTGGTTTGTATTTTGTCCAGCACCAATTTACAGTTTCAGGTGTTAAATCTCATACTTTGTACAGAGAGAGCTCAGCTTGGAAGTACAGCAGAACCTCATAGTTACGGACACCTTGGGAATGGAGGTTGTCCGTAACGCTGAACAAGATGTTAAGGACTTCAGCCACTGGGAGGGGTGGGGGATTGGGGCTGCAGCCTTAGGGGTGTGTGTCAAAGCTTCTGACCCTCAGGAGCACCAGGATTCAGGGCTTCTGCCCCAGGAGGGACACCAGGGCTTCAGCCCCATAGCTCTGTTCCTGGCTTCTGTCTGCAGGGGGGGGGGGAAGGGGTGATTGGGCTCAAACCAGCACTTCCCTGTGGGGCTGAAATCCCGAGCCCCAGCACCTCCCACAGGGCAGAAGCTGGGTACTGTGTTGTGGGACTGAAGTCCTGAGACCCAGAGCTAGAGCCCCAAGGCAGTAAAGTATTTGCGGTCTGTCTGACTACTGCAGGTTCCACAGGGTATCCGGTTGACCGGAAAGTAAATAATTCTGGTGTTTGTATCTTTGAGGTTCTACTGTACATGACCATCATCTTCCTCTCCACCCCCTTTTATCTTCAAAATGATTGACTAAAATAAGTTTAAGAAGCACGTCACAATCAGTAAATTTCTGCTTCACTAAAAGCAAATTGTGCTTGTGCAGACCTTGAAAGTGAAGATTAGGAAATTTAAAAGGGACATCATTAACTTGGAGCTTTTTAAAAAACAAAACAAAAAAAATACCTGTGTTCCATTTTTTATTTTCTGTTTTACAGTTATGCCCCAGAGTAATAGTCAAGATAGTTTAGCTGAATGCACAATTAGGAGCTCACCAACTGCCTAGATGTTTTCATCAGGCAGTGTTTCATCTGGCATCACAGCAGTGATGAGTCTTGTGGAGAATAAGGTAGATTTAAAAGTTTTTTCAATAAACTTGCATGCGACACAAAGAGCAGCAAGGAGGTGCATGTACAAGCAATGATGGGCAATAAAAGCTGGTGTCGTCCCAGTAAGTTTATGCAGGGAAAGAAAGAGGGACAGTAAATTAATTGGAAGTTGGGGTAATGGTCACACTAAGACTATCTTCCTCTACATTTACAGCAGCACCCTGTGGACACTATGTAAGGATCCCTTCAATTTTCTCTTCCAACTTTAATCAATAGCTAGTAACACTGTAATCCTCTGCTATTAGAAAGTGGGCATTAATATATTTAGTTTAGCCTCGCCATACAAGGTAATTGTACAATAGCACTGAAGTCTTTGTTGCAGAATTCACATTAAAGACAGTTACCTCCTTGCTGTTCTGCTTCCTCAAATGGGAAAGGAATATGCATAGTTTCCCCCATTCCGTGCATGCCATGTCCCTGAACACCAAGAAATTAAAATCAGGGAAAGAAATCCATATATACTACTAGAGCTTGCATTGATTTCTTAGTTCAATTTGTTCTCTTCTGTTTAAGAAAGGCCAAATTGGTAACGCTAATGTAACAAACAAGTAGATCAGATAAGACGTTTATATATTGAAGATTGTGGTTAGTAATTTTAAACCAATATTGATGTAAGCAACTCAGAGTTAAAATGTAGTAAAAGAGGAACAGTTAGCTTTGTGTTTTACTAATCATAACTACAAAGTTTAGCGTCATTGTCAGTTTCAAAATGGCATCACAGCATGGAGACCCTCATCCATAGAAATGCTCAAGTAAGTGCTTTTCTTTTTCACTGAGGCTCTTACAGGTGAAGCATTTGGTGGTATATACAATATGAAAGTTATTTAATATAATCCTAAACGCTCGCTTATTTGAATTATTACTTTTTCTTTCAGTTGTTTTTCTATATCTCAAAGATTTTAGCTAAACCAGTGAAAGACAAAAAAGGATTCATACACGTCATACTATGGTATTTATTTTACTAAAACGTTAAAGATAGATATACCTATATTTTTTTTAAAAACCCAATGTAGTAGTTAATGTCAGTAATTTCATTAAAGAACCCTTCATTTCAGATGTTTATGAAGAGCCATAGAAATGCTCTTCACACCAAAAGCAAGAGTGAATTATGTTTAGCTGTTTTTGATTTAGATACAAGACCTAAGTACCAAAGTAGTCTCTCAAGAGGTGTTTTTCTTAGATGAGAACATTTTCAAACAGAACTACCTCTCATCACACACCATCTTGGCCTATAATCCTTAGTATTTTCCTTCACCTTGAAACTGCCTTCTCACATCTCTTACACCTGTGAATCTGCATCTCACCACTTTGCAATATTGCTCAGGTACATCACTTTCTTAGCCCCACTTATGCCAAAACCCTTGTCTATGGCCTCATCTTCAATACTGCACCTCTCTTTTGGCCTCCCCAAGTCCCAGATGTCCAAGAGCCTTGGTTCAAAAGCCTTCTCATCAGTGACGCTGGAACACTTTTTATAGTGGGGGTGCTGAAATCCATCTAATGAAACTGCAAACCATGTGCACTCAAAAGCAATGAAAAAAATTCCCACTCACACCACATGGGATTCTCAAGAATCATGAAATAATGCTAGCTTCCTTCTGACAGCATCAGCAAACTTTTCACAGTGAAACCTGGGTGTGCTGCAGCACCTGCCGCATCCCTAGTTCTCGCGCCTGTGCTTCTCATATGCCTCTCCTGACATCTGAATAACCTTCATGTATCTACCTCATCACATCCATCTCACCTGAAAACCTCTTTTCTTTGTTAAAGTTGCTTAACTTAACCTCCTTTCCAGAGTTAATACAGTTAAAATAATAAGCAAAGAGTCTGGGATACCGTTTGTAGGAAAGTCAGTGAACAAAAAGTTGTGGAAGAGTACAAAAACACCCTAAAAGTTAGTACAAAATTGTACTAAGATACAAATATTATATGATCAGAAAGAATTTCAAATCAATAAAAAAAATTTAGTATAGAACTTTGAAAAAACAGGCATCTACAAAGCACAATCGTGATGCATCCCATACTTGTTGACTACATTTTAATACAAGGATTACATTTTAATCCATATAACTGTATATGAATCACACAACGGTTTTGGTTCAACATTTTAGTGACACAGTAATATACAAACTACACAATAAAGCCAGTCAAAATTTTTCTAAGTTATAAATTTTGAAAAAAAAAAAAAATAGAAAGAGTTTTGAAAAAATTTCAATTTTTTCCAGTTTCATTCAGCCACCTCTTACATTACATACAAGAAATTTTTTTACTGAAATTAAGTACATTTTATCATATTCGTATAAAGTACCTGAATTAGAACGGCAGAATGTGTTAAAGCATCATTCAACATTGTCAATACGTTCGAAGTTAGGACTACTCCTGGGTCGTGACCCCAAGATGTTATTAGTAAGCGATCATAACCCTAAAAGAAACAAAATAAAAAGCAGTAGTAATTGATTGTTCAAGTATATAAAAGTGAAAAGCTAAATCATTAGGCTAATAGTAAAGTGTTACAATTAGGAAATTACTGCCAGTATTTTCAGTAATATACCATCTTATATTGTGTCATAACATCACTTTTATTCCCATGCTCCTGCTAGTGATGGAGGCAGAATTGAGAGGTTTGTAGTTTCCTAACATGCTAGTACGAACAGGATATATCTGTCACAAGTCTTTGCAGCAATGTGCAGATACCACAATGTTCCTTGAGAAGGGGAGATGAAAATATTCTCATATAAATTTGGAAGGTAAGAATATGTGGTGAGAAACTTTAAATTTGCCAGAAATTTGTCAGAATGACTGTGGTGTTCTATCAATGTGGAGTATATCTTCAGAGAAAAATAATGACATGGAAGCACCTTCCTCTTCTCTAAAAATATGGTTGTGACAGAGCCTTGTTTCGGAAGATTAAAAAGTCCGAGGAATGTCTCCTGATAAAAAATGTATATTTTTAACAAAATAACACTGCAACAAGCAATAGTGGAAACAAGACCAACAACATTTTTGCATGGTAACAAAAAAGGATGTGCAGATGGATAAGATGTCCCAAAAAAAAAATTTATTGGTATAGAACTTGAGAATTTTTGGTATAAGGAAAGTCTGCTATGTCAGCAAACCTCAAATCTGATTCCATAAGGAAATTTACAAGGCAGCTACATATAAACAAAAAAATCACCACACATTTGCTAAGTATTGAAGCTTTGGGTTAGGCCTCACAACTAGAATCAAGATCCAGTTTGTTAGTATTATAGAACCTCTTTGTGGACTGGGAATCCACACTCACCTGACCTTTTATTACTTTATTTTTGAGACATGACTTTTCCTCATGCCAATTTTAAAACAAAAAATAGGAATATAAAATGAGGGAGATAGAGCAAAACAAGATCTCTGTGTTTTCATTCCTGATGTCTACAAACACTGATGCCAGAAACTGTTGCTACTGTAGCTACATCAAAGGATGCATGCATCTCTCTGTCTATCTCCACTCACTCACAAGGTCAGTTTCTTAAATGTCTCAATTCTCTTTGGGAAGGGAGACGAATATGTAGTCCTGTTCCTCAGTTTAAATTGATATTTGACCAGGAGGAGATGCTATAATTTTAGTTCAGTCAAGTTTGCCTTGGCCGTTGCAACTTCCACCACCAGGATTGTGTTTTTCATTTAACATCTTTGACAAGGACAAAATGGTAGGAGAAAACTGCCAAAGCTCCTTTAGTCAATCCAAAGCAGTATGAACACAGTCGTCCTAATTGCAGAAGACATCTCCAGGTGCTTCAAAACAATCTCTGTTCTAGGACCCGAACAGTCTCCAGAATAAAGGTGATAGTCTTAACCATCTTCTTGAACTTTGAGAGAAGTGCGCGTGAGTGAGATTTTTATTTTGTTTTGTTTGGGGGATGAAGGAAGAAGAGAGATCTGATTCCCTAAGGTAGAATCTTTGCACTCTGGGGTAGAAGCCTAATCTTTCTTAGCAAAGATATGCTTGCTCCTCATAGAAGGCTGCAGTAGCAGAAGACTTGTGTGTCCAGATAGTACTCCTGAACAACCACCACCATCATCTAAAGTGTTTACTTCATACTAAGAGGAACTCCAGTATGACGCATTAAATTAAAGCTGGGGGAAGTAGCATCAAGTTTGCTGGAATGACATTGATACAAACCGCAACAGAAGCAATGAACAGTTCCCTTGTTGGGAGAAAATTCAGATTCCATTTTGGAAGGGGGAAAAAAAGGGGTGGGGGGGCATACAAAAACGTACCTGAAAAATATCTGGAAGTTTTCTAAGCCTTGTCCCTTTAGATAGCAATAGGGATGGTGGTCCTTGACCAGTAATATGGTAAATATACAATTTGAACCAAACTGAACTAACTTCTGGTATAGCTGGTCCAATATGCTGAAGAAAGATTAATCAAAAGATAAAGCATCATTTGAATTGCAACTAATACAAGTACAATTATAGGTTAGGAAAAAACTGCAGAACTTTGTTATTTTACTACAGTTTAGTACACTTAAACCGTAACCCTTATGGGCAGATGGGACTGACCTCATGGCCAGTAGCTGCAACACCTCATTATTACATGGTGAATCCTAGTTTTAAGCTTCAAACTCACCTGTCCCTTCATTCCCTGGCTATAACAAAAGATGGGAAGGACACTCTTGCTTGAAAGCTAGATTTGTTAAAGTTTGCTAAAGGTACAGTACATGCACAGCTATTGGACACTTGCTTAAACACAATGCTGTAAACAAGCTATTTTATAGAATTTGGTTACCAAGTTGTTGACATTACTTTCCCTTTTAATTTATACTGCACAGTATGTTTTGCTATTCTAAGTTTCACTGCAGAGATCTGATATGTGAAGCTAAGTAATACACTAAGTAAATAAACTCAGGAAGCAAGATACAGTAGCTTCACAGAGGATTAAATAATGTCATTTTCCTAAATTTTTGAAAGCTGATCCCCCTTCTGGAAAATTAAGCCTATGGCACCCCTTCTCCCACAGCTCTGGCATATGTTGTGAAAGGCATATCCATCTTAGTTTATTTACCATTCAGGGTTGTTTTAGTTATTTATTTTTAATGAAAGCTGATAACCTGGAGAACACATGACAAGTATTCTTACACCTTCCCCGCACTTAGTTCTTCAGGCACCCGCAGGGGGACATGCCCCAGCATTTGGGAAACATTGACAGAATGAATCACGTGAGGGCAAGTCAACACATAAAACACTGTAGCACTTTAATAAAGATGCTCTAAGCCAGCAGTTCTCAAACTATGGGGTGGGCCTCCCAAGGGAGGTGCAGGTATGCGTCAAAGGAGGCAACGCTGTTTTCCTTTTTCTTTTCTTTTTTAAATGAGCTCATGCTGTCAGCTCCAGGTGGCTGGGGCTCATGCAGAAGGGCCGTGCATGCCTGGGAAGTGCGGATAAAGGAGACAGCCGGAATAGAGTGTGGTACTTTAGAGAATAAATTAAGGGCTTTATTACACCACCCTTATTGTTATGGCGCAGTACCTTACTATGTGCTACTCAACAGGAGTACAGGGTAGTGAAGTAGGTTCTAAAATAGTATCTCTTCTGGAAGATGCAAAATATCTATTTTGTTTCCTGGCGTTTACACTGATAAGAGATTAGAAGACTTTATATCCAAAGGGCTCATAGTAAGGAAGTTCTAAGAACATGAATTCAAAATGTTATATATATATATGTTATATATAACATTTTGAATTATATATGGGAACATCTGTCACAGAACTTTTTAACTAGAGAGATAATTACCATGCAGATATTTAGTAAATAAATTCAGCTTAATAATAAATATGCACATTATACATCACTAAATTCTGATTTTCATGAAACAACTGTAATATAATAATACTGTTTTACGTGCAAATCATTTAGAGCAAAAATTCTAATGAAGGTACTTTCTATGAAAAAGAGCCAAAGAATACTTTTAACAAAAAGGCAGTTTTCTTTCAAAAATGAAGTGCAATAATATCACAGACTCAGATTCCTTTCAAAGCAGATTTTCACCTGGGGGGTACAGCTGCTGATGGGTCGAATTTCATTGGTGAGTGGCGCCATGGAGACAAGTAGCGTATAGTTTTTGTTTAGAACTCTACTACAAGTTGCAGGATCCAAGCCCAGCAAACTCTCACATCGTAAGAGATCCAAAGGAAAACCTACATTAACAGCATCAAAAGACACTTTGAATACAGCTAGAAAAGGAACATACACAACCAGTAACAATTCTAACAACATATGAATCAGAAAATAATCCAGTTCTTTCCCTGAGATATGTTGGTTCTTCAGGCTGAAAGTAGAAGAGTCTAGTCTGTCACTAGAATACGGAGATACACTATTTTTACAGACCTGTTTTTCAGAGTTGAACTTTTAACATTAAGCAGCTTGGCTTTTGACTGCTTAAGCTAACTCAACATCTTAATCAGGTATTTTCATGACTATGTTCTAGAAGATGTTTTATAACAAAACCATTAAAATATAAAGTTAAATTGGCATCTAGTCTGCTTTGTTCGGGAGCAAAAACATAGGCCAGAGAAAATGGAATACATAAAGAACTAGCTGCTATATTGCTTTTTACTCAATGCTACGGAGATGGCCAATGCCAATGTTTTGGCCAGCAAAGGATTAATGTCTAGCACCTGGAATCCTGGAAGTATTCAAGAATACCCTGACATACTGATGTACTACTGAACTACTACAAAACAGTATTTCAAATCTATGCCAACTTGGTCTCTGATAGAGAAGTATAACTTATACCTCACTGCCTACTTGACCATATGAAGAAAAGTTTCCTACTCAGTGAATTACAAGATTCAATATCTAATATTAAAGAAAAATGGTTGCCTATTCTTCAAGGTGTGGGTGCAGACATGTATTCCACTCAGATGTGAGTGCGTGACCAATGCACCGAAGCCAAAGAACTTTGCCTAGCTGTACCCACAGAGGTGGTACTTGTGCCCTATGGCCATTAGCCCCTCCCAGTGTTCTTTCCTAAACTGCATTCAAATGCACATGAACAATGACTTCACATGTTGGATGTGAGACTGTGCTTGGCATTTTACCTAGAGAGGACAGCCTTTTCGGACATTTCCTTGACTTCTTATTTCCTGTGCGGATTGAATGAAGGATCAGGTGGTTTCTGTGGAGATTATTTCCAGATGGATAACTTCCTGCATTACTACAGCTTATGGAGTAGCACAGTCTGCATCCCCACAGTCATTATGGGCTCATTTGATGAGAGCCCAAGTGTTATCAATTGCATTTTTCAGCAATGTTTCAATATTGGATATTTGTCGGGCTGTGATATGGGGTTCTGTACTTTTACCAAACATTATTTAGTTACTGCAGCATCTCTGTCAGATACAAACTTTGTGAAGACAGTGCTACAATCATTATTTAAATAGTCTTCAAGGCCTACCTCTGATTACTGCTTGTGAGTTGCCTGAGTGGAATACACATCTACAACCACTGACGACAAAAAATGGCTACTTTTCAGTTCTGTAAGTGTTGTTCTTTGAGATGTATTTCAGACTTGTATTTCACAACCCACACTCCCTTCCCTGTGCATCGAAGTCTCTGCTCTTGACATTCGGTGGGATGGAACTATGGAGGGGTAGGTTGCCAGGGGAGGGGCTAATGGCCATAGGGCACAAGTACCACCTCTGTGGGTACAGCTAGGCAAAGTTCTTTGGCTTCGGTGCATTGGTCACACACTCACATCTGAGTGGAATACATGTCTGCACCCACACTTTGAAGAACAGGCAACCATTTTTCTTTAATATTAGATATTGAATCTTATAATTCACTGAGTAGGAAACTTTTCTTCATATGGTCAAGTAGGCAGTGAGGTATAAGTTATACTTCTCTAAATTTGGGGTATATTTCAGGCCCACAGAGATACTGAACTAGCAGCAAGAAAAAAGTTTTGGGGGCTCATCTTGACGATGGATTTTTGCAGTGAAGCATGTTTGGAATTTTTTTGAGGGGAGGGGGATTTTCACAGGCATAAATGGCAACTAGGCATTCAGCACCTGTGTGTGTGAGAGGGGTGGGGGCAATGGAGAGTTGTGCCGAACTCCCTTCTGTGCCTTTGAAATATCTCCACTTAATACATTTAGTCATGCAGAAATATTCCTCCTTTACAACCCTTGAATGTTTGTGGTTTGGAACCAGCTCCCTCCCACACCAGCCCAGTTTGTCCTTGGTCTTGCAGTGAAATCAATCTAGTGTTTCGAACACCAATCTACTGTCATGTAAGTGACTGATGTGTCAAATGTGACAAGGATGGATCACCGGAGGCTCAAAACAGGCAGGAGTGGACTGTAAGACCCAATTTCAGGAAAGCACCCATTCAGAAAGGGCACTTAGTGAGAAAACTCTTTTTAAAGAGAACACATGATAAACAAACTTAACTCCGAGAGATTGGACAGTTTTCCCAAAACAGTAACTTTCACTGTACCATTATTTGGATGTTCAGGTTGTGCAGCTTGTGCTACTAGGTCCTTGTTATGCCGCAAAAACAGTATTGTGTTTCTCAAAGTAAGTGCATGATCAAAGTATCTCTGTGCCTCCCCTTCACCTGTGCTTTGAACCTAAACAAAAAATAATATGAATGTGTATGTTGTATACTGTTTCTCTAAATACCAGTTCCACAAATACTAGATTAAGAAGTTATTACAAACATTCTACAGTCAGCATTTAAAAGGTGCAATGCATTGAAGTTTTTCAGCAAGAATGATCTACAGCAAGCAACCATCAGGTTAAGTGAAAGCTGGCAAAGCTTGTCAAATACTGTAATGTTAAGTATATTAGCGTGACATTAAAACTGGGGGAAGGAGAGGAATCCCAAAAAATATATCAAACAACTTCAGTTGTATTGTATCATCATTGTTCAATATAAAACTTACCACTTAAGGGGCTTCTGTGAAAGGATGCTATAATAAAGTCATAGCAATTACAGAAAAAAAATGTACAAGTATACAACTGTACAGTCATCTTAAGGAATTAGTTGGTTTGTTTAAAAATATGATATAAGATCTAAAGGTTTAAAAAAATTAAATTTTAAAACAACAGATCTGGAAAATTATGGTTTGCAACTTCCAATCTTTAATGATCAAGTTTCAAAAGCATGTGCATACAAAAGTGTATGCACATTTTTGAGATACCCAAATCCAGCACACAAAAAACCAATGCTAGCACACAAGTTAGTGGTTGTGTGCACATGTATCTACAGATGCATGCACACAAGGGTTTGTGAGGTTTAGTGTATTTGCTATCTTCACTTAGCGATTGCACTTTTATACATGCACTTCTGATAATGTGGCCTTAAAAAAAAAAAACAGTCATTACTGGCACAGACATATAGGATAGTCTCCATTTTAATGGAACATGTGTTCCTACCAATATTATTATGTACAAAGAGGGGTAACATATCCTAAATCAAAAACACAAGACCAAAAATACATATCAAATACTGATAGTGTAAAACACACACACACAGAAACATCTTAAGCTCTGAAAAACTTTACACTGTACACAAGAGAGTTACCTTTTCAAGTTCCACAAGAAAACTGTCCAGAGACTCATCTGATAATTTTCCAACTTCAAACATAGTTACTGCATGACTTTTCAAGTTCTGCAACAATATAATCCAAATATATTGTATATAAGATTTTTATATTCACAATATAAATTTCACAGATTCTTATCTCGGTGAGTAGGAGATTTAACATATTTTATTTTACAAAAACATGACAAAATTTGCTTAAACAAATGATCATTAAAGTTGCTAAACAATTGAAACAAAAGGTTCTAAAATCATCAGAGCTGCATTATACTAAAAACCAAGACTTAAAATGTTTTCTACACATTTGATCTTCACATAGACAAACTGAACAATCTGACATACTGGTGAAAGATTCCCCATCATTAGAAAGGCAGTGAGAGTTGAATCAAACAGGAAGGCAATACGCTTTGTGTGTCCACTAGACAGACTCAAGCTGCTCACGCTGGCTGTGTCAGCTAATAAAACAAAGAAAGAATTTGTAATTTTATTTTTATTTAAGAATAAAGACATTTTCTTTAAGCAAGCCTTAAAATCATAGAACTAGAGCTACGTATGAACTAAACAAATAAAGCATAAAGCCCACACTATGCCATACCGAGTCTTATGCATATTTCCTTGCTATTATTGCAACACTATATAACTCTCATCAAATTAAAAATTTAATTTTGCAGTAATTTTATTTTCATTCAGGAAGAATTCTACTAACATTCCTAATACAGATTGGTTAAAACAGCACTTTTTTGAGATGGGGGAGGTGGGGAGATGCAACAAGAATAAAAAGTGGGAAAATAACTCAATGTATTTCCACGATCTGCCTCTCTCTCTCTACATATTCTGGTTGGGTCTATGAATAATTAGCATTTATAACCTCAAGGCATTTTACAAACATTAACTAATTGATGGTAATGTATCAATTCAATATAGGTGCTAACCTGGATCATCTTGACTGTTGGTGTCAGTATCTGTAGCTGATGAACAAGCTTCCTGTACAAGAGTCCTGTTTTCCCCACTTTCCCATGAAAGCAGCATCTTTTGCGGATCCAAAGTACTCCTATTAACATAAAGTCTGTATCTATTATCACTGTAGCACCATGGCAGCAGCTCTGCCTGCTAATCTCACGGTCCTATCAAAGCGAGATCAAACATTTCACACCAATGTAGAATGCCTATCTGTTGATCCAGCTCCTGCCCTCAAACTATCCCTCAGCCAGAGGTCTGAATTCTTCAACTGATGACTACAAAAAAATTCAAACAGGTTTTATTTATTTCTTGATAATAAGAATGCCCAAGTATTGCAAGGTGTCTTGCCAACCACAGAAATGCACCGCCGATTACAAGTACACACACCACCAGCCGCACTGAGATAGGCTGTCATGGAACTACCATGGAAATGACTACTTTTAGTTTTTAAAATCAGGAAAGAATCTTAAAGTTCTAAAGACACAAATCAAAATACAGAATAATTACAAATTCACAGCCATAAAACATTAAAGCAAGTATATACTTCTTGGTTTTGAAACACAGACTAAGTATTCTAAACCAAAATGCCAACACTTAAAATATTATTTGCAGCACCTATCAGCGAATTTTACCACCAATAACCCTCACATATACCCAAGAGCTACATATATGTTATTCTCATTTTATATATAGAAAATGAAGGAAAATAATTAAATTATTGCCAGGACCACAAAGGGTATCACAGTGCCAGAATCAAGGGTAGAATTTAGAACAGGGGTCTCAAACTCAAATGACCATGAGGGTCACATGAGGACTAGTACATTGGCCTGAGGGCCACATGACTGACACCTCCCCCCTGCCGCCCTCGGCCCCGCCCCCACTCCACCCCTTCCATGAGGCCCCGCCCCTGCCCCGCCTCTTCCCACCCCTTCCCTGCCCCCATTCCAACCCCTTCCCCGAAATCCCCACCCCAACTCTGCCCCCTCCCTGCTCCCAGGGGGTGCAGGAGGAGTGTAGGGTGTGGCGGGGGCTCAGGGCAAGGAGTTGAGGTGTGGGGTGCAGGAGGGGTGAGGGGTACAGCAAGGAGTCAGGGTGCGGCAGGGGGCTCAGGGCAGTGGGTTGGGATGCAGGAGGGGTGCGGGGTGAGGCGGGGGGTTCAGGGCAGGAGGTCGGGGTGCAGGGTGCGGCAGGGGTCTCAGGGCAGGGGGTTAGGATGCAAGAGGAGTTCGGGGGGCAGGATCGGGCCCGGAGCGTACCGGGGGCAGGGCAGGGCAGGCTCCCTGCCTGCCCTGCCCCCGTGCTGCTAGGGGCTGTGTGTTGCTGTTGCTTCAGGCACCGCCCCCCGCAGCTCCCATTGGCCGCAGTTCCCCGTTCCCAGCCAATTGGAGCTTCTGGGGGCGCTGCCTGAAGCAACAGCAACACACAGCCCCTCTGCCCCCTCTTCCCCACGTTCCAGCTTCTTCCCAGAGCAGCGCGGGGCAGGGCAGGCAGGCAGGGAGCCTGCCCTGCCCCTGGTGCACGTCCGGCCGGAGCCGCTCTAGGTAAACACTGGAGGAGGGCGGTGGGGCTGCGAGGGGCTCGCGGGCCACGTGTTTGAGACCCCTGATTTAGAATGTACCACCTCCCAGCTCTGTAGTCAAAACTATACTTTCCAAGTAGCTCAAGAAACGTGGCAAGATACCTACTTCAGTCGATTTATAGAAGGAATGTTCCTCCATGATGAATGAAGATTTTCCAGATTCATTACTTGGCCTTTTTTGTGGGCAAAACCCAATCGACAATACATGGACACAGCATTCTGAAGAGACAGAAAGACACACAAGGGATCAATAAAAAACTGGTAAGTTTCACAACGTAGTTTTAGTATCTATTTAAGAAGCCATGTAGTAAAACATTGGAGGATTTTCACTTTGGACAATTAGATGCTTTGGATGTACTATTCAGACATACCTTCACCAGTGATAAGTCTATCTCTAGAACATTTGCAAGCTGAAAAATAGGAAACAGATAAGAGACAAAATAAGAATAATTGATAAGTGATTCCAGGAATCATTTGCTACTAGCCAAGAACACCTTTTCTAGTACAAGTTGTACAATCTATTGTCATTTCACAAGTGGTTAAGAGAAAGGAAAAGAAATGCTGAAACCTTAGTCCAATACTCCCTTCCTTGAGTAGCAAGAGATTCAGGATCAAATACTCCACTGTGTTACTCCTTGTGCAGTCATTTACACCAGGGTAGACTACATGCAAAGTGGATGTAAAATGTTATCATTTCAATTGATTTATTGAAGCATTTTACACCCACTATACACAGTAAATGAGTACACAGGGCATTGGAGAATCAGGCCTAGTCTTACAACCTGATTCTGTTTTGAGATGGGACCATGTAAAATCTACTCCCCAGGCTTTCACTGTCCCATCCATTCACTTTGGTGACGAAGATAAAAATTTAATACTTTTTACTCCTGTTAACACAACAGAATCAATCCAACTATGAGAGGGGGAAGCTGGGTTCCATTTTTTCTTGTGCATCATCAACTAAGTTCCAATCACAGGTTTAATCTATAAGTTACCCGTGGGCAAACCCACTTAAGGCAATAGAGTTGTATATGCCCTGAACGAAGGACATAATTCGGCCTGCAGAATCTTTATTATAAAAGATTGAAGAACTCCGCTTGGCCCTCAGGAACCCCACAATGCCTTTTTGCAATCACTTTTCCAAAGTGAAAATGGACCTCTAAGAAGAGACAACAAAGTAAATAAGCAACCAGTATTATGAATATTAACTATTTGCAAGGATTGTTCACTAAAACTCCCACCCCATGTTGTTCCTATGCACTGCTCTTTTTGCCAGGGGAAAGGTAGTACTATTTATGAAAAAAAAAAAAAACGTTGTGTGCTTTTTAATATTTTAATCAAAAGCAACTAGTACATTCCCTAAAGCAATGACTATTGTTTCAAATCTCTTATCCCTAGACTCATCTCTGGAAAGCTACATACCGTCATATGGCTGTGGAGATGGACACTGACAAGAGGAAATGCATTTCTCCCTAACTGCCTTTCAAGTATTTGACCAGCCTGTTTCTTGGCCCTTCCAGTTTCCCTCACCTCCCTGATGCAGAAACAAACTAAGCGTTACTTACCTCTGCCACATTAGTGTGTTCATCTATTGAAACAAATATCTTGTAGAGAAGAGTTTCAAAGTAATCACCTTGCAGTCTGTTCATTACAAAACCTTCAAGTGGAGGCACTGGAAAGAATTATTTTTAATACTATGGTTTAAAAGCTTTAAGTTTTCAGAATATTTTGACTGCTTAAAAGCTGAAAGATTTTTTTTAAATAACCAAACTAAACTTTATTCTAGTTCAGACTACGGGGTAATTTACAGTATTTTCCCTCCAAGTTCAGATTTATTCATTCAATTTCTCTGGTGCCTTTCCAACTTTACACACCTCCCAAAACTTAAACACAGTAAAAAAATCTAAAATCATTCTATGAAATATTTGCATTCAGCTATTTTCTAATGATATATTCTCCCATAAGAGCTAAAGCCATTCTGCCCAGCTGTATCACAAGACCCCACCTAAATCATCCTGCAGTCAGTCACCAGCCCATCCACCTGTAAAAACTCCCAGCCTACTTAAAAGGTCTATGAAAGAGACTAGCTTTCTAGCATTTCTGAATGGTTAATATGTCTGGAAAGAGTTGAGGACCCAGCTACAGCTTAAGTGTCTTGCCAGGTCTAAACTGTAGCAGCGCGAGGTGGTCCCACTGTAACCAGGTCCCAAACCACTTAAACCAAACACAATTAAATCTTGCCCTTGAAATTCCATCCCAAATATCTTGGGAGCTAGTGCAGCACTCAAAATAATATAATTGCTCCCTGCATGTTGCACCCTTTATCCAGTGGACAGCCACATTCTGCAGAAGCTCAAGTTTCCACATGGTCCTAAAGTACAGCACATTACAGTAATCAAATGTTGAGGTGACAGAGGCATGAATGATGGAAGTGAATAAGCAACCAGTACTATCAATATTAACTGAATCAGAAAGAAAAGACTTTTTTTTAATATGGTTAAGTTTGTACAGTTATAGTATCCATGTTAACTGCAGATACACCGAAACAAGGACAATTGTTTAAATTATACTTAAATGTCTTCATCTCCACATATGTTAAAAGCAGCTTTATTACTTCAGATAGAAATATAAGCTGAAAATAAATAAATACTAATAAGGATAAAGGACAAAATTTTAGCAGCAAGTTGGAAAGCCATTCAATAAACAAGAAGAGTTTTCAACCATCTTTGTGTTATGTTTAAATAGATCACTTTAATATAAAAAGACAAGCAGCACCCAAAAAAAAGGAAACTTAAGTTATCTGGAATGAATCTCTTCCCACGAAAACATAGCTACTAATGCTCAAACATACACTCACCTGCTATACAACTGTCATCAGATATTGGTACATCAAGGTAAATAAATCCTTTGTTATATAAACCTTTAAAAATAAAAAAAGGTATGTCATTTTAGAAAGTTGTTTACCCAAATATTAATGATACTAGTAGACGCTATATTTTTTTTAATCGATTCAGGAAGTTTTAACCTCTCCCACCCCACACTCCTGAATAATATACAATTATACAACTATGATTAGACCAGAAGACTAAACAAAACATTAACTAGACATTACATTGAAGCAGAATCCTAAATTAATCACACCACAAAGACAAGGTACAATTTGACCCACAGCCATATATTTACTTCAGAGACAGGGATAAGGAAGGTAACAGGGCATGGAAAGAAGGGTGATCAGCAATTGAGGTATCTAGGCTTACTGCAGAAACATGGGGTATGTCTACACGACAGTTAATCTGGATTCTTATTTGAGTTTTAGCATTTACCCTCTACCATCTACACAGAAAGACCTCTGACCCAGGGTTTTCCTGGCTGGGAGTGTGGGTTAGAGGCTGGGCTCTACTTTTAATTGGGCAGGAACCCACAGTGAAGATGCAGACTTAACTCACTCAAGTGCTCATAGTACTCCAATGCCTTCCCACAATCCACCCCCACCTGAAGGACAGACAAGTTCTCTCACATATGACTGGGAAACAATCCTAGTGTCTCAGCACAGAGAGCCATGGCATGTGCCCCCAATATACACGGGAGTGAATAAATAGTGAGGACACAATAATGAAGGTATGCCTTTGTAGTGGGGATACTCACACCAAGACTAAGCTAACCTGAGTGCTCAACCTTGGTGCCAATCACCTAGGTTAACTGTGCAACATAACTATGGAGAGGGATTTCAAAAGGCAAGAACTTGAGAGCCCTGACTGTTAACT
Source organism: Chrysemys picta bellii (assembly GCF_011386835.1). NCBI lineage: Eukaryota > Metazoa > Chordata > Testudines > Emydidae > Chrysemys > Chrysemys picta. The sequence continues at coordinate 269,140,044 of NC_088792.1, read as the reverse complement.
CTAAGAATTGTATCATGAGCGAATAAAGCACAAACCTTGATCACCCAGTGTATTAGGTGTCCGATTTATTGCCTTTTGTTTATCTCTGACCTTAGGCCAGAGAGCATATCTACTCCCTGTTCAGTATAGCAGAAAGGACACTATCAGCACTCAATTTTTAAATGTGTGTGTTTTTATTTAACTCCTTATTCTTGTGTCAAAGTGTTTTATTTAGCCCAGGATAGGATATTTGAGGCTAACTACCTCACAAGTTAACACCTCCAAGAGTTACTCAACTATTTGGCACTGAAAATATTATGAGAAACAGTAGAAATTTTCACAAATAAATTGCCAAGTCAACAGCCAACCAGGCAAGAAAGCTTGATAAGATACAGTTTTAGCACAGTAGGGATTTGAGTTGCAACTGTGTATCATATTTTAGTAATACAGACTTAACTAATTGAGTTCAGACTGAACTCCTGGCTTATGTTAGGAATTGCATTGCCTTCTAAAAACAGAGATACACACAATATATAATGGACTACACACTGACAGGCCTGCACAGAGTAGGTAGCAACACATACCCAGACAGACTGTTAAGCACATGTAGTGCAAGACAGCCTGTTGTCATAGGCCAGGAGGACACATGGCAAGCTGACATAACCCAAAGTGACGTGCTTTTTACTGCTTTCTCCGGGTGCCATGTCCATTGCGGGTGCAGGCTCTCACTTGCTGTGTATGGCAGCATATACACAACAGATTTTAGGCCAACCAAACCCTTTTCCTCATAAAAGCCCATCCCATTGGTGGTCCACATCTGCTTTTTCCACCCATGAAACAGGGCAGGATCCCTCTGCACACCCACATTGGGCACACTGCTATCTATACATTGAGTTTGCACCCTTTTCTTTCGTCAGGTACAGGCAGCAGTTAGCCTTAAATACCTTGAAGGGTCACGGTCAAGCATTTTCATAGTTTTTGTTTTTCTTAAACCCTCTACTGTTCTTACATCCACTCAAAAGCTTGAAATTAATCTCCCTCACTCTTTCTACAGGTTTTATCTTGTTCCATTTAGCAAACACTTAATTTCTTCCTGCTCTTCTTATGGGGAATATACAGTATAGATCTGCTTCATTTGCTATCTTGTTTGCCATCAGCGGCATCAATGCCACTAATGATTTAGGTACAGACAACTCAGGGAAGAGGGTTTGTTAGTCAGCTTGGGCTCCCTCTGCTGGCATGATAACTTGACTCAAAATATTGTTGTTTCTACAAGAACAATGGAAACATAGGCCTGGTCTACACTACGAGTTTAGGTCGAATTTAGCAGCGTTAAATCGAATTAACCCTGCACCCGTCCACACAACGAAGCCATTTACTTCGACATAAAGGGCTCTTAAAATCGATTTCTGTACTCCTCCCCAACGAAGGGAGTAGCGCTGAAATTAATACTGCCGGTACAAATTAGGGTTAGTGCGGGCGCAATTCGACAGTATTGGCCTCTGGGAGCTATCCCACAGTGCACCATTGTGACCGCTGGACAGCAATCTGAACTCGGATGCACTGGCCAGGTAGACAGGAAAAGCCCCGCGAACTTTTGAATTTCATTTCCTGTTTGCCCAGCGTGGAGAGCAAAGGTGATCATGCAGAGATCATCAGCACAGGTAACCACGCAGTCCGAGAATGGAAAAAGAGCACCAGCATGGACCATACGGGAGGTACTGGATCTGATCGCTGTATGGGGAGAGGATTCCGTGCTAGCAGAACTATGTTCGAAATGCCAAAACATTTGAAAAAAATCTCCAAGGGCACGATGGAGAGAGATCACAATAGGGACTCATATCAGTGCCCCGTGAAAGTTAAGGAGCTCAGACAAGCGTACCAGAAAACCAAAGAAGGTCCAGGGCAGAGCCGCAGACATGCCGCTTCTACATTGAGCTGCCTGGAATTCTAGGGGGGGGCCGCCACCACTACCCCACCCCTGACTGTGGATTCCGAGGAGGGGATAATCTCAGCCATGCCTGAGGATTCTGCAGATGGGGAAGATGAGGAAGAGGAGGAGGAAGACGAGCTTGTGGAGAGCACACAGCACTCCGTTCTCCCCAACAGCCAGGATCTTTTTCTCAGCCTGACTGAAGTACCCTCCCAACACTCCCAAGGCGGTATCCCAGACAATGAAGCCATGGAAGGGACCTCTGGTGAGTGTACCTTTGTAAATATAAAACATAAAGCATTTAGCCAAGCGGTCGGGGGGCGGGAGGGGGCATTGGTGCTGAGCTTTTCACGTTTGGCTAGCAGGGATCTTCCCTGATACCAGCCACGCGGTGGGGGGAGGGGAAAAGCGATCATCCCAGAGAATTGGATGGGGGTGGTGGGGATTAGTTTTTTTTCTGCTGCTGCACGTTAACATGAAAACCGCAGAACTCAATGGGCTTTGCTTGGTATGGGAAAGGAGAGCGCTGCTTTTATGAAGGTTGCAGAAGCTGAAAGTCAATGGCTTACCATGGCCGCATGCAAGCCGAATTCTGTTGCCCGGCCCTGTGTCTGTGATCTCTAACACCAAAGCCGCAAACACTCAATATTAAGATGCAAAATGTGACCTTGTACCGAAATCACACGTGCTATGTAATGTGAATAGTATTGTTCACCATGAAAGAGTATAAGCATTGTTCTGTAAAATGTATCTTTTTAAATACTTCTCTCCCTTTTTCCCCTCCCGCAGCTGCAAATTTTTCAAGCCTCCCTCCTCCGTCCCGAAGGCTATCTCAGATAAAGTGGCGAAAAAAAACATGCGCGAGACGACATGTTCTCAGAGATCATGCAGTCAACCCGCGATAAAAGAGCTCATCTGAATGAGTGGAAGGACACAGTATCAAACTACAGGAAAGCTGCCAATGAACATGAAGACAGGAGGGACGCCCAAGATGAGAGGTGGTGGCAGGAGGATCAAAGGAGGCAGGATGCTCCTCTGGGGCTGCTGCGTGATCAAATGGACATGCTCCGGCGTCTGGTGGAGCTTCAGGAACTGCAGCAGGGTCACAGAGTGCTGCTGCAGCCCCTGTATAACCACCCTCCCTCCTCCCCAAGTTCCATAGCCTCCTCACCCAGACGCCCAAGAACACAGGAGGGGAGGCTCCGTGCACCCTCCCACTCCACCCCAGTGGACAGCCGAAGCATTCGTTCATTATTTTGAACTTTTGAAGTTGCCTTTTCCTTCCCTCCTCCCAAACCCCACCCGGGCTACCTTGTCAGTTCTCTCCCTATGCTTATAATCAATTAATAAAGAATACATGATTTTTAAACGATAGTGACTTTATTTCCTTTGAAAGCAAGCTGTGATCGAAGGGGGGAGGGTAGATTGCTTACAGGAAATGAGTCAATCAAGGGCCGGGTTTTCATCAAGGAGAAAAACAGAACTTTCACACCGTAGCCTGGCCAGTCATGAAACTGGATTTCAAAGCTTCTCTGATGCACAGCGCTTCCTGGTGTGCTCTTCTAAATCGCCCTGGTGTCTGGCTGCGCGTAATCAGCGGCCAGGCAATTTGCCTCAACCTCCCATCCCACCATAAAGGTCTCCCCCTTACTCTCACAGAGATTGTGGAGCACACAGCAAGCAGCAATAACAATGGGAATATTGGTTTGGCTGAGGTCTGCGATTTCAACATCCCCAACGGTTATTTTCTGGTCTGGGAAGTAAAGCCCTTGCTGCAGCCATTTAAACAGATTAGTGTTCCTGAAGACGCGAGCGTCATGAACCCTTCCCGGCCATCCCACGTTGATGTTGGTGAAACGTCCCTTGTGATCCACCAGTGCTTGCAGCACCATTGAAAAGTACTCCTTGCGGTTTACGTACTGGCTGCCCTGGTGCTCCGGTGCCAAGATAGGGATATGGGTTCCATCTATCACCCCACCAGTTAGGGAATCCCATTGCAGCAAAGCCATCTACTATTACATGCACATTTCCCAGAGTCACTACCTTTGGTAGCAGCAGCTCAGCGAAGGCTTTGGCTACTTGCATCACAGCAGCCCCCACAGTAGATTTGCCCACTCCAAATTGATTTCCGACTGACCGGTAGCTGTCTGGCGTTGCAAGCTTTCACAGGGCTATCGCCACTCGCTTCTCAACTGTGAGGGCTGCTCTCATCTTGGTATTCTGGCGTTTCAGGGCAGGGGAAAGCTAGTCACAAAGTTCCATGAAAGTGCCCTTACGCATGCGAAAGTTACGCAGCCACTGGGAATTGTCCCAGACCTGCAACACTATTCGGTCCCACCAGTCTGTACTTGTTTCCCGGGCCCAGAATCAGCGTTCCACGGCTATAACTTGCCCCATTAACACCATGATCTCCAAAGCACCGGGGCCCGCGGTTTGAGACAATTCTGTGTCCATGTCCTCATCACTCTTGTCGCCGCGCTGCCGTCGCCGCCTCCTCCTCGCCTGGTTTTTCAGGTTCTGGTTCAGCATAGACTGCGCAATAATGCGCGAGATGTTTACAATGTTCATGACTGCTGTCTTGAGCTGAGCGGGCTCCATACTTGCCGTGGTATGGCATCTGCACAGTTCACCAAGGAAAAAAGGCGCAAAACGGTTGTCTGCCGTTGCTTTCACAGAGGGAGGGGGAGGATGTACCCAGAACCACCCGCGACAATGTTTTTTGCCCCATCAGGCATTGGGATCTCAACCCAGCATTCCAATGGGCGGGAGAGACTGCGGGAACTATGGGATAGCAACCCACAGTGCAACACTCCGGAAGTCGACGCTAGCCTCGGTACATGGACGCACACCGCCGAATTAATGTGCTTAGTGTGGCCGCATGCACTCGACTTTATACAATCTATTGCCAAAAATCGAATTCTGTAGAATCGGAGTAATCCCGTAGTGTAGACACACACACACACACACACACACACACACACACACAGGTTCTCAGCAATAGAGTGGTAGATCCTTGGGAAATCAACAAGAGATTGTCCTCACCAGATCATAATATTCTTAAGAGTCCCATGTTTGCTATCTAATAGTGCTCTTCAGAACAGAATCAACTACTATTTTAAAAGCTCTCCCCTCCCCAAATAGTATACATTTGATGAATAGTAAAGTGAAGCAATGTCTCTCTCTCAAATTGAAACAATGTATCTCTCATTTGGGTCAACATAACCTTGATGTCTAGAAACTGCATAAGTATGACTTTTTTTTTAAGATATCTCTGTGGGAAAGTCATTGTATCATTTCAAATAGAAATAGAGCGACAGCTGCCAAAATAAATATATACCGCTAAGAATCAGTGTTATACTATTTAGGAAACATTATTTATAGGTGATTTCCTCCACTTTTGTTTTATTCCATAATATTTTCCTTCATCTCTTATCTATACTAAATGCTTCAGCCTCCTATGTTCCTTTTATTCCTAGTCTGAAATACTGGTCCTCAAATTTTTCCTCAATAAATTCTACAGTCGACAGAAATGCCACATTTGTTAGACACTTACTGTGAACTACATTGTAGTCTAGTGATCCAGCAAGCTGAGGACCTGAATCAATTATCTTATCAATAACAGATTTCTCAGATGTAGTACAAATCTATGTAAAAGAAAACATGTTAATTTCTAGTAAGATCTGTCTACGCATTTTACATACAGTCATTTGGAATGAAAAGTTTTCAGCTTTAAGACAGTGAAAACTAATAAAGGCATCTTTACACAAGGAAGTCTGTATATGAACCACATATTTAAGCTTGCCAGAGTTGTCTAGTTTGTTACTCTTATCTCTGCAGAAGTAACCTCATCACAAGATTACGCACACCTCTGGAAGCTGTATTTAGTTTACTGCTTGCTGAAGATTTAGCTAGTGAAGTTCAGATTAAAATAGTTTTTAAAATTCACTGATGATACAGTGCTCAACTTTTAAGTAGGGTTGTGTATTTTCAATACAACTTATTTAACTATAACAGTTCTAAAATAGGTTAAGTTTCAGATCTAAATACAACACCTCTATTTAAATCATTTTACAGTTATGCGATTTTGGACTACAAATAATCTGTATCTGAAATGTACTAGATTCCATCCAAACACTTAATTTCTGCTTTGAACAACTGACAATCTAAATGAGACCAGCAACATAATATAGTTGTTTCTTTTTGTTTCTTAAGATATATGCATCATACAGTTCACGGACATTCCTTCAGGGAAAAATGTATTTTGCAGTCATGCTGAAATAAGTTTCCTAATACCATATAACCCAGAAGTCAGAATTCACAGGAAAAAAGAGAAAGCATACCAATAAAAAAAACCCTTACCACTATTTCCATAAGAGATTCTACTACAGGGATCAGCAACCTTTGGCACGCGGCCCAGGCCAGTTTGTTTACCTGCAGCGTCCGCAAGTTCAGCCAATCGCAGCTCCCACTGGCCGCAGTTCACCACTCCAAGCCAATGGGGGCTGCGGGAAGCGGCGCGGGCTGAGAGATGTGCTGGCCACCCTACCCGCAGCGCCATTGGCCTGGGACGGCAAACCTCAGCCAGTGAGAGCCGCGATTGGCCAAACCTGCAGATGCTACAGGTAAACAAACCAGCCCAGCTCACCAGGGGCTTTCCCTGGCGGGCCGTGTGCCAAAGGTTGCCGATCCCTGTTCTACTACATTAACAGATAAACAGTACAGATTTGTAATCTTCCCCCATTTTCTCAGTAATTAGCAGTGTCTAAATTTGGTTAAACACACAATACCTTTATGTCATCCTCTGTGATGTAGCCAGCCTGTACCACCCACCAGGCCTCTACGGCAATCTCCACCGGCTTTACTGGTAGCAGATCACGAGCAGTTTTCCTTCTGAAAAATTTCTGCAGTGGTACAGTCCATTTGAGATTGTACATGTTAAATGTTATTGATTACAAATCGAGATGTTACCAGTTTCCTTTACACCATAAAAACAGCTACTTGTAAATGCTTACTTTCCAAGTACTTCATACTCAGGCATTAAACAAACACTGCAGGATACGTTGGGATATGGGAAAGTTGCTGATTTTTATTCCTAATCCCCTAAAGTCACTGAATGCACATGTATATAGCACACAGGGATATGAACTTGTTTAAAAAACAAATACATTCTCTCCACCCCAAACCAAATAAAAATGGGAAAATGAAAACAATCCATTTGTGTGTGTACTCAAGTCTGCTAGCATGAAGTCCAGGCCTGAACTATTAAAAGCACACTAGCATTTTATTAGCAAAAAAGCAGAGCCTAAAGATACAGGATAGCATACAACATATCAAATGGAGTGTTTTTATAGGCAGAATACTTTACAAAATTAATAAGCAATGCATCATAAGAAGACGTATTCTGTTTATTTCTATCGACAGACAACGATTACACTGTGTTCCAGATGAGCATCATGCTATGAGCTACTATAAACTTCAGTTCATGAAACAACAGCTAGAGGGTACTGTTGTATTGATATCGTTAAGATTACTCTTCTCACAATCTATAAAGCAGGCCCCTATCCTTTTTGTTTCCCTCAGCCTACACTAAAACTCTTAACTTGGATACACAATCCTTTGGCCAAAGGCGCAATGCTGTAACTGAAGACAGAGCACTTATGAATTACTTACTACATTCTTAAAGAGGAAATTATTGTTGTAAACTGAGCTTGTAAAAGGGCTAGATCATGCAGACATCAATAATGAGATTAATCTTGATGTCGTCAGTAAAACTGATCATACACAAAAAAAAAGGGCTGCATGATCAGACCCAACACTGCAACCTCAAACAATATGAGTAGTATATAAACTAAATAGAATTTACATTAACTACTCTGATTATAAGCTTTTGGAGGCATACACCAGAGCAAATTCTGCTCTCAATTATACCAGTATAAATATGGAATAACTCCACCAACACCAATGGAATTACTTCAGATTTATACTAGTCAAAGGAGAATTTAGCCCCTTGTCTTTGTCTAGAGATGGCCTTAGACCAGTGGTTCTTAAAGCCGGTCTGCCGCTTGTTCAGGGAAAGCCCCCGGCGAGCTGGGCTGGTTTACCTGCCGCGTCCGCAGGTTCGGCCAATTGTGGCTTCCACTGGCCACAGTTCGCCGCTCCAGGCCAATGGGGGCTGCAGGAAGCAGCGCAAGCTGAGGGATGTGCTGGCCACCCTTCCCGCAGCCCCCATTGTCCTGGAGCACCAAACCGTGGCCAGTGGGAGCCAAAATTGGCCAAACCTGCGGACGTGGCAGGTAAACAAACCATCCTGGCCCGCCAGGGGCTTTCCCTAAACAAGCGGAGGACCAGCTTTGAGAACCACTGCCTTAGACAAAATGTAGCACTGTATAAGTAGTAATAAGATAACAGAAAGCTGAAGAAATTTTAATTTTTTTCTAATTTTTTTTGTTTTGCTTTTTACCACAATTAACAAAGATATTTTAATAGCTTTGAAGAAACATACATAGGTTAGTGCATTATTGTTTGATTAATCATAATTTTACTAAAGAGGCATATGGCATCCTATCCCCACCTAGAACATTTTTGTCAAGATGGAGCCAGGCATGGGAGGCAGGACCGACACTTAGAATAGATGGAAAGAAAATTAAAAACAAAACTTACTTTTGATGACCTACACTGGTTCATTAGATCAATGTACTGGTTTCTTCCTATACCAAGAAGCCGTAGACCTGAAAAGTAAATGTTTGATTTTCCTTAGGAAAAAAGTCTATTTTTAATTGCAGATGTGAGAACATACTATTCTCATTTTTAAAAGTATCTCAAGAATGTTTTCAATACTTCCTTCTTTTTTCTAAAGAAACGGCACCAAAAATAGATCCTGCTAACTTGGATGGTAGCCACATCTCTGCCCAAGAGCAGAATTTGGCCCCATTCATTTCTTTTGCCCAGACTAAATTCATAGATTCCAAGGTCAGAAGAGACCATTGTGATCATCTAGTCTCACCTCCCACAAAACACAGGCCATCGAACTTCCCCAAGATAATTCCTAGAACAGATCTTTTTAAAAAAAAATCACCCAACTTAGATTTTAAAATCCACCAAGACCCTTGGTAAATTGTTTGATTAATTAATGGCCACTGTCAAAAATTCACACCTTATTTCCAATCTGAATTTGTCCAGCTTCACCTTCCAGACACTAAATCATGTTATATGATTGGGGGGAGGGATAGCTTAGTGGTTTGAGCATTGGCCTGCTAAACCCAGGGTTATGAGTTCAATCCTTGAGGGGGCCACTTAGGGATCTAGGGCAAAATCAGTATTTGGTCCTGCTAGGCAGGGGGCTGGACTCAATGACCTTTCAAGGTCCCTTCCAGTTCTAGGAGATAGGACATCTCCATTATTTAATATATACACTCTTTTCTGATATACTGAAGAGACGATTATTAAATATTTGATCCCAATATAGATACGTATAGACTGTAAATCAGTCTTAACTTTCTCTTTGTTAAGCTAAATCGATTGAGCTCTTTGAATCTATCACTAGAAGGCATGTTTCCTAATGCTTTAATCATTTTTATGGTTCTTCTCTGAACCCTCTCAATTTTTTCAACATCCTTCTTTAACTGTGGGCTGCTGGAATACTGTATCCACACAGTATGTCACACTAGTGCCAAATACACAGGTAAAATGATCTCTCTACTCCTACGCAAGATTCCTCTGTTTATGCATCCCAGGATCACATTAGCTCTTTTGGCCACAGTATCACCTTGGGAGCTCATGTTCATGATTATCCACCATGATCCCCAAATCTTCTTCAGAGTCACTGCTTCCCAGGATAGAGTACATCCTGCAAGTACAGCCTACCTTCTTTGTGTACATTTAGTCATATTAAAACGCATAATGTTTACTTGCAGCCAGTATGCCTATCCAGACCGCTCTGAACCAGTGACCTGTCCTCTTCATTATTTACCACTCCCCCAGTTTTTGTGTCATCTGCAAACTTTAACAGTGATGATTTTGTTTTCTCTTCCAGGTCATTGATAAATATGTTAAATAGCATAGGACCAAGAACCAATCCCTGTGGGACCCCACTGGAAACACACCCACTTGATGATGATTCCCTATCATCTTACTATAATATAGTCAGAAGAAAAATTTAATATAAACTATTTTTTTTTCTTTATGACACAAGAGTCACAGCACAGAGGGGACAGAGTCACCAAGATCTGTCCAACATCTTCATCACCTCAGCCTTACCTTCAGTCAGCTGGTAGTAATAACTATGCCAATACCAGACACTACTGAGTTAGCTGGATTTTTAAAAAGGCTACACATTTAATAAGGCTGGACACTAAGAAGCAGAGCCAAAAGGTTACAGTGGCCTCCAAGAAAAATACTTCATTTTAATTGAACAAGGTCTTAATCCAGTGATCTTTACCCATATAAACCATACCAATGAATTCAGTGTGATCACTTCCATGAGTAAGGTTACAATACTGGGTCTCTTCTGAATAGTTACTTACAAAAGAGTTTGGTGTCTCTTGCTGAAAATTGCTGTAGTTGTTACCTCCTGCAGATCCTTACATAGCCAAATGTCCACTACATATTTATCTGTTCAGTTAGGAATAATTTTCAGTCATCTGTCCCTCAGAAATCAGGAAGACTTTATCCTATTTCCTCCACCCACATTTTCCAGTAAGTCTAACAAGACCACTATGACGGGGCGCACTCGCCCCACACTGGATGGAAAGGGGTTAATCCTACCATTGTGGGCTGAGGAAGCCACACCTCCTTCACCCTACTGGGCATGCTCCAGGTGTACCAGTATGAAAGGGAGCAGCTCGGGTCAGTTGGGGCTGACTGCTATGGAGAAAGGATGTATGCTGCCTGCTCCAGGCAAGGCTCAGCGGACGCCTGTGACCTTAGGAGCTGGAGATGCCACAGCCCTGGCAGATGCCAAGGCAACCCCGGAGGCCTTGCAGGGTTGGGCGGAAGGGCAGACCAGAGAACCTAAAGGTAATAGGAAAGCCCAGACCACAGCAGCAGGGACAATGGCAGGAAGCAGCCCAGGGAAATCCAACAGCAGACCAGTGAGTGAGCTGAAGCCTTGAGTCAGAGTGTTTCGGTAAAAGCCTTTCCCCACTGACTCAGTGGCCCGCACTATGGCTACTACCAGGGTGCTGGGCGGGAGTCTGGTGTAGAGGGAGGGGCTGGACACCCCTGCTGGGGGAGATGAAACCCTCCCCCTATATCCAACATTGGTCACTAGGCCTTAGTGCCCTGCGAGAAGGGGCAGATTTCCTGACTCTAGCCATTAGACCTTACTGCTCTGCAAAAAGGGGCAAAGTTATTGACTTGGGCCACTGGGCCTTACTGCCCTGTGAAAAGGGGAGGATTGATGGACACTGACCCCTGGGCCTTACTGCCCAGTGACAAGGGCAAATTTATGGACTCCAGCCACTAGGCCATACTGCCCTCCTAAGGGCAAGCGTATGGACTCGGGCTGGGAGGCACGTAGAGATAAGAGACATATGTTCCCCTCCCCCCCCCTTTTTTCCCCTAAACAAGGTAGGCACATTCCCCGCACACAGGACAGGGTTCTCCCCAACTGTGTCACAACCACAAAAAAGTGCCCTCACTCTCAAGTGTGGGTTCCCCTGTCCCAGTTACAAACAAGTCTAGTCAGAGGACGACAAAAATTTAACACACAAAAATTAAAAATAATTCCAAGAAGGTAGTGACTTAGAATTTACTTCCTGAAAAATTTTGCTTTTTCAAACATGTTATGCTTCTTGAAATATGTTTCTTGAAATATATTTTAATTTCAGCAGCTACATGGTGTACCCCAGTCAATGTTCTGCTCTTGCTGCATACAAGTGTGCCTCTCCATTCTCCCCTTGTTTATCTAAAGTGCATAGGTTGGATTTGATTTTGAAATTCCCTCAGGCCTCAAAATTGCCATCTTATATTTTACCTGCCATCATTATATTCTCATTTACTGGCTTTGCTAGGGCTGGATTTCCAGTTTGGCTTTTTTTAAATGGATACCCAATGGACCCAAATAGTTTCTTGTATCTTACAATTTAACCATATTTGGTATTTTTCTTGCCTTCCGGCTTCCTTTTTATTTAGGTATGTGCATACTATACACCTTTTGGGCCTCAAATACAATGTTTAAGTAACCTCCATGGTCTCTCACTTTTCTTAAATCCCTCTTTCTAAAGTTTAGCGTCTCAGCGCTAGCTTTTGTTACAAAACTCCAATGAAGAAGTTTAACTTTATCACATATTAGTCACTTAGTGGCTGAACTACAATTGTTTCTCAAGTAATACACAGTTGTTGGTTTGAGACTAAATCAGGAGTCGCTTCTGTTTTTGAACTCCAAGCAATTCAGTGGTGCTGAAAAACTGCTTCTCTCAACTATCTCCCTTTGTGACACATGTGCAGTTAATGAGATAGTTGAAGTCACCCATTATTACTGTGTTATCAAATTGTGAACTCTCCCCTCTCTACCCACCCACAGTAGAAACGTATAAAGGTACAACAGGGAAGAAGGCAATGAAAGCTAGTAGGGAAATTTCTCAAGTTAGATTTTAGCACCCAAAAAACATCAATTGTCTTGTTCACTAGGGTTTTCCTTAGTCTGCCAAAGGGGCCAAGGATCACCCTTCATTTCACTCCCCTTCCCTAATAATGTGACCCTTAGGGTATGTGTTCACTGCAGAGTTAAGTCTGATGCTTACTCAGGTGTTGCCCTTAGCCCCTCTCCCATCCACACACAAAACCTCTCACCTGAGTTTAGTGCTTTCAACCCAGGCTAGCTGGCAAGACTAGGGGTATGGGTTAGAGCTTGGGCTCCGCTTTCACTTGGGCTGACTTTACAGTGAGGATCATAGGCACCAACTCCATGGGTGCTCCGTGGCTGGAGCACCCACAGGGAAAAATTAGTGGGTGCTCCACACCCACCAGCAGCCAAGCTCCCCCCTCCTCGCCTCCTTCTCCCCTCACCCCAAGCGCACCATGTCCCCACTCCTCCCCCTCCCTCCCAGCACTTCCCGTCCCCCCGACTAGCAGCTGTTTGGTGGCACTTAGGACTTTCTGGGAGGGAGGGGGAGAGGACTCGCTCAGGGAGGAGGTGAAGAAAAGGCAGGTCAGGGGTGGGGACTTGGGGGAAGGTAGTGGAATTGGGGCAGGAAGGGGGCATGGCTGGGGTGGGAAAAGCCGGGGTGAGACGGGGACTTTGGGGAAGGGGTGGAATGGGGGTGCAGCGAGGGTGGTGCAGGGGCTGGAAGAGGCGGTGAAGGGCGGGGCCTGGGGGGGTCAAGCACCCACCAGGCAGAGGGGAAGTTGGCGCCTATGGTGAGGATACAAGCTAACTTGGGTGCTGATACTCCTGCAGTGCCTTCCTACAATTCTCTCACACCATGTGCCCAGAAGAAGGACAGACAAGTTCTCCCACAATTCACTGGGAAAAAGCACAGAGCAGCCCAGATTACTGCAGCACAAAGAACCATGGATTTAGCACAATAGCACAAAGAAGTCCTATTAACACAAGAATGCAGTACCAATGAGGACACTGCCCAGGATAACTCTGCATGAAGACACACCCCTACTTCAAAACTACTACTTACAGGTTCTACACCTTTAAAAAGAAGCTGTGATGCAACTGAAGCCTTCAAACGGTTTTCAGAAGCTGCATTTATCTACCTCACTAAACAGAAGAATGCAGCCAGATAATACTTACAGTCAGCAGCAGTAAAGTTAGGCAATGAATCGTAGCTTTTTTCACTGTTCATTATATCCTTTAAAAAGCAACACACAGAAAAGAAAAAAAAAGCTTAATTTGTAGCAAGAAACAGATTTTTGGACCAATGTAGGCCACTATTTGAGAAAGGGGTGTTTTTTTAATATCCATGAGCATTTAAAACCTAAAATAACGTGTACATTTTCGATATAAAAATCTACCCCTCAAATTGAAGATAAGAATTTGACAAAGAAAATCTAGCCTGCTAAAATCAGTTAACTTTTGAGAGATCTGGCTTACTGTAAAAGTGATGTGAGAACTGTACCAAAAATTATATGCTTACTATTAATGATGATCAGATCCCTTATATTATAAAAATCCCAGAAAGCCTGACAGGCAAATTACTAAGGGTCTAAGTCTATTTCCATTAAAGTCTGTAGTAAAACTGGAGATGTTCATCCAAACAGTGGAAGAAAAAGGCACTAATGAAAATAGCTAATAGTAATCACAGTAACAATTATCAATTTACTCTATATTAAACTGTATGCATCTTTTACTCAAATGACAAAATATTATGTGTACTGTACCCAAAAGAAATGACAGAAGGTTACCAGCAGAGCTGGTTGGGCACTTTTTGATGAAAAATGCCAATTCACCAAAACGGTAAGAGAGAGTCAGTTATGACAAATTTCCTCATTCTGACCAATTTTTTTTAGATGTTTCAAAGTTGTCAAAATGGACTGTTTTGACATTTTCAGCATGAAAACGTTCCATTTTTTTTTTCCAGGTCAGCATGACTTTGTTTTGAAATGCAAATTAATTTGTAGTAAAAAAAAGTTTAAAAGGTCATCATTGAAATAAAATGTTTTGATTCAATCTGAAATTTTGGGGATTTTCGGTTTGCAAAAAATTCGGAGTTTTCAATTGATTCAGGACTGGAAAACCATTTCCCATCCAACTGCTGTTGCCAATCCCTAGCTCTGCAGAGAGGCACTTGGGGGTAGGCTGAGTTGTGATTATCAGCACAATTCTGAAGCAGCTTTCCTTCATGCTGCTCATTAGCAGCAGTAGTCTCTCCAAGAGCAAACAACAACAGTCATTGGACTGGCTGGCAGACATTACAATGCTACAAAAAGCATTTCTAGAAGTACAGAGCATGACATGTTTTGTTTTAATTCTGTTCCCAAACTCACCTCCATTATTCCTGTGTAATACGAAAATGGTGTTATCCTCAGGCCTTTTACCATGATGTCAGACAAATGGTAAGGGTAGAGCATGAGATGATCTCTACTGTATTTTAACAGTTCTTCATAGTATTTTCGTTCTTCTTTCTTGACATGCTTAACTGGGGGGGGCGGGGGGAGGAGGGGAGGGAGAAAGGTCAGGCTAATATTCTGTTACACTGTTCTCTCAAAATGGTGCAGAGATGATATTTTTACATTTAAACTGCATGGCAACACAAAAAAGGTTAATAGTAAAATGGTATGAAATTGACTTAAGAAATAAAAGGGGGAGCTGATCCGAAGATGTTGAACACCAACATCTGCTATTAACTTCTATAGGAGATACAGGTGCTCAGAGTCTCTCAGGATCAGGTTGGAAATCAGAAAGATTACTCGTGATAAGATTAGCTATTAAGCTACTGAATAATTTCCCAAGGAAATAGTGAAAACCCAATGAGAGTAATTTAAAGCTAACTAGAACACAGCACTGAAGAATATATTGTACGGAGCAATCCTGCATTTTCAGCAATGATAGAATAATCTTATTGTTTGGTTTATTATGTGTCTCATTTCTAAATGCCATTCTGGCATAAACAGACACGAAAGGAGAATGAAATATACACTCATGTTCATGATTTAGAATGCCTGGAGTTACCAGCAAACCTCCTTTTCAAGCAGTGAGAGCTCTGTCCACTGCAGAAGAGAAAGTGAGTACAACCGGTGTGACTCTAATGAGAATTCTATGTTAAACAGCTTGGACCCCAGGCCTCCTTCTTTATACCTGTCTGGGCTCCTTCTAGAGGGACACTTCCTTTGACATCATGGCTGTAAATTAGTTAAGTCCTCCATTAACAAGCCCTAACCTTGTTTGAAGGGCTCAGATGGCACACAGGTGACTAAGTTGGCTATCAGTAAGCTTCACTTGGAAACCTGCAGAGTCTGAAGGGTGCATTCCACAAAGAAGCCACTGCAATTAAGTGGATTTCAAAGTTAATTTACTTTTGGGGTTCTAGCATTAAAAGGGTGTTTTGCTGGGGTCTTTTTTGGTGGAAATTTGGAGGATTGAGATGGTTCTGACAGGTCTGTAGTAATTTCAGTGACCTACTTTTGTAAGCTATTAAAGATGACCATACACTCAAATGAAGGCTTTAGAAGTACAGTCAGTTATCAAATTGAAGTTATCAGTGTTCCACACTCACCTAAGTTATTTCGGTATCGTAGCTGATTGCGGATACTATAGAGTACAACCTGCTTTTCATACTCCCTCTGAGAGTTTCCAAGACCCTATGAAACAAAATATAAATGTTATTGTAGTTGAACTGTATAGTCCTTTAATTAAATCAGTGTAACTTGTACTACAGACAGGTATATTCTACTACATCTACTGAATTCTCCTCATCTGTCATTGTAGTAATAGGAGGTCAAGATTATCCATCTAAGTGAATTAATGCAGGGTACCTTTGAACCGTACTTTTCTAAGGCTATGTCTACACTACAGAACCTATGCTGGCATAGCCCCCACTACAAACCAGCATACACTGGCAGAAAACCTTTTTGTTGGTGTAAGAACACTACCTCTCCAAACAAAATTTTCTATGCCACCAGAAGCCCTCTTCAGTCAGCATAGCTGCATCTACACTCGGAGTTTTGCTGGCATAGCTAAGTCAGTCAAGGATGTGGTTTTACCTCTGACCGAAATAGCTATATGCCAATATAAGTTTTAAGTGCAGACAAGCTTAAGTGTTCTTGCACCACTATACTGACCAAAAGAAAGAATCAAATCCTGAAAACAAGTCTGTATGGGCCACATATGCTCATTAGGACCCAATCATGCAAAGTGTCAAGCATCTCATAAAGTGCTACGCGCTTGAGTGAAGGAAGGTCAGAACCTTGCAGGATTAACTTCTTAGGCCATATCTATACAAAGCTGCATAGAGTTTACTAAAGTGTGATGTAAAACTGATTTAGTTAAACTAATGCAACTTTGGGATAGATGTAGTTTGTAAGCTTGGTTTAAACCTGAATGTAAGAATGTCCACAAAGGTTTACACTCAGAAAAGAGGTGTGTTTTTCACTTATGTTTGCTAATATGTAAAAAGCCTAGTGTAGACCAGGCTGTAGTTTTAACATGCGCTAGCTGGTTAAAGTATACCCTTGGCTCCCCCTTAGGCTTCACTTTGACCAACTAATACATGTTAAAACTACAGCTTGCCTTGTCTACATTAGGATTTTAACAAATTAGCCAATGTCTTTTTTCCTTAGTAAAGACATGGCCAAAATTGCACCAGTTTAACTCAGCTGGCTCAACATCACTTTAGTTAAACTGGTGCAAAATTTGTGTGTTTAGACAAGCCCTTAGTTAAACCAGACGGAAGTCCAGTAGACACTAGAATTAAAGAATGGTTGTGACAAGGTACACTAAACCCTAAGGCCCGCTGCTGGAGGCCTCACAGTCCTACCACATCCTGCCCCAGAAAAAGAGCAGAAGAGGTGAGTCCTCCAAGAGGCTGAGAGAAGGACTGCATGGGAAGCAGTCAATTAGAATAGAGAGGCTGCAGGGAAGGAACCAGAGCCTAGCAGCCTCATATGAAAGGAGCTGCCGGGCCTAAGTAGATTCAGTTGCTGGCTGGAGCCAGAAGAGCATGGATGGTGCTCCCGGCTCGGTGCAGCAGTTCCAGTACCTGGACAGAGCAGTTGCCGGACTGGGGGAGGAAGGAAGATGCTCCTGGCTGGCTGCTGGGACTCAAGCAAGACTTCAACCCAAGATAAGGGTGAAGCTGAACATGTTGGGACCATGGGGAAGTGGCCCAGGGAACAGTAGCAGCAACAGGTTAAAGGGATGCAGTGGGTGGCTGCTATTTGCAGGGTCCCTGGGTTGGGACCTGGTGTAGTGGGTGGGCCCATGTCCTCCAGCACCAGCCAGAAGGGAAGTGACTAAGTGTCTTGAGAAGGGAGTTTACATACGCCCTGGGAAGGGGCTGAAGACGCCAAAGGGATCAGTATGTATAGAACTTTAATACCCCAGATGGGGGGTGAACTGAACTGAAAAAGCAACTCAGCTGGAGAGCTAGGGTCGGTTGAGGCTTGCTACAGAATGAAGAGTCTCCAGGGAGGAAGCCTGGGGGCACTGCTCCATCCCAGAAAAGGAACTATTTGAGATGTAGCCCTGGAGTGGCTGTGGACACCAACCAGGGTACTGGGATAGGCCTTTTTGGACTGATGAAGGTTTTAGCCCAGGGAGCACTGCAGAAGACGAACAAGGGTACTGTGATAGGCCCCACTGGACTGTTTATGTCACAAGAAGTCTATTTTGTTTCACACATGGACTGTATGAGACTCTGCCAGAGGGTTGAGCCACTGGAAACCCACCTGAAAAGTGATGCTGCTGACAGAGAACACAGCAAGAGCTAAGCGAGAGCAGGCACACGCACACCCACTAGGAGGCACTCACGTGAGGTGAGTGGCCCTATCACAGTGGCTTGTTTTGATTTAGCCTAAATCTGCTATTAGAAACAGGTTTAAGTGAAATCAAAATAAGTGTCCCCAAAACCCTCTGCAAACTGGATTTTAAAGAAAAATTTTTAAAATCACATCTTAATTTAAACCAGTGCAACTCTGAACAGAAGCAAGCACTTAATAAGGAGAAGAGCTACAAACTGCATTATAGAGCTCCTTGAATAACTCCTGATGTCAGAAGTAAATCTCATACGGACTCTAGTCTGGGCATGGGGGGGAGGGGAGAAATCAACTAGCCATTGGTGAACAAGAAACTTTTCCTAACAAGCCTGGAGGACAAAAGCACCAATTAATTAAAAAAAAATTAAGGCTTAATTTGTTTAAGGAAGGAAGGTCCCAATCTTGCAATCCAATCTATAAGTCTAGCACACCAAAGACTTTAATGGGGCACTGCATGGGCAACCGGCGTATGTACATACACACACAGTTTCAAAAAAACAGGACCCAAGTTTCTAGCCCTTATGATTGAACATAATTTTCCAAAAGTGACCCAAGTTTAAACTGATGTATTGTTGCCTTCCGAATATTGCACAAAACGAAAACATTGTAGTGAGCATATTTTCAGATACTTTCATCTATAATTTTACTAGAAGAAAGTTTTATAAAAGAAAAAATAAAACAGGTAAAAATTATTTGAGGCTTTTACTACTGTTACAGAAGGTGAACAGACATTAAATTTTAGGAAATTTATTCAGTTCAAGCCCATTTTCAGTAAGAATAAGAGTTAATTCTTCATCCACTATAACTGGTCTTGCTCAAGACTGAACTACATAATCCTTAACAGAACTGAACAATCTGAGGAACAGCCTTAAGTATAACAACTTGAAGCTCAAGGGAAAGAATAATGGCCAGTCACTACTTCTGCGGGACAGTATATTTACTAGTCTTCAAAGGCTATTATCATGAACTGATGGAGCTAATCAAACAATTTTAATGCATGAACTGAATATACCTGGTACTAATATCACACACTTCTCAATATGTTTGGCACCAGAAATTTTATCTGGTGTTGTTAATTTCAAATCAATTTCACTTTCAAATATTCATTCACTGAATATTTTGTGAAGTCCAACAATAAGTAACCGTTTCAAGAGAGGATATAATACGGTATAAACTGTCATTTCAAAAACATGTTTCAACTACTTGAGGCCAAGCATAAAACGTGTTTGCCCTGGAGACAGGGCCGGCTCCAGGGTTTTGGCCGCCCCAAGCAGCCAAAACCAAAAAAAAAAAAGCCGCAATCGCGATCTAAAAAAAGCCGCGATCGCGATCTGCTGCGGCAGTTCGGCGGGAGGTCCTTCACTCCCAGGCGGAGTGAGGGACCGTCCGCCAAATTGCCGCCGAATACCTGGACCTGCCGCCCTTCTCCGGAGCGGCCGCCCCAAGCACCTGCTTGAGAAGCTGGTGCCTGGAGCCAGCCCTGCCTGGAGACCCTTCAATTATTTTTCTTCTACAGTTTAGCTGTGCAGCAGTAAAATTTCATTAGCAGGTAATTCCTTGCAGTGGCACTTAGAGTCTTAAGCCTTATATCAGAGGGGTAGCATGTTAGTCTGTATCCACAAAAGCAATGAGGAGTCCGGTGGCACTTTAAAGACTAACAGATTTATTTGGGCATAAGCTTTCATGGGTAAAAAGCCCACTTTGGTGCCACCGGAATCCTCGTTGTTTTTAAGTCTTATATAACGCTTTGAAATCCTTAGATAAAATGTAACATAAATGCAGGGTGTGCACAGATCCAACCTTAAAGCAAGTAAATTCACACTGAGCTTCAAAGCATCAGCTGCTGGAAAAGAAATGGATTATGTTGCAGACAGTTTCCACATACTGTTAGATGTCCAGATAGAAGAGAATGTGTAACTACTGCCACTCTCACTAACAGGAAAAGATACTTTTACTCAAACTTCCTTTTTTTTTTTTTTTTTTTTTTTTTTTTTTAAAGTGTTCTTCCGAAAGCATTGCAGAAGTTACATTTAACTGATGTTTTATCTAGTAGCAAGACTTAAATTAACTTGAGACTATTTTAGGCTGATTTACATAAGCATTAGCAGTGCATTTTCAGGTTTACAGGTAAAGAGAAATAAAATCACTTATGTTCCTGCTACAAACTAGCTCTTGAAGTCTCACTAAGGAGCTCAATAATTCATATACCAGGATCTACAGTCAATGTTCATCTTTCTTCCAACACCTTTTCTCCCTTTCTCCTGTGTAAGAGAAGGAATTATTTTTCAGTTTCTGCTTTGAAGTAGCATAAGACTCCTAAGATGAAAAGAGACTTTCCTTTTTGAATTTAAACAATGTATCATTTGGGCTGTCAGAAGCCCATTAAACGTGGCACTCATCAAAATTTCATGGGGTTTCCATTTTCATTAACGCTTATTGTGACATTTCCCTTATTGCTGAAAACTAGAGCAGCATAGTTCTTGAAACCTCTCCTGGTTTAGTGTACACAGTACAGTGTTGACCTAGTCGTTTAAAGCTTCACTATGAACCACACTTCCATGTTATGATTGTTTCATCTCAACCTAACAGGCGTCAGAACCACCTGTGCTTTCCAGCAGCACCTAGTGATCAAGCACCACACAGGGAGGGATGGAGACAGCCAGGACAGTCTCTCTCTCTCAGTTCACTTACTGAAAACTGAGATGTTTTAGAAGCACACACTTACAGCACTAAGGCCACAAGCTTAAATAGCACCATTTTTTCCCCATGATGCTCTGGAGTCTATCTGATAAATCCCAACTCCCCAATGTCAAGACAGGAGGCAGATGAGATCCATAGTCCCAGAAGGGTGGGGGGCCCAATTACCCTTTGCCAAGGACCTGAAGGTGATGAAGAAGAGAGGATGTGTTGATTCTGTAAGATGGCACAGGCGACAAAGGATAGATACCAATATGAGAGATGGAGGAGCAAAAGAAGGTGATTGGGGCACAAGGAGTCCCCTTCATGGGGAGGATGAAGATAGGTGGAGTAGAGAGGTAGGTACGCCCCCCAGTTGCAGGTGTAGCGAGAGGACCTGATAATGGGAATGACAGAGCCAGTGAAGGGGCAGCTGAGACTCGAGAGAAGGGAATGGTGTTGCCCCAGAAGCCCTGCCTGGCACTGGGAGGCAGGACGATGCTTTCACCTCTCCAGTAACTAGGCTCCCAATGCCTCTCGCTGACACCGGCAGCCCAGCGGGTGGCTGACGATCCCCGCCTCTCCCCGCCGTACCAGTCGCTGTGTAGCACTGGCAGGGGAGGGATCCGCGCTGGCCATGGCACCTGTCCAACTCTGTGGTCACAGGGAGGCTGGTGTCCGGTCATGGGCTGATGCTGGGGGAGGGGCTTTGGTACAGCTACCCCTCCCCCCAGGCCGGCGTCGGTCAGACGCTGGCGGGAGGGGGATGGTACCAGCCCAGACGAGTACCAGTACTTGTCTAACGCTGGCGGGAGGGGAGCTGGTACCGGCCCGGCTGCCCTACCCACCCCGGTACCGGTGAGATGCTGGCAAGAGGGGGGTTAGTACCCACCCGCCCCTCCCCCGGCCCGGTGGGGCGCTGGCGGGAGGGGGGTTGGTACTGGCCCGGCTGCCCCTCCCCCGCCATGCCGGTACCTGTCGGACGCTGGCAGGCAGGCGGGCCCAGGGGTAGTTGTGGCGGATGTGGAACTCCACGTCTATGTTCATGGCGAGGGGCCGGGACAGGCTACGGCCACCCGCTCCTCACAGCCCCAACGCAGGGGGGCGCTCCAGCACGGGCTCCTCCCTCCCGCCGCGCAGCCTCTACCGACACCTCGCTCCCCCCCACCCCAAACCACTTCCGCGTTACGCCCCCCGGAAGCGCCACCCCAGCCCTACGTCATTTCCTGCACCTGGGCTTGAACGCTCCGATAGTTCCACGGGCGCCCGGCTGGCTCACGGGGCTCGTGCACAGTGGGAAAGGTGGGACTGGCCCTTTAAGGGGGAGGGGGCTGCAGATGCGCACGCAGTGTATGACGCAGTCAGGGAGGGCGTTTCCGCTGAGTCCCTTCCCTTGCCCCCTGTCTGGAAGCGCTCAGGCGCCTGCGCCATCCTCTTTCCCGCAGGTCTCCGAGCGCTTTCCCCCAGCTACCGCGGGGTGCCTGGGCGCCGCAGTCTGGCCCCCGCCCGGCTGCGCGGGGCCGGTACACAGCGCCGAGCCCAGATTCCAGCGCGGCGCTCCCACGCCCCAGGCTAGTGCCCCAGTGTCTGCCCCCTGTGCACCAGCCTACGGCCCCACCTCACAGCCGCGACCCCTTCCTGCCCAGCCCCCGCACGGCTACGCTCCCTGGTCCTCTGCCCCAAACAGCGTCAGCCCTGAGCCTGTCCTCACTCTCTGTCATGCCTCCCTGAGCCTGACCCACAAATTGCTCCACATCTAACTCCCAGGCCCGGCCCCTCTAGCCACCCCTCCCCCAAATGCTCCTGGGCTCCAGCCTACATCCCTACTGCCTCCACTCCCCAGTAGTGCTGCAGAAGTGAGTCCTGAGCCCCTCCCGCCAATCCCTCAGGTTAAGTCTCAGCTCCCTGTCTGTTCAGGTGCCTCCTATCGCTGCCCCCTACCACAGGACTCTGAATTGGACTCCATTATTTGAATTGAGTTGTACTTGTGAAGAGTGTACAGCTCCTCCAGTGTACATTTGGTATAAATTAGGGGTGTCAACCGTATGGCCTGCGTTACGTATTCAGATTCTCCAGAACTTAAGCTGTCTTTTTTTTTTTTTAAAGTTTGGTAGCCTCATGGCTGCCAAAATAAAGCTATGCCTGTACTATGCACCTTTGAGCGACACAGCTGTGCCACTAAAAGGTGTGCAGTGTAGTCGCTCTATGTCAGCAAGAGAGAGTTCTTCCACCGACAAAAGAATTCCACCCCCAATGAGAGATGGTAGCTTTGTCAGGGGAGAGCTCTCCCGCCGACAAAGCGCTGTTCACACCAGCACTTTCATCAACTTTTGTTGTTCAGGGGGGTGTTTTTTTCACACCCTTGAACGACAAAAGTTTTACTGATGAAAGTGCAGTGTAGACAAAGCCTAACTTTCCAAATGTGAAAGAGCTGTAATCAAAATGTTGTCTGCCTGAGTCTGCAGATAGCTTAAAACAATGACTCTGCAATGGGAAATTTCCAGTATCCTATTAATCTGATTGGAGTGTCAACTTTAAAACCAACTGATGGTATCTCATTGGTATCTCTGATTGGAGTTTCAGAGTAGCAGCCGTGTTAGTCTGTATCCGCAAAAAGAAGAACAGGAGGACTTGTGGCACCTTAGAGACTAACAAATTTATTAGAGCATAAGCTTTCGTGGACTATAGCCCACTTCTTCTTCTGATTGGAGTGTCAACATTAACTATTTAAATCACGGACCATTGTAATGCATGGAATGGCGGGGGGGGGGGGGGGAGTGAAATCCCACTGGGCTGGTAATTGCAGAGGGGAAAAAACGAGACTCACAAAGACTGAAATGGGAGAGAAAGGAAGAAGGGCAGAAATAATCATGGCCTAAAGGTCATTCATCTGTCTGTCTGACAATAGGTCACTGAACAAATAATGACTGATAACTAAACGTGTAGTTAATGCATAAAACCAGAACATTCTCCTGTTCATCTCTGCAAACCCACTGATGTTGTGAGCATTCCGTTGCGCATTGTCACACACAGTGAGCCACAGGATCAGTGTAAATATGGAAGTCAGTTGAAATAAAACTCTTAACTGCTGCATTGCATCTGGTTTAGATGTAAGGTTTTGTCTGTCCTTTAGAATTTTATAGATACTGTTATTGAGACTGATACCAACTTGCTATTCAGTAGTATTTTTCTCAAGCAGGTTGCACATTGTTTAAATACCCTTTTACTCTTATTTTGAACTTCTTGAAAATAAAAGTATAGGGCTATTTAATTTTTGCTTTAGCTGCACTATATTACTACTAAAATATATTTAAGAGATTGCTGTTTGAAATGTCACGAGCAATCAGAACATGAAAGTAATACCTGCTGAAAGAAAGTGAACACCTGATTACTTGTTCAATTTAATGTGTCTGACTATTATCTTACATGAATAATAATATTTGGTCAATGATAATATTAGCAAGAAAATGAAAGCCATAACAGTAGAAAGAAACTCAGCACCTTAACGGCTTGCTTTGTTGCCTTGTCCCTACAATAAATTCATTTATACACACTCATCCTTCCAAAGCAGTTCTTCAAATCTTGTAATCAAGGCTATCATCTTTTGATGCGTCATATCCTATCACACCCTTATACAGTATATAAGTAAACTATGAAAAGTAATTAGTCTGAAACCCTTTATATCTTGCCTGCTATCATATAAATCATCACCTTGTACTAGTCTTTAGCTGGTACTGTCTGTTTGCTATCGATAACAGCAATAGGCCACACCTGTTGATAGGGCATGGCAATTTTAAGCTTTTGATTTGGGGCCAAATTCTCATGTTAGCGAACCAACATCATTGAGTTATTCCTTTGAAAATGACTAGTAAAACACAGATTGCAAAATCAGCAAGCTAGAAGCTCAAGCACTCAGACATCACAATGGTGGGCACAGTACAAAAACCTCTTAGGGCTTGTCTACACTGGCACTTTACAGCGCTGTAACTTTCTCACTCAGGGGTGTGAAAAAAACACCCCCCTGAGCACAGCAAGTTTCCAGAGTAAACAGTGCACCAGCGTCATGGAGGTGGCTTTAGCGTTGACAGTGTAGACTAGCCCTTAGATTGCTTCGAAGCCTTGTGTTCAACTCATTGGGACTAATTTTCAAGCTTTACTCTGGAAAGTGTTTTTGGGCTATCAAAGCCATGATTAGAATCCAAAAATGGATTTACTTGAACATAAATGAGATTTTTACCTGTTGCAAGAATAAAGCATTATATAAAGAAATTGCATCATTTAGTTATTTAATATCGTTGGTCAAGGTTTTCAAACAGTTGTTGGTATCCTTTCATCTACGAGAGACGGTGGGAACTGCAGCCTATGATGTAGATGGTTTGCAATGTCTCATGTGACTGAATAGTCCAATCCAAGATTTGCATGATCTTTGGCAGTTATTGCAAATATATGTATCTTGCTTGGGAGCTGCTTGCTTCCTACGGGATCTTTTCTCTTCAAGATGTAGGAGCCAGCTTCTATCATGGACTTTGATACCCTGATGGAGACAGGAGCCTAAAATTAGGTTCCTAAATAAAAGTTGTCTGATTTTCAGACATGCTAAGTTCCTTCAGCTCAGATTGAAGTCAGTCAGCCCTGATTCTAATTGTGACGGGTTGGATCACAGAAACTCCTTTCGGAGCTGCCACCTGATGTGCCAAGACTACTTCTACCCCTGCCTGCCCTGCCAGCTTGAGCCAGACACTCCCATCTGCTCCAACACAGACCCAGGGTCTGAATTACTTGCCCCAAAGCTGCAGGTTTACCTGAAAGCAGCTAACCGAAGTGTGCTCGTCTTTAACATTCAGATGCCCAGCTCCCAATGGGGTCTAAACCCAAATAAATCCGTTTTACCCTGTATAAAGCTTATGCAGGATAAACTCATAAATTGTTCGCCCTCTATAACACTGATAGAGAGATATGCACAGTTGTTTGGTCCTCCAGGTATTAATACATTCTCAGAGTTAATTAATAAATAAAAAGTGATTGTATTAAATACAGAAAATAGGATTTAAGTGGTTCCAAGTAGTAACAGACAGAACAAAGTAAGTCACCAAGCAAAATAAAATAAAATGTGCAAATCTATGTCTAATCAAACTGAATACAGATAATCTCACCCTCAGAGATGCTTCAGTAAGTTTTTTCCTCAGACTGGACATCTTCCAGGCCTGGACACAATTCTTTCCCCTGGTACAGCTCTTATTCCAGCTCAGGTGGTAGCTAGGGGATTCTTCATGATGGCTCCTCTCCTTTGTTCTGTTCCACCCCTTTATATATCTTTTGCATAAGGCGGGAATCCTTTGTCCCTCTCTGGGTTCCCACCCCATCCTTCTCAATGGAAAGACATCAGGTTAAAGATGGATTCCAGTTCAGGTGACATGATCACATGTCATTGCAAGACTTCATTGCCCATTTGCCAGCGCACACGTATACAGGAAGACTTATAGGTAAACACACCCATCTGCAGACAATTGTCCTGGTTAATGGGAGTCATCAAGATTCCAAACCACCATTAATGGCCCACACTTTGCATAATTACCATAGGCCCTCAGAGTTATATTTCATATTTCTAGTTTCAGATACAAAAGTGGTACATTTATACAAATAGGATGATCACACTCAGTAGATTATAAGCTTTGTAATGATACCTTACAAGAGACCTTTTGCACAAAGCATATTCCAGTTACATTATATTCACTCGTTAGCATGTTTTTATAAAATTATATAGACTGCAATGTCACACAGATGTAAATCAGATGTGTAAAAACAATATGAGTTCAGAAGCAGACATGTTGGGAGTCCCAGATGATCAGCACTTCCAAGGATTAGGCCTACCGGGTATGTGCCTACATGTGTTTCCAATCTTTTCTCTCAGCTTTGGCAGCACAGCTGTTGGCTCTCTCCTCCCTGGGTGTGCATGCATGACCCCTCTGAGGGAGTGCCAAAGGTAAATTAAGGTTTCTTTGGACAACACTAACTTTTACAACTATTTTCCTTGTGAATTACACAAGCTTGCCATAACAGCATACCTCACAGAACAGTCCCCTCTCTACTTGTGCTTCGCTGCGCTCCTCTTTTTGTCTTACTTTACATTTAATAATATAATTCTATTGACTAGGTTGAGGGGCAAATTTGAAATAGCTTATAGCTATTTATACTTTCTAAAATGCAAATTATATCATTGTATCCCTTTCTCCAGACCTGTGAATGTCACTTGTCTTTTTAAACTGTACCCCTCTAGTCAGGGCCTATGTATTTGTATGTGCACTTGCATAGCACCTAGCACAGCAGGATATTTTGTGGGCTCTCAATCCAACCTTGTAGCTGCTCCTGCAATATACAGAACAATAAATAATGGTTTGACCAGTCCAATTTTAAATGACTCGAGCATGGGTTCCATCACTTTTCTTCTCTTGCCTATTCCATAGCCTGATCAGTCTAATTGTCTGGAACATATTACCCATATTCAGCCTAAGTTTTCTCCCATTAAAATATCTTCTCCTAATGATACTGCACTTTGTGTTTGATTTGTTACATATATATTTTAAATGTGGAGCAACTCAGATGTTTCATCACACGTGAAAATATTACCTTCTGTCAGGGCCGTCCCTAGCCATTTTGGTACCATACGCAGCTCTGTGGGGCCCCAGGCCTCCGCGGGGAAGGGGAAACTGCCCCCTAGCATGATCCAGCAGAGCGGGTTGGGCCAGGTCGCTACACTTTCTGCCACCCAGTGAGTGCAGGGTAGGCAGGTAGGAACCATGGACTACTTAATCAGAAAACTGCGGGGGTGGGTGGGAAGGAACAACAAATTTACCACATAAATTTGCTGGAGCTCTGCAAACAAGGGAAAACTTCATCATGCCGTATCTTGAGGAACTAGAATTGGGGCCCCAAATTAACAACTGCCTGAAAGAAAGCTTAGTGCCCCTCAGAGAGTAACTAAACCAGAAACAAAAGGAACAGGAATTCCAACTGGTATTTTCCAAAGGTATTCTCAACTCCTTGGCCCACCATCAAATTGATATGGAACCTGGTAAAGTAATACAGGAAGGGCTGTGACCAATCCCCAACTAATTGAGGGGGGCGGTTGAAAAAGGACCATGTTAGAACTCAGGGTAATAGAGGAATCCCAAGGGGACTGGAGGAGTCCTATTGTGCTCATGGGCAGCGGGTATAATAGACCAGGGGAGGCTCTGGCCAGAACAGCTCCAGCCACACCAGCCCACCAACCCAGCCCCGGGCCACCTGCCAACCCCAGCCACACCGGCCAGCCGCAGCAGCCGCAGCCCCTCTCCCTTTAATCGGTTAATCGATTAAATGACAATTTTAATCATTTAAACGGTTAATTTTTTTAATGGATATTTACATCCCTACAGTCGGCCTATTTCATTTTAAGACAATGCCCTTTGAGTTACATGGGGCCGTGTCTACTTTTCAACATTTGATAGACTGATTACTCCAACAGCATAATCAATACACAGTGGCATACTTGGACAATGTAATTATCTATAGCAAGGATTGAGATTCCCCTCTGGATAGGGTTACCATACGTCCGGATTTTCCCGGACATGTCCGGCTTTTGGGGGCTCAAATCCCCGTCCGGGGGGAAATCCCCAAAAGCCGGGCATGTCCGGGAAAATCGGGAGGTCAGCCGGGCCCGCGGGGAGCCGGTCAGCCGGTCCGGCGGGGAGCCGGGCCCGCGGGGAGCCGGGCCGGCCGGGCCCGCGGGGAGTCGGGCCGGCCGGGCCGGCGGGGAGTCGGGCCGGCGGGGAGCCGGGTCGGCCGGGCCCGCGGGGAGCCAGGTCGGCCGGGCCGGCGGGGAGCCGGGTCGGCCGGGCCCGCGGGGAGCCGGGCCGGCGGGGAGCCGGGCCCACGGGGAGCCGGGTCGGCCGGGCCGGCGGGGAGCCGGGCCCGCGGGGAGCCGGGTCGGCCGGGCCCGCGGGGAGCCGGGCCGGCGGGGAGCCGGGTCGGCCGGGCCCGCGGGGAGCCGGGCCGGCTGGGCCGGCGGGGAGCCGGGCCCGCGGGGCCGGGAGCCGGGGGGTGCGCCGGGCCGCCGGGGGCCGGCAGTGCTGGGCGGGCCGGGGGTGGTCGGCCGGGGCCGGCACCCCAGGGCCCGAGCCGACCCAGGCTGGAAACGCTGGGGGGCCAGCCTGGGCCGCGCCTCCTCCCCCCACACCCCCCTTACCTGCTTCAGGCTTCCCGCGAATCAAATATTCACGGGAAGCAGGGGAGGGGGCGGAGACTTTGGGGGTTGGGCGGGGCTGGGGGCGGGGCCGGGGGCGGGGCCGGGGGCCGTGGAGTGTCCTCCATTTGGAGGCACAAAATATGGTAACCCTACCTCTGGATAAAGTCACTGCCCTTCTCTGATCACTGAGGGAAGCTGGGTTAAAGACAAACCCCACTAAATGTGTGATAGGAAAAGAAGGAGCTCATTAAAAGAGGGAGAACAGAGGGGGAAAGGGAAGCAGAAAGGCCTGGGATAGCAGAGCTCAACAGCCCTACTCCACATTGCCTCTGAGAAACCAGTAAGGAAACAAAAGAAGATTGTAAGCCCTGGAGTTTAAGGGCTGATAACTTAAATGGAGCCTAAGAGTTTATGGACTGGCCTAATTGCAGATGAATTGAAGGGGACCATTAGGAAAAAGCTGGAATCCCTAGAGAGTCTGCACCAGGAACAAGTGACAATTCTGCTGGCTTTGTGCCTCTAAATCTCTCTCTCTCTCTCTCTCTCTCTCTCTCTCACACACACACACACACACACACACACACACACACACACACACACACACTATCCTAGCCCTTCTGTTTCCAACCACACAGTTCACCTCTCCTCACGCCCCAACATGCAGCATATTGTCTGGAGTGCAGAGATGAAAGTAAAATTGAACATTTACCGGTACGGGGGCCGGCTCTGCCCCCTCATTCCCCCAGAAGGGGTGGGGCCTCAGGCGGAAGGGGCGGGGCATCAGCATCCCCAGCCAGCCCTTCCAAGCTGCCTGGCCTACGCTGCCCGGGGCTCCAGCAGCGATTTAAAGGGCCTGGGGCTCTGGACGCTGCTGCCGCTACCACAGCAGCGGCCGAAGCCCTGGGCCCTTTTAAATCGCCGGCCCCGGGGCAGCTGCTCCTTTTGCCCTCCTCCATCCATTGGCAGCCTGGGGGGCCAAAAGGGGCAGTGACGATAAAGAGCTGCTACTGCAGCGCTTTAAGCAGGGTAGTGCTTAAGGACTCTGCTTAAAGTGCTGCCCCGGCAGCGCTTTAACATCGCTGCCCCTTTTGCGCTCCCCCGTCAGTGGCCCTGCCGCTAGGGACCCAGCAGGGCCGCCACCGGGGGCGGGAGGGCACAATAGCGGCAGCGCTTTAAAGTAAGGCGGTAGGGACCGGTACCGGCGGCCACTTTTTACCGGTACGCCATACCGGCCCGTACTGCCTTACTTTCACCCCTGCTGGAGTGGGACCCTCTATTGTTTCTACATGGAAGGGCTTAACTGCTCTTTCAGTTTATTCAGAAAGAAGAGTACTTAGTACACCCACCAGCTTTAATCAGGTCTGTGATTGTCTTTGCATCAAAGAGACGTGGTGAGAGAGGTAATATCTTTTATTGGACTAACTTCTGTTGTTGAGAGACAAGCTCTTGAGCTACACGGAGCTCTTCTTCATCTCTGCGAAAGATACTAAGAGTGTCACAGCTAAATACTCAAACAAACAGATATTTTTGCATAAGTAGTTCGTGCATATTCCTAGGGATCAATCAAGGCAGAGTGGCCCATTAACACCCCTGTAGTCATAGGACAAAATGTGGGGTTAGTTGGTTACAGGTTGTTATAATAAGCCATACACCCAGGGTCTTTATTAATACCGTGATTTTTAGTGTCTAGCAAAGTTATGAATTTAAGATCCCAAGCTCGTCTTTTGAAAGTGTTGTGCAAGTTTCCTTTGGATCAAAGACTCACTTGATGGCAGCCATTAACAACTTCCAGCATAAATCCCTGCATCTCAGCCCTGCCCTGTCATCCCAATGGAGTTTAAAATGTTGATACCCTGAGTAATATCCCAGTCAGAAAGAAAAGAAGTAATTTCAAAAGTTAAAAATTATGCACACTTAACTATTTACATAATGATTTTCTGTCAGGACACTTTCGTATCGCCAACCCAAATCAATATTACTCTCATTCAAATCTTGGAGCTTTCTATTCCATGTCCAATTTCCTTTCCAACTGGGAGTGGCTGCTTTCAGTGAGCTCCTGAAGAGAGTCCATTGATTCTGTGGAGTCTGCTAGATGGGAAAGTCCTCATCCATTCTGCTCTGTTGAGTTCATCACTGTTTCTTTCACCCTGAGCTTCCACAGCTACATTCTCAGTTTCTTGGGGCAGATTCTTTCCCTCTGGTACCTTTTCAGGCAGTCCTGATGTTCGTATGTTAATACTGCCCCCAGTCTGTAAGCAATAGCATCTACGTCTAATACGATTGGGGGGGAGTGAAACATGTAAGCTAAGACAGGAGCTATCCCTAGGGCCCTTTTCAACTCTGAAAATGCTAAATAATTTTCTGTTGATCACTGAAATTATTTTCTTTTCTTGTCCAACCTGTGCAATGAATTCACAATTTTGACAAACGCACAAATAAATTTTCTATAGTAGGACCAGAGCACTACAAAACTCTGTACATCTGTGAGTGTCTGAGGAGTTGGCCAGTGCTACACAGCCTCAATTTTCTTTTTCTCGGTGGAAACTCCCTCCTCACTGATTGCATGCCCAATGTGTATGATCACTTTTTTGGAACTGCTCCAACAGAAACTCTGGGATCTCACTGTCTTCCCTTTCTCCCTTATAGTTT
This sequence comes from Chrysemys picta bellii, assembly GCF_011386835.1. Lineage (NCBI taxonomy): Eukaryota > Metazoa > Chordata > Testudines > Emydidae > Chrysemys > Chrysemys picta. The sequence continues at coordinate 269,108,161 of NC_088792.1, read as the reverse complement.
TCTTTTATATTGACACTTATTAGATCCACTTGTTCACATTTGCAACTGTGGTTCCCTTTTTTACTATTGGCTGTTTGCTAAAATATTGAGAAAATAAACAGGAATCTGCTCCTGTTTCAGTTCTGCAAGAACTTTAACAGATAAAATTTCCCCAAGACCTTCGGACTCAAAGTAGCTATCAACGACTCCCCAGTTTTCCCTTGCTGGAAAGCTAGCATAGCATATAGCTGTTGTTATGGAGTCTGCCCTAGAGGTAGAACAGCCTGCTCACTTGCAAACCAATTGTGTATAACCATTTGTTTCACCTGGGCCACACCTTTTGAAGGAATTTCTACAGACTAAATTTGTAAGACACCTTTCTTGGTATTTATTATACAGTTATTAGCCATAATGAAAGCCAACCTATCATCTGCTATCTCAACTACCCAGAGTTTCTCTCAAATTCCAGAGGTCCAATTTTCAAACCCACTTTTCACATTTCTGGATGGGTATGTGGTCCCAAGTCACTGTCTCCATTTGAGAGCAACTAGTCAGATCAGTTTTGGATCCCCTATTCCCTAGCACTATTAGTAGGGCTGTCAATTAATAACAGTTAACCCAAGCAATTAACACTATTTTTTTAATCTCACAATTAATCGTGATTAGTTTTTTTTAATCATTTGACAGCCCTAATTATTAGCATGTCTGGTCTACCAACTGATATGTCTGAGCCAGTATTCCTGTGAATTTCACAGCTCTGATTACACATCTAATAGCCAAACTACCATAATTGTTGTATATCTGGATCTGTTTAGCCAGAGCTAAACAAAAACTGTGGAGCTGATTCTTGTACCTCCAAGCTCTGAGCCTTCAGCTTGGGATCCCCCCCATTTCCCAAACTGCCTGTCTTCACTAGGCACTTGTGATGTTCTATCTACTTTAAATGTATAACAATCCTTGTTCTAGCCATTTTCCCACAGTATCAGCATTTAACTGAACAGCCTCCCCTAATTTTTGTATGATTGCTAATCTCCCTTGTTTTACAAATCAAATGTAATAATTTGTCTCCAATCATTCAAAAATGCCATGAACCACACTAGAATCCTCTTTTCCATCATGCCTACAAGACACAAAGCTGTACTGACAGGGCTCCTGGTGATCAGCTTCATCTTCTTCACTAGCAGCTGTTTCTTTCTCTGCTATGTAACTGCAAGAAAGGATTCAAGTTCTGTGGCAAATTTCACAGCTTCTTGAAGTGTCATTGGTATTGGGATATGCCGCTGATCTTGGCCAGCAAGTCCAAGTCCAGCTGAATATCTATAAACTGGTCTACTGCTAATTTATACTGGAAGTGCTCATTGGTATAGGGATATGCCAGGAACACAAGTCTCCATGGGTCCTCTGCCAATTCAGATGGTGTCTCTTCTTTCCCTCTCCTTTTAGCCTTTAGCTATGTGCTGGCCTGCTCAGATTGATGGCTGTCTCCAAACCATATATCAAGACCTAGTCCCACATGTGGATAACTCAGTCTCTTTTCTGGGGTTAAGCTATACAGCACCACCGGAGCTGGGCCACTCAAGTTGGCGGCTAGAAACTCACATCTCTGTTCATCTCTCCAACCATAGTTCATTAGGGCTATGGTGTTATATTAAGCCAAATAAGCCTCCCATGGAGTTTTCCCCTCAAAGATCGTGGCTTTTTGTATTACCTGAGCTGGGACAATCCAACCTCTTCCCTCTGGGCCTCTGTGGGTTACAAACAGGGTAGAAAAGTGTTGTAAATGTCCTAATTTACCCAAGTTCTCTAGCTGGCCTAATTCCCCATGGAAACAGCTAACTTCCACTGTGATCTGAAATCCTCTGAATTCCTTCTCAAGCAGAATTTTTAGCTCCATAAGCCTTTGCTGCAGCTCATTTCTATTAGCAAGTTCCAAGTGGGCCAAAGTTTTCTTGTCTCTTCTATTCCCTCCTCTGTTTCCTGAAAAATCTTTTAGTGCATGGCCATCAGGTTGTTGGTCACCTCATTGATCCATCTTGCCAGCCCAGACTGGGAATTCCCAAACCACCAGGAGAATTTGTAGCTGCTGCCCAACAAAGATTTTTCTCTCCCATTATAGGACATCTCCCAGTCCCTTCCAGATTTTGTTTTCATTCCTCTTGCAAAGTCTCCATCTCTTGTTTTAAATCATTTTGGCCGTCTTTGATTTCTGCAAGCACCTCCATTATTTTTTCCTCCTGGCTTGAACAGGAATACCAACTCACAATTTCTTTCCTTGGAAACTCTATGCCACTGTTATGCTAATGTTTTTTGCCTGTGCAGTTAGCCAATATTCAGGGCCTTGCAAGTTTATTTCCATTAGGAGGAGAACTTGATTACACGTGTCAAATATATTCTTTGGTACAATGCTGTTTATTAACAAAAAAATCATACATAGTCATCTTCCCCTCAATACAGTAGACACAAACAACAGCAGGCATTTTCCTTGCTCAGAAATCCCCAAGCCTCTCTCTTTAGTGAGTTCTGTGCCCAAGAAACTGTGTCTCTCTGTTCTTGCTCACAACTGCTTCTTCTTGCTTTCTGCTAGCTCTCTGCTTCTAACACACATACAGACACACACAGCTTCAATTCAGACTACAAAGCTCAGCTTTGCTCAGGCCTCACTATGCTGCTCAGTGCCTTGGGCAGTACCCTGTATTGTTTTCAGCTATCTCACTACATGAAAGAGTTTAATTGTTCCTTCAGTTTACCCTGAATGAATGGTGATTAGCACACCCACTGGCTTTGGCCAGGTCAAGGCTGCTTCCCCACTCTGAACTTTACGGTACAGATGTGGGGGCCTGCATGAAACTTCTAAGCTTAACTACCAGCTTAGATCTGGTCCGCTGCCACCACTCCCAAAGTGCTAATTCCCTTCCCTGGGTAGCCTTGAGAGACTCTTCACCAATTCCCTGGTGAATACAGATCCAAACCCCTTGGATCTTAAAACAAGGAGAAATTAACCATCCCCCCCTCCTTTCTCCCACCAACTCCTGGTGGATCAAGATCCAACGCCCTTGGATCTAAAAACAAGGAAAAATCAATCAGGTTCTTAAAAAGAAGGCTTTTAATTAAAGAAAAAGGTAAAAATTATCTCTGTAAAATCAGGATGGAAAATAACTTTACAGAGTAATCAAACTTAAAGAGCCCAGAGGAATCCCCTCTAGCCTTAGGTTCAAAGTTACAGCAAACAGAGATAAACACTCTAGCAAAAAGGTACATTTACAAGTTGAGAAAACAAAGATAAAAACTAACACACCTTGCCTGGCTGTTTACTTACAAGTTTGAAATATGAGAGACTTGTTCAGAAAGATATGGAGAGCCTGGATTGATGTCTGGTCCCTCTCAGTCCCAAGAGCGAACAACCACCAAAACAAAGAGCACAAACAAAAGCCTTCCCCCCACCAAGATTTGAAAGTATCTTGTCCCCTTATTGGTCCTTTGGGTCAGGTATCAGCCAGGTTACCTGAGCTTCTTAACCCTTTACAGGTAAAAGGATTTTGGAGTCTCTGGCCAGGAGGGATTTTATAGTATGGTACACAGGAGGGCTGTTACCCTTCCCTTTATAGTTATGACAGGCCAGGTCCATGATTGTCTTTGGACGGAAGACTCCATGGAAGCCATTAACAACATCTGGTGTAACAGTACTGCTATTCATTTACAGTAGCACCATTGCTGTAGATGGCACTTATTACCTGGAATAACAGTCTGCCTCCTGAGTTCATACGCTTCCTACTAACCTCATTTACCCCCCCTTCTGCCTTGCAGAGAGTCCTATTTTATTCTTGAGGGCACTCTGTGCCCCAAAATTAAAAATTCTACACCAAAAAATTAAAATTTCTGCAAAATTCTGCACATTTTGTCAAAATAACAATACATAATCATGCCAGTTTCAATTATTTTGGTAATTGATTTAAAAATACCTGTCAGCAAGTATGTCTGTAACAATACAGACACACACAAAAATTCCCCCAGGAGTAGAGTTTTAAATAAATGCATATGACAACCCAGTTCCTGTTTCTCTGCCCTCTTTCCCCCCCGCCCCTCCAAGCCCAGCAAGAGGGCCAGACACCCACACCCCTTCTCCCCTCCCCGAGCCCACCTGCAGGGCCCCCCTAGCCAATTCACCCGAACACCCTCCTCCCCAGAACCCAGCTGTGGGGCCTTCTGGCCCAGATACCCGCTCACACCCCCAGAGCCCAGCTGCAGCTCCCTCCCCCTTCCCCAGACACCTGCTCTCCCCACCACAAGCCCAGGGATTCAGAAGGAGCCTGATGCTCCAGGACCCTATTGTGCTAGGCACTGTACAGAATTGCCCCCAAAGAGTTTATAATCTAAGATCATTGATCATAAATTCAGTTGGAGCTGAGGGTGCTCTACATTTCACTGGATCAAGCCCACTGTGAACTCAGAGCAGGGATCATCCCTTTTTAAATGTTTAGAAATCACATATTGACTCTTACTATAATCATATATTTTAAATATTTTTTCAAATGGTGTGACTAATGGCTCCATCCCATAAGGTGCTGATTGCTTCCTGAAAGGCACATCCAAACTCCAGCACCTTGCAGGATTAACTGCTAAACGTTTAGGAAAATAAAGTCCATTTACATTGATGTACACACACCCATCTATAAATGACTCAAATTACGATAATGTCAAAAGTTATTTATTAATCCAGGACTCTTAGGGCAGGGATCATACTTGGAAGCTATAATAAGACTCGACTATTGAAAATACTTATTTTATTGAACAACAAAGCAGTTGTATCCTCCACGCATTCAAGCTAAGCAAAAATGGGCAACTTTCATGTAAGTAATTATTTCACTTGGATTGCATATGCAATGCAATAATATATATTTCAATTAGGATTTCAAATTGGAAGTATGTTTTTAAATGTATTGTGACTTTGTTGTGTGTACCTGATAATATTTACATCAATGAATATTCGTATAGAACTACAATTGTAATATAGGTTCTGAGTGTTTTAATAGTGACTATAACAGCTAAATAGGGGTGGTATTGTAGGATTAAAAAAACCACAATAAACAGTGTGTTAAGGAAAAGCTCATTTTAACCTGTGAGCTTGTGTATGTACTTGCTGGACACTAAAATAACTCCATATGGATCTAGGACAACAGCTCCAATGACAGAGGCCAACATTTTCAAATTTTGGCTAAGCTTGTCATTGGGTGACTAAGTAGTCATCTACAAGTGCTCTGAGAACTGCGCTGTTCACAGGGGGACCTGACCCAAATCCATAAATTGAAACCCCTTAGGATCGCTGTAGGGTTTTGGCGGAGAGAATTTTGGCCAAAATATCCATGCTTAGATTCCTAATATTAGACATCTAAATGCACATTTAGGTACTGTCCATTGTAAATAGGACAAGAAGTAATTGCCTTAATCTGCACATAGGAGATTTAAGTTGGATAGTAGGAAGAACTTAGGTTACCAAGGGAGGTTGTGGAATCCCCATCATTGGAGGTTTTTAAGAACAGAGGAGACAAACGCCTGCCAGGGATGAACCTACAGGTGTTCCTGCCTTAATTAGGGAAAGGGATGAATTAGGTGACTTCTTGAGGTCCCTTCCAGCCCTACCTTTCTATGATTCTATAATGTTCAAAGAACTTCAATGGGAGCTGCAAGTGCTCAGTACATTTGTCATTTAAGCAACTTGTATTGTAATAAAAAGGTAATATGGTTTGTATTTATATTTTTGAAACTCACAGATTAGCACATTTATTTCTGCTGCTGTGTATTCTGCTAGAGTTAAGTTAAACACTAATAAAAGATAAGTTAAACGCTGATAAAAGAGCCATATCCCAGGAGGTGCTGAGCACCTGCCACTGCCAGAGGGCCATATCTTGAGGTCTTTACTCATTATTTTCTCAGTCTAACATCCGTTCCCTAGACTGTGCCATTTGCACTAAGCTCTGTGTGGGAGCCAGTAGACTGCACCAAGAGAGATTGTGAATAAGGGCCATTAGGAAGTGTAGATTGCTGCTCTGGTGTGTCGGTCCCTCTCTGAAGGCTTGTGTAAGGGTCTTGGGTAAAGGTAAATGGCCCCTCCTCACCCTCCCCATTCCTTTCTGGGACATTTGTTCCCCAAGGGGAACAAGAAGCAAGCTCACAGGGACTGCTATTTAGATCAGCCTTTGCATGGGCAGTACAAGGCTAGAGCAGGGAGGCTTCTTGTACACACCCTGTCTCCTCCCCGCACACAGACCCCTGTGCTCCCATGTAAGGGCAGATCACTTCAATTTCTCCTGAGTGAGGTGAGCCTAAAAGGGCTGAACCTGCTCCATTTGAAGTAATTGGAAAAACTCTCATTGACTTCAGTAGGAACAGTAGAATGCCCACATTATTTAAGGACCTCAAGGCTTGGCCCATTTACACCAGTGGGAAATGCAGGGGTTCAGCTTCCCTTGGGATTTGGCCCCAGGAGATTGAAACTAATCTTGGAAATATGCTCAACTCCTGGTTCTGAGAACCACTTCTGAAACACCCTCATAATCTGTAGCCCTAAATAAAAGGTTTTAAGCAAGCAGTTTGTTCTTCTCCTATTTCTACATTTCACAATATTTTTCATTCGTGCTTTGTGTGTTTTAAATCCCCAGAGCAAGTCGTACAACTTTACAGAAAAAGTGCGGGATTCAACAGTAGGGGGCCCCAGTTTTTCAGCAAATGAGCCAGTAAGCAATTTTGTTATGAGGGGTGCAAGAGGGCACACTTTCCTACAGCTCATGTACTTGCCTAAGACTGGCTATTTTGGACTCTGCATTATACATTATTCTCTCTCTTTAGTTACGGTTCAGACTAATAGAGCTGAGCAGGAACCTGATTTTCCATCTTGCAGGAAATTCCACGATTTCTAATCGTTTTTTCATTGTGAAACAGAACAAAGCCAAAAAAAAAATGAAATTTCCCACAAAATGAAATTCTAAAAAAAATTAGGTTGGGGTCAATCAAAACATTTTGTTTCCATAAAATCAAAACATTAGTTCTGATTTCAACCTTTAACTTCTTAAACCTCTTTTAAATATAAAAAACAATGAATTTCATTTTGAAAATAAAAGCTGAAACATTCCATTCCAAAAATATTGAAACAGGATGTTATCAAAATGCTTAATTTCAGACAGGGGGGTTCCAAAATAATTTTTTTTTCAAAACATGTAATTTTTTACAAAAAGGGCATTTTTCATTAAAAAAAAAGTTTCAGTGAAAAATTTCGAACCAGCTCTAGAGACTAGCTTTCTTTCATAAATCTAATTTGGGCTATAAACGGGCCTGAACCACAATTCCAGATCTCAAATCTTTAGACTTCAGTCGGGTTTCACTCTCTGAACAGGATCTGGTTCCTGCTTCTGCAATTGACCGAAACCCTGGATCCGAACGCTTCCATACTTTGGAAGGTTCAAAGTCTATAACTGTTTCCTCCTTTTGCAATCTTGTACCCTCAATCCTATCTGTAATTTTGATTTCCCTCTTAATTGCTCCAAATGGAATCAGATGGACTAGGTGGGTGAGATAATATCTTTGATTGGCCAAACAAAACCTATTACTTCACCCACCTAGTCTCTCTGATATCCTGGGACCGACACGGCTAAAACAACACTGAATACACCAAATGGAATCAATCAGTCTAAAATTTTGCATGTATGCTCTGCTGCCAGTAGAGGTGCTTTGGGGAAGGTTTCAGGATAATCTGAAAAGGCTTTCATATGATATGACAGTTTGCAAAGCTGAGGCATTTTCACTTTTATAAAATTGGGTTAACTTTATCATCGAATGTCATCTCTGAAAAATGCCTTAGCCAAAAAACTCCAGATCTTATGTATTTCATTTTTCCTAATGAACATTGGTGCCTTTGGATAATTTGGGGAAGGAGAGTGATTCATTTTTAATTTGATCTGTTTTTTGAGAATCTCATAAGGTCTCAGATTCCGACTAATTGCCTTCCTCAATCAGGAGGGCACTAAGCAACATAAAAGAGAGGGTGAGTCTGGCATAGGACAGGTAGTTTGAAAACATCCAAGTACCAAGCAGGGATTACCTCCGGACTCTGGCAGATAACATGCAGAATTTATAAACATCACATGGACTGCCGCATTGCCTATGAGTGCTTTACGTACTCATCCTGAATTATAACCCCTGTAGGGACCACTGTTGAGTGTAAATATTATTTATTGCAGTGAGAGGTTTGTTGCTGTGTTTTGTTTTCTCACAGAGCCCAACAGTAGCTTCTTGTTGCCTCCTCTCCTAGGAACAGGTGATATTCAATGGCAGTTGCTGGCCAGATACCCAATCTCAGCAGAAGGTGCAATAGATTCATGTTCAGCCTTGGGAGAGAATCAATGACAGATTTTGTCCACTTGTCCAGTATATACACTGCTCCTTTTCCTACTTAGGTAGAGTGGTGAGTGATGCTAAGATGGGTTACAAATGCTTCTCAAACAGTGTTTGGGTCGGACAACCTGCAGGGGAACACTTTGAAACTGAAAATCACTCCAGCAGCTTAAAAAGTGACATACAAACAGTACATGAAAATTAAAGGTTTTGCTGTTTTGGGGGGCGGGGGGGAGGAAGGGAAGTTGGGGGGTAATAAGTGTCTAAACTCTAATTTTGAGGCCTCAAAAATGTTAACAGTTTCTGTTTAAATGTAACCTCTCCTTGCTGTGCCGCTGCAACCATCTGGTGCTATCCATAGGATAACGAGTCATGTGGATAAGGGAGAAGCTGTGGATGTGGCATACCTAGACTTTAGTAAGGCATTTGATACGGTCTCACATGATATTCTTATCGATAAACTAGGCAAATACAATTTAGATGGGGCTACTATAAGGTGGGTGCATAACTGGCTGGATAACCATACTCAGAGAGTTGTTATTAATGGTTCCCAATCCTGCTGGAAAGGCATAACGAGTGGGGTTCCGCAGGGATCTGTTTTGGGACCGGCTCTGTTCAATATCTTCATTAACGACTTAGATATTGGCATAGAAAGTATGCTTATTAAGTTTGCGGATGATACCAAACTGGGAGGGATTGCATCTGCTTTGGAGGACAGGGTCATAATTCAAAATGATCTGGACAAATTGGAGAAATGGTCTGAGTTAAACAGGATGAAGTTTAACAAAGACAAATGTAAAGTGCTCCACTTAGGAAGAAAAAATCAGTTTCATACATACAAAATGGGAAGAGACTGTCTAGGAAGGAGTACGGCAGAAAGGGATCTAGGGGTTATAGTGGACCACAAGCTAAATATGAGTCAACAGTGTGATGCTGTTGCAAAAAAAGCAAACATGATTCTGGGATGTATTAACAGGTGTGTTGTGAGCAAGACACGAGAAGTCATTCTTCCAGTCTACTCTGCTCTGGTTAGGCATCAGCTGGAATATTGTGTCCAGTTCTGGGCACCGCGTTTCAAGAAAGATGTGAAGAAATTGGAAAGGGTCCAGAGAAGAGCAACAAGAATGATTAAAGGTCTTGAGAACATGACCTACGAAGGAAGGCTGAAGGAATTGGGTTTGTTTAGTTTGGAAAAGAGAAGACTGAGAGAGGACATGATAGCAGTTTTCAGGTATCTAAAAGGGTGTCATAAGGAGAGGGAGAAAACTTGTTCACCTTAGCCTCTAAGGATAGAACAAGAAGCAATGGGCTTAAACTGCAGCAAGGGAGGTCTAGGTTGGACATTAGGAAAAAGTTCCTAACTGTCAGGGTGGTTAAACACTGGAATAAATTGCCTAGGGAGATTGTGGAATCTCCATCTCTGGAGATATTTAAGAGTAGGTTAGATAAATGTCTATCAGGGATGGTCTAGACAGTATTTGGTCCTGCCATGCGGGCAGGGGACTGGATTCGATGACCTCTCGAGGTCCCTTCCAGTCCTAGAATCTATGAATCTATGAATCCTCTTAAAATAACTAAAATATTATGACATACCTTAGACATTCAGCACTACAACCCCAGAGACTGGGTCTCTACATTTGCAGCTGTGGTACATGTTTTTCATCAGTGGTGCAGCTGCACTGAAGCCAATATTGGTTTAGGTGTTCACGTAGACAAAACTCAAACTTTTACAGCACTATCTCAAGACACAGATCCAGGTCTAAGGTGAGATAACATATATAAGTCTTTGAAGAATTCTTGATACAGTAGTGAAATCAGTTAAGCTTTGTCTGCTCTAGCTCTCAGACTGGTGAAGCTGCACCTTTGCTCAAAAAAGAGAGGCAAAATGTGCTGATGTAGAGAACAGGGGCGGCTCCAGGCACTAGCGCACCAAGCGCATGCCTGGGGCAGCAAGCCGCAGGGGGGTGGCATGACGGTCGCTGTGAGGGCGGCAGTCAGGCAGCCTTCGGCGGCATGCCTGCAGGAGGTCCGCCGGTCCCACGGCTTCGGCAGTAATTCAGCAGCGGGGATGCCGAAGGCGCAAGACCGTGGGACCTCCCGCAGGCATGCCGCCGAATCCGCGTTATTAGCGGACCTCCCGCAGGTGTGCTGCCGAAAGCCACCTGCCTGCCGTGCTTGGGGCGGCAAAATACATAGAGCCATCCTTGGTAGAGAAGGTGATAGAATACACTTCTCCTGGGGGCATTCTGTGCCCAAAAAATTAAAAATTCTGCACACCGGTTGCAGGTGGCTCATTGGGATGGTCTAAGTGCAGTGGGAGGGGGCTTATCATGGGGGGTTCTGAGTGCAGGGCAGCTAAGGCTCGACCAGACAGCCTGGGTATGAGGGGGTCTGGATGCCCAGGGTTTGGGCAGGTGGGGGAGCAGCTCCCCATAGAGACTACAGTTCTGGAGCCACACAATTCTACCTGCCTTTCAGTGAATAATATTGATACAAAAATAATGCTTTCCTGCTGTATCGGTGGAATTTAATATTCCAGGACTGTATTTGGTCAAACTGGAGCTGTACAATATAAAATTAAATGAGTGAACATTGTCTGTTATAGTAGGGTGACATGGGTGCCAAGCTGAAATGCCGATGGGTGACTAAATGCAAGATATTCATATTTTATATTAACAGCTGCTGCTTTGTAGCGGGAGTGAGGCTGATTCAGATGTATATTTTAATTTTGCAGTTCTAAATAAAGGGCAGGGCTCTCGGCCTGTATATGGGCACTTTTTATTCTTAAAAATTAAATTACAAATAAGTCTATTTTGATCTTATTAAAATGGCTAATTAACTGCATTTTTACTCACAAGTTTAAAAAAGTTTATTTGCACCTGGTTATTTTTAGGAAATCTTCAGTTGCAGCTAGAATTGTTGAGCAGTAACAGAAGATGTATCTATATGGTAATTGTACTTTGTATCTACTGTACATTTCATATGGAAGACCTTTTCATTGCCTCTATAGTGCCTGATATTGTCAGTTGCTGACTTGCAGCTGCTGTTATTAGGCATAAAACAGCCTTAACAATATGTATTTTGATATAATCCGTGGCAGTCCGCATGACAGATGGGGGATGGCATTCAGATACGGTGATATATTGCTCTGAACGTTATGGGAAGCAGATGTAGCTGTCTGCCAGAGTGTGTAACAAGAAAAGAGAAAACTGGCCAAACAAAGACAAATTATAGGTACGCTGATTGGAAAAGAGCAAAGGAAGAGCCGATTAAGTCTAATGGTTTAGACACAACAAATTCTGCATCTTGGCAGGGGTTAGACAAGATGATCCTTGCGGTCCCTTCTAACCCAGCAGAAAGGTAAGACGGCAGTGTCCCTGTATAAGCGCAAAGTATCTTGCACTGAGTGTGGCAACTACAGGCTGATCTCACTGTTATCGGTCCCAAGAAAGGTCTTTGCTCACATTTGCTCAGTATGATGCAGCTGCTTCTCGACAGACATCATTGTCTACAGCAGTCAAGTTTCACTGTTGGGCAGTCAATAGTGGACACTGTCCTTACCCTCCAGCTTCTTGTTGAGCTGCACTGAGAATTTAACTGCCGCTTCATGTGGCATATATTACTGTATCTCAAAGCAGCTTTTGATTTGGTCGACAGGTCAGCACTTTGGCTCACATTGAAAGGAGTTGGTGTTCCAAATGATCTGCTAAAACTTTTCCATGACCGTCACACCAGTACTCGTGCAAGAGTATGATTGGTTCAGAGCTTTCGACTCATTTCTACAACCTCAGGTGTGCATCAGAGATGCATTCTCACCCTGCATTATTTTGTTGAGCTATCAAATGGATATAAGGACTTGCTCTTCTACACGTCACAATCAAGGTGGGTCAAGAAGTGTTCACTGACTAAGATTACACCAACAACACTGCCTTGTTTGTGGAGAAATAAGAGAATTTCAGCCCTGGCCCTCTCAGGTCTCCAAGATGCCACCCGAAATATGGGATCAAACATCTCATAGCAGAAGACAAAAGTCCAGAACCTCAAAACTGGAACATCAGAACCCCCAATTCAGAGAGGGCTTAGTACCATGGAGAGGGTTAATGCATTCATCTACCTAGGCTGCAAGCAGAGTTCAAATTGTCACAGAAAACTGGATGTTCTTCGATGACTAGGTCTTGCCACTTCCTGAATGAACTCCATGTCTTGCTTATGGATGCGACAACTTTGTGATGAGACAAAATTCCAGATCTATCAAGCCTGTGTACTACTTGTATTTCTATGAGTTCAAAACCTTGACGCTCTTACAGACAGACCTGGAGCAACTAGAAACATTCCTTATGCACTGTTGGTGTCAAATCCTGAGCACAAAGTGGTTTGACTTTGTGTGTAATGTCATGATCTCAAAAAGATCTGGCCTTCTTTCAGTTGCTCACTATATTCAAAAGCAGTATTGCATGCTTCTCAGCCACATCACCAAGATGGACAAAAACACCATGCTTTGAAACTCTCCATCACAAGGTAGATCAGGTGATGGCATGGGATGGGATCACTGGGGCACATGAAGTGGTTAGAGGAGGAAAGCAGATGGGAAACTTTTGTATCTGTGATGGGGAGAGGGAGGAGGGAGTTGTAAGAGAGGAAGAGAAGGCAAGCTGAGAGGAGAGGAAAAGGTACATTATATTTTGTCAATTTTCTTTTGAAAGATATAAGCGAGAGCCTGTGTGGAGAGAGAGACATGGAGGCAGGAGGAGGGAAGTGTTTGAGGAGTGAATCAATGGGATGAAAAAGCACCTGGGTTTGCAGGCATGTGATTCAACTAAGTTGGAAATGTAGAGTTGTTTAACTAGGAAGATGATAGAGTTGAAGGACGAGAGAATGAATCTGTAGTAGAGGAAGTCAGCCTGGTCATGGGATTTCCACCACAGATGCTCTGTTGCGTGAGAGCAGAAACAGAGGAAGAGGATGTTGGGGATGAGTGAGGCCTGGGGGTTGGGAGGACAGACCTGGGAGAGAGAGGCAAAAGAGTCAAGAGCAGAGGAGAGTGAAACATGCAGAGAATAAACAACCAGGGAAGAAAGGGAAGAAAGGGCCAGGAGGAGGGGACTGAAAGCAGACAAGAAGTCATCAGCGCTGATGGACTGAAAGTCATGGAAAGGCTGAACAACAGGGCATGAGGGGGGAGGAGGGGTTTGCTAATGGTGGATGCTGAAAGTGACCAGGTGATAGTTGGAGAGGGGAACTAGCAAAAGAGATATTTCAAAGAGCAGTGCTTGTGAAGACCAAGTCAAGTGAACTCCCTTTTGGGAGAGGTAAATCAGGGCTGCAAGTTGCATGAAGGTGCCAAGGATCATTATTATTATCTGCTGTGCTCCTGCTGCCTTTCATTGTTTGTTTGGCTTTAACTTCCAGCCACTGGTTCTTGTTCTGCCTTTCTCCACTAGATCCAAGAGACCTTTAGGACCTTGTATTTTCTCCCCATGAAGGTACTCAAGTGGACTCCAGCTGTTTTCTACTCCTACTGAAAAAAGAACAGGAGTACTTGTGGCACCTTACAGACTAACAAATTTATTAGAGCATAAGCTTTCATGGGCTACTGCCCACTTCTTCGGATGCATAGCCCACGAAAGCTTATGCTCTAATAAATTTGTTAGTCTCTAAGGTGCCACAAGTACTCCTGTTCTTTTTGCGGATACAGACTAACACGGCTGCTACTCTGAAACTACTCCTACTGGTTAACATTATGGAGCCCAAGTACTTTCTGACTCAGTCACCTATTACCCCTCCAGATGTCACAAAACTGGAGTCAATGTGTCATTCATCTCTGTTCATTCCAATCACATGTACATTGTGAGAAGAAATTGGGCTACATTTTCTATTCAGATATTTTAAAAATGAAAGGACTATCCCATTTGATTTATGGCTTTAAATATGGTCCAATGACTGCCATGGGTTATAGGGCCCAAGCTAGAGTAAAAGCAAGTAACAATTTCTGTTACAGGGAAGTGAACCCTAAGTTAGTTCTGTGCTGACAGATGAGCTTCCTGATAAGGCTAGGAAGACATGGTATAACATTTTCATCCTGTATTTTAAAATGTGCCAGACTTAAGAGAGAACAGTATAATTTTGCATTTTACTCTTAACTCAAAGACCTGCATGGAAGTATGAGTCACATCAGTTATGCTATTGATAATTCAAACCATCCCTTCTAGACAAAGCTTTAAAGTTCATCCTGATAACACAGGGTGTTAGCACTTCCCATGTGACGGTATGGGATATTAAGAATTCAAGATCTAACACAATGCCTCCTCTTTCTCTATTCAGTACTGTTGGTCTAGTTAACCTTCGCTTTCAGTTACATTACAGCTCATTAGAAGCTTCTGTTACAGTGAATAATTAATCCCATGTACGTATGCACCAATTAATAATTAATCATGTGGGCATTGATTTGCTAAAGGTTGTCTTATGAGCGCACAATGTATTATACACAACTTTACTAATTAGATTAGCACCTAATTCCTGGTTGTTATTGTATTAACAATTATATTACTGTATATAATAGTATGATATGTGGTTATGGACAGAGAAAAGGAAACCCTGCAAATTTCCAGGATTGCTGATTAGTAAGAGAACTGGTTCATTGTCTGGACCTGGGACATGTGTTGAAGGACTTTGGATTCTTAAGCTGATGGATGGGCTACAATGAAATATATGCAAACCTGTGACTATAAATACTATTTTCTGTGACAATTTCCAGGATTTCTGAGGTGGTCTCCTAGTTTTTTTTTTTTCCTGTGCTTAATTTTATGAAAATGACGGTTCTTTTTTTTTTTTAGCCATAAAGACTGATTTGTATTGTTAGTGAAATTGTTTGCTTAGAAGTCTATTAAAAATTAGCCTTTTGTTCCCTGTTGTAGACTGTTGACACAGCCCCTTTGACTTCAACCAGAGTTGTACCTCTGCAACTGAGAGTGGAATTGGCCCAACGATTGTAACAGGCTTTTATTTTATCTCTATTCTCTAACTACTTCCACGTATTCCAGTTGAACATGCATATATCTGCTCTGTTGCTAAATGCATCAGGTATATCCTAACAGTCCATGGGGCAATGAAAGGCAATAGTAGCACAGCAGATAATAATAATGATTAAATGTATGTGACACATAAGAGTACTGGTAAAAGACTAACACCACTCACATTAATTGGTCAGGTTTATAAAAGGTAATATTCCCATCAAATGGCCGGGGTCAGTATACACTGATTCGAGTGGTTACAGTTACATATTCCTTTTTTATTTCTCTAAAGTGAAATGCAAATAAAATATATCAACCAAAACCAACCAGAAAGTAAGGCAGCCAATTAATAAAGCACTCAAAAGCATCTGTCGAGGATGAAGGTCAGGGTAAAACACCTGAACCCCTCTAATATGTGAGAGGATTATTCCAACTCTTATTCCAATAGCTATGATCTCCAAACCTCAGTGGCTTTCTCATCACATGGGCACTGGTTCTCAAAACTTCCTTGTGAAGTGGCCTGAGTTTACTGCTCCTGGTGCTGTACACTGTCAATGACTGAGTGGGCATGTGTTATTTCTGTCAGTGCATGATCATTGTCATTAGCATTCTAGATATTGCTATTCCATTGTCTTCTGTTTCGCCTGTGGGACCTCGCTAAACTTGAAGGTGTGGATGGATAAAAATAGTTGTTATTTTGATATGTTGGAAGGTACTTTTTGTTGGAAATTTAACTCTCTCCTTCTCTTTTGCATTAGGTGTCACTTTTTTTTGGTTGTGTTTCTTCTGTTCTAGTTTCCTGATCTGTAGTACTTTTGTAAGGACTTCAAAGCTATTGTCATTAGCTCAAGAAACTTGTTAGATTTTGGTCCCAAATTTGGGTCTCTGCCATAAGTGTCTACACAAGTGAAGTGTGTTGCAATATTAACCATGCTAAGTATAGATCCCTTTTTATTCAATTTTTTTCTGCCAACCCATTTGGTTTTTCATCGTAAGACTTGACATACATGCTTGAATTGATAGATCAAAAAGAATACCTAAAATGATTCACTGAGTATTGTGAGTCATTATCTGTTATCGACTCATCTGAAATCCCATGGCAAGCAAACCGATTTACAATGTGTTAGTAAATTGTTACTTGATGTGCTGTGCAACAGCTCGGTTTCAACCACTGATAATCTATCCCATTCAATTCAAATAGATCAGTGCCAACCTTGGATGAAGGGCAACCGGGAATCTCATGTGGTTTCACTTGTTTATTGCATTCTATTTCCTGCATTTATGGCAGATTTCATACTTGGATACATGACGTTTTTGCTAAGTACCCTCAGGGGTAACCCATCTTTTCAGATTACTAACTGAGAATCAGATTGCTAATTGAGAACATAAATGTGCTTCATATAAAATATTCTTATTTGTAGTGTGGATAGGGCCTAACCAGACTAAAGTTCAAAGGTGAAACTGGCCAGTCCAAGGCATAGTCCAGTTATGATGACATGATTATGTCCCATCCACACCACAAATTTTAACCATTCTGTAACTAGGTCAGGCACAATCCATGTTGTAATTATTTCCCCAAAGTTCATTAATAGTTGTATTGTCCTGGGCCATTTAGAACAGCGCAAAAAAAATTCCCAACATTGTTTCACTGGAAAACATGCCTGTAATCTGATGATCTAATACTCTTGATATGTTCTCACACTGTTAACAAAGTATTATTGCCCCAACAAAACTACAACAGTGCAGGGTGTGATTATCTAATCTAGTAATAACCATAAAAGTGTCATAAATTAAGCAATGACTCTACCCATGTTGTTTTAAGTGAATGTGTACAAAATCATGAGTTGTGTAAGAGCCATGGTGACCCAAGTGACTCATCTTCAGACTTCAGTCACTTTAGATTAGTGAGCATTGTGAAGATTTATTTAGTACTATCTACTGGGCTGATGTGTTGTTTCCATGGGGTTAGGAATACCTATCTGTTATATCAAGAGTATAGGAAGCAATAAGACTTTAGGAGGGCTACCATGCAGAAGAAGAATGTATTGTCAGTGTGCATGCATGGGACTTGGAGACAGGAACTCTTGAATTCCGTTCCCAGCTTTGCAGCTGACTTAGTTGTTGGCCTGGGCAGTTCACTTAACCTCTGTCTCAGATTTCCCATCTGATGATTTGTCACTCAAAGGGTATTCCCAGGATTAATTAGTTAATGCTTTATTGTGATTTAAAGATTAAAGTTTTAGTGTGGCAGCCAGTGGTTCTCAAACTGTGGGTTGGTACCCCAAAGTGGGTCGCAAGCCCATTTTAATGGGGTCACCAGGGCTAATATTAGACTTGCTGTGACCTGGAGCTGAAGCCGACGCCCAAGCCCCTCCATCCAGGACTGAAACCGAAGCTCAGAAGGGGGTCGCAGTGCAATGAGAACTGAGAATCAATAGATTTCTACGTCAATGGAATTGGTACAGGAAAAAAAAATATTCTGACCCTCATTAGCAAACTCATGTTGTGTCAGCTCTCCATGAAATTTCTCTCTCACAGGAAATATCTTTATTCATTTATATTTTTCTGAAGCCTGTAAACTGGGCTGATAAATGCATGGGACTCATTCCATTTATAATAATATTTTAGTCATTTGAGCTACAACTTGACTAACTACTAGTGCTATTCTGCATACAATGGGTTGTAGTTTGTAGACATGAGTTATAAACTCCTCAAGACCTGGAAATAATTTATTAGCAGTCAAGACATATTAACAAGCCACATGCCTAAAGTCTGTTGAAAGATGAAATGACACAGCTGTCAATTAAAAATAAAATCTAGCTAACTATGTCATCTGTTTTACTGTAGTTATGTTAGGCCAGATTCTTAACTGCCTTGTACCTTGTGTAGACATTTACAATATCAGTGAAAAGAGGGAGCAAAACCACGACAAATCAGAATGGTAGCATTTTACAACCACTTTCCTCTCTCTTTCCAAGGTGAAAATGACAACAAAAAAGTACAAGGCGGTGGAGAATCAGCCCAGATAGTTCAATAAACCATGAACCACTAGCATCATTTTTTGAGTCGATTGATCATATTCTGTCCTCAGTTACATGGAAGTAAATGTGAAACCACCTGAAGTAACTCTTTTGAATTGTAAATGAGACCAGAACTTGGACAAATGATTATAGAAGCCCTGACAGTGGTTCATGGTTTATTGAATTCTAGGCACTGGAAGGTTTTTCTTTCCTAACAAACATTTCAGGTTAGATTGTGCAAGGTTCACTGATGTTGAGGAGCAGTTACTCTTCCTTGGGATTACTTATGGGAGGGAATGTTCCCCATCAGGAGTGAGCTGCACAATTGACACAGGCTTCTGGATACACTGGGCCAGATGCTGCAGAGCTCTGCAGCCTCCTCTGCCAGAGCTGCACCACATGTTGGGGGCAGGGAGGGGATGTGTCAGGGCAGGACTCTGCTACGCCCATTATTTTCTGGTGGAAAGTTTTCTACCAGCAGTGTAAGTTAAAGGTGCCCCCCTCTTCCTTTAACTTAGCTGCGGCCAAGCCACTAAGAATCAAGGAGACATGACTGGTTCCCTAACCACCTCCCCATACCTAGGAGCCTTGCTCAGGGACAGTGGAGAATTGAAACCAGCTTTTCCGAAATATTTTTGAAAATTTCAGAGGGATTTTATTCTCTTCATGTGGTCACACCCTCCAACCGCAGGGTGATGGGTGTCTTCTAAATATCGTAGACATGTCTACAAACTACAACCCATTGTGTGTAGAATAGCACTAGTAGTTAGTCAATTTGTAGCTCAAATGACTAAAATATTATTATAAATGGAATGAGTCCCATGCATTTATCAGCCCAGTTTACAGGCTTCATAAAAACATAAATGAATAGATATTTCCTGTGAGAGAGAAATTTCATGGAGAGCTGACACAACATGAGTTTGCTAATGAGGGTCAGACAATTTATCTTTTTCAAAGAAAGAAATAATTTTTAAAACTCAGTCCCATCAAAATGGTAAAGCCCAGATCAGCATTCCCTAGCAGAATTGTTATAGACAAGGACTATTTAGAATAACAGTATTTCTATACACTCCCTTTTGAGAAGAGGCATGCAGCTGCTGGTGTCTCAGATATGGCATGCTGCCAAGTCAGATACATCATATCTTGAGAAGAACAAGCAAGATGAATAGTATCCTAACTGGGCCCTCTTCTTTTATTACCTTTTATGTTATTTTATTTTATTGCCTCTTATTAGCATTTTATTATCTGTGCTAGCCAGATTCTTTACAACTTTCAGGTTTGGGGCCTGATTCATCACTGCAACATGTCTTGTGTAGTCACACCCGTTCAAAGTGAGCCTATAACACTGCCATTCTCCCTTGCCAGTATACCTTATCTACAAAGCTCTCTAGTGTATAAGCCACTATATTGGTTTTGTACTGGTATGCTAATGCTACAAGTGAAACAAGCTATTCCAGGTTTCAGAGTAGCAGCCGTGTTAGTCTGTATCCGCAAAAAGAAGAACAGGAGTACTTGTGGCACCTTAGAGACTAACAAATTTATTAGAGCATAAGCTTTCGTGGACTACAGCCCACTTCTTCGGATGCATATAGAATGGAACATATATTGAGGAGATATATATACACACATACAGAGAGCATAAACAGGTGGGAGTTGTCTTACCAACTCTGAGAGGCCAATTAATTAAGAGAAAAAAAACTTTTGAAGTGATAATCAAGCTAGCCCAGTACAGACAGTTAAGAAGTGTGAGAATACTTACAAGGGGAGATAGATTCAATGTTTGTAATGGCTCAGCTATTCCAGTAAAGGTTCAGATTTGCCAATATAACTGTGCCTACACTAGGGACTTCTGCCACCATAGCTATGGCGGTCAGGGATCACACCTTCTCACACACCGGCAGAAGTCTGTAATGTAGACCTAGGCTTGGCAACATTTTTTTTTGCACCCTCCTTTCCCTCACTTTGCAAAGTGCAGGGCCGTGGTTAATTCCAACATTCCAACTAGATATCACAGACTGAAGTGGATACTACACTGGAAACAAACCTTATAGGAGCATTACAATCTATCAGATGAACAGCTGAATTAACTTAAACCTAGTTACCATCTGACAAATATATATTTTTAATAATTTATTTATGATCAGTGAGTGGTATTTTATTAATAATTGTTATTGATCACTTAGAAATGCCTTGCATTTACACAAAGTCTTGCAAACATAGATCTTATAATCAAAATAGATAGTTTAAGATAGGCAAGATCAGGGGCTGAATTAGAACAGTTGCTTAAACAGTTAGTACTTCTACCTGATGGCTGCATTTTGTGCTCCAGAATCAAAACTTTGTTGATTTTTTAAAAGAAATTGCTCCTCCTCATGGTTGCAAAGAAATATTTTGCAAACATGAAGTGTAACAAATGACATGATGTCTGCCTGAGTTTGCAGGAAGCCTGAAACAATAGCTCAGAGAGGTCTGAATTGCCTCATTAATCTCAATAGATGTTAATTCTAAATATAATAATTTTGATAGTTTAATGTCAGCACTGTTTATTCCATTCTTCTTTATCATCAATGTACTACAAACTGCTCCCTTCCACGCAGCATAATGGAATAGGGAGCATATGGTTTGTTGTTTATAAATTGGGATCTGTCTGAATTAAAGGAGTACTATGAGTGCAAGATAGAATTATTAATGTCTTACCTAGCTTAAGGTAGACTCTAATAATACTGTCAAGTTTTAAATTATAGACTGAATAAAGTATTGGAATAAAGTCTGTGTGTTAAGTTTGTTATCATGGAGTTGGGCCAAATCATGAAGCCATTACTCAGTCTTGTTTATCTAGGTTCTTATATCACATCCATCACTGTAATATCTGGGCACCTCTGATGTTAATGGGAATTTTATCTGAGTCTGGACTGAGTACAGACTTCAGAATTCAGCCCATAGAGAATTGACAGATAAGTATATAAAAATCTCTAGAAATATAAATGCTAACTCTGTTTGAAAGAGAGGGCTTGTGTTTTAATTTGAGGAGTTCAAGGGTGCACTGCAGACATCTGGTCTATCTCCAGTTTATTTACATAAGTGTGTAGCTCTGGGACAGTTTAATATTTAACTATGGAAATGGAGTATTAATGGTCTATTGGATCTTTGAAACAAGAGGCATCCAGAATGAGGTAATGCTAGTGGAAATTATCGGTGACCATTTTACAAAAATATATTGAAAGGCTCAAGACTGCCTTACCAGCAAAATATTTTTATCTAATAGCATCTTTAATGCAATCTGGGTCCCAAAATGCTTTCTGAAAATATTTAACACAAGACAGCTTATGGCATACAGAACAGAGTCCAGTGATAAATAAACACTGTATGGCAAACAACAGAAAGCATTCAATCATAAGACCAGCTGAGGGTCCTATTGAATTCTGCGTAAGTCATGGTGAACATTGAATCTGTTACTTGCTGAGGACAACTTGAACAAGTTATATGACTCTTCTTGCATCAATACTGTGTGCGTATTATGGCTTAGATGAATAGATCCATTGCGCCTACAGCTTTTGCGTCATGGAGAGGAATACTGAGAATAGACTTTCATTGTATTGTAAGCTGCCATTATTCCATTAACCTATGCTCATTACTCAGTCTAACTAGGCTGCCGCTGTACAACCTGATGTTAGAAAGAACAAAGGTGAATTCTATTCTCAGAATTATTCCAATCACCAACTGGAGGGAGAGAACTTAGATGCTGCACAGTTTGTAAGAAACGAAGAAACTGGACACTATTTAATTTGTATTTTCAAGCGCATATTCAAATATTTATGCCTGTAGTATGTAATTCTATCAAAGCAATAACAAACATATTTTCACAGTAGAAATATTTGGATACAACACCATCAGTTCAGCTACAATAACTGTATTTTCTTTCAGATTTTTGATATAATTCTATACTGGAATAATTTAAATGAAAACTCACAACTGAAAATATTAATATTTATATATATGGGTATATTTTTACAATAATTCAAAGGGTTAGTCAAGTAACTCCCTAGTTACTGGACTTGATTTATTATCTGTTCATACTGTATAACAACATGTAACTTTACAATCAAGATTTAGGATAATGGTCTGGTGGTGAAAGTCTTATTACCGTGTGATCCTAAAGCAAGGAAAGAAGACTTAGAGAAGGAAATGTTACATTGTTATAGTGTGTTATAAATGCCTATTTTCATAAGGGTAGCCAAAAATTAGGATAATTTGACCAAAATATAAGCAATGTAAAAGTCACAATTAGCACTAATTGAAATAATTTTGGGTGATCTTATTAGGGGCACCAAGGACTGAATGGCCAGAGATGATTCCTTTAGTAAAGCATTGAGGTAGATTGGTAGTGTAGGGAGATTTATTCTGCTATGACACACCTGTTCTTTGGACAGAACACTTCATTATCCTGGACTGCCAATCTTTTCATCAGAACTAGCAATCTTTAAGCATGACCATTGTGAAAAAGAATAATACTAAAAGATGCTTCTTGCACCTACGTGTGTGCCAAAGCAACCAAAGGGATCAGTGGAGACAACACCGATACTTTGGATAAGAATGTGACAATGACTATAATCTATTAGACACAACAGGTAAAATTTTCAAAAAACAACTAAGTGACTTAGGACTGATGTCTCATTTTCAAAAGTGACTTAAGCACTTAGGAGTCTAAATCGCACTGAGTTTCCATGGACTTCAGCTCCTAAGTCACGAAGGTGCTTTTGCAAATTTTACCCATTGTCATTTGGAGGATGGTGCTGCAGTTGGGCGATATTGATCAGCTCCTACACTTTAACTGTCATAAAGAGCAAATTAACAGCTTGAAGCTATAACTCTTTCTTATTCAAGTATTCTTTACTCGTGTGACTAGTGCCATTGAAATCAATAACATTACTTGCATGAAAAAGACTGCCTGCATGAGTAATGGTTACAAGATCAAGCCCCCATGTTTTACTTTGGCCGGAGACCAGCTTATCCATAAAAGTACTAGTATTTGAAAGGCTGAATTTATTTTCTATTATATAGTGGGGCAAATCCTGAAGTATTCACTCAGGGCTAGTTCATGCAATCCTCTCTCATGCTGGCGATCATTTAGTCCCTTTGACTTGAATGGAACTATTTGTTTGAGTAAATGCTTACCAGTGTGAGTAAGGTTTTTATAATCTACTTATAGATCAACACACCTAAGTCAGTCAATAAGAGTTTTTCCTGAGTAAGGAGTGAGTAAAAACTAAATAAGGACATCAGAGTTGGGATATTCGTGAATAAAGATCAGATGGCAATCTGACCCAACCTAGCCCAAATTCCATGTAGTATAATTCAGAGGATTCACTGTAGTATTATTTTCCACTTACTGTTGCCTCTGTTTTTCTAGCCAACCATTCGGCGCCATCATGATTTCGATGCAGAACGGGATGCCAAGAAACTACAAAAAGCTTGCAAAGGGATGGGTAAGAATGCTATTGTTTTTAACATGCTGTTTAGCTGTGTTGGTACCAATGGAACAGTTCTGCATTGTAGAAGTTGTATGTCCAAGCGCGCACTTGCGGCAAAACAACTGCTTGATCAGTTTTGAGTTAACCTTTCTGTTTTCTGTCAGCTATCGAACTCACTTATTAACTCCAAAGTACAACTGCTCTGTGTGTGCATAGATAGATACAGATACCCTCACAGTATGATATATATTAGCTTGGGGGAAATAATCTTAATAATCATTAGCTACATATGAATCATTATTACACCCCAACGTGCTTGTGGATCTAATATTGATGAAGAGTAAAATCACTGGCTAATCAATACATATTTACCCCACAAGTGTCCTAACCTCATTACAGTAACGGTCCAATCCTGGAAGATCCTGAGCACCTCCTACAAGGTGCTGAACACCCCTCACTTCCACTGAAGTCTACAGGAGCTAAGGGCACTTGGCACCTCATAGAATTGGGCCTTCACTATGCCCATTATTCCTGGTGTGTTAACTTCATGACTTAACCCCAACGGAGCAGAAAGAACATGGCATTTATACACTGCAACTGACTGGCCAAGCTGTCAGTAACAATAACAAGAATAGTGAACTCTCATTGTTCAGCACTGGCATTAGGGGTAGGTTACAAAGGCAGCTACCTAGGAGACCTGAATATTAGGGGCTGCTCTTGCCTGGCCAACCCCCCAGCCATGACAGCTTCACTGGGAAGTGCCCCATTAAAAGCACACTCCCACACTTCCAGGTTGCAGTGGCACCAAGCACCAAAAAGTCTATCCCCAGATCTGGCCTGGTGTTCAGATTTTCTACAAGGAATAGCTGAAAATAGGGGATATACACATGTCCTATACTGACATATCTATTCAGCGTCTACATCGGGGTCAAGAATTTTGGTTTCCCACTTGATATTTAGGATACAGATGTGCATTAAACAGGCAGGCCACATGGCTGGAAATTGTCAGGAGTTAGCATGTTACCTCTCCAGTTACATCATTAGAGCTAACATCCAGGATGGCGGAGTTAAATCTTTAAGGTCATTCCTGTCATCAAGCTGCCCCAGGAGATCCTTTTAGCTCCTCTAAGACAATGTCATCGGTACAGGCAAATCTTTCTGACAGATGGGCTGCACAGCGATTACACATGGGTGGCTGGATTCTCACTGACACTTTGGCCTCTTTGTGCCACTTTGGCAGTATAAAGGGGCCTAGTGCAAATGAGAAATAAGACCTCAGACACTGACCCACAGCTATTTGTCTCTCCCATCAACACATTAGGCTGCTGGCTCTTTCCTTCTCCCACACATTGTAACTCTCTCCCCTCATTCCCGTCTGGAGTGAAATACTTCACCGTTACCACCGCTTTGCACTGCGTTTGCCTCTCCTTGTCTCTGCCCCTAACATTGTACACTAACAACAGGAGCCAGGGGATTGTCAGTGTGGACACTACACTGTGGCCCAGTTCCCATACAGGGAGTCACACATAAAGAATTTCAGTGACAGAATCCACGTTGTGCTAGGCAATAGGTGGCCTGAGGTCTGACTTTGGCCATTGCGATGGAATATACCGCTGCGTTCACACCCTACACACTATTGTAATAATCTTTGTACCAAGTACGCCTTGTGAGGTATCATTTACACCAGTGTTTCCCAACCGGTATGCTGTAGCACACTGGGGAGCTGTCAGGCCCAAACAGCTGTCCCGTGGAATCTTTTGAAAAACTACATACAGAGTGGGGGCGGAGTAGGGGGAAGCAAGGGGGGAGGAAGTCACCTTCTGATTGGCCGACTGCCTCACTGCCCCGCCTCCTCCAGGGGCAGAGAAACCCATCAGAGCTCAATCTCCCTCTCCTCCCCACACTCCTCCTGTGAGCAACGGATTGGCTTCTCTGCCCCTCGCCCTCCCTCCTGCAACCGCCAACTGGGGGTGGGAAGCCTGGACAGGGACCCTGCTGCAGCCCCCAGGAGAAGCGGGGGGGGGGCTGAATTGAGAGGTGGGGGTGTGGTGTGAGGTGGGGGAGCTGGGGAGGCAGAACTGGTGGGGGCTGGGTGGGGCAAAATTGGGATGAGGTGGGGGCTGAACTGGTGGAGCGTGAGGACAGAATTGATGCGGCAGGGGTGCCATTTAGGGAGGGCAGGGAAGCACCTGCCCACCTGAATGGGTGGAGATGGGAGGGCCTGGGGGGCATTGCTCCCCAAACTGGAAACATCGCAGAGGCAATGCATGGGGGTGGCAGATTTCTGCCTTCCATTTGGTCCTGCTCCCGCCCCAAGCCCAGGCTGGCCAGGGCCCCTTAGGGGGGCATGGAGGAACATTCAGGCGGCGGGAGTGAGTGGCGACACCAGGTGTTCTGTGCATCCCGATCAGTTTCCCCATGTGGGCTGGGTAATGGCCACCGCACCCTTCAGGCTCAGGCTACGTCTTCACTACCCGCCTGAATCGGCGGGTAGAAATCGATCTCTCAGGGATCGAATTATAGCGTCTTGTCGGGACGCAACAATCGATCCCCGAATCGACGCTTGTACTTCACCAGCGCAGGTAGGAGTAAGCGCCGTCGACGGGGGAGCCGCAGAGGTCGATTTGCCGCCGTCCTCACAGCGGGGTAAGTCGGCTCAGATACGTCGAATTCAGCTACGCTATTCGTGTAGCTGAATTTGCGTATCTTAAATCGACTCCCCCCCCCGTAGTGAAGACGTAGCCATAGATATGTCATCCTCAGTGCCTGTTAACCAGTGGGTGCCAGTGGCCATGGTGACTGTGTAGGTCGGCATAGCCTTGGCTGGCATCCTCATGGACACAAGGAGTGGAGCTGTCCCCACTGCGCCAACAAAGGACTGAGCGCATGGCTGGGCCCTGCATCAGCAGCACCCCCTCAGACACAGCCCCCCTGCACCTTGAGCTACACCCCTGCCGGCACACAGCTTCTGCGGACTGTGAATGGTAAGGGTGGTAAGCAGCTTAAACCGAGGAGATAAGAAGGCAAGTTCATTTGGATATATGGTGATGTGTCTCAAAATAATTAAACGTATCATGGTATGCAGTGGCAGAGAAAAGGTTGGGAACCATTGATTTAAACACTCAGAATTTTCTGGTCAGTATCGTCCTGATAAAACGTGTGGCTACACAGTATGTGAAGTTATAAAATTCCCCTGTCTGGTAGGTTATTAATACAAGGTCCAAGCCTCACAGCCCTGCCCAAACAGAAGTTGGCAAACAGGTCTGTCCTAGCAAAGGAATGTGTGCTTCGCTTAATTTTCATGTAAGCAGTAAACAGAGTCATCAAGCAGGGAGGGAAAAAAGAAAGCTCAAACCAGTGAGAAAAAAACAGCAGGGAACATCCTTCCACATAGACTCTTTGTCTCCTAGTGCCCAGCTGGAAATGTTTTTCAAGAGGGGAACTGAAACTATAAAAAGGAGGGATAAACACTCCAAGGAAAACCCCTCTCTCACCCTGCTTATCACATTCACTGCACCTAAAGAGACAACGGAAGCAGTCATTGGACTCTGGGGGAGGGGTCCTAACCCACAGTGCTTGGTCAGTAAGACTGCTGAAAGCACGTGGTGAGAAACTTTGCTTGAATCTGATATAGTTTGTTAGGCATTAGTAAGTCTTTTATCTTTATTTTTCTTGTAACCATTTCACCATTTCTGACTTTTATGCCTCATTACTTATACTCACTTGAAATCTCTCTCTTTGTAGTAAATAAACTTGTTTTACTGTTTCATCTAATCCAGTGTGTTTAAATTGAAGTGTCTGAATAACTACTTGAGATAATAAGCCTGCATATTATTCCCTTAAAGAAATAATGAACTTAAAATATTTGCACTGTCCAGGAGAGCGCCGGGGTGGGCAGTACAGGACATATTTCTATGGGGGAAATCCAGACCTGGGGGTTTGTTAGGGTCACCCTGCAGTATAACCAAGGCTGGTGAGAGCCAGACTGTAACCCAGGTGTGACTGGCAGGATGCAGTTCATACTCAGGGTGTGGCTTTCATGCTGGAAGGCAGTTTGTGACTGGCTCAGGTGGGAGCTACTTCAGCAAGGCATTGTAAGACACCCAAAGTTGCAGGACAAGGGTGACACAGCCCCCTACTGATCTGGACTGTACATTGGTATGTCATAGCCATCTGTGATCAAAGTAACTAAGACAGCAAGAATCAACATCGTTATACTCCAGTTCGTGCTCCTGCTGAAGACAGTGAGTGTTTTGCAATTGTCTTCAATAGGTTACCTTCCCATGGGACGTGCCCTACTGGGTCAGACTATTGGCACACTTGTGTTCTGCTGCCAAAGGTAATCAGTATCTGATCCTTCAAAGGAGGCCAACTTCCGAACCCTAACAAATAATACACCTGGCTAGTTGTTCAGTGCTACACAGGATGGAATTTCTTCCTGATCCCTGATGAGCTTATTCCTTGAAACATGAGATTTAGTTCCCTAATGATTTCTTAGCTTTAAGTGGCATTGGTTTGGGTGCACTTTCTTTTTATGTTCTGGCTGCAGACTAAAAGTAACGTTTTTTAAGTGGTACATGCTAGAAAAGCTATCATTGACACCAACTGATGGTCTGAAACTAATTTTCTACTAATTAGAAGGGAGAGTACTTGATCATCTTTTCCTCTCCCAGCAAAAATGAAATCTGCGGGCAGTTTCTGAATGATTTCCTCTTCTACATTAATATTTTTTAGGAACAGATGAAACGGCAATTATTGAAATCCTATCAAATCGATCATCAGACCAGAGGCAACAAGTAAAACAGAACTACAAGACCATGTATGGCAAGGTATTTTAAAAAAAATGGCCCTGTTGTTTTAAACAAAGTGCTCTTTAGAAATGTGCCCCCACATTTCCCCATTTTTGATAATGCCATGTGTCTGGCAGTTTTTAAAAGACACAGAATTAGAAAGTTAGTTTCCGATGAAAGAATTACTGTCACTTAACATATTGATTATGTTAATCATCCTGGGCCTTACAGATAGGTTGGTAAAGTAGAGTGGATTGAAATTTGGAATTTCTGTTCCGTGGGAGATTCTGAGCTTTCAAAATATGTTTTTGTCCCAATTTGGGATGAAAGGGCAAAATCTGAGAATTTTTCACAAAATGAGATATTCCAAAAATATTTTGTTTTGATAAGGGCAAAATGTTCTGTTTCAACTTTATCATTTAATTTTTTTATATTGTATTATATATTATAATTTAATAACCTAAAAGACAAACGTTTCCATTTTATCAAAACACTATGTTTCAACCTTATCTAGACATTTTGATAATTTCCACAACATTTTTCAATTTCATCTCATCAGCATTTTCCAACAGAAAACTGTTTGGTTGGAAAATTTTCAACCAGCTCTAGAAAACTGCATTTACCACTTCAAAGTATTTTTATCAAATTCAGTAGAGCTGGACATTTATGCTAAAATTCCAGAGCCTTTTAAAACATTTTCATTTTTGTTTGCCTCTCCTGCAGTAAGAAAGAATGCCTGAACCGAGGGTAAAGGTAGTTGATGTAGCAACAGAAATTCCCTAATGCAAATTCAGAGGGTCAATTCTGATATCACTTACACCAGTTTTACACCCGTGTAATTTTATTGACTTCAATGGATTTACTGCTGATTTATACCAGCATGAGATTAGAATCTGACCTACAAATTGCCAATAAAGTTAAAAGGATCAGAAATCTGTTTTGGTACTTGACCTCTGAAAGGAAAGACTCAATGCCTGAGTAATCTTTAATATAAGAAAAATAAAAGTCTCCAAAACACCTGTTTTAGGCATAGGGTCAAATCCTGCAGGCTTTATACTTAATTTGTAATTGATTAGAGCTAGTTGCAGATTAGGTCACTAATCAATGCCAGTAAGGGTGGCAGTATTGGGCCAAAAATCCTCCAACGGGCCAAACCCAATAGTGAGTGCAATAAGAATTTTGCCTGAGTAAAGACTGCAGGATTTGTTCCACAATGAGTTTGAAGCAGCAGATGTTAGAGAATTGAGCCAAAGGGTCTTAAACGACCAATTTGAGACATCACAGTTACAGTGGCACTGATATTGGGAATTTCTGACTTATTTCCAACCAAAGGACCCAACTTTTGGGTGTTATCACCCTTAACAACCATACACAGTGTGACAGACCCAGACCAGTGGGGTACAGGAGTCTGGTAGAGGGCAAATATACTGGTCACTGGATGAGAAGTTTTCTGTTCCCTGAGTGACCAGAGCAGGGGCTGCACTAGAGTAATCAGGAACCTGCTAGAACCAGTTAAGGCAGGCAGGCTAATTAGGGCACCTGGAGCCAATTAAGAAGAAACTGCTAGAATCAATTAAGGCAGGCAAATCAGGGCACCTGGGCTTTAAAAAGGAGCTCACTTCAGTTTGTGGTGTGAGTGTGAGGAGCTGGGAGCAAGAGGTGCAAGGAACTGAGAGGGTATGCTGCTGGAGGACCGAGGAGCACAAGCGTTATCAGACACCAGGAGGAAGGTCCTGTGGTGAGAATAAGGAAGGTGTTTGGAGGAGGCCATGGGGAAGTAGCCCAGGGAGTTGTAGCTGTTGTGCAGCTGTTACATGAGGCACTATAGACAGCTGCAGTCCACAGGGCCCTGGGCTGGAACCCGGAGTAGAGGGTGGGCCCGGGTTCCCCCCAAACCTTCCAATTGACCTGGACTGTGGGTTCTTCCAGAGAGGAAGGTCTCTGGGCTGTTCCCCAACCCACATGGTGAATCTCTGAGGCAAGAAAATCCGCCAATAAGCACAGGACCCACCAAGATAGAGGACGAACTTTGTCAAACTGGTGTCAGCGGTGGGATCTTGGGGCGCACAGCGTGGCGGAAGAAGGAGGGTGATTTAAAATAAAAACAAAACCAAAAAAACCAACAAAAAAAAGGAGAGGGTTTATTATTTTTTTCACCACAATGGATGATGTAGTGTGGGCACTGATACATGCTACGGCGGCCCAGCAGGTGGCTACCCGTGTCCAGGCAGCCGCCCAACAGGAGGCAGTGCGGCTGCAGCAAGAGACTAATCGCCTGCTGATGGACCAGGCTGCTCAAGACCGAGCTATGTTGCGGGAACTGGTAAACCAGGTAAAGTCCCTTACAGAGCTGAATCGTGGCCATGATGGGATGTGGCTCATACGGGCCAGCCATTGGCTGCAGAAAATGACACGGGAGGATGATGTAGAGGCATACCTTCTGGCCTTTGAGAGGACAGCCCTACGGGAGGCCTGGCCTCGAGATCAGTGGTCTGGCATCCTTGCCCCATTCCTGTGTGGGGAGGCCTGGAAGGCCTACCATTATCTACCTGAAGAGGCTGCGGCAGACTACCCCCAGCTGAAAGCAGAGATCCTGGCCAGATCTGGGGTAATGACAGCAGTGTGGGCCCAGCAGTATCACAGTTGGAGGTACCAGGAAGACAAAACCCCGCGATTCCAATTGTATGACCTCATCCATCTCGCACGAAAGTGGTTGCAAACAGAGTCCCGGAGTCCGGAAGAGATTCTAGCGGTTCTGGTCATCAACCAATACATGAGGGGACTACCACCAGACCTTCGTGCCTGGGTAAGCCAGAACGAACCCTCCACCTATGACGAGGTTGTTGCCCTGGTAGAGAGGTAAGGGAGCTGACCCGACCAGTTAAGGAAGAGGCACCCCGGGTTAAACTAGCAGCACCAAGCCCTAAAGTTCGGGTGACTGGGCCACCAGGAGGGCCTAGGTGGAAAAAGAGAGAGGCTGAAGGCCCATCAGAGGCCACAAAGAGTCAGAGCACTGAGGGAGAAGAGGATCGTGATGTTAGACTGCCCAAACCAAGAGACCGGGGAACACCTAGGGCTCCATACAGATGTTATGCCTGCGGGGAGTGTGGACACATAGCTGCACAGTGTCCCAATGCTGAGGAGCCTGTGCAGTGTAACCTGGGGAACTGGG
Source organism: Chrysemys picta bellii (assembly GCF_011386835.1). Classification (NCBI taxonomy): domain Eukaryota; kingdom Metazoa; phylum Chordata; order Testudines; family Emydidae; genus Chrysemys; species Chrysemys picta. The sequence continues at coordinate 269,076,334 of NC_088792.1, read as the reverse complement.
CAGATCCATGCTCCCTAATCCACCTTGTGGGGGTCTCACTAACCCCACATATGTACACCAGACCAGTGAAACTAAACGGGGTAGGACCACAGCACTGGTTGATTCGGGGAGTGCTATCATGCTTATCTCAGGGAAGCTCGTGAAGCTTAGTCAGCTGCTGCAGGTTAAACGTACGGGGATAACATGTGTCCATGGGACAGTTAGTTACTACCCCACCATCCCAGTAAAAATCGAGATCCAAGGGAACACTACTGAGGTAGCAGCAGGTGTAGTCCCTAAACTCCCATACCCGGTGCTCATAGGGAGGGATTTCCCAGGGTTTGGAAACTTACTCCCAGTAGGGGGATTGGAGAAAGATGGGGACCCTAAAATTGATGAGGCATCCACAACAGACTATCAACCCCCAATCTTCTCTGAAATATCCCCAGATTTGTTCTCCACTCCCAGACAGTGTAGAAAGACAAGAAGGGCAGCTAAGGCCTTGGGAACCCGAATACTGACCCAAAGCCAGAGGGTCGCTCTTGTAGATAGGCGGACCCGTGCAGCTGAAAAGGAGGCCATGCAGGAGGGAGAAGCACCTGAGTCTGACCCCCACCCTAATCCTTCTGAACCAGTAGAGGCAACAGAGACTGGGCCCCTAGATCTTGGGCAGATTAGCCCCAGGAGAGGAAATCAGGCAGAAGACCCAAGGTATGACAACATTAGGAAGGAGGTGACTGAAATAGATGGGGTCCCCGTGGAAGGAAAAACCCAGGGACCAGGACCCTACTTCACAATGAAGAAGGATCTCTTATACCGGGTTGCACCAGTACAGGGGTAGAAGGTACAGAAGATCCTAGTACCTCAAAAACACCAGAACGCTGTATTAAGTCTTGCTCATAGTCATCTTTTTGGGGGGCATTTGGGGGTAGAGAAGACCCTGGCACAAGTCCTATGATGGTTCTTCTGCCCCAGAGTACATGAAGAAGTGCGGAGGTACTGTGCCTCCTGCCCGGAGTGTCAGCTGCACAGTTCCCGTCCCCACTTGAGGGCACGTTTAGTACCCCTTCCCATCATAGAGGTCCCCTTCGAGCGAATAGCCATGGACCTAGTGGGACCCCTGGAGAAGACGGCTCGGGGCCACCAATATATACATGTTGTTTTGGACTATGCTACTCGCTACCCAGAAGCCGTCCCCCTGCGGAACACGGCCTCTAAAACTATAGCCAAAGAGCTGGTGGGGATCTTTGCCTGAATGGGGCTACCAAAGGAAATATTAACCGACCAAGGAACCCCATTTATGTCAAAGCTAATGAAGGACCTCTGTACACTGCTCCATATACATACCCTGAGAACTTCGGTCTACCATCCGCAGACCAATAGGTTGGTAGAAAGGTTTAACCGAACCCTCAAGGCTATGATAAGGAAGGTGGTAAGTCGGGATGGGAAGGATTGGGACACCCTACTACCCTACCTTATGTTCGCTATCCAGGAGGTACCACAGGCCTCAACTGGGTTTTCCCCCTTTGAGTTATTATATGGGTGTCACCTCTGTGGCATACTAGATATCGCCAATGAGATCTGGGAAGAGGAACCCAATGAGGGGAGAAATATAATAGAGCATGTAATGCAGATGTGAGATCGGATAGCCCGGGTTACCCCTATTGTATGGGAACATTTGGAGAAGGCACAGGAGGCCTAGCGAACCCATTACAATCGCCAGGCAAAAGTGCGACAGTTCCAACCAGGGGATCGGGTTATGGTGTTGGTATCCACGGCAGAAAGCAAGCTTCTGGCCCAATGGCAGGGGCCCTATGAGGTGGTTGAACCCGTGGGGGCAGTAACCTACAAGGTGCGGCAGCCAGGATGCAGAAAACAAGAACAGATTTATCACGTTTACCTTCTGAAACCCTGGCATGCACAAGAGGCATGCACAACGGTCCAAAAAGACCTAACCCAGGAAAACAAGCCTTCCAAACAGGTGAGAGTGTCTCCCGATTTAACACCAGACCAGAAGGATGAGGTGTCTGAGATGATCTTCCGGAACCAAGATGTGTTCTCGACAAAACCGGGTCGAACAACCGAGACACATCACCACATCATCACGAACCCTGGGGCCAGAGTAACAATGAGGCCCTATCGGGTGCCAGCGGCAAAAAGGGAGGAAATAAAAGCAAAGTAAAAAAAAATGCTGGAGTTGGGGATCATCGAAGAATCCCACAGTCAGTGGTCCAGCCCAATCGTGCTGGTGCCCAAACCTGATGGCACCACAAGATTTTGCAACGACTTCCGGCGACTAAACGAAGTATCCCAGTTCAACGCGTACCCTATACCTCGCATAGATGAGCTAGTGGACCATCTGGGTGATGCCCGGTACTTGACTACCGTAGACTTGACAAAGGGGTACTGGCAGATTCCCCTTGCGGAAGACGCAAAGGAAAAGACTGCGTTCTCTACACCACAAGGTCTTTTTCAATATACTGTCCTCCCTTTTGGACTACATGGGGCCCCAGCTACCTTCCAGCGCCTCATGGACAAGCTATTATGCCTGCATTACAGTTATGCTGCTGCCTACTTGGCCGATGTGGTCATTCATACCCCAGACTGGGAAACCCACCTGGAGAAGGTGGGGGCAGTCCTCTATACCTTCAGGCGAGCTGGCCTTACAGCAAACCCTGCCAAGTGCGCTGTAGGCGTCCCAAGCTGCCCAACCCCTTGGCGTTGAGCAGGGGGGAGGGATATGTGACAGTCCCAGACCAGTGGGGTACAGGAGTCTGGTAGAGGGCAAATGTACTGGTCACTGGATGAGTAGTTTTCTGTTCCCTGAGTGACCAGAGCAGGGGCTGCACTAGAGTAATCAGGAACCTGCTAGAACCAGTTAAGGCAGGCAGACTAATTAGGACACCTGGAGCCAATTAAGAAGAGACTGCTAGAATCAATTAAGGCAGGCAAATCAGGGCACCTGGGCTTTAAAAAGGAGCTCACTTCAGTTTGTGGTGCGAGTGTGAGGAGCTGGGAGCAAGAGGCGCAAGGAACTGAGAGTGAGAGGGTGTGCTGCTGGAGGACCGAGGAGCACAAGCGTTATCAGACACCAGGAGGAAGGTCCTGTGGTGAGAATAAGGAAGGTGTTTGGAGGAGGCCATGGGGAAGTAGCCCAGGGAGTTGTAGCTGTCATGCAGCTGTTACATGAGGCACTATAGACAACTGCAGTCCACAGGGTCCTGGGCTGGAACCTGGAGTAGAGGGTGGGCCTGGGTTCCCCCCAAACCTCCCAATTGACCTGGACTGTGGGTTCTTCCTGAGGGGAAGGTCTCTGGGCTGTTTCCCAACCCAAATGGTGAATCTCTGAGGCAAGAAAATCCTCCAATAAGCGCAGGACCCACCAAGATAGAGGAGGAACTTTGTCACAACAGTAATAATACTTTGCTCTTGCCTATATAGCATGAGCCTCTTGAGACAGTGTATCAAGTAATCCCAACTCACCTTTTCTAGGCACTGGGGTGCCTGGTGGTTTACACTGAGAAGTCTATTGACATCAGTAGAGGGACTCCTGATGTACACTGGTGTCAATGAGAGAAAAACCAGGCCCATAGATTTAAAGTTATTTTTTCCTTTTCTGATCTGAATTTTTGGAAGACTTCCTTTAGCACAGGAAATGTTTACAACTCCATAGACTAAACACAAATAATCAACAAACAGTAAACATTACCTCTCAATTCTTCTGTGTGGATTTTCTGTGCTATGAATTAACTTTCTGGGCTACTTCCTTAGGATTTGGAAGAGGTACTGAAAGGAGAACTAAGTGGGAATTTTGAAAAGACAGCCTTGGCTCTGTTGGATCGTCCATGTGAATATGATGCCAGAGAGCTTCGGAAAGCAATGAAAGGCGCAGGAACTGATGAATCGGTGCTGATTGAGATTCTTTGCACCAGGGTCAATAAGGTTAGTGGGTGTTTAGCCGTTCTTATACATTTTCCTTGCAGTACTGCTCTGACTAGTGTGCACACGTTACTCCTGCCTCCTAGAAGAGATGTCACCTCTGCTCAAGTGAGGGGAGTATGTCTCCCTTCAGAGGCTGCAGACAAAAGGCTATCAGCCCCCTCAGGCTGGAGTCAGGAGCATTTTTTTAAGGAAATGACCATAATAGTTAGGCCACTTGTCCTGTTATAAACTGGACAATCCTCTTTTGGGGTAGTTTGTCCCCCGTCCAGTACTGTGACAAAACCGCATGTGGTTATGTCTGATATCACATGGGGGATGACATTTGAAGAGTGTCACTTTACCTCTGCCAGCATGACCTTACACACCACGAGTGCAAGGTCACACTGGGAGGCAGGGAGGGGGTATCTCGTCTGCAGGGGCAGGCCCACGCCATTCCTAGAAGTACCGGAATGTCTGGTATTCTGGGACCACATGAGTGGCCACCCTAGACCCAAAATGCTATGTAGATCAAGAACATCATAGTCGCATCAGAAAGTTCCCCCTCGGCCCTCCAGCACGCACCTCCCTCAGAATATGAGTAGGCTTTGGAGAGATGCAGAGAGGGATAGATGCCTGGGGGTGTATCCTACATCACAACACAACAACATTTATGCCTGTTTAAGGCAGCGTGAAGAGCCCTTTGCATCACTGCAGCAGTTCAAGGGCATTTAGGCCCACCCAACTCAGGAAAGTGATCCTCTTCAGGACAGCAATTAAGCATGTACTTAAATCCCATTGAAATCCAAGAAACAAAGTTAAGCATGTGCTTAACTACTGTCCTGAATAGGAATGGATTTAAGCATGTGCTTATGTGCTTTCCTGAACTGGGATCTTAGTGGAGACTGAGAATCTGGCCTATTAAATATCTCCCTCTAAATGTCGTCATTCTATCTGGGGTCTAATCCCTGGCACACCACTGTGGTATCTGAAGATGTCAAGTCACATGGGCATGTTACTGACCTGATTTTTTGTTTGTTTGCTTATCCCAGCAAATTGTAGACATAAAGGATGCATACAGAAGGCGTAAGTGATATTTTATTTAAAACACCCTCATTTAAAGAAAATATCTCACCCTTTAGCAGTGAATAAAATCTTACACTTTTTTTCTTAATAGTCTTTGAGCGGGATCTAGAATCTGATGTAAAAAGTGACACAAGTGGCTCCCTACGGAAGATTCTGGTTTCTGTGCTACAGGTAAGGGTTGGAATATTTCTATTACAAACCTACATGATACAGACCTTTCTTTTCTACCCCACCTAGATAGTGCAGTGTAATAAATCTCCATTCTGTGCACACAGCCTTTTTATAGCAAAACATCTATACTTACAGCCTTTTAACCAAATCTAGTGTCATAATTAAAGACGAGTGTACAATTCAGGCTGGATGTGACCATGGCTCCAATAACAGCTCAGCCTTGGCTCTTCCTGGTTGAGGTTTATAGTGTACGACCTAGGGACACAAAAGAGGATCTGCCCCCAGTCCAGGGAGATTTGATTATTAAACTGTTGTGCTGGATTCTTTCTTACTTACCACCTGGTTCTATATACCAGGGGTGGTCAACCTGTTGCTCTGGAGCCACATGCGGCTCTTCAGAAGTTAATATGCGGCTCCTTGTCTAGGGATTGACTCTGGGGCTGGAGCTACAGGCACCAACTTGCCAATGTGCCGGAGGGTACTCGCTGCTCAACCCCTGGCTCTGCCCTGGGCCCTGCCCCCATTCCACCCCTTCCCGCCCCCTCCCCTGAGTCTGCCATGCCCTCGCTCCTCCTCCTCCCCCCCCCAGATCCTCCTGCACGCCACGAAACAGCTGATCGGGAGGTGCAGGGAGGGAGAGGGGAGTGGGAGCTGATGGGGGGGGGGGGGAGCTGCTGATGTATCACTGTGGCTCTTTGGCAATGTACATTGGTAAATTCTGCCTCCTTCTCAGGCTCAGGTTGGCCACCCCTGCTATAGACCATAGCGGTCCTTGGCCATTCTCAGAATTTGCCCCCCACCTCTTTCTGTCAAGGGCATATTTTACCATTGATGGTAATTCTCACTAACAGCTTTTAGATCTTGCTCAGTATTATCCCTCCATTGAAGATACTGGATTATTACTACTTTCTTTTGTATATTATGGTAAGGCCTAGAGTACCTAACCATGATCATGGTTGCATTGCACCAGAGACATAATTAGAAACAATCCCTCTCCCAAAAAGCTTACACTCCAAACAGACAAGACAGAGAAAGTATGGAAGTGGCTTGCTATGTTTTTCCATTCACACAGAGCAAACATAATATCAGACAGAATGATCTTTGTTTTAGATTAAGAAAACAAGAACAAAAGTGAAGTGTGTGTGTGTGAGAATTCACTGAACAGAAAACACAAAATGACTGTCCATCTCTGCAGACAGACTTAGAGATGAAAAGGTACAGCACTCAGGAAGCAAAGGCACAACCATGGCATAGCTAAATACATGACAGCTACATTCCCATTCTAGAATGTGGGAAGTCACAATGGTTTTGTCTGACCCCTCTAGGTGTATTTTCAGGGAGGACAAACCAGGGAATATTCATAGATTTGTCCTTGATATGTGCTACCAGAAATTCCTGTCGAAAATTAAAGCAACACTAAAAAGGCAGCTGCTAGTGAATGGTTCTGATTGTTAAATAGGAAGGAACAGTACAGGGCCACATGATTTTTATTAAGGAATAGAAACGTGACAAAAGTGACATTTCACTGTAGGTACTGGAAATTTTTTTTTAAATTGATTTTTGTGACAGACGTGTCTCCATATTCCCCTATTCTTGCAAGAAAGTTTCAGATGTAGGGTCAAGAGGCTACATGTTCCTGACAGTCAGGGATCACTTGGGATGCTTCCACTGTACAGCATTGCACAACTGTGTAGATAAAACATAGAATTTTTTCACCTTCTTCTGAAGCAAGAGGTATTGAATGTTGCAGAAGGCAGGATACCAACCTTGGTGAACTAGCATCTCTCAAGTACAGCAAATACTATGGACTAAATTCTGCCCTGATTTATACCTTTGAAGTGAATGGGATTATGCAGGGTGCAAGGTAAACCAAAGTAGAATTTAGCCCTGTGTAATTTGATACAGTACTAAACAATGGCCAGTGGATGGCAGCAAAAAGACTATGATGAAACAGCCTGTGAACGCAAGAATGAAAAACGCTCCATTCTAGTACAGGTTTCAGAGTAGCAGCCGTGTTAGTCTGTATCCACAAAAAGAACAGGAGTACTTGTGGCACCTTAGAGACTAACAAATTTATTTGAGCATAAGCTTTCGTGGGCTACAGCCCACGAAGAAGTGGGCTGTAGCCCACGAAAGCTTATGCTCAAATAAATTTGTTAGTCTCTAAGGTGCCGCAAGTACTCCCATTCTAGTTACAGTAGAACCTAGTTACAAACACCTTCAGAATGGAGGTTGTTCGTAACTCTGAACAAAACGTTATGGTTGTTCTTTCAAAATTTTACAGCTGAACCTTGACTTAGTACAGCTTTGAAACTTTACTATGCAGAAGAAAAATGCTGCTTTTAGCCATCTTACTTTAAATGAAGCAAGCACAGAAACTGTTTCCTTACCTTGTCAAAAAAAAAATTAAACTTTCCCTTTATTTTTTAGTAGTTTACGTTTAACACAGTACTGTGCTGTATTTGCTTTATGTTGTTGTTGTTGTTTTGTCTCTGCTACTGCCTGATTGTGTACTTCTGGTTCCAAAGGAGGTGTGTGGTTGACCAGTCAGTTCGTAACACTGGTGTTTGTAACTCTGAGGTTCTACTGTACAAGAGTAATCAGCATGTGTTCTCTTTTTTAACACACTGTCCCTTTCTGTAGGCTAACCGAGATGAAGGGCTGGAGATCAATGCAGCGCTCGCTGAGCAAGATGCCAAAGACCTGTATGAAGTAAGTGAAATAATGGAGAAATCCCCAATTGTCATGGTCTTCATCTGTCTATGGCATTTCTAAGGCGTCTAAATGTTGAACAACCCCAAAGACAATGGCATTAAATTACATAAATAAAATGGCAGGTTGGGAACAGAATTGGGTGCATTGGGTTCACTGCAATGTCTGGTTTTTAAAAATATGAAAAAAAAAAAAAAAGCCCAAACATTTGAAAACTGTTAATGTTAACATTCAATCTTTGAGGCAGGGGAAGGCTGCTGGGGAACAGATGAATTGGTTTTCAATGTTGTCTTAGCAAAGAGAAACTACATGCAGCTAAGAGCTACCTTTCAAGCTTATGAAAAGGTGAGTTTTGTTGGTTGTTTTTTTCTTTGTTCTGTGACAGGTATTGTGCAGTTTGGAGCTCAGTGGTAATTTAATGGAATTAAGTTACACATTCATAGAGTCCAAGGCCAGAAAGGACCATTGTGATCTAGCCTGACCTCCTGCATAACACAGGCCATAGAACTTCCCCAAAATAATTCCTACAGCAGATTTACTTACATTTGGAACATATGATTCTTTATTTGTAATTTTAAGGAGAGGCCAGACATTCTAAACACCTAGCAATATATGTATAAGGCTAGATCTTCAAATGCTGTAATGAATGGTCTATGTCAATTTGCACCAGTTGAGTATCTGCCCTATAATATCCAGCAAAATAAGTTTGACTGTTGTCCTGTCTTCCCCCAACCCTATGAATAACAGAGGGTGACCTTTCCCTAGTCACACTGCAAAGACTCAGCAAAGAGGTACATTGCACAGGCAACAGGCCCCTGGCCAGAGACCTTGAGGTTCTTACTTTCTGCTCCTCTCCTCCACTGAAGCAGAGATCTGATGGGGGTAGGGGGGAAATCTACATCTCTCATCCTGATCCTCCAGTCTCAATGAAAGGGAGGCTCAGATGGGAAGGCCTCTTGAACCTAGCTCTTGCTGGTCTCCCATGCAAGAAATGGACCTCTTTTCACAAGAGGCTTCCAAATTTGTTTGGAATTGAGCCCAGGGAGCCTGAAAAATAATTAGGAAGAGAATAAGGACAAAGTAGGAGAAGGTAAGATGGTATGTCCTGCTTGTGACTAAGTGGAAGCACTTTTCTCTCAAAATGTGTAAATTAGAGAGGGGCCCAAACCAAACCCCAAGATGCAAACACCCCTGAACTTTGGGAATGTTTGGAGCTAAACTTTGCAGCTTAGTCCCATCTGAAATATAAACAGCTCTCACTGAAAACATAACAGCTCCGTCCCAGCTACTAAAATGAAGAGCCAAAAACCAAAACCCTGTTGAGTGTGTTGGATGCCTATGTAATGTTATAAATGAAATTCAGGTTTGTTTAGACAAAGTTCATAGCTACTTACAAGGCAGGGAGTTAAGATAAAATGCATTAGGTTGAGAATTAGTTTAACAGTGAGATGCAGTAGGCAGGGGAATCATCTCCCAAAGGAAGTGACAGAAACTCTGTCACTTGCAGTATTTAAAACTGGACTGGACAAAACACTCCAGAACATACTAGACAGAACTCTCTGGCTCGAGATGGACAAGCTGACATTTCCCATTAGGGAGGACCATTTTATGATTCTGATTTTTTTAGATCAATTCTTAAAACGAAATGTCACTGTGCTTTGATGCCTGAACATGATTTCCTTAAGGCGAGAACTTGCATTTATTTCGCTTCCTAAACTTGTTCTGTGTTCAGCAGATAATTAGAACCATTGAATCTCTTGATAAGGGGGAAAATATAATAAGGCATTCTTGGAAATATATTCACAACTTACTCCAAACCTTGGTTTGTGGCTAGAGAGAGGCCAAAGCCAGAACCATTTATCCACACACATTCACAGATAAACACTACCCACACTTGGCAATTTCGATAAATGAGCCTCAAATCTGAAATCCCTGAATTTCTAAAGCAAAAGCCAAACTGGGTTATCCAAATCAAACCCACCTGCATCCTTTCCATCTGTATTTGAAGTTGCGATGGGCCCGAGACTAAAGCCATTTGTCCACACATGAATCCTCTCCATATTTTGATGGGTTTGATTTACAAGACTAGATTCAAACCAAACCTGGTTTCGCGGAACTCAAACCCTAAACATTCCCAGTTTTGTCCATCTCTCATTTAAGCAGATATTCCAGAGTGGGAGGATCCTGTCTTGCAAGGCAGAGTCAGGGGAAATCTCATTTTTACAAATAGAATTTTTTTTATTCACAAAAATTAGAACAGATTTTAACTTCAAAATATTTTCTCCTTCCACTGCCCCACTGTCTCCTCCCTACAGTGTGGTACAAAACCCAGGCAAAGCTCAGACCCTTATAAACTACATTTACCCAAAGAAAATAAGTTATAACCCGCCAAAATCCACCTTGACTGTCTGGACCTATCCAAGTCTTTGGTGGGCCAGAGAAGGTGCGAACAGTCTCTCTCAGTTGGAGGCCTCCCCAAGAAGAAGCCATGAGTTAATTCACTATAACACCCAGTGCAAATGCTTCAGTTAGCTTTAATGATGCATGTTATATATATTCTGAGCCAGCTGATTTAAATCAGTATAGTTCTATCAATCTCAATGGAGCCATGAAGAGTTACACCGGCTGAGGATCTGGTCCTTTGAGACAGAGTAGGTCTACACTTACCTCCGGGTCCGGCGGTAAGCAATCGATCCTGGAAGTGCTCGCCGTCGACGCCGGTACTCCAGCTCGGCGAGAGGAGTACACGGCATCGACAGGGGAGCCTGCCTGCCGCATCTGGACCCGCGGTAAGTTCGAACTAAGGTACTTCGAATTCAGCTACGTTATTAACGTAGCTGAATTTGCGTACCTTAGTTCGAAATGGGGGGTTAGTGTGGACCGGGCCAGAGTGAGACCCTTGCCTGCTAGGGAATTAAAGTAGTTAAAAGCTTACTCCCCAAAGCCACAGGCAGGGTCAATATGATCTAAATCAGTCTTTTTGCCATGTTAAATACCATCTGATAAGAAACAGGAATGGCTCACTGCTGTTCTGATACTAGAGGGATAGATTAGTGCACAAACAGTAGCTGTCATTAATTTTTTCATTGTCTCTTTAGCTGAAGGGGAAAGACATCGAAGATGCCATTAAAAGTGAAACATCTGGAGATTTGGAGAAGGCCTTTCTCACTCTTGGTAAAAAAGAAAGTCTATAGCTTTTCTCTCTAGTTTTCATCCTCACTTGACTTTAGCCATTGGGGTTCTTATGTGTATAAACACAGTGATAATCTGCTTTATTAGAACTAGGTTGAGACATGGCAAGACCACTGGGGGACAGAACCAATTAACTTGTTGACTTGCCCTACGTGCCTGTGGGAAGTAAGAACCTCCATTAAGCCCCAGCATGGGCTATCTAGCTCTTAGGTCTCAGAGCACAGAAGTAAGCCAACGTCATCCCACTCAGGAGTAAGTTGCCAGGGAGCGGAATTCCAGACGGGCCAAAAGAACAAAAACCATGTCCCCATACAATTAGTTTTCATTCTGGAACATAAACATCAACATTTTCAAGCCTTCTGTGCTTGCATTAACATGTTTAGTCAAGTTTGATATTCACAGTTATATAACATGCTCTCTCTGTAGGGTAATGCATTCACTTTTAGGCTTCAGTCTGTCACCTGTCATGATTGGGTTGACCCTTGCATCTCCACAGAGCCAGTTGCAGGACTAAGGCTCTACAACAAAGCACGTCCAGTTGGGCACAGACATTGGGGATGTCTAGGTTTCCATTAAGAGGGCTGTTGTTCTCCTCCTACTGAAGCTGCAGTGTGGAATATGAAATGTACAAGGCTTATGAGGTCCCTTCACGTTTCTTCTTTAGTGAGATGTGCCAGAGATTGCCAAGGCTACTTTGCCACCCGTCTGTATGAGGCAATGAAGGGCGCAGGGACAGAGGAGGAGACTTTGATTCGCATCCTCGTGACTCGGGCTGAGGTAAGATATGCTGGGATCTGAGAGGCCCCAAATCTTCTGGTGGATAAGTGTGAAATTTAGAAGGAATGAATTACAGTAGTAGGGCCAGATTCTGCGCTCAGTCAATCTGTTTTGCAATTTAAATTCAACAAAGCTCCATGGACTTCAGTGCTATTACTGTTTTTACTCCCATGAAACTGAAAACAGACTCTAGCCTTGATACCGAATCTATTAATTTTTTTAAAAGAATGATGCATGAGACACATTAGTAATTGCACAATGGAGCTAATCACATCTAGATTAAAGTTGGCCACCATTATTCTACTGGGAGAGGAGTCGTTTGGTCCTAAAGAGCTTTGTTAAAAAAAAGTCCTCATTAAATAACAATAAAGAAGCAGTTCCCAAAGTATGGTCAGTGGAGAGCTAGGGAGTCACATGGTGCAGGCTCTGTCTTTTTCCAGATGGGGAAAAACAGGGCAGAGGAGAAGGAGAGAAGAAGATAAGAGCCAAAGCAGACTATGATTAAAGTCTTTTCACAAAGCACAAAACCGCTCAAGACATTTCAGCTCCATAAACATGGTCTTAACATCACTCTTGTATGTAAGCTGTTGTCACCACCGGGATATTACGTGGTCATGGATAGAAAGGGAAGCGGTTCATGTGACGGTGAGGTGAAGTGATTATCCATATGATTGAAGTGGTGGAGCTGGAAATTAGTCTCCAAGACACTCTCCCTGTTAAGTTGTGGCCTGACTATGAAAACACTTGAATCTCTGTAATAAAGATATGACCCATATCATTGATGCCATCTTTTATAGAATAACATAACATCTAGTTCTCTGTACTTAGCAACCAGAAAGCTATGTATGACCCGAAAACTATTTATTTTTTTAATTCTATTCCTGGAAATTTCTCCCCCACTCCTTACCACCCATGAGTGTCTTCCAGAGGAGACAGTAAATTGAGCCACTCTGCCAGGGCAGCAGTCAGGATATCAAGTTTGAGCTAAAAGTTCTCCAAGGTTTTGAACCTACTCCTTCCCCATCAGGGCCCTGCATCAAATCTGATTAAAATCAATGGGAATCTTCCCACTAACTGCAGTGGGCTTTTTGGATCAGGACCTAGAAGTGTGAGGTATTATGCAAAACAGATCCACGCTTCTAAAAATTCTTTCCATTTCCCATCAGATTGACCTTCAAACAATAAAGGAGAAGTTCCAGAAAATGTACAACAAGTCCTTAGTGGAGGCCATCAAATCAGACACCTCTGGGGACTTTAGAAAGCTGCTAGTGGCACTGCTACACTAAGACTGCTGTCACAAAGGGAGAGACATGAGAAGAAGCCACCTTCTTGACCAGCTTCCAAGTAGCATGCAAAAAATGTGGCACTAGCAATAAAAAACAAAAAACAAAAAACAGTTTATTTTCTTTACAGCAGGGGAACATGTTACCAGATAATCCTTGTGTTACCTGGGTGTGAGGTTCAGGCCAAGCCTATCACACCAAGTGCTGCTCCCCTCTCCTGTACTTTTTGTTATGGTGGAATGGGAATAACGGTCATACTTTCAAATGTCTGTGTCTCTCTCTCCTCCACCACCTCCTCCTGCCACCATTTCCAGCTCAGCCTCCCCTTCTTATCCATCCCATCCAGCCCTCACTTAGCGCTGTAGAAGCCAGTAGCTGTCTCCTGTCCTAGGCTGCTGCACCCACGTATTATAGGCAGCAGCATACAGTCTGGCGCATGCTACCTTGGTGATGTAGCCTGAGCTGCACACTGAGCTGGGCCCCTCGCTGCTACTTCCAGCTGGACCTTCCGCTCATGGTCCAGTCATGCCCTAGCTCTGCCCAGTCTGCCTCTCCTTCAAACAGGCTCCCCTCCCCTATACACTCTGTCCTGCCCTTCCACACCATACACGTGTAACATGTACCTTTAAACTATTCATATTTTGGATTTCGGATGATTAAATTTGTGTTACCTTCTCACACACACACACACACACACACACAGTTTCAGTTGTTTGGTAGTGCCCCAATGGTTTTCCATTGATAGTTTGGGAGGGAGCAAGGCTGATCACTCCAGTCTTGCATTCCCTTGGCAGCTGACTAGTGAGAAGTCACAACTCCCTCTTGGGTGGATGGGCCAATCCCAGGGCCCATTACCTCTTGGTGGTTGATTTTCCATTCCAAGTCCATAAAGTAGATTTTCAATATAAATGCTTTGTTCCTTACATATGACACATACATTGATCTCTCAGTCATTATGAGTCTTGACCAGTTATGAGCTTTCTGTAGACACCTCAGATGACCATCCTCCAAGAGATGTATTTGGGGTGATGGGTTTGTCAGGTCTCAGGTGAGAGCTGCTGGCAAAGACCAAGTGACCCTTTGCCAAGGGATCTGTGTCACTGTCTGACCCCTATAGGCCCGGGAGAGGATAACTTTCTGCCAATGGCCTTCAGGATGGGTGCTGAGTTCACTGCAGTGTCCCTTGTCCCCTCTCTATTTCCCTTCTCGGAGTGATGTCTGGGACGCTGCCCCGCTTCCTGCTCTCCAGGCCACCCCATATCTACTCCATGTGCCAGGCTTCTGGCAGCCTCCAGTGAGAAGCCATCCAGCCCATCAAACTGGTTCCAAACTGCTGGGCCTCAGGCCTTCTGGGGTGCACCTCTGTGAGTCCAATTGTCCCCTGGCCCGGGGGTGCTACAGGGGCATGTCCTTCTAGTGTGTCAGGGCTCAACCCTCTGACTGAGGCCTCGGGGCACTTTCTTCCTCTCTCCGGGTACCAGGTGAAACAGCAAAAGAGCCAACTGTCGGTAAACAAGGGTAAATAAAGGAATGAAAGAAAAAGTGGGGGGGGGGGGAAACCGTGGACAGATCCCATCAGGATATGGGGCCCTGAGAGCATCTCAGTCCCCTTCAGAGTTTACTGTGTCTCCAGCACAAGTTTCAGCCTGCTCCCCCTTTCAGCTCCACGGATCCCCATCCTTCCTCCTTGAAGGCCAGAGCCCCGAATGCTGCCAGCTCTCTTTTTGTGGCTGGAGATGCTCCACAGACTGTTCCCTTCCCAGGGTGGCCCCTTTTGAGTAGAGTAGGTCTCTCCTGTTAACTCCTGCTCCGGTCCTGGCATGATCTGCAGGTGAGGAGGACCTGGGCCAGTCCAGACTAAGGGAGCAAACTAAAGCAAACCCCTTCTATGCCAGCGTGGGGTTTATATAGCCCTTCACAGGCATCCAGGCCCAGGGAATGGCCCATTATCAGCCCCAGGCCTGATGTGGTGGGGAGACCCATTGGCAGCATTGCCTTTGAGGGTGCTGCTCCCTCCTGTTCCCACTCCTTCCCCTCCCCCTTACTGCCACATAATGGGTGACCCCCAGAAGGTGCGTTTTGTTATCCCTTTCCCTTACACCCCCCACCCCCAGATCCATTGTGCACCCTCTGTCACTCACCTCTGTCTCAGAGATAAGGTGGGTCATGGGCATGGGTGATGCTAGGCTGGATATCCATCATCACTGAAGGAGTGGCAGCCTTGACCCTCCTTGAAGGTTGATGGGATGCTGATGTGCACTGGAGGAGAACTGGGGCTTGACTGAGTCCATAGACCATTTGGCCCACACTTTGTCACTGTAAACCTCCTTCCTTAGAGGTTTTTAAGGTCAGGCTTGATCAAACCCTGGCTGGGATGATTTAGTTGGGGATTGGTCCTGCTTTGAGCAGGGGGTTGGACTAGATGATCTCCTGAGGTCCCTTCCAACCCTGATATTCTATGATTCTAATGCAATAAAAATGTTTTAAAAAACTAAATCTAAACTGGCCTGTCTTCCCATTTGTAACAGAAAGAGGGATTTCTAGAATCTTGTCACCGTTTCCCCCAGGGTGTCTCTAGAGAATTCCAAAGACAATCTTCCTCTGCTCCTATAACCCACATCCTAAGCACTCCATATCATGCCATCACACTTTCTGCCAAAATGGACTGAATAGTGCTCCCTTCTGAGCCCATCATCACAGCTTCTTAAACTGCCAGAGAAGAATAATAATTAATGGAGAGATCCCATCTCCTAGAACTGGAAGGGACCTTGAAAGGTCATTGAGTCCAGCCCCCTGCCTTCACTGGCAGGACCAAGTACTGATTTTGCCCTAGATCCCCAAGTGGCCCCCTCAAGGATTGAACTCACAACCCTGGGTTTAGCAGGACAATGCTCAAACCACTGAGCTATCCCTCCCCATGATGATGCACATCAGCCGCTGCTCTCAATCCAAAGGGAAGGTGGGCATGATTTCCCTGTCTGAGCCATGTCTCCCATCAGCATCATCTGCTAAATTATCCCACAAAAGGGCCAAAGAATTTCAGTCCCTGAGCTGAGGGGAGGGCAGGGACTGTACCCTCTGCACTACCCCATGGAACCTAACACAGCAGAGTGGGTGGGGAAGAGGTGGGCCCCTGGCCCTGCTCTGCCTTGTATTGCCCATGAAGTGGGACTGGCCTGCAAGAGGGAGTATACTGTACCCCATAGAAATGAGCATGCTCCCCATGAGCGTTGAGAGGTTCTCCTACTGGAGCTGGACAGCTCTGCACCACCCCTGATGCAGGAGTATGCCCTAAACAAATGACTGAGGCTTCGATTAGACCTGATGCGGCAGGGAGAGTACAGGGGAGAGTCTGGTAATCCAAGGGATAAGAGTGGCTGATCAGGAAACAGGTTTAAGGGGTTTTGTGCATCTTGGTCATGCCTTTTTATTATAGTGTACTACCTTCTGAGGACAGTGGAACAAAGTCTCGCTCTCTCAATATTTAGATCATATTCCCAGCAATGGTGTCTGGGCAGCTAGTACAGTACTTAGGCGAGAGCAAGGTCAGTTGGGGATGACTAATTGAAAGGAGGGAGGTGTTTCCAAGGAGCAACGTGAGGCTGCATAGTGGGCAGGGAGGATGTGCCAGTCACAGGAACATTTAGCAGCTCTAATACTTGGCTAATTTTTCCCCAATAGAATTTTTTTTTTATTTGGAGGCAAATTCCTAATCTGAAATCAACCTCAGGCGTCTGTATCCAGCAACTCTCAGAATCGAGAAAGAAAGAGCACAGCAGAGCAGGAGACACGTAGCTTAGGCTTGCAGTTGCCTTAGTTCTGTTGTAAGCAGAGCCCTTAGAAAGAAATTAATAATTACTTAGGTGTCCAGTGCTCCCAGAGATCTTTTATCATTCAGAGATCACATTGCACATCCGATCCACTAAGATCCATGCAGGCAACACTATTTGAATGATACGGTTTTGTCAAGAGTATAGCAGGCTTCCAATATGAGCGTGAAGGAATTCCGGGGGAGGATGAAGCACCTATGCTAAAATGTTCAGACTTGGGTGCTTACCGTTACTCACAGCTTTCAGCAGGATCTGGGAAATGCTCAGCACTTCTTAAACCAAGTCACTTATTTAGGTGCCTAAATATGAATTTTAAGTGCCTAATTTTAGGCAGCCAAATTTGCTTTGGCCTGAAGACTGTTTCAATTAAGACTAATAGGTCTTTCTTAGAAAACAAGAAAATGCATGATAGCTTCACTCTTAGCCCCTCGCCTTCTGATTAGAGAGATTGGCCTGAATCAAAATCCAGGAGCCAAACTCCAGAGCCAAACTTCTTGGGCCAAATTCTTCAGTTATACAAGTGCAAGGGCAGCAGTGAAGCCCAGGAAGTTAACCTAGATTCACACAGATGTAACAGAGCAAAATTTGGCCTCGGATCTCTATAATGGGTCAATACCCAGGCTTCAAACTCTCACATACTCAGGCGCTCGATATTCAGATCCAAACCTAAATGTTCCAGGTTTCAGAGGTGTTCAAATTTGGCCCATTACACTGTGACGGGTTAGATCACAGAAACCCCCTTGGGAGCTGCCACCCGATGTGCAAAGACTACCCCTGCTTCTGTTTTCCCTGCCAGCTCAGGACTCCAGCACCCTGTCTTGCTGAGCCAGACACTCCCGTCTGGCTCCAGACACAGACCCAGGGTCTGAATCACTTGTCCCAAAGCTGCAAGTTTACCTGAAAACAGCTCACAGTAGTGTGCTTGTCTTTAGCACTCAGATGCCCAACTCCCAATGGGGTCTAAACCCAAATAGATCCGTTTTACCCTGCATAAAGCTTATGCAGGTCAAACCCAGAAATTGTTCGCCCTCTATAACACTGATAGAGAGATATGCACAGTTGTTTGCTCCCTCAGGTATTAATACATACTCTGAGTAAATTACTAAATAAAAAGTGATTTTATTAAATACAGACAGTAGGATTTAAGTGGTTCAAAGTAGTAACAGACAGAACAAAGTAAGTCACCAAGAAAAATAAAATAAAATACGAGAATCTATGTCTAATCAAACTGAATACAGATAATCTCACCCTCAGAGATACTTCAGTAAGCTTTTTCTCAGACTGGACACCTTCCAGGCCTGGGCACAATTCTTTCCCCTGGTACAGCTCTTGTTGCAGCTCAGGTGATAGCTAGGGGATTCTTCATGATGGCTCCTCCCCCCCTTGTTCTCTTCCACCCCTTTATATATCTTTTGCATAAGGCGGGAACCCTTTGTCCCTCTGGGTTTCCACTCCCCCTCACTGGAAAAGCACCAGGTTAAAGATGGATTCCAGTTCAGGTGACATGATCACATGTCACTGCAAGACTTCATTACTCACTTGCCAGCACACACATACAGGAAGACTCACAGGTAAATACAGCCATCTGCAGACAATGGGAGTCATCAAGATTCCAAACCATCCTTAATGGCCCACACTTTACATAATTACAATAGGCCCTCAGAGTTATGTTTTATATTTCTAGTTTTAGATACAAGAGTGGTACATTTCTACAAATAGGATGATCACACTCAGTAGATTATGAGCTTTGTAATGATACCTTACAAGAGACCTTTTGCATGAAGCATATCCCAGTTACATTACATTCACTTATATTTTTATAAAACCATATAGACTGCACAACGTCACATACACAACCTGCAAACTCAGAACAAAACCAAGATCCAGATCTGAGGTTTGGATTCAGTCCCAACTCTACTTCTAACAAGTGAAAGCAGGCTCTGTGTTGTACATGAATACAAACCGTAGCTGTAGAGTTAGGTTGCTATAAAGAATCAGTTATATAGCAAATGAGTAACGCAGTAGTGACATGGGATATACAAGAGGTGAGGGTATAGTGTTTCAGTGCTCAGCAGAATCGGATTATAAGGATAGCTGAACCAGCATAACAGTAGTAATGCAAGATTGCTAGCAACAAGAAGAGAGATTGGGTATAGCAAGACTGGGTTTGAGGACAAGGGGCAGCAGGTTCAGAACAATTTGGCAAAAGACCAAAGAGATATTCTTCTGGAAAGGATAAAAGTGTTGTATTTGTCCATGTCACACCTTTGCGACAGCCTTGGTATTGCACAGCCCTATCTGAAGCAAAATGAAGAGCTTTGTCCAACTCACACATGTGACTGTCCTCCTGCTCCCATGTAGTCATGATGAGTTCCACTTGCCTGTGACATTCTTCCGGGGACTGTAAAATGGGGTAATAGCACTTTGCTATCTCACATGAGTGTTGTGACTAGATTGTGAGGTGCCAAGGCACTGCGGTACCGAAGGACATACAAGCACCAGAGATAGAAAACTGTGGGGTTTTTTTTTTCCTTCTAAAATGCTTCATGAAAAAATTATTTCTATACTTTCCTAACAGGAAACCCCAATCCAAGCAATTGCTGCTAGTCCAGGCTCTGCTCTGTGTCCTTTCAAGCTGAAACAGCTATGACTACAATATAATTCAAGCAAACTCGCTGGCAACCATCCGGCTGAGACACATAGCACTCTGAGGTGCACTGTTGGTGGGAGAATCATCTCTGAAACTGTAACCTCCCTTCATGGGAAGGGAAAAGGTAATCAAAGACAGGAATCTTCATTTCCCCAGAGTAATGGCCAGAATTAGCAGAAATCCTTTGTGAGGAATTAGCACCGTGCCCCAATCAAACAGAGCAATAGGTTATTTAAACTATACCGGCCAGATTCCGAGGTCAGAGAGATCTTGCATAAATAAAAAGACCTCAAGATTTGATCTTATAAATGTTTTTCAAACATACACCGGTATCCAAAAGCGAAGGAACAGCAAAAATCCCACCCATCCCCACCCCATCAAACCTCAACATAAGTAAAGTCCATCCAGGGTTGAATGGCTGTGATAGTTTCTTTAAGGGTTAAAAAAATAAATCAGCAGCCATTGCCAGGAAACGGCCAGAAAAACACTAAACAAGCAAACAAACTCTAAAGAGCTAGTGCTGATAGACACCAAGCCAAAGCAATCAGCAGAAAGAACCACCGTAGCAGAAATAACACAGACACACACAGCTGCTTTTTGGCTTATCTTCTCGGGTTTGGTGGCTTTCATTTGAGCAGTTAATGTTCCCTGGATGTGAAGCAGAACCTTTCATTTTGGTTTTTGAAGTGCACTGTAAATATTTAGGGCATGATGATGGCCAGCCCTGTAGGCAGCAATATGGGAGGCAGTAATGCACCTTCCCCCAGCCCACCTTGCACGGCCCACATTACCATGCTTATGCTCCCGGTAGTGCATGGGCTACTAATTATGGTGCTTAGAAGCAACTCACCTGAAAGTGGGCGGGGGGAGGGGAGGAGAGAGAGAAAGGAGTAGATAGGGCTATTGTTCTACCTACTCCCACCATCTACATTGGCCAATGGATTTGCTGGTTGGCTGCATAAAATGGGATTATTTAAAAGGGGTGTCACAGACTATGCTCCTCTCTGTGTAACCAGGGAGCTTGAGGATGCTTCCCCAGCTCCACACTGCCCCAGCACAGGGCTGTGCCTTGAGGGCACCATCTAGCCCTCAGTTACTTTAGCATGGTTTTATTTTTTGTGTGCCAATATATATTTATGACTGTACAGACGCCCCCCCAATTTACGCAATCGCTCCATTCTGGAAAGCCTTGCGCAACTCGCATTTTGCGTATGTCGGAAACGTATACTCATACGTTACGCAAAAAATTCCGCAACTCGAAAACCCTGTTTCTGGCTTATGGAACTTTTTCCGTAAGTGCGAATTTGCATAAGTCGGATCTTGCGTAACCCAAGAGTGTCTGTATCTGAAATTTTCACTCCATGCATCTGAAGAAGTGGGTTTTTTACCCACAAAAGTTTATGCCCAAATAAATCTGTTAGTCTTTAAGGTGCCACCAGACTCCTCATTGTTTTTGTGGATACAGACTAACACGGCTACCTCCTGATACTTAGAAAATGGGCAGTTTGCTACAATGGGAGCATTAGCATAAAACACCAGTGCTACCAACTTCTCCCGCACTCAGTCCCAAATCTCAGCAGATAGATTAGAAGGACTTCCCCCGATTCCTTAAAATGAAAATATTGTCCCCTCAGAAACTCCTGATACCCGTTTTCCTCTCCCTCAAGATGAAAGTGCATGACAGTGCATACTTAGTGCTAGGCATTTCAGACTGTTTACAGGCTTCTAGAATTCCCAGGCACTTCAGGACAGGCCCTTCTGGCTGTTTCCAAATGGACAGCCAGGACTTTTATAAGTGTACCTTGGTTTCAGAGTCTATTTGTTATATGTAAACACTTGCCAGAAAAACACCCCTTGGGCATGCTCAGTAATGTTCAGCTCCTTGCAAAAGGCAAGGGGAAAGTCACATGTGATAACAGTGAGAAGTCCATATGTGACTATTCTTAGCCCTGGAATGTATACAACGCCTCATTGCCTGGTGGTTCTTTCACAAAGCTCCAGAAAGCGGCGAAAGTGCCTTCAGAATAAACAAATCCAGAAATGACCCTCTATGAATCACTTACCAACAGAAAGAAACATCTTGAGGGTATATAGTTTTTGCTCATGTACTAGCTATGGAAAATCTCAGCAGAGACTAAAGGACACCAAGTGAGTGAATGCAGTGAAGGACAACATAAGGTAAACATTTCTACCATGTGATTTCACTGCAGATTGAACAGTCAGATTGTCATGAAGATAGCCATCTTATTGTTCTGCCTGGTACATTGTTTAGTCGTGTGTCTGATTAATATAAAAAACAACAACTAAGCAGAGTTAATAAATAGCCATTTTAATGCAGATTCCCAGTCTCTAGAGTTTAGTTTGTCCTGTTGCAGAGTTTAGCTCTGCCAGATTTACATTCTTCAGTAATGACTAACTCTAAGGGAAAGAGACATAAGTTACTAAATTGCAAATACTTTAAAAATAGCAAAGAAAAGGCTGAGCACATTTATTAGACATGTTTAAAATGAACATACAATTTGCTCAGGGCTTTTCCCTTTAGCCCCAAGTCAGCAAGATAATTTTAGTGCTTATGCTGTGTGTGAGGCTCACAGAAGATGCTGACCTCACATCCGATACCTTTAAAAAACAAACAAACAAACAGATGCTGAATGACCTCGTGGCTTGTATACTCCCTTCCCACCGCACTTAACCAGTGTTCTTATTTCTGTGTGCAAACAGAGAGAGAATATTTAGAGTAACCATCAATGTTCTGATCCCTAGCCCCTTTGGAGCTGGGCATTTAAATAAAAGCTGCTAAGAATTTGTCTTCCCTGCCAAGCCCAATATTCCTCTCTCACACATTTCGCTATGGAGGAAGAATCTGCAAAGGACCTTCTCTTCAAAGACCAGGACTTCTCCTCCGAACTATTGAGGCAGCTCAACGTTTTAAGGCAAAACGGGATGTTGACTGATGTTACTCTCTGCACTAGCGAGTTTGAAATCCCTTGCCACAGGAATGTGCTGGCTGCAAGCAGTCCTTACTTCAAGGCAATGTTCTGTAACAACTTTAAAGAGAGTTGCCAGGCAAAAGTTGACTTGAAAGGC
Source organism: Chrysemys picta bellii (assembly GCF_011386835.1). Lineage (NCBI taxonomy): Eukaryota > Metazoa > Chordata > Testudines > Emydidae > Chrysemys > Chrysemys picta. The sequence goes on along the minus strand of NC_088792.1, from coordinate 269,053,649 downwards.
ATTGACTCCAATATTTTGTATCAGATTGTCCTTTATGTTTACACAGGAGAGATTCTTATAACAGCCGAGAACGTCTTGTACCTAATGGAGGCCACTTCCATGTTACAGTACATTAAATTGTTCCAGGCCTGCTCCTTGTACCTCCAGGACCAGCTGACTCCTGAGAATTGCCTGAGCATGATAAGGCTCTCTGAAATCTTGAACTGCCAGAATCTCAATAAGAAAGCCAAGGAGATGGCTCTGAAATATTTTCCTGAAGTAGCCTCTTCTGAAGACCTGAAGGAGCTTTGTGCATTGGAGTTGATCAATTACCTTGGGGATGATGAGCTCTGTGGTGAGGAGGAACAAGTGTTTGAGACACTCATGGTCTGGATCCGGCACGATCTCCAGGCGCGACAGGGCTATATCCAAGATTTGTTCAAGAAGGTCCGGCTTCAATACGTCCACCCAACCTTCCTTTTCCACTTCATTGCCAATGACTCCCTCATTCAGTCTTCACCCGCTTGTAGAAGCATCCTGGAATCAGCTAGGAGACAGATGTTTTCATTATACAGCACCAGCACTCCTGACATCAAACCCATGTGGCACGTTCCCCGCAGATATTCGTACCAAGAGTTCCTCATAATCATTGGTGGCAGGAAGGACAACCAGACGACAACCAGGGACGTCCTCCTATATGATGAGAAGACCAACCAGTGGCTGAGCCTCGCCAAGCATCCTGTGCGCCTTTACAAAGCCTCTGCAGTGAGCTTGCATAGCAATATCTATGTGCTAGGAGGGATGCCTGTTAGCTGTGAGAAAAGTCCAGTCAGTGATAATGTTCATATTTTCTCCCTCAAGCTAAATCAGTGGAGGTTAGTTGAACCCATGCTGGTTCCACGCTATTCTCACAGGAGCATAGCCTATAAGAACTACATTTTCTCAATTGGAGGAATTGGAGAGAACCAGGAAATTCTGAATTCCGTGGAGAGGTACGACAGCATTTATAACATCTGGGAGAACATGGCAAACATGCCCGTTGCTGTCCTTCACCCTGCCGTTGCAGCTAAAGACCAAAGAATTTATCTCTTTGGAGGGGAAGACATTATGCAAAACCCTGTCCGTCTAATACAGGTAAATTGTCACTCCTGCTCATCTTATGTGCATTTCCTCCAGGGTATTCAGTACTGACACCCAAGCCCAGCTGGTAAAATCAAAGCCCAATATAGAACTGAATTTGCAATGAGTCTTATGCAGTAGAAGGGAAGATACACATGCTAAGTTGGAAATGCTCATTCAGGGAAGTCCAGTATGTAGGAAATGATGTTTAAATACTTTTATATTTCCACAAGAAGCCTTTATTATTTTTAAGTCCCAAACCCTGAGGCCCTTCTGAGGTTTTACTCAGTCCTTTCTCAGGCAGATTCCCACTGGTTTCAATGAGAGTTTGCCTGATTGAGTAAAACTGAGTAAAGATCTCAGGGTCAGCTCTATGTGATTTTAGTGCTTGTGAAAGGTGTCATTTTGACAGTCTTGCAAACTGATGCCCACTCAGGCCCTGAGTCCAGGAACTTAACCACATGGCTAACTTTATATGGGAGTATTTCCATTGAAGTCAGTGCTCACTGACTTAAGTTCGTGGCTGAATCTGGGTCTCAGTCTTTTGTCTCTCCTCAGACAGTATCAGCAAAGACACCAGTTGTGATGGCGGTTACTGTGATATGGATTCCTATTCACTAGGACCAGGACTGGAACTGCCATTTCATCTCACACAAGCCAATGGTTCCCAATGGCCCATGCACTCCCTACTGAAGGGTTGTAGGGTTCTAGTTGGTCACTTGACACTGGCTCTCCACTTCCCTGCCAGATGTAAAACGGTTTTAAAAGGAGGCAAAAATACATTAAATACTTTCATATTTAATGTGTTAGTCATGTGTTAATATTGCTTTTCCTGGCAAGGGTAACCGACTGGTCAGTGTGTTTCTTGTATCCCCCGACGTGCCCAATCCAGAGGATATGAGTCTGTTACAGCTCTCAGAGAGAGCCTAGCTGTTTAGCTCAAGCTGAAAAGACATGCTTTTAATTCTGCAGGTCCCTGGTTCAACCTATAGTGTCAACGAAGGTGGTAGAGGTTGCCTCATGAGGGCTTGTCCAAGATTTAAACCATCATGGACCTCAGATGCTCAGAGGATGAGATTCCTCTACTCAGAGGAAGCATGTATCCCATGCTATGTGTCCCTCTCAGATCCTCTGTGGATCAGGCACAGAGTCTGTTACAGCTCTAAGCTACAGATCCTGTTTTTTTAACTCTGGAAGTCCCTGGTTCAATCGCTGTTGACCAAGATGGCAGCATCACATAATCAACTCTGTACTTCCCACAGGGACGTAATTCAGTTGTCAGTGGAAGTTAGGTGCAGAGGTGCAGGTGGGGAGATGTCCCCGAGACAATCACTTAGTAGATGTGGTTGACACATTTGACCCTCCAAACTAACAACAAGAGCCACATTTGAACTGTTGACACAGAGATGAATGAGTTATGTTGGATGAAGGTTCACTTACTGAGCAGATGGGTCTAACAAATATTTATTAAGGCAAAACTCAGTGAATAGTGATCAATTACTCACAAGTGGGAAGCTTATCAGAATGATCTCATCACAGTTACCTCCAACACTGGACAATACAACTTCAACCTCCCTTTGTTAAACAAATTTATTTATAACTGTTATATTTTCTTATACATATGTATTAGTTTCTCATTTTCATGTTAACTCTCCTCCCCAATCAGTACAGATTCAAACTGTTAGTTCAAACCAATTTGTTCTAGTTTTTTAATTACTTTAGTTTTTTCTTGGTTTTGCCAGCATGAATACTCTGTGCTTTCTTATACATACACAGTTCTACTTATGCTTATGATGTTACGTGTTATCAGAACAGACTCTTAAAATCCACAGCAGGCTTCTGTCAGGCCTAAACGTGCCTTCGCTCCCAACTGGTCAAGGTTTCCATTATCAATTCTCTGTGCTAACCTGGCCCACACCAATCAGCAACATGAATACAATGGCTGGGTCAATTGGATGACTGTCATCAGAACTATGTAAAATTAGGACTCTTTTTTCCAGAGGGGACAGATTAGCAAATAATTTGTGGGGAAATGTTCTCCATTTTTCAACAACCCAATGCAATAGATTGTTGGTTCATTAACATGCACAAAAACTAACAAGTAAGTAGCCATTTCTGTAGGTGTGATTGCCTGCTGAAATGCTGCGTACTTTACAGTGTGTATCTTTATGTACTTTTCAGGTTTACCACATATCCAGGAACATGTGGTTTAGAATGGAGACCAGAATGGTGAAGAATGTTTGTGCACCAGCAGTGGTGATTGGAGACCGGATTATCATTGTTGGAGGTAAGCAGTCTTGGGCCTTGTCTACACTACGAGAGTAGTTCGATTTTACTTGCATCGAATTTTTGTAATCGATATTGCAAAGTCGAACGTGTGTGTCCACACTAAGGACAGTAATTCGACTTTGTGCGTCCACACTAACGGTGATAGCGTCGACATTCGAAGCGGTGCACTGTGGTCAGCTATCCCACAGTTCCCGCAGTCCCCTCTGCCCATTGGAATTCTGGGTGTAGCCGGCAATGCCTTCTGGGTAACAAAATGAGTCGAGGGTGCTTTTGGGAAACTGTCGTCATCCGTCCATCACTCCCGCCCTCCCTCCCTGAAAGCGCCGGCGGGAAAACAGTTCGCGCGCTTTTCCAGTCATTGACAGCGCGGACACCACTGTACTCCGAGCATGGAGCCCGCTGCGACCATCGCTGCAGTTGTGGCCGCTCTCAACGTCTCGCAGCTTATCATAAAGGTTTCCCTGAGGCAGATGCAGAAAAGTCAGGCGAGGAGGCTACGGCACCGCGGTGATGTCCTGAAGTCTGAGAGTAGCACAGACCTGTCAGAAAGCAGGTGACCCAGCGCCGAGGACATCACAGTGGCAATGGGTCATGTTGATGCCGTGGAACGGCGATTCTGGGCACGGGAAACAAGCACTGAGTGGTGGGACCGCATAGTGCTGCAGGTCTGGGATGAATCCCAGTGGCTGCGAAACTTTCGCATGCGGAAGGGAACTTTCCTGGAACTTTGTGAGTTGCTGTCCCCTGCCCTGAAGCGCAGTGACACCCGGTTGCGAGCTGCACTGAGTGTACAGAAGCGAGTGGCCATAGCCCTCTGGAAGCTTGCAACGCCAGACAGCTACCGGTCAGTCGCGAACCAGTTTGGGGTGGGCAAATCTACCGTGGGGGTTGTTGTGATGCAAGTAGCCAAGGCAATCGTTGATGTACTGCTGCCAAAGGTAGTGACCCTGGGAAACGTGGAGGCGATCATAGATGGCTTCGCAGCGATGGGATTCCCAAACTGCGGTGGGGCCATAGATGGAACTCACATCCCTATCCTGGCACCGGACCACCAGGCCACCCAGTACATTAACCGAAAGGGCTACTTTTCCATGGTGCTGCAAGCACTGGTGGACCACAGGGGACGTTTTACCAACATCTACGTGGGATGGCCGGGCAAGGTTCATGACGCTCGTGTTTTCAGGAACTCTGGTCTGTTTAGACGGCTGCAACAAGGTATTTACTTCCCGGACCACAAAATAACTGTTGGGGATGTGGAGATGCCTATAGTCATCCTCGGGGACCCAGCCTACCCGCTAATGCCCTGGCTCATGAAGCCCTATACTGGCGCCCTGGACACTGAAAAAGAACTCTTCAACTACCGGCTGAGCAAGTGCAGAATGGTGGTGGAGTGTGCTTTTGGCCGTCTCAAGGGGAGATGGAGAAGCTTACTGACTCGCTGTGATCTCAGCGAAACCAATATCCCCATTGTTATAGCAGCTTGCTGTGTGCTCCACAATCTCTGTGAGAGCAAGGGGGAGACCTTTATGGCGGGGTGGGAGGTTGAGGAAAATAGCCTGGCTGGTGATTACTCACAGCCAGACAGCCGGGCGATTAGAAGAGACCAGCGGGAAGCGCTGTGCATCCGGGAGGCTTTGAAAGCAAAGTTCCTGAGTGAGCAGGGTAACCTGTGACTTTATAGTTTGTGTACTGAGAAGCTAAACCTGCCCCCGTTTCTTTACCCAGTTAATGTTGACTATCCTATCCAGTTACATACCCCCTTCACCCCCCCTCCAACACACGTGTCGAAATAAAAATAGTTCTACTTTGTTAAAGCACACCGTTTTCTTTAATACTGTTTTCGCGGGAATTTTTTAAAACTGGGACGCAGACTGTGGTGCGGGGCGGGTGTAGTGTTGTGACGCGAATGCAGCTTCTAAACTCAAGGATTGACAGGCTCCGCTGCGGTGGGATGCTTGTTTCAACGGAGCCTGTCAACCCTCCTGATCGGGACTGTGTGTATGGGGGGTCTATTTGACTTTGTGGCAGGGGGAGGACGGTTACAGATCCCATGCTGTGTGGCTCTGTCATCCTGCCTAAGGACCGGCACTTAAGATCTGTAACTGCCCTCCCCCGCCACAAAGTCACAGAGCAACCCACCCCCCCCCCCCCCAACATTACATCAAAACAACCTCCCAGACTAACCGGGGCAACTAGTCACTGCATCACTGCACTGTGTATGTGCCCTGCTGCTGTGCCTGCCCCCGACTATGTACCCTGCCAAAGGAGACTGTCCTGTCCAATTACCAACCCCCTTTCCCCTCCTCCTCCAAAAGAACATGATTGAAACAGTAGTTAACAGAAACGAATTTTTTATTATCAACTACACATGGCATTGGGAGGTGAAACTTGGATGGGGGCTTGTGTCAGGCGGGAAGGAAAGAACTTTTCAAATTTTGGGAAATGAGAGCCTTCTGCTACTAGAGCTCTCTGCAGGGGTGGAGTGAGACTTAGCAGGGACTCTGCCGCCTCTCCTTCTTTGCACTTTGGGTGAGGTGGGTATGGGACTTGGTGGCGGGGGAGGGCGGTTAGAGATGGACTGCAGCGGGGCTCTGTCCTCCTGCCTCCGTTCCTGCAGAACATCCACAAGGCGCCGGAGCGTGTCCGTTTGCTCCCTCAGTAGTCCAAGCAGCGTTTGAGTCGCCTGCTGGTCTTCCTGCCGCCACCTCTCCTCCCGATCCATGTTGGCTTGGTGCATTCGGGTCAAGTTCTCCCGCCACTGGGTCTGCTGTGCTGCCTGGGCTTGGGAAGAGGCCATAAGCTCAGAGAACATGTCCTCCCGTGTCCTCTTCTTCCTACGCCTAATCCGCGCTAGCCTCTGGGAGTGTGATTCCAGGCTAGGTTGTGAGACAGTCGCAGACGGGGCTGTGGAAATGGGAAAAAGGGAGTGAATTCCTCAGAAAGATAAATGTAGTTGTGAACAAAGAACATAGTCTTTCTCTGTGAACAAGACCATGCACAGCACCTTTCACATGCGCACTCAGCACAAGGTCGAATTCTCGGCCTTCGCATTCAGTGCCTGGGGTCTTGAACAGCACATTTGAGAAGCGAGGCAGCACAACGGAATTTCTGTTGCAGGCAGACATGGTAAGCCGTACACTTGTGGCAGTTTAAAACTTTTATATTACCACTGGCCTCATTTCACATTTAAATCAATGTCAGTCCCTGCTGCCAGCAATCCGGCAAGCGGGAACTCTGCCCCTGTCCCACCCCCTCGCGGCTGTCCCCGGGAACGATCCCTTTCGGCTGCCCCTCTCCCGCCTCCACCGCGTGGCTGCAAACCAGCGGTTACAGTTCTGTAAAGGAACGGGAAAGCAGTCCCAACACTAACATTCCCCTACCTAATTAAAAGCAGGTCACCATGGCCGACATCACCCTGATGAGGATCTCCGAGAGCGACAAAGAGAGAATGCTCCGGGAAAGCCTCCAAAGACCAGGGCCGTATGCCGCCCTGCTGTGCAGAGCAATGATCCCCGAGTACTTGATAATCTCGTGGCGCGGCAACGTGTCGTACTTCGGAGGACCCAATAAGGCCGCTCTCCCCAAGAACCTCATGCAACGGCTTTCAAGTTACCTCCAGGAGAGCTTCATCGAGATGTCCCAGGAGGATTACTGCTCTATCCCCGGACACATAGACCGCATTTTACTGTAGCTGCAGTAGCAGGGAATAAACAGTAGAGCGGCTTGTGCAGGACAATCACTGAAAACCGGACATTGCTAGATTTCTTTTCAAAACTTGCACTGCCCATTACTAAACTGTTAAGCGCCTAGGGCACACTAATCATGAACAACCCATTCTTTTAATTGTTAATATTCCTGTTTTGTTAAAAATAAATGTTTAGATGTTTACAACACTTACTGGCTGATCCTTCACCAGATTCTGTGTCCGGGGTAACGGCTGGGGACGCTTCGTAGGGGATCTCTGTAAGGGTGATGAAGAGATCCTGGCTGTCGGGGAAATCAGCGTTGTGAGAGCTGCCGACTGCCTCGCCCTCCTCATCTCCTTCCTCATCTTCCCCGTCCCCTAACATGTCCGAGGAACCGGCCGTGGACAGTATCCCATCCTCAGAGTCCACGGTCACTGGTGGGGTAGTGGTGGCGGCAGCACCGAGGATGGAATGCAGTGCCTCGTAGAAACGGGATGTCTGGGGATGGGATCCGGAGCGTCCGTTTGCCTCTTTGGTCTTCTGGTAGCCTTGTCTCAGCTCCTTGATTTTCACGCGGCACTGCGTTGCATCCCGGCTGTATCCTCTCTCTGCCATGTCTTTAGAGATCTTCTCATAGATCTTTGCATTCCTTCTTTTGGATCGCAGCTCGGAAAGCACGGACTCATCGCCCCACACAGCGATGAGATCCAAGACTTCACGATCAGTCCATGCTGGGGCTCTCTTTCTATTCCCAGACTGCACGGCCATCACTGCTGGAGAGCTCTGCATCGTTGCCAGTGCTGCTGTGCTCGCCACGATGTCCAGACAGGAAATGAGATTCAAACTGGCCAGACAGGAAAAGGAATTCAAATTCAAATTTTCCCGGGGCTTTTCCTGTGTGGCTGGTCAGAGCATCCGAGCTCGCACTGCTGTCCAGAGCGTCAACAGAGTGGTGCACTGTGGGATAGCTCCCGGAGCTATTAGCGTCGATTTCCATCCACACCTAGCCTAATTCGACATGGCCATGTCGAATTTAGCGCTACTCCCCTCGTCGGGGAGGAGTACAGAAGTCGAATTAAAGAGACCTCTATGTCGAACTAAATAGCATCGCAGTGTGGACGGGTGCAGGGTTAATTCGATTTAACGGCGCTAACTTCGACATAAACGCCTAATGTAGACCAGGCCTTGGTCATGCATGTCAGCTGCATAAGACTAACTCCCATGGAATTTGACATACTTACTTATCAACGGTTTCTTTACATCTTTAATACATTCTGAGGCAACCAACTTGCTGAGGCAATTTCTTTTATGTGAAGGGATAGTAAAATGAGGCAATGTTGTCACGTACCTTTGCAGCCCACACAGGATGAAAGGGGACAAACAGTACCCCCTACTTCCCATGTGCAGGCTACTACACCATTGGTCACAGCAGGCTTGCCAGCTGCTACCATCTCCCGGGAGGTCAGCAGGCAGAGAGAGGTAGCTAATGGCCAGGGCCTGAACTCTAACCTCCCCACCCAAAAGAGAAAGCCAGCCTGTGGGGGAAGTAATCTACATCTGGTAAAGGGCTAATGCAGATTAATTCTCTTCTAGAGTAAGGAGAGAACCAGCACAGGAACTGGATATGAGAGCATCACAGTTCCTTCCCAGTTTTGGTTCTGAGGTGATGCAGCTGTGTGCTACTTCTCAGGGGGAAGTGACACTTTAGCTCCATGGTGTTTTACAGAAACAAAAACTGATTTTGCCACACTTGCTCTTGTTGAGTAGCAGCACTGCACTACACTCCATGGGTTTCAGTGGGACTGCTGGTGGAGCAGCATGCTATTCATGTGTACAGTAAGGGCTTGTCTACATGGGAACAGCCAAGAAAATCCGATTTAACTAAATGTGTGAATTTAAAGTGGTTTAGTTAAACTGCATTAAAACACTGCATGAACACCCTCATTCAGAATGAAAGTGGCCTTGATTCAGTTTAGCTTAATTCACTGTAAACTAAACCAAATTAAGGCCAGTTTAATTCTGAATGAGGGTATTCACCAGGGTTTTAATGCATATTAATTAATTCACTTTAAATTAACACATTTAGTTAATTCAGATTAACATTCCAGGATCTCCCCTGTAGGCAAGCTCTATGACTATTTTACCAGTCGAGGAATACCAGTATACTAGTGCTCCCACTATGGCACGGCTATACTAGCAAAGTTGCTCTCTGTACCAATCGAGTAAAACCAGCCACCATGAGCGAAATAAGGTACAGCTGTACAAATGCAGTTTTGCCAGTATAACTGCATCTATTCCAAGAGCTTCTGCCAGCTCAGCTACACCAGTCACAAATCACACCCCTCACCCACACAGAGAAGATTAAGGGGTGACTTTATCACAGTTTATAAGTACCTACCCGGGGAACAAATATTTGATAATTGGCTCTTCAGTTTGGCAGAGAAACACAGAACACAATCCAACGAATGGAAGTTGAAGCTCGACCAGTTCGGACGGGGAATAAGGTACACAGGGAGAGTAATTAACCATTGGAACAATTTACCAATGATGGATTCTCCATCACTGACCATTTTAAAATCAAGATTGGATGCTTTTCTAAAAGGTCTGCTCTAGGAATTATTTTGGGGACATTCTATGGCCTGTGTTATATAGCTCAGACTAGATGAACACACTTGGTCCTTTCTGACCTTGGAATCTATGAATAGCTATGCCAGCAGAAGTTTGTAGGGTAAGCATGGCCTAACTGACTTACCCAAGATCAAACAGGAAGTTTGGCATGGAGCAGGAATTTGAACCAAGGACTCCCAAGTCCCATATTGGCACCCTAACCACTAGACCAGCCTTCCCTTCCTTGAAGCTATTGGACTATTCACAGAGAAAGCTACTACTCAAAGGAGGGGGAAGAGTCCTGAGCCTGAGTAAACCCGTCAGGATTAGGTCCCAAGGATAGCAGGGGAAGCAAAGTATTCTGATATCAGACCACAGCAAAGTAGGTAAAAAGGATTTTCAACTCTTACCTTCAAATGTATTTATCTGATGCGCTTGTGTGGACCCAAGTATTCTGCTGATGAGCTTAAGGCCTAAACTGTGTTTAAAAATTATTTATTTAACAAAAACCACAAAAATCCAAATTAACGTTAAACATATTCCATTCTCCTTTAAAGCAGAGAGATTTATGGCAGATAAGTTGTCATTTACCAGCAATTACGCCAAATGATTGGCCAAATTTTTCTGGTTTAGCAACAGCTGAAATTACAAAACATAATTGCTGTTTTTAAAAAAACAGTATTCACCACATTTCAAGGTTACCTTGCAAAACAACTCAGAATGAAAGAAGGGAGAACATGCTGGCTGAATAACAAGAGTCTTGGGGCTTGTCTACATGGCATGTTAGTCCTCACTAGAGGGATATAAATTTTAGTGTGCACGAGTGTGTTGTGCGCTAATTGGCCTGTGTGGAACCTGCTGGCATGCACTAAAAATCCCCTGCTGCATGTTACTATAGTGCTGTTTGAAACAGTATTTCATTAACATGCACTAGAGAACTTTTCATATGTGCCAGCAAGGCCCACACAGCCCTGGTAGTGTGCAACATGCTAGGGCACACTAGAATTTACATCTCTCTAGCACAGACTAGTGCACCTCATGGAGAAGCCCCGTTTTTAGCTAGAATCCTACATTTTTCCCTTGCCCACCACTTTTAAGTTCTTTTTGCAGTATCTACTAGTGGGCCCTGGATCAGGCTTTGAAACAGAATTAGGGTTAGGCTTTAGGTTCTGATCCGATAGGGCCAAAAGCTCATGAGACCAGCTCCAAATATCTGGAAACTTGTGAGATGAGCTGCTCTCACAAAATCTGGCCACATTGAGCTGGAACTGGAAAACAGATTTCTTTCAGTGTTGGATCTGACCCCAAACCGAAGCTGCTAGAGGTGCAGTCAGATCCAGGGATCTGAGTTGGAATCAGGGCCGGCTCCAGGCACCAGGCAACCAAGCACATGCTTGGGGCAGCACCTGGTAAGGGGCGGCCAATCTTGGGGTGGCGGGGGGCAGCGCGGCGCGGCATTCCGCAGGGGGGAGGGGTGCTCCGGCGGCACAGCGCTCGGCTGGGGGGCAGCGTGGCGCGCGGTGCTCAGGGAGGGGTTCCGGCGGTGCGGCGCTCGGCGGGGGGGAGGGCAGGCTCCGGCGACGCGGCGCTCGGCGGGGGGAGCGGTGTGGGGCGCGGCACTCGGGGGGGGGGGGAGTTCCGGCGGCGCAGCACTCGGCTGGGGGGTGGCGCGGCGCTCAGGGAGGGGTTCCGGCGGCGTGGCGCTCGGCGGGGGGGGCGGGCTCCGGCGACGCGGCACTCGGCGGGGAGGGGAGGGGGGGCACGGCGCTCAGCGGGGGGGGAGGCGGGGGGCGCGGCGCTCGGCGGGGGGGGGGAGGCGGGGGGCACGGCGCTCGGCGGGGGGGGGAGGCGGGGGGCACGGCGCTCGGCGGGGGGGGGGAGGCGTGGGGTGCGGCGCTCGGCGGGGGGGAGCTCGGTGAGACGGCACTTTTTTTTGCTGCTTGGGGCAGCAAAAAAGTTAGAGCCGGCCCTGGTTGGAATACAATCCCCTCACCGCCCCCAAAATTCCAAAGTGCTCATACCTGAGCTGCTGGTTTGGGGCTCTCTCTCTACATTTTGTGTAACACTAAAGGCAATTAGACAAAGCTGTCAGACAAAAGATTTTAGGACTTTTCATCACTTCAGAAGAGAAACAATAGAGATTCCATGTGAACATGCACCTTTGGGGCCAAATTCTACCCCTTAAGACGCTGACATAGATGGCTTGCATTGATTGAGCTGAAGTTCTGACTTAAATTAAGGGGATCCTTTTCACACATGAAACAGAGAACAGAACTAGGCCCTTAAAGGGAATTCTCAATACCTGACTCAATGGCCAGTCCTTGAATGTTCCCAGCCATGAGGAAGCCTGAGATGATGATGCTCAAATGCCAATAGAGGACTGTAAATAGAGGTCACAATGGAAAACTGGGAAGAGGAATAAAACTCACTGCTCTTTCATGTGATGCTGCTCATGCAGTATTTAGCTTCTTTTATAATTCAGGCCAAGGATTTTTTTCTTTCCAAAGCCAGCTGCCATGTTAGTGATAAACTAACTACTGTCCATGGGAAGAAAATAATAAATAAATAAATAAAAAAGACATCCTCTCTGTTTGAAAGGGACTGGGAAGCTGTAGGCCCCCTCAGAACTAACCTACCCACATTCTGGAAACCATACTGACAAGGAGTTCCAGAGACATTGGCAGCAGGGGGATCCCCCAACAGTACAGCTCTATCGCCAGGAAGATGGACATGGGGCGGGAAGAGGAGCATCTCTGGCAGAACAGATGCCTGGGCTCCAGCAGATCCCCTGAGATCCATACAGGCTAAAGGGACCTACAGATTTAGGGAGCTGGCCAGCTTGTTCTGGTGCCTCTTCTGGGGAGGCAAACCTCTCCCCCTCCTCACTCGAGGGAATGATCTGGTGGAAAGTCCACAAGTGAAAAGTTATGGTGTTTCCACTCCTGTATGAATGAATAATTAATACAGGGCACAGAATGGCTCTCAGAACAGGGATACATAGCCTTATTTTGCCATTGATGCCAATGGGAGTGGTCTGTATATTTCTGAGACCAGCACTGGGGCCAAAGTTCATATATTCAGCTAGCAGAAATACACTGGGGTTTGCAAAACAGAGTCAGAAAACTGGAAGCACAAACTGTGCTTGACAGAGCTACAGTCTGATCTGGTACAGCTAATCCTACATTCTATCTGCATATATCAGGGGTTTTATAGCATTTCCAAGTGCTCAGATACTACGGTGAAAGGACAACTTGGATAGCTAGACATACATCACAACTGTGATATATTAGCACTTCCCAGGTAAATTAGATGTGCCTAGTGAGGCCCATAGTCCTGCAAAATTAACCAACCATATAATTACAAGATTGAAAAGGGTCTGGAGATTAGCAGAAAATATGTTGTTATCTCTTCTGTTGGATTTAGACTTTAACTACCATTCACCTCTTCCATTCCGTGATTTGTGTGTAGGGTACACCCGGAGAATCATCGCCTACGATACTAAGGCCAATAAGTTTGTTAAGTGTGCAGACATGAAGGACAGACGGATGCATCACGGAGCTGCTGTGATCAAAAACAAGCTATATGTTACCGGAGGGCGCTGTCTGACTGCAGACAATACAATCCAAGACTCTGATTCATTGGAGTGCTATGATCCTGAGACTGACACATGGACTTCGAAGGGGAAACTCCCACACAAACTCTTTGACCATGGATGCCTTGCTCTTCAGTGTGTCCCCTATTCCAACCTCCTGTAAAGGAATCTTGTGTTACTCTGGCCCAAAGGGCCCAAATTGCTGGGTACGGAGCATATGGAAAGTACTAGCAACTGTCCCAATCATCTGCCAGTGAAGCAAGCAAAGGAGGCAGTCATCTCCAGGGTGCTGTGTGCAAAAGGCCATGAATTCTCAGATCTATATGTACATACTGCAGCAAAATGGGATGTAATTTGCTGTAAAATACTGGAGTACATACTGTATTGCCAACAGCCCCACCCTGAGGTCCCTACTCAGATTTTACTCAAGCAATTGGAGTAAAAACTGTGCAAGAGCCTCAGGATTTCGCAGAGTATAACGTGTTTTGGAAAACTGATAGAACTGCTGAAGTCTCAGGGGAAACATGTCACAACAAAGTTGCTAACGTATTTATAACACTGCCCTCTACTTGACAGAAACAGGACTCCTCAAGTGTGTGTCGTAGCCCGGATACTAACAGGATTTCTTCTTTAGTTCTGGTGGCAGGGGCTTTAGGAATAGGAGGATCTGAGTTCTATCCCCCACCCCCCATGAAGTTCTGAGTAGCCTTGTGATGCTAAATATCCACGGATTTGCTACAATACTCATCTAATAACAGGGAAAACCTTTCTGCCATCAGTTAATGCTAAAACAAGGGCTTTGAAAAATGAACAGGTTATATAGGAAGGTAGGGAAGAAATGACTACATTTAATGTTCCACATCACAAGTTAGAGAGGAACAAAACCCCAATCCTTGACTCTGAACCCTTTCAAGTGTTGGTGAGATGGAGATTTGAATCCCTAGAGCTGACCACTGTCCTGGTGACTGGAGGAAAGTGGGTCAAGATCTCTTTAAGCGTTTTCTCTTCTATCTTCTCCCTTAAGGAACAAGAGAAGGGTTGCCAACCCTCCAGGATTGGCCTGGAGTCTCCCGGAATTGGCATTGATCTCCTGGTGACTATTGACAGCAATCCAGGAGATTTTAATAGTATATTTTAAGAAAATCACATTATGTCATGTTGGGGAAAAATCTCTCCCGGAATAGCTTCAGTCAGAGTTGGCAACCCTAGAAGAGAAGAAGGAAATGAAGAGAGGGGCACAAGAAGCCCAAAAGTTGTCTACTTGTTTCTTCTTTTTGGAGAGGGGAAGAGAAAGCTTCCAGTCCTCTCTCTACGTCAGGGATTACAATGAAGTCAGACATAGAGGTTGGCTAGGAAGCTGCTAAACCACAGGAACTCCTGTACAGCTGGAAAAACGAGGGTAACAGATGCAGGACAGTGGATCCAGAAGAGAAGATATATTTGCAGGGAGCCACTCTCTTCCCCTCGCAAAAACTAAAACAAAACCTACCATCCGATAGTGAAGATGTCCTGGACTCTCAGACCAGTCAGCATAAACTGTTGAGACAGTGAGGGGTTTTCATGGCAGCTGGTGATCGGCATCTAGGGAAAGGATGTCCGATACGCAATACTGTGCTCATTGTAACAAGGCCTTACAGGAGTGCAGACGAGTATGAGGAACTGATAGGCTAATGGAAAGTAGTTGAATCAGAGGGGGAAATTACATTTCAAGTGGCTAGTTTTAATGCTGCAACAGAAAATTGTTCCCTATAAAGCAAATGGTGATGTGATTTTGCTACTTGTGGTTTTTGCCAGCTCTTCCCTTCTGGCAATCTGAGTAAACCTACATAAGAGGAAATGGGGATGAACACAGGTTCCACCTAGGGTGACCAGATAGCAAAGGTGAAAAATCAGGACAGGAGGTGGGGGGTAATTGGCACCTCTATAAGACAAAGACCCAAATATCAGGAATGTCCCTATAAAATCAGGACATCTGGTCAACCTAATTCCACCCTTCAGCTCCTAAACTTTCCACCAAGGGCCTGCCAAGTCTGCATTTTCTCCATGGAATTGGACTGCTTGTGAATGCCAGTTGCGGTATTTTTTTTGAGCAGTCAGGGATTGTGGAACTTCCCAAAATACCGCAACCCACAACTGCTCAAAAAAGACCACAGCTGGCATTCACAACACAAGTAGCCCATGTACCCCCCTGCAAATGCCACATGCGGGGCGGAGGCAGACCCGGTCCTCCGTTCACGTTCTGGATGCTGAGCTCTCTCCACACCCCAATTGGTCCCTCCTCTTCATCTGCAGCTGGTGGATCCCACCTGCCCTGCCAGGTAAGCAGAGCTGCCAAGTGCCTCTCAGCCAGGCCGCCTGCCCCACTGCAGGGCCTCAGAGCCTGGCCAGGAGGGGTGACAAGGCCAGGCCCTGGCTCCCTGCCCTGGGAAAGGAGAGAGGCCCGTAGGGAGGCTGACTGACAGGCTGGCGCTGCATCCTGGGGCTGTGCCACTCGCCCTGCCACTGTGACAGAGTGCAACACTGTCCCCAAACTTGAGTGTGAGACCACAGGTACCTTTTCCAGCATCCCCCATGTACCCCTACCAGTACACACACACACACCTATCCCACATCCCCCCAAATACCTCTCCCAGTACACCCTCCAGATACCCCCTGCAGTACCCCCCCATATACCCCTCCCAGTACAGACACACCCATCCAGCATCCCCAACTATCCCTCCCAGTACACCCTCCAGCATCTCCAAATACCCCCTGCAGTACCCCCCATATACCCCTCCCATTACAGACACACCCATCCAACATCCCCCCAACTATCCCACCTAGTACACCCTCCAGCACCTCCAAATACCCCCTCCAGCACCCTCCCAATACTCCCTCACAGTATACACACACCCTTCCAGCACCCCCCAGTATTTCCTCCCACTACCCATGCACCCCTCCAAATACCCACTCCAGCACTCCCCAAATGCCCCACTAGGACACACATGCCCCTCTAGCACCACCCCAAATACTCCCTCCCAGTACACACACACCCCTCCAGCAACCCCAAATGCCCCTCCGAGTACACACACACACACCCCTACAGCATCCCTCCCAACACCCCCTCCAGCACTCCCCAAATACCCCCTCCCATGACATACACACCCTTCCAGCACCTACTAGCATCGGGGTTTTGAATTTGAATTTGACTGTCATCTCACAGCTTTGTTGCTGATGTGGACAAACCCCTGCTGGGGCTTGTAGCTTTTTAAAAAAAAAAAAATCAAATCTGTACTAGGTAACTAAGGAAAGCTTTTGTTTGTTATTTGATGTATAGACCAATGTGTTAATAAAAAAAAAACCTTTGTTTCAATAAAATGTATTGGGTTACTTTTGGGCTAGTTTTTAATTGATTTGGGGCTATTAATGGAGTAAAAATCTGGCGACCCTTTTCTCTACTGTCTTACAACATGTGCAGTTGTCAACATCTGGGGGGAGGGATAGCTCAGTGGTTTGAGCATTGGCCTGCTAAACCCAGGGTTGTGAGTTCAATCCTTGAAGGGGGAGGGATAGCTCAGTGGTTTGAGCATTGGCCTGCTAAACCCAGGGTTGTGAGTTCAATCCTTGAAGGGGGAGGGATAGCTCAGTGGTTTGAGCATTGGCCTGCTAAACCCAGGGTTGTGAGTTCAATCCTTGAAGGGGCCACTTGGGGATCTGGGGCAAAATCAGTACTTGGTCCTGCTAGTGAAGGCAGGGGGCTGGACTCGATGACCTTTCAAGGTCCCTTCCAGTTCTAGGAGATGGGATATCTCCATTATAAAAAAAAAAACATCTGTGCAAAGTAGGGGCCAAACATGGGATTTGCCAAACCAGATCAGACCAGAGATCCATCTAGTTCAGCATCTGGTCTCCTACAATGGCCAGCACCAGACACTTCTAAAGGCAAAAGAATCCCTGTACTGAACAATTATGTTCATAATAATAATAAAATAATTGGTTTATGCTTTGAAGTGTGAGGATTTTCTTGAACCTACATAAAGTAGCTGTCAGTGATCTCATAATCCATATAAGGGTCTGGCTGCGGCTGGCCCATATGCAGAGGGCAGGGGCAGAACACATCAGGCTTAGCCCTGTAGCACTCAGTGGACTTCAGGGCCTGCTTTCTCCAGGGTGCACAATGATCCCTCTTTCTCCCCTGTACCGCCAAGTGAGGACAGTGACAATCTAGTCCTAAATGACTGTGGGCCTGCCCTTGTAGTCCTCCTGCGCACAGACTCCAAATCTGCTGCCCATCACACAAGCAATGCAGGATTGGGCCCTATGTAGGTGCAAAAACAGACACACAACGTTTCAACGTTGGGCAATACTCCAGATTCTCTGTCAAGTTAAGTCCTGCAGAGAGAGGGTATGTGCTCTGTCTAATGTGGCTTTGAGCCATTCCTGTATCTCACAGTACGGATGGTGATCAAGAACGAGAGATTTCAACCCAAAGGATACAAAAACTTTCAAAAAATGCCTGAAACGGTTTACAGAACCAGAACTTAAGCAGAGCAACCACCCTACTAACCAGGGCCTGATTGTGCAGTCCTTACTCCTGGGTGTCAACGGCAAACTTTCTTGAATAAGAACTGCAAAGCTGGTTTTACTGTCAGCGTTGTTATGGAGTCATTACCTCCATTTCTAAAGTGCCCATCACTGTAGTGTTGGGACACTCATACTAATACTCCTCACTTATGCCGTGTTTTCCATCTGAGGATTACAAGGTGCTTTACAAATATGAAGGAAGCATCACAGCACTCTGTGGAGGTATTTCCTGCTATCACTGAGACACAGAGGGGTTAAGTCGACCTTGTGACGGAGTAGGGAGTATTAACCTGGTCATGTTGCAGGGGAGTTTTACTAGTTTACTGTCTTCTGCTAACCCGGGGCGTGCCTGTGTTTCCCTGGGGTACTGCACCAACACTAGATGGTGATGGGAAATAAGGGTGTGACTTCACTGAGGGATGATTCTTGACGGCCAGCACTTAAACGATGGTGGCTGCCCTTCGTAACCTGAGCCTAGGAGGTGGTTGGGGCCAGGTGACACCTTCTGCCCGGGAAACTGGGCAAAGGCTGGAGGAGGAGCCAGGGGTGTGGTTGTGTGAGGCAGCAGGAAGGGGTGTCAGTTTGGAGCTGGCTGGGGAGACGGGAGGAGGCCCAGAACCTGGATCTGGGCTCCCCTCCTCCCCAGAGGGACCTGACTGAGGGGTCCTGTTTTCTGTACCTACAAGCTCTGTTTTAGACTGTGGTCCTGTCTTCTAATAAACCTTCTATTTTACTGGCTGGCTGAGAGTCACAGTGAATTGCAGGAAGTGGGGGGTGCAGGGCCCTGACTCCCTCACACTCCATGACAGACCTACATTTCCAAAGGCATCCATTCATTTTGAGCTTGATTTCCTGCTGTTCCCACTGAAGTCAGTTGGGGTTGTGAGTGCTCAGCATTTCCAATGCTTCATTTTCAGGTGTCCCAAGTTGGGCATGAAATATGCAGGCCCTCAGCATTCTTACCATTCTTACATTCTTACCAATTTAGGCCTCCATAACTTGCCTAGGATCACAGGGGAAGTCTGTGGCAGATCCAGAAAAAGAATTCACATCTCCCAGTCCTATGTCTTAACCACATGACTACCCTTCCTCCCTGTACCAAGGACCTGACCCAGAGACCACTGAAGTCTCTCTATAGACTTTAACAATGAACTTTGGATCAGGCCCCAGCTGCTGACTACTTAGCATGGGTTGTCTCTAATCCTGCTGTTTATAACAGCAAATGTTTAGCATTTGAGTCATTTTATGGGAAGGGAAAAATTTCTGACAAAAAAAACCCAAAACTTTCTGTTTCTCGCTCTCAAATGAGAAAGGAGATAAAGTTTCCTCTTAAACTTCCTTCTGTTTTGGTCACTACAAATTTAAAGCTATGTATCGCTGCATGGACAGTTTGTGTTATTAAGAGATTTTACTTTGATCTTAAAGGCCTTTGTAGGTTAAGCCTGTATTTTTTCATTGCAGCCATTAATCAAACAATATAATCAGTTCCAAGGGCAGTGTTTTTCTTGTGTAGTAATGTGCTTATAAAAATAATGCATTTCCTGCTCCTTTTTGATTAAACACCTGACAGATCAGGAAAAATATCAATGCATAAACTCAAAGTTCATCTTTTTGTCGTCCACTTTTTTTCAAACTGCAATGAGTTCAGTGGAAGGGGAGTCTTTTATTTAAGAACTAAACAATGTATTTTTTTTTTTTTAGAATAAATACAAATGGCACAGAGCAAAATCTAACTTAACAATGGCATTGTTCCTTATCACCTTTCTAGAGTCATTAATCATTAACAGTAGAAGCAAAACAGACTTTTTTATACACCCAAAACTTGAGAGCTCATAAGCAAAAGTTACATAGCTCTAGCCTCAGCTGGTATAAATCAGCATCGCTTCATTGACTTTAAGAGAGCTATGCCAAGTTGTGCCAGCTGAGGATCTGACACAAATTGATTAGTGGAGTCTTTGTAATGTATTCATCAGCTATTTTTCATTAGCAAATGAAGGGTACAAAGGAAGTACAATTTATAATGAGAAATATTGCCTCAGATTCTAACACTATAAATCCACGGACGTCAACAGAAAGACTCAGAATTTACTCCAGAGTAACTAAGAGTAGAATTGGCCCATTTTGTTTACTGAAGTTTCCAAAACTGGAGCAAAATGATAGCAAAGAAAACAACTGCTATGTCACACTCTCAAAGTCACACGCACAGTTCAGCTGTCACTTGCCTTCACAAGGATCTTTTCTATTCATGCTCCTTTTTCACTGTTGCAATAGTTTCTTAGCAGACCAAGGCACTGGATGTCTCAGGGGATTAATAACGGCCTACTGAGTCTTTTAACCACCTGATCACCAGTTCAAATCCAAAGTAACTCAGCAGAGGCTAGAAATCATTACCATTGGGCTTGGAAATCAGTGGAAACACTCATGAAGCAAGGTGCTTGGGATGAGTGCGGGCAGCAGAATCTGGTCCACAGTGAATTTTGTTTATTTAAAAGCAAGACAGTCAACCCTAAGGTAATAGTGTGTGCTGCCTTTTAGGCCTCCCTAGTCTGATTCTCATTTAGGCTATGTCCTTCTGTGATTTGGCAAAATTCCCACCCCATGCTCTTAACACACAACACAGGAGCAGCATCAAAAAACTCATCTCCTTCCTGGGTCTTGCCTAAATTGCCAACTTAAATGACAACACAATAAGTTCTGAACTTAACTTTCTCCTGAACTTGGTTTGTTTCTAGGGTTTCTCCCTGTGGGGCCTCTCTGTTCCTACCCCCTGGCCCTTTTCTCTGCACCATGTGCAGTCACTTACACATGTGCATAGTGGGTGTGTAATGCTGCCAATGAGAGCTCTCCACTCACACTGGCAATAGGGTTTAATTCACCCGACACCAGTGTCAGTGACTACACAACGTGCAATGGACAGTCAGCCCCTCAAACCCTTTTTAATTAAACTCCTAGGTTGGAGTGAGTATGATTCGCCTAGTCCGGTGAGTCAGCAGAAATAGTTCTACATCACCTCCCGTATTACAGGAGATGGGGCAGCCTGGGAGTGCTAAGGGGAAAGCATGCTCAGCTATGAGGAGCAGAACATACCACGCAGCTGATATATTACTGCACGGCGAGACTTAGCAAGAAGATGAGGGTTAAATGCAGTGCATCTACAGTGCCTCATACAGAAACTTCAGTATTAACCTCTATAATCAATATGGTGGACTAATCACTAATACACACAGGGCTGTGGAGACAAAGTCTCTGGCCCAGAAGGCTTATAGCCTAAATTAGATGGTTAACACAATAAGAAGTAAGGTGTCAGAAGGTGCTGGAAGACAATGGGTGACAGGGGATGGATCACTTGATGATTACCTGTTCTGTTCATTCCCTCTAAAGCACCTGACATTGGCCACTGTCAGAGACAGGATACTGGGCTGCATGGACATTGGTCTTACCCAGTAGGGCCATTCTTATGTTCTTAAGAAAGAACTGGAAAACAAAGGGATAAGGAAGGCAACTCTGGGGAGAGCTGTATTACCATGAACTCGTTCAGATAAGGTGTCCCACTGCATTAAATAGGCACTGGCCAGAATAAAAGCTGGGGAAATATATCTGCTTTGTGTTGTTATGACATATATATTTCCCCAAAAACAACATTAAAGAGTACCACAGGCTGACATGCTGCTCTGTTTACGTGTTCCTCTGATAGGGCTCTCAATCATGAGACAGTGTAAGCACCATGGAATGTGGTCTTTGTCAAGAAAATTCTGCCTTTATGGAGAGAAGAGCTGAGTAAACATGACCCAGGAAACAGGCCCAAATGATCAGTGGATAAGTAACTACTGACCTGCAGCTGCATTGTAGGGGAAGTCTGGTGCACTCTTCTGTGATGACATAGGGCCTCTGTGCAGAGGCGTATGTACAATTCCGCTATGCGAGGGGGTGCGATGGATGTGGTAGAGCTACACAGAGCACGGCGAACCCATTCTGCATGAGCTGCACAGCAGTATAAAGTGCCCCAGATGGGCTACCGCTGTTTCATGCACGTTGGGCCAGGTAATAACATGAGAGGACTCCATTTTTCTAAACTAAACTGGCTCCTCAGTGAGAGAACTATTTTCAGAGGTGCTGCAACTGCAGCTAGATTTCCTGCCATGTGCACAGCCAGCTTCCCCTGCTGGCCCCTCTCAGCTCTTCCCTGTTAGAACTTGTGCTCCTCCCTCCAGGTTCCATGCAATTGTGACCCCTGAGCTGCAGCTGCTTCCGTCCAATGGACCCACAACTGCTTCTCTTGGGAGGAAAGATTCCTCCCTCTGCTGACTGCACATACTTCCCCTGTGCTCCTTCTATGGGAAAGCCATGCAGAATGTAAGCCCTAGTTCAAAGCCTATTGGTCAATGGGAATCTTTCTATTAAGACTTTTATTGACTTCAGTGGGCTTTAGAATAGGGAATTAAACCAATGGGATCTACAGCCATTATCCTAAAATCCTGTAGCACTCGATAGAAAATAATATCCTTTAAGAGAAAAAAATGTAGGGGGTCAGGAGATTTTGGGCTCTCCATTAAGGTGCCATGTGTAGAGCCTACAATGGGTACCTTTTTATATATTAAAATTTGGAATAAATGGAGTTTTTTCTAGTCCCTATAGGCTCTGGAGGTTTTCTCAGGTGAAATATAGTGGTGTTCAGTGAAATAAGCAGTGATTCTGCAAACAACACTTTTGCAGGGGAAAAATTCGGGGGGAGGATACATTTTGGGATCTTTGAATTTCTAGTACACAATCATGAAATGTCATAACAGTCCAGAGTGGCTGAAAGTCCTCTGCGTTTCCTTTTGCTATGGGCAAGGCTAATTAAGAGATAAAAGTAACGTGTAGCTCCAACAGGCACGCCTGTCCTGCACACAGACACCCCAGTTTCTTAGAACCTGTCACCATGAAAACGAGAATAAGACAATGCACGTGCCTACAATTATTCTTCCACACTGAACTTTTGTTATTACAGTAGAACTTTGAACCAAGCAGGCACATTCTTCTCATGGTTTGTGCCTGGATCATGCAAATACATGTAGGTTTATGTAAATTATAACCTACTGGCAGGGTTGGATCAGGAGGCGAGACCATACACAGGTTTTAGTGAAGTTCTCCTGATAGCTGCAGATACGCTGGCAAATAAGACATGAAGGCTTCTAGGTGCAGTAGGTTGTTGCATTTGCACACAAACAGTGATTCATTCAGCATGGAGTCAGGGGAGTGGTGAATACCTGAAGATTTAGATCAGATCGGTGAATCAGTAGCATCTGGCCTAAGAGTTGCTTGTGAGGTTAAACCTATTTATACACAAATGGAGGGTAATTTTCATAACTAAAGGGAGTGGATTATTTTTTCATAAATTCTTTGGAATAAATCCTGAGAGCTCTATTCAGATAAACTTCCACTAACGCTAGCAGAAGTTTGCCCCAGTAAAGCACAGACTGAAAAACAGCAAAGACTTAAGGGCTTGGACCTTTCCTTCCCTCCTTCCCCCATTTACTCCTAGGACCAAATTCTGCCCACCGATAAGCACAAGGAACTCCTGCTAAAACAGATTTTGGTCTCAGATACTTTGGTGTAATTCTGTTAACTTCAGCAAGGTTACTCTGGATTTAGACCAGTGCAAATGAGATCACAGTCTGCTCCACGGACTTTAATTGGGGTTTCAGATGCATACCTGTGAGTAAAACATGGCCTCTCTTTTTAATGGGTTTTTTAATCTTCTCCAAACGTCTCTTGACTCCCCTTCTTCTTTGTCCTCATTCTGACCTGTAATAACATTTAGGGTCAGATCCTCAGTTAGTGTAAATGGGTGTAGCTCTACTGAATTCCAGAGAGTTATGTAGCATGCTCAGTGGAAGGAGTATGGTCCGAAACTCCTGAATTCTACTCCAAGCTCTTGCAAAGACTTGCTGGCTGACCTTGGCTAAATCACTTTTCCCCTCTGTGTCTCATTTCCTCATTTGAGAAAGAATCTGTTAAAGTTTGTAAAATGTTAAGTACTACGGTAGTTAGTATTATCCTCTATAAACTGCCAGGGACAGCCATGACAAAATTCCATTACTGCTATTCATTAAAGAAACTGGTTTAAAAGAATGTATTTTCTGCTCAGCAAGCAAAAGCATCCACCGAAATACAGTGCAACCCTTTTAAATTAATTCCTGGTAAATACAAACATTTGTGAATGAATACATTTGCAATATTACAAAAGGTAAAATGCCATACAAATGTAACTTGGTTAAAATGGATTAGTTAGAATAATGCCTTTTCCATTCAGTGGCGGTTTAGCCAATGGGCCGATGGGGCCCATGCCCAGGGACCCCAGCCAATTGGGGGGGCCCCAGAAAAATGGGCACCTCGCCCCCAGAGACATCCACCATTGGGCAGGGAAGCCTGAAGCACTGGCAGAAGCGCTGGGTGGGCCGGGCAGGGGAAGCCCTCACGCCCTGACTTCACTCCCCAGCAAAAGCGCCGGATGGGGCAGGGAAAGTCCGTACATCCCAACCCCAGCCCCTGGCAGAAGCACCAGGCAGGGTGGGGTGAAGGAAGCCCTAGCACCCAGACTCTGGCTGCAGTCCTGGGACTGGAAGAGCTCTCGCTCCCTGTCTGGGCCTCAGGGCTGGAGTTCTCACTCCCCTCAGCAGCCCCGGGGCCCTGACTGGGGGGACAGAGCTTCTCTGGTCTTAGGGCTGCCGTGTGGGGAGGGGGGCAGAAAGGAGCAAAGGGGGGCTTGCAGTTGGGGGGCGGAATGGGGTGGAACAGGGGCAGAACAGTGTGGGGCTGTGGACGGGCCGCAGGCGGAAGGGACGGAATGGGGACGGGATCCCAGGTGGAAGGTGTGTGGAGGGGGCCCCCACACTTGTTCTGGTCCAGGGCCCCATAAATCTTAATCTGCCTCTGTTTCCATGTCCCAAATCAAAGTATTTCACAAAATAGCAAAAGCTCTTTTAAAGAAATACCAGTTAAAAGAAAAGGTCTATTAAAAGAATACAATTTAGGTGCAATTAGCTTATATATCTACATGCTTTTGCTGTATTGTGTATCTAAATGATACTTTCCATGTAAAAATGGAATAAATTGATTATATGGCTATAAGCCCTATATAAATAGAATGAAACCCATACATTTAAGAACGTAGGCTGCATGCAGTGTTTGCAAATGGAATATGTGCACAAAGCATGCAGCATAAGTACTTTCATTTCAGCAACAGTTCCTCCATCTGATAGGATCTTAAACAATCAACCAAAACAATCCTGTTCTATCATATGCTTGGATAGAAATGTACATAAGTTGTAACACGGATGTCACCATAACTTTGATGTCGCCATGAAACTTAGTTTTTTTAATTAAAACTAATGATGTCTATTTAGAACTCCATACATTCATTTTCTTTGTAAGTTAGCAGCTTCAGACCCTACAAAAAAAGCACCCAGTATTTACATAACACATGTCAACACATATAAAGGCTGCAGGATTGGTCCTATCATTTGTTCATCACAAGTCAAGAAGCAAGCACATTTTTTTTTCTGTTCGTTCCATGTTTTTGTGCCAGCTTTTCTGAGAACTCCTTCTCTCACCCTCTTCTTGGCATCTGGTTTATTTTAAAAGGACAAAAATGCACCAGTGTTTTTCTTGTTGCGATCAAGGTTCTCCACTTACATTATTTATGGGAATCCATTCAATTCTTCTCCTCTTGGTAGCTTGAATTTCATATAGAATGTGGTAACTGCAGAGTTCTTGTGGGGTAAGGTTTTTGTTTTGTTTTTGTTTTTAATTTATTCTGTCTGTATTATGATGAAAACTGCTTATGAACTGAGGATTGCAAGGATGTTTGGATAACTGCCACCAGTCCCTTAACATTAAACTGATTCTTGGAACTGGCAGTACTTAACTACTCCATTCCAAAGCACTTGTATGTTGTAAAACTTCTTTAATCTTGTCTTCTAAGCCATTGCTTGGATCACCAGAGATACCACTTGCATTTTCTCTTTTCTTGATTAGCTCTACTAATCTTAAAGCCCACAGTGTAATGCACGTTAAATATCACCATTTGCCAGCCACTAAATTGCTCGCTGGAGTTTGTTATGAGCGGTACATAACATACAGTATGTGGATCAAACCCCGAGGTCCTTACTCCAGACTGTGATCAAAATTTTCAAGAGTGACTAGTGATTTCAGGGGCCCCAGCTTGAGGCACCTTAAAGGGGCCTGATTGCAAGTTCCACTTTAAGGTGTTTCAAATGGAGTCCTCTAAAACTGAGGTACCCCAAATCAACTAATTGCTTTTGAAAATCTTGACCTACGGCAGTTATCAAGTGCAGCTCTCTACTGGAATTAGAGAGCACCTCTCATTAAATACTGAAGGCCCTGGGTTTTCATTCAGTCCATACTCAGGCAAACGCTCATGGACCTTAACCTGGGCCACATTTCAATGGGAGTTTGACTGCAAGGGAAACTTTGACTTCAGAATTTCAAGTATAGTATATTCTCTCTGAGTAATTTTTTCAATCTCAGCTACATAACATTCATTAATATTTTAAGATAATGTTTCTCTTCACAGTTCTGTATGTTGTTTACATAAAATATTTCTGCAGGGCTTTAGAGTTTCCTTTACATTTATGTAAAATAGGCCAGTTGGTTACCTACTGCTGTTTAGCTGAAGTGAACTGTGCTAGATCCAGGCTGGGTAAAAGGTTGCCAGAGTCAATAACAATTAAGGGTAACTATGTAATCCATACTTTTTGGAAATAAACTGATCTGTCTATATTTATAGGGTCAGAGCAATACAGGCTGTGCCACATGTCCCCCGTGTGACTGTGCAAGTTTCTACAGCGCAGAAAACAAGAGGTCACGCAGATGTATTTACAGAAATTCAAAGAGAGCACAGGGGGCTGGAGGAGATTATGAAATCCAGCCAGATTTACAGCAACAGGTGGCTGAGTACTCAATCGCACCCACAGAGGAATAACAAAGGCTGGGACTAACAGGGCTACTGCTACTGAAAACATACTCCTGCAAGGAACCCGGCAACACAAAGTGGTAAATTATTAGGTGTTTGGAGGCACCTTGGAAAGTAAGTTTGAGAGTCAGCACTGGGACCATTAGCCCACCACCTACATTGGCCCACCACCTACATTGGCCCTTCAGTAAGCTTTAAGGAAGGACGGTCAAATGGTTAGGATTTAGGAGACCTGGGTTCAATTCATTGCTCTGCCACAGGTTCTCTGTGTGACCTTGGGCAAGTCACTTAGTCTATGTGCCTCAATTCCTGCATCTGTAAAATGGGGTAATGGTATGCCCCTACCTAACAGGGCTGTTGTCAGGTTAATGTAAGGACCTGGAGACTAGAACCTGGACCTGCAGAGCCTGGGGTGGCATGTTCCCACTGTGTCACTGGGAGGCCATGCAGAGGCACAACCAGACAGCACAGTGGGGAGTAGGCACTGCAGAAAGTACCACCCAAGAGATCCAGAGTAACAGCAGCCCTCTGACTGGCCAAATGCCCCTACTTAATCCCAGGGATTACCCCAGCAAGTTATCTGGGCAACCACAGAGACTTTGGCCTACTGCAGTGCCAGACTTTGCTTTGTCTCCTGCTCTTTGGTCCCTGACTCTGACCCTGATTCCTGCCACTCGATTCTAACCTGCTATTACCTCCGATTTCCAGTCTCCAACCCTGGCCTGACTCTTGTTTACAGGACCTGGCCTTGCGACTCCTCCAACTCCTGCCCAGCAACTCCCGTTCGTGGTGGGCAGACCTCAGCCTGGCTGTGACCGCTAGGCCAGACCACCTACGCCTCTGTCCCTTACAGTTTAAATACTTTAAAGATTGTGAGGGGCTCAATTGATACAGCGATGGGGCCATATAAGTGTAGTAGATGGTGAGTTGAGTACCCTCAACTCCACTGATGTTAATGGAAGGTGACAGTGCTCACCTCCTCTAAGCAAGCACTCAGCACTTTGGAGACAGAGGCCCATCAAACCAACAATGGATAAGCCATTGTCAATTTTTCCATGTCACTGGGTATCATCAGAAAAGTTGTGAAGCTGCCAGATCTTTTCTGCAGTAGGTAACGAGGCGGATAACACATGGTGAGGTTTAAAGCACAAATTCCAAGGACCTTCCATACACATCCCTTATCTGCCTGGTGTAAATATAAGTGACTGTGTGCAGACAAGACAAGCAAGGCTAGATTTTCGGAAAAACAAAGCAAAATCCAAAACAAAAGAAACCCAGCCAAAGAGTCTTTAGCCAACCAATGGCCCTGAGTTAGCAACATTCAGCTTGAGAAGATCTTCAGGGAGCCCTCTACGAAAAGAGCTACCATCCACTGTGTGTGCAGCAACCTCCACAGTACCAGAGATGCACAGTGAGCTGTCCCAGATGCCCCAGGTCTGGGCACAGTGAACCACGCCACACCCGAACCTGTTAAACTGGCTCCAGAGCCATAGCGTGCCAAAAGCCATGTAGCTATTCATCCAGCCTGGTGATGATGTGAGAGTTCCTGTTAGTGGCAGCAGCTCTGTCCCCTCTGACTGCCACAGTGAGCTGATTATGTTATCAGCTGGATGGAAAGTGTGCAGCACTGACTAGACAGGATTTCTACTATGCAGTCAGTGGTGGCGGCGCATCCTGAACAGTGGCAAGTGTGGCATTTATTGTACCTTGATGATCAGTTTATTGGCTGCATTTAAATGTCAGAAATAAGGTGAAAGAATATTGGCTAGGACTGATAACCATACAAGTTTTGTTGGCTTGAATCTGCCTGTGATAAATCTCATGGTATGATTAAGCTATGCAGTAAACCCCTGTGTGGGCGGGGTTTAACCAAACAGGGACACAGTGTCACCAACTAAGTGGCAGAGAGCCCTGTGAACTATGCACGTGGACCCTACCAGTTTGTCCAGGAGGCAGTTTTCGCTCTTGATCTTTTGAGCTTTAGTGAGATGGCATTTATATGTGAGTGTATCATCTAGGCTGGGTGACCTCTAGCTATACTGGCTTTAGATCGTGTGCCAACTGTTGACCATTCAAGAAGCTGTTAAACTCACATTGGCTTTCAGCATGGTACAAGTGGAAGCATGGTGACACAGTCTTTGATATGCTTGTTTTGGTCTCCATCTCTTGGGTTAGTTACCCATGGCAACCATATTACTGTTCAGGTTCTCATCAATCTTTTGGAAGTCACAGTCTTAAAGCCAAGCAAAAATATAATCAATATATTAACTGCCTAGAGATGGTGTTCAGTAGGTCATTGGTGAAAACATTAAATAAAGTTGGTGCCAGATGGTACCATCAGCTGCTGTAAGTCAGAAGAGACAGCTCCACTCTCAATATGTAACCCTTCTGCCAGGCCAAGTTGATAGCAGCAAGGGCCGGGTTCAGTACATAGGGGTCCCTTCCCAACAGCGTGACACAGAACCAGCTCGAGCCCCCACCCAGTGACCTGGGAAAATCTTACACAAACCCCTAGGCGCCTCGAAGAGGCAATATTTCCCCTCTCGCAAGCACAGAGCCTCGGTGTAGCAGAAAATGTTTAATAACATGAGGTAAACGACATAGCATTAAATTGGGAAAACACCACAACTAGAGTTCATAGACCAAACCATGAGCGAAGACCCACGCCAGCAAATTGGGCCGTGTCCTCTCCCGTTGGTTCTTGAAACCAGCGACCCAAGAATCACCAAAGTCCCAAAAATCCACCGATCCCAAAGTCTCTTGGGTCCAGCAACCCAAGAATCACAAAAGTCCCAAAAGTCCGACAACCCCCCAAAGTCTCTGTCCCTGATCAGTGCAGCCCCAGAGTTCAAAAAGGGGGGGTGAGCAGGGTGTTAAGGGGCACCTTACGTGATCCGAGGCCAACCCGGCTGCTTCTCCGTGGGGTTCCACCGCAGCCTTACCACGAACTGCTCCACTCCACCCGCAGTCCCACTCCTGCCGTCCCACGAACTGCTCTGGCAGCTGCTCCGCTCCGCTCCGCTCACCGACCTGTGAGCCGCGCCGCTCCGCTCCGCTCACCGACCTGTGAGCCAGGCCACTCCGCTCCGCTCACCGACCTGTGAGCCGCTCCGCTCCGCTCACCGACCTGTGAGCCAGGCCGCTCCGCTCCGCTCACCGACCTGTGAGCCGCACTGCTCCGCTCCGCTCCGCCCGTCCCTTGGGCCGCTCCCACAAGGCTCTGCTCTGCTCTGCTCGCTGCTCCTCCAGCCGCTCCGCTCGCCCCCACTAAGCTAAGTTAGCTTAGCAATATAGCTTCAGGCTCCCCCACTAGTTAACACAGCCTCAGTGATCTCAGCTCTTAAATAGCTTTAGCTCTTTTGTGATTTCAGCTCTCAGTGATTTCAGCTAGTAGTAGGGGAGCCCCAGTGCTGGTGCACTATCGGCCCAGAGTGAATTCAGCTCAGCAGTCCGTAACTAGACTCCTAAGGGAATCAAAGTTAGCTCTGACATTCAACAGTGGAGAGAGGAGGAGGTGCAATTGGTGTTTCAGGCCCACAAAAGGGACCCACACCACCAGGTACCAATACCTGCCCCCAACCTCTCTCAATTCACTGGGTTTTGTAACCCATGCCCCTTGACAAGCAAATGCTACTTAGGTAATGGTGAATGACTCACTCAGTCCTTCTGTCATACACCAGTTCCACTGGCCTTGATTCACAGAATCAGGGTAACAAAACTTTATTCTTCCTGCCCCAATAACAGAGAAACTGGGGATCCCACACCAGCCAAAGTAACCACTTTGAGTTGCTGTTGTTTCCTGCCAGGCGAGTGGGTGTGCCTATGCAAACAAGATCAGCCCCTGGAGTTCTTTTCCACACTCGCCATAATTCACCACCAGATGTCAGGGTAGAGCTCATCCTGACTCTGCTTACATCATATGTAATGAATGCTAGCAGTTGGTCACAAGTGCTTCAATTTAGTTGAAAGCCTTCCTGATCATCACTCTAAAGTTGTTCTGTCATGGGCCTGCTTCTCTGTAAAATCATCTGCTCCAGGAGTTTGTAGCTACAACCCAAGAGTGATATTGGGTGATAGCTAGCTGCTGAAGAGTCATCTTTACCTGGCTTTGGTAACGCTATCACCTGTGCTTTTCACCATATCCTGGGTATTATGCTTTCCTCTGTAACACAGGACATGAAGATGAACAACCAGTGTTAGCTTTTCTTCCCAAGATGTTGTAGTAGGTCTGGTGGTAAGTTATCAAAGCAGCAGACTTTCCCTGTTTTCACTGATTTCAGTGCCTTTTTTATTACTTCCCTAGAGAATGATTGAAAGTTTTCATCTTGGTTGAGCTGTGGAGATTGCTTGTATTGTTGCCTCTTTGATTGATTGACAGCTCGAAAATTCTATCTTTATCCACTTTAGTGATGTTGGTCAGGTGTGCAGCGACACTGCTGGAGAGACTTTCTGTTGCCATGTATCTGGTGGATTTTGTACTGCACCAAACTTCCTGATGAGTGTCCATGCTTTCCTGCTAGATCCTGACATGCCCATTTCTAAAATTGCTTTCTTCCCAACATGCTCTTCGAGCTGCATTCAGGCTCTCTTTAGCATGGTTAGCTATTTCTGGATCACCAGAATTTTGTACTGTTTAAGGGGGTCTGAACATTCTTTATCCAGACATAGTATATAGGTTTTTTGGCAGACACATGGGATGGACTTGAAGGCGGCTTTAAAGATTGCTTTGGTAAACCCTGAGTATTGCTCAATGAGCTTGGTGTAATTGTCCCAGTCTGCCTTCCTTTCGTTCCAATGTAGCCTCGGGCTAGTGGTCCCGACAGGTATGTTTCAGAGTAGCAGCCGTGTTAGTCTGTATCCGCAAAAAGAAGAACAGGAGTACTTGTGGCACCTTAGAGACTAACAAATTTATTAGAGCATAAGCTTTCGTGGACTACAGCCCACTTCGCTGTAGTCCACGAAAGCTTATGCTCTAATAAATTTGTTAGTCTCTAAGATGCCACAAGTACTCCTGTTCTTCTTTTTGCCGATAGGTATGGTAACCCCTATTTGGATTAGAATGGGGCAATGCTAACTGTGGGGGAAATTTCCAAGCACCCTGCAGGTGGCTGGTAGAGGGGAGTCTCCAGCAGAAGTGACCCACCTGAGGTCAGAGGAGTAGCCCTGGTTCCAGCAGACTGAGTGATAAGTTGATGGTTGCTCAGTGTCATGAAAAAAGTGTAGTTCATTGAGAAAGGCCCAGTTTGCAGAGTCTATCCCACTTGGATCAGATTCTCTATAGCCTCAAGTGTGTGGTGGCTATTAAAGTCTCTGACATAATTGGAGGGATGCTGGAGGGATGGCAGAGCAGGATCAGGCCATAACTGATTAGGAGGCTTATAGGCATGAGTCAGTTTAAACTGAAACAACAAAGAGTCTGCTGGCACCACCAGACTCTTTGTTGTTTTTGTAGATACAGACTAACACGGCTACCCCCTGATAGTTTAAACTGACTGATCCTTATGATGTAGTCAGATGACAACAGTCAGCTCTCCACCCCAGCTAAATTTGATCTTACATAAATGCTCTTACATTTTTCATGCAGGTGATAGTTATGAGGTCAAAACCAGAGATGATGAACTGACTGGCAATAAGGGAATTAACCCGGGTTTCCTGAAGGCAGATGACATTGATCTTTATCGGAAGGCAATGTTTTCAAGAACAGAGCATTTTGCAGCTGATTGGCCCTCAACATTCAACTGTAGCACCTTGAGGGAATAGCCTACATTTATAGTACTTCCTGGCTCTTTGAGCTCTGGTCCAAGTGAAAAATTCTCTAAGTTTTCTTGTCCCCGTGCACAGTAACGGGTCCAACGGGTTCGAGTCTCTGGTTGCAGCTTTAGTTTCTCTCAAAGGGTAATCACAAGGTGCACGCCAAGAATGTAGGGTCATTGCATAGAATGGGAATCACAGCCAAAAGGGACAAGTCACATGGACACCATGTATGCTACATACACTGAGCTTGATTTTCCACTCCACTCCACTCCTTGTGGAGTCATTGACATGCAAAGTGGTATTAAACACTGCCACTCTGAGTAACATTTTACACCCGCTCTGCACTCTCAAGTATAAATGACTGCATAAGACAATGGAGAATTGGGCCAATATTCAAGTTTACATATTCAAGTTAAAGAATGGTACCGGGCTATATTTATGTCTGGGTATTTTACAATTTTAAAATTGCATCTAGTTAGACCCCCACCCAATAGCCTTTCCCTCATTAGTGACTAACATAAGGCATGTACAAGGTACAGTGCAAACAAGTGCACAGTGGCAGTTCTTTGGCAGAGACTTAGTCCATCTTTCAATGCCCCATTTAATAGCTGTAGATGGCCCCATCAGAATAGATTTTCCAACAAGTGGCACGCCAGCTCCTTGACAACATGAGGACTTATGTCTGATGTCAATCACTTACTCTTTGCCAGTTCAAACGCAACGTCCTTCCAGAAAGGGCAAACCAAAGAAGCCTATTGAAACACTTTAAGTCAGTCTCTCACAGTTAAGGCATGTTTATAGGCCCTTGATTTAAATGGGAGGGGATATTCAGTGAGTGGTCTTCAACCCTGCCCTTCCCACCTTTGGTTCAATGGAACCTGGATTCACATGCTTACAGAGTATGTTGCAAGGCAGCTGTTTTCCCAGCCTTCCCTTGAAGCAGAGGATTGATTAAGGTTTGTGGTGGGTTACAAGAGGGAAGGTCCATTTGGAGATTCTTTTTTGGCGATTGATCCTTTGCAATGTTTGTATTTTAAAAGGATTGTAAAGTCCTTAGAGTTCCACCTACACTGAATTTATTAATTATGGGTGAAGTTGCGTAGTTACACCTATGATTAAGGTTCACTAACACTTTCCATTGTAACTGTTTTCAGTTACTTATAACTATGATAAACTTTAATTGTTCAGGCTGAAATTTTCAATGCCAAGCGTCTGCTTGTTGAGTGTCTGACTTATGCCGGCTTGGTTTTGTTTGTTTGCTTGTTTGTTTGTTTGATTGTTATTGTTTTTTAAGTTTCAGCAGTCCAGTCATTTCCAAGAATGAGGTTAGAGGGAAAAACATGGTTTTCCCCAAGTTAAAAAAATTCTTGCCACCTTTGAATTGAGAAGCTCTCACACCTCCATGCTTTGGAGCAGGGACTTGAAATTTGATAAGGGAGTCTCCACAGTGCCAGGGATGTGCCTTTTGCTGTCCCCATGTAAATCCACCCACATTTTGCCAACCTGTCAACGTTGGGGGGAAAATCTCAGTTCACACATGCTCAGTAGAGGTTTGTTAGAGTCTGGCAACTAAATTCTCTGAAGATTCCATCTGCGCTGAGCACGCTCTATCCCTGCACAGCTCCTACATGTGACTGTATTCTGTGTGAGTGTGTGTATGTGAGATTCCCACAGACATACTGAGCTTGCTCCAGCCCAGGGCTGCAGGGACTGAATAGGACTTTCCCTGCAATTCCTCCTCTAGGCTAGTGGGGGCTGCTATAGTGTCAGGCACTGGAACTGAGAGCAGGGATACCTCTCCTATGTTTCTCAATGCCCACCTCCAGTGTCCAGGTTGTGAGGAGGAGAAGAGGAAGCAGCTCTGACGAGGACACGGAGGGATGAGGAGCGCAGGTTGGGGACAGGCACAGGAGTTGAGTTAGCAGGAGGAGAACCTGGAATTGAACCCAGGGGCTTCAGTCTCCTATGTAACCTTAATTCACCCCCCTTATGTGTAAGCATTGTGATATAATCATTAATTACATGATCACATACTACTTTTTTCCACAGGTGGTCTCTGTTCCTGTAATTCACACTGCTCCCTCTTTGTGACTCAGCCCTCCAGATAGGTCACTATACAGTCCCCCTTTCTGGGGTAGCAAAGTCTCTCCAGACCAGCTGTCCAGATTGTACCTCTAACAGTCCTTCCCAGGGGCTGGTGTGGGAACCCAGGCCCTCCCTCTACACTGACTTCTAAGCCAGTGATCTTATAACCAGCAGCCAAGGTCTACACCAGGGGTGGCCAAAGTGTGGCTCTTTTACCGTTAAAGTGCGGCTCACAAATCCAACCAGTCCCACCCACCCCCATTCTCTGCCTACCAGACTGATAGGGGGGAGGGAGCTCATGACCGCTGCCTTGTAGTAGGGAGGTGGGATAGGGGCTTCTGTCCAGTGGGGAGAGGGGTCTCAAGGCTTCAGCTCTGTGGGGCATACCTGTTGGGGCTTTGGGCTTCAGCAGGAATGGGGCTGCAGCCCCGAACCCCAGCTCCCAGATGGTGTGCCCCGGCTCTCAAACTTCTGAAGATTATAGTATGTGTCTCAGAGGGCCAGTAAGTTTGGCCACCCCTGGTGTACACAGTCCCCTTCCTTGTTGCTGTTTTCCTGGGCTTCTTCCTATCCTACCTTCTCAGATTTTTTCCACAACTCCTTGGGAGTTGACCCTTCCTCCAGGGCTAGGATCCCAGGGCTTATATTCCCCCAAGTTACTTCCTACCCAGCTCTCTGCTCCCAGAAAGTGACTGAAGACTCTCCCCTGCTACTACAAACTTCCTCTCTGTCTATTCCTTAGCAGCTTCTCCAGATGGACTTCATCAGCAATTAGTAGTTATACATCCCTGGGCCTCCCTTCAGGTGCAACTGTAAAGGTTAATTGGCTCTTCTGCACCACCTTAACACCTTCAGGCAGGGCCAGTGCAAGGATGTTTCGGGCCCTAGGCGAAACTTCCACCTTGCTCCCTCCCGCTTCCCCGAGCTCTGCGGCAGCTCCCCCCCCCATTCTGAGGCACCCCCCCGCGGCAGCTCCCCACTCCCCCCGGCCCGAGGAGCCGTGTGGCAGCTCCGCACCCCAGCTCACCTCTGCTCCACCCCCTCCCCAAGCCCTGTGGCAGTTCCCCCCCTCCCCCCGCCCTGAGGCAGCTTCCCCACGGCAGCTCCCCACCCACCCCCTCCGCCCTGAGGCGCCTCCCCCATGGCAGCTCCCACCCCCGCCCGGGGAGCCGTGCGGCAGCTCCCCACCCCAGCTCACCTCTGCTCCACCCCCTCCCCGAGCCCTGCGGCAGCTCCCCCCCCCCGAGGCACCCCACCCATGGCAGCTCCCCCCACGTCCGGGGAGCCATGCGGCAGCTCCCCACCCCAGCTCGCCTCTGCGCCACCTCCTCCCCGAGCACGCCGTTGCTGCTCCACTTCTCCTGCCTCCCAGGCTTGTGGCGCCAATCAGCTGTTTGGTGATGCAAGCCTGGGAGGGAGAGAAGCAGAGTGGGGCGGTGTGCTCAGGGAAGGAGGCGGAGCAGAGGTGAGCTGGGGCGGGGAGTTCCCCTGCATGCCGCCCCCCCCTTACTTGCTGCAGTTGGCCCTCCCCCCGCCCCCCTACCCCAGCTCCCTCCGCCTAAATGCCGACAACGACCGGGGTGGCCAAAGATCCAGCTGCCACAGTCGCCGCCGAAGAAAATGCCACCCCCCAAATGCTAGCGCCCTAGGCAACCACCTAGGTCGCCTAATAGGTTGCACCGGCCCTGCCTTCAGGACTGGTATGGGGTGACACCCCGTCATGGCTGACCACTCACAATTGCCAAAGTCAATGGGACCTGTGCTTGAACATATAAAGATAAAGGTATAAAATGATAAGTACTGGAAAATGAGGCCCATGTGTCTGAAGCTGAACATCTAAAATTAGTGGACAATTTTGATAATTTTGGCCTTATTCTCACTCTGCCTCAGCACCCCAGCTGTAAAATGGGGATAATACCACATACTCTCATAAGGGTGTTTTGAAGATAAATTCATTTATGTTTGTGAATCACTCAAATACTATGGTGAGGACTCTATAGAAAGTTCCATTAGGAAATGTATAACTCTGTATCCAGTGCAGGGTTTGGATGGCATGTGGTAAATATGTGTTGGCGGCCATATATTGAATAGTGACTGTAAAAAGAAATATTGAATAATTAGTGAACACCATCCATGTACACTGTGTTTGGGGTTTGATCCTCCGTGTCCAGTCGATTCCTGAGCCTCTGGCCAGTCACTACACAATTTTCTCCCAGGGTCAGGCACATTTTTTAGATCATCACTTTCTGATGAGGAACCTTTTATGAGAGTTACTTGCGCAATTCTAGCTACAAAGGAAAGTCCTTCTTTGCAAAAGGTTCCCCAGATGGCCATTCATATGGAGGTCAAATTCACTGCCAGAAGAGACTAGGCAAGATGAGGAGAGGGGCATTGGAAATCCAAACTGAGATCCAGAGTCAGGTTTTGCAGATGTCTCCTTGTCTTTATAATGGACTGAACCAAAAACCTGGATCCCATGTCCAAATTTTATGTTGTTTGCAATCCAGATTCGTAATTTATGGTTTGCAACCATCTTTGCGTATGATGCAAGAAAGCACTTCATTCTACTTCCTACGTAAGTATACATTTTCACTAATTATTAGTCCCTTTTAGTTATTCTCAACATGGGTTAATCTCATTTGCACGAGTCCCAGATGGTTGCAAAGTTACAAGTTCTGTATGTTCTGTACTGTTTGTGGACAGCCAGTTTCCCTTCCTGTCCCTTTGTTTTTGAATGCAGCTGCAGAACAAAGGAACTTGGTATCGCTGTTACAAAAGGCCTGCTCATCCTCTGTGGTTTCTGGGTTAGTGCTGTGCAGACTCCAGATTCCCCCGTGGGTGGGTGAGTATTGGCCACTGAGCTTAAAACTGCAAAGAAGAAGAGGTGAGAATGATCATTCAGACTATCAGTCAGTGCAGTTGCAAGGCATAAAGACAAGACTTACGAAAGCTTGTGGTGGGTTCTCCATCACTGGCAACTTTTAAATCAAGTTTGGATGTTTTCCTATAAGATATGAGCTAGTTCAAACAAGAATTAATTCAGAGAATTTCTATGACCTGCGCTATACAGGAAATCGGAGTGGATGATCACCAGGGATCCTAGAAATCCGTTTGCCACAGAAAAACATGGAATTTGCTTTTACAGAGAATCTTTGTCTTACATTTTGTGAAAAAAATAAAAACATATGCAATAGAACCCCCGTTTATCCAAGCCTCCATTATCCAGCTCTCTGTATTAACCAAACTGGGGCTGACTGACCGAGCCCCTGCCGCCCGGGGTTGAAGTTCTCCAGATTATCCGAATTTTTGATTATCCGATCTGGCCCCATTCCCAAATGAGATCGGTAAATGGGGTTCCACTGTGTTGTGACTAGGGAAACTAAAGTTCAGTGTTTCATTTTAATGGTTTCTTTTAATCTGAGATTTTTTTTATCGCGGAAAACTAGGGTCACTGATGATTACAGTGATTCCCTTCTGGAATTATAATCTATGAATCTGTGCAATCAGGAAAATGTTTGTGCAAAGAGATGTGCTTGGCATATAATGGATATTCTATCATTGGAGGTTGCAACGGGATGATATCCTCTTCCATTTCATTGCCATGTGGGATGCTCATCTTACCTCAACTGGTCTATCTTGTTATTCACTGTGTGCCATAGAAGGAAGCTACTGCTGGTCAGTGCCAATTAATTGTCCTGTCACTCTTTCCAGAGACAGCAGTTCTTCAAAACTCTGCAAAGTCATTCCTTTCTCTGCTGTTTGTGGCTTCTCTGAACTTTCATAATCAGCATCTCTTAAAGTGTGATGCTACTCTGAAAAGTGACTGTGTAAAAGGGACATTGTAAAGGGTTCCACATGTATTGCCTCCTAATGATCTGTGTCCAATGTGCTCACAAGTACAAAGATTTTTTTCTAACGGCGAGCCCCGCAAACTCTGCCTGAGATCTGAGAGTCAAGCTACATTCTTGCCTTGTCATCTATCATCATCAGTATCAAAGGTTCTGCATTCCCAGTGTTACTTGTGTAACTCCACTGTCTTAAAATCATGCCCTCAGGGACGCTTGTGTGATTCCATTATCTCCCTTGGTAGGGTGACCAGACGTCCTGTTTTTAAAGGGACAGTCCTGTACTTCAGCCATCCTGCATGTGTCTTGACTTTTTCTTAAAAATTAGCAAATTGTCCCATATTTTCTGTCTCCCCCTGTGATGATGCGGCTCTGGCGGGACCCAACTGAGAGTGCCAATTCAGGACAAATTGCTAAAAACAGGACAGTTACAGCCCAAGGCTGGGGTTTTTCCGCCTCTAAGGCAAACCAAACCAGCCAGACTAAGAGGACTTCGGTCTCACCCCACTGGCTAACCACAAGTCACACAAGCAATTCCCTAAGACACTCCAGTTTCCCAGTATCACCACCAGTGCCACTCGTTAGGGGGACAAATGGTTATGAAAACCAATACCCCAATAAAAGAAAAAGGTTCTCCTGATCCCATAGGACCAAGCCCCAGACCCAAGTCAATATACAAATCAGATCTTACCCACAAATCTCGCTGTTGCCAATCCTTTAGAATCTAAAATCTAAAGGTTTATTCATAAAAGGAAAAAGATATAGATGAGAGTTAGAATTGGTTAAATGGGATCGATTACATACAGTAATGGCACAGTTCTTGGTTCAGGCTTGCAGCAGAGATGGAATAAACTGCAGGTTCAAATCAAGTCTTTGGAATACATCCCCAGCTGGGATGGGTCATCAGTCCTTTGTGTAGAGCTTCCGTTTGTAGCGAAGTCCCTCCAGAGGTAAGAAGCAGGACTGAAGACAAAATGGAGATGAGGCATCAGCCTTATATAGTCTTTTCCAGGTGTAAGAACGCCTCTTTGTTCTCACTGTGGAAAATTACAGCAAAATGGAGTCTGGAGTCACATGGGCCAGTTCCTTCATACTTTGCTGAGTCTCAAGGCGTATTTGCCTTCTCTCAATGGGTTCATTGTATAGCTGATGGTCCTTAATGGGCCATCAAGCAGGCTAGGCAGAGCTGACACCAAGTTGTCTGGGATGTCACCCAGAAGCATAGCATACGTTTGAAATACAGACAGTATAGAGCCAATATTCATAACTTCAACTACAAAATTGATACACACATACAGAGAGCATAATCATAACCAGCAAACCAGAACCTTGTCTTAGACACCTCATTTGACCCCCTTTATACAAGATTTGGGTGCCACTACAGGACCTTGGTTGCAACAATGATCTATATGGTCCCTGATTATATCAATAACGTCACGCCCCCCAATCAGTACTAGAAGATCCTGGTGCTGGCTGGATCCCTGCTCACCAGCTGCCTGCCAACAGTGAGTGGGGAGGTGTCCAGTGGCCAAGGACGAGGGTGGGTGTGCAAGGCTGGTGGTGGGGCAAAGCTGCAGTGCATATGAAACACTGACAGATCCTGGTCATCAGTGGGTGGGATTGAACCTGGGATGTCTGGAGCTAAATGCATGAGCCTCTACTGCATGAGCTGAAAGCCACGTGGCCCTTAGCTAAGGCTGTAGAGCAGACTCATTAATCTCTAAGTGGTCTCAGTGTCACTAGATGGGACAGAGCACCACACCCAGGAGGTATGTGGGTTACACACGGGGCTGGCTGCTCCCCCTGCTGGTCTGTCAGTGCAGCCCCTGCTGCGTGCCGGCTCTCAGCCAGCAGGGCCCTGCCCCCTCTCCCGTTTCCGGCTGGCACTGGCTGCGCGTTGCGGTGGCTGGTGAGTGCGGGCAGGCGCCAGGCTGCGGCCGGTTATGTGTTGCCTCTGCTGCCCACCCATCGACCCTTTAACATGCTCCCCCTCTCGCTGTCCTCTCCCTGCTTTGCCCCTTTGTCCCTCCAACCCCACTTCTCCTCCATTTCCCCCCCAAGCGGGGCATGTCTTGCTCAGGCTCCTTCCTTCCCCCATTGCCTCTGGCTGGGCTTGGGAAAGCCCAAGACCCTCTGACCCAGGGCACTGTCCGGGAGGAGCTGAGCCCTGCATGTGCCAAAGCCCCGCACAGCGCTGGCGTGGGGAAGCCTCTCCACCCCTCAGCTAAGCTCTAGAGTGGCAAGAAGGAAGCAATTTCCAGCCTGTTCATGCCATGACCCTGCAGGTTCTACAGCAGCCCCCGGGCAGGGGCTTAGCTCCCTCTTCTCTCCCACAACCCAGGGCCGACTCCAGGCACCAGCGAAGGAAGCAGGTGCTTGGGGCGGCCAATGGAAAGGGGCAGCACGTCCCAGTCTTTGGCAGCAATTCAGCAGGGGGTCCCTCAGTCGCTCTCGGAGCCAAGGACCCGCCGCCGAATTGCCGCCAAAGAATGAAGCGGCGCAGTTGAGCTGCCGCCGAAGTGCCACCGATCGCAGCTTTATCTTTGTTTTGTTTTTTGCTTCGCCGCTTGGGGCAGCAAAAAAGCTGGAGCCGGCCCTGCCCCCAGCCCCTGTCCGGGGGGTCCTGCCCCGAGGGAGTGTGGGGCTGCTCCATCTCCTAGGCACCCTCCCCTGCTGAGCCACCTCTCTGGTCAGGTTTGCTGAAACCCCTGCAGTCAGGTTCACTGGGCCCTGGTGCATAATGCATAATGCACCCTTAGGGTTTAACTCCATCCTGCCCGCACTGTAACCAGGGGACAGGAGGCAGCTGGGTTATGTTGGTGATAGGATAGAATATCCTATCTTTGATAGGCTAACAAGTCTTGTGGATAAGGGAGAAGCTGTGGATGTGGTATACCTAGACTTTAGTAAGGCATTTGATACGGTCTCGCATGATATTCTTATTGATAAACTAGGCAAATACAATTTAGATGGGGCTACTATAAGGTGGGTGCATAACTGGCTGGATAACCATACTCAGAGAGTTGTTATTAATGGTTCCCAATCCTACTGGAAAGGCATAACAAGTGGGGTACCGCAGGGGTCTGTTTTGGGACCAGCTCTGTTCAATATCTTCATTAACAACTTAGATATTGGCATAGAAAGTACGCTTATTAAGTTTGCGGATGATACCAAACCGGGAGGGATTGCAACTGCTTTGGAGGACAGGGTCATAATTCAAAATAATCTGGACAAATTGGAGAAATGGTCTGAGGTAAACAGGATGAAGTTTAACAAAGACAAATGCAAAGTGCTCTACTTAGGAAGGAACAATCAGTTTCACACATACAGAATGGGAAGAGACTGTCTAGGAAGGAGTACGGCAGAAAGGGATCTAGGGTTTATAGTTGACCACAAGCTAAATATGAGTCAACAGTGTGATGCTGTTGCAAAAAAAGCAAACATGATTCTGGAATGTATTAACAGGTGTGTTGTGAGCAAGACACGAGAAGTCATTCTTCCGCTCTACTCTGCGCTGGTTAGGCCTCAACTGGAGTATTGTGTCCAGTTCTGGGCACCGCATTTCAAGAAAGATGTGGAGAAATTGGAGAGGGTACAGAGAAGAGCAACAAGAATGATTAAAGGTCTTGAGAACATGACCTATGAAGGAAGGCTGAAAGAATTGGGTTTGCTTAGTTTGGAAAAGAGAAGACTGAGAGGGGACATGATAGCAGTTTTCAGGTATCTAAAAGGGTGTTATTAGGAGGAGGGAGAAAACTTGTTCACCTTAGCCTCTAAGGATAGAACAAGAAGCAATGGGCTTAAAGCAAGGGAGGTTTAGGTTGGACATTAGGAAAAAGTTCCTAACTGTCAGGGTGGTTAAACACTGGAATAAATTGCCTAGGGAGGTTGTGAAATCTCCGTCTCTGGAGATATTTAAGAGTAGGTTAGATAAATGTCTATCAGGGATGGTCTAGACAGTATTTGGTCCTGCCATGCGGGCAGGGGACTGGACTCGATGACCTCTCGAGGTCCCTTCCAGTCCTAGAATCTATGAATCTATGGTGGCCAGCAGCAGCCTGGAAGTGTTAGCTGCCTTTCCACACTGCAGGCAAGAAGGGACAAGCTTCTTTCAGCCACAGGATGTGGGAGGAAGAGATGAGGTCATCCCCCGCCCCTGGAAGCAGCTGCTGTCCCTTCCCTAAAGCCTTAAACATAAGAAGGAAAATAAAAAGAATCCAACCACGCAGTATTTCTTTTTAACAGGGGCTCAGTCAACTTGATGTTAACTTGAACGTTTGTACTGAATAGTTCTGATTGATTGCCATTGAACTTGCTTGAATACGAGTAAATTACCAGGTGTCCCGTATTCAGCATAGGGAAATATGGTCACCCTATCCAAAGGGTCTGCACACCTGTAACCATGGCACTGCTACAGACTAGGGACCGAATGGCTAGGTAGCAGTTCTGCAGAAA
The DNA here is from genome assembly GCF_011386835.1 of Chrysemys picta bellii. Lineage (NCBI taxonomy): Eukaryota > Metazoa > Chordata > Testudines > Emydidae > Chrysemys > Chrysemys picta. The sequence continues at coordinate 269,010,698 of NC_088792.1, read as the reverse complement.
AGGACCTAGGGGTCACAGTGGACGAGAAGCTGGATATGAGTCAACAGTGTGCTCTTGTTGCCAAGAAGGCTAACGGCATTTTGGGCTGTATAAGTAGGGACATTGCCAGCAGATCGAGGGACGTGATCGTTCCCCTTTATTCGACATTGGTGAGGCCTCATCTGGAATACTGTGTCCAGTTTTGGGCCCCACACTACAAGAAGGATGTGGAAAAATTGGAAAGAGTCCAGCAGAGGGCAACAAAAATGATTAGGGGTCTGGAGCACATGACTTATGAGGAGAGGCTGAGGGAACTGGGATTGTTTAGTCTCCAGAAGAGAAGAATGAGGGGGGATTTGATAGCAGCCTTCAACTACCTGAAGGGGGGTTCCAAAGAGGATGGAGCTCGGCTGTTCTCAGTGGTGGCAGACGACAGAACAAGGAGCAATGGTCTCAAGTTGCAGTGGGGGAGGTCCAGGTTGGATATCAGGAAAAACTATTTCACTAGGAGGGTGGTGAAACACTGGAATGTGTTACCTAGGGAGGTGGTGGAGTCTCCTTCCTTGGAGGTTTTTAAGGCCCGGCTTGACAAAGCCCTGGCTGGGATGATTTAGCTGGGAATTGGTCCTGCTTTGAGCAGGGGGTTGGACTAGATGACCTCTTGAGGTCCCTTCCAACTCTGATATTCTATGATTCTATGATTCTAACTTGAGGAATTGTTGACTTACAAAGAAGGAACAGAATCCAGGCCCCTCAGACCCAACATCGCTAACAGGAGGACAAATCAGTAGAGACTTTTTTTGAGAGCAGGTCTCATTCTAAATGCACACAGGGAGCTAATTTCTTGAGTAAGAAGATGCCATTTGTCACTTTTAGGAGTAGACTTGGCACTTTAAGGGCCCAATTCTCATATACACTTAGGCCACTTTACAGTCTCTAGTAGCGTAAACTATGCTTACACCCATGTTATGACCTCATTACACTGCTAGAGTGGTGTAAATCAATAAGAGTGAGGCCCACAGGCCCCTGCTACCAGTTTTTGCATTCACTGTTCACTTTGATGAGCACAGGGCCATATATCTTTCTCTAAGATGAGGTCAGGATCCATTCTGAGTCTTCGAAATAACTGTTCCCTTTGACTCTTCTGGTTAATTTTTCAGCATTCAAAGAATATATCTCCTCAAAGAATATATAGTCAAAGAATACATCAACTGCAAAGTATTCTTCGCGGGTGTTTTTGTTTAGAATGTAAAAGTGCATGTTCCTGGTGAAATCAATTGTTAAATATAGATTTTCAGACTGTTTCTCATAACATGCTTCTCATGACATAATTGAAGGAATTTGGAGCTGTAAGGTTCCCTTAAGAATTTATTCATGCAGAAGGACCATATCCTGACCTCAGATGCATGAGTGTCGTTCCTGTTGACAACGGGCGCTGTGTGTGCACATCCGAGGGCACAATTAGGCCCACAGTGTGTCTGATCTTCATCAAACACTTAGGTCAGGGTCAGGATTACAGGATCAGGGGAGGCATCTGGATGCGAGCCACTGTTGGTGGTTTTCTGCCGTTAGCTCCCTGTTTAAACTTTCAAGAGAAACAAAACAAGTTTGTGATTTCTCATTCTTCTTTCTATTTTGGGAAATCACCTTTGCCACAATTACAGAGATTTACAGCACAGAGAGCCGAACTCTACCATTAGATCTGCAGGGCTGATCTCAGATAAGCACTTTAGCTGAAGTATTTTTTGGCTGAAACATGTAACTGAGGATCCATGGGATTCTTGCATGCTCCAACATTGTTTTCCACTGGATCAATGCCATTTGTGTGTTTGGGATACTTACTGTGGTTTGGCCAAAAGGGGGCAGTTTTAGCACAGTGCACTACTAAGGCAGACTCCGTGATTGTAGAATTTAGCTCTTAGTCCATACAATAGGATATCTGATAGCTCAAGAATGAACTAAAGTTACAGAGTCAATGATATTTTTATCAGTGAGAGTCATCATTTGTTAAATACTAGTAGGGTGTCCAGCACTGCACAAAACATAAGGCATGGTGATGGCCTCAAGGAGCTTACAGTCTAAATTAGATTCCTCTTATTCCCCCGCCCCCCAAGAAGAACATCCCTGTCATCTGCCCAGTAAAAGTAATCTCCTTCTATAATTTCATAATGAAGCAATATCTCACCCAGTGGAACTGCTAGTATTCAGCCTTTTAGAAGAATTAAACTGTAGTTAGAGATGGGCCAGAAGGTATACCCTAGATCCAAACACCCATGAACTTTGGGGAAGTTCAGTTCCAAATTTGAACTTTGATGCCTGGGCTCAGCTCCTGTTGTAATGAACTACTCCCAGTACTCCGCTGTGAGAGACTATGATGGTCTTTGCTCGTGGGAAGCGTTGCCCAGTGGCCAGGGGCTTAGGACCTTCAACCTGCAGAGGGGGGATTGGTAGGGGAGCCAAGCCCTCCCACTCCACCAGGCTCTGGCCCAGGGTCCTGTGGGAGCAACAAAAGGATCTGACAGCCAGGAGCCCCTTAAAGCTGCCCTCCCTGGGTCATTTCCTACCACCCTGCTATCGTCCAAAGTTTGCTGTCTGTAACAGAAGGGTGTGAAGGAGGTCAGCTCAGTACATGGCACCTTTTCACAGCCAGGCATGGCATGGTAATTCTCTCCCTCCTGAGGCAGCAGCTGTCTCCAGCCAGGCCAGTTTCCAATCTCGCCCATTCAGGGGTAGTCCATAAACAAAACACAGGGAATCAACACAAATAAATTGGGTTAGCATGTGAGGAGGGGAATGCCTCCCAGCAGGGTCTATCAGAAGCAGCATCCCCCTTTCCCTCAGGAAGGGCCTTCAGACACTTGTTAATGGACGAGATCTTGCCTCCCCTCAGCCCTTTCCTCAGGAGCGGCAAGATCCTCTCTCTTCCCTGGCCTGCCCTCATGTGAGCTGTTCTGCTCTCTTTTATCTCCTCCCCCAGCCTGTGCATCTCTTGCAGGTGTGGCAGGGTGGGCTGGCTGAGCCCAGAGCAGTTCCTTAACCCCTAGTTGCCCAGTGTGGGATTGGTATACCCCAACACATATATATGTACTGATGCCTTTAAGGGGACTGTAACCCACAGTTCCTGCACTTGTATCAGGAACACCATGGGAAACTGGACTAAAAGAACTGCAATTAATGTCTATCAGTTATAGACAGACACACCCAGATTTCTTTTTATTGTTACCTATGTGTTTGGGGTTGCATGATGAAAAGCTTGAGCCTGGAAATTCTGCGAGCCAAGAGTTTACTAAAGGATCTTCCACCTACCAGTTAGTATTCTTATCCTTTTCATATACTCCAGCAGCTAACAATGGCCTGGTCCAACCAAAATTGCCCTGGTTTATCTAAAGGTGTGATGTTGTACTTATGTAGTTAAACTGGTGCAACACGGTGTGTGGACACTTTTCCATAGGTTTAAACCTGGCTTATATTGATTTTAGCTGATCTTATCCCCTGATCCCATCTGTGCTCTGACTAATACACTGGATTTTTGTGCCCAGAGCAAACACATGGGTAACAGGTAGGGTGGCTGGTGTCCACTGAAATTTTTGACTTTTCAGCAAAAAATCAAAAACTGGAATATTTTGATTTGGAAATGCTGCCACTATTCATCATGGGAGCTGTAGCTCAGGTGCCTCATGCTCACATTCCCCTCCAAAGACCAGCCTCCCAGTTAGACTCCATGTCCTGTGAAGCATCGCAGTCTTCCCTCTTGCTGAGGGAAGAAGGTGCATCCTGGGAGTCCCTGGCTGTGGTGCATCATGGGAGATGTAGTCTGGTGGGGAGCCGGGCCCAGAGAGGAAAATGGGACATGAAGCATTCAAACTATAACCCTGTGAGGCACTGTGGCACCAAGTCAAAATATTTGAACTTTTGGGCAAAAACTAAAAACTGTTCAGTTTTAAAATGAAAAAAAAATCCACAGAAAATAGACACTTTTTGCGAAAAAATTTATTTAGTCAAAAATCCAATTTTCCATTGGAAAAACCAGTTTCAATGGAAAACTTTCAACCAGCCCTCTGGTAGACCAATAAAAAAATATATTTTTTAAACCTTTGCCGATCTTAAGGACACTCAAAACAATTCTGGATTAAAACTGTAAGAGGCTGTGCTATAACTAGCTGTGCCTCGCTGTCCTCCCCTGCTCTTTTCCTGCCTGGGAAACAGGAGGATATTTTTGGAAGATTATTTTAAATAGCTCAGGCTATACAGTTTCATTTCATCTGGTGATTCTGACATGCAGTGTGAGCCGAGCTGGCACAGACTGCTCCTCGTCACACAGTAGCCCACATTTCAAAACGGGAGGCCATGCCAAGAAGACAATGCCTTTATTTCTCAGATTCAGGCTGAGCCAGACCAATTTGTGCTTCACCATCAAGACTGTATTACTGCCATGTACTGTGCCTTGACCACCCTCTGAAGGCCATTCGGACACCACGGTTGGCCGGCACACCAGCCTACCGGCTGCTAGAGCAGCATATTACACCAATACACTGTATTAGGCTACTTTTTTTAAACCTGGGGGGGGGAGGGGGGGAGATTTGTTCCCCTTCAAGGGAACTGTTATCCTTCTAAATGTTTGTAGTGATGCCCAGATTCTCCAGGAATAGGTGATTTAGGTCATGTCTACACTATAGGGACAATTGCAGCAGAACTACAGCACCATAGCTATGCCAGCATAACCCTGTAGTGTAGATGCAGCCTCCAGCAACAGCAGGGGTTTATCCATTGCTGTAAGAACACCAACGGTAGCTATATTGGCGGAAACATTCTTCTGTCAATCTACCTGCAGGGGCGGCTCTAGCTTTTTTGCCGCCCCAAGCACGGCAGTCAGGCCGACTTTGGCGGTGCGCCTGCGGGAGGTCCGCCGGTCCCACGCTTTCAGCGTACCCGCTGCTGAATTGCCGCCGAAGCTGCGGGACCGACGGACCTCCCAAAGGCGGCCTGACTGCCGCCCTCGGAGTGAACAGCAGGCCCCTCCTCCCCCACCCGCGGCTTGCCGCCCCGGGCAAGTGTTTGCTGCGCTGGTGCCTGGAGCCGCCGCTGCTACCTGCATCCACATAAGAGGTTAGGTCAGCATGGCTACAGTGCTAAGGGGGTTGGATTTGTCATACACCTGAGCACCGTAGCTAGGTCAACCTATATTTTAAGTGTAGGCCAAATCCTGAAGATTCAAGGCCCAGTCATGTTAACCCTGAGAGCCATACATCGGCGGACCCTATGTTGGTAAATCTTCCTCTCCCATACAGAAAAAGGGCTCAGACTGCTTTTCAGTAGCACTAGTCACTTCCCTCAGACTCCAGAGACGTCTCCCTGTGCTGTGGACATGTGGAAAGGGGGCAATGTTCTGGGCAGTGAGGGGGATAAGGGTGAAGATGGTAGACAGTGGTTGGACCAGGAGAGGGGAACGTGCATCATCCCCCCACAGGCCCATGGAAATGCTGTTGGAAATGTAATCTAGCCTCTGTGTTACGTTCCCTCTGCCACCACTTCCCCACACTCTACAAATCTTGCAACATTTTCACCCTAACTCCTGCTGGTGAATGTGCTGATTTTCACACCATTTGACTGTGTGATGAACAGCACCTAGAGACAAGACAGACTGAGAATTCAGTGTTTACATCCAGATAAGGTTTGGGCTGGGGGTCGGCTTTGTGGCCACCTCAGGGCAAGGGATTCAATGGTGCTGAAATCGTGCTGGCTGGTCTTATGAAACTTTGGTCCAAAATGTCAGAAATCTGATCTTGCACAATTTCCAGCATCCTGGTGTGTCTAATGGGCTCAACTGTTCTTACAGGGTCTACCATTCTTGCAAGATTTCAGCTGGGCTGAAACCAACAGGGCCAGCTCTAGGTTTTTTGCCACCCCAAGCAAAAAAAAATACAACCTCCGAGAGCGCAACTGCTGAAGGGGGAAAAAAAAAACTTCCTGGAATTGTGCCGCCCCAAACACGTGCTTGGTTTGCTGGTGCTTAGAGCCGGTCCTGGAAACCAGAGCCAAAAACTAGTCTTCTCCTGGTTTTGGATGGTACCAAAAGCATAGGGTTGTATTTGGGTCTGGGGATTTTCAATTCAATTCAAAGCCTGTGACCCTCAGCCCCACAGCCTACATTTAAAGAGATTTCCAGTTTTGGCCCGTTTCTCTAACTGAGACCAAAGATACTATTTGTGCATTCAAAAGAAGGTAAGAATACTCATTCCAGAAATGTTACGAAATTAGTTTTGGGGAGAAAGTGACACATTTACAAACTGGCTTCTGCTAACATAACTGTGGGGTCTGAAGGATGCATATTATTAACATTATTACAGTGATCTAATGTATTAGGAATAGAAGCTTGAACATTCATACACCAGGGTTAAAATACGATTGTAAAAGCTGCTTCAGCATAGCCTACACAACCATAGTGGTTACACAAGCTAAGTTACAGTGCACAGAAACAGGAGAACATGTTTGAGTAGAACTGCAGGGTAGGACAGTTCAGTTCATGCTGGTGTTTATGATGCCTCTTTGCTGTTACTAAGGGTTTGGGGGCTTAATAATTCAGCTGTTCAATCAGCTGCAATCTATTCATGGTTTCAAAATTCTCCTATGTTACAAACAGAAACTTAGGCAAGAGTTATTTTCCACAAACACATGTGATAGGACTTCAGTTAGGCCTCATCTGTCTGACACTGTCACCCACACGAAAGCTCCATGATGACCTTGTCAGAATGGACTTTTTTACTTTCCAGTTACACTAATTCTGAGGTCTGTTTTTCTGGCATTAATCTGTCTTGGCTACCGGTCTCTTGGTCTACAGACTGCACTCACTGACTAGCTTATGCATTTACACTAGCTAGGCTGCAGGGCAACAGCGGATCACCAGCTTGGGGTTGGAAAGGTTTTTCTTCCTTGTCTTACATATTGCATATTTACAGTGGTCACCATTTAAGAGTCAGCATGTTCTGCACAGGTCTAACTGAAACACCACCATTTCCCCTCCAGGAATTAGAATAGGAAATACTTGGGGTATCGATTGGTAAATGCTGCCTCTTGAATGGCCACCACATCTGCCCACAGGTACTGCAGCACTGGCCACTTCTGAAGACAGATGGACCATTAGTCTATTCCTGTACAGTAGTTCCTGTATGAGCCAGTCCCATCGCACTCTGGACTTCAGCAGTAACCCCTGCTGTGGTGGTTCAAGCCACGCTGTCCTCTCTGACCAGGCACTGCAAACTAGGGAACCAAACCTGCTCCCACTGAAGCCAATGGGAATTTTGCCACTGACAGCAATGGAGACAGCACTGAGCCTTTTCAGCGCATGTGTAGGGCTCCACTGAATATTCTCACCAACTCCACTTAGAGCTCCACTAACGTGTGACTCTGCTTGGCAAACCTCTGATAGATCAAACTGGAAGAACCTTAAAATTATACAAGCACATTTGAAGATTCTATTTCTTTTTGTGCTGAAGATATGGAGCCCTTGATCCATATTGGTTCCATGGTGACGGAATACTTTGCTCTGAAAAAGATGCAGAAGACACAGCTCCTGCCCAAGGAACTTAGAATCTAAAGAGAAAGATAAGTCAAAACACAGAGGCTACAGTAGGGTGACCAGATGTCCTGATTTTATAGGGACAGTCACAATATTTGGGGCTTTTTCTTATATAGGTGCCTATTACCCCCCACCCCCGTCCCTATTTTTCACATTTGCTATCTGGTCACCCTAGGCCAGAGATCGGCAACCTTTGTCACGCAGCTCGTCAGGGTAAGCACCCTGGTGGGCCGAGCCAGTTTGTTTACCTGCCACATCCGCAGGTTCTGCCGATCGCGAATCCCACTGGCTGCAGTTTGCCACTCCAGGCCGATGGGGGCTGCGGGAAGTGGTGCGGGCCGAGGGATGTGCTGGCCGCCGCTTCCCGCCACCCCCATTGGCCTGGCGCGATGAACCGCGGCCAGTGGGAGTCGCGGTTGGCAGAACCTGAGGACATGGCAGGTAAACAAATCGGCCCGGCCCACTGTGGTGCTTACCCTGATGAGCCATGTGCCAAAGGTTGCCAATCCCTGCCCTAGGCTATGGTGTGGGGAAGAAGTCTGCTTTGTTCTATGGAGGAAGGGAGGTGTTTGGGGGACTATAGACATTAGTCTGCAGTTATTTGCTGGGAGGAGGAGGAAGTTTGGGCTGGAAAACCCAGTGTGTGGGGAGCCAGGAGGAGTAGGAAAGGCTCAGGGAAAAGGCAGTGGGGTTCAGAGTGGTGTTAAGTAGCCGGTCCCAGAGCTGGAAGACTGAGTAGAGGGTGGACTTTGTTTCCCTTGGCAGCCACTGGGAAAGTAGTACCCTAGGGGCAGTGAATGAGTAGACTGCCTAAGACTGCTGGTGAGGAAAGACTCTGAAACCCTGGAAAAGGGGAACACACATAGTGACCTTTCCAGAGGGCCAAGTCACTGAGAGGGAGCACCCTGAGTTGCAGAGAGAGAGCAGCAGCAGGATATGCAGCCAGCAGTGGAAGGGGGCCTTGGGCCTGGAAAGAGCTAATCCCCAGAGCGGCTAAGAGGAGGTACCACCTGCAGTGAGTGGACCCCCGGACAGAGGCCCAGAGGCTTCAAGCAGGTGTTGTGGTTGTTTGGGTAAATTACAGAATGAGTGAATGGCAATATTTTTCTCCTGAATGGGCTTGCAGGTCAAGTAGAGGAGATCACCCATCTCCCCTCACACCTCAGACAGCAGGACAGGTAAAAAAAAAATTCTTTTTTTTTCTTCAAAGGAATGATTCATGGCAGCTGGCAATTGAGCACCTGGCAACTGTTCAGAGGCTGTTAATACAAAACAGCTATCTCCAAAAGACAATCTGTTCCAGCCATGCAGGTGGCCTGCTTTTTGTTTCTTCTGAATTAGCATTCTATGGGTCTTGCTGAATTACTCAACTCTCCAACCTGAAATCTTAGTTATACTAGTTACATCTTCACCCACCCAAAGGCCCTTTTACACTGCCAGAGAAGTGTAAAGGGGCCGTAGTGTAACTGCAAATTTAGGCTATTATGCCTCAATCTCTAGGAAAGGAACTTTCGACACTGCCCCAAAAAATGTTTCTGTGGCCCGGCCAAACGGTGGGATGAACACTACTAAGTGCAGTGCTGTGTAATTGCAATAGCAGCCCACACAGAGAGACAGCAGCCGGGTTCACCAAAAACAAAAGCATCAACTTTTTCTTAACTACTTAAAACATTTATTTTTAAATAGACTTAAATCTTTGTTAGTAAATATATAGCTAGCTCTGGTAGTACCCTACCCTTCTAATATACATGGGGCAGATCACACCCTTGCATGGTAAAATCCCAGCAAGAGGACACTGTAGCCAGGGAGAACTCTGCTATGCTCCCCTCACAGAGATTCCCCATCTCATTCCATTGCTGAAATATGCTGTCCCCAAATCCTGCAGTTCCCAGCTCTGGGCCCTTGGGGCACCTCCTGCTCCAAGCAGCCTCACTCCAGGGACTCTCCTGGCTGCAGCTGCCCTTAGAATTCCCTTTACAGGTGGGGCTTGTCAGCATGGAGGAGACCAGAAGAAAAGAGAATAGGGCTTCAGGTCTTTCCATGGTAATCTCTACAGGCCTGGTGTGAGGACTCCATATACATGTCACAAGCCTAGACCCCTGCAATAAATGTGACACCACAGTAAACTCTTTCCAGTTTCTCTGCAAATCCACTTGCTTCCAGGGAAACTCAGAAGCACTTAAACCACTGCCTTGTTTCCACCCAGAATGAGGGATTCAGGAGGCTTCGTTTGCTCTATGCTTGTACAGTAATTAATTTATTACTGAGACCATGTAACAACAGTGCAACACACCGGAGTTCTGGGAAGATATTGATCTTTATTCCTGGCACCAAATGCCTCTCCTGGGTCAGGGCTGCAAAGGATAACACACCTGTGACATGGCAGAGGTCAGTAATCACTGACTCTGGCAGTTCCTACTGCAAACAAGACGGGCTCTGAGAGAGGTCTGATTTTCACTGATGTTTTGCTGTAGCGTTTGGAACATTGCACACATGGTAATCATTATAGGGCAGTCAGAAAGACAAGACTGCCCACTGTGATTTTGTCCACACGCAGCAAAGTGAAGACACAGAAGGCTGGAGGAAAGCTATCTTCATTGAGCCACATGGCCCTCATTACTGAGGCAAGACCTAGCAGGGCTGAGACAAAGCAGACACCACCCACACAGGTCTGTATGTGACCTACTGTAAGAAAGAGACTCAGAGTTACCACAATCTTCATCAGGAAAGTACCATTTCATTTGGAATGAAAAGGTGGATTCTCTGGTGACCAAGACTTCAATCCTGAAGAATGCCTTGATGGTTTTGAGGTCAAGGCTGCATAAGGAAAGCCACTTTCAAAGCCACAAGAAGGAACTGGACTGAGTCTCAAGCATTGGAATGACCATTCTAGAAGAACAGGACTGAAATACCGAGCTGTCAGATCACTGCTAAAACCTGAAATGGAAAGGGAGGATTTAATAAGTTTTCTGGAGAGCTGTATCCCTGGAATCGTGAAACTGGAAGTTAAGGGTAGTTAAGTCATAAATCTTCCACATACTGCCGAACTCCGAGTGTTGCTAACTCCAATTCAAAAATCATGAGTCGGGTCTTAAAAAATTATAGGATTGGCTTAAAAATCCTCAAAAAGAAGAACAGGAGTACTTGTGGCACCTTAGAGACTAACAAATTTATTAGAGCATTTATTAGTCTCTAAGGTGCCACAAGTACTCCTGTTCTTCTTTTTGCGGATACAGACTAACACGGCTGTTACTCTGAAACCTTAAAAATCCTGAGACTTTTAAAAAATAAAACATTTGAGGTTCTGGTTTATTTGCCTTCTGGATTTTGAGCCTCTAGGGTGCGCTAGGGTCATGTTTTCTAGCTTTTCTCTGCAACTCTGAGGGCTACAAACTTGCACTTTTTTGTATCGGAAAGCTGAGATACCCAAACCCCATACTCCAGGAGCCGGATTTTTAAGAATAACACCAAATATTGGTAGATTTGTGCTAAAATCACTAGAGTTGGCAACACTCATTCCCACAGAACATTCTTTGTAGCTACAGGCAACCAGCTGAACCTTAAACTTGCAGCATCAGAGAGAGAACCCATTGCCCCTGACTACACCAAAACAGGCCTCTGCCATGTTAACCCAAGAAGAATGTCCTGTTGGCATTAGTAGAGCTCATGCCCTCAGTGGGTCAACCATTGGAGCGTGAAATAGACAAACAATTTAGCAGATCTGATGTTGCATCCCACAGAGGGCATTCATAGTCCATCATATATGCAGTAATTGTTAGTACATTAAATCATGCAGAAAATAAAATGAAAGACTAGTAATATTTGAAGTAATAGATGTGAGAGAGAATGAATAAATGATAGTTGCAAAACAGCCCCGAGACCTGACCTATAACAATGCTAACAGCCCAGGCTTTGCTTCTTTGCTGAAATAAGCCGAGCCTCTCCGTCCAAATGGCAGCCTCCGCTCAATTCAAGATGTATTCAGGGTTATATTCCATCTGAAGCCACAATACTATTTCTGGCCAAGCTCGGGTGAGCTATGCAAGCAAAGCATGTATGCTTTAGGAATGCAATTTGGCTGAAAAGCATTTAGGAAAAGTTGAGTGTCCTACCAACAATGGGAATCAGAGTGCTTTAATAATAATGATCCTACATGAATGGTATATTTTGTATCCAGCACAATTCCAAAATAATTTACCATCTGATTTACTAACTATATGAATTGCTGTCCACCAGCAAAATGCAGCCACCCAGGGAATTCAATGATTGAATAACAGACAGCAACCCTGAACAACCCTTCCAGACAGGAAGTGATGATTACTGGATCCAACAGAGCACAGGGATAATTTTTAGGTAAGCAAAATATAATGACCCATGTTGGAAATTGCCCAGATGCCAAAGCTAACATCACTGCTCTTGTGAAAAAGTACCATGGGAGCTTTACTGACCACAAGTGGTCATAACCTTGGCTTTTATGCATGATCTGAAAGACACCAGTTCCAGCAGGATGCTGCTTCCTTATTCAATGAAAGAATGAGCTCTATTGTAAGAAGGTGGCAATGAGTAGGCTATCACTCTATAAAGATCTAATATACAAAGAGGAATGTCTAAGGAAATATGTTATGAACAAATCAAATCAATAAGTAAATTCTAAACCTGCTTCCTTGTGATCTGATACGCTTATAGCAGTACTGTGGCTCTACCTTTGACTGACGTGTGAGAAGTTATTTTTCCCTGTAGAGACTGTGAAACAGTGGGTAGGTGTTGTATTTGGTTACTGGTGAGCAAGGAGTTAACTTCGATTCATCTTCCCCCCACCCCCCTCCCAGCACAGGTGTTCAGAGGAAGACATGTTGCTTAGAAGACAGGGGAGGAGAATGTCTTTGGGAATTTTAAGTATGCGCATTCCATAACCCAGAGGGCACCTTCCGTGACCCCACTGGGGATCACAACCCACAGTTTGGGAGACTTCTCTACAAAGTAACCGTTTTTCACCAAATAGGCTGATTTACACAGCTGCTTTCTTCCAGTAGGTAGGGAGTGGGGAAATTTCACACTCTGCTACCTGAGTCTGTATTCTTCATTTCCCACAGGGAAAATGTATTGCATTGAATCCATAATATACTCTACTTATTCTATAATAAGTTACTCCTTAGTCTATGGTGCCTTTCTTCCATGGACCTCAAAATGCAACACAAACATTAATGAATGATGCCTCCAATCCCCACTGTGTGAGGAAAGCATGTGGTATACCCATTTTAGAAATAGGAAAATTAAGGCTCAGAGAAGTTGAGAGCCAGGCCAGCATTTTCAAATGTGGGAGCCTAAAGTTTGGCACCTTCATACATACTTAGGAAACCCAATGAGTATCTGGATTTTCAAAGGTGCTGAGGACCCATAGCGCCGATTGAATTCCATACATTTGGATGCATGGGGGGTTTTTTAGGCACCCTACTTAGACCATTTTGGCCTAAATAGCTTGTCCAATGCCATGTATCAAGTAAACAGCAGAATCAGGAACAGATTAGTTTCCAGGTCCATGCTTTAATAAGGCCGGGTCTACACTGGGGGGGGGGGGGGGGGAGGAGTTGTCGATCTAAGTTACGCAACTTCAGCTACATGAATAACGTAGCTGAAGTCAACGTATTTAGATCAACTTACCGCGGTGTCTGCAGTAAGTCGACTGCTGCCGCTCCCCCATCGACTCCGCCTGCGCCTCTCGCGCCGGTGGAGTACAGGAGTCGACGGGAGAGCGCTCGGGGGCTCAATCACTGCCCGCCAATCCAGCGGGTAGTATAGACATACCCTAAAGCTAATGTATCCAGTAGAGCCCAATCCTGCTCCCATTAAAGTCTGTGGGAGTTTTGCCCTTGATATCAGGGGCAGTAATCTGACTGCTGAGTTACCTATAGTAGCACTAAACTTTTGATCTTACAAATGGTTAAACTGAATGTGGAATTGCTGGCTGGCTGTTACCATATTTTCCAAAATCCTCCACTGAACCCAACGAAAAGGAGGGGGAGATATCCTTTAACAGTTGCTGACATGGAAAATGTACATTTTCTATCAAACTAAATCCTTGAGTGAGCCATCTGCAATGATGTATGAGAATTTAGTATAAACAGCAAACAGTTCCTGGGTTCTCTTCTAATTCCTTCTACAATATGCACCAGACACTCAGTCTGCACTTCTCCACCTATTTACAATTGGCTCATATTACATTTGTTCCTAGCCTACTTTCTCCTTTAAAGCTGCCTACAGAACACACAGGAGGGGTACATGAACCTGTCAGTTACAAACAGCATATGCTGAAATGGGCCTAGAGACAAGGAGCTTCTCCAACATCCTTTATACGCAGTGGGCTGGCAATATATTAGGAGTGTAACTATTTTTCTTTACAACTAAGGTTGTCAGTATTTTTATTTCAACCTGGTTGTTTGTGTGGGGAGGTGTGGTCTGGGGTTCTCTTAGGTATTTATAATGGGGATAAGTAGCTGGTTCATTTTTAACAAAAGGTTAATCTTATTTTAACCTTTACAACCAAACTGGTTTGAAAATATTTACCCAGGAATATTTATTCTTCTACACCAGTGTTTCTCTATATTTTTTATACTAGGAGCCAGCTTGCTGCCTTCCTAAACTGTGTCAGAGAGATCTCAGTGCCGGTCCACGGACTGGTCATTGAGAAACATTGTTCCACACTATCCAATTTCCAGAGAGTGCCTACTTTTACCTTCTCTCATTTCACTTCTGCGTTGCCTGTAGCAGAAGGAGATCAAGTAATTTGCCCAAGGTCAAAAAAGGTGAGTGTATGCCTGAGATAGACTTAGAGCCCAGTTTCCTGCTGTAGCCTGAATCATTAGTGATTTACTACAATAGAACCCTCAGAGTTATGAGCACCAGAGTTACAAACTAACCAGTCAACCACACACACCTCATTTGGAACCGGAAGTACACAATCAGGCAGCAGCAGAGATGGGGAGGAGGGGGTAAAGCAAATACAGCACAGCGCTGTGTAAAATGTACACTACTAAAAAAAAAGTTTTTTAAAAAAAGATTTGACACAGTAAGGAAGCTGTTCTGTGCTCGTTCCATATAAGTTAAGAGGGTTAAAAGTAGCATTTTTCTTCGCCATAGTAGTTTCAAAGCTGTATTACATCAATGTTCAGCTGTAAACCTTTGCAAGAACTACCATAACATTTTGTTCAGTTACAAACATTTCAGAGTTATGAACAACCCATAGTAGCTTTGTGCCTTGCAGGATCTAAATGAGCCATTTAAGAGTTTAGGCTTGGAGTTTCAAAGGGGGCAAAGAGTTAAGTACCCAAATCCTATTGAAATTCACTGGGAGCTAGGGACCAGATCCTCTAACCAATGAAAGTTAGGTGCCTAAATGCCTTTGTGGATCTGAGGCTCAGTGCCTAACTCCCTTAGCCTCCTTTGAAAATACTATCCTTAACTAATTTTCTAATTGAAAGCCTTGAACTGGAGAGAGATTGAGAGCAAGCTGACAGAGGAGGCCCTGGCACCCCACTCCAGCAATGCCACGGGCACATATTTTTAAAAGTGACTAATATTCCAGCAGTTCCACTCTGCCTGACTGCTAGCACAAAATCTTCTTTGAAAGATTTCAGCCACTAAGCTGACTGTGACCCTGGGTCACATGAGGCTTCTGACCACTTATTTGATGAGTACATGTGGGCACAGGACAGGCAGCCAGACGCTCCTGTGCTTTAATCCCAGTTCTGACACTGACTCACCCTTTGAGAGGCCTTGGATTAATCATTTAATCTTTCTATCCGCAGAGTGAGGATAATGATACTTACTCACCTGCCTGGAGTGGGAACTAATTAATGTTTGTGAATACTTTGAAGATGAAAAGTATGATATGAAGTTCTAAATGTATTATTGTTATCTGGTATAAAAAAATCCATATTATGAACACTTTATTGACAGGCCTTTGCAGTAAAATATCTCGGAAGTCTATGATCAGAGATATTAGCTAGTGACATTTATGTAGCTCCTCTCATGCCATAGGATCCCTAGGAGACTTACCGGCTGTGTATATAGGGATCACTACCGCCACCAGTAAAATGGAGTCACTGCTGAGGTAGAAAGCAGCAGCTATTATGTGCCAATGTGAGCAACACTGCGCTAGTGAGGAAGAGGTCAGTGGAGATGGAGGTGTTTAGAGGGCGGGGGACTAAAGAACATCTTATAGGGACATATGTCAGGTTGGGTGAATGTAATTGCCCAGGTGCTTATGTAACACGAGACCCCGGTGCTCGGAATCAAACCTGGGGCCTCTGGAGCTTAGTGCATGAGCCTTTACTGCATGAACTAAAAGCTATATGTCGATTAGCTAAGGCCTGGTCTACACTATGACTTTAATTCGGATTTAGCAGCGTTAAATCGAATTAACCCTGCACCTGTCCACACAACTAAGCCATTTATTTCGAAATAAAGGGCTTTTAAAATTGATTTCTGTACTCCACCCCGACGAGCGGAGTAGCGCCAAAATCGATATTGTTATTTCGAATTAGGGTTAGTGTGGCCGCAATTCGATGGTATTGGCCTCCAGGAGCTATCCCACAGTGCACCATTGTGACCGCTCTGGACAGCAATCTGAACTCGGATGCACTGGCCAGGTAGACAGGAAAAGCCCTGCAAACATTTGAATTTTATTTCCTGTTTGCCCAGCGTGGAGAGCACAGGTGACCACGGAGAGCTCATCAGCACAAGTAACCATGCAGGATGATAATCGAAAAAGAGCACCAGCATGGACCGTACGGGAGGTACTGAATCTGAACGCTATATGGGGAGAGGATTCAGTGCTAGCAGAACTTCGTTCGAAAAGACGAAATGCCAAAACTTTTGAAAAAATCTCCAAGGGCATGATGGAGAGAGGCCACAATAGGGACTCAGATCAGTGCCGCGTGAAAGTCAAGGAGCTCAGACAAGCCTATCAAAAAACAAAGGAGGCAAACGGTCGCTCCGGGTCACAGCCGTGGACAGGGCCGGCTTTAGCAAGAGCGGGGCCCGATTCCTGGGGGCGGGGCTTGCTGCAAGCCCCGCCCCCAGGACCCGAGCCGCGCCGCGGGGGGGGACCCGAGCCGCGGGGGCGAGGCGGGGGGACCCGAGCCGCGCCGCGCGGGGACGGGGGGACCCGAGCCCCGCCGCGCCGCGGGGGGGACGGGGACGGGGGGACCCGAGCCGCGCCGCGGGGGGGGACGGGGACGGGGGGGAGCTGAGCCGCGCCGCGGGGACGGGGACGGGGGGAGCCGAGCCGCGCCGCGGGGACGGGGACGGGGGGACCCGAGCCTCGCCGCGGGGACGGGGGGGACGGGGAGGGACCCGAGCCGCGCCGCGCCGCGCGGGGGACGGGGGACCCGAGCCGCGCCACGGGGGGGACGGGGACGGGGGGACCCGAGCCCCGCCGTGGGGGCTGCGCCGGGGGGGGGGACCCGAGCCGCGGGGACCGGGTCAGAGCCGGGCCCCGGGGCCGGGCTGGAGCCAAGCCAGGCCAGAGCCGCTGGGACCTGCGGGAACGGGCCGCGCCACCCCGGAGCCCTTCTCCCGCCCCCACCCCAGCTTACCTCGTGCTGCTAGCCCGCCCCTGCTTCGTCTCAGACTTCAGAGCCGCTGGGGCCTGCGGGAACGGGCCGCGCCACCCCGGAGCCCTTCTCCCGCCCCCACCCCAGCTTACCTCGTGCTGCTAGCCCGCCCCTGCTTCGTCTCAGACTTCAGAGCCGCTGGGGCCTGCGGGAACGGGCCGCGCCACCCCGGAGCCCTTCTCCCGCCCCCACCCCAGCTTACCTCGTGCTGCTGGCCCGCCCCTGCTTCGTCTCAGACTTCAGAGCCGCTGGGGCCTGCGGGAACGGGCCGCGCCACCCCGGAGCCCTTCTCCCGCCCCCACCCCAGCTTACCTCGTGCTGCTGGCCCGCCCCTGCTTCGTCTCAGACTTCCCGCGAATCTCTGATTCGCGGGAAGCAGGGGAGGGGGCGGGGCGTGCAGGGCAGGGGAGGAGGGGGAAGTGAGCTGGGGGCGGGGTGGAGAGCTGCAGCGCGGGGCCCTCTTGGCGCGGGGCCCAATTCAGCCGAATCGGCTGAATCGGCCTAAAGCCGGCCCTGGCCGTGGACATGCCGCTTCTACGCCGAGCTGCATGCAGTTCTAGGGGTGGCCGCCACCACTACCCCACCTCTGACCGTGGATTCCGAGGCGGGGATAATCTCATCAGCTACACCTGAGGATTCTGCGGACGGGGAAGAGGAGGAGGAGGAGGAGGAGGACGAGCTTGCGGAGAGCACCCAGCACTCCGTTCTCCCCAACAGCCAGGATCTTTTTCTCAGCCTGACTGAAGTACCCTCCCAACCCTCCCAAGCCAGTATCCAAGACCATGACCCCATGGAAGGGACCTCAGGTGAGTTTACCTTTTAAAATATAAAACTTGTTTTAAAAGCAAGCGTTTTTTAATGATTACTTTGCCCTGAGGACTTGGGATGCATTCGCGGCCAGTACAGCTACTGGAAAAGTCTGTAAACGTGTCTGGGGATGGAGCGGAAATCCTCCAGGGACATCTCCATGAAGCTCTCCTGGAGGTACTCCAAAAGCCTCGCCACAAGGTTTCTGGGCAGTGCAGCCTTATTCCGTCCTCCATGGTAGGACACTTGACCACGCCATGCTTGCAGCAAGTAATCTGGTATCATTGCATGACAAAGCCTGGCAGCGTATAGTCCCGGTGTTTGCTGGCATTCAAGCAACATCCGTTCTTTATCTCGCTGTGTAATCCTCAGGAGAGTGATATAGCTCACGGTAACCTGGTTGAAATATGGGAATTTAATTAAGGGGACAGAGGTGGCCGTTCCTACTGGGCTGTTTGCCTGTGGCTGAAAAGAAATCCTTCCCTGCAGTTAGCCAAGGGCGGGGGAGGGGGGGGAATTGGCCCAGAGCTTTTCGCGTTTGGCTAGCAGGGATCTTCCCTGATACCAGCCACGCGGTGGGGGGAGGGGTAAAGCGATCATCCCAGAGAATTCATGGCGGGGTGGGGGGTGTTAGTTTGGTTCCTGCAGGGATCTTCCCTGATACCAGCCACGTGGTGGGGGAAGGGATAAAGTGATCATCCAGAGAATTGGACTGGGGGGGTGGGGGTTAGTTTGTTTTCTGCTGCTGAAGGTTAACAGGAAAACTGCAGCACTCAACGGGCTTTGCTTGGTATGTGGGAAAGGAGGGCGCACAAGCCGAAAGACAATGGCTTACCATGGCCGCATGCAAGCCGAATTCTGTTGCCCGGACCTGCGTCTGTGATCTCTAGCAGCAAAGCCACAGGCGCTCAATATTAAGAGGCAAAATGCGACCTTGCACAGAAATCACATGTGCTATGTAATGTGAATAGAATATGTAGATGAGAGAGGGGGCTTGTTCTGTTGTTCAAGTGTTGGCCACAACAGCTGCTAGGATCACTAGCAGAGACAGCAACTTCTCCTGCTGTGGGAGGGACAGGCCAAGAGAGGTGTCAGGAGCTTTCTCCTCCCTCAGGGAGGGGATGTCAGAAGGAGGTAGCCGTTGGTGGCCCCATCTCCCACAGGGGGGAGGGATAGCTCAGTGGTTTGAGCAGTGGCCTGCTAAACCCAGGGTTATGAGTTCAAGCCTTGAGGGGGCCATTTAGGGAACTGGGGTAAAAATCTGTCTGGGGATTAGTCCTGCTTTGAGCAGGGGGTTGGACTAGATGACCTCCTGAGGTCCCTTCCAACCCTGATATTCTATGAAACAGGAGGAGCCAGCAGCTGCAGGAGGAGGGATGATAGTCTCCAGAACACTGGGGAAAACCAGTAATCATAATTTGCATTTACCAAGCACTAGGCCTTCTCAAAGTGCTCTGCAAACATTAACTTATGAATTAGCACAACACCCCGGGAGGTGAATAAATGGGGTTATCCTCATATTTACAGATAAGAAAACAAAAATACAACCAAGTGCAGTAACTGGGCCCAGGCAACACAGTGAATCAGTGACAGCGCCCATGCCGGAACTCAGGACAGGAGCCCTTGGCTCCCAGTCCCCTGCTCCTCCACCAGATAGAAACCCTTCTTTGCCCACTGCACGTGATCCCGTGTGGATGGGGAAAGGATGGATTTCCCCATGAGCACTGTCATCATTAACTGACTCAGTTGCTCCAGTATGGATGACTGGGGCATGAGGTTACCTCAGTCTTGTCCTTCTGGGAAGATCTCTCCCAAGTGATAAGTGATTCATTTTCGGGCAAGGCCAGGCATGTCCATGTCTAAGGGTCAAGGTATTGGCACAGCAGATCACAGAGTTCCACAAAAGTGCTGTAGGCATTCCAGATCCCTCATAACCCAATAATGGAGCGCGCTGGGACAGCCTAAACTTGTGACAAAGACAAGAGCTTTGTAAAATTGACAACTACCCTCACTTGAGAGGCACCAGTGGATCCAACACGATAGCTAGATGGTGAAGGGACCTACTTTTTTCCCCCTGTCGGGTCACCATTCAGGTTTATAGTTGCAGGAGGGCTTCTTGCAAAGAGCTCTCTCACATTTTGATATGAAAGAGTCAAGATGCACTTGGCATTATCCACACACTAGAAATGCATCTTTGACTGAGACATGTACAACATATCAAGGTATTGATCACTTAAATATCTCTCCATTATTACACTGGGCATTGGGGATGCTGATGTGTCATGACTGGAAGCCGCATATAGCATTGCTATAAAGTGGTGTGACCCATTATTATTTGTTAAGTAATGCACTGATGTAACACGCATTCTTCACAGGTGACTTTCACTATTAGAGATTTCAGATTTTCATTGCCAGTCAGAAGATATGGATATTGTAGCATAAAACTGTGCAGAGACTTCATGGCTTCTCACATACACAGGTCAAAACTAACATATCACTAGAACCCATAGTCCTAAACAGTCATGGTGGTAGAAATACTGTACTGCTGCCAGAATGAAAACAATCTGTGGCCACCTAGCACTTCATGGCTGTCACTACCTTGCATTCCACGGCCACTCAGTAACTAATGGCAACAGCCGAGCTAGAACTCAGAGCCACCAGTTCCAAAAACATGGGCCCTGACCACAGAAGCTAGAGTAGATCTGCCCACAGTTGTCCAGCTCTCATGCTGTCTGGTTGTGGGCTGTGGGATACCCCACACTGACGAATTCCCATGCTCACTAGTTAGATATAGCTCATCCTTGATTGCCGGGGATTTATGGAATTCCAGCTTCCTGATTGTCACCATGGATATATGGAATTTATGGCAATAACAGGGCTAAATTCCTCTTCCTCCAGAAGTACAGACCCCTACAAGATGAGCTAAGAGGGAATCAGCTTTGGAAGTTAGCAGTATAAGGCCTATGACATACAGTTAAATAGTTCTGAGTCCATCCAGAAGAGGGCAATATACACTACCCTGTTCATTACAATACAGGGAGATGGAATTCCTAGATTTCTCAGTAACATGATATGTTATTACAGACCCCTCTGAGCTCCTCAATTCTAATAATAAGGTCCCAAAATTTACACTCCACTTGAAATCTCAAACCGAGCCATAGCACCAGAGGTGACTTGGTAGCTATGTCATCAGCATTTGCAGAGAGCTAACAGGCATGTCAATTTATCCATGTGACAAAATGAGGAAATCTCATTCATTGCACATCTCCATTTGCCAGGCTGAGATCCCTCTGCAGAATAACTTGTTGCTACAGTTCTACATCAGAGCCCCATTACCGCATGATTCACTCCATAATACCTACAGCTCTCAAATACGCACAGTACAGATGTATGTGTGACAGGTGTGCGTTACAATCTGAGCCAGTCAGGTCCTTGCTTATGCTCTTTTCAAAAAGGTACAGAATGCCATTTATTTTGATTTGTTTAAACTGCACCCACCAGCGCATTGTGTGCAGGTGTGGTACAATGGCCTAGTCTATGGGATCACATCTCCTTCTAGCAGATAACCCCAACAAAAATAAAAGTTTGTTATGTAAAGCTAGCTTAGGCAGTTGCTCATTCAGTTCAGGCAATCAGGTCTTCTTTTGGTGTTGAAGGTCCCAGGTTCAATCCCCATCGACAACAGTGGGATCTGCATGCATTACACCTATGTACATTTTGTCACTAAATACAATACCTTTGCATAGCTCATTTGGTAATCTGTACCTGTCTCTCCTTTGCCCAGGTTTTTGTTTTGTTTTTTACCTTTGCACATCAACATCCAGACAGAGAAGCAGAGCTCTGCACTTTCAATAGCTACTGTATTTGAAGGCCAAAGAGTGACAGTGTTTAATAAAAGAAAATATATATTTAGGCACCAATCCTGCAAACACGCACACACTTTTTTCCACCAGATTTCAGTAGACCAGCATCCAAACTGGCCAGCATGGGTCTGTACCATTGCCCTCACTTGGATAGAATCAGAGCTTCTTAGCTGTGAATAGTTCTGTTTTGGCTTCAATGGAAGGGATCATGCTTTTGCAGCCAGTGGCTTTGACTTCTATCCACACTGTTGCCACTAAGTTCTGAACGGCCATGGTGTGTAGCACACTGCAAGCCATGAGATCAGTTATGCACATGGATTGAGGGCTGGATTTTACTTTTTTTTCTGATCAAAACAATATGTAATAAGCTTATGTTTTAAGTTCTGGTGGACCAGCTATTCTCAGGGACAGGTACAGTTCTGCTAATACAGCAGTTCTCCTGGCATGCCACATCTAGAACTCAGAAGCACTTGGCATACCACCTTTCTCATTTTAATCAATGTAGTTATAATGGATTTATTACGCTGATACTATATCTTAAATCAGCCAGCATATTATCTGATCACAGCTCACGCACCACAGTTGGAAAACCGCAGAACGATTAACTATCACACATTTGTTGTTTCCTTTTAATTCATTAAAATGTCTTTGTATTTAGCTACTATCCTTGAATATTAAATATTTTCAGAGTCATTTAAAAATACATTACAGATGAGTCTGAGCCTCAAAATTCAAATCTAAATGGAAAATAATTGACATGAGAAGGGAATGGATCTTGTAGTATATATTGTTAGTTTCTGTCTCTATCCCATTCTAGAGCACAGATCAGACTTGCATGTAAGAGTTGCCAAATGATTCTCATTAAGAGGATGAACATATTTTCAGTGACATATGTCTGACCGACTTAACTTACTTGGCTGGGCACTGCAGCCAGTGACACCAAAATAACATACAGCTGGCAGTCTTTGTTCAAATACACCTAAATTAAATTTAACACCATTAGAAGATGGCCTCACCCTGGAGTAGGTTTAAGGTCATCTGCAAATCATTGCAGTGTTAATCACCCCCTTGGCCCTTACAAGAGTTGTATTCATTGTAATATATGTAGTTCCTCATTCTCCAAAGGCAAGTAATGGAAAACACACAAACTGGCAGGTCTCAAGGTTGATTTCTGTTGCACTCGATTTATTTGTAACAGAGAATGGCTGATAAACATTTTCATGATTAAAAATGTACTTTGCCAACAAATTATTATGAGGGGGCTCAGAGCATCACATCTCACTTGTTATTCTGCATGCACACAATCCACACAACATAGAATCATAGAATTGTAGGACTGGAAGGGACCTTGAGAAGTCATCTAGTTCAGTCCCCTGCATTCATGGCAGGACTAAATATTATCTAGACCCTCTGAGCCACATATGACAATCTTCAGAAGTTCGAGAGCCAGGGCACACCTGCCGGGAGCCGGGGGCTAGGGCTTCAGCCTGCTCCTGCTGAAGCCCCGAGCCCTCGCAGGTGTGCTGCACAGGGCTGAAGCTCCAAGACCCCCCCCCTCCCTGTTTCTGGGACACCATGTTGTTATAACTACTATTACAGTACTGCCCCTGCACAATCACATAGCAAAACAGTCCCAGCCTTGGTGCACTTCCAGTCCAAATAGAACAGACTGACAAAGGATTTTCCAGATGAGGACAGAGGTAGAGAGATTAAGGAAATCATCCAAGGTCACACATGAAGTCTGTGGCAGATCCAGCAATTGACACCCCCTTCCTATTCTCCAAGCGCTAGGCTACTGCCTTAACAGCAAGACCATCATTCTGCCATGTACAATGGAGTCTCTTGCAAGGTCCCGGGGAAAGGGAGGGCCCTGAGTGCAGGGTCTGTAAAATCTGTGTAAATACAGTGAAATTGGAGGGGCCCCAAATCTCTCTCGATGGGCCTGGGTTCAGGCAGACTTACAGTTGGTGTTTGGAGTTTTAAATGAGTTGCTCAAACTAGCTGGTATTCAAGGTTTGATTTTTTTTTTCTTAACTTCAGCATTCCAGCTTCCTCACTTGCAAACATTTCTTTGTGTAACCTCTGTGTGTGTGTGTGTGTGTGTGTGTGTGTGTGTGTGTGTGTGTGTGTGTGTGTGAGAGAGAGAGAGAGAGAGAGAGAGAGAGAGAGAGAGAGAGAACACATAACAGCTTCTCTAGGAAGTGTCAGTTGTTGCAATCCCACAAGTCAGCAGATAACTCAGCCCCCTCAGGAAAGGTTGACAATGTGACTTGGATTATGACAGCTAGGCCACTGTGGGGGTGTTTATCTCTCCCGCACACACTTATACAAGCGGCCTAGCTCCTTTATTTATTTATTTACCACCGAGCACTGAAGTGGAGTGAAACCATTCATCAGCGAATCAGAGCACTTGCCTGCTTGGTACAGTTTAACATACAACAGCAGCTGTTCCCAACCTAGGGAGAAACATGGAACACCTGACAAACAACAATGCAAGGACAGTTAGTCACAATTTTTTTTTCTATTGACACTTCAGATTCTTTTACTGGCAGAATTTCAAAACAAACACACACACAACCAGGAAATGCCAAGAGTACATCTTTTTGAAGTTCAACAAATAGCAGCTAGAAAATTATTTCAAAGCCACTGTTATTTAATTAAATTCATTCGCTAATGTGTTTATTTTCACTGATTTCAAGGATTCATCCTCTGTTTGGTGTGCTTGTTTTTTAACCAACATTCAAACAAATCATTATCTCTATAAAATAAACTCCCCTGGCTGGACTTTTTTTTTAATGTGTTCAAGTTCTGTTTATGATCATAGAGGTCAAGTTCTAGAGAAACAGCCAGGTCAGCTACCAAATCAAAAGTTCATTAATATAGATGACATATGCAAATTACTGGCACCGTCTGAAAATCCACACGGGAGCATGGGAAAATTTATTCTAAATTATTATACCACCCTCCCACCGTCTAATATATTACCTAGCCCCCAAATCCATCCAATCTGCCGGTCTCTATAGCTTTCTTCCATAGGTATCTAATCTCATAGCTATCTATCCAACCAATCTATTTAGCTCCCTGTAGCTCTGCATCTACGCAGCATATCCATCCCTCCCATCAGTTTATCTATGGCTCTATCTGCCCACTTTAGGAATAGGGTGACCAGATGTCTCGATTTTATAGGGACAGTCCTGATATTTGGGGCTTTGTGTTACATAGGCGCCTATTACCTCCCCACCCCCTGTCCCGATTTTTCATACTTACTGTCTGACTCTGGTCACCCTACTTAGGAAATAAAGACCGCAACGCCTTGCGGAAGAAGAAGGGGGAACGGCTGGAATTAGATGGGATGTTTATGGACAGACATTCATTTTTATTCTTGTTATTCACACTCGCTCTCGCAAATTCAGGGATACTTGGCAGCCCAGCGGCCGGGTCTGAAGTTTCCACTGGGGATGGATTGTGCAACAAGCAGGAGGAGCCGAAGAAGACAGTCGCGAGCAATAAACAAAGCCACGTGTCTCCCCCCTGATCTAGGGGCCGGGCTAACGCCGCTCTTCCGGCAACAAAGAGCCCTCGGATAAATACAGCCGCGGCCGCTGCGAGGACACGGACACGGATCGGAGCGACGGTCGTACAACCCCCTTCCCCCAGCCACGCAACTGGGGACCCCCCCTCCCCGGCGCGCCCCTTCCAGGCTCCGTAGGGACCGGGAAAGCCCCTTGGCAGAGCTCCCCGCGCCGCGATGCCTTTTCTGGGGCAGGACTGGAGGTCCCCGGGGCAGAACTGGGTGAAGACGGCGGATGGCTGGACCAGGTTCCTGGAGGAGAGACACAGCGGCTATGTCAGTGATATAAACAGGTGCGTGGCACAAAGATGTTGCACTAGGGGGAGGAGGGAGTTGGAAACGCTGCTGTTGAGCGGGCGGGGGGTTATTGCATTATGGTGGGGGGGGGTTATTATTATTATTTGGGGGGGGGGGATGCGGTCTTTGCAAATATTGCCATGTCCCACTCTACAACGATTGTTTAACAAAAGCCAGTTTTGCCCTAGGTGCCAAGCTGCCCGTTGTGTGCGTGCGCGCAATGCCTTTGTTTCTGTTTGTGTGCGTCATTAGGAGAAGGAAGCTCCTTACCAGAGCTAAAGCCAAATACTAAAAAGGAGAGAGGCAGAGGGGAAAGGGGAGGGAATGGCCCGATGTGTCCGAAAGCTTCCTCGCTCCAGATGTGGGTTGCGCGTATCCGTGTGGTGTGTGTGAGTTCTGCTTTTTTAAACGGGCTAAGGTTTGGGAGACAACACGTCAATAAATTCCCAGACGAAACCTCATCCTGGTGCTTTGTTTTTTTTATTTTCTGCTTGTTAACTGTGGTTTCAGTAAAACTTAATTGAGGGGATTTAATAAGCAGCGCTGTTTTTAGAAAGCTGCTGAAGTCAGTAATAGCTTGTCAGACCTCTGAGTTCACTGCAACGTTCCCAGTGAGAGCTGGAGAGTTTTGAAACACCAGACTACAGATGGTTGTTTTTTGTTGTGGGTTTAGGCTCAACATCTCCTTCGGCCACCAGGGGGAGCTCTTTGGAGAGGGGGATCTAAATTACTCCACATTTGGCTGAGGAGCAGGAACTGGGTCTGGCAAAAGCCCGTCTTCCATTATGTCTGGTTAAAGTTGGCAATGAGCTGTCAGATGGTCTAAGATGGCTTCACTATGAGAGCCAGTCTTCCAATTTATTGGAGCCTTTGAAATATTTTTGGATGAGTGCACTGTATTAGCCTACAAGGAAAACCAGCAGAAAGTGTGGTTGTTTTTGAAGGTTTTAACCGCTGGAGCCCTCATCTGCTTATTGTTTGTAAGGCATCACTCCTTTATCTCTGCGCTCCAAAAAAAAAAAAAAGGCTAGTTATTTAATCTGAGGATTAGTTATACAATCCTTTATTCTGTAGTAGGCACTGTGGCAACTATGAATACAGAGACCAATTTGGAGCACTTGTCCCACAGCAATTGAGTTACAAGCAATCCGTACTAATTTGAGTGGCTTCTGGAATTTCAGAGCATACCATATTTAAAAACTGAAATTAAACAAAATGTGCAGGTTCTATTTTTAAACATTAGGGGCCTTTGTTTTTTTTTGTAAGCGTAACTGACGTAGGCTTGTTATGGCAAGCTCTCCTGGTTTATTGCTTTGGCATATACTTGAACACGGGCCATTAAACAGAGATCTGCTTTTTGTTCATTAGATGCTCGGATACATGAAGATGTCTAGTCACTTTTAACTCTAAAAGTAAAGATACATGTTTTTATTTTATAGCCATAAATGTAAAGCTATTGAAGGGTTAGGATCTCTACCCCTTCTTAATCTGTTTAATGGCCATTTTTCTTCTAAATGGGGGGGGACTTTGGGCTCCCCACTTTAATGCTTCATGATCTTCCTATCCTCTGATGTTTGCAGCCTTTGGCACTAGTGACTTTTGTGCTCTGTCTGAGTGAGGAAGTTAAACTCTATTACCAACGATAACACCAAGCAAAAGCATGTAAGGATAGTGAAGCACTGAAACATCTGGAGCTTTTTTATCCTGGAAGGTTTGGCTCATATACAGCATCTCACTGTCTGTGAGGTCCTCTCCTAGTTGAATAATCAAGGCCCAATGTAATTTGCAGGGTCATGTGGTCAGTCAGTGGCTCATGCCACTCTAGAACCCAAGATCTTGGGTCTTGGGCCTTTCCTTTAGCTACTAAATCAGGCATCCATGGATTTAAAGGAAAGATTGATAATCTACAGCCAAATTCAGTATCTACGTAATTCACATTCACTGGAATTGTACCTGCTCATGTCAGGACTGAAATTGGATCCAGGGTATTTACTGATTGAAAATTTTATCCCAGTCTCACCACCTTGACAGCATAGACCTGGGCCTGGAATCTTAAGACCTCTATTGTAGCCAATTTTGGATTATGTGGTGCCATTCTGTGGAGCACCAGTGAGTCATCTGGTCTGCTGACGTTTTTGTGTTCCAGTAAAATAAGCATGTAAACAAAGATACAACTTCTGTTGAAGAGAGGGATTAGTAAGACTCTGACTCTGGCTAAACACATTGGACCTGATTCTCCAGCTACTACATGTGTGCACTTACCATTGGGAGGTGCTTGTGTTCACCAGCTGCAGGACTTGGTCCAGTAAGTATATGGGCACTAGAGAGCTACTCCACTTCTCGCTGGCCACCCAAGTGTGTGTGGTTCTGCCTTCTTATGAGAGAGTGAACAGTAACTTATGTCTGAGAGTGGGGTTGATCACATTTTTTGATGTGCTGTAATTTAGAAATATACATGGCAGCATCAACAAATAAGCCCTGATCTTGGTTCATTGAGGACTGTGTCAAAACTACCATTGACTTCAGTGGTGCAGGATTGTGCCCTTAACAAGTGTCACCGAAAATCTTCTGAACCACTGCCAAACTGCCCCTGGAGAACTTCCAGGGAACTGCTTTCCCCCCCTCCCCCTCTTTTTCCAGAAGTAAACACTTCCTAAGGCTTCCCAGTTCCTGAGTTTAAGAAATATGATACCCCTGAAGCCATTAATCCTTCAGAGATCATAAATAATATTCTTCGTGGCTGAGTGGCTTGAGCATTCAAAGAAAACATCCGAAGGCAGGCAGTTAAGCTGGTTACAGTGTTGCATAGGTTGTAGGCAGGAAGACTTTGTTGCTACTTGTGGGGTGATGACCAACTGGCTTTGAAACAAGGGATTGGGCAAACCTTTCTTGCAAGGCCAATTCTTGTTTTTAAGGAGCACAGAGCGAGGATTGTGTAGGCTGATGACCTGGTCTGGAGATGAAATAATAGCATGCATTCGCACACACGGTCGTGATGGAAACGACTAAAGATGACTTGAAGGAAACATGATCTTGCTGTAAATTGCAAAGGGAACATGATCTCTTTGCAGTGGTGGTTTTCATCGTACTTTTTTTAACAAGCTTTTTAAAAGAAACTTTGGATTATAAACTATCAGATCGATATGTAAATAGGAAGAATGTCTGGACTAGTAGAAATAACTGTTGTTAACTGCAAAATAATTAGATTGGTGCTGTTCTTAAATTCACTTTGAAAGAAAGGGTCTGATCCAGTTAACAACAGTTCTTCTTTAAGGTTCATCTAGTCCAGTATCCTGTCTCTGACAGTGGCCAGACCAGATGCTTGGCAGAAAGGTGCAAGAACCCCTTAGTAAGTAGATTGGCATGGGTGTAAATCTGCCCCATGCACTAGGTCTCAGCCACTAATGGTATAATAAAGGTTTCAGATTATAGAATCATCAGTAAATTCACAGTCAGGGTTGTTGAGATTTAAGTTTTAAATCGGGACTGACATCCCTCTCTTTCACAGTTTAATTATTTGAATTTAATCTCTGAATCTGGCACAGTAATTCATCATAGGACAATTACATGTTCTGTGGAATTTGCTTTTAGTAAAGTTTTGACTTTTGTGCAGGAATTTTCTTAAAGTGCTCCCTTCTTGATATTTTATTCTGGCATTCTCTCACTTTTCTTTTACTTCCTCTAGTTAAACCACAGTTACCACAAAATCCAAACTTCACACACACCTGCCTCCGTCTCTGACATAGACCACTTTTAACCTTCTAAAACCAAGTGCCTAGAGAAGTATATCCCTAATTCAGAACATCCTAATTGAGCTGCACTGGTAATACCCAGCGGAACTGCAAGTTCCGTCAGCTGTTTCCGTTTTCCAGTGCTGCCAGCCTGACTCACTAGCTCCACTCCTTACAGAGGTAGGAAGCCAGGGAGGCAAGCTAGACAGCAGAGGATATAGAAGTGGGCTCCCAGAGAGGTGCTGCTGTAGGGGGCCATATGGATAAGAGTGGTTGTGGGGAGCAAGTAGAGTGAACAGGAGGGTAGAGAAAAGAGTGAAGATGTGTGGGGAGCCACCAGTTATCCCTCCTTATATCCCATTAATACCTCCATGTCCCCAAGCTCTGGGGGAGGTCTTCATTCTCTCTAGCTCTAGTCCCAGTCTCGTGGTTCCACTTATATGCATCAGACCAGAACACTCCTCATGTGCTTACTACAGGAAGACACTGCCTCAGAGACAGAGTCATTAGCTCTGTACAGTATTAGTCAGATGACTAAGAACTAGACTTCAGACTGTCAGAGCAAGGATCTGTCATGTAATTTGTCTGCACAGCCCCACACTCTCAGTGCCACTGCAGAAAAGCTGATAACTAACCTTCCATACATTACTGTGATACACTGTCTTTTGTTAGTTATATATCCTTTGTCTACACTTGTTTTTGAGCATGCTGATCTCTTTAAGTTACTTTGTTTTGCAACAGAGAGAGGTGGGAGAAAAATTCTATCTTTATTGGGGCTTTTCCTTTTTATTTATCTAGCATCCGATATTTTAAAAATGTTATTTAAAAACTGGAACAATAAACAGCACACAAGTGCCCAGCTAAGGTTAAAGATGAGCTTGGTAGGAAGGGAAACAGCTTAACTATTTAACATCATACCAAAAGGGACTGCTTATGTGCACACATCTCAGACAGGAAGCTCTCAGTGCAGTGTACAAAGCAGTAGATTGGAGCATTTTTTGAGCCCCCAGGAGTGTAATGAGATTGGCCCCTCTCTTGAAAGAGGAAAGCAAGAAACAGGTACTTTACAGGCCCGTTTAAGTGTAACTGAAGCAGTGATGATAAAACCGAAAACACAGGACCAGACTTTCAAACCAGGCCCCTCCAGTACAGATCTCCTTCTCCTTTCTTTCTCCAGGCTCCTAGAAAGGAGGACGCTCTTTTTTTTCACTTCTATTTCCAACCCCCGAGTCCCCTGATGTGATGCTTCTCTAGCTGTCCTGTAGCCACCTGATACCTGCCAGGATGTGTGTGTCTCTACTACTCTCCCCATCACCTGCAATCCTCCCATTATATAAATGGCTTCAGTGCAGTGTCACCTCCGCTGCTGCTGCTCACAGCTCTCCCTAGCAGCAGGAGCATCTGTTGCCTTTCCCTGCTCTCCACAGGATTCTGAACAACAGCAATGAAACTGACCAGAGTCTTTTCAGTTTCACTCTGCAGCTTGGCAGTGCTTATTCAGAGTTAGGCAAACATCACTGGGCTTTGGATCAAGCTCTTAAAGTCAGTGAGTCTTTTTCCACTGACTTCAGTGAGTTTGGGATTATACTCTTAAAAGGAAAAAGAAAGAGCTCTAGGTCCCTTTGCCAGATATTATACATTCAAACAAAAAGAAATGCACAGCCTTTCTAAATGCAGGAAGGGGAAAAATACACTCTGGCCACAGATCCCGACCCTTCATACATATCACCCACTTGTCTACAGACTCTGGAAGACAGCCACCGAAACATGAGTCAGGGTTGTGTTATCTTTGTATTCATAAAAGTTAAAAGTTATGGTTTGTTTGTTTTTAATTAAAGCTTAGTTTTCTCCCCAGCCCTTCCAGTAATTGGCAGGAAAAGCTTCTTACTCACAACTAGATGGTGAATTCTTCAAGCACTCTGGTTATACGCCTTCATAGGTGTGCATTGTGCTTTATAAAACCTAGCATACCCCTGCTGGAAGGAGTTGCAATCTAAGTTAGGTAGAGCATAGGGTAGGAATCAGACAAGCAGGCAGAGGTAAAAGGAAGGACAAGAGTGCTCTACTGCAAGGTCATGAAGTTGATTGTGTAATATGCTTTGGGTGTGCTCCTATTCACTATAATTATGTATATAATCTAGCACAAGAATTGGGTGGGTGAGGTATTTGAATGCTTTGTGGGAAAAGGTCTTCATTATTGGACTCTAAAACTGCTTATAGTTTTCTATAGAATAGCACTAGAATGAGCTGTTTAACAGCAAACAAACATGGGTTCCTGGAACCAGATATGTGGAAAGAGTAAAATACAGTTCTTACAGTAAAACGTTCCCCAGACCAAAGAATAAACAGACTCTCTGCCTTGTGTCATTCACAGTTACTGCAAAAAGGAGGATTACAACAAGGAGAATCTCTTCAACAGCATGAACTATGATGTTGCTGCCAAGAAGAGAAAGAAGGACCTGCTGAATAACAAGACAAAGATCCAGTGTAAGGCAGCAAGTGGGGGACTTTTAAAACCAAAGTTGCTTGAGGATGATTATAAAACACACACACACACATATAGAATCTCTCAGAAAGTGTATGAGACACTTGTGTGTGCGGCAGCACCTCCAGAAGTCTCTTGAGAGTCTCTGCACCCATGTTTGACCTAAGTCGAGAACTTGGATACATTTTAATATGAAGATATATGCCTGTGTTATGAATTCCTTCTCCAAGTGTTTGTACTTGTTGTGTTCAAATTTTTGTCATTTGTATTTGGCAGAGGGAGAGTAATTTTTTCCTATGGCACATTCAAGTGAACCAGTTCCAATTTTTTCCCTCCTATAGACTTCCTTGTGTACAACAGATTGAATTCATTCTCCTGTCCACATATGCACTTAAAACCCATTTATGTTAATGGAGGTTCCAAGCCTGAGTGTGAATTCTGATCCTACCTCTGCTACACAAAATGCATGCAAAATGAAATCTAGGATTCAGACTCGCTCTCAATAGAGGACGGTTTGAACTCTGTTCTATGCACAGTTAAGGCCCCTATCTCTCAGTTGGCTTCATGTGGTTGGATCCATGGTATTCTGCACAGACACAAGGGTCTGTGTGGATCTGATTGCAGGATTGATACCTAAATGTAATGCATGTGAAGGCTACAAACATCAACATACACAGAGAGGAAGTGAAATAGGTTATGATTCTCACTGTATTATTGGCTCACTATGCAACCTCCAGGATCTTTTCAACAGCTGATGTGAGCCTTTAGTCCTGGATACGATTGTAGTTAAATGTGCAATGTGAAGAAGTTGTTACTGTGACAGCCTTTGGCCAGATATGACCTTAATCACTGACTTAAATGGAGTGATTCAGGATCTGCACTCATGTGCACCTGTAACTTTTGTTTCCAGACTTGAGTGAATATATCTTTGCATTCAGTTTCCTCTCTGTGGAAATCAAGTGTGTGTTTCTGGGAGTGGGGGGAAGTGGGGGAGCTTTTCATCTCTAATAACGTTAGTTGATAAATGGCCACTGTGTCATACACTGAATGTCCTAGTTCAGTGAGGTGAATGGGATGGGAGAGGGTTGCGTGGGTTCCTATCTCTTGGATTGGCTATTATATAGCTGGAGATATCTTTCTTCACGGTTGGGTTAAAATACAACAGCATGATGTGTGTTTGGGGGGGAAGGCAGTGGTGTCACACTGGGGAGGAGAGGAAAGGTGTTTATAACTCCTCTTTTTCAGAGGGCTGAAAGGGAAGCTTTTGGGAAGGGACCTCCCACAAAACATGGAATGTTTCAGGCCCAAATGAGATTTTTGCTTTTCTGTTTAGAAAGGATCATGCAAGTGATGAAAGCCATTTCTAATGGAACTGCCTATATAATTGTAACTCTAGCACTCGCTGTTATAAACACTATAGTGACTGTTAGTCTAGTGTCTTATGACACATTAATCCAAACTCTGTAACTGAGGTAATGAGTAATTAAAGAAATCAATAATAACAAACTCTGGCTGTCAGCCACGCTTATTGTCAGAGAGCAAAGAAAACAAGGGGCTATAGTATGTTCACAGCATATAGATTAAATATCTACAGTCTTGGACTGTGTCACTGAAACACAAACCTTTTCTAGGATCCTGGCTGTTGCCTTAGATAAACGAATGTGGAAATAAAGCAATTCATTGATGGTCTGATTCTGATCTGTGTTACACTGGTGTAAATCGGAAGCAACTCCACAAGGGTCAGTGGAGTAGTGCCATTATAGAACTGTTGTGAGAGTAGAACTGGGCTTCATCTTTCTGCAAAGCTAGGTTTTTATTATATATAAAATAAGTGAAGAAAATCTGTCTTTGTCTCAACAGATTTCCATCAAGAAAAATGGATTTATGTCCACAAGGGAAGCACAAAAGAAGTAAGTACCCACTGTTTTATTTCCCCCATACCATTTGTCCAAACAGCGTTTTTTATGGGGCCAAATCCTCAGGTGGTGCAAATCAGCAGAGCTCCGTTGAAATAAATGGAGCTGTGCTAATTTATACCACCTGAGGATCTGGCCTATGATTACTATTGCAGTAGTATCTACAAGCCCCAATTAGGGCTACATTGGGCTAGTCTCTGTACATATTTAAAACAAAAAGATGATGTTGTTTGCTTGCTTTTACCAAAATCTAGTGGTAAACTAAGCAGCAACACAACTGCAGGCTTTCCCACAGGTAAGAAAGTTCAGCAGCACAGTTCTGTTGTGTGTGTGTGTGTGTGTGTGTATATAGAGAGGAGCAGCTGCAAGAAACCACATTGTACATAGGCCCTTCATGTTGAGCCCTAGGAATGTATTACTTTCCCTGTCTTGTGAAATTATTGAAAGAGATCAAATTGAGCTATTTGGAGGTCATGGATAGGGCCGAGTTCTCTTCTTAGAAACAGTCATAACTCCCATTGGGCTGCATTCTCTGGGGACATAAATAGACACAATTCCATTGAAGTCATTGGAGATGTGCCCGCTTACCCCAGCAATGAGTTTGTCCTGTAGCATGCCCACGTAAGTATGTTAAGATGCTATGCTGGCCTGGACCACATACACCCATGACTCTCAATTCAGACTACTAAACAACAAAACATGACCCAGCTTTGTTCTTTTTCACTCTCAGCGTCATGGCTACTGCACCTTGGGAGAAGCTTTTAACCGACTTGACTTCTCAAATGCTATCCTAGACTCCAGACGGTTCAACTATGTTGTAAGGGTGAGTATACGGCCATAACTTACTTTGCTGTAACTTCTAGCGCAGACACCAGTTGCTTAACTTAACTGAGCTGAGAACAAATACTGCACTGGAAAAGATCTGCAAGACTACGCTGTGGTCTCCTTGAGTGCAAGAGGGAAGCTTCAAGAACTAGTTAATGAAGCATTTTCTGATGCATGGAAAGGAGGGTCCATCTGTTAGAAATTGCTGCATGGGCAGGATAGATCACACATAGCCTTCCTTCAGATCCAGTGAAAATGGGGGCTAGTGTGGGGGCATGGAACAAGGTCTACACTTCCTCCAGATTTCCTGATCAAACTGTTTATTTTGAAACTTCTTAGGTGTT
This sequence comes from Chrysemys picta bellii, assembly GCF_011386835.1. Classification (NCBI taxonomy): domain Eukaryota; kingdom Metazoa; phylum Chordata; order Testudines; family Emydidae; genus Chrysemys; species Chrysemys picta. The sequence continues at coordinate 268,975,690 of NC_088792.1, read as the reverse complement.
AAGTCTGTATGGGACTAGGGTGGAGGCAGTGTTTGTTGTTTAAAATAAAGTTATTGCCATCTGTTCAATGGCCTCTCTGGAGTGAGATGGCCATCTCAGCTGTGTTCCCAATGAACAGGTCTCCATGTCACAAGCTGATAAATGAGGTAGCAATTTTCTTGGCAGTCTCAGCAGAGTGTGCAATAGTCACAGGAACTGACCACGTCCTTGCTTCTGGAGGTGGTCCATTCAACTCATGGTTGAAGCACTCTGGCAGGGAACTGTGGAAGAACTTTGTAATGTTGATGCTTGTGCTGTATCTGCTCTTGGAGAGCTTCAGGTTGCCAATCCGGCCCCTTACTGAAAGCTAAATTCAAGTTCTGGTTGATGTAACTCCACCTTTGGTGTATGCTACAAAGTATGAGATGAAATCCTGGGCACCACAGAGGGCCCACGGTTCCCCTCCATGGCGTGTTTGAGATGCAGGTGAAGGTTACAGCTCCCTGAATGCCATGGACACTAAACCTGCGGTGACACACTATGAGATGGGAGAAGTTTGAGAGTGGGGTGTATAGGATCCTGGCTAACTTCAAGGAATCTCTGGCTACAAACTGTGAGAAAGCAGAGCTGCTATTACAGCTCCATATGTTATGGCAGCTTCAACAGACCAGCTGTTCTGTTGCCCTTGCATAGCCTCTTATTTAATCGAAGGATAAATTAGCCCCAAGCTTCTGTGTAGGTTCCCCATGCCAAGCCCTCTTACTCTGGGTTTTCACAGAAGACCAAGAGTTCATCTCACTTTCGCAGCATTCAGAAGGTGTCATTTTTATTCCATGATTCTGTGTGCGGTAATGTGTTTATGTGCACGTTATCCACAAATGGATCCGTAATTTCAGAATATGCTCATTGAGACTGAGAATTCTATCAGCTAGTTTCTAATGGCAAAAAAGCAGCTAGAAAATCTGTTTAAAAATTCAAGGTTGTCTATAAACGGCTCCTTTTCACATTTCATCAGCCGTTAATCATTGGGGGAGCACCAGCTGTTTAGGTTTTAGATTCTGGTGCAGAGTTTTTGCTGGCATGTTGCTCTTCCCCAGTGAGCCAAATGTTATAAAAGAGTCAGCCAAAAAGATGATACTCGTTAGGCTAGCCTTGGATATCTCACCTGTTGTCTAGTCAGATGTAGGTCAGGCATCCCAAACGTCCAATCAAAACCTCGCAGTGTAGGGTAGAAGTGTCTCTGTTACTCAAATCACCAGGCGGTTAACCTCTTGCGGCCCAGTGGGGTCACTGTTCATTGCATGAAACTTAATTTAGGCCCCTTTTTATTTATTTGTTGTCCTCTTTAATTCATTTTATAATCAACCCCTCTGTGCTACCCTTAGTGTAGTATGTTGCCCATCACCCACCTATGTAATGAAGTGGCATTTCTTTTTAAATACCAGTTATGGAACTAGTTAAGCTATTGTGCAAGCTACCACAAATCGGGTCAAATGCAGTTTCTAGACTCATGGCAGACTTTTATGGGCACTCCTCCAACCTAATCATAATCCTTCATTGCCTGGATGTTGGGCATGATACTCTCTTGACATTTTAAGAAAGGACATTCAAATAGCTTCTTAAATTTAGATTGGAATAGGGATGGGAGGTTGACCTGATGTCTTCCCCCTGCCCCCCTCTTTCACTTGTGTTGATAATTGATGATGGGCAGGGGAGTAGGGGAATCGCTTCTCAGCTCCTGCTGCCCATCACTTCCCTAGTTACGCACTTATGATTCATCACTGAAAGTTGAGATATTGTCTTCTAAAGCTTCCGTGCAAGTGGAAAAACTCTGGTATAGTGAGTATTCCAGGTGGTGTCTAATGCTGTATATCTAACATTACATGCAGCTTTGTACCCTTTGATTAAGGTAAGCTCCAGAGGCAATCTTAGTAGGAAGAGCTACTGATGAGCCGTTCACTAAGCACCCTCGGCTTGATTTTTCAGAGGGGCTGAGCACCTGCCGCTCCTGCTGACTTGAGTTGCCATTGTGGGTGCTCTGCAGTTCTGAAAATCAAGTCCCATATGTGAGACACAGAATTCCTAAAGGATGGTTGTTCCTTCTGTTTAGAAATGTCTCTAGCACTTCAAAGAACGCTCTACATGGTCTGAGATAACATTTGGTAAAGAGAAAAGGGCCTGACTCTCATTTACATGCCTCTTCACATTACAAGAGTGGCATAAAGGGGGCCTTAGTGTGAATGCAAGTCAGGCCCAAAACAGTGGAAAAGCATCTTTCTGACATTAGAGTAAATTCATTAATGGAGTTGCACCAGAAATCAGCTTGGCCCATGAAGTTTTAAATCTTGTTAATTTAATTTTGCAGGGCTCTGCTCTGTGACAGCTTAAAGCTTTGACCAGGAGATAAGTAAAATGAACTGTGGCATTTCCATAGTGGAAGTAACAACATTCAAGACTAAAATCAGTGCATGTTCTCATTTGTCTGAATTACCTCCCACCTGAGCTTTATGAAGTTTTTTCCAGTAGTCTTAACAAAGTATGAAACTTTCTAATTTAAGATGACTGGTGGTTTGTTTTGTTTTTTTAATCTGCCAATCTTAAATGCGGGGACCATGGTTCAAATGTAAAACTGGTTCCTTCAATGAAAGCTTTCATGAGCCAAGTCTCTGGTGGATAATAGCTCATAAAATACCACGTGCACTGGAGTTGCTCATGAAAGGCCCTTCCTGGAGATGGATTTCCTCTTTAGATCCACCATACGGTCTGTTGCAAGACAGGATGAGGACTTCTAGAGCACACAAATGAGCCATACACTCCCTGGAACATGCCTTGACTAACAGCAGGCTAACGTCCCCTCCTACCCCTTTCCCCAAATGTCCACGGAACTACAGGAGTCTGATTAATTCCATGGTAGCATGTGGAAGTGCTTCCCAAGTAGTAGCATTTCTGTATTGGAGCTGGGAAGCAGAGGAGAGAAAAGCCACAGATGAGCTTGGAGAAGGAATGGAGAGGCAAACAGTGATAGGCCTAAAACATTTTTACTATTGTATCTCTAACTTTTAGTCCACAATTTTTGTAATTATCTAAAATGTATCAATTTTTGTATAGCTCAGTGGGCTCTCATGCTAATAGTTCAACGTGCTCCTGGACTGCCTCTAACATATTTACTTTGCATGAATTTTATGTCAACATAAGAAACATATACAGGCTTAAGACTTCTTACTTTCGGCTGCTGGATCTTATTAGATAAGTAGGTTACAAAAGAAGAATCATGTTATTTAGGAGACTCCCGGACTAAAAAGCCTAACAGTGCATTGATTTGCTAAGTTTGAAGGTTTTACAGGCTTATTAGTGACTTGTTAGATTGAGGTGGAGGTGGTTTGGAAATATTCAACAGGTGTTACCATTAATGCCTGAAACAAATTCTTGCAAGTGTCACGTTAAAATGACCCATGCCTTGCTATACATTATTTAGGCTCAGAGTAAACCCTGCATATTTTCAGCTAGTTGGGTCTACATAGTAATGAGAACAATTTGGGCCCAGTGTTTTAATCCTGATGTGGTCATGGTTACAGTGCTATTAAAAATGGAAAATGCACAAAAGTACATGCCATACAAACAAGTAAAATGAGATGAGACCTTTAAACAGCACAGCAACCTCCAAAGCTATTGACCATTTTCTGAAATGTTCACTTATCAGATGACAGTGAGATTTTGCAGACTTTCCTTGCTTCGGAAGGATTTACCATGCGATAGTTTCATAGCAGCAGTTTGCAAGAGATGACAAGCTGTCACTGTAACACTGTATTTCAGCACATAAAAGCTCAGGGCTTGATCCTGACCTCAGGTACGTGGGTATAGATCGGTAGAATTGTACGATCTGGACAGCTCATCGTTAGCCTAATGTGCACTCTTCAATTGATGTATTTTTTAAATTTCTGTTAGACTTAGTATTGGTAGTCCTGGATTTATGCCACATAGCAGCATCTGTTAGTTAAATTATTATAACTCATGGGACAGACACTGACATATCCACTATCACATTCACTTCAAGCTGAAACTTGGCATATGAGGCTTCAGCCACAGAGCAAATAGAAGTGCTGGGAGTGGGGGAGATTTGTTATAGTTTGGATGTTAAAAGCCAGATCCTCAGCTGGGGGAAATCAGTGTAGTTCCTTTGATTTACACCAGCTGAGGATCTGGCCCTAGATGTTTAATTTTGCCCTCGGACTTTTCTAGTTTGACTTGTTTTCACACTTCTGTAACTCCAGAAAGCTGCCCTTTAAGAACCACGTAATGCATATGTACTTCATGAAAACCGGGCTTTTAATGAGTTCAGTTCACTTACCTGTGCAGTTCAGCAGCAAAGGTTTTAGAAGCTCTAGCTAAGCAGTGTTTTAGAGTACGGCACGAGGGCATATACATCACTACAGGAAACTAAAACTGTTCCAAAAGTAGCTATTCTGTTCTCTCGTGTCAGTTGCTGATGCTGTGGTCTGTACTCTGGCATATGCCATAATGGTTTAATAGGAGTCCCAAAGTAAGGTTTGACTAGTGCTGGGCAGCCCTGTTTGTTTGTTTTTGGCTGAAACCAAAAGGTGCCCGGCTTCACCTTTGGAGCACATTTTGTTCCCAGTCCCAACCCACAAGTCTCTTCACTTGCAGCCCCTCACACATTCAGCCCTTGCTGCTGTTTGTGGAAGGAGACCCAGTAGCCTTCCCACTCCTAAGGTCTTCAGGAGGCAGCAGCAAGCTGGCCTGCTGCCTTTTAAACATTCCAGTCTGGGACTTTCTGGTTGGAGCTCAGGGGTTGTTGGGCTGGAGTATCTTCTTTCTTCACCCCTAATAGCCTAGAAACTCTGAAGTATCTTGTACTGCTACAGGATAGTTGTCCTCCTACCACCTCCTCAAAAAATCCTAGACCAGGGAGATTAGGAGGTGTGGAGCTATCTGCAGCTTCTCATTTACTCCTCTGACCCTCCACAATCCCCTCAAGTAAAAAGCATCAGAATGGGGCAAAGAGGCCAGAGGGCTCTTCCTGGAGACGTTGGATGGGGGGAGTCACCAAGCCTCTCTTCCCCCTCCCCTATCACTAGGAGTCTGAAGTCAATAGGAATTGTAGGTGTTTAGTGTTGTCTTTTAGGATTTGGTCCTTAGTGCCTGTTTTTTCAGAGGTGCTGAACACTCACAATTCCAGTTAAAATCAATGGGAGCTGCAGGTACTCAGCATCGCAAAGAATCAGGCCCTAAGATTGCTGTTACTAACCTCTTTTCCCCTGCACTCCCTCCTACCATCTGTCTTCAAACAGTGTTACTGGAGCATGGTCTGGAATTAACACAGCCACATATACAGTTACAAAATGCTAGCACGTCTAATATCTCCTTATTCCACCGGGCATTATTCAGAGTGCTCTAGTCTTTTTGTTTGGTTTTCAGTTTGCACAATCCATCACTCAAAGACATTTTAGGTGGGTTTTTTGTTTGTTTGTCCAATCTGGAATGACACCATTGGCTTTGAAGGAATTACACCAGTGTATATCTGGAGTAACCGTGAGCAAACCCTACATACACCTTTATTACTGCCCTGGTATGCACATCATTATACTGGACAAGAAAATTAGTTTTGTTCACACATCTGGGGTTTGTTTTTGTTTGGGTCTTTTTGTGTGTTTGCTGTTCATTCTTGGCATAGCAGTTTGCTATGGAATGCAATACCCAGGAGGTAGTCATGACATAGTATTCATATAAAATTTCATCCTTTACTTATTGCTGCTGAAAAGGTGGTACGCTATAGCTGTGCTAATTTACTTTCTAAATGTAATTGACCCTTGATAAACATAGTGAAAGGCATGGGCTCTAATGCATCTTGATTGCCTAATTTTATTATTTAATTTCCTATATACCAAAGCACAAAATGTTGGTAACACAAAGAATCTAACTTTTATTTTAATTTGAAAAATCAGCTACAATTTCTTAATTTTTTTTTATGGTATTGCACCACTTGGTGTTTTTGACCTGTGCAAAGATGACTGATTTTTGAATATCAGCACAGTTTTGCTTACATATAGTGAGGAAACTGTCCTGTATGGGAGTTCTAGAACATTACAAACTGGGGACATAATTTGTGAATACATAAAGAAATCCAAAGAAGCTGACCTGGGTGCTCACATTACTGTGTGGACAAATGGAGTCTGGCAAGTTGATCACGATAATTGAAGGTCACAAGGTTAAACAATTCAGTACTAGGAGATTATTACTAAGGCTATTTTGGGGCAAGGACATGTTCTTGTCTGTACATTCATTGTTCTAAGAAATCTTGGGAAAATTTAAAAATATTTCCAACGTCTTGCTAATTAATTTATGCTTCAGAGCATGTAATACACCAGACCCTCCTGTTTAGGTGAGAGCCACCATGGAGTTTTGTTACAATATATGTACTAAATATTACCTCACAAGACTATTCTTGCATATTTTCTCCCCACCCCAACCCCCCAAATGATGTGTCATGATAGAAGGCAGACTGCCCTCCATGAAAAATGTGAGACTGTGTAGGGGTTTTTTTTTTTCTTTCCTCTTGCTTTATACCAGTCATGTGAGGTTTAAGATATTAATAGAAAGTAAACTCAGAAAGCCGTCTGTTGACGTTTAAAGTTGGCCTGGAAGATAAATGGAAGAGGAGACTAGTCACTCAGGGCACTTTGCAGCTCCTAGGTGACAGTCACATGCTGGTAACAGAGCTGAGTAAAATGGGCAAATGGTAGCAATAATACCCCTATGAGCTCATGGTTTATGGCAAAATACCAATAATTTTATGGCTACATTCCTGTCATTCTTATAGCTAGGCAAACAATTCAACTCAAGACTTACCAACTCTTGTCAGTAACCATCTTAGCCATTTGACATAAGGAATTGCAAGTTCTCTGCACTCATCCTTTTTGCCAGCAATGGGATAGCATAATCGCTGATGATAACGGATGAATAGGCTAGCCCTGTGATAATATGTGTAGATTGATTGTAAGATAAAGGTTTTCTTACTCTGTTCTAATTTAGAAAGGAATTTAAACAAGTGGAATGGTATGTAGAAAGTGTGTATTTTATAAAATACGTTAAAAGGCTTAAAGGGTTACTGCCAATTAACATTTTGGCCTACAATTTTACAAATCCTAAAGCCAACAGAAAAGCTTCCTATAAAATTATTTTTCTACTGGAATTAAAAAAAGGAGAGGAACATCTTCTTCAGTAATTGCAACCCAAATACTGCAGCACTGAACGAGTACATGGGAACCAAAAAGTCACACTGACTAGGAGTGCATCTTAATCGAAAGGGAAACTGAGACAGTGAGTTAGAAAGTAAACCAAACAGCATAAATAGGGAAAAGTGAATTAAATTGTTAACATTTTTTCAGATCTAATAATAACTTAATAAAAATGAAGGAACTTTGGTTTGTCTTTTTTTTTTTAAACATGACTCTTAATCTTTCCTCTTAATGAAAATTCCAGTATAAAACACACATAACAAAAGAGTAAATTGGATTATTATATGTAAATTGTAAGATTAGGTTTATAAATAAGATTCTCTCAGAAACGAGTCTCTGCTTTTTGTTCTCTTATCACACTATTTGTTTATGTACTAGTGAAAGACACTGACATACCATTGTGCTTTCAGTATGAATAGACATTGTCTGTTAGTCTGAACAGTAATTCGCGGCTTCCCTATACCTTTGAACCATGAAGCAACATTTTGGTTTAAAGAACGTAGTTTAAATAACAACCTGTTTTCCTCCACTGTGTGCTTAATTGTTTGGCTCTTTTCTCCCCTTGGATCTGTCTTCATTGTGGTTCTGCCTGCCCCCTTTTATTCCAGCAGTAAACAAGTATCTGAACTGTTTTGCTGTGTCATGTGACTAGAAGTCAAGATTAGAAAAATATCTTTGTACTCTAGCTGGCAACTTCTATTTTTATCCACAGCTGTTGGAGCTGATAGCAAAGTCTCAGCTAACATCACTGAGTGGAATCGCCCAGAAAAACTTCATGAACATTTTGGAAAAAGTGGTGCAGAAAGGTAAAAGAAATGTAACAATCATGGTTTGTATCCAATGTATCCAATGATCACCATGTCCATGTTGATCAGTGTGCAAGACTTTTTTGCAGGGAGGGGCATGAAAACAAAACACTGGGCTAGTTCATTTTCCTCTGTCCCATTCTGGAAAGGGACTCTCAGGCAGGGCCGGCTCCAGGCACCAGCATTCCAAGCAGGTGCTTGGGGCGGCCATCTGCAAGGGGCGGCAGTCCGTGTGTTTTTGCCGCCCCAAGCAGCACACCGAATTGCCGCCGCGGACGGCGGGGGCAGTCCGTGTGCCGTTAGGGCAGCACGTGCATTTCCACGGCGGCGGCAATTCCACAACAGCTTCTATGTTCAGCTGCCCGCGGCGGCAATTCGGCGGCTTCTATCTTTCACCTGAAGACCGAAGCTGCTGCCAACTTGCCGCCGCCGCGGAAACGCGCGTGCCGCCCTAACGGCACACGGACTGCCCCCGCCGTCTGCGGCGGCAATTCGGCGCGCTGCTTGGGGCGGCTAAAACAGTAGAGCCGGCCCTGCTCTCATGGCAGGAAGGGGGTTTGAATGGAGATCTTAGTGGATCCCCCTTGTGGAGATTCTTCCTCCTCTAACTCCTGGGGGGATTCTGCGCCAAAAAATTAAAAATTCTGCAAAATTCTGCAAATTTTATTTGTCAAAATAATGCAATATAATCACACCAGTTTCAATTGTTTTGAAAAGTTATTTAAACTACAATACAGAAAAAAGTCACAATAACTATTCATTTCCTAAACACATGAAAGTTAAGTTATAAAATACTTGGTGACTAATACTCTGCATTCCAGTTATAATCCTGGATTTTCATTTAAATTACATTACAAAACAACAAATGGGGGGGGGGGGGGAGGTAGAATGTCATTTTAAATTACTCAGACTTTCACACATGAAAATCATACAGTTTTGCTAATCAATGTCCTGGACCTAGCTGGGTACTTTGGGAAGTGCTTGGTTCTGATTGGCCTGACATTTTATTGACTGGCTTGGTAAATGTTTTATTTGCCCTCAAAAGTCTTGTTGTTGTTTTTTTTTTAAGTGGGTAAGTAAAAATCTAACCCCATCGTGCCACTTTGGCACAGGAAAAAAGTGAGACAGTGCATAGGTCTTCCTAGCTGATTCTCTTACTGTCCTTTATAAGGCTTTACATCACTCTGGCAATGTACGGGCTTTAAAACTTTTACAGGTATTTATGCTCCTGGGGAATTGACTAAGAATGGGAACAGTTACTAACAATAGAATAATTAACAATATTACTATGCAGACAGGTTGCTACATTTCTGCCTCAGAGAATGAGATCAATTAACCATCAACAAAATGTGCTTTTTTTTTTTTTTTTTAAGAAAAGCTATTTTCTTTAACTTAAAAACAAACAATTTTCAGTAACATGATGCTAATATTTAATTAAGTGGTGTTTTTTTTTTTTCAATTCTCAAGAAGTTACATTTTACTAGGCAGGCAGGTGGCTATACTTCTGCCTTGGTGACAGAGTCTTCCTCCTGCATAACAAAAAGACCTACCCTCCTCCATGCCCCTTGAGCCACAGTATCAAGAGAGAGGGACAGAGTCTCTCACACTTGTTGGCCAGCCCCGCCCCCTGACGGTGATCAATGTCTCCCCCACAGGCACGCACACCCAACCCCCCTCCTCCTGCAGTGATTTGCGTCTGAAGCTGCTCCAGGTATGCTGGAACAGATGCGCTGCCTGGACTGCCGGGGAACAGACGTGTGTCTCCCCTCTCCCCCAGATTTCTTTTGCATTTTTCTGCATAGGGGGCACAGAAATATGCAGGCCATATGAATTCTCTGCCCCCACATGGGCGCAGATTTCTGTCAGGAGTATCCTCTCCATCATCCAATTGGGAGGAAGGTCAGGGTCCCACACACCCCTATCTGCAGAATAGGCTGTTTAGTCCTGCCTCAAAAGCTGGCAGACTGGAGAGGAACTACAGGAGGCCAAGGCTGGCTGCATAAAGGCTCTGTGCTTCCTTCCTAATGCTAGGCCCTAGTCACTTCCAAGGCTTCCTAGCAGCTGCACCACCAAGGGCTCCCACTGGCCATGGCTGCCCACCAAGGGAAAGGAGTGCTTCAGGGCCGACATTACTTTTTTCTGGAAATCTCTCTGTGGGGTCACAGTGTATTTAGTGTGTGTGTTTTGGGAGTTCCCCCTTCTCTGGTCAACCCAATCTCCACACCCTCTCCTTGGGTGGACCCTCAACCTTCAGAGCACCCTTGCATGAGTAGGGGGGAGCAAGAAGAGCTATAGAGGTGGCTGAGCCCCTGTTTCCACATGAACTGGTTGGAAGCATGGCAAGAGCTGTGTGTGGAAGGTCTCCTCCAAGCACTGATCTAAGGGGGACAAGTTGGCCAGTGTTCCTAGAGTGGTTGTTAGAAGCACTGTAGAAAGGCCAAACATCTTTCCTCAGCAAAGTTCCCTCTAGCTGCGCGGCCAAGTAGCAGGCTATCAAGGGTCGCGCAGGTGGGGAGAAGCGCCTCTCCGCCGGTCCCAGCCTTGGAGTTGCCGCAGCCGGGGGAAGAGGTGCCTCTCTCCCAGTCCCAGCCTCAGAGCTGCCACAGCTGGTGGAAAGGGCTGGGGGGAGTCCTCTCTCATCTGCCACAGCCCCAGGGAAGCCTGCACCCCAAACCCAAAATCCCCAGCTGCAGCCCACCCCCCCACACACACACTCCAATCCTCTGCCCTAGCCCTGAGCCCTTCCCACACCCCACCCCCTCATTCACAGCCCCACCCCAGAGCCTGCACTCCCCCAGCTGGTGCCCTTATCCGCCCCCACACCCCAACCCCCTGCCCCAGCCCTGAGCCCCCTCCCACATTCTGAACCCCTCGGCTCCACCCCAGCTCCACATGACCTCCATATGTAAAAAATTAGAGGGATCATTGTTCCTCAGGTCAATCTCTTGTACAGTTATTAGGGGACATCTCTGACAAATGTTTCCTATCTGATAACCTGTCGTGTGTAGACATAGCAGTCCTCCTCTACCCCCTCCTTCCCCCCAGGGTTCCAGATTTGATACCTTTTGGCCTAAGATCATAGAGAGTAATTCTTACAAAGCCTCCAGAAGAAAGTAGATACTGAGAATGTATTTAAACATTATAGTCCCTTTTTAAAATATTTTTTTCTTCTTCTCTCTGCCTCCAAAGTCCTTGAAGATCAGCAGAACATCAGGCTAATAAGGGAATTGCTGCAGACTCTCTACACGTCACTGTGCACCCTGGTGCAAAGGGTTGGCAAGTCTGTTCTGGTTGGAAACATCAACATGTGGGTACACAGAATGGAGACTATTCTTCACTGGCAACAGCAACTGAACAGCATCCAAATCACAAGAGTAAGCAAGAATCCAGGCCCTCACTTAGAGGCAAATGATACATTGGCTCTTTCCTGCAACCTTATCATGCAGCTGCAGCTCCTGCCTGTGTAAATGGATCATAATGAGCATTCCTAGACTTCACACAGAGCCTGCTGGTGGAGAGAATTTGGATTAAGATTTGAATTCAATTGGATTAGACAGGGGGAGGCTTTTTTAATTATTACTTTTATTCCAACTTTCAAGTGGAAAATTAAACCAAGATGCAAAATGTTTTTCGGAGTTACATGCCTAACATTGCATGTTTCTCCGAAAACAGCTTCATTTAGAAAAGCTGACCGCATGAGGAAGCCTGGCATCTTCAAGTGCTCCTCAAGGCCCCAGTCCTGAATTACGTGTGTACTCAAATCACCCACTGACTCCACAGTCAGGCCTGCTGTTAGTAGTAACCAAAACCAATTAGGCCTCTAAATGGTCATCAAATGCTGTGTGAGTGGAGTTTGGTCTCACTTCAGTTCCTTTTGGATAGATGCTCATGTTTCAAAAATCTCCACTACACTGGCCGTCTCAACAGAGTCAGGGCTAAGGCAGAATGATGAGACTCTAATAGCACTTGTACTGGTATTGTCTTGTCTGTGACTCAGTACTGGACTTTAGTTTCCAATGTTGCCAATATATCTGTCCCCTTTCCTAAGAGTCCCACTCTCACATTGAAGTTAATTGCAAAATTCCCATTGACCTTAGTGACATGGGCCTAAATTAATTGAAAAGCAAATTTTTCCCCACTAGGCTGCTAAAGAGGCATCATGCTTGGCTGCTGCTAATAGGCAAGAAAGGTGCTTGTGCTTGCCTAAGTAATTTCAAAATGTGTGCAGGGTAAGCACTATCTAGGGAACCCTGAAGGAGCGTCGCTGCAGTGCAAGGACCTTGGGGTGAGGAGAGGGAATTTAAGGGACAATGGGGAAAGGAGGCTTCTCTGGACTCTGTGAGAAAGCCTTAAGTAAAATCCACAGTCCCAATCCTGCAATTATCTCTATGACGCCAGGCACACACTGACTTCCATAGGTGCTGACTCCATGGGTGCTCCAGGGCTTGGGCACACACACACACAAAAATTAGTGGGTGCTTAGCACCCACTGGTAACCAGCTCCCCCTTTCCCCCTCCCAGCACCTTCTGCCCACTGGGGGCCCTTCCAATCAACTGCTCCCCCTCCCTCCCAGCACCTACAGCCTGCCGTGATCAGCTGTTCCATGGGGTGCAGGAGGCACTGAGGGGGAGGGAGAGGAGCGGGGATGGGGCATGCTCAGGGGAGGGAGCGGGGATGGGCAGGAAGAGGCGGGGCAGGGTGGAACAGGAGTGGGAAGGGGCGGGGGAGGGGGCTTGGGATAAGGGGTCCAGGGTGGGGGGGTTGAGCACCCCCCAGGGCTCAGAGGAAGCTGGCGCCTGTGCATGGGGCTCCTTGAGGGTGCAGGTTTCTGCTTGCACAGAGCTCACTGCAAGATCAGGATCCAGCTGCTTGACTCAATAGTTAAAACTATTTTATCTCAGCACGGGGCCAGTATACCATCAGGTTAGAAAATCCTGAAGATCAGTTCAAAAATCTATCAATCCCAGCCAAGGTTCTGTCACAGCACCACTTGTGAACTGAAGTGTGTGTGTGCGCGCATGAATGTATTACATACATTTATTTACTTTTTGGCCTAAACGTGGTTGGCTGGCCTTTCTTTTCAAAAATTGTTTAATGTCTCAAGCTATAGAGCTTGCAAAAAATGTAATTTTCACACCGCTGAAGATGATTTCTTGTCAAGCTTGAACAAAAGCAGCTGTGTTTAAAGGGGGGGGGGGGGGAGAGCAGTATTACAGGCAGTTGGCCACTTACTGCAAGTAGACCAAGTGCTTTTGGTATTTCAGAAGGAGAAAAAAATGTCTTAACAGCTAAGGAGTCTAAAGCTTGAGAAATATATACTGAGCATGTGTAGTACTTACTAGCTTAAAAAATATCCTGTCAAGAAAATGAAAGTTAACATAGGACTCCTCTGATTTAGGGTGTGTTCTTTAAAAAAAAAAAAATCATGTGTGAAATGTAGCAGATAAGTCTTTGGCCCTGATTCAGCAAAACTCTGAAGAATGTGCTTTAGTCACATGGACTTCATTAGTAAGCTGCGCAGGTGTCTTATTGAGTTCAAGGCATTTGAGCCTAGTCCTGCACATTTTACTCATGTAAAACCCCCGTTGATTTATATAGGTATTTCAGCTGTAAAAAGTGCAACTTTATTAGTGAATGGAATTTGAGGGCACTAGTAAATTATATACAAGACTTCTGTGTTATCCACAGCAAACTTGACCTAAATTCTGCAGCTTGGGATAGAGATCTCTCACATCCCAATGGAGCAGACAGGACTGTTGCACCAACTCTAGGTCAATAAAAACCTTGCTGTTTTTTTAAATTTAATTGAAATACACAAATGAAACAATCTTTACAGTATGCTCTGCCTTATTTAATTCCATATGGAATTTAGTTATGCAATGTACTTATATTTCTAATTTGTAGTGTGCTTCAGAGTTTTGTATTGAGGATGCCAAACTGCTTTGTAAAAGTTGTCGAGGGAAGTTGAGTAAGAAACCGTTTAGGTTGGGGGAGGAGGGGTATGTGGGAAGCTGCTTGGGATCCTGGGATAAGAATATTGGCTAGATGTCTCTATTACAATGACCAGCAGCAAAATAGTTAACAGTAGTTCTCCTAAATTATCACCCTTAGAGTTTAGAGTCAACACCCCACTGAGATGAGTGGGATTGTTCATTCCTTTTGGAGCTATTGTTTCAAGCTACTGGCAGATGCAATTGTGTCTGTTTATGGTGTTCTTGGCAACCAGAAGGACTAGAAAATTAATTATTAATGAAAGATTAGCAGAGTTTTGTCGCAATGGATGGGCTGTGCAGCATATGCTGTTGCTGTGGAGTCGCAGAGTACCCCGGGCCCTGTTACAGATTAATAACTATGGCTTACTGAAGGGTTAAGAAATTGGAACTTTTGTGTCTAAATAAATATTTATATTATGCCTTTGAATGGCCAGACACCATCCAAACACTGGAGACGGGGTCATATTTTAAAAATAGTCCCACAAAATTTTACTTAGCTGATCAGCTATTTGTATTTTGTTTTAAACAGTTAACTGCCCTGCCAGTTGCATGTAGGGTGATGTGACTGCAACTTAAAATAGAGGCATCTCGGTGCAGGGCAACTAAAGACTTGGCACATTTATTTGACTCTCTTAACATTGTTTCACTGTTGGAGCCCAAGCCTGCAAACCTTTACTCACGTGAGTACGGAGTGGGCACTAGTGTAGCGTTGGAGCCCATTTCCTGGTTCTTAGGTCTTGATGGCACTGGGGATTTTCCCTGAATTCAACAGTCTGTATCCTGTTACCAGTGTAACTGCACAGGTGCAAATCTCTAGTGTGACAGACAGAGCCACTGTATGGAGCCCAGCGGTAAGGGCCACTGGTAGAGATAGTGACTTTCCTTGTCTAGATCAGGGATTTGCATTGGTGTAGCTAAACTGGTTACTAGGCAATGATGACTGTAATTGAGGCAAATCCACAATGTAGACACAGTCCTAGAAGTATCCCCTGTAGGAAACAATTTAGAAAACAACAACTCTTAAATATTTCCTGGGTAACGGGTAGCATTGCCAGCAATGTTATAGGAAACAATTCTAGGGAAATCTTGATTGGTACCATTACTAGTGAACATCTCTACTTGGTTAATATAGGATCATGTGACCCTGCAAAGTAAAACACGGTTGTCTCAGTAGAACATGAAATTTCCAAGGGACTTAAACTGTATAGACTGGAGGTTTAACCTGTTAGGGAAAAGTATTGCCCCTCCAGTTATCTGAAGTGACCTACAGACAGTAATGCCCTGGTCCACTATAGTGGAACTTTGGCACCATAAACCTCCTCTCCAGTGGTGAGGGGAGTAAACCGTTCAGTTAACGTTTCACAGCACAACACAATTGTTGCTCTGCCACAGTAAACGGTGGATACAGGTACTTTTCTCACTGGAAGTAATGGCTCAACAACACCACAGCCCATCATAGGATCTCCTAGGGAAACTGATCTGTCCCCTGGATGGGAAATTATCCAGTGTCACTGCATCTTGTGTATATAAAACATTTAGCAAGTAGTACATTGCTCCCATTTAGAATTGCCTGCTTTTCACTAACTGAGCTCTTACACTCTTTTTCCAGCCTGCCTTTAAAGGAATGACCTTTACAGACCTGCCGTTGTGTTTACAATTAAACATCATGCAGCGGCTAACTGATGGAAGAGACCTTGTCAGCCTTGGGCAAGTGGCCCCTGAACTGCAAGTGCTCAGTGAGGACCGGCTGCTGTGGAAAAAGCTCTGCCAATACCATTTCACAGACCGACAGGTAATGGGATGAAAGTTAAACCTCAATCAATCTCCTATTGTCACCCATTTGTGATTGAACGCGTATAGACAGATCTTCCTCGTTTGACTGCTTCTTTGTTCTGAGGGCATGCTGCGAGTTTCTAATATGGGCTGACAAGACAATGGCGATAAAGTTTGTCCCTGAGGGGAAGTTTTGATAGTGTTGTAAATGCCACAATACTGGTGCCTGAAATAGAAGGCTGCAATATCAATAACATGCACACACACCTCCTCCAATCTAGGCTGCTAACCAATCCACATGGCCTCAGATGGTAACATTGCTACTTGTACCATAGGTTTAGTGAGTTCTGTGTCTGTGTAGTTCCCAACAGTAACTGCCCACATCAAAAACCCCATCATCACAACTGGCAGCGTTGCTGACAATCTCCATGGAGTGGACAAGGATTGATTGGACCATGAACTATCCTCTCTTGCCCTTTAGTTGGAAGATCCCCCCCCTCCCCAAATCTCAGTTGTTCACCATTGGTGGCAAGCTAACTCTGTTGCTATATTGTATCTGTTTTGAGGGTAAAGGTTTTCAGTCTCTAGGGCTGCCAGTCTGGCACCATTCATAAGCACTAAATATACACACACAAATTGGGGCACCAGATCTTCAGCTGGTGTGAATTAGCATTGTTCCAGTGACTTCAATAAACCTACACAGATTTACATCTGCTGAAGATCTGGCCCTGGATTCTGGGAAGGTGGTTTTTTTCCTATATTGACTATATGTCACATGGTGTGACAAATAGATCCAAATCTGATCTCCACCGCTAATGAACATGTCCTAAAAGTGAATGTCTCACAAGCAAATATTGCAACTCCAGGTTTAAAGATATATCTGTGCAGAAAAGAAACATAGTTTCATTCCTGACACCACTAGATGGGATAAAGTTTGTTATCCTGATAGTCATTTTTAGAGTTTCTGAATCATGGTGATGTGTGGTAGCATGAAGCCCTTGGAGCCATTGTATAGCAATGTGCAACAGGAAGGAATCTGTGTAAAAGATAAGATGGGTCTCTAGTATTGATACTGTGTAGTGTATTTAGAATAAGGAGACTGTTAATGTGGAGAGGCTCAGAACAGATTATCTTGCCACTACAGATGAGATCATGTGGAGATCAGCAAAAGTTACATGCTGGCTACTATGTGCAGCAGGAGGAAGGTCTTGAAGTGATATTTCCAACAAAACTAAGCCCTCGTGTACAATCAGTCCACTCTAACTCTGATTTTTAGATTCGTAAACGGATAATCTTATCTGAGAAGGGATTGCTGGATTGGAAGAAGATGTACTTTAAACTTATAAGGTGTTACCCGAGGAAAGAGCAGTATGGAGACACACTGCAGCTCTGCAGACATTGCCACATCCTCTCCTGGAAGGTATGGCTATTTTGCTGGTATTTGACTGAGGGCCTGATTTCTCAGAAGTGCTGAGTGCCCACAACTCTCATTCAAGTTAACAAGAGTTGCAAGTGCTGACCTCCTCCAAAAACCAGGCCAACACCACTTAAAGCTTGCTTGCTCTCTATCTTAGGAAGTTCCTTCACGTTTTCTTGTTACTCCCTGGGGCCTTATCTTTTCCCCACAGATTTTTTTAAACCTATTACCATTTTTGTTGCTCTTGTCTGGACTCTCTCCAATTTGTCCACATCTTTCCTAGTGTGTGGCACTCAGAATTGGACACAGTACTCCAGCTGAGGCCTCACCAGTGCCGAGTGGAACAACTACCTCCTCTATCTTAGATACAGCACTCCTGTTAATACACCCCAGAATATTAGCCATTTTTGTATCTACATCACATGGATCACAAATTGAATATGAGCCATCAACTATGACCCCCATCAGAGGCAATGCATAGTGGGGGAATGTGGGGTCAAGGGACATGGGCTCGCTCAGCTCCTGTCTCCGTCAGCCAGGCCCAGGCAGGGAGTGACCCACCACTGCCTCCCCAGTCAGGCTCTCTCAGGCAGCTGCTGCACTGCACGGAGCAGTGACCCGGAGCAGCCAGCTTGAACCGCATAAGAAGTGTCTCCCTCCCACTCCCCGCCTGGACCCGGCTGCCAAGGAGAGCGGCCAAACGTGCCGGGGGGGGAGGGTGGTGCAGTGGGAGAAAGACAGAGCGCCCTCCCGCCCCAGGGGGAGTGGAGAGCGTGGAGGCCCTGGGCTGGGCGCAGGGGGCGGGGTCGCTGGGCAAAGGAGATAGGTGGGGCGATCACGTGTCCTCCCCTTTAGATTATGCCCCCGCCCTGCCAGTATGGGGAGGCACAAGTCATCTGTGAGCCTCCAGATCCTTTTCAGCAGTGCTACTGCCTAGCCAGTATTTCTCCATTTTGTATTTGTGCATTTGATTTTTTTTTTCTTAACTGTCGTACTCTGCACTTGTAATTCTTGAATTTCATCTTGTTGATTTCAGACCAATTCTCAAGTTTATCACAATCATTTTCAAATCTGTCCTTCAAAGTGCTTGTAATGCCTCCCAGCATGGTATCATCCCCAAATTTTATAAGCATACTCTCCATTCCATTATCCAAGTCATTACTGAAAATATTGAATAGTACCTGACCCAGAACAGACCCCTGTGGGACCCCACTAGATACATCCTTCCAGTTTGACAGTGAACCATTGAGAACTACTCTTTGAGTACAGTTTTGCATCCAGTTGTGCATCCCCCTTATTGTATTCTCAGCTATCCACTCTAATCTATCAGTTTGCAAACTGGATGTGCAGCATGTGGCACACAGAGCACTGTAAACCAGTTAAAGCTGTGACACTAGTTCTGTAGCCTCTCTAACCGGATTATTTTTTTTCAGGGTACTGATCATCCTTGCACAGCCAACAACCCAGAGAGCTGCTCCACTTCTCTTTCACCCCAAGACTTTATCAACTTGTTCAGATTCTGAACCCTGGTTCTTCACAGCATATCCTATTCTTGCAAGACACTTTATAGCGCTCAGCTTGGACACTGAACTTGTAAATAGTGTAAATGTTGATGTTTGTTTGAAACTCCTGAGTCAAGCAAACAAGAGGATCTTAGAGACGAAAGGTGAAATTGCTCGCTGACATGGACTTCTAACAAGACTGGTGTGTATAGGCAATATTGTAAAAAGTCACCTTTTTATTATCAGAGTACAAGATACAGGGCAGAAATTTCTTTCTGTTTAGAAGTTAAAACTGAATTTGCCCCATGGCCCTTTGAAAACTTTCTATATTGTTTTCAGTTTCTAATAAATGAAAAGAAAGCAGTTTGAGACTAGGACTGTTTAACTGCTCCTCCATCTGGTTTTATTTACAATAGATATTTATAAATATGACATTTTAAAAATGATATTTATGGGGAAAAAATTCCCTGCAATGAGTTTTAATAATACTTGTATGTAAAAAAAATTGGATGCATTCAGAAATATGCATAACATCTAGGATTTGATCCTAGTTAAAAATGAAAATAACACACCACGCCATTTTCTACCTCGAATAAATAGAGTACCTTTGAAACAACAATCCATTATGCAATGTGAACTATTATACTTTGTACAATGATTTAAAGGGAAATGATGTTTATGACCGTAAGCAAACTTCTTCTTATGTTAATGCTTACTTTTTTAATTCGTTTTCTTGCTGTACTCAGTGCTTGAATGCCCAGAAGATGAGCGCCTTAGAATACCTACGATTTTACTCCATCCTCCTTTTAATTTTGTTGTCTTTATAAAAGATTAAGCAAAAAAACAAACCAAGGGTGAGGATTTGTATTTAAGGAGGGTGCGTGATGGATGATTGATAAGGGGCCAGATCTAACCTCTCATTAGTGTAAATTCATAGCTCCACTGATTTCAGTGGAATTAGTCTGGATTTACACCTGTCTGAGATCAGCATCTGGTTCACTGGGTCTGACTCCCCCCACCCCGTGTAACTCCACTGAAATAAAGTCAAAACTGGTGTAACTGAGAGATGACTCAGCCCCATAGGACCAGGTTCCTGATAGGTCTAAATAGGTAAAGCTCCACTAGGGCCAGTGGAACTGTGCCAGTTTACATTCACTGAGGATCTGGCTCATAGCATGTAAGATAAATACTATTTGTTTGTAACTGCTGTTAGAAACAGGAAGAGCAGCGAGGAAAGCCAGCCATAGAGTCCTAGTGTAATACGGGTACAGTCAATCCTTGGGGTAGATAGGATTTTTAATCACCTGACATCCCATATCATTGCTATGTATCATAGAAATGGAAAATAATTTATCTAATCCATCTCCCTGCCAGTGCCAGATTAACAGAGATACAGTGAGAATTAGTGCTTACAAATCTTGGTCCCACTGAAATTAATGGCCAAACTTCTAATCTCCTTTATTATGTATAACTCATGAATTTGACAAACTTGATCTGGCAGATTCCAGTCTATGTATAGAAGTTTGGAAAGCCTACACAGGAAAAATCCTTGCCATTGTCCTATAGCAGCGTTCACATACAGCACTTTCCCAACACTGTACGCAGAGCGCATAAGCAAGGTGCCTAAGAAAGACAAACATTAATAGGTTGTATGGTATGGACAAAAGAGTTGTGAGGATGAGGAATACTCAGGATAAATCAGGAAGAACTACTTGAGTTTAATTAATTAAATAGTCTGTTCCTTTTTTTACAGGTTTTATAATTGATTTCTAACACTTTTCTGCAGCTGTTTATATATATTTTTGCAACAGTATTTGCATTTTTACAAACTAAATCACTTTGCATACTCTTTGAGTAGTTGTGTGTGGGGGGGGGAGGGAAATCCGTGTTTAGATTGAATAGTGGGGATGGGGACTGCAGCCCTGGTGAGGGGAGACCCAGGAGAATGCTTTAACAGTAACTGCCATTTGTTGCATTCCAAAGGCAGAAGGTTTGATTCTTCCAGAAATCTCTTTCAGAGACAGGGCAAGAGACACTCCCATCAGAAATCATTTCGCATTATGCAGAGAAGGGAATAAAATAGTTTGAAGACGGAGACCTTGCCCTCTCTCCATCTGCTCTCAACTCAAAGACGGGTCAAAAGAGTAAATTTGATCTGGGGGGGGGGGAAGAGGGCGTATGTTCATGTGAGTGGAAAGTGATTCAGAGGTAGTTAACCTGGAGAAATGAAACTCTTGTTGTGGGTGTTAGTGTCATTGAGTAAGGGAGGCCAGCTTCTATTCTCATTCATACCCATGCAACCCTTGTTGATGTCAGTGAGGTTGTGTGGGTATAAATGAGACTAGAATTTGACTTGGTGAAAGAGGAGTGTTAAGGGAAGTGACTGAAGTAGTGATGTTGTGTGTGAAGACCCATGTTAATCCTTTCTCTACAGTTAAAAGTACCCTTATAACCTTTATGCCCTCTGCTTGGAGGTCTGATTTTTTTTCCCCCCCCTTCCCTATCTATCTGCCCCATCTACTCCCAGTGAACCAACCTAAATAGAAGTTGTGATTTGCAATGTCAAATTTGACATACCAGCAATTGGTGTTTCAACCTGTAAAATACTTATTTTAGGTTGTATTTATTGGAGCAAGTTCCTCCTCGGTGAAACTGACATCAAGTGAATTTAACTCCAGGACCGAATCTGGAGTTAAATTCCATATATAATAGATATAGTCTGAGCACAGGGTTCTGAGTCAGGAACTTATGAATTCTAGTCATGGTTGTGCAACTATTTCCTTCTGTGGTTTTGGGCAAAACACTCTCTCTGCCTCCATTTCCAGTCTGTAAAATGGGGATAATAACTACTTATTGCAGTGCCCCACTGTAAGGATCAATTAGCTAATGTTTGGTAAAGCAGTTGAAGTTTAAAGTGCAGGTTCTGCTTTGAAAGCACTACATGGGCCTTAAGTGAAACATTTGTCTACACGGTGACATTTTCAGATTGTGTTGTTTCGAGAAAAATTATTCTTTCATGGTTACTTGAGGCAGAGACCCATAGCATGAAACCAAACGTACTGCATGCTATTAAGGAGTATAACTTATTAAATGAGTCTGCTAGAGAAAGAAATAGAACTTGCCTCATATTGTTATTTTATTGCTGCATTCGTTACTGATATCGATCTCCTCATGAGTCTTTCCTATTCCCAAAATGGTTTATTACTGTCAAATATTGTTATGAGTCAAACGATTCCTTTTTAACAACCACTGTTTGTGCCCAGATACCTTAGCCTGACCACTTACAAAGGCATCGGTTTTATTTAAGTAGATGATTTGCATCTGTGTGACTAGGGCTGACAGGAGAATGAAAACTGAGTGGTAACAGTGTGTTTGAGGCAGGAAGGTGCAAAGCTACTCTGGCATAAAAGGGACCTCTTTATTTTCAAGGTAATTCTGGCAAAGTTATTGTAAGTTGAAAACAGGCTTTCTGTGTTTGAACATGACATCAGTGATGATGATCTTTCCAAACAGCCTTTCACCTGGGTTGCCGTTAGGATTGCATTAGTTTCAATACTATGAAACAAGGTCTGTGCTCTGCCTTTACCATCATAAATGCGGAGTGATTCCATTGAAGCCAATGGAGTTGCTCCACATTTACTGGTGCAACAGAGCTGAATATGGCTCAATACAGATATTTTAAAACCACTCCATACAGTGGAGGGGGCATGGGAAGGAAGAGAGGAGAATTTTGCATTTCAGTTTCCCGGGGGAGGTGAGTATTTGAGTTTTATTTGACTGTGACAGTCACTTCAAGACGCTGAACTTCAGTTGTACATAAGCTGAGCAGTTTATACTAATGATGGTTTGGTATTTTAATGTTTGATTATAAAATGTGTGCACCTCATCTTATATTATTTCTTTTTCTCTTAATTGTATTACTTCTGTTTTGTAAAATCATTAGGAAACCTTGTACTGCTCTACAGACATGGTTCATATGTAAACGTTTAATTGCACCATACCACGTTCTGTAAATGGGAAGATTGCTATCCCCCTGTTTTGAACCCTTGTAGTGACTAATGTTTGTGTTCCCATTTCTGTTTGGCTGCACAACCAACTCCTAGAACATACACCGGTAGTAAACTAGCTTTTTCTGCCCAGCCAATTCTTTGGCCCTGAGTAGCTACAACTGAAATAGACCAGGAACATTTCAAATACTGTAGAGTACCTAATAAATATTGGATGATGTCTCATGCTTAAACCTTCTGTTCACTACAATAAACCATCATGTACTTTTGGGGGGCTCTTAGTAACCTGTTGCACAGCTTCTTCTCACAGATCAGCACCTTGCCAAAAAATAGCTTTAAATTAAAACGCTAGTCTTGCTTGCTGGCTTGTTGGCAAAAACACACCCTCCCTGTGGATATGATGGGTAATCAGTTTAAAAGTTTTCCTACAGCATTTGGAGTTCTGCTTGTCGTCTAGCACAGTAATGTGTACTGACAAGCTAGGTTTTTATAAATGCTTTCCTTCTACGTGTAATGGCTCTCGTAAAGGTCCCTTCTTCTGAGCTGACTAGCCCTCTGCTGCCTCTGAGGTTGAGAAGTTCCTAAGTGGAGACTAATCTACAGTGTACTCAGCACCTCTTTAGTACTCCCCACTCCCATTGACTTCATTGGTAGTGGAAGATACTCTGGATCATTCAGCTCTCTGCAGGGTCCGGCCCCAAGGACAGTAAATCTTTCCTCTTCTTGACAATCTCCACTATATTAATAGCTTGAATACCTAATTAACACCCCTGTTCTGAACACACAGCCCTTTCGCCCGGGTGACCCCGCTCCTGTAACTGAGGATAGTCTGGCCCTTTTTGGCTATCACTTGCTGCATATAGTGCCAACAGGGCAGCTCCAGAGTTAACATTTTAATTAGAAATTGCAAATGTACTAAGGTTTTAGGGGCTAATCTACAGTAATAATGAATACCTGCTTATATGTGAAAAGGAAGCTTGTTTTTCCTTTTTAAATAAAGCTGTAACTAGATAAGGTATGAAGTGAAAAGCATACCTTGTGTATTAAGACTCCTATTTAATATTATTGTGTGATTAAAATCCTTCCTATAAATTATTTGCACACTTTTTTTTTTCTTTGCATGTTCAACTCTGATTTTTACAGCGGTTTGGTACAAACAGTGATGTATTTTTGTAAAATGTCTTTGACACTGAATTGCAATAAATGTTCAAACAATGTGAACCTTGGTATTTAGTTGTTTGTTGCTTTCAAGTGAGTAGGCTTCTCACAAATGTAAATTGAAAGACTCACCTGCAAGTCTATCCAGAGCTTAAATACCATGGCAACAGATGCGGTGGTAATACCCAGAATGGATAAATCCACTGTTTTTTGTAAATCAAAAGAAGGTTAATGCGATTGTCTTCAGTAAGGGCCAACAAAAGGTCAATGGTTAAATGGGACTTAAGTGATGAATAGGCCTTGCAAAGGTGCATATTTCACTCTAAATAAGTTATGATTCACATGTATCCAGCTGCTTCCAAGCTATGTAGTTTCCACATTGGTACTCCAAATTGGGGGATTACATAAACAATATATCTTCTGGCCCTGGGAATCTGAAGACTTTTAATCAGGCAAAACTCCAATTGAAATCAAAAGGACTTTAGCCCAAGTTGGGACTGCATGGTCAGAAAAAAGGTGTTTGATCAGATGATGGGGAATATACATAAGGAATACCTTAGCCTGACATGTTAACTCTTCAGGAAGACAAATAACTGAATGACAAATGGGATCAGCCTCATGGTCATTAAGACAGGAAGATTATATAGAAGAGGATGCCTGGCTAGGTTTCATAAAATATACTAGGAAATGGGAGAAAATACTGGGTTTTGTGCACAAAAAGACTTAAGACCTAGTTTACAAGTTTCAGAGCAAGTGTATCAGAGGTTTCTGAAACCCATCTCCAGAAACTCTACAATTACCTTTGGGCGGGCTGGGAAAACTTACTCTGAGACTTCTGCACTAAGTTAGTAGGGGCTAAAACCCCATAGGTAGCAGTCTTCAAGGTGCCAGATTTCTTCTAAATGGGGGGCAGGGAAAAACATGCTTAGTGCCCTGATTCAGCAAATCTCTGGCTCAAGTTCCATTAAAGTCAATGGAATTAAGTATGTAAGTGTTTTGCTTAACTGGTGCCTAGGACTTGGACTTGGATCCACAAAGGGACGTAGGTGTTTGTTTCAAAGCCTGATTTTAGGCACCCAGAAAATCACTGGAACAACAATGGAATCCACAAAACCTGGGTTAGGTGCCCAGGCGCCCTATGCAATGACTGGGATGAGATAGGTGCCTGAGAATGGGATCCATGAAAGCCAGTATACTAGGCAGTTTGTCACAACCAGGATGTGGGCAGTCCTATTTAGTGGTCAGAACAGGAGTCAAGCCGAATCAGGTACTGAGAGTCAGAGTCTAAGATAAGACAAAGGGCAAACCGAGAGTCAGGCAGGGTCACAAGGCAGACTCTAGGGTCTCTCATGAGCAGGGTCTGGAGCAGAGGCAGGCAGTCTGTTGTTGCTCAGACAGCTCCCCATCCTGGCTTCCTGGCTTAAATACTGGTGTCAGCCAATCAGGGGCTGTGAAGAGTGGCCACTCAGGTCCTGCTGGGCAGCATTTCCTGCTGAGCCAAGCTTCACAGGCAGGGCCGGTACAAGGATGTTTCGCACCCTAGGTGAAACTTCCACCTTGCGCCCTCCCGCCTCCCCAAGCCCTGCAGCAGCTCTCCGCCCTGAGGCGCCCCCCCGCAGCAGCTCCCCCCCCCTCCGCCCTGAGGCACTCCCCCGTGGCAGCTCCCCACCCTACCCTCCTCCCTGAGGCACACCCCCCCGTGGTAACTCCCCCCCGCCTGGGGAGACGTGCGGCAGCTCCCCGCCCAGCTCCGCCTCCTCCCCAAGCACACCATCGCTGCTCCACTTCTCCCGCCTCCCAGGCTTGTTGCGCCAATCAGCTGTTTGGCGCCGCAAGCCTGGGAGGGAGAGAAGCAGAGCGGGGTGGCGTGCTCAGGGGAGGAGGCGGAGCAGAGGTGAGCTGGGACAGGGAGTTCCCATGCGTGCTGCCCCCCCTTACTTGCTGCAGGCGGCCCTCCCCATGTCCCCCTGCCCCAGCTCCCTCCGCCTAAATGCTGACGACGACTGGGGCGGCCGAAGATCTGGCCGCTGCGGTCGCCGCCGAAGAAAATGCCGCCCCCTCAAATGCTAGTGCCCTAGGCAACCGCCTAGGTCGCCTAATAGGTTGCACCAGCCCTGTTCACAGGGTCCTCCTGCAGGAACCCAGCTGAAGCCTCCTGTGGTGATGTGGAGGTGCCAATGGCCCATAGTCCCAGGTTCTAGTCTTGCAGGTTCTTACATCATCTCCCCACTTCACCCCCTTTGAGGTGGTATCAGGCTTGGCTGGGTGAATTTTGTGGAGTTCATCCAACAGGTTAAGGGTGTGGACATAGGCAAGCTCCCAAGTTCATTCTTCAGGGCCATAGCCTCCACAGTCCACCAGATAGTACAGACAGATGCATTGCCATCAGGAGTTGAGGATGGCATGCACTTTGTATTCCTCATAACCCTGGATTTCTACTGGTGGAGAAGGCAATATAGTTAAGTGTAGGGCTTCAGAAGGGATATTTGAAAAACTAGGTGTATTTTGAGAGAAAGGCGAAGCTGGAGCTTGAAGGTAACTGGGTTAATTTGCTGGCATATCAGGACAGATTCCAGAAACTGGTGGTCCAGTTTGTGGGAGGGTCACCTCGTCTGGAGGTGTTTGGCAGCAAGCCACACCTTTTGGCTTACTGTAAATGCTGGCGCTTCTTGTTGCCGACCGTCTGCATGCCTCTTGTAGGCCTCCTTCTCCTCTTCTCGGTGGTTCTTGAGCTCTTTCTGAATGAGATGGATCTGTTGGACCCAGGGAGTGGCCACAGGATTCAGGGAGGCTGCTGGTAACACTGGGTGGAAACAGGAATGGAACCCATCATTAGTAAAGAAGGGGCTCTGACCTGTGGAGGCATAGTCAGCGCTGTTGTAAGAAAACTCTACATATGGCAGGAGCATGGACCAGTTATCTCAATGATAATTTACAAAGCACCTTAAGTACTGCTCTAGTACTTGGTTCACCTGTTCAGTTTGCCCAGCTGTTTGGGGATTATATGTGGTGGAGATAGTTCAGTGTGCGATTGTTTACACAGAGGCATAATGACCCATCCTTCTTCTTCACAAAGTGAACTGGTGCCCCTGCTGGAGAAGTAGACTGCCGAATGAAGTCCTTGGCAAGGTTTTCCTGGACGTATCCCTGGAGCGTCTCCAGTTCTGGTTCAAAAATTGAGTATATCTGTCCGTAGGGCACTTTTGCCCTGGCTGTAGGTCTATTGGGCAGTCAGAGTTTCTGTGTGGGGATAAAGAAGAACAGGAGGACTTGTGGCACCTTAGAGACTAACAAATTTATTAGAGCATAAGTGTGGGGATAGTGAGTCTGCATTTTTCTTTTTGAACACATCCAGGTAGTTGTGATACTTGTGGTTCTGGCCTGGGGCCACTTCCATCTGGCCAGCCCCTCCTGTCCAGAGTTCTGCTTCCATCCTGGAGCCCTGAGTGCGGGTCAGTTGGAGATTGATTGCTTTGTTACTTTCTGACAGTATTCAGCTGAGAAGCTAATGCTCCTTCACCACCAGGAGATGCACAGGTCATGCCACTCCAACCAAGGAATGCCAAGAATTATCAAGTAGAATGGGGAACGGATCACATCAAGGCATACTGTTTCTCAGGGCCCTTACATTACGGCTTTTGTGTCCCAATGATAGGGGTGACCAAGCAATCGTCTCCACAAGGTCTGGTGTGGGTTTTAGCCAGAAGGGGATCTTGAGGGTTTTGGCCGCTGGTTGGAGGGCAGCCTGCCCCTTCCATCATCTGTGGACGGGTTGGATGGGATTGAGGGGTCAGGAGGGCGAAGATGTCTGAGCAATCTGTCATGACCAGAATGTGGGAGGTCAGATCTAGTGGTTGGAGCAGGAGTCGGGAGTCAGGCCGAGTCAGGTACCAGGAAGTCAGAGTCCAGGATAGGCCAGAGGGCAAACCAAGAGTCAGGCATCAGGAGGCAAGTAGGGTCAGGTTACTGGAGGTCTGAGTCCATGATGGGCCAAAGAGCAAACCAAGAATCAGGAGGCAGGCAGGTTCAGAAGCCCGAGTCTAGGGTCTCCCACAAGTGGGGTCTGGAGCAAAGCCAAGCAGGCAGTCTATGTTGTTGTTCAGACAGCTCCCCGTTGTGACTTCCTGACTTAAATACTGATGCCAGCCAATCAGTGGGCTGTGAGAAGCTGCCACTCAGGTCCTCCTAGACCGTATTTCCTGCTGAGCTCAGCCTCACAGGGTCCTCCCACAAAAGCCCAGCCTAAGCCTCCTGGAGAGATGTGGAGGCATCAATCGCCCAGAAGCCCCCTGGGCCCAGCTTCTAGCCCTGCAGGTTCTTACACAATGTCTCATGATCAGTGGACCTGGAATCTGAGGGCCAATGTTCCCTGGAGGGACTATTATTGACAAGACACCAGTGGGACAGGGAATGTGGGGACTTAGACTGGAAGCAATTCAGCCACATGGGCAGAGCAGTCCACAGGGGTTAATAAAGTTTCATTTGTTCAACTTAACCTGCAGTCAGCTTTGTACTTTGTGAATGAAACATGGTGGCAGCATCTGAGCAGGGAGTTCTCTGAAGTACAGCAGCTGCCAGCATGAGCCACAGAATTCAATCTGAAGCCCCCAGAGCTCTAGATTTTACAGACAGAAACCTAGCCCAGCGAGGTACCCGGCAGAAGAAGGAGTTGAGCTGTACAGAGACCTGGCCATGTAGGAGGATGATAGCAGGAAAGTAAAACCATTATTTTACCATATTGGGGAACAAGGCAGAGGGATCTGTGCCACTCTGAAGCTCACCACTGCCTCAAGCCTCACAGCAGTCCTAGGAGCCCAAGAGAACTATTGTCCTCCTCCAAAGGGACCTATCATGGTTTCATACCCAGTTCAATCACAGCCAGTCACGGCACTGAAATCTCCAACCACTAGCAATGTGACATGTGATGTAGCTGACTGGATTTTTGCTGCTAGCTGATGGTAGAATGCAGCCTTTCCTGCTAGTGATGCGGCACATAGGCCACAACAACAGGTAACAAGTATCAGAGGGGTAGCTGTGTTGGTCTGGGTCTGTAAAAAGCAACAGAGAGTCCTGTGGCACCTTTAAGACTAACAAATGTATTGGAGCATAAGCTTTCGTGGGTGAATACCTACTTCGTCAGACGTGCTTCCAATAACAGGTAAATGTCAACAAGTTGGAGCCAAGCATAGAGGAAGCATGGATAGATGGTGTTCCCTGTGGCTGAAAGCTGTGCCAGAGGTTGTCTAATAACTACACCTTAAGTTTGGGGTGGAACACAGGTGTGGAGGAAGGTTGCTCCTTCAACAGGAACTTGATTACTTTGTGGCAGACTAGCCTCTGTGATGCTAGTGATTACGCTCTTGTAATAGGTGAGTCTTTGACAAGAGCTGTCTTGTATCAGGTGCCGCTCAGTGTTAACACGTTTCATGTGGTAACATGGAATGCATCTCTAAGGTCCGGTTTGGACTTCAGGAAGTTGGGATCAGGGGGGATGTAGTTTCCCTAAGTGAGGTTTAGGTCACATCTGTCCTATGCATGCAGAGCACGGTCCGCCTCCTGGAGTTGGCAATAAGGGGGCTTTAATCCTGGTGCTGTTGTCATGGTCGATTGTCCCTTGATTTCACTGTGCCTCCTTGGGAATGGGAAGACATAGAGGGGTTTTATTGTTGGGGACACCATCCCCCTTCCCAGGAACTCTTCTGCCAGATGCTGTTGGTTCCTGAGAACACGGATGACTGTTACGAAGATCTAGCTTTCCTTCTGCCTGTGTTATTCACACAGGGCTGGCTCTAGGCCAATTCATCTGAATCATTCGCACATCCATAGTTGTGGCTCCTCCACCTTCACCACTGTTGGAGAACCTGGCTCACATCCGCTGGGTCCATCATTGGCCTTTGCTCGTTACCCTGAACAGCAGCCCTTATCAGGGCCAATTGGACCTGAGGCTTGCATGGGAAGATGGCCACACCTTGAAGCAGAGCCGCTTACATGGCTACTACCCACTACCCCAATATTTATTACTACTCATTAGTTACCACTCCCCCAATTCTTTTGTCATCTGCAAACTTTATCAGTGATGATTTTATGTTTTCTTCCAGGTCATTGATAAAAATGTTAAATATCATGGAACCAACCCCTTGGGACCTCACTGGCAATACACCCGCTTGATGACAATTCTACATTTACAATTAAATTTTGAGACCTATCAGTTAGCCAGCTTTTAATCCATGTAATGTATACAAATGTAAATTTTATATCATTTTAGTTTTTAATCAAAATGTCATATGTTACTAAGTCAAACACCTTACAGAAGTCTAGGCATATTACATCAACACTATTACCTTTATCAACCAAACTTGTAATCTAATAAAAAAATGTTAGTTTGGCAGGCTCTATTTTCCATAAACCCATATTGATTGGCATTAATTATATTACCATCCTTTAATTCTTTATTAATCAAGTCCCATATCAGCCGCTCCATTATCTTGTCTAGGATCAATATAAAACAAATAGAAAAAGAACTTCTGGCCATGGTATTTGGAGTGGAGTGATTCCATCAGTACACCTATGGCCACACAGTAATAGTGCAATTAAACCACAACCCTAGAGACAATCATGGCAAATTAGTGCTCCAAACAGATAGCAGTGCATGTTGATGCCCCTTTCATAGAGTTTAAGGCTAGAGGAGACCATTAGATCCTTTAGCCTGACCCCTTATATATCACCCATTTACCCCTGGGTAACACTGTACCTCAAAATAGCACCCTGGAAACCCCATATTCATCACTGTGATATGAGCATATGTTTTGTACAAAGTATGCCCTGTGAGGTATCATTTGAAAAGTCATGCTCCATTGAACATGACTACCCTGTTGAATTATGTGTGTTACCATTGTATCTGAAGTTACTAAGTATTGCTATGTGTGTGTTACTGAAATATGTTGTGAGGTTGGAAGATGCCCACAGCCAGTCTTTCAGTGGCAACAAAGGAGCACCTAGTAAGACAGATTTACATCAGGACCAGCCAGACATGTGTTGATGGCCCATCAAGAAGAACCCACTCTCCCAGAAACATCTCAGAAAGGGCACGTACACAATGGAGGCTGCCTAATCTCAATGTCACAGCAAGGATCTTTCTAGCAGCTGGAAGAAAGTATAAAAGGGGACAGTGACATCATCACTTGGCCTCTCTCCTCTCCCATCTCAAAACCTCAAGATTGCTTTGGAGACAGAGACTTTGAACTGGGGAGATTGGTCCCAGGCTGAAAGGGAATTCAATCTGTGTATTAAGAACTGTGATCTGCTGCTAACATCTATTAGGATGAGAAATTGTTTGATTCAAATCTTGCTTAGTCTGTAGAATTTAGATTGCGAATTTATTTTTATTTCTTATATAACCAACTTTGATCTTTATGCCTGCTACTTATAATCACTTAAAACCTATCTTTCTGTAGTGAATAAATCTGTTTTATATTTTATCTAAAACAGTGTGGTTTTGGTTGAAATGCTTGGGGAAATCTCAGCTCAGCTTAACAAGGGCTGTTGCATAGCCACTACCCTTTGTTGAAGTGGCAAACTAATTAATGACCTTGCACTGTCCAAGGGAGTCTTGAGCAGTGTAAGATGTCATATTTCTAGGGTGCAATGCTGGGGACCGGGGTGATTGCTGGTGCCTCTCTCTGTATAATTCATGAGTGGCAATTTAGCTGGGTGTGGGTCTCCACGTGCTGATGGCTGAGTGAGTACAGCACCTCAAGAGGTTTGCTGTTTGTCACTGGCATAGCTTTGTGAGACACAACCCAGGCTGGAGAGTTAAGGGGCAGAGCAGTCCCACAGTTTCAGGTTGTACCCTGGGGGTCCCATCATACCCTGCATTGAGCCAAAGACTCACATTGAAATTATTTGAAAGCTCTGGTATTTTTCATAGGGCTTTTATTCCAGATAAATATGTAGAGCTAGTAGACAATTTGCTGAATCTTTTTTCCGTGGAAAATTAGGTTTTCAACTAAATTAAATTTTTAATAGAAAGTGCCCTTCCTTGAACACTTTTAATTTTTTTTTAATCAGAAAATCAAAAACTACCAAAAATCAAAATATTTTTTTCAACAAAAAAGCAAAAGTTTCCATTAAAATTTTTGGTAATTATTTTTTGTTTGCATTAGGGTTGTCGATTAATCACAGTTAACTCACATGATTAACTAAAAAAAATTAATCCCAATTTAAAAAATTAATTGTGATGAATTGCACTATTAAACAATAGAATACCAATTGAAATTTATTAAATATTTTTGATGTTTTTTCTACATTTTAAAATATCTTGATTTCTATTACAATACAGAATACAAAGTGTACAGTGCTCACTTTATATTATTATTTTATTACAAATATTTGCACTGTAAAAATGATAAAAGAAATAATATTTTTCAATTCACCTCATACAAGTACCGTAGTGTAATCTCTTTATCGTGACAGTGTAACTTACAAATGTAGAAAAAAAATTTGTTATATAACTGCGGTCAAAAACAAAACAATGTAAAACTTTAGTGCCTACAAGTCCACTCAGTCCTCCTTCTTGTTCAGCCAATTGCTTAGACAAACAAGTTTGTTTACATTTATGGGAGATACTGCTGCCTGCTTCTTATTTACAATTTCACCTGAAAGTGAGAACAGGCGTTCACATGGCACTTTTGTAGCCAGCGTTGCAAGGTATTTACCTGCCAGATATGCTAAACATTCGTATGCCCCTTCATGCTTCAGCCACCATTCCAGAGGACATGCTTCCATGCTGATGATGCTCATTAAAAAAAAAATTGTTAATTAAATTTGTGACTGAACTCCTTGGGGGAAAATCGCATGTCTCCTGTTCTGTTTTACCTGCATTCTGCCATATATTTCATGTTATCATAGTCTCAGATGATGACCCAGCACATGTTCATTTTAAGAACACTTACACAGCATATTTGACAAAACACAAAGAAGGTACCAATGTGAGATTTCTAAAAATACCTACAGCACTCAACTCAAGGTTTAAGAATTTGAAGTCCCATCCAAAATCTGAGAGAGAGAAGGTATGGAGCATGCTTTCAGAGGTCTCAAAAGAGCAACACTCCGATGCAGAAATTACAGAACACAAACCACCAAAAAAGAAAATCAACCTTCTGCTGGTGGCATCTGACTCAGATGATGAAAATGAACATGCGTTGGTCTGCTCTGCTTTGGATTATCAAGCAGAACCTGTCATCAGCATGGACGCATGCCCTCTGGAATGGTGGTTGAAACATGAAGGAACATATGAATCTTTAGCGCTTCTGGCACTTAAATATCTCGCAATGCTAGCTATAACAGTGCCATGCGAACGCCTGTTCTCACTTTCAGGTGACATTCTAAACAAGAAGTGGGCAGCATTATCTTCTGCAAATTGTAACTACATTTATTTGTCTGAATGACTGGCTGAAGTAGGACTGAGTGGACTTGTAGGCTCTAAAGTTTTATATTGTTTTATTTTTAAATGGAGTTATTTTTTGTACATAATTCTACACTTGTAAGTGCAACTTTCATGATAAAGAGATAGCACTACAGTACTTGTATTAGGTGAATTGAAAAATACTATTTATTCTGTTTTTTACAATGCAAATATTTGTAATCAAAAATAAATATAAAGTGAGCACTGTACACTTTGTATTCTGTTTTAATTGAAATCAACATATTTGAAAATGTAGAAAACATCCAAAAATATATAAATAAATGGTATTCTATTATTGTTTATCAGCACGCTTAATCACGATTAATATTTTTAATCATGCAATTAATCACGATTAATTTTTTAATTGCTTGACAGCACTAGTTTTCATCAATCTTCTGCAGGGAAAAAAAAGTTCCAAAAAGTTCTATAAGTAAATCCTGGGGGGTTAAATTCCTTCTCTAACTGGAAAGACAGAATTGCATCCATTTTGTTTCTTATAGTGTACTATTCTGTACTTGTAAAATAAACAATCTAATGTTAATATGTTTTACTTGGATCATTTAAGTCGTGGTCAGAACTGGCCTTGAACTGATGGCAGAAAAGCTGGAGGAAGGAAGTGGGAGGGAAGCAGGAATTCTGAAACTGAAATGGAATGTCTATTCCTCCGCATTCTTAGATACCAACTGCTCTTTAGGCCTTCATCATACTGTCTGCTTGATTGACTTCTATCTTTGCTGTTCTTTGTGGGCATCAGATCCCACACAGTGGCCTGAGCAGGTCTGTCTAGACTGCTATTTTTAGCCCCATTGTGCGAGCCCAAGTCAGTTGACCTGGACTCTGAGACTCATTGCTGCAGGGTTTTGTTTGTTTTGCAGCATACATGTACCCTTTGCTTTCTGAGAAGAAACTAAGATGGAAAATATACTAACTAATATGAAATTTAAACATGGGTGAATACATTACATGCCACACTACTTAGTGACAGATGATTATATACTGGAATGATAGCAGATTATACAAAAACCTGTGTGCCTAACTTTCAAGTGGTGTTCAGTCCCATAGACTGAATTTTCTCTATTTTGAAAGCACAGTGTGAGTTTCATCCAGCTTTACAAACATTTTTAGTCTTTATTATTTTAATCAGAAATCATACAGTTAATGAAAGTTGCATTCATGTGGGAATGTGGGTTGGTCAAAAAAATGAGCACACTATTGATAATCTTTACCATAGGCGCTGACTCTGTGGGTACTCCGGGGCTGGAGCACCCATGGGGAAAAAATGGCCCCTCCCACCAGTGCTTTCCATTCACCGGCGGGCCCCACCGATCAGCGCCTCCCTCTTCCTCCCAGTGCCTGCTGCCTGCCGCGGATCAACTGTTTCACGGCATCAGGAAGTGCTGGGGGGGAGAGGAAGTAGCGAGGGCGCAGCATGTTTGGGGGAGAGGGCAAAACTGGGTGGGGAAGAGGGGGGGAGGGAAGAGCTGTGGAAGAGGTGGGGTGGGGACGGGGTGGGAAGAAGCAGGGCATTGGGGGAAGGGGTGGAGTGGGGTGGGGCCTGGGCAGAGCCGGGGGGGCACCTCCCGGCAGATTAGAAACTTGGTACCTATGATCTTTACTATCAAATAACAGATATAGAAATCTGAGTTCCCCCACCACCTCCTCCTTTCCCCTCCTGGTCCACCTGCTGCTGCCTTATAAGTAGCTCACTGTTGAATGGCAAAATGGTGACATCAGCTATAGGGAGGGTTTCAACATGTGACATTGGCCATGAATCCCTCCCTGATCTGTCTGTTGCATACTACAGTCAGGTTTGTTGAAATGAGTCTGGCAAGGGTACAGTCCAAGACCTACCTCTGTATCTGGGGTCCAGATCTGCTGATTCAGCAAGCAGATGCCCAACTTTAAGAATACGAGTATTCTCATTGGCTTCAATGGGATATTCACTTGTTTAAATTTAACCCTGTGTTCAAGTACATTGCTAAATCAAAGCCCTAGAACACCACGACTCTGTCCTCTTGGCCTTGCCCTGGAAAAGCTCTTCAGGGCTTCTCTTTTGGTGATCCTGCAGAGCACCCTCTTGTGTGTGTGAGGTTGATATGGAAAAGACAGGAGAAGCAAACACCTACTCTGCTCTCCCAAGGTTGAGGCTGGGAGCCTTTTTTTTTTATGGATGGCCACGTGCAATGCCTCTCAGAATTTGACTATAACCCCCTTTCCTTCCCAGGTTACTTGGGAGGAGGCAACTCTCGCCTGTTGCCTGGGCACCTTAGGTCATTAAGGATAATGGAGATCCTGGTGGTCCCAGCTGAGATAGGAATCCTCTAGTTACTCCTCTGCAGTAGGACTCTTACTCCTATAAATATTTATAATTGGTGGTGCCCCTGGGGAGGCACTGTATATACATGTTGGTGTACCTGGGTTGCCTGTTGGTGTATCTTGGTTGCCTGTTGGTGTACCTGGGTTGCCTGTTGGTGTATCTTGGTTGCCTCCAGGAACAAAAATATAAATAATGGATCTTATGCAGGCAATAAACACACAAAATAAAACCAACACAATTTTACTTAAATTATCCTAAAAACATACAATAAAAAAATTAACAAGTTAATATAGATTTCTATTATGTCTATACCCAGTAGGTGGCACTGCAATAGCTCAGCTAATGGCTGCAGCTTTCAACAGCAAGTTGCAACAAAAACCTAACCCAGTGGTTCTCCACCAGGGGTACGCATTCCTTGGGGGTACACAGAGGTCTTCCAGGGGTATATCAACTCACGTAGATATTTGCCTAGTTTTACAACTGGCTACATAAAAAGCAGTAGCGAAGTCAGTAAAAACTAACATTTCACACAGACAATAACTTGTTTATACTGCTCTATATCCTATACACTGAAATGTTAAGTACAATATTTATATTCCAACTGATTTATTTTATAATTCTATGATAAAAATGAGAAAGTAAGAAATTTTTCAGTAATGGAGTGCTGTGATACTTTTGTATGTTTATGTCTGATTTTGTAAGCAACAAGTTTTAAAGTGAAGTGAATCTTGGGGTACGCTACACAAATCAGACTCCTTAAAGGGGTACAGTAGTCTGGAAAAGTTGAGAGTCACTGATCCTCGTGGCATTATACACAGATCCACCTCAGCCCTGAGTGCTCACTCTCCCTTAAGCTTATAGTCCTGGGCCCGCTCTTGCCTTGGGCTGAGCAGGAGTTCAGGCCAAAGGAAAGCACTCTGTAAATATGGCAAAGGCAGTCCAGGTGAAACAAGGAGTGAGGCAATTTTGTACCGTGACCAGCTTAGGTTGCACAGTACAACCGGCAGTAACAGTTGTTACATTAGAGAGCTACAGCCCAAGGGTAACCCACCCTTTCCTCATCTGTCTGTAAGCCAAAGTCAAACCTGCTGCACAACTGACAACCAACAGCCTCCAGCGTCCACTCTTAATGACTAGCTGTGGAGAAGGCATCTATGAGCTAGGGATCAGCACTAACAAGTCATCAGATGTAGTGTAGTCTTAACCCTGGTCACGTGTCTTCAGCGTTGGCAACTCAACAACAGGGCTCTGTCACAGCTTCTCCTCGGTCCAGACTCAAAGGGGAGCAGCAGCTCTCTGTTCCAGCTCCCAGCCCACAAGATGGAGGCCGCCAACCCTCTGCAGCAGTCTCTGACACAGGAAGCTCAGTCCAATCCCAGAGGGCACCACAACTGCATCATAGGCCTTGCAGTCCTTCAAAGCCAGCATACATTACGCAGAGATCTATCTATTCAGCATACCTCTGAAATAGAGTGGCCACTCACATGTTCCTGGAATACCAGACACTCCGGCACATCTGGGAAGAGCACGGACCTGCCCCTGCCTGCGTAACCCTGCCACTACATGCGAGATCAGACCATACAAGTGACGCCATTTCCAAGAGAGGGCTTCCCTACCCCACCCACCTGACCTTGCATGCAGTGTGTGTATGAGTTCATGCTGGTGGGGACGGAGAAGCACAGCACACTATTCAAAATGGCATCCCCTGTCTGATACTGGACAAAACCACATCCAGTTTTGGCCCAGTACTGGATGGGGGACAGACCACTCAAAAAGAGAGAAAACCGAGCAAGTGGTCTCCCTACTCTGTAAGGATCCAGAGGGACTTCAAACATGTGTGCCATTGTTTTCAGTGGTTACATCTTAAATTACCTTTTCCCAGTCTTTTCACAGATCTTGCTCCAAAACTGTAATTATTCATTTATTTTTGGTTATATCTTGAAGTCTAAATCCAGATAAATATGACTCCTGCAAAGGTATGGGACTTTCCATACAATGGGTCATCAGAGTTTGTTTTGTTATTTCATATTGTTTTGTTGTTGAAACTTCTGATGTTGAAATGGCAGTTTTATTTGGTTCTTTTTCTAAAATAACTGGCTCATGGATCTAGGTGGAAACCTACAATCATTCTTTCACCACACACTTTTTATAACTATACCCTCCATTTTAACCCAATGATGGGATTAAGGGTTTTTTTAACAGAAAATACTGAGCCAAATTGTGCCCTTAATTACATCCCTATGATAATTCTCTTCCTTCAGCCCCTGTGGAAAGGCTGCCTTTTTATCATTCTCTGCTTTCACAAACTTTCAAAAATGATCACCTTCTGAAATAAAAAATTGTCTCCAATACATTCCAATCTTCCCTCTCCCCTACTACTGGAGAGACAAGGACCTCTCCCTGCTGCGCTCCCACCAGAGAGACTGGGACTGACCCCCCTCTGCTCCTACTGGAGAGACTGGGACCAGCCAGGACCTCTCCCAACTTCCTCCCCAACAGAAACACCAGCCAGGACTTCCTCCCCCCTCTCCTCCATGACCTGGGGACCTCTTATTGCCAACTGGCAGAGGGCAGGGGGTAGGGTGACCAGATGTCCTGATTTTATAGGGACAGTCCCGATATTTGAGGCTTTTTCCTATATAGAAGCCTATTACCACCCACCCCCTGTCCTGATTTTTCACACTTGCTGTCTGGTCACCCTAGCAAGGGGTGTGTATAAAGTTTTACAGGGATCCACTGGACCAATTATAAGCATAATAATTCCCTAAATGGTGGCATGTGAGGAAGCTACTGAGAGCCAGTAACACAGTGGTCATCATAACCATTCTAAAATGCATATAAGGAGAACATTTAAGAAGTTATGTACTGTGATGGGGTGAACTAGGCCCTAAGGCCACCTGCTGGAGGCTCTGTCACACCCTGCCCTAGAAAAGGTCAGTAGAGAGGTTCTCCAAGCTTACAGCAGCTGTGTGGGAAGCAGCCAGTTAGGACCCAGCAGGCTAGTATAAGAAGAGCTGCAGGGCTAAAGTGAATTCAGTTCCTTGCTAGAGCTGGAGGAGAATGGATGGTACCCCAGGCTGGCAGCTGGGACGCTACCAAGGCAAGACCCTGAGATAAGGGTGAAGAATGTGGTGGAGCCATGGGGAAGTGGCCCAGGGAATTTGTAGCAGCAACACAGTTTATTTAAAGGGACATGGTGGACGGCTGCTATCCCTGGGCTGGGACCCCCACCAGCCACTGGAAAAGTGGCCTGGACTTTGATACACCCAGAAGGGGAACTAAACTCTTTTAGTGGCCCAGCTGAAGAGCTGGATCCAGAAAGGCCCTGAGAGGGCAAACACATTGCCTCCAGGGAGGGAGCCCTGGGGGACTGCTCCATACCGGAGCAGGGACAACTTGAGAGAGGCATTACAGAAGGCACTGAGAGAGGCCCCTTTTGGACTTGTACCCTGGAAGCGGTTTGCTTTGTTTTTGTTTCACATACAGACTGTGTGTGTCTTGGCCGGAGGACTGAGTCAGCAAAGAACCACCACAAACAGGTAGAGAGAGAGTGCAGGCACATGCACTCAGCCAGGGGGTGCTCACGAGAGGCAAGTGCATCCCATAACATGTACCTATACTGGAAATTATGTTCTTATGGCAGATAGCCAGAAGGTGACATGTTCCTTTCAGGCCGGGGGTAACAGATGCTAATCTCCCATTTGGGTCATTTTGTATTGTGTGTTTCCATGGTGGCCTATTTGCATACGGAGCCAGATGCTGATTAAGAGATTGCAAAATCCACAAGAAAGGAGTATTCATGAAAAACAACCAGCAGGGGGGCATCCTGTTTATGAATAAGGACAATGGATTGTTCTGATATATCTGGGGATGCAGACAAGTGTTCTGGATCTTCCATTGAGGACATAAGAGCGGACAGCCTGACTTGTCTCATGAACAGAGATCATAGTCAAGCCTCTCTGTAAAACACTGGAAGAACTTTGGGTGAACATTACTCTATAAGACAGGAAAGTATCTAGTTAAGTCTAGATTTCAGAATGCGTGTTATGATTTTATATGTAACCACTTGTTTCCAATACTTCTAGTTTACTATCACTTGAATCTCTGTTTTGTTAAATAAATTTTTACTTGTTCTCACTATAAACATATGTGAGTGCTGTATGTTATACAGAGTGGTGAGCTCCTGTGTACTGCTTCTTTGGAAGCAGCTACGCTGTGAATAGTGCGAGTGTCCAGTGAAAAAGCATCTGGAGCTTTCACGGAAACACCAAATGTTGTGAGATTTGTGACAAAATCACCAGAGTTGTGAAGACCTGCAATTCTGGAACTCACTTTCCCTATGAACACGTACTTGCACCCTAATCCTGCAAATACATGCACGTGTGGTGTAAATTAAGCATATGGGCAGTTCCATTGATTTCAATGGGACCACTCATGTGCTTAAGTGTTTGTAGTTTGTAGAGCCTCGGTGCATGATGCCTGGCTTAGCTGATAGTCAAGCTTTTACATTAAGGGGTTTCTAGTGACAGGTGGATTTATGGATGTCTCCTCATCTGATATTGTTTCACTTCAATTGTATATATATTTTTAAATGGCATAACTGCAATGCAATGTAAAAGAAAGATAAATGAATGCCACAGAAAAATGAGTAAAACATCACAAAATTTACATACATAGGTTCTTTATACATTTCTATTTATACAAATAATGTCTTTTTTTTTTTGGCTTTTTATTTATTTATTTATTTATTTATTTTTGGTCAAGTCTGACTAATTTATCTATGGCATAAAATAGTGTGTGTGTTTGAGCAAGAGAACTGTCTGGAGGACCAGATGAATTGTTTAAAGGCAAACAGTCCCAACAGCATCTTTAATATATACGAATTGCAGCATATCAATTTTCTGAACCTTATAATGACAGTGGATTGCGGCACATTGCCCTGTTCAAGAGGAAACCCTGTGTTCTGCAGCTCCACCTAGTGGGAAGGAAATAGGTTGTGCTAGTGCTGTGAGGCAGGAAGGAGTCTGGAGCTGGCTGGCAGGTAGAACAGGCCCTTGTTGGGTTGCTGCTGTACAAAGCCAGAGACCTCCCTGAATTCCAGAGACTGTGGGAAGGACGAGCTGGGTCTGACAGGCAGAAGAACATGGCCTCTGGAGGAAGAAACCTCCACAGAGAGACACAGTGAACATTGTGGTTGGTGGGTGCAAGAACCTGGCTCCTCTGCCACAGACTCTGTATCTCTCAAAACATATTGTGTTATCTCTTAGGACCATTTTGGGGGCCCCATACTCATTCCCACTAACATCAGTGTAACTATAATTAATTTGGTGGTAACTGAGGCTGGTTGATTAAAATGCAGCTCTTTGGGAGGCAATAGCCTTTGTGCTGTTAGGCAACATCACAGAGATCCATGTTTATCTTTTCATCAAACTCGTCTTCTTTGTTGGAACTTTTACTGGAGCCAAATGTTTACAATCTCTGCACACAATGTGTGCTTGGCAGCAAAGCGAATAGCCCCATAATAGAGCAACAAAGTCTTCAAAATGATCTTGCTCTGTTTCACACTTAGGCTGCGATCCTGCCTTCGTTGCCCAGCCCACTGGCTCCAGTATCTGATTTGAGTGTGGAAGGCAAGGATTATGGCCTCACTAAGCATGTTCATTTATTTCATGTTATAATTATTTTTTAAGTTCTAAGGAATATGAATTTGTGGTGTACAATATGCTGGAATAACACTGTAGCTAACTGTACAGCACTATTAGTAAGTCCAGCAAAAAAATGGAGATAGAACAGCTCAAACCAAGGTCTTAAAGCATTATTGTATTTTGCAAATATTTGTCAGTGCTTGTACTGCCTGCAGGAATCTAGTCTTTGACCTCTTTTAATTAAAAAAAAACACAAAAAACAAAACCAAAAAACCTCAAAATTTATCTTAATCAGTTTCAGTTCCTCAACATCTCTATCTTGTCCAGGTTCTCTTATCACCAAGACCACTACCTGTAAAACAGAATTAATGCTAGTCTTAGCTGTCCTGACATGCACAACCCATTGATGTCACAGGACGTTAACAGGAGTTTGAGACTGATGGATGAAAAGTGTTATTCAAGTGCAAATTAGTTTTCACAAATGTGACACTAAACTGGTACTATCATACAGCCTCTGAGATCAGTGGTCAGAGATGACAGCCATGCAGACAAGCCAAATATACACCATTTGCTTGAGAGTAAAAATTTCAGTAATTCCCCTTCTCCCTATTGAATAATTCTCTCATCTACCTGGTGTATTTCTCCTTCCACCCCCTAATCCATATCCTGTATCATGTTACAAAAGGAATGACACCACCTAGGATCTTGCATCCTGGTTAATACTTAATCAGCTTTTGTCATTATTTTTCTAAGTTAACAATGAACGAGTGGCTTGTCTGAATGAGGTAGCAAAACAGCAGATGGAAAGCTTGAAAGGTTCGGCTTGATAAAGTCCATCAGTATTGATGGCTGCACTGTTTGACCCTTATAAATCACCCTCCAAATGTTATTAACCAAATGAGTTCTGTCCTGCCACCTGGCAAGGTTTTAGTTATCCAGTTTTGTGAGAAATAACGGAGTGCTCCAAGCCCGTCATTTTGCTTACCTGCAAAAATTATTGTTGTTAATTATTATTTGTGGTAATTGTGGTAGTGCCTAGGAGCCCCTGTCATGGACCAGCACCCCATTGTTCTAGGTGCTGTACAAACACAGAACTGAGTTTGAAGGTTAAGGGTCTCGATAAATATATTTTTCAATTTTTTCAGTACTGAACATAAGCTGAGCCACAGTAAAGATTCTAGAGCTAATTTGGATCTCCGATCTGTGCTGTGGATCCTAAGAATATAGTTGGCTACAGAGCAAATTGCATTACTGATTAGAGCTGTGATTTTACTGGTTAAGTCAGTGTGTTTGCATCACCACTCCACAGCTTGTAGGGGGAGGATAACTTCCCCTCCTGTCCCTAGAGAGGTATGCAGCACTCCACAGCTTGTAGGGGGAAGATAACTTCCCTTCCTGTCCCTAGAGAGGTATGCAGCACAAAGCCTACTACTTGGGCTAGGTGCTGGGTCCCTGGATTTGGGGTCTGATGGCAGGAATTCAGCAGCAGCATTTCCACCAGAATGGGGTTGGCAGCTGTGAGCTTGGCAGAAGAAGGGATTTTTAAGGAGGGTCTTGAAAGAAGAGAGGGAGGCTACCAGAATCACGGGGGTATATAGTAATGCATGGCTCTGAGAACTAAGGGCCTAGCTTGGCTTTTGAGTTTTCAAAAAAAACAGCCAAACTATTTAAAAAAAAAATCAAATCAAATAAATGAAACTAATCAGCAAAATAATAACAAAAATACTAGTGCTACAGATAGTGAGTGGAACATTGCAAATCCCCAATGGAAAATCAGGGATCCCTTTCTCTCAACCTTTTGGTTCAGGACAGGTATAGGGTCAGTTTTCTATCTAATACTGTATTTTGGGGGAAGGGTTGTATCCTGCCAGGCAAGGGGTGGACTCATTCTAATAAGCCATTCCCAGCTCTAGCTACTATGGAGCTCTATGATCATTATAAAATTTCATACTATTAGAGATCCACTGAGTTTGCAGCAGCTACATAAAACCATGATTTTGAAGACAAATTCTTACCGGACTTGTGAGCCTTAAAAATATTAAGAGGTGCTCTTAGAGACTCTGCACACTGGGTAAACTGTTTGTTTTCAGTGACTCTGTAAATCCAGAGTAACTCTATTGACTTCACTGGAATTCCTCTAGATTCACACTGATGTAACTGAGATTAGAACCTCCCCCACTAACTAATGATGCAAAGCAACTACATTTACTCTGTGCAAGAAGTGTAGGGCCAAACACAGCTCTGGTACAAGCAGATGTGGCTCTGACATCAGTCAACTTGTTTCTACTTATATCAGGGTAGAATTTGTCCTGTGAAGTTTGAATTGTTGAAAAAATAGCCTGTCATCTAAAAGAAAAATACTATTTCTAAACGTTGTGTCATTCTGTTGTGCCTACTTTATTATTCTTATATTGAGAGTGTGGATATAAATATTAATGTGTATGCTCCATATAGTGAAGAGCACTGTGATGAGTGCAGTATAAATATCTAAACAGATTAGATTAGATGTAAACATGTGCTGGAAAGTCCTTGCTTTGTTTCCACAAGTTAGAAGTAATAGCAGCATCTAGAGCTGTAGAAGCAATAGTTAAAAGCTGTGTTGCTGCCACAGAACATTTTCTTTGGACGGCTCCACGCACAAACTGGTGCACTGCCATTTAAACAACAGAGCTAGGGCAACGGGAAGAGCGCCACCAAAATTACATATTAAAAAGAAGGGAAGGCTGAGATAACTACCATATTCTTACTGTGTAGGCCATTTAAAAAAAATAACATATAATAACTCCTGCCTTATTGCAATGTTAACGTTCCAGATATAGTCTTTTCTGGGAAGATTGGTATTACATAGAACCAACCCACATGAGGATTTCCTGCATTTAAGTAACATAAATTACAGGAGCCCAGCTCACTGGAGACTCTGCTCGTCTCACTCCCTGGTTAGCACAAATGTCAAATATTTAGTGTACACTGACAGCCCAGTCCTGCAAACCCTTCCTGAGATGAGTAATACCACTCACAGGTGCTGACTTTTATTTTTCCCAGTGGGTGCTCCACCCCTACTCCCCCTGAGGCCCTACCCTCGTTATGCCTCTTCCCACCGCTGCTACACCCCCTCCCGCCTGCGGCTCTCTGCTCTCCGCCCTCCCCCAGTGCCTCCCACCAGCCGCCAAACAGCTGATCAGTTGGCCCTGCCAAACAGCTGATCAGGTGGGTGCTTAGCACCCCCTATTTTTTTCCGTGGGTGCTTGAGCTCCGGAGCACCCATGGAGTCAGTGCCTATGATTCCACTGACTTCACTAGGACTTTACATGTGACATCTAACAGTTCCTAGGGCCCCATCCCTGGAACTGTTAGATCACAATGGTGACTCTTAGAAACTTGCCAGTTGCCTTGGATAACTAAATAAGATTTGCATTTAGCTACCTTCAATCATAGAATCATAGAACTGGAAGGGATCTCGAGAGGTCATCTAATCCAGTCCCCTGCAC
Source organism: Chrysemys picta bellii (assembly GCF_011386835.1). Classification (NCBI taxonomy): domain Eukaryota; kingdom Metazoa; phylum Chordata; order Testudines; family Emydidae; genus Chrysemys; species Chrysemys picta. Next base: position 268,930,885 of record NC_088792.1, on the reverse strand, counting down.
TCAAGGCAAGACTAAGTATTATCTAGACCAGAGGTGGGAAAACTATGGCCCACGGGCCACATCCGGCTGCGGGACCGTCCTGCCCGGCCCTTGAGCTCCTGACCAGGGAGGCTCGCCCCCGGCCCCTCTCCTGCTATCCCCCATCCCCTGCAGCCACGCAGCCGCACGGGCAGTGCTCTGGGCGGCGGAGCTGCGCACTCCTGCCGAGCAGAGCGGCAGCATATCTAGCTCCAGCCAGGTGGCGTGGCTGCCAGACATGCTGCTTTGAGCGGCATGGTAAGGGGAGGTGGTTGGGGGGTTGGATAAGGGGGCCGGGGTCCCGGGGGGCAGTCAGGGGATAGGGAGCAGGGGGTGGTTGGATGGGGCGGAGGTTTGGGGGAGGTGGTCAGGGGACAGGGAACAGAGGGTTTTGATAGGGGGTGGGGGTCCCAGGAGGGGGCGGTTAGGGGACAAGGAGCACAGGGGGTTGAATGGGTCAGAGGTTCTGAGGGGGGCAGTCAGGGGGCGGGAAGTGGGAGGGGGCGGATAGAGGGTGGGGGCCAAGCTGTTTGGAGAGGCACAGCCTTCCCTACCCGGCCCTCCATACAGTTTTGCAACCCCAATGTGGCCCTTGGGCCAAAAAGTTTGCCCACCCCTGATCTAGACCATCTCTGACAGATGTTTGTCCAACCTGCTCTTAAAAATCCCCAATGATGGAGATTCCACAACCTCCCTAGGCAATGTATTCCAGTGCTTAACCACTCTTGACAGTTAGGAAGTTTTTTCCTAATGTCCAACCTAAACCTTCCTTGCTGCAATTTAAGCCCATTGCTTCTTGTTCTATCCTCGGAGGTTAAGAAGAACAATTTTTTCTCCTTCCTCCTTGTAACAACCTTTTATGTACTTGAAATGTTCCAGGTATATCCAGGGCCGGCTCCAGGCACCAGCTTCTCAAGCAGGTGCCTGGGGAGGCCGCTCCGGAGGGGGGCGGCACATCCAGGTATTCGGCGGCAATTCAGCGGACGGTCCCTCACTCCGCCTGGGAGCGAAGGACCTCCCGCCGAATTGCCGCCGCAGATCACGATCGTGGCTTTTTGTTTGTTTGGTTTTTTTGTTTTGGCTGCTTGGGGCAGCCAAAACCCTGGAGCCGGCCCTGGGTATATCCTATTGTAAGTATAGGGAAACAATGAAGATTCTGACATAGCTGAATTTCCCTTAGGTCAAAATGGAGAGTTTTTCTGATATCACCACTGCAGATACACTTAACTCTGCAAAAGTCTACATTTATCTGCAGGATTACTTTGCTTACTTCCATGATAGTTGAAAACAATCTCTTCACTCTCAGCTAAACTTCAAATTGAGAGGCACATCTAGCTTCCAAGCACCTTGAATTCATGCAAAGTTGCACATGTGTTTTCAGGAATTCCTGGATATGCTTTATTGAACTAGATCAATACTTTGGCTCAAGTCACCCCTGCTCATGGAGACACTGACAAGAGGGGGCCAGAGGAGAATGAAAACTTCACAAGCTTGCTAGAATTTCTTGTACAGAATCCCCTCAAAAGGGAGGGAATTGGGAAAGTGATGCATAGTGGGGAGGAGATATGGTCTCCCAACCCTGTAAATCTCCGGGTCCTTGGAAGGGCACCCCCACCGTTGCTGAGGCAGACGCAATCTGCATGGATGGTGATTACGGCTACATTTATGTCACGGAGGTCATGGAATCAATCCATGACTTCCAGAGACCTCTGTGACATTCTCTGCTTCAGCCCGAGGGGCTGCAGGACTCTGGAGCTGACAGCCAGTGGAGCCCTGGCAGGGTTCCAGCAACAGGCCTCAGGCGACTGCAGCAACAAGAAACAGGGAGCCCCCTGCAAAGTTACAGGACAGGTGACAGACTCCTGAGGGGGCCCTCCTCAGGGTTAGCGCAACAGGCAACAGCCTCGCGCGGGGGGAGGGGGACCCCTTGGGCGAGCGGCTGGGGTCTCCCATTTTCTCTTTGGGAAATATGGTTACCCTGCAGCTCCTAGCCGCTGTGGGCAGAGGGGGAACCCCACAGCTCCCAACCACCACGGTGGTGGGGGAAAACATGGAGCCGCAACAGCAAAAGTCACAGACAGGTTACGGCTTCCATGAATTTTTGTTTATTGCCCCGTGACCTGTCCATGACTTTTACTTAAAAATAACGATGACAAAATCTTAGCCTTAATGGTGATAACTGGGCTGATGCTGGTCCCACCCATTGGCAGCATGGCTCTTTTAGGTCACTGGCTGGGTCACCTATGGCAGCTCAGCAACAGTTGTAGAAGGTATCTGGTGGGAGTTAACAGTGAAAACTGACTATAACAATGGCATTCTAGGGTTTCACCTCTATTGTCTTTCGGTGACTCCCAGATCAAGTTTTCTCAGCTCGCCATTCAGATTGCAGCTGGAATTTGCAGGACAGACAGGTAGAAAAACCACATAATTTTACTTGTAAAGTGAGAACACTCAGTATGAAGTTATTAGAAGGGGAAGGGTGGACCCCACAATGCCATTTTTATGGTCAGTGCTCAGAGCAAAGCAGCGCTTTAAAACATGCATCAGGTTTGGGCTAAATTGGTAATGGGTAAAATGGGAAGGCCAAAAAGGTCAAAATTATCAAACTTGGTCCCTGATCCTGGAATCTGATCCATACAGGTGGACCTCTGTGCCCATGGAACTGTGTGCAGATCAGATTGCAGGGCAGGGCTCTCAGTGCTGAGTTAGCCACCTAAATCCATATTTTGGCATCAAAGTAAAGGGCCTGATTTTCAAAGGTGCTGAGCACTGGTTTTAATAGGAGCTGTGAGTGTTCAACACCTCTGAAAATCGGAGGTGCCAAACTATGGAGTTTGAAAATGTTGGCCTTACAGTCTTTGATCTCTAGCAAGAACTCCTATTGACATTAATGGAGTTGTGCAGGCAGACAAAGGCAGTACATATCCGTTAGTGATGAAGAATGATCTTGCAAGATGCAGCTCACATCAGTACTGGTGCCAGAATTAAAAAACTTTAGTTGTTACTGGAACAAATAGAAAAAAAGAACTCTCTCTAGTTAAAGTGTCTGAACATGCATGTTTATTGAATGGCACCTGCTCCCCCTGCTGGCCAGCTGAAAAACTATATTTTACAAAATCAGAATGTTTATAAACTTGCAGAAAAGTAATGATAGGGCAAATGTACTCCAGGAAACCAGCTTTCTCCTTTTGGGCCCTGAACAGCTACAGTAAAAGCAATTATATAAGTATTCACTAAACACCTTATGTTACCAATGATTGAGAGGAAGCAAAGGAGAGAAGGCAGGAAAGACGTTAGTTTTAATCCAAGCCAACGGGACTTGTGACAGGATAATCAGCCCTTAAGGGTTGTAGGGTCTAGCCCATCGCATCGCATGGCCCTGTAAGGGTTTTGTTAGGCCTAATAGATATAGCTATATAAGGGCCTACCGGGGATATGGATCGACAGGAAGTGGTCCTGGGAATGAATGGTGCACAGGAGGCAAAGCTGTCACTGTATCTTTAAGGGCCTGGGGCAAGGAGCCTGGCAGGGAGACTGGGGCAAGGCTCCCCTCTCTCCAGCCAACTGGAGAGAACTGGGAGAAGGGGACCACCATAAAGGCTGCCTCCTCCCTTGTACCAGGTCAGACACCAGGAGACATCAGTAGGGAAAGGCTGGCCTGCTGAGCACCCTGAAGCCTCAGGGCTCATGAAGGAAAAGGGGCAGCTGAGGGAGAAGCTGGCAAAGGCCCTACAGTTGCTTAACCCACAGCTCAGCTCCAGAGAGGTGAGTGAGCTCAGGGTTCCTGCTTAAAAAGGACCAGATAATCTGAGTGGCAGAACCCAGCTCCAGAGTGCAGGGGAGAACACTGTTTAAGGACTAAGGGACTAACTAATACAGTTCAGCTCCAGAGAGGAGATCTGAGGACTCCTGCGTAAAGAGGGACTGAAAAGGAGTAGCCCAGGGAAAGAACTGGGAAGGGATCCAGGAACAGAGACTGTTCACAGGCACAGGAAAGAAGCATCTCCTGCAGGAAAGAGCCAGAGAGTGCTAGTGGGACTGAGCCTGAGATGATGAATGTGACCTCTGTGCTATCACAGGATTACGTGTGGTATTAGATGCTATATAAGGATACCAGAATCTGTTCCATAACTGATAAAAGTATTGGAAAAATTCAAATGTACTAACATAACTTAGTCTAATTAAGACTAAGCAGGATTGTGAGGCACTCACAAGGACCTTACAAAGTCAGGCAATTAAGCTTGTTAGGGAAGAGATCTTCTGTTTGTACAGTGCCTATGCAATGGGTCCTGGTCCATGACTGAGGCTCCTAAGTGCTACAAAATAATAGTAGGGCCACACAATGGAAGGTGGATTTCATTATAGAACAGGAAAGGCAATGAACACCGAAGAGTGAATAAAATCTTAAACTGTATTGAGAGAGCAATACAGAAAATGAGTCATGTAAATTGACAGTATACCTTCCCCTAGAATTGTGTGTTCAATTTTGGTCACTTCTCAACAAGCTCATAGCAGAAATAAGAGAGATCTCTTCGCCTGCTCCCCCACAAAGGAGTAAAAATTATAAGAGGGATTAGGCAATGTGGAAACTTCTATACAAGAAGAGGTTTAAAAGCTTTAGGCTGCTTAGAGCGCAATTCTACCACTTACTCATGTTGAGTAGACCCTTCTCTGTGAGTAATTTCACTGACTTCAGTGGTACTATTTATGGAGTAAGGTCACAGAATCTGGCCCTTGAATTTTCCTTTAGTACATCTATTAGTCCACACTGGAAAGCCTCTTGCATCTTAGGTGCTCAGACACCACAGTGATGACCACTATATAAACAAATACTGAGGTCCTTCAGACTATTCTTCCCTTTCCTCACTTAGAATAACAGGTGCAGTTCTCCATTTTTACTTTAGAGACAGATATTTGTGTAGATATTTCCCAGTAATCTGTGGTTTTCAATCTAGCCGGTTACAGGGGCTTGCTCAAATATGGACATGCAGAGGAGTAAGATGCCTGACTGTGGTCACCTACATTTTAGCTCCACATGTGGTAGGAGCAGCAGGTCTCAGACAACCTTTACTCCACTGAAAACAAGCTGGTAGGGAGAGGGTGGAGAGGAGCAGGGAGTGAATGGAGTGTTGACTTTGTCCCTCTGTTGGTGTGTGTGGTGTAGTCAAAGGACTGGCATAAATTACTGCCCCGAGGAAACATGGGGTTGAGCAGGGATGAAACTGAGGGCTTGTCTACACTACCATGCAGGGTCGATCTAAGATATGCAACTTCAGCTACGTGAATAGCGTAGCTGAAGTTGACGTACTTAGATCTACTTACTGCGGTGTCTTCATTGAGGTAAGTCGACAGCTGACGCTCTCCCGTCGACTCTGCTTGTGCTCCTCGTTCTGGTGGAATACTGGAGTCGAGGGGAGAGTGCTCAATGGTCGATTTATCGCGTCTCTATATTAGACGCAATAAATCGACCCTGCTGGATCGATTGCTGCCCACTGAGCGGGCGGGTAGTGTAGACAAGCCCTGAGAGATGCATGCAGTTCCTTCCCTGGCCTCACAGACCAGCACTGTATTTAGAACATTGAACTCTAGCCCTAAATGTTGACATTCTAACAGCATACGTTCTGGAAATGTTGATGAAATGCTGCCAGGCTTCAAATAAATATTACCCTGATCTGAGTACATTCAATGCTGAGTGAAAATGTTCCTTGCCCTTTATCTCGACAGAGTGACGTTTTTTATAAGAGCTACAGGAATAGGCAGATTATTTATTCTATAACGGTTAACAGGGATCATCTCTAATATCCATCATGCTCTATATGGAACTAAACATCTGTTCCGGACTGATTAGAGAGGAAAATCGTTGTGGTATATTTCCAAGTTGATTTTTTTAACTTTGTATATTCTGAAGAAAATATTGAATGTACTCCTATCTAAGGCCTTGATCCTGCAGTTGGATCCATGCAGGCAGATCCTTACATTGCTCAGACTCTCATTGAAGTCAATGGGCTTCACACAGGCAAAAGCTTCTACCTATCAGGATGTAGCTGCAGGACTGGGGTCCAGTAATCTCAGCTGACAGATTGAAGTTTAAGTGTAGTAGGGTCAATACAGATGCTGTAGAATTAGTCCGATCCATTATATAATTTTTAACTCTTGTTATATAGTCAAAATAAAATATTTTATTCAGTTCATTGCATTTTTGATCAATTCTTGTATTTGACAAAACAATAAATTTCATAGAAATAAACCAATTTATAAACAGAATGACAAGAGCAACCACAACAAAACAAAAAAGGGAAGCTGATGTGTCCTTTGTTTATATCACTGTCCTTTCAAAGTGAACCTGAAATCAGCTCTGTCTGCCATACCGATCCACAAAGTCAGGTAGCAGAAATACTGAGCCCCATCCCACCTTGGGATTCATACTGATAAAATCATCCAGGTTCATCTTGGAATCTAGATAAGGAGCACAAATAGAGAATGTTAGAGTCCTAGATAAGGCATCTATTTAGCACAGGAATGCATGAACATTATTTGTCAATCAAATGCAGACAGAAACCTGTTTTGATGGTAGGGATTAATATACACATACATACCAGCAAAGAAAGAGCTTTTTCCCTCTCATGAAAAGCCATTGAATAGGGAAAACACTACTCAGAGGGAATTCTGCAAATTGTAAGATACCTTCAGAGTCTTCATTTCCTGTTTTCAGGATGTAGCATTTGTCTCTGATCCCTATCTGCTCATGTCAATAATTTCTTTCCTGACCAGCATTTTCACTGATTGAAAGAAAGAGTATGTAGGAAAACAATAGAGATTTGCAGCAGTCCCAGAAGGCACTTATATCATGCCACGGAGTTGTAGTGCAGGATAAAGGGTGACCAAAACTAGAGAATTAAAAAAAGGACTGTTATAGTAAAAACTACGGGTCCTACGGCATCTCTCTATTCAAGAAGAGCCTGATCCTGCAAGGTCCTGCAAGACCTTGCTCCTATTTAAGGGCCTGATCCAAAGCCTATTGGAGTCAACGGAAGCTTTTCCATTGACTTCAATGGGGCATTAGATCAGCAATAGGAGTTAGAAGGTGCTGATCACTTCCTATGAGATGCTGATCAGCCTTGAGATCATGCCACAACTAGGAAAACAATTAATGGACTTCATCAGGTCCCATGAACTCATTTGAAAGACTCCCACTGACTTTGAGTGCTTTGGTTCAAGCCCTAAATTCTGAAACCAGAGCCATGATAAGTTGGGGGGGGGGGACAGCTGGGAGATGCTTGTATAATCTCTACGTCTGATTTTAACATTGAGAGGGAGGAAAATCAAGTAAGAAAGAATACAGCAATGGAGAAAGGAGCAGTAGTGGGTATGAGAATGGACCTTAAGAGAAAAGATAGCGCCGATACCAATGAAGCTAACAGTCAAGTAGGCGATACTGGCAGTAGAATGACAGTACCTAATAGGGCGAGGACTGTGGGTGAAGCAAAGCAGCAAAAGCAAAGCAGCAAAAATTAAGATGTTTGTACACCAATGCAAGGAGCCTGGGTAACAAAATGGAGGAACTCGAACTACTGGTGCATGAAGTGAAACCAGATATTATAGGGATAACAGAAACATGGTGGAATAGTAGTCATGACTGGAGTAGAGGTATTGAAGGATATGTGCTGTTCAGGTCAGAAATAAAGGTGATGGTGTAGCATTGTATATTAATAATGAGGTAGACTTTAAGCAAATTAGAAGTGATGAAATGGATAAAACAGAGTCTATTTGGGCCAAAATCACTTTGGGGAAGAAAGCTACTAAAGGTTCCCCTGGGATAGTGCTTGGGGTATGCTACAGACCCCCAAGATCCAATTTAAATATGGATAGAGACCTCTTTAATGTTTTAATTAAATAAATACTACTGGGAATTGTGTGATTATGGGAAACTTTTACTTCCCAGATATAGATCGGAGGACAAGTGCTACTAATAATAGTAGGGCCCAGATTTTCCTGGATGTAATAGGTGACAGATTTCTTAACCAAATAGTCGCTGAACCAACAAGAGGTGATTCCATTTTAGATTTGGTATTGGTGAGTAGTCAGAACTTGGTTGTAGGGGACAAGCTTGGTTTGAGTGATCACGAGCCAATTCAGTTTACACTAAATGGAAGAATAAACAAACATAGATCTGCAGCTAGGGTCCTTGATTTCAAAAGGGCAAACTTTAAAAAATTAAGGGAATTAGTTAGGGAAGTGGACTGGACCGAAGAACTCAAGGATCTGAATGTGGAGTAGGCTTGGAATGACTTTAAGTCAAAGTTGCAGAAACTATCTGAAGCCTGCATCCCAAGCAAGGGGAAAAAAAGCATAGGGAAAGGTTGCAGTCCAACCTGGATGAGCAAGCATCTCCAAAGCAGAAAGCCTACAAGGAATGGAAGATGGGATGGATCAGCAAGGAACGCTACCTCTTGGAGGTCAGAAAGTGATAAAGGGATAAAGTGAGAACTGCCAAAAGCCAAGCAGAGTTGGACATTGCAAAGGGAATTAAAACCAATAGTAAAAGGTTCGATAGCCATATAAATAAAAAGAAAACAAGGAAAGAAGAAGTGAGACTGCTAAACACTGAGGATGGGTTGGAGATTAAAGATAATCTAGGCATGGCCCAACACCTAAACAAATACTTTGCCTTAGTTTTTAATAAGGCTAATGAAGAGCTTAGAGGTAGTGGCAAGGTGGCAAATGGGAACAAGGATACGGAGGTAGAAGTTACCACATCTGAGGTGGAAGTCAAACTCAAACATCTTAATGGGATTAAATTGGGGGCTCCAGATAATCTCCATCCAAGAATATTAAAGGAACTGGCACATGAAATTGCCAGTCCAATAGCAAGGATTTTTAATGAATCTGTAAACTTGGGGATCGTACCCTATGACTGGAGAATTGCAAATATAGTTCCTATTTTTAAGACAGAGGAAATAAAAGTGATCTGGGAAACTACACGCCTGTTAGTTTGACCTCAATTGTGTGCAAGGCCTTGGAACAAATTTTGAAAGAGAAAGTAGTTACGGACATAGAGGTGAACAGTAATTGGAATAAAATACAACATGGTTTTACAAAAGGTACACCGTGCCAGACTAACCTGATCTCCTTTTTTGAGAAGATAACTGATTTTTTTTACACAAAGGAAATGCAGTAGACCTAATCTACCTGGATTTCAGTAAGGCATTTGATACAGTTCCACATGGGAAATTATTAGTAAAATTTGAGAAGATTGGGGATTAATATGAGAATTGAAAGGTTGATAAGGAACTAGTTAAAAAGTTCTGGAACAGCCTTCCAATGGGAGCAGTGGGGGCAAAAAATCTAACTGGCTTCAAGACTGAGCTTGATAATTTTATGGAGTGGTAGTATGATGAGACTGCCTACAATGGCATGTAGCTGATCTGTGACAGCTAGCAGCAAATATCTCCTATGGCTGGTGATGGGACACTAGATGGGGAGGGCTCTGAGTTACTCCAGAGAATTCTTCCCCAGGAATCTGTCTGGTGGTCTTGCCCACAAGCTTAGGATCTAACTCATTGCCATATTTGGGTCAGGAAGGAATTTTCCCCAGGTCAGATTGGCAGAGACACTAGGGGGTTTTCGCCTTCCTCTGCAGACTGGGGCATGGGTCACTTGTGGATTTAAACTAGTGTAAATGGTGAATTCTCTATAACTTGACATCTTTAAATCATGATTTGAAAACTTCAATAACTCAGCCAGAGGTTAGGGGTCTATTACAGGAGTGGATGGGTGAGGTTCTGTGGTCTGCAGTGTGCAGGATAATCACAATGGTCCCTTCCGTCCTTAAAGTCTATGAGACACAAAAACCCCTTCCGTCACTGTCGGTAGTATCTACACTACGGTGCTACCTGCCGCTGTAGCCTAGTCATAGCCCTAGTGTATTTAGTGTAGTGCCCTACTGCTGTATTTGTGCTTTTTTTAAACATGGATTATTTAGATACGTCAGAGCCAAAGCCTACTGTTGTTTAACTGATAGATCTACAAGTACAGTATATAGGGTAAAATTCACTTCAGCTGCATAACGCCCAAGTAATTAGGCTTATACTGGTGTAGTGCACAAGGGATTTAGGGAGGACAGAAACCACTCAACGGCAAGGTAGGGCTGCAGCCCATCTATAATCCAACGCCTGCAGGTACTATTCAATCTCTAGGCTGGAATATCAGCTTCCGCCCCTCTGCACGCACTATGTACTGGGATTCGCAGTTTGTCTCCATCCAAGTACTAGCCAGGCCTGGAACTCTTTAATTTCCAAGATCAGATAAGATCAGGTGCATTCAGTCTGGTATGGATGTCTTACACATTATATAACAGCCCCTTGGATCCATCTAATCACAGTTCCCATAGCCCCTCCTCCAACTCCAGTTTTCACTCCAGCCTATTGTAGCTGACAGCAAAATAATTATTTAAAAAGTGTTCCTTACATGGTAAACAAGTCCAGAGGGACATTTTAGAAGTTGAGTTACAAACTTCGGGGGTGAGGAGGAAGAGGGTGATGGGGGACGGGAGAGAGAAAGTATTTTTAAACAAGGGAACACAGGTGCAGCTGTAAGCAACGTGAAAGGGTGCTACCATATAATCTTTTAGGGGAGTAAAAAGACTCTCCTTAACTTAGCTGACCAGAAAGGTCTTGGGCAGCCTATAAAAACAAACAATTTTAATTAAGGGATTTTTTTCTTTTAAAAAGCAGGACAGAACTTCCAAGTCAACAGTGATCAACACTATTTCATGGATTAGTCAATAAATGGCACTGAAGCTGAATGACAGCTGGTTTCCTTTGCATTGCAAGATATGCAATCAGACCTCTCAATTTTTTTTATTAATAAGGAAGCCCTGCATTCTGATATAATAATGGGAAAGAGGGAATTTTATCTATTTGTTTTAAATCTATATTGTGCCATAAGTTTACAGTGCCTTACAACTTTAAAAAACTGTTAGGCAAAAGATATTATCATAATCCAGATAAAGTCCTTCATCTGAGTGAGTAGACGGCAATGATTCATCTGAGGTTCTAAGGCCTAAAGTGGAACGGGAGAGCTAACACACAAGAACAGAGTGCAGATGTTATTGCTGACAACCCAGGTGGTTTTTCAGAAGGGACTGGAGTGAGAGCTAGTAGAAAGGCTCTTCCAAGCATAGGGGGTGGCATAGAACAAAGCAGGGGTGAGAAAAGACAAATTGTGTTTACTTTCTGGACCCAATCCTATTTAGGAGCAGGACCAGGCCCTAAAGATGGAAAATGTTGCCGAGACACTGATGGAATGAAATGGCTGTTTGATTTGCTTGTTTCTGCCTATCCACATAGCAACACTTCTTCTGACAGAACCATTTTAGTAGAGCCACGCACAATATATTTTATTACTGCGGCCATGCCTGTGCATTCTGGGACTCTTAAGGCATGTTGTCCATTATGCCTAACACACTTGCTATGAGCAGGGGCTTATGAATACTTTACAAATACTAGGCCATACACTGTCGGATGGAGTTAGTAACTAATACAGCTGCAGTGCTTTTGGTTTCTGTCCATAGTGAGTAGACGGCAATGATTCAGCTGAACGAGAACTAAAGAGCTTAGTCCAGATTTAACAATGCCATGCTAGAGCTATTCCAGGTATTTACAAGCATTGGATGCAAGGTGCTGTACATCCTTATACTAGTTACAAAGAAAAGACAGACTGTGATTTTCGAAGGAGCCTAGACGTGGGCTATCAAGGAGATGTTGGGTGCTTTTGTAACTCATGTGCTTCATAGGGATATCTCGTTAAGAGATCTATGGGGAGTGCGTAGGAGTGAGTCATTGTTGCCAGGCAGATGTACAATTAGCACTCAACACTCGGAAGTTTCTGGAATTGGGTGTGATAGTTTTGGATATGCTCAATAGGATTGATGTCGCTGGACTCAAGACTCCATGAAGGCAAGTAGTCAGGGCAGCTACTTTACAACAGGCCACATGCCCTGTGTGGGTTGAGAGAAGCTGAGCCCAGGAGCAGAAAGCAGGCTGTTTTACCCTAACGATGAAGCATTTAGGTTAGTGATATTTTTAACCCTCCAACAGGGAAGCCCTGGCAGGGTTAATTATAGAGAGGAGAAATTGGGAGGGAAAACTAATTTCCTTCATTTTAATTGTATGCTTGGAATGTTGCTTGATTTTAGCCAAATTGGTTTTTATTTAAATTCTCTCAACTACTATGATGGACCTATTTTTCTCTTATTTAAATGTGATCATGGGTAAAGAGTCATTTACATTTTGCTAGTCTCAGTTTTGTATTTTTCTTGTAATGGGTTTATTTTAAAATCTATATACCTACCTAAGTGATTTCAGCAGAGGAGGAGGAAGAATGTGCATGGATTCCATTTGAAGTTTTCTACAAGCAAGTGGAGGGAAGATGTTCATTTTGACTCAGCAGACCGTATAGACTTTGGTGATCAAAGTCTATAACTATAACTGAGACAGGTGAACTCAACCTAAGATTTTGGGAACTCTGAGTTTCTTCTCACTGTATTTCTGTGGGGACTGATCTGTTTAGATCTGTTTTCTTTATTTAGGTATAACTGTGAAGCTAATGGATGTGGATTATAAAGTAACCATGTTATGTTGTAGAAATTGTTATTATTAATAATTATGATTCTTTAGAATAAGATTTTATAAATTTGATACTTAAGTTCACTCCTTTTGTTCTTTTGGACTTGATTGTAGAGGTGACCCTGTGCAATCCTTGTTGAAAATCCTCAATGACTGAATTCTGGGTCTCCATGTGCTTTTCTATGGCAGTTGTTTTTAGGCATTAGGCGAAGGGCAGTGAAGTAAATTCTAGTCCAGCCAAAGGTTACACTTTTAAAGTGAGAAGTCTGATTAGTGCAGCATGTAGACTACGGGTAGCCAAGTACTGAGATTCAAGAAAAGGGAGGCTCTGGAGACATGATCAGAGCAGCGGGAGAAGAGAATCTGCAGTTAGATAACAATAATAGTGTGGAATTATTAAATGGCACATTAAATTTGCCTCTGCTGTGTTCAGGTTTACTTCAGCAGGCCTTGTTCCAGGAAGTTTCCAGTTTTTTACCACTGAACCTTTCAGTCACCTTTAACTTCTAACTGTGTAGTTTTAATAATAAGCTCTACAGCATGTAAAGAAAGCATGTAAAGAAAGTTCTAATGTTATGTCCTTGGTTGCTTTCATCCTGTTTTTCTCCTTTGCTCACACAAAGCTCATATAACCATTTCTTTCCTTAGATAAAAATAACAGCAGGTTAGACAGCGTGTATGTGCTGCTCTTTTGCTCACTGAGGCTTTCTTTGTTGGGTTCACTATGATTCTACTATCACCACTGGGAGAAGACAAATGCGGAAGCTGCAGATATCTACATAGCTTCAGTCTAGCAGCTTGCACGTCTAACATATGTGTCAGACACAATGCCCTCCAGCTTTTGTTTCTCAGCTGTCTTATCCACTCTTTTCGAAAACAAAATGCATCATTTACGACCACCCAGGGACTCTAACTAAGAAACCTGCTGCACCAATCTTGTGGTGTGCTACCCAACACCTGGGAAGACTTCAAATTTGAACCAGGGTTTGCAATGTAATATTCAACTGTTCGTAACAGCTCTAAGTAGTAAGGCCATCTGTTCTAGGAAATTTTGAAATGCTTTTTGGAAGATATATTTTATGTTGTCCTGCAGTTAGAATTGTGATCATATCAGAGCTCACAAGCTAAGTAGGATCAGGCCTGATCAAGACATGTATGATAGACTCCAAAGGATAACCCAAATGCAGTATTGCCAACCCCAAGTTTTTAAAAATCATGTTATGGAATATTGGTGTAGAGGGCTTCTACGTCCATAGTGGCCAGGATGGTGTTTTCTGGAAGATCACCGATGGATTGTAGTTTCCTCAGGAAGTCAGTGGTGTCTCGAAGATAGCTGGGAGTGCTGGTAGCGTAGGGTCTGAGGAGAGAGTCTACATAACCAGACAAGCCTGATGTTAGGGTGCCAATGCCTGAGATGATGGGGCGTCCAGGATATCCAGGTTTATGGATCTTGGGTAGCAAATAGAATACCCCTGGTCGGGGTTCTAGGCATGTGTCTGTACAGATTTGTTCCTGTGCTTTGTCAGGGAGTTTTTTTAGCAGATGGTGTAGTTTCTTTAGGTAATCCTCAGTGGGATCAGAGGATAATGGCCTGTAGAATGTGGTGTTAGAGAGCTGTCTAGCAGCCTCTTGGTCATATTCCAATTTATTCATGATGACGACAGCACCTCCTTTGTCAGCCTTTTTGATTATGATGTCAGGGTTGTTTCTGAGGCTGTAGATGGCGTTGTGTTCAGCATTGCTGAGGTTATGTGGCAAGTGATGTTGCCACATAATACCCACCTGCTGAAGTGAAAAAACAGATTGACAGAGCCAGACGAGTACCCAGAAGTCACCTCCTACAAGACAGGCCCAACAAAGAAAATAACAGAACACCACTAGCTGTCACCTTCAGCCCCCAACTAAAACCTCTCCAGCGCATCATCAGAGATCTACAACCTATCCTGAAAGATGATCCTTTACTCTCACAGATCTTGGGAGACAGACCTGTCCTCGCTTACAGACAACCCCTCAACCTAAAGCAAATACTCACCAGCAACCACACATCACTGAACAAAACCACTAACCCAGGAACCTATCCTTGTAACAAACCCCGATGCCAACTCTGTCCACATATCTATTCAAGTGACATCATCATAGGACCTAATCACATCAGCCATACCATCAGGGGCTCGTTCACCTGCACATCTACCAATGTGATATATGCCATCATGTGCCAGCAATGCCCCTCTGCCATGTACATTGGCCAAACCGGACAGTCTCTACGCAAAAGAATTAATGGACACAAATCTGACATCAGGAATCAAAATACTCAAAAACCAGTGGGAGAACACTTTAACCTGTCTGGTCATTCAGTGACAGACCTGCGGGTGGCTATATTACAACAGAAAAACTTCAAAAACAGACTCCAACGAGAGACTGCTGAGCTGGAATTGATATGCAAACTAGACACAATCAACTCCGGTTTGAATAAGGACTGGGAATGGCTGAGCCATTACAAACATTGAATCTATCTCCCCTTGTAAGTATTCTCACACTTCTTATCAAACTGTCTGTACTGGGCTATCTTGATTATCACTTCAAAAGTTTTTTTTCTCTTAATTAATTGGCCTCTCAGAGTTGGTAAGACAACTCCCACCTGTTTATGCTCTCTGTATGTGTGTATATATATCTCCTCAATATATGTTCCATTCTATATGCATCTGATGAAGTGGGCTGTAGCCTATGAAAGCTTATGCTCAAATAAATTTGTTAGTCTCTAAGGTGCCACAAGTACTCCTGTTCTTTTTTCATTAGGTAAAAGCACTGTGCTATTATTCAGAGGAGATGGAAAACAACTCCTGACCACTTGGAATCATTAAAAATCCCATGCCATTTTCCATAAAAGTGGTGGTGGTAGTCCCAGTGTCCTGGCCTAGTCAAACTGGATAACTGCATTTACTGTATCTACATTTCCACTGTCATTTCCATTTGACATTCTTTGTCACTTCCTGTTCTGAAGTGCTATGAGCCATTAAGCAGTTAAAGTGGAAACATTTCAGTAACAGAAAAAACAAATTCCTGTCTTTTTCAAGTTTTATAAAAGCTTTTGAATCCTTCAAAATGAAAGGAGCTATAATTTAATTAATATTGAAAAATACTAATATTTTGTAGGAGCAGAGCAGCAAAACTATGTTGATCTTCATCTTTAATAAAGTGTAAACAATTCCTAGATATCATGGTGATAAGTGCTTTAGAAATACTGATACATTTCTAAATGTATCAATCTTTTTAATATATTTTAAAAGATATAAGGTGCTCACTTTAGTAACATCCCAAGGGAAAAATATAGAGCATGCAGCAAACTGTACTAATATAAAAAGGTCTTTTCTGTGACTTTGTAATTATCTTTTCACTAGCGGCAAGCAAATCAACTACTCTAAATTATGAAAAAGAATACACTAATACAAAAGTAGAAAAGCAGGTATGGTGCCTTATAAATACACTGATATAAAACAATAAGCAGGAACCACTTTGCCGACCACTGAAATGCAGTAAATGCTAGAGTGAAATGTGTTAGCAATTTAATGAAGAAAGTGAAATACCATATCTAACTGAATGAAGCTGCATGGAGAATGTAGTTACCTGAACTGGAATTTGGTCAGGACACTGGGACGAACACCCATAAGCTATTTACTGATCACAGGAGGTCAAACCCCTCAGTTTTCTATCCCATTTGGGGGGGAAAAGACCCCTCCAGTAGAACAGTTCCCCTGTTACACAGTGCTGAAATATGAGTTCATTACTGACTGAGGGAAGAGTGCCACCTACTGACTGACTAGGCCCTGGAGGTTTTTCGCCTTCCTCCGTAGCATGGGGCGGGGGTCGCTAGCTGGAGGAGTCTCTGCGACTTGAAGTCTTTAAATCACAGGATTTGGGGTCTTCAACAGTTGAGTTAAGGGAAAGGGGGTGGGTCAGCTTTTGTGGCCTGCATCATGCGGGAGGTCAGACTAGATGATCATAATGGTCCCTTCTGACCTTAAAGTCTGTGAGTCTATGAGTCTATGAGCAAAGGAGTTCAGTTTCTTGTCTCACTTCTGTCGTCTAAGTACAAACCTTGAGCAACAGTGAACTCTAACAAATTATGTGTAGAACTTTAGTGATTTACAGGGGTCACACCGAGCTTTAGGGTTGAATCATTGGTGACCGTGGCCTCAGTTCAGCAAGGTAGTTAGACATGTCCCTAACTTTAAGCACGAGTAGTTCCATTGAAGTCACGCTTAAGAACCTTAGGTAGCTGTTGAGGTACAAATACATATGTATATGAATATCTCAAGTGAATGAAGGAATAAGGCTGGAGGAGAAGAAACAACCTGGCTGAATAAGGAAAGGAAAGAAGAAAGTATCAGTATAGCACATACTTAAGAGAGGAAGGAAATGGAAACAAAACAAAAAAGGAAAAATATCAAGTGTTTACTAGACCAGGGTCAGAATGTTCAGGACCAAACTACTTAAGCATGTGCTTAACTTTAAACAGATGAGTAATCCCACTGACTGCAACAGGACTACTCATGTGCTTAATGTTAAGCATGTGCTTAAGTGCTTCGCTGGAGTGGGGCCAGAGTGCTCAGCAGCCTGTGGGATCAAGCCTGATGGGACACGATTCAATAAAGCATCCCTCCTCAAGATAAGTACATGCTTAAATGCCAAGCCCCACTGAAGACAGTGGGACTTAAGCATGTGCTTAAGTGCCATCCTAAATAGGGATGAACATCTGCACATGTTTAAGTGCTTTCCTGAATTGGGACCTGAATGATCTTTTAAAAACAAAAACAAAAAACCACCCACCGTCCTTTTTGAGCCCCAGGGCCAAATTAAAGCGTAGGCACTATAGGCTGATTCACAAAGCTCCAGCTCTTGGAATCCAATGATGAGGTCAGAACCTTGGCTCTCTTTTTAAATTATGTTTCTACTACTCATGTATGTAAGAAAAAGCTTGAAAATGTGACTCGAGTGTAACTGATGCCCATCTGGTTGGCAGACAAACCTAAAACATTAGTTCTGAGAGGTGTGAACTGTCCCATTCTTCTTAACTCTGATGCCTGTGCCACCCCAAGGAGAGGCAGGGCCATAGCATGGGGCCAATATGTGGGATGTGCCTACAGTCCTGGGTTATCTTAACTCAGCCCTGTGGATGACATGGACATATACTTTCTTCTTGTGAAGACTGACTTGCATATGAGAGGCACAATCTGAACACAAGTCTGAGACCCAGGAACTCCGAAATTCCAATCCCAAGTCTATCAGAGAATCACTATGTGATTGTGAACAAGTCACTTTATCCTCTCTGCATCAGTTCCTAATGATGGGACATTAATGCTTACTTGCCCACCTCACACAAGGTGTTGTGAGGATTAGCTAGTTAATGTTTGATAAATGCCAGAAACAGTGTTGAACATTATATAATCCCATAGGTACATGCAAGATGCGAGTTCATATTTTTTTCTGATGAAATAATAAAGCACTTTGTCTTGAAAGGAAAGGTGGCAGTGCTTTCACAGTATATTATGGAAGCATAAATATCACTTATGCAATTCTTTGGCTTTATTTTGTTTCATTTCCTCGACTCAAAAGGAACAGGATTTTTTTTGTTTTGGGTGTGGAATGCTATTTACCTGCAGTTTCAATGCAAGGGTAGAAAGGAGGAGGCTTCTGCCAGTGTCCACTGGCATCTTTCATGTGGGATCGGTCAGAAGCAAATGTCTTCAGATACAAATCTGCTCGAATCAGTCTGATTTTTCTAAACAAACACATAATTCAAGAACGTACTAAGTGATGGAGTCATGTAATACTGTATTAGACATTACTAACCCAGAGCCTGTTCCTGCCCTTTAAATCAAATTCATATAGTTTAGTGGTATATTAATAGTGTCAAGTAGCTGAATGACTAACAGGAAGCAATGCAAGGAAATAGAAAGTTTTATTGACGGATGAATGATTGTACCTTTAAGGTCAGGATCATTAGAAGAGCAGTGTGGTGTGTTTAATTTCCTGCACAGTAACAGATTATACGTAGGTGACTATGCATACAAAGAAAAATATCAACTGCATCAATTGTTGGGGCTTGCTTTTGTAAAATATTCTGTACCATATTTGTTTTAATTTTCTCACCTTCTAAATCGTGGAAGAAGAATATCATCTGATTTAAAGGCCTCCTCAATGTAAGTGTCAAATGGACATGGAAATGGCAACACTGTGTCAAGATCATAAATGAAGTTCTGGTCTCCACTTGAAACATGAAGTAAAATAACATGGTAATCCTAGGAGTAAAGATCATTGACAGTTAACTAGACAGTTGTAAATGGTCATAGAGAAACCTCAGAGTTATTAGGAAAAGGGGACAGAAATCACCCCCAAAGCATAACCCATAAGTGATGGCGCAGAGATGAGCTGCAACTGTGATCTCCCCCCAAGCCTGTCCAGTGGATACTCTTTTCCAAGTGGAATTCCACAGCTTATCCCACTTTAGCCTGGATCACCAGGGTGAAATGCCATCTACTCTCACCATCCTGCCACAGGTACAGGGCAAACAGTGCTTTATACCCTCTTGTCACCTGAGTTGCACTCATGAGAGGCTGCAAGTTTCACTACCTTCACCTCTCTTTGGCCCACAATTCTACCACTCTAAGACTGGATCCCAGGATAGCAGCCTGCCTGTTTTCAGCTGTAACAACACGACAGAGCCAACTGCAACTGGAACCAGCAAGACACTCCTCCTTGGGTACCTGTGACCCAGGGCTGATTAAAGTGACTCCAAACAGGTTGTGTCCATTCACCCAAAGGTACCCAGCACACAGGGAGAAAAAGTTAAACCTACAACAGTTCTGCACACCCAAAGTTTGCCTGCACGTGATCACCTCTCTCAAGCTTAGACAGCAGAGCTGTCTCAGGCACAGCCTGAAGAGCCCCTGCCTTAGTTCCAGAGCCCTGTTGAATACACCACCAAAATAAGTTTTGTCTCCCCAAGCAGCTGCTGCCTGCTTCCCCACCCCCCTTTCCTCTAGGCTAGGGGTTGTAATTGCTTAGGCCCAGATACGTTGATTTCAGTGGGAATTAGGAACCTAAATACCTTTGAGGATCTGGACCTTAGTGTTCTTTTGATCTTGGTCTCTGGCCTTGAAAAAGCAGGACTGTCACCTTTCTGGTCACAGGCAGGTAAGGAATTTTCAATAAATAGTTCACCCATTCCTTCTGTTAAGGTCCCTTGGTATTCTCCCTAGAGATACCTTATCTTTGTCAGTTTCATTTCCTGTTTGTTGCCGCCTAACGCCTCCCTCCCCAGTTTGATTTAACTCTAGGCAGTCAGACAGAATCTCAACCAGGGAAACCATACAAAATAATACAGATATCTCCTTAATTTCCACACCCTAATACAATATAATATTTGAATTGGATAACATGTCTTTTGTGTTCATCTCAATCCCAACCAAAGGCTGGCACAGATAAAAGACGACAACTTGCCTCTTTATGAAGTGATTAGCAGGTAATTTTAATGCTGTGTTTGATGACTCATTTTGTACAATTAATCACAATGAACTGTAACCTAGTAAAGTGAATACAAAATCCACTTATGAAAAGAGTTTAAGGAGCTTTCTTATGACATTTTCAGTGCTAAACAAGCCTAGCTATTTGGAGCAAGAAATTGAAAAAATCTTAGGCAAATTATTTTGCAATACTAATACACGTATTGGAAATGGAGTTGTGTGAAACAACAAAATTTAAAAGAGATGGAATAGTGACAATGAGAACAGAGAAACTAGCTATAGTCTTATGCAAGTTTGCATTTCTAGTTGCATTGTCTACCAAAAAACTTGAATTCAATACATTTTGGTGGGAAACACTTAAAATCTGTAATGGCCTTCTCTGTCCCTCTTCTGCCTTCCTTCTCATACCACTTAGATCTCATTCAAAACTAATATTTGTAAAGTTGGTTTGTTTTTAAACTATGTTATTTTTGAGTCACACTTGGGGGCAGGGTGGAGAAGGGGTCTTGCAATGATATAATTAAAATGGCTCAAACAGGTTTTTTTCTGATTTTCCCAAACAATTCACTCCCAGTCTGAGATGGCATATGCCAGTTTAAAAAAATAAATAAAGTTATAGGTACCTGAATAGGGCATTTATACTGAAAGTGCATCTTAACTGTCACTTACTAGAATATAAGATTGCTGCACCAAAATTGGACTAGTGCTCCAGTACTGGACAATTCAGAGAAAAGTTCAGTGATAATTATGTCCAAAAAGGAAATTTTCCCCTAATACCATCCCACAGGGCATATCCCTGACACATGAAGCTGTATAACGCTCATGTTTTTCTATCCCATGTACTATATATGTTGATATTTTCATTATCCATGTAAATATCTACACTTTTTTTGGATCCAACTAGGCTCTTGGCCTCAATGCTATCTTGTGGCAATAAGTTCCACGGGTTTATTATGTGTTGTGTTAGAAGTTTTAAGTTTGTTGACTTTTGATTTCATAGGCTGTTCCATTGTTCTTTTACTATATAAGTGGTCTACTCTTAAAACGCTACATTGGCGCAGCTGCACTGCTGGAGTGCTTAAGTGAAGACACTCCTATGCCAATGGGAGAATCCCGTCGGCATAGTTAATCCACCTCAGTGAGAGGCAGTAGCTATGTCAACGGGAGAAGCTCACCTGCTGACATAGTGCTATTTACACCAGAGGTTAGGTCGATATAACTATGTCACTCAGGTGTGATTTTTCACACCCCTGACTAATGTCATTATATCAATATAAGTCTGTAGTGTAGACCTGGCCTTAGAAAAGCACACATGGGATGTTTTTAAGAACCTGAGAATGACCATACTGGATCAAACCAATGGTCCATTTAACCCAGTATCCTGGCTTCTGACAGTGGTTGCTGCCAGATACTTCAAATGGAGTGAACAGAACAGGACAATTCATAGAGTGATCCATCCCCAGTCATCCAGTCCCAGCTTCTGGCAGTCAGAGGGTTAGGGACACGCAGAGCATGGGGTTGCATCCCTGACCATCTTGACTAATAGCATTGATGGACCCATCCTCAATGAATTTATCTTATTCTTTTTTTATCCCAGTTATAGTTTTAGCCTTCACAACATGCTCTGGTAATGAGTTCCACATGTCGCCTGTGTATTATGTGAAGTACTTCCTTATGTTTGTTTTAAACCTGACTATTAATTTCATCGTGACCCCTGTTCATATGTTATGTGAAGGGGTAAATAATACTATCTTATTCACTTTCTCTACACAGTTCCTGATTTTTTTTTTTAACCTCTATCATATCCCCCTTTAGTTATTTCTTATCTAAGCCAAACAGTCCCAGTATTTTTACTCTCTCCTCATATGGAAGCTGTTTCATATCCCTAATCATTTTTGTTGCCCTTCTCTGTACTTCTTCCAATTCTAATATATCTTTTTTTCAGATGGGGCAGCCAGAACCGCACCCAGAATTCAAAGTGTGAGTGTATCATGGATTTATATAGTGGCACTGTGATACGTCTTATTATCTATCTTATGTTTAATGGTTCCTATCATTCTATTAGCTTTTTTACACTGCTGCTGCATATTGAGCTGATGTTTTGAGAGAACTATCCACAATGATTCCAATATCTCTTTCCTGAATGGTAATAGCGAATTTAGACCCCATCGTTTTGTATGTATAGTTGGGATTCATTTTTCCAATGGCATTACTTTGCATTTATCAATGCTGAATTTCATCTGCCATTTTCTTGCCCAATCACCCAGTTTTGTGAGATCCTTTTGTAACTCTTGACAGTCAGCTTTGGACTTAACTATCTTAAGTAATTTTGTATCGTCTGCAAACTTTGCCACTTCACTGTTTACCCTTTTTTAATTTATGAATCTGTTGAACAGCACTGGTCCCAGTACAGATCCTTGGGGAAACCCTGACATTTACCTCTCTACTTGAAAACTGACTGTTTATTCCTATCTTTTATTTCCTATCTTTTAACCAGTTACTATTTATTTTATTTAGTGTTTGACTATTTGCCAAGCCAAGCAATAGCGTTCTTAGTGGCCAAGTTACTGATACATGAGAGGACATTCCCTCTTATCTAATTACTCCTTACTTTGCTTAAGAGCCTTTGGTGAAAGAGCTTGTCAAAAAGACTTTCTGAAAGGTACACTATATCCACTGGATCACCCTTGTCCATATGTTTGCTGACACCTTCAAAGAATTCTAATAGGTTGGTGTGGCCTAATTCCCCTTATTGCTTAATGTGCTAGAGGTGGTAGGGAAATGAGCATGCTATAAGGATCTATATAGAATAGAATGTCTTACCCAAACTACAGGTTCATCTCCACATCCTGACTGCTGCTTCCAGAGCGGTATCTGCAAATTACAAGTTAGAAGCTAATTTTAAGTAAACTAAACAAACATCTAGGATTTCAGTCTAATACAAGATAGGTTGGTCTTCACTGAATGATAAAATTAGTCAGCTAGCGTTATATCTGCGATGCAATAATTAAGCTTTTATCAGATTGTCTTTTGGTCTTTTTGAGCTCTTAGTTGGGGACGTTGTTTTGGACCACACAGACCATTCAGTCTCCTCAGCTGACTGATAGCAGCAAAGGGATCCCTGCCATCCTCAGGTAGATGATACTTCTCCAAATGTCAACTCCAAAGTCCAGACTGCCATATACAACTAAAAGACCTGCCTTTTAGGATCTTTTCCACTATCTGTCTGACCATGGGGCCCAGGTTAGCAACAAGGCTCAGGCCACCTATATGCCTGGACAGTGAATCTGTTTTGATCT
Organism: Chrysemys picta bellii; assembly: GCF_011386835.1. Lineage (NCBI taxonomy): Eukaryota > Metazoa > Chordata > Testudines > Emydidae > Chrysemys > Chrysemys picta. Next base: position 268,907,419 of record NC_088792.1, on the reverse strand, counting down.
TTGTTCCATATCACAACTCATCAACTTACCATCCTTCTCTCATTGGATATGAAAACAGCATAAAATTCTTCTAAAGGGTATTGATCATAGCTTCTGATGTATTCACAAAGTTTCCAAACATTTTCCTCACTGTAAAATACAAGTTTTTTACAGTTCTTGTTTTATTTCTGATTTATACAATAAAAACAGGATAGATGTTGTGATTATTCCACTTTTGGATTCATTTTTCTGTTGAAGACTTTTTCCCCAACTCCCCTTCACAAATCTATTTTTAATCTCTAAAATTTAGGTCCTAGCTCTTATAAAAATGTTTCCACAAATAATTCATAGACTTTTAGGCTCAATTACTGTTTAACAGACAGGAGGAAGCATAATTTGGTTTACTCTGTCATGAAATGCTTTGTAATACCAAATGACTGGTGTATCTAGTGTTTTGTCTTTTCCTCATTGTTTATGGCAAAGAAGTTTTGAGTCAAGTATCAACAAATTATATTATGCAACAGAGGGTCCTGTGGTACCTTTAAGACTAACGGAAGTATTGTAGGTCCTGAGACCTGTCGCGTCCCCCCCCCCCCCACACACACATGCTCTGTGGAGATAGGGTACAGGAACAGAGGGGCAGGAACAGGGGAAGGGGGACACCTTGATATCAGCACCCCTCTTCCCCCTCTCCCCTGCCCTGCACAGCCAGCAGGAGGCTCCCAGGAACAGCTCCAAGGCAGAGGGAAGGAGCAGCACATGGCAGTGGGGGGGGGAGGGGAGGGACACCTGAACTGCCCTGCACTTGATAGCCTGCTGGATGGCTGTTGCACAGGGAACTTAGGGGAGCTGATGGGGGGCTGCCAGTCCACCCTAGTTCCAAGCCCCCACCAGCTAGCTCCAATGGGCTGCTCTTCCTGCAAGCAGTGGACAAAGCAGGCAGCTGCCAAACAACGTTATAAGGGAGCATTACACAACTTTAAAAGAGCATGTTCTCTAATAGATCAGCGATGTAACAATGTTAACCAGGATGATGTTAAGTGAGGTGTTACTGTAAAAATCTTACCTGTAAAGATAAATGTTATCAAGTGTATGTAATAGCTTTAAAAATATTTGTAATTTTTAAATAGACTTCCATCTGATGCTAGTGAAAAATATTAACAATCCCTGTATATAAAATCATTATTGCCTAATATTACTATTGTAATAGTTCTGTACAATTCCAAATAAACTATGCCACTGATAACAATAACTGGGCATGACACACAATAAATACTAATGGAACCACAAATTATTTTTTAACTGATAAACTATCCAGGAGGCTGTACAATGATCCTGTATATTGTTATTCCCCAGTATATCATCTTCCAATAATCCTGATTAGGACTCTCTGTAAACTATAGTACTCTCTAACCAATGCACCCTTTTATCCTATAATACCAAATGTTACTGTAAGAAGAATACTCTCTCTCCTGACTCTTACGACCTAACTTCTTCCACTTTACCTCCTGCAAGAATACGTGCAGAATTTCTAACGAGAAATGGAAACATGGGAGATTGCAATAGGGAACCCTGACCCTCGGTGCATCCTCTCTTGGTGCACTTATTACTTGACCAGTGAAGAAGAAAGCAGATGTACCCAGCACGCCGCATTTCTTACATGTCTGTTGCTCCTTACCAGTAGCAGCTGGTGTACACACAGGCGTGCCGAGCAGGGGCAGCTGGCTGATAACTAGCAGCTGCTGCTGCTACCCCTGGCTGTTCCATAGGTGACCCACATCCAGGTGTATGGGAGGACTGGCTAGGGGAAGGTTTAACCGGCTCATATACCAGAAGGCAGCACTGGCGCTTCCCCCAGCTATATAAAGCAGCAGTTTGCTCAGGAAGTGTTTGTGGGTTGTGCAGGAAATTGGTGAGTTACAAGCAATTTCTTCCCCTAGGAAAGCCGGCTGTTATTGCATGACTACTAGGAACTCAGGCAGGCGGGAGGCAATTTAACTTGAACGCAAAGCGAGATAATTTCTATTGCTGTTAAGCTCCAGCATGCTGCATCAAAGGCAGGAGAGAGGGGAGCAGGTTGAGCCAGAAGAGTGGGGAAACTTAAGCTCAGTCAGACGTTAGGAAGAGAGGGCTTGAGTGGGGAGCGAGATGAGACCAGGAGAGATCCTGAGCTTACAATGGAGGTGAGGGAGAGACCAGGACAGAGGCTGAGCCTTATCAAGAGGGTAGGGTGGGCTGGCACTGATCAAGAAGGGCAGAGGAATGGAATCTGGAGCTGTTAGTGCAGGAGAGATTGGCCTTGAGCCACAGGGAAGAAGATAGAATGAGGAGTACTTGTGGCATTTTAGAAACTAACAAATTTATTTGAGCATAAGCTTTTGTGGGCTAAGATGTTGAGGATGAAAAGGAAGCCTGTTCACAGGGTGCATGGAAAACATCCCCAGAGAAGTGTTTTACATCTTAATTGTACATGGCCAAATAGAGATTTAAAGTTAAATACAATACCTTTATTTCTGGTTGTCTTTTTTGTTAAATCAGCGGGAAGAGATTCTTGAGCTAGTTTTAAGCCCTGAAAACTGGCAGCTTTGCCAGGTTAAGCAAGCTTTTAATGGCTGCACAAGGGCCTTTCATCTTGTGGGCCATAAAATACACAAAACAGTTTATTTTTATAAAGTGCACCATACAGTCATGAGGTTTAATAATGTAAAAGACTATTTTATTATTTTAAAAAGCTGTATTCATTGTTGTGCACTTCTCTAGTATCTATTATGTCTTGCCCCATAGTTTGGTGATGGGTAGGGCTACCTATTGGAAGGACTGTGTGGAAAGTTTGGTTTTTTATTTGCTTGTATTTTTTCCCTAACATCACAAAAAAATACTTAATTTATTTCCAGGCCATGACACTTCAGCAAAATGCTGTTGTCACATCAAAACTACAGTAGGCTCTCAAATTTTTGTGGATGAGAACATATCAGCATTTGCAGTGTTTAGATATGAGCTTTGTAGCTGACAGTGTACTTTTAACTGAAATATGCTAAACTTTTTGAGAGAATTAAATTTTAATATTTAAAACTTAAGTTCAATTTATTGTTCAGGAGGATGGAAGAAAACAGAGGAAGCAGGGGACGGACTTTAATGAAAAACTAACCTGTTTTGCTTAAACAGTCTATTTTGGAATGAAAATGTAGTTGCACTCTTTTTGTAATGGAATATGCTGGCTACTAGTGTTATGTCCCCATCTTAGCTGGGCCCACGAGACCCAAAGGCCAATGTTTTCTAAAATAAGAATTTACAGATAAGCTACTAAGTAAATACAGTAACTCCTTGAAAAATGCTACTTTAAGCGAATCCAATTTCCCTGTAAGAATTAATGTAAAGGAGGGGAGGGTTAGTTTCCAGGGAATTTTTTTTTTTGCCAGACAAAAGACATTATATACACCGTATAAGTTTTAAACAAACAATGTAATAGTGTACACAACAATGGTGATTGTGAAGCTTGGTTGAGGTTGTGGCGTCAGAGGGTGGGATGCTTCCCAGGGAATGCCTTGCAGCTAAATGATGAACTAACACTGGGCTGAGCCCTCAGGGGTTAACAGGTTGTTAATGTAACCTCACACTGTACAAAGAAGCATAAATGGAGGGAGGAGACAATAGATGCATGGCAGTGGCTGCAAACATTACCTGGGGAAACTTGATAATGAACCTCTGAGAGGTGGGCATGCCCCTTTAAGTACATAGACCCCACTCAAAGTACACTCATCAGAGGGGTAGCCGTGTTAGTCTGAATCTGTAAAAAGCAACAGAGGGTCCTGTGGCACCTTTGAGACTAACAGAAGTATTGGGAGCATAAGCTTTCGTGGGTAAAAAGTGAGGTTCTTACCCACGAAAGCTTATGCTCCCAATACTTCTGTTAGTCTCAAAGGTGCCACAGGACCCTCTGTTGCTTTTCAAAGTACACTGTCTTTTTAAGTATATGAGCAAGTTGAGACAGCAGCTGCTGCGAGAAAGCTCCCTCTGTCCTGTGCCCAGTCCAGCTGCAGCGTGTGTGCGTGTCCTTGCGTGCCTGTGTGTGGCAGAGTGTGTGTGCATCCCTGACCCTGAATGCCCCGCATCTGGGCATTGAGGGGGGTAATGACAGAGTGACAAGGACCCGTTGAATTAGAGCCCTGGCCTTTACAGCAGGCTCCTACAAGACCTGCACCTGCCTGGCGGGGATCTGGCTCCTCGAGGAACAGCTGTGCGAGATCTCGGGCAGTGTCTCTTTAAGGGACTGGCATTTGAATCCCCTTTCCGCGGGAAGCGATGGAGCAGGCGGGCTGAGCGCGTTTCTCTTAGCCAATCAGAGCCGGGCAAAACACTTCCCCCAACTTTGCACGCGCCAAAAATTCCAAAAGGACTCAGTACCGGTACGTGTCTCTCCGCACCCTGTCCGGGACTAGCCGACAAGGGGAAAGAGAGTCCCAAGGGCGGAGGGAGCGGAACGGTCTCCTCGGGGGGGGGGGGCGCAGGATGAGTGAGTGTAACAGGAACAGCAGGTACCACACGACCTGCTGTCTCTCAGTAGTCGCACTACGGCTCTAATAGGGGTGGAGGCGGAGAGATACGACGGAAAGGCGGTGAAGCGACGGCCCGCGGTTTGTGGCGCCAGAATTCGGAGAGAAGCCGCCGCCCCCCTCCTCAGCCGGAACAGGTCCGGCCATGGTGATGCTACGGAGCAACACGGGCAGCGGGCGCGGCCGTCCCGTCCCGTCCGCCGCGGCTGGAGGCGGCCAGGGGTCCCTTTACGACCTGATGGACTCGAGCTCCGAGTTCCTATCCCTGAACTCCCCGGCGCCCCGGAGCCGCAGGATGGGCACCCGCTCGGCCGCAGCCGCCTCCGGCAGCAAGTGCAGCAGAGGAGCCGGGAGAGCGCCGGAGGCCCCGGGCAGCGTGAGTAGCGGGGCAGCCTTGCTGCGGACGGCTATGCTGATGCGGTCTCCCAGGCCCGCCTGAAGAGGGCGGGTGGGGGTTGGGGGGGCCGAGCTCTCCTGGCGCCGGCGAGCGGGAAATGGGGGGTGGGGTGGTGTCCTAAACTCCGCCCAGAAAACCGGGCCCATCCCCATGGTGTGGCGGGGACTAGAGGCTGCGGGCACTCTACCTCGGGAGCCTGTGGTGCGATACTTCCGGCTTGGCTCCCCTTTGCTGGGGTCGGCTCTGCTCTGGCGTTAGGTAACCGGATTGTCCGGGGAGCTGTGTTCGCTCCCCACGTGCTGGCTCCGGAGCCTCCTGCTCACCTACCGTTTGAGGGTCAGAGCTTTAGGCCTTGTCTTTAGGGTTTTAACTGGTTTGTGTGTGTGTGTGTGTGTGTGACATCATGGGCTCCACACTGGAGATAAAGCACTTCAGTCTCACTCTGATGTAAACTTGGTGAGGTCATCACTGTCCTCCTGCTGTGGTTGGCCCTGCTTCGTTTATCTCCTGGTCTCCACTGTTTGTGGGTTTGTTTCAGTTTTTTTTAAATTGAAGGATAGTTCATGAGTTAGTCACCCCAGATGAAAACTCATCTTTTAGCAGTGAAGACAAGGCCACTGCAGTGAGATGTTACTGTGGTGGGTTGTGCAGACTAACATGTAATCAGCAATGAAAGTTTTAAATTTTGTTGTTAACTGTCATCATTCGCCTTCAGATTTAACGTTTTGCATAAATCAGTGAGGGCAAATCATAGCTTTACATAATGACTGAAGCTGCTGGAGCACAAAGTTGTAGCATCCTAAAAAGTACCAGCTTGCTGAACCCATCTGAATTTAATCCATCTCCATATGGGAGAGAGGGGAAAGATTCCCTCTGCTAAGAAAAGACCTGAGCCTCTTTTCTAAAAGAAAACTTCTGGAAATTAGGGAGGGTAAATCTTGTCAGTTCCAACTGAGACAAATGCACAGGCATATCCTGCCTCCTCTGAACACAAACTATATAAAATATACCCATATGCCCTGCACTAGTATTCTTCCCAACCCCCCGTCCTCCCCTTTATGTCTCACATCCCAGAGCTGGCCATGCTCATCCTGGTTTACCTATTAAAAACAATTAGAGTATACATAGAGTACAGTAACTCCTTGCTTAACGTGGTAGTTATATTCCTAAAAAGTGCTACTTAAGTGAAACGATGTCAAGCGAAGCCAATCCTGGAACCTAACCCCGCTTATTTACATAAATTATAATGGGGAAATTGGATTCGCTTGACATCGTTTCACTTAAAGTAGCACTTTTTAGGAATATAACTACCACGTTAAGCGAGGAGTTACTGTACTTCAATTGCAACTTTCTCACTCCCATATCAGCCTGTGATGGGCTTTTACGGCTGCTGCAGCAGTATGTTCTGAGTTGATTACTTAGAGACCCCTTCACAGGTAACAAATTGAAAAGTTAAGGGATTATTGTGGGGAATGATGTGTAAGCATGGTTTATTCTAAATAAAAGATCTAAGCTCTTTATCGGTTATTCAGAATATAGCTGTTTGAAACCGAGAAAGTCATTTGGTCAGAAAGTTAAACTGGGTCAAAATGTTGGACCCAGATCTGTCCCTCTTTAAATCCCTCTGGAATCCCTTAAATGTTGCCATATCCACAGTGAGAACATTAGGTGTCTCACTGGTACATGCTTCAACTGGAAAGGAAAATAACCAGTGTGTGAAATTCAAATGTCCAAAACTACTTCACAACTAAATGCCTTTCCCACTTAAGGTGTACGTACATGAATACCAGAATGTCATGTCACTTCTGAAGTGCAAAACAAAGGATTTTTCAGTTAATTGCAGAATAGTTGTAAAGCTTCGTATTTGCATAATTTAAAAGCAGAACTAAAATTTAAACTTTCCCCAGCAGAGTGAGTACAAGATCAGCTCAGAAGGAACATTTGGGAGCTTGATGTTTAAAGGGATTTGAAGTGCTTAACTAAATTCCAGGATCACTACCAGTTAGCAAAACATCACAACAGAATGAAATTCTAACTTGTATGTTAGAACTTAGTTTTAGAAATGTTAGGCCTCTGTGGATGAGTATCTTTTGAAAACTAAGTATCAGGGGGTAGCCGTGTTAGTCTGTATCTACAAAAACAACAAGGAGTCTGGTGGCACCTTAAAGACTAACAGATTTATTTGGGCATAAGCTTTCGTGAGTTAAAACCTCACTTCTTCGGATGCAAAACTAAGTTCTCAGTGCGGCATTCCCTGTCTCCATAACAGGTGGAGGCAGAACAGATCTTTGCTCTGAGCCTGGGCTTTGTACTGTCCTTCGGGAGGAATTCTCCAGAATTCTCTGCCTCCAAGCAGCACATATGAGATTTCAGGTCTCCCTTTTAGCAGAGCTTTCACAGGACTTTTAACAAACTGTCAGTTTCTTCAATGGCTTCAAGGCTTTTTTTCCCTCAAAACTTCTAAACTACAAAAAACAAAAACAAAACCCAAACCTTCTGACTTTCTGAGGTGGGTTAGAAAGACAGAATCTCTTCTCCACATAGAAATGGCAGTCATAGACAGCAGCCCCAGGCACCCAGGTTCCCAGATGGCATGCAGCCAAGGTCCATGCAGACACAGTTGAGCAGGCTCCAGCAAAACTCAGCATGGGAGCAAGATCCATGCTGAGATTGTTGAGCAAGTTGCATGAAAGCTGTGTTCACTGAGACCAGGCCATCATTAGTGGCATGAAACTCGAGGTAAGGTGTTTGTGGTGGTAGTGGGGGTGTTTTGTTTTTCCCCAGAACCTCCCTCCCATGCATGGGATCCTTATTCTCTCAGTTTGCAGAACAAGCAGGAAAGCATCACTTGGGCCTCCTGAATCTCAGGGGAAGGCCAGGTCCCTCAGAACAACCAGGTGGAAGAAATTCCTGCTCCCAGCCATTACATAGGCCATGTCCATGCTGTTGGTTCCCGGCTAATGGGAGCTGTGAAGCCAGCACTGTGGGCGGAGGCAGTGCGCAGAGCTGCCTGGCCACACCTCTGCCTAGCAGCTGAGCAAGGGGATGTCCCTGTTTCCGGGGAGTCCCCCAGGTAAGCTCTGCCCAGAGCCTGCCTCACCCTGTCCCCTCCCACACCCTAAGTCTGCTGCTGCTGGGGGGGAGGAGCATTGGCCCAAGACTGCTCCAGCAGTGGCTGGTGCATCTGGTGCAGGGGCTGTCTGAGCTGCCCCTGAGCCAGCTGCTGCAGAAGTGAGGGAACCCATGACAAACTCACAGCCTTACTAATGACTCATTTGTGTCCAATGGCTCTGGTTCATTCCTCATTCTGTGCAGTCAATCCCCACTCTAACAAGGAGTCCGGTGGCACTTTAAAGACTAACAAATGTATTTGAGCTTTTTACCCACAAAAGCTTATGCCCAAATAAATTTGTTAATCTTTAAGGTGCGACCGGACTCCTTGTTGTTTTTGTGGATACAGACTAACACAGTTACTCCCTGATACTTAATCCCCACTCTGAATCACTTCACTCCATCCTGCTGATTCCCTTCCCTGTTCTATAGGCCTACCTCCTCTCCCCTTCCAGTGATCCTACAGAAGGTCATGAAGTGGCTACTATTTTTGTAAGGGTGACAGTGGGATCTCAGCCCTGGTCAAGTTCCCCCTGCTGGACACTTGGCAGGCTGCTCTGTTTGGACCCACATGTAGGGCCTGAGTTGTTTTATGCTCCCTTTTGTCTGCACAGGCTTAAGTCACCAACTCTGGTTCCAGACTTTCTGGCATATTTACAGCACACAGACTTCTAATCCTTCCCTAGGAGTGGGAGCTGATGGTCCAGCTGCCATTGGCCCTGTGAACCAGTGCTGATCGCCCCTCAGCACTTTAGCATACCCTTTTCCAGAGCTCCATTCTTGTGGATACTCTGGCTTCTAGTTTACTTCTTTGGAGATGCATGAAAGTTGAAGCAAACAGACACAAGCTTTTCTAGAAAGATTTCCAAAACCAATCACTCTTTACTTTAGACAGCACAAGAGGATTTTTGGGGTCCCAACCCACAGTTTGAGAATCGCTGAGCTAGATACCTCAAACTTTCAACCAAGTTTCTCAGTGCTAAGCATGAAGGGGGAAGGTAACTTTACAGATGCATGTGTAGAAAATGAAACACCAACCTCAAAGGTGAAAAACTGTAATTCTTCCTCAAAACAGTTGAGGAAGAATTAATTAAGGTGGATTGGGAATTCCTTATCAAGACCTACTTCTACTGAAGGTTAAACCTGCTGTGGCCTCCTTAGTAAAGGGCATAGTCATATCAGCTGAAGTGTTCTGCCAAACCCCCAGACAGGCAAATAAGTTCTTCAGTTCTGAGACTATTTGTAGTGATCTAATTGTAGAGGTCTGTGTTCAAATGGGAGGCCCGTGAGCATGCATAAAAAAGCCTCCATAAAATCTTCTTTAAACTAGATTTCCCTAGCCTACTTTTCCAAGACTGATGTTTCACCAGACTCTGATTTGCTGTGCATTTAAAACTCCCAAATACATGACCCTGAGGAATGCCATAAGTGAAAGGGAAATGTGTCTGTTCTTGTCTGGATTACAGAGCACAGCAGCCATTGCTAAAAGCCTTCTGAAGCATGGCTTTGAGTGAACAAGTGGAAGGGCCAGTTACAGCCCTCACAAAATTGTAGCAGCTAAGTTATTGGCCAAGACCATCTTTAATTCAGGAGAGAGACAGAAGATAGGGTATGATTTGCCAAACGTTAGCACTCCCTCCTAAGATAAAAGGCTCAGATTCAACTCCAGGTTATCATTGTATGGATTCTCAGCATAATTCTAGCTTTGTATCTAGCCTGTAATTACAACAAATCAGTATATAAAGAACTTCATCAGAGGTCCAGTACTATCATCTTTTGTGAATTAATTCTTAATTATTTAACAGCTATGTGATGTTGGGTCCAGATAGAAGACCTTGTGCATGGGGAACATACCTGGATTCCATTATGATGTGGGGCAAGGCAAGGTGGGACATGTAGCTCAAGAAGTAGACCTGGAGTATAATCTGTCTTGTACTATGGACTGTCAAGTGCACCCCTCCACTTTCAGCAGATGACTCTTCAGGAACGTGGTATGGATGTATGTATACCATCTTCCTGAAGAGAAGCAGCCTTGTTCGATCCAGAAGTGGATGCTCTATTCCTCAGAGTTCCACACCAAGAAAGAAAATCCAGGCCAGCTGGCTCAGCAAGACGCACTTAGAACCAGGGGAATGCAGTCTAGATCATTTAGCCTTTTGTTGGATCACAGACCAGTTTGAAAGCCTGTTAATCAACCTATAGGCATTTAAATCCAGCTTGGAAAAAAAAATCAAGAGGTACTACATGAGAGTACATGATCCATTACATGCATCCAACGAAGTGGGCATTCACCCACGAAAGCTTATGCTCCAATACATCTGTTAGTCTTAAAGGTGCCACAGGACTCTCTGTTGCTTTTTACATGAGAGAGAGACACCCAAAATCAGAGGGTGATTTAATCTCATGAAGTTGGCAAAAAGGCCTCTGTCAAGGAGTATAGGCCTGCTCTGCAGCATCTCCTACAGGTCGCTGGTGATACTCAGTCTTTACAGTCTCGCCCTCTCTAGGCAAATAAGGCTACCTCTGAGAAGAACTGTAAGTTGTTCAATGCTGAATATGAACTCCAGCCTCCTCAGCTATTTCCTCAGCCCTCTTTCCTGTAGAAGGGTGGGAGGATTCCCAGGACTCTTCTCCTGGGCCGTAGTCTCTTACAGCTGCAGGCTGCTCCTTAAGGGAGCAGTTTGCTCCATTTTGGCTCAGCCTTCCTTAAGCAGCTGGACATAAACTCCAGCCTCCTTGGCTATTTCCCAGCCTTCTTCACTGTTGAGGTGTAGGGGCTTCACAGCACCCTTCTCCTCATGTAGTCTCACCCAATTCCAGGCTGCTCCACAGAGTCTCCTTCTAGAGCTCAGGTTTTGCTGAGTCAGCCCTGAACTGGTCCTGACTGGATTTAGGAGTACTCTCCAGCTGCTGTTGAGCTCCCAGCTATGCTTATTTCTCTTCCTGTTTCATTCCTCACAGCAGGAGTTAATTTCCCTTTCCTAGAAGGCACTCCTCCCATTATTATAAGACTGATGCCCTCCTCCTATGCCCAATCAGTTAACAAAACTGGGGTGTACTAAGGCACAGATGCACTTAGCCCTAGCTCACCCTTAAGTGCTGGTCACTCTGTGACTGCCTCCTTTATTCCTTTCCCCCTTTAATCACTGAGAGTAAAGATGGTAAAGGAGATTATGAAGGAACAGGCCACCGTGAATATAATCACCTTCTCATTAACTCAGGTCTGGGGTCTCAGACCTGAACTAGATGTAACTGGAAGTGCCACTCAAACTCATGCACACACAACAGAGTGCAACAGGGACTTATCCTGAATAGTATCCACTAACCCATCAGCTGGGAAGCTCAGAGCAAGGAGCTGTAGTTGTTTGTTCTAAGAAAGTGATTAAAAAACCCTCCTAGCATCTCAGACATTGTGAGTCTTCTGAAGTTTAGATGTTGGTGTTACAAGGGACACCAATTAGCTGAAGCAAAGGACATTCTATGTTTTTTTTATATAAGGTGGCCTGACCCTGGGGCTAAAGGTCAATATTTCTTAGAAGGGCAAGTCAGCAAGGCATATTGCATTATAAGAAAGCAATCCCTCATCACCATCACATAACATGTTCCTGAAGATCACCACTCTTCTCAGTGCTCTGGCAATATGCATATTCATGTCATGATCTTGATCTGTGGCCTGTGAGTCCTAATAAAACCATGTACGTGGTAAGTCTTTTTCTGACTGAAAATAAGTTGCCTGCTCACCATCTCCTTGTCCAACTGGGATTTCAGAGCGTGGTATGCTCTCAATGAAACCGGAGTCAAATTTTCTGTCAAAGATGGTAGTTCTGTGAACTAACCAGGCCTCCATCACCAAGGTGTCCACAGTGTCATATAATATGAAGTAGTAGTATTGCCCTTCTGACTGAATCCAAACATCCTCAGAAAGTAGAAGTGCATAAGTTAGATGTGCCTATGTATTCAGTGTCTCAGGTACAACTTCACATGACTATGCATTCTGAAAAGAGCAACAGTTTTGTGAGCAGAGATCACACATCTTATGAGGAGGCCTGGAAGGCTACCACAGAAACCTCCATCCACACCTCTCTAACATGAGACATTCTCATCCCTGCAGATGCAGTGTTTTGTAGAAGGCTGTTACAAAACAGCGTGTTCCAGTAACCCTTAATGCATGGGTAAATTGAATTCTCCCTTGGGATGACCTACTGTGTTCTATATCCCATAGTGAAGACTGTATGCCATGGAAGGGACTGAGGGAAAATTCTGTGTCTTACCTGTGAATTTTCATTCTAGGACCCTCCATGTCCAACAGTCTGACCCTCGGAGGATTGCATTATGTCTAGGGTTTCTTCTGGCTGTTGCTCCCTTAAGTATTTTGAAAAGGAAGAGGGTGTTCCTCCAGGAAATCCCTAAATTCCAAGTCAAGACTCTGCTGCAAGTGGTTTGAATTGACTGGTACTGAGGCCTGATCTACATTTAAAAATTAGATTGACCTACCTATGTTGCTCCAGGCTGTAAAAAGTGGTAGGTTGATCTAACCCTCAGTGTAGATGCAGTTAGGTCGATGGAAGAATTCTTCTGTTTACCTAGCTACTGCTTCTGAGATGTGGATTTTTCCATCGATGGAGTTAATCCCTTCTGGCAATATAAGAAGCGTTTACGCCATAGTGCTACCGCGGCATAGTTGCGCTGCTGTAGTGGTGACATACTCTTAGTATTTTTCCATTTTGGAAGCTATCGTTCTAGAGGGTTCTTCCCAAGGAGCAGTCTTAAACCCAGGCTCTGAATAAAGATCATGGTGATGTAAAATACTCCACTGTGAATACTCTCTGACTTGGAGGGTCCTAAAATGAAAACTTGCAAGAAAAAAGTAATTTTCCCATTTTAATAAATGTACATGCTTTAACTAGAACATTTTCTTTTTCATCTATCTTCCTAGGAATTTTCTTCTGGAAAAGCTGAATGTTTTACTGGACGTTCCTTAAGACCAATGAGAAAAAGTAACCTGCACTCTTCAGACTCTAGTTTTGACAAAAGTATGGAAATGTTAAGTGAGAATGTTAATGGAAGACACTTTACAAGGTAACTGCTCTCTTTCCATGTCTCTTAATAATCACTGTTAAATTAAAATCTAGTCACTTAAAGCTGGGCAGGAGTAAAAGTAATTTAAAATATCCCATCAGTTCCTAGATCGTCTTCCTAATTTTTGCTCTTTTTACAAACAGGCGCTTTTTTTGGGGGGGGAAGGAAGGAAATATCTCTCTTCCATTGCTGTGTTAAGAATCTCTGCAAACAGGGAAAGGTGGAACTAATTATACACCATGTTATCCTGCACATAGCAAAAGAAAATAAAGATACTCTTTTTTTTTTTTTCAAATCCTCTTCTTATGGTAATATTAACTGTAATTTGAAACAATGGTAGGTTAATTTTTCAGACGTAAGAGTCGTATATAAGATGATGGTGTCCCTTTAATTTTAAGGTGGGAGACTCTTTTTTTTTTTTTTTTTTTTTTTCTAACAGTCAAATGTTTAACTTTCTGAGGAAAAATACTTTCAGTGGTGAAGTTTTTTGTCTTCTCAGCACAGTCACATTTTGTGTCCTTGTCGGTGGCTGAGAATAGACTTCCCCATTCGCTAACAGCAAGTTGATTTGGCTTATGCATTCCTGCCTAACTGGTTCTTCCATCTACTTTCTGATCAGTTTATGCTTCATTTGAGCAGGGAATGGAGCTATATAAGGATTGAACAATGCTTTATTACATTTTTACAGTTAAAACTAAAAAGGAATAGAAAAGATGAGTGTACCATGGCCAAGGGAATTTTAATGTTCACTTCAGAAATAACCTTACAATTGAATAACTTTTTTTTTCCCTGTAACTACTGTTGCTTGTATAAGGAGGATGTACTAACTCTGCCTTACCTACCATAGTCAAGCCAAGAAAAACTCCAGTTATAGATGTATGCTTCACATACCAGTCCTTTTTTGACTTTAGAATTGGTTTTTCAAACTTTAAAACTTCAGTGGGGCAAATCAATGATCTCTTTTCAAGTCTGGAATTACAAATGCTCTCTCAGACCTATGTATGTGCATACAGTACCCAGATCCTTTTTGTGGTCTTTGGGCCCTATAAAAATAATAGCTCTTTTGTCTGCATAAGACGGTGTTTTAAGCTAGTGAAATCTAGAACTTGATACCCAAATAGATTAAGCAGGTGCAATAACTCTTTTATATTTCTCCTTTCTTTATATAGGCAGTTGGCTAAGCTGCAGGCTGACCAAAAAAATGAAGATTGTAAAGCAGGTAAAGGAAGAAAATAAAAATCTTTCCAGTTTTTAGCTAGTGGTAGGTTTTAAAATGTCTGTTTTTGTTTAACTCGAATTGTTTCACTTGAAATCAACTTGCAGTGCTGAATAAATTAAGTGTTCTTAGCTCATTTTCGGGCAACTAACTTTAATAGCAGAACTAAAATACACCGTATGCAGTATTGCATCAGTCATTGAAAGTTACTGATTGGGCAACACTAGGGTGTCAGAATTTTATATGCAACCTGATGATGATGGAAGCCAAGAACAGTACTTGGAATATGTAAAACTCTAGGTTTTGCAATCAACTCCTCATTGTTTACAGTAAATTGGTAATCCTATAATTAAAACCTGTGAGTTTATAATCAAGTTTAGGTTTTGTAAAGTGTTTTTGATCTAAGGTGATTATCTTGTGTACAATTTTAACTGTGTGGTACAGTAGTGATTCTCACTGTGTGTGTGTGACTATTTTAAAAACGTGCCTTTTTAGTTAGAGGTTAACGATGCCATGTATAAATGTTTGCCAGGTTTTTCAAAAGTGACTTGAGATTTTGAGTGTGTCTGTATGTGCGTGCGCAACTTTAGACAAATTAAATCTCCTGAAAGCATGAACATTGACCCTCTGTATATCTGATCCCTTTTAATCTGTCAAGTTGAGTACTCAAAGATTTACACACCCAAAATAGCTAGTTACTTGTGAATAGCTTGCCTCCGGTATTTATATAGATATTTGTATGATACAACTTTGTATAAATCAGTGAAGGAAAACATCTTAAAAGTAGAATATGTAGACTAAAATCGTGCACAGTTGTGTTTTGCAAGATAGAAATAATTATTCCAGTTTGCTCTTACCTAGAATATAAACTGCATACTTATCTTGGCTGGTTAGATTTTTTTTTTTAAATCTGTTAGAGAGATAATTTGTATCTGAGTGATTTTAAGTATAGAATATAATGTGTAGAAGTACTTTCAACTTTAAATTAAAATACGTGATAACAGTAACAATCATGTATTTAAACTAACGTCCAACACTGGTGGATTTTTGCAAGATTTTTTTTCTCCATATCTGAGGGAAAATATGTTCTTTAATATAGTATATTTATTAACATAGTAATTCCAGTCACTAGATCTTTGAAAACCAGAGCTGACGTGAAAGCTGCTGAACAAGTCCATGGAGAGAGTGGGGATGTGGAGGTGCGTCGCAGTTGCAGAATCAGGCGAAGCCGTTATAGTACTACAAACCAATCCGTTTTGTTTGACAAACTTATAACGAAGTAAGTGTTTTTCTGTCCTTCAAAGATGGTAAAATGGTTCCTAAAGGCTTACTTACAAGCATGTGCTTGAGTACCATGTGGGCTAAACTTTTTTTAATAAGTTTGCCAAAAATAAATTAACTATGAAAATTCTTTATATATGTTCCTACGGCACTGCTGAGTTCCAGGAGCCTTCTATAATGCAGTACCTATTGGACTGCACAACCACCTGCTCACAGCACCAAGTGTTCAGAATCAAGCTAATAAAAGGACCATGTGGTCCCAGCCACCTTGTTTCCTTCCTGCCTCTAGTCAATTGTAAATGGTAGGGCCTTTCTTCCCTGTTGGGATAACTTTTCTTGACCTGTAGTTGTTAGTATTTTTAGATGTTTTAATTTAAAATTTTATTATAGTCTTCGCTGTTGTGCAGCTAGGCCAATTTGACCCTGGTTTTAGCCCCTGGAGAGTTATGACTAATCCAGTCTTCAAAGGTCTACCAAGACTGAGTTCAAAGGTGTCTTTTATGTCCTTAGAATCCGATGCATATATCTTTTGTTTAATTTGCTTTGGAGACCCTGTTCCTGGATTGTTGCTTGATGTAAAGCCTGTATACCTCTAAGCCAGTGGTTCCCAAACTGTGGGGTGCACCCCTTAAGGGTCATGGAGGAACATTTGGCGGGGGGAGACACAGCAGGCCTGGGCCAGCCTCCTTGGGGGTGCAAGGAGGGAGCCCCGCTCTGTCCCCAGCTCTGCCCTGGCCCCTGGCTGCGGCCTCTGCCCGCTTAGCCTGTCTGCAAGCCCTCCTTTTCACATCCCCAGGAGCCGTGGCCCTGCTTCAGGCCGCGGTTCCCGACCCCAGCTCCAGAGGAGGGTGGGATTTGGACAAGGGTAAGAAGGGGGTGCAACATGACAAGTTTGGGGATCACTGTTCTAACCCTTGCTTACAGGGTGAGGTGGCTCTAGGCTTGTCTTATGAGCCAGGGCCCCAGTCCACTTTGCAATCTACAACTGGTTTCGCTATCCTCTTCAGCTCAGAACATGTCAGTTATGAGGAAGCCAGTTGCATGGTACCTAAACACCAAATTCTGGCTTGCATCTGTTCTGATTTAGGAATAAACCATTCCAAGAAAGGAGTTGGTTGATTCTGGGACCCTAGTGTTTCTGTCACCATCTTAGGCATCGAAGAAGCATACATCCAGACAGTAATGGATTGGTGTAGCACAGGGGTCGGCAGCCTTTCAGAAGTGGTGTGCCAAGTCTTCATTTATTCACTCTAATTTAAAGTTTCACGTGCCAGTAATACATTTTAATGTTTTTTAGAAGGTTTCGTTCTGTAAGTCTATAAGGCATGGTCTACACTACGAGTTTAGGTCGACTTTAGCAGCGTTAAATCGAATTAAGCCTGGACACGTTCACACGACGAAGCCCTTTCTTTCGACATAAAGGGCCCTTTAAACTGGTTTCTTTACTCCACCTTCGACGAGGGGATTAGCGATAAAATCGGCCTTAGCGGGTTGGAATTGGGGTAGTGTGGACGGAATTTGACGTTATTGGCCTCTGGGAGCTATCCCACAGTGCTTCATTGTGACGGCTCTGGACAGCACTCTCAACTCAGATGCACTGACCAGGTAGACAGGAAAAGCCCCGCGAATGTTTGAATTTCATTTCCTGTTTGCCCAGCGTGGAGAGCACAGGTGACCACACAGAGCTCATCAACACAGGTAACCGTGATGGAGTCCCAGGATCACAAAAGAGCTCCAGCATGGACCGAACGGGAGGTACGGGATCTGCTCGCCATATGGGGAGATGAATCCGTGCTAGCTGAACTCCATAGCAATAAACGAAATGGCAAACTATTAGAAAAGGTCTCCAAGGCCATGAAGGACAGAGGCCATAACAGGGACGCACAGCAGTGCCGCGTGAAAATTAAGGAGCTAAGGCAAGCCTACCACAAAGCCAGAGAGGCAAACGGAAGTTCCGGGGCAGAGCCGCAAACATGCCGCTTCTACGCGGAGCTGCATGCCATGCTAGGGGGTGCAGCCCCCACTACCCCAACCGTGTGCTATGACTCCGTCAATGGAGAAACACACAGGGAAGCAGGTTCGGGGTACGAGGAAGATGAGGATGAAGATAATGTAGATAGCTCACAGCAGCAAGGAAGCGGAGAAATCGGTTTCCCCAACAGCCAGGATATATTTATCATCCTGGACCTGGACCCAGTAACCCCCAAACTCACCCAAGGTGTGCTCCCAGACCCTGAGGGCACACAGGGGACCTCTGGTGAGTGTACCTTTGTAAATATTACACATGGTTTAAAAGCAAGCGTGTTTAATGATTGATTAATTTGCCCTGGCAATCGCGGCCAGTACAGCTACTGGAAAGGTCTGTTAACGTGTATGGGGATGGAGCAGAAATCCTCCAGGGACATCTCCAGAAAGCTCTCCTTCATGTACTCCCAAAGCCTTTGCAAAAGGTTTCTGGGGAGTGCTGCCTTATCACGTCCGCCATGGTAGGACACTTTACCACGCCAGGCCAGTAGCACGTAGTCTGGAATCATTGCATAACAAAGCATGGCAGCGTATGGTCCCGGTGTTTGCTGGCATGCAGACAACATCCATTCCTTATCGCTCTTTGTTATCCTCAGGAGAGTGATATCATTCACGGTCACCTGGTTGAAATGGGGCGATTTTATTAAGGGGACATTCAGAGGTGCCCGTTCCTGCTCAGCTGAACAGAAATGTTCCCCGCTGTTAGCCACGCGGTGGGGGGGACGGTTGAAGTGATCATCCCCGATAATTGGGTGTGGGGGGGGAGGAGGGTTAGTCGGGTTTGTGCTGCATGTTAACCCGGAAACCGCAGCCCCTCCTTTTACATTGCAAACCCATTTTAAATGGCCAACCCAATGGGGGCTTGGTATGGGAAATGAGGGCGCTACTGTTTGAAACCATTCCCACATGTTAAGAAGGTTAAAAAAGCCAAAAGACACTGGCTTACCATGGCTGCCTGCAAGCCGAAATCTGTTGCCTGGCACTGCGTGAGTGATCTCTCACACCAAACCAGCAGGCCCTCAATATAAGAAGTAAAATGCGACCTTGTAACGAAAGCACATGTGCTGTGTAATGTGAACAGCAAAATTTAACGTGAAAGAGTGTACCCATTGTTCTCTAAAATGTGTCTTTTTTTTTTTTTTTTTTTTTAAACCACCTCTCCCTTCTCCTCCACCAGCTGCAAATGTTTCTCCTTCACAGAGGCTAGTGAAGATTAGAAGGAGAGAACGGTGGACTCGGGATGATATGTTCACGGAGCTCCAGATGTCCTCCCATGCTGAAAGAGCACAGCAGAATGCGTGGAGGCAGTCAATGTCAGACTACAGAAAAGCACAGTATGAACGAGAGGAGAGGTGGCAGGCTGAATCGCGGGATGAACAGAGCAAGTGGCGGGCTGAAGATGATAGGTGGCGTCAGCTTGCAAACAGAAGGCAAGAGTCGATGCTCTGGCTGCTGGAGCATCAAACTGATATGCTCCAGCGTATGGTTGAGCTGCAGGAAAGGCAGCAGGAGCAGAGACCGCCGCTACAGCCCCTGTGTAGCCAACAGCCCTCCTCCCCAAGTTCCATAGCCTCCTCACCCAGAAGCCCAAGAATACGGTGGGGGGCCTCCGGCCACCCAGTCACTCCACCCCAGATGATTGCCCGAGCATCAGAAGGCTGGCCTTCAATAAGAGTTAAAGTTTTTTTAAACTGCAGTGTGTCCTTTTCCTTCCCTCCTCCCCCACCTATCCCGGGCTACCTTGGCAATTATCCCCCTAGTTGTGTGATGAATTAATAAAGAATGCACAAATGTGAAGTAACAATGTCTTTATTGCCTCTGCAAGCGGTGCTCGAAAGGGGGTGGGGTGGTTGGTTTACAGGGAAGTAGAATGAATCGGGTTGGGGGGTGCGGAGGGTTCATTGAGGAGAAACAAACAGAAGTTTCACACCGTAGCCTGGCCAGTCACAAAACTCGTTTTCAAAGCTTCTCTGATGTGCACCGTGCCCTGCTGTGTTCTTCTAACCGCCCTGGTGTCTGGCTGCGCGTAATCAGCAGCCAGGCGATGTGCCTCAACCTCCCCACCCTGCCATAAATGTCTCCCCCTTACTCTCACAGATATTGTGGAGCGCACAGCAAGCAGCTATAACAATGGGGATATTCTTTTCGCTGAGGTTTGAGCGAGTCAGTAAGCTGCACCAGCGCGCTTTTAAACGTCCAAATGCACATTCCACCACCATTCGGCACTTGCTCAGCCTGTAGTTGAACAGGTCCTGACTACTGTCCAGGCTGCCTGTGTACAGCTTCATGAGCCATGGCATTAAGGGGTAGGCTGGGTCCCCAAGGATCACGATAGGCATTTCAACATCCCCAACAGTTATTTACTGGTCCGGGAAGAAAGTCCCTTCCTCCAGCTTTCGAAACAGACCAGAGTGCCTGAAGACGCGAGCATCATGTACCTTTCCCGGCCATCCCACGTTGATGTTGGTGAAACGTCCCTTGTGATCCACCAGGGCTTGCAGCAGCATTGAAAAGTACCCCTTGCGGTTTATGTACTCAGTGGTTTGGTGCTCCGGTGCCAAGATATCGCCCCACCACAGTTTGGGAATCCCATTGTAGCAAAGCCATCCACTATGGCCTGCACGTTTCCCAGAGTCACTACCCTTGATATCACCAGGTCTTTGATTGCCCTGGCAACTTGGATCACAGCAGCCCCCACAGTAGATTTGCCCACTCCAAATTGATTCCCGACTGACCGGTGGCAGTCTGGCGTTGCAAGCTTCCACAGGGCTATCGCCACTCGCTTCTCAACTGTGAGGGCTGCTCTCCTCCTGGTATCCTGGCGTTTCAGGGCAGGGGAAAGCAAGTCACAAAGTTCCATGGAAGTGCCCTTACGCATGCGAAAGTTTCGCAGCCACTGGGAATTGTCCCACACCTGCAGCATGATGCGGTCCCACCAGTCTGTGCTAGTTTCCCGGACCCAGAATCGGCGTTCCACGGCATGAACCTGCCCCAGTAACACCATGATTTGCACATTGCTGGGGCCTGTGCCTTGTGAGAGGTCTATCTCCATGTCAATTTCCTCATCGCGCTCATCGCCGCGCTGTAATAGCCTCCTCGGCTGGTCCTAGTTTTGCTTTGGCATGTCCTGGCTCTGCATATATTCCAGGACAATGCACGTGGCGTTCATAGTGCTCATAATTGCTGCGGTGATCTGAGCGGGCTCCATGATCCCAGTGCTATGGCGTCTGGTCTGAAAAAAGGCGCGAAACTAGTATCTGAGGGAGGGAGGGGCGAGTGACGACATGGCGTACATCAACAAAGGTGGCTGTGCATCAGTGAGAAACACAAACAACTGTCACACAGAATGGTCCCCCCCAAACATTGAACTCAAAACCCTGGGTTTAGCAGGCCGTTGATTTCACGGAGGGAGGGGGAAGCAAATGAATACAGAACAAATCTATTTTTTACATCTTAAGCTGGCAGACGACGGTGCAGCATGACTGATAGCCCTCGGCATCTTCTGGGTGCTTGACAGAAAATAGCATACTACGACTGATAGCCATCATCGTCGAGACTGTTCGATAGGACTGAGCATGTCTGCCCAGGTGCCCATGATTGACAGCCACTGCAGTACGATGACAACGGATATCAGTCGTAATATACCATCTTCTACCAAAAGGCAATTAGCTGCTGCTGTGTAGCAATGCAGTACCACATCTGCCGGCACCCAGAGGACATATGGTGACGCTGAGCTGAGCGGGCTCCATGCTTGGCGTGGTATGTTGTCTACACAGGTAACCCAGGTAAAAAGGTGCGAATCGATTGTCTGCTGTTGCTCTGACGGAGGGGGAGGTGCCTCACAACATGTACCCAGAACCCCCCGCGACACTGTTTTGCATCATTCAAGCATTGGGATCTCAACCCAGAATTCCAATGGGCGGCGGAGACTGCGGGAACTGTGGGATAGCTACCCACAGTGCAACGCTCTGGAAGTCGACGCTAGCCTTGATACTGTGGACGCGGTCCGCCGACTTAATGCACTTAGAGCATTTTATGTGGGGGGGGACACAATCGGCTGTATACAACCGATTTCTATAAAACCGGCTTCTATCAATTCGACCTAATTTCGTACTGTAGACATACCCTAATATATAACTAAACTATTGTTGTATGTAAAGTAAATAAGGTTTTAAAAATGTTTAAGAAGCTTCATTTAACATTAAATTAAAATGCAGAGTGTGTCTCGTCTCTACCCCCCCTTCCCCCCGCCGGACCAGTGGCCAGGAGCCGGGCACTGTGAGTGCCACTGAAAATCCGCTCGTGTGCTGCCTTCGGCACGCGTGCCATAGGTTGCCTACCCCTGGTGTAGCAACTTCCTTGGTGTCAAGAGTTCCTTATGTACTAAATAGATCTCATGCCACATGTGTACAAGTTGGGGCGGCTTAAGTGATGGAGTTTCTCTTTTGACTGAGGAAAGAATTGGTTGACTTAGTGACCATATTAGTGCTGGAGTTTTCTTCCTTTTATAGCCTGTGAATGTTTGGTGCTATAGGATGTCACTTGTGCAGCCCCAGTGGGCATTGCTTTCCTGACGATTCTCAAAGCTCAACAGCAATAGGGTGCATGTCTAGTAATTTAAACTATGGAAAAACAATACTAAGTCTAGAAGTACAGTTACGGGTGAGTAAACATTTTGTCCTGTTGTCTCCATGTGACACTGTCAATTTAAAATAATGCTTCTGACTGAAACTTGTGATAGTACTAAGTGAATAATTAGCACTAAAAACTACTATAACTGTAAGACATTAGAAAAATATTTCTCTATAGGGTATGTTTGTTTGTTGCGCCCCCCACCCCCCACTTTAGGTGGGTTTTTCACACAGCAATAGAGGAAAGAAACATCTCTTATTAAGTAAATAAATAAAAACAATGAAACTTTTTTAAAACTTATTTTTTAAAAACTGATTATGCATCAGTTTAACAATGTCAATTTAAGCACATCATATTGAAATTTCATGCTAACTGATGCACACTTTTTCATACTGTCTGAACTCACATATGTGTCACACTTTTTATATCAGCACTGCAGAAGCAGTATTACAAAAAATGGATGACATGAAGAAGATGCGTAGACGCCGAATGATAGACTTGGAAGACCTTGGGGTGTTCAATGATGCCGAGGAAGTAAATATGCACTCATAATGTTTCTCTAGATTCATAAGGAGGCTGTCTTTTAAACAGCCAAATGACTTGTTCATTTGTATTTTATTTTTAATATTTTCATATTAGCATTTCATATTGGCTATATTGAGAGGGGTAGAGAATATAATGTTATCACAGTGAGATGTTAGCCATAAGCCAGTATTTTTATATTCTAACTTCTGAATAGCCTTATTACCAATTTTGAATGGATATTTTATATTTACTAACAATTGTTTCAATCTTTTAATACTTTAATTCTTATTAAAAACTAAAAGAAAATAAACCTGACTGAAATCTGTAAAAGGATTGCTAGCTGATCAGGCTTCCAATGAATAAGCACAACCAATATGTTTACCGGTTGTAGCTTTGATCCTCAGCTGTCAGTTTCTATCCTATTTTGCTGGTTAAAGAAAACATAGAGGATGGTGCTGGTCTGGAAAGTTTATAGCTTTATGTGTGTGGGTGGGGGTGTGTGTGTGTGGTTTCAGTTCCTCTTTGCCAGCTACATCTTGATATGTTACCACCTCAAATAGTCTCTTAAAGGTAGATTACATGCAGTTGAGGAACTTGCAGCTTACGTGTGCAGCTCCACACTTTTTTCACTGGTGCTGGAAGAAGTTCTTTCAGGGTGCTAATTATCCTCCTTCATAATTTTATTGTCTGTGAACGAAGGTGCTAACTGAGAAGACCGAGGCAAAGCGGATAGTGAACTGACTCTAAATAGATGGGCCTTTTCTAATTCTTGGATTACTTTACCTAATATTGAGCAGAATAAATGTTTATAGTTTTCTGATCGGATTTAATTTGTTACATAAACTGAAATGGAGTATACTTGATGTGAATATTAAGAGACAATAAACTTGGCCTTCCAATGCCATTTTTAGTTCTTCTGCTAAGTACAACCACACTTTAATTTAGTCTTTTATGCATGTGCAATACCTTGATAAATTTGCTGTATATATGATGTTCATGCTGCAGGGACTGGAGCATGTGCAAATTTGTTATATAACTGTCAATGATTTTTTTTTCCCCCCCGTCCTGTAATTAGGAAAATCTTGATATGTATGCTCGAGGAAAGCAAAAGAGAGAGCAAAGAACTGATGAAGAAACCACTGATAATCAAGATGGCAGTGCAGGTCACTATTTATCTTAATTTTCTTTGTATTGTATTTAACACTTCTAATATGGTCTGTTGAAGGGTTCTACACTACAGAAATTTTTTTCATAAAACATGGCTCTCTGTGTTGTGTGCAATTACAAGCTTCCATCTTTTCTTGATGTCACAAGTTAATAATAATAGAGGCAAGAGATGTCCCTTGAACAGAGTAGAAATAATGTTCTAAATAAAGCTTGTCATGCTTTACTTTCACTTAAGATGAAAGTAGGAAAATGTTAGATACTGCACTGTACAATATACACACAGTTTCAAAACACATTTGAATATCCAGAATCTTTTTCATTCTTAGCCAGTGTTGTTGAAATGAACTATCAAAACTGTTGATGCTGAGAATATTAGCACTGTTCTAGATATACTTTTTCTTCACAACACATTGGTAGGAGTTTCTGCCCCATCTGCATAAGGATGTTGCTAAGGGCATTAATCAGAAAAAGGGAACTTGCTGTCCTAAAAGTAAATTCAGCTTGCTAGTTCTAGATTCTCTGTTTACAGTTCTTGAATCGCTCCAGCCCAAGTACCGTAACTACTGGAAGGCCAGTGCTTTATTTCACTTTTTTAATGTAAAATGCTTTTTAGAATGTTATCAATTTGAGATCTTACATGTGTAGACTTTAAACTGCAAATATATCCAAAAACAAAATAATAGGAAATTTCAAATAACTCAAGACCCAGTTTTCTTGCAACTATTGCTATTGAACACTTGAAGTTATACTATATTTACCTACAGTTTGTCTTAGCTATTTTTCAACAGTACATGCTTTTATTTCTCCAATGTGTGCACATTCAGAATTTGATTTAAATGTCAGCAGTTCTTCAGTGTGTTTTAATGTAGATTTTTTTTCTATTATATCTTAAGGCATATTTTACTGTGCCTTTATGAATCACCCCACATCTAATTCTTGTTACATAACATTTTCAGCACATAATGTTGGGGTGCTAATAAAGGCTTGAAAAAGCAACGTGAAAAGTTATTGGCAAGTAGGAAGCTATCTCCAATGAGCAGAGGGATGCAGACAATCAATTTTTGCAGAATTTAAGCTTTCACTTTATATTTAAAAAAAAAATTGCAATAACCATCTGAATGTAAACTGATATTGCGCTACTAGCTTTTGAGAAAACCAATGCAAGTTCTTCATTTAGAATCTCAAACAACCACGACTGTAGATCTGTCAACTCTTGAGTGAACTTTATTCAAATAATTATTTTCATGGCCTTATCAAACCTTTCTGTCCATGCTGGTTTTGAGGTAGGGGGCAATCTTTTCCTGCATATTTGTATATCCTGTATATTTGGCTCTAGGGTTCTGATCTGGTGTAAGGCTCTAGGCACTACTACAGTATACATAGTAGAGGTTAATCGTGTTCAGGTCTTCATTGTGCTTCCTCTTCTCCCCTTATTCTTTTCACAGTAGTAGAAGAAATTATCAGATTCTAGTCCCAGATCAGCTATTTAACAAATTCCTGGTGAATGTGGGTAACATTAAAAATATTTTTTTTTTTACTGTACCTGTAAACTCTAAGTAATCTGTCATATGATTTAGGATTTCTTCCTACTATTTCCATTATCAGCAGGCAGTACTTCTATGAAAAATGTTAATGTTTTCAAAGGGAGGATTGGGTAAAACTTTTATCAATTATAGTGAGCGAGTTGGTTGTATAGATAATATGAATTATTCTGTAGGGCATCCAGCTAGTACTATATATTTTGGTTTATCTCTATCAGTTCAGCTCATCTTTAAGATGAGGATATTTTTAAATAAGATACCAGATAACTGTACTTGGGTTTTTCCCTTTTTACTGCCTTTCATCAGATGACCTCAACTACTTTACGAAGGCTAGGTAGATATCCCCATTTTATGTATGGAGCCATAGAGAAGTTGGTGACTGGCCCATTGTTGCTCATAATCTGCAGCGGAACTGGGAATAATTTGTATCTCCTGAATCCCAGTCCTGGGCTTTGTTAGCCACGAGAGCTTTTTCTTTACGGTTTGGTCTTGGAATAACAGAAATACCACACCTAAGAAGAGCCCTAGCTTGTCTCTCTCACCAACAGAAGTTGGTTCAATAAAAGATATTATCTCACCCACCTTGTCTCTTAATATCCTGAGACCATCACTGCAAACAGAAAATACAATTATCACCTCTAATGGCATTGACATTTCATCTGAGATAATTAACAATGGGTGAAATCCTGGACTTACTGAAGTCAATGCGTGTTTTGCCGTTGACTTTAATGAGGCCAGGATATTACCCATTGTTTCTATATGAATGTCCCTTTTTACTGATTTCCTAATCCTGGACTATCTCTTGCGTAAATTGCTCTTGGAAGTCTGCAGTCTTTCAGGTCCAGTATGTAGTGGAATGTAACACAATTTTAGAAATCTATGCAGAGAGAAGTTTAGTATAATTGATTTTAACTCATAGAAACTAGTCCTGTCAACAGATATTTGTTTTGCTGCCTGTTTTGAATATTCACTGGCAAAAAGCTTCATTAAGTCAGAGATAAGGTTGCCTTGTATCGTCTTGTGCCCGTCTGCAATGTCAAGTTCAGCAAAACTGATTGAAAACCAGGAAATACAGAGTTAAGGTATGCACAAATGCAACCTTAACTCTGTCTCCCTGGAACAGGCAATAATATCCTGGGAATTATATGCATCACCTGCTGTTGTATTCATTGTGTTAAATATAGCTGTATTGAATGGTGGATGGATTAGATTGAGCGGGTTGGCTGAGTTGTGATAAGAGATCTGGGGACCCTGCCTCTCAGAGAGTCTGAACCTTTCTTCCTGACCCAATTGCCTTTTCACATCAGTATGTGATCAAAAGAAAGCGGTGCATATGTATCATGTCTAGACTCACTTCAGCAATGAGATCTGAAGGTTGTCACTAGCAGTGCACAGGGGTTTTCTTCTCATCGGGATTGTCAGCAGCGAAGTAGGATGTGAGTGGTCCATCCGTTTAATGATAGTATGTGGGAGTATAGTATTTTATAAATGGATAACCTACCCTAAATGCTCAAATACTGAGGGGCAATCTTCACTCATTGCTATATTTGCTTTCTACAACCAACTCTCTATATAACTTTTCATGAATAGTGTACCCAAATACTTGGATGCTAATAACTAAACTGTATTCTTAAATTTATTCCCTAAATGTGGGTTATTGCTGATTATGCCCTACATGTATCTTATGAGTTTTAAAACAAACTTTATATTTGTGGATAATCTAAGCACTATACCCAGATGTACAGACACTTTTTCCCCCCAATCTATGCATTATATAATTTTTTAACATTCGCTTTAATAAAAATATTTAAATGGCATCCTGTACAAAAGGGTGTAACGGTTGTGAAATTTAGCAGATGTGGTGGTGTTTCTATGCAGTAGGCTAAGTGGTTGAGAGTAGGACAGGTATAGGTCACATGTCCTATTACGTTTGTGTTCTGCAATATTTATAAAGGCAGTGTGTAAGTACACCTCTACCCCGATATAACGCTGTCCTCGGGAGCCAAAAAATCTTACCGTGTTATAGGTGAAACCGTGTTATATCGAACTTGCTTTGATCCGCCTCAGTACGCAGCCCCGCCCCCCTGGAGCACTGCTTTACTGCATTATATCCGAATTCGTGTTATATCGGGGTAGAGGTGAATGTGTTATGGGCATATTGGGGCATTGCTTAAAAAGGGCAAAGTTAAGGTTGTATTGCCCTGTACCTTTAACTTTGTATTTCCTGCTTTTTCAGAGGTTTGAGTTTTTTGCTGAACTTAACATTCTGGAAGGGCACGAAATACTATAGGCAACCTTAACTATTCATTAACCAAGTTTTTTGTCAGTGAATTTCCTAGGTTCTTTTTTTGTTTAACTGAAAGAAAAGTGTGTTTTGTAGGAGTTAGTGGTCATTTAGGCAGTTGTAGTTCTCACCTATGTTTGCAGTTGAGGTGCTACTGTGGCTAGCAAAGGATAAACAATGGTACATGATTCCTGAATGGCTCTTCCCACCTCCTGTTCAGTTTGTTATAGCGGAATGGTATAATGGTTGTGCTTTGAAATGTTTGGAGGGTGGAGGTGCTTACAGGTCAGAGAGAAATCACAGACATCTCAACGTCTTGACATTTTTTATTTTTATGTGGGTAACAGTAACTTAAAGAGCATGAGAAGACTGGCATGGCGTTGTTCTTCTCTCCTTTCCCATATTATATAACCTCCTTGCCAGCCTTTTCAGCTCTGCTCAGCTTTCCCTTTCCATCCTATTAAGCTGTTAGCACATAAAAAGTTGCTCCTTGTTGTCTGGTGCCCTCTGCTGATACATACGGATCACTGGCAGTAGCTCACTGGAGGCTTGTGTGCTACCTGGTTAGATAAGTCAAGCTGCACACTGTGTGTTAGGCCCCGAGCCCCAGCTATGTCCCACCCCAGCCAGGATCCTCACCCCTGCTGCAGCCAGGCCCACCCAGTCTGCCTCCTTCCTCCCCTCCCCCCAAGCTGGCTGCTTTCTCCCACACTTTGGCCAGCCCCTCTACCCCATGTGGGGATGGCATGTCCTTAACTCTTCATTCACTGCTTTTCAGAAGTTTAATTTGATTTACTTTTAGGAACTCCCTAGATCCCAGCACACACACACAGGAGGAAAGGAGAGGGCCTCTGATCCCCTTAGAAAGGCATAGCCCTGAGAGCCTGTGTAGATGGCAGGGAGAGGAGCTCCAACCCACCCATAGGATCAGGTCCCCCTCCCTCCAAGATTCTGACACGCACCTGGGAGGGGAGAATGTGGTGTGTGTTGGCTGGCCACCCACCCCATCTCCTCTCCCAATCTGCCTGAGCCCCAGCCCCTTTTTTCCTCATAATCCCCCAAACCCTTCTCCCCATACTCCCCAACTTCCCAGAATAGCATTCACATGTGTAATTTTATTTTTCTTTTGAAAATTAGTTTGACTGCCTTCTGAATTATCTGCTGTACTCAGTTTACATTTCCCCAAAATAAAAGCCCTTGACAGGCAGATTTAGTAATATGCCTATAGTTTTCTCAGATTTCTGCAAAGAAGGGGTTTCAGACTTAAGATGCCTCAGTGTAATTCAGATTTCATGGCCACAGCATGTCCCCTTAAGCCATCCAGGTCAAGTGACACTGTCTGGTTGGAAATTCTCTTGGGTAGTCTTTCTGCACATGTCCATGTAATGTATGTTCAGTACATACTAAGCTAGAGAGCTAATCCTTTCCTTAACATTTTCAGTGTTGCTTCCCCATAGGGGTAGTTGGTGCCATGCACTATCTGGAATAACAGTCAAATGATTGAGACCATTTGGGCGATGATCAGATCCTTGGTTTGACCACCAGGAATGTGCCAAAAAAGTTGGTAGGGTCTCAACCTTAAGAAATACAGCTTCCCACCAAAAACTGCATCTTGGGAACCCTGTGCTCAAATGACCCCATATTTGCATCACTCACTCTACCCAGCACCCCTATGAGGCACACCAAATTTCAATGCAATCTGAATAAGTATGAGGATTTTAGAGCACTTGGAAGAGTCATCCTTTAAACAGAAAGGGCTTCTGAACCTTAACATTGCAGAATACAGAGGGCATTTCTATTATATCAGTTAGCTAGGTTTATTATGAATGTTAAATATGGTTGGTGGTATTCATGGTATATGTAATCAATGAATTAAGACTCTGTTGTTTTCCATTAAACTAAGGGTAAGTGTAATTTACAATTATAGAGTCATCTGAAGAAGAAGCTGAAGACCAGGAAGATGAGGATGGAGAAGATAATCAAAAGCGCTATGACCTTAGACAGAGGAAAACTGTTGTACGCTACCAAGCCCCATTGGAAAGTAGGTTGTATATATCCTTCTCCCCCCCCCCTTCTGGTAGCCTTGTTTCTTGTCTGTGGTTAGAAGCTACAGAAACACCATCTTTGGCAAAACAAACTTTCATTTTCTTAGCTTTCCATCCTTTCTTCAGAGAGATCTGGCCTCTTTAATCTCCCCTGCATCTTCTCCACTGTTTTGTGCTCAACAGGCTAGTAGCACACCACTCTGTGTCCCTGAATCCTGTGATACACGGTCTTTCCCAAAAGGATTTAAATACTGTATTATCTGTTCAGTATTGGCTTCCATCATGTTAACTTACAAAAGATCTTGTGGTTTAAGATCACTGCATAATTCAACCTGTATATTTAGTTAGTTCCTGTTTACAACACGATTACTCTTCATATTTATTTTATAAGCTTCTAATAAATTACAAATGAATTCTACATATGCCTGCTGTTTCCTGATCTTGATCTAAAATCTTCATTAAGAAAGTCACCCTAAATACTCCTGAAGGAACAGTAACAAATAAAAACGACTTGCCAACCAGTTTTCAGTGTTACATTTAAAAAGCAGTTGAAAACAGTAAGTTTTTATGACTTTTCTTAAATCTAAACAAATTTGGCATACATTGCTTTTGTCAATGTAATTCCTAGTTATGACTTTCATCTGTCCGATAATATTTCACTTGTTTCCTGCTCTTTGTGTTATGTACTCTGATTTAAAGATCTTCTAGAACTATCCTAAATTAAACTTTTTGCTTTTAATAGAGCCAAGACACCAAAGAAAGCCCAACCTATTTTATACTGGTCCATCCTCTCCTGTGAGACGAAGATATCCTTTTAGCCCTGCAGGACCACGAAGTCCCTACTGTAAAAGGATTAACAGGTTGGTATATGGGATGTTGATTGTTCTCATTTATCCATATTGGTGGCAGTCACATCATGGAATGTTGCTTAAAATGACTTTCAGAATAGTAGTAATTATGGAGGTGCTGGCTATGACTCTGTTAAGGCTGGTTTCCATTTTGCACATAAAGCAAGGATTCAACCTCTCTGTTACATATGAAAGATACAGTCTATCTTGGGTATAGAATTAATTTTCTGAGAATTTATAAGTAAATCTAGCCTTATATTATAATCAAAAAATGAGTTGCTTAAGAAATTTAGCATGTAAATCTTTGTTTTGTTCCAAACAATTTTAATAATGAAATGTATACTTTTCAAATTTCCATATAGATAAAATGGATATCTTTTGAATAGGTTATTTGAAGAAATTAGGATGTAACTAAGTTATTTACAGTTGTATCTAATTGTTATGATCTAGGCTAAAGGTGAGGTCAGGTCAACAGCTCAGGTAACCCGTTAGTGGGGCCATTGTGATATTAGAAATAACTTAACCAATACCTAGACTTCCTCCACAACTAATCTGCATACAACCGTATGTTATGGTCCTATGGTGCAAGGGAGACTGAAGAAGTGTCAAGTTGTCATCGGTAGATTACTTAACCGAACTGTCACTGGTTTTTGGAGAATCCTATTATACTATTTAAGGCTACATACTAGTGTGGGCATTGGTGCTTGTGAGGCTCCACGTGGTACTGCTGTCTTGTCTCATTGGGCACTGAAGCAGCGCTGGTGTAGAGAGGTAAAGCAGAGGCAGTGGGAGCCCATAAAACACAGAGACCTTGGGACTCAGGAACTGAGTCCTCCCAACCCACCTCCCCCTTTCACATGGTGCTGGTCTTGGTAGCAGCCCTCTGAACCAGTAAGTCCAGTTGCAGGTTAAGTGCCAGATTCCCCAGTACAGTTTGGCTGATTTGTGCTGCTCTGGTGTACATATGAGTCTGCCTTTAAAAAAATAATTTAAGGTTGATACTATATATCTTAGTAGCACTCTCTTTGGATTTTTTTTTTTGTTGAATCTATAAAATTTTAGAAGATTTTTAAAAAAAACAAAAGAACTAAATAAAAAAAAATAACTGATAAGATGTGAGTTACTGATATGTACCCTCATCCTCAACATAAGGGTAAAGAACGTAACAGGAATGTTGTAATGTATCCCAAAAACAAACCCAGGAAATTCAGAGTTAAGTGTACACTGAAAAGAAATACAAATGTGTTTAAAATATGGAAATACAGTTGTGGCACTCAAAAAAACTTGAACTCGACCTTGTCATGACACCATGCAGTAAAGAATTTATTTGGGAGCCACAAATATGTGCTTTCATACTTTAACACATTTTAATTTCTTTTCAGTGTAACCTCCTAATCTCCTGGGTCTGAAGTGTTTGTTTTAGGAATAGTTACAACATCCATGTAATGCTTTTTACTAGGGCTGTCAAACTGGGGGGGTGAGGGGAGGAGGAAGGAGAGAGCAGCCTCAGCTGGGGGAGGTACGGAGCTTGGGGAGGGGAGGGGGACATCAGCCTCAGCCGGGGAAGGCGCCGAGCTCGGGGGGTGATCGAGCCCCAGCTGTGGGGAGGAGGGGGAGATCAGTCTCAGCTTTGGGCAACACAGGACTCGGGGGGGGGGGGGGGGGGGGGGGGGGTTGGGGTTCAGGCCCCAGCTGCGAGCAGCACAAGGCTGGGAGGGGGAGATCCCACCGTGGGCAGTGCAGAGCTGCGGGCAGCACGGGGCTCAGCCCCAAATACATGTGGCACAGGGTGTGGGGGGGGGGGTCAGCCCCGGGAGGCATGGGGAGGGCAGTTCGGGCGAACCCTGCTGGGGGTGGGGGGCAGTTCTGGCAAGCCCCTGGCTGTACTATTCTTACTGTACTTTAAAAACACCGGGATGGGAACTGCTTTACTTTCTCTAGCCTCTTCTCTTCCTGCCCTCTGGTAGCGGCTGGCATTACTGTACCTGACCAGACAGGTTCTCCGGAGCCACTCATGCTGCCCTCCTGCCCAGAGCATCTGCAATTAACGCATGTTAAAAAAATTAACGTGTTAATTGTGCTGTGCATTAACGTACGCGTTAGCGGCAGTTAATCGACAGCCCTACTTTTTACCCTTTAGTTACTGATCTGTACTTGCAATCTTAACTTGCATTGTAAAATAATGGAGGAGATTTTATTTCCTGAGAATTTTATATTTAATACTTTTTGAGTATAAAAACTTAGTCCAGGATCTTCAAAAGTAACTAGTGGTTTTTGGATGTCTTAATTTTTTATCCCCAACTTGAAAATCTTAAAGGGCCCTGAGTTTCTGAGAATGTATGCTCAGAACTTTCTGAAAAACAGGATACTTTAAGGCAGTGGTGGGCAACCTAGGGCCCACATTCGACCCATCAGGGTAAGCTGATTGCGGGCCGCAAGACATTTTGCTGATGTTGACTGTGTGCAGGCATGGCCTCCCCGGCAGCTCCCAGTGGCTGCGGTTCGCAATTCCCGGCCAATAGGAGCTGCAGGAAGTGGTGGGCCGCAGGGACATGCTGGCTGCCGCTTCCTGCAGCTCCCATTGGCCGGGAACGGCGAATCACGGCCACTGGGAGCTGTGGAGGGGCCATGCCTGCAGACGGTCAACATCGGCAAAATGTCTCGCGGCCCACTATCAGTTTACTCTGATGGGCCGCATACAGGTCACAGGTTGCCCACCACTGCTTTAAGGTGTCAGTTTGAGTAACCAAAATCAGTAGTTGCATTTGAAATCTTGGCCTTAGAATTTTGTTTGTTTTAAGTAAACATTTTACCTTTTTTGGTATAAAAACAGTTTTGCTCCAGTGAGGATTCCTATTCTCTCCTCTTCCCCCCACCCCCTCCCCCCCGGGAAGGATATGACAAGTAGGGAAGCAATCCTACATTTACAGGGAATGGACTAGATAACCTAATGGGTCTTTACCCTCTGTAAATTCAGAGGTGGAATTTGGAATGAACAGTTAATAACTTGACCTTTAGCTTTTCAGAGTGAGCACATACTTAAGCTCGTTACTGTTTTTCTTTAAACATTTTATCATAATACAGACGAAAGCATGCAATCCATAACAGTGATTCCACATCTTCCTCCTCTTCGTCTGATGATGAGCAACGCTTTGAAAGGCGTAGGAAATGCAGTCGTAACAGAGCATTAAGCCGGTAAGTAATAATTACGTAGCTTCTCTCCTTCCCCCTTTTGGGAGAAATGGCATCTGCACATATGTAAAATGTTGGTCTCTTAATTCTTATACTTCAGATTCTCTACATTGTGACAACTTGTAGTCAAATCTATTGGTATATTTGATGTTAATTTTTGACTTTTGGAATTGACTATCAGAAACTGGTTTTTGTTTTTATGCTCTTGCATAGCATGTACTGAATTTATTTTGTAGTGTATACGGTTCTGCTGCTGCACTGTTTACAAGGGTGTTTTTAGCATGGGAGAAACAGTGATACTGTACTGTAAAATGCAAAAGTAAACATAAAAAAAATCAATACAATGATTTTGTTTAATTATTTAAATACTGTTTCTAACCATCATAGGTACAGATTTTTCAGGCAGATCTCAGGTGTGATGTCCAAGTAGAATGGTGTTACTTTAATGAAAATTGTGTATTTGTTGTGTGCATTAGATTCTTCAGTATGCCACAGAGCTAGCATGTAACATACATTTGGGGGGATTTGCTACAGAATTTAGGTCCATTGTTGCACAACAAACTTGGGATGGTGCAGCAACTGCAGGCCTGATCCAAAGGTCATGTGGATCCACAGAAAACATTGAAACAACAAACCTATCATGTTGCTGTTCCAATTCTGAGTATAGAAATAGTCAATCTGTGAAAGAATGATTTTCATCATTAAAACTAAGCTAAATTCACAATGTCCAAAAGTGAACAAAGAGAGAAGGTTAGTTAATCCAGATACCACCGAACTTGGTTGGGGTGGGATTTTCAAAAGTGCCAAGTATGTAGAAGGACAAATCTGTAGGCACCCCAGGGAAGTTGGTGGTATTTAGGATAACTGACCCTCTTCCTTTGTTCATATTTGGACACTGGAACTTAATTCAGTTGAGGGATTTGGTAGTGCAGGAGTGCTTATCGTAAGCTTGTATAATTTGCCAAGAAAAATCTGGTTATCTTATTTTAGTCTGTCTTCCTGTTTCCTTGACTTTCAAATCAGGTGTCTTCCACTAAACTTTCGGAAAGACGAATTAAAAGGAGTTCACAAGGATCGGATGAAAATTGGAGCAAGCCTGGCCGATGTTGATCCAATGCAAATAGATTTTTCAGTAAGTACTTTGTCTCAAATACTGTCAGTTACCCACTGATTGAAAGAGTGTTAACTTAGTACAGTTTTTCTGTAACTATCTGTTTACCGCTGCCTTTGCACATAAGCCTCTCCTCAGTATGTTCCAAAATTGCCATGATTGCCAAGTACATTTTCTTTTGTAGTTGCATATGAAGTCTATTATTGTAGTGGTTCTCAAACTTTTGTGCTGGTGACCCCTTTCACATAGCAAGCCTCTGAGTGCGGACCCTCCTCCCCTAAATTAAAAACACTTTGTATATAGTTAACACCATTATAAATGCTGGAAGCAAAGCAGGTTTGGGGTGAAGACTGACACCTTGCGACCCCCCCCTCCCAATGTAATAACCTCGTGACCCCCTGAGGGGTCCCGACCCCCAGTTTGAGAACCCCTTTATTATTGGATGCTTAATAGTCATCCAGTTGACCCTGCCCGATTTTGAAGCATGTATGAAATATGTGATTTGTTTTGTTTTTAACTCTTCCCTGAATTAGGTACGATTTGATAGTGTGGGTGGACTATCTAGCCATATTTCAGCTTTAAAAGAGATGGTGGTTTTTCCATTGCTTTATCCAGAAGTATTTGAGAGATTCAGAATTCAGCCTCCAAGGTAATATGATGTGTATTGCAACTTGAAAACTCATGCTCTTGTTTATAGAAGAATGTTGCATTTTAAGTATCTTTTTCATGTCCTAAAGCATTTATGTGCAAACTTTATCGAAGTAACATTAAAAGACAAAGGCTTTAAACAGACAAAACCCAGAACGTACAGAGTTTCAAGATTCATATAGTGCCTAGACAAAACCAGAGACATAGTGTCTGGTCTTTAAGGTAAAGGTATACTCTGAAAAGTGACTCAGTAAAAGTGCCATTTTTACTGTCTATATTTGAGTTTTCTATTTCATATACTATTTGATTAGTTTACAAGTGAAGAGGAATTTTCTAGCTACCAGCTCTGCAAACTTTTCTGACATCTGCAAGTCAGTGCTGAAGAAACTGCTATCAGAATACTAGCAATATTGTTTTGTTATCCATGGAACAAAATAAAAATGTTAGCTTCCCCTCTGAGAGCAGTATGCATTACTAGCTGGTATGCAGTAAAAGGTGACTACTTTAGACAGTTAGATATATAGTAGTAAGTGTTCCGTAATTCTGAAATATTGGAATATGACTTCAGACAAATATAGTGAGCAGATATAATTAAGAAGGAGACACTTTTATATAGTCTTACTACAAAAAAAAAAGACCCCTGCTGAATGAAATGCATGAACACCTACCACAATATAACTTAATCTATAGCATCACAAATAATTTTTAAAAACCTCAAATGTGTGTTGGGTGTTTTTTTTTTTTTTTTTTAAATGACTTAACATGACTTAACTGCCAATTCTAAAACTTCTAAAAGTATCTGGAAATCTGTTAGTAGTTTTTTTTTGGTCACCTTCAGAAATCTTCCTCATATCATTGTCAGCAGATTCTGGAATCAGAACCTGGAAATTTTAAGTCTTTTAGGGGAGGAAGAATTAAACATTTTATTACTAAGTTGTAATTCTTTGAAAACAGCGGCCTCCAATTGAATCAGTCTGGATCTGATTTATGGGGTTGGACTGAATGTTGGGCATAGCCTGCTCATGGTCAAGTCATTTATTCTAGGCTAATAATACTTCCTCTACTTTCGCCCCCATGTATCTGATAAGGTTGTAATCTCTTTGGAGCAAGAACTGTCTGCTGTGTGTATGAACAGTGGCTTACACAAGGGGGCCCTAATCTCAGGTGGGGCCTCTATTAGCTACTCTAATACAAATAATATCATTTGTATTGATGGGCCATTGGGACCGCAGCCACTGGGAGCTGCAGGGGGCCGTGCCTGCGGACGGTCAACGTCTGCAAAATGTCTCGCGGCCCACAATCAGATCAACCTGCAGCCCGCATGCGGCCCATCAGGGTACTAAACAAATGGCTGTTAGACTCTTTCTCAAGAAACCGTGTCTATATGTAATCTCTTCAATTTCTGACCTGTCTTAAGACTTCCATTTTTTGATGGTAGAAAATGTCAAATTGGAAATAAGATGCAACCTAACAGTGAGCATAATCAACCATTGGCACAGCTTACCAAGAGAAGTGAGTTAATTCGTCATCAGTTGGAGTTTTTAAATGAAAATTTGAATGCTTTTATAAAAGATATGATCTAGTTCAATCACAAGTTATTGAACTCAATAATGTTCACTCACATTAGGAAAGAATAATTCTTGGAGTGTATCCTATGGGTACTCCACCGTACGATGTGCACATGCCCATGCACTCTCAATCAGAGTCTGCAGAGTAGTGTCTGTGGCCTGCTCTTGTGCAGTGAGCTCTGAACAAGGACATATAGGGAGGTGCTAGCCCACTGCCACTCAATTCCTCCTCAATTGCATGCAGGTCGAGGTAGAAAGGTCAGCTGTCTGCTCTATTCAGCTTCCTGCCTTCACTGTGTGAATTCTTTTGTTTGTTTTAGTAGGTTTTTTTTCATTATTTATTTTCATTCAGTACCTATTTATTTTATATAACACTGTTGTGTTGGTAGAAGAGGGATTTTTTTATTTGCGTCAGAGCACTATTTGTTATGCTCCAGGATTTCAGACCCGTGAGACTTGCCACGGGTCTTTTCCACTCTGTAGTGGACACTCCAGCTGTCTGTAGTGGACACTCCAGCTGCCTGCAGTGTTTGGGGGACTCCCACAACCCTTCTAAATGCAAGGTCTGTCAGGGTTTCAAATACAGGTCCAAGAAGGACGGAGACTAGACTTAAGCTCTTATTAGTGGATCATGCCATAGCTCCAGAAAGGTCCACTTCCCCCCTGTACATCAGCCTCTACAGCTCAGGCTGCCTCAGTGCTAGTTGCTGCCTCATCTGCAACAAACAAAACTCTAAAGAAGAAATATACAACTTTTCTTCATTTCCTTGTTTGGAGAGGTATATCACCCTGTAAGACCCACTGTTGGGAGACCTTTTGTCCCTCTGATGGTAGGAGTTGGTACCACTTTAATACAGGAAAGCAACCTCATTCAGAGATGCCTACCATCAGAACAACTACTGCTGTTGTTAGCACCATCTAATACCTTGCGGCACTGAGAGACACAGGGCTACCATCTGTGCCCTAGTACCAGAATCTCACCATACCTCTGAAAGGGGAGATGATACCACAGTCACTGTGGTACTGCAACAGCCTCTATCTTACCAGATGGTACTGGCCCAAACTTTGTGTGAAGGCTGTCAAAACTCTCTACCTTGTTCCAGGTTCCGTTCTGCACAGGATCTTATTATCTCTGATAAACCTGAGTCACCAGTACTGGAAAGATCCAACAGTGCCACCCTCCCCAGTACCACTATGAAAGCAGCAAGTTGAGACTTGCTTAAGTCTCCAGCCTTCCATACCAGTCAGAACACCCGCACACTTTTAATTTACCTATCCACCCCCCCACAAGCATTTCCTATGCTTCATAATAGGGACAGATCACTATCGAAATCAAATTCTCCCCTTTGGACTCTCCGTGTCCCAAGGGTGTTTAGAGATTCTCTCAGTGGTAGTGGACCGCTCCATCAGGGGAAATGTCAGTGTTTCCATATTTGAATGACTGGCTTCGCTGGGTGTGGTCACCACAAGAAGTTCAGTCGACAGCATCCAGAGCATTAATGCTATTCCAATTTCTGGGCCTCTATCAACCTCAAAAAATCTATATAAACTCCAGTACACAGAATATACTTCATAGCAGCTACTCTTGATTCCACAGCAGCAGGAGCTAGCCTACCCAAGAAAAGATTCTCCACCCTATCCACACTAATCTCAACATTAGAGTGCAGTCCACTAACAACAATGAGGATTTGTCTACAGACTTTGGCCACATGTTGCCCACCATGTATGTGTTTCCCCACACAAGGATGCACTTCAAATGCCTCCAGATATGGCTAAGAACAATATATATCCTAAATAGACACAGCGTCTCCAAATGTGTGTCAGTATCTCAGAAGGTAATAGACTCTCTTACATGGTGAAGAACCTATGGAGGGTCTGCATTAGAACCCCATTATTTCATCCAGCACTGTTGAAGACCCTCACAACAGATGTCTCTGTTACGATGGGGAACTCGCCTACAGACAGCGACAGCACAAGGCAAATGGTTGACACAGGAATCGACGCTCCATGTCAGTATTCTGGAATGGAGACCAATATGATATGCATGCCAACGCTTCCTTTAAGCCATGCAAGGAGCAAGACCCCAGTCCTTATGTTACAGAGGTGCTAAGGCTGTGGAACTGGTGCATTTCCCATCAGAAATATCATCTGTCTGTCTACTAGGCCTCCAGAATACAATTGCAAACTCCCTGAGTAGACACTTCTGGCAAGGTCATGAATGGGGGATCAGAGACTGGCATCTGCCAGATGTGGGGTATAGTAGGAGTGAAATGTCACCCATTCTGCTCCAAGGGAGGTCATTGTTGCAACTCTCTCAGGCATGGCCTGATAACACCATGTCCCTATATCCTTCTTTATGCTTGCCCACCTGTACTGTTGATCCTCAAGACCCTTCTCAAGATAGCTCTCATTCCTTCACGGCATATCTTTCTATCGCGTAGTTGGCCAAGACAGGTATGGTAGTCAAACCTCCTGAATTTCATGGAGGCATAACCCCTCAGACATCTTATCAACAAGGACCTCCTGATACAGAACTCGGGAACCCTCACCCATTCCAACCCCTCCTCTCTGAATATGAGGGTATGGCCCCTCAATGGTTCTCAAGCATGGAATTAACCTGTTTTGGATTGAGTTCAGTCAGTTCTTTTATCCAACAGGAATCCCGGTACTTGCAAAACCTACCTCCAAAGGTGGAAACGCTTCCAATCCTGGTGCTCCCTCCATTGTCTCGAGCTTCATGAGTCCTGCTTTCTAAGATCCTGGACTGCCTATTAGAATTAAAAACACAGGGTTTCTCAATGAACTCTCAGGATACATGTGACCGCCCTCACAGCCTTCCACTCACTCATCCAAGGCTTCTCAGTTTTTCCCCACCCTACAACAGCCAGATTTCTCAAGGGCCTATGCAACTTGTTTCCTCCTGTTCGAGTCCAGTGGGACCTCAACCTCATTCTAAATACCCTAAGGAAACCCCCATTCAAAGCAATGGTGGCCTGCAACCCTCTTCCACCATGTCCTCAAAACTTAATTCCTGACTGCTATCACCTCAGTGAGACAGATGGGGGAGCTTGGGGCACTCCTGACAGACCCACCATATACCACTTTCTACAAAGACAATTATGCTATGTCCTCTTTCTTTCTTTTTCTTTCTTTCTTTCAAAGTCTCCTTGAAACCTGACATTAACCAGGAGAGTTTTCTACCCAAAACTTCATGTACCCAGAGAAAAATAAAAGTTTTTGTGCGCTAGATGTCAGAAGTGCCCTTGCCTTCTATCTATACAGGACTAAACCATTCCGGGCATCTCTCAGGCTATTTGTATCAAGTGCAGATAGGATGAAGGGCCAACAGATTTCAATGCAAAGAGTGTCTAGGTGGGTTTCATATTGCATCTTGACTTGTTATGAAAATGCTGGGGAGCATCTTCTCACAGAGTAACAGCACGTTCCACCAGAGCTCTAGTCCACATCTTTAACTCTACTGAAGGACGTGGCCACAGCAGAAATCTGCAGTTCTGGTAATTGGTCTTCTATCCATATATTTGCTAAACATTACACTATTGTACCTGCTTCCAGAGATGATGCTGCCTTTGGCGATGCAGTCTTTCAAACGGTCATGGACTTACACCATCAGCACACACCTTCTCATTAAGTTACTCCTTGGGAGTCTACTGTGGTGGAGCACCCATAGGGACATATACAAGAAATAGTAGAGATTACTTAGCTTACAGTAACTTGAGTTCTTAAAGATGTTTTGTCCCTATGTTGCTCCACTTGCCATCCTCCTTTCCTTGTGTTACGGAGTTCTGGCTTCATAGTTGAGAAGGAACTGAGTGGCAGCAAGCTAGGTCCTCCCTATGTGCCCTCATGCAGAGCACCAGGTGCTGTTCTGCAAAGGTATGGGTACACAGATGCTACTTTGCAGTCTCCATTGAGAGCACACATCCTACGGTCTGGACAAAACATCTCAAAGAATTCAAGTTGTCAGGTAACTAACCTCTCCTTCTCTCCATTCAGTGAAATTCTATGGCCTTTACTATGCAGGAGATTAGACTTAGATGGTCATAGTAATCCCTTCAAGCCTTTAAATCTGTGTATCTAACAAAATACATGAATATATTTTTGTTAAATAAAATTGTATATATGTATATCAAATTTGTACATATATTTTTATTTTTAATCTGTTATGCCTTCTTCTCTTCTCCCCCCCTCCCCCACCTCTCCCCCCATCAACCTTCATATATTGCTGTTTTGTTGTCTTACACCTCAAGCTCTTGGGAACAGTTTCTGTTCTTTCTAACGTATCACAACTGAAACATGGGAACTCTTGTATTTTACAGGGGCTGTCTATTCTACGGTCCACCTGGTACTGGAAAAACGCTTGTTGCTAGGGCACTTGCTAATGAGTGCAGTCAGGGTGATAGAAGAGTAGCCTTCTTTATGAGAAAAGGTGCTGATTGCCTCAGTAAATGGGTGGGAGAATCTGAACGACAGCTTCGTTTATTATTTGATCAGGTAATATTAGAATTAGACTACATACTTTTATTATATGTGGAGCTGGTATTGACATCTGTAGTTAAGGTTGCCAAACACTTTCTATTATAAGGCTCTGTTTTCATTTATAATTTTGCAACACTTTAACTCTTGGGGCTGAAATTTTCCATGGTGGTGCCTGTCTGAATTTTTTAGAAGTTCAAGTAAAAATTGTCCAGATGTTTCAGGGAACATGATTAGGGGTAGATGGGGAGGAAATATATTCTTGCCTGTTTTTTTTTTTTTTTTTTAATCTTAAGGGTTTCATTGAGAAGCTTTAGTGCCTCCATGCTTTGGTGAGATTTGGCAGGTGCATGGGGAAAATATAAAAAGGTGCAGAGGAGGGTTGCAGGAGCTGGGATGATATGAATGGGGGAGCAAAGGGAGAAGGACACAGGCTGAGAAAATGTGGTCTGACATGCCAATATCTACTAGGATATGCTTACCTCCAGGACTTGGTGCTGAACCCCAGGAGTCATGTGTGTCTACATTTCTCTCTCATCAGCAAATAGCTGTGAACTGGCAAAGGGTGTCTCATCTGTTCATAGTGGCTGGTCCATCTAGAAAATAACTGCCTACTATTGCTACCAGTTACTCCATTACCTCAAGTGCTGGAGGTTGGTGCTGTAGCTGTAAAGGCCTGAACCTTCCTGATGTCCCATGTGGTGTGGTGTAGGAGGGTCAATATGGTTGTACATGATAGAATTTGTTTTATCAGGGTTTTTTGTTTTGGGGGATTTTTTGAATCTGAAATTACATCCAAGAATGTGTGTGGCATTAATTCTGGCACTTCTTAACTTCTGAGTGCTTAATGTTCTTCTA
The DNA here is from genome assembly GCF_011386835.1 of Chrysemys picta bellii. Classification (NCBI taxonomy): domain Eukaryota; kingdom Metazoa; phylum Chordata; order Testudines; family Emydidae; genus Chrysemys; species Chrysemys picta. The sequence continues at coordinate 268,864,865 of NC_088792.1, read as the reverse complement.
ATGTAGTTTTTTTTGGATGCATTATATTATAGTTTCAATATTCCTGAGTCTGCACTTTCCTTTTAGGCTTATCAGATGCGTCCTTCAATTATTTTCTTTGATGAGATAGATGGTTTGGCTCCTGTACGATCCAGTAGACAAGATCAAATTCACAGGTATTACACTTTTTATATTTTAAAAAAATAGAAGAGTTAAAATCTGCTTGAGCCTTGTAAGAGGGGGAGGCTATAGTGTTAGTAGTCTTTTATTTTTATGTGTATGTATAGGGGGATCAGCATTCAGAGGCCTCTCTAAACTTGAGTAGTAGTAAGTTGCAAGTAATTAGATCTTGTAGTGATACCAAGCTCAGTGTGGTGGTTTAATTTTTTGTAATGTAGTTTCTCTGACACACTCGTATGTTTGTTTGTACAACCCTCCAAATGAAATTATATTTCCAGTCTGTCAGTTTGCTTTCCTTGTGGATTTAACCCTTTTCAAGCAATATCATAATCAGGGCCCCATATATATCCACAGTTGTTGCCCTTTGAACTGCAACATTCTCTTTGAATCTGCCTTATAATTGTGTGGCAATATCCAAAACTTCGTTTTAAAACAGTCTTTAGCCTTTATGGTTGCAATGAAAACCTTCAAATGAGAACCAAATGTGAACCAGTGCAGTTATGTCTGCTGTCTGAGTATGCAGCCTGAAACCATAGCTCTGAGAGAATTGTGACTTGCTTCCATTCATCCGCTTAGGATGTCCTCTTTTTAAAGTCTAAAAACCATCAAGTTAATTTACTTTGCCATTGGTGTATTTTGTGATAGGGTGAAGTTACTGTCAGAGCTTGCTGAGGTAGAGTTATAAGAAGTTCAGTCCTACACCCCCCACATCTGAAGTTGCATGCCCCCAGATCCAAAAGAGGTGGTGTATTTTCACCATAGCACTGAGAATCAGCTGCCTACTGGTTGCTTTTAAAAAAACTAAAACAAAAAAACCCACCACCATGGCCTAGTCTGCACTAGCATTCTACTTTAGTATAGCTACATCTCTCGGGGTGTGAAAAATCCTCACCCCTTAGACATGTAGCCGTAACTACCTAACACCTCATATAAATAGCACTAGGAAGACTTATTCCGCTTACCTAGCTACCACCTCGCTTGGAGGTGGATTACCTACCCTGATGGGAGAATCGCTCCTGTTAGCATAGGTAGTTTCTACACTGAAGCGCTACAGCTTTTTAACTGTAAACTAGCCCCAGGTCTTCTGGGGTGCCAAAAGCTCCAGCTGTCAACACCTCTCGCTTTCCTGCAACAACTTTACCATTTGGCACTTTTAATACAGAAATTGGCAATCCATTGAAACTTTGGGCCAGTATAAAAATGAATAACATTAAAAAATAACTATGGATGACATACAGGCCAGCACAGCAATAAATGGAAGAGAGCTTGGAGAGGGGTATTTGCATAACTTGGGATTCCCTGCTGTATAAGTATCAGAGGGGTAGCCATGTTAGTCTGGATCTGTAAAAAGCAACAGAGTCCTGTGGCACCTTATAGACTAACAGATGTGTTGGAGCATAAGCTTTTGTGGGTGAATACCCACTTCGTCAGACGCATGGGACACAAGCGTCTGACGAAGTAGGTATTCACCCACAAAAGCTTATGCTCCAACACATCTGTTAGTCTATAAGGTGCCACAGGACTCTTTCCTGCTGTACAAGTTAGGCTTGACCAAAGTATACTTATTACAAGTAATACTATTGTTTGTATTGAGTAATGCCTAGAGGCCCTATTCATATTGTGCTAGGTTCTGTACAGACATGCCCTCTTTGGGGTGGGCATCATATTGTTACTTAGATTGCAAGTAAAATCTTTGCTTTTTGAATCCAAAAGGTAAACTAAGGCTTGTTCAAGACTTGATTCTATCATGGTGTGTTTTTGGTCTTTGTTTGCTTATCTCGGGGGGGCGAGGGGGGGGGGGGGAAATGTTCTGCACAGAACATCATAAAAGACTCTTGACTGAACACTTTTACTAACCAAAAAATAATTCCAGCAACAAAAGCTTTTCCTTTCTTAATTGAAACTTGGGAAGAGAGGTTACGCTCAATGTAACATAGGCTTAGTTAACTGAGTGAATAAAAGCATTTCTCTATCAGTTCTATTGTATCTACGCTACTGGCACTTATGGATGGCTTGGATAGCAGAGGAGAGATTGTGGTAATCGGAGCTACCAACAGACTGGATTCAATAGATCCTGCTTTACGAAGACCTGGGCGTTTTGACAGAGAATTTCTTTTCACCTTGCCAGATAAAGAGGTAAAATTTTTGATTCAACCCTAACAATAAGGTGTCAAATTATTTCTTTATAGCGTAAGCCAGTGTATTGTGGAGTAATGAAGGATGTTTGGGAATGGTGAAGTTGGGATTCTGTGCTTTACTACTTGAGTGATAAAGAGGTAATATATTGTTTCTTGTAGAGTGTAGGTAGGATACTGAAAACACCACTTGTACAAAACCCTTTAATTGACCATCAATTTTGTAACACTAGTTCCACTCTGATCATGCAGAAAAGTTGAATGTCACCAAATAATGACACTTAATGATGCAATTACAGTGGCCTTCAATTAGCAGTAAAATATGGCAGTGTATATAGTAGAGAGAACTTGGAAATGAGAGAATGCTATATGTGACAGATAACTACATTTAATTATGAGCCACCCTTGGATTAACATTTTAAATGTGCTCCAACTTACTTAAAACTTCTGATTGTTAGCCCGGCTCAAAGTTGCATTTGTGAAAATTTAATTTGTGTTATTTACATCTGGGTGGTGGGCAACCCTGCTAGACTCATTTTAATCTGAAGTTTGTGTTTTGATATGGATATCAGTTCTGCTGTTTTGAGGTTTTTGGGTGTGTGTGTGTGTTTGTGTTTTAAATCCCCATCTAGTAATGTATTTAAACAAACGTTTATCTTTTAAGTGTGTGAATAGTCACATGGTGAAGTTGGGCGCAGTGCTTAAAGTGCTACGATGTACCACTGCCTAAAACATTTGAATTCATCATTAACATTCTGTGGTTAGGCTTGGCAGCATTTTATTGTAATTGATGTGTGTCAGTAAAAAATATTGACTGGTAAGTCAGTGGGAGTGCAACCTCCCCCGACCCTCCTTGCACCTGCAGAAATCTAGTGTCAGTGGCCGTGCAGCAGTACAGAGAGCCCACTGCAGCTCCATTGTCACAGCCACACTCCCATGGCAGCAGGGCTGCAGAGGGCTTCTTGCACAGCTGGTGACACAGTCCCTGCAGGCGGAAGGTGCAGGGAAGGCTGCTGTCTTGGTGTGGCAGAGCAGAGACACCCTGGCCAGGAGAACGAGCCTCCAGCCACACAGGGGAGGCCACCCCACTGCTGAATGGCTCTGTCCCCAGCTGTGTTCCTAGCCAAGAGCCATTCAGCAGTGGGGTGGCCTCCCCTGAAGCTGGGGATTTGTCTTCCTCCTGACAGCCCTGGCCCTGGGTCTCTGCTCTGTCCCACCAGGATCGCAGCCTTTCTCTCACCTGCAGGAATTAGGTGTCACCAACCCCATAGCCATGCAAAGAACCCTCTGCAGCTCAACTGTTGTGGCTCCACTCACTCACCAGCCAGTATTGTGGGGGACGTCCCCTGGTGGGAATGGTTCATTAGCACCCCACAGCTGAATGATCATCCTCCTCCTTTCAGTCCTGGCCTGTAGTTTCTGCTTCCACTGTACCTTGGGCTCCATGTCCATGCATGCAGCCACCTGCAGGCCCACTGGCAGTGCTTGGTGTTCCTGCAGCCATGCTGTCAGCAGTGTTCTAACCCTAACCTTACTCCTCTATAATTTCTAGCTACTGTAAAACACTTAAATATTAAGGATATTGTTTTTTTTATTTTTATTTTTAATCCTGGTACCTAGTGACAGATATTTCTAATCATACTAAAATAATTGAAACCCAAGGAAAGAGGTGCAGGTTAGCTCAGATTCAACACCGAATATGATTAGGTTACCTATTTGGCATTATTGGATTGAAGTTGTCTAGTGTAATAGTCATTTTTGTTGGTAGATTCTCAGTGCTTGTTCTCTTACATACTTGAACTGGGCTGTGGCAAACATTCAAATTCAGCTGGGATGAAGAGCTTTAAATTTTGTTCCATTTTGTTGAAAATGTTCCTGCTGTTTAATCAAAAGTATGAGTTGAAATATTAGATATTAATAACTCAGAATAGCTAGTCCTTCTCCTTGATGTCAAAAACATTAAGCTGAGGGTCTTCTGTTTCATATAAAATAAAAATTAAGGAAATGGATTTTTTTCCCATGAAAGCTTATGCCCAAATAAATCTGTTAATCTTTAAGGTGCCACCAGACTCCTTGTTGGTTTTTGTAGATACAGACTAACACGGCTACCCCCTGATAATATAATAGATTTGGGAATAGCCTAACACTGTAGAAGTAGATGGCTAGGTCCAAAGATCTATAATCCAGATTTTCCCCTCCATATGCTGCAAAAGAATGAAAGGCCTGAAGGTTCTTGTCCTAATTGTACGTCAGTCTCACAGACTTACAGACCCCATACTAACCTAGAGCAAGGCATGGGACAGTACTGGGCAAGGGAGGCCACATTCCTTAGCAGCTGCCAAGCATGCTGCAGTTGGAGGGACAGTTTAAAAGGGCATTGGGAGCCCAGACGCAAGGGGGGAAAGAGCTACAGGCTGTACCAGGAAGTGAGGCTGACACTGCGAACTGTTGGGAAGAGTGACTACAGCATTAGTAAGGCCACTGTGGAAGCAGTGATCCATATTCTCCACCCCATTTTGCAGTTGGGAACACAAGAGAGGCCTCAAAGGAGGAGACATTGTTCCCTGGTGGACTGTGCTGATACTGTACTGCTAAGGCTGGGACCATGTCCCAGACAGAGGAGCCACAGCCCAGTAGGAAGTGATCCGTAAGGCAGTGTAACTTGGGGAGGACCAAGTGGTCCAGACAGTGCACCACTCCTTTAGGACCCTGGGTTGGGACCCTGTAGCAGGGTGGTTATCCCGCTCCTGCCCTGAAGGGCTTAAAATAGTCCTGGGAGAGGGCTGTGGCAGAGGAAAAGCTGGGCTGATTGCAGAGAGAAGGGGGAGGGATAGCTCAGTGGTTTGAGCATTGGACTGCTAAACCCAGGGTTGTGAGTTCAATCCTTGAGGGGGCCACTTAGGGATCTGGGGCAAAATCAGTAATTGGTCCTGCTAGTGAAGACAGGGGGCTGGACTCGATGACCTTTTGGGGTCCCTTCCAGTTCTATGAGATGGGTATATCTCCATATATTATTATTATCTTGAATTTGTGATTCTATAAATTTTGGGAAATTTTCCTTAGGGAAAATATATCGTTACCAACCTGAGCTAGAAGTGGAGAGAATTCTTCCAAGATCATTAGGCTTAAACTTAAGAGAACTCACTTTTTGTCCTGGGAGCTTTCAGTGGCTTTCCTTGTTAAAAGGAACACCTGAAAAGAAGTGTGTCCAATTTAAGAAGCATCTAAAACCTTAAATTTGTTGAAAGCAGCAGTCACTATTTTAGGCCTTGGCTACACTTACCCGCTAGTTCGACGGCTGGAAATCGAACTTCTGGGTTCGACTTATCGCGTCTAGTCTGGACGCGATGAGTCGAACCCGGAAGTGCTCGCCGTCGAGTGCGGTACTCCAGCTCGGCGAGAGGAGTACCGCGGAGTCGACGGGGGAGCCTGCCTGCCGAGTGTGGACCAAGGTAAGTTCGAACTAAGGTACTTCGACTTCAGCTACGTTATTCGCGTAGCTGAAGTTGCGTACCTTAGTTCGAATTAGGGGGGTAGTGTAGACCAAGCCTTAGGCAAGTAAATTCTAGTAATATATCAACATTTCCTTTTTAAGAAGAGGTGCTTATATTGTCATCTACTTTAAACTAAAGATTTTTACAGGAAAAACAGGATGTGCTCTTTTTTTAAAAAAGTCTTTATTTCTAGGCTAGAAAAGAGATTCTCAAGATTCACACGAGAGACTGGACCCCTAAGCCATTGGACACGTTTCTTGAAGAGTTAGCAGAAAAATGTGTTGGTAAGATTAAGAACCAAAAGAGTTATCAGAGAATACAAGTGACTAACTTCTAGGTTAGCACATATAAAAATAACAATTTTCATCTAAAAGCTTAATACTAAGATTATTTAATTAAAATACTTATTTTTCTTTGGTTTTTCATCCACTAATTGTTAGGGTTTTCTTTTATATGAAGATAGACATTTATTTTTAACAAAACTCACACTTTCACCATTCTTCTGGCAAAGAGGGCTGGATGCAGTTCTCTTTTAGAAGTCCATCTAGGCCACTAAGAACCCAATCTTGTAATGAGTCTGCTCAGGGCCCCACTTACCTCAGTGGGGCTTTGCACAGGCAGAGAAGACCACCAGCAGAGTAGTTGGGCAGATAGCAGAATGAGGCATTTCCTACCTATATCCCTTCCTTTTTTCCCCAGAAGGTCGAGACAGTTGTCTCTGTTAGGCTTCATCTCCTGCTGGGCCAGATAGTTACATACTCTAGCTTTTGTATATGCTGCTTCTTGACCTTTTTTGGTTGTCTGAGACCGAACTAAATTTCACTTATTTGTTCATAGGATATTGTGGTGCAGATATTAAGTCCATATGTTCTGAAGCTGCTTTGTGTGCTTTGCGCCGACGTTATCCTCAGATATACACTAGCAGTGAGAAGTTGCAGTTGGATATCTCTTCTATTAAAATAACAGCTAAGGATTTTGTTGTGGCTATGCAGAAGACTATACCAGCTTCTCAAAGAGCTGTGACTTCACCTGGCCAAGCACTCTCAGCCATTTCGAAACCACTGCTTGAAAAAACACTTCACAGAATTCTAGGAGCCTTACAAAGAGTGTTTCCACACGTGGAGCTTGGATTAAAAAAAGGACAAAAGACAGGTAAAACGCTCCTTTATTATTATTTTATTAATTTATTTTGAATTCTTGCATATCTCTGTCAAGGTAAAGGCTTTTCTTTAATTTGTGACATTAACACATTAAATCTATTTACATTTCCCAATTTTTGTGTGTGTGTGTGTGTGTGTGTGTAGACTTTTGGACAGTAGAACTTTGGTTATTTGTGGGGGCTGAGTCTTCCATGGTTCTGTGACTGTGGAATCTACCCCAGATACAGAATTTTGTTGAAAGAAATTTAGCCTTAACTTCATACCTTACATTTACAAGAACATCCCATATGTAAAATAGTGCATACAGTAGAACCTCAGAGTTATGAACACCAGAGTTATGAACTGACCAGTCAAACACACACCTCATTTGAAACCAGATGTACATAATCAGGCAGCAACAGAGACGGAAAAAAAAACCCAACCAAATACAGTACAGTACTGTGTTAAACTTAAACTACTAAAAAAAAATAAAGGGAAAGCTGCAGAAGAAAAATACTTAGTAAAGTTTCAAAGTGGCCTTAAGTCAATGTTCAGTTGTAAACTTTTGAAAGAACAACCATAACATTTTGTTCAGAGTTATGAAGAACCTCCACTACTGAGGTGTTTATAACTGAGGTTCTACTGAAATTGTATTCCTTTGTCCTGAGATATCATGAAATAACAGATCTGAGAGGTATGAACCACACTCATTCATCTCAGTGTGGTAATGCTAACGCCCAGAACATGGGAATTGTCATATTGGAGCAGACCTTGATTCATCTACTATAGTAGCTTGTCTCCAAAAATGGCCATCACCAGATTCTTCAGAGAAGGTGCAAGAAACCCCCCAGTAGGCAGATGTGGAATAATCTAGATGCCCGGTAAAGTCTCCTCATAATCCCTAATAGGTAGGGATTGGTTGCAAAACATAAAGTATGAGGATTTTATGTCCCTCCCCAAACCTTTTTAACATTAACTGTTATAATTCTGGAAATTCTGCTTTATACATAAACATCCAATCCCTCTCTGAACAACTTCAAAACTTTGTCTTTACTGAGAATTAATAGTCCTGATTTCAGTCATGACTAGCAATCATTGTATCGTGATGTGTACAAACCTCTGCCCACCAGCGGTTAAGGAAGAGGAAATTCATTCCTTCCAACTGCCATATATCCAGCTCCTCTTCTGCCCTTTTCTGAAGCTAAAGTCTCCAGTTTTCCGCTTGACAACATATACGCTGCACTTGCATATGAGCATACAGAATTGTGCATTTGAAAATTTGAAAAAAGCATAAAGTAAACTGTAAAACACTTAACAATTAAGATTTATATCTAATTTAATTATTACTCTACAACTTGCATTCAGAGCTATTCTAAGAAACATCACTCTCCTGCAGAATTAGAGTTCATGTTATGCAGAGTGCACAGGGTCTACTTGTCTTCTAGTATAATGGCTCTTTTCAGGCATAGAAACAATGGAATTTTTGCCCTGAGGAATTTCATAATCCAATTTATAAATGTATTTAGTATTTGCACTGTAAGTGGCAATCCTTCACAGTCTAACAGCTATATGTTATTTGTACTTTTATATATTTAGTCTGGGAACATGATGTAGTAAAATCTCATTCCTTGGGCAAATTAATGATCAAAAAGTAAGAGAGGTGACATTTAATTTGTAAAAACACACAGAATTTTAATTTCAGTTGTCACCCTCGGTGGTATGGTGGGGAAGGCAGTACTCGCTGCCTTCCGAGCTCCAGGTCCTCTGGCTGGTGGAAATTTTGATAATAGTGTCATGGGAAATCGGCCAAGTTGGGTATCATTCGAAAGCCCTGTCTCCCACAAACACAGTAGTACCAAACGTGACAAGTTTCGAACAACTATGTAGCTATATATTCTAGAAAATGTTTTAAAATAAACTTTTTAAAATTATACTTTAACACAGGGGTGCATTACTATAATAATAATAATAATAATAATAATAAAAAAGACATTGATACTCTTAGGAAAGTTAGCCTTGATGTATAGGATTGAAAACATTTATTCATCAAAGTAGTCTCTGTCTAGGGACACCACTACTAGACACATTGTTACATTGATCCTCATCTGTGCTGCACTCTTTTTCACTGGCCAAAAAAAAAAAAAAAAACGGTAGGATCAGAGTCTAAAATAGGGAAAGAACAGGTCAAAAATTACTTAGACAAGTTAGATATCTTCAAATCACCAGGGCCTGATGAAATGCATCCTAAAATACTCAAGGAGCTGACCTGAGGAGATATCTGAGCCATTAGCAATTATATTTGAAAAGTCATGGAAGACGGGAAACATTCCAGAAGACTGGAAAAGGGCAAATATAGTGCCCCTCTACAAAAAGGGAAATAAGGACAACCCGGGAGTTATAGACCAGTCAGCTTAACTTCTGTACCCAGAAAGATAATGGAGCAAATAATTAAGCAATCAATTTGCAAACGCCTAGAAGATAAGGTGATAAATAAGTCAGCATGGATTTGTCAAGAACAAATAGGGTCAAATCAACCTGATAGCTTTCTTTGACAGGGTAACAAGCCTTGTGGATGGGGGTGAGGGAGCGGTAGATGTGGTATATCTTGACTTTAGTAAAGCTTTTGATACTGTCTCGCATTACCTTCTCATAAACGAACTAGGGAAATACAACCTAGATGGAGCTACTACAAGGTGGGTGCATAACTGGTTGGAAAATTGTTCCCAGAGAGTAGCTATCGGTGGTTCATAGTCATGCTGGAAGGGCATAACGAGTGGGGTCCCGCAGGGATCGGTTCTGGGTCCAGTTCTGTTCAATATCTTCATCACTGATTTAGATAATGTTAGAGAGAGTACACTTATAAAGCTTGCGGACGATACCAAGCTGGGAGAGGTTGCAAGTGCTTTGGAGGATAGGATTAAAATTCAAAATGATCTGGACTAACTGGAGAAATGGTCTGAAGTAAATAGGATGAAATTCAATAAGGACAAATGCAAAGTTCTCCACTTAAGAAGGAACAATCAGTTGCACACATACAAAATAGGAAATGACTGCCTAGGAAGGAGTACTGCAGAAAGGGATCTGAGGGTCATAGTGGACCACAAGTTAAATGAGTCAACAGTGTGTGTAGTGGGTTTTTTTTTTTTTTTTTTTTTTTAAACAAACATAATTCTGGGATGTATTAGCAGGAGTACTGTAAGCAAGACATGAGAAGTAATTCTTCCACTATACTCCGCGCTGATTAAGCCTCAACTGGAGAATTGTGTCCAGTCTGGGCGCCACATTTCAGGAAGGATGTGGACAAATTGGAGAAAGTCCAGAGAAGAGCAACAAAAATGATTAAAGGTCTAAAAAACATGAATGAGGGAAGATGGAAAAAATTGGGTTTGTTTAGTCTGGAGAAGAGACGACAGAGAAGACATTAAAAGGTTGTTACAAGAAGGAGAGAGAAAAATTGTTGTTCTTAACCTCTGAGGATAGGACAAGAACCAATGGGCTCAAATTGCAGCAAGGAGGTTTAGGTTGGACTTTAGGAAAAACTTCCTAACTGTCAGTGGTTAAGCACTGGAATAAATTGCCTGGGGAGGTTGTGGAATCTCCATCATTGGAGATTTTTAAGAGCAGGTTGGACAAACACCTGTCAGGGATGGTATAATACTTAGTCCTGCCTTGAGTGCAGGGGACTGGACTAGATGACCTCTCAAGGTCTTCCAGTTCTATGATTCTATATCTCTGTACGAGGCAGGCTGCTAACTAAACATTTGCAGGATGGTGAGCATCTGTTCTTTGCACACAAGCATTTGAGTAGCTGCAGAATTAATTCCAGGAGTAGGTGGTATTTCACACACAATTGGTGTGATCAGACATATCCATGCCTGATAAAGGAGGATAGTTTTGGATGCTCTGAGTCATCCCGGAGCCATTCCATTGCTTGATGATTTGCCCTCTTGACAGCAGGTATAAATGCTTCCCTTGTTGGGGGCAATTTTTCTCTGTTTGTCTGCTTCTTAGAAAACATCCACCAATGTAGCTCTGCATGTGTCATAATGTTGGTCTTCAAATGGTAAACTCAACATATGAACTCCTCCAGTGCATTTGACGGTCTCTGCCATTACAAGCACCTTTAGAGTGAGGAGAGTCTCTTCAGAGGCTGAATCAAATGCTTTCCTGCAAGATAATTTGGTCTTTCCAGACAGCCTTCCAGTAGTCTTGTATCCTGAAAGAACGGCTTTCAATGGTCATAGTGCTAGGAACACATATCTGAGGGATATACAGCAATTCCGTTCCCCAGCAGCACAAAAACAGAATCTTGCGGAAGTCTTGGGTAGTGTCTCTCAGAGAGCACTAGAACATCTGTGTCTTGTGCAAAAATCTGGAGTTTAGTAGCACACCTCTCTGTGGCATTGAAGGCAGTCAAGAAAATTTTAGTGTCAGCCTCCTCATGGGAACCAACAAAGAAACTCCACTGAACAGCACAAGTCAGCAGCTTCATTATGCCATGTGACGACAAATTTTGTCAAGCAATTCTTCATATGTTGGAGCATTTTTCTTGCAAGGTATGTGATTTAACTCGTCCTTCATGCAAGTATGAGACACTAGCTTCTTCACTGTGACATTGGAGATGTTCATGGAGTCATTGATTTTTGTATTGGACAGATGCAATACCATGGAGTCACTTCTTCTTTCCAGTGATATTTTTAATTGATTCCTCTGCATACATATCAAACATGAGGTTGACTTCTTCACAGTCCAGTATTTTCTCTGTAGCCCCTGAATGAAGTGTTCCCACCCAGTCTGTCTCTTTTTCCCCCTCCCCTCTACCATGTGTCCTATGTTGTCCAGTCCTCCCATGTCCTGTGCCTCCTGACTGGCCCCATGGGCAAGATGCTATGAGGAATGCAGCCTTTTCTCTTCCCTATCTGCAGCTGGGACTGCTCCCGCCTGTTCTAGTGCCACAGCAACTCCTGGTGGGCAAAAGGTGTAAGTGTAGCACTTCTCCAGCAGTACGTATTTTCTGTGGAGAAAAAAAAATTCTGCATGGGACATGAATTCTGTATGCGCGCAGTGGCTCAGAATTCCCCCAGGAGTAGCAGTTGTATTTGTTCATGCATTCCATATGCATAAGGAATGTTAACTGAACTGAGTGATCAGTGGGGCTAGCCGGTATCATTGGCAGGATACATACACAGTCATTTGCTACGGCACCTCGTGGATTGCTGAGTTAAAGGCTGACCATAGTGGAATATACCTTTCTCCTGAAATGATGTAGTATGGTATGGCCTGGGTGTCTGGAACATTTGAGGGTACATCTTCTATCTCTTCAGCTGAAGCCATACTTGGTAATTTTTTGCCTCTGGAGTGCATCCCATTTCTGCACAATAACAAAGTTATTGTGAATGTTAGTGGGATACACTCCCACTAACATTCACAATAACTCTGGGAAGGCTAACAAGGTTAGTGAATGTAGAAAGCTCTACTGTAGTCAATTTAGCTACTGCTTCATTGAAAACTGGACTTACTGGTTTCAGAATTATTGGACCTTGATAGGAAAGTGAGTCATAAAGTCAGGAAGCTACTTCAAGGAACGGTTCTTTGCTGGTTCAGAGAGAAATTGAGGGACTGATCCTCATTAATATGCTCCTGATAGCAGACCATAACAGTAGCATGGGAGGGTACCTTTGCTATCAAGGAAGTCTAAGTAATTGACAGGACAAAATATAAAACTACCCTTGATGAGGTCTAGAGGAATGTACAACCAGTCATTGAATTCCATGTGGCAAAAAACCTTGTTTGCAATTGTCATCTCCAAACAGAGTACTTTGGTTCCTCCACAGACTACAGCAATGCTGTGCATAAACTGCACAAGGAATTTATTATAGGTTTGGAATTAATTGTTAAACCAATGGCCACTTGTAGTGGTAGATTATGCATATGCCTCAGTGTGTGTGTGTGTATTGGAAACCTGTCTTTTGCTCAAGCACTCGTGCATGAGGCTTTGTGATAAAATGAAACCCTTGTACTCCACTTGCTTACTGTCATGTTTTGCTGGTGCTGAAGTCATTGCAACCACCAATGCACCATTTAAAGTACAGGTCTGTCGCATCTTGTGCTGGGGTTACATTCCGCAGTCAGCGCGTAAAGTGAAAATCGCATATAGTCAAAATTACATCGAGTGTAATGGTGGGCGGAATCGCCCACACTACAGGTACAGTATTAAAATTGTTTTTTCTTTTCCTTTTTTGTTGTTGTTTTTGCCGACCAGGTAAAGCTGAAATTGCGCATGTTAAATGCGCGTAAGATGCGACAGACCTGTTGCAGTACAGGTCACACGTATTTTTTTTTTTCAGGTTTGGCATCGGGTATGGATTCCTAAAACTCCCACAAACTGCAGGACAAAATGCTTTTCCATAAAACATTTGGTAGCTGCAAACAGAGTCTTATCTTGTCAGGAAAAAAATGATGTATTACTATTGACATCAGCACTTTCACTACCATGGCTTTTGGGGCTTTTAAGGATATGTACTGTGATTCATTGTTGCAGATAGGATTACTAAAAACTACATCCATATCCCACAGCTCATTTTCAATAAGTGCTTTAAGAGCATTTCTGCTAACCATTTGTTCCTCTTCAGTGCCATTCAAAGCACGTATTTCTCTGTACTTAGCCTCTGCATTGGCCATTGCTACTACTTTCCTATCCATTAGAACCTCTGAAATGCAGTTTATAAACTCCATCTGAGTTGCACAGTTTGCAGTAATAAAATCAGTATTTTTCTGTTGCTTTTACCTTTTCATGCAACACGTTACGTATGTTCTTGGTGTAGCACTCAATGTGATACGCAATGTCATATTCATAGGTGTCTTTGGGTCAATGCACACACTTAACTCTACTTTCTGTGGAATGCTCTCACCTGAAAGTCACTGCTTCATACAATTTCTTACTGTCTCACATGTTGAAACTATGTTTAATGGATGCCTTTGGGCTTCCAGCGTACTGCAGAAGAAGCAGGTTTTCTTCTCAAAACACATAGAATGGAGTCTTGCCCACAGCTGGTACTTGTCCTGGAGTGATGTTCGATTGTACTTCCTTTACAACCTTGCCAAATTCAGCTTATGGGTGTACATTTTATACCACGTAAGGTGCCATGAGCATTGTGTTTAATCAGGTCCCCTCTGGTAGTATTCTCCAGAGATTCAGCTACCAGTCAGTATTCTTTGTCTCCCTGTTGATGCCTAAAAATGATCAAGACCAAAGCAAAAACAAGGGTTTTGTTATAAATTTTCTTTGGGATTGTAATTAATTGTTTGTTATGTAACTATGTGCATACCATTTGTGGGTGGATTCCAGTAATTTCTGGCTGGATGCTAATGTCTTAACCAGTGCCTCATCACAACTCTTGACCTAATAAAGATCATAAGCAATACTACTGAATCACTTCTTTTTTTCTCCTTGATGGCAAATCACCTTAAAGTAGGGCTGTCGATTAATCGCCATTAATTTACGTGATTAACTCAAATTAATCGTGATTAATCGCAGTTTTAATCACACTGTTAAACAATAGAATACCAATTGAAATTTATTAAATATTTTAAATGTTTTTTCTACTTTTTCAAATATATTGATTTCAGTTACAACACAGAATACAAAGTGTACACTGCTCACTTTATAGTATTATTTTTGATGACAAATATTTGCACTGTGAAATTGATAAAGGAAATAGTATTTTTCAGTTCACCTCATACAAGTACTGTAGTGCAATCTCTTTATTGTGAAAATACAACTTACAAATGATTTTTTTTATTACATAACTGCACTCAAAACCATGCAAAACTTTAGAGCCTACAAGTCCACTCATTCCTACTTCTTGTTCAGCCAATCGGTAAGACACACAACTTTGTTTACATTTACGGGAGATAATGCTGCCCACTTCTTATTTACAATGTCACCAGTGAGAACAGGCGTTCGCATGGGACTTTTGTAGTTGGCATTGCAAGGTATTTATGTGCCAGATATGCTAAACATTCGTATGCCCCTTCATGCTTCAGCCACCATTCCAGAGGACATACTTCCATGCTGATGATCATTTAAAAAAAAAAAAAAGCGTTAATTAAATTTGTGACTGAACTTCTTGGGGGAGAATTGTATGTCTTCGGCTCTGTTTTACTCGCATTCTGCCATATATTTCATATTTATAGTAGTCTCAGATGATGACTCAGCACCGGTTGTTCATTTTAAGAACACTTTCACTGCAGATTTGACAAAACGCAAAGAAGGTACCAATGTGAGATTTCTAAAGATAGCTACGTCACTCGACCCAAGGTTTAAGAATCTGAAGTGCCTTCAAGAATCTGAGAGGGACGAGGTGTGGAGCATGCTTTCAGAAGTCTTTTTAAAGAGCAACACTCCGATGTGGAAACTACAGAACCCGAACCACCAAAAAAAGAAAATCAACCTTCTGCTGGTGGCATCTGACTCAGATTGTGAATATGAACATGCGTCGGTTCACACTGTTTTGGATTGCTATCGAGCAGAACCTGTCATTAGCATGAACGCATGCCCTCTGGAATGATGGATGAAGCAAGAAGGGACATATGAATCTTTAGAGTATCTGACACGTAAATATCTTGTGATGCCAGCTACAACAGTGCCATGCGACGGCCTGTTCTCACTTTCAGGTGATATTGTGAACAAGAAGCAGGCAGCATGCTCTCCTGCAAATGTAAATCAACTTGTCTGAGTGAGTGTCTGAACAAGAAATAGGACTGAGTGGACTTTGTTTTATTTTTTTTAATGCAGCTATTGTACATAATTCTACATTTTGTAAATTCAATGTTCATGATAAAGAGATTGCACTACAGTAATTGTATTAGGTGAATTGAAAAATACTGTTTTTTATAGTGCAAATATTTGTAATAAAAAATAAAGTGACCACTGTACACTTTGTATTGTGTTGTAACTGAAATCAATATATTTGAAAATGTAGAAAACATCTCAAAATTTAAATAAATGGTATTCTAATATTAACAGCATGATGAATTGCAATTATGTTTTTTAAGCGCCTGACTTCCCTACTTGAAGCACTCTTTCCATTTATAGTATTCTGTAACATTAAAATTATACTTTAATACAAGCCTGTCAAACATGTAGCCCTCACAAAGTTAAAATGTGGCCCTTGACTGACAGTACTGTGTTATCAGCTAATGCTCAGAACTTACCTGATTAAAAAAATCACTTTTTTTCTAGGTTTGTCATGTTTGGTACCATTGTGTTTATGTAGAAAGGGCTTTCGCATGATACTAAACTTGACCCATTACCACCGACCAGAGGACCTGGAGGGGTAAGCCGGGGGGCAGCAAGTTCCCCCTCTCTCCCCCGCCATGCTGCAGAGGGTGATACCATTGAAATTTTTTCTGTAGAATTTTACTAATGAAATGACACCACTTTCTTTCTATCATTAACTTGCTCACAGAATTACATGTGCTACCAGACTAATGGCTGTTTCTCTAAAGTGTTTTAAAATTGTCGTCTTTGGATTGAATAAACCACCACAGACTTGAATTGTGAATAAAACTTTTTTCTTTGCAAGTTGGTGATACAAAGTTCCCAAGAGAGTTAATGAAATTCTTTGTTTTTCAGATGTTGCAAGTCCTATTTTAGAAAGTGACTTAATGTACAGTGATGAGGAAGTGCCTTCAGTGTTTGAAAATCCGCTTTCCCAGAAAACACCTAATAAGCAGAAAGCAAATGTCCTTAATTTTAACAGGTACTTGTCCTTTTGATCTTCAAATTGATTTAGGCTGCTGAATCCTTTGGTGCAAGGGAGATGTTCTGGGTTTTGTTTCCTTTTTTGGGTGGGGGAAGGGTTTTGCTTTCTTGCACCAGTCTTTGCCAGAAATAAACATAGGAACAAGCCGATAAAATTGTTGTAAAGTATCATCTGATTAGAACTGACCAAATTTAGGGGAAAAGGCCCCTAATCCTTCAAGGAGATTCTCAAGCTTGGGGCACAGAGATTTGGAGATTCATCCCAATCGCCCCTTGGAGCACCTTACATGATTTGAGATCTAAAGTATGTAGTTTGGCCTGTCTCTAAATCACATTGGTAGTTTTCTTAGACATTTTTGATGCCTTTATACTTTTAGTTTCCAAGTTTATATATTCCATTGTAACTAACAGATTCCCCCCCCCTTTCTGTTATGTAATTTGCTATTTAATTTGACATCGGCTGTGCTAATCTTTTAAAAAAATATAATCAATTTTACTGATTTATTATGAGAATCATCAAAAACTTTTTTGAAAAGACATATTTTTTTGGAGTCTTAGTTTGGGTTGGACCACCAGTC